>NC_071397.1:47680939-50196772 GCF_022682495.2 Desmodus rotundus
TGTTAAGACTGGAGAGTTTGGTGGCTCACCTTTTATCTTCTGACCAGAATCTTTCTCAGAACAACAGTGTTAAATTTTTATGAAATCCAATTTAACAATATTTTATTTTGTAGTTCATGCTTTGGATGTTATATCTAAGAACACACTGCTTAACTTCAGGTCATGCAATTTTCTCCTATGTTATCTCCTGAAAGTATAATTTTACAGTTTATATTTAGATTTATGATCTATTTAGAGTTAACATTTACATAGGTTGAGGTTTAGGTTGAAGTTCATTTTTATAGCTATTGATGTCCAATTATTTTAGTATTATATATTAAAACAACTATCTTTATTCCCCCATGAGTTTTTGCATCTTTGTGAAAAATAAGTTTGGTGTATTTGTATGAGTCTATTTCTCTTTTTTTTGATATATTTATTGATTATGCTATTACAGTTGTCCCATTTCCCTGCCTTCACTCAACTCCATCCTGCCCACCCCCTTCCTCCCACATTCCCCCCCTATAGTTCACGTCCATGGGTCATACTTATAACTTCTTTGGCTTCTACATTTCCTACACTATTCTTACCCTCCCCCATCTATTTTCTTCCTACCATTGATGCTATTTATTCTCTGTACCTTTCCCCCCTCTCTCCCCCTCCCAATCCCCTATTGATAACCCTCCATGTGATCTCCATTTCTGTGGTTCTGTTTCTGTTCTAGTTGTTTGCTAGGTTTTCTTTTGTTTTGGTTTTAGGTGTGGTTGTTAATAACTGTGAGTTTGCTGTCATTTTTACTGTTCATATTTTTGATCTTCTTTTTCTTAGATAAGTCCCTTTAACATTTCATATAATAATGGCTTGGTGATGATGAACTCCTTTAACTTGACCTTATCTGAGGAGCACTTTATCTTCCCTTCCATTGTAAATGATAACTTTGCTGGATAGAGCAATCTTGGATGTAGGTCCTTGCCTTTCATGACTTGGAATACATCTTGCCAGCCCCTTCTTGCCTGTAAGGTCTCTTTGGAGAAATCAGCTGACAGTCTTATGGGAAGTCCTTTGTAGGTAACTGTGTCCCTTTCTCTTGCTGCTTCTAAGATTCTCTCCTTCTGCTTAATCTTAGGTAATGTCATTATGATGTGCCTTGGTGTGTTCCTCTTTGGGTCCAGCTTCTTTGGGACTCTCTGAGCTTCCTGGACTTCCTGGAAGTCTATTTCCTTTGCCAGACTGGAGAAGTTCTTCATTATTTGTTCAAATAAGTTTTCGATTTTTTGTTCTTCCTCTTCTCCTTCTGGCACCCCTATAATTTGGATGTTGGAATGTTTCAAGATGTCCTGGAGATTCCTAAGCCTCTCCTCATTTTTCTGAATTCTTGTTTCTTCATTCTTTTCTGGTTGGATGTTTCTTTCTTCCTTCCTTCTGGTCCACACCATTGATTTGAGTCCCAGTTTCCTTCGCATCACTATTGGTTCCCTGTACATTTTCCTTTGTTTCTCTTGGCATAGCCTTCATTTTTTCATCAAATTCAACCAATTCTGTGAGCATCTTAATAACCAGCGTTTTGAACTGTGCATCTGATAGGTTGGCTATCTCTTCCTCACTTAGTTGTGTTTTTTCTGGAGCTTTGAAGTGTTCTGTCTTTTGGGCCATTTTTTTTTTTTTTTTTTGGCACATCTATTACGTAAAGGGGCGGAGCCTTAGGTGTTCCGGGGGTGGGGCGGGGCGGGGTAATGCTGATTGCTGAGCTGTGATGCTGTATGTGGGGGAGGGGCTGAGAGGGAGCAATGGCCGTTTGCTCCACTCTCTGCTGGATTTCAGTCACTCGCTGTGGTACCCACAATCAAATTGGGCCCCTCTGGTACGGGTTCCTGAGTGGGTGGGCTTGTGCACACTCTAGGCCCCTGTGGGTCTCTCCAATGACCTCTCCTGTGAGGCTGGGAGTCTCTCCTGCTGCCGCCCCCACCCCCAGGGGCGTTTTCAATCAGAGGTTTGAGGCTTTATTTCCCCACGCTGGAGCCCTGGGTTAAGTGGTCTGCTTGGCTCCCTGCCATTCGTCCTGGTTATCTGTGCGTGAATTTTGGGCCTCGGGGTGCTACCCGCCTCTCTGCCTGCCCCGTTCTCCGCCACTCTGAGTCCAGCCCTCTGGGTTTATCTGTGTGTGAATGTGGGGCCGCAGGGTCTGCTAGTGGTCAGACTGCCTGCCCCTTTGGTCCCACACTCCTCCAGTCTCAGTCCCACCACGGCCATGGGAATCCTCTCCACCCCGGTGCCCATCTCCGCCCCTCCTACTGGTCTGGATGTATGTTTCTTTTTTATCTACTTGGTGTCGGACTTCCTTGTCGTTGGATTTTCTGTCAGTTCTGGTTGTGCGAGGAGGCTCAGTGTGTCTACCTATGCTGCCATCTTGGTTCTCTGCATGAGTCTATTTCTATTATCCATTTTTTAAAAAATAAAGTGTATTGAAACAAAAGGATATGTGGACATTGGACCTCCTCTAACATAAATACTTAAGCCAGGTGAAGTGGTTCTTCCAAAGGTCATGCAAATACAGGAAAATAATAATAATTGTAATAATAGTAATAATAATGACAATTCCTTTTCATGGAGACCATTATCCCATCTCTGTGAACATACCAAGCAATTTGCAATTTTATGTATCTTAGAAAGACTCCCTGGACACAACCTTTTGTGCTTGCAAGAACACACTTGATCAAAAATAACAGAGCAAAACAGCAACTCACAAGCCCATACAAAAGCCAAAGAAATTAGTGTGAGTCTAGAAGTTTAAAGTCACTCCTTCTCATTGTAGTCTATATAATTGGAATCTTAGATCAGCCACTCTGTCCCTCACATGGCAGCTTTGAGGTTCCAAGGAGATCACGTGAGTGAGGGTATTTATGAAGTGTAGGTCACTACACAGTATGAGGACATCTACTGCCACCCTTCCACTTTGAGGTAGACCAGACAGTAACTAGCTACCATGTCAATGTTTTGTGTTTTGGGTCTTGGATTGTAGAAACACCATCTTCAATAGAACTGCATTTGATCAATGCCAATGGAATTCCATCCTATCCCAACGTGTTTGAAAGAAATGTTTATGTTATATTGCTAAATGTTTATCATTCTTGAATTATTCATTTTCTTATCAATTTTCCCACCATAGAAAATTACTTCCAAATTACAAAAGATATTGTAATGGATTTGGGTCATTAATAACTTCTCTGTGAATATTACATTCTTACCTATTAATTAACTACTACATGTGATACGTATCTTCTTTGTACCAGAATCTTAACATGAAAAAAAAAAGAAAAAGAAACATATTCATTTGAAATCTCACTCTTTGGGATTGGCCCTTCGGAGATGAGCCAGGACCACCCCAAGCAGTGTCAGGGAAGGGAAGGGCTTTGTAAATTTAACTGTTTAACCAGCCACTATGGCTTCGCTGACAGAAAGCTCCAAATGTCAAAATCCTTAAATACCCTTAAAAAAAAGTTTTATAAAAACTTTGTAAATGTCACATAATGTTTACAATTTTACTAAAAGCATAAAATCTGTCATTCACTCATTTAGCAACCACTCATTGAGTACCAGCCCTGTGCCAGTCTCTGATCTAAGATCTTGGAAAAAAAGAAGCACAAGATTCAAGTCTTTGTTTTTTAAAAGGTCATAGTTTAACTCTTTTATAGAAAAAGAACTAGCAATGAGATAATGCATGGGGATGTCTGTTTTTCAAAAAGTGTACATTACTGTATAAATAACAGGTATTGTTATGATTAGATAATTGAGTTATGCAGAAGTTTTTACTCATAGAATTGGTTATAATCAGATTAGCAAAAAATACATTTGTCAAGGGAAATGAAACCAGACATTATGATAGCATTTATTGAAATATCTGCTTTTTTTGTTTTGTTTAGCCTTAGATCTTACTTATGATTAAATAGATTTTTACAATTATCCAAAATACTTTAATTTTGAGAGCAAGGGAGACTCAGGCTAACCTGATAAGCCTGGTCAGATTAATTACTATGAGAGTAAACCCAGAAATCAATCATTTTGTTAAAAATAAATCAAATCCATTTAGAAAGGTTTTATTGGCAGTCTCAGCTACAAACCACTTTAGTTCTAAAGATGTTTACTGACACATTACTTTCTCACCTAACTTTAAGCTTTTAAAAAGCAAAAGACTCTATTATACTGTGATTCAATGGTCTGTGTTTCCTATTCTAAGTAATCGACATTTTCTTTTCTTTTCTTTTCTTTTCTTTTCTTTTCTTTTCTTTTCTTTTCTTTTCTTTTCTTTTCTTTGGCTAGTTTGCCTTCATTTCTGAGTGAATTTAAATTCAAACTATGCATTTTTTTTTTCTGTACGTGCTCACAGAAACACTCGCTATCCAGATGCACAGGGAATGCCTACTTAGTGCTCCAGGTCTTTCTAAACACTGCTTAAGTTCAGCATTTGATTCTGCCTATGAAGGATAATGAACTTTTGGTTACTGCCTGATGCCTCATCATTGTCACTGATAACCGGCACATCAGATGCATACCTCCCATGGCTGCATAATCCTTCCCATATCCCATCACCCTGGGCAACTTCTTGTAACTGTTCCAGAGTTCTAATAAGCCTAAAATGCTCATCATCAAGTGGGCTAAAACCCTGCCTGAAAGTGACATTCAGTCTCTGAGAAAGCATCCTCTGAGTAGTGGTCTAAATTCCCAGAGCACCCATCTCCTGGTCTCATTAGAAGGCAGCTCTGTGGAAACACTGATGGTACAGCAGCAGATAAGCTGTCATCACTTGCTCGGGGTCCTCACCTGAGATGCCAATAGTTCAAACCCAATTCCTCCTGGATATTTTCCTGCTTTCAGACATGGCAAAGGAATTCTTAAGGACAGTCAGGCCTAGACAGGCTCAATATGCTGAGGTCTTCTGCTTATAATTTTTCATTTACTGGTGTATGTGCTTCAGAATTTTAATAACTGCAATTTTGTAAAACATATCTTCTTATACCTATTTAAAACCTGAAGCTACATTGTCATGGATATTAAGTATAAATTAATTAAATAATGAATCAAGAGAAATCTTAACATATTGCATTTATTTATTTATTTATTTTTAGAGAGAGAGGACAGGAGGGAGAAAGAGAGGGAGAGAAACATCAAAGTGTGGTTGCCTCTCACACACCCCCAACTGGGGACCTGGCCTGCAACTCAGGCATTTGCCCTGACTGGGAATAGAACCAGAGACCCTTTGCTTCATAGTCCGGCACTCAACCACTGATTCACACCATCCAGGGCTAACACGTTGCATTTTAAATGACATAACTGGATGTTTGATTACAAGCACCAGTGACATTCCTTTACAAGTGTAGTTTATTATTTTGTGAATGCCATTTAAGTTTATTAATAGGACTAGTGGATTCTAATGTCTAATGTAGGTGCTGGCAGGTTGATGACAATATGTCTTAAATGCAATTTAGGACATGACTACCAATTCTTTAAGCTATTCATGAAGACAGAAAGGTAGGTGTGGGAACATAGGTCAAGAACACAAAAGCAAGGTGAATAATACATGCCAAAATCAAGAGCAAAATTTACAATGCACAAAGAACAGTGCTATTGTCACACGTTATTGTTTGCTAAACCATCTTATCCATGTGCTTCACGTAAGCTGTTAAAAATCTGTAACAATCAAACCGATCTATTATTGTGCGTAACCATAAAAGCCCTCATGTACACAAAGTTTTAAGGTTGTAAGGGGAGTAAATGCAGTAAACATATTGGGTTTGGGATATTCGGTAGAGAGGGGAATGCTGGTGATCTGCTGCCAGGGCGGCCTTCAGGGGAAAGCGGGATGCTGGTGGTCTTGTGATAAGAGGGGAAAGAGTTGAATAATACAGAGTTTGAAAAGTATATAAAGGATAAAAAAATATCATTATGTAACCAAAATAAAAGGGGAAATTCCATTTATTTCAACTAGCTAAAAGTAATAACATTGCTTCTAGAATTTCTCCAGATTTTGAATCATGGTTTCTTACTGCTAATTTTATTTACAAACCTAATGTTTGGCAGGTGAACAAGAATAGGACAGGGTGGAGGCTGAGGAAATCCTGGAAGCAAAAAGCAGTTAACAAACTAACAAAAAAAAAAGGTAGTTTTTGAGAAGCTTGCGAAACAACAAAAAGCAGGAACTAAGTTCAACGTAGGGTAGGTCTATGAAAATGCTCCCTCAAAATTTCAGAGTAAGGGAATGAGTATACTAGTGGCCAGTGGCTGCCCTGGAGATTGGGTGTTTTGGACCAACTATGATAGACAGAAGTATGTTCTTAGCAGCCATAGGGTACAAAAACTACTTTATGAAAATAATTTTATTTGTATTCAACTACTTAGGCGAAACACTCATGTTAATATTTGTAAAATTCTATATCATCATACTGAAATCAATATTCTTATGAATTTCCATGTGATGATTCTTTTTCATCTGCCACATAAAGGTGTGGGGAAATATTCGTTGCATTAAAGTCAATGAATCTTCAAATTGCTCTACTTTTTCTTCCATGAACTAAAAGACTCTCTAGACTCTTGGGTTTTGTTAAAGACAGCACAATATTTGCAATTAGCAGATATCTATGACATGTTTACAGTTAAAGACTGCAAAATAGGCCAGAGCCAAGGTAGTCTACTGTAATAGCATTTGATTACCTAAATATATTTTTGTGCTTTGGTGTTGTAGAGAGTTATGTTACCCTAGGAATCCCTTTGCTTAGGTAATTGGATCTGGGTGAAAATAATAGCAACTGTGAAGTAACTTGGGAAGCTGAGTTAATTTTCATGTGGCTTTATGGAATATTGGTATTTCAATCAAATAATTGCTGAGTTTAGATTTTCTCAACTGAATTCTAGAGTTGGGCTGCTATGATCAATTCCTCAAGAAAAGAGAACATGCTCACCTTTATAGAGTGTTGATGCAGATTGAAACACAGAACACAGATATAGATCTTCATAGAGTTTCTCATCCTCCCTGAACTTCTGTTAGCAAGAGGAGAGCGTCTCCAGTGGTAAAAATAAAACAAAATGCAAATTCATCATGGGCACAGCAGTTTTATATACAAATCAAACTGATTTTAAGCAAGAACATCTGTGCAAACAAGATTGTAAATGATAATTTCAAGGTTATAAAGTAGAGGTATGTTGATTGGATGTTAATATAGACATGTTAAGAGTGCACACCTACTGTAATATGAGGTGCATGACATAATTTAATAAGTTTACTTAATGAAAATTTGTGGAAAATCTTAACTAGAAAATATATCTTTTTACCTCATTTTTCAATATTGATGTTAAGAAATGTGTGACAAGAAAATGAATAAAAAGGAAAAAATATAGTCTAGTTTTCAATTCATTTACCTGAGAGCCCACTACATGCCATGCTCTTAATAGAAGATACATTTAACTATGGCTTGAATCCTCTCCTCCAGAAACTTGCAATATAATAAAGGGATATACGAGCACCTTATTGTATTTAGGGGAAAAGAGGAAGCCATGGGTTTCCTGAGAACACCGAGCAGGGAGGTTTAAATCACCCTACTCAAATCCAGAAAGTCCCCAAGCTTAAATACTGGAACTGGATTTTGAAAGAAGAGTATATAAAGAAAGTACAGGAAGAATTAGTATGTGCAAAGACAGAGAAGTTTGCAATAGCATAAACACCTGCAGTTGCCAACACTAAAAGTTGACAACTGCAAGTGGCTGGTCTGCCTCCCTTTTCCTTAATGTTCTTCTTTCAGATGGTCCAGAGCAAATGCAAAGACAGAAATATACAGAGTGGAGGGTAGAGTAGAATAAGATTCAAATAAGTTGGAGGGCTCTACTTCGTCATGTGCCACTAAAAGGCCACATAGGTAAGGGTAGATGATCTTAGCTGGATGTCAGAGTCAGAGAACAGGGTGGTATTGGTAGACACGGTTAGACTGAGGATGTGGAAGGGTCACTAGTTAAGTGAGAAATTAGAGTCTTAAGTTTGGTAAGTAATGGGATGGGTCAGTAGCTGTATAAGATGAGAGGGATTTGGAGATGTTGATATAACATTGCAAACAACTAGAGAGAGAGAAAATATAAAATACAGAAGAAAGAGAGGACAATTAATGTGTTCAGTTCCTTCTTGCTGCAGGAAGGAATAATAGGCAATTTCTGACTAGAAGGGTCATCAATGGCATTGGAGAAGAGACAGTTTCTTCACATAAATGGGAGGAAGAGATGAAAGGCAGAGGGAGGACAGAAAACATCTGTTGAGAATAGGGATAAAGTTGTTTTTCCAAACTTTAAATTTTAAATTCAATACATCAAAGAAACACACAGGCAACAGAAAAATCTTGCAATCAGACTGGAAAAATCTAGGAGTTTTAATTTTATTATTTTCTGTACTCTTAATTGTTTACTAGTTTGAATAAATAATATCATCAGCTGATGTGTACCTTGCAAGCTTTCTCTTCTTTTAAACAATACTTTATTTTCATCTTATCTTTGAAATACTAGTCTTCAGTTGGAGAGATTGCAGTTTTTCCTCTTTGTTCACAGACTCATATGTTCAAACATAAAAATAGCACAATTGCCCTGTCATGATGAAAAATAAGGACCTGAGTTAAATTTTACCTCTTCAGTATAAAAAGTAGAGCCACACTAAGTCTCCCACGACTGTGTAAACTGGATACACATTTAACCCGACAGTCCTCAATCCATCTGCGTATTCCTGGAGCACCAGTAACATTTATTTCTGGCAACTTTTCTGCTGGAAATGACCAAATGACCAAATGACAGTTCATTAATGACCTAAAATAAATAAATCAGAATAATTCAACACATAATTTGAAATGCATTCATATTTAATGCATGCCAATAACACTGCACAACATAATTATTGTAGACTATTAAAACAAAATGATTTTCCATCAGTATTTTCCAATTCAGATTTTTTTCATAAGAATGCATGAAATTTTTTGTAGGTAAAGAAGTCTATGCAATAGGGAGCACTGTAAAACATAAAATGAGTAAACCAATTAAAAGCTAGGCTCCAGCAAGACTGTAATAATCTCTTCTATAGTAAGTAATGTTATCCATAAAATATTTCAAAGTGGCGAAGACATCTTTGTTAATAACAAATCCACTTCCATCTCAAAATTTTTGTTTTATCAACATAACCTCTATGTATAAGTTTTAAAAATACATTTGTTTTTACTACTTTTAATATCATAGCATCATTTTTATTGAGGCATAATTGACATATAACATTAATTTCAGGTATACGATACAATGATTGTATATTTCTATACAGGGTGGGGGGAAGTAGTTTTACAGTTGTTCATATGGAAAATAATACAATAATCAATAATAACAGTACAAGGATGAACTTCGAGTTTCACATACGCACATCGCAAACCTACTTTTCCCGTACCCTACATATTGTGAAATGGGCACCGCACTAAGTCCAGCTACCATCTGTCACCACATAAAGTGAAACTGTGATGAGATTTACTCTTGTAATGACTTTCAAATATGCAATACAATATTATCATTTATAGTCACCATTCTATACATTATATCCCTATGACTTATTTTACAACTGAAAGTTTGTGCTTCTTACCCTTTTTATCCATTTCATCCTCCTCCAAAACTCCCTTTCCTCTGTTTTCTATATCTATGAACTGTGTTTTGTTTTTCAGATTCCACATATAAGTGAAATCATATGGTATTTGTCTTTCTCTGTCTGACTTTTTTCACTTAGCATAATGCTCTCAAGGGCAATTCAAGTTGTTGCAATGGCAACATTTTCTTTTTATGGTTGAGTAGTATTTCATTATATCACCATTTCTAAATCCATTCATCTATAAATGGTTTCCATATCCTGGCTATTATAAATAATTATTCAATGAACATAGAAGAGCATATATCTTTTCAACTTATTATTTTATTTTGTTCTGAATAAATATTCAGAAGTGAGATTGCTGGATCATATGGTAGTTCTATTTTTAAGATTTTGAGGAAATTCCACACTGTTTTTCGTAAAGGCAGTACCAGTTCACATTTTCACCAACAGTTCACAAAGGTTCCCTTTACTCCACATCCTTGCCAGCACTTGTTATTTGTGTTTTTATAATAGTCATCTGAAGAGGTGTGAGGTGATATCATATTTTGGTTCTGTGTTGCATTTCCCACATGGTTAGTGTTATTGAGAATATTTTCATGTGCCTGTTGCCCATCTATCTGTGGTCTTTGAAACAATGTCCATCAAGATCCTCTGTTTTTCAGCCCAAATGTCCATCAGTAGATGAGTGGATAAAAACAACTATGAGAAATTTGCACAATGAAATACTAAGTGGCCATAAAAAAGAAGAAAAGTTTGCCCTTTTTGACAGCATGGATGGACCTGGAAAACATTACACTAAGTGAAATAAGTCAGACAGAGAAAGACAAATACCATATGATTTCACTAATGTAGAATCTAATGATCAAACTGAACTAACAAGCAAAAGAGAGACAGATTCTAGGCAGCAGAGAGAAAGAAGGAGCTTATACCCTTTACAACAGCATGGATGGAACTGGAGAGCATTATGCTAAGTGAAATAAGCCAGATGGTGAGGGACAAATACCATATGATCTCACCTTTAACTGGAACATAATAAATAGAAGAAAAAAGGAAACAAAATATAACCAGAGACACTGAAGTTAAGAACAATCTAACAATGGTCAGGGAGGAGTGGGGAGGGGACAGTGAAGAGAGGGGATTACAGAAACTACTATAAAGGACACATGGACAAAATCAAGGGGGAAGGTGGAGGTGGGGGAGGGAGGGGAGTTCAGCTAGGGTGGGGTGGAGGGATGGGGAGAAAAGGCACACAACTGTAATTGAATAACAATAAAAATTAAAATTAAAAAAAGAGAGAGACAGATTCATAGATGGAGAGCTCTGGGAGGCTGTGGTTGGGGAGGAAGGAATCGAGCAAAAAGGAAAAAGGACTCATGGACATGGGCAACAATGTGGTGATTGTTGAGGGGAGGGGGAATAAGAGGGATAAATGGTCATGGAAAGAATATAATAAAAACATAGATTTTCTGCCCTTTTATTAATTGAATTATTTTTTGCTATTGAATTGTTTATATGTTTTGTATATTAACCATTTATTAGATTTTTATTTGCAAATATTTTCTCCCAGTTAATAAGTTGCCTTCTTATTTTGTTGATGGATTTTTAGCTGTGCAGATGTTGTTTATTTGATGTGGTCCTACTAGATTACTTTTGCTTGTATTACCTTTGCCTTTAGAGTCAGATCCAAAAGATCATTGCCAAGTCCAATGTCAAAGAGCTTAACACCTATGTTTTCTTCTTGCAGTTTTATGGTTTCAGGACTTATATTTAGGTCTTTAATTAATTTTGATTTAATTTTTGTGAATAGTGTAAGATATTAATCCAGCATTGTTCTTTTGCATGTGGCTATTCAGTTTTCCCAACATATTTATTGGAAAAATTGTCATTTCTCTATTGTATATTCTTGCCTCCTTTGTTGTAAATTAAATGACCATGAATGCGTGGGTTTATTTGTGACTCTCTATTCTTTTCCACTGATCTATTTTCTTTTTGTCAATACCATATTGTTTTTATAATACAACTTTAAAATATAGTTTGAAATCAGGGAGTGTGATATTTCAGCTTTGTTTTTCTTTCTGAAGACTGAGGGTCTTTTGTGGTTTCATACAAATTTTATTATTGTTTGTTTTATTTCTGTGAAAAATACCATTGGAATTTTGAGAGGGATTACACTGAATGTGCAGATTACTTTATATAATGTAAAAATTTTAACAATATTAATTCTTGTAATCATGAGCACAAAACATATTTTCATTTTTTTGTGTGTTCAATTTCTTTCACCAGCATCTTCTAGATTTCAGTACACAGGTCTTTCACATCATTGGTTAAATTTATTTCTATGTATTTTATCATTTTTGATGAAATTGCAAATGGGTTGGTTTTTAAAAATTTTTCTGCTTGATAGTTTTTTTGTTTGTAGATAAAAACACAACTGATTTTTGCATATTGATTTTGTAACTTGTGATATTACTGAATTTGTTTATTCTGTTTTATTGAGTTTTTAAAGTTTTCTAGATATAAAATCATGGTGTCCATAAATAGTGAGAGTTTTGCCACTTTTTTCCAATTTGAATATGTTTTACTGCTATTTTCTGGCTAATTGCTGTAGCCCAGAATTTCAATATTATGTTGAATAAAATTGGTGAGAGTGGATATTTTTATTTTGTTCCTGATCTTGCAGGAAAGACTTTCAGCTTTTCACTGCTGAGTATGATGTTAGCTGTGGGCTTGTTATATATGGCCTTTATTATGTTGAAATATGTTTCCTCATTAGTCACTTTGTTTAGAGTTTTTATCATAAATGGATGTTGAATTTTGTCAAATGCCTTGCATGTGTCTATTGAGTTGATCATATAATTTTTACTCTTTATTTTCTTAACATGGTATATGTTGATTGACATGTGTTGAACCATTCTACATCCCTGGAATAAATCCCACTTGATCATGGTGCATGATTATTTTAATATATTGTTGAATTCAGTTTGCTAGTATTTTATTAATAATTTTTGTATCTACGTTCATCAGGTACATTGGCCTATAATTTTTTATGGTGTTCTTTTCTGGTGTTGACCTTGTAAAATGATTTTGGAAATGTTCCTTACTTTCTAATATTTTGAAAGAGCTTGAGAAGAATTGCTATTAAATTTCCTTTGAATGTTTGGTAGAATTCACCAGTGAAGCCATCTGGTTCTGGACTTTTGTTTATTGGGAGGTTATTGATTACCGATTCAGTTTCTTTACTTGTGATCACTTTATTCAGATTTTCTATGTCTTCATGATTCAGTCTTGTAAGATTGTACATTTCTAAGAATTTATCCTTTCTCCTAGCTTGTCCAATTTGTTGATGTGTAACTGTTCATAATAATTTCCTTTGTATAGTAGATCCATTTTATTTCTGATATACCAGTTGTAATGTCACCTCTTTTATTCCTGATTTTATTTATTTGAACCCTCTTTTTCTTAGTGAGTTTAGCCAAATATTTGTCAAATTTGTTTATCTTTTCAATGAACCAGGTCTTCATTTCAACAAACCATGTTTTAGTTATTCTGAGTTGGTTTTTAGGCAAAATATACATATAGAAAACTGATTAAAACTTCTCCCAAATGCTTCCAAATTGAACATTTCAGAATTGTTTTGACTGTTTTGAGGATAATTGGGCTCTACATGAACAAGTAACAAGTAGTAATACATATCCCAGTATTTTCAATGAGTATATTATTGGTTCTTCTTTTAAAGTGTGTGCCTTGAAAAAGTGCCTTGGACTAAATTCTTAATATGTACAGTGAATAACTGAATGGGTATCTTCATGGACACTTCTGCTCTGAAGTTAAATGGATCTATAGTATGCAAAATATTTACAATTCTTGGTAAAGTGATTTCCTAAAATGCAAGATTCTTGCACAACTATAAGGGAGGAATCTTGATCAATGCACAATTTACTTGTTCCCACTGTGGACTGCTCTTAGCTATTTTCATCCAGAGTTACCAAGATAGGCAGTTACACAAATCTTTTGGTTTAAGTTGTTTTTCGTGGAGTCCCCAGTATTCTCAGAGTGCCAAAACACTACTTAGTTGATTCAAATCATCCATCTAGCTCTATGAAGGCATATGTGATCGGGAACCTAGTCAGTTAGTGAAGGGAAGTGGAGGAAATGAGGTTAGAAAAGTAAATAAGGTGTAGATTACTTAAATATGTAGCCTCTAATTTTAGGGAAATACTATTCTAATAAGTTTTGTAAATTTTTAAAAGATAGCTAAACATTTCCAATTCAAGATAGCACACTGAGCAAATAAATTGACTTCCTTTCCTTCTAAAATCTAGCTAAATGATACTGCAAGTATAAACAAAAGGTAATGAAATCATAACACTAAAACAAGAAAAGAAGATAATAGCAGAGTGGAAATTTAATATTGGACTGGCATAGAGAATATGTGATCATATTTATAGAGAAACCAGGGTGATAGTGGGGGAGGGGCATTGTCAGTTTAATAAACTAGCTGTTCACAGAATAGCTGGACCTGCTGGTCTCCATGTTCCTAATGATTTTAAAACAAAGTTAAATAACAGCCTTCAGGAAACCCCTGATGGGTTATTTCATCTAAATTAAAGACATCCACTAAAACTTGTCTTGAACCTTTACCATGAAATGCATAAAGAAAGATTAAGTATTACTTTAGAGAGTAATACTTAAATATTCCATCCCTAGATAAAACTTCTGTTTAATTTGTATTTGTGGATGGTCTGAATATGGCTGGCTATCCTTGACTGTGATTGCTAAAGGGAAACTTTCTGGTTGCAAGACTCATTAAGTTGCAGATTGTCCAGAGTGAGTTTTCCCAAGGAAGAGAAAGGATTTCTGAGGGTTTTTTTTTAATAAGGAAAAAAACTAATCATGATAATTAAAAATAAATAAATAAACCTTATACACTAGCTACTTAAACTAATCCTAAAACATTTGCATAAGATAAAGTGTTAATTGCAGATACTCTACTATTTGAGGGGGAAAAAAGCCAGTAGGAGACCAACTGAAGAAGAACAATTCACATCCAAAATAACTAATAGTAATGATAATTAATAATAATATAAGAACCAGAAGAAACATTAAAACACAATTCTAGTGAGTATCTTTAGAGATACTTAAGACACTCTTACTTTTATGCAATAAAAATAACTTAATGAAAAACATCATATGAATCAGAGAAAATGAAAGATTTGGGGGAAATTAGCAAATAGTAAAATAAAAGAAATGACTAATAAAACCTGTGGAATACTGAATTAATAATCTCAAAAATAGAGTAGAATAAATCATTGCTATTACATTTCAAAGTGATAAAAAGATGAAGTATGACCAAAGTATGAAGAGATATAGAGTAAAATCAGAAATCCAAAATATATTAATAGGAAACATTAAATGAGAAAACAATAAAAATGTGAGGGGAAATGATCATAGTAATATTAGAAGAAAACTATCCTAAATGAATAAAAGTCATAGATACAAAGATTGATAAACATCAATATGCTGAGCATGGTGGGCCAAAAGAATGCATGCTGCCTAGATACATCTTCATATTTTAGAACTCCAACCACAATCCAGAAATTAAAAAAGCTTCCAAAGTATAAAAATGAGGTTGACACCAAGCTTTCTACTGAGGATTGGGATTGTGAGATGACAAAAAAACAAAATTTAAAGTTATAAAACAGAAGTCCTCACCTAGAATTCTCTCCCCAACTGTCTTAGGTACATGGTGCGGACCTCCTTAGATTCTTCTGAACCGTTTGTAGCCATCCGAGCTGTTACAGGTAACATGCGCAGCCATGGTAATTTAAGTCTGAGACAGCCCAGCCAGACATGCCAAAGTTTCAGCCTACCCACAACCTTCATATTTGAATAAAGGCAAAAGATGTGCTTTCTTCAGCAGCATCTTGAAGAACTAAGTGATAGAACCTGTAAGTGCAGGTGAGCTATCTTTCCTCAAGGCAGAGTCTGACTAATAGGATAAAAGAACAAGGAGGAAGACCCTAAAGATGGATAATATTGTCCCTCTTCTTTCCTCCAACAATCTGTTTTGAGTCATAGTTTTATGCACATGCGGAGCTTTTGCTGATAGTTATGATACATATGGATTTACTTTCCATTCTTCCTTGTCTAATTCTTACTTCCTGGTGTTGCAATTGCACTTAAGTCTTGCCTCAGGCTCTATTTTCTGGGAATCCTGGTCTAAGATCCAAAGTTATTAATCAAGCATGACATCAAATAATTTCACATAAGAAAACAACCAGAGTTTTATGTTTTGCAATTCCTCATTTTAGAGAATGCTCTTGAGAAATAATTATGCCAAAACACCATCAACAGCAAAAAAAAAAAAAAAAAATTAAAGACTCTCAATTCAGGAAACAATAGAAATAGCTCTGAAGTACAATGAAAAGAAATACTAGTGAGTGAACTGTACTACATACATAGAGTGGATTTGATCTCAATTATATCAGGAAGTCAGAAAAGTCCATGAAAAGTGTCTACAATAATAAAATATGTTTAGTTATGCAAACAGTATAATTATTGATCTGGAAGATTTTAGTAAGAAGAAGAAAGACAATTTAAACTCAGAGATTAACACAAATCTGTACATGATTCCAGCATTATGCAACATAAAGATGACATGACTTTGAATAATGAGTGGGGAAGATTTTAAAAGAATACATTGGAAACTGATGTTTACACATTCTTTTCAAGTAGCACAATTTTAGGGTCATGATATTACATTTACTTCACTTTGTGTAAAAATACTACTTCAGATAGTGTGTATGATAATGCATTACATGCTGTTTACTATCTATTATTTCAGAAAGAACCAAGAGAAAAAGCGTAAAATAATGGATGATAGCCATAGAAAAGAAAAAATATGAAGAGCTCTGAGAATGTTAAAAAGATGCTAAAAAAAATACAAGGGAAAAACTGAAGAAGAGAGAAGTGCAGGCGTGTCAATTTTCCTATGACTCATACACGTCAGGGACTTTAAGCCCAGGCTTAGAAGTTAATGCCACCAGAAATGAAGTTAAAGCAATGAATATTATTTACATGTTTAGATACACCACTTAGAAGAATTAAAGATAATATAACATAAAAATCAGAAGATGAATGTGGAAAAAGAAATTGGTAAGTGTGTAATTATGATGTTTTTCATTTATAAAAACAGAGACCATGTGCACCTAAAAACATATAACTCAGTACATAGCTATATAAACTTTCTGTTTACATTTATGATGATAATCAGGAGAATAAAATTACAATTGTTTAAAAAATATTAAAAGCAATTCCACCTAAAGTGTGGGGCTAGAGTGAGCAGGAGGGAAATTTAAACTTTCTATGTTCTTTTGCATTGATTGAAGTTATTTTTTTACTATACCCTTGATCACTTTCCTAATTAAAGTGACTTTTCTTTTAATGAAATAAGAAATCTTAAGTCTCTTGGTCATGTGGAGAATGAATTGGGGGAAAGTGTTCAAAGACAACAATAAGGTATGAAGTCATTTTAATAGTTAATGTAAGAGACACAAAAGCTGAAATAAAGAAGTAATTATCAAATAAATAGGAAGCTTAATAAATAATAAAAGATGATATATGTAATAGTCTGAAGTTGGGAATGTAAATGAAGTATTAAAGAATACTTTTCACGGGAGGTATTCTAGTGCCATCATCACAGGTAAGTAGAGGATTCAAAAGGAAGAGTATATATATTGATGTAATGGTAGTAGTTACAAGAGGGACAGGATAAATACAGTTCCATTTTATCTTAGTAAGTTTTGCCATTTGGAGCTTAAAGTGAAAAAGCAATAGGAATTATGAATGAGGAGCTTAGATCTAAGTTTAAGAGACACATTTGATTGTCACAGAATATTAGTGGAAATTAACAACAGTACAGTTAAGGAGATCGCCCTGAGTAAAGACATGGTGGAGTCAGGAGAGTCAAGCACACAGTCCGAAGAGGCACCTACCTTCAATACAGAGAAATAAGAAGAGAATTCTAAGGGCAAAAAAACTTTGAATTGGTAATCGTAGAGGAAAGCAGGGAGTCAGCAATGGCTGTTTCCAAAACTCAAAGCGAGGAAATAACTTTACGCAGGAAATAGTAAATAAAGTTGCAGTATGTTAACTAAAAAAATAAATAAGTGAGAAATGTTCATTGATTTTGGCTTGTTATTAATGATTTCATCATAAGGAATGTTACTGGAATGACCAGTCATTCATGAGAGCAAGACAAATGTGTTGAAAAACTAAATGGCAGGGTACTCAGGTAAAGAGCTTGATTTTAAAAATCAGAAATTAACGGCAGTAATAGAATTTCCGTTTATATATTTATACACTGAAAGATAGGGAGCCAAAGCAATTAGCTCCTTATCTGAATGTGCAATAACTGAAGCATGCAGTTAGAATTACATAAGTGAAAAGGTGATAAAACGAGGCCTACAGGAGACCAGGAAGGTGACATTTGACCCACACATCTAAGAATCACCCTGGAACAGTGATTTTCAACCAGTGTGCCACAAGGATTTTTAAAACACGTAGTACCTGACTATTTAGTCAGGGGCACTGACCTCTTTCCCCCTGGACTGTCAAATAAAAAAATGACAACCGCCAACACAACAATAGCTGTCTGGTGTGAATGCCCTGTCTTGAGCCACAAATATATAGTCATATAATAGAGCCGAATATCATTGGTCATGTCACATAATAAAGTTCATCTTGGTACCAGAAATCCTTATATACAGGTATAGGCACCTGATTTTTTTTAAGGTCATTTTGGTACAAAAAGTGTAGGTAATTAGTAGTATTACTATATTTTGCAAATCAATAAAAATTATACCAATTGTTTTTGTCAGATCAGAAAAAAAATGCATTCTTTGGTGTGAAACAGGATTTTAGTAATTAGTTTATGTGTGCCATGAGATGAAAAAGGTTGAAAATCTCTGTACTAGACCATAATTTCAGGGCCAGTGTGGAAGGAATCAGGGGGAAGAGCAGTTAAAGATACTGGCAGAAAAGTGGTTATGTGAATGCATCAGAGGTTCTAGTTTAAAGATAGACGAAAGCCAAATGAGAAATATTGATAGACTGAGAGCAAGGAAAAAAGTTGAAGGAGTGAAGATCTTCTTTAGGTGCAATGATAATAAGGATCTAATGATAAAAATTCCTGTCCTGGTTGGTGTAGCTCAGTGGGTTGAGTGCAGGCCTGCAAACCAAAGTGTCGCCAGCTCAGTTCCTAGTCAGGGCACATACCTGGGTTATGGGCCAGACCCCTAGTAGGGAGTGTGCAAGAGGCAACCACACATTGATGTTTCTCTCCCTCTCTTCCTCCCTCACTTTTCCCACTCTCTAAAAATAAGCAAATAAAATATTTAAAGATAAAAAATTCTGACAAAATAATGGAAGATATAACATTTAATTTTTCAGAGAAAAAAGATTTCCAGATGGTGATTATGTTGAGAAAAGCATCATGAGAGTGGATAAAGGAAATCGAGGGGAGATTAATCGAGCTAACATTTGAAAGTGAAAGATTTGGAGATGGCTGTGTTACATGTGTTTTCTCCCAAGATGTTTAAAGCTCCCCAGATCTAAATAAAATTATATATGTAAACTTTCTTGATACACAATAGGTATGAAACAAAAAATTTCTTGAATATATGACATAAAGTCTCTTAAGTATTAAATTACCACAGATATCAGGTGTTATTAAAATGCACATTAGTTGCTTTAGATTGAATATTTGTGTACCTCAGATTTATATGTTAAAAGCCTAATGCTAAGGTGATGGTATTAGGAGGTGAGGCCTTGAGGAGGTGATTAGCTCCTGAAGGTTGAGCCCTTACGAATATAGTACATGTTAAGTGAAGACACAGCAAGAATTCTGCAGTCTGCAACCTGAAAGAGGGACTACACAAGAATCTGACTAAACTGGCTCCCTGATTCTGATCTTTCAGCCTCTCTCTAGAACTGTGAGACATAATTTGCTGCTGTTGTTTATAAGCCGCCCAGAGTGTGGTGTCTAGTTGTGACAACCTAAGTGGACTAAGATATTAATCTTAAGAATTCTAATATCAATTGAAAAGAAGAGTATCAAAATCAGAGGAAACATCTGTGCCCACCTTTTCAAGTTGGTGTAGAAAGAACAAATATTTCAAAATTTGTGCCAGATACATTGCTCCAGAACTTTACCTGTTTATAAAAATGTTTACTGTGAGATTAACAGAAGGTATAGCAGTAAGGTAAGACTCAATACTCCCAACATATATTCATCCAGTACCTACAAAATGAGTGCTACCACAGAGGAGGAAGTTGTGTTATTGGGCCTTTTACTCACCAGACATTTAATATACAACCCTTTTATCATTTCATTTCATATCTTTACTCTAGAATCAAGCATTGCTTAATGGAAAGTGCAGGTGGACTATCTTAGGGCTGTCACTTCACACATGTGCCATGGTGGAGAGAGCGGTTGGGCAACTGCTTTCTCACTGAACTTTCCTAGGCAGTGATAGTTTACATTGTTCTTTTATTCACTAAGAGCTTTAGAGGGGAATTTAAAGACGAAGTTAATCATGAAACCATCTGGTAGAGTGGTGGATTAACTCTCTGGCAGGCTTTTAAATTCTCAAGGGCCCAAATGCTGGAAAACTATGCATTTTGGGGTAATTCCCTTTTTAAAAAATCTATAAAATGCTTTGGGGTAGAATGAGGACTCTAACATTTTGAAAAATAGAGGAAAAGAAACGATGTATTTAACTGAATAATCTTTCTCTGTACTAAAATTTTGTGGCACAGTGTATAATTTTCTCTTTTCAAATTTAGATTTTCTACAATATTTATACCTTAGCAATTTTCTGATTTTGTTAAAGAAGATGTATGTACAATCCCTGCTTGTCTGTGTGTGTTTGTCAGTGCTGTTCACTCTCCTGTTGCACTAATACATATTTTAATTGCTTCCAAACTCATATTAATAAACAAATAAACCCTTTGGTAGAATTTAAAGAACTCCAAAACTGAAGATAGAAAACCTGGGTTAAAATCTAATCTACACAATTGGGAGAGCCCTCCTTCAGCCTTCTTCCACCATGAGCACACTCTCCAGGTTCTCGCCAGCACTCTCAGACTTTTCTCTTCCCCTAGTTTCCCTCTTAAGGTCATCACACTCGCAAGCCCAGCATCCTGCATGTCCCTGGGTGGGCTGTGCCATCTGGTGTCATGAGGAACAAGGAAGCCCTGTTCACCCCTGAGTGCAGTAACACTTTATGTTGCTGCAGCTGTCATCCCAGCACTGTGGCTCCCTGCCATGATGGCTGCAAGGGCTCCCTGTGGCTCAGGGAGGTCTGGCATCCCTGGAAGAGGACTGCCCCTTGTACACCCAGCCCCTCACCTTGCCCTGGACATCTGGTTCCAACACTTGGCAGATAGAAAACAGATCACAATGAAGTCTAAGCAGTTGACATTATTTCTCTGTTTGAAGGATTATGGTTCTTTAAATTTTGAAAACCTCACCAAAACCTGTTTGATCATCTTGTTCTTAATACAGCTCAGCCATTGGTGAGTCAGAGAATTCCTAAGGTTATTATGTGAGTTGACCATATATACATCAAAACTTCAGTTCCCTTCTACCCCATTGGACCCAGACTCCAAAGTCTGCTTGACCTTTGGGGAGACTGCTGTCCAGGGAGGGTCTAGGGATTTGTAAAACTCATAATTCCTTGATTCCAGAGCTTCCTCAAATGTGCAGAGTCAAGGGGATTCTGTACATTTGAGAGAAAGCAGGCATGGAAGTGTGCTCAGGGAGAATACGTATATTTAAAATTCCCAGCATCTGGGCAGCCGTGACACAACCTGGGTCCAAAGGTGCAGCAGAGTGGTGGCTTCCTCAATGGGTATTGTTCTCACCAGATGATACATTGTTTAGAAGATATCTGGGTTCTTTGTCAAAATAACTTAATGATTATAACTTTTGCAGAGCCTTTTGCTTATTGATTTAAAAAATTCTAGCCTCTACTTCATGACCTCACTTTAAAATATAATATGCAAGTGTTGGATAGCCCCACAATTTCAGAATCCCTATGGAGCAATGGTACTTGTTCAAAGACTCTCAAACCATGTATTGCTCTTGCGTAATTCAAGTGCTCTTGTTTTCATACAATAATACTGTGTTATTCTAGACTCAACGCAGGAGACCTAAAGATGGAGCTGTTTGAAGAGGCAGTGATTGCCAGTGAGGCCACAGCCCCACAGTGACACAGATGCTGCCTGTTGGAGCCGGTTCCGGAAGCACACATCACCCAGCTGGAGAAGTGATAAATACATACATGAGCGTGAGTGCCCGTTTGTGTGTAATGCTGTTTCACTTTGTGACTATCAGTTGTTTTATGTGTTTTTTAATGTACAGCTGACTGAGGGATAACCTGAATAATATTACAAATATCAAATTGCTTTATTTCTTAGGCAAACATGTAAGTTTAATCCCTTAGGTATGCTGTAAAGTAGGTACTATTGCACTGCTGGGGTCTACTTAAATAAAACTCAGTGTATGTGATAGGCAAGAGAGTTGATATTTCTGAAGACAGTTGAATAAAGTTCAGAAAAGGCAATAATTTGTTTTATACAATTGATTTCTGGCTGTGTGATCTAAGGAAGCAGTATAATTTTCCTTAAATACCACGGATTAAGTAATTGGAGACAAATTTAGATTTTTTTTATACTAAAACTAGGCAGGCACTGAAAGAAAAAAAAAAGAAATGAAAGCGTTTTGGAATTCACAGTGTTTTCGCACAGTCCCGTGCCACACTGTGTACATTGGGGAGGCTCTCTGGAAATGACACCTGCTCAGTCACACAGCAGTGCTTCCCCCACCTTTTAAGTCTGAAGACTGGCGTGTTAGCCAGAACAAATTCTGTTCACATGTAGGTACTCTTCAACCAAAAACCCTGAATGTACTTCCAGAGAATCTGAACTTCATAACTTATTCAAATGTTCTGTCCCATGTGGCACAGTTAAAAAAAAAAAGTTAACTATGAATATAAACAACACTTTTATGTAGAACAGGGCTTTTTTTCTTCCACTTATTATTTGTACTTCTCATGAAAATCAAAAAATGTCCTTTCTTTGCTGCTCAACCTTCCATATGAGTGAGTAGGGTAGAAGATCCCCTAGTATATTATTTTTCAGTTGACAGAGAATATATTTTATTCTTTCAGTTTTCTATATGTCAGAGTGTATAGCAAGCTAGCAATCAGATTATTTTAATTTAATAATTAAGGCATGGTTGGTTAAAAGATTTGCTAAGTGGAGATTGGTGTTCATGTGGATTCACAAATACTAATTAAAATTTTCAAGTAATGAAAACCCATTTACAATAGCTAAAGCAAGACAAACCAGTGAATCAAATTTAACTCATGCAATTTTTAAAAATGATAAGGCTACCTGTGTGTCTCCTAGAACAGACAGATGGAAATGCAACCCAGATTCTTAGCAGAAGTGGGAAAATATCATCAGAAGGATAGGGAATATATTGCTTTTTATTTTTCATCTGCTTTATTTCCCTTTCTTTCTATTCAAAAAATTCCTCTGCTTCTCATTTGCCATGACAAACAGAAGATAATTCCTCCACTGTTTTCAATTTACTTCTTCTTTCAAGAAGCCAGTCAGAATAAACTTGAATACTTTATCTGAGTTTAAAATTCTCAAGAGCAAAGAACTGGGTGGCCTGCTGGCCCAGGGATCCAACCCAGGTGGCTAAGTGGGAGGCGTATCCATGGTACACTAACACACCTGTGTGCCAGAAGGCTAAAGGGGACTGGGTAGCCTCTCCTGCCCAACCCCCTCCATGTTTCCTTTACATAAAAGCCAAACATCCTTCCACTAGGTACAATCTATTTTATCACATAGAAAGCTGTCTAATTCTGACTTAAATTCATGTAAATCCACTAATACTAGCTTGGCTTTCTCTATTTGACCTAAATAGAATGGCAAGCAAACTGCAGTAGAAGACAGAAGTCAGCAACTGGTCAGCCTCTCATCTGTTTTTAAACACATGGACCCACGAGTGAAAGCTTCTAATATTAATTATTTCATGCATAATTTCTTTAAAAATCAAGATGTCAGTCTCATTTAAATTTAATTAGCTTAAATTAAGATGTAGACTTTTTTTCAGTTTAGTATCTATTGAATTAATGGCAAAAATAGTGTATTCAAATGCATAATAGTAGTTCTACTAATTGGTATTTGTGAAATTTAAACAATTGTTTCCTTATGACTCCATTATAAGTTCACTTATTCTCTTGATAAATAATTCATTGCATCTCAAATAAATGCCAGGCACAGTTTGAGGCACTCAATGTTTAAAAACAAAAAAGTGAAACTTCATCTACATGAAGTTTACATTGCAGTGGGTGGTGATGACAATAAAGATAAAAACATGTACATAAATTGGCTGCATTAGTTGATGGTAAGCACTATGAGGGAGCATATAGTAGGTCAGGGATTTACGGTAACAACATGGGTGAGGTGCTACTGATAAAGGATGGTCAGGAACTGATGTCTGTGAAGAGAAGACCTCTGAGAGTCAAATGGACAAAGGCCCTGAAACAAGACAGTTGTTTTTGTTGGGGTGAGAGGAACTGTGACCAGAGTGTTCAACAGTCTATTGGGTGGAGGAAGGGAAGAAAGAGCTTCAGGAGATGAGGATTGAGGGTGAAAACAGGAAAGGAGGTGGGATGGAGGCTTTTTTAAAGAAGATTTTATTTACTTATTTTTAGAGAGAGGGTAAGGGAGAGTGAAAGAGAAGGAGAGAAACATCAATGTGAGAGAGAAACATCTGTCCCTTGCCTCTCTCAAGAGATTCTAGACAAAGTCTTTCAGAAACAATGCACCACAATGGTCCCCATAATGGAAACTGAACAGTTTTACAGAATGGGGTAAAAGTAGGTTTGCAGTTGTTCATGTGGAAACTATACAAAAATTAATAATACAAGAATAAACTGTTTCACATACTCAAACTGATAAACCTACTTTTGCCCACCCCCATACACATGAAAGTTTTAACCAGCCACATGCAATTTCACAACTTGTTATTTATTGAAAACAGTCATACCAGACAAATTATACATCTCATGTGAAGCACCTTAACATTGACTTTTAATTTATTCTCATTATGGAAAGAGACTTTCATTGAGTATAGAATCCTGGGCTGACATTATTTTCACTCGGTATATTTAAGAAAGTATTTCACTGTTTTAGTGTTCTGTTTTTGCTATTTTCAAATTATTATTCAATGTAGTAATGATGTTTCCCATGGTCCACTTTTATTTAGGTGTTTTTTTAACATAGTTTATTTTTGTCTGATTTTGTACATTTTTGTTAACATGTGCAGAGTGTTCACTAATTTTTATTTATACTGATTGAAGTTTGTGGGTTTTCTAACTTTGAATTTGCTGTAAAAAATTCTACAAATCTCTTTGCCAATTACCTTAAAATATTCTTTTTGAGATTTTATGACCAAATTCTAAAACTTCAATTATTCACACAGTAGAATTCATTAATCTATCTTCATGTTTCCTAATCTTTAGTTTATTTGGCCAGAAGATCAAGGTCTGAAGTTAGCTGAGGCAAACTTGGCTGCTCAGGTGCAAAATTTAAGAACTCAAAGGACTGTAAGACTGATAGCTTCCTTGAGAGAGGGGTGCTGTCTGAATACACACGTCTCCCAAGACATACAAATGGCCAACAGATATACGAAAAGATGTTCAACTTCACTAGCTATTAAGGAAGTGCAAATCAAAACTACCATCCCTTGCCTGTCAGAATGGCTAGTATTGACAAGTAATAAGTGTTGGAGAGGATGTGGAGCAAAAGGAACTCTCATTCACTGCTGGTGTGATTGTAAACTGGTATAGCCACTATGGAAAACAGTATGGAGGTTCCTCAAAATATGAAGAATAGAGTTACCATATAACCCAGCAACCCCTCTTCTAGATAACTACCTCCCAAATTGTAAACATTTAATTGTAAAGATATATGCACCCCTATGTTCACTGCAGCATTATTAACAGTGGACAAAGCCATGAAACAGCCCAAGTGTTCTTTGATGAGTGATTGGATATGGAGTGCGTGGTGCATATACACAATGGAATACTACTCTGCCGTAAGAAAATGTGAAATCCTGCCTGTTGGGACAACGTGGATGGATCTTGAGAATGCAATCCTAAGCATTAAGAAAGAGACAAGAATGATATGATTTCTCTCATATGTGAGATATAAAACTGAAAGAAACAAATGAACAAATAAGACAAACAAAAACTCAGACACAGACACCAGTATGATGGTTACTAGAGAGAAAGTGGGGTGGGGTAAAGGATAAAGGGGGGTGGGGTAAAGGGTAAAGGGGGTCTAATATATGGTGACAGAAGGATTTTTAACTTTGGGTAATAAACACACAGTGCAACATACAGATGATATATTATGGAATTGTACACTTGAAACCTATGTAATTTTATGAACCAACATCACCCCAATAAATTTAATTTTAACAACAGGAGAGAGAGGTGCCTTGCTTGTCTGGTCCCAACCCTGACCAAACTGATGCAGGCAAATCACTCTAATGTCCCTTCTGTGTACCATAAGTGAGACTTAGGCTTTACCTTCTATTCTGTATGCCCATGCAGTTACTAAAACTCAGATCTGAAAGTCTTCAGCATCACCTAGAACCCTCTAGATACAATCCTGCTTTAGTAATTGTATGTTGTTTAAGGTTACTATTTTCACTTTACTGTTTTAAAAATATTGTCTTTAAAATGACATTTTAACCGGCATTTTAATTTTCTCATTTAGTGTTGTTATTCAAGCTATCCAGTATGCCATGTAACCAGCAATGAAAATCACATTTTCCTCTACCAAAGTAGCTTGATAACTGCATTTTGAAGTTATTTTAAAAATAAAACATTAAAGAGAAATATCACCATACACCTATCATATATTGGAGAAAAATGTGAACTTTTTACTTTACAAGAAATACACTGAACAATGTGTCTTTATTTCTTATTATGGGTAACAAACAAAATCAATGTGTATATTAATAAGACTGAACCCATTTAAAAACAATGTCCTTAGAAGTAACAAGGTGGCTAAGAAATACCAGTATGCTCTGTGATTAATGAAAATCATTCCTCCATTTACCCTTTCAGGGGTATTTAAATGCATTTAGAAATGAACTTGTTAAACATAATGAATATTTACTTGGAAAAATGTGTAGAAGGGGTTATGCATGAACCTGAACCGATTCCAAGTGCACTAAATTGGTAGACTAGGCCTTCTGCATTCTGTGATATTATGATACATAGTAAGAAATAGATATTCAGTCTTTGTTCAGTTTCAGGCACAAAGCTCCCAAGACCCTTAAAATTGTTTAGGTAAGAGCCACAAAGGTGTCTTTTGTGATGTTAATGAGGTGACTTTAGGAAAACACCTAGGTAACCTTAGGATGGGCGTTCTTGCCAATAAACCATTGTGGGATGAGGGTTGGAACTTTATATCACCCCTGACCTCCTGGCAGGGGAGAGAGGTTGGAGATTACCAATTGTCAATAATTTACTCAATTATGCCTATGTAACAAATTATTCATAAGACCCCAGAAGAATGGGGTCTAGGGTTTGGATAGTTTCCATGTAGGTGACTGTGGAGGTACTAGGAGAGTGGTGAGCTCAGAGAGCATGAAAGCTCCATGCCTTTCCCTAAATCTGTGCTCTATGCATGTCTTATATCTGTCTATTCCTGAGCTACATCCTTTTGTAATAAACTAGGAATCTAGTAAGTAAAATGTTTCTATGAGTTCTGTGAGTAACTCTAGCAAATTAATCGAACGAAAGGAGTGAGTTCTTAAAATATCCAGTTGGTTAGCCAGGAACACAGGTGACAACCTCAATTTATGATTGGCTTCTGAAGGGAGTGGGTAGTCTTGTAGGACTGAACTGTTACCTGTGGAATCTAATGCTATCCTCAGGCAGATAATGCCAGAATTGAGTTAAATTCTACAACACCAGCTCGTTTCCAACAATTATTTGTTGATGTGGTGAAAAACCTCCATATAAGAATTGCAATTGGTGATCAGATAATAGTCATTCTTATGACTATTTTCTTATCCTTGTATTAAATTATTCTTGCTGAAATGCCTGAATGAAAAATGAAGATTTAATAAAGTAAAACAAAATGTCCTCCATTCTTTTCATGAGTATTATCCTGCCTAGAAGAAGTTAGTGTTCTAAGTATCTGGCTATGAACGAGCAAATCTTATTCCACAATGTGAGTCTTGAAATATAGATATGTTGATGTTTAAGAAGAGCTAATATTTCAGACACGGGAAGTCAGTAACTTTGTTTGCCTAGTTAAAAAGGAGCATACTGTACAAACTAATGGTTTATTATTTAAGGCTACCATGGTGGCTGTTTATAAGGTCTAAGTAGTTCCTTTGGGACCAGTAAGTATTAACATATCTTCAAAGGTTACTAAACCATCAAACAACATTGGACTTAGAAAAATTGTTTCCTAATTTTTCCCATAGAAAATATGCAAGCACCTTCCATTTTTTATGTGCTGTAAATAAGCTTCTACTGTGTCTCCTTTAAACAGAGAATTACGATTTATATAACCATTAAAAGGCTGTCTCAACCACTACTAAAGCACAAACCTCTCAAAAGTCCTTTAGTCCTCAGATTGTCAAGAAGTTAAATTTAGCCCTAATGAAGAATCAGCAAGGCTCATTCTGGGACCTGTCTGATGAAGGGCAAAGAGCAGGTGCAAGGCCTACATTTCTGACTGCTTGGTGCCTTGTTATTGTCCTTATGAATAGTCGGTGCATCAGGAAATCTACAGGGATCTAAGCCTTTCCTTGAGCCCAATCAAAGGATTAGTGTGATTCAGGCGGAGATGAATCTGTGTGGAAAATTGTCCATGCTGACTTTTATGAGAAGGTGCTGCTGAATGAGATTTGTTGCTAATCACAAGGCAAAATTACAGTCTCTTGAAATAAGAAACCAATAAACAAAATAATAAAAGTCATGTTAATTATTAAATGCCAGTGTTACAAATTGTATGCCATTTATCAGTGTTATAAGGAAATACAGTAAATAAAAAATTCATATAATCCACTCACCATAATTCAACTTATTAATATATTTTAATGATTTTAAAATCAGTATGGTGATTACCAGAGGGAAAAGGGGTGGGGAAGCAGTAGAAGAAGGCATAGGGGAGATAAATGTTGAAGGAAGGAGACTTGACTTGGGGTGATGAACACACAATGCAGTGTACAGATGATGTGCTGTATAATTAATTGTATCTCTGAAACTTATATAATTTTATTAACCAGTGTCACCCTCATAAATTCAATAAAAAAGTTAAAAAATGTAAGTAATTAACAAATTGCTAATTCCCTTTAGCAATGCATATCTATACTCAAACACAGATGCACCATTTTTATTAGCTGGGCTGTGTGTTTGGTGAAAAACACTGAAAACTCTGCAAGTCTTCTTTACACAGCCCAAGTTATCAGTGCCTAATGATGCTAGGTGATGAATTGCTCCAATTTTAATGGAACAATCAGAGTCTAGTGTTTCCATTATCGTCTCAAAACACTTCCTACCCATGCCATTGTTGTGCTGATTAGGCAGCAGTTTTTGTAAAGGGTTTGTAAATTGTAAGTCAGAGATAACAGGTGATTCTTTCTTGTTATTTGAAAACCCAACATGTTTGATAATGTTTCAAGTTTGCAGAAACTGCTGAAATGTCAGTCATTTTACTAAAAGAAGGATGAGCTGCTATAATCAGTACAATTGGATATAAAAATGTCCTCTTTTTTCTAATACTCTTAAAAATGGATCAAGTACTACCTAGTACCAATTGCTTGTGGTTAAATCTGTTTATATTTAAAATTTGATGTATATGTATCTATCTATCTATCATCTATCTATCTACCATCTATCTATTTTGTTAAACATCTGAAATAAACTTTTAACGATGTGTGCTATCAATATTCAGGAAATAAATATAGTGTAATTAAAAATAATTTTTCCTGACCTATTAGTGATGAACTCTTGGTTATCCATGCTTTCTTTGGCACACACAAGAGCAGTATAAGAAATATACTCATGCTCCCAAAGCTTTAGTATTTAACCAAAACACTTCCTAATAGATGTGCCTTATTCTCCTAGTATTGACTGGAATACTAAATGTCCACTGCATGCTGAACTGTGATCATTTTTACAAGATGAAAATGCTCAATACCCAGAGGAATATTCCACAGAAATATGACTTTTTTAAAAATTAAATTTTTATTTATATATTTTTAGAGAGAGAGGACAGGAGGGAGAAAGAAAGTGAGAGAAACATCGATTGGTCACTTCTCCATGATGAGACCTGGAAGGAACCTGCAACCTAGGCATGTGCCCTGACAGGGAGTTGAACTGGTGAACTTTCACATTGCAGGGCGCATCCAACCAACTGAACCATATCGGTAAAGGCAATCTGATTTTTCATTACAACTGGAGAATTCACAACCTGGAGGAAGATAAATTTAGTAAAAATGAAATGCTCTAACATTATAGCATTTTATTAGATAATCTAAGAGATTAATTCAGTACACTGTCATTGCAGGATATTTTAGGATAGATACTCAGTGAAAAGTAGAGTGTCAATTGATAATTTGTCCTCTTTTGAGTCCCACTAAAATACTATTATTTCATTGTTAATCTGCAACATCTATTTTTGGTGGGGAAAATGTGGCAGTGGTTTTGCTTCATGTTTAAAGCAGGCTGACAAGTAGATTTTTTTTCCTTTTGTCTTTTACAACCTAAGGAGAAAACTTATGATTTGCTCAATCCTCTTAAAAACTCTTAAGGAAGGTATACTAAACAGAGAACTGAGTAGAATTAATTAATGGCAAGATCATAAAGAAAAAATGATTCTACTGCCCTATTATTTGGAATGTTCAAAGCACAATTTAGATTTTTTCAGTCTCCTCCTAGCTGAGGAACATAATGGAGTTAATACTATTGACTCACCAAATAAGGACCATTTTTTTTTTAACACAAGGAAGAAAAAAATGCTATAGACCAGAGAAGTGAAGCCTAAGATGACCCAGAAAATACGATGGCAAATAAAAGCCTGAATGCAGAGAGTGAAAGAAGAGGAGAGATGACATGCTCACTGCAGTTATGTATAACTTGGAATATTACATTTTTGAAAACTGAGACTTTGGAAATAATGTACAAATTAAATATACTAGTAATGAAAAACTGACAAGACCTAGAAATATTGGCTTTTAATAGTCCATAATAAAGGACTTCACTTGGATTATTTTTTTATTTGCTTCGGCTTAACTTGAGAATAGTTTGTTTGTAATTCTATCCCTGAAAATATGCACACAAATGATTTCAGTGAAAGTTTGGAGTATTTTATTTATTCACTTTAAAAAAAATCAACATTATCACTGGTTCTTTTACTTTTCAGAGTAGTTGGTAATAGAATTCATAAATATGTCTTAAATTATTATTCTAAAGACAATTTAAATTTATTAGCTTATACTTTGCCTTTTAAAATTTGTGTCCAAACTACAGAACTTTAAATTTATTTATTGTGTTTATATTTATATATAAATATAACATATATGTTTGTATGTAACCGCCTATCTGTGTTTTTTTTCTCAAGAAGGTTTTCCTTTTTCTGAGTCTCTATCTCTTGTAAAATTTATTTTTCATTCTCTTTACACCTAGAATGATATTCCATAGGCAGTGTGCTATGTCAATTGCTTTAACAGAGTGCAGCATAGATAATAATAACGAACACTGAGATGGCCCATAGTGTTCTAAACACTGTATGGGAGTTGCCCAACAGGTTGCTGCTATAACCACCCTCGTTTTGCAGACATTGAGAGGTTAGACAACCTGTTCAGGGTCACGCTGCGAGTAACCAGGAAGGTGGTCTTGCTCCAGAGTAGATGTTTGTTTGTTTTTTCACTCTTTTGAAGTATAACCGATATACAAAAAATTGACCATTTTTAAAGGGGAAAATCTTATATATGTTGATATATGCATATATCTGTGAAATCAACACCACAATCAAGATAATGCAAGTATTTATCATTCTCAAAAGCTTCCACCCTGTCTGAGTGTCATCCCTTCCTTCCACTCTCACCAACCCTTCCCCTGCCTGTGAGCCCAGATAATCTCATTCGCTGTCTGTCACAGTACACTTTTTTTTATTTTTGAGCATTTTATACAAAATGCCCTGATGAAAGTTGATGATCAGGGTATTAGTTCTATTGTGCTATTGCACTTCTTAGACATAAGTAGAATTCAATATTAGACCATACTCAAGGCTTTCATATTCACATAGGTGATAGGACACTTGAAAACTATTTTATTATCGTCTAAGAAAATCATGTTTTATACATATATTAAATTTAATTTCATTAAATTGGATTTATTTTTTCCAACAGAAAATATGATTCTGCTGTATGACAGCAACATCACTACCATAAGCAAGCGAATCACAAAGTATCAAGATATTAAAAACATAGTTATTTTTAGTTATATTTTGCTGTTTGACCATTCATTTTTTATGAAGAAAGGGAATAACATTGTTTAATAATAAAGAAAGCATAATGAGTTGAGCCCTCATAGCAAAGAAAGTGTGAGGGAACAGCGTAGTTTTACAACAAAGAAAGCAGGATGATCAACTACCCACATCGCTGATCAAACATAACCTTGGGTGTTTCTGTGTCACCGTTTTTGGATGAGATTCACATTTAAATTGGTAGGCTGAGTAAAGCAGATTCTCCTCCATAATGTGAATGGGTCTCATATATCACTTTAAGGCCTGAGTGAAACAAAAGTCCAACCTTCCCACGAGTATAAAATAATTTTTCTTCTCCAACAGCCTTTGAACAGAAACATCAGGTTTTCCTGGGTCTCAAGACTAAAACTACACTATCAACTAGTCTGGTAACTCAGAGTATCTTTATTACTAGAAAGGGTTCAGACCAGAGGCACCAATAAAAATGCAATTAATGTATTTAGTTAATTTATTTTCTTTTTGATATTCATTCAAGGTAGAGATTTTATAATTATCAGGTGATAAATTACTATCATATCAGTAGACATCTTCAGCTTTTCTATGAATATCACAGACTGCAAACTCTTAAAGCTGAGAAGTAATCCTTATATTATTGAGATTCCAGTTATATGCAATCTTATCCCATTGTTTATACAGCTTCTATGTGCCTAATCTCCATGGCATTGTCCTTGGAATAAACATTGACCATCATATGGTTTCTCAGGATGATCATTCCACTAATAGGTGTGGTTCTACTAATAAGCATTGACTCAGGGTGCTTGGAATACTTGAAAGCTCTACTGAGTTTAGCCATAGGATTCAAGAACTTACACACATGTTCTTGAAGAATCTGCTCTTCCTAGGAAAAGTATTTACCTTCATGAAGCTCTCTCTCTGATTCATGATCCATTCCACCCATCATTTCAATCATCATTCCTTCTACTTTTCCACTTTGCCATTGCTAGGATAGAAGAAATCTTCTTTTAACTGACTTGTTTCATTTTGCTTTGTTTTGTTTTGCAAAGATGTCTCTTCTTAATTTAAGGGAAACTATTATATAGCTTTTTTTGGAAAATAACATTTAAATTAAATCAGCTCAGAATTGAAATACATCAATTGTCCAGCTAATACAAATAGCAAGTTCCTGATGGAGAAATAAATGTGGAAAGCTGTGCACTCAATTCTCTCCCACTGGTGATCTAAATTAATGGTGTCCAGGTTTGCCAGCCCTTTTCATTTCTAAATCATTCTTTAAGAAATCCACCAATGGGGTTACAGCATCTTCACAGAAGCCCAGCAGAGCCAGCATGCTGTCTGAAGTAATGTTCTCACCTCTAGAGAAGGGAGTGGGCTTTTTGAAATTAGCAAGGATGGCTTTGATATATTCTCCTGCCTGTCATGAAAGACTCCACTTCATATGGCTTGTGTTCTTCTTGCCTGCCTCTGATTGATTTCATGTAATCCTGATGTGCTCTTTGTTGTTGCCTTTCATGAAGCCAATTTCCTGCAGGTGGTAGTTCATTGCTACATCATAATACAATGATACCTTGTTGTATCTTTTTTTTTCTCCAGTCAAGCTGAGATATTATCTGCAGAGATAATGAAAATATTTTCCCCTAGATAACATTTTAGGTATGTCACTTCATTAAACTGCTCTAAGCTCTTTTGAGAGGTTGTAACTGTTACCTTGTCCACTTGAAAAAATTGAGAAATTGAGATTTTACAAGTATACAATTTGCCTTTAAATTGCAGAAAATGTCAGGGATTGAAATGGTATCCTGGAATTGAATTCCAACTTTATTTCCCTTTCTCATTTGGTCGAGGCTAGATAAATTTGTTCAGAAAAATCAGTCATTCCTAAATGGCAGAAGACATTGAATGTGTGCGAGGTTTTCTACTTATTCACTAAGTCAGCTAAATTTACTAAATTTACCATATAGAGTGCTGCTAATCCCATCATACCATTTTTCATAGTAGCTTATTTGGGACACTTGCTTAGTGAGAATGCAGGGTCGACATACACATTTACACAAATTGCAATATAATTCACATTATGATGTTACCCTTGTAAAAATGAACATAAACAGTGTACCATCAGCAGTCATATTGGACTCATGCATTTGAATAAAGTATGTTTTAGTTAGAAATTCCCCAGGTAATATGGTTAATAACTTGAAATTCTCCCTCAAATTTTCCAATACATGAAAAAAATATTACTAGTTTTATAAAATGTGTAACTGGTCTATATTAAACCATCCAAATCACTATTGGGACAACTAGTTTACTTTGGTGCCCTTAGCTTCAGTTCTTCTATTAAAACTATAGAGTTCCTTCTTTTTTCTACTAATTGAGATAACACCATTAAAAAACAATACCTTTTTCTTTTTATCAAAAGCAAAATACTTGTTCTATTAGCTAGAATTTATAGGACTTAAATGGCTTTTTTCTTCAATATTTCATAGCTTTCTCCCCTAGAGCTCTAATTTTGTGAGTATGGTGTTATTTTAAGCATTTACCTATAAATATTCAGAAACACATTTTGTATAATGTGGTTTATCATCTAAACAATTAATTAATAGCAACCAAGAGAGAATATAACTTATTTTATATTTTTAGTTCTACTCAATTTCATTGAATAATACAAATTTCTTTTATTTCTTTATTTCTTTTTTAATTTACTTTATGAGGGAGAAATTGGTTAATAAAATTATGCAGGCTTCAGGTATACAACTTTACAATACAAATCATCTGTATATTGTATTGTGTATTTTGTCACACTACTCAGAACAGTGTGCAATTTAAAACTGAAGAATTGTTTATTGGACTCTTTATTCCTGGAATGTTTCACTTTTTTCAGAGTGTGGTTGACCATGTGTAACTTCAGAAAGTGAAATGGTAAGAAAAGTCTTCTGTACCTTTAAGTTCTGAACTTTTAAAAAAAAATTGCTGAAAAGGCCTTCTTCCATACATAAGCACCAATTAATAGTCATTTCATGGTGAGTATTTTAAAATTCTAAAAGTTTCTTAATGATATATATTCTCATTTAGTATCAATAGCTCTGAATCATGAAACTAAATCTTCAGCTTCATGAAAAAGTTGATTTGCCTCTAAAATATTAGTTATTGACATAAAAATATACAAATTAATATTGTTACTTCTCTCTTTTCATGTGTTGTTTGGTTGTTTGTATGGCTTCTACTAGGTTTGATCTATTTTATTGTTTCTTATAATTATGAATAGTCTTTCATATTACTAAAAATCAATTAACCAGTCAGTGTAACATCACCTGATTCAGTAGTATATCTGGGCAGATTGGTTTTCAAAAGATACATTTTTGGAGTTACTATTATGCATTTATTATTATTATGAATTATCACAAATATGTCACTATAAAGTGAAGGACCTTATTATTTCAAATGTTAAAATTCCTTTAAAGTAGGTTGATCATTCTATTGCTGGAATATCTACTTTCAGAAACTTTGGCGATGTGCCAATTCCCATTTTTTAAAATTAAATTAATAAAAGAATCTCACCTTAGATTACAAAAGGGTATTTTTAAAAGAAAAATTGGCAGAGAGAAGGAATCATGAATAAAAGAGAAGGAGAAAAAGGAGGAGGAAGATAGACTGAGAGAGTGCTTATCCAGAAGAGTAGCCTTTTCTCAGGGAGAAGGGTGTAATGGACAAGCGGAAGTAGTGGCTTCAGTGAACAGAAAGGCCTAAGAGACGGTGTCAGCCTGAAAAAGGTGTGTATTATTTCTATTGAATGAGAAAAGACTGTCCAAGGTCATTTAAGAATTGGAAAAGAAGGAAGAATTAATTGTAACAAGATCAAGAATTTTATTTTCCACATTTGGATCACCTGAAGGAGACAAAATAGTGACAAGAAGGATGATGGAGAGAGTTGCAAAAGGTCAAATGGAAAATACTTGGTGTTTTTTCTGTGTATAATAAGAAATATGACCTAGATTCTCTGTGGTGTGATGTTAGACGATAGAAGTGAAGCATACATAACTGACTACAGGTGGTAAAATAGCAAAGGTTATGATAAAATGAAATACTGGTAGACCAAAAATGAAATTTCTTTTTTTGTTTTGTCTGTTTTGTTTGGAATATTTATTATTGAACAGCTGCTAATTAGACTCAGCAGCTGATATCCATCTGCAAACATTTTCTCTACTATTCCAACAGTATGTAGACCTGGAGGTGAAGAAGAGAGAGAGCAGACGTGAAATATTCCAGAGGGATAAATCTTTTCCAGTCCCTCCAGCCAAAATATCTATAAATTTGAAAGCATCAGGATTGATTGCCCTTGATCTTCCGCCATTCAACATAAAGAATATCACATTGAATTTCAAAGCCTCTCGAAGATTATGGAGTCACAGTATTCCCTCCACAGCATTTCAATGACTTGTATTTACGAGAGTCGATTATCAAAAGAAAGCAGGCCTTCAGACAGCACAGAGCAAAGACACCCAAGTGAGCAGGCAATTCCTTCTGTTTCTCTTTCTCGGTGTGTGACATGTCAGCTCTAGGCTTAAGAAAACTGCTATACTTTGTGAGAACACAACTTCTGTATGTATCTTCATTTCTTTTCTATGCTAGCCTATGTAGATACACTACTGGTAACTTAACCCACTTAAAAAATACAATATTTACTTGATTTAAATGTTTTCACAAAAATCCAAAAATTTTCATAGATTCTAAACTACTCACTACTTCCCTGACATGTTGGGTCAGAAAGAATGTCAGGTGCTAACTGTTTAGTTATTATTGGCAAGGCTTGCACCCATTTTTGCTGCTTGAAGATGGATAAAAAGAGCAGGACCAAATGAAAATAACCATAGGGACCAGACCTTCGATCCACACAATGTGTTAGTGGCAGGGAAAGGCCTTGAGAGACCCTGATCTTCAGTGACCACTGAACTTTTTTTTGAATCTCCTTATACGTCTAAATAATGCCACTTCCTGGATATTGTTACATTAATTTACACTTAGCAAAAAAATATTATTTTGTTGTAATTGTGCTTTCAAATGCTCCTAAGTCCCTTTGGTTCTTAAATTCTATGGTTCTGAATATTTTCCATCTTCAAGATATATAACCTAGTTCTAGGGATTAAACTGCTATGATAATGTTTAACTTCTCTTGATGATTTTATAGTATATTTTTATTGACTTTGTGTTCTAGTTTCTTATCATCTATAATTATAATCTCCATCTGTCCCTCATTTAACACAGCGGTTTGATTGAACACAATGGTACTAATATTCCTAAGGAAAAATTACCAAACCTGCATATGGAATTTCCTATGCTGAAGCATTAATTTTGTATATGAAGACAGGATAATGGTGTTCTGTTGAGTTTCTACTAAATAGTTTGAGGAATTCTGATACTTGTCAGAAAAATGGCATTGCAAATGACCCATTCTATAATTAATTACTTCCGTGAGATGCCAATGACTAGCTATCTTCTAAGTTCTGGATTAAAACTGTTCCAATTTGGTCATCATGTTCTATTTTGAAAGGTGGTGTGTAAGGTATTTGTTAATTCTAACACCTGTTGCTTCAAAAAACATATAAGGATAAAAATGTCTCTTTTTTTCTGTAATAATATTGATTATTTCCCCTGAGGTAAATAAGAGACTTTTTTGGAAAGAACCTGTATTTTAAAAGAAAAGAGACTAAGGTTTATAAACCCACAACTGAAGACCTTATAAGTTGACCTCTGATGAGACACAATACACTTCTACTATAAAAACAATTGTCATAAGAAAAATTCTGTTTTTATTAATTTTTTTCTAAAAAAGCTATTGTCTCTACTTTTCTTTTTTTCCCATTATTGTAATTTATTTTTAGTAACATTTCTTTTTATTTATTTATTTATTTTATTTTTTTGATATATTTATTGATTATGCTATTACAGTTGTCCCATTTTCCCCCCTTCACTCAATTCCATCCTGCTCACGCCCTCCCTCCCACATTCCCCCCCTATAGTTCACGTCCATGGGTCATACTTATAAGTTCTTTGGCTTCTACATTTCCTACACTATTCTTACCCTCCCCCATCTATTTTCTTCCTACCATTGATGCTATTTATTCTCTGTACCTTTCCCCCCTCTCTCCCCCTCCCAATCCCCTATTGATAACCCTCCATGTGATCTCCATTTCTGTGGTTCTGTTTCTGTTCTAGTTGTTTGCTAGGTTTTCTTTTGTTTTGGTTTTAGGTGTGGTTGTTAATAACTGTGAGTTTGCTGTCATTTTTACTGTTCCTATTTTTGATCTTCTTTTTCTTAGATAAATCCCTTTAACATTTCATATAATAATGGCTTGGTGATGATGAACTCCTTTAACTTGACCTTATCTGAGGAGCACTTTATCTGCCCTTTCATTCTAAATGATAGCTTTGCTGGATACAGTAATCTTGGATGTAGGTCCTTGCCTTTCATGACTTGGAATACTTCTTGCCAGCCCCTTCTTGCCTGTAAGGTCTCTTTGGAGAAATCAGCTGACCAGTCTTATGGGAAGTCCTTTGTAGGTAACTGTGTCCTTTTCTCTTGCTGCTTCTAAGATTCTCTCCTTATTTTTAAGCTTGGGTAATGTAATGATGATGTGCCTTGGTGTGTTCCTCTTTGGGTCCAGCTTCTTTGGGACTCTCAGAGCTTCCTGGACTTCCTGGAAGTCTATTTCCTTTGCCAGATGAGGGAAGTTCTCCTTCATTATTTGTTCAAATAAGTTTTCAGTTTTTTGTTCTTCCTCTTCTCCTTCTGGCACCCCTATAATTTGGATGTTGGAACGTTTCAATGTCCTGGAGGTTCCTAAGCCTCTCCTCATTTTTCCAAATTCTTGTTTCTTCATTCTTTTCTGGTTGGATGTTTCTTTCTTCCTTCTGCTCCACAACATTGATTTGAGTCCTAGTTTCCTTCACATCACTATTGGTTCCCTGTATATTTTCCTTTGTTTTTCTTAACATAGCCTTCATTTATTCATCTAGTTTTCGACCAAATTCAACCAATTCTGTGAGCGTCTTAATAATCAGTGTTTTGAACTGTGCATCTGATAGGTTGGCTATCTCTTCCTCACTTAGTTGTATTTTTTCTGGAGTTTTGAAGTGTTCTGTCATTTGAGCCTTTTTTTTTTTTTTTGTCTTGGTGCTTCTGTTACTTAAAGGGGCAGAGCCTTAGGTATTCCCATGGTGGGGCGGGGCAGGGTAACGCTGATTGCTGTGTGGTAATGCTGTATGTGGGGGAGGGGCCGAGAGGGAGCAATGGCCGCTTGCTCCACTCTCCGCTGGATTTCAGTCACTCGCTGTGCTACCCACAATCAAATTGGGCCCCTCTGGTGCTGGTTCCTGAGTGGGTGGGCTTGTGCACACTCTAGGCCCCTGTGGGTCTCTCCAACGACCTCTCCTGTGAGGCTGGGAGTCTCTCCTGCTGCTGCCCCAACCCCCACAGGTGTTTTCAATCAGAGGTCTGAGGCTTTATTTCCCCGAGCTGGAGCCCTGGGTTACTCAGTCTGCTTCGCTCCCCACCATTAGTCATTTATCTGTGTGCAAGTGTGGGGCCTGGGGGTACTACCCGCTGCTCTGCCTGCGCAGTTCTCCGCCACTCTGAGTCCGGCTCTCTCGGTTTATCTGTGTGCAAATGTGGGGCCGCAGGGTCTGCTAGTGGTCGAACTGCCTGCCCCTTTGGTCCCACACTCTGCCAGTCTCGGTCCCGCCATGGCCTCGTGAGTCCTCTCCTCCCTGGTGCCCATCTCCGCCCCTCCTACCGGTCTGGATGTATGTTTCTTTTTTATCTACTTGGTGTGGGACTTCCTTGTCCTTGGATTTTCTGTCAGTTCTGGTTGTGCGAGGAGGCGCAGTGTGTCTACCTACGCCGCCATTTTGGTTCTCCAATCCAATCTTGTCTCTACTTTTCAAATCAAGAACACAATCCATTATTATTATTTTTTTTTATCTCAGAGCTTTCTTTTCATCTCAGGTCAACACAGGCTGATTTCAGAAGCCATCATCTGAGGGTACACATTATAATGCTGAGTATTCTGATTTCATCTGTTAAGAATATGAAAAACCTGTAGGAAAGATTTAGAAATATTTTTCTTCTTTAAAATTCAGCAAAAGCTTAGTTAAAATCAATGGAAAATTAAAAAATGTTAAATGCAGACTATTTTACTTCTCTAAAACATCTGCTTATTTCTTCACACCCTTCTTTTACTCAGCATGCATTCAGTGAGGGTATGCGTTATGACTGTCACAATACTAAGCACTGATTTGCACTATTGAACAAGCAAAAATATCAATCCAAAAGTGACCTACAAACAAGGCAAATGTGATTTGGTTTCTCAAGAAAAGTGCTTATTAAACGGCCCAGGATGGTCAGGGTCTTCCAGAGCTGGCCAACTGAAATCACAAGAGTTTTTGGCTGTGTTATTCCTGTAAGTTACAAATTTGCTTTCTTACGTTTCCATGTGGTTCTTTATCTTCAATTAAGTATTTATTTTATTATATCTATATTTGTTTTTTTAAAAAAGCAGATGTTTTCAGTACTATTATAGGATACATTCTGGCTGAACAAAGTCAAAACAAATCCTGATATTGATCTCTTTTGAACCTCTGAGCAAGGGTCACAGTGCTCTAGGCTGATCTTCCCAGTATGAGGGTATGAGCTCATCCTTAAGAGTGTGTTCCCTCCTTTGAGGGTGCAGAATACCATATGGCATACAGAGGAAGTGCTGAAGGAGTGACAGTTGTGAATCAGTTTTTCTAAACCTTGTCTGATTTTAAGAGTCACTTGGGGAGACTTAACACAGGTTCTTAGTTCTCTTCAAATTGTCACACAGTTATCTCCCAGGATGTGTCTATAAATTTGAATTTTTTACAAGCTCTTTAGTTATTGATCAAGCATGGCTGTGGAACATTGTTGTACAAATAAATCTGGGAAATTGTCTTAAGTACTTCTGGGGGAAGGAGCAGTTTATAAATAAAAATTTAACAGGTAAATGAAAAATTTGTTAGCAGTGACACACCTCAGATCTGAAGGATTAGATAAGGCTTAATGATCTCAGCAGAACTTCAGCAGCTTGAAAGGAAGGTAAAGTGTGTATGTTGCAAGTATTCTATGAAGTAGGTAAATAACAATCATTGTACTTTCACAGAAATTGAGCTATGGAACCGTCCATTGTCTATGTCAACTAAGGAGGGGAGTGTGTGGTTGGGAGTGTGGGTCTCTTGTAAAGAAAAGGTAATTCATTCAAATCTGATGAGAATTAAAAATTTATCACCTTTGATGCTGTGGGCTAGGTGAAATAATCTTTGGCAAATATGGTGCTACTTTATTTTAGTAAAACAAAAATAACTTAGGGATTAAAAAGTGATTTTGCAACATGCATAGAGAAAACTCTGGCTTACCACATGCCCAAATCATGCCAGGAAGAACATTTATTCCAATAAATAAAGTTCTGATACTCCCCCTCTTCATGAAAATTATTTGACCCTTTCCAGATGGAAAAGTCTCTAGTCCACTCTCTGGACAGAAAACCCAATACATTTGTCTACCTGAATATAGGTTTCCTCTAGAATATGTACTTCTCATCAAACTCCCTTGAGATGGAAAATATTTTTAATAATTCCTTCTTTGAAAAAATAATACTTATCTACACATAATAGTTTCAGGTTTAGAATTATGATCTTTCATAGTTGGTTATACCCAAATGCATCAGGTAAAGTTACTATTTTTCTTATATACTTTGCAAAATATTTATGACTTTCTATATGTACTTTATTTTTCTCAATGTATGAGATTTTATAAATTTTAAGAACTTTGTTCCTATTTGTACTATCATAGGCGATACATATATCCTTTTTACCTTTTTTATTTGCTAAGACTATATTAAATCTGCCAGAGTCTTCATTTCAATTCCAGAATTATTTACTGACATTGCATTAAGTGTCAGACACTGTACTAAGGCACTGTGATACCATGATGAGTAAAACAAATCCTCAAAATACTTTCTGGATAATGCTTCAAACTGAGAAAAATATTCCACGTTTACAAGTTTTGGGGTTTATGCACCTAAAAATACCCCTAGGCATAACATTAAAAAAAACCTTTAAAGTCAACATATAAAATCCACATCCACCCTAAGTATCCATTCGACTTAAAGAATTTCCTTTAATAGGGAGTTTTCATTTTAGAAATTCCCAAATGTCAAAAAATTTATTCCTAATGATGAGCTACCACTGATATCTCTAAACATTTTGACCATTAGTAATAATTGCTCATTTTGCCTTTAAGACTGCACAGTCATGTTCCACAAGCACCTCCTACCATCCTTTAGTTCATTAATCCATTGTGATTGTTAATATATATTTTTCATTTTGTGTTTACTGATTATTATATTTTTCTTTGTTATTTCTTATTTTCCAACATTTGTTGGAGTGAAAATCATATTTTTATTGCTCATTTCTCCCTTTACTTGTTTGAAAGTTTTGTTTGTTTTTATTTTTTCAGAGTTTTAACTCTATCATATATGAGCTACATTTGAGCCTTAGAACATTACCCCCCAAAATCATGATCCATCCCTCATTTGCATTAGGATTTCTTTATAGTTTATTTTGAAACTTTTAGATCAAACTAAAAAGCATTTTCATAGCAAAGAAAACAATCCACAGAGTGAACAGCAAGCTAGGAAATTGGAGGGAATATTTGCAAACCATATATCTGATAAGGGATTAATATCCAAAATATGTAAAGGAATCTTATAATTTAAGCCAAAAAACCCCCAAAGAACTCAATTTTAAAAGTGGACAAAATACTTGAGTAGACATTTCTCCAAAGAAGACGCATGAATAGCCTATAAGGAAATGCAAATGAAAGCCAAAACGAGAGAGGCCACATCCCACCTATGGCAATGGCTATTATAAAAAAAAAAAAAAGGTTCGTGTTGGTGAGGTTGTAGGGAAATTGGTACACTGTCAACTGTTGCTGGGGATGTAAAATAGTGCAACTGCTATGGAAACAGTACAAAGATTCCTCAAAAATTAAAAACAAATTGATGATCCAGCAGCCCCATTTCTGGTATGTGTACAAAAGAATTGAAAGTAGGGTCTAGAAGAGGTATCTGCAGCCCATGTTCATAGCAGCACTCTTGGCCATAGTCAGGAAACGAAAACAATCCAAATGGTTACTTCTAGAGGAATGGATAAAGAAACTGTGGTATATACAATATGTACAATGGAATATCGGTCAGCCTAAAAAAATAGAAAAAAGAAATCCAATTAAGTGTGACAACAGGGAAAAACCTGGAGGACATTATGCTGAGGAAATAAGCCAATCACTGTAGAACAAATGTTTGCACGATTACACTTCTATAAGGTATCTAAACAGCCAAACTCATAAAGCAGAGTAGAACAGAACAGCGTAGCCCTGGGTACAGGGAATAAGAGGGTCTTGCTATTTAATAGGTATACATTTTCGGCCGTACAAGATAAGTACATTTTAGAGATCTTCTGTATAATAATGTGCCTATAGTTAACAATAAAGTTTTGTTCACTTAAAATTTTTTAGAGGATAAGACCTCATGTGAAGTGTTCTTACCACAGTATTTTTTTTAAAGTACAGACTGTCATTAGTTTTCCTTTTTATATTTGGTAACTTATTTTACTTTGAAATATACTTATCTGTTTCTTTGTTCAATTTTGTTTCATGTATTCTACTTCTTTTCTCTGTATTTTACTTTATTCTTGTTCACTACGTCCTTCTTTAGCTGTTCTTTCCAAGAGAATATGTGATTATTAAAATAGTCTTTCTTTTATATTTAAAAATTAATCTATTTTATCTTTGTTATGCTTTATCTGATCTTAGGGTTTAGGTTGGTCTTCAGTACTTCAAAATATTAAAGATATTTTCCATTGTCTTCCAGCATTTTTATTGTTGCTTAAAAGTATACTATTGTTCTAAATGTCATAACTGTGTAGCTGACATGACATTCCTTTAGTAACCTCAGATATTCTTTCTTTATCTGTGTTTTCCAGCCTCACAAGAGGTGTTTAAGTGTGGACTTGTTTATATTTACACTCTCAGACTAAGTTTCCTCCTTTAAAATTTTTGTCTTACTTTTCAACAATCACTACGAGAACATTCTCAGCTATTTTCTTATCGAATGTCACCTTTTCTCTCTTCTTTCCTTCTATACATTTTCTTAGACTTGCATTATATTTTCTCATTCTTCTAGCCTACATTTGTCTTGATTCACCCTTCATATTTTATATTATTTTATATTTATGGTGCTTTATCCTTAGTGATTTCCTCAGAACTATTTTCCAGTTTACTAATTTGTTTCTCAGTTGGGTAGTTGCTTCACCATTTTTCCTTGACTATTGTTGTATTCGTTGTTTTGGAAGAACATCGACAATACAGTATGCCTCCGGTATATCTCATATTTGTAGGACATTTTATTCACAAAGTTTCATATTTTGTCTTGGACAACCCTTTCGGATAATTAAGAAAGTTGGTAACATTCAAGAGAGGAACAAGCATTGACCCAGATATCATTGAAGGTTTTATTTATAGTCTATACATGTTAGTGATGTTTTTGAAATAATTATGGAAGTACAGGGAATTTATTTGGGGTTAATGCCTGATGCACTTTCCTTGCCAGTCATTAACTCTCAGTCAATATCTCACTTCTAGGCCACTACCGTAATTATAAGGAAAACATTTCAAAACAACATAGGTGTCCTAACATATATATTGCTCCTTCTTTGGTGGCATTAACATAATTGGTGTGTATAGGGGACTTCTGGGAATTTGTGATTCATTCATTGCTCATAAAAATCGATTGATTAGAATATCTTTCATTTTCAATTATCATTATTATAATTAACTTGTAAGTACAATCAGAGTAATGTTAGAATATCAGGAGCCGCTTTTAACTATCAAAATCATATTGTAGTTAAATAGATGGGAAGTTTACTATTAAATTAAAAATGCATCTTATTAGGAACATCTAATTCTGATGAAGAAATGTGTCATTTATACTAAACATGTGCAAGTACAGATGTTGAAGAGAAAAAGGTTCATTCTTGTAGAGTATTTCATACCATGTGTCCCAGCATGACTATTGGATCTTGGGCTTGCTTTGGATATTGTAACAGCTGCTGGGTCTCTGATTGGGTTTGAAACCCTTGCTCTGACTCCTGCTATGGTAGTTCAAGGAGAATGACGCCAGCAGAGCTACCATACAGGCTTGTCTTTTAAATTGCTCCACAAGTCTGAGAGCTGAATGATTGCTATATATATTGTTATCATTTCTTCCCACTAAATTAACCCACTGCAACCCACCTCTTACCATTCAGTCTGTGCTTCTTTTGTCTCCTGATGGATAATTTTGCTTTTCTCTGGCATTCAGCCTAGTGTTTACTGTGGGCATGTTTGTATATAAGTGTGCATTCAGCATTTATTTTATATCTTATTTAATATTAGCAATGTATCTTTTGGTCAAGATTTTATAAAAAATAATAAATGTTTATTATTTAATCAATTGGCAAGCATGGTAGAAATAGGTCTCAATGACCAACCTGACCACCAAAAGCCTTGAACCTGACAATATTCTGGAAATGAACCATATGTTTAGAATTTTACCTACTCAGATTTTACTTGAACCATATCTGCCTTAACAGTCTATAGTCATAAGAGATCCAAAAAACAAACAAATAAACAAACAAACAAACAAACCCACAGTGTGGTGATTGCTGGTGGGAGGAGGGTAGAAGGGGACTAAATGGTAAAGAAAAACATATAATAAAGAGTACATATTTGAAAAAAAATAAATGGTGACAATGTTGCCTTAAAAGAGAAAATGACAAATGACCAAGAAATTAAACCTATTGGACAAGACATTAGACCAACAGGATTATTAACCTAGCACAGGAAGTGTAATGGACAGGTAAGAAGAGCTTGACCACTGAACTTATATATTTGCAGCAAGTAGAGGCAGAAAGCATGGATTAAGTGACTAAAGAGAAAAATCAAGGATGTTTCAAATTGTGTCTGTTGCAGGAGTTTTAGGGGCTTTCCTACTTTGGTTTTCTGCATTTATTTCTTAAATAATGGGTTGTGGATGCATCTGCTTTTGGCAGGCTAAGTTCCTGCCTCTATCTTTTCACTTAATGTAAACCCAAGTCCCACAATCAATGAAGTCATCAAATTGTGATCTCTTTCCACAGAGAAGCAGGAAAAGTTTATTATAGTAAAGACTACCAGATTTCCAAAAAGAGGCTCTCAGCTGGACTCCTGGCTCTTCCCTTTAATATCCATAGGATTATGGAAAAATCACTAAGCTTTCTAATTTTTATATATAAAATGGGAAAAATGACAAATAATGTATAGAGTCCAGCAAGTTAATAACTGAGTGATGGTACCTTATGCACTATAAAATAAACTTATGTCTGTAAACATTACGAAATGGAAAGACAATCTATGGAGTAAAATGTTTAGAATTGTGCAAAGGGAGGAAGGAAGAGGGTTGTGGCACATTGTATAGGTGAATCTGGAGAAGCTTTGGGAACACTTTCTCTAGAGGTAATGGAACATATGGTAAATCAGCACATGTTGGGGATACTTTTATTTTTTAAAATTATATTTTATTGACTATGCTATTATAGTTGTCCTGATTTTTCCTCCTTTGTCCTCCTCCACTCAACACCCCCAGTCCCTCAGTCAATCCCATACCTTGTTCATGTCCACAGGTCATGAGTATAAGTTTTTTGGCTACTCCATTTCCAATACTGTACTTTACATCCCCATGGCTATTCTGTAACTACCTATTTGTATTTCTTAATCTCCTCACCTCTTCACCCATTCTCCCCCACCCCCCTCCCATCTGGCAACCATCAAAACGCTCTCTATGTTCATGATTCTGTTTCTGTTCTTCTTGTTTGCTTAGTTTGTTTTTTACATTCAATTGGTAGATATGTTTTTTTGCCATTTGATTGTTCATAGTTTTGATCTTCTTCTTTTTCTTATTTAAGTCCCTTTAATATTTCATATAATAATTATTTGGTGATGATGAACTCCTTTAGATTTTTATTGTTTGGGAAGCTCTTTGTCTGCCCTTCAATTCTAAATGATAGCTATGCTGGGTAGAGCAATCTTGTTTGTAAGTCCCTGCTTTTCATTACTTTGAACATTTCTTGCCAATCCCTTCTAGCCTGCAAAGTTTCTTTTGAGAAATCAGCTGACAGTTTTATGTGAACTCCCTTGTAGGTAACTAACTGCTTTTGTCTTGCTTCTTTAAGATTCTCTCTTTATCTTTAAACTTTGGCATTTTAATTATGATGTGTCTTGGGGTGGGCATCTTTGCATCCATCTTGTTTGGGACTCTCTGTATTTCCTGAACTTGCATGTCTATTTCCTTCCCAAATTTGAGAAGTTTTTTCATTATTTTTTTGGCTCTGTGTCTTGGTAGTATTGCCTAATGTAGCAGGTATCCTGCAGGGTACAGTGGCACAGCCTCCCCTATCACCCAAGCTGGATACTCGATGTGCACCTTTCATGTGGGCTGAGTATACTCTCCTCTTGTAGCTGAGACTTTGTTGCTGTTGCCAGATCAATGGGAGGGATTTATCCTTGCCAGTCAGCTGCAAGGATTGGCTGTGACCACTGACCACCAACCTCTGCCCTCCATGAAGGATCAGCTGTGCAGGTGCAGGGTGGTGGTGTTCTAACACAGTCTGTAGCTGTCCACTGGGTGCGCTGGCCCTCGGGTTTCTCAGGTGATGCAGGCCAAGGTCAGCCCCTACCTGTGTTTTGCCTAGAGCCACCCTTCCTGAGCTATACAACAATCTGAGATGGCTACTATGTATTGGGCTTGGAGATTGCCAGGTGAAGCCAAGCTGTGAATCTAGGCTGGCTGCTGCTAGTGCTGAACTTGGGGCTCACTGAGGCTAGCTATTGCTTGTTTGAGAGGATTTAGGAAGTTGTGCAATATGAGCCAAGACCAGCCAATCATATGGACAAAGCAGCTTGGGTGGGCCCAAAAGTTGGGTGTGGTAGAGTCTCTGGGGATCGCCAAGGCGGGTCAAACAGTATTAGCCAGGTTGATGGAGTCTCAGATATGGTACCAGCTTGCCGGGACTGTGGCCCTCTCTGAGGAGGGTTAAGAAAAGGGACAATGGTCTCTGCTCACCTTAATGCCAGACGCTTCAGTTTCTCCTGGTATGCTGCTGTTGCCTTTCAAGCTGCTACTCCAGTGACAGAGATCAGAGGGAGTGGGTGAGTCCATGTGTGTGTTCTTGAAGAGGAACTGCTTGGGGTTCCAGACATTTTTTCCACTGACTCAATCCCTGCTAGTTTATTTTCAGTCAGAAGTTGTGGGGACTTAAATTTCTGGCACTGGAATCCTGGCTGGGGTCCTGGTGTGGGGCTGGAACTCCTCACTTCCAAGATATCATTCCTGAATTTTTATCCACCACACAGGAGTGTGGGACCAGCCTGTTCCATGCCTGTTCCCATCCTACCAGTCTGGGTGGATGTGGTTTCTTTAACTCCGTAGTTGTCAGACTTCCATTTAACTCGATTTCGAACAGTGCTGTGTGATGGCTGGTCTATGTTGCAGTTTAATTTTGCTGTAGTTGTGTGAAGAGGTGAGCCATGTCTGCCTACATTGCCATCTTGACCAGAAGTCTATTGGGGATGCTTTTAATGTGGCAAAGCTAGAAGGAAAACAAACTAATTTTTTAGACTCCATTCTAGCATTATATGTATTCTACATATTTAACATGATAAAGGTATTTTAATTTTTCCTCTTTGAAAGTAGTCATCATTAGAGGCTGTGAATTCATAAATACCTTAGTATGGATGTCTTGGTAGAAATAATTTTGAGAATTCCATTTTTTCCTTATAAATTGTTTTAATTATGTAAATTTTACATAAATACAAGCAGAAACTTTATTTCTAAAATACTAAATTGTATAGATTACTGGATAAGAGACATAATGAAAGAAATATACCTTTGTTTCCAACAGCTGAGTGTGGATAGATTCAATATTTGTAATTCCAAGCCAGACATACACATAGCCAAAGGATTTCCTTGACCATCACTTTGGATATAGATCTTCTGTAAGATTTAGGCAACACAATGATGGGAACAAACCTGACCAAGTACCTGTTAGAGTCATGATGAAATCCACAGCACCCCAAGATGCAAACCACAACTATACACAGTTGTTTTTTTTCCCAGAAGGATACCAGCTTAAGTAATTGGGGTGAGGTGGTGGCATAGAAGTGGACACCCACACTTTATCTGATACCAATTATTATTTACCAATATGGTTACCAAATGTGTCCAAATGTCTTTAGCTTGAGTCTCAGGGACCAATTCTCTGACAGACACTCTTTCTGCTCCCTCAACAGGCTGCTGCCTACCAACAGCCCTGATGATACTGTTGCACTGTTTTTGCTACCACACTGCTGCTGCCATAGACATCTCTCTGTCAGTTCCCAGACTCTGAAAGCCATAGCCTTGGTAGACATACACCTTACCCAAGGGTGGGCAAGGTCCTTCTGCTCAACTTCCCAGAGTCCCATACTATGGTTGGGGTTTTCCTGGACTCTAAATGCTTGACCACCACTTCTCCTGTTAAGCTTCTATTCAGTGTTTTTATGTAGCCTCTCTTTCCAACAAGGTAAAATGCCTTTGGGGAAACAACCCCCTAAATTTTAAACTCTTTTTCCATACCTTTTCATCAACTTTTCCCCTGAGGAGTATTGATGGAGTTCACTTCCTTTTTAAGTTCTCAGCATTGATTAAAGCCCTTGTCAAAACATTCCTGTCTATTCCAGATTTTCTTCACTGGATCCTCATATTTGACTCTCTCTACCCCAAATTACCTCACTGTCTCTTGTGTTCAGGGTAACCCTCCTTGTCTATGTACCTATTCTCTCTGAAAATGTATTGATTTGGGATTCTACATTTGCTGTATTCTGAGATACTTTGCATACCATCAACACATATTCAGGGCATGGCACAAATAATGTCCCTTTCTATTACAAAATCATAAGCGTGTAATTCTGTAACATAACAATATCACACTCAAGCACACCATATGATATGTTAGGTAAAGTGTTCAAATTAAGACTATAAATTATTATGCCCATATTATTAGCCTACAACCACACTCAAGCAGGCCTTACTTCTGTGGACCCTGTCTTTAACCTGTTATGTCCCAGTTTTTCCTGGGAAAATCTCTGTAAGACCTTCTGAGGAAGGGTATTCCTTACTGAATATTAGTTATGGTTCTCTGTACTAGTTTATGTATGGTTTTTAAATGATACAATTAAAAACTATTTAATTGCAGTGATTAATTTACTAACATAATAGGTATTAATTTAATATCTACCACATGTCAGGTCCTCATTCAGGAATATAAAATGAAAAATGGACCTTGTTATTTTTTCATAATGTAACTTCATAAAAAAATGAGTCTCAGTGTTCTGAGTAAAACCTCTTGTCAATGGGTCAATGGGTTTATTGTTCACAGCAGGTGCTCCCTCACATCTGCACGCCCCCAGGGCACACCCACCTAGTCATAACTGGGGTTTCAGGCCCCCACAGACACCACCAATGATTCAATGCCCCTTGTCTGACATTTGCAATTACAGTCTGACGAAGTTCTGGATTTAACCAAATATTTTACCAGAATTGTTACCAAATGATTGACCAAATTTTTCCAGCCCTCAACCTTGCCCCCAGACCTACTGCCCAGAAGAATAACAAGTGCGAAAATAGGGTAAGGGACAGAATGAAGCTCAGAGTCTGGGTAATCCACAGTTGGACAATCAATCTCTGTGTGGTGTCAGACTGGGATGTGAAATGCAATTTTGTTGATTTCCCAGTTCTGTAGTTCCAGTCACTGAAAGAACAGCACCGATTATTGGAATCGACAGTTCTCTTGTTCTCCTTTCTTGCCAAAGTACACACAGAATTTCAAGGAAGGAAAATCTTGAGTAACATTCATCTTAGCATATAAAACTCACTTAGATTTTATTTTCATTTTCTGAGTTGCTTTTAGAGGTAACAGCTATTCCCTGTGCCTAGTCATTCTCTGTTACTGTACTAGCATTTCTCATTACAGTCTAAAACCTTTGGCCTTGCCCTGACAGTGGTGGCTATTCCAAACAGTACCATTTGCTTAGGATTACAGCTCTATAACTGAAGTTGTATATTTTTATCCTCTGACATTAAAAACATTTCTCTATCAAGTCAGTATATGATATTTAAAAATTCTGAAAATTAGATTGTATAGAATAATTGTTATTATTATACATTCTCTATCCTCTATTTAGGGTTAAAGAAATCCTGAAAGTTTCAATATGTTGCTCTGATACCATGCGACTGTATAGTTGTCAATGAACAAAAGGGTCTATACTAAGCAAATCGGTTACATTTATTTAAAAAATGAATCATTTATTGACTTTTATACAAAAATATAAGCTAAAGTTTTTGCTAATAATTTAATGACTAGGTGAAAACATTTAAACACAGACAAATATGCTCACACATACTCATACATCCCAAAAAAGGTCACCTAAGTTTTTAGCTGAACACAGAAAGAATTAATCCCAATTTCTGAAAACAAAGGAGCTCATTGTGAACTCCATTACAAAGTCACATTATTCTAACATATAATAGAACTTGACATTTGACCTAATTATACTCTTCAAGGCTTTATATTCTGCTCATCATTATGGGTATTTAAATAAAAAAAATCTACTCTGATACCTTTTGCCCTTTTTATGTTTCATAGTCTTTGTTGAATTAAAAAGAAAATTAAAGTTTTTTCAACTAAAAGTTTTAATAAATGAATGATATATAAAAATAAATAATGCTAAAACTTTGTTTCTAATATTTTCGACCAAGGAAATTTTCTATATTAAGAAAAAATCTATTACTCTTTCTCAAATGTCTTTTAAAGAGATTAGAGTCCTAAATGAGTTGTGATTCTATGCAACTTTGAACTTTGACTTAATCCTAATTATCTATTAAAATTCTAGGGTATTTTTTATGCTTCTTCTAAATACAGTTTAGTATTACTTTAATGGATTCACATAAATCAGAGAGTAGAGTGCTGCCCAGTGATTCATCTCATTGAACTTTGTTAAGTGCACAGGGAAATAGTACATTTTAGACTGCCAGTGTGACTTACATAAAAGAACATAGAGTTAGTTACTTAGGTGTTACATTAACTAGACAGCCAACTGAGATCAATGATTTTGGCATTGTAGAATTTTATGTTTCTAAATCTCTATAATTTTTCTGAGAGTTATTGAAATGAGATTTCTTTTTATTTTTTCAAGACTTCAGTTTTAAATTATTTACCATATGGTTATATTATATACCAGGGCACTATTCTATAATATTTACAATTTGAATACTTTTTATAAAAATTTAATAATTCATATATAGAAAAATTAATTAAATAATTTTTAGGTGATTGAGCCATAACACATTTTCTCTAAAGAAGAATTATTAAGGTGAATAAAAAAATTTTTAAATATGAACTCAACTCAGGTAAGAATAAGAAGTAATTTTACTTCAGGGGTGTAAACAAAATATAATTATTTTAATTTGCACTCTATAGTTGAGCATTTATTAGTTTTAATAGATGGAAATGATAGATTGAGTCTGATGTATTTTTGCTTCATTCTGTTTAATAATAAATACATAATTTTTGTCCTCAGGAACTCATTCTTTATCATAGTTTCATTATTTAGTTATCTATTATAGGTGCTCATACCAGTTATTAATTATTGGTTGTAATTTGATGATTTCTAATATACAATTTCTTGTGAAGATTGGACCTTGAACTTGGAATGTCCACAATTAAACTTACTATCCCCTCCCATGTCTAAAGCAATACCTTCCTCTGCCTAAACTGGATGCTTGACGCACTCTCGTGTTCCCATTCTCTTTGGACTGAAACCTTAGAATCAACACCCTTTCTTTTCTCTGAACACCTAAAGGGTTGCTATGATTTAGAACAGTGCTTTTCAATGAGTGTGCTGCAAGATTTTTTTAAAAATTATTTTATTGTTGTTCAATTACAGTTATCTGCATTTTCCTCCCATCACTCCCCCCGACCCCAGCCAGTCCCACCTCCCTCCCCTAGCTCTACCCTCCCCCTTGATTTTGTCCTTGTGTCCTTTATAGTAGCTCCTACAGACCCCTCTCCCCACTATCCCCTCCCCACTCCCCTCTGGCTATTGTTACATTGTTCTTAATTTCAATGTCTCTGGTTATATTTTGTTTGCTTTTTTCTTCTGTTGATTATGTTCCAGTTAAAGGTGAGATCATATGGTATTTGTCCCTCACCGCCTGGCTTATTTCACTTAGCATAATGCAAGAATTTTTGAAACATACAATACCTGATTATTTAGTAAGGGGCACTGACCTCTTTTCCCTTAGATTATCAAATAAAAAAATGACAACAGCCAACACAACAATAGCCATTTGGTGAGAATGAATCAAAATTATACTTATTTTTTGTAAGATTGGCAAAAAATATGGCAGATTTTAGTAATTATGTGTGCCATGAGAAGAGAAAGGTTGAAAATTGCTGCTTTAGAAAATTGATCTCTAATCCATCTGTCAAATGTATTTTCCCCACCCACTACTCTCCATTTTCACTGCTGTTTCTTTAGCCTCTCTTCTTTAATTAGAACAATGGCTTTTGAACTTGGTATCCCCAACATTGGTTTCTTTTTTTATCTTACATTCTACTGACAAGTTAATGTTTTTGTTATAGTTCTGATGATTAAATATCTGGTTGAGTGTATCACTGGGTCTAAAATTATATATCTTTATATGTCACTTATGTAACACTTATAGTTCTTGCATTTAGTAAGCTAATCAATAAATATAGCTCAGATGAATCAATGGATGAGTGAATGATGGAATGAAATATCTCTCCACATTAACACTTTCTATCATATCATAGCAATAAACATATTGTCGATAAAAGTATATAAATGCAAAATGATAGCCCCCCAAATGTCTTACTCTTTTGACATTTGACATCTGTTATGTGTCCACATATCAAACATCAAATATTACATTTTTCATATCCTCTAAAGCTCAGTTTAAATATTTACCATCACTTTGGTAGTTTCTGTTATTGCTTCAGGCTAAGTCAAACTTTATATCCTTGTATTTTTTTTACCATGTACATTTTACAGTCTTCTTTGAATAGTGAAGTATATACCCTGAGTATATGTTCACTTCTACTACTTCTATACATAGTCATAATAATACTTTTTAGACTCTACTTCTGAGCTGTTACCTCAATACCATAAAAACAGGAATCTTCCTACAAAATCATGTCTCCTCCAAACATATTTCTGGGTGTCCTCAAAGATGAGCACCCTAAACTTACTATATCTAGATCATTCCATTCACAGGCAATACTTATCATGATCTTCCTTTACTGTTTTAGCTCACACATATTGCCATTTAAGGAAGCCCCACTATTCCTACCTACTTTGAGAATTACACTGAGCATACATTGCAGGTTCTCAGGGCTCTCAGTTTGTGATCCTCAGGGGTCAAACTATCGATGGATCTTTTGCCTAAAAAGGAAAGAATGGGCTCTCCTTAATCCTGAGCCTTGCTTGCACCTTGTCTCTAATGCTACCATATTGCTTAAGTTCATAGCTTCTTGTGCAGATAGCACATTTATATTGTAGTCCTAACCCACTTATACCAATAGAAAATACCCCAACAGAGGCAAGGTCAGCTCAACTTTTCTTATGCCAGGTTATTTTCCATGACAAACATCCCCTAGTTTGCCACCTATCAAGGATCCAAGTCATCCTCAAATTCAGCTGCCACTTATTTTGTCTCCAGAAGATAAGACCCTCATCTCCACCTTCTGTAGTGTCAGCTTGTTCCAGGATATTTTTCACATTGGCTTCACCATTCAAGTTCATCGAGATAGAATAATCCTTAACTTACTAGTTCGCTTTCCTTTTCTCTTTATTTCAATCCATTTTTTTAACTAAAATGTGCATAGGTGACCAATACTTCTAACTAGACCTATTTTCCTTTGCTCCATATTCTTTCTGTATTAGTTATTCAATCCAGTTGTAGGCCCTATCTATTGCTTCCTTCACCATTCAACCAACAAGCTTTTGTCTCTACTTAATACTGAGTAGAAATATCTCAATAAGTAAAAAAGCAAGCATCTCTCTCTTCTCTCCCCAACATTCCAGAGCTTTCATGGATGTTATTTCTGTTGCCAGAAATGCACTTCTTCCCCAACCCAACTCAGAAACTATTAATCCTGACCTGCATCAATTGCCATCTTCTTCGTGTTGACTCTACTGAAGTCTCTGAGTGCTTTTAATTTCTATTTCTCACCTTCATGACTCTATTTTTATTCAAAACGAATTTATGGAAGGGTCCTTATTATATGCTTCTTTAACATTGGTTGTGACTTATAACATGATGACATGTTCTTTTAAAATGAGTGGAGTCAACGCATGATAAACTAACACATGAAGTAGGAATAGGCCAACTCCTGGTTCTCTTCCAATGCTTTTCCACAATTGTCCATCCATCTTATATATACTTTCCTTATACTCTACTGTAGCTTATTAATTTTTACCTTTTCCTTTCAAGCTGCTGTAGAAATTTCTTTCTTCTATGCTTCTATCCAAGACACCTTTGCATCCATCTTACTGACTTGCCAGCCTGCTTTGTAACTGCTTAACTGTCGTTCCGTAAGGTATGATCTCCTGACAGTAGGGATTTTCCCTTGAAGTACCTAGTAAATAACAAAATATTTGGTACATAATTACTACAGAATATGCATCATCATTTGTTGAGTTCTAAATGATAACAATATATAGTTATTTTATTGCACAATTGGATTGGATTATATGTATTGTATTACTGTATTGTACATATATTATATTTCATTTCTTATTGAAGAGATAAATTTTCTACCATCTCTATGTAACTCAGGGGTGGAAATTAATAAGTGAAATTTTACTCCAGTAGAGGAGGAGCAGTGGAGCATAGAATGTGGAGAAAATAGTTCTAGGTAATTGTTTTCTTGAAATATCCCTTTAGGTGCATATCTTCACAAATCTTCATTCTCTAATGATTATGCAAGAAAGTTCTAAAAAACGTAAGCTTTTGCTAAGCAATAGCTAAACAGAATGCTGATATTTCCTATTTGGGAAGCTAAATTAGAATAAAGGTGCTTACAGGTGTGCAAATATCACACTTTTGTTTGCCTACACACTTTCTGCAAGACAGAACTTAAAGGATGGGGCTGAGGCTTGGGGAAATGGGAAGAAGGGAGTATTCCTGGAAGAAGAAGCTGAATTGCAATCGGACTGAAGATCAGATCATCGATAGTTTAGGCCAATGATTGGTTGTAGGAAGTCTCGAATAACACTAGGGTCTCCCAATATGCAGGAAGAAAGAGAAAATATTAACGTCCTGGCAGACAATTCTTAGAAATCTTGAAAGAAAGGAGGGAATTCAGCATCTAATGCATGCCCTTGAAAATGATAAGATACCACTCCTCTAAAGGCTTGAAAATCCAGTTAAATCAGAGGATTGAAGAGAAGAAATCATTTGAATTTTTATTATCCTCATAGGCCCTACCATTGTATAGGATATATAGCAGAAATGTAGAAAGATGTCTTTTTTTAAAGACAGAAAAGCCATAAATTTTAAGATTTAAGTTCCTGGCAAAAACTGCTAATTTATTTTAAGCAATCTAATGGAAATTAGATCAGAGGTATCAATATAATGACTGGGAATCAAATATACAACCTAAGCTTATATATACATTTCATTTTTATCCAATTTTTCTCTCAGGAGTTTGGACAGTTTTTCAGTTTAGAAAAGGTAATAACCTATTGCCTTCTTAAATTATGCTTAATTTTTGGAATTAACATTTTGGAATCACCTTTAGCTTCTAGAGTTGATTTTGACTTCAAATGTTATCTGTGATTTTGATTTCATAAATAAGCTAGAAATCTTGTAGGATCAGAATTAAGGAAGCAAATAAAATTATGAATCCTAATAACAATCAAATTATAGATTTAATTACTGTATTCATTTCTTTGAATACAGTAATTAAGCACATTTCTGTGCTTCACCATCAAAGTACCACAAACTAGGTGGCTTAAAACAGCTGAGATGTATTGTTTTGTTGCTCAGGAAGTGTGAAGTATGAGATCAAGGTGTTGACAGAGCATGCTCTGAATCTGTAGGGAAATTCTCCCTGGCCTCTTCCTAACTTCTGGTGAGTTGCTGGCAATCCTTGGCATTCCTGGGCTTGTAGGTTAATCACTCCAATCCTGCATCTTCACATGGCATTCTCCTGGTGTTACTTTGTCTTCAATAGCCTTCTGCTCACAAGGACACTAGTCATCTTGGATTAGGGCTCTATTCTGTGGTATCACCTCATCTTACTTAACTAATTGCATATGCAGCAAACCAATTTCCAAATAAGGCTACATTTTGAGGTACTGGGAGTTAGGATTTCAACATATCTTTTGGAGGGGAGGCACAGTTAAATTTACAATAATTATAAAACTATGGAAATGGTTTCTCATACAATTTATACAGCACTAAAGCTAATAGCAATAAAAGAGTTCCAGGAATATCCAGTACTTTCAGCAGCAATTGTAGCCCTGAACCGGGGCCACCTTGATGAAAATAGGAGTCTTTGGAATGAACAAGTTCTCCTACCACAGAAACTTTTGGAAAAGTGAAAGGCTTGTTCCATACTTTAGCTACCTCAGTGTTTTAGAAAGAACACACATGCAGTAAATAGTTATTTAATTAATATTTCTTCAGACTGATGTTGACCATCTTTCTTACATTTCCTTCAGGGCTTAAGAAAAAACAGGTCATGTTGAAACTATGAGATATTCTGTCAGAAATAACTTCACGTGAAGTCTATACAACACCAAGCAGGGGGTTACCAATAATAAGATTCTCATGCTAAAAATAAATGTATAACATCTCTGCTGCTTCCGTTTATTTGTTCCCTATGAAAAAGATAAAGTTAATTATTCATAGATAGCAAAGAAATCTGTTTATTGAATGTGCCATGTTGGATGTAATTCTGGACAGCAGTGTATTGAAATAATAAAGATCAAGCAACTTTTAATCAGAATCAAGTGCAATTTTTAATTGAGCCCATTTATTGCACACATGAGCTGTATTGAAAACTCTCTCAAATCAAACACTCAGTAAAGGTTATTACAATTAAAAAGTGAATCTAATAAACTGACTCCTTTTCATGCTTAATTCTCTTTGTTGCATTTTAAATCAACCAATTAGAAATTACTTTTGTTAAAAGCTAAAACTGATTTAATGTAACTATACACTTTTCATATTTCCCCCCTTCCTTTTTGACCTCTAACTGGTTTCACATTCTTTGTCTTCCCTAAAGAGTTTATTGATACACTACGTCTGTATGATACCCTGACATCTAAATGAAAGATTTGATATTTGTCATCCACATGCATTGCCTTCTTGATGCCATCTGGATGTTTGGCCTTGTATTTATAAACCATCTGGGTTTGTTACTATACTTTCCACTTTTCATCCAGATGTTTTGGAATTGTGTGGACAAAGCATGTGGCATTGTCTATAAAATGTAATTACACAAAAGTAAATAACACTACGTAAGCAATTAAAAGAGCTACATTTTCTCATTATTTACAAATCTCAACAATTTTTTCTTAGTAATGTAGTCATGGTAAGATTGATTTTCTTTGCTATCTTTTAAAACTTTGTATTTAATTGCTGCACAGTAAAGGGCAGTATAAAACATTCTATCAAATTCGAAGGATATTTCCAATATTTTAATTATTTCTAACAGAAATATCTGTGATTAAAGATTTAAAAAATTTTTAACTATCATGAATTCACTAACTGCAATTATGGTTTACCTCTGGAAATTGGAGTTTAAAGGGAATAACAAAATACCTTATAAATTATTCCAAATTAATTGTATGTACTGAGAGAAGTTATCTAAAATATTTAACAAAAATCTGTCATAGAAATCATTCATACACACCTATATATTTTTACTAATCATCTGCTAAGATCTACAGCACAGCTATTTATTTTCATAATTCTAGTACTCATGTACCTGTATATCTTGTACCATTGCTGTAAAAAGAAAAAAAAATATGTATACATTACTCCAGATCACTATGGCAACTAATATCTCTGATTAGATATGCTTTCAAATCTTAATATTATTTAATACATGGAGAGTGTATATTATATAATAAGCAAACATTCCAAAAGAAAAGAACAAGGTAAAGGGAACTAATCAAAATGTGATAAATAGATCCCAGAAGGTTTCTGGAGCCATTTTCAAATTCTTTGAAAGTGAGAGTATGTAATTTTATGAGTCCACAGTGCATTTTGGCCAAAGCTCCCTAAACATGTGGTATGGTAGTCTCATTCAACTGGTTCAATTTATTTCAGGTGTAATAGATTTAACTCTGGCCCAAGAATTTAAGGTGAGGGGTGATGAGAAACTATAAGGGAGACATTGATCAATGTGGAAATAGAAAGGCCTAATAAAAACATAAAGTATTCCTGGAAGAACATTTTAGCAGGCCACTAGTGACAATATTTTTAAGTCAAGGGAGAAGAGAAGAGAGATAAAAAGGGATATAACATGAGAAGGTATTAGAATCAATTCATGCTTCCAAGGGAAGGAATAGAATCCAGAACAGAACAAATGCTATGCTTCAGTACAATGGAAGAACTTCATGATGTGGAAGTGAGTTCCCATCCTTAGAAGATCCATGCAGGCAACTCCACTGAAAGTTAGAAACTTCATTAGATGATGGTTAGATTCTCCTAAAAATGTTTAATATCTTCAGAACACTGTCTGACATAATTAATGGTTAACACCTGCATAATAAGTAAATGAATGAATTCTAGAATGATATTTCAAATATCACTGTCCTGATTGAGACAAGGAGACTTATGATGCCCACCTTAAGGCATTTTGCATCCTCCAGGGTGCTCTTTTTGATCAAATACAATGTGAAAGATACTTTCTGGATTTACCCCAGCAGTGGGCCCTGTGAGAACCTAATTATCTAAGCAACTCCAAGTATCAATAGTATGATTTTAGGTGGTGGTAAAATTTTGAAGTCAGTATGTAAGGCAAAATGAAGTAGATTCACAATTAACTAAGAAAATTCACCATATGATACATCAAGTGTTGTCTCTCAAAATGTCCAACAAGGAAACCAGGAAAGTTTTTCCTCTAACACTGAAATAACCTGTTCAGTTGAGTAACAGATGAAGTAGCTGGCTTACATTTAGGAAATATTCTGAAATAAAGATACACATATTTTGAACTTTACAATATTACTCAGTTCAGTAAGTCATTCCCAGCCTAGGATGGCCTTGAGCATAGCAACGGGTGGGATGTGGCTGAGCGCCACATGCCCCATTGTGTTCGTTCAGGACAGGTGCACAGGGAGTGGAACTCACTGCATTGCGGAAATATAAATTGCTACTTTTTCTCTGCCTCCTGAGCTTATACAGTTGATTTTGGGTAGCTAAAAATATTCATGATTAATTCCACTCTACTTGATCAACTTTCAAAAATATAATTGCCTCATAGTTACCCTCAGTAACTGTGCACATGGCTCCCAGGATCAGACCCAAATAACTCCCAACCTCACACAGTCATATTGCTTTCCTGGAGTCTCCAGGCTCCCGTAGGAAAGACAGAGGAGTCTCATTTTCAGAAGTTTTTTTGACCTTATGACCCTTAATGCATACTTGCAGCAAAGAGAAAGTTTTTCTAAATCTCAGGCATATTGATAAACTTTTGCAAAGGATTATTATTTCCCCAAACCCTCTCCCATTAAAATATTACCTAATCCTTTCTATATGCACAGACCCTCACAATTATAAAGACTCATATCCCAATTAATCACTACAACTATTATGGAGGCATATACACACAGGGTAGGTCAAAATAGATTTAAAAGTTTGTATGGAAAATAATACAATAATTAATACATAATAATATAAGAATAAACTCTATGTTTTGTGTACTCATAAGAGTACACCTACTTCTGTCTCACCCTGTATTTGTTCATGAGGTCTCATCATGTACACTTTTTATGTTTTTTGGATATATTAAGATATTCAGCACCAGCCAATCATCCCTTTAAAGGTTGCCATCTGAATCAGTACCCTCCCTGCATCTTGTCCCAGGATTTATTTGTAACAGTGGTATAAGTCCTTCCCACATGCACCATCCAAAATCATCAAAGGAAAGTCAAGCATTAATCTTAAATAAGTCTTACTTCCCATGGAGAAGTAAATACTTTAATTCTAATTAAAAAGTGTCCAATCATGAGAGAAGACTACAAAATGTTCTAAGATGAAAGGAAATGCATTGGGAAGTACTAGGAATAAGAAAAGGTTCTATTCAGATGGACAAATCTCCCTATTCGAAGCGAAGGAGTGCCATTGTTACACTGAGGCAGAAGTGGAATTTCCATTGTACAACTTTGCTCTCCAAACAGGAAGGCAGACAGTAAAACAACCCATTCCCTTTATAGTACATTATTATTGAAATTGAATATTAACTAATTTATTCAGATAATACTTATGAAGCCCCTACAACAAGCCAGGCACTGTGCAATCACAGAAAACACAGCAATGGGTACAGAGACTTAGTCTTAATTTGCAACAGCCTAGAATGGCTCTAAGACCTGATGGGGTTTTAAGTACATTGGAGGAGCTAGTGGCCCACCCCAGCAAACAAAGCCCAATCCTGCTTAGTGACCAGATTCAATCTACAAGGAGAAGTATTGCTGCGGCTTGGAGATGAGCACTTTTTTCTGCTCTAGAGAAATCCTAAGGAGACATGAATAATTGAAAGAAGTATCCCAAGAGTAAGCTCAGGTTGACGTGCAAAAATGGCTATCAGTGAAAGGTCTCATACGGACTCTCTGAGTTTGTTAAGAGATTGAACAACAACCACATTATATACATCCAGTTTATATATAATTCTCAAATTGACAGTTACCATCTCTGAGGAGAAAATTCTCAAATAAGATATCATCAATGTATATCAAACTCATCAATTTTACTGCAACTGAATGTGCTTTTTTGATTTAGCAGTTAAAAATTATGCTAACAAGTCTGTCCCATGATGTAAAGGCATGATGCCCTGTCAAAGGAGGTGCCTGAGGTGGCATTAGCAGGACAACTGAGACTGATAAAAGTTGCCTAGTCAGACACCATCCAAAGTAGTGCTTGGTAGTCAGAACTCTTCTGTTTGCTATACTCTCTAGCCTTGAAGCAAGTTCAGTTTCAGTTTAAAGCAAAGAGGGCCCTTAGGCTGCCCAGGTATCACAGAAGTTTATAGTTTGACAGGGAATTGTGAGCATTCTGATGCAGCATTTTGAGGGAAGTGGGACCTTCCTCACTTGGAGATCACCATTCAGGCAATGATGGCAAAAATAGAGGATGTGCTCAGTTGTCCCCACCATCTAAGAGTGGGCAACAGCTTGGAAGAAATAAAAATCCCCAGAGTTATTGTGACTCTGTGGGAAACAAAGTATTATCACAATACTGCAGGCCTGCAAAAAGAAAGAGGATGGAATGCTGTAGGGATGTTTATAGCTGACGTTTCTTGGCTTTAAAAGGCACACTTTTCTGGTGAAGGAGATGAAATTATTGGCTTCAAAGTAAAGGCTAATTGCCACCAGAGATTTGCTCCCACATTCTGAGTCCCCTTTCCTTGACATTTTCTTTAGGTGCTGCGGAGAGTTCTGAAATGGTGCCTGAGTCTGTGCATGACCTATGCAATCCTACTGGGTTGTTTATTTAACACATATGTTTCCAGTTAGTGTCAATCACAGAAGTTTTAAGCAAAGAAGAAAGCCCAGTGGTGTGCTGAGTAACTGCTCCAAACTTGCTTGTTGACTGAATGCTCTCTGAGTCTAATCTTCCTCCTTTGTAACTTAAGGATATCAATAGCTACCATGCAGTGTTGCATTTTTAAGTCTTTTCTGCCCAGGGTTCAAGGAGTGCTTGCATAGTCATCTCATGCTATTTTAACAACTCTGTGAGAGATGGTTTTAATTTTTAAAGTCTATTCCCCTTTATTTTTATGTTTTTTCCCATAAGGAGGACCAAAATGTTATGCAACAGAAAAAAATAATCCTAGAGAAGGAACCAAACAGAAGGCTTTTCTGTAGCGTTACATCCAGAAGAGCTTACTTTACACTGATGAGGCCAGATTCATTGACCTGTCTGTAAAGTGAAGATGTTGATAGCTATCATGGTTACCCACTACAGCAGGTGTAAGAGAACATCGGGCTGAATACATCACAAACTTGGGAATTTATAAAGCATTATAGAGAACTAAAATATTATTACTCATTTAAAATGCTGCAGGAACAGACCTGGCTGGTGTGGCTCAGTGGACTAAGTACCGGCCTGTGAACCAAAGGGTCTCCAGTTGATTCCCAGCCAGGGCACATGCCTGGGTTGCAGGCCAGGTCCCCAGTAGGGGGCATGTGGGAGGCAACCACACATTAATGTTTCTTTCTCTTTCTCCCTCCCTTCCCTCTCTAAAAATAAATAAATAAAATCTTTTAAAAATAAATAAAATGCTGCAGGAACACCTTCCCTCTCTAAAAATAAATAAATAAAATCTTAAAAAAATAAATAAAATGCTGCAGGAACATTCAAATGCATGTCAGAGAGTCACAAGAATCATCAAGCTTTTGTTACTTTACTGCTTTCAATTCTGACTCTTCCTGTTTTTCCTATTTCGCATTCCTACTGTCTGTTTAAACCCATACTCATCCCTCAGGTCTCAGCTATGGGGTTCCCTCCCCCAGGAAGCCTCTCTCTCTTGACTGCCTGTCCTTGATCAGGAATTACCTTCACTTGCACTCCACAGAGAACAAGGTCTAGCTCTACTGCAGCATGTAAACCATGAACACGTTGCCACTTACCTTTCTGTTTCCCCCTAGAATGATGTCAAGTGCATCTCCAGCCTTCTGGTATGTTGCAGTTATTTACTTACAATGAGTACTCAGTATTTTGTTCATAGTATACACCATAAGTATTATGCTGCTCTTATTATTCCTAAATATCCTTTCTTTGGCTTGCTATGGAAAATTTTACTTGTGAATTTGAATAAAATCCAGAGATTCAGCAGACAGGGGGACATAGTAATGGAGTGTCTTTTACCTTTAGTGTCTGTCAGTGGAGGAAGCCATCACCGTCATCATCACTGATAATAAGCACACTTATTGATCACTTATTACAGAATTTAGGGCAAATGCCAAAGTTCAATACATTTCAAAATTTTATGTTTTCTACAGAGAAATTTATCAAGAGAAAAGAAGGCAGCAATTCAACCTTAAGCTTTTTATTCTCTCCTCATAGTCTTTATGAATGCTGAGAAAGCAACAAAACTCATGTTATTTAGCTAAAATTATAATTCACTATTTTTACATGCTCTCTGTTTATATTTTATTCTACATCTTGTCTCTTGTAAACTAGTAATACAATACTTTAAACCTATATCCTAGATGTAGTAACATAGTTTTATTTTACAGGTCATTAGCCTCTATATCATGTAGATTATTAATGAATTTTATAATTATTTTTAGCCTGTGATTATTTGGAGGCAAGTTCTTGATCAGGAAAGCAAATTTCCCCAAATTGCATTGGCTATCCCTAGATAAAGATGTGTTTTATTTCAAATGCATTCACCTTTGCCAAGAAGGCACTACAGCAGCAATGAATACTATAAAAGTTGGTTTCTTTCACTGAATCATTTTTGTTTTTCTGACAGACTAATGGAAGGGAACTGACATTTTAGAAGGATATTCTAAAAGCAGATGGGTTAGGACTGGACTGTAAAAGGAATTTTTGCCATGCTTAGTAGTTTGAATAGTGTTTCCTTCAAAACTGATGTCTACTCAGATCCTCCGAATAAGACCTTATTTGGAAATAAGATCTTTGCAGATGATTAATTAGTTTAAGGTCCTATGAGAGCAGGGTGCACCATAGTGAGAAGACACAGGTAGAGCCTGGAGTCATGCTGCTGGAAGCCCAGGAAAGCCTGGGGACCCAAACCTGCAGCGGGCAGGAAGGGTTCCTCCCTAGAGCCTTCCAAAGGAGGATGCCCTGACAACGTGTCAATTTCAGGATTCTAACTCCCAGAGCTGTGAGAGAAGGGCTTTCTTTTGTGTAAGCCACCTAGTTTGTTTTAAGGCACACATTTGTTAAGGCAGCCTGAAGAGACTAATGTAACAAAGAGTTGGGCAACTTTGATGATGTGATAATCTGAAACAGTTGTTGGTGTATTGGCTGAACAAAATAAATACATAATAAAAACAGTACTATTATTATTATTTTTTTAGTGAATGCCTCAAATACCTGATCAACTGAATGAGGATTGTCCTTCTGATATTTGGAAAACCAAAGAGTGGTGAGGCATTAGAGAGGGCCACCGAGACTGTAAAAGGGAAACATACCTGCAGTCCAGAAAGCAAAGTTCAGCCAAGGACCAAATGGGAACCATGTATGCAAACAGGAAAACAATAAACACAAACACAGAGCGACTCTGAATTTTGTGTTTGTGTGCAATTCTACCGCACTTCATGGCTCCAGCCGCACGTGCAGGCAATGCTAGTCTTTCACTTCCTTCACAGGTCTCTTACCTCCATGGTGAAATTTATTCCTAGGTATTTTAATTTTTGATGCAGTTATAAATGGTATTGTTTTCTTTTCTTTTTTTAAAAAATATATTTATTAATTATGCTATTACAGTTGTCCCATTTCCCCCCCCACTCCACTCCATCCTGCCCACCCCCCTCCCTCCCACATCCCCCCCCCATAGTTCATGTCCATGGGTCATACTTATAAGTTCTTTGGCTTCTACATTTCCTACACTATTCTTACCCTCCCCCTGTCTATTTTCCACCTATCATCTATGCTACTTATTCTCTGTACCTTTACCCCCCTCTCCCCCTCCTACTCCCTTATTGACAACCCTCATGTTCTAGTTGTTTGCCTAGTTTGCTCTCGTTTTTGTTTTATGTGTGGCCGTTAATAACTGTGAGTTTGCTGTCATTTTTACTGTTCCTATTTTTGATCTTCTTTTTCTTAGGTAACTCCCTTTAACATTTCATATAATAAGGGCTTGGTGATGATGAGCTTCTTTAACTTGACCTTATCTGAGAAGTACTTTATCTTCCCTTCCATTCTAAATGATAGCTTTGCTGGATACAGTAATCTTGGATGTAGGTCCTTGCGTTTAATCTTGGGTAATGTAATTATGATGTGCCTTGTTGTGTTCCTCCTTGGGTCCAGCTTCTTTGGGCTTCTTCTCTGAGCTTCCTGGACTTCCCAGAAGTCTATTTCCTTTGCCATATTAGGGAAGTTCTCCATTATTTGTTCAAATAAGTTTTCAATTTTTTGTTCTTCCTCTTCTCCTTCTGGCACCCCTATAATTCGGATGTTGGAACATTTCAAGGTGTCCTGGAGGTTCCTAAGCCTCTCCTCATTTTTCCAAGTTCTTGTTTCTTCATTCTTTTCTGGTTGGATGTTTGTTTCTTCCTTCTGGTCCATACCATTGATTTGAGTCCCAGTTTCCTTCTCATCACTATTGGTTCCCTGTACATTTTCCTTTGTTTCTCTTAGCATAGGCTTCATTTTTTCATCTGTTTTTCGAACAGATTCAACCAAGTCTGTGAGCATATTGATAACCAGTGCTTTGAACTGTGCATCCGATAGGTTGGCTATCTCTTTGTCGCTTAGTTGTATTTTTTCTGGAACTTTGAAGTGTTCTGCCATTTGGGCCATTTTTTTTTGTTTGTTTGTCTTGGCGTGTCTGTCACTTTAAGGGGCGGAGCCTTAGGTGTTCACCGGGGCAGGGTAATGCTGGTGGCTGCACCGTGATGCTGTACGTGGGGGAGGGGCCGAGAGGGAGCAATGGCGCCCGCCCCACTGTCCACCGGATTTCAATCTTTCACTCCGATACCCACAATCAAACTGGGCCACTCTGGTGCTGGTTCCCAAGTAAGTGGGCCTGTGCACACTCTAGGCCCCTGTGGGTCTCTCCAACGACCTCTCCTGTGAGGCTGGGAGTCTCTCCTGCTGCAGCCCCAACCCCCAGGGGCGCTTTCAATCAGAGGTTTGAGGCTTTATTTCCCGGAGCTGGCGAGCTGGAGCCCTGGGTTGCACGGTCTGCTTCGCTGCCCCCCGTTTGTCAGGTTTATCTGTGGGCGAATGTGGTGCCGCAGGGTGCTACCCGCCACTCTGCCTGCCCCACTCTCCGCCACTCTGAGTCCGGCCCTCTGGGTTTTTCCGTGCAAATGTGGGGCCGCAGGGTCTGCTAGTGCTCGGACCGCCTGCGCCATTTGTCCCACACTCCTCCAGTCTCAGTCCTGCCACAGCCACGCGAGTCCTCTTCACCCAGGTGCCCATCTCCGCCCCTCCTACCAGTCTGGATGAATGTTTATTTTCTATTTCCTTGGTGTCAGTCCCCCTTGCTGTTCGATTCTCTGTCAGTTCTGGTTGTGCGAGGAGGCGCAGTTTGTCTACCTATGCCGCCATCTTGGTTCCCCCAATGGTATTGTTTTCTTACTTTCTCTTTCTGATGGGTTGTTATTAGTGTATAGAAATGCAACAGGTTTTTGTATATTGACTATGTAGCCTCCAGATTTACTGAATTTATTCATTTCTAAAATGACTTATTTTTCTTCCTTTCATTTTGTCCATTTTTATAATTTATGTTTTGAATGACTTTTTAGCTTTTCAAATGATACTTTCCCTTTTATTTTTATTTTTCTACTTTTATTATAAATGAAATTTTGAATGACCCATTTTCTAATATTTATTATTTTCTCTTTATATGTTCAACTTAATATGAACACTTCATGGGGTAGTTAAAAATGAACCTATCAGGACATTTCCTCCATTCCAGAGTAGCCCACAGGAGCGCCAGTTGCTGTGGCAACCTTCCTTAGCCCACCCCTCTCAGCCCAGCAGTGAGTCTGGGCCTTTGTTTGATGGTTCACATAGTAACTCAGAATATGTTTTCAGTTCACTTACAAGAATAACATGGTGGGGGGGGGCAGTCTACAGTGTATATTAATTCACCTTGTTGACATTGCTACAAGAATGATGCAGGGACCATATCTTGTAGTGATATTTTTGACTATATACTCAATGACTAACACATTTGGCCTATTACATATTAGGGTCTCAATAAAGGAATGAGATGTAATTTAAGAGAAAAAATGGTTGGGTTGTCCTTTATAAAAACAGAGAAGTGATCTAGTTATTAGTTGTAGAGTTTTTAGAAATTTTACATATAGGGACAGGAGTTTGAGTTACTCATCACTACAGAGTTGTAGCAGAACTCAGCAGCCTCGTGCTTATCTGTTGCTTCATAGGTGAGCTCAAAGGTTCTGTTCAGATATTTGACTGAGGCAATTAGTTTGGCCATCTGATTTTATACTGATAAATAAAAGGTAGTAGTAATTCAGCGTCTATGAGAAGAACTCAGAAGAGGAAAAATGAATTAAATAAGATGAATTGAAATTATCTGGCACTGCAGATGTTATTTGCTTTTATTAATCTTTCAATCAATGTAATTTTAGGGCTTGCTCTAAAGCACAGAGGACACTAGGCACTGGGATTCAGAGCCTTCAAAGACTTGTTAAAGGTGGTGCATTGTGACAGAATTGTAGACAGCAAGTTACAACAATGAGATCATTCACCCACTCATTCTATGCCACAATTGCTCATTAACATTTTCTTGGGTCAAGCATGTGTACTGGTTGTGAAATTAAAGAGATAAAAAGACAAGGACCATGCTCTCATGGAATTTGTAGATGTTAAACAAATAATTAGAAGAGCTCTAAACAACTAAAAACAAATGCAGTGTGCCATAAAAATATTTAACATGTGAACAAATCTCATTTTTATGGCTGGGTAAAGTTATCTTGAGGGAGACATACCTACATTGAGAGAGGAGAATAAATAGGAATAAAAAATGGGGAAGAGTGTTGCAGGCATAAAGAATATCATGTAAAAGATCTGAGCTAAAGAGTATAACCTCATAGACCAGAAAGATATTATATCTGACTTAAGAATATGAGTGAGTATATTATTAAAAGGAGAATAGTAAGAAATGAGGCTAAGTAGGTGGGCAGCTCCCAATTCACACTTGAGAACTAGTTAAGAATAAAACATTAATCCTTAACTCTTAACAGCCTTAACCCTTACCAGCCATAGAAAACCATTGAACCAATGGGGAATCAAGTGGTCAGATGTGCATCTATAAAATATCATTCAAGGTCAGTGTATAGTCTGAGCCACAGGTAGTCAGGAGTGGAAGCTGAACAACCAGTATTGAAGCTGTGATTGCAGTGTCCAGGAAAGAGATAATGATTTGGACAAGGGTGGTAGTAATGGGAGAGCAGCAGATGGTTTCAAGAGATGTTTAGGAGTTAGAATTTAGAAGCTTGGTGACTCAGTACATGTGGCAGATGAAAGAGAGGAAGATGGTAGAATGAGTCTCAAATGTCTGTCATGATCAGGGGGTACCTGTTATGCCACTTACTAGAAGAAGGCATCTTGAAGGAGAGGAGTTTAAGGCATGTTAAAGTGCCTGGAAAACACCAGAGTTAAGATCTGAACAGGCTGCTCTGGCCAATTGATGCAGCATCAATCTAAATTGCCTATGAGAACAGAAGTAAACCCTAATTTTCTGCTTGTTGTGGAAATGGTGTTCTTGAATTGTTCAACTTCCATCCCTTTCTTATACTGAAGCATCTTTCTCCAATTTAGAAAACATTGCCTCATCACTTGAAAAGCTGCAATATTTTTACTGACCTCACTTCTCTGGTCTAATAAGAAACATCTGGGATTTTCAAATGTAGGGCTGGTAAGTAAGTTAATCTTTTTCGGCTGCAGTTAGTCAGAGACGTGAGCTCTGGGACGGTCCGTTGCCATTGCCCTGTGCAAAGAGGAACAGGGCTGGTGTGAGAGAGAGAAGTACAATGGGTAGATTACTACCCTCAGCAGCTATTAGAAATGTTTAACATATTTAAGTGAAGGCTGTGTATGTGTTAGGAAGAATATTAAAACCAAGAAACTGCTTATGGTTTGAAGTGAATGACATACTAAGTGTTCTTAGGCACGTTTCCAAAAGAAACAAAGGTGAAACTGTTGATTACACTGACCTGCAATCCATGCTCTCTGCTTTTGGATGCCTCTGATACATCATAAAAGAGGGAACTCTGCTTCTGTTCTCTGCTAATCAAGAAACATTTTCTCACCCTGAAACATTATTTCACGTAGTTTCTCACTTTGGTGGTAACCTGATCCATAACTCTGGAATATAGAAGTGAATATGTACAGTGTAGTTTACTGGAAAGACTTCAAGTTCTACTCCAATGTACATAATTTTGGAGAAAGTTAAACCTGCTTAAAATAGTTACTTAAATGGGAGAAAGAACTACAGGTTTGTGGTGCTGTTTTCAAGTCCTGGCAAATACTCAAAAGATGCCACACACCTAGCAATTATTGCGACTGACCATCTCTCCCAAGTTCCAACCTAGCCCAGAAAAAGTGCTCTATTTTTCCCACAGAAACATTTTATTCGTTACCTGTCTTTCATAGTCTGAGGCTGCCTCACGGCTGCCAGCATTGCTGGGAATGTTCTGCCTTGGAAAATCAGTCATTATTGAACCCAGCCTGAATCTCATTTGCCCTAACCCAAAATATCATAACAAAATCACTGGTTCTAGTTATCATGAGTGTTCATTTAGGCAGCAATGTAACTTATTGAAAATGAGGTGTGCTATAAGTTTAAAGTAGACCAGATAGCAGGGATTTACAATGAAAAAAATAATGTAAAATAAATCATTAGTAAACTTGTAATATTTATTATATGTTAAAATAACCTTTCGAATGTATTGGGTTAAATAAAATGTATTATTAATACTAAATTTTTTGTTCTACTGTTCTAAACATAACTACTAGGCAGGTTAAAATTAATACTTGTGTGGCTTCAATTTAAGTGTCATGTTACATTTCTGTTGGCCTGTGAGGTTTGGTGAATTAGATGGAATCAAATGACCTATAGATTTTAAGCATGTGTTGTGGGAAGAGGGTCATGATAATATTTGTCTTTTAGAAATTTAGTGATAGTGAAAATATAATTTATATTAAGAAGAGGACAGAGACAAATAAATCAGTCACCACAGTTTTTCAAGAGTCCAAGCAAGAGATGACAGAGCACTGAACTGCATTTGAGGCCTGGAAGGAGGATAATGAATTTATGACATATCTTCAGTGTAGGATTGGGAGCACTTGGGGTTCAGTGAAATGTTTAAATTAAAAGAATTGGAAGAATTGAAAATACTATCTTCAATGTCTCAGTAGATGTGATGATAAGATAATATCTTTAGCTGAGAGAAAAAAAAAGACAAAGAACAAATATCTTAAGTCCCCAAGCGAACATAAGAACTGACTTGGGGGTATTAACAGCAATTAGTCAACTGAAAACCAACTGTCTTACAGTGGCTTCAAACATTCACCACGATTTAAAATCCTAAATGGAGTGAAAAGGCTTAGCAAGCTATCTAATGAGTTTCTTCTTCCCAGAAAAGGCTTCTGGGAAGAAATTTGTAAAGCAGATAACTTCCCCCTAAAGTGAAAATATTTGTCTTTGGTAAAGAAATAAAGTAAGGGTGATATACAAACAGACCAAATTATATTTTTTAATCCTCACAGAGAATATGTTTGTTGATTTTAGAGAGAGAAACATCAAGTCAGAGAGAAACATTGATCTGTTGCCTATCATATGTGATCTGAATGGGGATCAAACTCACAATGTTTTGAGGTATGGGATGATATTCAACCAACTAAGCAATATGGCCAGGGTGTAAACAAAGTTCACTATATTATAAGAGTTGTAACATCATTTATAATTGTGTCATATAGACCTGTAATATAAACAAATTCAACTTTTATAATGGTATGTTAGAAAGGAGAAATAAATAATATGTTCAAAAGTGTCTACTTCTATAATTCAAATATTTAAATAATTGTTATTATCCTCAGTGGAATTATTATTTAAATAGTTTATTGTTATGCTGAGTGGTAACAAGTACTATGGAGCAAATACTATGTTGAAACTCAAAGTGTAATATTAAAAGAAATATAGCATCTTTCATGTATGCAATCAATATTTGTTGAGAACATACTATATGTGACAAGTCTTTGGATTACTGTAGTGAATTGGACAGACTTATTTTGTCTCACGTTAATTTGTAGTTTAAGCTTGAGAGGGAAGTAGTTACTTATAGTATGTTTTGTAGCTATAATAATAAATTGAACTTGCTACAGGGACACTTAGAAGAGACATGTGATCCAGACTTGGAGAGTGTCTAGAAAGTCAGAAAAGTCTTATCAGAGAAAATAATGTATGAGGGAGGACCACCCCCCACCAAAAAAATGAAATTATCTTCTAGAGAGATGGCCCCTTGTAGTACAGGTTTCTCCTTCTAGGGGAGTGTTCTAGGAACCCATCTGTATCCATGTACCAGCTGGCGTTGTGAGAGGCTGTGTTCAGCTTCAGTGAATTTTTTTGGAAGATGCTTTCAATGCATTTGCCCGTTTACGATGGGTGATTTGCCAAGCACCTGCCCACACTGTGCTGAGTGTTCAGCAATTTTTGACCAAAAAGGGCATGATCCCTGTGTCCTACCCTCAGTATCTTCTGGATTTTGCCCCAGTGGCTTTTTTTTCTTTCTTTGTTTCCCTGATGAAAAAAGCCCTCAAAAGAAAACGTCTTGCCAATGTGGAAGAGGTGAAACAAAAACAGCAGACACACTAGAAAGGCATCAAAATCGATGAGTTCAAGACCTGTTGTGAACAGTGGAAAAAACATCTTGATAGGTATATTGCATCAAATGGAGAGTAGTTTGAACATGACTGAATATTAAGCATGTAAGAATAAATACACAATTTTTTATAAATAAATTCTGGGTGTTTTTGGGTCACCACTCATACACACTGAAAATCAAAGGAATAAGTTTAAGCTAGTTAAATTAGTCTAGTTAGAGAGAGAATAAAATGAGGACAACGAGCAAGGTCATGGGATAAGAGAAAATGTGATAGATCCTAAATCCAGGAATTCGGTTATTTGGTTAGAAAAATCGAGCTAGAATTTTGGATTGTCATTCACTTTGGCTATACAAATAAATGGAAATCACATTTTAAAGGGCTTCCTAATACATAGTAAGAGTGTGCCTTTCTGCTGAAGTTCTACTATCATTTTATACCTTCAGTATTGTTTATTTTAGGTACATGTTATCATTTAAATATTAAAAAATCTAGTGAAAAAATATGCAACTTCCAACTAATGGAATATTATGCAGCCACTTAAAAAGTGATAACATAGAGCTGGGAAGATGGTGGCAAGAGACATGGGAGCAGAGTCCACTTCCCCAGCACATGGGTGAAACACCTAGCCAATCTACTGAGGAACAGAATGAACAGCCAATGGTACCCCAGCGTTTATGAAAACAGGAGACCAAAAAGTATAGAGGACACTGAAAAAACAGACGGTAAGGGGATTGCTTCAGGACAGTAAGGTCCCTGGGACCAGCGTGGGGACCAGGGCAGCTGCAGCCCCAGGCCCGCGCCTGCCAGGCCTGCCGCAGGACAACTGGGAGAGAGATGGGTTAACAGCTCCCTCCCCTGTCAAACAAGGCTTGAGCAGCACCGTGAGAGACCTGGTTGCTTGATGTCGCAGGGAGGGGAATAAGGATGAAGTGGTAAACCCATGGAGACCATGGGTGCCAGCTGGGGAGAGGTGAGAGCTAGGCCCTGTGGGCCCCTGACCCGGACAGTCCCCATCTAGCTGGAGAGGTGGACTGTGTGAGAGGACAGACCCTTCCTTGTACAGAGGGGCAGGACTGAGCAGGAGGATTTTCTCAAAAAAAAAAAAAAAAGTGAAAACAAAAGGAAACACTCTTTGGCAGTTTGGGGAATTCTTCTGCAACAACAGCTCCAACTCCTCTTCACTGACCTGCCTGGTGCTCCCGCAGGGGTGTGTGGGGCACTGAGCCCACATCCGAGGCACCAGGTAGAGTGCACCCCACAGAAGGCCCCGTGAGTGCACCCATAGCCCTGAGGAGGGTGCACACATGAACCTGTGGGATGGGGGCTGCTGGAGAGATGGGCTGGAGGCTGGCCAAGTGCTGATCCGAATGGAGAAGAGCTAAACTAAGCCCCTTGAGCCTCCTGCAGTCAAAAAGGAGGGATGGGGAGAAAATGCAGGCAATTGTAACTGAATAACAATAAAAAATTAGTAAAAATAAATAAAACATTGCAAAAAAAAAAAAAAAAAAGACCAGCAAAAATGGCTTGGCCAGTTTGAAGCCAGCAGGAGGGTTTTTATTTAAAAGTAATTCTTTATTATTATTATTATTTTTTCTCTTTTAACACCTTCTTCCTTGCTTTCTTTCTTGTTCTATTCCTTGTTTCTTTCCCTTTATATCTCTTTTTTCTTCCTTCTTCTTCTTCTTCTTTCTTTTAAATTCCCACAAGTGAAACAATAAAACTTGGAACTGTGAAAAGACCAGAGTTGTACCCAAAAAGGGGGCGTCGCAACAGCTGAGCCAGTGAGACAAATTTCACTTTGCTACTCCAGAGAACTTGCAAGTTATTGTATATTTGTATTTTATTTTTTAAATTATTCTTACATCACTCATTTTAATAGTATTTTTGTGTTTCTCTTCTTTCTGTTTAGTCTTCTTTGCTTGACTGGTTAATTTGCATTGTTTTACTGGTTTCTCCTTGTTCTCTCTTTCACAGTGTCTTGTTAATTAACTGTCTTTTACTTCAACTGTGTTCCATTAGCACACTACTTGAGGACCTATACTCCCTTTTCTAGTTATCCTGATCACATAGATTCTGTCATATGATTGTTGCTCCATTACTATTGTAAATAATAGCTGTCCCATACATTTGTAAATACTACACAGAACTGCTCCCAGATCTCAGCCCACTTCACTGTTTTCTGAATTCTATTACTGGTGTGGTTAACTCTATTCTCTCATGCATTACACCTATTTTGTACCCTTTACTCCCACTTTACCTCATAATCTTACCTCCCACAAGCTCACAGCTTTCTAGACCCAAATCACAATCCTTCCCCCCTACAACAAGAGTCTTACCTTCTTTCCACCTTTTCAAAAAGTGTCAAGGTGGGTGAATTATCACGGTTAACATTATACAGATCCAAAGGATCTCCTATCTCTTCTCTAAGGGCTGGTACTTTAAATACCATAGAATACACTCTTGCTGTCTTAAACCATTTCACCTTCCCCCTCCAACCTATCAAAAAGAAGAGTAAGTAGAAGCTCTGAAACTCCGGATACCTGCTGGAAGAGGAAACCCACCAACAAAAGAACCACCAAAAGATAAGAACAGAAGAAGGCAAAGAAGGGAGTGGAAGTCACACTAACTCAACCCAGGACCTATCTAGAAATACAACCAAACAGTGAAGAAATTACTCAGAACAAACAACTGAACCAGAGCAAGACAAAAAAGTCAAAACCTTGTACACACGGAAAAACCACCTTCAACACAACCTGCTCACACCTGCACAACAGAAAACAAGAGGTGGTGGACAGACTGACCCTCAGTTAATCACCTAGTCGGAAAGATCCACCAAAGAAACATCCAAAAACAACCAAAAACCAAAGACATACACAGAGCCAACATAAACCACAGCCCATAATCAAGGTGCTTGGGAGAACAAGGAGACTATACCACTGAATCTCACAGGTATTCTTCCACAGAAATTTATACCATAAACACAAGAGGTCAGAACAGATCAACTTAAGAAGCAGAGGCTAACAGGAAGAGTCTCACAGACATTGGGAAGACAAAGAAACAATCCCCAAATGAAAGGAAAAGAAGAAGTCTCAGAAACAATGCTAAATGAAAATGAGGAAAGTCAACTATCAGATATTCAGTTCAAAGCATTAGTTATAAGGAAGCTTAATGAGCTCACAGAGAATTACCAAACACTACAGGGAAATTACAATGAACTCACTGCAAACTATATCAACATAAAAAAGGAAAGAAGAACAATCAACAAGGGACAAGAGGAAATGAAGAATACAAGTTCTGAACTGAAGAACACAGTGGAAGGAATCAAAAGCAGGCTCGATGAAGCAGAGGATACTTTCAGTGAACTAGAGGATAAGGTAGAAAAAAAGCACCCAGAATGAGCAAGGAAAGGAAAAGAGGCTCAGAAAGAATGAAGAGGGGTTGAGGGGAATGCAGAACAACATGAAAGGTAATAATATCCATATAATAGGGATATCAGAAGGAGATGAAGAACAACAGGTGTTGAAAACCTGTTTGAAATAGTAATGATGGAAAATTTCCCTAATTTGATGAGAGGAAAAGTCACATGAATCCAGGAAACACAGAGAGTCCCAATCAAGAGGAACACAAAGAGGCCCACTGCAAGACACATCATAATTAAAATGGCAAAATTCCAAGACAAAGAGAGAATCTTAAAGGCAGGAAGGGAGAAACAGTAACTAATATACAAGGGAGTCCCAATAAGGTTAGCAGCTGACTTCTCAATGGAAATGCTCCAAGCCAGAAGAGAATGGCAAAAAAATATTCTAAGCAATGAGAACCAGAGGTCTGCAACCAAGGCTACTTTACCCAGCAAGGCTCTCAAGACAGAAGGCCAAATAAGAGGCTTCCCAGACAAAAGAAGTTTAAAAAAATGTACCTCCACCAAACCAGCTCTGCAAGAGATGCTAAATGGACTGCTATAAGGAAAGGAAGGAAAAGAGAGAGAGGGGGAAAAACAGGTACAAAAAAACAGCAATGAATAAGTATCTATCAGTAGTAACCTTAAATGTAAATGGGTTAAATGCCCAAATCCAAAGACCTAGACTAGCTGAATGGATAAGAAAGCATGACCCACACATAGGCTTCCTACAAGAGAAACACCTCAGGACAAAAGACCTACACAGACTGAAAGTGAAGGGCTGGAAACAAATTTTCCAAGAAAATGGACAGGAAAAAAAAAGCAGGGGTAGCAATACTCATATCAGACAAAATAGACTTCCAAAGAAGGGCCATAAACAGACACCCAGAAGGTCACTTCATAATACTCAATGGAAGAATCCACCAAGAAGATATAAACATTATAAATATATAGGCTCCCAACATTGGAGCACCCAAGTACATAAAGAAAATCTTGGAGAACTTCAAGAAAGATATTGACAGCAACACAATTATAGTAGGGGATTTTAATACCCCACTGTCAAAGATGGACAGATCTTCCAAACAAAATATCAACAAGGATATTGTGGCAGTGAACAATGCCCTAGATGAAAAGGAATTAACCGATATATATACAGCCTTTCATCCCAAAGAAAAAAAATGCACATTTTTTTCAAATGCACATGTAATATTTTCAAAAATAGACCACATGATAGGACACAAAACAAGCCTCAAGAAGTTCAAGAAAATTGAAATCATATCAAGCATTTTCTCTGACCACAAGGTAATGATACTAGAAACAAATCTCAAGGAAAAAAACCCAAAACACTCAAAAACATTGAGATTGAACAGCATGCTATTAAACAATGAATGGGTGAAAAATGAGATTAGGGAAGAAATCAAAAGGTTTCTGGAAACAAATGAAAATGAATTCACAACAATCTAAAGCCTATGGGACACAGCAAAGGCAGTCCTGAGAGGGAAGTTCATAGTGATAAAGGCCTACCTAAAAAGGATAGAAACATCTCAAATAAACAACCTAATCCTATATCTACAATAACTCGAGGAACAACAACAAAGACAACAGAGAGCAAATACAAGGAAGGAAATAACCAAGATCAGAGCAGAATTAAATGACATAGAGACTAAAAGCACAATTTTAAGGATCAATGAATCCAAGAGCTGGTTCTTTGAAAAGATAAACAAAATTGACAAGACTTTAAACAGGCTCACCAAGAAAAAAAGAGAGGAGACCCAAATAAACACAATCAGAAATGAAACAGGAGAGATTACAAATGATACCACTGAAATACAAGGGATTATAAGAAACGACTATGAAGAAATGTATGCCAAGAAATGTAAAAACTTAGATGAAATGGATAAATTTCTAGAAAAATATAACCTTCTAAAACTCAATGAAGAAGAAGCAGAAAGCCTGAACATACCAATAACACCTGATGAAATTGTAACAGTAATCAAAAAGCTTCTGACACAAAAGCCCTGGACTAGACGGTATCACAGGAGAATTCTGCAGAGTATTTAAGGGAGAGCTAACGCACATCCTCCACAGATTACTTCAAGAAATTCAAGAATTTGGAAGAATCCCAAACTCATTTTATGAAGCAAATATCATCTTAATCCCAAAAGCAGATAAAGACATAACAAATAAAGAAAACTTCAGGCCAATATCCCTGATGAACATAGATACTAAAATTCTCAACAAAATATTGGCAAACCACATCCAGCAATATATTAAAAAAATCATACACCATGATCAAGTGAGATTCATCCCAGAGATGCAAGAATGGTACAATATACGCAAATCAATAAACATAATATACCATATAAACAAAAGCCAAGACAAAACCATATAATCATATCAATAGATGTGAAAAAAGCATTTGATAAGGTACAGCACCCATTTTTGATAAAAATACTCATCAAAATGGGAATAGAGGGAGCATTCTTCAACATAATAAAGGCTGTATATCAGAGACCTACAGCCAACATCATACTCAATGGACAAAAACTTAGAGCTTTTCCACTAAGATCAGGAACAAGACAAGGATGCCCTCTCTTACCACTCTTATTCAACATAGTATTGGAAGTCCTAGCCACAGCAATCAGACAAGAAAAAGCAATAAAAGACATACATTTCCTCCTCCTGGAAAGGAGGAAATAAAACTGTCAGTGTTTGCAGATGACATGATAATGTATATGGAAAATCCTATAGAATGCACCAAAAAACTACTCGACCTAATAAATGAATTTGGCAAAACAGCCAGATACAAAGTCAATACTCAGAAATCAAATGCATTCTTGTACACCAAAAATTAAACATCAGAAACAGAAATAAGGAAAAAAATCCCATTTGATATAGCAACAAGAAAAATCAAGTACCTAGGAATAAATCTAACCAAGGAGGTAAAAGACTTGTACTCAGAAAACTACACTACACTGAAGATAGAAATTAAGGAAGACACAAACAAATGGAAGCATGTACCATGCTCATGGATTGGAAGAAATAACATCATCAAAATGGCCATAGTACTCAAGGCGATTTATAGATTCAATGCAATCCCTATAAAGTACCCATGACATATTTCATAGATAGAGAACTAATATTTCAGAAATTTATATAGAACCATAAGTGACCCCGAATAGCTGCAGCAATTTTAAGCAAGAGGAACAAAGCAGGAGGGATCACAATACCTGATATCAAACTGTATTACAAGGCCATTGTAATCAAAACAGCCTGGTACTGGCATAAAAACAGGCACATAGACCAATGGAACAGAACAGAGATCCCAGAGATAAACCCAAGTCTCTACAGTCAATTAATATTTGACAAAGGAGGCAAGAGCATAAAATGGACAAAAATAGCCTCTTCAACAAATGGTGTTGGGAGATCTGGACAGCTATGTGCAAAAAATGAAACTCAATTACCAACTTACTCCATACACAAAAATAAATTCAAGGTGGATAAAAGACTTAAGTATAAGTCATAACACCATAAAACTCCAAGAGGAAAGCATTGGAAGGAAAATCTCAGGCATTCCACACAGCAACATCCTCACAGACACGTCCCCTAAAGCAAGGGACATAAAGGAAAGAATAAACAAATGGGACCTCATCAAAATAAAAAGCTTCTGCGTGGCTAAAGAAAACAGCATTAAAATGAAAAGAGAACCAACAGTATGGGAATACATATTTGCCAATGATACCTCAGACAAGGGCCTGATCTCCAAAATATATAAAGAACTCACAGGACTCCACTCTAGGAAGACAAACAATCCAATTAAAAAATGGGCACAGGACTTGAACAGACACTTCTCCAAGGAAGACATACAGAGGGCCCAGACACATATGAAAAGATGCTCAGCATCACTAGCCATCAGAGAGATGCAAATTAAAACCACAATGAGGTACCATCTCACACCAGTCAGAGTGGCCAGCATAAACAAATCCACAAACAAATGTTGGAGAGGATGCGGAGAAAAGGGAACCCTAGTGCACTGTTGGTGGGAATGCAGACTGGTGAGGCCACTGTGGAAAATAGTATGGAATTTCCTCAGAAAACAAAAAATGGAACTGCCCTTTGACCCAGCAATTCCACTGCTGGGATTATACCCTAAGAACCCTGAAACACCTATCCAAAAGAGCCTGTGCACCCCAATGTTCATATCAGCACAATTTACAATAGGTAAGTACTGGAAGCAACCTATGTGCCCATCAGTGAATGAGGGGATCAAAAAATTGTGGTACATTTGCATAATGGAATTCTATGCAGCAGAGAGAAAGAAGGACTTATACCGTTCGCAACAGCATGGATGTAACTGGAGAACATTATGCTAAGTGAAATAAGCCAGGCGGTGAGGCACAAATACCATATGATCTCACCTTTAACTGGAACATAATCAACAAGAGAAAAAAGCAAACAAAATATAACTAGAGATATTGAAGTTAAGAACAATCTAACAATAGCCAGAGGGGAATGGGGAGGGGACAGTGGGGAGAGGGGATTATAGAAACTACTATAAAGGACACATGGACAAAATCAAGGGGGAGGGAGGTGGGTTTGGCTGGGGTGGGGTGGTGGGATGGGGAGAAAATGCAGACAACTGTAAGTGAATAACAATAAAATTTTAAAAAAAAAAGAAGTCTGCATCCACCATGTTCAACTTCAGCGTTATTTGCAGCCACCAGACATGGAAGCAATGTAAGTGTCCATGGAAGGATGTGTGGATGAAGATACTTGGTATGTGCATACAGTGGAATCTTATTCAGCCTTAAAAAAGAATAAAATCTTGCCATTTGCCACAAAAACAACAAAAAAACCCAACAACAACAACACAAAACCCAATGAATCATTTTCGTAGGGAAGAATTCTTATACACATCCATGTTTACATTACATTTGTAGGGATGTATGAAACTTTTAAAAGACACTTATTTAGTAAAAATAACAAATACTATTTTACTGTTCTTAAAATTAGAACACGTATGTATTATCTACTACATACATAATTATGTATTATGTATTTTCCATGTATTATCTAATTTCATGTTTATGACAAATCTAAATGAATTACTGTTATCCAATTTATGGATTAGAAAACAAAGGTCTAAAAGGTTATAGGTTCTAAATTAAGTAATTAGACCAATGTCTCACAAACAGTTCATCTGGCAGTTGATTCAAGCGATCTGTAGGAGAGCCCACATTTGTAAATAATATGATACACTCTTAAACTCTGCCAAGTATTGTGGTGAATACCCAGATGATTGAAATTTGGTCTCTAACATCCAGGGGTTTCCTTATTATCTAGTGGCAAAGACAGAATGTACAGAAAGAACTATAGTGAAAAGAAGAATGTGAAATATAGTAAAATAAGAAATATTAAGGATGAACAAAGCAGTGACTCATTGTTTGCCAGTTATGACACTTGGAATGCTTTTAAGTTATTCAGGGCCCACTGCTGACTTGGGGATATCTACAAGAGAGTTGTAAAAATTGAACTAAACCCTCAAGGAATGATTTTTCACAGGAATACAGTGAGGAAGAGGAAAACATTCCAGGATAAACACAGTGTAGCAAAGAGAGCCCAGATGGAGTGGTGGACCAGATCTTGCATTATTGCTCTGGCCTCAGGGAGATGTTAGTCCCCTCCCTCTGTCAGCTAGCAAGGGCACAGGGACTCAGCTTTCTTACCCTAGAAGTGGGGAAGATGTGTGCTTGATGACTTTGTGTATCTGAATTATAAGGCTTTATTGACAAATTTTAATAAACAACTTAATAAAAGCAAGATACATTTATAATAATTTACTAAACACTGAGAACAGAAAGGTGAAGGATGTATGTTAATTGTGTTAGGAATTTACAGTAAGTTGGAGAGAGAATTATAACTTTGAAAAGTAAAATGATGATGATGGATATGAAAAGAGATTGATTGATAGTAAACTAAATATGAAATGAGTTGTGTATATATTGCTCCCATGAACAAGAAGTAACTCTGTCTCAAATTCATCACTACCATAACCTGTATAGTTGTTGCTGTGATCACTTTCTAAGAAGGAGGCATTTAAAAACAAAGGAGTGTGCTCTAGGCAACATAAAAAAATGTAAAGCATTTTATGATTAAGTTATTTAATATTTTCTACCTAGTTTTAGAATTCTAATGGGGCCATGAAACATATATTTAAAAGGTGTGCAAGGGACGCTATTCATTAAAAACCAGGAAAGGGTCATTGAAACTTTATTAAAAATTGACTAATAGGCACTCCAGATAATTGAAATGACAGCTTGTTTTGACAGCTGCAAGCAAAAATGTACTTGTCCAAAACAGTGAGTGTAAATCTTTTTAATTTCCAGAAAGAAAAATGATGTACAGGTTTAACTTAATTCAGTCAGCTCATAAAGTGTGATAATAAAAGGTAACTCTATCTGACTAGTGAAATTCGGGTAATTGGAGGTCCTGCCAATCACTGTACATTGGGGCAAGATGGGAAGACCTTTGAAGGCTCTTGTGTGGAAGAGGTAATTTCCTCCAAGATCCTTTAAGAAATGGAAGTCAACACAGGCGCAACCAAATATCCCCAGAATAACCTTTATAAATACCACTTAGTGTCAAGTTGGGAGATCATGAAACAGTTCCAGGAGTATTTTGTCATCTGAATTTCTTAACAAGTAGAATCAAGTGGGCACACATCCATTATCCAATGCCATGGCCCCTACAGGTATTTTATAGTCATTCTGTAAATGCTAAAGAGTGAAAATAAGCAAAAAATAACAGGTGAGTTCCCCGATCAACAAAACAAGTGAAATCTCAGGTCAAGCACAACCCATGTAACATTAAAGTGTACGAGTTTTCCCTTATTAGTGCATGGCTGCTTGATTTTATTACATTTATATACATAAAGGAAATCAAAAGGAAACCAAAGCAGTGGATGAACCAAACCATGGCTTTTCAAACTCACTCCATATCCCATTAGGAAAGGAAAAGCAAACCTGGGTGTTAGTATGAGCTCCTGATTTATTTTGTTTTATTTGTTTTATTTTATATTTTATTACTTTGTTCCAGGTCTAAGTAGTCATTTTACTTGAGAACCAAGTAGCTGAAAATTTAAATTTTACTTTTATCAGTTTTGATTATCATTTTGCTAAGAGAGCACACAATTGAACCCAACAAAAACTAAAACCAGTCCATGAATAGACGGGATTACATATTTATAGATTTACCTATACTCTATATGGAAGCGTTTGATATAAACAACTTTTGTTTAAAATGTTACAGAGTGTAGAATTGCCAAGAACAATTTAAGGCCCATAATGTTTCTTCTAAATTGAATCAAAGAAGGCAGAGAATGCTGTAACACTGTGTAGAAATCCAATGCTTAATTTCTCAGTGAAACAATGTTAAAAGTTGAAGCCCACTGTGGTTTACAGCCATCAGCATGATAGTCACACTACAAGCCTGGAGCCGTGACTTGTCTTCATTCCCAGCTCATTCACACTGAAATGTCAGCTTTCAGTCTGCACAGTGAGACAGAAGGCTGAGGAAATACGGGAATAGATCATCTGAGTAAATGGTCTTTTCTGTTCACAGGTAAATCTATTCTTACTTAAGCCATATAACCTTTTGACCTTAAGAGTGAAAATGTTTCATTACTTAAATTTCTCAGGTATGTTTTAATTACTAGGTATGCATTCCTTCCTTCATAGTTAAAGATTTATATTGCATATGTTTAATATCTTATGTGTAAACAAGAGTCATAAATTATTGATTGGTTAATATAGTCCATGAATGAATATATTGTTCTCAAAATAGACTAATTTTATTTTTAACAGAAAAAGAACCACTCTAAATCCTTAATGTCTGTGAGGTGTTATGTAGGTAAAATTGCTTTTAAAAATTAATAACAGCAAATGGGAATGTATATTGTTAGACTGTCCCTGGTGAAAGTGCATTTTATCCAAAACTTTTATTAACATAAAGTATTGTGTTAATAAATTAAATGATAGTAAAATGTACAGCCACACATATGGACCTTAAAATACACATTTAACTAGTACTCAATTTAATAGTGTACATTGATTTAAAAATATTTGAAGTAATATTTGTTTTAAAATACAAACCGTAAACATTCAGGAAACTAAGGGCAAAGATTAGATGTAGATAAGTCTATCTGTACTACATAAAAATGAACTAAGAAGTTTAATCAAAAGCAAGCCAACCTGGAAATCCCAGGATGAAAACGTGATTGTTGTTTCAAATTCAAGAGTACAGTAAAGATTAGGTACAGAGACAAATGAAGCCATGAAAGGGGGAGCAATGGTATCACTTAACTGTATACCTAGTTGAATATGTGAAAAGAGGGAAGAAGATGGATTTGCATTGATGGGTAAAGTTCACTCTAGTCTAAAAATTAAATCCAGGAAAAGAGTGTAGCAAAGGGGAAAAACACTTTTTAGCCTAATCTCTGGAAACACTCCAAATTCAGGGAAGAGGAGCCCAAGCTCAGAGTGTAAGCAGACCTTCATGATCATTTAGAACAGTGTTGCATATACATGATTATCATTGTTCTTGAGAGAAACAGTCAGCCCTTCTTCCTTTTCTCCTCTTTCTCACTTTTTAAAAGCCTTACTAAGAGGAAGGCAATCGTAGCATAAAAGCTAAATCTGGAGAATAACTCTCTAAAGACAATGGCCTTGGCCTAGGGAGGCTTAGAGCACATGTGCCTTCAAGAGAGGCTCTTGCAGGGCTGACCAAACTTTTGTCGTCTCTGGGCCAACACTGGGAAAAAAAAAAAAGAGTTGTCTTGGGCCACACATTAAATACATTGACACATGTAATCACACAAAAAAATCTCATAATGTTTTAAGTAAATTTATGATTTTGTGCTGGGCTGCATTCATAGCCATTCTGGGCCACAGGCAGCCTGAGGGCCACAGGTGGGACACCCCTGCAAGGGACTCAGGTAATTTGAGAACTCTATAACAGACCAAAACAAAGTAGTCTTCGTGAGAAAAAAACATACTAAATTTTTTATAGGCTATTGTTTATAAGAGCTTTATTTCCCACATTAAAACCTAGTAACAGGTCAACTGTGAATCAGCAAGTGAATGGAGAGACAGAGTGTAGCACATCCATGCAATGGAATGCCATTCGGTAATATGAACTATTGCTATCCACTACGAAATGGATGAATCTCAAAATTATTATCATGAATAAAAGAAATTAGACACATAAGACTATTTACTGTACGATTCAATTTATATACAATCTAAACCTCGTAGGAACAAAAAAGCAGATCTGTGATTGCCAGGAATGGCTCCCCGCAGGGGGCACGATGGAGGTGAGGTATCTTTAGTGCAGCTAGTGGTTTCATGGGCTTACACAATCGTCAAAAATCATGAAGATATTGGGGGAACACTCTGTAAAGTATACGACTGTTTGTGCTGTACACCTGAAACCAATACAAAATAATATGGAAAATTAAAAAATATACTATTAAACTCTCCATTGTCTGTAGACTGAGAAAGGTGGGCACCAGCAGCTCTCACGGGCCACCACCAGTGGCCCTCGATTACTCTCTCCTCCAGGACATATTGTGTAAATCAGTCACACACCAGGAGAGCATCCATGGTGGTTATTTTCCTCTTGATGAACTTTATACTAAAATAAAGTCCTTCATTATGTTTTCCTTTTTAAGCTAAAAATTATTAAGTGTTTAGTATTATGAGATATTGGTCTAAGTGTTTTATATCTAACTTACAACAACCCCATGTTGACGATTCTATTATATATATTTAGCAGATAAGAGATCCAAAGAGATCAAGTAAATTATGCCAACTTGAACTTACTTATCAGTGGCAGAGCCAGGATTTGAGCCAGAAAGACTTGGTTCCAAAGCCAATGTACTTAGCTTCTGTTCTGTGCTGTTTCTTATTTGTGCTGCTGGAGGAGGGGCAGATCGAAATCTGCCTCTTTGCCTTCTACTTTCTTTGACTTCATTTTTTTAAAGTGAATTATGCACAGAACTGTCCCTTATCAGGCTCTCATATTACTTTTAACCCCCTTTCACAGGGAAGAAAACTTAAGAAAATATAGTACTTTGCAGAACACCCTTCTCCAGCTAGCCCAGGCCATTTATTATTATTATTATTAACTATTAACTATTATAGTGAAAATATTATTAACTAGTTAGTGAAAAACAGCAGAAAACAATGAAGAGAAATGTGTCTAATGAGTGACTCTTATCCACCAGAAAGTGGTTATTTAATATAAGGAAAAAATCATAATGACAGTAAACTGTTAGTTACACAATCAAAAGACTATTTTATCCATAGATTAAATAGATGCATCTATGGGAAATGTGCAAACAACAGAATAGACATGAAAGCATTGATGGAAATGTAAAATGTGACTGCTAAATTTTTTGTCAGTAGGAAGCTGAAAAGTAAAACGGTAACTTCAGAGGGCCAAATAAGTAATCTGAAAGATCAAAATGTGAAGATTCCTTAAAATAAGGGAAAAGACAAATTTATAACATTAATAAGTGAGAAAAATTATGAATCAGGGAGAAACAATTATAGATGTCCAATATCCAGTGATTACTAATTACAAGAAAGATAATTGACACCACACCAATCAAAAAAGAAAAAAACAAGATTTCAATACTACTCAGAGCGATGCCTACCCATTATTATTTAAAGGCTCAATACTAATATGTGACATAAATGAATAAAAAGCACACACCTACTCACAAGCTGTTAAAATTTAAAAAATCCAAGAATGAAGTAAAAGCCTACCATAAGATAAATACAAAACAAACTAGCAAATATGCATCCACGAACAGATCACCTAAAAATAAAGAAAAAATATTGGTTTCAAATTAGCATTAAGAATGTCAGATATGAAAACACATTGGAGCAATGCATTCAAAGGTGAAAGAAAATTATCTTGAAAGTAGATTTTGAGACTAAACTATGCATTAATAAAAAATGAGCACAAAATAAATACAACTTAATATATACAAAAACAAAGTCTTGACCTATATACATATAATACAACTTAAGAAAACATACTTATATAGAAACCACAGCACACTGAACAAATATCCTAAGAAAAAAAGAGATATGAAATTTATAAAAATTTGATGTTAACTCATTCCAATGAAAAGACATCCAAAGAGAAAAGCTGCACATAGTCCCAGAGAACAGTCCTGTTTAAACTAAAACCAGAAGTTAAAAGCTTCATGAATAATAAATATCTTTAATAAGAAAGTGGAGTACCTGCAACACATATTTGATTAAGAAGCAAGCTCTTCTTGAATTTTTCCTATTAACAACTAAACATCAAAATTGCAAATTAAATCTAAGGAAAACAAAACAACAAATAACTCCCAATTATGATGTTAATAGGAAAACAAAACTAGAATGTGGTATGATTCTGAGCAATTGAAAGGACAATGCCTCTGCCATTGATGCTTTGAACATCCAACTTTGAATAGCAAAGTTTAGAGATACAGATTATAGATCATTTTTTAAAAGATTTTATTTATTTATTTTTAGAGAAAGAGGAAGGAAGGGAGAAAGAGAGAGAAACATCAATGTGTGGTTGACTCTTGCACACCTCCTATTGTGGACTTGGCCTACAACACAGGCATGTGCCCTGACTAGGAATCCAACCAGTGACCCTTCGGTTTGCAGGCTGGCACTCAATCCACTGAGCCACACCAGCCAGGGCTATAGATCATTTTTTAAGGATCCGATTATACTACATGTTATTCAATGAAAATATTTGCATATTTATAAATATTTGATAGCTTTCTAATTCAATCAATTAAAGGCAAAGTATACTGAAGATTTAATTATAGAAAAAAATAAAATAAAACCCAAAAAGTAGATATAACAACCCTGAACACGCAAATATGATGACACAGATAAGCATAGGAAAATGAAACAAAATGAGGATAAGGAAAATATGTCTATGGTAATTTATTTGTTTTAAGTATGTGCTTTGAAATTAATTGTAAATCTCTAGAAATAAGGGATTAAAGACATAGCAGCTTAAAACAACTGATTTAAAGTTATAAATTTACCACTAAATAATTTGAAACAGGGAATCAGAGATGTTCTTTAATATTGTAAAATCTAACAAACATGACATAAGCATTAGAGAAGTTATTATAAAGTTTACTTTATAATAAATTTTATAAGAAGTTTACTACTTGAAATGATAACTCCATAGATGTACACACACAAGCATACTTATATACATAATATATATTTTTATAATTATCTATATAATTATTTGGGTAATGAAATTCAGAATACTAGTCAATATAATTCCAAGAGAAATAACTCTGCCTTAAGCAAAACAGAGAACACATTGGCACAGATGAATGAGAAGTCTTGAGATAAATGAGTTGGACCTCATTTCTCACATAATCTCATCAGTTCCTGATTCAGTTTAACTTGGGATAAATTTAATTCTCAAATAGTATGTGTCTACATGGTGACAAAATGGCCACTAAAACTCGAAACATGTGTTCAGTCAAGTCACCCCAAATTCCAGAAATCCATGATAATCCAGTAGTTCCATTAGTAATTCCAACACTGACTGTCCTTGGCTAGCTTAATGGAAAGCATAGCTAATGTATTAATTATTTACTAGTACTTGATGCTTTTCTAAATCTCAGGGAAGAAATAACTAGCAGAGGTTTTGTTTTGTTTATTTGTTTTTTTCCTTCTGTTAGTGAGTGTTGATGGTGGAATTTGAACTAAGGTAATTTAAGACCAAATTTGGTGATTTTAATTAATATTCCACTTACACATTTCTGACCAATCTATAATCTATTGACCAGGCCTGGCCCAGGTCACCTGTCTGCCTGATGAGTGGAGTGAGGTAGGTACCATTGAACCACATGGACTGAGATTGGGGCAGACAGTTCCTTTAAAATTGCTAAGAAGATTAAAAATATACTTCAAACCGATTTAAAGAAAGAGAAGGGAAAACAATAAAAATGTGATGCTAAAAAAAAGAGATCAATGAAACAGTGAGAGAGAGACAGAGAGAATATTGTGGGCATCCCAAATATGTCAAGGTAAAGTCCCCTTCCTTTATAAAAAATTAATTTGTTTCTAGTTACACTGTAAATTTAACCTTTAATTTTGCCAATGCAAAAGGGAATGTTAAATATTCTTTAATCTAATCTATTCATTTTATTCTTTCTTTTTTTTTTTGGTGCTGTTTGTGCAATCAATCCATCATACTTTATCACTTGTGTTGTTTCATTATTTCCTTTATACGTCTCTCTGTATCCACTCTTGGTCCTTCTAAATCTTTCTCCAAATCTGCAGTGATTCCCAAATGGAAATGTGTCACCGTATCTCATGCTTCAAACCCATTGCATTAAATATAAAGAGCACTGCCATTAAAATGTCTTTGCATTATCTGATTGCTGCTCTTCTCTCTTCCCCCCTCTCTTTTTTTTATGTTCAGAAAAACAAATTATATTAGAATGTTCTGCTATTAGTTTGAATATTTATGAGAGTCTAACACTAATGACCCTGCCTATTTACCATAGTGTTAGCTAGGACGCTGAACACACAAAAAGTTTCCCAAGCAAATGTTACAAATTCGTTCCTTCCCTTTTGAGAGACAGGCACTATATATGCCTTCCAGCCTCGAGGATTTTGTACTCCAAATAGACATGCTTGTTTCTGAGCCCACACTTAGAACAATTCAGTCACACTCCCTTTTGATAATTTCCTCCAAGAAGTCATACACAGTCTCTGCAGACCCTCAGATCGTCTCTAGTTTCTTGTTCATCTCTCTGTAGCACTGAGGTCTATTAGACAAACTAAGCTCATGAAACAGAACTGGCAAAATCCCATGGGCTTGACCAAGAGGTCAGACTGACCCACAAAATCTTTCAATATTGAATTTCCTCCATCTTGAGATATAAAATATAACATGAGAATTTCAAGGAAAAAAAATAGTTTTGTTACAATTCCAACCTATGACTGAACATAGAAAATAAAATTATAATACTGGTAGCATGAAGGAAAGTACAAGCATAACAGAACAGCCATAAGTAAGATGAATTAAAGTGGGTGGCAACCTGACTATACATCTGGTGAAGGTGGAATTTTGAAAGAAATGGAGTTCACACAGCATTGGATCATTATGTATCTCAAGGCATAATATCTCAAAAGCAAATTCTGAATAACTCAGATATGTAGCCAAAACTGAAATAAGCATTTTTCTCTTTTGAAAGGCACAGCTGTGGTATTTAAAGATGAGTTATAGAACTTGTGTTCCAAAGTATATGAGAATTACAGCCAACAGAGCTTCAAAACATAAATGGATATAAATGAGAAAAAAGAATCAAGCATTTATGCTGCATTTCCTATATGAACTATAGAACTGAGTAACCAAAGAGTGGATGAAAGAAAGTGTCTCTTCATAAAAAGTATTTCAACAAACACATGAAGAAAGACTGACAGAATTGCAATATTAACATTTTACAAAATCTAACAAAGTAAAGGATCCAGGGACAGAGAACCAACGGCTTCTAATTTTATCAAAAGAAGCAATTGGCCATTAACTATATGATCCCCTGTGAATCTTTGTGAGGAATACAACACTGGCTATGAAGTAAATTTGCCTTAAAAAAACATTCAACAACAAAAAGCTGGGCTGAGTTTGTTTTCACATTTAGGTTCATGTACAAATTTTCAGGAAAAGCAGAGAAGCATTTAAGTACAAAGGAACACAATGAGCAAGCTCCAGCCTGCACAAAACAGAAGAATAACACAAGTTCTTTATCAAAAAATATCTTAGAAAAGTCATAGAAGTGGATCCTACAGACTGAAAAAATTTTAGTTGAAAAATAACAGGCAAAATTAAACTCCATTGTCTATGGAAGCACAATTGGATAACTAAGGAGGTAGATCCATAAAATCAGAAGTAATTCACTGTGGAGGGAAAAGAGGCTGGAATTGGGGAACCACACAGGGAACTCTGGGGTTGGCTGGTAAGGTTTTATTTGCTGACAGAAGTGGTATTTACAATATTTGCCTTTTGAAAATTTATTAAAATACACATTTGTGTTATGAAGTTTTCTGAATTTCTCATTTCACAATTAGAATTACTTTAAAAATAGAAATTAAGACCAAAGTTAGGCAGAGGAAATAAATTAATTTAATATGCTCTGGAATTTGTGGAAATTGGGATCATATCATAGAGTGAGTTAACCTCTCTAATTAGCAAAATACTGATATACTGAAGGAACTATCCTTAATCTATTTTGTCCTAAGAGTCTAGGTTGGTGCTTAGAAGATGTAGGATAGCCATAATAATTGTTACAATGTCAAACTTCTTTGTGCTCTCTATTTCCTTTATTTTTTAAATTAAATTGAATATCATTAGTGGCATTTTTAGAATTTGGAGAGCTCACTGGAATAGTTGCTGACAAAAGGGATTAGAATGGACTACATTTACAGATTTGTTGGAAATAAAGATTTTTAATATATTTAGTCTCTCTGAGATAAGTGTTATAAGAACTATATCCAGATTTAATAAAGTAAATTAAGCCTTTAAGGGAAAGTGCCATAAAAATGCATCATTAGCCATGACAATAAAAATCATTATATATTCTTTTTAAAAAATATTTTATTGTTCAAGTACAGTTGTCTGCATTTCCCTCTGAACTCTAGACATCCCCACCTCCCTCCCCTGCTTCCACTCCGCCTTGGTTTTGTCCATGTGTCCTTTACAGTTGTTCCTGAAAACCCTTCCCTTCTTAACTCCATTATCCCCTCATCAATTATTCTTGTGCCCAAATAAAACCATGGTCACGTGGCCAAGACTAGTGAATGTGTTTACTTCAAAAGACTGAAATAAATGGAAACCTAAGGAAAACAGTAGAAAGAATAAATGAGAGGAAATTTACCACCTTAAATACAATAGGAGTGAAGGAAAGCATGAAAAAGATGTATGTTAAATATTACTAATATTTACCTAAATGGTTTTCACTTAACACCTGCATCAACTAGGACACGAATGATTACAAACATAGTTCAAATTACTTGATTTAGTGGTATGTTTACATAACAATTTAAACTTAATATTCTATACCAAAATTAAAAATAAAATCTGACTACCTTTTATGCAGTTCTGATGAATAAAAACTTCCTTGAGGGGAAAATGTTACATATTTAAAACTTTTTTCAATAGAACCTGATAAATTCTTATTTTTCCTTTAGCTTTCCTCCAGAAAATTATCAAAACTAGTAAACCCTTTTCCCAAGCAGGTGTTCACGATATGGTTTTTCCTATAGGCCAGCCTTCAGTCTCCTTGCAGATCATCGGATTCAGGCTTTAAGGACTGAAAGTGCAGAGCCACCTGTACAACCACCAGCCCTACAGGTGACACCACCCGCACTGAAAAATAACAGCGAGTCAACACAGGTGACTATGCTATTCACTCAGACTTTATTAATGCAGCTTCACTCAGCTTTTATTAATAAAGTTATAATCCAAATCCATACTAACCTAGTAACAATACCAATCACTCGGAAACAATCAGTAATAACATAATTGGGGGATAAGGAGCCCGAGTCCTAGAGTCTCAGTCCGCAGGTGGGCAAGGGAGCCATCAGCATCTTGCAAGAAAGAATCTCCAGAGCCAGGTGGGCAGCAGGGCGGATGAAGTCCTCATTCCAGCGGGGCAGAGCCTCTGGCAGCCGAAGCCAAGGAAGATCAGTGTGGTGTGGAGCAGTGCTCTGGTGCGTGTGAAGTTCAGCTGTCTCATCAGGGGTCTGGAGTCTGCCTCAGTTATACCCTTGAGGGTAGTACACTCCACCCTTCTGGGTCTCTTGGTAAGTGTCTTGGCACCCCTGATGGCAAGCGTGGAATTTCCCTGGAAGCCTAGGTGTGGGTGGTCCTGCTCTGCAGACAAGGCTGTTCTGATCACATGTGCAGATGTCCTGGCCAGTAGTGTCAAGTATGACTTAGGAAGTTTCCTTCTTGAACTACAGTGTCATGGATTCTGGCAGCCATATTGGTTAATATGACTGCCTCCATTTCTGTTTATAACTTTATGCTATCTTGATCGGACCAATGTCATTGTATTGGCCCTGCTCTCTACAACCCTTTAAGATGTGCGTGTAGCAATACATGGACAAAAGATTTTATAGACACTTTCTTAAACATAAACCCAGTGCCTCTTAAACCAGATTAATGTATTTGATGAGAGGAGATTCTTAGAATAAGAGCAAGGGAAGAGAGAAATAAGTTAGTTTATCACACTCCTGTATTGCAAGCCCAGGGAGCTGGATCTGTGAAAAGATGGGAACTCACATGACCCATCAAATGGCCTCAGCATCCATTGATCTTTGGGGCCAATTTCTGCTGTGCCCAATAAGTGGGTTCCAGTTTCAAATCAGAGGGCCTCCCTGACCTTGAGAAGATGACCTAGTTTTTCCTTTTTAATCTGGTTCTGGGAAGGTCTGCCTTAGGCAACATTTCAAAGAAAGCATTTCTGGCCCCTCTGGCTGGCATCTGCCTGCCCTTTCCTGCCATCCCCCATCCATGGAAACTCCCTGCTCCCTTTGCTCCTGTAGTTGTGAAATTCATGCTGACATGTCTTAGAATAAGAGAGAATTTTTAGGAGAGAGAAAAACACACTGGGGACCGTACCAAATGAATCGTCATGTATCTTGAAGAAAAAGTCCTTAAAACCATAGCATTAAAGACCAGATTATAATGAAAGTGTCTTAAGGGAGAGGAAAGTTAAAGAGAAAATTTAATCAAAATACCAGTCAATAAAGTAAAATTATTAATATCACCAACATTGATACTGAAGTAGGTAACTATTGTATCTAGAAATGTTTTGTGGGCCGTCAGAGTTGTAGAGTCCCTATTCATTACAGCTATTCATTGACTGGATTTGTAGCTGGTAAAATGTGAAAGAGTTTAATAGCTGTGGATGTTTTGGGATAGGTGTGCCTTTCATTTGCACTCTTCTCCATTCCCCACCCCTTATGTGCTGCTTGGTGAAATATTTTAGTGAAATTTTTTTTCAAGCTCCTTTGATAGCTGAAGTTTTACAAGTTTTATAATGGTAGCACTGGGAGAAGACTGCAGTCAGGAAGTACTTTCTCTTTCTTGCTCAGCCTCACAGCCCACAGGAACCACATCTTCTCCATGTCCCAGATCCCACTGGACTGCCCAGCCATATGGCTTGGTTTTCAGACTCTGGCTACCCCTCAGTATCCCATTTTTTTTCACCCATTAGGTTTTTTTTCCAGCTGCCTACTACTGCTGGTCTGAGTTGCCAAATTTCTTTAAATTACCAAATTGGATTCTCAGTTTTTTCTTCACGAGCATGTCTAGTTTACCCAAATTTGGCCTGAATTAAATTCTCTCTACTTAGAAAAACCTGTTATGCTCAGTTTCCTCATCTATAAAATTGGAATAGTAACAGTAATATCAATATTATAGGGATGTTCCAATATTTAGTAGTTACACTAAATTTATCAGCAATGTGGTAGTTGTTTCTACCTTAAAAAGAGAGGCATCGTATTTTGTCAGTGGACAAGTAGTCACTTCCAAAGACTCTGACAGTCTTTCTGTGAGAACAGAATTGATAGCAGGGCAGGTCAGTGAGATTTTGGATATGCAAATCAGAGTCAGTGGGGGTATGGGGTTAAAGAAAGTTGACAGGAGGACCTTCAATACTGGGAGAACGGCAACTTAGGTAGAAGTGGCTGAGACAATACCAGGTGTCAGGCAGCAGGAGATTTTAGAGCAGGGAACTCAGACTGATTTAAGGTTTTTTGCTTGGGCTCAAACCTATACACACTTGTCTAATTTTGGAAAAAGTTAAAGAAGGGGAACTAAAACTCACAGCAAAAACTGACCATGACAATTTAAGTTTTTCCCTTCCCCTGGACATTTATAGGACTGCAGTCTTCCTTGAATGGGGATCAATTCCAATTTATTTAACTCTCAATGAAAAAGGAATCTCAGCAGAGAAATGAACAAAATGATATATGAGAAGACACATGCAAACACTGCAGCACTAAACAAATCTTACTTATTGTTTTCAGTGTTCCTCCTTTTAACATGAAAAAGGAGGCCAAGTGCTTTCCTTTATGTAAATTTTGCATTAGATAAATACTTTTATTTTAATCAGTAATCATAAGACTTCTGTCCTCTGCAGATATTTCAACACATAGAAAATTACAGATCTAAACAATTCCCATGTACTTGGTTCTTACGTACCAATTAATAAAACCATGTGTAAGACATTGATGGTGCCATGTTATATTCTAAGCATTAGAGTTTTCTAGCACTACAGTTACCTGTGTTCTTAGCTTTACTAAAAGCCACTCAAATAAGATCATTTAGATATCATTTTCAAAGCAGATCCTGTACTCATTTTCAGGCTTTGTGTATTGGTTAGGGGTTGTTCTGCAAGCAGTGTGCTTGATTCTATACCCTAGTGCAACCCTGTCCCAGTAACTGCTTCATTAATGGAAGATTGCTAGATATTGGATATCTTTATGTAGCTTTAAAAGTCTCCTAAAAGCAATAAGTTTCTTAGTGATATCAAATGTTACCATCATTGCACCTGTAATAGAAAACACATGTAAAAAATAGTGCTGGTGCTATCTCTATATTGGAAGGCATTGTCTTAATTAATATGCATTGTTTTGAACAAATGCACTGGTTATTACAGAGTTTGTTAAAGTAAATGTTCATTGCATGGAGATTGGTGTAACTCCATGAAACTGATGCTTTGACTACAATGAACACTACTGGAATTTAAATGAGGAAAAAAACAACCTTTTATGAATTTCTTTCCTTAAATACATACAGATATATGATGCAATATCATATATTCTCCAAGTAAGTTTCTCTGATAATATTTCTTTGAGGAAACTCAAGAAGCAAAACATAGGTTGTCTTTGCTGCATTTTCTATATTTCACATATTCATTTTTGAATAATGACTAATGTAAAAACATGATGATTTTCCCTGCCTAGTAAAAAAGATATATATTTTATAAATATAGTGAAGTCTGCCATTTGAATATTTCTTATCAAGAATGCCATACTATCAAGCAAGCCTGGTTAATTTTAAAACTGCTTTATGTTTAGAATCAGCAAATCATGGGTATTATTTATTGTTTTGTTTATCTTGTAATGAATGGATGACAGGTGTATCCTTTGTCAAAGTGATGCTTATTCAGCAAGGTTAACTATCAAATGGATTCTATAATGTGAATCTGGCCTTTAAACTTTCATTTAAAAAATAATTTCTATGAGAAAAAACCTTCCTTTAATAGATCGAAATATATCTACATTTTATTTTGGAAGGGATTAAGCCAGAGGTATGCTCAGGGCTAGTATACTAGAAACAACACATTCAACGTGCTTGATTAGAATGATGCTTCATAATTTATTAGCGATGTTCTATCTATCTTTCCCACTGCTATCATCCCCTTCTTATTCTTCATGCCAGGACTTATTTTTCATGCCTTTATGAGGTTATACCACTTGAAATGTGTAAATATTTGCACTTCTCTTGTTGATTGTAAAGTATACAATGCACGTTTGTGGAGCAGCAATTACCAAGGTACATGACTGTCTGTTAAGAAACAGGCATATTTGAAAAACAAATCCAAGCAGCACATCACATATCTACGATGGAGTCCATCTTCCAGAGGAACAGCTCCCTAGACTGAGGTATCACAGCAAATTATGGAATTGGAAGGCACGCCAATTTTCACTATGATTCCATCTCTAAAATCTAGTTAAATATGAATATCCTGACATATTTGAAACTAATATCTTACATATATAGTCATCAAAATGTTTTGTCAGACAAAAAATTATAATCTTAATTTCATTTTAGTATACGAATTACATTATTTACTAATTCTACATATTTCATCAGATAATTTATATTCCAAGCTGTGGCTCTTCCTTTTTATTAGAATGACTTATCTTACAGATAATTCAACTATTTGTGCATTATAGTTTATTTAAAAGCTGACATCAGAGTAAATGGTGAAAAACACCTCAATTTCTTAAGAAATATTTAAAATTTCAGTTTTTTCTGAAGCCCATACCTCACATCAGTTACTTTGTACTGGGCAAATTTCAATTCATGTCTTGAATATAAGATTTATTGAAAGTCACATTTCTACTGGTCACATATTGGTTTAAGCTACATGTTAAAGCTAAAGGAATCAGAGGTATATTTGAAGTTCTTTTCTTTGTTTCTTTGTTTACTTCTTAAAATTCACTTATTTTATCAGAAAATCAATGTCCCCCAAATTCTTGCAGATAAAGTAAAGCACATAGAGAAAAAACTGAAATGGCAAGAAGAAAAAGAATTTAAGAAGCACAGGGGAAGAAAAAATAGAATGCATTCGGTCGACATTTGAAATGGGAGAATCAATGAGGCACAGAGACTCAGAAAAGTACTTCTAAAAGAAGTAGGAAAAAAGTTTCCACTCTCCCACTGGTAAGATTATGTCAGGGGACCAAGACAAAGCTAATATCATGCCTCAAAGGGGAACTAACTGCATGTCTATGAAGCTCCTGCACATGTTCAGGCAAATGTCTGGAATATTTTAAAACTAATCTTTACAATTTTGAACAGAGCCTTGCACCATTCACAGACATATGGAAAGGAGGGTCTTTTATTTCCATAGTAGGTTTATACCACTTGAGATGGATGTGACGGAGTTAGAGAGAAGAAGAATGAGAGAGAGCTTTTTTCTTGGACCCACGGTGTTTTTGGAGAACAAAATGAATAAAGCCAGTTTGTACTGTTTACTCATTACTTCTCTGTAACTGAACTGGATACAGTTTTCTTGGCATAGATTTTATCTCTCAGAGGAAGCTCATTGGATGGCCATGTGTCTTTATTACACAGACCACTCTTGCCAAATTGAAGAATGGAATTGGTTATTTTTACAAACAACCTCCTTGAGCATGGTTAAGGTCGTGTGCGTGCATCACAGATATGTAGACCAAGCTGTGTTTCCTCACAGGAAAAAACAGGTGCTCTAAATTAGCCCTACGACTGCACTGGAATTTGTGTTCATTATGAAGTGGAAACGTAGATAACTAATTCATTAGAACTTATAGAACATTGGTGAATAGGGGAGTGTTTAGATATAATTTACAAGGTAAGCGATGCTTCTTGTTCTCAGATAGATTCCTTATTCACAGATATAGTCTATTTTTACTTATTTATTATTATTTTTTTTATCCTTACCCAAGGACATTTTATTTTTCATTGCTTTTAGAGAGAGAGGAAGGGAAAGAGAGAAACATCCATGTGAGAGAGAAACACTGATTGGTTGCCTCTGGTACTTGCAGGGACTGGAAATTGTACACACACGGACCTGGAATAGGACCGGCAACCTAGGCATGTGCCCTGACTGGAATGAACCCTCAACCTTTCAGTTAGAGGACAGTGCTCCGAACAACTGAGGCACACAGGCCAGGACCACAAACATAATTTCAAAAACAATCTCTCCTAGGTTGAATTCTTTCAATGTAACATATTTTTAAATATTAGAATTCTTTATTTTAAATGTTATGCATTTAAGTGTGATAATTTCATCTAATAAAGAACACAGACAATAAAGAACCTCTGTTTCACATGCATCTTAAAATCTATCACTTCCTGGTATGAAGTGAAAATAGATATACGCTCTTAAAATGTCAAAAGCTTATATTCTGACTGCTAACCTCTAAATCCTCTCTCTCTCTGCCCCCACCCCTTTACTTGTCATGGTGTGTTTCCATGTATGGCACTATAAATGTCATCTTTTTTATCAATTTTTGCTCGCTTCACAATGCACTGTCACTCTGGAGATCAAATGTATCCTCATCTGCATGAATTGTTCTTCCTTAAATTTCATATTTCCTTCACAAGTATAGCCTACCTGTGGTCAATAAGGGAAATGAATCAGTGTTACCTCCTCCAACAGTTTTTACATTACAGGGAAGCAGAGTAATTTAATTTTCTATCATTCTCTCTTCATTGTAATATTTTATTTTATCATAATCATTTATTTTTGGACTTAAAATGACTTGGCTCTTTTGTATTATTACTATGCCTGTTCATTAATTTAATAGTAAAGATTATGTGGTAAATTGTAGTATTCTAATTAAGTAGGAAATACTACATATTGTCAATGTCTTTCTTCCTTACATGATTTTAAAAGCACTTGTAGTAAAGACTAAATTAACAACTAGTCTTTTGCATGTAGTTTATTTCTATAGAATTATATTTTTGAGGTTTATCCATGTTGAACCTATGTCCATATTTCATTCTCTTTTATTGTTGAATAGTATTCCACACCATGGACATACTATATTTACATAATTAGTTTACTAGTTAATGAACATTTTCCACTTTTGTTGTTTCCACTTTTCAGCTGCTATTAATAATATTGTTGTAAATATTCCTATATACATCTTCCTATGGACCTACATTTTTATTTCTCCCAGGTAGGTTTCTAAGAGTGGAATTGCTTGGTTGAATGCTAAGTTTATGTTTAACTTTTTAGGAAATTGTGAATTGTTTTCCAAAATACTGTACAATTTTATATTTCCACCAGCAATGTATGTTCCAGTTTCCCTGTATTTTCTCCAACACTTGAGAGTGGGAGTGTGGAAATCTTGCTGTCTCAAGATGTTTGAATACAACCAATGACTTATCATTGAACAAAGCTATGCAGGCATGAAGGTGATTCCTAAGAAGCTGGGCATAAAACTAAAATTGAGAGAAAAAAACCTCCAAAACAAACCTAGAGTAGAAACATTAATGACCACATGCTATTGAAGAGATATACCTCACAAAGTTAAGGGGTGTTTTTAGAATCTGTCTCACTTTTCTTTACTGCTGGACCACCTGCCCATGTGCACAAGCACCTTCAGCCAAGGACGTGTGGGTAGCTTTGGCTTACTCTGATCTCTGCGGTATTTGAGACTAGGATTATCGTGACAGAGATAGGAATTTTATTGAGCCACGGTGATTATCCCACTTTCTGGAACGCCCAGTAAATCACTCACTGGTTTGCAGGTCCACTGTTTGCACCACATAGAACTTTAGCCTGGAGCTGGAAGAGCTCTTGACTTCCCTTGTTTTCTTTCCATTTTAAATGGCAAGTCTATGATTAAGTGAGTGGCCCATAAGTCAGTAGGTTTGAAGCTGTTGGTTTTCATTTATAAATTCTCCTCAGTTTGTTGTATGCTTTTAATTTTCAGAGTGCTCCAATGATTGGTTTTACAGTTTTGGCCATTTTTATATTGCTCTTTGAAGGAAGAATTTGTCCATTTCCTCCCTTTATCATGACAAAAGTTAATCTTATTTTTTTCCTGAAATACAACTGCACAAATTATCTAGGAAAAGTAGATCCAAGTAAATAACATTTAAGTATGGTGGCAAAAATATGTGTTTACCTCTGTACTCTCTTTCCTCACAATAACATAAAAGAGTTAAAATTATTTAAAAGACTATGTACAACGAGAATGGAAGAAAACAGTGATGAAATGTTTTGAAGGGGACATTGGAATATGACAGGTATATGAACTCAGAAGGTAACAAAAAATGACACATCAGACTCCCATGGAGGATGTGATCAAGCAGCAGCTGACTCCCATTGTATGACCCAAAAGAAGCTCAGGAATTTGAGTGCTGGGGACCTGACACCCAACCTGCCTGTCAACAAGAGAGTAAATGAATGGACTTGGATATAATCTCATAAATGAAATAATCAGCAAGTAAAATGAAGTACCTACAACAATAGATAAATATAAATATGTTTTAGTAATATATAAGTGGGAGAAATGAAGTATGAGAAGATATAAATATTTTGGCACTTGTATAAAATTAAACTTAAGTAGTATACATATGACTCTATGTATCCAATGTGTTAATAAATCATGACCTGAGGACCAAATCTACCTCTTATGTATGGTAGTTTCTTGAGCTACTAATGGTTTCTAAAAAGTTAAATGGTTGACAAACACACTTCAGTGTCCATAATACAGATTTATTGAAACATGACCAAGCTCTTAGTTCATATTTTATCTATGGCTGCTTTTGCACTACAATAGCAGAATGGGTAGTGGGACAAAAATCATACATCCCACAAAGTGGTATCAGCCTTTTATAGAAGAAGTTTATAAATTCTGATACCAATATACATATACCCACAAATACATACATACACATGTATATTCATATATATATACAGATACAGATACTAAAATTTTGACTGAAATAATCATAAATATGAACATATTTAAAATTACATGTACACATATTTAAATGCTAAATGTAAACATTTTTCTCTATAAACATAGACATATGTGCATATTCACATGTATTATAAATATATTTGTTTTTATGATACCTATAGATAATATAATTATAAACATAAGAATCAGTGAAGTAGTTGCCTCATGTGAGGGGACTCTAGGCTATGGGTTGAAGGAGGACCATATAGTTAGATGTAAATTTTTGTCAAAGGTTTGGTTTTTATGATTGTGTGATTATTAAAAATAGATAGATGATAGAGAGATAGATGAAGGAAGGCAGAAAGGAAGGCAGGCAGGCAGGCATGCAGGAAGGAAGGAAAGAAGGAAGAAAAGACCAAAGACAGAAGTGTTTCATAAATGAAGGAATATGGTTAATCAATCATGTGAACCTGCAATGCAAAAAAAGACTGAAGTTTTACTCTTTTGAGAAATGGAATAAGAAGTACCAGGTGTAACTAAAAGGAGAGAGAGGTCAGGAACCGAATTGAAAGTGGGAGAAACAAAGAAACAATACTCTCTTTTTTTCTCCTCAATTTTTATAATTTTTGTTCTCTAAATATTAAGTAATTAATTATTGTCTGGTAAAAATTTACTAGCACCCCCACTAAATGACAATAAAAACCATGTAGATACTGACACTAGCTGGGGAAGATAGTGTATTTGTTTTCTTCCCTTGTATAAAAAACTACCACAAATTGGGTGTGTTAAAACAACATAAGTTTTAAAAAAAATGGTGCAATGACTGTGTAGAATGGTAAGATAGTTCCCTCCACAAGAAAACTAAATATAGAATTACTATAAGACCCTTTAAGTCCACTTCTGAGTATACGCCCACAGTAGTCAAAGCAGGAGCTCCCACAGAGAGGTGCATGCCCACATAGTAGCACTATTCACAATAGAACTTAAGTTCCTTTCTCTTGCTGTCAGTTTGGAGACTGCTGTCAACATCTGGAAGCCACTCTCAGGTCCTTTCTACAAGGTATGGCGCATCCCAGCACATCTCCCTGGACTCCTTCTTCTGCCCTTTAAAAGGTCCTGGTTCTACAGGGCTCATAAGATCAGTTAGGTTCATCTAGATAGTTTCCCCATTTTAAGGTAATGTGTTTTAATGACATCTGCAAAATCCTTTTTGTTATGTAATGTACTGTAAGCAAAGGAGTAAGACTAGGAAGTAGAGTTCATGAAGGCCATTTTTGTGATTCTGCCAACTGCAAGGTTGCACCCTACAAAGAAAAGGCTATTTCTGTCTTACTGCTTTACTCAAGCTTATCTGTGGACAAGGCCTATCGCATGCATGGTACTTCTAATCAAAGTTTTGATCTTCATAGAAAGTTCCATTGAAGAGTTGAGAAAACCAAAAAGAAGAAAGGGAAAAAATTTCTTTAATGTACTTTAGAACACAGAAGCAGTAAGCAACACAAAAGAAAAAAGTTATCTCATAAAAGTAGAAAGATAAAATTGTTTGAGAGAGAGAAACTTCTTAGAATAACAACTGGAACACTATTAAATGTTCCAATTTTGGCTACTATTATAATTATTATCCTGTTACATCTATGAAATAAGAACATTATGTCATAAAAAAGAGATGTTCATAGACCAACAATGGATTCTTAAGGATATATGTATAAACACACACATATACACACACACATACATACATACATACATACACACACACAGGGACAAGGTCTGGTACAAATAACACCTTTTTATTACAAAATCTTTTATTATAAAATCATAACCATGTAATTCTATAATTTAACAATATTATACTCAAGTATACCATATGACATTTTAGTTGAAATGTTCACATTAAAGCTATCAGTTATTACACCTATATTATTCCCTACCAACCACAGTCAAGCAGGCGTTACTTCTACACACATACATACATATCTAAGAATAAACACATACATGTGAAATAGATCTAACTATATATCTAACTTGGAAATAGTTATATATACATATATGTACATATAAAACAAAATATTTTTAAAAGTCTTGAAATAAAAGAAAAGCTAAGGAAAATAAACTAAAAGTATAAAAGAACATTGAGATGGAGACAAAAACAGAAATTTAAAGATATAGACCTTCAAGGAACTATCCAGGAAGTACAAACTTTAAGAGGAATTCCAGAAATAGAGAATAGAGAAAAATATAGTGGGAAATTTTCAAAGGAATAATATATGGATATTATCCATTTCAGTGGGGCATTAGTTTTCACATGGAAAGACAAAGCCACATTGTAATCAACAAAGAATTTTAAAAGACCCACTAATATACCCTAGTTCATTAAAATGTAATATTTCAGGAATACAGAGAAGATGACAAAATTTTCCAGAGAGGAAAAAAAAATGGAGCCAGAAAAATATTTGGGAATCAGAATAGAGTTAGATTTAAGTGATATAATACTGAACTCAAAGAAAATGGAATTACATTTTTATATTTCTGAAAAACACTTTCTAACTTGAAATTCTATATTATGCTAGAATATGAAGGAAGAGTGGCCCTGGCTGGTGTAGCTCAGTGGATTGAGAGCCAATCTGCAAACCAAAGGGTTGCTGGTTTCATTTCTAGTTTAGGGCACATGCCTGGGTTGCGGTCCAGGTCCCCAGCTGGGGGCACATGAGAGACAAGCACACTGATGTTTCTTTCCCTCTCTTTCTTCTTCCCTTCCCCTCTCTCTAAAAATAAATTAAAAAAATCTTTTAAAAAATATATAAAGGAAGAGTGATGGCAGAAAAAACATTTATATGTGTGCAAATACATAAAATTTTAATATGTCATTCATCCTTTTTCAGAAGGTTACAAAAGTTTTGTTTTATCGCCATGAAGAAAAAATTAAAACAAAGTGAATGACCAGGAATCAGGGGGGATCATCAGCACAGGCAGAAACAGAAGCAATCCCTTTGGAAGGCCTTTTTCCAGTGACTGCTGGGATACTGTGCAACAGAGGGCTGCAGATTTCACAGGAAGCGAGGATGGTGGGTGAAGGAGAAATATGTTTGATGTGATGATATAGGATGGAGATTTAAAAATTTGTGTAGTGTTATTTAATATGAATACAAATTAAATAAACAAATAAATATATCTACTCATCATTCCATTTTTACTGAAAAGACCACATTTGTTTCACATTTTATATGCCCTGAGATATTTCATCTCATTTATATTTACTGACTATATCCTCCTTTGATACTTTGAGTACTGTGGTGGTTGGAATATCACTATTAATTAAAATAAAGTATCACAGGTGCAGAAGAAACTTCAATTAGCAATTTCTGTTACCAGCTTTAAACAAATAAGAACCTCTAAAATGACTAAGAAAAAAGTTGAATATTATTTTAATTAGTAAGAAAATGTAATTTAAATTACCTAAAGTTTTCAGTGTTATTTAGAATAATGTTTCTTTGCTTCTGTGAGCAGTATTGCCTCTGTAAATTCTACATCTTTTGGATAATCTCAATAATGACTCTTATTTTAGCTTTTACAAATGATTATATATGCACACATACACATACGGACACATACCCACCTGCACCTTTAATGATGTGTTTTTATTGAAATTCAAGGGCAAGGAGTTGGCACATGGAAAATTTAGTGTGAATGTCCAGTTGACAATCTGGAAATCTCATCAGGTATTCTCCAAGAGTGTTATCCACACAGTCAAATCTGCTTTCCACTTGTTTCCAAGCTGCTGGCATTTCTCATCCTCCTCCAACAAACCTAAATCCTTTTTCCATTCATCTGGCTTGGTATTGCCTCGCCACATTTTCTGTCCAGCTGCAAGAAATGTTGCCTTCTCCTTGATGCCAATTATTTTCTCAGCCAACATACATTCTTCCATTGCCTCTTTATAATACTTTGCACTTATGTAATACTTTTTTAAGTAGGTTCTCAAAGTTCTTCCAAATATACTACTTCATTAGTTTTCTTGATAATCCTATAATGAATACAGGTATAAGCAACCAAAAATTTGTTAATAGTTCAGATTCTCGAAAGTCATTTGGAGGTTGGTAGTTTGGAACCCAGACAAAAATATGAAGTTTGGATTTCAGATCAATATAAATATGCCCACATGCATATAACTAAAGTGTAGTTCTATATGAATGACACTCCATGGATCATCTATATGAGTATGCATCATGATATTTTTGCAGGATTATGAATCAGAAAGTCCAAATATGAATTCTTGGGAAATATTTTCTTCTGCTGTTTCTTCCTAACAGTTTGAGAATCCTTCATTCAATACTATTCAGTTCTCATCTTTAAACCCCATAACAGGGGAATTTGGAGGACTGGTCCAGCTCCAATCCGTATGAGGTGTGGTAGCTCTATCTGGGAGGGTGTTGGCAGAATATGGAAAATGGATGTGGAAGAGAAGCATAGCAGTGAGGCACAGAAGCTAGGGGGCTACTTTTCTAGTTTATGAGTCCATTATTTTCTGTTTAAATTCTGGTTTCCCAGGGTTTGGCCTATGTATACTAAAATATTTTCCCCATTAGCTATTCAATACTTTTCTTCAAGGTTTCTTATTCTCTTTATACATTGTGAACTAGAAAACAGTTATATAGTTTTTCTTTCTCTTTGTATTTTTCTTTGCAAAAAAACAGTTTGGAGACAGTGTAAAATTTTCTAGTAAATATTTGAAGGTCTTAGAAGGTAAAAAATATTATGAAGGGAAATATACAGCTGTATATTGGTGGTGACAGTGGTAGGTATACAGAAAAGACTGGGGTAGTATTGATTTATTTTTTAGAGGAGTGCATTGTCTAAACATTTCTTTAAATATTTTAGAGAAAAACTCAGCCTATCTGGCACATTAGCACAGTAGAGATACAGATTCTGAAAGAATGAGGAAGGGTGAGATTAGTATACACAGTGAGGTCAGGATGAAGTCATTCATTCATGGATGTGAGCTAAGAAGAGTTGGATAGTGCCAATGAATCACTCCTAAGTGGTTATGAAAGGAGGGGAGGGGCTGATAAGAGAGAGAGAGAGAGAGAGAGAGAGAGAGAATTTGCATATGTAAATTACTAGGTAAACCTGTATTAGAGAAGGCACTGAAGGTGAGAGGGAAACAATAATGAGCGAAGATTGTGACAGAGGGCTTAAGAATATTTAGGAGAGCACACAGTAATATGAAAAAGAGAGTTGCTATGATGATGCTCCCAGCTTCCTTATATTTCCTTCTGGTTAATTTCCTGATTGTTCTCATTGTCACAGAAAAGAATAGAATTTATGATTTATGCGAGAATGATACTCTATCTTTTAATCTACATAGCTGATTTTATGTTCTATCAAGTTGCAAGTTCTAAAAGTTCTAATTATTTTTGTTTGATTTTATTTCCCTTTATGAAACATTATATTTTAGGCTGAGAATCTGAGACATTACATGCAGACTTGAGTGAAGCAAGAAGGTGAAACATCGTGGTGGTGGTAGCGTCTACTTACCACTCTTTCTTCCCCTGATGCCATGTCACTTATGGAGAAGCAGGTTACCTACCTTCAATTTTTTTCTTCTTATAGCCATTGCTCTTACCAAATGATTCACTCTATTATCTGGATACTGAGTGAGAAACTATCTCTGGGTATTTGTCAGTGTTTGTAATAACAAGGATCAGAGAAGAGGAGACAGAGAAAGTGGGAGCCCACGCCTTTAGAGTTTGAGGAGGAATTTTGTACCATTGATCTTTACTCGTTGTCCCAGGCTGTGGATTAAATGTTTTGAACTAGGTAGGTCTCAGCAGTCACCAACCTTGTTTTCTTATCGACGGGGTGAATATAGAGCAGTTGTAAACACACTGGAACAGTTTAGATGTGGTTCCTAGAAACAAATCCTGAGGGACATACTTTATCCGATGGCTTCATGGTCTTACCTAAAAAAAAAAAAAGAAGAAGAAGAAGTAAATTTGAAATACAAAATCCTCTACAGAGAAATTTATTTCTCTAAATTCCATAGATTTAAGGTGAGTAAAACTTTCAGAAGTTGTTAAGGCTTAAGCAATAGTAAGCAGAGGTATCTTTAATAATTATATAATAATATTCCAGTTGGTACATAAATGCCTAATTCATGGTCAGGAGGTATAAATGAGGCATAAACAAGCACATCTGGAAGGTTTTGGATATATAGTGAGTTGATTGATTGATGATATGTAAAAGATCACATTTAGCCATTTGAATTAATTTGGAAGAGAAGTCAGCTGTAAATAAATTATAAGGAGAATGCTCAAACATTAAAAGTAATTAATAAATTCAATTTCAACAAAGTTTTAACAGTGGACTGGAGACTCTGTAGGCAGGCACTTAGGAAAACTGATTCTACATACAGATGTAGATAGTCTGATAAATTAATTTTTTATGTATACATAACTATAGTAGAAATATCAAGTAAACTATAAAAATAAAAAATGATATTACACACATCTGTTTTTTTAAGGAACATGTTCATTTTGTAATAGAGCTTAAAATATTTTAAGTGTAATTACATGGCTTAAAGTTAAATAATGAAAATCCCATCTTCTGTGGTGCTTTTGATGTTTTTAAAGAATAAAAAATTGTGCATGAAATTTTAAAAATTGAAAAAATATACTAAATAAAAAATCATAAATGCAATCCATCTCATACCTTTTTAAAATATAAATATTTTGGTTACAGGTGGTTAGAATGCATGTTTTTATTCAAAGCTTTAGACATTTATTTAGACAATACTACAATCTATGACTATAATACGAACTATAAACTGATGAAGTTTGGCTGTCATAGAATTGCTATAAGTTTGGTTTGTTGAGACTGGGTCACTGTTCATACATCAGCATTGAATTTCAATTCACATCTGTTCCACTTAAGAGTTTTTAGAGAGTGTGGCTAAAGTGTTGGGAGCACAAGGTTTCTAAATATTATAAAAATAGAGAAGCAAAAGATAAGGTATATCACCTAATCCATGTATTTGCCAGTCCAATAATGTATCTCATAATTTGTTTTTGTTTAGATTATGTAACAGTTTGAGGTATCCGTAGGACAGGTGCTATTATTTTTTTCTGAGTGTTCCAATAGTATCCTCAATGAACCATGAAATGGTGACTCTGTAGTTTGTGATACCTGGAATGGGTTGCAATATACTTGTGATGTTTTGTTGTCTGGTCATCTCCTTCAGGGTACCAGAAAGATTGCCCTCTAGCCCTCTTCACTTCCTAATTTCTGCCAGCATAACATATAAACTTTTTAACATAAACCTATATTATTGCTTTTACACAAATTAACATATTATCTTCACAATAATTATGTAGACTAAATAATATTAGTCCAATTTGACAGATGCAGAAACCTCAGTTTGGGAGATTACCTAAACTGCTTGGATCAGTTCCTTAAATCCAAATCTCCTGACTCTACAGAACATCGTATTGACAAAATCCCATAGAGGTTAATATGATAATTTGATTTGAGTGTGAAGATGTGCTACTACTAGCTGTATTTTGACTTATTCATACTTTTTTCCTTTCTTTCTTACTTTTCTGCCATGATGGAATGAAAAAATTTTAATGCTTTGAAACAGGGAATTAGCAGGATCATCTAAAGTTGGATTAATAAAGTTTTTATGCAAAATCAGAACAGAGCAAAGACATAGTTATTATTATTTTCCATTGTTATTTCTATGATGCATGATTTTTATAAAAGATCCTTGTCCCTGACTCTACGGTGATTATACAGTATATATTTTATATAACATGTGTGCCATAATTAAATGATAGGTTAAGCCTTGAAGTAACACAGTGCTTTTAGATGCACATACTCACTTGTCAGGGATACTGTGTGTGATTTCTAGATGGGAGATTGTACTCGGAATTCTCTGCATCTTCGATTCTTCCTCTGTCAAGTGGATCATTACATTTCCAACACTTAATTATCCTTTTGCCTAAAGTGCATTTTATTTAACTCCGTCATTTAAACTGCTAATGTGGCTTTTTTATGTTCATCTCGTCTTTATATAGATGAACTTCTATTCTCTAACCTGACTTTTGCTCAACATATGAAATCTGAAATTTATAAAGGAAAAAGTGAGAACTTGTTTTTTTTTTTTAATTTGCAAATGAGAGTGGTTCTCAATAACTTAACTGCTAGACATTGGCATATTCCCCGGACTAGGCATTGGGTCACTCCCGTTTTTCATAGCTTGTCACACAATTAACTAAATCATTAAAATGGAACTAGTCCATTGTGACAAACTGAAATGACTAAAAGCCTGCCTAAGGCACTGCACTGCACAGCTGTTTAAGAAAATTCCATCTCTTTTAAGTTAGTGATGGATAATGTGACAAAAATATTCCGATTAAATTCTAACTTTGGAATACTTAATAAATTAGTAACAGCATTAGAAGTGCCACTTACATTCACCTGTCAAGGAGGAGGACTGTGGTGCTGATCTTTTTGCCCTTTGTCTGCCTTCATGAGAGCTATTTGCAGCTGAGGGGGGCATATCATGTGAAGGTATGAGATGACAGCAAGGTAAGAGATGAGGTTTTTTGTAACACCTCTGTACTTACTCATTTCTTTCCTTCAAACTCAGAGTAATTGAGGAATACAATGCTTTCCTTTGACAGATGGAAGCCTGACATCTTTCTTCATCATCACTTTCTATTCTTTTTTTTCTTGTTTCAAAGAAAAAATATTTACTTTTAATATTTTAGGGCATTTCTCAAGGATATGTTTCTCTGCATGAAAGAAATTTGTGGTTTGAAGGAATATTTAAGATGACATTAATCAAATTATACTTCTGAACAGGTCATTGAATAAAAGCTGACATTTTTGCACATGTACTTCACAACGGGGTTTTGTTGCATGTGGAAGTATGAAATGACGAAATGACACACTTATGTTTAATATGAATTAATTAAAAATAATTGTAATCATTGTTAAACCTTTTTGTCACAGATTTATTTGTGTATTACTGTAGGTGTTGTATTTGTGTGAGCAACCACACCCATGTATAAAGTGATAGCTACGTTGGGAAAAGACATCATACTAGGTTAGAACATCAAGGTTTTAATCTTGCTTTCAACACTAACTACATTTATGGCCACATGTCACTTAAATTCGCTAGATCTAAATTATAGTATTAGTAAAATAAGGGAATGAGGCTGATTTTTAAGGTGTCTCCCAGTTTTAGCCACTCTCAAAATGTCTACCCTAATGCTAGATAATCAGAATATTGAATTACTAACATACAGGCAAATATCTACATCTGTAACATATATTTTATTGTTTATATGTCTGAAAATTGAAAATTTGTATAGTTAAGCTACTTTATAAATTAATGTGACTAGCACATTTTTTGATTTGTTTTTGGAACAATATTTTTTGCTACCTAATGAGGAGGGGAAGGGCTTTTGTACAGTGTGAGGAACATTTGTGTTCCTCATTTGAACTTGTGATTTTGATCTAGAGTGATTTCCCTATCCCTCTCAACACTGGTCTTGAGTATTCTCATCTTAGCTTGGACAACCTTCATTTTCCTCAACATGGGCCCAATGTTAACTAAACAACTGGACTCACTTACATTGGTTTCTGTTTTTCTTTTATAGTTTGCTTTCTTGATATCTTTTTCCTATCACAAATTGACTTCCATATTCCTGACCATAACGATAATTTGACAACTACTTCCCTTACTTCTACAGATTCATTTACAGAGGGTTAAGATAGTGACTAAAGTTTTCCTTAAATAATTCCTATTCTGCATAATACAAATGATATTACTAATTATAGTAATGGTCATAGGAAAAGTTTACAACAGGCGAAATTTGGTATCTATTTTCTGACCCATCACACCACTTGCAATGACATTTTCTTCAACTGACTCAGCAACTAATAGAGGCTTCTAAGAACACTGTATATCTAACCTAAATGATTAGGTTAAGAATAGGAAGCTCGGTTATTTGTGAAGAATATTGTGATATTATTCCAAAGAGGAAGCATCTCCTGAAAAACTGCACAATTTCCTAGGAGAAAATCATTCTTTACCATAAAGTTCATTCTATTGCAGTGTAGTTAACATACGAGTTCCTTTATTTTATTTTCGTACTGTGTTGTTTCTCTGTGTTATAATATAGTATACATTGCATTGTATTAATCTTTATCTTCTAGTCCCAACACAGGATTAGTCACATAATGATTATTATGGTTGTTGAATAGATTATTCCATAATGTGGTTGGAAAGATAGTCCAAACCAATTTACAGGCACTTCCGTGGAACATCTAAAAATAGTGCAGGATATAAATAGGCATTTGGTTTATATTAAAGCTAGTTCAACCATCCTTTTAAAACACAACCTCAAACAATTGCTAAAAATTATGTTGAGGAATCCTTATAATTTGTGTAAATTTTCCTCGACATAAATTCCTTATCATAATATAATTTACAAAGTACATGCACAATAAATACATGTTAAATGAATGTACAAATTAATGAATGGATCCATAAAACATCCACAAAATTATAACTACTAAAAGAATTTCAACCACTTTGAAGATTACAAAAAAAGAAAAGAGATAGTAATAGCATAAGGAAGGAAAGTGGATGGAAAGAAGGAGCGAGGGGAGGAAGAGAGAGATGGAGACAGAGAGAGGGATCAAAGATATTGAACCATAGGCTTGGTAGTGGGTTTTAAAACTATTGAAATAGAATTTTACCAATAATTATTTACATACTTCCAAAACAAGTTGCAAAGTCATCAATAGCTTTTAAAATGAAAGATGCATATAGTTCTAATACCTTACAACAATAAACAAGGAAATAAGAATGTCAAAAATGACTTTAGGGTTCTGGCTCATTAAACTAAATAAATGGCTATGCCTTTCATGGAAATAGTAATACCTACACAAGAAGAGTTAGCAGAAAGGTCTTAGGTTTGATATTAGATAAAGTCTGAAGGACTTTTGAGACAGGCAAGTGAAAGCACTAAATAGCAAAAGGAGAGATGAAGAACGGTGAAAGTAGGTATGAGAGTTGTTGGAATCCCATAATAATTAAAGCCATAGGTAGGGATGTACTGGAGTAAAAAACAAATGGGGGGGACACATGTTGAGAAATCTTTATTTACTTCACTGTATACCATTTTATTCTACAAACATAAAACTATGAATTAATTATGCCTTTCAAAAAAGTTTCTGAGGACAGAGAAGATATCGGCGAGATAGGTGGGAGCAGAGTCCACTTCCCTCTGCACCTGGGTGAAACACCTACCCAATCTACTGAGGAATAAAGTGAACAGCCAATAGTACCCCAGCGTTTATGAAGATAGGAGACCAAAAAGTACAGAGGACCCTGAGAAAACAGAAGGTAAGGGGATTGCTTCAGGACAAAAAGGTCACTGGGACCAGGGCTGGGACCAGGGCAGCTGGAGCCCTAGGCCCACTGCTGTCAGGCCTGCTGCAGGACTTCTGGGTGAGAGCCGGGTTAATGGCCCCCTCCCCTGCCAAACAAGGCTTGAGCAGCACCGTGAGAGACCTGGTTGCTTGAAGTCGCATGGAGGGGAATAAGGATGAAGTGGTAAACCCAAGGAGACTGGGAGCACTGGCTGGAGAGAGCTGAGAGTTGGGCCGTGTGGGGCCCTGACCAGGAACAGTCCCCAGTCTAGCTGGAGAGGTGGGCTGTGTGAGAGGACAGGTCCTCCCTTGTAGGGAGGGAGTCGCAGGAGTGAGCAGGAGGATTTTCCCCAAAAGAAAAAGACCCTCGGGGGCACTTTGGGGAATTCTCCTGTAGCAACAGCTCCACTCTCCTCTCCAAATGGCAACCCGCCAGCCCAGGGAGTGTGTGCATCAACTGGGGAGTGTCTGTACCTCATCTTGGAGGGAGCTGAGACCACAGGCACCAGGGAGAGTGCTAATCAAGGAAGGCTCTGCATGCACACTTATAGCCTGGAGGAGACCTACAACAAAAAAGAATGCGTAGAAGCCTGGAACACAAGGATACCTCCGGGAAGAGAAAACCCACCAACAAAGGAAACACCAAAAGATAAGAACAGACGAAGGTGAAGGAGGGAATGGAAGTCACACTAAGTCAACCCAGGACCTGTCTGAAAATACAAATAGTGAAGAAATTACTAAGAACAAAAAAGAGAACGAGATCAAGAGAAAAGCCTCAAAACCTTGCAAACACAGAAGAACAAGCTCCAACACAACCTGCCCAGACCTGCACAACAGAAAACAAGAGGTGGGAACAGACAGGCTCTCAGATAACCAGCTGGTGGGAAAGACCCACCAAAGAAAGACCCAACAAGAACCAAAAACCAAAGACATACACAGAGCCAATTTAAACCACAGCCCAGGATCAATAATATCCGGAGACCAAGAAGACTGTACCACTAAAGCTCACATGTATACTATCACAGAAGTTTACACCAAAAATGTAGGGGTCAGAAAAGAGCAACTTAAGAAGCAGAAGCTAACAGGAAGAGTCTCACAAACAATGGGAAGACAAAGAAAAAATCACCAAATGAAAAAAAAGGGGGGATGTCTCAGAAACAATGCTAAATGAAAAAGAGGCAAGTCAACTATCAAATAATGAGTTCAAAGAATTGGTTATAAGGAAGCTTCATGAGCTCACACAGAATTACCAAAAACTACAGGGAAACTACAATGAACTCACTGCAAATTACATCAACATGAAAAAGAAAATAGAAACTATCAACAAGGGCCAAGAGCAAATGAAGAATATAATTCCTTTTTTTTTCTTTCTGGTTGTTTTTTCTTCAAACATTTTTTCTTTTTTTAAAATATATTTATTGATTATGCTATTACAGTTGTCCCATTTTCCCCCCCTCACTCCACTCCATCCTGCCCAACCCCTCCCTCCCAAATTCCCCCCCTATAGTTCATGTCCTTGGGTCATACTTATTAGTTCTTTGGCTTCTACATTTCCTACACTATTCTTACCCTCCCCCTGTCTATTTTCCACCTATCATCTATACTACTTATTCTCTGTACCTTCCCCCCCTCCCCCTCCCACTCCCTTAATGACAACCCTCATGTTCTAGTTGTTTGCCTAGTTTGCTCTCGTTTTTGTTTTGTGTGTGGCCGTTAATAACTGTGAGTTTGCTGTCATTTTTACTGTTCCTATTTTTGATCTTCTTTTTCTTAGGTAAGTCCCTTTAACATTTCATATAATAAGGGCTTGGTGATGATGAACTTCTTTAACTTGACCTTATCTGAGAAGCACTTTATCTTCCCTTCCATTCTAAATGATAGCTTTGCTGGATACAGTAATCTTGGATGTAGGTCCTTGCATTTAATCTTGGGTAATGTAATGATGATGTGCCTTGGTGTGTTCCTCCTTGGGTCCAGCTTCTTTGGGACTCTCTGAGCTTCCTGGACTTCCCAGAAGTCTATTTCCTTTGCCAGATGAGGGAAGTTCTCCATTATTTGTTCAAGTAAGTTTTCAATTTTTTGTTCTTTGTCTTCTCCTTCTGACACCCCTATAATTCGGATGTTGGAACATTTCAAGATGTCCTGGAGGTTCCTAAGCCTCTCCTCATTTTTCTGAGTTCTTGTTTCTTCATTCTTTTCTGGTTGGATGTTTGTTTCTTCCTTCTGGTCCACACCGTTGATTTGAGTCCCAGTTTCCTTCGCATCACTATTGGTTCCCTGTACATTTTCCTTTGTTTCTCTTAGCATAGGCTTCATTTTTTCATCTGGTTTTCGAACAGATTCAACCAATTCTGTGAGCATCTTGATAACCAGTGTTTTGAACTGTGCATCTGATAGGTTGGCTATCTCTTCCTCGCTTAGTTGTATTTTTTCTGGAGCTTTGAAGTATTCTGTCATTTGGGCCATTTTCTTTTTTTTGTCTTGGCGCATCTGTTACTTTAAGGGGCGGAGCCTTAGGTGTTCCCCGGGGCGGGGTAAGGCTGGTCTCTGCACTGTAATGCTGTATGTGGGGGAGGGGCCAAGAGGGAGCAATGGCGCCGGCTTCGCTCTCCTCCGGATTTCACTCTTTCACTTCGCTACCCACAATTAAACTGGGCCCCTTTTGTGCTAGTTCCCGAGTGGGTGGGCTTGTGCACACTCTAGGCCCTTGTGGGTCTCTCCAACGACCTCTCCTGTGAGGCTGGGAGTCTCTCCTGCTGCCGCCCCAACCCCCAGGGGCATTTTCAATCAGAGGTTTGAGGCTTTATTTCCCCAAGCTGGAGCCCTGGGTTGCTCGGTCTGCTTTGCTCCCCGCCATTTGTCCGGTTTATCTGTGCGTGAATGTGGGGTCACGGGGTGCTACCCACCGCTCTGCCTGCCCTGTTCTCCATCACTCTGAGTCTGGCCCTCTCCGTTTATCTGCGTGAAAGTGGGGCCGCAGGGTCTGCCAGTGGTCAGACTGCCTGTCCCCGTTCATCCCACACTCTGCCAGTCTCGGTCTCGCCATGGCCACACGAGTCCTCTCCGCCCCTGCTGCCCGTCTCCACCCCTCCTACCCATCTGGATGAATTTTATTTTTTATTTCCTTGGTGTCGGATTTCCTTGCCATTCGATTTTCTGTCAGTTCTGGTTGTTCGAGGAGGCTCAGTGTGTCTACCTATGCCGCCATCTTGGTTCTTCTCATGATATAATTTCTGAACTGAAGAACACAGTAGAAGAAATCAAAAGCAGGCTTGATGAAACAGAGGATAGGAACAGTGAACTGGAAGACAAAGTAGAAAATCACACCCACAATGAGCAGGAAAAGGAAAGGAGGCTCAGAAAGAATGAAGAGGGGTTAAGGGAAATGCAGGACAACATGAAACATAATAATATCCATATAATAGGGATAACAGAAGGAGAGGAGGAAGAGCAAGGGATAGAAAAACTGTTGGAAAACGTAATGATGGAAGATTTCCCTAATTTGATGAGAGAAAAAGTCACATGAATGCAGGAATGACAGAGAGTCCCAATCAAGAGGAACCCAAAGAGGTCCACTGCAAAACACATCATAATTAAAATGTCAAAATTCCAAACAAAGAAAGAATCTTAAAGGCAACAAGGGGGAAACAGGAAGTAACATACAAGGGAGCTACAATAAGGTTAGCAGCTGACTTCTCAATGGAAACGCTACAAGCCAGAAGAGAATGGCAAAAAATATTCCAATTAATGAGAACCAGAAGCCTGCAACCAAGACTACTTTACGCAGCACGGCTCTCAATTAAGATAGAAGGCTAAATAAGGGGTTTCCCTGACAAAAGAAGTCTAAAAGAATGCACTTCCACCAAACCAGCTCTGCAAGAGATGCTAAAGGGGCTGCTCTAAGGAAAGGAAGGAAAAGACAGAGAAAGAGAGAAGAACACAGGTACAAACAATCGGCAATGAATAAGTACCTATCAATAATAACCTTAAATGTCAATGGCTTAAATGCTCCAATCAAAATATATAGAATAGCTGAATGGATAAGAAAGCATGACCCACACAAATGCTGCCTACAAGAGACCCACCTCAGGATGAAAGACCTACACAGACTGAAAGTGAAGGACTGGAAACAAAATTTCCAAGCAAAGTGACAAGAAAAAAAAAGCAGAGGTAGCAATACTCATATCTGACAAAATAGACTTCAAAAGAAGGGCCATGAGGAGACACTCAGAAGTTCACTTCATAATACTCAAAGGAAGAATCCACCAAGAAGACATAAACATTGTAAATATATATCCTCCCAACATAGGAGCAACTAAATACATAAAGAAAATCTTGGAGAACTTCAAGAAAGATATTGACAGCAACAAATTATAGTAGTGGATTTTAATACCCCACTGTCAAAGATGGACAGATCTTCCAAACAAAATATAAACAAAGATATTGTGGCATTGAACAATCCCCTAGATAAAATGGATTTAACTGATATATAGAAAACCTTTCATCCCAAAGAAGCAAATACACAATCTTTTCAAATGCACACAGAACATTTTCAAAGATAGAACACATGATAGGACACAAAACAAGCCTCAACAAGTTCAAGAAAATTGAAATCATATAAGGCATTTTCTCTGATCATAAGGGACTGAAACTAGAAACAGATCTCAAGGAAAAAAAACCAAAACCCTAAAAAACATGGAGACTGAATAGCATGCTATTAAACAATGAATAGGTGAAAAATGAGATTAGGGAGGATATCAAAAAGTTGCTGGAAACAAACAAAAATGAACTCACACAATGCAAAACTTATGGGACACAGCAAAGGCAGTCTTGAGAGGGAAGTTTATAGTGATACAGGCCTACCTAAAAAGGATAGAAACATCTGAAATAAACAACTTAACCCTACACCTACAAGAACTCAAGGAACAACAACAAAGACAACCCAGAGCAAGTACAAGGAAGGAAGTAATGAGGATCAGAGCAGAGTTAAGTGACATAGAGACTAAAAGCACAATTCTAAGGATCAACAAAACCAGGAGCTGGTTCTTTGAAAAGATAAACAAAACCGACAAGCTCTTAAGCAGGCTCATCAAGAAAAAAAGGAAGAGGACCCAAATAAACACAATCAGAAATGAGAGAGGAGAGACAACAACTGATACCACCAAAAATACAAGGGAATATAAGAAATACTATGAATAACTATATGCCAAGAAATGTGAAAACCTAGATGAAATGGACAGATTTCTAGAAAAATATAACCTTCCAAAACTCAATGAAGAAGAAGCAGAAAGCCTGAACAGACCAATAACACCTTATGAAATTGATACAATAATCAAAAAGCTTCCGACACACAAAAGCCCTGGACAAGACGGTTTCACAGGAGAATTCTACAGAGTATTTAAGGGAGAGCTAACCCCCATCCTCCACAGATTACTTCAAGAAATTCAAGAAGTTGGAAGACTCCCAAACTCATTTTATGAAACCAATATCATCCTAATCCCAAAACCAGATAAAGACACAAAAAAGAAAGAAAACCTCAGGCCAATATCTCTGATGAAAATAGATGCTAAAATCCTCAACAAAATATTGGCAAACCACATCCAGCAATACATTAAAAAGATCATACATCATGATCAAGTGGGATTCATCCCCAGCATGCAAGGATGGTACAATATTCACAAATCAATAGACATAATACACCACCAAAACAAAAGCCAAGACAAAAACCACATGATCATATCAATAGATGTGGAAAAAGCATTTGATAAGGTACAGCACACATTTTTGATAAAAACATTCAGCAAAGTGGGAATAGAGGGAGCATTCATCAACATATTAAAGGCCATATATGAGATAGCTACAGCCAACATCATACTCAATGGACAAAAACTTAGAGCTTTTCCACTAAGATCAGGAACAAGACAAGGATGCCCTCTCACCATTCCTATTCAACATAGTATTGGAAGTCCTAGCCACAACCATCAGACAAGAAAAAGCAATAAAAGGCATCCAAGTTGGAAAGGAGAAAATTAAACTGTCACTGTTTGCAGATGACATGATAGTGTACATGGAAAATCCTATAGACTCCACCAAAAAACTACTCGACCTAATCAATGAATTTGGCAAAACAGCTGGATACAGAGTCAATACCCAGAAATCAAAGACATTCCTGTATACCAACAATGAAACATCAGAAACAGAAATCAGGAAAAAAAATCCCATTTGATATAGCAACAAGAAAAATCAAGTACCTAGGAATAAACCTAACCAAGGAGGTAAAAGACCTGTACTCAGAAAACTACACTACACTGAAGAAAGAAATTAAGGAAGACACAAACAAATGGGAGTGTGTACCATGCTCATTGATTGGAAGAATTGACATCATCAAAATGGCCATACTACCCAAAGCGATTTATTGATTTAATGTAATGTCTATGAAAGTACCTATGACATATTTCACAGATACAGAACAAACAGTTCAGAAATTTATATGGAACCATAATGATCCAGAATAGCTGTAGCAGTTTTGAGAAAGAGGAACAAAGCAGGAGGGATCACAATACCTGATATCAAACTGTATTACCCACTGTAATCAAAACAGCCTGGTACTGGCATAAAAACAGGCACATAGACCAATGGAACAGAACAGAAAGCCCAGAAGTAAACCCAACTCTTTACAGTCAATTAATACTTGACAAAGGAAGCAGGAGTATAAAATGGAGCAAAAATAGCCTCTTCAACAAATGGTGTTGGGAGATCTGGACAGCTACATGCAAAAACAAAAAAAAACTCGATCACCAACTTACACCATACACAAAAATAAATTCAAGGTGAATAAAATAGTTATATATAAGTCACAACACCATAAAAGTCCTAGAGGAAAACATTGGCAGGAAAATCTCAGGTATTCCATGCAGCAACATCCTCACAGACATGTCCCCTAATGCAAGGCACATAAAGGAAAGAATAAACAAATGGGACCTCATCAAAATAAAAAGCTTCTGCATGGCTAAAGAAAACAGCATTAAAATAAAAAGAGAACCAACAGTATGGGAATACATATTTGCCAATGATACCTCAGACAAGGGCCTGATCTCCAAACTATATAAAGCACTCACATCACTCCACTCCAGAAAGAAAAACAACCCAATTAAAAAATGGGCACAGGACTTGAACAGACACTTCTCCAAGGAAGACATACAGAGGGCCCAGACACATATGAAAAGATGCTCAGCATCAGTAGCCTTCAGAGAGATGCAAATTAAAACCATAATGTGGTACCATCTCACACCAGTCAGAGTGGCCAACATAAACAAATCAACAAACAAGTGTTGTAGAGGATGTGGAGAAAAGGGAACCCTAGTGCACTGTTGGTGGGATTGCAGACTGGTGAGGCCACTGTGGAAAACAGTATGGAATTTTCTCGACAAAACTAAAAATGGAACTGCCTTTTGACCCAGCAATTGCACTGCTGAGATTATACCCTAAGAACCCTGAAACACCAATCCAAAAGAACCTGTGCACCGCAATGTTCAGAGCAGCACAATTTACAATAGCCAAGTACTGGAAGCAACCTAAGTGCCCATCAGCAAATGAGTGGATCCAAAAATATGGTACATTTACACAATGGAATTCTATGCAGCAGAGAGAAAGAAGGTGCTTATATCCTTTGCAACAGCATGGATGGCACTGGAGAGCATTATGCTAAGTGAAATAAGCTAGGTGTTGAGGTACAAATACCATATGATCTCACCTTTAACTGGAACATAATCAACAAAAGAAAAAAGCAAACCAAATATAACCAGAGACATTGTAGTTAAGAACAATCTAACAGAGGGGTATGGGGAGGGGACAGTGGGGAGAGGGGATTATAGGAACTACTATAAAGGACACATGGACAAAATCAAGGGGGAGGGGGAGGCAGGGGAGGGAGATGGGTTTTGTGAGGTAAGGTGGAGGGATGGGGAGAAAATACAGACAACTGTAATTGAATAACAATAATTTTTTTTTAAAGTTTCTGAATACATTGAAATTTTAGACAATGTTTTTCTCTTTGCTTTACACTTCCTATCATTTACACTTTGTGTTATATGAATAACTGCACTATTTTGTAATTTTGTGCACTTCAAAGTATAAAAGATTTGTTTTTAAATGTTAAATTTATTTATTTCTGCATTCACAAAATTTTTTCTTTTGTGAGTTAATGTTTTATATGCATTAGTAGCAGCTATCAGATGGGGATTATGGCATCACAGCCAACTTGTTCTTAAAAATGCAAATTTTTAAGGATATTAAAATTTATTGCTTCTAACTTAGTTGATATTTTGTAAAACAAATTAAATTGGAAAATCAATTAAGGCATTTGGCAAAAAAGTATTACTTAAGGTAACATGATAACATCATTTACCAAGACTGAATTTCATATTTAATAAATCAAATGGAAAATTAACACCTTGATGTTTATCCAGAGTGAGAGTTCATTCACTATTTATACTCAGGGCTGGCCTTTCTGCACGTGTTGTACTTTGTCCTTACATTCACATTTTTAAATAGTCCTTTTGAAAAGGTAAGTTTTCTGATACAGAAAAAAAACAATAAAGGGGAGCGAAACGACATCATTGAAAATGAACAATGGGATCTTTCCTTCCCTGTAAAGGTTTATTTCTGAAACTTCCTCTCAAATTTTTAGATTTGAAGGCAGTTTCTCTATAAATTTCAATGTGTGAGAGCTAGGCTGCCCACAATTATTTTCAGAGAAATAAAAAATGGAGAATTACCTAAGAAGTAAACTGAAATGTGCCAGTATTTCACAACTTTTATGGTAAATTATGAGTGTGAGTTTTCTTCAGTTCTCAAATTTTCTCATGCTTCATCAGAACATTGACATTGTTTCTATAAAAATGTTGTTACTTTTATCTGTTTGTTCATAATTTACTGAAGGTAGGCAACATTTGTGAATAAAATAAACTACGTTCTGTATTTTCTTCAGTACATTATATTTCCGATGACTTCATTTTTTTGTTTAGTTTAACTTTTTTTTATTTTTATCTCTTGGTTCTCCCCAGCAGGAGGTTGGCTCTGAATTCCTTAGTTTTCAATTCCTGAAAATGTAAGTTCATAGACCCTTTTCTGTCCTTGGCATTACTGGGCATCTGGGCTGCAGTGGACACTGTTGATTGTCTTCTAAAACCTACGCATTCATTTGACTTCCATGGCAACAGGCTCTTTAGGTTTTCCATGTGTCTCTGTAATGTTTTGTTCATGTTCTCTCCCCTCTCTCATTGTTGACCCTGATACTCTCACATCCACTTGCTTCTTAAATGTTGTAAGTACTATTTGGGCTCCTACTTTGGGTTTTAGCATTGCTTCTATGTATTCCCTTTCGATGATCTCATCTACCCTCATAATTATCATCTGCTTTAGATAACTTTCAAATATTTCTCGAGCATTTCTAATACTCAGATACTGCTGAAGTTTTGAGCTTTAGTTCCTAAGGATATGTGGATATTCCACACCCACTCTCACTTCAGTATGCCTAGAACCACTCCTGCACTCTTGCACTCATGCAAGATGCAAGAGATGTCCTCATTGCCAAACATCTAACCCTCCAAGAAGACAGATAAGTCCTGGGAGCCACTCCAGAGCCCTTCCTCTCTCTCCCCATTTTCCCTCATACAGTAGGTCCTGCCAACTGCACCAAGTAAACATAAATGATTATTTCAGCCAAGCTCCATACATACACTTACTGCCTAGTTCAGGGTTTATCATTTTACCTACATTAATTTTTCTAATAGCCCCTTATAGGAACTCTTGCCGGACACACCCAGTTTTAATACCCATGAAGTTTCATATCCACTTAGTACCCATAACATTTTTATCTCAATCTTCATGTAATGCAAGGGTAAAAGAGTTTACTTTATAAATTATTAAAAATAATTTGGACATTATTTCAAATATTATTTTCACTTCACTGTTCAAGAAGAGTAAATTTTCTTACAGAATCATGCCTAATAAATTTGAAAAATTTTAAAAGCTGGGCAAGTACATTCTAACCTAGAAAAAGTATTGTTTTTCTAGGTTCCAAAGTACTTTAGCTATATTTTGTGTGACAGTTTGGCAAATAATATCAAGTCATCCTTTTCAAGAAACTTACTTTGAAGTTTCAGGGTTAGTTTGCAGACCTTCTCCATGGCCTCTTTTCCCCTCTGCCTGTACCCATTGTAACACTGAACATCTATATGGAAATTTTCTACTTATGTTTTATGTATTTTTATTTTCCATTATACCATGTGGAACACAGGGCCTGGCACAAATAATGCCCCTATTTTATTACAAAATAATAAGCATGTGATTCTGTCACATTACAATATCACACTCAAGCGGACCATATGACACTTTAGATGAAATGCTCAAATTAAAACTATAAATTGTTACACCCATATTATTATCCTACCAACCACACTCGAGTAGGCATTACTTCTGCCAGACCCTGAATGTCCATTTTCTTTTCCCCTATAATTAATATATTGCTTACCATGTTTTAAGCCCTTAGTAAAATATTTATGAACTCACATATTAGAATTAAATGTATATTATTAAATAAAGACACTAATTTCCATGTCTTAGAGGATGGTACCTATTTGACAACATTTTATTGAGTTATTTAATATAAATCTCTGCTCTTATGTGATGTGTGTGTGGTGTGCAAAACTACTATTTTACATTTTTCATATAAATAGAGACAATATGTCAGGCCATGTTAGACCAAGGGTTAAAGCAAAAATTCAATATTCTGATACATATTTGTTCATATCACATAAGGGCACAGCACTGATACACTTTGAAGTGATTACTGCTGTGGTAAGACACTAAAAAAAATATAATCCAATGTGACATGAGAGAGTGAAAATCTAAATGAAAGCAGAGCATGCATATTGTTTTTATATTGTACCTGCCAGTCAAGCTAAAATTTTATGAAGAACTGAGAAGCAATTTTCACTCATGTACGTTATATCGTGTAGGTCATATTCTTTTATGTAAATCTCTTTCACTCGGGTGTTTAAATTTCAATATAAACGTAGTTCTAAAGAGTATGGCTTTTATTTCTTTCTCTATTTAATTAATTCTGAGTTTTGAGAGCAAATGTGTTATTGAGCATGACACCGACAAGGGGCACCGCTGGAAGAGGTGTTGGAACATGAGCTGCATCTGTTTTGGGTAACGGTGATGTTGTGGGCATGCCCCCTGCCCCCACCATACTGTACCCCACAAAGAGGGAGGAGGGTGATGCTCAGAAGGTGAATATTTAAAAAGATAAAGTCTATATTTTGTCCCTTGGGAAGTCTAAACATCCGTTAGCTTTAATCATGACTTTTTTCTTTTTCATTTGAATAGAGCTAATTGACAAATTCCACATTTTTGCATTTGCTTTCTCAAAATATCCAATGCTGCATGTTATGAATATCTCTGTTAGCTAATAATCTTAGACATAGTCTTGTATATATTAGCCTTTCCCTCCTTCTAGCAATGTGATTAAGAGCATTCCTAGATTTTGCCAGGACATGTCATTGCTGACTTTCAGGTTGGGAGAGAAATAAAGCAAAGCAAAGCAGAGCAACACAAAACAAATTTACACATAGTATGTCCACAGCTGTTCCCATGGTGTAGATTGTGACATATGAATTAATGTGAAATCCAGGTCATCTGGTAACTGCTTTCTTATTTACTTATTATGAAAGTTTCATTAAAGTGGCATAAATTATTTACATTATTTGGAACTTGGTTAAGACAAATCCATGTAGTATACCAGCAATTTAATCTAGTGAACTTGTCTTTGAGTTTTGAAGATCAATTTATGAAAAATATACACTTGAAAAGATTCTGATTAAGGACCCACATAGTGAGAAGAGTTTGTATTACATTTTATTAATTATTCATTTTATATTGTATCATTTATAGTTGTAGCAGGAAACAGAAATCTCGAGGTAATTGAACAGAGTTTAATGAAGGACTTATTAACAAATAAGGGCAAGGTTAACTGATAACATAAAAATGGGCTAAAGCATCCCATTTCTAGCAATCTTTTTGTCAAACATCCTTTTATCAAACATAACATCTTTAAAACAAAGTGGTCACTGGTCTTTGTTCCCCAAACAGCCTTTACTTGCAGCCTCTTCATTACAGTTGAAACAAATTCTTACTTCAAGCCCCACAAGCCAAAAATTATTAAATGATCTTTGATACTTTTAAAAAAAAGATTTTATTTAGTTTTAGATAGAGGGTGAGGGAGAAGGGGAGGAGAGAAACATGGATGTATGTGGGAAAGATCAGTTGGTTGTGTCTTGCACACACCCCAACAAGGGGGTGGGCCCACAGCCCAGACATGTGCTCTGACCAGGAATCCAACAAACGACCTTTTGCTTTGTGGGATGACAGACCCTCAACCAACTGGGCCACACCAGTCAGGGCCGATTTCTCATTTTACCACTCTGTAGCTAGTCAATTTGGAAATCTTGTTGGCCGTACCTTCAAAACTGTCCCAGAATCAGACCACATTTTATCACTTCCACTGTTACAATACCCAGGTCCAAGCCTAGATTCCTGTAACAGCTCTTAGCCAGACTTCCTAATCATACCCTTGCTCCCTAACAGACTCTTTTCAGAACTCTCACTGTACTCACTCTTAAAGTGTGTATCAGATCATGTCACTTTGCTGTTCAAAAATGTACAAAGGCTCAAATGTCATGAAAGGTGAGGTAAAAATTGTTACTTAGGCTCTAACCCGGCCCTGTTTCTCCATTGATTTCATATACTTCTTCTGTCTCTTTTCTCATTATATCCCCTTTTATCTCTGCATGATGCATTTAGTTGAATTATTTAGTGTTCACTAAATTTGTCTTTAACTAGGTCTAATATGCTATTTAAATCAATTGTTAAATGTTTCATTTGAAAGAGTATATTTTAAATCTTAAAAGATTCACTGGACTTTTTTTTTTAAAAGCTGACTGGCTTATACTGTCTGAAAGTTCTATTAAACTAGGGTTTTATTATGTTGTGGTAGTTGTTTCTATTGATTTGCTCAAGGTAAATATCTCATGTTCTTCTACATTCATGAACCCAAACCTGGAAAATATGTAATAATGGCAGTATATATTTAATGAATAAATGAATTAATGAATAAATGATAAATACAGAAGAGAAACACTTTTGGTCTAAACACAAATGTATTTTACCAAAAATTTCTAAACAGGTCAGAGGGTAGATATGATTAATGGTGAACAAACCCAACAGACACAAATTTCCTTCTGCCACAGGACATGATGTTTTTCATCTTTCCTACTCTACCAGCTTCTGTGGAAGTTGCCCTCAGTGGCTCTTAGCTTTACTGTGGATCTTAGATCTAATTCACTCTGCTGGTCCAAGGACTCATCTCTTCAGTCTGCTTCTGTGATAGCAACTCCAATCCTGTGTTCGTAACACTAGTAACTCCTTACCCACCTCCTCCATGATTTTATCTCAGCATTTGGCTCCTGGGGGTTTCTCTAACATATTTTCAAACTCAACGGTGCATTTTCATTATATATTTTTTCAGTGTTGTAGGCTATATGATCTACCATATTAAGGTATTATGGTGTGCTAGACAGTATATCACATTATTGGATTACAAAAATGAATAATAATTTAGAGGCCAATTTACTTGTACATATTTTAAATTTTCCATCCATTAAGATTATTTGTTTTATTCTAAAATTAAATGGTGTTTCTTCAATAAAATCAGGTTTAAAATAGCAGACTCACTCTTATTTTCCTGCCTTATTGTGACAGTTAAGTTCAAATATACCTGGAACTCTGTTTTTCTTCAACAAACTAGGTATAATCATGAGTTCCTAATTTTATACTTTGTTTAGTTGGTATAGATAATTAATATGTTTGTAAAATGTTATGTTTCAAAGTATGACTTACAAATATGCCGTATAAACAATTAACACTTTTTTCATTGTCTCCAAATACAAAAATAGTTTTCCATATGCCTCAGTGTCATCAAATAACAATGGTGAAAATTGAAGTTACTTCAGACTTGACAGAAAGAAGCAACCCAGTGTTTCTGTTCTTGTGTGTGATAGTGTACAAGTCGAGGTGTGATGTCAATATCACATCAAGTTTTAAGCCAAATGAAAGGTCTACAAAGGGTGTGGTAGCAAGCCCTTTTATTCTTTATGGCTCTGAGAAATAGATTTATAGCAACACTTGTACAGGGCTTCTTGGCTGCCTGAAAAGTACCATTTAAGAACATCACCTTTTGACCTTATCTGAAAATACTGGATCCCAACAGAGTCCAGAACCAGGTGTGATTACATATTTGCTACAGAGGGTCTCTCAATGTCCTCTATGTGTGAAGCAGCTGTTGTAGTAGATTATCTAAGTAGCTGTTCAAATTATAGGTTGACATGGGCTACATCTAAGGAGTATAAACAAGACAAACTAACCTCCTAACAGCTTGACAGGTGAAAAAACAACCTGGCCTTCTCACAGGATAACATCCTTAAAATGACCCTCTTGTCACAGCAGGTTCTTTGACTGTTTCCCCAGACGGTGGTAGTGTGTCACTGCAACCCCCCTGTCCCTAAGGGGCTGGAGTCAGAAAGACAGCCTCAGGACTTCCAGGGGAGAAGTTTCTTGGACAAAGCCAAATGACCTAATTAAACCACCTCCCTGTGCCTTTAGATTATTGAGCACTTTGTTCTAACCAGATAAACTGACATGTAATGGTGCCTTAGGTAATGCTACATAGCTGAACATTTCCAAGAAATAAAGAGTGCTAGTGTGTATGTAAAAAGAGTCAGCCAGCAGGTAAAATGTGGGCTAAATTAGGTAGCAGACAAGGCAAAGCAGAGCCAGAAACATAAAGAGCACTCACTCACAAAACAAGGCTATTCTTCTCTAGAGGCATTGTGGACAAGACTGCTGTTCTCATGCTGACTTTTTTCTGTTATCATTTTACATTCTGACCACAACATTGTCAGCAGAATCCCCATCCAACATGGGCACTTCTGTGTATCTTCCCCTCACCCTGTTTTTCTAACCCTGAACTCTAACTGCTTCCCATTTCGTTCTCCCATTCCTTTCTCCTAAACAAATACATGCAGAGGGAAGTCACCAAGCAAATGTCTGGGTGTTTAAAAGAGCTGATATTTCATAATGGAGTTTCAATATGTTTCTAAGGCTTTAGTGTCTTTTGTATTTTTTTTTTCATTTTATTTGCTATCTATGATAAAGATTCAAAAGTCCAGTAAGGCCACATTTTTTTGGCATTTTGCATTTATTGACTTACAATGGCATGGGTATTGTCATCCATACATTTCAGAATACTAACATATTTGTGTATCATTCTCATTTTTGTTACATGATGAAATGAGCCACTATTTTATAGCAACAGTATTCAGCTAATTCCAGTGAACAGAAGAAATGATTTTAGATGCCTCAGTTTTGCTTTTCAAAAAAATTACAGTAGTCTTTTCTTATTCATGGGTGATACATTTATTTAAGACTGCCAGTGGAGGCCTGAAACAGTAGATAGTACTGAACACTATACATACTATGTTTTTCTTATGCATACACACTGTTTCACTTAAAGGAAGCATTTTATAGGGCTTCTGTTTGCATATCAGAATTGCCAGGATCACTACTCTGTTGACTTAGGTCATTGTTAAGTAAAATAAGGCTTACTAAAACACAAGCACTATGATACCATAACAGTTGATCCGAGATCCCAGAAGGCAACTGAGTAACTAAGGGGCAGGTAGCATATGCAGAATGGATACACTGGACAAAGGGATCATCCAGGAGGGATGCTGCAGGAGGGCATGGGATTCCATCATGCTACTCAGAAAAGTGTGCAATTTAAAAATTGTTAAATGTTTATTTCTGGAATTTTCCATTTACTGTTTTTATACTGCACTTGGCTGTGCGTAACTGAAACTGTGGAAGGAGAAACCACAGACAGGGAGAAGAGCTATGTGTAAGCTTTTTCAGGGCAGAGATCACAATCATTCTATATTTTCTCTACAGCATACCCATTCTTGTGTACTGATATTTTTGCTTACACACTCTCCTTTGCATACCCAGTTCTTCCTGCAATCCACTGAAAATTTATCCTTCGCAAATACCACTTTTACCATTAATTTCCCTGTTTTAAAACCTTCAAGAGATCCTTGAAACCTACAAGATAAAGTGTACAACTCATGATCACATTTATCATCCAGTCTGGTTACCTCACTGCTCCCCAGTGAAACACCAACAAGACTGTATGCATTTGGTCATCTCCAGTGCTCGGAGTGAGTGGCAGGGCAGGAGGAGGCTTGAGTCAAGGGCAGGTGCAGTAAAGCTCCAAACTGTGTCCAGCCACTGTGCATCCTGGCCTGCAGTGGTGTAGAAGTGGAGGCTGGGGTAGTGGCTGTGAGGCTGGAAGTTTACACTTGTCATTAAGAGCATCCTCGAGGCTGTGACTACTCTGAAGATAGGTTGCTTCTGTTTCCCAAAGCTGAAAGTAGAATGTGAAAAAATGGAGAAAACAGGGAAAAGTGGATTTTCCAAAATAGTGTAGGGAAAACATTTATGAATCCTATTTTATAAATTTCATATCAGTCTTGTACCTCTGCTCTTCACTGCTCCTTTATAGAGTCTACGTGCTTTTAGTGAACTTGTGCACATGTGTGTTCTCCTCTGAACAACTGCAGCAAAATCAATTAATTATCTACTATCTAGGTTTTGGGATGTTAGAGTCAAGTAATGCATATGACACAACTTTAAGATAGAATGACTATAAAAAATGTTAGCCAAAATGATATTTCTTTAAAAAATGGATATTTTATTATCACAATAAAAAAATTCAGGAAAACATCTTAGATTATTTTAAATAAATACATTTTTTGAGTTTTACAATAATAGAATCAACAGTATATAGTAGAAATATGTAAATTATAAGGCAAGATATAGATATCACCTTTAGAGGCTAACAAATATTTTCTTAATTTCAAATCTAAAAATTTAATGTCATATTTGCCTATTAAAAAGACACATAGGTTTATTCTGATATAGTTAGCAAGTGCACAAATCACAGTACCCTTTTGTTATTAAATTTCTGCTTTCAGATCTTTGGATTTTTGTTGCATATATCATACTAGCATGTCCTACACCAGCCCTGCACCAGCCCTGGCTGCTGCTCTATAACTCCATGAGGGAGCCTCCATGATTGGTGATCCCTCACCATTTGTCTGTCATTCAGGAACTCAAGATTTGTGTATTGTGAAGGAACGATAATAAAAAAATGATTTCAAATAGAACGGGGTTATACAAAAATTAAACTGCTAAACGTATGTCCCATTTTCTTCATTCTCATGAGGCAGGGCACTTTCCCATACACATTGCTGTGTTTGGTCTTGTGTTTGATACAGGCAAAAACAGACCACATAAGCTATTTTCTCCTGAGTGTATGATTAATGAATTATCCCCTTATCCCCTAATTGCTATATCAGGAATGGAATTGCATGTGGCAGATTAACAAAAAAAAATCCTTGAGAGAACAGTTAGTACTGGCTGTCTAATTTTTGCGTGAGTTAGTTTTCAAACATGCAATGACCAGCCATGGAACACTACCACACAGAACTAGGAAAAGGAGATACACTCAGGGGACGGTTTCCATATCTGGTCTGTAAGTGATTGTTTTGTGTGTGTGTGTGTGTGTGTGTGTAAAATAACAATTTCACGCTCTTTGAATGTATTTCTTTTTCATGCAACTCCAATCAGAACACAATTATGCAAAGAAATATATAACAAGCCAACAGGTAAATGAGTATCTTCTCAATGTCTTAAAACAAAGAAAAAAATCACAACTGTTGGTGACAAGAAGAAAAAATAATGGAGAAAAAGTTGGACCAAAAGTCAGAACATAAAGGTTTATTAACTGACATTTCACTAAAACTACATTAAGCGTAGAATCTTCTAAGTTGGAATGTCATGTAGAAGTAATTTAGTTCAACTTTTATTCAATGTAGGGATTCTTTAAAATATTTCTGAAGGAAATCCCTTAATATGGCTCATATCTCAGAAACTGACCACCCTACAAGGTAGCCCTTTTCACTGAGACTGGTAAAATCTATTCCCCTTTTGCTTTTACATCTATCTTTTGGTTATGTCCCTTTAGATTCACATAAAACAAATCAGAACCCTTTAGCAATTGATGACACGTCAAATATTTACAAATAGCTCTCATAGTAATTCTCTTTTAAATGTTATGCTAGTAACTTTAGAATTCCATACAAGTCTCGAAATGTGGTCTTTCCCATGGCTGTTAATTTCTTGTTGTTTTGACTTATTTGGTAAATTATTTTCCACATGAATCCCATTGAATCTAGGGCTGCTACATTGTTGTTGAGAATGTGCACACCAAGATTGACATGTTTGCTTAGGAAAGTGACCCAATTATGATACTGCCATCAGTGAGACTTTTAGGAAAATTTACCACAGTTTGAGATCTTTCTTTTTCACTTGACATTTTGAAAAACAGAATATTTTCAGTGGCAGAGTCAGTTGCACTCATGTAGTTATTAAATGCCAAAGATTGATATAGCATATGAAAGCCAATTACTTCATGCACAGTAAATAATACAGATTTTGGAATAAATTTAGAAGATTAGACTATGTCTGGCTTGTAATGAAATCACCCACTTTCCTGGTATTTTGATGTCAGGAACACTGGATTAGATATCAGAAAGTAAATTCATGAACTGAGATTCAAAGGACAGATTAGAAAAAAATCTTGACAGGATTTTATCCAAGTCAAGAAATCTAGTGAGCAATCCCTGCTCAGTAACAGACAAAATCTCCCAGGATAGTCAGATTATTTTATGTTCTAGATTCAGTTTTTCTCTTCTCTATGAAGTAGTGAGTACATACCACCATGTTTTGCCTCTCTGAATCCTGTTAATGATACCATTCTATTTTCATAGTTTAGGTTTATTTTACTAAATGAATTAGGCTATTTTTTGTTTTGGAAAACTAGCTTTTACTGTAATATTAATCTTATTTGTCAAACTCTTAGAGACCTTGGAATGACAAGTTCTTCCTGCCACTCCTTTTATATCTGTGCTAGTTATTTGTTTTAACTTAAACTCGAGATTTAACATTTATTGTATTTATTTACATCTTCTTATGTTACCCTTAAGTCCATTATTGATGTTTTTAATCATCCAGTAAAATAATGATCGGATTTGTGTTCTAGTCATCATTTATAAGCCCACTCTCTGAAACCTGGGTTGCTGTGATCCATGAAGACACTATCTGCACCTGTTCTGTTTTCATCTTGCGTCGTGATCGTGATGGGCTCACTGCTTGGTGTCTGAGGAGTTCAGTTTTCAAATGTATTCAGGGAACACTGCAATGGGAATGACTTTAGCTGTCTTTCTATATCTTGGAGGCTTTTCCTGTTCGGATACATGTACAATTGCACTTGGAACAGTGAGAGAACAGGGAGTGTCCTGCTCACCAGGTGGCTTTGCTCTGACTGAAGCAGCACGCTGGGACAGCAGCAGACCCACAACCTGGGCAGGCTTTCAGACAAGTCATCAAATAAGAAGCCACTAAAGAAAAGGAAAAACACAGGTATTAAGACAAAGTTACAACTACCAGAGAAATCAGAGCAGAGACAACTATTGCTCAGAGTGGAGAGAGGGTGTGAACCTGATGGAATTTTCTAAGTAGCTCTTTAAGTGACTCTTTAGCAACAGATGGGCTATACCCTGAGGGCTTTATGTGGCAATCTTAGACTTACCACTGAGTTCTTTTCTGGGGTCTCTCACCTGTGAAAATTAACTTTTCCTCCTCTGCTTCTCTTTAGATAAGTTGATAGATTAAGCCTATCTTGGTTGAAAGATAGGTTCTTAAATTTTGATATAATCTATATGTGCCAATCAGTGAAGTAGACACCAGAGATGGAGATGGTACTGCTTAACTCAACTACTTAACTTCCTATACTCTTCATTTTCCAATCCTGAAAGGATTTACATGTTTTCAGTGGCTCAGACATAGCACAGAGTTGTGCATGATGAAGGAAAACTGAAGGCACAATGCCATCCAGTTAGTATCTTCTACAGTTGAAAAACGCTGAGGTCCTCTGCCTTTCGTTATGCACGAGCTCTTTAGAGGAATGTGAGCAGAGCCAGAAAATGTTGATCAGTACATTCTAATGGCTGGCCTTTGGCAATCTGGGATGTGGCTTCAAGCTCTCTCTGGGTAGCTAGTAGTTTTCTCAGGTGCCCTTTCTCTGCTGGGTTTCATTTTGTGAGAAAAGTAACAACGATAGAAATCAAGGTTGTGGTGAAAAGGAAGAAATGTAAATTCTTCTTGGTATGAGATCCACCAGTTCTGCCTACCTTATGGGCTATCACTACAGAACTGGTTAATATATATTCCATGATCATTCATTTATCTTGTGTAAGGGTTATAGACAAGTATAAGCAAACTGACAGAAATTTGAAAAAACACCAAGTCTGAGAAACGAAAGGGAGACTATGAGGGAACATCATATCATTTGAAATCTGAGGAGGTAAAAAGTTCAAAATTAAGGATGATGGTTGTGACAGGAAAAAACCTGGAGCCAGGACTTAATGTTCATGGCATGTGAAGGAAATAGACTGGGTATGCTCCTCCAAGTGGAGATAAAAGTCAAGTGTCCTATGGATTTTGAATAATACAACATTTCCTCTATAATAGTAATAGCAATAGATGCTACTAGTTTGAGCTTTACTAAATGCTGTCATATTAATGCTACATCAACCAAGTTCCCATCTATTCTGGTTTACAGCCTGAGTAGGAGGCAGTGGCACCTAGGACAACCTGTTGGCACAGACAAAACTCCTTGGCCTGATCTTACAATCCCCAGTTTCAATAACAGTGTTCTGAACACATTCTGTGCCTCTGGAGGCCTTCCCCTCCTGGAGATTTCCCTGACCAATCCTTGGGCTGGGGTGTTTCTCCTATTTGTAGTTGTGTCTTGGATGGGAAAATGTCCTAGGGCTGAGCTACTTACGTGTACAAAAAATTGTCTAGCATGATGTTGAGAGTTGGTAGTGAGATGAGCACAGCCATCTAGGTGCTAATATTGCTAGTGATCACAGAGGGGCCTGGAAGTCAGTGGCTTATTATTACTCAGCAGAGAAAAGGGGGAAATGGCAATTGCATGCGAAAAGAGAAGAAAGGTTAGGATAATTCTTATTGTTAGTGTGGCAGAAAATTATTTCAAAATATCGGATTCTCTCCCTCATGTTATTCCCTTTTGCCCAATTCTAGTAAGTAGTTCTGTAATTATTTACCAGAGATGTAGTATGAAGGGTACTAGCGGGAAGCTCAGGTTTTTGTCTGGTTTTGATCTGACACTGTAATGAGGAGAGGAGGAAGAGTGAAAAGCGGATGAGCATGTTGAAGTCTTTAGAGACACGCCTAGAGGTGATGAGTCATCTAGACAACATTTTGGTAAGTGATCTTTTTGAAGAGCCTTTTTTCAGTTGTCAGAGCCATTTGGAAATTGAAACATCATTTGCTACTGCTCTCTCTGTGCCCAGGCCTATATTAGTTTCTCTTATCATAGGTATCTGATGAAATCTTCCTTTCTTCAGGAGTTAGCACTGAGATTAATGTCCTCCCAGCAGGTGTGAGACCCATCTATATCTATTCATTAAATGAAGTTGTTTTTGTCCTTGTCTAGTTTATCTCTTGTGGAATTTTCCCACAATCTTAACAGCACAAGGCATCCATAAGCCTCAAGAAAAGGGCCATATCTGTGGTCCCCTGGTGGGATTGCCAGAAGGAGGAGGTGGTACAGCTGTATCTAAAGAGCATAAGTATCCAAAACAGCATAAGTAATAATGTCATTTACTGAGACAGGAGGAAGAATAGATTGAAGGAGTAAATATGGTGTCTATTTTAAACATTGATTTGCGTGTCTCTGGAACTGCCAAGTGGAGGTCTTCAGTAAGCTATTGGATAAACAGCTTGACATTTTTACAATAGAGGCCATGGTTTGGAGATCTGTATTTGAGATCTAACAACTCTTCAGTTGTTCCTGAAGAAATTTGTATGTGGGTATCTGTCCAGAATATACAGTGAATAGAGGAGATTATAGAGAAAAGAGATCACAGGCATCTAAAGAATGCAGAATATTTCATGGGAAAGACTAAACAGGAGTTACCAGTGTGGTAGAAGGAGAAAGTAATGTCACACAAGCAGAGGATGTAATGTCAAGGGTGTCAAGTACGCTGGCACCAGGACACGAGAAACTCTGTTTTCAGTGAATTTCTTTATTAACATGCAATGTTTTTGGAGCAATGTGGTATAGATTTTAGACTGCTCTCAGTTGAAGAATAAGTAAGGAAGTGGAGATCATTTTGTCTTAAAGACAAAGCATAAACATAGTTATACACTTAGTATACAGAAAGCAACGCAAAGGGAATGGAAAGTTATATTTTTATAATTAACATTTTCAATATGAACAAACCTTAGAGGTGTTCATATGCTGAAATAGAAAAAGAAGCAATACAGAGGAAGAGTTTGAAAACACATGTGAGATAGTACAAGTCATGTTTCCTAAGCCAGGTTATCTTGTGAGGTAAATTTATGTCTCTGTCTCTTGGCTTGAACTAAGCATTTTTTTAATTTGTTTTTCCTCTGCAAAGAAAAGGGATTTTTACAAGGATCAGACCTGTGTTCTCAGCATCCTGGTAGGTGTACTACTTTCTCAGATGACTTGTAGTTTGTGCTTTTAAAGGTGCCTTGACCACTGCTGCCACTAGAGTACCACCAGCTCTGCAATGGACCCTATGGCGCTATAGTGGCTCCAAGATAGTTTACGTGAGTCCTCAAATGCCAAATCTTGGGAGAATCTTATCCACCTGTCAGGTTATTGATCATTATTCAGTCATCTTTCTAAACAGAGCTGAAAATAAGCTTTGCAATAGCTACTCCATTTTTAAATCATGTCCCCTAAAGACCTCACAGGTAGCAATAGATATGTGTAACTGCAGATATCCTAAACTATTTTCTATTTTATTGAGTCAATTTACAGTTACCAGTAATGTTATATGCAAGTAAAAATACAATGCCCAATTTTCTTTGCTGCCAAGTCTGAATTACAATTTAGCCTGAAAAATGGGCAAAGGTTTCCAAGCACCACATGGCTGGTATCTGTATTGGAGTATGATGAACCCATATTGTTTTTAAATCCATGGAGGAGCTCGACAAAGGTACCTCTGGAATTTTACAATGAAAGCCTGGGAATCAGAGGTGGTATTACTCAGTTCATTTATGAACAAATGTGGGATTGCAAACTGCAGATTCTAGAGAAGGTATTAATGAATCATCCCCAGATGATCTTCCAACAGCCCACAGGACTTCAAAATGAACCATATGATCTATTTTTTAATTAAAAAATGCATTTTAAATGAATTATTTATGAACAAGTACAGCTGTAACCTTGATAATATTAAACTGTTCTGGGCTGTTGAAAGGTATCTCATAGCAGTGACTATTCATAGTCAAACATGCAGATTATATTAATATAGTTGGTGAAAAATAATAAACCGGTCTCTGAAGAAGTAGAGATAAATGAGTCCATCAATTCATATTGCCTTTTTGCCATAGCCAGTCACCAAAGATTGGTGCAGAAATATTTTATTTGCGGGGTTATTTGTAGCCTGCAAATATCTATGATTCTGTCCCCCAGATTTTATAACGTGGCTATTTCACACACTATAAGGAATCAATTAAAGGAATATTGGTTATGCATCACAGTTCCATTACAGATAGAATTAAAAACATAGCATTTTCTGTAAGATCATTTTGGCTGTCTCTCGATCTGAGACAAACTGAAAGTGAGTGCGACACTGTGAAAACAAAGGGAGGACTTTCTGAGTGATAGCAGAAGAGGCTACATTATTTTTCACATTTTGTGCTGAAACACGCAGAATGTTCCTGTCAGGAACTCAGGCAGATTGACCCTCTAGATAACTTTTCCTAAATTTATTTTTCATTGTCTAATTTTAACATTTTATTTCTAAAGGGAGATGTTAAAGGTATTAAATTCTTGTCTAATTTTAAAGGATTTCTTATCAGAGGGCATGTTATGTACAGATGTTAAGTGAGGGAGAAAAATTTAGAGTGGAAAAAATGCAACAAGAGAAACAAAAGGAGTAGGAGTAATTACGTAAATTAACACTGGTGAAGTACATAGACTTTTCTCATTTTCTCCTCCTGTAAGAATTCAGAAATCTTGGGAGATAGAAAGGAGCTGAGATAAAAACACAATGTAGACAAGTTAATTAAAATTGGATATGTATATTAAATTCTAACAACAATGATTTTAAAATAATGGAAACTAACGAAGTAAATGTGGTAATTGATCATACACTATTACTTAACACAGTAAGTTACTTTGTTTACACTGTCTCCTTTGTACTTCATAACAAACACGTAGGGTAAGATTGTTACTCTATTTTACACACGAGTGAGCTAAGCCTCTGAGAAGGTACTTAACAATAAAGATGGAGACCACTGCTACATAAGATATGAGAAATGAACAGGGCCTCTGTGAGCCCAGACACTATTCTCTTCTCACCACACTGTGCTGCTCCTCATTAAGGTTTTGAAGAAATATGTCATAGGGACAAACTTGTGTTTCTTTTGGAAACTAATATTTACACTTCTATGAGCAAATTCATCCTTTATTAAAATGTATATATGCACATAGAGTTGGAGGTCGATAGGCATATATATGTGGTGTGTGTGTGTGTGTATTTATAATTTTGTGGCGGTAAATTTATGGCCAAAAAAGATAATGTTTCCCGCAGCCACTTTTTAATTTTTAATTTTCTGGTGGTGTCTGTCTAATCTTTTTTTAAATCTTAATTTTGCACAACACATTGATGATATATATTTGACATGATAAAGATTTAAAGAAGTTGTTCTTTTAGGATCTCTTCATCACAAATACCCAGATCATTTAGGTAATACATTTAGACTTGCCAAACCTTTTAAAAATTATAAGATTATCTTAATTTAAGTTAGTTAATAATGTTAATTTGAGCCATATATTATTGCAATTTGTACAGGCATACAATGGCCATTGGCAATTTGATATACCTCATCCATGTGATATTTTATGTAATTTTTAGTTAAACTCTATCAGATATAATAATTATCAAATATTATTTAATTTTTACACAATTGACATGAACCCCAAATATTTGGAAACATAAAAAATGACATAAATATTAAGTCATTATTATGAGGTATCTTACATCATATAGGTATAACTAGATCATTGAATATAAAAATAAAGAATAGCTCTAAACAATTTATATGTTTGGAGTTTATAAAGTAGCAGTAGGTCATTTAAATAGTTAAATTCTCCTTATTCTTTCTCTATTTGCTTCTTTCTCACTAAAAAAGACTAAGATTTAAGGGATCCCTTCAGAAGACAATGGGCAAAACAAACTTCTTCCCTCAAAGTCTCTATTTATGATATGGTCCATAATTATTGATCTTCCAGTAAGACACATTGATTTCAATTTATCCTTTATCAACAATTACATTTATGGAGAGAGAAAAATATAAAATGGATTTACTGTTAACGAACTATATGAATGCCTCAATAATTACTATGGACAGATTTATTGGTCAATTACAGTTGTTTTCCATATGATGTTTTGAAATACTTTGTATATTGTCTTGTACATTCTTAATGTCTTAATGTCTTATTGGTGTAGATTGTCTTAGTGTTTCAAATATAAAAAACCCCATCTTTAAGAAGACAGACATCTCTTAAAGGCTATGAAAAGATCACACCTAATTACACATATGTGCATAAAGTCTGATTAAATAAGGCAACATATGAGAGAAAACCTCCCTGTTTTCTTTGTTGCCCTGTTGATACTCTTTAACTCTTCAACCCCCTGTAATCTGTTCCTTGAGCTTCTGCTGTTACGGCTGCTGAGGCTGCATTGTTGTCATTTTTGCTACTTTTTCTCAAATAACTTGCGTTATTATTGCATTATTGCAATGGCAGTTTGCAAAAATGACCACCAGTTTTTCTTTTTTCTTTTCATCAGGAGATGGATTTTATTTTTTTACCCTTTGAAATAGGGTAAGCCATTTTAGTTTTGGGGGTTTATGGGGCATTAACAAATGCGACCCATCAAATGCTCAGATTTTCTTTACCTCAGCACTGATCACATTTTGGATTGGATAATTCTTTTAAAAAAAAATATTTTGTTGTTGTTCAATTACAGTTGTCTGCATTAACCCCCCACCACTCCCTTCAACCCCAGCCAAACCCACCTCCCTCCCTCCCCTGCTTCCACTTTTCCCTTAGTTTTGTCCATGTGTCCTTTATAGTAGTTCCTGAAAACCCTTCTCCCCACTATCCCCTCCCACCTACCCTCTGGTTACTGTCAGATTGTTCTTAATTTTGATGTCTCTGGTTGTATTTTGCTTGCTTATTTCTTTTGTTGACTAGGTTCCAATTAAAGGTGAGATCATATGGTATTTATCCCTTACCACCTGGCCTATTTCACTTAGCATAATGCTCTCCAGTTCCATCCACACTGTTGCAAGGGGTAGGACCTTCTTTCTCTCTGCTGCATAGTGGATTGGATAGTTTTTTGTTGAAGGTGATTGTACTAATCATTCTAAGATATTTATCAACATCTCTGGTGTCTACTCACACATGCCAGTAACAACCCTCCCACTATTTCAATAAAAAAATGTATGAGTTGGCCAAAAACTTCATTTAGTTTTTTTCTGAATGATGGCTTTAGTAGTGCTTAGTTGCCTTTAACTTCATTTGAAACAATTTTGTTAGATTGTATTGTGACAGCTGTCATATCAGTGTGCATTTAAAAAACATTAAAATTGGTGATTTTTTGTGCAGACATTTTAATGATGAAGATGGATGAAAATACATATTTTCAGAATATTATTCTTTATTGTTTCAAGAAAGGTAAAAATGCAACTGAAATGCAAAAAATAGATTTGTGCAGTGTGTGGAGAAAGTACTGTGACTGGTAGAAAATGTCAAAAGCGGTTTGTGAAGTTTCTTGGTACTATTGACCTTTTGGCCAAATAATGCTTTGCTGTGGGGCTGTCTTATGCATTGAAAGCTGTTTAGCAGCACCCCTGGTCTCTCTCCACTAGAAGTCAATAGCAGGAGATAACCGACATACTCCAAATATCCAGATCAATAATGTTATTGGTGAAAACAAAAAAAATGGGTCTTTTATTTTACAGAAAAACTAAATGGACTTTTTGGCCAATCCAATATCTCTGGATATTGTCAAACATCTCTTGGGGTTAGGAGATAGTGCCCCTGGTTGACAACAGCTGATGGAAAGCCTTGAAAAGAGGTTTCACATTGCGACTTGACTACTCAAGTTGCAATCCTGGATTCACACAGGAATCTTCCAAATTACCACAGTAGTGAACCTAACCTAGCTTGTTGGAAGACCATACTTTATGAAAAAGACTGAAGGCACTCTGGCCAAAAGTGGGTCAGCTCCCAGACACGTGAGTGGAGCTCTTGTAGACCATCCAACTGAGTGAAACCCACAGAGATCAGCTGAACCAATGCAGATGTGAAGAACCACTCTGCTGACCCAAAGAATTGTGAGTGAAATAAACAATTGCTGTTTTACATCTCCTAGTTTTGAGGTAGTTTATTGTGCAGCAAATCTAAATTGTACATATGTATTTTTATTTAGCTTTCAATGGTACCTTTTTTTTGATGGGCAGTACTCAATTGTTTATTAGCATATAATCAGCCAAGAAATAATGGTGATTAAAAACATAGAGTCTTAGAATCAAACTTACTGAGTTCAAATTCTGACTATAACAATTTTTATCAGTATGACCTGATATAAGTTATTTAAACTTGTTTTACTCCATCTCCGCATCTATAAAATAGTTAATAGAAGTACCTGGAACATAGTAAGGGTTTTGTTAAACAAATCGGTCTAAATCTTCTTAATGGGGGTATGTATATTTCTTTATTTCCACCACTGATCTTGTTTAGAAACTTAGAAAACCTTTCCCTTCTTCTTTATTATAGACCATTTCTTAATAGTGTCCTGTTTGAGAGTACATGTGCCTATTGACTTTATTTAGAGAATGTTTTTATACTGGAAATCTCTGTCATAAATTAAAATAATATTTATAAATTCCAAGCCATTAACAACCCTTGGAATGTCCAGTTCACATTTAATATGAAAATTACATAAAAGACTGGATTGTAAACCTATCTTTCCTCTAGTCCAAACATCATTCCAAGGGTGATATTATTTATTCCAATTTCATTAGCCTGTAGATTCTACCTTTTCTGGGCATGAAAATAGATCTATCTCCTAAGTAGGAAAACACAAAAGATGCCCATATTCATATGTTAGGGGCTTGGGATCAGCTGAATCTCACTGCTGGTTTTCAAGTTCTGTTATATCTTCGTAGTCCTTGAGTTTTGCCTTGGCCATTCCATTTGCTGAGACTGGGTGTCAGCTGCTGTATGAAACTTCTGGTTTCAATTATTTCTTCTCTGCATCATTTCTTCCTGCTGATGAACGCCCTAGACCTATTTCTTTTTTTAAATTGAATTTATTGGCTTGACACTAGTTAACAAAATTATACAGTTTGCAGGTGCACAATTCTACAGCACATCACCTACTGCATTGTGTGTTCACCACCCAAGTCAAGTCTCCATCCATCACGTCCATCACTACTTGTCCCCTCTATACCCTTCTCTATTTTCCCCCACCCCTTCTCCCTGTCAATCACCACACTGCTGTCTGTGTCCATGAGTTCTTTCTCTCTCTCTCTTTTTCTTTTGAGTTCAAGTCCTCCACCCTCTCTCTTCAGCCCTGACAGTATATACCTGTTTCTTACAAGATATCCACCTAATACCAATTCCCTGGCTTTCTTATTTTCCTCCTATTACCTTCTGTTAATCTCTCCTGATGTCCTGTTTACCTCCCAAATGCCTTCTCCTGGCATACTCCTGTGTCTTCTTGTCTCTTCTGGAATATTTGTCTGAAATTCTTGTATTTATGCTGCCAGAACTTGCCAAGATAGCCAGGTCCAGTTTTGTTTATTTCTACAAATACCAGAACATCTACTATATTATCTCTAATTGTGATTACCTCTAATCACAACAACCCTTTGTGAGAAACTTTTAAAAACACATAATTGCTTAGTTGTATAAACCAAAATTGGAAAATATTCGGTAGCTGACATAAAGTCATATAAAAAATGACTTGAACTATGATTTAAATCCAGAAGGTACTGGGTACTCCAAATCAACACTCTCCTTATTCCCTTTCCCCCATAGCTTATTCAACCCTATTCTGGTTCATCTGCCAACACAATTTGAATGATGCTAAATAATCATTATTTTGTAATTATTTGTATTATTTGGTAGTAATGGGTACCACTAAACATTGTTAAGCAGAGAAGTTTTAAGATAAAAACTGTGTTCTAGGAAGATTAATTCAAAGTAGATTGAGGGGGGAGGAGAGGCTGAGTGTAGCAGGATATTATAAAAGTCCAGATTGGGGTAAACACAGTGCTGACACAAAGCCAGGAAGTATTAGGGAGTCAAAATTATAAAATAACTAATGTCAAATGTTGGTGCAAGAAGATAAGGAATGCCAATAGTAATTATACGGTATCCCTAAATGATTCTTCCCAAATTATTATATTGTTGAAACCTATTAAAATATGCTGAGGTTTTAAAAAAATTTAATACATAATACAATGAAATATCTTTTCAAATTACATAAGGTACAGGGAATGAATCTTTGGTAAGTGAATTAAACAGTTCAAAGTATCACTGAATAATTAAAGATTCCAGGTAAGCATTTATTGACTTTCTCGGTTGCCTTGCAGAATGCACTCTATGGTAGCCTAATTAGTTGAATACAAGACTCTATGGTGGTGAATTGTTGCCATGCATGTTTAATTCTTTATATTTTTGCACAAATGGTTCTGGCTATTTTGAGCACCCTTGACAACCCTTTATTACATTGGCTACCTTATTTTATTGCAAGGGACAGCTCAAATGCCAGGTTATCTAATGAAATCCTCCCTGAACATCCCGTAAGTAAATACTTTGGTGATTTCATTGTTTATAGGGCATTGGCTTATGTTTTGTAGGGGAGGAAAATTATTTTTTCCTCTATCATTATGAGTTTATAGCTGAGACCTCCATAATAAAAGACAGATTAACAAAAGCAAAACAAACAGAAGCCTGTTAACATATACACCTCATACATACATGGGAAACACCAAGAGAAAAATGACTAAATCAAAGAAGTGGCTTTAGAATTCAGGATTAAGTACCATCTTAATAGGGAAAAGGACAAAGAGCTGTAGGTCTCTTAGGGGAGAGTAAATAATTTTTAAGAAAGATGAATGGGATCTTAGAAGAATAGGTGGAAAGTATTATAGTTTGTGACAAAGTTTTTCTGAGTGTAATATTGACTTTTTGTCTCTTGTTCTGCCATAAGAGTCAATCTTCCCTGACTGATGAAACTCCCATCTGAGTTCTGAGTTCCTCTTGGAGGATCTGCCTTTAGGCAGATAAGCGTTCAGAAAAAGCCTCTCCCTGCATCTGCTGTTTTCCAAGAACCTACAGCTCAAAACAATCAACATGTGAAACCAACATATTTTTGGATGGACCGTCCCAAACTCCTACCATCGTATTTTGGAGTGGCATATACTGCCACTCTTCAATTTCCATTATTGCCCTTGCCTGGCTATGTTTTACACACTACATGTCTTCCCAAGAGTTTCAGTGATCTTTCAGGACATGGAAGAAGCTTTAGTCATCTTTATTTTTCACTTTGATTACCACCCATAAGCCTGGGGTTGCAAATTTGTAAGGATAGTAGGTAGAAGAAAAATAGAAGTGAAAGAGAATAACATTTTGAACCTTCTGCATACTGAATATTCTTCTAAGTCACAAGTAAATAGTGACTAGATTTTCTCCCTTAATGTTTTGTGTGGATGACATAGTTTGTATTTGAATACCTTTATCTGTTGCATATTTCAAAAGTCCTTCAAATTCCTAATTGCTTACATCTGTCTAGATCTACTAACTTAAGTAACTAACCTGGTTTATGGGGGCAATTTAGTTAGTAACCCTTGCTATGATTTTAAACCCTCTTTACTAGTCCAGCCTTAGATGGAGAAATTGAGGTTCATAGAGAGTAAGTAATTTTCCTAATATGGCTTTATTAATCTATCAAGTAGAGTAAACTTTTTAAAATAAAATCACTAATTTTAGGAACCATTAACCAAAAGTTGAAGATTAAGTGGAGAAATGGAAGCTACTACCATAATAAATTTTATTCTGGCTGGATGACATACACAGTTACCTTTGAGCTATCAGCTACAACTGTTACCACCTGGCTGTAGGAAACCATAACCAGTATCAAGATATGGGGACATGGCTTAGTATGTACTTAAACTTTATGGAAAAATGATTAAGAGTGGTTCCATAAAGGGAGTCTACACACTGCAGGTGGTTTATCAGCAGTCCCTGCTTCCTAACATCCTACCTAAGGTGTGAACAGCATCAGCTGCAGCAGCAACAGTCAGGCGTTCGTGGACAAAGCAGGTTACTCTGGGGCACAACGGCAGAACTGAAATATGGAAAGGGGTATCATTTAAAAGCAGCTCACTTGTGTCTTCATCTCAAGAAGATGAGCGGACACCCAGAATCTGTAGCTTATCCCACAGCATTTATTTGAACTTGGAAACACCATGGGCACCAGGCCCCTCCAGGGAAGGACCCAGTTTTGCCCTTCTCACAGGCAGGATACCAACATTGAAGCTGTAGTTGTACTGTCACAGCAACTGCATATAAGCTCAGGGACGATGCTGGGAATGAAAGCTCTCACTTTCCTTCAGACTGAAAGCCAAAGGGAGAGAAAAAAGGAAATGCAAGCTGTTGTTGTTGGGTTTTTTTTAAGGCTTAATGTCAACCAAAGCTAACCTAAATGCAAAGTCTCAGGTGAAAGGTAAATACATCTATAACCACATATTGGTAATCAGGGTCTCTGACTATATGTGGCAAAGTGTGGTAAATGTTTATTTTTAAAACTCTTCATAGTTAACGAAGGTAACATTTGTTACATTTTTAAGGATGAAAGTATTCCTATTTAAGAAAATAAGCCATTGTTCATGAATGGTAATGATAAAAAGCCATTTGGGATAGTAGTTGAGGCCTCTGGAAATAGTTAAGCTAGAGCTAAAATAATGATCCATAAATGTTTTAGTATTAAAAATAAATAGTAGTTTGGAGATAGGTCAGAGTCATGCGAAACCTGAGAAGGGCGAGGGAATTAATTGCAGAGAAGTCCCAGGCCATGGGTGTAGTAGTTTGAAAACACGGTGTCTCCCCTGACCAGATGGCTCAGCTGGTGGGACATCATCCTGAAAAACAAAGGGTTGCTGTTTGATTCGGGTGAAGCACATACCTGGGATGCATGTTCAGTCAGTGGGCAGCCAATTGATGTTTCTCTCCTTTTTCCCTCCTGTCTCCTCTCTCTAAAATATAAATAAGTAAAATCTTATAAAAACAAACAAACAAAAAGCAAGGTGTCTAAGACTATGATGCTATTAGCATACTTGTGTTATAAATCTCATCTCTCCAAAACCTTCAGTAAACATAGTGCTTTCACACAAATGTCATGTGAGAAGGACGTGTTTGTGGAGGAGGCTTAAATGCTACATTTCTAGTGATATATTTAAAAATGGAAGCATCATGTACTGGACAGCAATATGATCCATAATCTAAAATGATTAAGCAGGAATAGCAGATCAAAGAGGGAGGATCACACGCTGGCTGGTGTGAATTGATTAATTGAAGCATTGTCCCAAGTACCAAAAAATCTTGGGTTTGATTCCAGGTCAGGGCACGTAAATAGGTTGTGGGTTCAGTCCCCAGTTGGGGTAGTTACGGGACACAACCAATCAATGTTTCTGTCTCACATCATTTCTCTGTCTCCTCCTAACCCCCAATCCTCTCTATCTAAAATTAATAAATGTATCATTGGGTAAGGACTAAAAAAAAGACAAAAGTCTTGCCTTGGGAATTAACAGAAAAAATCAAAAAGTCATTGAAATCCTACAATGGGAGGTAATATTTTAATCTATATTATCTAGAAACACAGTGAATCTGTATAGTAAAGGAAAAAAGGAAAACAAAATTATTTCTTCTGAAACATTTTTTTGAGAGACATTAGTGGATAAACTATGTTCGGATGAGAATAAGATCCAGATTTCTTATTTACTTACTTTCTAAAGGATATCAACACACATTAATTTATTTATTTCAATAAATTTTCTGAGATTTTCAGTTAGGGTTCTTAATTAAATTGGAGTACAAAGTGAACGATTATAAGTCAATTGAAATAAGACAAACTATTATTCCAAATTTGAAAATGTTTTGCTGTAATCAGCAAAAAGATATATCAACAAATTAATTGACACTCTTAATCAGAATTTAAAATGAACTTTGAAGTGAGAGAGGTCAAAATATAGACGAACAGACTAAAATACTGACCTCGAAATCCATCAATACATAAAAATAGAAAGAGTTTTTATCTCATCTGCTTCTTTTAATAACGAGGATCAGATCAAGCAAATGGCTTCCTTCGCTCTTCGGCTCCTTAAATCAGGCACTTCAAAGAATTAAGTCTCTGCTCACATCATTAAGTGATACAAGAGAATCTAAGTGGGCTTCAGCTTCAGAGACAGAGTGTCCCTTCGTCCTTGATCAGCTGGTGAGTTGTGAAACTATTTGTCTATGTCAGATCTGCACATCTCAGCACCTGCATTCCGGAGTCCCTGCTTGGTCCATGTTTCTGGGCTGAAGGGATGCTCTTCAGAGTATCGACTACTGTGAGCTTGTCAAGTTTGCCCTTTTGACAAGGTAAAAGAGGTCATTATATCCACCAGTGGGATCCATAAAACAATTCTTAAGGAAGTTTGAGCCAATATTTTTACAGTTGCACATCAGTGATATTGTGAACACAGAGAAACATTGTAAACAGTGCAGAATTTCAAAAATAATGTTTTTGAAATATAGATATCAATAATGTTTGTCTTTTTAGTTGCCCATAGCTCTATGTTGGTAACACAAGATAATGCATTTTACTAATTTATATGAAAATAACAAAAATAATTACTGCGTCTTAAATGAAGTTCTCAAGAGATATTCAGCTGATAAATAGTAGATATTAACAAAATGACTATTCACTGATTAACTCCTAAAACATTTAAGAAATGTAAGCAGAGCAAGAAAAGATATCTTTTTTAGAATCATTCTCAAAATGTTTAAAATTAATTTTTCTCAGTAATTATTGGAAAATATTTAGTCTTTTAAATAAAGAATTGAATCACTGGCCTTGACTCTGACTAAGAGATTCATAGTATAATGAGGGAAAGCAAAAGAGATAGAGCAAAATTAAAATCATTTTAGAATTCATTTTTAAATTATTAAAGATATTTTGTTCTCCCTGATGTCTCAACAGTCAAAAGAACATTTTAATTATCTTTTGTAATAAATGAAGACCTGTGCCACTGAAGTGAATTTAATCAATTTGGTCTGTTAAAATATTTTACCATGATTTCAAGTGCCTTGCAGAATGCCAACATTTTTTAAATATACATATTTTAATAATATACACAATATTTTCCAATATACCACTGGAGTCTTTACAAGTTTCAGTGTTTCCTAAACCCATTTTACCTGATATTGTTGCACGGAGACTTCACATTTTTCAAAGCACAGCTGTAGTGTCATCAGTATTCTACAAAACTTGTGAAAAGTAACCAGGGCACCCACACCAATTTTTTTTTAACCCAACAGGTTTGTAAATCTCTAGGGCACTTGGATTTGCCATGAAATACTGTAACAATGAGCACTCCTAAAGTAATTCAGTTGAATATCCAAGAGAAATGTTCTTTCCTGCAGTATTTTGGGAAGACCTGATGGACTGTAATTTACTGGCATTTATGTGGAAGGAAAAGAAAGAACTTATAATATGTTTGCCGAATTGATCTTAAACAGTGGAAAAGCCTTCAAGATAAGTCTCAGATGAATAAGTATGATAACCCTTTCCAAGGTATTCTTAAGAACATGATACTGTATCTTCTTTTTTCTTTCTCTTCCTCCTGCTCCTTCTCCTAAGCCCCTCATTTTACTGCTGTTATCCTTTTTCTCCTCCTGCCCTACTTTTGGTATGCACCACTACCCTCATGCTATCAAAGTATTGACTGTAAACATTGTGTGTTCATATCGAAATTCAAATTGGCCCCACTTCCTGAAGGACAGATCATAATTTTTAAAATATATATTTTAAATTGGTTTTTAGAAAGAAAGGAAAGGAGGGAGAAAGAGAGGGAGAGAAACATCAATGTATAGTTGCCTCTTGCTCACCCCCTACTGGGGACCTGGCTCACAATCCAGTCACGTGCCCTGACTGGGAATCAAACCAGCAACCTTTTGGTTCACAAGCCCCCACTTAATCCACTGAGCCACACCAGCCAGGGCAGGACAGATCATAATTAATCTAGAAGATCACACAAGAAAATTTTAAACTCAAGTCCCTGATCTCTTACCTTCTGAAATCATAACAGGCCACCTCATAAAATTCATGTGAATAACAACATACTTGATTAAAGAGAGTGTGTAATTATGAAGTAAATACATCTTTAAAAGTGACCTTTTTTTCTTTACAAAATTATCAAGGTCTTGAAAGACAAAGAAAGACAAAAGTATTCCACATTGTAGATGTCTAATGTGTATGACACTAAATGCAGCATCTTAGACTGGACTCTGGACCAATAAATATATATATTTATGCATATATACATACATACTTAAATATTCTAAGTGATATGATTGAGCCAACTAGTAAAATTTGAATATATATTGTAGATTAGATGGTAAGATTAGATGATAATTATTCAATCAATGTTAATTTCCTAATTTTTTATTTGTCTTTTTGTTATATAAGGGATACAAAAGAATGCTCTTATTCCTTAAAAAATAAACACTAAATTATTTAGGAGGTAAAGGGGAATCATTTTCAACTTAGTTTCAAATGGTTCAGGGCAGGGCAAATGATAGGTAAATAGATAGATAGATAAAAAATAATGATATTTTTCTTCAAAAATAGACCTCTGTTTCTGAAAGGACATGCATTGCAGAGGCTGGAGAGAGACTCTCCCTTCTATCTAAGTAGCGCACACTCCTGGAAGTGCACAGGAGGTTTCCACAATGGCATCCTTAATCAGCGAACAGCATTTGTAGAAACTGATCAGGATCCAGAGTAACTTCGAGCTCATACAAAAAGGGAACTATGAAATTCATCTTTTAATCTTTAGTACACCACGGTGGGAATGCAACTTGGTGTAAGCACTATGGAAAACAGTGTGGAGGTGCCTAAAAAAGTTAAAAATGGAACTGCCTTATAACCCAATAATTCCACTTCTGGGTGTATATCCAAAGAAACACAAAACAGTAATTTGAAAGGATGTATGAACCTCCATCTCCACTGCAACATTATTTACAATAGCAAAAATATGGAACCAACCCAAATTTCCATCAATAGACAAATGGATAAAAAATGAAGCAGTACAAATATACAATGGAATATTACTTGGCCATAAAAAATGAAACCTTACCATTTGTGACAGCCTGGATGGACATAGAGGGTATTATGCTAAATGAAATAAGCCAGAGGGGGAAAGATAAATACCATATAATCTCACTTACACGTGGAATTTACAGAACAAAATAAATGAACAAACAAAATAGAAGGACACAGATACAGAGAACAAATTGATGAAGGTCAGAAGGAAGGAGTTTTGGAGGATGAGGTAAAAAAAAAGGTGATGGGATTAAAAGTACTAATTGATACTAACAAAATAAACATTAGAATATAAAATAAAGCATAAGAAATGTAGATAACAATACTGTAATAAGTATCTACAGTGCCAGGTGGGCACATGAATTATCAGAGGGATCATTTTGTAACCTATATGTCTGTCTGTCTACCTGCTAGGATGTACACCTGAAACTAATACAAAAAAGTGTTGAATACAAACTGTAATAAAAAAATAATTAAAAAATGCCCCCCCTTTACCTGAGGTATAGATTGACTTAATTGGAGGGCTTCACAGATAATGTTCTAGAATAAGGGGTTGAAAAAGATGATTAACTGATTTGGACCTGCATCTCAGAAAGGAGAACTTTATGCTATCATTGGATTGCTAAAAAGCACAATAATACTTTATGATATACATTTGTAAATCAATGAAAGAAGTTGTAGGATATCTGACCCGGAATTTTATGGAAATAGAATCAGGCAGAGAACAATTGCAAAATATATATATATTTTAAACATACCTTAGCATTAAGTTCTTACTATCTGACTCATAATGTAGACAGATCTTGGAGCTACAGAAAAGACAGACAGCTCAAAAATTAAAAATAAATGAATAAATATTTCCAAGCTTTGCTCTAGTCTGCTCTCCAGTAGCCTGTAGTTGAGAAGAGGAAAAAAACTTTCCACATTTGGCCAAGTTAGGTAGTGGGCAATCCACCACATATGGTTCACTGCCAGACTGAGTGAAATAGACAAGGTATACTCAGTGAACTCAGAAAAAGAGAATGTAATTATGGACTTTGCTTGCGTAAATCAGGGGATTTTTCTGGGATTAGTAAATTTGTATTAAATAACTTTCCTAAAAGAAAGCAACTTTGGAAATTTGTCTCATATGCAGAATCCAGCATTATAGAAACCACGTATTGATGGCGGTGAGATAGGTGGGAGTAGAGTTAACTACCCCCTGCACCTGGGTGAAACACCTACCCATTCTACTGAGAAACAAAGCAAACAGCCAAAAGCAGCCCGGAGTTTAGGAAGATAGGAGACCAAAAAGTACAGAGGACACTGAGAAAACAGAAGGTAAGGGGATTACTTCAGGACAAAAAGGTCCCTGGGACCAGCGCAGGGACTGGGGCGGCTGTAGCCCTAGGCCCGCCCCTGCCCAGCCTGCCGCAGGACTCCTGGGAGAGACCTGGGTTAATGGCCCCTTCCCCTGCCAAACAAGGCCCGAGCAACAATGTGAGAGATGTGGTTGCCTGAAGTCGCAGGGAGGGGAACAAGAATGAAGTGGAAAACCCAGGGAGACCACGGGGCGCTGGCTGAGGAGAGTTGAAAGTTGGGCTGAGTGTGATCCTGACCCTGACACCCCTGGACCTACCTGGAGAGGTGGGCTGTGTGAGAGGACAGGCACTTCCTTGTATGGAGGGAGTCACAGGAGTGAGCAGGAGGAATTTTCCAAAAAGAAAAAGACCCTCTGGGGCACTCTGGGAAATTACCCTGCAGCAACAGCTCCATCTCCTCTCCACTCCGCCATCCGTTGGGGGACTGTGCGCACCTCATCTCGGAGGGAGCTGAGACTTCAGGCACCACTTGGGGGAGGGTGCCCAGTGACTAGGAGTGTGCCCAACAACCAGGGAGTGTGCCCATTCACCGGGGGTGCCTGCACCTCATTTCAGAGGGAGCTGAGACTACGGGCACCACCCGGGGCAGGGAGCCCAGTGAACGGGAGTGTGCCCAGCGACTGGGAAGTGTCTGCATCTCATCTCGGAGGGAACTGAGACCACAGGCACCAGGGAGAGTGCAAATCATGGAAGGCTCTGCACGCACACCCATAGCCCGGAGAAGGACTAGCATAAAAAAAAGAGTGGGTAGAAGCTGGGACCACCAGGATTCCTCCTGAAAGACGAAACCCACCAATAAAGGAAACACAAATAGATAAGAAGAGAAGAAGGTGAAGGAGGGAGTGGAGGTCATGATAACTCAACCCAGGACCTATCTGGAAAAACAACTAAATAGTGAAGAAATGACTAAGAACAAAAAACTGGGAGAACTAAGATGGCGGCATAGGTACACACACTGCGCCTCCTCCCTCAACCAGAACTGACAGAGAATTGAACGGCAAGGGGGTTCGACACCAAGGAAATAAAATATAAACATTCATCCAGACCAGTAGGAGGGGTGGAGACAGGCACCAGGGTGGAGAAGACTCGCGTGGCTCTGGCGGGACCAAGACTGGCAGAGTATGGGACGAACGGGGTAGGCAGTCCTAGCACCAGCAGACCCTGCGGCCCCACATTCATGCAGATAAACCAAGAGGGCTGGACTCAGAGTGGTGGAGAACGGGGCAGGCGGAGCAGCGGGTAGCACCCCGCGGCCCCAAATTCGCTCATAGATAAACTGGACAAAGCGGGGAGCTAAGCAGACCACGCAACCCAGGGCTCCAGCTTGGGGAAATAAAGCCTCAAACCTCTGATTGAAAACGCACATGGGGGTTGGGGCAGCAGCAGGAGAGACTACCAGCCTCACAGGATAGGTCATTGGGGAGACCCACAGGGGCCTAGAGTGTGCACAGGCCCACCCACTCGGGAACCAGCACCAGATGGGCCCAGTTTGATTGTGGGTATCTGAGTGAGAGATTGAAATCCAGAGGAGAGTGAGGCGGGCAGGATTGCTCCCTCTTGGCCCCTCCCCCACATACAGCATTACAGTGCAGAGACCAGCCTTACCCCGCCCCGGGGAACACCTAAGGCTCCGCCCCTTAAAGTAACAGACGCGCCAAGACAAAAAAAAAAAAAATGGCCCAAATGACAGAACACTTCAAAGCTCCAGAAAAAATACAACTAAGTGACGAAGAGAGAGCCAACTTATCGGATGCACAGTTCAAAACGCTGGTTATCAACATGCTCACAGAATTGGTTGAATCTGTTCGAAAACCAGATGAAAAAATGAAGCCTATGCTAAGAGAAATAAAGGAAAATGTACAGGGAACCAGTAGTGATGCGAAGGAAACTGGGACTCAAATCAATGGTGTAGACCAGAAGGAAGAAAGAAACATCCAACCAGAAAAGAACGAAGAAACAAGAACTCAGAAAAATGAGGAGAGGCTTAGGAACCTCCAGGACATCTTGAAATGTTCCAACATCCGAATTATAGGGGTGCCAGAAGGAGCACAGGAAGAACAAAAAATTGAAAACTTATTTGAACAAATAATGAAGGAGAACTTCCCTAATCTGGCAAAGGAAATAGACTTCCGGGAAGTCCAGGAAGCTCAGAGAGTCCCAAAGAAGCTGGACCCAAGGAGGAACACACCAAGGCACATCATAATTACATTACCCAAGCTTAAAAATAAGGAGAGAATCTTAGAAGCAGCAAGAGAAAAGGACACAGTTACCTACAAAGGGGTTCCCATAAGACTGTCAGCTGATTTCCCCAAAGAGACCTTACAGGCAAGAAGGGACTGGCAAGAAATATTCCAAGACATGGAAGGCAAGGACCTACATCCAAGATTACTGTATCCAGCAAAGCTATCATTTAGAATGGAAGGGCAGAGAAAGTGCTTCTCAGATAAGGTCAAGTTAAAGGAGTTCATCATCACCAAGCCCTTATTATATGAAATGTTAAAGGGATTTATCTAAGAAAAAGAAGATGAAAAATAGGAACAGTAAAAATGACAGCAAACTCACAGTTATTAATGACCACACCTAAAACAAAAACAAGAGCAAAGTAGGCAAACAACCAGAACAGGAACAGAACCATAGAGATGGAGATCACATGGAGGGGTGTCAATAGGGGAGTGGGAGGGGGAGAGGGGGGGAAAGGTACAGAGAATAAGTAGCACAGATGATAGGTGGAAAATAGACAGGGGGAGGGTAAAAATAGTGTAGGAAATGTAGAAGCCAAAGAACTTATAAGTATGACCCATGGACATGAACTATAGGGGGGGAATGTGGGAGGGAGGGGTGAGCAGGATGGAGTGGAGTGTGGGGGGGAATGTGACAACTGTAATAGCATAATCAATAAATATATTTAAAATAAATAAATAAACAAATAAATAAATAAAGTCTTAAAAAGAAACTGAACAAGAGCAAGAGAAAAGCCTCAAACCCTTGTACACATGAAAGGACCAGCTCCAACACAACCTGCCCATACCTGCACAAAAAAAGACAAGAGGTTGGGGACAGAATGACCCTCAGATAAACAGCAGGCAGGAAAGACCCACCAAAGAAAGACCCAACAAGAACCAAAAACTAAAGACATACACAGAGCCAACATAAGCCACAGCCCAAGATCAGTAAGATCAGGAGATCAAGGAGACTGTACACTAAATCTCACAGGTATTCTACCACAGAAGTTTATACCAAAAACTCAGGGGATCAGAACAGAGCACTTAAGAAGCAGAGGCTAACAGGAAGAGTCTCACAAACAATGGGAACACAAAGAAAAAATCCCTAAATGAAAGGAAAGGGGGAAGTATCAGAAACAATGCTAAATGAAAAAGAGGCAAGTCAACTATTAGATACTGAGTTCAAGGAATTGGTAATGAGGAAGCTTAATGAGCTCACAGAGAATTACCAAAAACTACAGGGAAACTACAATGAGCATACTGCAAACTATATCAACATGAAAAAGGAAATAGAAACTATCAACAAGGGCCAAGAGGAGATGAAGAATACAATTTCTGAACTGAATAACAGTAGAAGGAATCAAAAGCAGGCTCAATGAAGCAGAGGACCAGATCAGCGTAATGGAAGACAAGGTAGAAAAAAACACCCAGAATGAGCAGGAAAAGGAAAAGAGGGTCAGAAAGAATGAAGAGGGGTTAAGGGAAATGCAGGACAACATGAAATATAATAATATCCATATGATAGGGATACCAGATGCAGAAGAGGAAGAGCAAGGGATAGAAAACCTGTTTGAAAAGTAAAGATAGAAAACTTCCCTAATTTGATAAGAGAAAATGTCACATGAATCCAGGAATGACAGAGAGTCCCAATCAAGAGGAACCCAAAGAGGCCCAATGCAAGACACATCATAATTAAAATGGCAAAATTCCAGGACAAAGAAAGAATCTTAAAGGCAGCAAGGGAAAAAAAGGAAGTAACATAGAAGGGAGCTACAATAAGGTTAGCAACTGATTTCTCAATGGAAACTCTCCAAGCCAGAAGGGAATGGCAAAAAATATTCCAGGTAATGAGAACCAGAGGCCTACAACCAAGACTACTTTACCCAGCAAGGCTCTCAATCACGATAGAAGGCTAAATAAGGAGTTTCCCAGACAAAAGAAGTCTAAAAGAATATACCTCCACCAAACCAGCTCTGCAAGAGATGCTAAAGGGGCTGCTGTAAGGAAAGAAAGGAAAAAAAGAGAAAGAGGGAAGAACACAGGTACAATGATCGGCAATTAATAAATACCTATCAATAATAACCTTAAATGTAAATGGATTAAATGCCCCAATCAAAAGACATAGAAGAGCTAAATGTATAAGAAAGCATGACCCACACATATGGTGCCTACAAGAGACCCACCTCAGGACAGAAGACCTCCACAGACTGTAAGTGAAGGGCTGGAAACAAATTTTCCAAGCAAACAGACAGGAAAAAAAAGCAGGGGTAGCAATACTCATATCAGACAAAATAGATTTCAAAAGAAGGGCCATAAAGAGACACCCAGAAGGTCACTTCATAATACTCAAAGGGAGAATCCACCAAGAAGACATAAACATTGTAAATATATATGCTCCCAACATAGGAGCACCCAAATACATAAAGAAAATCTTGGAGGACTTCGAGAAAGATATTGACAGCAACAAATTATAGTAGCGGATTTTAATACCCCACTGTCAAAGATGGACAGATCTTCCAAACAAAATATCAACAAAGATACTGTGGCATTGAACAAGGCCTTGGATGAAATGGAGTAACTGATATATATAGAGCCTTTCATCCCAAAGAAGCAAAATACACATTCCTTTGTAATGCACATGGAACATTTTCAAAGATAGACCACAGGGTAGGACACAAAACAAGCCTCAACAAATTCAAGAAAATTGAAATCATATCAAGCATTTTCTCTGACCATAAGGGACTGAAACTAGAAACAAATCTCAAGGAAAAAACCCCAAAACACTCAAAAACATGGAGACTGAATAACATGCTATGAAACAATGAATGGGTGAAAAATGAGATTAGGGAAGAAATCAGAACGTTTCTGGAACAAATGAAAATGAACTCACAACAATCCAAAACCTATGGGACACAGCAAAGGCAGTCCTGAAAGGGAAGTTTATAGTGATACAGGCCTACCTAAAAAGAATAGAAACATCTCAAATAAACAATTTAACCCTACACCTACAAGAACTCGAGGAACAACAACACAGACAGCCCAGAGCAAGTACAAGAAAGGAAATAACCAAGATCAGAGCAGAATTAAATGACATAGAGACTAAAAGCACAATTGTAAGGATCAATGAAACCAGGAGCTGGTTCTTTGAAAAGATAAACAAAATTGACAAGCTCTTAAGCAGGCTCATCAAGAAAAAAAGAGAGAGGACCCAAATAAACACAATCAGAAATGAAAGAGGAGAGATTACAACAGTTACCACCAACATACAAAGGATTATAAGAAATTACTACGAAGAACTGTATGCCAAGGAAAGTGAAAACCTAGATGCAATGGACAAATTTCTAGAAAAGTATAATCTTCCAAAACTCAATGAAGAAGAAGCAGAAAGCCTGAACATACCAGTAACGCCTGATGAAATTGAAACAGGTATCAAAAAGCTTCCGACACACAAAAGCCCTAGCCCAGAAGGTTTCCCAGGGTAATTCTACAGAGCAATTAAGGGGGAGGTAACCCCCATCCTCCACAGATTATTTCAATAAATTCAAAAAGATGGAAGACTCCCAAACTCGTTTTATGAAACAAAAATCATCCTAATCCCCAAACCAGATGAAGACATAACAAAGAAAGAAAACTTTGGGCCAATATCACTGATGAACATAGATGCTAAAATCTTCAACAAAATATTGCAAACCGCATCCAGCAATACATAAAAAAGATCATACATCATGATCAAGTGGGATTCATCCCTGGGATGCAAGGATGGTACAATATTTGCAAATCAATAAACATAATATACCACATAAAGAAAAGGAAACACAAAAAGCACACGATCATATCAATAGATGTGTGAAAAGCATTTGATAAGGTAAAGTACCCACTTATGACAAATCCCTCAACAAAGTAGGAATAGAGGGAGCATTCCTCAACATAATAAAGGCCATATATGAGAGACCTACAGACAACATCATACTCAGTGGACAAAATCTTAGAGCTTTCCCACTAAGATCAGGAACAAGACAAGGATGCCCTCTCTTACCACTCCTATTCAACATAGTACTGGAAGTCCTAGCCACAGCAGTCAGACAAGAAAAAGAAATCAAAGGCATCCAAATTAGAAAGGAGGAAGTGAAACTGTCACTGTTTGCAGATGACATGATGGTGTACATGGAAAATCCTACAGACTCCACCAAAAAAGTACTTGACCTTATAAATGAATTTAGCAAAACAGCCTGATACAAAGTCAATACTCAGAAATCAAAGGCATTTCTGTACACAAACAATGAAACATCAGAAACAGAAATCAGGAAAAAAAATCCCATTTGATATAGCAACAAGAAAAATAAAATACCTAGGAATATACCTAATCAAGGCGGTAAAAATCATGGACTCAGAAAACTACACAACACTGAAGAAAGAAATTAAGGAAGACACAAACAAATGGAAGCATGTACCATACTCATGGATTGGAAGAAATAACATAATGAAAGTGGCCATACTAACCACAGCGATTTATACATTCAATGCAATCCCTATTAGAGTACCTAAGACATATTTCACAGATATAGAACAAACATTTCAGAAATTTATATGAAACCATAAACGACCCTGAATAGCTGCAGCAATTTTGAGAAAGAAGAACAAAGCAGGAGGGATCACAATACCTGATATCAAACTGTATTACAAGGCCATTATAATCAAAACAGCCTGGTACTGGCATAAAAACAGGCACATAGACCAATGGAAGAGAATAGAGAGCCCAGAAATAAACCCAAGTCTTTACGGTCAATTAATATTTGACAAAGGAGGCAGGAGCATAAAATGGAGCAAAAACAGCCTCTTCAAGAGATGGTGTTGGGAGATGTGGACAGCTAGGTGCAAAAAAATGAAACTCGATCACCAACTTACTCCATACACAAAAATAAATTCGAGGTGGATAAAAGACTTAAATATAAGTTGTAACACCATAAAAGTCCTAGAGGAAAACATTGGCAGGAAGATCTCAGACATTCCACGCAGCAACATCCTCACAGACAAGTCCCCTAAAGCAAGGGACATAAAGGAAATAATAAACAAATGGGACCTTATCAAAATAAAAAGCTTCTGCATGGCTAAAGAAAATAGCACCAAATTACAAAGAGAACCAACAGTATGGGAAAACATATTTGCCAATGATACCTCAGACAAGGGTCTAATCTCCAAAATATATAAAGAACTCACATGACTCCACTCCAGAAAGACAAACAACCCAATTAAAAAATGACAATGGACTTGAACAGACACTTCTCCAAGGAAGACATACAGAGGGCCCAGAGACATATGAAAAGATGCTCAGCATCACTAGCCATCAGAGAGATGCAAATTAAAACCACAATGAGGCACCATCTCACACCAGTCAGAGTGGCCAACATGAACAAATCAACAAACCAGTGTTGGAGAGGATGCAGAGAAAAGGGAACCCTAGTACATTGTTGGTGGGAATGCAGACTGGTGAGGCCACTGTGGAAAACAGTATGGAATTTCCTCAGAAAACTAAAAATGGAACTGCCCTTTGACCCAGCAATTCCACTGCTGAGATTATACCCTAAGAACCCTGAAACACCAATCCAAAAGAACCTATGCACCCTAATGTTCATAGCAGCACAATTTACAATAGCCAAGTACTGAAAGCAACCGAAGTGCCCATCAGCAAATGAGTGGATCCAAAAACTGTGGTACATTTACACAATGGAATTCTAAGCGGCAGAGAGAAAGAAGGAGCTTATACCCTTTGCTGACAGTAAGGATGGAACTGGAGAGCATTATGCTAAGTGAAATAAGCCAGGCGGTGAGGGACAAATACCATATGATCTCACCTTTAACTGGAAGATAAACAACAAAAGAAAAAAGCAAACAAAATATAACCAGAGACACTGAAATTAAGAACATTGTAATAAAAGCCAGAGGGGAGTGGGGAGGGTATAGTGGGGAGAGGGGTCTATAGGAGCTACTATAAAGGACAGAAGGACAAAATGAAGGGGGAGGGTAGAGGTGGGGGAGGGAGGTGGGACTGGCTGGGGTGGGGTGGAGGGATGGGGAGATAATGCAGACAATTGTAACTGAATAAAAATGAATAAATAAATTTTAAAAAATACATATCAGTATAAAAGAAAAAGAAAAAATATACCACATATTATACCAGAATTTCTTTTCATAAAATGTATAATGTCTTTTTGGGAATACACATCTTATACATCTTTAATTTGAAAAATGGACCATTCAATATATCTAATATTTAAATATTAACATATTTTAATTATTTTAAATTTGTGAAAAGTATGAAAATGTTTCCTCCAACCAATATTTTTGTATTCTGCTTATGTGCTGATATTGTATTAGAATTTTTACCACATTAAATATTTGTATAAAACATAGAGTAACTGCATTAAAATATTACTCATTCCTCAGTCATAGATATTGAGTTGTTAGTGATTTTTCTCTATAAAATCAATTCTTCAATAAACATCCTTGTACATAAGTTTCTAATTTTTCTCTTTTTAACATTACATGAAATTAAATTTCAAAAAGTTTTAATACTTTATAGGTCATCACAGTGCCTCACAAAAACGTGCTCTTCAGAGAGTATGACTTTAAAATGTATAAGGCTTATAAACCTCAGGCATACAAGTTTTGAACTTAACAGAGCAAAGTTTTAACAATTTTTGTATACCTGAAATTAATGGAACTCACAAAAACACTGATAGGAAAAAAATCCCAAAACAATCATATAATATCAGGCAGTCATTCATTTCTACTTTAGAAATAAGGTCTCTGTTTTTGATAAATATTGATTTGGATTTAGGCTTCTTGCTTCTCTTCCTCCTTGAAGGTAATTTAACTTCTTTGGGCAACAGGAGAGCCTCCCCAACTTCAGCTGATGGGTGTTCGAAACCAATAGCTCTTCTGTTCCCTAGGGCTGCTCGGAAGTGGACTGTTTTGTGGCAGCTGGGTCTGGACTCCCTACTTTGCCTTTAGTCACATGATCAGGAAATCTAAACCCCTTGCATCTGAACCCTCTCTAGTGTCTTAACCAGTACTTCCTTTCTGAACGATGAGTTAAACTTACTCCTTTCTCCTGGAGTCTTTGGAGGTTTGGAAAATCCCAGAACCACATTCAGATAAGCAGGTTCTCTGGACTGCCTTCAGCCCATCTGCTGAGACACACACCCCTTGGACATGACCCACAGTCATGCAGATTAAAAGTCTGCTCTTAGAGCAGGAAACCCACTGCAGGCCACCTCATGGGTACAAAGTACAAACTATTCTCAAAGATACCTGAAATTGTTGGAGGGTTTCTGCCAGGATATCTTTCATAATGCCTGGATCACCCTCTGAAGAGCAGTAAGGACAAGGCTCAAAACCCTAACTCAGGGGCTCAGACAGTATCTAACACAGGACACAGACCCCGGATATTGTCCTTTCTCTTCCCATCTGGTTGAACATTTAGCATATTTCCCAGTGAAGGGAACAAGTCTGCTTATGACTTACCTTGTTTTTTTCTGATGCTTTATATTCTTTATATTCTTTCTGAATTTAGTGTACAATCTTCCAGAAATTATCCTGAAAAAAGTAACACTTACTTTAAGACTGTTAGTTTGGAGGACAGTAAATTTAGAAACTTTCTGCAGTGACTCAGTTGACTTCCTAACTCCAGGATGAGGCATTATGTATGAAAAAATAAGGCTGATACTTAGACGGTGGAAGAAACACGATAGACTCAAAGAATGAAAGGGGAAAATAACCTTAAATAAGCTTATATTTGAATGTTTTTAAAGATAAACCTTGCTTGATTAAGATGGTTGACTATTTTTAGGAATCATTTACTTTACTTCACTTATATACTCATTAGGATTTTTCTCATCTACATTCAATATGAAAGAACACACTTATTGCCTCTAGACGTCTGTTTGCCAAAATTAATTATTGATAATGCATTTGTTTTGTTTTGTTTTTAATAATGAAGACGAAGTCTGACAATTGGAAAAGTGGAAGTGTTCTCAGAGATCCTCCCCACATCACCATTTTCCTGGATACTTCCAGTCTTCTTTCAAATATTAAGCAAAAAGATAAATCAATGGCCATAGCTCAACATTACAGTAAGTTACAGTTAATATCTAGTAAGCATTTACCTTGTGAATGTCTTCAGGATTTAGTCTTGCTGCCATTGCTTAATTCCCTTATCCTAAGATATCAAATATTTTCCCAGAAATTTTGATAATTTTTTAAAGGGAGTCCGAAGTCATCAGGAACATCTGCATTTCTCAGAGGGACCAGCTTGGATATCATAGTTCAAGGCAGAAGGCTGCAGTTCTCTGCTTTTTACCCCCAGACTTTTTCCTGGGAGTGTAGTAACCCAGGTGGAAAGAGGAGGAGGCAGCAGAGAGTATTCACTGGGGGAGGAAGAATGCCCTGAGCTTCACATGTAGGTCTGAGAGTGAGAATGAACAAGTAGTTGATTGTTCAAAACATGCAATTACATGAGTAATTGAATTAATGTTGAAAATAATTAAAATTACATAAATTTGAAATATTTACTTATTGAATATCCTATGAAAGTTATAAAAGTATTTCAAAATTAAAATTCTAAAAATGTATATCTGAATATAAAAAGCAATTTTTAAAAAATATGTTAACTATTACACATCAATAATTAAGATAAACAAAATACTTTTAGCAAATATTCCAAATACTCTAACCAGCTTTCTTAACCGTATCTGTCATAGCATGTCATTGCTATATGCCAGCAAAAAATAGTGGGTTTTTTTAGTCTTTTTATATAAATCCTTGAAACTTTTTTCAAAATTCCATTTTGTTAATAATAATTTAAAGTTTATTGTTGACATCTCTAATTGAATTTTCTTCGTGGATAATAATATTTTTTAAATAAGAAATACTTTATAGATGTTAAGTGCTTTATATATGTTCAGAGAAAATAATGTTAAATAGAGGGTATCTTAATTCTCTTATTTCTATTTAGAAATATGTGACTTTCATATCAAATATGGATATTTTCGTAGGTACTGTATTTTTGAGTTTCTTCAAAATATTTTATTTTATTTATTTATTTAAAAATATTGTTATTCAATTACAGTTGTCTGCATTTTCTCCCCATCCCTCCACCCTACCCCAGCTGAACCCACCTCCTTCCCCCCCACCTCCACCTTCCCCTTTGATTTTGTCCATGTGTCCTTTATAGTAGCTCCTATAATTCCCTCTCCCCACTATCACCTCCCCACTCCCCTCTGGTTATTGTTAGATTGTTCTTAACTTCAATGTCTCTGGTTATATTTTTACATGACAAAGGTGAATTGTCATTTACATCAAGTGAATTGTCTCTATTTTGTGATTCATTTGAAAGTTTCACAAAATCCAGTTGCAGCAAAATTGCAGACCCTGTCAATTTTATTGTATTTCAATGTTGAGTATAAACTCATCCAATTAAACATAGAACCTCATCACAAAATTTTTAAAAGTCGGGATTTCCAAAGTACAATTATAAAATTTAAAAATTGAAACACTATTTAATTTACAATTTGTGTATCTATCTTCACTTTTCTAGCTTTATTAAAATATATAGAGCATATAACAATTTATAAATTTAAGATGTACACTATCTTGACATGATATGCTAATATATTGCAAAATGATTACCACTATAGCATTAGCTGATACCTCTATCAATGTCACATAATTACACTTTCATTTTTGTGCTGAGAACACTTAACACCTAGTCTTTTAGCAACTTTCAAGTACATAATACAGTACTTTTACCTCTAGCAACCATGCTGCACATTAGATTCCCCATCACTTCTTCTTCTTACTCCTGGAAGCTTGTGTACTCTCCCTCCCTCAGTGCCTCCTTTGCTCTCTCTCCTCGCCAGTGGCACCCACTGAGGGACAAGTGGTTGGCTCACCCATGGCCAGCATCTCTTATCTCTCGCACTTTCACCAGAGATCAGTATGAGTGTGTCCCTAGACACATTTGAATGGATGGATATACTTTATTTTATCAGCAAGCATTTGGCATCACTATGTTGCATCAGAGGAGAGTAGGAAGAGAAGAGGCAGTGAAGTGAGGCCTCTGTTCACCGCACACGTGTCTCACACATTACTAGGTGAGATTTTGTATTACAAGAAGATCTGTTTCGTGCAACGATTAACAAGAACAGTAGCAGCAGCAGCAGCAACAACAATACTTCAGTGAAAGATGAAAAACCTAGAATGAATGTTAAAAACTCTTAACAAGGGTGGCCACAGCCACTTGGTTTGTATGATGACCTCATATCAAAGAAATAAGTTTGCAGTAAAAATCTTTGTAGTCAAGATGCTTCTGCATCTATATATATATTGAAAATATTGAATCAAAACCTTTTTCTTTTTGTGTGTTATTTTTAAGAGGTCTAGGCAGATATAACTTTGCCTAACATTCCAAGGTATCCAAGGTGAAACTATTAGGGCTTTTTTTCTTTTAGATATTGATAAATTTTTATTGAAGTTTTTAGTTTCTTGTGGCCTTTCAACTTCATTTGTTAAAGTGAATTGACTCCTCTGTGACACAGCACTGTGTGTATTTTTTTTCTGATGGAGAGAAAATCCAAAACGTTACTAATTTTAGTCTATAAACATTTAATCACACTTTTTACAAAGATTTAATTGTGAATAAAACATTGTACACTAAATGATAAAAATAATTTTATAAAACTAAGTATGGATATGTTCTTGTTGCTAAAAATATATCTATACCTATATCCATGTTTTTGTAGCTACAAATAAAGATGATAGAGTCAGAGTATTTCAGCAGGATAGTTACACTAAGTTGGGACACTTTGTATTATATTGTCTTCCTTAGGCTCTTTTTATCTGCAAATGGGAGAAAACAATGTTATAAAATTCATAAAACTAAGTGTACCTTAGGATTACAAGCAAGATTGTTTTCCCATTTTTATTCAGCATATATCAAGAAAAATAATGTAGATAAGGTACTCTAGAAAGAGGTAAAAATATAAGGCAGTCATCCTCAATCATTCAACAGTAAATGAGGAGATAGAAAACACACATACAGACTCACAAGCACACACACACACAAAGAGTACATCTACAGAGTGACATATTAAACAATGACAATTCAAATATTAAACATAAGTAATATAGCTTGAGATTGTCAAGTACGAGATGGCAGATGAGGTTAATCATAAAAGTACTTTCTTGATAAGGTGAGATTTTATTGTGTTTAAATAAAATACTTTGTAAACTTCAAGAGCATATCCATGAACTAATATTGTGTCTGTTTACATAACAGTAACTGATGTCCTTACTCAATCTTTAGGTGTCAGGCTGAAGAGAATTATATGGATGGTCCCTACTGCGGACGTTCAGCAATGCTAATACAGGGGGCATATTTTCATCCCAGTGACTGACAGTATATGGGCCATGGGCCATGGCTCATACTTATTTAGCTAACACCAGCTGACAGCTACACTTTGGAGGTCAGCCAAAGAAATTAAGAGAAGGGGGCATTACATGGACTTTCTTTCCCTTAAAAATAATCAAATAGAATGGATACATTGAGGAGAGGCTATTTTTACAACTTTTATGTGAATACCTCTCACATCAAGTTGTGAAGTGTTTCTAAGATTAAAAAGTGACGATGGAAAAAGGAGAACCCTGTTGTGGTAACAGAAGATGCATTAATTTATAGGGACTGGTTGACATACCTTCTTATAATGAAGTCTTAGATAGGTTTGGTGTTGTTTCTCTTTGTCTATAAGCTAGGTATGAGGCACAAGTCATACAGGAGTGAGTAAAAATAGCATACTCTGCTTGTTTTAAAATATCTACATTACTCATCCCATTGGTGGGGTATAACATCCAAGGTGTCATCTGTAGGAGACACTGCGTGCTAACAGCTTTCACAGCAGGAGTGTGTAGCTAGAGATCTTGAAAAGATTCAAAGCTTAATATCTGTTAAGAATCTCTTTTACAAATCCAAGCGTGTATATTGGAAAGCATAATGAAAGGAATTATTTTTTCACAGGAATTATTCTGAAATAAATATCTTTCCATGTCTTTTAATGTCTTTGTAATTGTGAGCATCTTGAAGGCTACAGCTAAGCTAGTTTCTCCCTTTCCTCCCTGTGCCTTTATTTCAGCCATTATTTTTTCTGTTATCTGTTCTTTTCCCTTCTACGCCATGACATAGTATATACTTCATCCAAAAAAGTATTCTAACTTTGGATTCAATCAGGCCAATCCCTTAAACATTATAATTTCTAGGTCACTTGTTAATTTCTCCAGCACATTCATTCTTTCATTCATTACACAAATATTTATTGAGTCCATTTCTGTGTCAGACACTCTACTGAAGGCAGGGGATGATAGGAACCACAGACTGTACACCCTGCTCTTGAGCTTGGAGGCTGGAGGCAGAAACATGAGTAAATAATTCCAATTCCATGTGATGAGTACCATGAGAGGGAGTGGCTCAGTGCACAGCAGAGCAGCATGCTCCTGGTTGTGGAGGAAAGAGTCAAAAAAGCCCCTAGTGAAGAAGCTGTAAAGTGATCCCATGGAGATCTGAAGCTCAGATACGCTCATGAAGGAAGTTAGTTAAGCAGCAAGCATTGCTGAGTAAAAGATCAACTTATACTTGGAGAGAGGATCTATGCTAAGTGAGCATGGATAATTTGTAGAACAAGAAGTCATCACGGGTAACAGAGACGTAGTAAATGTGTTAATGTAATTAGTGGCACAAAGTCTAGTTAAGGAAGTAGAGACAATGAGATTTTTATTTTTAGTTCAAGTTAAAATTAAAAAACAGAATGGCAACAACTAGCATTCTAATAGGTTATGAATTCATCTTAAAGGATACGTCATCCATTTAGTTTATGCAAAATTGTGATCATGTCAAATTTGTGTGTTAGCAGATTAATATGGTTATGAAATAGAGAACGGTTTGAGTAGAGCAAGGTTGGGGTCAGAAAGAAGAGTTTCCTTAGGATGGGACTTGAACTAAAGTTATCAAACACATCAGAATAGTTAGATTTAAGAGTTAATAAGTAGGCAAAATAAGTGGTATATTTTTGTTGATTTGGATGTAGATTCTGAAAGAGTGACTCAAAGATGCTTCTTGAATTTCCTGTTTGATAAGCAGGAGTCAAAAAAATAAGAGTGACAAGAGAGTCAAATGCCAAGAGAATATAAGTAACATAAGAAGTGAAAAGCATGCAGTGGCTTTAGAATCAACGAGGTTCCCCTTGACAACAGCAATTTTTGTGAAGATGTAGGAATGAAAAAGGTTTTGTGTTGAGTCACTGATGAGAGAGTTGGGAGTGAAGAATGCTTTTGTAGAGGATTCAACATTCATAAAGAGAAGTAAAAGATTATGAAAACAAATGGGAGTCATGTCATTTCTCCCCACCTTGGTTATCCTACTCATCTCTTGTGTTGTCGGGTGGGAGGGGTGGCAGGAGAGGGTGCTTGTGACATGAATGGACTCACAACCTACTTGTTTTGATGCCAAAACTGAAAAAAAAAAAGAAAACAGTTTCCAATTCTTAGTTAATAATAGCACATACCTCTACAGTGATAAGTAATATATCTAAACACTAAATGGTAATTTTTAACCTTATTATAGCCATTATCATTTAATGCCTATAAAAACTGAAATGATTATAGAGATATTTGGTACAGAGTTGATTGACCTTATTCTCTCCTCCATGAGGGAATATAAGAAACTTTAGTAATTTATTGAATAAATGTTTATGTGCCTTTTCCAGTGTACTGAGGTTGGTAGTAAATTATTTTTGTACAACATTATTTATGAGGCTCAGAGAGCTTAATTTTGTCCTGGAATCACACAGATACTACATGACAGACCTAGGGACTAAATGTGAATTTTTCTGACAGCAAAGCTCATGAAGTGCATGCTATGTGTCACTTCTAAAACAAGAGGTAACTATCACTCTTTTCCCAATATTATATGAATAATTCAGTCTGTAACATGATAGAATATATCATTAATATGCTGTCTTGGTTGAGCAGGGTCACTAACATCAAGGAAGCCTGTGTAATCTTGAGTCTGAATCACCTTTAGCTTCACTTTCCTCATATTTAAAGGGGGGTAATAATAGTAACTATTATTTGTATATAGTATAAAGATTAAAGAAATAATCTATATACAATTCTTCACAAAGTAAAAACCTCAGACATCTTAGTGGTAATAACAGCAGTAATACTAATATTAGTTTTACCTGGTGACATTCTTAATTTTCTAAAGACATAACTATCAGTACAAGGAAATTATATCTGTTCTTTTGCCAAATTTGGGTAATGGAGTCAGTCATCCAGTAAATTCATCCACAGATAGAATTTGACATGCAACTTTCTCTGTTAATTGAGTTGAATTACTTGAGAAAGTTGATTTTTCTTCTCACAAATATTCAGAAGATCATTCACCTAAATTAACTTTGTTACTTTATCTGCATCATTTTTCCCTAAAAATCACATTATAAGCATCTTGTTTGTACCTAAAGTTGAATTGGAAAGAATATATAAAATACCTCTCTATTTCCTTTTTATGTGCATGCCACTTTGAAAGTATTCACTCTGGATTCCTTGTACTCTCCAGTGACACAGCTATTTATTTTTTCCTAAGTGTTTAATATTCATTTCACTTCGCACATGTTTAATCCTCTTCAGTCAGTTCTATTAAAAAAGGATTAAACTTTACTAAACATAGCAACAAATATGTTTAAAAATTGTTTTCAATTTCATTTAAAGTATAAGCTTCATAGAATAACTTAGAGTTTAAGAAAAATATGAATAGAACAGAAGAAAATTATCTTAATTATAACATTGAAATCATATTTGTAGTGATTGCCAACTGCAGTCACATATACAAGAGACATGGGGGAGAAAGAAAGCTCAGATGGTTTATTAGAGGATGGAGAGAATATATTTACACATTTTCCATGTAACTGCTTGACCTAGGGTTATTTTTCAGTATTTGCTGCAAGTTGAACAGGTGGGACTTACAACACAAAAATGAACATATAAATTTCTTCCATCTAGGAGCCAACTTAGCTCCAATACCACTGTTTCTTGTTTGTTCACTGTGCAAATGAAAACCCCTGGCTATGTAAATGAGAAATATTTGTCTAAGTTCACTGTGTTTCTTCATCTTTAAAATTGGTATGCTACCTATCTATTTCAAGTAGCTATATTGACAATGCTTGGTTACAGTGTCTGCTTCATAAATTGCACCCCAATTTAATGTTTTGAAATTATTTAACAAATTCTATAAATTATAATAATATTTAATCCTCTGAAATGTTAATGTTTATATTGAGATACTAATCATTCCTATATCTTTACATGCCACCCAAAAACTTGACCTTGAATGAAAGTACCCAGATATGATCAGGGTTTAGATCGAGACCTCATGAGGTAATGTTTGTGTCTTCTAATTTGATGGAGTCAAACACTCCTTTGAAAGATTGCCATTAAATATTACATTTGTTAAAAGTCAGGTCTGTTTTTTGGTGTCCACTTTTACTCTTTGTCACATGTCCTAGAGACAGAGTTGTGGAGTTAATTTTCTACAACACAACAAGTTTATAAAGACCAACATGGAGACCAACAGCCCTATACAATATGCTTGGTTTCTAAGAAATAGTGAAACAAAACACTTTCAGTCATATATATATATATATATATATATATATATATATATATATATACACACACACACACATACATTATATTCCTTATTGGTCAGGGGTACTTAAAACTGAAAGAGAGTGAAAAGTAAACTGTGGCCCTTTCCTTTGTGGTCCACATGTGAGCTATTCCCTGGCTGAAAGTTTTGACCATCACCTTTCATGGTCTATTGCCTTTATCCGGTCTAATGCCACAGCATTGCAGATTTCATGGCATTTAACAGAAAATTCTTCTGATGCTTCTTTTGAAGACTGCCTAAAATGGAAATATCTTCTTTTCTCTTTCAAAATCTTCTTTTATTTTTTTGTTATTATGTTCATTTATTTAGAAGTAACATCTCATAAATATTACTATTGGATAAAAAGATACCTCCATGTATTGCTCATATAAACACTCCACAGTTGGTTAATTATAGAGAAACACTTGGAGATCCTACTGTTTCTAATTGTCACTGTACCAAGGTGGCTGATAGTTACACACAAAAACAAGAAGTGGCCATCATTTTGAATGAGATTAACCATGGAATCCTAAAGTAAAGTCATTCATTAACCATCTGCCCAGATTGAGCTATGGCCAACTCCTTTCTAATATGAATAAAACTTATATTGGTAACTTCATTTATTATTCCTTAAAAGTTGCTGATATAAAAATATAGAAACATAAGCTGAATGGATTTTACTTCAGAAATATCTAATTATATCAAGTCTTTTTATTATTTTATCAAGTTGAAAATTTAAGAGCAATGAAAATTTAAATACTTGAAGAAATTTTTAAAAATAACATTTTAGGTATGAAATTTTTTTTCTATTTTTCCTAGAGAAAAGATGACTGTGTCATTTAAGATTTAAAAACATACCAGTTAAAATTCAAAATAGAAAGTAAAATTGTTGGTCAAATATATTGTTTAAAGGATTATGAACTGATGTTAAAGCATAATCTGCCTACTACATGCACACATGCAGGGCAAATTGGCCAATGTAATAACTCTCTATTCCATACATTCTATTTTTTAAATCCCATACTAAATAGCAAGCACCTTTCATTATATTTAGCCTTATACGAACTTGAAGCTCAGAGAAAAATCTCGAATCTATTATCTGAACTACCTAAATGGCTATTTACTATGCAGGGAAGTATTTTTTTTTTAGTTTCATAAAAAGTGAAAATTACAACTTAAACAGTAATCATGAATACAATATTTTAAGTAAATATTAAGAATTAAGAGGTTTTTAAGTCCAAATGATTTATGTTTCAAAAATAAATTAACACTTAACATCCCTAAACTATTAAATATTAAGAGTAATATTTTGTTCTATATAAGCTAAAAACTGCCATTTAGTCTGAACTTTTCGTTTAGTCTGAAACACCATTGGTAGATAAGTAGATAAGATGCACTACTATTATATGTACCTCTAACAAATTTAAAAATATACTTCCAAAAAGACTTGATACAATGTTTTCATATCACTTAAATTTTTTTCATATTATGGATATGTTTATATTTAATATATTCTTAAAATAATTCATTTAAAATATATGAAACAATGTAACTATCACACTCACTTGTGTGGCTCAGTGGATTGAGCACTGGCCTGCAAACCAAAGGGTTCCTGATTCAACTCCCAGTCTGGGCACATGCCTAGGTTGCAGGCAAGGTCCCCAGTAGGGGGCGTATGAGAGGCAACCACACATTGAAGTTTCTCCCTCACCCTCTCTAAAAATAAATAAATAAAACTTTAAAAAAATAAAATAAAATAATGTAACTGTTAAATATATTGGCCTGCATATAGTAATAAAAATATCCTAATTTTCAGAGATTCTGAAATGTGGAAAAATAGGCATCTTAGACAATAAAAGGGTGTATGACATCTTATTTATTAATAAACTAGAGTAGGTCAAAGCAGTGAACAATTAATTGTATAGAAAAATAAAAGAAATCACTTTATATTTCATGTATACATACTTATCAACCGAAGTAATCCACAATTAACAAAAAGTACATTTGTTCTCAGTCATCTAGACTTATGAATCTAAAACTTGACCCACTGCATGCTTGTGAGATGTACTTAGCACTCACAATGAATTAATGTTATTTAATGGAAACTACTTGACCTTATCAGAACCTGAATTTTAGTTCATAATTTTTCTATTTTACTTGCTGAAAACATATTGTAAAGCATATTTGTTAGTAATGATTATGAGAGTTCACATTAGTGTACAGGCTATCTGTATCTCTATATATCTAGATGAAAAATATTTAATAGAGAAGTTAAATAAAAATTACAACAAAGGCTAAAGAGCTGTAAGTGGTTTGTAAGGTTTAAATTTTCCATAGTTACCACACCTGCTTACGTATTAATTTTTTAATTTCTCTGTCTTCTAACTCTCAAGGCTGGACACACACACACACACACTTACATACATGCTGTAGTTCCCCCACTCCCCTATCCATGGTTTCTCTTTGTGAGGTTTCAGTTACCTGCAGTCAATAGTGGTTAAAATATTAAGTGGAAAATTCCAGAAATAAACAACTTATAATTTTTAGTTTGCAAGCCATTCTGGGTATTGTGATGAAATCTGGTGCTGTCCTGCTCTGTCAAGCCTGAGACATGAACCCATCACTTTGTCCTGCATTTCCATGCTGTCCATGCTACCTCTTACCTGCCCAGAGGTCACTTAGTAGCTGGCCGGGTTTTATCAGACTGACTGTCATGATATTGCAGGGCTTGTATTCAAGTAACTCTTATTTTACCAATAATGGCTTCCAAAGTACAAGAATGTGATGCCGACAATTTAGATGTGCCAAAGAGAAGGCATAAAGCACTTTCTCTAAGTGAAAAGGTAAAAGTTCTTAATTTAATGAGGAAAAAAATAGCATGCAGAGGTTGCTAAGATCCATAGTAAGAATGACTCCTCTATCCATGAAATTTTGAAGGAGAAAAAATAAATTTCTGCTACTTTTGCTGTCACACCTCAAATTACAAAAGTTGCCTGCTCAGTGCTTAGTTAAGATGGAAAAGATTAAATTTGTGGGTGAGAGACGTGAACAAAAAATGTCTTCCAGTTGACAGCAAAGTGTTGTGCTAGAAAATACTGAGCTTATAGAAAATCTGCATGTGTATCTTTAAATACATGTAACAGACAGAGTGATTTTAGATGGACTTGATCCTTTTGTTCTACAAATTATTAAAATTAAGTGTTTCTTATGAGTGAGACATTATGTTTGCTTTCTTTTGCCTTTTTGTCTTAAGTTACTCACATGAAACAAATCCCCTCTTTAGTTCCAAATTTAAGTTCTCTGAGAGTTAGGCATTATCATTCATTTGCTTAGAAGAAAAAGCCATGTCTAAATTTGAGCCTTTTCAAAAACTTCACACCTTATGACTTCATAAATTATAGAACATAATCATAAGAGCTGGGGGGTCCTGGGTTTGAAATATGTGTAGTATGAAAACAGATATATTGGTTTAGAAACACTTTGAAACTGTCAAAATTTGATCATCCAGTCAAGCCTGCAGAGGAGAGGAACAAATAGGGTGTCTGCGATTGGAAACTCCAATGCTGAGATGTGAGATGTGCTAAATAAAGCAAAATTATGATATAAAAATTCTTATGGAAAAGAGAAACTAGGAAACAAAATGGATATAAGTGAGAACAGGAAGAAGGCAAAATCTCACCAAAAGTTCAGAGAAGAGAAAATATATAGTCATGACCAGGGAAACCCTGAAAGGAAACAGATACTGCCAGAAAATGAGGGAAATTTTCCTTTCCCCACCTCTTTCACGTGAGCAGTGACAGCTAATGTTATTTCTCAAAGACAGTGATAGAAAAAGAATTTCAGAGGGAGCTGCATCCTGCAGAGAGCAGAAGACTTGTGCTAACAGCCCTGTGTGTGTAAGGACTTTGGAAACAGAAAAATGGCATCACCACTCCTCATGTCTTCAGATAAAGTGAAAAACTTGAAGATCACACCCAAGAAACAAGTCAATGTATATGGAAGACTAACAAGTCATCTAGATCTACAATGGCATCTAGAAAATCTATGCATATGAAAAGGCATTGCATTTAGCAGTGCTGTTTGGGCAACAAGTCTTGGCCAGACCTCTAGATATTAGTAGCAATGTGATCAACAGCATAAAGGAACTCTCATTTATATATATATTCTAATCTGTATATACTAGTTCTCATATGTGATCTGAAGAAAATGTTATTGTTAAGTATGTTTCTGATACCCTGATTCAAGTTGACTCTAGAAGCATACATACCAAGGCCTGTCCAGAAATTGTCTAGCCATGCACTATGAAAAATAGAGACACTTATTGAAGAAGATACAAGACCCCAGAAGCACTGTACATAGGACAATGATGCCTCATTCCCTTTCAAAGTAGGCACATTGGGACCTCACACAGTTCTCCTAATCATCACCAACCATCCCATTGTATTTTTCTGAATCTCACTGATAGTCTAAAATCTCTTCCCTTTCAAAGATGTTTAGTTTTGGGAAAATCCAGAAGTTGCAGGGCACCAAATCTGGGCTGTACAGGAGCTGAGTCACCTGGGTGATTTGATGTTTTGCCAAAAATCTCTGCACAAGACAGAATGCATGAGTAGGTATGTTTTGTGATGAAGCTGCCAATCACCAGTTTCCCTTAGCTGTGGCTTTCTGAATCATCCAAATAGTCTCTGAGGAGGAATTTCAAGCTTAACACAAAATTTGATGCAGATTCATTTCTCTATTCGCTCAGTCATTTTGAATGTGACGGCCACTCAGTACACATGCTCACTCAACAGCATCTACTGCCCCCACTGACTAGTATAGTGAAGTCTTCATTGTTCACACATACGCATTCCCGTCCGTTCTCCTTGGCTGACAGTTACATCAATGTCTTGCAATCCATTCTTATTATATTAACAATGGTTGGACTTTTCCCAGACAGACCTTATATATCAGCTTCGAAGAAATCCAGGCTCAGCAGACAGAATTGAAAGTGAGTGGACACGTAATTGAGACTCCAATGGATATTTGATAACATCATGAGATTTGGTTTTTAATGAAAAATATATGAAATATAGAATGTATAAATACAAAATTATATAAGGCAAGATTGTTTATCTTTTTTCCTGGAATTTATATTTCCCTTTCTCATATTTGTTTATTTTCTTCTTACATTATCTATGGCTGTACTAAACATCTTAGTTCCCCATAAAATTTTCACTCATAATCAATAATCAAACTTTTCTTTCTAATATAGCAATGGCTTTTAGTACTTCTTTTCTTAATAGGAATTTACAAAATGAACTTTACTGTCAAAACTTTAGTCACTTCAGGGATCTATAGGTCTCTAGTGAATCTCTTGATAGAAGTAGATTTCATCAAAGATGCCATGTGTGTACATTTGTGTGTGATATGATATTACTTGCAACATTTTTAAGCACAAAAGAATTTCTATGAGAAGTCATTGCATTCAAAGTTAGGCATCAAGTAAACTTCATATGAACAACACTGCATTGGAGGCATGATAGTGGTTTACCATTTAAACATATAAATTATGATTATAATTCTTATGTAAATCTAATGTTTACCAATTTCAAAGAGAAAATTTTACCACTGGTGATAGAATAATCAGGCACACTGGAAAGCACATACATGTGTATGGTTCAGTGTGGATTCATAGCAAACCTCATGAGTATAGATTTTTGAGAGCCAAGCTTAGTGGGGTGCTACTAATCTTTGTTACCACTATTTTCAAAGTATTTGTTAGCCTTCCCTTGCCTCTTGAAGAAGCTTTGCATTGTTAGAAAGCCACAAGCAGTTGATTAAACAAATGCTTTAGGCAGGAAGCATCAAAAAAGTAAGGTGTATTATTATCCCAATCCAAAACTTATGTGTGAAATCTTCCTTCAACAGTTATTTTTTCCAAATGTTTTGAGCTTATTCCTCAAAATTTGACTAACTTGAGGGTATTTTGGCAGTGTCTTATAAAGTGAACACCTCTACAGAAACAACAAAGTAATTGTTTCAATCTAAATGAAAAAATAGTTTAATAATGCTCAGTGTCCTCACAAATACATATATATCCTCTCCTTATGGAGAATAGCTAGTGCAGTTATTTACTATTCACCATATTTTTTGCAATTTTTTCAAAACTGTAATTAATGTTTATTAAAATCAGAAAAGTCCCTAATATATCATATGAAAGTATTACATACACACAGCACAAACATTTTCACATACACTCCCTTTTGATTTAATTACAATGTTAGTATGCTATTTACCTTATTAGTTAAAATAAACTCACCAGGAAAGGGTTTGAAGGAAACTAAAATTGCAGATAATGAATAAAGCTAGAGATTACAATTTAAAAGATCACACTGGTTATCTGGTTACCTCACTGTCATAATTCTAGAAAGTTTGGAGGAAAAAAACTATGTGAAATTTTCACATTAATAAACAATTTAGAGGTTTTTTTGGTTGTGTTATTGTAGATTTTCTAAAGATCTTATTCCTCCCTAGGACCTCCAAGACAAAGGTCAATATAATTATGTCATGTCTTCAGATACCAGGTTGAAGTTGTCAAAATAGTTTACTTTTTTGTGGTTAGTCCATACATCACTCTTCTGTGCTGAGAAATTAATACAGGCTGTCAATATACTTGGACCAAGACAGTAAAGGGCTGTCAAAAAGATTCCCATGTTGTCGAATTTGTTAGGAAACTCTGGGGCATAGGGTGCAAAAGGGGAAGCATTAAATTTATTGACTTTTAAATTTTTTTCTGTCAATAACTTCGAGGGGACTGGCAGTCTCAGGTCTGAGACTGTGGTTCCCTGAGGACTGCTAGTCTTACCTCTTCGGTTAATATTCTCTTCATTTCCATGGACTGCAGGTACTGTGTTACTAAAAAAGTGCCCGCTATGCTTTCTTGTATTGCTATTTGGATTTCTCCTGCTATTCTTATCTGTGTGTACCGTGTGTGCTCTTCACACATATCTGCATTCAACAGGTACTGTTGGTTTCACTTTGAACTAGCATGAACAGGAAAATTTAGTTAGCATTAGAAAGTGGAACTTCAACCTCCTTTCAGAGCACTTTAATTCAGTCTACATTTTGTTTGTATCAAATACAACACAGTGTAGCACCTGTTGTGATTTTATAAATATAATGGGAACTCGTGGAAAAGATGAATATGTTCTTTACCTCCTATGGTAGCACTCTTCATACACAACAGCTCAATGGAGAATAGAGGAAAGAAGAGAGGCAAAGGTTACTAAGATGTTTGGAGATGATGGAGATGGCATCGTCGCTGTTCGATTTCAGACTTGTTGGTTCACTCTCTCACTAGGATTACTCATTATAAAGATTATAAGGTGTGGTAGCACCAAGATTGAAACTTAAATGTTGTTTATATGATATTACCCAATGTAATGGTTTCCTGGGGCTGTAATAGTTTCCTGCCACTACAAAGTGCCAAGAACTGGATGACTATAAAATGTAAAAGTGTATTGCCTCACAGTTCTGGAGGCTAAAAGTCTGAAGTCAAGGCATCAGCGGGGCCATGATCCCGCTGAAGTTTGTCTCCTCCAGCTCTGGGAGTCCCAGGCATTCTTTGGTTGATGGCAGCATAACTCTGATCTCTGCCTCTGTCTTCACCTGGGAGTCTGTCCTTGTGACTGCATATCATATTCTTACAAGGGCACATGAGTTGGGTTAAGAGCCCACCCCACTGCACTGTGACCTCATCTTAACTAATTATATTTATAATGACTTTATTGTTAAAATAATTATTCTGGAGGTAGGACTTTTTGAGGACACAGTTAACCCTATCACATATCACAAAAAATAGAACCTACAATTGTATTTTGGGCATTAAGCAAAGGCAATATAAAATTAATGGCCCAGAGAAGCATTTATATATATTGTGACAGAGAAATTGTCTTAGGATAAGCTTGGTTGCAAGTGTGTCTGGCATCTACCATACTGAATATTTTATTGTCTATGAATAAATGACCCAAGACATGTAGTCAGTGGGATTTCTGGTAGAACTTTAGGTAGAATATCATTGCTCAGAAGTCTATCTTAATTCTTGTTTTTTTCTGTTAATATATTGTACGTATATTATTTTTATATATGTGAATCTACTTATAACATTATAATATTAATAGAACCATCATATTTCAAAAAGAGCAGGGGTATTAAATTAAATGTTCATTTGTCATGCTGTCTAAGAACACAGTTTATTTGTCCCGTCTTGGGATCTTGCAGAGGACAAAGAACTCAGTTTTTTTCCAGTCATTTTTTTTGGTGGATCCTTCCCTAATATTTGACATCATTGATATACATACTAAATATTTGGTAATATGACCCACTGTTCTGTATATTTGGTACATAGTTTTAAATTTTCTACTTGCCATACACACTTTATCAGTAAAGCATTTAATATGTTTGTTGTCAAACAATCCAACTGTACCCACATGTTTTTCCTTTTTCACATGATACAATACAATAAAATCCAACCTATTCACTAAAAAGGGGAGGAATGGAGTATTACTATGAGATTATCATATTTACATATGAACACATGAACATATGAATCCTGACAGAACTGTTCATAACTACTTGAAGTGGTCCAGTCATTCACCAGATATTTACTGAAATTTACTATGTGGAAAACTTTATTCTGGATGATCTTGAAAGATCAGCTAACAAAACAGACAAGAATCCTCACTCTAGGAATTTATATTCTAGTGAAGAAAGAATGAAAGTTTATATTAAGCTAGAAATATATACTTACACATACATGTTTATATAGAAATAGACTGAGCAAAACAAATTTAAACTAAAAAAATATTTCATATTGACATCTGCTAATTAAAAACTCAGAAACTTTGATGAGAAAATTCCTTTAATATTTAAAAACTCTGAGTATTAACTTTTATTATTATAGTTTCTAATGGAATAAAACATTAATATTTCATAAACATTTAACCATAAATAAAATTTCTCCTATCAATCCACCAGTTTATATTGATCAATGCCTTATTCTGATCTCTTTTTCTCTCTCCTTCTTTTCATATCTTATGAAAAAATACATATCTTTTTCATAGTTTCAATTATAGTGGTTATAAAACTATAATTCTAAATGTGGGAAGATGGAGAGGAGATAGGTGGGAGCGGAGTCCACTTCCCCTCGGCACCAGTGAAACACCTAGCTGATCTGAGGAACAGAGCGAACAGCCAATAGTATTCCAGCATATATAAAGATTGGAGACTAAAGATTGTAGAGGACATTGAAAGATCAGATGGTAAGAAGAGTGCTTAAGGACAATAAGGTCCCTGGGACCAGCGCGGGGACCAGGGTGACTGAAGCCCCCGGCCAGGGCGCAGGGTCTACTGCAAGATTCTTGGGAGAGAGCCAGGCTGGGCTGTGTGAGAGGCCAGGTGCTTGTTTGGACCAGGGACTTGAATAGGAAGAATTTCTGGAAAAGAAAAAGAGAAAATAGAGGCACTCGGTGGCAGTTTAGAGAATTCTCCGCAGCACCTGTGGCCTCTTGCACCCCTACCCCATCAGCCCCTGGACTGTGAACGTGGGATAAGCAGTCCCAGCACACACCTGAAGCCCAGGTCCATGTGCACCCAGATCAGCTGCCAGGCTGCCTGGGCACACAGGCCCAAAGCCCCGGGTTAGCTATGCACCATGATCAGCGGCCTGGGCGCCCACACCTTAAACCGGGGTGGGTACGCACCCTGATCAACGGCCTGGATGCCTGGGCATACAGACCCAAAGCCCCAGGTTGGGGTGCACCCCGATCAGTGGCCTGGGCAACCACACCTGAAGCCCCAGGTGGGTACACACCCTGATCAATGGCCTGACTGACCACAGGCCATCACATCTGAAGCACAGGGGACTGAACACCTCCCACCTATCCCCTGCACACAGAGCCCTGCAGGTCCTACTTGTTCTCTCGGAGGAAGGCAGAACACCTAGCAAAGGGGAGCTGCAGGGTTACGGGAGACTGCAATCCCAGGAAAGACTTGACTCACTAGGGGGCTGAACTACTCTGAATGAGCACCAAGAGCATCTAGCATCTAGGACAGCAAAGAGCAAGAAGGTGGAGTGTGAGTTGCCCCTAACTGGTCTACCTCAAGGACAGCACAACAGGAGGACTAAAGGTCTGGGGGTGGAGCAGAAGGACCCTGAGGAACTGGACTGGAGGCTGGACAACAGTGAATAGTGTGGCTCAGGAAGGGAGAGAAGTGAAACTAATCCCTCCACCCACCCCCTCCAGTTTCATAGACAGGAAGACCAGCAGAAATGACCTGACCTGACCAATTTAAAGCCAGCAGAAGACTTTTTTAAAAAAAATTCCTTCCTCCTTTCTTTTTTATTTCCTTCTTCCTTCCTTCCTTTACTTTTTTATTACTTCTTGCCTTCTTTTATTTATTTTTTTATTTTAATTTTTGTTAAAATGTCTTCTTCTTTTCTTTCCTCTGATCTTTTTTTATTTCTTCTTCCTTCCTCCCTTCCTTCCTTCCTTCCTTCCTTGCTTGCTTCCTTCCTTTCCTTTTCTATTCCTTTTTACTTCCTTCCCTTCTCCTTTTCTTTTTTTTCTCCTTTTCCCACAAGTGACACAATAAAACCTGGAGCTGTGAAAAGACAAGAGTTAGACCCACACAAGGGTCATCCTAATAACCAAGACAGTGAGACAAATTTCACTTTGCTACTCCAGAGAACTTGCAAGGTGGGAGCGGTGAACACCAGTACACCTGCTAGAAGAGAAAACCCACCAATAAAGGAACCACCAACGGATAATAACGGAAGAAGGTGAAGGAGGGAGTGGAAGCCACACTAACCTCAAGCCAGGACTGATCTGGAAATACAACTAAATAGTGGAGAAATTACTCAGAAAAAACAACTGAACAAGATTGAGAGAGAAGCCTCAAAACCTTGTACACAGAGAAGAATGAGCTTCAACACAAACTGTCCAAATGTTTACAACAGAATACAACATGGTGGACTGAGTGACCTTCAATTAACCAGCTCCAGGGAAGGGCCCGTCAAACAAAGACCCAACAACAATCAAAACCCAAAGACATATAGAAAGCCAACATAAATAACAACACAAGACCAGAGAGCTCAGGAGATTAAGGAGACAACACCACTGAATCCCACTGGCATTCTACCATAGAAGTTCATACCATAAACCCAGGGAGTAAGAACTTATCAATTTAAGAAGCAGAGGCCAACAAGAAGAGTCTCACAAACAATGGGAAGACAAAGAAACAATCCTCAAATGAAAGGAAAGGAGGAAGCCTCAGAAACAATGCTAAATGAAATAGAGGCAAGTCAACTATCAGATACTGAGTTCAAAAAAAATGGTTATCAGGAAGCTCAATGAGCTCACAGAGAATTACCAGAAACTACAGGGAAACTACAATGAACTCACTGCAAACTATATCAACATGAAAAAGGAAATAGAAACTATCAATAAGGCCCAAGAGGAGATGAAGAATACAATTTCTGAACTGAAGAACACATTACAAGGAATCCAAAGCAGACTTGATGAAGCAGAGGATCGGATCAGCGAGCTGGAGGACAAAGTAGGAAAAAACACCCAGAAAGAGCAAGAAAAGAAAAAGAGGGTCAGAAAGAATGAAGAGGGGTTAAGGGAAATGCAGAACAACATGAAACGTAACAATATCCGTATAATAGGAATACCAGAAGGAGAAGAAGAAGGGCAAGGGATAGAAAACCTGTTTGCAAAAGTAAAGATGGAAAATTTCCCTAACCTGATGAGAAAAAAGTCACACAAATCCAGGAAACACAGAGATACCCAAGCAAGGGGAACCCAAAGAGGCCCACTGCAAGACACATCATAATTAAAATGGCAAAATTCCAAGACAAAGAGAGGATCTTAAAGGCAACAAGGGAGAAACAGGAAGTAACATACAAGGGAGCCACAATAAGTTTAGCAACTGATTTCTCAATGGAAACGCTCCAAGCCAAAAGAGAATGGCAAAAAATATTCCAAGTAATGAGAACCAGAGGCCTACAACCAAGGCTACTTTACCCAGCAAGGCTCTCAAGGAAGATAGAAGGCCAAATAAAGAGCTTCCCAGACAAAAGAAGTTTAAAAGAATATACCTCCACCAAACTAGCTCTGCAAGAGATGCTAAAGGGACTGCTTTAAGGAAAGGAAGGAAAAGAGGAAGAGAGAGGAGCACAGGTATAAAAAAATGGCAATGAATAACTTCCTATCAATAATAATCTTAAACATAAATGGATTAAATGCTCCAATCAAAAGACATAGAATAGCTGAATGGATAAGAAAGCATGACCCACACATATGCTGCCAACAAGAGACCCACCTCAGGACAAAAGACCTACACGGACTGAAAGTGAAGGGCTGGAAACAAATTTTCCCAGGATATGGACAGGAAAAAAAAGCCAGGGTAGCAATACTCATATCAGACAAAATAGACTTCAAAAGAAGGACCATAAAGAGACACCCAGAAGGTCCTTCATAATACTCAAAGGAAGAATCCACCAAGAAGACATAAACACTGTAAATATATATGTACCCAACAGAGGAGCACCCAAATACATAAAGAAAATCTTGGAGTACTTCAAGAAAGATATCGACAGCAACACAATTATAGTAGGGGACTTTAACACCCCACTGTCAAAGATGGACAGATCTTCCAAACAAAATATCAACAAAGATATTGTGGCATTGAAGAATACCCTAGATAAAATGGACTTAACTGATATATATAGAGTTTTTCATTCCAAAGAAGCAAAATACACATTCTTTTCAAGTGTACATGGAATATTTTCAAAGATAGACCACATGATAGGACACAAAGCAAGCCTCAACAAATTCAAGAAAATTGAAATCATATCAAGCATTTTCTCTGACCACAAGGGACGGAAACTAGAAACCAACCTCAAAGGGAAAAACCTAGAACACTCAAAATCATGGAGACTGAATAGCATGCTTTTAAACAATGAATGGGTCAAGAACAACATTAGGTAAGAAATCAAAAATTTCTGGAAACAAAGAAAAACAAACTCAAAACAACCCAAAACTTATGGGACACAGCAAAGGCAGTCCTGAGAGGGAAGTTCATAGCGTTACAAGTCTACCTTAAAAGGATAGAAACATTTCAAGCAAACAACCTAACCCTACACCTACAAGAACTTGAGGAACAACAACAAAGACAGCCCAGAGCAAGTAGAAGAAAATAAATAACCAATATAAGAGCAGAGTTAAATGACATAGAGACTAAAAGCGCAATCGTAAGGATTAATGAGTCCAGGAGCTGGTTCTTTGAAAAGATAAACAAAATTGAGAAGGCTTTAAGCAGGCTCATCAAGAAAAAAAGAGAGAGGATCCAAATAAAAACAATTAGAAATGAAAGAGGAGAGATTACAACTGATTCCACAGAAATACAAAAGAGTGTAAGAACTTACTATGAAGAACTGTATGCCAAGAAATCTGAAAACCTAGGTGAAATGGACACATTTCTAGAAAAATATAATCTTCCAAAACTGAATGAAGAAGAAGCAGAAAACCTGAACAGACAAATAACAGCAGATGAAATTGAAGCAGTCATCAAAAAACTCCCAACACACAAAAGCCCTGGACCAGATGGTTTCACAGGAGAATTCTACAAAGCATTTAAGGAAGAGCTAACCCCTATCCTTCACAGACTATTCAAAAAAATCCAAAATGATGGAAGACTCCCAAACTCTTTTTATGAAGCCTGCATCATCCTAATCCCAAAACCAGATAAAGACACAAAGAAGAAAGAAAACTTCAGGCCAATATCGCTGATGAACATAGACGCTAAAATCCTCAACAAAATATTGGCAAACTGCATTTAGCAATACATTAAAAAGATCATACACCATGACCAAGTGGGATTCATCCCAGGGATGCAAGGATGGTACAATATTCGCAAATCAGTATACATAATACATCACATCAACAACAGCAAAGACAAAAATCACATGATCATACCAATAGATGAGGAAAAAGCATTTGATAAGATACAGCACCCATTTCTGATAAAAACACTCAGCAAAGTGTGAATAAAGGGAGCATTCCTCAACATAATAAAGGCCATATATGAGAGACCTACAGCCAAAATCATACTCAATGGACAAAAACTTAGAGCTTTCCCACTAAGATCAGGAACAAGACAAGGTTGTCCACTTTCACCACTTCTATTCAACATAGTATTGGAAGTTTTAGCCACAGCAATCAGAGAAGAAAAAGAAATAAAAGGCATCCAAATTGGAAAGTAGGAAACAAAACTGTCATTGTTTGCTGATTACATGATAGTGTACATGGAAAATCCTATACGTTCCACCAAAACATTGGTAGACCTAATAAATGAATTTGGCAAAACAGCAGGACACAAAGTCAATATCCAGAAATTAAAGGCGTTTTTGTATACCAACAATGAAACATCAAAAACAGAAATCAGAAAAAATAATCCCATTTGATATAGCAACAAGAAAAATAAAGTACCTGGGAATAAACCTAACCAAGGAGGTAAAAGACCTGTACTCAGAAAACTACACAACACTGAAGAAAGAAATCAAGGAAGACACAAACAAATGGAAGCATGTACCATGTTCGTGGATGGGAAGAATTGACATCATCAAAATGTCCATACTGCCCAAAGCAATTTATAGATTCAATGAAACTCCTATTAAAGTACCCATGACATATTTCACAGATATAGAATAAACATTTCAGAAATGTATATGGAACTATAAACGATCCCAAATAGCTGCAGCAATTTTGAGAAAGAAGAGCAAAGTAGGAGGGATCAGAATACCTGTTATCACACTGTATTACAAGGCCACTATAATGAAAACAGACTGGTACTGGCATAAACACATGCACATAGACCAATGGGACAGAACAGAGAGCCCAGAAATAAACCCATGTCTTTACAGTCAATTAATTTTTGACGAAGGGGATAGCAGTATAAAGTGAAGTAAAAATAGCCTCTTCAACAAATAGTGTTGGGAGAGCTGGTCAGCTACATGCAAAAAAATGAAACTCGAGCATTAATTTACACCATGCAGAAAAATAAATTCAAGGTGTATAAAAGAATTAAATATAAGTCGTGACACCATTAAAGTCATAGAGGAGAACATAGTCAGCAAAATCTCAGATATCTCATGCAGTAGTATTTTCACTGATATGTCCCCTAAAGCAAGGGACATAAAGGAAAGAATAAACAAATGGGACCTCATCAAAATAAAAAGCTTCTGCATGGCCAAAGAAAACAGTATTAAAATAAAAAGAGAACAAACTGTATGGGAAAACATATTTGCCAATGATACCTCAAACAAGGGTCTGATCTCCAAAATATATAAAGAACTCACATGACTGCACTCCAGGAAGACAAACAACCCAATTAAAAAATGGGCAAAGGACTTGAACAGAGACTTCTCTAAGGAGGACATACAGAGGGTCCAGAGACATAGGAAAAGATACTCAGTATTGCTAGCTACCAGAGAGATGCAAATTAAAACCACAAGGAGATACCACCTCACACCGGTCAGAATGGCCATCATAACCAAAGCAACAAACAATAAGTGTTGGAGAGGTTGTGAAGAAAAGGGAACCTTAGTGCACTGTTGGTGGGATTGCAAACTGGTGCATCCACTATGGAAAACAGTATGGAATTTCCTCAGAAAATTAAAAATGGATCTGCCATTTGACCCAGCAATTCCACTGCTTGGATTATATCCTAAGAACACTGAAACACCAATCCAAAAGAACCTATGCACTCCAATGTTCATAGCAGCACAATTTACAATAGCCAAGTGCTGGAAGCAACCTAGGTGCCCATCAGTAAATGAATGGATCAAAAAACTGTGGTTCATCTTCACAATGGAATTCTATGCAGCAGAAAGAAAGAAGGAGATTCTAGCCTTTTCGACAGCATGGATGGAACTGGAAAGCATTATGCTAAGCAAAATAAGCCAGGCGGTGAGGGACAAATACCATATGATCTCACCTTTCACAGGAACCTAATCAACAAAACAAACAAGCAAGCAAAATATAACACACTGAAATTGAGAAAAGGCTGACAGTGACTAGAGGGGAGACAGGAGGGAATTCCAGGGGAAAAGGGTGAAGGGTTTGTAGGAACAATTATAAAGGGCACATGGACAATAACAGGAGGTGGGGTGGGGGGGTGGAAATGGGAGGGAGATGGGGAGGGCTGGAGATTAGTCTGGGGTGGGGGGAAAAGGTAGAAAACTGTACTTGAATAACAATAAAATTAGAGGGGGAAAAGTCCATCCCTTACAAAGCTTAATTAAAACCAGCTACAGATGGTGTGTGGTAGAACTTTGTACCTGAAACCTGCATGATTTTGTTAACCAATGTTACCCCAATAAATTCAATAAAAAACAAAAAAAAACTATAATTCTTTATTGTTTTATGTAAAATGTTCATAAAATGTCTGCTTTCTATAGGGTCATTATTTATCATATTCATGGGGCCTCAATCTATCATATAACTATGACTTAATGTGTACTCTTTTGTTTAACTTAAAAAATCATTATTATAAAACCATGTAAAATAAATTTTTATACAAATTTCTTTAATTTCTTCCTTTGGATTTTCCCCTTATGACTAAGATGAAAGGTTTCTCACAATAAGGGCTGGAATAATTTATGATTTTTACAATATATTGATAAATTGCCATTCAAAAAGTTACTTCATAATCTTCAACATTATCATTTTTACCTATCACAGCACCTGTCATTCCATCAGCACATGTTACCATCTGTGTGAAACTTCTGGTGATCTCTTTTTTCTTAGAGAAATTGATGAATTAACATTGTAAATTGTGAACTGAGCATGGCCAGATAATAGCTTGAGTTTTGTTTCTTCTCAGTTCTCATGATTTTACAGTTTTACTCCTTAAAAAATATTTGTTATGAAAATAACTTATAATAATGAGTATTTATTTTTAAAAAAGATTTTATTTATTTTTAGAAAGAGGGGAAGAGAGGGAGAAAGAGAGGCAGAGAAGCATCAATGTGTGGTTGCCTCTTGCACACCTCCTACTGGGGACCTGGCCCACAGCCTAAGCATGTGCCCTAAACTGGGAATCAGACAGGTGACTCTTTGGTTTGCAGGCCAGTGCTCAATCCACTAAGCCACATCAGCCAGGGAAATAATGAGTATTTTCTTGTTGGGTATTGCCCTGCCTAGTTTCAGAAGCTGTCACCCCTCATGACTAAGGCTGAGTAAAAAGACCTTGGGACCATAAGCCACTAAGGAGACAAACCTATCTTCCTTGTAGGGGTGCCACCTCTGCCCCCTTTTACTTCACCCTGCTTGGCCCCATGAGGATGACTAGTTAGCCAATGATGGGTAAGATTCCTCAAAGGAGGGATGACCTAAGACAGGTACAGTCATGAAGGGGCCCTCAGGGAAGGAATTGGGGCTATAGGAAAAGGGGGTGATGGACCCTCACACCTCAGCTTTGACATAGCCTGAGTCCTCATTCTGTCTGCAAAAAGTCTCCTGATCTCTTGGCTGCTTTACTTCCCCTGTCCAACTTAAGCCTGAAACAATGACAGAGGGCAGTGCAGCCCTGTGCTGGAAAGGGTGGATTCCATGGGGCAATCAGGCCTAAGAAAGAATGCATAAAATCCTATGAAACCTGCTTTGCTAATACCCTCAATTTAAATGATAAGGATCCAAACATAAAATGAATTTGTTTCCCAAAGTTTTATGGCCCTTTAGCTATCTGACCCTGATTCAGAGTAAGCCCTCATAGTTCTTTGAATGTTATCTATTGTTTGATCATTACTGCCTGACAATGATTGATGAGCTTTACCTGTATTCCTGTACAAATTGAGCCCAATAAAATCTCATTGAGGAAAAGGCTCTTGGCCCTTCTCCTTTGAGAGATTGCCCACCTTTCCTCCCCAAGCAGATCATGTCTTGGTAGACTTATTCTCATCTGTAGCAGCTGGGAGGGCCCTGTGGGTGGAGCCCCCCCACATTTTCTTACTACAAGTAATTCCCCCATAGTTAGCCAAAGTTAAGTCAGAGTTTTGTCCATTTTTATTGTGACAAAACAGATGTCATAACAACAATGGGGGCAGGATAGGGCTGATCATTATGGCTGCAATAGGCAAACTTTAAGCTGTGAGATTTTCAGGGGAATGGTGTTGCCTGTTTCTTTCTCTTTCTTTCTCAATTAGATTTAATATTGTGTAACTTTGTTCATTAACCAATTATCAATGTGTAATGTCAACTGAAGCATAGGATTGGGAAGGATATACAGAATAGATTTCCCTCACACATTGGAAAAATAAAATGTGTCTCATAAAATCATAATATTTCAATGACTCTTGTAAGACTAATTTGGCCATAGTTATGGCGAGACTATTCTAATGTTTTATAAGTGTAAAAAATGAGTTAATTAAGTTTAAAAAATCTTTTGCTTTCAAAAAATAACCGATTTTTTTAAAAAAAATTAAAGTGCAGTAAATGAAATCTAGAACTTGACCTAGTTAGAAAGGCTAAATTTTTATTTGGAATGACATTGTGTAATGTGCTTCATTTATATTATAAGTAAAGTTATATCTACTGTATTTAGAGATGGAAGAGACAGAGAAACAAATGAGTTCCTTGTTTTTATTTTTAAACAGTAAATTTCTAAGAAAGTACAAAACATTTGCTTGTAGACACTTCTAAATGTTAACATGCAATGACTGAGTCATTCACTTGATCCATCTATTAACTAGGAATCTTAAAACCTACATGCCTATTTTGTAAAGACAAAAAATAGTACCTTTAAAATTAATACCTTGTGCTGTCATTTTTTCCCCTTTATCAACGGTATTATTTACACCTGCAAATCCTTGAGGTCTCTGAGTTTCTATTTTTTCTTCCCATACCAATGATTTGAGGTATTAGTGCAGACTATTGATTCTATGCTGCTGAGCTCTCTAGATTATGGCAGACAAAGGGGTCTAGGGGTATGTCTTAAAAACACCATTTACTGTCAAAATTCACATTGTAAAAATGACATTCCTAGCTTTATAACTGTGTAGCTTGTACTGTGTTGTCTCCCAGTGGACAAGGTCACTTGCTTTTGAGACTAATTCTCATTCTTTGTTTTCAACTTGGGTTGAAAATATTATTGCATATCTCTGCAGTCTGGGTCTTGCAACCATTATTAGGTGATAGGTGAGATTATATTTTAAAGTGAAAACTTAGCTTATGTATTTTCTGATGAAGTAAATATGCCAGGAATTTAGCAGTTCATGCTTCAAAATTTAAGCATTGTAATGCTAATGATGTTACTATCAGGTAAAGGAATTTGCTGTGAGATAATTTATGCTACTGTATAATCTACAATATTTTCAAGCAAGGGTTATATAATTTAAAAACTCTGAGGACTTAAACTTTATATCTGGAAGAGTAGGGTGAAAAATAAAGTGGTAGATCTATTAATTCAGTGTGGAGATCACTATCTGATATGTATAGGACTGACAAAGATAACACTATACTATTGAATGTAAATTCATAAAATTACAGAATTTTGCAAGTTCAGTTTTCTCTTCCTGAAAGGTTCTTTCCCACTCCACACTTTCTTTCTTCTTTTCGTCGTCTTTGTTTTTTAAAGATTAACTTAGTTCCCTACTAGAGTTCCCGCATCAAACACATCTTCACTGCAGGTAGTCGTTAAGTGCAATTTCTTTCCCGTTAGCTCTGTGAAGGAAAACATCATGTCTGTCCCGCTCACGGCAGTATCTTCAGAGCCTGCCTCTGCTGGGGTTTGAGTTGCTTCCATCTTATGCTCTGGATTTAGACTGCCTGGGTTTAAGTCCTGCCTCAACCACACAACAATTTTGTGACCCTGGCCAAATGGCATAGAAAATCTGTGCCATAGTTTCCTCATCTTTAAATCAAGGTTTACATAGCACCTACTTCATAGACTGGTTGTGAACATTAAATTATTTAACACTTGCACAGTCCCAGTACCTGTCTGACACACTATAAAACTATTAGCAAAATGATAGCTATTTATATTGCTATCATCATTTTATGAATATGCATTAATTGAATGCTGAATTTATATGTATCAAGCATTTTTTAGCAGAGGACATGCTTTATTGATATAAATAAAATATTTTAGTAAACAAGTGGACAAAACAAAAATCATCCCTTTGATAAATACTGTTGAAATCATTTGGTAAGTTAACTCATAAAACAGGGTGATGTTCTAAACTCTTGTTATCTGCAAAGTCTTGTTATCTTCACCACTAAATTATTTGATATATTTATTAAGATTTTATTGTAGTTATAAGTAATCTTTGTAATGCTCACATTAAATTTATTTCGAAGTTAAAAATACCATGTCTATGCTTTATAGGTATAAAATTTTAAGGCCTTAATTACCTATTTTTCTCTGTGCTGGAGAAAATCCTACATTTTAAGGGGAAACTATTGACCATGACCATGAATACTTCTTTTATCTACCTTTTTAAATAGAGGTTCAGAACCCAGATTAGTCTTCTCAGTTTACACAATGTAGCTTTGCATCTACTTACCATTCAGCATGCTTTCAAATCACTTGGAATTGTCCTGGAATTTGACAGCGAGTGTAATTTCAAACTCTTTAATGCTCAGTAGTTATCAAAAGTGCAAGAGGAAGAACTAGTGATCATGGAATAACAGGAGGATGCACAGTTAAAAACCATTTTTTGGAGAAAATCTAATTTTATCTTTTGATTAAACTAATTCATTGGAAATTTTCCTACTAAATTCGAATCTCATTTTCTGCCTGAACCTTTAGCATTATATAATTAGTGTGCACTGAAAAATGCATAACAACTGTAGGAAACACATCGCTGTGTCCATCACATAAGCATTTCATCAGACGAACCATATAGAGAGTAGAATGCTGGGAGGAAATATATCCCTGGTCTCATCGTCAGGACTACCAATGATTTTTCAAATTGTAAATGTTTGCCTTATGGACAGTCTGAATCATGTAAGTAATTCATAGTCCCTTTTGGGTTGGCTGTTACAAAGCTCAAAAGCAAATTCATAGCCTACATCTTGCTGTTTTATTAGACTTTATGGCATGAATTTTGTGCATTTTTTTATCCTTCTTCAACACATGCTTTTTCTACTTTGTCCTTTTCACAAATGCTTTCATTTTCCAATTAAAATTATTTTTGTTTTTCATTCAGCTGTTTTAATTGCCTCAAAAAATATTAAATAAAGTGTGGTGGAAAGAAACACAATTTAGGATAATGCCTAAAAACGTGGTCAAGGATAGCTTTAGAGCACTCCAAATGATAGTGGACTAAATCATTGAACTAAATCAAACTTTCCACTCAGTTCTTTGAAGTTATTTGTTAAACACCTTGAATATTACCACAAAGTTATATAATTATCATCATATGGTTTGTTCCTGAAAGTATTTGCTATAAAATCTAAATTCATTTACTAAATATATAATCAAAATATGCTCAATTGAGATCCTTTTTATATTCAATATCCATTACTGTATTTAATTAAATTAGGAGAATTTGACAGATATCTCCTTCTTTAGCTCTCCAGGACAGAGGTCATTCTCCTTGACGCAGGTCCACCGATTTAACATATGCTATTACTCACTTCCTTTATGGGCTGTTTAAAATTTTCCTAAAAGAAGCTGAGCCCTTTCCTAATTAAAGCTAATTTAAACCCTTGGCATTTTAATTTTATTTTTAGAATGACATTTCAAGGAATAACAACATAGTAACATGGCAGAAATAAATAACAATAGTAATAAATACTACTAAACAAAATCACTTTTCACCTGAGGCAAAGAGACCCCTAAAGGGACACAGAATTCTGCTATTTTCTCTGATGGCTTCCATGTTGTACCTAGTTGAAAGTTATCTTTCTTTTTTACACTTCCTTTTAGTATCTTCGTTTTAAGCATGATAAGAGCAATGGCTATATTTTATTTCATCTTTCTGTTTTCTACATATTCATTTGCACAATGAATAAATGAGTACAAATAGTGTTTTCCTTTCTAAAGTCCATGCTAATTCATAACAACATTCTATATATTTAAAAGAATTTCAGTTTAAGATTTGTTATAATTTTATAGAAACACATATTAAGATAACTTCTTAAAAACTATTTACTACTACTTAACACATAATATGAAATTGCCAGGTAATTTATTTTGCATCTTATTTCATACTTTCTTTCTTGTAAGTTTTAATGTATAGTCATAATAAAAATAAATAACAAAAAAGTGAGAAATTTTTAGTTTAAAACATTTTTCTATTTATAATAATATTTTTACTTATAAAATTTTCTGTTATCACTAATATGTATATCTATAATGTATGCTTACTCATTAAAAATGTTTATTGAGCACTTATGTGTATTTTAAAGTGGGGTTACAAAAGTATGATATACTTCTTAGAGTACATAATCTGCTAGGGAAACAGTATATTTATGGTAAATAAATCATCTTTATATGATAGGGGAGAAGAATGATGAATTATGTATAAATTGTTTAGTAGGCACAAGTGAGTTTCAGATATATTATTCTTTTCTTCTACCAGAAAAGTATTTCCCTGCCTGAGAATAGGCATGTACTGCAAGCATGAATAAAGAATGTTTAAATTCACTATTAAGGAATGGTCTACAGGGAAGCTCCACATATGCCCTCTGGGAAATGCAAATTAAAACAACGATGAAGTAGCACTACTAAAACTGCCAAAGTCCAGGGTACTGACACCAAATGCTGGCAGAGATGTGACAAACAGGAACTCTCACTCACTTCAGGTAAGTGAAAAATGGCACACCCACTTTTGAAGAGATTTTCATGTTTTTTTTACAAAACCAAATTTACTCTAACTGTACACTCCAGGCATTGTGCTTCTTGTCATTTGCCCAAAGGAGTGGAAACTTATATCCACTGCCAAAATATCCTTCAGCAGGTGAAAAGATAAATAATCTGGTACATACAGACAATGGAATATTATTCAGCACTAAGAAGTAAGGAGCTAGCAAGCCATGAAAAGACCTAGACAAACTTAAATTAATATTACTAAGTGAAAAAATCCAATCTGAAAAGACTACTTACTATATGGCTTAAACTATCTGGCATTCTAGAAAAAGCAAAACTATGGAGACAATAAAAAGATCAGTGATTGCCAAGAGTTATGAAGGAAGGATGTATGAAAAGGTATAATACAGAGGAATTTTAAGGCAGTGACACTACTTGTTATGAAAATATTAATATATTGCTGGGTACATGTCATTACACATTTGTCTAAACCAATAGATTCTACAACAGTGAGAGTGAGCTCCGATGTAAACTATGGACTTTGGGTGACAATGATACAACAACGTAGGTTCATCAATTGTCACAAAGGTACCACTGTGGTTGGGAATATTGATAGTGGGGGAGACTATGCATGTATGGGGGCAGGGAGTATATGGGAACCCTGTAGTTTTTGCTTAATTTTGCTGTGGACCTAAAACCTCTCTTTAAAACACTTAAAAAAATAAATGTCTTCTAGTTATTTTATTTAAAAGAAAGTTTATTACATTTTTAAGCAAGAAAAAATGTTTATAAACTGCTTAGTAGATGGAGACAACTAAAGGAGGGAAAAAAAAAGTTCAATAAGCCATCATCCAACATTCACTAGCCTGAGGTCCTCAGAAGCAGGGAATTTTCAGGCAAAACCTTTCCTCTGAACTGTAGAATTGAGAGCAACAATAGATTACTAGTAAATTTTTTGTCTTCATGTTTATGGACAAAAAAAATTCACTGTATAATTTAAGCAAATATATTTAACCAAGCAACATGTCTTCAAAAAATTATTATGTCTGAGAAAGAGTGAGGCTACCAATCAGAACTAATGACACTATCATTTAATTTACTTCTTAAATCTACACGATTGAGTCTTGGAGTTGGCAGTATAATTATATATTAGTAGTAATGGCAAACTTTCCTGTGTTTAACTTTGATCTGCCTTTGTTCTGCTAATGCCTTTCTGAGGTCAAATTCCTGAATAGATAGGTGAATTGAACTAAGGAGGTTGATTAGACCTAAATAAATTAGCCTTAAAGTTCTGCTTTCATGGGGTGTTATATATTAAGGCAAATGGATGAGTTTACTTTCCACTTGATCTGTCTGGAAATCTCACATCCTGTGAAAATGCATACCAACAGATGAAACCTGTGTAGACCCAAACGGGAATTGAAGGTTTACTGGAACTTTCAGTCACATCTGATTCACAACTATGGAATATTGGACAGAGAGACTGAATGTGTGCAGAAAAACCTATTTTAGAATTGAATGCCATATGGGAAAGAAGGAGAAGAAAAGCATTCTAAGAAGGGTGATGTAGCATTCTGTGGCATGGTTTACGGTGGTGTGAAGGAGCACCATATGCCATATGCTGACTGTTAACCACTCATTAGTTGATGTGTAACAAGGAAAAAAAGTCATCTCTCTCATCAATAATATGAGTATGAAATTTGTGCAGTGTTACATTTATTAAGCGATCAAATTAATTTTCATAAATGAAAAGTAGGGTTGATCCTTATACTAAAACTAAGTCTTTCAATTCATTGTGGTTTTACTTTTCAGGCTATTTTCAGAAATAAAAACATGAAATCTCAATGAGCCAATGGCTAGAATTTGATATATATTTTTTGTTCAGTTGAACTTTCTCAGGTTGGTGTTTTATGGGTTTCTTTTTTCTTTCTTTCTTTTTTTTCTCTCTCAATGAGCTGACGTTGGGCCTAAAGTCTGGCTGCAAACTATCTGAAATTCTTATCAACTGGGCCATCTGCTCCAGCAGACACCACACGTGTTTGCATCCCATCGACCTCACCGAGTGCCTTTGTCTCTGTTTTCATATATCAGATATGCATAATACTATATTCTTTCAGTTTTTGCTGATTGCTAATTTTTCTTGTGGGAAAAGACTATAGAATGCCATAGAAATATCAATGTACAATATATAAAATCTTACTATAATTAAATTTATCAGACTTCTAGCTAATAGGTAGCATTAATTTCTTACCTTTAGTTAAATTTTAGTTTTACTTTAGTGCATATATATATATATACATATATGCATGTATATAATTTTACAATCAAGTGAACTTTCAGGTAAAATCTAGGCAAATCTAAAATTTCTATGTCAATCTTAGCAGTGTTAATTTAGCCCATTCATTTTATTTCATTTATATAGCATATTTTGGGATTTTAAATTCTGTTAAAATTGAAAATCATGATAGATACTCATTCTTTCCTTTACTATTTTTCATTAAAGTAATTTTCTGGTGTGCAAAGGAATTTTGGAGCAAGAGAACACTTTCTATGTTCTGTAATAGAAAGGCTTAGCTCATGCTAGTTAATCACTTTTATTTTTTGTCTATACTTCGTGTCTTTAGCACAGATTATCCTAAATCTTTGCTTCAAATCTCTTCAGGTTTGTTCACATAGCTTTGTGTCTGTAGTCTTCCTTTCTGTTTACCAAGTTGTGTTTTATTTTCTCTAAAAAAGTTGAAATTATGGCTTTATTGTCTGTGAGTTGAGAAAGTTGATATTTTCTTCCTTCCTCCCCCCCCCCTCCCAAGGACAACAATTGATCAGAGAAGCACAAAATAATGTTCTAGCTTTTTTTTGGCCTGACTGTCCAAATAGGCGATTTCTGTAATCTTGGACTTTTGGCTTTCTATACTATTGATGGTTTCGAATGACTGTTGGATAGGACTCACAACATAGGTCAATGCAGAACTATTTCTTAACCTGAATTTAGCAATCTTGTTTTGAGTTTGGCAGTGGAATTGAAAGACATCCCTGTCCTTCCTGAGAAGGGATGGCTTACAAATGGTTAGTCTGCAATAGCAAAGGGAGATAACATTTTTTATGAACTTGTAATAGAGCAAAGTTAAATGTGTTAATTTGGAAATGATTCTAGTATCAATATACTGTATAATGCTAAGCTGTATTACTGAAAAGAAACCAGCAGACCAAAATTGCTTATCATTTTTTATACTTATAAATTCTTTTGTGCAACTGATTTACTGTGGTTTTTTTTGCTGTTTGTGCTCATTCAGTTTCTAAGCGCCTGTAACTTGGAATGAGGCTGATGAGTCATATTAAGCATTCTCATACTCAGGGACAGCAGAGATGTAACAGCTCACTTAATTGCACTCATTTAACCATTAAGCCTCATTTCCAAGGGCTCTGCAAGTTGTCAGGTGCACTGTATTACAGTCCCACATGGCACGTGACATCTTTGCTACTTGCTGCATCTGGTTAGAACCCTCTAATAAAAGCTGGTATCTAAGCTAGTGAAAGAGTCCAGGTGTAGGACAATGAAACTCAAGCTAATGATGGTGAAGCATTAAAAAAATGTCTCCAGAGAAAATTTCACATCTGATGAAATAGGACAACACTTTTTCGTATTCAAATGAACACAGTCATATTCCATAGGTGCATTAATTAATTTATTTTAATATGTGAGTGTTGGTCTGTTGGGAACCACCCTGCCTGGTTTCAGAGGCTGTAACCCCCCATGGTTAAGGCTGAGTCAGAGTTGGGACCATAAGCCACTAAGGTGACAAAGCTTATCTCCCTGGCAGAAGTGCCACCTCTGCACACTTCACCCTGCTTGGCCCTGAGATTGACCAGTTAGCCAATGACGGGTAAGAATCCTCGAGGGAGGATCAACCTAAGACAGGTTCTGGTCACCAGGGATAAGCTCGCAGGGAAGGACTTGGGGAGCTGTGGCAAAAGGGGGTGATGGACCCTCGCCCCTGGGCTTTGAAATAGGCCTGAGTCCTCATTCTGTCTGCAAGAAGTCTCCTAATCTCTTGGCTGCCTTACTTCCCTTGCCTGACTTAAGCCTGAAGCAATAACAGAGGGCAGTGCAGTCCTATGCTGGGAGGGGCGCATTCCCTGGGAAATCAGGCCTAAGAAAAATAGTACATTCCTGTGAAACCTACTTAATTTGTACCCTCAGCTTAAAAGACAAGGGTCCAGACCTGAGATGAGTCTGGCGCCTAAAGTTTTATGGCCCTGTAACTAATTGGCTGTAACTCAGAATAAGCCTTCAAGGTTCTCTGTAAATCCTGTATTGTTTAACCCTTACTGGCTGACAATGATTGATGAGCTTTATCTGCATTCCTTTGCGAATGAACCTAATAAAAGCCCATGGAGGGAAAGGCTTGGGGCCCTTCTCCTTTGAGAGATCCGCCATCTCTCCTCCCCAAGCAGATCACATCTTGGTAGACTTATTCTTCATCTGTGACGGACAGGATGGGGGTGCTGTGTTAAAGCTCCCCTGACATTGGTCATTTTTCAAAAGATTAGTTTTAAAATAATTACTAGACATAAAGGATTCTGTTTCTTTCACAAATTTTCAATGTAATATTTTTGGTCAGACTTAGTGAGAGCTGGATTATTGAATCAATGGACTTAAATTACTGGCATTTTACTAGAATATACAGATTTCTCAATGCATACTTCCTTCTTCCTTTCACCAATGAGAAGATGCTTAAGTATATATAAGTGACCACTAAAAAAATCTCACAGCAGTTGCTTTTCAACTTTTCCTCAAATTAAAACTACAGTTACAGTTATTGTAAATAAAATAAAACAACAAAATAAAGTATAAATATATGTCTATTTATTATTTTCCTTTATTGCATTATATATTTCAATTTATATCATCCAATATAATTTTGAGTATTAAAGTACTTAATGAAAAGAAATACATGTATGTGGCAGACTGAGTATAAGGCTATACAATCTTAGGTATTATATTTAAATCTTTAATCCATTTTGAATTTATGTTGGTATACGGTGTAAAAAAGTGGTCTGGTTTTATTTCCTGCATGTGTCTTTTCAGTTTTCCCAGCACCATTTATTGAAGGAACTGCTATTTCCCCATTGTGGGTTCTTGCCTTTTTTGTCATAGATTAATTAATTGACCATGTAAGCATGCCTTTATTTCTGGGCTCCTATTCTGTTCCACTCATCTATGTGTCTGTTTTGTGCCAGTACCATAATGTTTTGATTATTAAAACTTTGTAGTATATTTTGAAATAAGGAAGCTTGATACCTATAGCTTTGTTCTTCTTTCTCAAGGCTGCTTTGGCTATTTGAATCTCTTATGGTTCCATAAAAATTTTAGAAGTGCTTGTTCTATTTCTTTGAAAAGTACCTTTGGGATTCTGGTAGGGAATACATTAAGTTTGCAGGTTGCATTGGTAGTTTGGACACATAAAATATATTAATCCTTTCAATCCATGAGCACATCTTTCCATTTATTTGTGTCATCTCCAATTTCTTTCATCAGTCTTATTATTATTTTTTAAAATATTTTATTTATTTTTTTTGAACGAGAAGGAAAGACAGGGAGAATGTTCAGGAGAAACGTGGATCAGTTGCCTCTCACATGCCTCCAACTGGGAACTTGGCCTGCAATCCAGGCATGTGTCCTGACGGGGATTTGAACCTTTGAGTTTGTGGAACAATGCCCAACCCACTGAGCCATACCAGTCAGGGCCAATGTTTTATTATTTCAAAGAACTAGTCTTTAATTATCTTGGTTAAAATTATTCCCAGGTATGTTATTGTTTTTGATGCAGTGTAAGTGAAATTGTTTTTATTGATTTCTCTTTTTGATAGTTTGTTATTAGTGTGTAAAATGTAACCTACATATTAATTTTGTATCACAACTTTTAAAAATTAACTTATTATTTCTAATAGTTTTTGATGGAGTCTTCAGGGTTTTTATATACAGTATCGTATCATTTGCAAGTAGTGACAATTTTATTTCTTTCCAATTTGGATGCCTTTTATTTATTATTTTTGATTTGATTTCTGTGTCTAGGGCTTCAAAAATCATGTTGAATAGAAGGGATGAGAGTGGGCATCCTGTTCTCATTGTTTATTTTAGAGAAAGAGCTTTCAGCATGTCACCATTGATACGTTGTTAACTGTGGTCTTATATATAGTTTTTATTATGCTGAGACACTTCAGTTTGTAGGGAATTTTTATCATAAATGGGTGTGAACTTTTTTCAAAGCTTTTAGTGTATCTATTGAGATGATCATGATTGTTATGCTTGGTTATGTTAATGCATATCACATTAGTTGGTTGGTGGATATTGAGACATCCTTGCAATCCATGGAATAAATCTCACTTGATCATGGTATATATTCTTTTAATGTATTGTTGAATTTGGTTCGCTAATATTTTGTAAAGAATTTGTGCATCTATGTTGAAAATATTAACCTGTAATTTTCTTTTTTTTTTTTTTTTGTAGTATCTTTGTCTGGTTTTGTTATCAGAGTAATGCTGGCCTAGAGACCTGAACCATAGACCTCCCAGAAGAAAACACTGGAAGCAAACTGTTTGACATCAATTGTAACAGTATATTTTTTGATTTATCTCCCTGAGCAATGCAAACAAAAGCAAAAGTAAACAAATGGTATTTTTAAAAATAAACTATTAAAAATAAATAAACAAATGGGACTACATCAAAATGAAAAGTTTTGCACAGCAAAGGAAACCATCAAGAAGACAAAAAGAAAAACTACTGAATTGGAGAAGATATTTGCAAAAGACATATTCCACAAGAGATAATATCCAAAATATATCAAAAATCATAAAACTCAATATAAAAATATCCAATAAAAATGGCCGCAAATTCAAAATATTTTTCCAAAGAAGACATAAAATTCCAACAAACATATGAAAAGATGCTCAACATTATTAATCCTCAAAAAAGTGCAAGTCGAAAGTGCAATGAGATACCACCTCACACCTGTCACAAATGACTATTATCAAAATGCCAACAAACAGCAAGTGCCAGCAAGGATATGAGGAAAAAAAGCACTTGTGTTCTGTTGATGAAAATGTAAATGGACTCAGCCACTATGGAAAACAGTATGGAGGATTCTCAAAAAATTAAAAGTAGAACTACATTACAACCCAGCAATTCCACTTCTGGGTATTTATCCTAAGAAAAGGAACACAGTAACTTGAAAAGATACACACATCCCTGCATTCATAGCAGCATTATTCACAATAGCCAAGATAGAGTAGCAATCTAGATGTGGGCCAATATGTTCATGGATAAAGAAGATGTGGTATATGTACAATGGAATATTACTCAGCAATAAAAAAGAATAAAATAACCATTTGTGACAACATGAATGAACCTAACGGAAATTTTGTTAAATGAAATAAGTCAGACAGAAAAAGACAGTATTATGTGATATCACTTATATGAGAAATCTAAAAAAAAACCAAATAAAAAAACAAACAAATGAAACAAAACAGGTACAGACAAATTCAAAGAACGAACTAAGGTTGCCAGAGCACAGGGGTTTGGGAAAACAGATGAAAAAGGTGAATGGGGATGAGAAGATAAGAGGTGCAAACTTCCTGTTATAAATAAACAAGACCTAGGGTAAAATGTACAGTACTGGAAACAAATCAATCATATTATAACTCTGAATAGTGACAGATGGTTTTGAACTTATTATTGTGTTCACACTGAGGTATATAAATATTGAAGTAGTATGTTGTACTCATTAAACATAATATTGTATTATCAACTATACTTAAAAATAGTGTATAACTTGTCTTTCATTTTTTCCTACTGCATTTTCTAATGACTTGGGAAAACAATCAGATCAGGTGGAGGTGAGAAATATTGAGATTTGTGTTGTTCTGAAGAGAGATTGAGAGTAAATAAAGGTTTGTTGGCAACTGGCTGATTTCCATCTGCATCAAGGAGAGAACAAAATGAAAAGGCTTAAGTTGCAGTGGTAAGAATTAAAGCTAAATGTGACACAGCTGCAAAAGTAGTAAAATAAGCAGTAAAATGCAAGAACCAGCAACCGGAACAAATATTTCATTATTGTTTATTTTATTTTATTTCATTTTATTTTATTTTATAAAAAACATTCTCTTTCTCTCCCTTCCACCCTCCCTTCCTTGTGTTTCATTATTCAATATCAATAGTCTATCAGATACCAAACATATTAATATAACATTTAACTAATTTTATCATGAAATTGATGGAAACTCAATAATTTATTAATGATATAGAGAGACTGCTCTTCTTCAATACGCCACCTTGTACCATGTGGTCAGAAAATCGAGTTTCAGTGAAAGTTATTTTCAACTTCCATTAAAGGTCAATGATATTTCTAAGAAGTTCACCCTGGTGAGTGTGGTTCAGTGGATTGAATACTGGCCTGTGAACCAAAGGGTCACCAGTTTGATTCCCAGTTGGAGCACATGCCTGGGTTGCTGGCCAGGTCCTTAGTAGGGGGCATGCGAGAGGCAAGCACACACTGATGTTTCTCTCCCTCTTTCTCTCTGCTTTCCACTCACTCTAAAAATAAATAAAATTTAAAAAGAAAATAATTTAAAGAATTAAAAGTTTAGAATATAAAAATATAGTTCATATTAATTATTATTAAAACCTATATTTAAATTTAATCCATTTAGCACACTCAAAAGTACAGGCAGGTCTCTTTTCAGGTCCTATGTTATATATGTATGTTTTGCAATATGGTGTTGGGTTTCTCACAAATTCATTACTGTAATTTGGTATAGTGTTTATGTATTTTTAAATGTTACAATGTTCTTAGGTTGGATTTAATCAAGCTATAAAGTAATCTGTTACTACAAATGTAACAATCCTTACATTCTTCTTTGTTTCCTTATTCCCACTTCTTCCTTTCTTCCTTTCTTTCCTCCTTTTCTTCCTGTTTTTCTTTCAGATTGAACAAATAATTGATTTAGTGTGGGTTATCCACTGTAGTATGGTGAGAATACACAGATAATAAAAATTAGTTTAACCTCCACATAGTGTGGTGGAAGGAAACAGACAAATATACTAGTAGAATGTATGCAGTAATACAGCATATGTGTCATAAAGTTCAGACTAGAATGTCTTGGATTATGCAGAATGGGTAAGTAGTACAGACTAGAGACATCTGTGAAGTAGAGAAGATCATTTTTTTAAGTTAAGTCTTTAATTAAGACCTATATTGCGAGTATTGATTTAGTGGCAAGGAAACATCATGTGCGGCTAGGTAGAAGCTGCCTAGCAGGCCTCCCCTAGTACCAAGTTCCTAGAGGAAAGGTGGAAATGCAGTGGGACAAACTAGAGAGATGAAGGCTCAGATGTGAAGTTGGTAGGTCTCTATGGAAGGTAGTCATGGGAACTCCCACTTTTCACTCTAAAAACCTTCAAGAGTAGTAAATTTTAGTATGGCATAAAAATGAAAATACTTTCTCTTCAATTTCCCTTTTTGTTACATAAGCTGTTCATGTTCAGTATAAAAATAACATTTTAACAATCATATTAAAGCAAAGGGTGGAATAAAGTCCAATTTTCCTCAGCTCTGTAGTTCATCTTATTTTAAACACAAGAAACCATTCCATTTTTGTCTTCCCAAGATTCTATGGATTTGTCTTAATGGTTTTGTACAGGGTGTCACTTGTCCTTGGGCCACTGCTAGACAGAAAGTTGTTTTATAGCCCCTCTCTGTCCTCTTGTACCTGAGGAAAGCAAACAACCCTCATGAGGCTTTATAATAGATTTTGCTGCTAGCAAAAATAGGCAAGAGAAACATTGAATGCAAAGGGAAAGTTTAAAATTTTCAAGAAATCTAACTCTGCAAAAGTGGTCTCTGCTCTTCTAATTTGCCTTATGACTCTGGGCATAGTATTTATTTAAGCGTGTGTTTTAAAAAATGATTTGGTCAAATCATATAAAAAAGTACTTCCAAGCCCGTAATTCTATTTACTGAAATAGGAATAAACTGAGTACCAAGTTTCTGTTGTTATTTTTTAAAAGCGACTTTCACCGAGGCCCTAACCTGGTTTCTCTGAGAAGCTTTTACTACCAGGATTTAGGTCCTTGCGCTCTTCTCCAGAATGTGCCAGAACTTTGCGATATTTGTCATTCCTTTTGCTGACAGGTTTATGTAGTTCCTCTCACTGTCTGGATGAGTACCTTTGTTGCCTTTCTGTGTGTCCAGACCTAAGACACATTCTAAAGAAGATGTTCATTTTCAAAGAGGAAGTCCATTTTTCTGGTTACTCATCTAGGAACATCGTTACTACCCAAGGCCATCAAATATCCTCTATGACAGAAGAAGTTTGGCTCTTCTTTGGCCCCTGACACCTTCCTTCCCTTACTTGGAAACTTTCTTGGGAAAAAAAATGAGACAAAGTTCTGCAAAAGGGTTAATGATGTCCCATTAAATATGAAAAAGACCAAATTCAGGGACAGAAAAAGGAAGAGAAGGAAAGCTCAACTTCCAGCTGTGGAGAAAAAGAAGGCGGTTTCTATCTGTGGTCACAATAAATCATTTATAAATGAAGTAGAGAATGTGAAAGTTTAAAATTGTTTGAAATTTGTAATCATATGCCATTTAGAAGTGTTATTTTCAAAACTTTTATAATGAAAATAAAGTCACAATGAATGAATAATATTTCATCAGCTTTATGAACTTTTTATTCTACTTTGAAATCATAAAAAGATAGAACTTGTTTTACAGTTGAGGAATCTGAGATAAACTCTCAGAGACTTGCTCTCCCTGTTGAGACACTCCCTTGCTTTACAACGACTCATAGACGATGGAACCCACTGCCTTCCATTTGGCAGATGCTTTGTTCTACTTGCAGAATCAGTAACTTCTGTGAATGGAGACCACCACATGATTTCTTGACTAAAATATTGTTACCATGGGCTTGCCTGAAACATCAACCTATATACTATTTTGTTACCAATAGACATATGACATACTTTAGCTTCAGGCCAAGATGGAGACATAGGTAGACATACTGCACCTCCTCGCACAACCAAAAGAAGGACAACAACAATTTAAAAACAAAAAACAACTAGAACTGACAGAAAATTAAACTGTATGGAAGTCTGACAACCAAGGAGATAAAGAAGACACATTCATCCAGACTGGTAGGAGGGGCGGAGACAGGTGGAGAGGACTCACAGCAAGATGGTGGCTGGCAGACCCTGTGGCCCCACATTCGCGCACAGATAAACCTAGAGGAACGGCGGGGGAGCAAAGCAGACCACACAACCCAGGGCTCCAGTGCGGGGAAATAAAGCCTCAAACCACTGATTGAAAAGACCTGTGGGGGTTGAGGCGGCAGTGGGAGAAACCCCCAGCCTCACAGGAGGGTTTGTTGGAGAGACCCACAGGGGACTAGAGTGTGCACAGGCCCATCCACCCACTCGGGAATCAGCACCAGAAGAGCCCGGTTTGATTGTGGGTAGCAGAGGGAGTGACTAAAATCCAGCAGAGAGTGGAGCAGGCACCATTGTTCCCTCTCGTCCCTTCCCCCATGTACAGCATCACAGCACAACCATCAGAGTTACCCCGCCTCCTCGGTGAATACCTACTACCCCGCCCCTTTACATAACAGGTGAGCCAAGACAAAATAAATGGCCCAAATGAAAGAACAGATCAAAGCTCCAGAAAAAAATACAACTAAGTAACAAAGAGATAGCCAACCTATCAGATGCACAGTTCAAAACTCTGGTAATCAGGAAGCTCACAGAATTGGTTGAATTTGGTCTCAAATTAGATGAAAAAATGAAGGCTATGCTAAGAGAAACAAAGGAAAATGTACAGGGAACCAATAGTGATGGGAAGGAAACTGGGACTCAAATCAACGGTGTAGACCAGAAGGAAGAAAGAAACATCCAACCAGAAAAGATGAAGAAACAAGAATTCAGAAAAATGAGGAGAGGCTTAGGAACCTCCAGGACATCTTTAAATGTTCCAACATCGGAATTATAGGAGTACCAGAAGGAGAAGAGGAAGAACAAAAAACCAAAAACTTATTTGAACAAATAATGAAGGAGAACTTCCCTCATCTGGCAAAGGAAATAGACTTCCAGGAAGTCCAGGAAGCTCAGAGAGTCCCAAAGAAGCTGGACCCAGGGAGGAACACACCAAGGCACATCATAATTACATTACATAAGATTACACAGAAGGAGAGAATCTTAGAAGCAGCAAGAGAAAAGGACAAAGGAATTCCCATAAGACTGTCAGCTGACTTCTCCAAAGAGACCTTACAGGCAAGAAGGGGCTGGCAAGAAGTATTCCAAGTCATGAAAGGCAAGGACCTACATCCAAGATTACTGTATCCAGCAAAGCTATCATTTAGAATGGAAGGGCGGATAAAGTGCTTCTCAGATAAGGTCAAGTTAGAGAAGTTCATCATCACCAAGCCCTTATTATATGAAATGTTAAAAGGATTTATCTAAGAAAAAGAAGATAAAAAATATGAACAGTAAAAATGATAGCAAACTCAGAGTTATTAACAACCACACCTAAAACAAAAACAAAAGCAAAGTAAGCAAACAACTAGAACAGGAACAGAACCACAGAAATGGAGATCACATGGAGGGTTATCAATAGGGGATTGGGAGGGGAAGAGAGGGGGGAAAGGTACAGAGAATAAATAGCATAGATGATAGGTGGAAAATAGACAGGGGGAGGGTAAGAATAGTTTAGGAAATGTAGAAGCCAAAGAACTTATAAGTATGACCCATGGACATGAACTATAGTGGGGGAATGTGGGAGGGAGGGGGTGTGAAGGATGGAGTGGAGTGAAGGTGGGGGAATAGGACAAATATAATAGCATAATCAACAAATATATTTAAAAAAAGAAGTATGACATACTTTAGTAAAATAATGAAAGACTTAAATCCCAAATTTTACTACTTACTCTCTCTGAGATGATAGAAAGGGTGCTCTACATGTCTGAGCTTCAGTCACCTCAGTATAAAACAGAAATAGTAAGGTACCTATTGTAAAAAGATTATTTTGAAGATCATATTTAACATAAGTAAAACCCTTAACAAAGCATAACATAGGCAATAAATGTTACATGGTTTTCTTTGTATATTTGCCAGTATGTTGCATTATTAAAGTTTACATGTGAAAATGTAAAAGTTAATGTATGATAATGTTAAAAATAATTATCATGCACTTTTTATACTGAATATGTCCAAGAAATTACTTATTTAAAGGTCTTTATCTAATTTAAATGACCTGAAATTATGGGGCACCTGAATTTTAACCCGTGATCTAGAGAATGATGCTGGAAGTATTAAAAGAAAGCACCTACCATTAAGTTTAGGTTGGTGACATTCACAAGAGAAGAAACACTGAGGGGCTGATTCAGAAATGTGGAGTTTTTGAGAAACAAAATATTAGAGATGGGAAGAAATAAAGTTCCAGACTTCCTCATATTCTGTTTGACTTAAATCTCACCATGCAAAATGATCTCAGAGTTTTCTTAATAACTACAACAGTGAGCATGAAAACATCTTCCCTGAGAGTAAAGAGCTAATGTAACAACTTTCATCTTTTTTTGAAAGAGACAAAAGCAATGAGGGAAAAACTGATGAAAGAACAAAAGTGAACTGGGACTAGCCTTAAAAATACCATAAGCACACTTATGAAGTAAAAATTCAGTAAAACAAATCTTCTTGTATCTTAAAGTTATGAGTGTTGCTAGCAGCAAAATCACTCAGAAAGTGTCATGTGGGTTGCGTGCTTTCCTCGGGTGTAAGGGAAAAGACAGAGGCTATGAAACAACTTTCTGTCTAACAATGGCCCAAGGAAAAAATGACCCTGGAGAAAACTATCAGCACAAATCTATAGGAACTGAGGAAGACAGCGATAGAACACTGCATCCTCACATGGGCTCACATTCCGTGGTGTATGAGCACAGAGAAAGAGAGAGATCTTTGGTGTCTGTTTCTTTTCTTATAAGAACACTCATTCTATTGGGCTGGGGCCCCACCCTTATGACATCATTTAACGTTATTTAACTTCCTTGGAAACCCCATTTCCAAATACAACCACACTGGGGGTTAGGACTTTAATTTAAATTTGAGGTAAAGACAAACATCAGTCCATAACATTAGCTTCTGAGTAACCATATTCATTTGACCTCCCATGAAAAGAGTGCTGGAGACCAGGACTAGGGAGATTTCCTAATGAGACCAAGATCTGTGAGATGCATTTGGAAGCAGGAGTGAGGGAATGTGGGAATGGAGCAGGAAAAGTCAATGAAAAGTGCACTAGGCACTGTGAAAGTACACAGGCAATGATCTTCTTTCAGCCAGGATATATAGAAATGCCATGAAATAATTCAAAAATTTTAATTTGAAACATGGGAGACTAGAATATTTGTTCATTCTCAACTGCCCCATTGGTTGAAGGATCAACCTAGGAAAGTTAAAAATGTGCTTTTGCACTTTCCAAACAAGATCTCTCTAAGCAGAGAAGATTAGGCCCAGAATAAGGAAAGACATGTGATCTGAGCTTTAGATAGGATGCCAAGAGCCAGCAAAAGTTAAGCCGGAACTGCCACCTGACTGCAGCTGATGTCAGGGGTGGTCCCAAAGACCCATAACATGAGCACCGCAGGCATCAGTATAATGTTAATCTTTGTTCAAATGCAAATGAGCAAAAATAGATTCGTTTGTAAAAAGCCAGGTGTTAGTTTCACTTAAGTACTGTGGTTAATAATTATATTACCCTTTAAATTGGAGGATGGTTTCCCATGTGAGGTGGCAGTAGTAAAGAATGGATGTGGATTTCAGTTTCCTATTGGTGCATACTGGCATAAAAGAACAACTGTTTTATTACCGCTCACGTTTCTGCACTAATGGACTCAGCTGGACGGTCTTCTGTCCCTCCTGATGTTTGCTAGGGTTGCAATATTCTAAAGGCTCGATCCAAAAACAATGGTTCAAGATGGCACTTGCACTTGGCAGGCAGCTGATGCTGGCTGTCAGTGGGAAGCCCATTTGGAGCTGTTGACCAGAGTTCTTACGCACAGCCCCTCTCTGTGCCCCAGTCTTCTAGTTGCATGGCATCTGGGTTTCAAGAGTATCCTATAAGAGAAGACACTCAAGTGGCCAGACTCTCATAATGCTTGCTTACACTCAGAAGCCTTTAAATATTACTTCCTTTGCATTGCATCATTCAAAAACAGTCACAAGACCAGCCTGGATTTAAAAAGAAGAACATAATACTTCTCCTTTTGGGGGAAGATACAGCATTCTATGCATGCATAAAAGAAGGTATAATTATTTGCAACCAGCTTTGTGCCCTATCTACTAAAATAAAATAACAGGGTTTATTGATATATCATGAGAATTATTCAACAATTCTTTCTCAAGATTCTACTCTTTGGTTAAAGTTATGCTTAGTCATCTATTAATAGTAAGAGTTTTAAAGGAGGACCAAAATCTTCTACTACTATAATTAAGGGCAATTGGGGGATATCCCTAATATATTAAAACCTATATCTGAGGCCCCTGAAATGCTTTTTAAATAATATGAATTTTTGGACGTAATGTGACCTAGTGAGTAATGGCCACAGTATTGTTTAAAACTGGCATTTCAAATAATGCACACTAGGTATCTATAATCAATACTGGAAGGAGGCATTGCTATGTCTTTCTCTGCAATAAGAGAAGGCTGCTGGGGAATGTAGCTGTTCTGTACATTAAAGTCATGGATAGATGTTTGAGGCAGCATGTATTGCAAAGCAGGCATGCAGTTCTAGAAACTAGGTAGAGACCAGTGTTTTCCTGGAAGTCTGGAGGTCATTTGGGGAAAATGGAAATATGGCAAGACTAAGATGAACCAATCTAAAGTCTATAAGGGGGCCAATTGGGATGAATTTGAATATCATAAGTAGGGCACTTCATCTTGAAAGTAAAGGTAGTCATTGCAAGATTTTAACAGGAAGTACCATATTTGTTTTTAATTTTTCAAATTTTTATTGTTATTCAATTACAGTTGTATGCCTTTTCTCCCCATCCCTCCACCCCACCCCAGCTGAACCCACCTCCCTCCCCCACCTCCACCTACCCCCTTGATTTTGTCCATGTGTCCTTTGTAGTAGTTCCATACAGTAGTTCCATACTGTAATCCCCTCTTCCCACTGTCCCCACCCCACTCCCCCCTGGCTATTGTTAGATTGTTCTTAACTTCAATGTCTCTGGTTATATTTTGTTTGCTTTTTTCTTTTGTTGATTATGTTCCAGTTAAAGGTGAGATCATATGGTATTTGTCCCTCACCACCTGGCTTATTTCACTTAGCATAATGCTCTCCAGTTCCATCCATGCTGTTGCAAAGGGTATAAGCTCCTTCTTTCTCTCTGCTGCGTAGAATTCCATTGTGTAAATGTACCATAGTTTTTGGATCCACTCGTTTGCTGATGGGCACTTAGATTGCTTCCAGTACTTGGCTATTGTAAATTGTGCTGCTCTGAACATTGGGGTGCACAGGTTCTTTTGGATTGGTTTTTCAGGGTTCTTAGGGTATAATCCCAGCAGCGGAATTGCTGGGTCAAAGGGCAGTTCCATTTTTAGTTTTCTGAGGAAATTCCATACTGTTTTCCACAGTGGCCTCACCAGTCTGCATTCCCACCAACAGTGCACTAGGGTTCCCTTTTCTCCGCATCCTCTCCAACATCTGTTTGTGGATTTGTTTATGTTGGCCACTCTGACTGGTGTGAGATGGTACCTCAGTGTGGTTTTAATTTGCATCTCTCTGATGGCTAGTGATGCTGAGCATCTTTTCATATGTCTCTGGGCCCTCTGTATGTCTTCCTTGGAGAAGTGTCTGTTCAAGTCCTTTGCCCATTTTTTAATTGGGTTGTTTGTCTTCCTGGAGTGCAGTCATGTGAGTTCTTTATATATTTTGGAGATCAGGCTTATACATTCAATGCAATCCCTATTAGAGTACCCATGACATATTTCACAGTATAGAACAAACATTTCAGAAATTTATATGGAACCATAAATGACCCCAAATAGCTGCAACAATTTTGAGAAAGAAGAACAAAGCAGGAGGGATCACAATACCTGATATCAAACTGTATTACAAGGCCACTGCCATCAAAGCAGCCTGGTACTGGCATAAAAACAGGCACATAGACCAATGAAACAGAACAGAGAGCCCAGAAATAAACCCAAGTCTTTATGGTCAATTAATATTTGACAAAGGAGGCAGGAGCATAAAATGGAGCAAAAACAGCCTCTTCAACAGATGGTGTTGGGAGATCTGGACAGCTACGTGGAAAAAAATGAAACTTGATCACCAACTTACGCCATACACGAAAATAAACTCAAGATGGATAAAAGACTTAAATATAAGTTGTAACACCATAAAAGTCCTCGAGGAAAACATTGTCAGAAAAATCTCTGACATTCCACACAGCAAAATCCTCACAGACATGTCCCCTAAAGCAAGGGACATAAAGGAAAGAATAAACAAATGGGACCTCATCAAAATAAAAAGCTTCTGCATGGCTAAAGAAAACAGCACCAAATTACAAAGAGAACCAACAGTATGGGAAAACATATTCGCTAATGATACCTCAGACAAGGAAGTACCATATTGAGATATACACTATTAGGCAACAGATCAGAGACAAAGATCAGACAAGAGGAAAAGCAGTAATGAAGGTGAGAACTCATAATGGCATGAACTATGGTAGTGACCCATGTGGTTAATAATAATGAAGTCATTAGAGTTGTTTGCAGGGGAATAGATCACCTTCCTGGTAGAATAATTTGCACTCCCACTAATGATTCTATTGTACAAAGGTATCCATCCACTGAGGAAACACAAGTGAATATATGTAACACTGAACTCATCTACAAGGTATAGAAACATACTTTCTATGTTGCCAGATTTTATGGAAACTTGTACAACTGAGTAGATATATTTTTCTTTAAGACTCACCTATTTTTCTTTCTATTGTATATCCAAAGGACATTCAGCTGTTAATATTCTGGGTAGGATACAAAGCTCATCTTTTTAGCTGGTTTTCTGTGGTAGAAAAGCCACACCCCATTTGTTTCACTTTGTTGATCCTGTTCCCTTTGTGGAACTTTAGGAGGTATAACCATAAAGTAATGATTTCCTAATGTGATTCATAAACTAACTCTGAAGGCAATTCCAAGAACATCAGCACAGTTTTGAGCTATGGCAGCACTGTTGAAATGGAGGAGAGCCTCCCCAGGTAATGGCTTTGAAGAGGGCAATACTCATTAGAATGTGTTTCACTGGAATGTTGGTTTTAAAAACACTTTATTTATTTATTTTTCATGGCCCTCATATACCACTGGTCTGCTAAACATTCTATGAGGATTTTTGACTAATTTATGGCTGTGCCTTACTTTAAAGGAAAAGTCAGAGTCATATTATGGAATTTGTTTCTTCCCTTTCAGCGAAACCAAATACGTTTCTGTCTGGAGGGCTTTTGACAACCTCTGCATCCCTGATGGACACAGGCAAGCCTGTGGCTCGTTTGCACACCCAGGAGAAAACAATGGAGGGAAGGCAACTGTACTGGGCCTAGAAATGCTAAGGGCAAAAAGCAAAATCCGACCAAATCTTGAACAGTCTCAGAAACATGAAATGTATGCTGACTCCAAATTTGTATTTCCATTTTTTAAAAAATGAAGCAGCCTGCATCCCTTGAAGAAGAAAGTTAAGGAAGTCAGACTATTTTTATTGAGTTAGGAAGAGGCTATCCACAAAGGTAGTAAATCTGTGTATAACTCTGAGCCCTGGTGTCCCATGCAAAGTGACACTTAACAATGGAAATGCGCATTTCTCCTCCTAGTCTAAGAAACCCCTAGTCACTCTCTAAATTTTATTTTCCCACATACCCAAGAGAGATTGTAAGCATTACCAGCATCATTATTCTCTCTCCTTCCAAATGTCTTATGATTTTGTTTTCGTCCAGTGTCCTAACTCTTGTTGAAGATAGTAGCTTCCCAACCAAACTACAAGATACAAAAAGTAACCTTGGTATTATGAAATGATAACAGCCAGATTCTTCTCTCCAAATTTATTGGCTATAAAAGTAATCAAATTCTAATCCTTATTGCAAACTCTAGTGTAAGCTTCTGAATTTTCCCAGGCAATTCTGGTCCTAAAATATTCCCTGCATTTGTACATGAGAGTGCAGCATCCGTGCACTGTAAAGCTATTCTGTTCTTCTAGAGTCTGTGGCCATTCACTACAGCCAATGTGTGTACCCTCTTATGACAATTTCATGTGCCTAAAAGCATCCAAACATCTAAAACCCTTTCCTATGCTCCTGGGAAAATTGAGTGTAGCACTAGCAAGTTACTGATAGTAATTATAATAAATTATGTATAGATTGAGATGAGTGCTATCGAAAATCCAATTTTTTAAAAGCAAAGGCAGGTATACTTCAGTGCATACCCACTGGGTGGAAGTAAAAAAGCATAGAAGTATAAATGAATGAAAGATGGCTTAAGACTTTCCAGTAATTGAGACTCTAGTTCAAAATGCTCCTTTACTTTTTCATGATAAAATGATGTAGTTCTATAATAAATTAAGATATTCTATGCTGGAAAGACATGGGAAGTAGGCAACAGTTTGTAATGGAGTAATTTAAATATTCTATCTCAATCATATGTTCTAATTTTTATGAATCTATATTTATTTCTTAGCATAAAACTACCTTTCTTGTATACTTTGTAAGTTTAAGTTTATACTCACAAAGAGCATAAATATAAACATAACACAGATGCATATACAAACATTTGCTTCTTCTTTCCCCATTTCCCTGATAGCAAATCTACAGCAAGGTGATAATAAGGAGTACTCTGAGATGCAAGCACTATATAACTGCAAGGTAGATTTTTTTTTTCCTTCAAGGATTGGAAGAGGTCAGATTTAAAAAATCAGGAAGCTTGTAAGATAAGCAAGGCACATGGCTCCAAGGCATATTCATAGGACAAAACACACCAATTTGAATGTTTTCAAAATGGTAATGTCACTACTAAAAAACGGATGTCTCAATGACACATTTTTGTTGTCAAAATCTTCATACTTGAGAAGCCAGCACCAGAAATGTGTTCCATGATTGAGGTGGGTGGGGACTGTTCCTTCCCCACCTCACTTTAGGGGATAAGCTGAAGCCTCTTAGAGAGCCAAATATCAGCCAGAGGGATTTAATGCACTTCAAGAGCCTCTCTGGCCAGAGTTTGAGAGCTTGGACTCTGACATCAGGCTACTTGGGTTTTAATTTGACTCCGTCATTTATTAGTTCTAGAGAAAGGGAAGACACTTAACCTTTCCGTGCCTCAGTTTCCTTAACTAAGGGTAACAATAGAATCTGTCTTATAAGGATATTATAAAACCAGGAGTAACACTTAGGGAAGTATTTATACACCTGTACACACATATATACATACACTGGCACATATGCACATACACATGGGAGTGTGTGAGCTGGTGAGATGGTCCTAGTGGAGAAGTGTCTGTATCCCTGGAAGACTTTTCATGTGTCTGAAACCTGAAAAAGTGACCTAACAAAGGAATATGTGTATTGAGAATATCTGAAAAATATAGAGTATATCTAACTTAGTAACATTTCCCTGTGTTTGCTCTTAGTTACTACTATGCTGATACAGTGTTAAGAAGAGCCAGACTTTCTTATACCAGGCTGAAACTGTTCAGAGCAGCTTTGTTCCCTAGGACCAACTCACCTGGGTATCACTGAACTAGATACTAATTGGAGAAGCATAGGCATCATTTCACATGATCGGTGCCATTTTGCCATTTTTTGTGTCACTTTCAGAATCTTTAGACATTTAGAGATAAAGATGCTGATATTCTATCAGACAAAAATTGATCATTTCCTTGTATTTACAGATTTTTGTGAAAACCAATCTTAATACTTTCTAGCACACTTTTTTAGAAATGTTCAACAAGCACTCTGATAGATGATAAAAGTACACAGATAAAAAATCCTGTCTTTAACCTCTCTGACATGTAAACATAGTCATAATATGGTAGGGTGATTCCTCAAATGCGTCACTGTGTTTCTTAGAATACCAATTCCATGATGCCTGAAATGTAAAAGTCTCATCTTCACATTATGTAACATGGTAGAGTGTATTCAAGTTGAATGTTGGTCAACTCTATACCTTTTAAACTACAGTAGTTTTTAATAATTGACTCTATAGACTATATAATACTAGTCAAAGTACTGATGATAAGAATAAGTTGTCAAATTTGGGGGGTAAAGGATTTTTATTATTTATTCAAATAAATTAAAATTATTAATTAACTTACATTTTCATTAGTCTCCTATTTCATGTGATGAATAGAACTTATCTTTTTTACACTTACAACTTTGATTTAAAAAAAAAAAACATGATTACAAATACATCTTCACTCCCTTGTCATATACAGTTCTGGATAGGAGGAAGATATTTGATCTTGAGATGTTTCTGATTTACTTTAGCTTGTATATTACACCATCTTTTATTTTGCAATTTTTAAAATATAAGTTTCCTATAGGAGTTCTTATATACTTCTTGAAAATCTACTATATGAACTTTGAAAAGCTACTATAAGCACTAGGCACTTTGTACAAAATTTAAAATACAAGTGAAAAATCGCTAAGTTTCATTACCTTCCTTGTCCTCCCAACTCTGTAGAGAGGATCACTATAACCAGTTTCTTGGTCATCCCTTTAGAAATTGCTTATGAATTTAAACACATGCACACATAATTATTAGACATAGTTGATAATATGTTATATTCATGATTCTGCACTTTATTTCGTGCTGCATGTAATGTGGAAATTTGTCCATAAATCAGAGTAAGTTATGAGTACCTCATTAATCTCAAAGTCTGTCCAGTGTGGGAGGCACTCTTAGGGTAACCCTGGGTAAATTATGCCCTTGTGTGACCCATGATGCTTGAGTGCAGGCAGAACTTACTTGTAACCAATAGAATACGCAAAAGTGATAAGACACCACTGCCTTAATTAGGTTACATTATACGGCAGAGGTGAAGACTCGTCATTTTCATGATTACTTTTCTTTGCATAAGACTCTGTCTTGGCAGGCTGGAGAGAGAAGTAAGGGACGATGTTTTGAAAGACCTATGGAAGGGGGAAAGTAGTAATACCTCAGGGCAGTCCTAAGAGTTCCTCCCAAGAGATGGAGAGAAAAAGAGAGCCTCAGCCATGCAGTTGCAGGAAATTACTCCAGTCTACAACCCAAATGAGCTTGGGAGAGGATTTCTTCTTCATCAAGGCTTCTGATAAGAACACAGTTTGGCTCACACTTGATGAGATCTTGAGCAGCGAATTCAGCAAAAACTATGCCTGGACTAGAAAACTAGTCCACAGAAACCGTAAGATATAAACATTGCATTGTTTAGGGTGCATTGTTTTAAGCCACTAAGTTGGCTTAACTTTTTAAAATTAAATTTATTGGGGGTCACATTGGTTAATAACATTATATACTTTTCAAGTGTAAAATTCCATGATGTATCAACTGCATATTGCTCACCACCCAAAGCTTGGTCTCCTGTCACCCTGTATTTGACTCCCTTTATCCTCTTCATCTTCCTCTCCATTCCCCTTCCCCTCTGGTAAGCAGCGACCTGATTGCTGGGTTTTGTCCCTTGCTTTTCAGAGACACACACACACAGAGCAATGGCTGTAACACACTTGGTGTATCACTGAATGGCTGTGTCATTATTGGTTGATTGACTGATGTCATTTTGTGTTTTTTTGAACACTGAGGATTGAGGGCAGACAAAAAGTTGAATTAATATAACTCCTTATTTTGTGAAATGCTGTAGGCATTAGTTTAAGAAACTCTTCCTTTAATACTTACTTGGTTATATATTTTAACCATAATTCTCATTCAGATGTTCCTCTCTCTCCCACCTATGGACAACGATTTAAATGAGTTCAATGTGTATTTATTTTTGTTAGATTATGTTTCTTTCCATTATGGACATGCATTTCAAATTTCCCCAGGTGCTATTGAGGTATAGATCTAACATTTTCCCTGTAATCCAGCATTATAGTTTTGATTGGCCTATACTGTTGTATGAACATTTATTGAGTTGTTTCTAACATCTGATAGCATTATGTTACTTTCTTTTCTGTTTCCTTTGTGATGAATATCTAGAGTGCTTCCTACTAGTTCTCATCAGTACAAACTATCTTATAGATGAGCATTTATGTTCCCATGTAAGAATTTCTGTAGATACATGCCAGGAAGAGAATGGCAGGGCCGTAGGATCTCTCAGTGTTTGATTTATCTAATCTTTACAAGCTGATCTTCAGAGTGAGAATGGCTGCTATACTATACTATGTAGTCAGATCAGTGGCACACAGGAATTCATGTTTTCCCAAACTTCTATCAAAATCCAGCTTACAAATTTTAATGATCTAATGGGTATACAATGGGATCTCACCGTTGTTTTGAATCCCACATTTTTGTTTGCCAGTGAGTTTCAGTACAACTCTACATCACTGTTTGCATTTATCTATGAATTTGCATTTTTGAATTGTCTATCTTTAACATTTGCCCAATTTTTGTTTTCTTAATGTGCATAAATTCTATATGTGTGTTGCTAATATTGGTGGATAAAAAGTGTAATGAGTTTCCTAACTTACTGTAGCCCAGACAGAAAACTTAATTAGGAAAAATTGTTATAAACTTATGAGACTGGAAAGTGGTGGCAACCAGTTGATACCACTCAGTTGGAGATTTTTCTTATTCCTATATCCACACCACTTTCTTGCTTTACACGGCTTTACGGTAAGAGTCGATACCTTCTTTGTCTCCTTTAAGTTTGCTTTAGTTATGGAAAGTCTTCTATTTTCCACTAAATTCAATTCGATTTTCACCTCCCATAAAAACTATCCATTTTAAGGAGAATTATGTTGAATTTGTAGATTAATCAGGGGAAAATTGACACCTTACAAATATATAAGCATGATATACATTTCTATTTATTTAAAGCTACTTTAATTTTCATCAGTGATACTTAGTAATTTTAATGAAGTTTCACACATTCCTGTTAAATTCATTCTTAGCTATTTGATGATATTTGATATTATTTTTATTTGCAAAGTAGTTTGTCACATGAAGAAACATATTCAAATTAAGATATTTGATATTATTTTAAACTGTGTTATTTCTTAAGTGTATTTTTAATTTGTTGTGAATATATAGAAATATATTTTCCATGTTGACATGATATCCAGTAACCCTTTTCAATTTACTTATTATTTCAAATTATTTATAAATTCTGAATTTTCTATGCACATAATTATACCATATGTAAAAATTAAAGTTTTACTTCTTTTTCAATTTCTGTTTTAATTTTTTATTGCCTTATTGCACTGTGTAGGATCACTGGTACAGTTGTAATTTAAGAAATTGTTCTGGACATTCTTGCTTTTTCCTGGCTTAAAGGGGAAATATTCACTATTTCACTATTAAATATAATACTAGCTATTGGTTTGCAGTAAATATTCAATAAAATATTAAGAAAAAATTCCTTTTACTATCAATTCATTGATATTTTTAAAATCAAAAATTGATGTTAAATTATACTAAATATATATTCTCCAACTGCTGATATGATTATTTGCTATCCTTTTTATTTTCATTTTTCATAGTATAAATTGTATTAATTAAGTTTGAATGTTAGACCAAATTTTAATTTCTGGAATAAATTACAGTTATCCAAGATAAATTATTCCTATTTATAGATTTCTAGGTTCAATTTTCAAATGTCATATTTAGCACTTTCAGGTCTATGTTCGTGAGACATGGTCTGTCAAATTTATTTGTTGTTATCAGGCTTTAGTTTCTAAGTTATCACAGTTTAATAAAATTAATTGGAAATCATTTCCTCTATCTTCATTTTCTGAAGAAGTCACATATAGTTCATATAACTTTTTTCTTCTTTAAATATATATTTTTTTATTACCAGAGGTACCACATAGGTCTAAAGTTTTATTTGTGTAGAGTTTTAACTACAGTTTTAATTTTTTACTAGGTACCAGAAAATTCAGATTTTATATTTCTTGTGTCAAACTTGGAAATGTATGTTTTCTAGTAATTTGTTATTTTGCCTAGATTACCAAATTTATTAGAATAAAGTTGTTCAAGACCTTTAGCTTCACAGTAGCATGCAAGGTTGGTAGTGGTGTCTCTTGTCAAACATGGTAGCCATTAGTCATTACCAGATATGTGAAAATTCAAGCAGTTATTCAAAAAATATTTATTGAAAACTTAATATGGGACCAGTATTAAGACATTTAGACATTGAGGACTCAATAGTCAAGAAATCAGACCATAATCCTACCCATGTGGCACTTATAGTTTACTGGGCTTCTGTTAAAATCCAAATGTTAAATGTGCCTTATTTACATAAATGTGTCATCTTTTGAGTACTTTTAATTTGGTAAGTTGCTGATGTTGTGTTTCTTCCAGTGCCTCTCTCTAATAAACTCTTCGTCTGATGCATCGCATGAGGCTTGACCGTACATAATCACAGCACAAGGCACTGTAAGACGCCTCTTTTTATTCCAGGCATTCAGGTCTTCCAGGCGAGAAGTGTCCCCCAGTCCTAGAAAAACTACCAAACTTCAAAGAACATTTTTAGGCCCCTCATCCATATTGGGAGAAATATTTATCAAAGCTCTTCTTCACAATCAGGTTTTAGAAAAGAGAGAAATATTCCTATGTGCATTTAATTTTGAGACATCTTTCTCAGAAGGCTTCTTGCACAGAGTTTGCTTTGTACATGTACTACAGGAAAGACAAAGTATATACACTCATCTCGTTTACTTAAATGATTATGTCCTGCACCAGATTCTAGCTTAGGAGGGCTTATTTTAGTGCAATTTAGTCTCTCCTCTTAAAAGTCAGAGTAGGAGATGGACAAGAAAAAGGAAACAGGACTTTTAGTTTAAGGTCTTAAGTCATTGTTGCAAGTAAGTATGTTTTATACCGTTCCATTTCAGAGAGTTGAGTTAACATGAGTGGAGCATGTTCAAAAAATAGATCAAAACCAGGGTCAGGGTTTAGGTTAAGAGGCAGAAGGCAACAAGAGAGTGAGATTGTGAGCTGGGGAGTCTGCAGGCTTCTAACACCTGCTGTCTGGGCTTTAGTGTGGGGATAGGACACAGGCCAACCTGCCTTCAAGTGGGGAGCAGTCCTATTAAAACATGAAAGCTAGTATTGCCTCAGTGACTGAAAGATTTCAAGAAAATGTCAGCATGGACCAACTTTGGATGTTGGTAAATGGAGAGCCATACCATAAACACCACACAAAAAAATAGGGGCCTGAAATAAGCATGTGTTAGGTGGCTGGAGGGAAATAGCCCCAATATAAAGTTTTCCTCTTTGTACCTAGAAGGCAGGCACAGTTGGCACAATGGAAAGAAGATGGAGTCTAGAATAGAAGAAATGAGATCAACTCCCAACTGCTCACTAAATGGCCATGATTATTTTGGGCATGTAATTTGATTTCTCTAAACTTCATTTTCCACAGAAGTAAAAATATAGATAATAAAAACACACTTTTTTAAACAATATTTTATTTATTTATTTTTAGAGAGGGAAAAGGAGGGAGAGAAACATCAGTGTCTGGTTGCCTCTCACAGGCCCCCTACTGGGACCTGGCCTGCAAGCCAGGCAAGTGCCCTGACTAGGAATTGAACTAGCAACCTTTTGGTTCACAGTCCAGCACTCCATCCACTGAGCTATACCAGCCAGGTCTTTATGAGGGTCTTTTTAAAGTTCATTCCAAGATTTCTTGATACCATTGTTAAAAAAATATGTTTCATTCTTTTCTCCATTCAGTTATATATTCAATTGTAAGCTCATGTTTTTCTCAGACCTCACAAGCTGAGAATTTAAAATAAGGTCACCTTGGCCATTATCTACCCCATCTCCTGGGCTGTGGAAAGCTCATTCTTCTACTAGTTTCTCTTTCCCATGTAATTTAGGAAAACCCAAAGGAACACTTACATTTTCCACAATTCTATGTGGGTGGGTGGTTTACAGTGTTGCAAGATAGTCTAACAATAGTCCTAGAAATTTTTTAAGTGTTACTTTCAGTTTTATCACAGACTCTTCTGGAGTTTCTGCCTACTAATATCTTTCAAATGAATCATACTTCTTTTCCCAAGTGTAAATAAGTTTAGGGTGTGTTATTTTTTAATTTACCAATTGACTTGAAAGTTATAAAAAATATAGCCCACAATAGTAGTCTTAAACCTGCTCTCACATATGACCAAATTAGAGGTCATGGTCACAGAGTTCACTCCAGGTCTGGCCCCCAACCCTCCGCCATGCTGCAAATCTGGTACCTATCAGTCTGGATGGAAGTGTGTTTTTTTGTTTGTTTGTTTGTTTTGTTTTGTTTTGTTTCTGACCAAGATTTTTTCTAAGTATTTTGTAAAACCGTAATTTTTTTCTAAAGAAGTCCAAATATTTTTCCCTAAGATAAAACAGAAAGCTACTTATGTCTTCAGAGTAAGTACTTTTCTAGCCATCAAATATTTAGAAATATTAGGGTCCATTCTTAGAATGCCATAGCACAAAAATCAGTTGTGAGAATTTACTGTTAGATCCTATTATGTTCTCAGATTATCAGCATTAAAGAGTCTGAATCACCCTTCTTGCTCTTTAGGGGCTCACATTTTAGTTTTAAAAAATAGACATTAACAAAAATGAGAGCAGGGCAACATGTGACTCTGCTGCAACATCGGAACAGAGACATAGTCAAAGGTGGTTGTGCTCAGAGCAAAGAGCAGTCGTCCTTGAGTTCTTATGAATAAAGTCTATTCCTACCCCCGCAAATGTTGAGTCTCTTGAAAGATGTAGGATTGTTTTGGCCAAGGAGAACAAGGCATCTCAACTCAAGAAAGCTTCTCATGTAAAATGACAAAGTATATATTTTAATTCTGTGATTTGAAGACGATGATTTGATGTAACATTAGGTCAGTGGAGAAAGTGTCTGCAGAGTGAGTGAGATAAGGGCCAAAAAGTGAAGGATTGTCTAGGTTCTACTTAAGAGTTATGATTCTGAACTGTAGCTAGTGGGAAGATTGACCACAGTCTACTTGAGGTCAAACATTACATTCTTGCTATTTTTTTCCCTCCTGTAATCAATTACATTTGATGAGAATGAGCCATAAAATTTGTATTTCCTATTTTGATGACTACGGATTAGAAAAAAAAAGACCATATTATAGCTATAAGAAATTATATTCATTATTTAATACTTTTATTTAAAAACTATTGTGAAATATATGAGAATTTTTTAGGAATATGAAAATAATATGGCTTGTAAATATAAGAAATATGATATTACAAATAAAACTTAAACCCCTGCTTTATTTCTCCTTTGTAGCATTACCTTCACTCCTCACACCAAGGTATTAACTAATTTCAGTAATTTAAAGTTTGAACTAATCTGAATTTGATATTTTTCTTCCAATATTTGTTGAATCTTCTTGATATATATGCATATATATACACAGAAATATGTATATGTATATGCACAAATAGTTATATTCACATGTACATAGTATGCATAGTTTTGCATGTTTTTAGTTTTAAACTATACATATTCTTCTAAAACTTGTTGTTTGATTTTCCTTAATATTTTAATATACAAAGTCTGCCCAGGAAGTATCTAGCCATATGATATGAAAAATAGAGACATTTATTGATGAAGACATAAGATAGGACAATAAAACCTCAGTCTCCTTCAAGGTAGGCACATTGGAACCTCACACAGTTCTCCCAACGAAGCATGTTGTTTCTCCTGTTCTGATAGCAGAAGCTGTGGAATGGATTTTGCCACAAGTTTCATGCCAAGATCCTGCATCGAAATCTTGGACACAGTAGTTTTTGGAATCCCAAGATCAGCTTCTAGTTCTCACACTGTCAGTGGCCGATCTTTGTTGATTGCAGCCCATACACATTCAACATTATCAAGTGTTCTGCTTGTTGCAGGCTTTCCAGAAGGTGAATCAATTTCAACAGATTCTTGATCATCTTTGAAGCATTTGTGCCACACTTTTACTTGCACTGCATTCATTGAATTATCCCCGAAAACCTCTTGAATCATCCAAATTGTTTCAGCAGAGGAATGTTCAAGCTTAACACAGAATGTGTATGCAGACTTGTTGCTCTACCCTTTCGTCACTTTGAATGCAAAGGCCACACAATGCACATGCTCACTCAGTGATGTCTACAGCCCCCACTGACTAGTACAGTGAAGTCATCATTGCTCACACATGCGCATCCCAGTCCCCTCTCCTTGGCTGCCAGTGTACATCCATGTCGTGCAAACCATTCCTGTTATACTAACAACAGGTGGACTTCTCCTGGAAAGACCTTGTATGTGATTCATCCATTTAGATGAATGGATACATGTAATATTGTTTTACTGATTTTCATTTTTATATAATATTCCATGGAATGATTATTACATGTTATATATTCATCCTTCTGTTGATAAAAATTTAGGTTTTTTCCAACAGCTCTGCTGTGAGTATTCTTGAACATATATCTTGACATGTATGTATATATTTCTTTACAACATTTTATAAAAATCTATGGGTGGTGTATAGTGGGCAATTATGTTTATATCAGGTGGAGATCAATTTTTTAAAATTGTGTAGATATATACTTCTATGAGTAAAAAAACCTAAACCAGCACTGACCAGTATGGCTCAGTTGCTTGAACATTGTCCCACAAACCACAAAGTAGCAGGTTCAATTCTCAGTCAAGCACATGCCTGCATTGCAGGTTCGGTCCCCGGTTGGGGTACCTACGGGAGGCAACCGAATGATGTTTCTCTCTTACACTGGTGTTTCTCTCCCTCTCTTTATCCCTCCTTTCCTAAACAAACAAACAAACAAACAAACAAACAAACAAATACCAAACATTTTTTTAAAGCCTAGACTGAGGAATTTAATAAATTCACAATTGCTTTTAAAGCTTTCAGGGGGTTAGAACGAAACTTCTCTTTTCACTTCCCTGAATAAAACAAGTCACATTATCTTTTTATTAGGGTTTTCTTTATTTTTGAAATTATTACTTACAATATTCTTAATCAGTTATTTCCTCATTCTACATTTAATGATGTCTAAAGACATAAGCTCTTATTTTTTCAGTGGTGATTTTTGAATTTATAAAACAAACTCTCATTCTCCACAACAAAACCATGCTACTGAGGTTGTAAATTACACATTTTAGGGTCTTTATAACCTGACATGATCCAGTTTATGGGCACGTAGTGTTAAAATATTTTTACTATACATTTCTAGATCCAACGAGCCTTCAACTATTATAATGACCACCCAAAATATCTCCCTGAAGAATAACAATTGAATGCTGACATTTTTCTAAGTACATTTTATCAGAATGGGTAAAATATCACCAGCATTTTCTTCAACTATCTACCATAGGAGATAATTTGACACATGCCACATTTTGGGAAGCATTAATCTTCTTTTTCATATCCCAGAGGGAAAAAAGCTAAGGAAAATATTGTGACTAAACTCATCCAAAATCCTCTAGTTTGATTTTCATGTACCCACAGCTAAACCATAGAAGATGAAGCATAAAATGCAGAATTAACTAATTCAAATTTAACAAATATTTACTGATCAATTTATTTCTCTTTAATCCTCACCCAAGGACTTATTTATTGGTTTTGAGAGAGAGAGAGAGACAGAGAGAGAGAGAGAGAGAGAGAGAGAGAGAGAGAGAGAGAGAGATCCATGTGAGAGAAAAACATCAATTGGCTGCCTCCAGTAAGCACATTGACAGGATGGGCAGATCGAACCTGCAACCTAGGGTATGCTCTGACTGGGATTCAAATCTGCGAACTTTACGATGTATGGCATGACACTCTAACCGACTGAACCACCCCACCAGGGCTACTGAGCAACTTCTTTGTGCAACATCGTATTCTAGAATCTAAGGTTGCGGGGAATAGTAAAATGAAATCCAGGCACACACTTATATTGCCTTTCACAGCACCAGCTATTGTTGGATAATATTCTAGAATTCTCTTTCTTATAGCACAAGGCAGTTTTAGAGCACATATTTCTTAACATAAATAATGGCATATGTAAGGACAAATATTTTTCAGAAATGTTTCTGCAGAATTTATCTTCTGCCATCAAAAGTATAATAATGATTGATAAAAGAGAAAACGCTGGCAATGTGTAAAATAATAGGTAGCCCAGAAGCTATAAATAGACCTTGTAATAGATATCATTACACAAAATATTACAGTCCTAAAACCATATACACTATATAAGTAAGAGAGAAAGCATGCACAACAGAACTTTGTTGCAAAATGGTATAGTTGCTATGGAAAACAGCGTGATGGTTCCTAAGAAAATTACACATAGAATTACCATGTGATCTTGCATTTATATTTTTAGGAATATGCTTTTTGAATAATTAATACCAGGGACTCAGACAGATCTTTGCACATCCATGTTCATAGAAGAATTATCTACAACAGTGAAAGGATAGAAGGAACCAAAATATTAATTGATGGATAAATGGAATAAAAGAAATGTTGTACATATATACAATGGAATATTAGCGTTAATTAGAAATGAAACTCTAACACATGCTTCAACATGGACAAACCTTGAAGACATTATAAAATATGAAATAAGTCAGGTATACAAGAACAAATAGCATATGATTCCACTCATATAAATTACCTAGAATTGTCAAATTTGTAGATCTAGAGTGTTGAATGGTGGTTGCCAGGGGCTACCAGGAGGGGAGGGGAGGGAGTCACTGTTTAAACGGTAGAGAAAAAAGTTCTGAAGATGGTTAAAGATGATGATTACACAACAATGTGAACACAGTGCTACCTGAATGTACACTTAAATTGATTAAGAATGTATATTTTATTTTATGTATAGTTTATCACAATGAACACAAAGTGAGTAGAAGGTAAGAAACTGCATAAAGAAAGTTTAATAAAAGGGACAAAAGGGAAAAAACCTGGAAGACAATGGGGAACGAAAGGAAGTTTCTTTTGTTTAAAATAAAAGAACCAGTGCATGTTTGGAGTATCCAGAGTACAGGAAGACATTGAAAGTGAAGAGTAAAGGAAATTGCAGTAACTACTGGAACAGAGTCTTTGTGTGTGTGTGTGTAGTGAGTGGGGGAAGGGAACAAACAGAACTATATTCTATTGGGAAGCAGAAATAGTAGTAAAACTATAAAGAAAAGAAAAGCAATTAATAGTGGTGATTGGTGTGACGGTCATGATAGTGTGCTCTATAGGTAAAAGAGGAGTGTGGTCAGATAGGGACATGGAAGGGACATTAAAGAAACTTTAGGGGTGATTGCCCTGTTTCTTGATCTCAGTGACTGTGCTTTCTAAAATGTGATGGATATATAACTTATAATTATTTGTTAAATTTTATATTTACATATGTGTGTTCTATTCTGCAATATCAACAGTGAAAAAAATAAAGAAAGCATTGACACAAATACAAAAGAGGGCTAATATCCCAAATATACGTAGAGTACTTAAAGATCACTAAAGAAAAAAGCCCTGGCTGGTGTGGCTCAGTGGATTGAGTGCTGGCTTGCAAACCAAAGCATCAATGATTCGATTCCCAATCAGAGCACGTGCCTGGGTTACATACAGGTCAGGTCCACAGTAGGGCAAACTTGAGATGCAACCACATGTTGCTGTTTCTCTCCCTCCCCCTCTCTAATAATAAATAAATAAAATCTCTTAAAAATAAGAAATTAAGAGGTCAAGTTCTTTTTTTAATAAGTTAATTGTATAAAGAACTAATTCATAAAAGAATGATATTAGGTAATGTGTGATTCCTCCAACTTTGTTCTTCTTTCTCAGGGTCACTATTGCTGTGTGTGGCCATTTGTGGTTCTATATAAAATTCTGAAATATTTGTTCTAGTTCTGTGAAATATGTCATTGGAATTTTTATAGGAATTGAACTGAATGTATAGATTGCTTTAGGTAGTATGAATATTTTAATGATGTTAATTCTTCCTACCTATGAACACAGTATGTGCTTGCACTTATTTGTATCTTCTTCAAATACCTAATACTAAACTATACTATAAGGATATAGTAATGAAAACAGTGTGGTACTGGCATAAAAACACATAACCAGATCAATGGAACAGAACAGAGAGCCCAGAAATAAACCCACACCTTTGTAGTCCATTAATATTTGACAGAGGAAGCAAGCATATGCAATGGGCTAAAGACAGTTTATTCAATAAATGGTGTTTGGAAAATTGGGCAGGAACATGCATAAAAATGAAACAAAACCACATTCTTATACCACACATGAGAATAAATTCAAAATGGATCAAAGACTTAAATGTTACATCCAAAATCATAGAAGAAAACCTAGCCAGCAAAGTCTCGGACATTGCCCTGCAATATTTTTACAGACATATTTCCTCCCAGGGAAAGGAAACAAAAATAAATAGATTAACAAATGGGACTACATCAAACTAAAAAGTTTTTACACAGCAAAGAACTCATCAACAAAATAAAAACACAACCACAGAGTGGGAAAACATATTCACTGACTTATCTGATAAGGGGTTAATATCCAAAATTTATAAAGAACTTATAAAACTCAACACTAAAAAAAACAAACAACCCAATTCAAAAATGGGCAAAGGGCCTCAAAAGACACTTCTCCTAAGAGGACATACAGATGGCCAATAGACATATTAAAAGATGCTCAACATCATTAATCATCAGAGAAATGCAAATCAAAACCACAATGAGATACCATTTCACACCTGTCAGAATAAATCTGTCATTGATAAATCAACAAGCAACAAGTGCTATTGAGGATGTGGATAAAGGGGGATGCTTTTGCACTGTTGGTAGGAATGCGGATTGGTGCAGCCACTATGAAAATCAGTATGGAGATACCTCAAAAAATTAAAAATGGATCTACCTTTCAACCCAAGAAACCAACTTCTAAACATATATCTGAAGAAACACAAAACATTAATTCGAAAGAACATAAGCACCCCTATGTTTATTGAAGCCTTTTTTTTTTACAGTCACCAAGATATGGAAGCAGCCCAAGTGTCCATCTATAAGTAAATGGATAAAACAACTATGGGACATTTATACAATGGAATACTACTCTGCCATAAAAAAGAAGAAAATGTTACCCTTCATGATAGTATGGATGGAGAACATTATGCTAAGTGAAATACACCAGTCAGAGAAAAACAAATACCATATGATTTCATTCATGTGTGGAATCAAATGAACAAGCTGAACTAATAAGCAAAACAGAGAGACAGACTCATAAATAGAAAGCAGAAATACAGCTAGAGGGGAGTGTTAGAGGGTGGAGGGATTCATCAAAAAGGAAAAAGGACTCATGGACATGGATAAGAGTGTGGTGATTGTTGTGGGGAGGGGGTTATAAAGAGGCTAAATTATAATGGAAAAATAAAATAAAGATTAAAAAAATAAAAAAGATAAAAAACTCATGTGATCCTTTAAAAAAGTTATTTTTAACTGAGATGAGTATAGAAATAAACTCTTAATTTCTCCAAAAAATAAATAAATAAAAGAATGAATACAACTGGCCACTATACATGCAGTAAGATGCTTAACTTCACTAATCATTTCAAATCCTAATTACTATTTTCAAAAATAAAGTGAGTGTATAGTTTAATAGATGGATACTTTTCAAGGCTGTTGAAAATGTTAGGACAGAGACACTTTCATTAAACTGTAGATGAGGACTCAAGATAAAAAATGGGCATAACATGTGATCATGTAACCTTCCTACTGAATTTATTCTGTAGTAATTAAGCAATTATCTTACAGATTTTCTTATGATGACCCTGGAAGGGTGGCTCAGTTGGTTGGAGTGGTGGCCCCCCTCCCTGCAATACATCAAAAAGGTTTTGACTCCCATTCAGGGCACATAGCTAGGTTGTGGGTTTGATCCCTGTTGGCACTTACTGGACGCAACTAACTAATGTGTTGCTTCTCTCCCTTTTTCTCTCTCTGTCTCTCTCTCTCTGTCTCTCTCTCTCCTCTCCCTTCTCTCAAACCAATCAACATATCCTCAGGTAAAGATTAAAAAAAGAAACAAATTTCTTTAGAAGTTTATTTCCCAGTAGAATTTTATACAGCAAAACACATAACAAAAAGGAAACAAATATCCAAAATTAGGAAACTGGTTCTGTGAATTATGGCATGTGCTCATGTAGTGCGATACTATAGAAGCATCAGAAAAAATGTAATATGCCTAATGTGCTGACTAGGAAAAAGTATGCATGGAATATTAAAAGGAAAACTTCTGTAAACCCTAATCTCATTTGAGGTTAAAAATGTGTGTGTATGTACTCCCTTATGCATACAATCATAAAGACCAGGCTAGGTAAAGCAGATGCTGAAGATACAGCAAATTACTAATATTTATTATTTCTAAGAGTTGTAATTAGAGGTGTAGGAGATTAACACCCACTTCAAATCTATCTATAATTTATCTATCTATCTCTCATCTATCTATCTCTCATCTATCTATATCTATCTATCATCTATCTATCATCTATCTATATCTATCTCTCATCTATCTATATCTATCTATCATCTATCTATCATCTATCATCTATCTATATCTATCTATCATCTATCTATATCTAACAAGTCATCGATCCATGTGTCTAATCCCCTCTTTAACTACCCACTTATCAATCAATATTTATTATTTAGATTATTGATAAATTTTATTTTATTCCTTGTGTTTTTAGTGCATTTGAAATATTTTCAAATAAAAAACTAACCAAGTGGTTATATATTTAAACACTGCATCCTTTGTTCATATTCCTTTGAGTCTGATTTGAAAAACTAACACCACAATTTTTACAGATTACTATGTTTCAGTTTTTCATTCATACATACTGTTTTCCTAATTTTTTTCTATTGCTTTAATTTTCCAAAATTAAACATAAGAATCCAAAGTTCTTTCTATATTCTTTTTTTAACTATAGGGGTGATTTTAATGTTTCTAAAGTGCCTGAGAGGATTGCTGGTCTAATTCTAATATAGAAGTAAACAACCTATTTCTAAATACTCTTCTTGAGTTTAGTCTGGAAAATGCTACTTTTACTGGATGTTTGGATGCTGATGACAAATGTAATTTTTTAAAAAACACAATAAATAATAGCCAAACAACACACTGTAATCAGAAATGATAGGCAATTTACCTTCGTGACTGTTGTGAGGTCAACAGTCTAGATGTGCTATGCCAGGAGTGCTTCCTTCAATTGTAGAAGTGGATCAGGTTCAAAAACCTGATTTTTACACCACCTAATTATTTATATGAGGGTAATGCAATTAGAATTGGAACTGAAAATTCAAAATTTCCTTTAAGCTTGCCTATATTAGTGACTAAATCACCCACTCTGCTAATGAACCCAGTAAAAAATGAAAATGATTTGATTTAGTAGCCTCAGATATGTAATGGGCCTGATTTTATTAATGCAGCTTAAAGTAGGTCTGAATATATTAGAAAATTGCAGTAGAATACTATGTGTGGTGACTTTGTAATGTGTAAGTTGGTTAGTCTGAAATTAATTTTCAAGAATTTCCTTTACTGCACCTTTCCAGCTATGGTGGACCATAAAAAAGGATTCTTGTAAAAAATGTATAGAGAAGAGGTAAAGTAGTAGTCACATTTTAGCTTACATTTTATGGCTACTTTGTTGACTAACCTCATTAGCAGTGGCTGGGCCTGCAATTATTCAACCTTGCCCTTCAGGCTTTGTTCACACCTGAGCCAGGTGTGTGTATATAGCTCAGGTATAAATGGCCTGAGTTCCTGAAGGACACCAGTACCCTCAAGGTCAGAGGCAGCAAACACTAAAATCATGCTTGTCTGTCTTAGTGAGCTTCAGAGCATTCTTGTAGATTCCAGCTTTTCCTTGCTTGTCCCCACATTCTGTCCACTACCTGCCCTGGGACATCAACTTCCTCCATCTGACACTGACACAGCAGATTTGCAGAGACTGCTTAACAAGTTCCTCCAACTTTGTGAGGTCATGTGCCTCTTACAAATAATAGACAGATAGATAGTTAATTCAATAGATAGATAATAGATCTCCTAGTGGTTCTGGGTCTCTGAATAACCTTGACTAATAAGGTATAAACTTAAATAATTTCATTCCATTTCAGTATCTCACCAGAAAATGTATTTTAATACTACTTAGTGAATTATTGTGAAACTTTAATTTCAAACTAGGCAAATCAATGAATACCTGTCTTATTAAGTAATAAATAAATGCCAATTAGCATCAAAAGTGTGTTGAAGGAAAGGTTATTAAAAAACAGTAATAAAAAAAACACAATGCCATTTTTCTCTGTTCTGGAGAGATCTTCTCCATTGACTGGGAAGAACGGCATGGTTCAATATTTCCCTATAGTCCTCTCTCAGATCAGAGTCTGAGAGACAAGAGCTCTATATCTGGAAGTTCCAAGTTAATACTGCTTAGTAGTTGCTCTTGTAACCCTACCACATTAGTACAGATTAGTGTACCACAATTCACAATATCAGAATACTGACATTAAGGGTTTAGAGGACATGATATATATTTCAATGGACCAGGATCATACAACCAACAGACTCCAGATGGTGGAAGCCAATGGTGGGCTCTGGGTGGGGAAGAACAGGGTCCTGGTAATGGCTTCATTAGAGGGATACGTGCAACAGAGATTGTGAGAGGTGGGTGTGAGTGTCACAAACTGGAAAAAATCTGAAAATATTCCATGGTTATTTGAAAGTATTTGGTTAGAAAGATTATTAAAATCCAAAAGTCCAGGACATGAAAAACTAAGGTTTGAGGCCATGTTATGTTATTAATAATTTTAAAAGAATATTTTATTCATTATAACTTTATTATGCTTATACTGTTTATAATTTATGTTTATTTTATTAAGTATATGATGGTATCACTGATATTTAACATATAAATTTATTCTAAATAAAATTTCTACATCAATATGCACATGATTTTGAGAGTCTATTCCATTTTTTTTACTACAGATTTAAGATACATGGTTTTTGAGCTTCTGATGAGATCTCTTATTTTCCTTTCATGACCTTTGTAGCTGCCTTAAAAGTACAGTACAGTGAAGTATATGGAAGGCAGAAAACATTGCTAATTTAATAAATATATAAAATGAGAAGATTTTATATTAATGTCATTAAAAATCTTCCATATTATCACTAGTTTACTGTCGCAGAAAATGTATTAGGGAAATGCTAGACAAGACTTTAGAATGCCTTCAAGAGGATGAGGACTTTTTTCCTGTTTTGTTCAGTAATGCATCCTAATGCACAGAGCAGTGTCTGACATACTGCAGGTGACAGTCATTTGTTGAATTGCTACGTCAGTCAAAATTTGTAACACATTGTGTGTTGACAATACAATCACTTTTATTTTCTTTCTGTTTTCTCTAAGTATCTCCAGTTATACCGTCACAAGGTGAAAGGTAGGGAAACATGGGCAGTGGCACTGGATTTAACATGGCTGAGTTGGCACATGGGGCAGGTCTGCCCGTCACCAAGTGTGGAGAATAATAGAAAACTTTTTCAGAAAGCTAATACAAAACCAGTCTCACATAGAAGTGAAAGTCTGATGGACTAAGAACTCTAAAATTCAATATTGGGCTGGAGAAATGCCCCAAAATATCTGGCACGAAGGATGAAGAGATGGGAAGCCTAAGAGAAAAATGGATATATGAAGATACAAGTCAAAGCATCTTGAATTTTTAATAGAAATGTGGAGAGAGGAAGAGAGAAAATGTATGTAATAGTGGAGAAAATAATAGCAAAACATTTCCAAGACAAAAATATATAGGGAAATCTCAGAAAATACCACTGTCCAATAAAAATAAAGCTGGTCACTTCCAAAGAAAAAAGACTCACTAACCACAGACTTAATAGTAATGTTGAATATAGAAAAATAAAGGAACAAATCTTCAAAGGGCTGATCCAAGAATTCTCAGCCTGGTCAAAGATCATTCAAAAGTCAGAGTGAAAGAATATTCAGACAAAGAAGAATACAGGGAATTTATCTCACTAAAATCTTCCCTCAAAAAATCACTAAAGCAAAGAAATTATTAATACACTTTCATCAAATACATATTGACTGCAAAAATAATATTTTAAAATAAGAATATGCAATTGAATTCCAGATGTTTTAAACATGACAGATGGAAAGAATTCCAAAGAGCAAAGAGAAATAAAATGTAAATTAAATGTTGTACAATTATTAGGAAACTGTAAGTTTAAGAATGTTGGTATTTTAGGAAGAACCACTAGAATAGAAGTAGAGTGCATACTTTTCAAAATAGTAGTCCTGATAGAGGAAAACAGAGAAAAAATCTTATATAATTTTATATTTTATAGAGAAATACTTTTCTGATTAATTTTCTGATCATTCTCTCTCCATTAGTGTTTGAGATTTCACTTTTTGTGGTCAGAAAAATCACGGAATTAGCATTTGTCCACTGGACACACTTTGCAGCAGTGACTGACCTCTTCCCATGCTGAGGGAGACCAAATAGGATGCCTTCTGCCCTAGGTATGCAGTAAAAATATTCCACAAAAGAATAAAAGGTGCACAATTGGGATTTAATATAAAAGAATGAAGATAACTTTTAAGTACATTTAAATTGCCTCTGATAGCTGAATTTTAACTTAAAACACATTGCTTTCTCAAACTTCATCTGTCAAATTCACTCAAATCAGACATCAGTTGTCACCCTTTATTGAGTTACTTGCACTAAAGTCATTCCTTGCTGACTCTTTAATAGAGAAATAGAAACGCAAAACTAAAAAATTTGAGGTTTGCAATAATGTAAAAAGGTGAAAGCAAATTTTTAAGAAATGAGATAAACCTGTTAACAATTTCTCAATATTTCTCATATTATCATAAATCTATAGTGTAACAATTCTAATAAATGAAACACTTTCAATATTAAACTAAATATTTATGTTGGTAGCCTTGAGCAAAATGACATAAGAGCTACAATTTTAAATGCTACAGGGAAAGGTGACTTCGGGCATTGTGATAATTGTGTCAGAACCATGTATCTATTTCTAAGCCCGTTTCCAGCTGGGCATTTTTCCAACTATATTAATTTGGCCTTTCTCAATGTCAAGTAATGAAAGGAAGATTAGTCTAAATAAGAGACTGTGGCATTAAAATCAGTGTTTCAAATGCAGATGTAAAGTTTATTTGAGTCTGGTAATAATGTCAGAAAAGGTCTCAATGAGTTATTTAAAATGGGATATGGGTAATATGAAATATTAGATTGTTAAAACTTGATCAACAGAAAATGCTGACATAAACAAAATCATTTGTATTTAGAATAAGGAGTGAGAAACTTCTTTATTTTTTTATTATTTGTGCTGCACATTTTTCTGTTTATCTTTTTAATTGTTTGTAGCAATGAGAGCCCAAACATTAGCATGATACTGAGTTTTTTGAGCATTGACCATGGGCTAGGTAAGGAGTTTCTTTTTATTGACGCATATAGACTTCTATTATTTTCGATTTCTCAAAAGAGGAAGCAGTCACTCTGCCGCCTTTCTACATCCACGAGAAAGGCAGTTTACACTGGCATGAAGAGAGGGTTTTGGTGTCCTCATGCACCACTGGTGGGAAGGTGGGTGCTGCCGGCAACCCCAGCAAAGGACTCAGCGCATGTGAGCCTGAGTGTAGGTCCCAGAGAAATTCTCACAAAGCTTCATAGCGGGGCCTGTGTGAAGGCACTTATCACAACATTACCTGTAGTGCCAGGTTGTAGAGGTGACCTTGGTTCCAACACAAGAAAACTTTGTGGACAGAAGGGGATGGAATTTCACTACAGAGCACAGCAGTTAATAGAGACAGCAAAAACATGCACCAACAGTCATAGGTTTTAATAACAGAACAGAAACAAAATGTATATTAAAAGAGCAGGTGCATAAAAAATATCCAAAAGCATATAAAAAAACAAAAAGAATATAAAAATTAGAAATGTAAGTGGACATAAAGATGGGGAGGGGGAGGATAAATAATTTAAATTTAATATTAAAAAAAGAGAATGAAGAAACAAATTGTCATGAACTGAGAGTGCCATATACCAAAAATATGATGAACTCAATGTTTTGCACCTGAATTCTAACATGATTCGATATATAGATAGATAGATAGATAGATAGATAGATAGATAGATAGATGAGAGATAGATAGATGAGAGATAGATAGATGAGAGATAGATAGATAGCTATAGAGATATAACTACTTTACTTCAAGGTTTTTGAAGAACATTGCCAGTCAGTGCAGACAAAAAGCAAGGGTGATACCCAATGATGGCTGTGGAGTGAAGTAATAATTTTTAGGACTAATTTTTAGTGTAATTAAATTTGTGAAATCATGAGCATTTTTATAAACATACATTGTCTTTGGTCTAGCACTTTTCCTTCAAGGAGTTTGTTGTAAACAAATTATTTTAAAAGTAGCCAAAGACATATGTGCATGATGTGTCTAAAAGAAATCAGATACATGAATGTCACATTACAGATTTACATGTTATGTGAAGGGAGGCAATTCCCAGAAAGTTAAATATATGTTGCAAAAATTAAAAATTACATCTCCAATTATAGATAAAATTTTCACATTTGTTTTTTGGAATAGACCAGCTTTGTAAAAATTATTGGTTAATTGGTTAATTGAGGTTACACGGTTTCCTTTTGCACCATGTATAATTTCCACCTTCAAATCTCTCTCATTTTTGCATTTTCTCTGTTATTCATTGACAAGAAAATTGTAAAATGCAATAAATTGATAGTTATTTTATAAATGCATAAATACATAGAATATAGACAAATGAACTTCAAATGGGGAAAATGATATTCTCTAGTGGTATTATATTTTCCTTTATTTTTACTTCTTTTTATTTTTAAATTTTAATACAAACAATATAGATAATTTATCTAATACAACAGGACATGTTAATTTTGATTTTTTTATAAAGATGTAGCTTCTTTGTAAAAGAATGGTGGAGTAATAGGAATGAAGAAAAGGTGTTTTTTTTTTTAAGAAAATAAGATAATTTACCAGATTCATGATTTTGCTTCTGAATTAAGCTATAGAGTTTCTAAGTTAGAGTCTTATATTTCTGGCACTTCATAGGCACCTTTATTTATTAACCCCTTTTTCCAACAGTGGTCAAATCTCAACCCTTCTTGCTGATGGGAGAGAAAAGTGGACAGCTACCTCCTCTTCCCAAGCAACAGACAAGTCAAATCCAATTGACTGCACATGGTCATCTGTTAATCAATCAATGTGTAAGACTATTGATGGGAAAAATCTAAAGCCTCTTTTCTTCTTTTTATTCACTGCTTTTCTCTTGCTTTTAGAAGAAAAATGAATTGGAAAATCATTAGATTTGCCAAATTACAGAGATGGAGTTAAATCAGTGGTAGTCACTGGAGCAAAGTAAGAAGTGTGTATCTAGGCATAAGAAAGTACAGAAAATTTATTGATAAATATAATCAGTACTATGAATTTCTGTCCAAGTAAGTCTCTTTTTTTCTTTTAGAATGAAGATTTGCTTTATTTTTCTAACATTTAACTATGAAGCATTTCAAACACAGAAAAGAATAAAGAATTTTATTATGAACAGATATAGTCCCACCATCAAGATTTTGTAACTAACATTATACTACCCTTGCATTATTACTTGTCTGTCTTTTGAGGACTTCAATATCTATCTGTCCATCTTATTTTCTGGTGCACTTCAAGGTTAAAGACACTGTTATAATTCCTTCCAAAAATCTATTGATATGCATATAATTAACTAAAATTCAATATTTTTTTTTACAATGCTTTGGTTTTTGTATTTCTTTTTGAGTGAAAATTCCTTGCTTTAAAAATTGTCTTCCTCCAGAAATAATCAACTCTCTGAAATTTTGAGATCAAAGTGGATAAATTTTCACCCCAGACAATTTTGGAATTAATGTTCCTAAAGACTATTAAGGGCACTTATTTAAGGACTATTTAAGGGCACTCTATGACTTAAATTTGTATCTTATAATCAAAGCAGGACAATTTAGAAACTGTCATCAGAAGAAACCATCTCCATATTCTCTTCAATAAATCTGACAACCTAACTCTATCTGTACTTGTACATTCTATTTCTGTTGTTATAACATATCTTACAAGAGTTTTGCCAGATGTGGGTATCTGTTTTGCAAGATATGGTTTATTAAATTTGTGAAGAGTAAGGTATCTCATCAAATACCAAAAAATTTAAGAGAAGAGGAGAGAGTAAACTGTTTTTATGCTCAGAAACCCTCAGTGGTCTGGGATAAGGTTTTAATGTGCCCCAAAATCCAAGATGATAAGTTGTATTGCCCAAAGAGATATTGTTTGTTAGACTGCATGTGCCCACTTCAAAGGAGGTATGATAACCCACACAGCGTATTACCCTCCAAAGTACAAAATCAGGATTATGTGACAAATTATGCAGTATCATATCTCACTGGCCTGTGTCTGACCCAAAGCCTTTTGGAAATTTTCACAGACAAGGTTGATATAGGTCAAGAAGAACAATCAGAGATGGAAATAGGGTGGAAGCTCTGATGGTCAATGTGAGGCCTTCACGTGCTATTTAGATGCAGGGCTTGCCAAAATTGCAACAGAAAATAAGTGTTTGGGCTCTGAAGTCTTTGCTGTTTCTCACAGTATCAAATGATTCCCTAATCACAATTTACAATACAAAGTGAAGAACTCAAAATAGAATTATCTTGTAAACTCTCGTGGGCAATTGTGTTACAAATTATTATTTTTAACTGGAAAAGATAAATCTCACCTCAAGAATCAATTTGCACTATAAATAAAGAACAGTATAACTATGGCTAGGATGTGGTTGATGAGTAAGAAAGCTGATGCTGCAACCTGTAGATATATGTTCTGATCTTTAACAAGCAAGGAACCTAGGAAAGAAATTTGAAAGAAGAGGTAGGATTACTTCAAACAGTCATATCCAGAATAAAGGTGAGGTGGCTCAATAGTGAGCAAACTACCTCAGAGTTCAGGAGCCAGATGTGATCACTAAACCAAACCCCCAGAGCTTTCTATGAAGACTTTTCAGATTAAAAAATGTATTGATTTAAAAAAAATAACAACTTATTTTCAAAGGCCACTCTCTGCAAATGTGCTAGTAATCTTTTCTCCTATAATCTTCTCAAGACATGTAATTTCCCATGTATTTCTTCCTTTTCCTACATCATCAATCTCTTCCTCTCCTGGATTTCTTTTAACATTTAATCGAACACTTTCTTCTCTATTCCATCCTAACTTTAATCACCCCTAAGTTACACTCTCATTTTTTCATTCCCTGTAAAAACAAATCTCCCAAAAGTTCATATAAGTGCTTTTTCTCTACTTTTTCTCCTTGCATTATTTTTCAATGCATTTTCTTATACCATTTCAATTATCATTTCAATAAAATTGCATTTATTACAGTCCCATGATTGTTGCCAAATTTCATATATGTTTTTCTACCTTTGTGTTAGTCCTCTTCTTAGATGTATGTGATTTAGGAAGTACTTTTTCCCAGTTTGTTATATCCTCTTGATTGCCATGACATCCATGGCATTCATGCTCGAGGTAAATATTACCAGGAGACAGAATTAGATGAAGGCCAAGGGAAAGCGTAGGCAAAGGGAGAGGCCGAGATTTAAGTAGTCCCTGGTCATAGTAATAGATGTGATGGGGTAGCATCAAGTTGACCCCATGTTTAATGTCTCCCTTACACCTTGTTATAAATAATCATGAATAAAAGAACTGAATTGTTCACTAGACTTAAGGTGCACTTCATATTTAACCTTCCCTAATTTATTTATTCTTTCACTCAGTATAATTTATTTGCAAGGCTGTGCCCCATTGCATGTACTGGACAACTTTAAAGTTAAATAAACACTTTATGTAAAACTACAGAACTACAACAACATATTAAATGCTTTTAAATGTTATTTTTCTCTTTACAATCCTAATGTTATAAATATCTGTAACACACTGATCCAAAAATGCAAAAAAGTTCTATTTTTGATGTTATCAGAGACCATTTCTAACCCATATCTAGTATATTTTACTTGTATTAACAGCTTGTAATATAGTAATAAGTTGCTATAACAATGTATTTTAATTCTCAAGATGTCTGTAAATTGGAAAAAGAATCTATTTTACAATTTACTGTTGGTTTTGAATGTAATGATACACGGATGACTATTTTTGATCAACATTATAACTAAAATTAATACTCTACCAATCTCAAATCCATTTCTTTCCAGAAGGATAAAATGAAAGCAACAATATTTAGCTTTATGTACTTAAAGTATTTCTCCACATTGCTTCTATTCAAAATGATGTTGTCACAGTATGTATTCCAAACCCACGTCGAAAACTCACCATCTGGTGGGGTCAGAAATGATACACCAGCAAATGATCAGCTCTCTACCACTTTGTGGTCTTAGCCTTCATTGTACAGAGGGTTTTTTTTTTTCTTTTATTTGGCTATAACATATTTTACATATAATTTGTTAATCTGTTCAAAAATTAATTAAGAAGGTCATAATTATGGACTTATAAGCATTATTCTTACTTGGTCTCTGGATAAAAATTTGAGATTTGAGCTGCTTTTATTGAAAAGATTCAATTAATATTTTATTCTGATATGAGGCTAAAATTATCTTTTCTAAGAATTTCAAAACTATAGCAACATAGAAAAAAATATCATTTGAAATTCTAGCTTCCCAAGATTATCACAGTAAGCATTTGGGTGTGGACACATATACAATTAGGTTTACACTGTACCTACTTTGAGGTAACAACCTGTTGTCTTAAAAGCAAATCATAAGACGGTCTCTATATCCTTAGTATATATAATATATATAAGGACATATAATATATATAAGAAAATAACAGTTAATACTTCCAGAGTATTTTACTTCAAAGATGATGTTTCTTGTTAACCATTTTATTTTATGGCTTATCCAGTTTGTTTAATTGCTTGCTCTTTCAAATAATATCCCACCACCATTTTTATATATTAATGGTCACACATTTTTCTATTTGCTTAAAGAATTCTGAAGTCAAACAAGTACTTTTTTTTTGCTTTAATATATATTTGAGGCAGTTTTAATTAAATGTTAAGCCTCTGAGCTTTAGAGTCAGGATACTTGAATTAAAATCGGATGTGACACAATAGCTTATAACCTAAGATAAGTTAGTTAATCAGCCTATGCTTCCAATTTTTCATCTGCAAGACAGGGAGAAGTACCTTTCCCATCTTGTACTGTTTCTTGGATAATCAAATCAGTTAATTCATAAGAATAACCTATATCAATACTTGGCAAAGAATATACACTTCAAAATGTTTGTTACTGTATAGCAAATATACTGTGAGAATTAATGCACTTATTTATGCTCTTATGATCTTACTCTTATATAATTTTATATTTAATAGTCAAATGTTACTGGCTTTTTGAGGATCTCTACTGTGACTTTTTATTTTGAAAGTTTTAAGCAATGTTTCACAATTATTTTGCAAATTATATATCAAAGCAGCATTTTAATTATTTTAGCCTTCACTCCATAGAACATCACAACTAAATTTATGGATAAACATTACAATATTTTCTTCTTTTAAAATTTTTATTAAATACATTGGGGTGACTCTGGTTAATGGAATTATACAGGTTTCAGGTGTGCAATTCTATAATACATCATTTGTAAAACATATTGTGCTATTGTGTGTTCACCACCCAAAGTCAAGTTTCTTTCTGTCACCATTTATAGTAGATGATTTACATTTTTCTTTTGTTTATCTAAAGAATAATTATAACATTGAAAATGTTTAGCAGTGAAAGGCATATTGATTTCATTTAGTTTATTTTTCTAATAAGCTGCAGATCAAAGAGTTTAGTAGACTTATCTAAGTAAACATGACTGATTAAAGTAAGAATGAAATAGCATCAACTTTCATAAACTTCCTGGACACTCTTTCTACTAAAGCATAATAATTACACTAGAAAGAAAATCAGCAAACATTTACTTAGCCTTATAAATAAGCAAAGTATTACAATATTTGGAATGATGTGTTGAAGCAAGATGTCTGTAAATTAAGAAAGATATGTCAGCACAAAGCTAGAAAAGTTATAGAAATTAATATTAAAATGATCAAGAGAATAGCCTTTAAATAGAAATTTTAAATAAATCTCTAGTCAATATGAAGGTAAGAAGAAAGATAATTAATGTTTTCTGGTTCTTGAAAGATATGTATATGATGAGAATAAACTCAATCAGCAAATAGCCAACTAACATAAACCCTGGAGTCCTCCCTTAATCTTAATCATAATATATATATATATGTATATATATATAATATAGTATTTGGCATAAAATAATAAGTTCATAAAAGTAATAACACCAAATGATTGTAGGCAGTCTGAAAATATAAGTTCAAATAAATATTATATACACAAATGTTTAGTAGATCCTTACCAGGTTGAAAAAATATTTTGGGGAAGTGTTCTTAAATGTTTGATTTTTTTGGAAGGCAAAGAAACACTTCTAACAACCTAGCTAGTCTCCATGTGTTATGGACTAAATGTCTTGTTCTCCCCAAATTCATGTGTTGAAGCTGTAACTGTCAATGTGACTGTTTGGAGACGGGACCTTTAGAATATAAATGAGATCACAAAAACTGGGCCCTAATCTAAAACTATTAGTATCCTTACAACAACAGAGAATCCAGAGCTCTCCTTCTCTGTATGAATACAGGTGCTGAGGAAAGACCTTGTTAGATCATAGCAAACGGCAGTTGTCTGAAAGCCAGAAAGCTCTCGCTAGAAACCCAATCAGTTGGAACCATAATCTTGGAATTCCCAGGCTACAAAACCATAAGAAAATAAATTTCTTTGTTTAAGGCTATGGCATTTTCTTATTTATTTTTTAAAATTATTTTTAAAGAAACATAAATGTGTGGTTGCCCCTCATGCACCTCGTACTGGGGACCTGGCCCACAACCCAGCCATGTGCCCTGGCTGGGAACGAACCAGCGAGCCTTTAGTTCCCAGAGCAGCACTCAATCCACACCAGCCAGGGCTAAATGTATGGTATTTTATTATAGCAACCCCAGCAGAATACGTGTAAAAACCAAATGATGAGGAAGAAATCACTGGTCCATTCTAGCATGCATCCTTAGTGTTTCTGTGCTTCCCAGTTGCTCTAGATTGAATGTGCCCAAAATTTACATGTTGAAATCCTAACCCCCAATGCAATGGCATTTGGACGTAGGGCCTTTTGGGGGTACTTAGGTCATGAGGGAGGAGCCCTCATGAATAGAATTGGTGTGGTTATAAAAGAGGCCTCGGAGAGCGGTCCACCATTCCACACCAGCAATGCAGGCTGAAGATAAAACTTGTAAATCTGAACGGTTACAGTAACAATGACTGTCCTGTAGAAAGTCTGCACTGATATTGGAAATATGGCTACTCCAGGCTTTCTGGTCATTAGATTTGGGTTTCTGTAAATTGTTTAGATAATCCCAGGCAAATTGTCAGCCTTAACCACAAATAGAGTTGAAAAAGGCCAACCTTTGGGAGATAAGTAGATAGAAGGATTAAGATAATAAGAAAAGAGACGGTGAAGAATCTTCCCTGATAGAGAATATACCCATTTATGGTAAGTTTGGAAAGCGTTATGTATAAGTTTAGAATAAGGAAAAGATTTGCAAACTCTTCTATCTCTAACATTTGATAAATTTATGAATGTTCAAAGGTTGTTTTTCCACAGACAGTATTTTGTTTTCTTAGCCAATCACTTTCAAACTCTGAAGATAGATACATATGAATACACTTTAAAGTAAATCAGTTAAAAATTCATGAACAAATCCAAGGGAAAAAAGATTATTTAAAATGATCAACTATCAGACTCATATTTATAATTCAGGTCATTTCTATTTTACATATACTAATGTAATGTAATTATTTGACAATTTGAGGTAGGTGTGTAAAATGACAATTTTTAAACATCTTTTAAGTACACATTGGCCATTCTGGTAGTTAAAGTTAAATACAGTAAGGAAATGGTAAGTGTTCTCTGTCAATGTACCTTCAGGGAGCAGAGGATTTTATGACTTGGTTTTTAATGGCCCTCATGGCTTCTAAAGGGAGCCATAATTTTTTAATCAGGAACAGCTGCCATTTAATAAAAGCCAACTTTGCTGGGGTAGGTCAGTGACAGTATGGTTAACGGCTTCTTTGATAGTTTTGTACATGTTTTATTTTAAGCTTATCCACATTTCTAGTCAATTTTTTATTTTTTATTTTTTATTTTTAGCTAACCTAATTAAACAAGGGAATAGAGTCCACAGGTCATAGCAAGGATTTTGGTAATAGATACTTTTAGGCTTCTGTCTCCAAACAAGTATAAAACCTTCCTGTTAACTTTGTCATTCTGTATAAAAAACTAAAGCCCTTACATTAAGGGCTTGAGTAAAACAATGAGTGTGAGTATGATAGTGACATGACCTGTCCTTTTTCCTCCATTCCCAATGACTGTTTGCATAGTAGGATTCTAAAATGTTACCCCAAATCTTAATGTTCACAATTTTCACCCTGAAAATTTATCACTTTTGTTCCCTTACTTTGACTATTTTCTCAAATTTAGTCTGTGTGCTCTAGTATGGTGATACCTTTAGAAAGACATTTTTAAAAACTTTTAAGAATAGGTGATAAAATATCAAAAATATTGTTATAATGCCCTGGATTGGGCAATGTTTTGTTTTCCCTCTGTGATAATGTAGTTACTGATCACTAATAGTGATCACTAAAATTTCAGGTTCTATTCCCCTCCGGGCACATAGAAGAATCCCACTTACCCACCCCTATAAAGTTAGGTGTGGCCGGTTCCTGGTTTTCCTATTAAAAGATTACCAGAAAAGGTGTGTTTCTGAGCTGAAGTGTTTCATTGCCGATGCAAGGCTGTCAACTCTCTCTTTCCTTCCACTGACAATCACGATTGTCAGAACCCTCTGTCTGGATCTTGGGTGACTTTGGTAAGAGTCTCTTCAGTAACCAGAGGGGAGGTGGGAGGGGATAATGGGAGCATAGCGGGAAAGGGTTTTCAGGAACAACTATAAAGGACACATAGACAAAACCAAGGTCAGGGGGTGGAAGCAGTGGAGGGAGGTGGGGATGGCTTGGGTGAGTGGGGAATATTGGGGGGTAAATGCAGACAACTGTACTTGAACAAAAATAAAAAAAAAATTCTTTAGTAAACCTGCCTTTTACATCTAGTTTAATCAAAAAATAAACATTTTTGTTATCAGCCACTGAGATTTGAGGTTGGTTGTTATCTGACTTTTCATGACTTATCCATACTCTAATTTTAATTTATGCCTAATGATCAAGCTAATTGTATGAGTTATGCTCATAAAATGAATGGTTAGAGATAGCTGTTATTAAATTTGTGCAAGTGCATTCATTTCATATTTCAGTTTTGCCCACTCCTCTAACCTGTATTTCCACTTTAACAGTAAATAATGCAACTATTTCCTTTAGACTGGTATGCTAAATTATGAAAACCTGATAGCGAGCACCAAAGGTAACACTAATCAGAATGATGCTTTCCATATCACTCTAGATGGCAGCACTGATAAGGAATGCAGGCTGGCAACTTAATCTAATTTTACTGAATTTACTGTTGAGAGAATTATATAGCTCTAACCTTTCCACCCCTGTTCCTGTGTCCCATTCTACCATCTGCAGCACCATGAAAGAAGAGTCTCGCTGGACAGCATCCATCTGCAAAATAACTCCTCTCTTCAAAGGGCGGCTGCATTCAAGTACTGTCATGTCTTCTGATGTGCAGTAAATTTTAGTTATTGCTGTTATTGATAAATAATCCTCAGTTTTCTCCTTTGCACATCAGTAAAGACTTACATAACAGATGTCAAAATGACTCGATTTTTATCCTTATTGAATTTCCAGGAATGTTAAACTCTGCTTATACAGTGTTCTTTATGTAAAATAATACAATTCAATCATACTTCTTCCATAGACAGCAATGTCCCCTGTGTGACAAAAATTCTTAATGCATTATCCAAAAATTAGCTTTGATATTTTTGTTAGTATACTTAGCTACTTAAAGATAAACCAACATTCATGCCACATATGCTAATGTCCTGATTCTTACTATACCTGCTGTGCATAAAATATATACATTAGTAGAAGAGCGCAAATACTGGAAATGGTACAAAGATTCCTTATTTCAACATTTACCTTTTTTAGGCAAACTTTGAATTTTTTTCTTTAATGAGAATTGAAAGTAAGCTGACTTCACTATGGTAATGCAAATGTTAAAATTGTCATAGATGCTATGCCATATGGTACTTAGATAATGGTAGAAATAGATTGTTGATCAGTAAATACATTCTCATTAGAAGCTCACCATTTTTAGCACAGAACAAATTCTCTTTGGAGCAGTTTGTTCTAAGGATGATTTTCTTGGCTGCATAGGAAGTTTTAGAGTTTTATGAATTGTTGCTATAGCACCATGTATAAACTGAAAATAGGTTGACTGTGTTTTCCTAGGTATGTGCTTCTTAATCTTTATAGACATTTCAATATTTATATAGTCTTTATCACAAATAATACTAACAGTAAAAACATGGCAGACTTTTTTAAGACTTTCTATTCACATATTCATGCTAATATCTTTAATGAAGGGGGTAACCCCCAAATTCTCATGTAATAATAAGAATAAATGGCTCTCATCAGTGACCAAGAAGAATGCTAGTCAGTGCCTCTTCTGGAGAGATAATGCTATAATGCCTTACATGTGCATGTTGACTATTAGACCTCAGAAGTAAGACTGATATGAGGAAGATAACCTAAGGCAAAATGAAATGTCTTTTACATATATCTGAGGAGAGTTCTATGGAAAGCTGCAGTAAATAATGGAGCCCTCTTTGCCTGCATTGTTTTTATTACTTAACATGTTAATGTTACATTTATTTAAATATTTCCTTTCTATATATATTCTATGAGATTAGATGGAATCTGTGTATTACTTTATATTTTTACCAGAAGTGAATTTTTCTAAAATAAATAAACAGAACTAATTATAATATAGCTTTTATTGCACTAAATAGTTATTAACACAAATAAAACAGAAAAAATTTAAATAGCTGTGCCAAGAGAATAAATAGATAACCCTCACTATTGAACATTTGATATTGATAGAAAAACCCAAACCCTTAGGTGTGAATTCTGTGTTTTATATTCAGTGACTTCCAATTTAAGATAATTCCACTGAATACCATGTTTAAATGTGTTGAAATGTAAATGTGTTATTTTATTCCATTAAAGTTCAACCTAGTGAAAAAAAAGCTTTGAATATGGTATGTCTTAATCAAATTCTGATTATATCACTCACAAATTACGTAACCTTTAAATTCCTCTTTTTCTTCAACTGTCAAGCCATGATTGTAATAGTATCTACTTTTGGAGGTTTTCTTGAATATTACTTAAAACATTTTAAATACTACCTAACATATAACTAGCACTCAGCTTTTGTTCATTGCTATTTTTATTTTATCATTATTATATAGTATTTGAGTACCAGAGGACAATGTATCATGAAGATATTGTATCACTAATAAATTATTATTACACTATATCATAAGTGGTTTCAGCCTATCAAAGTTACTGAATTTCCTTCAAATGTTCATTTTACTAATAATGACCTGACAAATCTGTCATTCTTCTACATTGTTCACTTTTTGATTCTCTAGGGTAATCTTCTGAGACAAATACCCCCTCTCCTTTCTGGTTAACCCTCCAAACCTCTTTTTCCAGTTTTACTCTCACGTGATGACAAGGCTTCCATTCCACTGAGGAAATAGGATCCGAAGAGGACTTCCTCATGCTTGTCTTCTCAGGGACCACACGCCTGCCGAGGTCCCTCCCTCTTTTGTATCATCAAATTCCTTCCTTTTAACTGAAACATTTCCATTAACACCACACAACTAAATCAGCTGTTGTCATTGCCAATGATGACATAAGTAATGCTAAATCCTATGTTCATTTGTGGTCCATTGCTTAAAATATCAGCAGGATTTGATTAGCTAATAAATGCTCTTAAAATGAAACTCCTCCTTTGTATTTCTTGCTCATTTCAAAATGCTAAATATTATATATGCCCCAGTCTTTTATTTCTATTTTCCATGTACACCAACTACCTGGGTTATTTCTCCAATGTCTTGGTTTAACATTTTAATATACAGTAAGTTTTTAACTTTATATCTCTAGTCTTGACTTTTGCATGCAGCTGCCTGTTTAACAACATCACTTGACGACTACAGATGATCTCAATCTTCTATCAGTCTTTCATTGCAGTTTTCTAGTCCCAAGCCCAGTTTCAGTGACTATTCTAAAAAACAGCTTTCTCAGAATAGAATATTTTTGCTATGACTTCTGTTCTATTCTATTCTATAGTGTATGTTTGCCAATTAAATTTACATATATTTAAAGCTGTTTCATCTAACATAAAGGGCAGTATGAAGTTGTTGGTTAGATAAACTCAGGTACACATATGTTTTTTGTAGATTTTAGCAATAGAACCTTCCTCCTCCAAAACTTACAAGTAATTAAGTTACACTTCAAAAACTGAAAATACTTAGTTGTATATTTTATAACCCTCTATAATTTGGTTGCCCTTACTAATTCAACAATTCCACTTCAGACTTTAATCTAACCACAGAAAAGCTAACCATTTAACCTGCCTACACATCAACCAAACAAAATACCTCTATTGTACAAAAAAATCCTTTCTCCACTAATTCTGAATTTCTATTCAAAATTTTTTCCCCTGTGAAAGGCTCCCTTTAACCAATGGACAGTGGTTTTTATGCCCCCTGTAGTTCTTTCTTCTTGAATTTCAGCTAGCATTTGACTCAATTTTGGAAACAAATACAATATATGAGAGGAATAATACTCATTCATAAGAACACTTATAGTTTCCAACTGATCTCTTGAAGCACACGTATTTGAAGTCCTCTCTTTCAGCAATGAGCTCCCATGTTGCAAGAAGTCTAAACTGTGTGGTGAAGTGACATGTAGTTAATCCAAGTTAGTAGTCTAATCTGAGCCTCAGCAAATAACCAGCACCAACTTCGAACATGAATGAACCATCTTGGGTGTGCAACCAAATTAACTCTTCATGTGACACCAGTTTCAGCTATCCTCACACTGTGACCCGAGAGACCCTTTGCAAGAATCCAATGGAATTTAGTCAACTACAAAACCACTAGAAATAGTAAGTCATAAACCACTAAAGTTTAGGGTGGTTAGATATCAGGAGTATTATCTATGACACCGGGATAGTTTTAGATGATAGATCATATTAAAATTAATAAAACATAATTTAAATGTTTATTCATTGATTAAAATGCTTAGTTATTGATTTATTGTTTTAAAAATTGGTTTATCAGTTGATCTATAAGCTATTTAACTAGATGATAGATAGATAGATAGATAGATAGATAGATAGATAGATAGATAGATAGATAGATGTGGGATACTTAAACTGCATTTGTACCTAATATTTTTTCACTGGTATTTTTCTGATTAAATAGTATGCTTAATAGCTGAGTGGATAAAAAACTGTGGTGCATTTACACAAAGGAATACCACATGGTTGTAAAAAAAGAAGAAAATCTTACCTTTGAGACAGCATAGATGGACCTGGAGATAATTATGCTAAGCAAAATAAACCAACAGAAAAAGAAAAATACTATATGACCTCATTTATATGTTGAATTTAGTGAACAAAATAAACTGTCAAATACAATACAAGCAGAGACATGGACACATGGAACAGACTGACAGCCATCAGAATGGAGGGTGAGGAGTGAACTGAATGAAAGAAGATGAAAGGATTAGCCATATATATACATAACTCATAGACACAGACAACAGTGAGACGAAGGCCAGAGGGAAGGAGGGGTGGGGGATGAATGGAGGCAGGCAGAGGGGGGTGAGAAACAGGAACATCTATAATGGTGTCGACAATACAAAAAAATATAGTGTATTCAATATTGACATGTTATTTTTTCCATTAATTGCCTGGTACCTAATAAAAATTTCATTCTATATTTAATGCATTTGAAATTGTTAACTCCTTTCATTAACTTGTCTGAGAATCAATTATGCCAAATGAAGGATATTCTCAATTCTATATTTTTACCAAAATGGGTACATATAGCAGTTCAGCTATTTTAAAATCCACTTTTATTGCTATGAGTCCTTTTATTTGAGTTATTTATATAAGATAAAACTTGTCCAAAAAGTTGTATCTCTTTGTGATTGTTTTGACCATCTTAGCAAATTTAAATGCTGCAAAACCTTAGATCTTTTCAATTTCATTACACATTCGAATAGAATATAATTTTATTCAGTTATAAAGAGAAGTCCTATCAAAATGTTTGTTCTACACTTATAAATATTTCAAAGCTTTGAATACAACTCTAAAATAAACTTTGCATATTGATTTCTCACCATTTATTTAGTTTTTTCTGTTTTTGTATAAATAAATTTCAATATCTTCCTGCTTGCATGCTGTTTTTTCAATGTCTATGATGTGCTAAAAGCTTTAAAATCTGAAGATTTGTTGTAATTTCATTCATTCAGTACTTCGAATAAATATTTCCATATTTTAAAAATCAATCAAAATGTTTAAAAAGCATTTAATACAAGTGCAGGAAATAGTTTGAATTATTAAGTAGTTTTTTATAAGCTCAAATATATCTAAAATCAGATTGATATTCAGCAACAAAGGGAGAGTTTCATACTACAATGATGAGGTATTATTTTTTTATTCAAAATCACTATCATTGAAAACATTTTATAGTGAGTTCATCATTGGGAAAATTTTATTGTGACTCTTATAAAAATAATTTTTGACAACTAGGGTTTCTATTTAATTGCTAGAATGGTGCAGTTTGTTTGAACACACTTTTGAATTATATGTTCCTCACAACCAATTATAGGAATATTTCTGCTTCACAGGTCTCTTAATGTAAAATGTTGTGTTTTCACACAAAACAGTTTTATTCTAAATGTTGAATTTTATCTGATTTTTTGTATTCAAAGTGGTATCAGATATTTCAAAGAAAATTACCAAGAGCTCAACATTTATATCATAAACTACATGAAAAAGTCATATTATTGTGATTAACTTATATTCAGTTTGATGTGTCTGAAAACATGATTATCAAATGTGAAAACATGATTATCATTTAACTGATGAGAAGTTGTACAAATGAAGCCAACACAGTTCAAGTTTCACTTTTATTTAAAATGTGATCTTTATTGTATTTTTCTATTACCATTTAGTCCCCTTAAAACCCCTCCCCCTGCAATCACTGTTGCCCATGTCCATGAGTCCTTTTTCCTCTTTGCTCCATCCCTCCATCCCCAACCTCCCCCCCACCAGCTGTCATTCTGCTCTCCATCTATGAATCTATCTCTGTTTGGCTTGTTACTTCAGTTTGTTCATTAAATTCCAAAAATGAGTGAAAATTTATGGTATCTGTCTTTGACTGTTTTATTTCACTTATCATACTGTTCCCCAGGTCCATCCACTGTCACAAATGGTAACATTTTCTTCTTTTTATGGTATAGTGGTAGTCCATTGTGTAAATGTCCTATAGTTGTTTTATCCACTCATCTACTGATGGGCACTTGGGCTGCTTCTACCTCCTGGTGATTGTAAGTAACTATGCAATGAATATAAAGGTGCTTATGTTCTTTCAAACTGGTGTTTTGGTTTCTTTCGGATTTCCAGAAGTTGACTTGCTGGGTTGAAAGGCACATCCATTTTTAATCTTTTAAGGTATCTCCATACTGCTTTCCATAGTGGCTGCACCAATCTGCATTCTCACCAACTGTGCAAAAGGGCCCCCTTTTCTCCATATCCTCACCAACACTTAGTTTGTTATTTTCTTGAGGATAGCCATTCTGACAAGTGTGAGGTGGTATTTTATTGTGGTTTTAATTTGCATTTCTCTGATGATGAGTGAAATTGACTATCTTTTCATATGTCTACTGGACATCTGTTTGTCTTCTTTGGAGAAATGTCAGTTCAGGTCCTTTTCCTGTTTTTTAATTGGGTTGTTTGTGGGGTTTTTTTTTTTTTTTTGGTTTTGAGCTTTGTAAGTTCTTTATAACTTGGTTATTAACCCCTTATCAGACTTATTGGTGAAGATGTCTTCCCATTCAATGAATAAACCTAACCAAGGATGTAAAAGACCTGTCCTCAGAAAATTATAAGACCCTAAGAAAGAAATTGAAGCAGATACAAATAAGTGTAAACACATACTATGTTAATGGATCAGAAGAATTAACATCATTAAAATATCCATACTACCCAAAACAATATATAGATTCAATTCAATTCCTATCAAGATTCCAATAACATATTTTACAGAACTAGAACAAATACTCTAAAACACAGGTGGCAAACACAAGGCCCGTGGGCCAAATCAGGCCCTCCACCTTGTTTTATCTGGCCCGACACCTTGTTTCTACTTGGGAGCAGCACCAAGCTCTTGCTTAACTGTTCAGGAGTAGCTACATTTATACAGTCCTAAAATTACATTCAGCCCTTTGAAGGCAACCATGAGGAAGATGTGACACCCCAAGAAAATGAGTTTGACACTCCTGGTTTAAAAATTTATATGAAACCACAAAAGACCCCACATAACAACAGTCCTGAGAAAGAAGAACAAAGTTGGAGGAATCATACTACCTAAAATCAAATTATACTATAAGACCATAATAATCAGAACAGCATGGTACTGGCATGAAAACTCACAGATCAATGGAACAGAATAGAAAACCTAGAAATAAACCCACACCTTTGTAGTCAATTAACATCCAATAGAGGATGCAAGCACATACAAAGGGCTAAAGGCAGTTTACTCGATAATTGGTGTTTGGAAAATTGGACAGATACACGCAGAAAAATGAAAATACACCACTTTCTTATACCATACATAAGAATAAATTTAAAATGAATCAAAAGCTTAAATGTTACATATGAAATCATAAAATCATGGAAGAAAACCTAGCCAGTAAAATCTCAGACATTGCCCTGCAATACTTTTACAGATATATCTCCCCAGGCAAAGGAAACAAAAGTAAATAAATAAACAAATGGGACTACATCAAACTAAAAAGTTTTTGCATAGCAAAGGAAATCACTTTTTAAACACACAAGAAAACAGAATTGAAAGTTAGTGAAATTAATTGCTAATAACAGCTATTTGCTCTAAAATCATTATTTCAAGGAGATTCTTCTTAAAATAGTTAATCACATTTGAAGTTGAGGCTGGTGACTTCTTTCTTTTTTTAATTTATTTTTTATTGTTATTCAATTACAGTTGTATGCCTTTTCTCCCCTTCCCTCCCCCCAACCCCGACTGAAACCACCTCCCTCCCTCACCCCCACCATCCCCCCCAATATTGTCCATGTGTCCTTTATAATAGTTCCTGCAATCCCCTCTTCCCACTGTCCCCACCCCACTCCCCCCTGGCCACTGCTAGACTGTTCCCCCACTCAAAGTCTCTGGTTGTATTTTGTTTGCTTTTTTCTTTTGTTGATTATGTTCCAGTTAAAGGTGAGATCATATGGTATTTGTCCCTCACTGTCTGGCTTATTTCACTTAGCATAATGCTCTCCAGTTTCATCCATGCTGTTGCAAAGGGTATAAGCTCCTTCTTTCTCTCTGCTGCGTAGAATTCCATTGTGTAAATATACCATAGTTTTGGGATCCACTCGTTTGCTGATGGGCACTTAGGTTGCTTCCAGTACTTGGCTATTGTAAATTGTGCTGGATGAACATTGGGGTGCACAGGCTCTTTTGGATTGGTGTTTCAGGGTTCTTAGGGTATAATCCCAGCAGCGGAATTGCTGGGTCAAAGGGCACTTCCATTTTTAGTTTTCTGAGGAAATTCCATACTGTTTTCCACAGTGGCCTCACCAGTCTGCATTCCCACCAACAGTGCACTAGGGTTCCCTTTTCTCCACATCCTCTCCAACATTTGTTTGTGGATTTGTTTATGCTGGCCACTCTGACTGGTGTGAGATGGTACCTCATTGTGGTTTTAATTTGCATCTCTCTGATGGCTAGTGATGCTGAGCATCTTTTCATATGTCTCTGGGCCCTCTGTATGTCTTCCTTGGAGAAGTGTTTGTTCACGCCCTTTGCCCGTTTTTTAAATTGGGTTGTTTGTCTTCCTGGAGTGCAGTCGTGTGAGTTCTTTATATATTTTGGAGATCAGGCCCTTGTCTGAGGTATCATTGGCAAATATATTTTCCCATACTGTTGGTTCTCTTTGTAATTTGGCGCTATTTTCTTTAGCCTTGCAGAAGCTTTTTATTTTGATGAGGTCCCATTTGTTTATTCTTTCCTTTATGTCCCTTGCTTTAGGGGACATGTCTGTGAGGATGTTGCTGCGTGGAATGTCTGAGATTTTCCTGCCAATGTTTTCCTCGAGGACTTTTATGGTGTTACAACTTATATTTAAGTCTTTTATCCATCTTGAGTTTATTTTTGTGTATGGCGTAAGTTGGTGATCAAGTTTCATTTTTTTCCACGTAGCTGTCCAGATCTCCCAACACCATCTGTGGAAGAAGCTGTTTTTGCTCCATTTTATGCTCCTGCCTCCTTTGTCAAATATTAATTGACCGTAAAGACTTGAGTTTATTTCTGGGCTCTCTGTTCTGTTCCATTGGTCTATGTGCCTGTTTTTATGCCAGTACCAGGCTGTTTTGATGACAGTGGCCTTGTAATAGAGTTTGATATCAAGTATTGTGATCCCTCCTGCTTTGTTCTTCTTTCTCAAAATTGCTGCAGCTATTCGGGGTCGTTTATGGTTCCATATAAATTTCTGTATTGTTTGTTCTATACTGTGAAATATGTCATGGGTACTCTAATAGGGATTGCATTGAATCTATAAATTGCCTTGGGTAGTATGGCTATTTGATGATGTGAATTGTTCCAATCCATGAGCATGGTACATGCTTCCATTTGTTTGTGTCTTCCTTAATTTCTTTCTTCAATGTTGTGTAGTTTTCCAAGTACAGGTGTTTTACCTCCTTGGTTAGGTTTATTCCTAGGTACCTTATTTTTCTTGTTGCTATATCAAATGGGATTTTTTCCCTGATTTCTGTTTCTGATGTTTCATTGTTGGTGAACAGGAATGCCTTTGATTTCTGAGTATTGACTTTGTATCCAGCTGTTTTGCCAAATTCATTTATTAGGTCGAGAATTTTTTTGGTGGAGTCTATAGGATTTTCCATGTGCACTATCATGTCATCTGCAAACAGTGACAGTTTCATATCCTCCTTTACAATTTGGATGCCTTTTATTTCTTTTTCTTGTATGATTGCTGTGGCTAGGACTTCCAGTACTATGTTGAATAGGAGTGGTGAGAGAGGGCATCCTTGTCTTGTTCCTGATCTTAGTGGGAAAGCTCTAAGTTTTTGTCCATTCAGTATGATGTTGGCTGTAGGTCGCTCATATATGGCCTTTATTAAGTTGAGGAATGCTCCCTCTATTCCCACTTTGCTGAGTGTTTTTATCAGAAATGGGTGCTATACCTTATCAAATGCTTTTTCTGCATCTATTGTTATGATCATGTGATTTTTGTCTTTGCTGTTGTTTATGTGATGTATTATGTTTATTGATTTGCGAATATTGTACCATCCTTGCATCCCTGGGATGAATCCCACTTGGTCATGGTGGATGATCTTTTCAATGTATTGCTGGATGCGGTTTGCCAATATTTTGTTGAGAATTTTAGCGTGTATGTTCATGAGCAATATTGGCCTGAAGTTTTCTTTCTTCATTGTGTCTTTGTCTGGTTTTGGGATTAGGATGATGCTGGCTTCATAAAAAGGGTTTGGAAGTCTTCCATCGGTTTGTATTTTTTCAAATAGTCTGTGAAGGATAGGGGTTAGCTCTTCCTTAAATGCTTTGTAGAATTCTCCTGTGAAACCATCTGGTCCAGGGCTTTTGTGTGTTGGGAGTTTTTTGATGACTGCTTCAATTTCCTCTGCTGTTACTGGTCTGTTCATGTTTTCTGCTTCTTCTTCATTCAGTTTTGGAAGATTATATTTTTGTAGAAATGTGTCCATTTCATCTAGGTTTTCAAATTTCTTGGCATACAGTTCTTCATAGTAATTTCTTACAATCCTTTGTATTTCTGTGGTATCAGTTGTAATCTCTCCTCTTTCATTTCTAATTCTGTTTATTTTGATCCTCTCTCTTTTCTTCTTGATTAGCCTACTTAAAGGCTTGTAGATTTTGTTTATCTTTTCAAAGAACCAGCTTCTGGTTTCATTGATCCTTAGAATTGTGCTTTTAGTCTCTATGTCATTTACCTCTGCTCTGATCTTGGTTATTTCCTTCCTTTGCTTGTTCTGGGCTGTCTTTGTTGTTGTTCCTCCAGTTCTTGTAGGTGTAGGGTTCAGTTGTTTGTTTGAAATGTTTCTATCTTTTTAAGGTAGGCCTGTATCGCTATGAACTTCCCTCTCAGAACTGCCTTTGCTGTGTCCCATAGGTTTTGGGCTGTTGTGAGTTCATTCTCATTTGTTTCCAGAAAGTTTCTGATTTCTTTACTAATCTTGTTCTTAACCCATTCATTGTTTAATAGCATGCTATTCAGTCTCCATGATTTTGAGTGTTTTGGGTTTTTTCCTTTGGGGTTGGTTTCTAGTTTCAGTCCCTTGTGGTCAGAGAAAATGCTTGATATGATTTCAATTTTCTTGAATTTGTTGAGGCTTGTTTTCTGTCCTACCATGTGGTCTATCTTTGAAAATGTTCCATGTGCATTACAAAGGAATGTGTATTTTGCTTCTTTGGGATGAAAGGCTCTATATATATATCAGTTACTCCATTTCATCCAAGGCCTTGTTCAGTGCCACAATATCTTTGTTGATATTTTGTTTGGAAGATCTGTCCATCTTTGACAGTGGGGTATTAAAATCCCCTACTCTAATTGTGTTGCTGTCAATATCTTTCTTGAAGTCCTCCAAGATTTTCTTTATGTATTTGGGTGCTCCTATGTTGGGTGCATATATATTTACAATGTTTATGTCTTCTTGGTGGATTCTTCCTTTAGGTAGTATGAAGTGACCTTCTGGGGGTCTCTTTATGGTCCTTCTTTTGAAGTCTATTTTGTCTGATATGAGTATTGCTACCCCTGCTTTTTTTTCCTGTCCATTTGCTTGGAAAATTTGTTTCCAGCCCTTCACTTTCAGTCTGTATTAGTCTTTTGTCCTGAGATGGGTCTCTTGTAGGCAGCATATGTGTGGGTCATGTTTTCTTATCCATTCAGCTATTCTATGTCTTTTGATTGGAGCATTTAATCCATTTACGTTTAAGGTTATTATCCATAGGAAGTTATTCATTGCCTTTATTCCTGCCTGTGTTCCTCTGTCTTTCTCTTTTCCTTCCTTTCCTTAAAGCAGTCCCTTTAGCATCTCTTGCAGAGCTGGTTTGGTGGAAGTGTATTCTTTTAGACTTCTTTTGTCTGGGAAACTCTTTATTTGGCCTTCTATCTTGATTGAGAGCCTTGCTGGGTAAATTAGCCTTGGTTGCAGGCCTCTGGTTCTCATTACTTGGAATATTTTTTGCCATTCTCTTCTGGCTTGGAGCGTTTCCATTGAGAAGTCAGTTGCTAACCTTATTGGGGCTCCCTTGTATGTTACTTTCTTTTTCTCCCTTGTTGCTTTTAAGATCCTCTCTTTGTCTTGGAAATTTGCCATTTTAATTATGATGTGTGTTGCAGTGGGTCTATTTGGGTTCCTCTTGCTTGGGACTCTCTGTGTTTCCTGGATTTGGGTGACTTTTTCTCTCCTCAGATTAGGGAAGTTTTCCATCATTACTTTTCCAAACAGGTTTTCTATCCCTTGCTCTTCTTCTTCTCCTTCTGGTATTCCTATTATACGGATATTGTTACGTTTTATGTTGTCCTGCATTTCCCTTATTGCCTCTTCATTCTTTCTGAGCCTCTTTTCCTTTTCTTGCTCTTTCTGGGTATTTTTTTCTACTTTGTCCTCCAGCTTGCTGATCCGATCTTCTGCTTCATCAAGTCTGATTTTCCTTCCTTCTACTGTGTTCTTCAATTCAGAAATTGTATTCTTCATTTCCTCTTGGCTCTTGTTGATAGTTTCTATTTCCTTTTTCATGTTGATATAGTTTGCAGTGAGTTCATTGTAGTTTCCCTGTAGTTTCTGGTAGTTCTCTTTGAGCTCTGAGAGCTCAGTGAGCTTCCTGATAACCATTGCTTTGAACTCAGTATCTGATAGTTGACTTGCCTATTTTTCAGTTAGCATTCTTTCTGAGGCTTACTCCTTTCCTTTCATTTGGGAATTGTTTCTTTGTCTTCCCATTGTTTGTGAGACTCTTCTTGTTAGCCTCTGCTTCTTAAATTGATCTATTCTGACTCCCTGGGTTTATGGTATGAACTTCTATGGTAGAATGCCAATGGGATTTGGTGGTGCTGTCTCCTTACTCTCCTGTGCTCACTGGTCTGGAGCTGACGTTTATGGGTGTAACACAGTCTAACTCTAATCTTTTCAGCACTCCAGGTTTTGTTGTCTCACTGTCAGATCTTTCAGTGTCCTCTATCTTTGGTCTCTGATCTTCATATATGATGGAATACTGTTGGCTGTTTGCTCTGCTCCTCAGATCAGCTAAGTATTTCCCTGGCGTTGAGGGGAAGTGGACTCCGCTCCCACCTATGTTGCCACCATCTTAGATCCTCTCGTGACTTTTCAATAGATTAAATCATCTAATTTTACCTGATCAATGGTAAAATTATGGACCCATGATACATAGATTTTGAGAGAAGTTTGTGAAAGTTACAAATTCATGTTACTTTCCTAGGATACAGTAATACAGAATATAATTTTAATAGGGTTCTGGCTTCACTAAGATAGAGTGACTTAGAATTAGTGATTATATGTAATACATTGTAAAGAACATTCTAGCCTAGATGAACTCTATAGTCATTGGTGATACCTCCCTTGGGAACAGACACACCTGCTAAGCTGGGATGGCTCAAACCAGGATTTGTTCTTTCCTTAACCATTCAAATCTGAGAATTGATTTGCAGACCAAAAACAGTTCTGCTTGCATAGAACTTAAAAAAAAAAATAAAGAAGGAGGAGGAAAAAGAGGAGGAAAGTGAAAGACAAAAAAAATAAAACCTGCAAAAAGAAAAACACAAGTAGAAATTAAAAATAAGAAATATTTATAAAAACTTAATAAATTTATCATAAGTTATTTAGCTCATTGCTGCTAATTATTTTATCAGAAAATAAAAATGGGTTTCAAAAAATAAGTAATTGTAATTTTATGTTGTATCATAAACAGCACTTCAACAAGAGCCGCAGGAACTTCTATAACTAAATGATCTTGATTTTTAGTACATATTGCAAGCATATCTAACCTTTTTTGACCATATTCCCCACAGACCGTGCCGACAAGTGGCCCAGTGGCTTGGGGGCACTCTCAGGCAGTGAACACAATGAAACTCTGCGGTACCCCTAGTGGCCAGCAAAGGTGGCAATGTCCAATGTTGCTTTTACAACCCTGTACTCAGCACCCAGAAAAAGCACTTTGTCTCAGCATCCTTGTTTTATTTGCCTGTGCCCTGTATGTCATTGTCCTGAAAAGAGGAAAGCTACTGTGTATCTGGAAAGATTAGAAATGGCAGGTTGTCACCAGTTGCCTTTCATATTTATCCACCTGTTAGAATGAAAACTATGTCCACAGTACATGTGTCTGATTCACTGCTAGAAGAAGCTAATGCAGAAGCTGGAAATACAAAGCAGAAGGTGAGCAAAGTATCTCATATTTTCTTAGAGCAACATTAGTAATAAATTTCAGAAAATAATAGAAAAGCAATATCTAAGACAAGACAGAATTAAATGAGGACGCCAAGATGGTCAGCACTAAGTGGGGCTGTTTCAGGAGAACTTAAGTGAATGTGCTCTGACTCTCAGACAGGAGTCTGCTGCCCTCCCTCTTTGATACACGAGTGAAATGCTGACATCACATGTGAATCCTTTACTGTCTGCTTCCATTTGGCTTCAATTATTCCATTTTCTTAGCTTTCATTAAGCATTTATGTACTAGGTTCTTTATAAGTGGACAGTTTGATTTTACTTTGTATATTTTTCCATTATATATTCTTAGTTAAATATTTTCCATTTGTATTTGTTCTGTTACCTTCATTGGACTATTTATCTGCATTCTTAAGGACTACAGTGATCGTTTATTTCATTTTTATTTTTGATTCCTTTATTTCCCTTATTCTCCCCATATTAAACCTATTATCAAGTATTGTCATCTTAAAAAGATATAGCCATATTTTATAAATTTTACACATAAATATTGTTAATTTACTAAATACATGACTTTTACTGTTCATTTGAAATTAATTTACATTCAACAAATATAACATCTAATGTTAAACAGTCGATGAACTAAAACTCCACTTTTCTTTCTTAACATCCTGATGTCAGAACATTACTGGACAGGGCACCTAGCCCTGAGTGGGTCTGCCTAGGGCCACCACTAGTGTGTGGGTTCCTGACTTCGTGTAGGAAAGAGTTCACAACATGAGTCCAGGAGACTATGAGGGTACGTCTACTGAAGCTGGGGACAGTGAAACAAGGGAGAGCCTAGAATAGAAGAAGTAACAGGAGAGCCTAGGCTGGGCTGCCTTAGCTCAAGGGAAGTCAGAGGAAAGGGGGCTTAGGGACAGGTTCAGGGAATTAGCCTGGGACAAGATGCTGTTGCCCATTTTATTCCTGGTTGTAAATCTCTGGGTTCCTTAGAGATTACGAGATGTGTGCCTGTGAGGGTAGAAGAAGGGGAAGAAATGACTCAGCTGTCCCCAGAAGCTGGGAGGGTCCTTTGTCTTGAGGCTTTTATCTGTCTCTTGCAGGCAGGGATCTTAGGGGAGTTCTCAGGGGAGTCTTTCAGTAGAATATTCACCAGTTTCCCAGGTGTGCCCTCTCAGGGTCCTGGTCTCTGCTGATTGGTCAGTGCCAGGGTAGGAAGTTATTAGTCATTGCAGCTGGTCCTGGCATCACCCACTTGGTTTTGCAGCTTTTCTGGGCCTGGATCTGAAACAGAACTGGATGTTAGAGAGGTGACCTGTATTTGGCTGTAAATTGCACGGCTATTTTGTTCAGCTCTCTGTCTCAGTTTCCCTGTTCCACTTGTCCTGGCTTACTGGCCTATCTCAAGAATTGAAGGTAAATAGAAATTCAGTCTTTTGGGGGTGGCCATTATTGTCTAAAATTGTTATACCTCATATTGGCAAATCTATTATTTAAGATACTTCAGTTTATCCATCCAAAGTCGCAGCTACCATAGAAACTTTCCTAATCTTTTCTGATATTCTTAGGTTCAGTTAATTAAAGCTGTTAAGAACTCTCAGTAGTTTTCCTTCAAACACAAAGGTCATATTAAACAGGAAAACAAAGACTGAGAGGCACACAAGCCATCCGCTACTTTTAATTCCTTTTGAAAGGATTTATTTTTTTTATTAACCTTCTAAAATGACTCATTAGAAACCTTAATATTAAATCATTCCTTATGACCATCACTAAGGTTAAGTATGTATACTCACAATTATAAAAAGGTTTCGATAACTCTAAGTTAAAAGAAATGAAAATGAGTACATACTGCCACTATAGGCATATTTATTTCCTATACATCATACTCATGAAGTACTACGCTAATAGGTTCTAGGTGCAGAAACCTATTTGCCTGACAGATATACCTCACTTCTTCCTGGTTAACAGACCACCCATTTTACTTGGATGGTGATTTGTGCAGCCCTTGGGGACTGATCATTCCTAGGCTCGGGGGGTCACAACAATGTCTTTCTGGTTGTCAGTGGTTTGATGTGAAAGTAATCATGAGAATCATTTGGGGCCAGTGACATACAAAAGGGTGTCTGCCAGAGATTTCCAGGAAAGATTTTCTTCTCTGAAAAGAAAAGACTCTTGCTATGAAACAGAGCCATCTTTTCATGCTGACACCTTGTTGCCGAGTTTGGAGGCAATCGCTAAGGACATGATGCCCACAGTCCTGCGGAGGTCTTGGAGGTCGCAGCCATGACACACAATGAGAGCTGCGGAGTGGCAAAATAGAAGATTTGTGAAAAAATTACTGAGCTGCTGAGCAACATCTAACACTGCCTAACTCTAGAGTTTCTGTATAATTAATGCAGGTATTTCTTTCTTCATCCATTGTCAAGTCTATCTCTTTCAGTCTATAAAATCCTAACTGAAGTAACTATGTGCATTATTAAAGATTCTTTAAAAATTAAGTTAATGTTCCAGTTAAAGGTGAGATCATATGGTATTTGTCCCTTACCGTCTGGCTTATTTCACTTAGCACAATGCTCTCCAAAAATATAACCAGAGACATTGAAGTTAAGAACAATCTAACAATAGCCAGGGGGGAGTGGGGAGGGGACAGTGGGGAGAGGGGATTACAGGAACTACTATAAAGGACACATGGACAAAATCAAGGGGGAGGGTGGAGGTGGGGGAGGGAGGTGGGTTCAGCTGCGGTGGGGTGGAGGGATGGGGAGAAAAGGCATACAACTGTAATTGAATAACAATAAAAATTAAAAAAAATAAATTAAAAAAAAAGAAAAAATTAAGTTAATGGAAACTATAATAATTAAACTTTTCACAAGTATTTTTCTTACATTTACTTATAAACAATCCAAAAGCATTTTATTCTCCCTAAAATATATTTAGTGAGAGTAATGTTATTGAATATGCTGTCTTATTTTTGAAAACTTGGTCTATCATTTTGTGGCATAACTCTGTGATGGTGTAATTCTAAGTTCCATTTATTGAAGGCTTGTTTTAATGGGCATGTTATGAAATAAAAGATTTATGGTTAGAATATATGGAACCAAATTAAAGAAATACATTGTTGACTATCACGTCTCAATTCAGTTACTTACTGGTTAGTTCCAACTACCTTTATACAATGTAAAAGGTTGTTTTTGTAATTTGGTTAGGAAATGTCCATGTAATTGTTCTTGTAAACTAATTGTAAGTAATTGCATGTCCATATTTTCAACAAATGGATCCAAACCCTACCACAGTTCTTCACTGTGAACATGTAAAACAGATTTCCAAATTTTGTCTTGAATTTTAAACATATGCATAAAAATTCTTTATGGGTGATATATTTTGGTAAAAAACCCCCACTTTATTATGGAAACATTTTCAATATCCATTTAAAAAATTGTGTTCTGTAGTGTGTCACTCTTTCTGTTTTTATTTTCTACCAAAAACGGTTAATTTTCATTCTCAGCTAAACTATCAACTTTGTCTATAAACATTAGATTAAAAATTATTTATTCATTTATTTAGGCATTCCTTTTTATTCTATTTTATTTTTATTGTATTTTACCATTGCCATTTAGTCCCCTTACACTCTGCTCCCCCCACAATCACCACACTGTTGTTCATGTCCATGAGTCCTTTTTCTTTTTTGCTCAGTCCTTCCACCCCTTAAATTACCTGCTTCTTAGCTGTCATCTGTCATCTGCTTCCTATCTATGAATCTGTTTCTGTTTTGCTGGTTAGTTCAGTTTGTTCATTAGATTCCACATATGGCTTAAGTCAAATGGTATTTTTCTTTTACTGGCTTAGTTCACTGTTGCAAAAGGTGAGGTTTTTTTAATGATTGAGTGGTATTCCATTGTGTAAATGTCCCAGAGTTGTTTTATTCACTCATCTACTGATGGGCATGTGGGCTGGTTCTATATTTTTATGATTCTGAATAACACTTCAATGGACATAGGGGTTCTTATGTTCTTTCAAATTAATGTTTTGGGTTCCCTCGGATATATTTCCAAAAGTTGTCTCGCTAGGTTAAAGAGCAGATCCATTTTTAATTTTTTGAGGTATCTCCATGATGCTTTCCATAGTGGCAGCACCAGTCTGCATTCCCACCAACAGTGTAAAAGGGTTCCCCTTTTTCCGCATCCTCGCCAACACTTGTTTGTTGATTTCTTGAGGAGGGCCATTCTGAGAGGTGTGAGATAATGTACTCACTGTGGTTTTACTTTGCATTTCTCTGATGATTAGTGATGTTGGACATCTTTTCATATGTCTAGTGACCATCTGCATGTTCTCTTTTTCTGCATAAGTGTCTGTTCAGGTCTTTTGCCCATTTCTTAACTGTATTGTTTGGTTGCATTTTATAAGTTCTTTATAAACAATGTTTATTAACCCCTGATCATATATGTATTAGCAAATATGTTCTCCCATTCTTTGGGTTTTCTTTTTATTTTGTTGATGACTTCCTTTACTGTGCAAAACTTTCTAGTTTGATGTAGTCCCATTTGTTCTTTTATTCTTTTATTTTCCTTGCCTTGGGTGATATATCTGATACAAAAATTGCTACAAGCAATATCCAAGATTTTGATGCCTATGTCTTCTTCTTTGTTTTCTATGGTTTCATGTCTAACATTTAAGTCTTTAATCCATTTTAAATTTATTCTTCTGTGGGGTGTAAGAAGATGGTCTAGTTTCATTTTTCTGCATGTATCTGTCCAATTTTCCCAATAGCATTTACTGAATAAATTATCTTTAGCACATTGCATGTGCTTGCTTCCTCTGCCAAATATTATTTGACTCTAAAGGAGTGCACTTGTTCTGGGCTCTTTATTTTGTTTCATTGATCTATAAGTCTGTTTTTATGCCACATCATGCTGTTCTGATTACTATGCCCTTATAGTATAATTTGATATTGGATGAATGATTCCCCCAACTTTGTCCTTCTTTCTCAGAACCATTGTTGCTATGTGGGGTGTTATGTGGTTCCATATAAACTTTTAAACTATTTGTTCTAATTCTGTGAAATACGTCCTTGGAATCTTGATAGGAATTATGTTGAATCTATAGATTTCTTTGGATAGTATGGACATTTTAATGATGTTAATTCTTTTTATCCATGAGCTTGGTATGTGCCTCCACTTTTTGTATCTTTTTCAATTGTTTTCTTCAGTGTCTTATATTTTTGACTACAGGTCTTTTACATCTTTGTTTAGATTTATTCTTTGGTATTTTATTCTTTTTGAAGCAATTGTGAATGGGATTGCTTTCTTAATTTCACTTTCTGTTAGTTCATTTTTGGCATATAAAATGCAACTGATTTCTGAATATTAACTTTTTATCTGCTACTTTAATGCATTCATTTATCATTTCTAGTAGTTTCTTAGTGGATCTTTGGGATTATCTGTGTACAGTATCATGTCATCTGCAAATAAAGAAAGATTTACTTCTTCCTATTCAGTTTGCATGCCTTTTATTTCTTCTTCTTCTCTGATTGCTGTGGCTAGGGCTTCATCACTATGTTGAATAAGAAAGATGAAAGGAGACATCTCTGTATTGTGCCTGATCTTAAGTGAACACTTGTAGTTTTTGCCTGTTGAGTTTGCCTGTTGAAACAAACCCACTGCTGGCAGTGGGTTTGTCTTACCTGGCCTTTATTATGTTTAGGTGTGGAGTCAATTACTTCTCTTCTTTCATTTCTGATTTTACTTATTTGCATCCTCTTTCTTTTTTCCTTGATGAGTCTTGTTAAATATTTGTCAATCTTATTTATCTTTACAGAGAGCCAGCTTTTAGACTCATTTATCTTTTGTATCATTCTAGACTCTATTTTGTTTATTTCTGCTCTGATCTTTATTATTTCCTTCCTTCTGCTCCCTTTGGACTTTATTTGTTGTTCTTTTTCAAGTTCCTTTAAGTGTAAAGCTAGATTGTTTATTTGAGCTTTTTCTTGTTTTATTTTGTTTTGTTTTTGAGATTGGCCTGTAACGCTATGGATTTCCCTCTTAGGGTTGCTTTCCCAGTGTCCCACAGACTTTGGATTGTTGTGTCCTCATTTTCATTTGTATAAATGTATCTTTTGATTTCTTCCTTTATCTGGTTGTTGACCCATTTGTTGTTTAATAACATGTTATTTGGCTTCCCTGTCTTTGGATGTTTTTCAGTATTCTTCTTGTGATTGATTTCCTATTTCTTAGTGTTGTGGCCAGAGAAGATGCTTGTTATGATTTCAATCTTCTTAAATTTATTGAGGTTTGTTTTGTGACCTAGCATATAGTCTATCTTAGAAAACATTCTATTTACACTTAAAAATTATGTATATTCTGCTGCTTTAGGGTGAAATTCTCTGAAGATATCAATTAAGTCCATTTGATCTAGTGTGTCGTTTAAGGCCACTGTCTCCTTTTTGATTTTCTGCCTGGAAGACATGTCCATTGAAGTCAGTGGGGTGTTAAAATCTCTGACTATGACTGTATTTCCATCAATCTCTCCTTTTACATCGGTCAAGAGTTACTTCATGTATTTAGGCACTCCTTTGTTAGGTGTGTAAATGTTTACTAGAGAATCAGTGACAACCAAGGAACAACTAGCAGCAAGACACTTTCCGCTTTCCAGCTCCTGAGGCCTCACTGCAGCTGAAAGAAGAAGATATGTGCACGAGGGTTGAGAGAAGTGAGAGGCCAACACCCAGCACGGCCTGCGTGAGGGAAGGGGCTGAGCAATCAGTTGAACATGAGAGTGAACTTTCATTCTACACAGAATTGTTATGTATACAAGTGACAAGAGAATTTAAAAAATAATTTCAAGCTTAGACTATTCAATGAACTAATTATGCATGCAATATTTTCCCTCAACCTATTTCATTAATTGCAGAGGTAAAGTGTGTGTGTATTATTTTTGGAGAGGAAGGGGGCAGTTTTCTCCAAAGTATGCAGATCACAAGCGATGATATCTGATGGAGAGCAGACATAATCTGGTCCAAATACTCATTTATATGAGGAAAGTGGAAAACAAACCTAGGTGACATGGCTTGCTAAGGCCACATAGCCTTTTGAAAATCATGGTGATCCTTCCCTAAAGAGTTAGTTCTTTGAGTTTTCCATTGTTATCCTTTTTTTTTTCCCCTGAAGCGTTGCCTGTCTGAGAAACCTCTCACAAAACTGTAAAATAATATCTTTCAGTTTTACCATGAATCTTAATTTGTCTCTTGTCCTATGCCCAGCTAGCCAAATGGCTAGATAATTAATGGTTGCTCTTCTCACCACTAGCAAACATTTATAGGTTCTATTACCTAGCAGGTATGCTTTGAATGTTACCACTTCCATATAAACTGGGAATGCCTTTTGCCTGCAGCGCCTTGATTAAATATCTTACTTTGCAAGCGCATGATTGATATGTTTCATCAGACTGGATTGTCAAGCTTTAGGCACTTGCTCAAGACTGGCCCTGTGATCACCTGCTGACATCCAAGAACATTCTTGGATAGTGGTGGGGATGGGAGTCAAGGGGTTATTAAAGAAGAATGCGGTTCTGAGCAGGCCATGCTGCATTTTTACTACTTGTAAGTGTAAAAGAGCTCTCGAACAAAATACTTGTGAAGTTTGAATGAATATCTAAACTTTTAATTGTTCACATAGTTTTTAGATACTTTTAAAATAATGTACAGGATATTTTTGTCATTTTTAAATATTGCCTTTAACCTGCATTCTCTTATAAAAGGCCACATTTTAAAATATGAGGGCAGCATCTTTATTACCATGCTGTACAATATATAATTAACTCATAAATGAGTCAACTTAGGTAGCATAAAAAAGAATTATAGCACAAGTCTTTGTAAGTATGTGTTAAAGTTATGATCACTGCTACTGCAGACTCCGCGATACTCTGATGATCTTGAGGGCCTTTTTGGCTTTAACTCTGAGAGATTATCTATTTGTTTCTCAGTCAGTGGGTGTTGATTTCTTAAAATCCCATTATGATTATTATTTAAAAAGTAACAAGTCAAAATAGAGCACATGATTTAGGTAAGTCATCTGTATTCCATCCTCAGAATGTTCAGGTCATAAATGGTAGTCAATGAAGGACAAGAAAAATGGTAAAGTGTTTTTATAGAGGGAAGTTACGTGGAGAAAGTAGAGCAGAGAGGAGGAAAGAGGAAGAAAGAATAGTGAGGAGATGAGGAGAAGAGAACATGGGGGAAGGAAAATTCAGGTTGAGGCAAATGGAGTGGAAGAGAGGAGGAAGGGAGACAGGAAGAGGACAATAGAATTGAGCATGGGCATCAAAATAAAGAGTCTGCTAAAAATATCGGAGGCCTACTGCACAGGGCTCATTGCTTCCGAAGCTTGCTCTTCCTGTGGAGATCAAGACTTTATTTTATTTTATTTTACCTTTTTTTTAACTTATCAGGTTGATACTGGTTAAAAAAAAAAATAACAAGTATCAGGTACACAATTCCACAACGCATCATCTGTACACTGTATCATCAGGTGTCACCACGCCAAGCCAAGTCTCCTTCCACCACCATTTATCTCGCTTATACCCCCTTCCATCTCCCTCTGGCACTCACCACACTGTTGTCCATGTCCATAAGTTTTCTCTCTCTCTCTCTCTTTTTTTTTCTTCTTTTTTGCTCAATCCTTACTTCAGCCCATCCTCTAACAGCTGCCATCCTGCTCTCCAATTATGAGTCTGTCTCCGTTTTGCTTGTTATTTCAGTTTGTTTATTAGATTCCACATATGAGTGAAAACATATATTTGTCTTTCTCTGACTGGCTTATTTTAATTAACATAATGTTCTCCAGGTCCATGAATGCTGTTGCAAAGGGTAGGTTTCTTTCTTTTTTTATGGTCAATAGTGTTCCATTGTATAAATATACCCTGGCTTTTTTATCCAGTCTTCTATTGATGAACACTTTGGCTGCTTCCAAGTCTTGCCTATCGTATTAATGCTGCAATGAACATAGGGATGCAATAGAATTTTGAATTTGTGTTTTGGTTTCTTCAGATAAATTCAGAATTGGAATTGCTGGGTTATAAGGCAGTTCTATTATTAATTTTTTGAGGTAACTCCATACTACTTTCACAGTGGCTGTACCCACTAGCAGTGCATTCTCACCAACAGTACCTGAGAGTTCCCTTTTCTCAATCCTTGCCAACACTTGTCATCTGCTGGTTTATTAATGATAGCCATTCTGACAGGTGAGGTGATATCTCACTGTTATTTTAATTTGCATTTATCTGATGACTAGTGACATTGAACAGTGAGCATCTTTTTATGTGTTTATTGGCCATTTGCATATCTTCTTTGGAAAAGGATCTATGCAGGTCCTTTGTCTATTTTTTAAATTGGATTGTTTGGTTTTTGGTGTTGAATTTTATATGTTCATTATAATTTTTTTTTGTATTTTATTTTTTTCACATTTTTTTGTTGATCAAGTATAGTTGTCTCCATTTCCCTCCCTTCCATTCCCCCAGACCCCAGCCATCCCCACTTCCCACCCTTGATCCTACCCCCCTTTGGTTTTGTCCATGTGTCCTTTATACATGTTCTTGAAAACCCTTCATTCTTTAATTTCTTTTTTTTTCCTTAACCCTTTATTAGATATATTGGAAAATATGTTCTTCTACTCATTGAGTTGTCTTTTCATTTTGTTGATGGTCTCCTTTGCTGAGCAAAATCATTTTGGTTTGATGTTATCCCATTTGTTTATTTTATTTTTTATTTCTCTTGCCTGAAGAGATATGTAAGAAAAAATATTGATACAGTAATAATAGAGATATTACTGCCCATGTTTTTTTCTAGGATCTTTATGGTTTCGATTATAACATTTAAGTCTTTATTCCAATTTGAGTTTATTCTTATGTATGGTGTAAGAAGATGGTCTAATTTCTTTTGTATATAACCAATTTTTCCAACACCATTTATTATATAGACTATCACATTGTATGCTTTTTCCTTCTTTAATCAAATATTAATTGACTATAAAACTGTGGACTTATTTCTGGACTTTCTCTACTGTTTCATTGATTTATATGTCTGTTTGTATGCTGGTACCATGCTATTTTGATTGCTGTGGCCTTGTAGTATAGTTTGATATCAGGTAGCATGGTTACTACAAATTTGTTTTTCTTTTTCAAGATTAATGTGGCTTTTGGGGGTCTTTTGTGTTTCTATATAAATTTTTGAAATATTTTTTCTAGTTCTGTGAAATAAGCCATTGATACCTTGATAGTAATTGGGTTAACTCAATAGATTTCCTTGGCTGGTATGGAAATTCTAATGATGTTAATTCTTCCTGTCCTTGAACATGGTGTGTGATTTCACTTATTTTATCTTGTTCAATTTCAAAAATCAACAAGGAAATGGTAGTCTTAAATGAGACACTAGATCAAGGGGATTTAATTGATATTTCTAGGGCATTTCATCCCAAAGCAACAGAACATACACTTTATTGTTATTCACATTTCTGTGTCCATAATACTTTTTATTGCTTTAGCATCAGTTACTTGATGTGAATATGAGTTGAGTTTGTGAATTTTAAGTCTTTTAAGACTCGATCTGAATGATGTGCAAAAAAAACAAACTGTCAAAGATTAAAGGATACTATAATAACCTAAACGAGATCAAAGAATATAAACTTTGTGAGTAATTTTCTTTAAATTTCTTAAATAATGTTCTAAAGTAACTATAGTTATTTGGATAAGGAGAACTAAGTATTAGTACCAAAAGGAGGTCAAAAAATTTAAAAATCAGCTGATACTTGATTAAAGGACTTGATTTTTCTGGTTTTTTTTTTTTATATTTCTCTGCACATTACAAATTACTTGTGCAGTTATCTGGATGATCATCTTTTATTAGAATTATTCAAATCAGCTCTTGATATACCTTCTTGTATATTTTGTGAATGCCAGTTTCTGCACACATAAGTATATTTTAAGCTCTTTTCAGTGCAAAAGACTTTACTTGCATTTTACATGTAATTCCTAAGTTATTTTTATATACTTACTGTACAATAAATGCTAAGATAATAGGTAGTTAAATATCAGAACAATCAAATCATAGTTATGCTAAATGCAATTTTAAGGTTGTAAAATTGTAAGTAAATATAATGATTCCAATTATATTTCAATTTGGACTTATATAATTGATAAAATAAAAATTACCACTTAAAATATGTAGTTTACATATAATTTGTTTCTCAAATAAATTCTAAAACCTTTTGAGAATTAAAAATAAATATGTTTTTAATAGTTTTAACTTTGGGCAACCTGTGAAATGTAATGAAATAGTTTTGATATAAATTTTGTATCTTACTCAGCTTTACTTTGCTAAGACTTAGTTCATCCCTCCTACCTATTTCTCAATATATATATTTTTTCTGGTAGCTTAATATTTAAATCTCCAGTTACCACTTTGCTTAGAATAAATCATGTCCCAAAGTGAAATTTATCCAAAAAATACCTTTATTTAATTTTTTAATTTTTAAAATATTTTATTTATTTTATTTTTTTTGACAGAGGGGAAGGGAGTGAGAAAGAGAGGGAGAGAAACATCAATGTGTGCTAGCCTCTTGCATACCCCCTACTGGGGACCTGGCCAGCAACCCAGGCATGTGCCCTAAGTGGGAATCAAACAGTTGACCCTTTGGTTCTCAGGCCAGAATTCAATCCACTGAGCCACACCAGCCAGGGCCAAAAACAAACAAACAAATGAACAAAAAAACAAACCCTTCAGACTTGAGGAAATACATGCTTTAAAAAGGGAAGAAAAGAGAGACCTAAACTGAAGATGAGGGTAGTTTTATAAGCAGATAGCTGAAGTAGAAGAGCTGTCTGAGTGAAAATGGTATATTTTTTTCTACTGAAGAATTTTGGAAGCTGACAAAATATTTTAGGTAAGATGATTTAAGATAATTGCAGCAGCCAAATTTAATGTAAAGAAAAGACAGAAGCCAAATGTGGGAAGAAATTTCAGGTTATTTATGATTAGAGAATAAGACAAATTGAGGTCATCTGTGTGCTCACTGAGATTCTTCTTCCTTCATTGTTTAGGCATGTAATTTCATTTGTAATATTTAAAAATGCATTTCATTAATATTTAACTACTATTACTTATAATCATGTTGTGCTTTAATGAATGGCTGGACTTTTACTGTTAGTTTATAAGAACTAAATTTCAATTATATCAGAAAATGTTACATCTTTACTACTAAGGCATTTTACATAGAAAAAATAAGTTTTCCCTGATCTCTATCTAGGGATAGATTTTTTTCTGTTTGTGCATAGATAGGACTCTCTGAGGCACTCATGAATATTTTGGTGGCTCTCATGGGGGTCTGACATTTCAGTATTTCCTGCCACACTTGGGAAGGAAGGATTTCAAAAAATTAAAGGCACTGATAAGAAAACCCTTAATTAATAAAACAGACTATTAAGTTTGCAGCCCCAGAACTTAAAATTTCCCTATGTTATCTAAAATTAATTTGCAGGTACTATGAGCTTTTTGAAGTCTGAAAAAAAAAGAAATAAAGTTGAGGGCAAGATTTTAAAAAATGGCTTCATCTACATCTCTACAGATCATTTTCTCTTTTATTTAATAATTAATGTCAACTACTCCAGCATGTTTAAATCCTTAACAGATAAGAAATAATTAAGTTAACACCACTCAAAATGATATGTAACATCTCAATCAGTGGGAATTTTTAAGTGGTAACAAGGAGAATGAAAATTATTGGAAGCTGCACGGCAGGATCTATCTTTTTTTTCCAGTGAAAGTCAAAGGCACATTCATACAGATGCAAGAAACACCACACTTTAGTGAACTTGTTGAATCATCCGCTAAAGTAAGTGATGTGGCTGCCAGCAATCTCAGGAATACTCAGTGGCATACAGATAGTGCTCTCCTGGCATTTGCAGTTGGCTGTCTATAAACCCCAGTAAAATATATTTCAAATCTTAAAAGTAGACTTTCCTCTGGATATTGAGCCTTCCTTCATTTCCTGCCTTTCCTAATTTTACAAATACTAGATTGTTCGGTGCAAATAAACAATTTTAAATCTCCAGCCTTCCCTTTGAGCTCAAAGAAACATATGATAGATGAGAATAAAAATGTCTCATATTTGCTCTCCCTCTTTCCCTCTCTCATTTCCCCTTCTCCTTCCCCCATTTTTTTATAATTTGCTGAAGCAGTTATGTGCCACTCTAGACTCCTGGAAAACCATCCATGTGCTTTTGTCATATACGCCATAGGAATAAACAAACAAAATACACCATAAAATGAAATCTTCCCGCAACCACACTCCTCACATTCTTTTTGACAACTATCTAACACTGGGTTGACCCAGAAAAATTGCACACTTCACATGGTTCCCCTTCATTTCATGTTCCTCTCTGAGAAATGGGGAAAATGACATGGGACAGAAAAGTGCAGTAAAAGCTATAACAGAGAAAAATGATTTTTTCTTTCAGTTGCAATTGTCTTCATCACACAGCACTCATCATTAACATCATCAGCTTGATTACATTTCATGAAAGCTTATGTCATGTCAGGCACATTGTTAAATCATTTCCAAAGAATTATGGCTCTTTGGTTTTCCATTAAAGAAGGCATAGAAATTCCACCCACTGATTGAATTTGTACAATGCCATAGAGTGTGGTTACTTCCTTCTGTGCCTAGAGAAAAACCTAAAAAAACACATTAACCCAAAGTCACTGCACTGCAATATAATCATTGTCTGGAGCCATGTAAACTATTTCCAAGCCAAATTCCCAGTCTAAATTGAGTCACCCAAGAAATACATTGGGCAATTGTAGAGAGCAGGCTGAGAGGTGAGTGGCAACGGATCTCTGCTATCTCATTTTGAGGGCACTGATGAGGTGAAGGGACTGAGGCCTTTAGAAGTGACTAACAGCAGGGCTGGCTGACGTGCTCGTGCAGTGGATATGTCCCGATGTGGTCAGGTCAGTCACAGCAGCAGGGGCAATGGGTCACAGAAGAGGTAGGAACGGCTCTGCTGCCTCCCCTCACTGCTTCATGCCAGAAGTTCAATCCTTCAACTTATGACTTAGTAACACTACCAAAGGCAAGTCAAGCTGAGGGTGAATTCTGTAACAGAGCTATTTTTCATTTGTTCAACTTCTTTTTCTTCTCATGATCAAATCCTCAGAGACATTTAATTGACATTTAATTTAGGTAGTTTTCCATAATGGTTAATGGCTTATTTTTCCAAAATAGTCATAGGACACTCTACTCCACAAAATGCCTCTGTACTATACCATGATAATTGTGGAGAAGTGCTTGTTTATTCATCTCTGCAGGATACTGACCATGGCTCATGAGAACCCCAGACTCACCTGTCTTTGCACTTATCACACAATATTGAGCATGCTGTCTCCTTAGAGTAGAGACTCTGTCTCCTGTGCCTTCTTTTCCCCTGTTCCTAGCACCCAGTATGGCAGAGAGTGGGTGCTCATGAAATATGTTTTGAAATAAACTGAATGAAGGCAATGTATCTCATTCATTTATTCATACACATAAAATATTTTCCATATGTAGTGATTTTAATCCATTAATTATGGAATCTAAAGTCAAGGATGGATACACTCATCTCAGGGACTAAACAACAATACAAAACCATTACCTAAGAAGTGCTCAAAACTCCTCCCAAAATGTTGCAGGGTTTTTGAAACACTGACAGTCCTACGCAAATAATAGGCTTGTAGAATTAGTGGAAGTAAAATATATTTGTCAGGATTCTCCAGGGAAACATAACCAATAGAGTGTATGTGTGTGAATCTATACCTGTACAGAGATTTTGCAGAATTGGTTCATGCAATTCTGCAGCCTGGAGACCCAGAGAAGTGTTGATATAACAGTTCAAGTCTGAAGACCAGGAAGCAAAATTCTCTCTTCCTTGGGGGATGTCAGTTTGTTTTCTCCTAAGACCTTCAACTGATTGGATGAGGCTTATTATGGAGAGTTATCTGCTTAACTCAAAGTCTAGTGATTTAAGTGTTTATCTTATTTAGAAAATGCCCTCACAGCAACATTCAGACCAGTGTTTGATCAAATATCTGGGTATCCTGGCCTCACAAGGTTGACACAATAACATTAACCATCATACTAAATATTATAATAACATGAACATTTCTGGAAAAAGAAAACGTGCTATGAATAATCCCAGTTTTCTGGAGAAAAAGACTGTTGAAAATTGATTAAAAACCCATAGTTAAAGATTTAGCTTGACAACTTGTGTTAACTGAAGGTTTTTCAAATTATATCAACTTTTTCTGCATTAACCCTGGGTGAAATTCAAACTTGTGAACTTAGGAAAAGTTGGCATTTGCATGCTTTGCAAGAAATTCAAAATATTCTTTTCACTTTTCTAATTTCTGTTGTTTCTTTGCAGGCATCCTAAACAATGAAAAACTAATGATCCACAAGAAAGCTGTTAACTTTTGTGACTCTCCAATTTCGCAAAAAATCAAGAGTCTGATCAAATGTTACCTCTAGGAAGTCTTTCATAAATTACATGTGGAATAAGTAGTTCTCTGCCTTTATCAAGTTGTCTTTGTATATGGTATGCACTTTTATTAAAACTGATTGACTGTATTCAAATTATTTACACATAAATCTGTCTCCTTCAATAGTTGTGAGATCTTCTCTTAATATTCTGTGAGTCATCCTTCAACTTGAAAATCTGTGTGGTTCCCAGATAAGTAGAATTAGCATCACATGGAAGCTTGTCAGGAATGCGGACTTTTGGGTCCATTTTTCACTTTCTAAGAAACTATGTGTATTTTAGTAGTATTCCCAGATGACTTTGATTTTAAAATTTTAAGTACTGTTCTATGTGGTGGTATTAATAAGCATGACTAAGGAAAAATATCTACATTAAAGGAACCCATGTTCTAGTAAGGAGATCATTACTGAGTTCTAGAAGAGGTCATGTTCCCTCTCACCTTGAGAGTCTGTTGGAACATGTGCCATGGTATACAGATGGTATATTCTGTATACCCCTTGGTCTTCCCATCACTCTATTGAACTCCTCATACGTTCTAGTCATCTTATATCAATTCTAAGTGTAATTAAACTTAATGTTAAGGAAATCCAATAAATTTCTTGTGCACCCCTCATCATAAAAGTTTTGTTTATGCTGTTGTTTTGGTTTGTCTGCAGCGTACATGGCTAATGCCTAATCACAGGCTAGGTCTAGCCTGAGCCAGTTGATTGGAAAAACCATCATTTCCTATAAAACAAGATTGGTTAAGGTGACCCTTTTATGTACTGCCATGAAATTCAAATAATGACAAATTGCCATTTTCTGTTTGCTTCTCCAGTTAACCTGAGGTCAACTTGAAAGTAGGAATCACTGTCTGCTACACAATTTTAATCCAATGTCCTATTCATATCCTGCTGCTTCATGGGTCCTCAATAAATATTTGTTGATTTGTGGGGAGAAAAAAATTTCCTTCTACCCTTCTAGTTTGTTGGTCTAACAATAAAAATGACATAAAACATTTACAGGAGATAAACAAATTTAATTATGTACATACACAAGTCGATAAAGACCTGAAACTCAAAAGCAGTCAGGCACTTTTATGTGCCATCCTGAGCTAAAGAATGAAATAAGGGTCTGGAGCTTCAGGAGAAGGAGGGAAATTCATAGGAAAATAGGAAGAGAGTCTAAGGAGAAAAAAGATGGTAGCGTAGGTAGACACACTGCGCCTCCTCGCACAACCAGAACTGACAGAAAATTGAATGGAAAGGAAGTCCCACACCAAGGAAATAAAAAATAAACATTCATCCAGACCGGTAGGAGGGGTGGAGATGGGCAGCGGGGGAGGAGACGACTCGTGTTGCTGTGGCGGGACCAAGACTGGCGGAGTGTGGGACCAACAGGGCAGGGAGTCTGAGCACTAGCAGACCTTGTGGCCCACATTCACGCAGATAAACCAAGAGGGCCAGACTCAGAGTGGCGGAGAACAGGGCAGGCAGAGTGGTGGGTAGCACCCCGTGGCCCCACATTCACACACAGATAAACTGGACAAATGGCGGGGAACGAAGCAGACCTCGCAACCCAGGGCTCCAGCGCGGGGGGGGGGGGGCGGATTAAAGCCTCAAACCTCTGATTGAAAACACCCCCGGGGGTTGGGACAGCAGCAGGAGAGACTCCCAGCCTCACAGGAGAGGTCTTTGGAGAGACCCACAGGGGCCTAGGGCATGCACAAGCCCACCCACTTAGGAACCAGCACCAGAGGGGCCCAATTTGATTGTGGGTAGCAGAGTGAAAGACTGAAATCCGGTGGAGAGGGGAGCTGGCGCCATTGCTCCCTCTCGGCCCCTCCCCCACTTACAGCATCACAGCCCAGCGACCAGCTTACCCCACCCCGGTGAACACCTAAGGCTCCACCCCTTTAAGTAACAGACGTGCCAGGACAAAAAAAAAAAAAAAATGGCCCAAATGACAGAACACTTCAAAGCTCCAGAAAAAATACAACTAAGCGAGGAAGAGATAGCCAATCTATCAGATGCATAGTTCAAAACACTGGTTATCAAGACGCTCACAGAATTGGTTGAATTTGTTCGAAAACCAGATGAAAAAATGAAGGCTATGCTAAGAGAAACAAAGGAAAATTTACAGGGAACCAATAGTGATGCGAAGGAAACTGGGACAAAAATCAACACTGTGGACCAGAAGGAAGAAAGAAACATCCAACCAGAAAAGAATGAAGAAACAAGAATTTGGAAAAATGAGGAGAGGCTTAGGAACCTCCAGGACATCTTGAAACATTCCAACATCTGAATTATAGGGGTACCAGAAGGAGAAGAGGAAAAACAAAAAATGGAAAACTTATTTGAACAAATAATGAAGGAGACCTTCCCTCATCTGGCAAAGGAAATAGACTTCCAGGAAGTCCAGGAAGTTCAGAGAGTCCCAAAGAAGCTGGACCCAAGGAGGAACACACCAAGGCACATCATCATTACATTACGTAAGATGAAACAGAAGGAGAGAATCTTAGAAGCAGCAAGACAAAAGGAGACAGTTACCTACAAAGGACTTCCCATAAGACTGTCAGGTGATTTCTCCAAAGAGACCTTACAGGCAAGAAGGGGCTGGCAAGAAGTATTCCAAGTCATGAAAGGCAAGGACCTACATCCAAGATTACTGTATCCAGCAAAGCTATCATTTAGAATGGAAGGGAAGATAAAGTGCTTCTCAGATAAGGTCAAGTTCAAGGAGTTCATCATCACCAAGCCCTTATTCTATGAAATGTTAAAGGGACTTACCTAAGAAAAAGAAGATCAAAAATAGGAACAGTAAAAATGACAGCAAACTCACAGTTATTAACAACCACACCTAAAAAAAAAAAAAAAAAAAAAACAAGGGCAAACTAAGCAAACAACTAGAACAGGAACAGAACCATAGAGATGGAGATCACATGGAGGGTTGTCAATAGGGGAGTGGGAGGGGGAGAGGGGGGGAAAGGTACAGAGAATAAGTAGCATAGATGATAGGTGGAAAATAGACAGGGGGAGGGTAAGAATAGTGTAGGAAATGTAGAAGCCAAAGAACTTATAAGTATGACCCATGGACATGAACTCTAGGAGGGGAATGTGGGATGGAGGGGGTGGGCAGGAGGGAGTGGAGTGAAGGGGGGGAAATGGGTCAACTGTAATAGCATAATCAATAAATATATTTAAAGAAAAGGAAGAGTAGATGTTTGGTAGTCAGACGCTTGCCCTGCCATGCAGGCAACTCTTTTAGGAAAAAGATATCATATATATAGATATAATATATAATATATGTTATCATAAATGTAGTATAAATAATATGGTATATATTATATTACATTATTTTATGTCATAAATAATATGTAATATATATATATATACATTGTGTGTATAATTATACATATAATATAAATAATATAAGGTATATTATATAATATATAACATATAAATAATATATAATATCTGGGTCAGGCTCCCTCTCTGTATTCTTTTAGGCAGTTAAGGGTGTCACATTCTGCTCCTCTTCAATTTTGTGAATGACTGGTGATGCAGTTTTATAAATAACAGCCCCACATTTAGAAAGAGACAGATTCTAAAGACAGAAATTACTTCAGCAATTTATACAAAATTGAATTATCAAAGTAGGAGTTCTTCTTTGATGCAAGTGCATTTCCCCCCCTCTAAATTATAACAAGCATGAGGGAGAGTTTGTTTAATATTTTTTATTATGGAGATCACAAATTTAAACTTGATCTTTTAATTAAATTCATCATTCTTCTTCCAATCCCCAGACTGTAATTCCCTGAAAGTAGGTGTTGAGCAGAAGTGAAGACCATTAGAAAAATAATTTGTTGCTAAGTCAGTCAGTGGAATGCCACCAGGTGGTTCCTCAGTTTTTTCTGGTACTCAACTGGTCGACTAAAATGAAGAATTTAAATCCCTAATTCCATCTCTATTGAAAGAGATTCCTGGCCAAGGACAAAGAAACGCCTCTGGGAATTTGATCAAGTGTTTCCATTTTAAATTTAAGAAACATTTGTAGAGTTTGCTGGTTCTCTCAGGTATTTATAGGGAGCTTCATTTTAATATCATTTCTCTTAATGTGTTAGCTCTTATTTCTACACAAATTGTTTAGCAGCAGGCTATATATTAAATTCTGAAGTACACTGTATTCTTAGTATTTCTGAAAATAAATAAAAGCATACAGAGGAAACATTTATGAAAAATGACACACTTTCTTATATGTGCAGCTGAAAAAGCAGAGGTTTATTAAAGAAAACGAGATGCTTTCTAGTGGTGGAAGATAATGCTCCAAGTAAACATGAATAAGAACAGCTCCTTGAGAAATCTCTGGACCTTGTTATGGTCTGTTTCAGGGGCTTATGGTGACAACTTTAATAATGGAGTTATTAAAGCTTAGGCCATATTTGTACAATGTCTTCAACAGAAGCATCCATGCACACGTTTTTACTGACTGGGCATTGATATGACAACTGGCATTGGGGAACGAATGAGAAATGATCACAAATCTGCGGGCTTATAAGACATGACCAGTTTTATGAAACCATTTGAGTCAGCTCTGTTCAGTGTCTCTCTATGCACTTTGGAGGCACCAATCACCATACTCCTTAGTGCTCAGAGAAAGATATTAGAAAGGTTGCCAAATTATCTTGACCTAATTAACTAGAATTCAAACTGGGGTGGTATTTTATGTTGTGCACTAAATTGTTGTGCACTTGGGTCTGGCTATTTTTGGCAAATAGTTATAATATTATTTTGAACATACATTGTACTCTTACATTTGCAAATTACTGAAATATATTTGAATTAACCTTCCCTATTAGAGTTTAATAATTTGTAATATTCCCATGTTAAAGATAAAAAAACTGAGGCATAAATAAATTAAACTGTCTGTGATGGTTAATTTAATCCTGCCTAATACAATATCTAAGCCTAATGTACTCAATTATGTTAACAATAAAGGATCATGAGCTCTCTCATGATTAGCACTACCTGATATATTTTCTCATTTGTGGCAGTGACTCACGAGTTGATAATTTATACGGAGATAGGAGGATCATCCTCCAGCAGAGCAGATTAGAATTTGTATGCATTTTCCTCTCTGTGAGTGGTTTAATTTGCAAGAGCATCACGCAGGTTATTCTGAAACCCTCACTCCTCCTCCCCAGTGAGAATCACTGACCTGAAAGAATGACATTTTTAAATTCCAAAAGGGCCTGAAATTATATCTTTTAATTATTTAGACTAAGAAATTATTATACTTTGTTTAAAGTGAATATAATGGCATTTTCATAATTGAATTTTTTCTGTTTTATTTTATTTATTTAAACTTTACTTTTATTGTTTACACTATTACGGATGTCCCCATTTTCCCCCTTTGACCATGTCCACCCAGCCTTCACCCCCTCTTCACTCTGGCCATCACCACACTGTTGTCTGTGTCTATGGGTTATGCATATATGGTCTTTGGCTGACTTAATTTTTCTTAGCACCTATTATGTGCAAATCACAGTGCAATTTTTTTCCCAGTAGACGAGGCCTATAAATTCACAAGATTTTACCAGATTATAATCTTATAAGACCTTCATATCTCTCCATCTTGAATAACACTCTCAATTTTTTAAGTCACAGATACTCTGTCATAGTCAAGAAAATATATGGAACGTACTTTATACAGATTGAACTTTGTTTTAAGGCTGGGAAAGAAAGGACATAATTGTGCTAAAACAGACAACCTAAAGTGTTTGAAACAAACCTACTCATTTATATGCTGGTTATGAACCTCATGATCTGCAGAAATTAGATCTAAACTCAGCCTTCTCAGATGAATGTCTTTCCTCAACTGGTAAAATAGATCCAATTACTCTGTTCATGCCTTAATCTGGTGGCCTTTAGACAGATAAATTAAAACATGTGTTTATAGTTATATAGGTCTATATTCCAGGCACTGCCCCTGTTTAATCCTTGTAAAATCCTATGAAGGTGGTACTATACTTTTACCACTTAGCAGATGAGAATGCTGAGACCCAGAGAAAATAAGTACCTTGACAATGATCCCATAAGTGGGTGAGAGGTAGAGGCAGAATTTGAATCGAAGCCAGATTCCGGTGGCCATGCTCTTAACCACTATCTCCCAGGAAGATAAATATTTGTGATTCTTTTTTTCCCTGAAATTGAGATATTCTTTCCTAGTAAAATTAATAAATCTGTTCAAATCTACCATTAATGTAGGCCTGCAGAACTACATTAATATGTATTTTCTGTAAGATTTTATAATTTGATTCTCATAACTTCTGAAACTTGTTAATTCTCAAGGTCACACTACATTTTAATTCTGTCCTTCAAGGTACTAAATATTTCTTTCCAGTCTGATGTTATTAACTAAGTAAATGAGCATGTTTTGAGATGATTGATGGAATTATTAAATAACACTCATCTTAGGACTAACCCCATTAGTCATGTTTCCCAACTTCGATATTAAACTATTTGGACTACAATTGTGAAAAAAATTATATACCTATTTAGTAGTAATAGGGTAAGTCTCTAAGCTTTCTCATGTCCTTTCTGGAAATAAAGAAGGTATAAGAAAAAACACATTTCAAAATTCAAAAATGGTTGAAATCTTTTTCATTTATTGATGAGTGTTGGGTTAAGTAAAAACCTTCCTAAAGTTCAGATAATTATTAATTATATATTTAACTACTGCAATTATTTTCCAATCCTTCATAACTTTAATTTTAATACAGCAAAGAGATTGATCTGATCACATTTGTTTCTCATGAAATTATTCTTATTATTTTATAGTACCTGGTGGAGGCAGAGGTTTATGTACTTAAAAACAAAACCAGACAGAAGTTCCTCAAATGTCTGTTCTTTTTATAAAAATTAAAAAATACAAATATATCTAGAATTGCACATTTTCCCTTGACTTTTCTTTTTTCTAAGATTTAAACTATAAATACAATTAAAGTTTGTTAAATGTATCTTTGAGAAATCCACAAACATATCTAGTTAAGAGTATAGTATCATTTTCACAAAATACTTTATCTTTTTGTGTGGTAGTATCAAACTTTTACAGTAAAATAATCTCAGTGTAATACAACATCTTTTAACAAATTATGTTTCTCTTATTTATGAAGATATTTGAGGTCTTTAATTTTCTGGAAACGTTCTGACTTTGTGCTATTGGTATGTTGCTCTTTTTATTTATTTATTTTTTTTCCTTGATTTGATTTGCCTCTTCTTCTTTTTTATAATTAAGATTTGTTTCCACATTCTTCTCCACAATTCACTGTACCCTATTATGGTTGGCAATTGTGCTGCCAAATTAAATAAATAAAAAGGCTGTTTTACAACATACATTTCCTTACAACTTTTTCTGTGATCCGGTGATCAGGGTTTGTCTGAAATGAATGCATTCTCGACCAGCACGTTCTAGTCCAAGAAAATTGGATCTGAATCTCACTTTGTTACCCATGACTACAATTAATTTAGTTTTCCATGCATTCCGGGACTTCTGTTTTTGTTTTCTAGATGATACAGTACAAAGGTTGAATTGGGAGCTCTACACTACACCTAATTCAAAACTTAATTAACCACAAAAGTTAACAGCGAGCATGGTCCCCAATAAGCTGACAATGAAAGTCGTGGCTGCCCTCAACCTGGTAAGAAAGAAACAGAGTTTTCAATTGAGATCACGAGCAGCAGAGCCGTGGGTTTCGGCAGTGACAAACTGTAGTTACCGATTCCAACAGCTCCTGATGAAAAGTCATTCTCATTCCCTAATGCTTTATGGGAGAGCTGCAGCTGCTTGGAATATTTTTCAAGCAGAAAGCTATCATCATGACAACACCAGAGTAAAAGAGGGCAAAAAAAATTCTTTCTGGTAGGGAAATAAAGACATCTTAAGCTTGACTTCAAAAGCTCTCTACAGCAAACAGTAGCTGTGGAAATACTGTTTCATCTTTGCCTCTGGGATATTATTAAGCTTTTCTAGTAGCTCTAACTGCAGGAGAAGGGATTACAGAAGTTGCTGCTGTGTAGCTGCCTGCCATACAAATATCTGGAAAAACTGAGATCACGGATTTATATTTGGGCCAGTGATTAGCCAACCCCAAGATACTGACCTAGTAATAAATACCGCAACGCACGTCTTTTCACACACGATACAAATATACACATGTAATTCTGTTTCTTGCTGAAATGTGAAAGACTTCTCTTTGGTTAAAGTTTGCAGAACGCCACCAGGCCAGAGCCAGCTAGGAGGACCAGCAGCACGCACAGTGCAGCAATGCCATTCGCACCGCACCAGTTACGGCTGTGTCAGCATTCCTGTGATGAATCCCGGCTTTCAGAGGTTGGAGCTCAATTGTTTAAAAATCCACTGGCAGCTGCGATGACCCATGCACTCCCAGTGTAGAAATTGTACCCTATCATTTTAGCACACAGGGCAAGGACTCAATAAAAATTAGTAATCAAAGCTGCTTTATTACTGTTGTTTATTTGATTCAGCTGTTCACCGCGTTTTTGCAAAATCATTTTTCAGTAGCCTCTAACAACTGTCCTTTTGATGTGGATGAACTACTTGCTGTTTTGAAAAAGGGGAAGCAGACCAATGTTATTTTCAAAATGAATGAGTACATGCAGAGTGCATTTAAACTTGTCGTCAAAGATTGGTAGCTGAGATTGAATGAAATCTGACTTCTCTGAGTAAATAAGCCATGATGTGGCAAAGCCTCCTAATAAAATAAAATTAATGGTGGTTACTAAATAATGTCTTTACAGTTGGCATTTTGTTCTTGCAGTTTAGAATGTGAAAATGAATCCAAAGTGTAAGGTGCATACACATGTATTATATTAGTTGTGAAAAATACAATACACTTAGAATCAAATTTATTTACTCAGGACTAAGAAATGCCAGAAGAACACAGCATGACAGACTAAAAGCACTTAACCCAGATTGAGCCACAGGTATTATGAAACCTAGAGTAAAATTTTTACTCTAGTTCATTTATTTTTAATGAACTTTAGCATTAATTTATTTTTATTTTAGTCAAATCTGGTACATGTGACAACACTTCTACAAGCAAAACTGATAAAAATGTACTGTGGTTTCTAAACAGCTTCTAATAAGTAGGTCTCTACAATAGTGGTTTACATTCTTTATTGTCCTATGCAATCATAATTTCAAGAAATAATTCTATGATTATTTTCTGCCTTGGATAGATTACCAATGAGGTATGTGAAGGTAGCTTCACCATTATTATTTTTTCAGTATTTTTAAAAATGTATTTATTAATTTGAGAGAGAGAGGGATGGAGAAGAAGAGAGAGAGAAAGAGAGAGAGAGCCACAGTGATTTGTTGTTCTACTTACTGATGCGTTCAGGGGTTGGTTCTTGCACGTGCCCTGAAGGGGGTCAAACTCCCAGCGTGAGCATATCAGGACACGGCCACAGCCAGCTGCGCCATCCAGCAGGGGCTAACTTCACCATTATTGTTTACCGCAATTTTACTTTTACCTCTTTTAGTATTTTAATTGTATTTATATCTCTGATCACTTTTGAATAATAGAGATGTATAGTAGAAGGCAATACAGTAAAACTGCCTCTCCAAAATTTGCACTGAATATTCATTATTTTGGATGAAGGCATTATAAGTACTTAGTTTATTATTTTAAATGAAGGCATTATAAATGTTTAGTTTATTATTTATTTACTTGTTTGAGGCTGTCCTTCATGTATAATATAGTGAGATCTGATCTTCCATATTAGTATATTTTAAAAAGCATGTAATAAAAAAGCAACAACTTAAAATGTACTTATTCCATCAATCTGAATAAATGTTGCTATAATCAAATTATCATTTATTTTTGGTAAAGCTAAAATTACATTAGAATTTGTAAGATAGTTTAAAGTTCTAGGGTTTCTTTCTAAGTAACTATTTGCATTTCATCTCTTGACATGAACCTTTAAATATCAAAGTGTTTTGATGAATAATAAATTCAAATATAAATGAATAAACAAACTGATGCCGGGAAAGAAGCAGATAAATATTCAAAGGATGTGACTTTTGTTTTGTTATTTTATAATATATTTTGCCTTTGGCCTCATCAACAAATATGTGAAAACAGAAAAATAAAACTATTTACTGTACTGATAAGCCCCTCTTTTAGTGCCTGTATTTCCTGATGAGTCCAAGGTGTATGGATCCAACATTCTGTTAAGCAGAATAATCAGTCTGCTTTGGCATTGTGTTCTCCATAATATGGGAGGTGACCTATAAATTGTGGGTAGTTCCAGAGTGGCTTTAAAAATCAGTACTTATGGCAGAAGAAAAATAGTATTTGATTGCTTGTGGCTGTTTCTGCTCAGTCAAACTTACTGCCAGCTTTTGGGCCCAGCAGGGAGGAGAAGCCTTCACCACTGCTTTGCTTCACTGCTCCAGAGGCACAGGGCACAGGCAGCCAGATTCCAGGGAGTCCTGTCCAGCAACCATGGCATGGTGACAAGTATTCTGTGGCTTTGAACAAGAAAACTTCAAAAAAAATATTTATTTTATATGACATACTAGGAAACCTGGGATATATAATCAAAATACACTCCATTACTGGTTCCCTGTTTGGCTAGGAAGATCATGAGTCAGGCTGATGAAATGTAGAAGGCAGAGAGTTAAAGTTTTCCTCCTGCTGTGATCAGACATTGTCAGGATTCCAGCGGAGGTAATCTTTAAAGGAAACATGGCAGAGCTTTGGAAGGCTTCCTGATCCCGACCCACCAGTAGCCCATGGGCTCACTGGAGGGGCCAGTGTGAGCTAACCTGTAGTCAATTTTTATCCTGCTATTCTTAGATACTCTAAAATTACAGACCTTAATCTCTGAGGTAGGGCTTTAACTCCCTCCCGCCATGCAGTTGCCAAAAATAAGGCACTGAACAAATGATTTCATCTTAAAATAAGGTAGAAACTTTCTACACATACATGTATGTCTTCTATGATGTTCCAAACTCAATAATAACTTACATGTTATGCTTATTTATTTTTCACAAAGAGCTTACAAACATATTGCTCAATTCTCAGAACAACCTTTAGAATGGACAAAATAACATTATAAGCTGTCTATTCTTTCCTTTTTCCTTTTTCTTTCTTTTGTTAAGCAGAAAATAAGAGTTTGTAAGGAAGGAAAAGGTGATTTTCTCTGGCAAATGAGCAAGAAATAAACATCAGCTTCCCAACCCTGGTCTCACAACTGCGGCATACATTGGTATTCATGGTTTAGCAGAATCTCCACTAAAACTGGACTTTATTTGTGCAAGTCTTCTCAATGCAGTGTTCAGTGTGCACAATGTGCCCCAAGAGCAGAGCAGCTCACACAGGAAAAAACAAGTTTACCAATGACAACAAAGATCAGTGCACATGATTCATCGTGCACATGTTCCAGGTAATCAGATTTAAGGAGAAGCATATCCAAACCATAAGGAAATGCAATATCACATGAGTTTTGGTGCCCAGTATTCCTATACATGTTACTATTACAGATTTTCACAAAGTAAAAGTAAATAAACATAGAATTTTTTTAAAAGCTGAGTATAAACAGAAACAAAAGAACTTTGCTATATTACACATGAATAATATAGCCCCACTGAAGGAGGAAGAAACAAAGCGAAACAAACAAAAACGGTGAATGAAATGAATTCATGTAATATTTGCTCGTGGCATTATAACTGTATACTCTCAATGTAAGGGAAATAAAGAACTGCAAATAAATCTTGAACTTTTTTCAAGTTCACAGTTCCATGTGAAAACACATAGGCTGTGTTTTCATAGTGCTGAGGACCTAACCATTGTGAGGCTCATTTATATGTATTGTTGGATTGAGTGAATGACACTGTCTGGAGCCAAGGTTCTCAATATGGGTGAGGGGGAATACAGAGACGCTGGGGGAAAGGCAGGCAAAAACCCAGGGGCTGGACTGAGGTTGGAGATATCTGTACATAGACACTACGTGTATATACACACATCCATTCACAGACACTTTAGTGCTGTGAGATGAATAGGACTTAATGTGATGATATCCTGATAGCAATAAGTACACCTAGATCTTGATCTGTAAATATGACTCCCTACTAAAAGGGACCAGAGCTTCATAGAGAATTGTCTGGTTTCATCAGAATTGGAAATTGAGATTAGAATATAATAATAATAATAATAATAATAATAATAATAATAAACATAGCAAAAAAGGATTAAAGAGTTAGTTGAAAAGAGTTACTACTTGGAAAATCTGGGACAATTCAAACATAAAATATATAAGGACATACATAGAAGATAATCAATTCAATAAATAGCAATTTGTAAGTCCACACTGACAAGAGAAAGAGTATAGATAATAGATGATAGATAGATGACAGATAGGTAGATGATAGATAGATAGATAAACACACATAATTGGAAAAAAAAAAAACAAGAGAGCTTTTTGTTCCAGTAGAATATGGAAAACATAGTGATAATAGAAAAATCACCATTTTTGTACCATCACAGTAGAAATTATTTCTGGCCATAATCATAAATGGATGCTAAATCTTTTCATGAAAGATCATGAGGAATGTATCTCCCCAGAGATTGGTTACACTTTGTAAGGGGTAAAAGTTACTAAGTAAACATTACCTAAATTTCACCTTCGGAAGTTAGCTCAGTATATATGTGTTCAATAAACTGAGAGTTTCCTAGTACACACATCTTGCTGGCTGTTGAAGAAACCAATTTCTATTGATCTCTTGTGGCTTCCCTATCTTAGCTCATTTTGAATGACACAAAACTCTCCCAGACAGTGACCACCTCTGGCTTTTAACCACACAGAAAATTTTTGTTCAAGAACCCTGAATTAATCTGTCCCTGACTTGTTAAGAACACCTTGAGTCCTGGCAGGTGTGGCTCAGTTGGTTGGAGCATCATTCTCCACACCAAAATGTCGAGGGTTTGATTCCCAGTCAGGGCATATGCCTAGGTTGAGGGTTTGGTCCCCGGTCAGGGCACATGTGAGAGGCAACCAACTGACATTTCTCTCTCACATCAATGTTTCTCACCCTCCCATCCTGTCTCTCTAAAATCAATGAGCCTGTACTCAGGTGAGGATTACAAATAAGAAGATCACCTTGAATAGAATCACATTATACAAATATATACCCAGGTTTAGAAGCAAAACCTCTGTATCTAAAGAGTTATAGAAGTATCATTATCATCAGCACATACATTTGCAACTCTCACTGTGTGATAATGACTTCCTATACATTATTTAATTTAACATTAACCTGAGTAACCTGCTACAATTTGAAAAGCCCATTTTAAAGATATTTATATGCAGATCTGCTGCTCAAATTATTGCCCCTTGAATCTGTTCTCATGGTTTATTATAAAACTAAATACCATGAGTGGCCTAACAATAATTCAGTCAACCACAGCATATACAATGGTCCCATGAGATTATAATGGAGCTGAAAAACTCCTCTCACCCAGTGATGTCATAGCCATTGTAATGTCTCCATTGCCCACGCATTTGTGGTGATGCTGGTATAAACAAACCTACTTCACTGACAGTCACATAAACATATAGCACATATAGTTATGTGCATTCCGTGATAATTGAGAATAATAAATGACTATGTAACTGGTGTATGTATTTACTATGCTCTACCATGAATCATTATTTTAGGGTATACTCTTTATTCTCATTAAAAAAAGCTTGATGTGAAGTAGCGTTGTATTATGAGGAGTAGCCTCATACATCTCATGTTTACCATAGGTCCTGACTATATCATTTTTCTTATGTTTCATTTCATTTGAATCTTGTTTTAAATAAATTCAGTGTAGCCTAAGTGTCCAGTGTTTATAAAGTCTACAGTAGGGTACAGTACATCTTAGGCCTTCACATCCACTCACCACTCACTCACTGACTCAACCAGAGCAACTCCCAGTCCTACAAACCCTGTTCTTGGTAGGTGCTCTGTGCAGGTGTACCATTTTTCCTTCTATACCACATTTTTACCATACTTTTTCTCTGCTTAGATATAGTTAGATAAACAAAAAAAAAAGTTACCATTGTACTACAATTGTCTACAGTGTTCAGTCTGGTAACATGTTATACTGGTTTGCAGCCTACAAGCAACACATAGCCTAGGTGTGTAGTAAGAACTACCATCTAGGTATGTATAAATGTACTCTATAATGTTCACTCAATGATAAGAACCCTTAATGATGCATTTCTTAGAAAAATATTTCCATCATTAAGGAATGCATGAATATATACTTACCAAATCATCCATCAAATATGCTTCTTAGTATGTGCTAAAAAATTTGAAAACTTATATCTACACAAAACATCAGAATGTGATATTTTTAGCAACATTATCATAATTGCCAATATTTGTAGCCAATCAAGATATCTTCCAGTATGTGAATGGATGAATAAACAGTGATACATCCAGATAATAGAATATAATTCAGCACTAAAGAGAACTCAACTCTCATGTCATAAAAAGACATGGAAGAAACTTAAATGTGTAAATTACTAAGTGAAAGAAACCAGTCTGAAAAGGTTACATACTGTATGATTCCAACTATATGATATTCTGGAAAAGACAGAACTATGAAGTCAGCAAAATTATAAGTGACTGCTAGGGGCTGGGGGGAGGATAAACAGGTGGAGCACAGATTTTCAGGGCAGTGAAAACACTCCGAATCTATACAGATGGATATACGTCATTAAACATTTATCCAAATCCATAGAATGTACACCAGCAAGAGTGAACCCTAAGGTAAGCAATGGACCTTGGGTGATTATCATGTATAAATAAAGGGTCATTAGTTGTGAACAACGTATCATTTCAGTAGAGGACATTGATCATTGAAGAGGCTATGCGTTGATAGGTCAGTGTTGTATTGGAACTCTGCACTTGCTGCTCAGTTTTGCAGTAAACCTAAAATTGCTCTAAAAAAATAAAGTCTTTTAAAAAGTTATATCTAAGAAATTATGATGATACTTAGGGATAAGTAATTTGAAAATTTATCTGAGGTTTATTACAGCTGTGTACCTCCAGAGTAGTTATTATCCTACTATATAGACTGCACCTCACTCCACAATAATTTAAGTTCCATTCAAATGTCCCTTTGTTGACACAGGAAAGATTGATAATTGGGAGCTGAGACACTGTTATGACAGAGAACATGTGATCTGTACTGAGAAGAACAATTTCAGATCTCCGATCCGTCAACATTAACTGTATGCTTTTAGGGAAAGGCCAGTTCCATAGGGCTGCTGCTGCAAGGGTCCAATTATAGAGGGAATGCATGTTCCAGTTCTTTATAAACTGTAAAATAATGGCCGATCATTGCTATTGTTGGATCATTTGAAAAATAACCTAAGCCATCCTGAAATCATTTATTAAATAGCAGAAGAAAGTCATACATATCCAAAATGGATAAAAATAACCTCAGAAAAGTATGTGGTGAAAGTCAGGGTAGTGAACAAATTGCAGTCGCACGACGACTCTTTCCCGCCTGCAGCGCGACCTGACTCTGGGAATGCGGCATTGCGTTCCTGTCCGAGGGCATCAGTACCATTAAGGATATCAAAACCTCTGACATGTTAAAGGGATTCTGACAGATCTCAAACACTAAATTACACTAGGTTTAAATTGCCTGAGATATTGAACTGGTAGTCATACCTTTAAAAGTGCTACGTGTTATATAATAAATAACCCAGTATAAATGTAAAACATGTTAAATTTGGTGTTTATATTGTTGAATAATGGTAGCAATATATTGTAATTTTTATAATAGGTAACTTATAAATCCATAAAGAAATGGAGAGTGAATATGTGTCTAATTGTCAACTCAGAAAACACTTAGTAATCGTAAAAGTTATGTTAGGCAATGAGGAGGAAAGTAAAATAGCAAAACATTGGTATATATAATAAAATTCATCAAAAATTTTAAAAGGCACATAATTGTGAAATATTTTAAGGAAAAAACTAAAAGAATGGATAACCTTAAATACAAACTTTTAATGCAAGTTATAATAACCACTTAAATACCAAAATAACAGTATAAAATGACATGTTCTACCAAAAATAAATGCAAATAACAAACCAATGAAAATATTTCAAATTTCTATTAGTATTTTTAGATTAAAATAACCAAGTTATTATTATATAACAATTCTTAAAGACTCCTACAGTCATGTTTAATATATGTGCGCTCTAAGGCTCATATACCATGTATACTTGACATATAAAAAAAGCATGTCATGTGATCTGGTACAACCCTTCTGAAAAGCAGTTTGTCAATACATACCAAGGTCTTTAAAAGGTCATACCCTTTAATGTAGTAATTTCTCTTCCAGAACTCAGTGGAACTAATCAGAAATTCACACAGTTAGTACAAAGATAAGAAGCATGACGTTTATAAACAGTTAAAAACCGATGAGCAACCCAGATGTCTAGTGTGTGGATAGTAATGAAATATGTGTTAGTATAGCTTCAAGATAAAGCCCGTGGTGTAATTAACTGTAGATTTTTAAATGGTATATAACGCCATTAGATAATGCTTACTATTTGCAGTTAAGTTACGGGTAAGAATAAAATTCTGTATCATGTCTATCGAATCTTAATGTTTTGTGCATAAATATTTAATTGATTTAAAATACATAAATTTAGAGACTGTCAAAAACATATCAAAGTGATTATAATAATTTTCTACTTAAGGTGACGTTTATAACAATTTTATTTTTCTCTATGTTCTAAATGCTTTATGAGCATTTTTGAAAATAAAGATATTAATGTATTAATATATAAATTTCAATATATTTTATCACATTTTCAAAACATTTCTTATTAGTCCTTTTATCAGTAGTATTAAAATTGAACTTAACTTTAAGAGATGGCAAGAAAATGACAGATGTGGACTAGTATCTCAGCCTGCACCATTGGTTTAAGGAAATTAAGTTAATGTTAAAAGGGTTGATTTTCCATAGAGCTTAACACTACTGAAATGACCCTGGTTTCCCTCTGTCTTCCTCCAACACTGTCAAAACCACTGTTAGAAGGAAACTTTAATCTCTTCTTTGTATTTGCCTAACATTGTTGTGTCACAAATTGTGTATCAATTTGCATTGATGCAATTATGTGGACTTCACAGGCAAGCTGCTTTCAGGTTCTCAAACAGGAAATCCACCTCAGGGGACATGCACATGGAGCGTCTTTATAGGTGACCCCTGAGTGTTTTTGGTGACACAAAACTGTGGTCATTATGATGAACTATAGTTGAAAGCCCAACCCTGCTGTGTATAAGCTATTCCTTTAAATGACCTATATCCTTCATATGTCCTTTATTTCTATTTAAGGTGATAAAATATTAATGTAATAAAAACATTTTGTAAATTTTAAATTTGTCAAATGCAACTCATCAAAAACCATACATGATTATATATACATACTTGAAATTAGTTTGTACACAAATACAAACACACACACACTATATATACACACATATAAACACATGTAAACACATGTATATACATATGTATATATGTATACATATACATATATACAACTATATATACATGATTTTATTTATTTTTAGAGAAAGGGGGAGGGATAAAGAGAGGAAGGGAAACACTGATATAAGAGGGAAACATCCATCGGTTGCCTCTCCTATGTGCCCCAACCAGGGACCGAACCTGCATCCCAGGCATGTGCCCTGAGCAGGAGTCAAACTGGCAACATTTTGCTTTGCAGAACAATGACCAACCAACTAAGCCACACTGGTTGGGGCCACTTTATATATTTCAATATTTACTGTTTTGCCAAGGACTTATAAAGAATAATTTTTCATAGCAAAAGGAAGGGGCTTTGTTTTTCCCCTAGATTGCCTGTTCTGTGAATGTTGTTTGCTGACTATTTGATTGTATCATTTTTTTCCTTTTAATATTTGTTTTTATAGCTAGAGGAGTGGCTGCTGAGCAGACACCCAAGTTCAAACTCCTTTGCCATTTTTCACTTGCAGTCCCCAATTGCAAACTGAGAGTTCCCAATTCCCAGCAGCATAGCAATTGTATTTTCATCAAAATCTTCTATATAATGCATCTCATATAATAGAATATGGAACTACAAGACACTTAATAAAAAAACTTAGCCAATTTTTTCATTTTACACTTGTGAATACAAAAACAAAAAGGGTTTTCCTAATTTTTCCCCTTAGCAAGCCTACTATCTTTAGTGATTATTTTATTGGTTTTCTAAAATTTATTTTATTGTATTTTCCATTGCCATTTATCCCCCTTATATTCCTTTCTCCCCTAACCACCACAATGTTGTCCGTGTCCATGGGTCCTTTTTCCTTTCTGCTCCATCCCTCCCCCTCTTACCCTCCCTGCAACTAGCTGTCATCCTGCTCTCTATTTATATCTCTATTTTGCTTGTCATTTCAGTTTGTTCATTCAATTTTATATAGAAGTGAAATCATATAGTATTTTTCTTTCTCTGACTGGCTTATTTCACTTAGCATAATGTTCTCCAGGTCCATCCATGCTGTTGCAAACTACTTGGCCTTATTTTTATTGCTTTTTTAAGTCATGTAACAAACCTACAACTGTGATAGAATTTGTTAGGAACACACTGGAAATGCCTTTAAGACAGTCCTGGTGGATATTCTGAGTTAGTGGGTGTGGGATGAGAAGGGCATTGTTGAACACGTAAATAAGCAACCACTTCAACTGAGTCACAATCTAGGACCTCATGGACCTGCACTGTAGGAGGAGGAATTTAATGGGAACAATTGAGTGTGAACTGGCCCTTGGCACTTTTGCTTTGAAATGTAAATCCACTGTCACTAATATAGGAATAGTGAAAACTTCAACTTTTTTACTTTTAGCTTTTGTCCTTTAAACAATTATAAGCAGAACATAGGAGAAAATTAGATGAGCTATACGTGAAATGATTGCTTCCACTTACTAAGCTGATTACACAAATACGTCTTTACCCCACCCTCACTTGTCTGCATGCCCTGCAATGATATAGTATGAGAGGTTGAGAGGTCAAGCAAGAAACTTTCACCATTCACTCCCTGATGTTTTCCTTTGTCAATGAAAGTAATACAATATGAGGACAAATGAATTAGCCAGAAATTTCATTATAGCATAGGATCCATGGTACTAACCTTTCCTGATCCGTTTTTTCACTTGAGAACTCATGTCCAGAGCTTAAGTATTCATTTCCTGTTGCCATATGGTATTTGGAACAATGAAAATAACAATAAGTTTTGTTCTAAAAATAAATAAATAAATAAATAAATAAATAAAGTAAAAAAAGAAACTGAAATAGTGGTCAAAGTGCGTATAATGCATTTATGAAATTATGAGGAAGAGAAAGAATATTATTTCTACAAATAACTTATTTCAAATACCAATACATAGTGAAGACATGTATGATTGAACATAAAGAATGTAAACAGGCAAAGTAAATTATAAATTATATGGCAGATGCAAATTATAAAAACAAGGACTATAAAAACTGTTTTAGAGATTAGATGATTATATGGTTGCTATGATGACTTAGGTAGTAACACTGTAAAGACAATTTTGAAATTATCTAAAAATATTTATTTCAAACAACATAATTATTTCAAAATATAGTTTACAAATAAATTTGAAACTATTTAGACACCCAAAATTTCCAAATTATGTTCATATATACAAACAAGTGGATCATTTTCTATAGGAAATGATATTCCCAATTATTTTCCTAATAGAAAAGTGTGCTGTTGTAAAAAGCAGGAAGAAATATGATCAAGAGTGGCTTCTGTGTTATAAGAACTGTAATATATATAAATGCCTTTTCACCCAAGTGCAGACAAGCTAGTAGTTGGGCTTCCATGCTATGCTACTCGGTATCCCATGCTGTTAAAACTCTCTGAACAGAGTTTCCAGAAATGAAGTACTCTGGCTACTGTAGCACCCTGCTACTCTACAAGGTTTAGCTTGGTAACTTAATATTGGCTCCTAAACTCTCTTGCCCTTGTCCCTCGATGACTCAAGAGGTTTTCAGGAACTACTATAAAGGACACATGGACAAAACCAAGGGAGAGGGTGGAAGCAGGGGAAGGAGGTGTGTTTGGATGGGGTGGGGGGGGAGTGGTGGGGAGAAAATGCAGACAACTGGAACTGAACAACAATAAAATAATTTATGAAACAAACAAAAAAGAGGCTCACTTTCTAACCGCACCTTTTGTGCTACTAGTTTAACAGAGATCTATCCTGCAGGTCTGAGCTAGCCAACTAGAAAGACAGACTAATACCACAGGGACACTTCTTTGAACAGGAAATTTCCCTTTTTATACAATGGAACAGAAGTTCCTTTCTCTCTCTGCTGTTCCTTCCTCCCCAACCACATACATTTGTATAATATTATGAGGGTAGAGCCACTTTACAGGAACATTAGGCCATCTATGCCTCATTTGAGTCATGGGATAATGAGAGTTCAGGGTCTTGCCTGTACTCAAATTTATGCTTCTAAGCCCCTCTATAACCCAACATACTTTACTATGTATGCAGACCATGCGGCACCCACAGTAAGGCAATCTGAAAGACTGAAATAAGGAGTAACGCAGGAAATTAAACACACCCACGCCAGTCCAGACAGAAAACATAGGAGGCCTATGCAATAGGGAGATCTTTTCTGTTTTTGTACAGTGTAATAAAATCACCTTTGATAGCCAAGTGATTTGGAAATGCAATGAAATGACCAAAATCAAGTGACTGATAAGTATGTGTTGAATTGATTTTATCATTTGTTCTTCCTCATGGCTACAATATTTTTTCTGTACTAACTTTGCTGTATTTAGTATTTTCAAGTCTGTAGTGCTCAATGCTATAAATATGCAGTTTTCTGTAGAATTTTTAATGTTTTTGAAGAAAAGTGCCATTGAAATTTGATTAATAATTAGCAAAAACTTCCCAGCAATCAATTAATCAGCAAGTATATGCCAAGAGGATTATACTATGATAAACATCTAGTAAGGTAAAGAAAGAAATATAAGGTATGGTCTTTGGCCTTTAGAAGTTTACAACCAAGTAAAGAAATAAGTCATATCTGTCTTAAATGGGCAGCATATGTTTGGATATTCACTTATTTAATTGGTAGTGATGAGACCAGAGTATATAACATAGAAACATAAAATTGAGAATTATTTAAAACATTTAATTGTAAATATAAAAGTACATATGTATTTGAATAATCAATAATACTGATGCTAACTATGATTTCTGAACTACTGTCAAAATCAATTTATTTTGCATGTTAGATATTTTACCAGTCATCTGTCATGACTTGCAATCAAATACGAGGGAAGTCTAAAACCAGATCCAAAATATTCAAATATGGTGTGTGCCTTCTAGTTTTAGGAATAGCAATTTTTTCTTAATCACAAAGCTCAGTGAAATTAATTAAATTTCAACAGCGTCAAAGCAATCCTTTATATTGTACAAAATTGCATTTATTCAGATGGCAAAAACCATACAAAATGCTACTGTCTTTCAAAACAAGGAATTTTCATTTAGGCAATAAGTAAAAAGGTCTATAACATGGCCCAGGAATGGTATTTAAGCTTTCTGATGGATGTTTTAACATCAGTTCAGATCAGTATATGATGAATTATGTGGAAGCTTTAGAGAGTCTATGTTATTCAAGGACCTGAGATGATAAAAGTCATTTCAACTATATATATTCTCAATAATAGACTAAAAGCACAGTGAATAGGTAAAGAAAGCTCTGTGAATATAGTGGTTCAAATTATACTGGAATATGATTTTCCTTCTTTCATATTTACATTGCTTTGGAGGCCCTTTCCCAATCTCAGTAACACTTAGTTTGATCTCAGTTATTACCTCAAAAAGCAGTTGACATAATAGCATAAATGACCAATGCTTTTAAAGACTGTGTAGTTATCAATGTGTGTGTGTCCCCTTCCTTCCTTCCTTCCTTCCTTCCTTCCTTCCTTCCTTCCTTCCTTCCTTCCTTCCTTCCTTCCTTCCTTCCTTCCTTCCCTCCTTTCCATCAAGTAAATAGAGAACATACCTGTTGGAATGACATAGGCAGGCAGGAAACCTAATAACTTCAACACCCTCCATTTCATTATGTCCCACAATAAACATAAAATGGATAATTTCAGAATTATTTAGCACTTTGATCCCTTATCCATTTCTAATTCATGACTCAGTGTGATATAAGGGTTTCTTCTGGGAAAAACCCAGCAGATTAATAAGGAAATGTGCGGGCCCCCGTATATTTGAATAGATAGAACTAAAAGTTCATGGTGAACTATCCCAGAAGTACTGCTATGACGTAGCTCATTTAGATCATAGAAACAGAGATACAGTAAAATTGTAACATGTAGTACATATAGACAAATAAATCTTATTAAAATAACAATTTCTATGGGGTGATACTTTCTTAATTTCATGCAACTTGGGTAATATAACCCATGTTCTTTAATACCATCAATATTTTATTTAGTACTTTATGACAATAAGTACCTGCTTATTATTACAAATAGAAAAATGAAAAACAAATGTAAAAATAAAATCATCCACTAAAGAGAAAACTTTGTGGGGTGTTATAGCCCTCCACAAATGTGTATGTATTCATGAGAAATGTATTTATGCACACACAAACATACTCCATATCCTTATTACCAGATTGAAATCATAATGGTTCATGATTTATATTTAGTTTGGGCCTTTTTCGTATATTTACTGGCACTGTTTTTCAAGGACAACAGTTTTATGCCAGTGAAATGTTCAGATTCTATACTCCATTTACATCAATCATGTTAGTCTTCATTGATCCTCTTTTTCATTTTCTCAGACTCTAATGGATATTTTAAAACATTCTTTTCCAAATTATTAATTCAATTTGCCTAAACGATTAATGCTTTTCTTTATCACCTCAATTACAGATTTTAATTCTGCTATTGCTATTTTAGCTTCCTGGCAATATTTCAATGTCTCATCCAAGTCTTTTTTCATCTCTGCTTCTCTTTTTATTTTCCTGTTTTCTTTTTATCATATAATATTCTTCCCATAAGACTTTCAGTTCCTGGTTCTCTGTGGCTATGTGGTCTTATTTTGTATTAATATATTATCTATGATTTTCTTCTGGTTTTTATAGTAAATAATTTATGGCAACATGCTCTTCCTTTGAAACATCAAGAGAACATTCCTATTTCTCTATTCTGTGTGAGATATGCACACAACTGTGTGTGTGTGTCTTTACCAGTGATTGCTATCATATTTCACCTTTACTTATTACCAAAGGACAACCCTACCACTGCCGGGCATTCCTTCCCTTCAAGATTTTGTGGGCAAGTACGACAACAAAATGCCAACCTTACAGGGTATTAGAAAAATTTACTGCTTTTATGGTTCTTTCTTTATGATATTTCACAGTTCCTTTCTATTTTATTCTGTCTCCCATACAATGACAAACCATAGCCTTTAACCACAATGGAAAGACCATTACAAGAAGTTAAGGGAAAATGAAGCCAGAAAGGAGACCTTTCTTCCTGAACTGGAGCAGTTCATTTCTGAGAGTTTCATCAGAGATTTCACACTGTTTTCATTCGTGTCCACAATTACTTAGCATAAAACTTGGGTATGCCCACATTTTTGACATAGAAGATATCAATAAGACCCATTCCTAATTTTAAATATTTTCAAATATGATATCTTGAGTTTATTTTTCAGTTGAAACATTTATGGAATATTGAGATAGACTATGGCAGAGACTGTTGTTAAAGAGAAGACAACAGGCCCAAAGTCATAGTCCACTGTTTAAATGTACCACAACATTTTCATCCACTCATCAACTGATGGGCCCTTGGCTGCTTCCAAATTTCAGCAATTGTAAATAACACTGCAATGAACATAGGGGTGCTTATACTCTTTTGAATTAGGGCCATGGGTTTCTTTGTCTATGTTCCTAGAATTGGAATAATTGGGTTATAGGGCAGATCTGTTTTTAAAAAAATCCAATTTAAAAATGGGCAAAGAACCAGAATAGACTGTTTCTCTGACTGGTGTGATTGGTTGGTTGGAGTGTTGTTCTGTGCACTAAAATGTTGGGAGTTTGATTCCTGGTCAGGACACATACCTAGGTTTCAAGCTCTATCCCTCCATCCCAGATTGGGCACACATGGAAGGCAACCAACTGATATTTCTCTCTCTTTCTCCCTCTGTCCATTCCTCTCTCTCTAAAATCAATAAGCATATTTAAAAATAACTCACATGAACCTGAATAGACCTTTCTCCAAAGAGACCATAGAAATGAATAGTAGACATTTGAAAAAGATGTTCAATTCACTAATCATCAGAGAAATGCAAATTAAAACTAGAATGAGATATCATCTCACATCTACCAGAATGACTATCATCAATAAATCGACATACAACAAGTGTTGGCTGGTGAGCATATGGACAAAAAGGGACTCTTGTGCACTATTGGTGGGAATGCAAATTGGTGCAGCCACTGTGGAAAACATGGAGTTTCCTCAAAAAACTAAAAAAGCAGTTTTATTTTTGACATATTTTAGGGAAGATTCATTCAAGTTGAAGTGTACAATACCTGTACTTTATAAAGAAAACACTACTGCTGAGGAATTACTAAGTATATATTACAGAAATAAACATACATTCACAATGCTATATATATATATATATATATATATATATATATATATATATATATATATAAAATCTATGCATATGGTATACTAAGAAAAGTATTTGGTCTTTGTCCCTGGGTCTTGACACAAAGCTCCTAAAACCCTTGGACTTTACTGAGTGTTTAGTGTCTTTTGTCATTCAGAAAAAGCCCCTTCTATCACACCTGAGCTTTTGTTAATAAAGTAACTTTTGGAAAGTTCCTAGGTACACTAAAGATGGGGGCTGGCTGCCAGGGAACCAATCACCATTAGAAAGTTAAAACTTTCAACCCTATCCCAGGCCTCAGGGAAGGGGAAAGAAGCTGGAGATAAAGTCCTGTCACCAAAGGCCAATGATTAATCAACCATGCCTCCAGAACACCACCCAAAAATGAGGCTCTAAGAGTTTCCTGGCGGGTGAGCATGTGAAGATGCCTAAATAATAGTGTGCTTAAATAGCATAGAAGCCGCGTGCCCTTTCCTTATAACCTGTCCTTTACATCTCCTGTATGGGTGTACCTCAATTTTATCTTTAATAATGAACAAGAGATCTAGTAAATGATGTTTTTCTAAGGTGAAGAGTGGGATGGGGAAACCTATGACATAATCCAGTTGGTCAGAAACATGTGTCATAATGTGGGCTGGTGATAGTTGTCTGCATGTGTGTAGGGGGTGATTCTTAACCTGTATCCTGTACAGATTAACCTGTAACCTGATTATTGGACACTTAACCTGTGGGATCTCATGCTACCTTTAGGTAGGTAGTGTCAGGATTGAGTTAAATTACAAGCCACCAAGCTGGTATCACAGAATTGCCTGGTGTGAGAAAGACTACCACACTTTTTGAACAGAAGTAAAGTGTTATTGTAGTAGAGTCGTGTGTAGTGTAATAGACAACATGCTTGTATTTAACACATATTTATTTCTCCTTCTTAAAATAATTTAAATGTCCACAACTTACCTTTATTTTTGGACTGCTCTGTTTGTGTGAAATTATTTTCTGTCCCAATGAAGTGACTGGACAGAGGATTTAAAGTGTGTGTGTGTGTGTGTGTGTGTGTGTGTGTGTGTGAAGAGTAAAATTGTGCTTGGGGTTTCAGGTGAAATGGGGAAATTATCTACAAAGTGGAATGAGTTTAGGTATTGGGGTCGATGAGACCCATGTTGGTACCTCAGCGCTTCTATTAATTAGATGAGTCATATTCATTTGTCTTAGTTTCTCATCCATAAAACCAGCACAAATATGTTGGGAAAGACAGTGAGAACATACTCTGCATGTGGTCTTCCTGTGCTTGCTTTTGTCATGAATGTGAATATCACAGAGCTCAGTGTAATTTAATTATCCTCTCTGTCTAGAGCGTCCCTCATCTCTTTCACAATGATTGTCCTACAGGGTTAACAAATATGCTTAAAAAGTTAAATACAAGAATATATATATTTTTAGGTAATATATTGCTCTATAGATGTTACATTGAAAGCTTTGGTAACATGGAATTGAACAATCATCATTATTTTTCTCTTGTACCAATATTTATTGGCTTTTGGTTATCAATAGTGTATGAAGCCTGTCCTGAACATTAAAAAAAATAGATCTGACTTCCTCAAAAGTCTGACTTCATTAATATATTCACTCAACAAATATTGAATGTCTCCTGTGTTTAAAAATTGTGTCAGGCTCTGAACTCTGTGCTAGAAGCTAATATATTTTGTAGTTTAGTCTTTGTTTAAAATGAATTAACATCCAGTTAACATAAATTTACATGTGAATAAGAAGAATGACTTCTTAAGGTAATGTATAAAAAGAATAATTGAAGTAAAAAACTTTAGAAGTTATGATGTTGCCATCTTCTTGAGGTAGTATTTAGAACTAGGTGAATCGACATCTGTGCAAATGATGCATTTAGGGGAGCAATAATGTAGGATCTGCAGACGTGGATGCAAAAGCAGTAAGGAAGCAAGAAGTATTCACTTCTAGTGGGACTCCTCAGGGTTCTCTTATGGTAGAATCTTGGGCAGGACAATTAAATCAAGTCTCAGATATCTAAGAGCACAATGATACTGTCCTTACTAACCTCACTGAAGTGTTATGAAAATTAAATAATACCTTTGAAAACATGTGGCAACATGTGAAATATTCTAGAAATAAAATTGTTACTAAGACAAAACAAAACCTAAATAACCTAAGAATATAATATTTTAATTCCAATTATTTTTTAAATTATGTTATATTTGCATTTACTGTCCATTAACTGTCAAAGAAAAAAATGGACCAGGCACTTACTGAAAATGGCAAAGACAATTTTATTCAAGACTAATGCAGTAGGAGTAAAGATTATTAAAATAGCGGGGAGAGATTTTTAAACACTGGAGCAAGCTAATGGAAACATACTGAAGGACGCTGGGGAGGGGAGGGTGATCAATATGATTAGACCATCTGTGTTTGCTAATTGGTGCTCATGGAACAAGTTAGGCATCTGCCCTTCCACAGAGACTGGGAGACAGGGGTCCTATCTTTCTAGATTGCATTGTAAAGAGATGGATTCTAGGTCACTGCAAAAGACATCCTTGGATTACACAGCAGATTTATGTCTCAAAGAATTGAAAAAGAGTGTACAAATGGCACATTTTCTAAAGTAAATTCACTAAGAGAATGGAGGGTGGCCTGGTCTTTTAGTCTGAAAGAAGCTACCCTGAAGTTCAGTCAGGTTGAGGGGATGTGAAGGCTTTCTTGGTCAACCTTAAAAATAGGCCACGTGCGTTTTGTTTAATTATGCCAGAGAAAGTGCTCCAGGAGGACCGACTGACTAAATGAGCGTGTCTCTATCAACATTTTTAATTAGATGAATTAAGCTTTACTTTTTTAATTAGAAAGGGCTGTTGCCAAAATCAGATATTTAAATATCAAAAAAGCCTGCAGCATTTCAGTAAATAGACCTACTCAAATTCCAAATTTGTGTGATTTACGCAGAATAAACTGAATTTTTACTTGTCATATAAAATCTTTACTTTCATATGTTTTTAAAGTAAGGTTGCCCAAAAAAGAGAAATAAATTCTAACTGACAAAACTTTGAAATCTTAGACATACTCACCAGAGTTTATTTTACCCTCCCAAACACATAATTTTTTTATTTTATTTACTACCTTTCTATTGTTCATTTAGTTTTCTCAGTTATAACCAAAATCATATGAAATGTATTTTGAGTCAGTTCAGCTGCTCCTGTATGTCCTATATTGTTAATGTGTAACTACTTTTCCGCCCCCGTGAAGACGTTTTAAACTAAGAAAGGCCGTTACAAGGAATGCCTCCTTGATCATAACAATTGGATGTGGACTCACTCTCCGTGCAGATCTGAGGACAATGAGCTGGACTGTTTCTGCGGTGATGCAGCAACATCATTCTGCTGCCCTGGAGACCTGCTTTCAAAGGCAGCCAAGAGATTGAGGTTCCCCGCGCCAATTTGATTTGGGGGGTCCATTTAGGAGACTTGTTCAATCGCAAAAGAGAATTGACTATCAAAGGTAATGAGACGCCTGCGAAATGGTAGATACTTCCTCCAGTAGTGAGTGAGGTTTCAGTGTGACAGAAACCGCGCGCCATGCCAGTGCTTTACATTGCCTTTTGTGCTCAGCTTTTCCCAGTCATCTCAGATACGATTTAACCAGTTTGGACAAACATAACACATGCTAAAACGTGTATAGAAATGCAGATGGAAAAAATGTAAAGTCTATGAAATTTTGGGGATTTATTGTGGGACTCGGGACATGTTTATATATTAAAAAAAGTGAAGTACACTGAAATCAGTGATTTTCTATAAGACAAATACAATTTTAAAACTACTTTGTGTGCAATCTAAACACTTTGTGCCTTTCCGGTCATTCCTATAATCCTAAAGGAAGCAAAAATACATTATTAACCTCATTTTTAGAAAGAAATATTTTAATGCAGTGACTTTTTTCTAAAAGCAAGAAAACATACAATCGAGAATAAAGTGGAAAAAATATATATGTATTCTACACACACACACATATATATCCTTCCCAGATGTGGACTCTCCTCTTCTGTTTCTGAAGTGTTTTGCTCAAGTTTTTCCTAGAAATCTAGAGGGGAAACTCTGGCGGCCTCGCTCCTTACTTCGCGCTCAGAGCGATTAAGGTAAGCAGTGGCTCGGTTTGGGTCTGTGCTGCTGCTGCCCTTTTGGAAGCAACATTTTCAGGACATTTTGCATTTACTTGCATGAAAATTTCCTAGCAAATATTCCATCATTTCAGACAAACATCAACTTATATTAACAAGTCGAATTCTTGATAAATTTCAACAACCATACTTGTGTAGCAAGAATATAACTAAAATTCAAAAGAAGACTTTCATTAATATGTTCACTCTAGCTAACTGATATATGCATATATAATAGAGCCTACAAAAGTGATTTTCTTGAATTACATGGAATGCATTTGTATAACAAACCATAGTTTAAAGAGGCAGCTATCAAATCTCTTTTCTCCTTCTTCTGTGTGACCATATTTGAAACACTAAAATGACCAGACCAGTATATACTTTATTTTGTAAATTCAGACATCTGAACTGGGTGATGGGTCACATAAAAATTAAATAGAGAATACATTGAAAACCTTGTCCAAAACAGTGTGACCACACAGCCATGTCCTCAGGTTAAGAGGAATATTGTTCTGTTAGACTCATTTAAAGCCGTAATTACCAAGTCACTACATCACAGACTCAATTATTTAATGCCATAGGGAGGCACAAAAGCACCGTAGTTTCTAATCATTTTTAATAAGAACTATGTCATTCAAATGTTGACAAAATCGTATGTTTGTGTCAGTTTGTTATGTATATAAATTGGACAGGTAAGTTATAAATACATGTCAGTTATGAAACCACTACATAAACTCAAAACTAAGATATTTATTACCAACATTATAAAGCTATCTATATGTTTTTCTCATATTCCATTTACCTTTTCTTTTCAAAAGTAATCAATACTCTGAATTTTATGATTGTCAATATTGTTATTTCTAACATTTTACAATTTACATATTTCTAAATAGTGTATTCTTTTATTTTTTGTTTATGATCTTTATAAATATGGTTTTCACTCACTTTAGACTTTTCAAAGCTGTTTAGAAAAGCCTAAAATTTTATGTGATTTATCCACTTTGATTAATGAATTAATGGTTCATTCATTTTCATTGCTGTATAATATTTCATCATGTGACTGTTGAAGTATTTGTTTGTTCATTTATTTATCAATACAAGGCCTCTGCTGAATGGTATTTCTGTCTCTCTAGACTTTAATGTCTTACCTTTTGTATTTTAACAAATGATGCAATGATGAATGTAACTGTATTATACATTATTGTAGATGTTATATGTGTATACTATTGTACTATTTCTCTGTGAATTTATTTAGCCACAGGATAAAGCATGCTTGGAGTTATATAATAATGTTCAACTGGTTTTCAGAGCATTGTTATATAATTTATTCATATGCAAAGATATAAGAGCTTCTACTGAAATCCCATTTTCAGCAATATGACAAGACAAATCATCTGAAAATTTTTCCCACAAAACCAACTGAAAATACTAAACAAGAATGTTTTAAATTATTTTAAGGGAATTAAATAACTGAAAAAATAAAGAGGAATTACCAAAATAAATATTAAGAGAATGCTGAAAATCAGAAAGAAAAAAAATTTCTTGAAGACTTTTATACATTGAATAATTGCAAATTCAAAAAAAATCTTAATTTTGATGTTTATATTTAATTCTCTGAAGCAAGGAAAAGAAACTGAATCCAGGAACCTGAACAAGGAGCGGATTGATTGTTGAAAGCAGCAGTAGAAATGAAATTATGAGGCAGCTACTGAATGGATTTGGAGTCCAAATCTCAGACTTTGAATTAAAATAATCCTAGACAGGTACTAATATCTCACACCTAGAAGAAATAATCACAGACCTTCTACACAGAAAGTCATCTTCTTTTACCATCACAAATAATTTGTTAAGGACTTTGAGAAGGACATCAAATAAAATAGCCCAACGCCACAGGAAGCAAAGTGCCGGGAGCCTGCAAAGGAACACATCTGCAGCAGAAACACACCATGAAGAAGTCAGACAGGAATTACAAGACACGGATACGTGCATACACTTACAATTTTTTTTTAATTTGAAAATATATTCAGGGATGTGGAAGCTAAACAAAAGTGAAAGGGAGTCAAAAGGTAGTTCTGAAAACAAAAATTTAATAAAAATAAAAGTTTAATGGGTAGGTAAATAGCTAATAAATATTAGACTCAGCTAAGGAAATAATTGGAAAGTCTAAAGATAAACCAGAAAAAATTATTCAAGATATAGTGCATATTTCCTTAGAATGCTTGGCTTAAGCTACATTACCAAATTTGTGGACTACAGTCCTTAGTATTTAAATCCTTGTGACTAATTCACTGTGCTCCTAAAACCCCAGCTGCCTAGAAACATCTTGTGAGCCTGTACTATATTCAAGTATTTTTTCATGTGTGAGCAAGGGCTGTGCTGAGATGTGGAAAAGACACCTAGGAACAATTAATACAAAACACTGCTTAATATAAATCTCTTCAACGAAGTTTTGTTGTTGTTGTTATTGTTTAGCATAAGCTTTTCTGAAAGCTTTTGGGAGAACTGGTGTTTTCCATTAACTTTTCCAATAATCATGGGCTAATCATTTACATTTTCTGTGTCTTGATTTTGTGATTTGTAAGAAAAGGGGGTTTATGTTTAGATTATTTTAAGTATGTTTCTAAATCTAATACTTTACAATTGATTTAAAATTATTTTCAAAATGAGAAGAAAATAGCCAATAAAAAGCTAAAACATCTTTCCAATATTTAATTAAATTTCCTAAGAAAGCTAAAAGAGACTGTAACTATTGTCCAAGTAAAGAAAACAAAGATAAAAATGGAAAAGTTTTATGAAGGAGAAATATATTAGTTTTTAGAAAGAAAATAACTTTTTAAAAATATTTGTATTTATTTATTTTAAAATTTATTTTTCAATTACAGTGTACATTCAATATTATTTTGTATTAGGTCCAGGTGCACAGCCTAGTGATTAGACAATCATATACTTTACAAAATACTCACCCCAATATTTACAGTACTCACCTGGCATACATAGTTATTTCACTATTATTGATTATGTTCCTTTTGTTGCCTTATGATCGAGGATTCCACTTCTGGGAATATATCCGACGAAACACAAAACAGTAATTCAAAAGACTATATGCACCCCTTTGTTCATTGCAGAGTTATTTGCAATAGCCAAGATATGAGAGCAACTGGTGTCCATCAGTAGACAAGTGGATAAAAAAGTAGTGTTGCATATGTACCCAGGAATATTACTCAGCCATAAAAAATGAAATTTTACCATTTGTAACTATATGAATGGACCTCAAGGGTATTATGCTATGTAAAATAAATCAGTCAGAAAAAAAGACAAATGCCATTGATTTTAGTATTATGTGGAATTTAAAGTATGAAATAAATGAACAAAGAATATTGAAATAGACTTATAGACACAGAGCAGTCTGATGGTTGCCAGAGAGAAAGAGGACAGGGGGCTGGGTGAAAAAAGTGAAGGCATTAAGAAAATAACTTCAGTTCTGACATGAAAAAAATGGCTTAAAAATAAATATGGTAAATTATTAAAAGTTCATGAGCCCTGGCTGGTGTGTCTCAGTGGATTGAGCACCAGCCTGTGAACCAAAGGGTCGACAGTTCGATTCACAGTCAGGGCACATGACTGGGTTGCAGGCCAGGTCCCCAGTAGGGGGTGCGAGAGAGGCAACCACACATTGATGTTTCTCTCCCACTCTTTCTCCCTTCCTCCCCCTCTCTAAAAATAAATAAATGAAATCTTTAAAAAAAATAAGTAAATAAAAGTTTATGATTATAGGAGTGAAGTACAAACTACCCCATAATATTTTTCCTTCAAAATATTATAAAGCAACTATTGTAGTGCAGTTTCAAAATTAGTAGTTGGGCACATTGTTAGCATTCCTAGAAATTAGAAATTACAAATTACAAATTTAGAAAACCATTACATGCAAATGGAATAGTAAAAGACAAATAATACAAAAATACAATGAGAATTATTAGAATATGTCTACTCTCACAATTACTTATAGCTCATATACTATTATTTATCATCTACATTTTTTTTATTTCAGGGAAGTAGGAGGAAAGCTGTCCATATATATTTTTTTTAGGAAAAAGATGAATTTTCTGACAGAACAGTCTGCATCTGTGATTTTCTATCTTTCTGCATCTCTTGCATTTATATACAGTTGTCCATAACTTTAGATAAAGGAAAAATATGTACAATAATTTTCTCTAGCTACTGAAGCATTTATTAATTTTTTGTATTATTGAAGTCACTTTTTTCCTACTGGTAAAACAATTATGTTTTCTATTTTCAACTGAAGTGCTTTCCTAACTCCCTTGTCATTTTACTTCACATACCACTTACCACCACAGCTGTGAATTAAATAAAATCGAGGGAGGCTCCAAAAAATAAGAATTTATTTATAAAAAATTGATTTATTTATACTTGTTGAAACTTCAGTCACCTTCAAAGCACTTGATGCAATATACTTATTAAGTAATTTTTTCCATTGCTCAAAACAGTTTTTTAACTTGTCAATGTTGATGCCTTTTAGCGCTTCTGCCTTTTTTTTGTTTCACCTCTTCCACATCAGCAAAACATTGCCCTTTGAGGACTGTTTTCATTCAGGGAAACAAACAAAAATAGGGTGAATAAGGAGGGTGAGGCCTGGGGATCATGCCATTTTTGGTCAAAAACTGCTGAACACTCTGCATGGTGTGGGCGGGTGCACTTGTAAATCACCCATCAGGAAATGGGCAAACACGTTGGAAGAGTCTTCAAAAAAATTCACTGAAGCTGAACACAACCCCTCCCAACAACGCCAGGTGGAACACTGATACAGGCGGGTTCCTAGAACACTCACCTAGTGGGGAAAGCCTACAAGAGGCCTGCTGTCCAGAAGATAATTCTGGGTTTTGGGGGGTACCTCCTCATATAAGTAATATAAAAATTTAGATCACCTAAACATTAAAAAAAACTTAGTTAAAAATTTTGTGGCATATATACCATTTTAAAAACACAAGAAACATTTCTGACAAAGTATATTTTATTAGATGCATGTTTTCACAGTTCGTTTCTTTATTTATTAAATCTTTGTTGTATTTTTCCATTACCATTTAGTCCTCTTATACTATCGTCCCCCCAGCAATCACCACCATGTTATCCATGTCCACGAGTCCTTTTTCCTTTTTGCTCAGTCCTTCCACCCCATAACTTCCCCTCCAGTTGTACTTCTGTTCTCCATCTAGGAGTCTGTCCCCATTTTCACAGTTCATTTTAGAAGAGATTATAAAATTTTTATGATATGCAATAAAAGTAGGTATAAAGTAGTCAAAATTATTTGTTATTAATTTTCAATAATAAAATCATTATATCAACTATCAATATTTTTAAATCACCCAAAAATATAATTTTATAGAATTACAAAAAATGTAATGTGTACATTGTTCAAAAGTAGAACTGCTTCTATTCTATAAAGAATTAGGAGGCAACAAAAGACACCTAGGACAATAAAAATTAAATCTTATGAACAAAACAAGAGTCCATTCTACTAGTCACCTTTCCATACTAAGAAATACTAAGGTATTTCTCAGACTATTGATGTTATAGATTATTCTATCTCCATGACTGTGACTAGGGCACTTTGATAAGAAAAATATAATAAAGAGTTTAGCATTTTCTTACCTTCATTCCTTAAATGGTAAATTAAATTTTAAAATGAATATGCCATTGTGAATTTGACGTTATAATGAGTTTGACTGTGGTCATTTTTTGGCTAACACAGTTTGCTGTGATGAGATTATTTTCACTCTCCCTTTCTCTTTCAACTAGAAGAGCAAGGGTAAATATTTTAAATTTTCAGTGAAACTAGTACTCAGATTAGAACTCAGAATCCAATCTTTAAAAAAGCATACAAGTCACACGATTATTACTTCTTATTAATCTCTGGTGTTTCCTGAGGGTGACTAGATAGATGACTGAAGCAAATATTATTACCTGAAACAAAATGTAAGATTTATGTTTAATTTAGGAACACCATAAGATTCCAGAAAAAAACATGTAATAAAAAAAGGAAAAAAAAAGAGAGAGAGAGTGAAAGGAGAGATCAGAACTTGAACTTGACATTTGAACTTGAAAGGAGAGCTGCAGTTCTGCAAAGCCTGCCTAGCATGTTTCAGAAAGACCTGGATCCTGGTAGAACTGAAAATCCCTGAATTTAATCAACACTTTTACCTATAAAGTGGCGCAGTGTTACAAGTAAGTGTGTCTGCCTGGGCTATTGTATTTGGACAGTTTGGACGGTACTGACATTCCCAGGTGGCCATTTTGAGTTGAGCTGCATATTTTGCAAATTTCCTTGCTTTGTATATAAAACAGTTACAGTAAGAAAAGAAAAATAAACATTTTTTTTAAATTTAATCTTTATTATATTGATTCCATTGCCATTTAGTCCCCTTATACCCCCTCCCCCCAGCAATCACCACACTGTTGTCCATGTCCATGGGTCCTTTTTCCTTTTTGTCAAACTCATTTCTTAGAATGTCACTGAAATATAAGTATAGAAGCTGATCTTTTCTGTCATCCTTAAAGAAAGTTTAAAGATTCCCAAACTTATAATAGAAACCCAAAATATGTTCACCTTCTTTGGGTTTCAGTCAAACAATATAATAGAATTGACTTGGTTGCTAATACTATGGCTCATAATTTACTGTAAACAAATGTTATGTGACATCAATAGAATGAAAAATACGCAGCTTTTAAAGAGCTTTAACAGGTAACAAAAAGTGTCCTAGCTATTACCTTCTCCCAGGCCTACTTTTCCATATCTACCTAAATAGTCTGCCTTGAACCAAATTAAAGGAAGAAAGCCTCTTGAAATCAGGATATTTCAAAGGATATTTGAATCTTCTTTGGATGTTTTTGTATATGCAAAAAGCAAAGTGAATGATATGAATTGCTCCTTTAAATCACTAAATTCCAGCCAACTGTTTCTTTATGAATAAGTCACTTTTGTTGGTTTTGCAAATAAAGTAGACTGTTCATTAAATTATCTTTTCCTGATTGATTTTTAAAAATAAGAAAAGTAAAGAAATTAACAAAACAATTAATGTGCTGTTTGACAACTGCAATTCTTTAATAAACATGTATCTAGACTTAAGATCTTCTAATATGTATCTAGTGCATGATTTAAAATTTAATTTAGGCAATAAGATATTTGCCCCCAAGTGGAACCAAGTTTCTTTTCAGATTTTTCTGTCTATTACATTAATAATACAAAGTTATAGCTATAGCTACAGAAAGACTTGAAGGTATAAATATATGTATGTGTGTGTATACTTATATTTGTGCATAATGCTTTTCAAATTTCTCAATAGATTTGATAGTAAATACAATCATCACAAAGGATCTTTAATATCAGGAGGGCAAAAAGTGAAGAGTAGTTTTAAATATAAATTTTCTTGGCCTGCCTTTTAAAATAATAATTATGGCATTGATACATCTTGCCTTGTATTAATTTAAAATTAATGTAATTATAATTATACATTGTATACAGGTAAAACATTTTAAACCTCCTTGTAATAATCAAATACTTTATATTGTATAATATCTCTTACGCAGATTCTCTGTTAGAGACTCAGCTGTGATAATCTGCATTTTGTTTGTGGGAGCATTGTATTCTAAGGCAATAAAATAATGACAATAAAAAAGTTTTAATATAATCTAACAGCAAAGAAAACAATTACAGTAAAAAGGCAACCGAAAGAATGGGAGAAAATATTTTCAAACCACAAATCTGATAGGAATTAACATCTAAAATTTATAAGGAATTCCTACATCAACAGAAATAAAACAATTCAATTTGAAAAATGGGCAAAGGATCTGAATAGATATTTCTGAATAGGAGACACACAAATGTCCACCAAGTATGTGAAAAGATGCTCAGCGTTCTTAATCATCAAGTAAATAGATGCAGATCAAAACCACAACAAGATATCAACTCACACATATTAGGATGGCCATTATAAAAAAAAAAATGGTTGAGTGGAGAGGATGTAGGGAAGTTTAAAGCCTCCGACACTGTTGGTGGGAATGGAAAATGGGGCTGAAGCTTTGGAAAACAACATGAATTTCCTTTGAAAACTTAAAGATAGAATTCCCATGTGATCCAGAAATTCCACTTCTGAGTTTTTATCTAAAAGAACTGAAATTAGTATCTCTGAGAGACATTTGCACTCCTATATTCGCTGCAGCGTGTTCACAATAGCCAAGATGGGAAACACCTAAATGTCTGCTGATGGGATGAAGGAAGGGGAGAGAGCAGCATACACATACAGTGGGACATCACTTCGCCTTAGAAAGGAGAGGAATCCTGCAGCGTGTGTCCACATGAATGAACCCAGAGAGCATTATGCTAAATGAAGTGAGCCACAAATACTGCGTGCATCCTCATATACATCTCAAGTAGTCAGACTAATAAAAGCAGAGTGTAGAATAGTGGTTTTCAGGGAGAAAAAAACTTGCCATTTAATGGGTACAAAGTTTCAGTTATGCAAGATGCCTGTTTTAGATGTCTGTGATCCAGCAGTATGCCTATAGTTGACAATAGTATTGTACACTTAAAAATTCGCTGAGTATAGGTTTCATGTTAAACATCCTTAAAGCAAAAAAGAAAAAAGTGAACTAATCTTTATTGATTGAATAATTTTACCTCACTATTTTTCTTATTTACTCTTTATAATGACTAATGTACTATAGCTATGTGTGTTTTTTATTGTAAGTTTTTCCATTACCACTTATCCCCCCATGCCCTCTTGTGCCCATACTGTGTTCATGAGTCCTTTCCCTTTCTGCTCTACCACTCTACCCCTTCGCCATCACTCCTTTCAGAGCTGTCAGCCTGCTCTCCGTCTATGAGTCTGTCTCTATTTTGCTTGTTAGTTCAGTTTGTTCATTGATTCCACATATAAGTAAAATCATATGGTATTTTTCTTTTTCCAACTGGCTTATTACACTTGACATAAAGTCCTCCAGGTCCATCCATGCTGTCAAAAAGTATACAATTTTCTCCTTTTTTGTGGCCAAGTAGTATGCCACTTGGTAAATGCCTGGTAGTTGTTTTATCCACTCACCTACTGTTGGATACTTGGGCTGCTTCCATAAGTTGGTGATTGTAAACAAGGATGTAATGAACATAAGGGGCTTATGTTCTTTTGAATTAGTGTTTCAGATTTCTTCAGCTAAATTATAAAGCATGACTGTCATCAATAAATCAATAAACATCAAATGCAGATAAGGATGTGGAAAAAGAAGAACCCTTTTGTGCCATTGGTGAGAATGCAGATTGGTGTAGCCACTGCAAAAAGCAGCTTCAAAAACTTAAAAATGGAACTGACTGCCTTAGGTACACCTTTAAAGCAACAACAGAAGAAGAAGAATTATAAGTACAATAATAAGAAGCAATCCAATAGTTTCATAATAAACATATTTTTTTCATTAATGTTTTATCTTTAAGGATTAATATATTATCTTTTCATTCCTAGAATTGAAATTTATCATTGGCATTTACATACTGTACAATAAATACATAAGTGTAATTCAAGTTTATATGTGTCACCCATTTATGGAATTAATAAGAGCAAGAGGAAAAAAATGAGCCCAATTGTTTTACAATTTAATGTCATCTAGAAATTATGGTTTAAAATTATCAAAAGACTTTTTTCTAATGGCCCAGGGAGACTATTTTTGGTGATTTTACATAATATTTAAACAATACCTACCCTGAGCCTAGCCTGCTGACGAAACAATCGTCCGGTATTCATCCTGTCTTTAGGTTGCCAGCTCCAGAGACTATTGTCAAGGCCAGCAACAAGTTTCTGTGCAAAGTTCTTAGCAAGTTAATGGACCCCTTCTTTCAAAATAAAACACATTAAACCTTGAGGGTTTAGAATCCCATTTAAGAGAACTAAATGTGAAAAGCATTTTAAGCATAGAATGAGCCACTCTTTTTACTTTATCCTAAATAACAGCAGCCCAGGATTACACAATGAGAAAGCAAATGGTGATTATCTCAATTCAAGGCTTCCGTAAAGCAAATGTTAGTGTAGTCCACAATTTTGTCTTTAAATGCAGAAGCAGAAACAAAAGAAATGAGGTATAAATGAGGACCTACATTCAAAGTATAAATAGAGTACTTTAATACAAATAGGAGGTTGTGTCTATGTAGTTGCCAAATGCAACTATCCTTCTCTCTTCTCATCAGTGTTATATTTTATTGTCCACAAACATCTCAAATTGGCTTTCACTTTTTAAGGACTAGTCTCCTGTTATTTATCATTGTCTCTTTGCTACTGTACACTGTTCTTAAGAAATGCCTTTCCTAACACACCTTGTCTCATGTGAAATACAAGTAGGTAAACCTCATTCTTTCCCATAGGGGTAAATGTCATCAAAATAAAGTGAAATCATCACTTTAAGACAATTTTAAATACAAAAATCTGTGTATGTCAGAAACCAGGCTAAAACAACTGGATATACTTGAAGTACTAACTGTGAGAATTAAACTTCAGTAGAGGCATAAACATGTTTGCTATGTGGTTTATGATGAGTCTGAAAGGAGTGCATTTCTCCACACACGGGTTTGTAAATATGCTTTTCTCCCCCCCCCCCCCCCGCCACACAAGACACTTCTGAAATCATGCCAGGATTTCAAACATACAAGAAATATAGGGGGAGTACAGACCCATAAGAGTAAAACTTAGGAATGTTAACAATATTGTTAAGTCCTTAACAACATCTTATGTCATTCGAATTCACCTAATGTAGTCTTTCCAGGATGTGTTTTATAACTGGATATTTCTCTATTAATTGCAAAACATGCAAAAGAAAGAAATGTAAAAAAAGTATTTATATTACCAGATAAAATTAATGAGTGTGGCTTAAGCTGAGGTTAAGTGCTTCCACAATAAAAAGCCCTCCTGGAAGTTAACGGCATCGTGACCTTGTGCAGCCATGCACTGCTCAACTGGAGGGATACTTTCTGAGAAATGCTTCCTTAGACGATTCCATCCCGTGTGAGCACCAGAGAGTGCACTTATACCGACCCAGACGGTATAGCTGACTATGCGCACCTATGCACACCTATGCACAACAGTGTGCAGTTTCTTGTCCCTATGCTATAAAAATGTAAGCATGTTACTATACTGAATTAACTGTAGGCAATTAGCACATGGTGGTATTTATGTAGTGAAACATATCTAAAAATGTAAAAGACCCATAAAACTATGGTCTAAAAGATTAAAAACCAGTACTCTTGTATAATGGTACACACCGTGAAAGGAGCTTGCAGGATTAGAAGTTGCTCTGGGTGAGTAGTGAGTGAGTGGTGAGTGAATGTAAAGGCCTGGGACATTATTTTACCCTACTGTAGGCCTGAAATGACTACACACTTAAGCTACACTAAATCTATAAAATAACAAGATACTGAGCAAAAGAGAAATGACGCGATCAGGAGACTTCATGAACAGGAGCTACGTAAGGCTTCCTGGCGTGACGGGACACACTGTCTTACAGCAAACAATTTGCTGCAAGTAGAAAGTACAAGCTAAAATCACAATAAAATTATCATGCAGTAAATTCATGAACCAGTAACATAGTCATTCATTTTCAAGTATTATGTAGTGTACAAAACTGTGCTACCTTTTATATGATTCACTGCACAGTGAGTAGACTTGCTCATGGCAGCATCGCCACTACCATATGAGTAATGTGTTGCACCAAGATACAGCTAAGATGTCACAGCTCCCTTATAATCATATGTGACTGTAGTCTTTCATGTGGTCCCACACTGGCCAAAATACCTTTATTTGGCTCATGACTCTACATGGTTAAACTTTCATTCTGGCTTAATCTGCTTGCACACTGATTGCTGGACAACTGTACCCACTGACATGCCATTCTCTTATTTAGAGAATAAATGTTTTTTCTTATAAGTACTGAGAACTACATTTTGTTTAGGAAGAAAAGCTAAACCATAATTAATCTTCTGGGTGCTTATTTTGTTCACACAGTCATAGAGTCACGACTTGCCAGCTTGACTTTTCATGTTTTGCTAAGACTGGAAAACAAGGTTTAACGTGTTTGAAGTAGTTGAGCTTTTTGTCATGTGTGAAGTCTGAGCTGCTGCAAACTCTGAAGGAGAGTCTCTCAAACTCTCGAACACTAAGTTTAGATATACTATTTTCTATTTGGAAAATATTAGTTTCTTTAACCATGGAATGTCTTTAGAAAAAGTAAAAATGTTTTGGTTAATGTTAAAAAGTTTAATTGTTTTTATTTCCCCCCAAAGGTATTTTGAACACCACTGAGAGCTAATTGATGTCTGCATATTTTTTCTGAAGTACATGGTAACCATAACTTTAAGTAGTTAATTAAAAAACACACCAACTATTTTCTGATAAAAATGCTTATAGTAAAGCAGGTAATTCTTTTTATGGCAACTACAAATCATTTAAATTGATATAAAACTATTTTAACTCCATCAATATTTTATTCTGCCTATTATTTCTAAAGGCATTATTGAGCATAAAACTCCCATAACAGTTTGGGCTCTGATATTAACAAAAACTTACACAGATTATTAAATATTTTAGGATTACATTTGACTTTGAGGTTGTGAAAAAGTAGAGTGGTTTAAACAAAGTAGAAGTTTATTTCTCATGTAAAAATGCTTGTAGGCTGTCTAGGGCTGAAATAACAAGTCTAACAGTATCAGTGGCACAGGTTCATTTTCTCTTATTGCCCTATCATCCTCAGAGACCTCATGATACAGGATAATGGTTTTAATTCCAGCCATCCCATCTGCATTCTAACCAACAAGAAAGAAAAAAGAAAAACAGAAAAAATAATCCTGACTTTTATTTAAGGACACCTACCAAAATCTGTACACATGAGACATAGTTACAGTCTGCTCTCAGAACCTAGTCAGTTGATTTTGGCTTGCTGCCAATGAGTCTGAGAAATGTAATCTATAGCTATCTCTTAAAATCAGATTGTGCCTATTACCATAGAAGAAGAGGAATATGGATTGGGGACAGAAATATAGGTTTCTGTTACAATTACAGTACCCTGATTTCTGCTTAGGAAAAAAACCAAATTTACATCACCAGGATCCCCTCAACCATGACAAATGCACATTTGTAGGGAATTTGTAGCTATTACTATGACAGAATTAATATGGAAGGTGGTGGCAGTTTTAAAAATGGTCATCAGTGACTTCCAACTGATCATGGCTCATCGGTATTTGCTGTATGAACAAAATTCTGACACATCCTTCTGTTGTTTGTATGTGCTGGGAGAACTCACAAATAGGCATATTGAAGGTAAGTTGATGAAGACACTTCCAATGACAGGAACACTTGTCCACACGTAAATTAGAAAGTAAAGAAGAAAATGGAGGATGAGCTGAGGGTGAAAACCTTCTGTTCCTGCCACAGCCTTGCTGGAGAGGGTGTTAAGCAAGTCTCAGTCTCCCAGGTAAAAGTGCACTCAATACCGTCTTAGTCCTACTATCCTAACATGATAGAACCAATCTTGTAAAATCCATTCTTATACCACTTGTTTAATTTACTGTTAATCCTTCTCTTTGAAAATCCCATTTAACAAACTGATTCCTAGTACTTTCTGAAGCTTCTTGTTCTAGTCTATCTCGCTGATGTGTTCCATTTAAAGACATATGTTTGTTTTGACTTGGGTGTTGAACACAATGAAATATACACATGATGCATTATAGAATTATACCTATATAACTGAAACCTATATAATTCTATTAATCAATAACACACTAATACATTTTATAAAAATTTTAAAAAGAACCATTCAAATTTCAAAGAAAAAGACACATGTACATTTTTTATTTGGAAAAAAGGTAATATTTTGAGACATTGGTATTTTTTGATAATTCTTACATTGTTCCCTTTTTCTCATCTTTATTTAAGCAAGTGGTCAATATGTAGAATGGATATAGCAGGACAGAAAGCTGAAACTCCTGTAAGATATGTTGCCTTCATTTTCAAAAGCATAAACATATTGTCTAAAACCATGGGAAGGGAATTACAAGTTGTATATCCAGAAGCAGAAGAAAAAGAATTTCTCTTTCCCAACTGGAAAGACACTCCCCTGGGATTACAATAGGGTCCCTGTACATCCTACTTTCCTGTAGTGCTGTTCTGGGTGCAGAAAAACACCAGAAATGTCTGAACACCCCAGGAGTAGCAGGAAGACCAGGAGGTTGCCCAGAACCCACTGGGAAATGTATGGGGTGATGCAGACGATGCCCTGTGAGGACCGCCTATCCCCTGAGCCCAGTCTACAAGGGGAAGAGTTTCTGGAGCAGACTAAGGCTTCCTGGGGTGGAAAACTTCTTAGGTTAATAATGTTTGTGAGCAGTTGCAGGAAATCCATGTCCGAATGTATTGGCATGCACAGTATTCCAGATTTTAACATGAGTCTGGAGAGGCAGAGACTTGAATAAGAAACAGGATATACAGATTCTAAATCAAAATTAATGTGTAAAGAAACATTTTTCACATGTATATTAATAGAGTGTGAGTCTGTTCATTATATTGTTTAAATTTTTTGACAGTGGTAAGTCTATTTGAAATCACCATATTGATATATTTGTGTGTTTGTTACATTTTCTATCTTTTTTCTTCTGTTGTCACCTCTTATGCTACCTGCAAATTCTCCATCACAAGCATGTGGATAAAAATGGACCAATGCTTTTTATTTTGTTTCCTGGCTTACCTTGGAACGATCAAATCTCAGAATAAAAGACAATTTAAAGTCCATCTTATGCAATCTATTTTTGATCCATAAATATGTTTAAATATTCTGAGCAATTCATTATTCAAGCTCAGCATGAATTAATTTAGTTATGTGGACTATACTATATTCAGTGGTGATCTAGTTAATTTTCAAATTATTCCACTTATTTTTTTAAAACCTCTGTTTTAATCAATCACCAAATACTTTCACTTACTTGTCAATACCTGAGCAATCAGACAATATACCTTGTGCCTTTCTCTTGACACCCTTTCTAGCATCTCAGGGCACCTATCATTTCTCTTTCAAGTCTACTCTTTTTGCTCATGATCATAACTCTACCTCATATGGTAAGTTTGAAAATACTCTTATCATTTTGATCATTTTTCTTAAGAGCTCCAACTTTTCCCTATCAGCTTTAAAGTGATGGAGAAGTAGATGCAAAACACTAATTTTCCTTGCCTGAAAATACTTATGTCTATCAAGGCAACTGAATGTCACTTTCTTCTTAGAGCCACCAATCACATTATTTCTTCTTATTAAGAATGTTTTTACATAAATTTTATGTAATGAGGTTGGGTTCTGGCTATTAGATTTCTTGAGATCATATAAGCAAACACAAACCTTGCTTTTGACGCAAATGGCTATGTTCGTAGGTTTCTGATTAGATTGTGCCTCTGTCTGTCTGATGCAGGAAATTATTTTGTGATATATTTTCAGAGACCTCACAGCTGGTCAGCAGAACGTGTATGTGCATGATGGTTACCAAAACCTTTACATAATCCTATGAATGAGTATTTTCATCTGAAATACCAGCATAATATTCTGATAGGTAAAATAGACATTTCTAAGAGAAAGTTCAAAAAATACAAAATAGATAGAAAAAAAATCACTCACAACCCAACTAACCATACTAGTAGAAGTCCTCTAAATTAACATAAAGAGAATTTGATATAAATTTCCTTGGAAATATTCCATACAGATATGCACCCATATTCATTGTTTAAAAAACATTATATTTTACCAAATGTTTTATATCTCTTATTAAAATTGTCATCATGATATTCAATTATAATGAAATGGAGTTATTTATTTAATCAGTTCCCAAAGGTGAGACTTTTAGATTATTTTAGGCTATGCAATTATACAAAGACAAATATTCTACTTCAAAATGAAAATGGTTAATGTTTGCTTAAGTCTCTAGAGAAAAACAAAGTAACAGGAATTGCTATTAAGAAGGTTTTCTTTACCTTGACTGAAGTGGAAACAGAGGAAAAAGAGTCAGTGAGCTGGTTTTTCTGTGTGTGTATATATGTGCTAGTTTGTAAGTGCTGGTAGGATTACTAGACATTTTTAAGTTAGTTTGTGGTATTAACAGGCCTCATTGTTAATAAATAATTATGATTTTTGAATCAGCTTTATTTTTAACAGCCTGAAAATGATAAATTTTGTCTAGAAGTCACCTAGTAGAAACCAGTCTATGCAAAATTATATGTATTCACACGCACACACATTTTTACCTCATATGAACACTCCAAATGCACACGCTTGAGATTTCATACTACCCTCTGGGTCTCTTCATGCATGTAATACTTCAAAGGCATTTAATGAGGGACAGCTCTACAAACATGATTTAATTAAAAGTTTTTGAAAAATAGGTTTCTTCTCAGTCCTGCGGGGTAATGTATGGAAGCAAGCCATTTATTTCAATTGCACATAGATACAGGTCTTGCTTTTCTAAATCCTTGTAATGTTTTACCAAATGGAAGAGCACAAAGACATAACTTCTAGGGATACACAGGAGAGGGTAAATTTGCAAACAGGAAGCCAAAAGAAAATAATTTAAAGCAATCTTTTATTTCTCATAAGTGTTTATTCACATTTTTGGCAAGCAAATGATAGAACTGAAAATAATTTACATTCAGACACGGAGACTTGGTTTGCTTGTGGAGATTTCTCACAACTAAGAAAAAACAACTGTTGCCTTTATGTCTCAGAATAGTAACACCAGTCCTTCACTGAGGAGAGAAATACTACTCCCAAAATGTATTTTAGAGTTTAGAACTTGTTCTGGGTTGCAAAGTGCTTTTATGTATTTTAACTCATTGATTTTTGTGAGAATGTATAGTAGTGTGGTATTTGGTGAAGGAAAGTGGCAAAAGGTCATTGGTAAAATTCACAAATAGAAAGCCCAACCTGAACAATCTTTACTTTGTTCTTAATTTTTAACTAATAAGCTAAAGTATGAGATAAATTCATATGGAGACAGGTTAGAGGATATTGACATTTTATCTCTTAGCAGAATTAGCACCATCAGCTGAAAAATATAATTTCTTATCTCATTACATATTTTATGGATTTAAAGTTTTGGATGAAAACCGGTCTTGTGATTATCTCTAGGTATATACTAGCAAATACTTATTGGGAAGACATAGTTTGATATCCCATGTAAGCAAAATATAGATATTAATAAAATAAATTATGAATAAGTTAAGAATATATTCGTTTTCTTGGTTTCCTTGGAATATGCATCAAACTAGAGATGATTTTCTCACTTCAAAGAGTCTCAAAAAATTTTGTTGGACAGGGAAACAACTCTGACCCCCACATTCCCAGTGAAGGTGTTCTAAATGAATTGACAATGTGGGAAGAAGTTTCCAGGCTGAGGAACAGCAAATGTAAAGACTGTCCTCTGAGGGGAAAGCATACGTAGCCATAGGGAGCCTTTCAGGTAATGTCAAGCACTGAGCACCAGACTCTGGCTTTGAGCTGAAAATTTTAGAGTCCATGAGCATGGCAATTTGTGCAAATTTTAAGTAGATTTATCTGGCCACAGAATAGAGGAGAGATTGGAGAGCCGGAAGAGTGTGTGCAGCTGACTTTTCTATCGCACCCACACCTCCACAATCTCATGAGAAGAATCACTTGCTTAGAAAACCATCATTATGTCTTGGTTGGATATTGTCCTAAACCTGTCATTTGTTTCTCCAAAATATTTTTTAATATTACACTAGTTAGTGTATTTGTGTATGTACCTACTATTTTTGCATTCTCTGTGACTTTTAACTGTCATCAGTGGCAGACGGTTGCACACCTGACGGTTAGCACTGTTGCTAAGGTATTCATAGTTGAATGAACATCAAAGGAAAGACAGATTTAATGAAATTTCTTCAAGAATCTTGTCCAAGAAACAGAGATAAACTCATATCCTCTGTCTGTGATTCTCTGCCTCTTTTATGTGACTGATACTATACATTTTTAAAAATCATTTAATTTAGTTAAAAAAGAAGGGAACTACTTCAGGAGTTGTTTTGTTACCTGCTAAAATGGATGATAAATAGATGATTGATTGTACTCTACAGTGGCCTGTGCATTAGAAGCATTAGAAGGAAGTTACTTTTCTTCCTCTGAAGTTCATTAATCAAGACACAAATTATTTTAGGGTGAGTTAAAATCTTGAGAGGGAAAGAAGTATATAAAAGTTTAACTTATCTGATTTACATATACATTATTATAAACATACTCATGAAATCAAGGAATTAGAAAAAATAGAAAGGAAATGAAAAAATATCATGAGGGAGAGACAGATAAAAGCACATAAAACCTAGAGAGACATAGGCATAAGCAGGAGCACAGAACAACTGATAGAGGTAGAGAGGGCAATGGGTAGCTGGGAGAGACAGTGATTGAGAAGAGTGTAGGTGTTTTCTCTGTCCAGGCACACACCTCTGTTGATGCTGTCAGTACTTCAGATGGTCATTTCTACTCGTGATAGCCACATGACACCAAAGTAGCTAAAAAATCCCACTCATCTCGGTTTTTAAATGTCCTTGTAATAAACCTTCAGACCTTGTTCTAAATGGAATATCCATAGCCAGGTGAGAGGAAGTTATTATCAGATTGCTGTTTCATAATTTTGACTTTCTAGCAAAAAAAATATATCCGTAAAAATAAACCACCTTTAATGATATTTGACATTATCCTATGTATCTATTATAGAACTTGTAAAGAATCAGCAGATTATCCAAAGTAAGAATCAAAAAAAGCATTTCTAATGATAATGGAAACTGTCATTTGTCTCTTGGAAGCCATTTTGAGAATCAGAATAATACAGAGACCAAAATGTCAATGCTTTATATATAACAAGCATGAGGATATATTTTAGTCCCAAGAATCTTCATTAATATAAATTGGTATATTAGATTTTTAAATTAGGATACAAGATATAGAATTTGAGTCTGTAAATTAAAATGTTCTTGAAATTAATTGCAATGTTATATTGGCTGATAGATGGATTTTTTAAAAAGTTATTTAAAAACAAAAATGTCACAGAGTTTGATTTATTCATTGAAAACTTCCTGAAATCAAATTCTTCTAATTAAATTAAATTAAAACTTTAGAGATGCTAATTTCTTAGTTTTGGTAATTTCTGTAATATATTCTTAAATTTACATTATAAGTTTATCAATATAAAATGAATAGAGAAAACAGCTGAAAGTCTATTCTAATGTTATTAAAATAATAATTATGGAAGAAATAGGTATACTATTCAGTGGGAATATTTACATTTTGATAAAAAACTATATTTCAGGAGAAATAAAATGATGTTTATAATGTCAAAAACCATGCTATTGCTGTGGTTAAACTCAATTGTATAGAAAAGACTTTTTTAACGAACTAGATAATACAAGTTTTTCAAGAATCAAAACCTCTGCACACTTACTAGTTTTTACATAATCCTTTTGGTTTTACTTAATCTGCTTTACCTTTTTTTTTTTTGCTTTGTCTCTGCTGCAGATAATGTTTAATTAATCACACTTTTTTATTAAAAACCCTTTTGTTCCATTGAGGTCTTATTTATTTATTTATCCAGCCATCTCCATCCTCATTCTTGACAATCATACAGACCTGTCTAATCTCTAGGTTACTCCTACCATTCTAACGCATTTGATGAGCATGTATTTACAACAATTATTTGTATTTTCCCACAAGACTTTTTAATTTATGTAAATGGTATTATACCACATGTCTTATTCTGATTCTCACTTTTGATACTCAGTAATATGTCTTTAACATTTGTTTTTATTGCCATTAGTATATATAGTCACCCAGCAGGAAACACCTAGATTGCCCAAGTTCCATCCACCAAAACACAATCACTGTATTAAATCCTTATGCACGGTCCCTCACAGAACTGAATGCTCATTTCTCTGGGATTTGTACCCAGGAGTGAAGTTCTTTAGTCATGGAGTATGCACACACTGCTTGATTAGTTCCTGCTAGATGGCTCTCCAAAACGGCATTGCTCCGTACAGCCTCCCTCATGGTGCGTGAAAGCTCTTTTACCTCCACATTCTAGCAACACTTACTATGCAGATTTCTAATAGTTATCAGTATGATAAGATTAAGGTGATTACCTCACTTTCTTTACATTTTTCTAATTATTGATGAGTGTATACATATCTTCATATGTTTATTAAATGTTTGAACTTTCATTTCTTTTCATTGTTTTTGTTCATCCTTTGGTATATGTGTATGATAGGTGTTAATAGTTTATCAATTTTAGAGACTGTAAATAGGTTTGTACTGTGTGTTGTCATCTGCCCATTTACTTTGGGAAGAAATGCATGGTATAATTAATTGAAAAGAAATGTTTAATTTTGGTGTAGTCAGATCCATAAGTAAAAAGTTTTATAATATGTTTTGGGGTTTGCTTTAAATGAACTCTCTCATTTTCCATTGACTTTAAAGTTTTACTTTTCCCATTTACATCTTTATTCTATCTGGTGCCCAACTCACCATACAGTTTTAGGAATTAATCTGCTTTTATTTGTCTATGATGTAGTGAGTCAATCTATCACAGTGTCAGTAACTGTATAAATTTAGAAGCTCAAGTGATTTGTGATGATATTTTTACTTTTCTAAAAATTTTACCAGGTTATAATACCCACCTTCCTTTGTCTCATGTCTTTTTTCTGGTATGTCTTTCAGGTATTTAATTTATACCCCAGACTTCTTTCTCCTGGTATATATTTTTCATCTATTAATGTTCAAACCTTTTGTTGTTGTTTTTATTTTTAAATTTTTATTGTTGTTTAACTACTGTGGTCCCCATTTTACCCCCTATTACTCTCCCTGCCCTACCCACCCCCGCTTCCCACATTCAATCCTCCCCCCACCATTGTCTTTGTCCATGGGTCCTTTATACCTGTTCCTTGACGACCCTTCATTTTTATGTATCTCCTGCATGGCAACATCTTATTGAATCTTAGTTTTGTTTTGTCATTGTTGTTGAATTCAATATAAATTCCTTTTCTCTTTGACATATTATTTTTTTTCCTTTATGATATATGCACAACTTGTATGTGTAATTAATTGCCCTGCGCTTTCATTTGCCTTGGGTTAGAGGCTATCTTGTCTGGTGGTGTGCACTAAGACTGGTGAAAATGAGACTCCATTCTCTGTCATTTATCAGGAGTTTGAGAGGAAGTAAAGAATCACCTCCAGGACAAGGAAGTCAGGAACCCAAATTTTAGACACCCCCATTTGCTGGCATAGCACAAAGCAAATACTGTAGTCAGAGACTGGCCGGTAACAATTTTAGAAAGAAGCAGCAAGGCAAAAAACAACCCATCAGCCCTGAAGGTTTGGATGAGGACATAAGGATAAAGTATATCTCTTTTCACTAGATTCTCATTTCAGTAGAGCTTTTGTGCAGCCTTAAAACCTCATGCCCACTAGTGGGCTTGACAGTTGCTATTGCTTTATATGGTAAAGAAAGAGAAAATAATTTTCCCTAGGCAACATTGTAAGGAGAAAAACGTAGAATTTATAACCTCTTCCCAACCAGTTCTGCCACTACCTTCTGGCCACCCCTGCACTAAACTGTGACCCATCATCCCAGTCCAAGACAACTTTTGATCTTGGCAGGTTTCTCAAAGCTTTTGTTTATTTATATTGCTAAATATTTTCTTCTATAGTTGCTCTAGGTTTGATTTTTGGAGATGAAGCCAGAAGCAAATGCAGATTTGCTATCCTGATTGATCTGTATGAGCATCTTGTCAGAAGCATACAATTAAGCTTCCTACTTCCTTCCCTAACCGTACAGGTTTTTATTTCATTCTACCGACCACCACACACTGATCTTTCACCCTCTGGAGAGCGATGCACTCCTCTGCCAGACTGACTTTCCTGTTCTGCATCTATCCCTCCAACCTAGCCTTATCTCTACTGGTTTGTTCTGAACTCCACCGGCCTATTGGATCACAAGCTGGAACTGCCCAACTAACACCACACACAGAGGCTGCTCAGCAGAGTGAGGAGAAGAACAAGTGCTTGGAACATGTTTCCTTCGTTTCAACACAGATGCTACTCCCCACATCCTTTTGAAACTATCAATTACTTCATGTTGTCTCCAAAGATTTTCTAGGTGTTGGCCTGTATGAAATTAATGAGCACATAATTTAGAGCATAGTAATCTCAAGGCTTTCATTAAGAAAATACTTAATTAGGAAAAAAGTAATAAAAGTATGAAAATTAATTAAATTTGCAGCATCAGCTACATGTGTCTTATATGAATAAAATATAAATTTACATGGCAAGGAATTATTAAAATTTTAAGAAAAATCAAAATCTTAGTAATATATAAAATAAAAATCTTAATGGTTTGATTAATTTTCCCATGCCCTGAAGAGTTCTCATTAAAGGGTAATTTTAAACACAAAAAAAGGCTGCTATTGGATGTAGTTGTATATTTAATCATTAATTAAAAAGATTCTAGCATTTGTGTTAATCCCACTGGTCATCAGTTATTGAAGTATTATGTTATATTGTGGAGATTCTTTAAAACTATGACATCCCCTGGAATGTGTAACTTCATGAAACTTTTAAAAGGCCAGATATAATATTTATTTCAGATATGTTAAAATAAAATTATTTCATTGCCATACAGTATCTTAGGGGAAAAATAAAATAAACAGCAGTAAATAACTTTCCACTTAGAGACAGCTTAAAATGTGTTTTTGAAAAACAATGTAAAGTCTCCAGTAAAATGAAAATAAGTATCACGTGAGTTTTCTTCTGATTGTTGTATAACATACACACACAATTTATTTATCCAGAAAAGGATTGAAGTTATTTTTGCTAACAGACATTGCCAATAGGCTTTCATTTTCTAATGATTATCACCAGAATTACTTATGTAGTTCACTTTGTGAATGTGTAGAAAATAAACATTACTAAATAAAAAAATTTAAAAAATGTATGTTCTTAATGAAAAAATTTATTTTTATTTTTAACTGTGAAAATTATCAAGAAATGAAAAGCTCAAGATGAGTTCCACAAAACAACAAGCAATATCTCTATTTGTATGTCATATGTTTATTTATTCATAACAATAATAAAAATTAATGATAAAATAATTGTCAATGAGGTATGTGTCAGTATTATATAAAGACAAAATTTAGAGGATATCTTTAAAATGTAACATATGTTGCAAGATTATACTGCTGACACAGGTAAGCAAAGGCTATGTCCAATATTATGTGTAGTCTATGAAGGCTTTTCTGTCTTTTTTGTGACTAACGTCTCTAGAATGAATTATGGGGTTGAGATTGTATGGAAAATCTATGAAATGTAACACTGATTTCTTTTAAATGGAGGTAAATGATACAAAAATAGGGCAAAGAAAACTATGTATCACTATGTTTTACCATGTATTCTTATGTTATGAACTTGTTTGTACTCCTTCAAATCATATGTTGAAGCCCTAACCACTAGTACCTCAGGAAGTGACTATATTTGAAGATAGGACCTTTGAAAAGGTTGAAATGAGGCTACGAGGGGTTGCATCTAACTGTTGTTTTTAGAAGAGAAACTTGGACACACAGAGAGATGCCAGGAACAACCACGCACAGAAAAGAATCTGTGAGGACCAGCAAAAAAGGTGGCTGTGTGCAAGCCAAGGAGACAAGCCTTAGAAACTACCAGGTTTGCTGATCATGAATTTGGACTTCTAGCCACCAGAACAATGAGAAAATAAATTTATTTTGTTTCAACTCCCTAGTCAGTGGTATTTTATTATGGAAGTCCGAGCAAACTAATGAACCTTTCTGAGACTCTCAGGTTTACATTTAGTTCCTGTTGTTCGCATAAACACTCAGATACTGCAGATCATGACTGTGTGTTTGTGTGGTTGTCCGCATTTGCGTGTTGGCCTCTGAGAGTCGCAGAGCTGCAGTTTTTGTTCTCATCAATGAATCTGTTGTAGCATGAGTCTATTGCTTAATTCATGCCAAGCACTGTATTAATCATTTCAGCAAACATTAAGCAGTCACAAAATATTGTATTAATATAAATATCTCAATCATGTTTTGAAGGCGTTATTTTTGCAGAGCAGTTTTAGATTCACAACAAATGTGAGAGGGAGGTGAAGAGATTTACCATATAACCTCTGCCTCACAGGTGCATAGCATCCCTCATGTTTAATATCACTCACCAGAGGGATATTCTGAGGAACTTACATTGACATATCATAATCACCTAAAGTTCATAGTTTACACAGGAGCTCATCCTTGGTATTGCACATTCTATAGGCTTGGACAAATGTACAAGAACGCGTATCCACCATTCTAGTTTAACTTAAATAGTTTCACTGTCTTCTACTTCTTTAACTTTTGTTTATTTTAATTTTATTTTTTTATTGTGTTCAAGTACAGTTGTGTCCATTTTCACCCTACCACGGTCCCCTTCCCCACCCATCCCCACCTCCCACCCTCGAATCTACCCCCTTTGGCTTTGTCCATGTGTCCTTTATACATGTTCCTTGATGGACCTTCCCCAATTTCCCCTAATTATCCCTTTCCCCTCTCCCCTCTGGTTACTGTCAGTTTGTTCTTTATTTTAATATTTCCAGTTATATTTTGCTTCCTTGATTGTTCTGTTGATTAGGTTCCACTTATAAGTGAGATCATATGGTATTTGTCTTTCACCACCTGGCTTATTTCACTTAGCATTATGCTGTCATGAAGGGTAGGAGCTCCTTTTTTTCTTTCTGTTGTGTAGTATTACACTGTCTGGAAAATCCTCTGTGATCTGCCTATTCATGTCTTCATCCTCCAAACCCCTAATAGCCACTGATCATTTTTTTTAGATTCAATTTATTTACTTTTATAGAGAGGGAAAAGAAAGGAGAAAGAGAGGGAGAGAAACATCAATGTGTGAGAGATACATCAATAGGTTGCCTCTCACATGGCCCCAAATGGGAATCTGGCCTGTAACCCAGGCGTGCTCCCTGACTAGGAATCGAACCAGTTACCCTTTGGCTTGCAGGCCAGCATTCAATCCACTGAGCCAGACCAGCCAGGGCACCACTGATCTTTTTACTGTCCCCATGCCTTGCTTTTTCTAGAATGTCAAATACTGGAGTCATATAGTATCTAACCTTTTCAAATTTACTTCGTTAAGTAAATAATGTGCATACCAGTTTCTCTCATGTCTTGTCATGTCTTGATAACTCCTTTCTTTTTGGTGCTGAATAATATTTCATTATCTGGATTTACCACATTTTATCTATTGTCTCACACACTGAGGGCATCTTGGTTGCTTCCAATTTTTAGCATTTTGACTAAAATCACTGTAAACATCCATGTACATGTTTTCGTGTGATGTAGGTTTCAATTTCTTTGGGTAAATACCAAGAAACACCATTGCTGGGTTGTGTGATAAGTGTATGTTTAGTGTAACAAGAAAGTACCAAACTGTCTTCCAAAAAAGGCTAAACCATTTTGCTTTCCCAACATCAATAAATAAGACTTCCTACTGCTCCAGGTTCTCACCTTAAATCAATGTTATTAATGTTTCCAATTTTGTCCATCCTAATAGGTGTGTCGTGGTATTTCCTTGTTTTAATTTCTCATCTATCCATCTTCTTTGGCAGGATGTCTGTTCAAGGTTTAGACCAGCTGGGTTATTGTTTTATTTTTTGTTGTATTTTTCCTTGTATATTTTGGATCATCATCCTTTAACAGACAAGACTTTGCAAATATTTTCTCCCAGTCTGTGGCTTGTCTTCTCATTCTCTTTCATTGACTTTCCTAGAGCGTGTGTTGTTAATTTCAATGAATTCCAGATTATCAATTATTTCTTTTGTAAATCATTCCTTCAGTGTTGTAGTTAAAAAATTATTGCCATACCCAAGGTTATCTAGCTCTTCCTTCATGTTATCTTCTAGACATTTTATAGCTTTGTGTTTTATGTTTAGGTCTCTGATGCATTTTGACTTAATATTTGTGAAATATTTAAGGTCTGTATTTACATTATATTTTTGAAAATGGATGTCCAGTAGTTCCAGCATCATCATTCATAGAAAATGCTAATTTTATGCTGTTGTGTTGCCTTTAGTTCTTAGTCAAAGATCAGTTGACTGTATTCATGTAAGCCTATTTTGGGGCTCTCTATTCTGTTGTATTGATCAATTTTTCCTATCCTTCACCAACACCTTATTGTCTGCACCACTGTAGCTTTACAGTAAGTCTTGAAGTTGGGTAGTGTCAGTCCTCTAACTTTGTTCTTCTCTTTCAGTATTGTGTCGGCTATTCTGCATCTGGCTAGTCAACATAAATTTTAGAATTAGTTTATTGATATCTACCGAATGATTTGCTGAGATTCTGGTTAGGATTGCATTGAATCTTCAAATCTTATTGGGAAAAACTGACATCTTGACAGTATTGTCATCCTGTCCATGAACTTCAAATATCTCTTCATTTGTTTAGTTTTTCTTTGTTTTAATCAATGAATTTTTTAAAGTTTTTTTATAAACCATGTGCTTACTTTTTCAGATTTATATAAATATTTCATTTTTAGGAATGGATATATGAATGTCATTGTGTTTTTATTACAGATACCACTTTTTTATTGCTGGTATATAGGAAAGTGTTTGACTTTTTGTATTAACCTTGTGTCCTTCACCCTTGCTGTAAACACTTACTAGTTTCAGGAGTTGCTTTACTGATTCTTTTGGATTTTCTACATAGATGATTATATCATTTGTGAAAAAAGACAGTTTTATTTCTGCCTTCCCAAATCTATTCCTATCATTTAATTTTCTTGTCTTATTGTATCAACTAGAACTTCCAAAGCAATGATAACAATCTATGGTGAGAGAGAAAATGGGCATTGCTAAAATATGCTTTTCCTTTTTTCCTCTTTTTCTTCATAATTTTACTAAATTTATCATGCAGCTTGGGCATTCTCATCTTTAATTTTTATTTTTATATATATATATTTAAATTGTCATCTAAGGGCATGTTTATTAATTTTAAAGAGAGAGGAAAAGAGAGAGAGAGAAACATCAATGTGAGAGAGAAAACCCTGTATACACCTTGACTGAGTATTGAACACAAAACCTTTTGGTGAGTGGGATGATGCCCTAAATAACTGAGCCACCTGGCCAGAGCCAGGAACAATTTTTTAGGTAAAGAATTGCACATGGTTCTGTCTCAAATCACTTGTCATTTCAGGTACTTTTAAACAGTCAGATTTCCTAGTTATCATTAGAAGAAGATGCTGTCCAAATATATTTACATTGTCAAATATCAGGAGTTTGTCATAAAAGGAAATGATAAATGTCATCAATTCTGGGAATCCACAGTCTACGAGATTCAGAAGTCCATACTGTAATGGAGAGAATAAAACTTTTAACAATAACTTCAAAGGCAAGTCTCCTTACTCATTGAACTGTCTTAGCCCAATATTAAGAGATGCCTGATTACTTAGTGTCCATTTCAAAGAAAGCTAAATGACTCTCTTGAGAGGAATGCAAGGTTTTCACTAAAATCACTAGATGCTAAGTAGGTAAGAGACTTCCAGTTAATACATTTTTCCAAGTGCTTATAAAAGGTGTTTCTGTCAAACCATACAGACAATCCTGCCTTCAGTTAACCTAAATGGTCCTTTCCAGAAAAAGATTGATTGTTATACTCTAAAGTGCTTAACTTTAGCTACTTCTACAATCAGAGTAAAAAAAAAATGTTGAAGGATATCTGGTTTCTCTTGTATCTTAACCTAAGATTAATAGGATCTTAGAGTTTGATCAAGTCATTTTCATAAAAATCCATTTTCTGCATAACTAGAAAAGATCCTGAAGACTGTCTCATGGTTAATTTTTTTATTACAATGGGCAATTTTATTCTTTTCTTAGGAATTATTAGAAAGTCAGACATAATATATTTGATAAAAATAGCTTTCCAAATAGATAGTGATAATCCCCAATATTCTATGAAGATCATTGTCATTTTTTGTATATTTAATATACTTATAAAAATGAATGACTTTTCTTATTTTTATGAAGTTTTTGAAGTTCAGGAGCTAAAATTCTTTTCTGTACAGGGCAGCAGAAATCCATTCACAAACTACAGGTCAGCACATATCTGGAGTTTTTGTTTGTCTTTAGCCTTACAACATCCAGTTAAGATATTGTTTTCCAAAGTTAGTTAAGTTAGTACTAATATTCTTCTATCCCTTTCAGTTCACTTTTTTAATTCATTTTTTAAAATTCAGTTAGATTCATTTGTTAGTTTTTTTAATTGCTTCCAGAGTACATTATTTATTTTTGCACTTCACATTTGCTAGTGGTTTTATCCCACTACGAGTCCTCTCCCACCACCACATTCTGTCCGGCTGTAATTATTGGCTTAAATGGGGAGTGCGTGACATTCATTATGGTCCTAAGAATCAGTGATTTTGCTTCATTAAAGATATTTTTTATTTCAAAATAGAATAGAATTTTGGCCATATATTAAATATGCTTTGAAAAAGTTTCAGAATTTTTATGACATTCATTTTTGCAGTAAAATAAAATAATAAAAGCACTGGTAACATTTCTAGTGATTGTGCTGTCATTATACACAGCTTTGCTTTTTAAGCACTTTCATTTATGCAATTTTATAACTAACCTCAAAAGTAAGGAAGAAGTAGGTTGGTGAGAATAATGTATGTCACTGACATTTTAAACACATCTGGAATATTTCATCTTTTTCTCACAATTTTAAAAGTGAGGAAGAAAACATATATTAAAAGTAGTTCAAAGCTATGAGGGAGTTAAAAGTAAAACCTGAAAAAATGCATTTGTCTTAAGACGTCAGCAGTCACTGTTGGTACATTTTGTGTAATAAATACAATTTTTTTCCAACACTGATGCACCATTAATATGTTTGTCTTTAACTAAGTTAAAAATCTGACTAGTTTATGCAAGTGGAAGCAAAATTTTTGGGAAAATAAAAAACAGGTTGAAAAAACATTAATAAAGCTTAAGAAAAATCCATTTATGATGTCAACATACAACTTCAGTTCTAAGGTCTACATTTATTACAAAAATAAATATGCACTTAAGTCATACTCTTGCCATTAATGTTGAGCACACAAAGACTAGTTACACGTTCTATATTTAATTAAAATACAAAAGTATGTCTTCCATCTGCACATAGCAGAATGAATGGATTTAGTTGCACACAAAATTACATCTGGTAATCAAATATTAGCAAGTGTATTTTTTTTAACCAAACTGGTATCAAGTAATTCCTCAATGTAAACTCAGTAGTGTATTTATTAACATTTAAAATAACTTTTAATATTTGCAGTTTCTCACATCCTTGTTTAAGTTCTGCGTCATAAGTCTTGTGTGTCACAGATGTATTTTTTTAATTTTTAAAGTGCAACTCTGAATTTTTCTAGTGGAAAATACAGCTTGTATGATTTTATTTGGTACTTTAGTCTTAGACCTAGTGTTTGTGCAAGCACCTTTTAACAATTCTAAGAATAATATTTTCTAAATCTCTTCTACCATCACATGATGTTTGGAAAAGTTGCAATGGCCTTGCCGAATCGTTAAGGACAATACTTCCTTGTTCTCTTATTTGGCTTTTATTTGCTTAATGTAATGATACAGTGTTCAGATTAGTTGAAAATGGTCACATTATTTACATCCTTGTAGTTTGCGAAGATTATATGCAAATTCAAGTTACCTCAGTTACCTTATAAATATAGGATACCTGACTGACTGACTGACTGAAGAAGCACAGAAAACCAGCACAGAAGTTACAATTTCAAGCTTCTCAGAGAATGAGACCATATCCCAACTATATCCAAGACGGAATAGCTAGTTAGTGATGCAGCAAAGGCCATGGTCCCTGGCCTCTTTTGCCTTCAGTGAGGTTTTCCAATTGCTCCAACATCTAATTCTCAGTATTGGCTGCACATTGCAATCCCCTGGGGGACTGTAAAAACACTGATGACAGAAAAACATCCCAGACACCCTGATTTAGTTGATATAGGGTACATCCTGGGAAATGAAAATTTTAAAGCTCCCCACAAAGTGATGCAAGGGCACAGGCACGTTTGACGACCATGGCCTCAGTGACTTCATTTTGCCTTTGCCTCCGGTTTTCCTATCATTAATCCTCACTGCATCTCAACCTCTATCAACTCTTTAGCTTGTATTTCTCTGCTACAACTTCTTTAGATTAATTTTGCTTTGTGTGTTTCACAATCAAAGTTTTCAGTGAGAAAAAAAGATCTGATCAGATCCAATCAGCCATAGCCAAGGTTTCAAGGGACAGAACCAAAAGCACAGTCACTGATGCTCAAGGAATAGTCAAGGTCGTTTTTCTCAGAAGATGGCTGTGGATATGGCAGACTTTTCACTCTGGCCAATATTTACTTACTTTATCTTGCAAAAAGGTCTTTATAGTAATAATAATATGCAGAACAATTTTTGGATGTTGCATGTGAATTAAAGTGCATTTTTTAAATAAAGGAAACTAACAAAAAAAGAAATTAACAGTTAAATTTTAAGAGTATTTTCTTATTTGATTTCAGATTCAGATAGTTATAAAATAAATTTTTGTTGCTTGTTTTAGGATTTAAGAAAGAAAATATTGCTATTTGTATAAAATTGGCATGTGTTATTAATATTAACAAAGGAGCAATGCAGTTGTTATTGTTTTAATTATCATTGAGCCTCAGGGGGAATCATTGTGATTATCCAAGGATTCACTAAGATCCCTTATTTATTTATTCCAAGACTTTTACTTTGAAAACCTGTTTAATTTGGAGATGATTCCAGAAAGTTCTATGTAATGTTGATTCTACTATTCTACTATGATTTGGCCAACAAAGAAATTAATCAAAGGAAATCTTCTAAGCTTATCATATTTCAGGTTAAATGGACGAACTTGAATTGCATGTTAAAAAAACTTTCTACTGCTCTTTTATAGTACAGGCTGCTGGTTTTGAGACGGCCTACAGACCATTTGTATCACCATATGGTGATTATTCCTATCTTCTGTGTAGTCTTGCAAAGATAAATACCAGAAGGAAAAAAATGTTGTTTTACTATATTGAATCATCTCATCTGACTCTTCAGAGGATGAAAACAAAATGTATTATAGCCCTTTTAAAAATTCTATAAACTGTATGTATAGATACATGCTGAAATTAAACGTTATTTCTAAAATTTTGTGGCTGTATTTATTACATCTCTCCTAAAATAATTTGTTGTTTTTGTGATGTGAAAATAATTTAATATGATTCAAGAGTAGCTATTTCTGATCAATATTTTGTACTGGTCTTTTATTTACATATATATTTGATTTTATTTCAGAATGTTTGTTTAAGATTTAGTCAATAGAGTTCAATGGCTATGGTATAAAGCAAATGAAAATGCATTTGTAACACAGTCTTAACAAAAAAACACAGTGCCATGCTGCAGTAAGCAGATTATTGCATGGTACCAGGTTAGTAAGCCCTGCTACGGTAAGCAGCCTGCCAATACTTTAGATGAGGTAAGTAACATGCTTTACCTCAACTTTTTACATTTTCTTTTAAATTCTTAGTAAGATTAAGAAGATGGCAGGCATTTATTTCACAACACAACATTCCAAAAAATAATACTGTGTTATATATGCACACTATAGGTCAATGATTATTTATTTATTTGCTAATTCCAAAAAATTTTTTTCTTAAGTATTCAGTGTATTTCAGTAACTATAACTATTCCAGAGTTGGTTTGTATCAGAAACACAATAAATGAGATCTGTGCCCTCAGAGAGCTAGTATTCTAGGAGGCAGATCAGATAGTAAACGCATAAAAAGCAGGTAGAGAATAATCAATAGCATAAGTGGTATGAAGTAAATTTTAAAATGGAGAAGACATATGGAGAAACCAGGTAGAGTCGTGAAAGTATCTCTGAAAAAGTGATATTGAAGCTGCATTCCTAAGGACAAGGAGGAACAAATTATACACAGAATTATGAGGAGAACATTACTCAATGAAAGAGTAACCAGAGCAAAGAAACAGAAATGGAAGGCTGGGTTGTTCACAAAAGGGAAAGTGGGTGTTTGCAGTTGGAAAATGGGAAATCAGGAAGAAGCCATATAAAGTGTTGGAGTTGTAGGCAAGACACAGAGCCTGCACGGTCTTTGATCGTAGGATTTGTAGAAAACGAAATACAGAGCACCACTGAATATTTTAAAGCAGAAGAGAAAGTGGTATGATTTTTGAAAAAGCTTCCTTGTTATTTAGTGAGGAACTATTTTATTATTAAATTAGTAACAAACAGCCCTGCCTGGTGTGGCTCAGTGAACTGAGTGCCAGCCTGTGAACCAAAGGGTCCCCAGTTTGATTCCCAGTTGGGGCACATGCCTGGGTGCAGGACAGGTCCCCAGTAGGGGGCATGTGAGAGACAACTAGACTGATGTTTCTCTCCCTCCCCATCTTTAAAAAAATAATTGTAACAAAATTAATAAACCACTAACTGTCCAGTGTCTATTGTCTCCTTCTTCTTTTGCATAACAGAATGCTGTTTTCCCAGACTCACTTGCAAGTAAGTGTGGGAAACCACGTGTGTGTAGTAGATCACACTTTTTAAAAAGGAAATTGTGCTCCATCTCCTCATTTATTTTTTAATGTAGAAACACGAGGATTTATGTGGCCAGCTTCAACCGCACAGGCAAGGAAAACTTCCTCTGAAATGGTAGAGAGAAATAAATCTGACCCATGTATGATTGCTAGAATCAGAATCACCTCCCCGACCTGTCGCTCTTGCTTAGCCATGGATTGTCACAGGCAAGGCACATCCTCTACTGGTTTTTTCTCAAAGCACTGTTATTTTCATTCTGTCTGTGATAGCAGATTAGTTTGTACAGTAGTCGTTCCTTATCCATGGTTTCCCTTTCTAACATTTTAGTAACCTATGGATAACTGAGATCCATAAATATTAAATGAAAAATCCCAGAAAGAAACGATTAACAAGTTTTGAATAGCGTGCTGTTTTGAGTAGCATGATGAAATCTCACACCCTCTTGGTTTGTCATGCCTGGAGGATGAATCATTCCCGTGTCCAGGGTACTTGTGCTGTTTACGGTCCTCACCCATTGGGCACCTGGCAGCCATCTTGGTTATCAGATTGAGGGTTGAAGTATTACAGTGCTGTGTTCCAATCACCCTTATTTTACTTAATAATGTCCTCAAAGTACAAAGGTAGTGATGCTGGCAATTCAGATATGCCGAGAGAAGCTGAGAAGTGCTCCTTCAAGTGGAAAGGTGTGCATGTATAGAAAAAAAACATAGTATATATAAAATTCAGTACTATCCAGGGTTTTGGAAATATCCCCATAGATAAATGGGGACTAATATTCTTATGACATTAACCTAAAATAAATTTTCTAAAAAATAAAAATAGAAATAATTATTAGCATTGGCCTTTGATTAAGTTTCACTTTAATATTAACATGGACAATAATAAAACTTACAATTTCAGTTCTTATTTTCTTAAGTTGTTGAATTATTATCTGATAGCATTATGCCTTTAATTTAGGTTATGTCTATTCCAGGGCACCTAAACTTTCAGGTGGGCACTAGGGTAAATGTACTGAAGGATATCTATTTTTGAGACATATACATTGCATCTTAATGTGTTAAACTGAGTTTTCCCAAATTCTGTTTCCCCATTCAACCATTTCACAATATTTTACATGAATTGTCACTCTCCAGTGGCTTCTTCTGAATACAAAACAGCGTGTCTGCCTTAGGCTTTATTTCTGTACTATTGGGCTTAAAAAAAATTCTAGTGTGGTTTTATTTTTGCCACTCAGAATAATTCTATAAGGCAAAAGAAAAAAAATTGGGGTCAAATACAATCACTGAGAACAACTGAAGAACATGCAGAACACACAGAGGTCAGTGCACAATAGGACTGTGGTTAGTTATATGTATTTAAAGTATATTTGGGAAACTATCTCATATTTGAGTGTCACTGAAAAATAGGGTAGAGAAGGATGACATTATTACTAAAAATGAATTTGCTACTAGGTGACTTATCTATTTTAAGCCTAGAAGAATATCATTTCAAATTCATATAACCACTTAAGTAATACAAATGTACAGCATTTATAGAAATTCCTAAGTTCTCATATTGATATTTACTCTTTCCGTTCCTTTGTCAGTGTATGCTTAAATCAGATTTCTGCAAAGCTATAGAAGGTCCAAATCTTCACACCTACCCAAGGCTCTGCAAAAGTTGTATAAAATGCAAATAAGAGATCATTGGGAGGTAAGAGAGCCAGAAGCTTGGGTGTCTTTGCCTTCCATGAGGAGCAGATGGGCTCCAGACCTGGGGAGTTGTAATATGCACTTGATTGAAATGAAGTCAGAGTCACACAGCAGAGGCTATGTTTAGAGTAAGTCATATTCATGATTTCAGAGTCTTTATGGTCTACTTCTACTTTTTATTATGTTTCTTAGTTTTAACTATAAATATTGCATAAGATTGGATTTTTCATATTTTTATTTCTAGAGGACTCTAAAAATTACAACCACTCCAAAATTCTTTTAAAAAATAAAATATCCAAAGTGTGAAGAGGCATTAAACTATACGCAACAGACACATATAGAATGCTTATGAGGAAGTGAAATGTTCTGATTAATTGATTTTCTGATGGACTGAGTGATTACTAATCATATCCTCATGGGAAAGTCACTGTGCCTAGCATTATTAAACACAAAGCAGAGCTTAAAGAGCATAACACATAGTTAGGATAAATTAGAAGTCATTTTGGTTTCAATTCGCAGTGTCAAACATACTTTTCCAGAATGCTTGACAGTGCTTTCTTGCCTGAGTGGAGACATTAGTTGTCTGCACCGTTGTTAAGACTACTTAAGTGTCTCTCGGTGAGCACTGTGAGGACGAATCCACATTGTACTGTTGAAATTCAGTTCAGTAAACACTTTGAGTCATTCTGAGTCAGGCGGGAGAGCCAGCACCGAAATTTCACAGACGGTAAAATGAAGTCTGTCTTATAGGGGTTCACAGGTGGTTGAACCCCAACCAGAGTCTCCTGGAAGACATTTTACACAAAACCTTCAGCTGCATCATTACCACCCAGTCTCCAGCTCAAAATTCTTTGAGAGTACCTCTTGTCCTGGTAAAAGACAAACACTTTAGAATATCACTCAAGATATTTCATATTTGTTCTCCAATTTAAAAGAGAAAAAGAAAAGCACTAGTCTGTGGGTGATAAGAGCAAGTTAACATGAATAAAAGTCAAAGACATGAAAAAGTCCCTAAAGTAGGTCAAAGAGGCATTGTTAGTTATCCTCCTCAGAGAAATAGGAGATACTCTTGGGAATAGAAGAAGATTTATACACTTAGTTCTTTTATCATGACAAATATGTGTTCCAAATATCATCATTTTGTGTGAAATAATGCAACAAAAACCACAGAGGCTCAACGCTTAAAAAACTTTATCAATGACGTCTTAAAAAATAGGAACTTAAAAAAATAGTGGTGCATTTTTATAGATATATACTACTTTAGAAATGCATAAATATTAAAATACATGTTGGGCTTTACTCCAAAAGAGCAGGTTTGCTTGGGGAAGTGAGCAATGAAAGAATAATAGCTCGTCAGTTATTGTTCATGGGAGTATGGGGGGTTGCAGAACCGGGATGAGGTTTACAATACCAGACGTGGAAGGTTGTCACTCACAGCGCGCATGGTGAACTGAGGTAGCTGGCAGATGTTTGAGGTACGTGTGTCTTCATTGTGTGTATCCCTGTGCAGCTCATTCATTGAGGGCAGTCTTCTGAGTTTACTTGGTATTTCTGGAGAAAGAAATTGCACACCAAGAAATGTGAGATTTTTATTATGCTTAAACTGTTCCCTATTATATCAATTACACTGGAAAAAATCTGTTTTCAAAACAAGTATTGCAGAAGCACTGCCTGAACATTGTGATCAGGGTATTTTTAACAAGTCCGTGAACCAGCTGTTCATGAAATTGTAACATTTTTTTTACAATTAGGGATAAAATACTGAAGATTCTAAGGCTGGATTAGGAGCACACTTGAAATACTTTCATGCATAGAGTAATAAGTCAATTCAAAAGTATCCTAATAGGCCTTAAACCTGTGAAATAGAAGCCGGAAATTGAGGGCACTGGATTCTTAAAGCAGGAGATGGCCGATCACAGCCACCAAGAGAGTGTGAGGGGAGGGGCGCAACAGGAGCTAAAGAGCACAGCCTGTCCTGTCGTGGTGACTGGGCCTAGACCTACTGTCAATGACATAGAAACAGACAGAAGCTGCATCAGAGCTACTTTTGTCATCAAGTGCTACAGATAAATGTAGCTGTTGTGCAGATTTATAAAAATTTTATTTCTGGGTTTTAACATAAACATCATTATAAAAGTGGTGACTGCCTCCATACCAAGAAAACATAGTAACTGAGGTGTACAAGACTGGGTCTCCAAAACGACTTGAAAACAGTCTTCATTGTTGCATCCAGGAATTCATGACCTTGGTTATCAAGAAAGAGAGGAAATTCTAGATCTGCGATAGTGTATTTCAGTGACTTAATCCCTTCACATAGTCATAGTACCTGGCTCATTGTGACCATATGTGTCCTTTAAATGCCTGTCAAATTTATATTTTCTAAAATATCTTTTTGAAGTATGTTTCATTGATTATGCTATTACAGTAGTTCCAATTTTCCCCCTTTGCCCCCCTCTACCTGGTACCCACATTTCCTCCAGGAGTTCCTTCTTTCATGTCCCTGAAAGAAGCTCATGTCCATGAGTCATGTGTGTAAGTTCTTTGGCTTCTCCATTTCTTACACTATTCTTAACCTCCCCCTGTCTATTTTGTACCTACCAATTATGCTTCTTACTCACTGTAACTTCCCCCCATTCTCCCCCTTCCCCCTCTGCACTGATAACCCTCCATGTGATCTCCCTTTCTGTAATTCTGTTCTTGTTCTAGTTGTTTGCTTAGATTGTTTTTGTTTTTGTTTTTAGATTCAGTTGTTGATAGTTTGAGTTTGTTGTCATTTTTCTGTTCACAGTTTTGATCTTCTTTTTCTTAGATAAGCCCCTTTAACATTTCATATAATAAGGGCTTGGTGATGAACTTCTTAAGCTTTCCCTTGTCTGGGAAGCACTTTATCTGCCCTTCCATTCTAAATGATAGCTGTGCTGGATAGAGTGATATACGTTGTACGTCCTTGCTTTTCATCACTTTGAATACTTCTTTGCTAATCCCTTCTTGACTGCAAAGTTTCTTTTGAGAAATCAGCTGATAGTCTTATGAGAACTCCTTTGTAGGTTACTCCCTGCTTTTCTCTTGCTGATTTTAAGATTCTCTCTTTATCTTTAACCTTTGATAGTTTAATTATAATGTGTCTTGGTGTGGTCCTCTTTTGGTCCAACTTGTTTGGGACTCTTTATGCTTGCTGGACTTGTATGTGTATTTCCTTTGCCAAATTAGGTAAGTTTTCTTTTATTGTTTTTTCAAGTAAGTTTTCAATTTCTTGCTCTTGCTCTTCTCCTTCTGGCACCCCTATGATTCAGATGTTGGCACTTTTGGAGATGTCCCAGATTCTTCTTATTCTCCCAGTTTTTTTGAATTCTTGTTTCTTCATTCTGTTCTGCTTGACTGTTTACTTCTTCCTTATGTTCCATTTCATTTGAACCCCAGCTTCCTTCCCTTCCCTGTTGGTTCCCTGTGGAATTTTCTTTATTCTACTTAGTGTAGCCATCGTTTCTTCCCTTATGCTTTTGCTGTACTCAATGAGATCTCTAGTGTTTTAAACTCTGCATCTGATAGATTGGCTACCTCTATTTCACTTAGTTCTTATACTGTGTTTTGTTTCTATTCTTTCATTTGAGCCATATTTCTTTGTCTCTTCCATTTGGCAACCTCCCTGCATTTGTTTCTGTTAGTAGAACTGCTGTCATTCCTTGTCTTGAGGCAACTATTGCTTGTATCGTGAGGAGCCCTCGACAACCACCACAGTGGGTGCAGCCCTCTTCACTGCTTTGTGATTTTGTATGTAGGGGAGGGTGGGGAAGCAATGTTATTGCCTGACTTCTGGAGGCTTGTTCAGCACTTGCCTTGCTTCGACTTACTTATGTGACTGCTGCTCCTGTAGCTGTTCCCCTGGTGGTGATTCCCAGGGTGGGTCAGTTTTTGTACATTATAGGACCTTGTGGGCCCTTTAAATGGACTCTCTTGAGAGACTGGCAGTTTCTTCCATGGCCCCACCCCCCACTGGATTTTACAGCCAGGAATTATGAGGCTTTATATTCCTGGTGCTGGAACCCTAGACTGCAGGGCCTGGCCTGGGGCTCACTCCCCAGGTATCCCTAATGTGGAACCACCCATTCCACTGGCTGCCACCTCATCATAGCCACCGTGCTGCCACCATCCACATCCTCTCCACCCCAGCTCCCTGTCTCCACCACTCCTACCTGTCAGGATGAATATGTCTTATTTAAGTCCTTGGTTGTTGGACTTCCATCCAGTTTGATTTTTTGGCAGTTCTGGGTGTTTTTTGTTTTGAGGTCAGTTGTAATACTTTGTATGATTGTGTAAGGAGGTGAAGCGTGTCTGTCTACACCTCTGTCTTGACCAAAGTCCCCTGAAATATCTCTAAAATGTGAATGGAAACCGAGAAAATTAATATCACGAATGATGTTTTTAGATTTTTTAAAAAATAAATAATACAGATAAGTGCCCTAAAATTACATAAACTAGGTTTTACTCTAGTAGTGATGAGACTGTCAGATTATGTGAACACAGGTATGGAATATGCAGAAATATCCTCAAATAAGACCATTCAAATTTTAGTCTTACTTACAAATATTTTTCTTTGGAAGGTACACTACAAACTCTTTTACAAGGCCAGCATTATCCCAATACCAACCCCAGCAAAGATACTATTAAAAAAAATTACAATGTCCTTGATGAACATAGATGCAAAAAACCTTTATTCATTACTTTTTTTCATTTAAAGGAATTGATTCTTAATACCCTAAAATATAAATGGGATGTCACATCCATATTCAGTGTGACAGAAGGTAACAGCAAAAAAAGGAAGAGCCTTAGCTGGTGTGGCTCAGTGGATTGAGCACTGGCCTGCAAACCAAAGGGTCACTGGTATAATTCCTAGTCAGAGCATATGCCTGGGTTTCAGGCCAGGTCCCCAAGTAGGGGGCATGCGAGAGGCAACCACACACTGATGTTTCTCTCCCTCTCCTTTTCCCTCTGTTCCTCTCTTTCTAAAAATAAATAAAATCTTTAAAATAAAATTTAAAAAAAGAAAAACAAACTTATAGATAGAGAAAATAAGCTGGTGGTTGCCAGAGGCAATGGGGGTGAGGAGACAGGCAAAATAAGTGAAAGGGATTAAATACTGTCTTCCAGTCATAAAATAAATCAGACATGGGGATGTAATTTACAGCTTAAGGAATGTAGTCAATAACATTGTAATAACTGTATGATGGCAGATGGTAACTAGACTTATCATGGTGATCATTTCATAATGTATAAAAATATTAAATCACTTTTGTACATCTGAAGTTAATGTAATATTGTATGTCAACTATAATTCAATATAAAAAGATTCTTTTTTGAAATCATATACACTTGCTAATGATCATATTTTGAAAAGTATCATTTAAAAAATCTTTATTCACTTTTTTTTTAATTTAAAGGAATTGATTCTTAATATCCTAAAATATAAATGGGATATCAGTGTGATGGAAATTAACAGCAAAAAAATGAAGTAATAGCCCTAGTTGGTGTGGCTCAGTGGATTGAGCACTGGCCTGAGAACCAAAGTGTTGCTGGTTCAATTACCAGTAAGGGCACATGCCCAGGTTGTGGCCCAGGCCCCCAGAAGGGGACGCATGAGAGGCAACCACACATTGATGCTGCTCTCCTTTTCTTTGCCCCTCCCTTTTCCTCCCTAAAAATAAATAAATACAATATTTTTAAAGCGAAGTAATAAAACTAAAATTAAAGTATGTTTCCTTAAAAAAAAGAAAATACACAATATTTGCCTGACCTTTTTTAAAAATTAGTGATGGTTACCATCGTTTATTTCCAAATATATTCTCTTTTTCCAGATTCTGTTCTTTCCGAGGGTTGTGTTTTTTTTTTTTAAATGAACTTGTATTTTACTAGGAAGATATACTGTACATAGTTCCTATCGAAATATATCTTAAATTATTCTAAACCTTAAATGTAGCTAAATATACCACCAGGGAAATGAGAGCAGCAAGGGAGTGTTGAGAGGGAATGAACATTTGCTCTCCTGCGATCTAAGTTCACGCAACCTGCTTGGGATCAGAATGGGATCAGAGGCACCAGATCCCTTCCATCAAGGAAATAAAACAAAGAGTTTTTTATTATAGTTAGTATCGCCTATCCTTTCGGGCACAGGAAAAAAAAAGAGTGTGTCATGCACAGGGATTTTTTAAACACTTCCTAAGATCTATAAAAGTAACAAAATGTAGCGGTAATGTGAAATGACCCCCGCACCCCCCGTTTCAGTCACACTCACGCTCCTAACAGTCACTGTGAAGGCACAGAGCCAGCCCTGGCTGACTGCAAGGCAGCCCCTGGTTGATCGAAATAATCAAAGCCTGAGAAATTTAGGAAGATAATTACCACAGACCCACACATACACACGTGCATTAACTCTTAGGTAAAATAATAAATTCTTAAATTCAGTGTTCTAACCATGATGGGGTGGTGATTGAGTAATAGACACATAGATCAAGAAGGAATGAGAAAGGTTGCCATATCTGAAAAAATCTTTAAAATAAAAAGACAAAAGTAAAAACTCAAAAACTCAAGTAACTACTGGTGGCAATTGTAAACTTTTTTTTTTTTTTTTACACTTTAGAATCAAGGAATGATGAATCTCAAGGTCAAGCTCCTTGTTGAGCAGATATAGATGTTAAGAAAAAGTTTAAATTCCTTGTTTTAAGACACACAATGATTAAGCATAGAACTGGGATTTGAACCCAGAAGCAATAAAATTCCCTACTTTATGAAATACATCAAGCTTAGTTTTACTGATGTCGTCAGAGCAGTTGTGAAGGTTAACATTACAGTGAATACCAACCAAGAGATGCTTAAAAACCCTACAGTGGGCAGTGATCAGCTTATAAAAACATACTCGCTCTCTCTGCATTTCTGCCTCACACACTCAAAACAAGAAAGGGGAAAAACATTCATGTTGTGAAATATTTGCAATTACAATAATAGGAGGAAAAACACTGAAATATGTATGTCAGATCACACACACTGAGGCCAGACTCCATTCCTGGCAGAGGAAGCTGGGATTCAGTCGGACAGGTTATTTAGCAGCAGGGTCCAGCTGCATGCACAATGCAGCTGCTGAAATGAAGACAGTCAAATCCAGTTTCTACTTCATTGGCCTCCTGTCCTTTTAGACTGTGGACCATTTAAATAAAGGAAGCCTGGGTCTTTCCTAAAACGAGAAGGCTCCTTTCATGTGCATCTTGGATGTCGGAGATTTCCAGTGTTTCTGCAACATTCTGCAGAGGGTTGGCTCCTGAGCAGTGAACTAGGGAGCCCAGGACGCACAGCTGTATGGAAGCCTGCTAACAAATGTCACCTCTTCTAGATGCCTGATTGTACCATGTGCTTTCACATACTGCATCCACATCTTTAAATGTGCTTGTCTGTACATGCCACCTACCACCACCACACTGCCCACCACCACCGAACTTCCCAAACTGCCTGGCTTGTGTCCCTTTTTTTTGTGAAACCTCCCTTAACTGTCTTGGGCAAAAGTAATTGATCCTCCATTTGTGACACAATAGGATATTGTTCTCACTCCTAGTACATAATCTATCTTTATGCATTGTGGTCTACTCTTTACCCACTCCAGATGTTTGGGGCCATGTCCTCTCTGCACTGGGAACTCCAGTGCCTACAACAGGTATTAACATAGGAGTGTTTATTATACAATTGAAACATTGCAAGTTTACACTAGTTTATACATAATGGCCCCTTGAACTTGGTCTTATTTCCTCTATTTTAAAATATTTTAATCTCAAAAATCATTTTTGCATAAGTATAATGCAATCATTCTATCAACCTACAAATGCTAATTAGGCACTTAGTATATGCCAGGAACTCCTCTAGATAATGGGAGTACCAGCAATTAAAAACAAACAACTAGGCAAACGACACTCATGCTCTCATGAAACACATAAAAATATACAAATAGTCAAATAAATGTATTTCAACTAATGATAGGTGCTTTCAAGAATAAAAGCATAAAGCAGCTTCCAGGAATAGAGGAGTAAGGAGTTATCTCATATAAAAGAACTCATTACAAAGACAACAGTTGAGCAGAAACTTAAAGTGAGAGCCATAGTCAGGTGGATCTATTGAAAGAGAACATACTGAAAAGTCGAAAGAGCAGTTGTAAATGCCACAAAAATCGGAAGTGCTTGATGCCTGGAAAGTAAAGCAAGGAGACAAGTCTGACTGGAGAAAGCTGGTTTTGGAGGACAGAGGTTAACAGATGGCATCACAGAAAAAATAGTGGAGAGAGGATGTTATTGTGGACCAGGAGCATGTGGGGAGATATGGGAGGGTTCTTAATAAAAAAGCAATATGATTTCACTGGTATTTTAGAAAAGACTTGTTTCTAGCTGCCGTGTGGGAGAATAGACCATAGCAGAGACTAGAAAGTGGGGAAACCTCTTAGTACCTGTACTAGTTTCCTAGGGCTGCTGTAACAGGTACCACACAGTCAGAGTGGCTTCAACAATAGAAATTTATTATCTCAAAGTTCAGGAGGCTAGAAGTCTGTTATCAAGGTTTCTGCAGTGTAGTTTCTGAGGGTTATACAGGAGAAAGTATGCCTTTCTCCTAGTTTATGGTGATTTTTTTAAATTTTTTTTTCAGTCTTCGGTGTTCTCTGGCTTGTAGATGCATTATCGAGTTCTTTACCTTTGTCTTCACATGGCATTCTCACTCTGCTGTCTGACTCTGTATCTAAATTTCCCCTTTTACGAGGACAGCAGTCACATTATATTAGGGCCCACCTTAATGATCTCTTCATCATTTAACTACATTCACCAAGAATCTCATTTTCAAAATAAGGTCCTGGGTGTTAGGACTTCGACATATCTTTTTAGGGAAACAATTCAACTCATACCATTGGAGATAGTTCAGTCTAGAAATGATGGTGGCTTATACTAAAGCATCAACACTGGAGGCAGAGAGAAGTGGTCAGTGTAAAGATTATTTTGAAGACAGAACCAACAGATTTTTCTGATGAATTGTGTATGTGGTATAAAGAATAGAAGGCAGAAAGTAAGACTTTAGGTTTTTTGACCTAAATTCTTTGTTCTGGGAGTAAGAAGACTGAGTGAGATGCAGATGTGCGGAGACTATTGAAAAGTTTGCTTTCTAACATGTTAACATGTTACCACTGAGGTTTGATTAGATTGCTAAGCAAAGATATTGACAAATACTTCGGCATATGAAAATTTAGAGCTGAAAAATATTTAATCATCTTAGTCCAATCAGTAAGTAGTACAGATGATAAGGCCTGTGTTTTACAAACGCTTTATCTAAAATATAAAATAAAATGCTTTGCTTTCCAGGAGACTGAAACATGTAGTGACAGCAACAGAATAAAACACGAAAAATACCAAACTCTGTTCTTTGGATTCCCACTTCTTTACTTTTTCCATTATAGCACCAGGCATTCTTCAGGCTTTTTTTTTTTTTTTTTTTAGCTCCACACGCACTTAGCCAACAGCAATTGGTAGCCTAATGTAACAATAATATAAATAGTTACAATTCTGGGTCCAGTACTAAGAGACAAAGATTTCAGCTTGAGGTATTTGTAGTTCATTATATTATCACAGAATTCATAAACATGACAAGCTGGTCAAAATATTGCCATCTAGCGTAATTTTGGAGGTTGAATAGGTCCCCCTCCCAACATGGCTTCAGAGCTCCACTGGAGGGTCTAATTTTGAGACTTTTCTACCTTGAAGAGCAGAAGTTGAGTCAGGCACTCAACCTCTCCTGCTCACGTGCCACCTGGCAGCTGATGCAATCCCAAGAGAACATTTTGTCCATTTGAAGATTTGGTTGGTGTCAGCTTTCTATATTTGGCACTCTGACTAAATTTACACTTCAGGAGGTTTTGAAAAATATAATCAGTGTGATGGTCTTCCACCAGCCTTGAAAAAAATTTGATTTTTTCAAGTTAAAAGTTTCTGTACTGTTTTCTCTGTATTTTCTTCATTTTTCAATAGAATATTAATCAAATATGACTATGGAGAATAAAGCAAAGAAATATTATTTATAATGTGCATGTTTATTTTACATATACACACATATGACTACAGAAATATGGAGTCATCCTTGTTGGCTTTTTTATAACAATTTTTAAATACTGTGGGTGGATATTTTATTGTGACAGCTGTGGCATTTTTTCACTCATCATTGTAGCAGTTGATTAACTGCAACCTATACAAAATAATAAGGCTGGTGTGGCTCAGTGGATCGAGTGCCAGCCTGCAAGCCATAGGGTCACTGTTTCAATTGCCGGTCAGGGCACACACTTGGGTTGTGGGCTAGAACCCCAGTAGGGGGCGCACAAGAGACAACCACACATTGATGTTTCTCTCCCTCTCTTTTCCCCTCCCTTCCCCTCTCTAAAAGATAAATAAATACAATATTTAAAAAAAAAGAAATAATAGAGTAACTTTAGAAAACCAAAGAGGTTATATCCATCAGGAAGTCTATGCTTCTGGGGACTGCAGTTCTTTACCTACTGGAAGGTTGTGGGAGGTACTGGTGATTTCATTCTTTGACCAAAGTCAGGAGACTGCCAAGCAGCCTGGGAAATTTTTTGAAAGAGAAGAGACAGAATATATTTGCCATACATTGTTATATTTTAAAGATTCGTATGCGCTTAATGCCCAGGGAGTCAAAAGTCAACCAAAAACAGCACCCAAATGTACCAAATATTCCTTTTAATCTTCCAATTAACAAATTCTACTACTAACAAAAGGAGGGGAAGAAGAGTAGGGAGGGCCTGTAGCTTCCCTTAAGACAAAATATTTGATTCATTTGCAGATTGGGCGCACATGCCAAAGCATAACAAAGACTGCATTATGGAGAAGTGCTAAATATTGATAGTTACTAAATTCTGGTCTAATAAAGATACATTGTCCTTCACATTAAAAATTTAACAAAATGAATTTCTTTAGAAGGCAACATGGGCTGTTTACTAGTGAGAGTATTCTCCTCTAGATAGATTCTCCAAAAGGACATTTAAAAAAAAGTCACTTCCACTATGCATATATGAACCCATTTCCATGGCTGAGAAAGAAATGATGACAATAAACACACTTGTGATTATGTGTCATTGATTCCATCAGCCCCACTGAAAGCCACATCTTTTGTCTTTAAGGGATAAAAGGTAGTGTTGTATATACAGTGCCCTGAAGGCCCTTCTGACAATTGCAGCAATTTAGGTCATCCGAAAAGCCCACTAAGGCAGTCACAGTGTGAGGTCTGGTGGGTGGAAACACCAAGCAAAGTGGATTTGAACCCCTTCGCCTTTCCAATAGTCTTGAAAAGCAGAAGAGATTTCATCTCTCAGGTGGCTTGGATAGGAATGACCCCAATAAAATGCAGAGATGGAATTTTTAAATTCCTCTTAGCCTTGCCCTTTGAGTCTATGGTTCAGACATAGAATCAGGCTAATGAGAAGTATAGACACACATATTCATCTGCCTCAGTGTCCAGTAGAGGGCACCTCACAGACAGGACTGCAATGTGGGACCTGACTGTGATATTCAAAGGGGGACATGTAGATCTTCAGGGAAAGAAAAAAAAAACAACAAACAAACATGGAGTAATAGCTTTTTTCAGAGCTCAAATTAATCTGCAAGTTTCAACATTTATTGTTTAAATACAATGTGAAACTGGCATTACTGTTGTGTTCAAATATTAACTTTTAAAAATAAGATTGCTAGTCACAATGTGTTTCGACAATGATCAGGAAAGACAACCAAGTCGTTACAACATTAACTGCAATCTTTAGTTTATGTTGTTTCCCATTAGAGGGGAGCTGAAATTGTATAATTTCTGGCCTTCAATGTTTTCTTTTAAATTTAAACACTAAAACTGGAAATCCAAATTTGGGGAGCTTTTATTTTCTGAGAGTGATAATAATTATTTAACATTCTCAAGTTCCGAGCATCATTTAAATACCCTTGCCAAGAGTCCTGTTTGTGTCTTAAGATAATATGACTTCTATATTATAAATAAATATACCCCCAAAAATATTGTCAGAGGAAAAATTTCCTTTCGTGTCCTCTAATTTATTTATTTATTTACTTTATTGTTGTTCAAGTACAGTTGTCTGAATTTCCCACCCCCCACTCCCCACCCCCAGCTATCCCCCCTCCCTCCCCTGATTCCGCCCCCCCTTGGTTTTGTCCATGTGTCCTTTATAGATGTTCCTGAAAACCCTTCCCCACTTCCCCCATTATCGCCTCCCACCTTCCCTCTGGTTACTGTCAGATTGTTCTTAATTTCAATGTCTCTGGTTATATTTTGCTTGCTTGTTTGTTTTTAAACTTTATAAACACAAGTGGGAAAAATAGGGCGGCAAGGTTGAGAAAATGCTCTGAATGTGATTGAATTTCAGAACAGTACAAGAAAAATGTAAAAGGTGGCCATGCTAATAATGGTAGGGTATTTTACATAAATGATAGATAAACACAGTCAAAAAAAGAGGCACATTCTATGATATTGAATGTTGCTAACGCTTTCCTGGGGCAAGGCTTCTATGCTAATTTCAACCAGCATTTACCTGGTGCCCCACTTTCCCATTCAATGAATGAGAGCATCACATACATTGCTGCCCACCCTTTGCACAGCCACTTGGAGTTTGACTTACATCAAAGAACACCCTAAAGACAAGTAATTAAAAAAAAAACAACCATATGTGAATGATATTAATAAACACAGTGCTGGATATTCTGAAATTCAACATTCCTGCAGATTTCCTTTAAAGGCCAGTGAGGTTTTGGTGGGCAGAATTCACAACATCTGCCACTCCTTGGAAGGGTAGAAAACAAAGACCAGGAAGGCTTTTTGGTCTCTGCACACATTTCATTGAAGAAGAGCTCAACCTTTGAATTTTTTATTTTTATCCCATCCAATTCCATGTCCTTGCGGAACACACACAGCACAGCAGCAGAGCTGCATGTGGTGGCCACTTGCAGCTGGAAATCTGGCCCCTCCACGGGGTGGTGCTGTTGCTCAGAAGGAAAACCGAGAACCGTAGAACCATACCTTTCCTTCCCTCTTACCGCTGTGCAAAATGATTAGTCATCATCACAGTGGTCGCTTGGTTTCACTCAGTTTTATTTGGAAGCTGCCAAGATGTAGTCAGAGGCAAACACCATGATACAAGAGCATTTAAACACTGGAGACAGACAGCATGGCAGCAGCAACTGAGCCTTTTTATCTCAAGCCCTAGATAGCAAGGCAGCAGAACAGACAGTTTAACGCAGGGGGACAGCGACGGAAAGTGTGGGAGCACAAGAGAGCACATGCTGTAACAGGCTGACAGACAACATTTGGCTTGTATCAGCACATGCTCTCAAAGCCATGGAAAGACAGGAATAAGCTTTTAATTTCCTTCCCAGAAATTAGGTCCAGCTTCTGACTACTGTTCTGTGTTGGTCAGGGTTTTGAATACATAAAATCAGACAGGCTTTAATTCATAGCTGGAAATAGGTTTTCTTTTTGCCCTTCCTCCCTCCCTCCCTCCCTTCCTCCCTTCCTCCCTTCCTTCCTCCCTTCCTTCCTTCCTTCCTTCCTTCCTTCCTTCCTTCCTTCCTTCCTTCCTTCTTCATTGTGTCTCTTTCCATCTGGTGTAAAAAATATTCTGTTTCTCAAATGGCCAGTGTCATCATTCATATATACACCTTCATTCATTCATTGACACATTCATTTCTTCAAAAGTACCTTCGATGGATCAGGCACTCTTTAGTTGGTAGGGACATGTCAGTGAGCAAAAGAGGCAGACATTCCTGCCATCCCGGAGCTTACATACCAAAGTGCGGTGACTGACAATAAACATGCAAAAAATGCATAATAGACCAGATGGCATGCAGGTCACGTAGCAAAGTTAAGCAGGAAAAGGAATAGGAAATGCTAATTTAGGTCTAGGGGGAAGTTGTACTTTGGAATAATGTGAAAAAAGAAAATAAACTTGTGGAGGTGAGGAAACAAGACCAAGCATGGGTGTAAGGGGGGCATGTGTCAGATAAAGGGAAGGACAATGTCAAAGATGTTGAGCTGAAGATAATTTGCTATGTTACTTGATTACTTCTAACCTATGACAACCTGGTATCCATCCTGTTCCCCATTTATCTTTCTCCCTCTTTGTATTCATTTATTCATTTTGCCAACATTTATTGACCACCCACTACATATACTGTACCACTCACTGAAATGGCAAAAATGAATTAAATTACCCTTAATAGATTCATGTCTAGAGGAGTATATAGGTAAACATACTTATCAGTTCATTCTTGCTTAGAGCTTTACTGTAATTTGTTTCCTGGATTATTTTGAGGTGGTCATATATTACCTGTCTGTCACCCAGCACTCCTAAAAATATATGATCTGGAAAGTAATTATGATGATATAATTATTACATATGTTTAATTATTTTAAAACCCCCTGTTTCTAAGAATGAGCCTAGGTCACTTTGAGCTCATTGGATGATGTATGGGAAGTCCACAGCTGTTTGTTCAAGGCCATAGCTCCCACTTCTGCTAAATTGGCTGACCCAAGGGCCATTTCCATCACTGGCATGCTGTCTCCATTCTGTATCTCTTATGCTGAGACTTTCTTTGCACCTTGTAGAATGAATATTCACTTCTGGTTCTTCCCCTGCTCTCTTCACCCTTGGATGGCCTCCAGGAGTTTGGATTTCTCTTACTGCACTTAGCAGTGCTCCACTACTTCTGATTGCTATTCCCCCACTCTGCTCCAAGGCCCTGTTTTGCATACCCAAGACCTAGGTAGGTTCTCAGCTAAAACAAGTTGACCTTTGACTATTTTAGCAGCATAGAAATTTCCTTTGTAAGGCTGCCCTGAATGTAACTGGTAATTTTAAATAAAACATATTTCATGCTAAAAAGTAATATTCACTCAGAGGTTGGCATTTAAAATTAGTAAACTTCCTTTTTCTATTTCTGATCATTTATTAGCAAGTTCCTATGCCATTAGCAACATGGGCAAGCCTTTCCAGTCAGCCTTATTATAGCCTTTGGCACCTTCCCATCCCCGTGCTGCAGCCCTGGATGGCTCTATACCCTGCAGTGCCCAGATCATCAGTGCTCACCTACATCAGGTGTGACGCACTTTGCATCCTTTGAAATAAGCAGCTTCACCTATTGCTGAGCCTCACAGATCAGGGGATAGGGAAGCACTCAGCTACGGTTTCCTTACCACAGGCTTCACTTCTTTGGGCTCAATGGCTTTTACAGCCAGCCAGAGTATCAGCTGAGCCTTTCCCCGAGTCTTCCTCGCCTATCACCAGAATTGGGTCCCCCTGTGTGATTTACAATACACAGGCTTTCACTGTCAGTCCACAATTGACTGACGTGCTATATCATTTCACCATTGTGACTTCAAATTATAAATCCAGCTCTAGAGAAAAGAATAAAAACTTGAGAAATTTAAACAGGATCTTAGTACTTCATTAAAATGAAAGTGTAATAGAACAGAATGTATAAATGGAAGGTGGAGGAAATGAAGCAAGTTTTCCTCCTACCTCTTATTAGTGTGGATCCAGTAGAGACTGAAAACTACCCTCCATCCAGGGGCAATGGGTCAAGGCCAAGGGCTGGGTGACCCCTCTGTGAATGTACTAAAGAGAAGAAAGAGAGATTTCCTCTCAAGGATTTTTCCTGTATCAGGTATGAACAATAGTCATATCGAACCAACTCATTCTCCTTTATGAAAACCAGTTGAGGTAGAAATATATTATTTGTACTTCCACAAGCTTTAGCCTCCTCTCAAAAGTTTCAGATAAATATTTCTTCAAATCAACTCTGTAAGTTTTCAATGTAGAGCTCAGTATTATGGTCTCATTGCTATACAATTCAAATCTCTCTCTTTAAGTTTTCCTGTACCCACCTCTCATCGCCACCACCATCACAGCTGCCATTCTAGGTGGTTTACATGGGTGGGCTCAGAGGGAGGACAAGGAAGGGTGTCGCTTTTGAGGCCTGGTTTAGTTCTCAACTGCTGATCACTGTTCTCCATCTTGAACGTGTGCCCCTGGGAAAATAACAAAAGGAAAGAAGGACATGCACAGGAGAGAGCATAAAGGGAGGAGAAAGTGCTCAGGTTCAACCAGCATCTGCGGATGCCTAAGGGAATCTAGGTGGTTATCAGTTCAACCCTTGATGACCCCTATGTTCAGTTCTAGGACTCAGAGAACTTTTTCCCCCTTCTTACTTGCCCCTCAAGAACCATTTATTTGTACAGGATGCAAGCATTCTCCTTTTCAGTTCTTTTTCAACACTGGCATACCATTCTTTTGTTCCTCATGTCAGGCCTGCATAGGGGTACTTCACGGATCTTTCAGCCTTCAGATTATTTCCTGAATCTCCCCTATACCTCACAGTGTATTCTCTTTGGGATCCTTCCAGCTTTATACAAGTGCCCAAAACTGAGCAGAATGTTTTCTGGTGTCCCAGAACTGAGATCTGAGGTCCAGAGCTTAGGTTATTAAAAAAAAAAAAAAAAAAAAAAAAAAAAAAAAAAAAAAAAAAAGACATCAGCAAGTGGTGGCTAGATAACTCCCTTTGGAGTTCATTAAGAATTGGCAAATATAGACTTGTTCCCTGAAAACATCACTCAGGTTGTTTGTCCCCAAATCAGACTACAAAATCCATCAGCAAACAATCAGAACTGAGAGGGAAGGAGAGAATATAAAATCTGAAAATTGCCAGTCTGATGGAGCATGCTGGGGCTTTCCAATTTGTCCCCTGAAGAAAGAAGAAGAGAGAACTTCTTTCTCCCCACCCCGAGTGAGTTGAGGGTTTTTAAGAGAATCACTCACATGGATGGAGGGGACTAGAAAAGGGAGAAACTGACATCATTATCTCATTTAAAATGTACTTAAGCAACAGAAAAATTAGTCCTCCCCATACTTTAAACAGGAAGATGAAGAGTTGAAGAAAGAGAACAGAGGGAAAGGATAGCAGTGGACAAATATATACTCTTTCATTTAGTATGACAAGATTGAGTTGACTATAAGTCAAGTGTGCAGAGCAGACCCATCTACCCAAAATCCCTCCCAGTAGGAGGGACATTAGAAAAGGAGACACAATGGCAAGAGGCCATGAGGCTGACTACTCCTATGGAAGCTGAAGAAGGGCTCTGAGAAAACAGCTCAGAGTGGATCTTCTGAATCACATTCCTGGTAAGCATGGTGTGGCAGTGAGGATCAATATAGGGCTGATGGCAGTAGCAAAGGAGAGATGCCCGCATTTTTTCTCCATTTGGCAGGGAATGTCAAAAGGACCCCTTATTTTGTTTTAATATATTTATTATGTGGATTTTTTGAATAATTTGTAGCAGGGAAAATCTCTAAGAGTGTGATGATAAACTCCCTAAGAATATGATTAGGGAAAAATAACCAGTCTAATTACATTTAGAGAAGTAAATGCATATGTGAAACCCTTTACAGCTAACTCTGAGAATACATTCTAAAGTAGATGACTCCAGACTTCTAGTCAAGATGGAGACATAGGTAAACATGGCTTGGCTCCTTGCGCAACCATATCAAAGTTATAACTAAACTATAGAACAAGCATCATTCAGAACCGTCAGAAAGCAAGCAAATGGAAGTTCTGTAACCAGAATTAAAGAAGAAACTACAACCTGACTGGTGGGGGAGTGGAGATGTGGAATGGGCTGGTTCCACACTTGTGTGTGGCAGGTAAAAATGGGGAGGGATATCTCAGGAGCACAGGGTCCCAGTCCCACATCTGGCTCCCCAGCCCAGGGTTCCAGTCCAGGAAGAAAACTTGCTGTAACTTCTGGCTATAAAAAGCAATGGGGATTGAGGCTGTGGAAGAGAGAAACTTCTGGAATCCCTGGCAGATTCTCTTAAAGGGCTCACATATGGACTTACTCAAACTTACCCACTCTGAGCTCCAGTGTGGGGACAACAGAGTAAAAGGTGACAAAGACATATGGGGAGGAACTGATTTTTCCAGCACCTGGGCCAAAGCTGGGGGCATGGGACAGCTTTCTCCCACATAGAAGGGCTGGCAGAGGCCACTGTTCCTTTTCTAAATCCTCCCTGCACAGAGTCACAGAGCCAGCAGGTGGGTGCCTGCTGAGGCTCCATCAGCCTGGCTCGCACTGTTTGCCGCACCCTGGTAATTCTCTGAGGCTCTGCCCCACCCAACCTTTGGGCCCAACCAAGCTGTATCCAGTGGCTTTTCCCTATGAATGGCTTGTCTTGGCCCATTTTTCAGATTTTTTCTAAATTATCTCAAACTAGCAACATCTGGCTTCATCAAGCCCCATACCTCTTAAGTTGCCCCAGGCCCAGTAGTAGTGGCAGCTGGCCTTTCTTCACATCTTGACATTTCCTGGTCATCTCCAAGCCCAGCACAAGTAGCAGCCATCTACAGAATGCTTTGTATTTTATGTTGTGTGACCCAGGACAGAACACACACAGTGGCTGACCTTGGATGTGACAATAGCAGTCAAGGCTTGATTACAATAGGAGGGTGTACACATAACTCACACAGTTGGTACACATTTAGTACCCAGTTTGGGTAATAAGGGAGGCTTTGCCATTGGACCCCACAGGAAATCTACTACATTAGGCCACTCTACCAATCCAGGGAGACATGTGCATATAGCTATATGCATCAATTATGGAACATCTCCATTATCAAAGATTATTCCCTCATGTTCTTCTCTAGCCAAACAAATCTTTCCTCCACCAGAGCCAATGAACATTCTATGATTAGCCATTGCCTGCATCTTCACTCTCACCTCTGAAGGTTACCTTTACCTCCCTAAGTACATCAGGATGAATTTCCCATTTCATTAAATGGCCATACCAACTACTTGGTTTCTTAGGTCTAAAAGAAAATTCTCCATCATTTTCACTGTAACAACGTTGGACATAACCACCATCTCATTTCTCACCTGGATTTGTTTAGCAAGATCCTAAGAGGTCTTTCTGCCTCTTCTCTTGTCTTTAGAGCCTACATTTTTAGCAAATAGACCATGTCCCCAGCATGAAACTCTATTGTTTATCATTATAAGCAGAATACAATGCAAACTCCTTAGAATGATCTCTAAGGCCATGCTTAATTGAGTCCTGATAACTTCTTTGATTTTATTCTCAGCACTCTCTGGCCTGTGTACCACTTTCTACACAAAATCAACTTTCTGTGCCTCTGTGACAACTTCTTTTTTCCCTAAATGTGAAGAAACACCATCACCTCTGATGTCAATTTTAAAACATTTGAAGATTTGTTTATGTTGACAGTGCATAGATTTAAAATAAGACATAATTTACCAAATCATCTCCACCACCTTATTCATCCACATTATTCTTCACACTTAGAGAAGCCCCAGAAGCTTGAATAAAAGAAGAGACCAAATGAGGAACAGGAAAAGTGAGGAGTGGTAAAAAAAACAAATTAGCTCCACCTGGAGAGTCTGAGGAGGAAGGGACTAGCCCATGTCCCCTTTGACATTCCGCACTGGGTAAGAGGAAATGAAGGTGTACTTCTCTTCTGTCATCTAGATTTCCAAGAGTTGACAGCTAGGTTAAAATAACAGCATGGCACTTCCACACATGTAGGAGCACAGGATGATGAGACGTTTAGAAATGTAAGAAAAAGAGAAAAACTGTTATATTAGAAAAAAAGAGAGAAAAAAATCAAGCCATCAAAATGCAAGTGTGCGTCCCAGGTTCTATCATATTTGAGTGGACAGTATTGATTAGAAAAGTAAATCAAAGACCAAATTAGAAAGGCACCAAAATATAGGGAAAAGAGAGTAAGTTGAAGATTCAGGAGAAATCGTATCAGTCAGGAAGACTTATAACAAATAAAGCAATAAAAATGCTGAAGCTGTAAAACTAGTGTGGTCTTGCAACCAACAGCACATAGCAGGTAAGCCAAGTAGCCTCTTGCCTTTAGAGCAAGGACTGCAGTGAACAAACATAGCTCCAGTGTGGCCTGCAAAAAGGACCGCTCCCTCCCTCTGATTCCGTTGAAATGAGAAATCCATTGGAAAATGTAACTGTAACAAGGAATGGAATTTCTGGTGGTCTGCTTTGGTTCTTTTACTTTGGAAAAATGTTTGGAAGAGATTTGTACAGCAAAAGGTGAGGTCAGGAAAAAATAAAAGGATTATTAATGAGAGTGCTAACATGAGCCTGTGTACTTAAAACAGCTTATGCACTTAGCATATTTGTCTTATCTTTCCCTTCGACTTTGTTTAGCATTACTGAGCATAATAACCTGGTCATTGCATTTATATTTTTTCTTTTCTATTCATTTCATTGACATCACTGATTGGAATGTTCCTTTGATTGTGATATGAGTGATCCTTATTATTAGGCTGTGAATTGGAGAAATTGTAATAGTGATTTCTCTACTCCTTGATTAAAAGTAGGAAACATGGACTTGTTCAGATTGAGTAGTGTGATTGTAACAAGTAAAGAGCGTTATCGATAACACAAGGCTTTAAATTAATTATTGAACATGTATTTTCCATTGAATACACCATTTTCAGTGCACGGTATTTCAGGTCTCTTGCTGTGACAGTCTGAGAATGGCAGGAAGAATAGGAAAACCAACTTTGTTTTGTTTGTTTGCTTTCCTGTTTGTGGCTTAAACATGTGGCCACAACCCATAACCTGTGCGCAAGTTAAGTGTGTAGATGAGGATTGTCTTTTGGCTCAAATGCTGAGGAGTCATTGTCACATCACAGCTGGCCTTTCCTGAGCGAGGAGATAGCCACCGTTCTACCCACATTCTGTTTTAAAGAATTCAGTTCTTACAGTGATCTGATACAATAGGTTACTACTGTTATGCTGAAAAGTTAAATAATTCACTTCAGTTCACACAGTTAACAAGTGGCATAGCCAGATTTAAACTTAGATAGTCTGGCTCCAAAGTCCAAGGTCTGAATCACTATACAGAAGCCAGAGGTACACTTAACCCCCAAATTATTAGGACATGAGGAGTATATTTCAGGGTCATTGGGCCTGTGGCTAGAGCTCTCATATGGTAAGGGCCAGTGTTCCAACAATGAGGCTTCCTCAGCTCAGTTTGTCTACTTATTTGGGTTGAAATACTGGAAGTCTCTTCAGGAACATATTCCATCCTTTCTGGGTACTGCACTAGCTTGCATCTCCTTTCTTAATTATCACTTATTATGATTTCTGAAATTCTTCAGCTGACTCTTACCCAGGCACTAATTTAATTCAATCTAAGAATATGTATGAACAATTGAATTTTTAAAATATCGTGGTGAAAGATATTTTAGCTAAAAGTTTCGAATTTTCTACCTGTTAGTTTTGAAATATCTCACCTTATTCTTACCACCATCCTGAGATGAGGCAGGTTGGGAATATTTAATCTTTTCTTGGTGATGGGTAAATAGCCTGGAAAATAAAATATTAGGAAGACATGAGAGCTGTTTTCAGCGATGTCAAAGGTTGTCATGGAGAAGAAGGATTAGATAGTTTTGTATAGATCCAGAGGCAGACCTGGGACTAGTGGGGAAAAGTTGTAAGAAAGCAAATTTAGCTCAATAAATAAAACAGTTGAAGCAATTTCAGGTATAGAATGAGCTGCCTTGGTAGGCAGTGTATTTCTCATAACTAGACAGTTTCCAACAGAAATCTGCCTGTGTCTTGGGAGGTCATACAGGCAGGTGCAACAGACGTCATGTGAGGTGTTCCCAAATGTATGTCTACGATCTCAGAACTGGGAGCATATATCTACTTAGTGAAATTTTTCTAATAGTCAGATACAAAGCATATGTAGCCCAGTACTAATTCCATTGGTAATTTGTAATGTTAAACAAAGTCTTCTTTTAGTAATAATAAAAAAGTAAGCCTGTGTCCAGATGCTGATATAGTACTCCCCATTGAGAAGCATCTGGATCACAGAACATAAAATTTTTCTTCCTTTTTATTGCTACCAAGCCAGAAAATTTAGCTGGCCTTTACCTTCCGTAGATTGTATTATGAAACAATGACCCCCTTATGTTATAATGTTATATGCATTGAAATGTTACAATTTGAATGAGCCTTTTCAAAGTACATAGGCCAACCATCTCAGGCCCTTCTTCATCTTCTCTCCTTTTTCACTCATTGTCTGAAAAGTCAGTTACATAGAATGAATTGCTTCCCAAAATAGAAGACTCAGAAGTTTGGTTGACGGTATGGATTTATTATTGAAAACCTTGCACTGCCCCAATCAATGGCAAAGCTACCTGGTGTCAGAATGACATAAGGGAACGGAGATCTGTGGAGCTGCCTAAGCCAGAAGGCACCAAGTGCCCTGTTTAGCATAACCAGGAGTTGAGATTCAGTCATCGCGATGATGTATGAGCCTTCTTCTTTGGCCTTAAAGATTCCTGGGATTTACCTCAGTTATTAAAGCAGAATAAGTTTTACAAACCATAAATGTTGTGTTTCCATCAGGCATGTTAAGAAAGAATACATGCAGATGCAGGGCTAGCAATTCCTAAGAGAGATTACAGAAATGAATGAAGAAGAAATGGCCCTGAGTGCCAAAATCCTGCTCTCTATAATACTGTGATATATAAAGAAGTTCTCTCACAAAGCAATAATTTTGAAATTAGAGTTAGGAAAAAATAAACTACTACTAATGATACAAAAAGAAGTTTTACAGAGAGTTCACATATTAAGTTCTTTCATGAACTCACAAAAATTAAAATGCTTAGAAATATAAATACACTATGATTGTTATCTTGAAAAATTGAGAGTCTCTTGGGCCCATATTTCCTAGATTAGCTATGTTTCAATATTAGACTCCTTTATCTCTTATTGATTGGAATGCAAAAAAGATTTTCTTTGTAAAAATGCACTCCAGCCCTGGTCAGGTGACTCATTTGGTTGTGGGTTCGATCGGCACATACCTAGGTTGTGGGTTTGATTGCTGGTGGGTGTGCACATGGGAGATAACTGATCCGTGTTCCTTTCTTACGTGATCTCTCTCTCTCTCTTCCTCTCTCCACCTTCCTCTCTCTCCAATATCAATAAGCATATCCTTAGGTGAGGATTAGAAAAACATATTCAAAAAATACATAAAGGCAACTAGTGCTTCAAAAAAAAGTTCGAAGACACACAATCTTACATACACAAGGATTGTGAATGTCCATTTCCACAGGTCTTACATAGACCTCTAAAGTTTGTGTTCTAACTAAAAAGAGATCAAGTTAATTTTTACCAGGCATGGACTCTGAAACTATAGATATTAGCTATGGAAAGGATAATTTTTTCCATATTTTCTCATGAAACATGTAAAAAGCCTGAACTTTACCATACCATAATTTTAATCTGATCATTTTTCAATTCAATTAGAATTTCTTCTTAAATTCAGTATTTTATTTAGAGTATGAATGTTGAAGTGTGAGTTTCTCTTTTTTCTCTGCAGCACTTAGTACTGTTTTTTCCATGTAATATTCTTCATGATTCCTACTTCCTAAAAGTATACAAAATTATATTAATCATCAAGAATTATAGCATCAAAAGAATGACATTGATTACACTTTAGAAATTATTTGCAATTGAATTTGTAATTAAGTGGGTCATTTTTAATTTAAAATGGCAAGTTATCTTTTGACTTCTAAGAGAAATAATTAAAATCTCATTTAGATAAGCTTTTGATTTGCTTCTTCTAAACTGATTGTTCTTTCCCCACTCTACATTAGGCTTAAGCTGGATAAGTGGATGTTTATTGTGTAAGATGCAGTTGAAGTTTAGTTCTGCAGATAATGACCTTTTCTTTGACTCTAGGAGGTGAAGTTATTTAAATGTTTATAATTTAATTTTAGATTCTTGTAGAAATGTATTACACAAAAGAAAATTACGATTACTCTTACTTGCCCTTTGTATGACATCTAGCTAAAGTATACTACTATAACTTTTTAAATTCCTTTGTCAATATTTGGCATATTGTCACGTGAGACACCTTGAGAAAGAATGCTTTCTCGTTGCAAAATCGAGATGCAAATAGGCATATTTAATATGTAGTGTAAAAAAGGAACAAAAATAGTCTTATGGTCTTTTATTCACTCTTACTATCTCATAAATACCTTTGTATGGTCGTCATCATCGTCGTCATAATTAAGAAGTACTTATTAAGTATCTATTTACCCAGTCCAGTCTGGTGTAATTGCTGGATCCCATGGATTCCATCTGATATAAATTGCTGGTGGACACCTTCCTAATGAGGTGATACACATATTTCCTGCAAGGCAGCTGCAGGAAATAAACAAATGAAATATAAACGTATAGTGTATTTGTTATTTTTTACCATTACAGCTAAATATTTCCCAGCTCTTTCTCTCCAGGACAACAGAAAAACATGAGAGTTTATTATTTCTTCAATGAGCTCAAAATGAACTTGGTGAGATCACATTTTTACTTTCCCAATTAAAAATGGCAGACATATCTAAAATAGATATGCAACAAATGGCTTTATTTTTCAGTAGTGTTGGACCACAATTTATTAGCAAAGAATTTATGCATATAATATGTTTAGCTCAGTAACTGGCAGAGAATAGACAGTCCAAAAATGGTAACCATTGTATCATATTTGATTTAAAATGAAATAACTTCTTAAGTACATCAACAGCTCCCAGATAGGTCCCCATTTGTAAACTCAGCCTTCTTGGAATTCTCTTAACTTTATTTAATTATTAGTAATATCTTTAAAAACATATTTCATTTGTATTTTTGCATCTTTTTTGATAATAGTCTCACAAATTATAAAAAATTAACATTTCCCTGATATAATTAATATTTATGCGATTATACTAATGATTTTATACTTCTGTTATTTTGAATAGTGCTTTAAAATTATAATTTTGACATTAACCTATGCTAGTTGCTGTATGCTGTAGTATGATCACAAAAGGCACACTCACTAAATAATGCATTCAACTACTTAGAGGATTGAAAGACATCATGCTATTTTATTTTCCTTCTATCTGGATATCTTAGTGTCATCAGTAAAACAGTTTAATTTTTTGTTGGCTGACATTAGAAGTCTTAAAAAAGTGTACTATGTATAATTCTCTAATGACACATAATATTACAATAGAAGATATTCCTATGTCCCAACACTCTTTTGAAAAATACCGTAAAAATTCTCCTCACAGACACTTTTTGTCCAATTTATATTATTCTTTACATATAGCCAGAGTGATCTTTTTAAGGTTAGAATAAAACATCAGTTATTTTTTGTGGCCTGTGGTGTTTTATGTAATCCGCTCCCAGTTGCCACTCCAAATTCATTTTCTCCTACTCAGCCTCCTCTTCATTCCACTCCAGCTATTCTGACATCCTTGGAGTTAGGTGAACATGACAAGTAGGTTCATATCTCCAAGTGTTACCACCTGATATATACTGTACCTAATCCACTCTTTCCACACCTGCACAACTCTTTCTCTCTCTTTATTCAAGTACAAGGAGGTAGCTTTCGACCTGAGGACAATCAATCTAAAGCATCAGGTACTATTATTCCCTACCATTAACCATTAACACTTCATCCTTGCACTTATCATTGCCTTCTCTCTCTCTCTCTCTCCCTCTCTCACACACACACATGCACACACACACACATACACTTGGGGATCTATCAGTTCAATGCTTGTGGAGGCTTTACTAGTGAATTATATCAAACATTTAAGAAAAATAATTTTTAAAACTGTCACAAATTTTTTTTCAGAAAATAGAGGAAGAGGATCATTTCCTAATTTGTTTTCTGAGGAACATAACCCTCCTAACTCATAAAAGCAGAAAGGAATATAATAAGAAAATAAAAATAAGAAAACATAGACATAAAATAGATAACAGAAAATTAGGTAATCAAATCCAGAAATAAATAAATACACATGGTGAAGTATTTTCTCCCAGAAAGATAAGGTTGGTTTAACATTCAAAAACCAATTAACATAATTCATCTTATTAACAAAGTAAAGGAGAAAAACATTGTATGATCTCAATAGATGTGGAGAAGCATTGGACAAAATTCAACACATATGTCTTATGATTATAAAAACCTCTGTCTGATAAAGGTTATCTATAAAAACAATAGCTAACACCATAATTACTTGAGAAAAGACAGAATTCTAAGAGTAGAAACAAAGTAAATATATCATTTTTAAATTTTTATTTGGTGATGTACTAGAGGCCCTAGCTATCCCAAGAAGGCTAGAAAAAAATTTAAACAAAGATTGGCAAAGAAGATGAAAATTTTGTTATTCAAGGAAGGTTATATGAGTTTTTCATTAGAATGACTTAAGACATATATGGGAAAATTTTAGAACCAATGACTAAATTTATTGTTTTAAATATATTTATTGATATGCTATTACAGTTGTCCTGTTTCCCCCCCTTCACTCCATTCCATCCCGCCCACCCCCTCCGTCTCACATGCTCCCCCTATAGTTCATGTCCATGGATCATACTTATAAGTTCTTTGGCTTCTACATTTCCTACACTATTCTTACCCTCCCCCTGTCTATTGTCTACCTACCATTTATGCTACTTATTCTCTGTACCTTTCCCCCCCTCTCTCCCACTCTCACTCCCCTGTTGATAACCGTCCATATGATCTCCATTTCTGTGGTTCTGTTCCTGTTCTAGTTGTTTGCTTAGTTTGCTTTTGTTTTTGTTTTAGGTGTGGTCGTTAATAACTGTGAGTTTGCTGTCATTTTTACTGTTCATATTTTTGATCTTCTTTTTCTTAGATAAATCCTTTTAACATTTCATATAATAAGGGCTTGGTGATGATGAACTCCTTTAACTTGACCTTATCTGAGAAGCACTTTATCTGCCCTTCCATTCTAAATGATAGCTTTGCTGGATACAGTATTCTTGGATGTAGGCCCTTGCCTTTCATGACTTGGAATACTTCTTTCCAGCCCCTTCTTGCCTGTAAGGTCTCTTTTGAGAAATCAGCTGACAGTCTTATGGGAAGTCCTTTGTAGGTAACTGTCTCCTTTTCTCTTGCTGCTTCTAAGATTCTCTCCTTTTGTTTCATCTTGGGTAATGTAATTATGATGTGCCTTGGTGTGTTCCTCCCTGGGTCCAGCTTCTTTGGGACTCTCTGAGCTTCCTGGACTTCCAGGAAGTCTATTTCCTTTGCCAGATGAGGGAAGTTCTCCTTCATTATTTGTTCAAATAAGTTTTCCATTTTTTGTTCTTCCTCTTCTCCTTCTGGCACCCCTATAATTCGGATGTTGGAACGTTTCAGGATGTCCTGGAGGTTCCTAAGCCTCTCCTCATTTTTCCAAGTTCTTGTTTCTTCATTCTTTTCTGGTTGGATGTTTCTTTCTTCCTTCTGGTCCACACTGTTGATTTAAGTCCCAGTTTCCTTCGCATCACTATTGGTTCCCTGTACATTTTCCTTTGTTTCTCTTAGCATAGCCTTCGTTTTTTCATCTAATTTGCAATCAAATTCAACCAATTCTGTGAGCTTCCTGATTACCAGTGTTTCGAAATGTGCATCTGATGGGTTGGCTATCTATTCACTGCTTAGTTGTATTATTTGTGGAGCTTTGATCTGTTCTTTCATTTGGACCATTTTTTTTGTCTTGGCACGCCTGTTACATAAAGGGGCGGAGCTTTAGGTGTTCACCTGGCAGGGTAATGCTGATCGCTGGGCTGTGATGCTGTACATGGGGGAGGGGCCGAGAGGGAGCAATGGTGCTTGTTCCACTTTCTGCTGGTTTTCCGTCACTCCCTTTCGCTACCCACAATCAAATTGGGCCCCTCTAGTGCTGATTCACGAGTGGGTGGGCTTGTGCACGCTCTAGACCCCTGTGGGTATCCCCAACGAACTCTCCTGTGAGGCTGGGAGTTTCTCCTGCTGCCTCCTCAACCCCCAAGGGTTGAAACATATATTTTCAATCATATGTTTGAGGCTTTATTTTCCCGCACTGGAGCCCTGGGCGAAGCCCTGCTTCGCTCCCCCAATGTTCCTCCCGGTTTATCTATGCAAGAATATGGGGCCTTGGGGTCTGCTAGCTGTCACACTGCCTGCCCCATTCATTTCACAGTCTGCCACGTCTCTGGATCCAGCTGCATTGCCAGGAGTCCTCTCCACCAGGTTGCCCATCTCTGCCCCTCCTGCAGGTCTGGATGAATGTTTCTTCTTTATCTCCTAGGTGGTCGGACTTCCGTGCCGTTTGATTTTCTGTCAGTTCTGGGTTTTTTTTTTGTTTTTAAATTGTTGTTGTCCTTCTTTTGGTTGTGGGAGGAGGTGCAGTGTGTCTATCCATGCCTCCATCTTGGCTGGAAGCCCCAATGAGTAAATTTAAAGTGAATCAATCAAATTCTTAAAATTTTATATACCAGTAGTAAGGAATTTGAAAAAAATTATGAAAAAACATTTATAATAGCATGAAAATGTGTAAAATTTGGACAGTTAAATATAGTAAATAATGAACAAAACTTTAAAAACTGGGAAAGTTTTTGAAAAAAATTAGATACCTAAATAAATGGAGAGTTATGCCTGTTTTATTTTGTAAGATGCACTATTGATATTTGTCCATCTTTCTCAAAGTGATATATAGGTTAATATAACCCCAATGAAAATTCCAGCAAATATTTTTATAGCCTTTGATAAGTTCTTTATTTCTAAAATTTATTTGGAAATGCAGATAACTTAGGAATTGTCTAAATATTTTTAAAATAAAGAAATAAATTAGAGGGCTTAAAATGCCAGTTTCAAAATTTAGTATAGAGCTATTGCAATAAAAATAGTATATTGTTGATATAAAGGTGAACAAATATATCTTTGGAACATAATGGAGATTCTAGAAGTAGACTGACATATTTAAGCAGATAATTTTTGAGGAAGATACTAAATCAATTCAATGGGAAAAGGAAAAAGCAATCCAAAATAATTGTACTGAAATATCTGATAGCTACATGGGAAAAAATTTTGTGTCTGCCTCACATTGTACATAAGTATTAAGTTTATAAAGGTTATAGATCCAAACTTTAAAAGTAAGAGTATAAGTTAAAAATATCAGACCATATCTTTACAAACTTGGAGTATGTAAAGATTCCTAAATAAAATATAGAAAGAACTAAAAATGATAAAATAACAATTTGAAATTCACTAAAATGATAATTTGAAATTCACTAAAATGTTTGGTCATTCAAACACTGTTAAGTAAATAAATAGAAATGTGTCAAATGGAAAAGGCATTCACAACACCTATATGTGACTAAAATACATAATATATAAAGAAATACTACAACTCAATAGTGAAAAGGCAAATATCATTACCTTTCCCAACATATTTGACAAAGAACTTGGAGAAACATTTTACAAATATTATTGGCATATGAATGGCCAATATCATTATCAGAGTGCTCATTATCATTAGCTACTAGGGAAATGAAAATTAAAAGTACAGTGAGATATACTAACCTGCTAAAAAAGCTGCTTAAAGATAATAAAAACACCAAATGTTGGTGACTATATGAAACAACTAGAAGTCTCATAAATTTTTAATTTATTAATCATAAAATGTTAGAACCAAGCCTGATACCCCAGGAATTCCATTCGTACTTACTGATGAGAAATGAACACATATGTCCTCAGTATGACATGTGTCTGTCTGTGCATAGCAGCTTTATTGGTAAGAGTCACAAACAAGAAACAATGTAAATGTCTATTAACATGAAAACAAAATATTTGTGTCCTATTCATACAAAAGATTGCTGATGCACTACATAGACATGAGTGAATCTCAGAAACATTATTTTGAGGTAAAGTAGGCAGGTACGAAAATGTGCATTTTGTGTGATTCATTTACATAAAATGCAAAAAAGGGGCAAAAGTAATCTATGGTGAAAACAGAGATTTCAAAATGAAAACAGTGATGTGGGAGTCGGGTTGAGATTGACAGAAGGAAAAAAAGTATGGGTTATGTGGTTATACACACTTATCAGCATCCATTATGCTGAGCATTTAATGTCTATACATTGTATTCAAACTATGTTTTTGTTTTAAAAATTATTATAAAAATGCAAATGCATAAAAGAATTGACATTTCACAAAGAAAAACATATGAAGGGCCAATAAATGAAAAAAAAAAAAGATGCTCAGAGTCATTAAACATCAAGGAGAAACAAAACCACAATAAAATACCCACGCATCTACAAAAGTAGATATGTATGTCTGTATTTATACAGAGGGACACATATACACAGACATAACTATACAAGTACACACACACTCACATACATATTTAGAAAATACTTGTAGATATCCTTAATCTCTCCCTTAGGAAAAATATATTTAAAAATTATGTCAAAAGTATGTATTCAAGATCAAATTTCAGTGACCAATTATTCTCGAAAAGATTGGTGTCAATATATATCCCCATTAGAAGTAAAGTGTCATTTTTCCTCAACCTTGTAACACTTACATGTTTGACAATTTGATGTTTAATAGGGCAAAGGGTATATCTTCTTTAATTTAATTTATGAGTAACTCAAACACTTTCATTTGTTTATTCACTATATTATTTATTATATTATGGTAAATTTGTTTATGTTCTTAATCATTTTCTCTAAAGATTCTCTTCTTTAATTTTTTTATTCATTATTATTAAAAATGTTAATCCATGATCTGCAGTTAATACTATGCATAGTTTCCCAGTTCTTTGTTTTGCATTTGGACTTTTCGGTGTTATTCCAATATATTACTCTTTTGTTTATAGTTTCTCACTTGGTGTAAAGTTTAAAAAGGGCTTCCTGACTCCAATATATATAAATATTACTCTGGTGCTTTGGGTCATTATTATTGTTTTTGTTGTGGTTCACATTTTAAATATAACCCAAGTTTTGCTATAATCATTTTATAATTTAGGCATTGTGGAAGAAAAATTGCACCTTACCAGTTATCTGGCCAAGAAAAACTTTACTCAAGACTTTATTGCAATAGAAGAGAGAGACTACTATTGCAGTTAAATAGAAAGACACTGCATTGAGCTAGTGGAAAAGTACCAGATGATTTTGGAGGGAGATGTCAATGGGATTAGGCCATTAGTGTTTGCTGATTGGTTCTTATCATAGTTTGGCACTTACCTTCCCACACTGGGAAATAAGGTTCCTGTTTTTATTCTGATGAGTATATTTCAAAAAACAAATTGCTCCTAGGTCCTTGAGAAGACATTCCTGGGTAGTAGAAGATTTACATCTCAAAAAAGCAGAGAAAAAATTTCCAGTGTAAATATGCTAAAGTAAGTGCTCAGAGAAAAGGGAGAGCAGGGGCCAATAGTTGAGAAGAAACCGGTCTGAGCTTCAGTCAGGCTAAGAGGCACTTTGAAGGCTGGCTTGGTCAGCATTTGGTCTTTCCCTTTCTGCCAACACCAGCCATGGCCTTCTTTCTACTTTTTCCACTGACTTGAAATACTACCTTCTTCAATATTAATTTATTTGATAAAATTCTATTTCCTCCAGAATAAACTTTCAACTTAGTATAGCTTTTTATTACTTATTTTCAAATATTTTTTGACTATCCTCATACATTGCTTCCTTGAGACAAATTTTGGAGTAATTTTGTAAATCCCCCTTAAATACCTGTTTGGGTTTTTGATTGGAATTTTATGAGAGTAAATGTATAGATATACCTGGGAATATAAAACAGTATTACAAACAAGAGATCTTTTCTCACTATATTTTGGCCACATTACTAATAAAACAATCAGTTATAAAGCCTGCAGTCTTTGTAGTAGAATAAGTAAGATATAAGTATTTTACTCAACAGAATCATTATTACTTTTATAATACTGACTGCTCAATTATATCCATTTTAGTATTTACTGAAAAATGAAAAAATAAGCTTATAACCCAATCTTCCAGCCCTTCCAGTGATTTTGGAATGATCTAATTACATGTGTTAAATTTCTTTCTGCTTAAAAAAAAAGAAAAAATAATTTCAGTTGATATTCTCAAGATTTTTAATATATTTACCCACTTCTTTTTTTTATAAAGTCAGACTATATAGTCACTCAGATCAGATAAATATCTATTCAAAGATTGTATTTAATTTATTGGGTTAAATTGTTCACATACGACTGTTGCTTTAAGCAATCCACTCTTCTGTCCTTCTCCACATGGGCCTGAGACTTAGAATATCTCAAGCTTTGTAAACACATAGGCACACACATATGTAACTTATGTATTACTTCTCCATGTGGGTGGGGGGAAAGAATGTTTGCTGTTGCTCTGTCTATTTAGTAAAACTGCTTAAACTTTATAAGAAGGCAAAGTTTAACCGCTTTTTAAACTTTAAATAATTTAACAAGTAACATGCCTAATTTTTCTTTTCATAGCAATCTTCAAATCGTACTATGCCTATTAGCAAGAAGAATTTGCACTTTGTGCTCTACTAATCAGAGTCCCTAACAATATATTATTTCCCTCAGTATTATTTTTTGCCTTATGGGATTAAATGAATTAGTACATTTTCAACACTCAATTATCTTTATTGTGCAAAAATATTATACTAATGAAAACATTTAGTTGGTTTTGTTACATAATCAAATCATCATGTTCTGCATTACATTTTTCAGTGCATTTTGCATAATGAGGGTTAGAATCAACTAGGGAGCACAGACTCTAATGCCATTTTAGAAAATGTTTGATTATGTGTTGTGTTAAAGTGTTTTCCCTGACCCAATAGGCTAATTTCCAGATTCATTTAACCTTAGAATCTACAAAAAGCTTCCTGCAGGCATACCATTGAATATCAAAAGCAGGGTCATTTTTGTCTTGTGCATATGAATGCTTTTTGACAAGAAAAAAAATGGAGAATGTCATGTCCTTCATTTCATATTTCCAGTGAAGGGTTTTTATATGTTAAATTTGTCTCCACAACTTTGATTTCAGCTGATGATCTTGGTGTTTATGTTTTTATAACCCAATTAATTACTAATTACTGATTCTTTGAGTTTTAATCTGCCCTTTAAATATTCAGTTTAATAGCTCCAGGTAGTAAAATTGAAAGTGTTTCTTACTGATTTCAATGAGAATGGCTTACTCTGGAGATTGCTTCCTGTTGTAGGATTTGGAGCCAATCAATCTAAAAGAAAAGCTTTTCATGAAGATGATTAAAGAGTTTCAGTTGCTTGTTAGGCAAAGCAATTTACAGGAGAATTAGCAGTTTTTTAATCATTAAAGTTTTATACTAGTAACGTTCTACTTAGAATAATAGTCAAAGTCCCTATGATGACCTTTCCCCTTTACAGTGACCTTCCAGGCCCAGTATGATCTTAATCCTCATATCCATGACTTCACTTCCTACAACTCACCTTCATTCTCTCCCTGTCACACTAACTGCCTGCCTGTTCTTGGAACAAAAGGGAACATTGCCCAGTCACAGCCTTTGCACATGCTGTTCCTATTCTCTTAAATATTCTTCCCCAGAAATCCTCTTACTCAGTCCTTCATTTCCCTCAGGCCTCTACTCAAACAATGCTTAATATAAAATAATATTTTATAAAATAGTATCACTTCCCACATGTAGGGTCATGCTGGACATGGCTCCTCCAAAGTCCATAATGGAAGGCTGGTCAGAGGACCCCTGGCCAGAAGGAATGTGTATTGCTTTGGAAATGGATTATAATTCCTCCTTATTTCATTTTAGGAGCAGCTTCTTGTCCTGTGTGTCCGCTTCTTGACCTTTTCTCTTTGCCTGTACCCACTGAGGTAATGTAGTTTGGAGTCACATGCAACACATGTACCCCATTGTCTGGGACACCCCAAACCAAGTCTGGGACTCAGGGAGGTGTGGTCCTGCTTCACTGATCTGCTGCCCTCAGTGCTCCTCCGTACTCTAATGAGAGTAATCTAGGCTCTGCCTGCTCCATCCAGTCCTCCCTCTGGTTTCCTCGGTTTGTCCCAAGGAGCAGTTGAGATCCCGGGGCTTGACCTCCTCTATTACACCACATAATCATCAGTACTTACACTGTGATTTTCCTGTTATAGTTTTCTTCATAGAAGAAAATCATCAAATATTATCACACCATATATTACTATATTTTTAATTTTTTATTAAAAAGTTATTCTATGAAGGGAGGCATAAGGGGAAGAACACATTTTTTGTTCACTGAAGTTTTTTCAATCCCTGAAATAAGATGTTTGCATATACTAGGAATTAAATATTTGTTAAGTGAATTAATGAAAAATTAGTCAAAATCAAGTTGCCAAAGGAACTGTGTATTTCTATCTCCTTTCTTTCTTTTTTAGCATCAGATGGAGGGTCACGTGAGTAATAGAAGTAGGTGGTAAAATAAATGAAAGAAAATTCTACTTCTAAATACAATATTTTTGATGCTTTTCATGCTAAGTCTTGAGTTTAGAAAACAGAGGACACATGTAAGACAGGTCTTGATTATATTACATCTTAGCTCCACTAAAACCTAACACCTTTTGAAAACCTTCCAGCATTCAATATTGTTATTCTATAATAATTTATTTATGTTCTGAACTCTTTCATCATTCCCTCTACTCATGGAAAGATTAATGATTTACTTGTCCTTAAGGAAGTGGTTATGCAGTGGCTTGTGTGGGAGTCTTATGAGGCTATTCTCTGGCCCCCTTGTTTCTTCTCTAAGGTTCTTTACCATATGACCAGCTAAATGCTGGTAGAAAAGGCCAGAGGAGGCGCCAAATGGCATGACCAGTGATATGAGAGGTCAGAGGGTCTGCATGACCTGTCATAAGCTTGGGGAGGGACTGTCACCCTGGGGGCGGGTCCCACGGGCTGGTCCCACCCTACCGTTGTTTGTTTCTAGGTGCCTGGGGCTTTCCACCCTGGGTCTATCATTCCTACTCTGTATCTGGTCTGTCATTCCTACTCTGATCAGGTCTGTCCTAACTGCCTACCACAGATAAACTGGGCACTTGCAGTCTCCAGCTGCTTTGCTTTTATAAATGTTGCTGCTGCTGTTGGAGCCTATCCCTCTGTCAAAAGCTGATTCTGCTCTTACCACCTTATACTGAGAACCAAAATCTTTCTTTTCCTTCTAAACAAACAAAACATAGAGACGCTGTCTCTCCATCACCAGTCTGCTCTAGCTCCACGTCACAATCAGTCTCCCACCCAGATACACCTACTCTAGTCTCACTACCTATCATTGGTCTCCCACCCAGGTACACTTGCAAACTAATAATGGGGTTGTAAAGGCCAATCAGTCATTTTTTTCTTTTTCTGTCAAAGAGAGAGAAAAATCCTTTGTAAGCTTTTTTTCTATTGAGACACCCACTTGGGATTGTCCAATATAACACTCCCAGTCTTTTGGTTTCCCACGTGGAAGCTAAAATTTAGCAGCTTTTACAACCTTGCATTAGGAAACATCTGTCATACCATTCATAGAGGCTGAGTGAGAGAAACAATTCAGTCCTTTTCATATTTCCCATTTCATTACTATAGTTCTCTTGATTCTCTTAGTTTGAGGATTGGGAAATCCACAAACAAGCCTAATTTAATCTTGGCTACTTTGTCTTTTATACTTTCCCCTTAGTTGGGAAGTAGGGGAACACTTTTACCTTTCAACATTATATCCTCTGAAGTGGATCTTGATTCTTCAGTCTTCCCAAACCACCCAACTCACCTTCAGGGACAAGTGGGTAGGAAGCAGAACAAGAGTGAAGTGAACTCTAATATAACTGAAAAAGTAGAAACTGATGTAGAAATTTATCAGTAGAACTGATATAGAAAAATTTAGAAATTCTGAAGTGTTTATTTCCTGAACAATTTGCATTAGTTGCATAATCACCATTGAACTAGATTTTATATAGTTTGATCACTCATGGACAATGTACCTGCCTAGGAACCAAGAGTAGATATACTTGAAGGCATTTGTTCCCTGGTTTGAGATGAATTCTGGCCAATGGAAGAGGGCAGTTAGGTATAGCAATTGGGCAATTAGAGACATAACATAACAGGTTGAAGTAGAATGAATACTTATTTATGTACCCCAAAAGTTCCTATGTTAAGGCCTAATCCCCAATCTAATGGGATTTGGAGAGGGGCCTTTGGGAAGTGATGAGGTCATGAGAATGAAGCTCTCGTGGATGAAACTAGTGCCTTATAAAAGAGACCCTACCACGCTTCCTCACCTCTTCGGCCATGTGCAAACACAGCAAAAAGGCATTTGCCTATGAACCAGCAAGTGGGCTCTCACTAGACATCAAATTTGTCAGTGCCTTGATCTTGGACATCTGAGCCTCCAGAATTATGTGAAATAAATATTTGTTTTTAAGTCACCCAAACTATGTATTTTGTTTTAGCAGCCTAAATGAACTAAGACCAAAATCTAGCTACAGAAGTGCCTCCTCTGAAACAATGTCTTTCCTGTTGAGTATACCTAACCATCTAACCTTGAAATTGTCGCTGCATGGTTGGAAACAAAAAGAATGGTGAGGCTTCTATGTTTTCCATACAAAGGTCATTCCTGTTCTACGTAATATGAAGTAACATTTGCTTTGAACATCTCCACATTCACCATTAACACTTTTCTTGGAAATGTATTGTATTATTTGAGGTTCTGCAGACAAACTAGTAGAGCATGTGCATGTATACACACATACTTTCATATCCATATCCATATGTATGTAGAGTAGGATGTTTATATATGCCTATATATTATAACTTATGTATGTTTATATGCCTAAATGCCAATGGCTTTGTTCCACTCCAAAGGCTGACTAGCTTAAGAACCAGAAAGCCAATGTTTCACTTTGAGTCCAAAGCTAAGAAAAAGCCAGTGTTCCAGTATGAAGGGCCTGAGGCAAGAAGAAATCTCTCTTCCTGGGGGGATGGTCAGCCTTTTTCTTTTATTCAGGCCTTCAGCTGATTGAATGAGCTCTCTATACACATTATGAAGGGTGATCTGCTTTACTTAGTCTACAAATGTAGCTGTTAATCTCATCCAAAAACACCTCCACAAGCACACCCAGAATGATCTTTTACGAAATATCTAAGCAAACTATGACCAAATTAAGTTGACACATTAAATTAACCATCAGAACATAAACACAGAGAAGGATTTAAGAAATTGACTCGTGCAGTTATGGAGGCTTAGCAAGTCTGTAACCTGAAGGAGTCGGCAAGCAGGCTGGAGACCCAGAGAAAAGGGGCACTTCAATTTTAAAGGCAATCTGTTTGAAGAATTCTTTGTTGCTCAAAAGAGGTAATTCTCTGTTTTATTAAGGCCTTCAACTGGTTGGATGAGACTTGCCCACGTAGTGGAGGGCAATCTGCTTTATTCAAATTCCAACTATTTAAATGTTAATTTCATCCAAAGTCAGATTTACAGAAACTTCCAGAATAATGTTTGACCAAATACTTTTTTGGACATTATAGCCCAACCAAGGTGATACATAAAATTATCCATCACAAATGTCTTTATTTGTTGAGACATTTTTGTCTGCAAGAGATACATATACAATTCAAACTAATATAATAAATATGTGTGTCTCTCTCTCTTTTTGTGTGTGTATCTCTATTGGTGTGTGTAATGTAACACATGGGTAGTGTAGCCTAAGAATTCCAGAGCTAACTGATGACTTGTGATCTCTTTGTATTCTCTCTCTTTGAATTGGCTCATTACCTCCTACTGTATATGGCTTCCTCTGAGTGTTAGTAAAGAACATGGCTGCAGATTTATACATACGTATATCATCCTGAAGTTTAGTAATCCTGTATGAGAAGAAAGAGTTTAGAGTCATTAAAGCACTTTGCTTATTTCTGGGGAATTGTTCATACTATTAAGTCCTACCTCTCTGAGATTAAAGCTGAAGACTCACTTTTCCAGCCTCCCTTCCAGTAGGTTTTATCAAGAATGTACACTCATACAAAAAACAAGCAATAATAAAAATTGCTTCAGAAGAGAGTGATGTAAACAAATGAGCCTTAGACAGAATCTGTTTTTGGCTACACTGAGAGCCGTAGACTCTGGCTTACTTGGGGGCAATAGAGTAGATTATGGCATCCATCAGGTCGTGGCCACTTAGTGATTATGTACTGAGTGCCAACTCCTTTTCAAGCCTGTTCTGGGGGATTGGAAAGGAGCTGTCTATGAGGTCTCTGCAGGAGTAGTCTTGCGACAAGGTTTGGGCATTATTCTTTGCAGTGTGTCCTCCAAAACAAACTCTCTGGCCCTGAAAGATATACTCTAAAAGGTTTATTTTCCTCTTAAAGAAATTGCAGTGTTTCTATTAAGGCTCTGAATGATGCAGAGAGCTTTTCTGTTTCATTATCTTGCTATTAGATTTTGATTCGACTGGCATAAGTTATATGTACAGCCAGAGCCAAAATAGGTGGTCAGGATAATGAGTAGTATGATTGGCTAGATTTTGGTCACTCCCTTGCCCTTGTGGTTGGGAAGGTTGAATATTGCGATTGGCAGCTACACAAGAATCACATAGAGTGAGGACAGGCAATTATACAAATGAGAGAGGAATGTTTTTCTAGAAGAAGTGGGAAAGGAATTCTGAACAACAACAAACACCCAACATAGAGCCTGATGGTGAAAGTGGCTAATTAATCATTTAACATTTTCCTTTACTCTTAAGAATCAAGTAATGGAGGGAATTTGGGAGTGGAGGCAAGGGTGGAACATCTAGGGCTGGCTTACTTTGTGCTTTCTTCTGAACATCTCAGAGTTTGGATATTCTGTGATTATGCATTTTCCAGCATTGTACTATGGAAGTACAGTGGTGAATAAAGCACGTATTAATGATCCTAGGACCTCATGCAAGGACACAAATAATTAAATCAGGTATTGCAGTACAAAGTGAGAAGTGCAATGTTAATAAAATTATGGGATGAACAAAAACAAGGCAGACAATACCAATTTTGAAGTCTAATAAAAGAACTTTCTAAAGAAAGTGATATTGTTCTGAATTTGGAGTCAGGCAAGAACTAATTTCAAATTCCTGTTCAGGCTCTGGCCAGGTGGCTCAGTTGATTTAGAGAATCATCCTAATATGACAAGGTTGTGGCTTCGCTCCATAGGCAGGGCATATTCAAGAACCAACCAATGAATACATAAATAAGTAGAACAACAAAATTGATGTTTCTCTTTCTCTCCCTTGCTCTCATTCTAAAGTCAATAAATAAAAATAAAATAAAAATTCTGTTCAAATACTAGCCAGGTGTACTCAGGCCTGTTATTCAATGCAGCCCCAGTCTCCTTATTTGTGGGATGGGTGAAATAATAGCTCCTCTCATAATTGTCATGGTGACATGATATAACCCATGTAGAGTCTATAGCCTGGTACAGTGGGCACTTAATGAACTTTTCTAAAAATGACTTTTCTTTAATTTTTCTGGGTGAATGTAATAAGACAACTCATGCTTAAGTAAGAGAAATTCATATGGACATTTGCAAAGATAATATGTGATCTTTGAGGAACTAAATGAGTGAGCTAGAGAGAAGACTAAACAAGAACAAAGTCAAGTTAAATATCTGTACTTTAGCCTCAAATTCACAAAAAATAATACAATAACTTCAAGGTGCTAAGTGACATTACCAATTTTGTGTTTAGACAGATCACTTGGGCTCCATGTGTTCACTGGACCACAGGAAGACATAGTTATGACACTGATCAGCAAACTTGGATAGGAGGTGATTTGCTGGTCAGCTCGATTGAAGTAGTAGAATGGATAAAAGAGCTTACAAATAGGAGAAGATATCTGGAAGGTTTAACTTACAGAGTGTACAGATTATATTTGTTATGGGAGAACACTGTGGTGAAGAAATTGTCCCATCTTCTGGATTGAGAAACTAATTGGATTGTGGAGGCATTCATTGACATAGAAAATCTTGGAGGACACTGTTGGGAAAAGGAAGTCCATAAACAAAGTAAAGAGTTGAATACATTGAGTATGAAGGTGCCTATATGAACAATAGGCTTTAGATGATTCTGATGCTCTAGAGAAACCTCTCCTTTGGGCAGATGGAGTTCATCAGTACTTGGATCGTAATTGGTGGGCATTTGTGAAATCATTCTGGGAAAAAGGTTAATGTGATGAGCATTGGAGGACCATTGAAGTAATTAACTTCAAGAATAATTCAGTTCTTTCTCCTGTAACAAGAGAGAAAAAAGAAAGGATACATTGGATGTAGGAAATTGTTACTAATACATAAAAGATGCTGGTGTACTTTGAAAGCCATAGAAATTATTGTTTCAGAACTATATCTGTTTTGTGCATTCAAATGTCTATGATTTAAGTGTGAGTCAAGGGCAAAGTGATTTTTTAATTCCTTTTTATTGACATTGTTGTGATAACACCTCTATTTTTATGTGAAATATTAGGTTTTTTATACTCTCCAAATCAATTACATCTTGGCTGCCACTGTTACTTTAAAATTATTTTCACTTGAGCCTTGAAGCATTCCAAGATACTGTAAACTTCCAACCGTTTTCAAACATTTTCCTGTAGTACTTAATGATCACAGTTGTCTCTTCATGTGTGTGTTTGTGGGGTTGTAAGTGGTGAAAAGAGGAGGCCATTCGTGTATTGGCACAAGAGTTTCAAATAGTGAACCCCAGATATTTATGAATACAGCAATGAAAAAGAACAACAGTTGTCTGTTAAACTTGGAAACAAAATCTGAAAAGCTTATCATTGTTTAAACTTAACTAAGTTTACTATGATAATATTGGCATCAGTGTTATGTTAATATTACATGAAAGAAATTAAATTTTTAGCCACAGGCTATTAGGAGAAAAAGAGCTGATTTCCATGTTTGAGTGTACAGTACCTTACTTTAAATGAGCACAGAAACTTAGATTTGAATTGAAATGACATCAACATGGATATACCCTATCAACTTGGGGTTGTATCTGCACTCCCATACTCTTTTACAATTTGCAAAGGGGATGTTATTGCAAATGTTATTTTTTTCCAATAAAGAGACAGCTCATTAGATCTCATTACTAGTCAGCAGCTGTCACAGAATATAGATTTTCAACTAGGAGCAATACATCTTTTTCACAAATGCTTTCACTGAAAATGTGGGAAAGATCTATTCCATTGTTAACCTACAGCAACATTATACATGGCTGCACTTACACCTTTGGCTTTTCTGCAGAATATTTCATAGTTTAGGGACTTTAAGTTGAATAATTCAAGTTTCTTCTAAACATAATGACCGAAGCTTATAAATTTTTAAGGGGACATTAAAAGTATGTTTTGCACCCCTACCAGTAAGATGTTATTCTGAAATCTGGATAAGTTCAATAAATTGACAAATATGTTCTCTGTATATTCTTTGTACAAGGACACGGAGGATATAAAAAATAAAAAACAACCTAATTTTAGTCTGTAGAAAAATATTCTACTAACATGAGACTTAAGGATTGCAGTGGAAAGCCAATGTGAGGTGAGGCCAGTGTCATTGTAAATGCCAGGCCAGGGTGCAGGACCCCTACCTGTGAGGAATGGAGATGGGCTTGCTCAGAGGGAACACCGGCTTCAGAGGAGAGTGGTCGGAAAGGGAAAATGTTAGTAATGGCTGAAGGAACAGAAAAATTAAGTTTGAAAGTAAAAGAAAATGGATATGTGAAAGTTGCAACTGTATATTTCTGTAGGGACATGACATTTTACATATAAAGCAAGAGTTTGATAGGATTTAAGATAAATAATTCCAAAGAAACTTTCCAATATTTATAAAAATGTTGTATCTATAAAATATCAGGTGTTGCAGCCAACACTCTTCATCAAACACTCTCCGTCGTCACTCTCCTCCAAGCTCCAAACCATTAAACTGTTACAAACTTTCGTGTATACAAATCCGATGTTTTCTGCCTTCGACTTTTTCCTCCTGATGCCTGAAAGGCCTATCCAATTACATATTAAGAAATGACCTATAATTTCCTTCATTTAACCAAAAATAGCTATTTAATATCATTTTCAGGTGACTGTACTACATTTCATTTCTTTTTTTTACTAACATTTTGATTCATTAAAAATTAATCTGTGGACAACAGTAGGATGATTGCAGGGGGAGAGTTATAAGGGGGTAAATGGTAATGGAAAAATACAATAAAAATAAAAATACATTCAAAAAATAATAATAGGTCCTCCCAAAAAATTAACCTCTGGAATGAAAATCCCCTTTCTCTCAAAAAATTAAGCATTTATTGTGGGTAGATTTTTCAGATGATATGAACAAAAGAAAGATTATATCTTCCTTGTTCCATAAAAACTGAAATTGATTGGCATCTTATCATATTTCACTTCAGGAGGAAAAAATAATAACTATAATTGGGGTTAGATCTGATAGGATTCATCCAACTGTGTTCATTAATCACTTGACTCTCCACCTGAAATATAGGCTTTAAAATAAAAGGAAAGAGAAAGGAGTGATATTTCTTGCTCTACTCACTACATGTTGCTATCTAGAATGTCCTACAAGTTAGCTTAGGATGGGTGCTGCTTTTTCAGGTGTCCATAGTAACAGTCTTTCACAGGTTTTTAATCATTCCATCTTTCTAAAATCCATTTAGAGATAGCACAGTCTATGACACAATGGAAATACAAGGGGGGACCAGCCAAAAAAAGATGGAATTATCATCTGGAGGGTGGGCCCCTTGTAGTACAGGCTTCCCCCCAACCTCAGGTGAGTGTTCTGGGAACCCATCTGTATCAGTGAGCCAACTGGTGCTGTTGTGAGAGGCTGCATTTGGCTTCAGTGAATGTTTTTTTAAGACTCTTTCAATGTGTTCGCCCATGTCACGATGGATGATTTACAAGTGCACCTGGCCACACTACATAGTGCGTACAGCAGGTTTTCACCAAAAACCACATGACCCTTGTGCCCCACCCTCACTATTCACCAGATCTCACGGAGGGATGTTTTTTTGTTTCCCTGAATGGAAAAAGTCCTCAAAGAGAAACATTTTGCCAATGTGGAAGAGGTGAAACAAAATATCTGATATTTGAGAGCAAAGCCTCAAAGAGTTAAAGACTGAGTCTTAGTGGAAGGTGAGCTTGTATGTATATATATACACATACATGTATATAACTGATTTATCAATCACTGATTCATTTTCTTACAATAGATTACAAGTTTTAGTATGTTTTTCTTCTTGATTGTTATCATTTTTTCTATGTGTATATACTATTTGTTTATTTTTCTCCAAGAAACTGGAAAAATGTATTACTCTACTGATTGTTACTTTTAATGTAAACTTTTAAAAATTATTATTTTAAATTATCTAGTCAATATCTATTAGCTTCCACAAGAAACATATAAAAGAGCATAATTTACCTTTTTTAACTCAATATTTTGTTGTCATGAAATATATTTTAGATTCTGATAATATAATTATATTAACTTTTATATTTTCTCTTTTAAAGTTTATTAATAAATCCATTAAATATAAAACCATATTATAATATTGTAAAGCTTTTATATCCTGGTTTAGTGTTCAATATTAACCCCTTTAGGATGCCATTTTTTAAAATTCTGATGCATTTTCCAGTCTTTTATTGGTTTTACAATTCATTTATGTTTATTCACATTATAAAAAACTGTATCAAATTTGTATTATCAATAAGCCTCCTGCTCAGTAGTAGGCTATAAATAGTTAAGTTTGGAAGAGTGAAAAGGTGAGTGCAGATTTCTCCCTGAGCAGGGGTCAATGCCCCTAACACCAATGTTGCTCAGCGTTAACTACATATCAACATTCTTCCAGGTGTAATTATTAATTTATAGTAAGTTATTACCAGTTTTAAAATTAATTAACATAATCTTTTCTTGTGTCAATTAATTTTCCTTTCACATTATGCTCTTATTTTTTTCACATCTTTAAATTTTTTTCACACAGTTTATATTTTGTTTCACTTTATTGAAAGCACAATGTAGGTACTTCAAAAAACATATTGCTTTCAATAGTAAAACATTTAAAAACAAATATATATTCATTCTTAAGAATAATTTTTGCTTTTTCTTTAATTTTTTTATTGTTTAATTATAGTTGTCCCCATTTTCCCCCATTACTCTCCCCTGCTCCACCCATCCCCCCACTCCCACATTCAATCCTCCCCTGCCCCACCCCACCATAGTATTTGTCCACAGGTCCTTTATACATGTTCCTTGACTTGACACTTCCCCTTCTTTTCTTCATTATCCCCCTCCCCACTCCTCACTGGTCACTGTCAGTTTTTTCTTTATTTCCATGTCTCTGGTTCTATTTTGCTCACTTGTTTTGTTGATTAAGTCCCACTTATAGGTGAGATCATATAGTATTTGTCTCTCACTGCCTGGCTTATTTAACTTAGCATAATGCTCTCCAGTTCCATTCATGCAGTCACAAAGGGTAGGAGCTCCTTCTTTCTTTCTTCTGCATAGTATTCCATTGTGTAAATGTGCCAGTTTTTTAATCCATTCATTTACTGTTGGGCATCTAGGTTGCTTCCAGCACTTGGCTATTGTAAATAATGCTGCTACAAACATTGGGGTGCATAGGTCATTTTGGATTGGCATTTCAGGGCTTAGGGTTTAATCCCAGCAGTGGAATTGCTGGGTCAAAAGGCAGTTCCTTTTTATTTTTTTAGGAAATTCCATACTCTTTTCCCTAGTGGCTGTACCAGTCTGCATTCCCACCAATAGTGTATTAGGGTTCCCTTTTCTCTGCATCTTTGCCAGCACATATTGTTTATTGATTTGTTTATGATGGCCTTCTGACTGGTGTGAAGTGGTATCACGCTGTGGTTTTAATTTGCATGTCTCTGATGGCTAGTGATGCTGAGCATCCTTTCATATGTCTCAGGGCCCTCTGTATGTCCTCCTTGGAGAAGTGTCTGTTCAGGTCCTTTGCCCATATTTTAATTGGATCATGTGTCTTCCTGTGTGTGGAGTCATGTGAGCTCTTCATATATTTTAAAGATCAAACCCTTGTCCAAGGTATCATTGGCAAATATATTTTCCCATATGGTCAGCTCCCTTTTCATTTTTCTGATGTTTTCTTTAACCATACAGAAGCTTTTTTTAAAAAAAGATTTTATTTATTTATTTTTAGAGAGGGGAAGGGAGGAAGAAAGAGAGAGAGGGAGAGCAACATCAATGTGTGGTTGCCTCTCATGTGTCTCCCACTGGGGACCTCGCCTGCAATCCAGATATGTGCCCTGACTGGGAATTGAACCAGCAACCCTTTGTTTCATAGGCTGGTGCTCAATCCACTGAGGCACACCAGCCGGGGCAGGCAGAAACTTTTAAATTTGATGCAGTACCACTTGTTTATCCTTTCCTTTATATCCCTTGTTCTAGGGGACATATCAGTGAAAATATTGCTGTGTGGAATAGCTGAGATTTTCCTCCCTACTTTCTCATCTAGGACTTTTATGGTGTTACAACTTATATTTCAGTCTTTTATCCATCATGATTTTATTTTTGTGTATGGTGTAAGTTGGTAGTCAAGTTTCCTTTTTTTGCATGTACCTGTCCAGATTTCCCAATAGCAAACTATGCCTATATCTCACAGTATATCTTCTCCTTTTTTTAAAAACAATATTTTATTTATTTTCCAAGAGGGGAAGGGAAGGAGAAAGAGAGGAAGAGAAACATCAATGTGTGGTTGCCTCTCACGTGCCCCTTACTGGGAACCTGGACTGAATCCCAGGCATGTGCCCTAGACTGGGAATCAAACCAGTGACCCATTGGTTCACAGGCTGGTGCTTAATCCACTAGCCAGGGCTCACAGTATATTTTTATACAATTTCCACACTATATCTTCTTCTTCTTTCTAATTTACTAATTCTTTCATGTTTGCATAAGTAAAGTTTCTCTTTGATCTGGTATTAATCTCAGAACAGAGTGTGGAGATCATTTTAGGGGTCTTTGTTTTCTGGAATATTGTTAAAATTGTACTCTTCCATGATGTCAATGAGGACATGTGATACAGTTCACAGTTTCTGTTAAGCAATTCAGCCAATTACATAATATTTAGCTACTTCTCAGTAAGGGAAGTTATTTTCCAGTCTTCATTTGTCTCCTTTAATCTGGTAACATTTGATACATATTTAGAAGAAAATCTTCAACTGATAACTTTGTATATCATTATTTTTCAGTTTCTAATACTGATGCAAGATCAGGTCTGAGAAATCTGCAGAAAGCCTCTCAAGCTCTCATCTTACCTAGCAATGGTTTTGGTTTACTCTACTTCTACTTTTCAACTTTTTATTTATGCTTTCTTTTTTTAATTTTTGTTTTTATTTTTACTTATTTTGTTAGTGATATAGCTGACAATAAATTTTGAAAACTTACAATTAAGGGTTGGCTCTAAGTGATTTATACAGATTATCCAAGGCCAGATGATAAGCTATATATGGAAATAAAAAGGAATAAGCTTAGCAAGAAGACTGGATGGGTAGAATTTCTGAGTATGGGCAGAATGAGTGTTTTTTCAGGTTTAGTGACGGTGTTAACTGAAGTACAATGTTGTTTATTCTTAGTACCCGGATAGCAACTCATAAAACAGCCACAGGTTGATCCAAAAACCCCTTGAAATTCTTACACACTGTTCACATAGAGCATCACTCAGGAATCTGAAAGTACCCATATCTTTTAGTAGATAAATTGAATAAATTTAATTAAATTAATTTTAATAAATTGCAATATGGTTGGTTCCCTTCTTCAATGTTGAGCTTGTGTATAGTCAGTGTGATCTTTTAAAAATGTAACGTGGAGATTCTCATGGTATTTAGAGTGAAACTCTAATTTCCTCCAGGACCTCCAAGATCTGACCCTCTCTCTCCAATTTCATCTCGGTACCACCCTGTCCCTAGCTCACTATTCTTCAGCCAAAACTGGCTGTTCTGGTGTTCTTGCAACAGCCAAGCATACTCATTTGCTTTATTCCTGCATGAAAATTGCTTCCTCAGGCACTTTTCTGGTTTCTCATCCTTAAATTCTTCTTCTTTTTTTTTTTTTTATTGTTGGTCAAGTACAGTTGTCTGCCTTTTCTGCCAACCACTCCTCCCCACCCCAGCCATCATCCTTAAATTCTTAACTCATATATCACCTCCTGGGAGAGGCCTTCTTAATAGACACCCTAGCCAGTACTCTTTCCTATGTGGTCACCTTCCCCACAGTATCTTCCTCATTGGTAATTGTCTTGTTTATTACCTGATATGGCCCTTCCGCAACAGCAGGTAAGAATCTTGAGAGCAGGTGCTTGTCTTCCTTCTTCATGGCTGTGAGAAGTGAAGATTCGTTGAGTGAGTGAATGAGTGAATGGATGAAGTGATGAATAAGGCACAGGCACAGATCCTCAGGTGAAGGATGAAGAGCCATTGAGGACTGAATTGTTGAAGACTCCAGGGTCCCAAGGACATTTTTCATTTTATTGAAACACTTTTCCAACATGGTAAACATATGCATGTAACATATCACAATTAGTTAAATAATGTCATTAACTTTAAAATTTTTATAGCCAACAGCAATGCCTATCATGCCTTCTACCACTGGTTCAATTTTAGAACAAAATGATTCAAATATAAACATCAGCCAACCTAATCATTACCATAACTTTTAACACAGCTTAGCTATTAAACAAAGCACAACAGCAGTCAGAGGGATGAATATTAGGGAAAAATTTCCCAGAAAGTTGTGAGGATCTCGATTATTGAGCTCCAGATGTAATTTATTCAAGTAGATGCAGATTCTTGACAATAAACTGTGGTTTAACATCTGCTGAGTTGTTCTTTTTTTAATGCAGATATGGCGAATGCTTTTATAGGGTAAGCAATTATTTATCTATTCTGAAGGATTCAGTATGATGTATTTTGTAAATCTTGGAGAATCACTAGTGCCTAATTCAACTTAATAAATTTGGGGGTCCTGAATATATTTCATTATATATTTCATTTGGGTTGGTTTTAATCTGAAAGTTTTAAAAATAAAATTGTGTTAAGCTTACAATGTTATAATTTTGCAAAGCAATATAGATTCATTGGGATATATTTCATCTATATGGAAGATATCATTCAATATATAAAAATTATTTAATGCATTGAAATTAAAATGGCAAATAATAAAACTGGTAAGAATGTTCACATATTAATATCAATATTTATAGTGTATCTAAGTCCAAGAAATTATTAAAGAGCTAGTGAATAAATGAAACTAGCATTATAAAAGTAGCACCTAGATTCACACACAGAGGTTATTATGTTTGTTTCATTTCTCTTTGCTTTGAGAAAACATTATTAGCCTACTTAGTGATGTTATACTTTTCTACCATTGTCTACATAAATAAGTGAGATCAATTAGATAATTATAGGTGCATTTATTATAATAATTTTCTTTGAGTTTAAGCTTGCCATTTAGCTCACTAAACCATCCACATTAGTATAATTAGAAGCAGATATAGCAGCATGGTATATAACAACCTGCATTTTTGATATTTGTTACTTGAAGGATTTACTTTCTTCATTTATTTTCATTTGAATGATTTTGTTGGATTTTGGCCAATAAATAATGGATATTTTATTTCTAAGGCAAAGTTTTTCACCTGTTGGAAATCATATAAAGGCCCATCCCTTCTTATTCACAGCCTGATGAAAAAGTAGTTAATGAATTTTTACTAGTGGTTAGCCAAACTGAGAAAATTATATCTAATCTGTGATTCCCTGTTATTTTAGGTGTTTTGTATAACAGGAAAACACTACTAAGACTATGAACACCATGTTTACTGGTGAATTTCACTATCTGTTTCACGCCAAGCTACAAAACTACTTTAAAGAAGATGGCTCTAGTCTTTTGTTCCCTGTCCTGCCCTGTCCTTTCCTTTGCTCATCTCAAAATTAGGGCATATTAGCATTAGTGCATGAGCACTTTTGTCCATCGCAGTTAAGAAAACTAATTTTAGAGCCAAATATTAATCTAAACACCATGTCTACATCTGCATTCAGAAGAACTTATATCTGCCCTGTCTTGACTGGGTGTTTCTGCTGACTCGTTAAATCATTGTAACACGTAGTTCGCTCAGTAAGGACACAGACTCTAAAAGCCACGCTCAAAGTTCTGTCAAGTCTGTAATTTATCAATGGATGAACTACCGTGTGCTCCACCCTTTATATTTGCAATGTAGCTACTGATATCCTAAATAAGACCTTAGAGCTCTTAATGAAAAAATTGGTGTCCTTTTCCCCAAGACTTTTAAGAAATAGGGTTGAGATAAAGGTATGTACTCAGATACTGTTTAGATCACATTTATCCAAACTGTCTTTGAGGAGTTGACACCCTTAATTCTCTTCAGCTCTTATTTTTGTCAAAACATCTCCCTGGCCCAGGGTTATTCATTATTACACACAGTGCAGACTGTTAGTAACAATCAATTAAGAGTCCCTTGGCCTTTTATGGACAACATCCTAATCAAGAACGGCCAAAATTATGCTGGCCACAAACTCTGCCAAATTGACCATTAGCCACTGATAATTTGTTTCATTTAAAACCTCTATTTGCAATAAATGACCAGTTCCAACAAGACACAGTAATAATGTGTTATTTAGGTGCTTTGGTACCTGTGCTTACAAAAACTAATTCTTGTACTTCAACCATGTCTGTTCTTACACAGATATTGACTAAATTTCAAGGTTAAATAACAAGAAGTCGTGCAATAAACAATAACCTCATTATTCAAAGTCGGAAATCCTTGGCAGTAAGTGCATATTAAGAGAATGATTTATAAAGGGAAACTAGTAAAAGCCATAAGTAGTCATTTTATCATTTACTACAAGGGAATACTAATACGAAAAAAATGTCAGACACATCCTCAAAAAAAGCCTGTCTCACATCAACTAAATACAAGCAAAGAATAAAACGTAGGAAGTTATGTTTCCAAATAAAAAGAAGACCCTTGAGAGTTAAAACCATATGTGCATAAACTAGGCAGGATCCCAAGACTACCAAGATTTTTAACTGGTTTAAAAATAAAATGTTACCCTGTGCATTGTGACTCAGTGGTTTGGGCACCCTCCCACACACCAAAAGGAGACTGCCCCTTGGATTCTGGGTTGTGGGCTCCATCCCCAGTGCGGGCACTTGTGGAAGGCAACCAATTGATGTTTCTTTGTCACAAAATGTTTCTCTCCCTCTCTTTCTGCCTCCTTTTCCTTCTCTCTAAAATAAAATAAAATCAATTTCATGAATGAATGAATGAATGAATGAATAAATAAGTAAAATGCGACCGAAATGCAAGCTTATAGTACTTGATTACGCTTTAACATGCTGATCTCTATCGTTAGACTGTGAAATTCTAGAGGTCAGGAACTCCACAATATGTTTTATAGCACTTGTTGTTTAAATGCAGAGCGGTATGCAACTTACACTCTCAAGAGCGGAATCCACCATGTTTCCTACAGGCCACGTGCAATTGGGAAGAGCCATTGGAACAGCTCAGTGTCATGCTCCTTGGGACTCACCTTCTGTGATACCTAACTTCTTCCCCAAAATTATTTTTGAGAAAATTTGGATTTTACTTTCTTTAAGGTTTAAAAATAGTTGAACAATTACAGTTGATAATATAATATTAATCATATCATCTGTAAATCTTCTGAATTGGAATCTTAAATTTCATTGGTAAGTATAAAAAGATGGCCCATTTCTTATAGACAAGAAATTGCCCATTTCTTATAGGCAACGTGAAGCAATGCTATTGTTTTGTTTAGAAGTATTTAAAATGTAAAAGCTATAACAACAGTGACTTAATTTATGTTTGTATGTAATACTTTTTAAATATACCCTTGTACATAATTCTGTCTTTTAAAAAGACATTCAGTATTGTTCATTTTAACACACCCTCAACCACATGAGTAAATGGTTAATACTGTTAAGCAAACAGCTGCCATCACCAAGACCTTCACTTTGCACTTTCCCTCACTGTCCAGTATCTATTAAGCATTTCACCTTCAGTGCCTCACTATTACTTCAACTCCAAAATCTTAATTTCATTATTTTCTCAACGAATATAGTTTCCTACACATACATCTATTGATAGCATTATTACTCTTTTAGAGATCCAAGGCCCAAACTTGAGTTTTCTTTTATCTTCTCTAATTCCTTGTCAAGACACTTGAAAAACTCTCTTTGCCTTGGATTTTCTCTCTTTAGCTTTACTTAAAAGCAGATCAAATTTTATCTACTGTATCACTTTTTTTTCATAGTCAAAACTTTATTTTCTAATTATAATTTCTTAGAATTCTAAAAATTTTGCAGGAAAAATGATTAAAGTCATTTTAGGTTTTCCTCCAGAAAAACATAGGGGAAAAATTAGATGATAAAAAAAAATGCTTGGATTTGGAATTAACAGTTAAGTTAGAAAATAAAAGATGCCCTACATTGTAAAAATATCTCTTTAAAATTTTTAAAATTAGAATTTTTTTAATTTTAGAAATGGAAAGATTTTGTCAATAATGTATATGTCTCTTTGACCTTCAAGGACTTGCGCTTTGCAGAACACACTCCAGTTTCATGGTTTTTCTGTACCGTCATGGTTTTACACAGCGCTGTTGTTAGTGGTGCTCCACTGAATTTCCAAGACAAGATCTCTTGAGGAAATTTTGATTTCTATGTCTCTTTCTCAGATTAAAAATGTTTTAGAATTACAGCTTGTATGATTACAAATGAAAAAGTTAGAATTTGGAGTTATTTAAAAATAGGTTTTCAAATTACATTAGTGACAACTCATCGAAATGTCAACTTTTATAATTTTATGACCATAGACCATTTATATTACTTCCTCCTCCTGAATATAATAAGTAAATAATTTGTAGGTGTCATTACAATAGTAAGTTAGAAAAATCTGAGATTAAAATTGAAATATTAAAACTAGAACACCTTAGGTCTAAAAGCTTGTACATAATAATTAAAAACTTTCATTTATCAAACATTATAACACATGAGTTCTTATTCAGAAACTAAAGTAGTTTAGGATATTATTAAAATTCTTTAAAATGTTTTGTCATGTCATGGGCCTCCCAGAGCCATCCAACTTGTACACTAATTATTTTTTCTTGGCTACATGCTGTTTTAATTACATTCATTATTTCTGTCATTCTGCAAAATCTTATGCATGGGAGTGCTGGTGGCCTGGTGCATAACCATTCCTTTTTCCTGCTGTGTTAATGGCTTAAGTCCAAGCTGAGGTGCAAATGAAATGAGTTTAGAAGGCTAAATTTGGCTCCCAGTTAATTCACTTCACAAACCTACTACCTATTTTTTTGTCATAAGTTGGCTCAATTACAACTCTATATTCATAAAGAACCCAAAAGTTAGACTGGAATGAGTAAACTTTTATCCTTAGTGATTGTCAATGATGTTGTCAACAGGAAGCTCAAGGAGGAGAGAGTTCTGGGAGGGAAAACGTTTAAAATATATTGTAATTCTTATTGAAAATTAAATATGTGTTAGCAAGAAGAAATAACAGATTAGGAGAAAACATTAGTAAAAGTAAAGAAACACTGTGTCAGAAACTTTTTTGTGAACTTGTCATATGAGGAATTTGCAGTTATATTTGGTTCAAAGTGTCATCTTGTCACTTTTTTATTACTTTTTTAAAATTTAGAATGCCCTGTACTTACTATGCACCATCGTCCCTTCTTCTGCTTTCTACTTTCTGCATGGAATGGCAACACAACATGAAAATTCCCCAAATCACAATAACTTATAATAATAACCTGTCTCTGTGCCATAAAATATCACAGTAAAAAATTATAAGTATAATCACAAATAAATATCTTAAATAAATGGTTTTTGTTTAAAGTGCTTATTCATGTTTTTTGTATCACTTCTAAACAGTCTGGAAGAATTAATAGTATATATCTATATGTATCAAATTTTTAAATGTCAGCTCTTTTAGGAATCTAATAATAATTGGCATATACAAAATATGCTCTGTTTTTATATTAATTAATTAAAAACTAAACAAGTAATCCCTCTTATTTTGTCTCTAAAACATATTTTATTCAATACATAATATCTGAAGGGTTTTTACTACTTGTTTAATTTGCTTTGAAAATAAAGTATTCAATGTACATTTTTTTTTTATGAAAGAAAAGTGTAAATTAGCACCTCTGCTCTCTAGAAGATAATTTCTAGAGTTTCAGGACAGATAAGCACATATATCTAAATCATGCAAGATTCCTGATTTTATGTTATGGTTATTTTTCATTTGTGCTATTTATAGCAAATACCTATCTCATGTAAACAAACAAAAATTAAAACTGGATCTAAGAAACAATTTTAAATCAATTTCAGATAGTGTCAGTTGTCCTAATGAAATGGGCAATGAAATTTAAGAAGCAAAGTAGGAAAAAAAGCAAATATATCTAAGAAAATCTCCAAAGAAGACTTTGGAATTCTATTATCAGACTTACAAACCAGTTTATTTATGTCCACTATTTTTAAAGCTCCATGTGATGATTATCCTTCAAAGACTCAACACCTTTGCCCATTTTATGATGGGTGATTTATGAGCACACCTGCCCTCACTGAGCTGAGTGTTCAGCAGTTTTTGACCAAAAATGACCTGACTCCTGGGCCATTGCATCCACCTTCTGGAGCTTCCCTTTACGCAATGAGAATGACTATAGCATTCCAGATGGGCAGCCAAGAGACAGGCTTGATTCAACTCTTTAGCTTTAGGGTAAAAGCTGAAATATGAGGAGGGACCAAAAAACCCTGGGATTTATTTGTTAAAAATTGTGTATTTATTCTTGTATGTTTAAACTTCAGTTACCTTCAAAGAACTCTCCATTTGATGCAATACATCTATTGAGATATTTTTGTCCACTGCTCAAAACACTTTTTGAACTTGTCGATTTTGATGTCTTTTAGTACTCCTGCTGTCTTTTGTTTCAACTCTTCCACAGTGGCAAAGCATTTTCTTTTGAGGAATTTTTTCATCCATAGAAACAAAAAAAAAAAGACCCTCAAGGTACGATTGGGTGAATGGGGGGTGCGGTGTGGAGGTCATGCTATTTTTTTATCAAAAACTGCTGAACACTCAGTTTGGTGTAGGTAGGTGTGCTGGTAAATGACCCATAATGAAACGGGCAAACACCTTGAAATAGTCTTCGATAAAAAATTCTCTGAAGCCGAACTCAGCCTCTCACAACATGATCAGCTTGTCCACTCATACAGATGGGTTCCTAGAACACTCACCTAGGGTGCAAAGCCTGTACTAGAAGGGGGCCGTCCCTCCAGATGATAATTTTGGGGTTTTGGGAGGTCCTTCCTCATAATTTCCCTAGGTATGGTTAATCAAATATCAGAGCATGATTGTCCTATCTCCATGCTTATTTAATGAAGGGTGAGCTCTTAAGACAACAGCTGAAAATAAAAAATAAATAATATCATACTTATATTCTACAGAACTTGGCTTTACACTGTACATTTTACATACCTACATATAATTGTGTTTCCATTTCTATACCTTTAATTGCTATCATTTACTGTTAACCTAATCCTGATTTTCCCCTAGGCTATGGCAGATTTAACTCATCCTAATTTTCATTAAGCGAGCATCTATCATGAATCTAGTATTCTTCAGTATATACAGTGAAGTTGGTCTTCAAAGCCCTTGCTATATGCTTCAATTCAATCTTTGATCTCAGTCTGGAAAAGGAGACCATCCACTGTTCACAGTCTCTTTGGCAAAGATAACATTTATTCTTGGAACTACTCTGCTTTTCTCTGGCTTCTGTTTTACTATGTAGAAAAAGAAAAAAAAGAAAAGAAATGAAGTGAAACCAGATTTTAGTGTCGCCACATTTTTTTTTTTTTTTTTAATTTGATGCTTCTCTTCTCCCAGTGAATATTTTCTAAGAATAGATCTTGGGAGTTGAGTTTTCTGTTTCAGGAGTAAACAGCCAACCCCGTTTGCATATGGCACCATGTGCTGAGCAGGCCTGTGACCTTGTTAAACATGACTGCCATTCTACTCTTCTGAGTTTATGTCCTCAGGACTGGAAATTACTGGAAGCAAGAACAGAACTAACCACTCCCTACAGCCCCAGGCAGAAGATAACATTGGAACAAACTAAAGCCTCTGGTTACAAACTACAGCCAGAGGCCACACAACAGCCCACCTCACCCTATTCTAATCCAATTATAATACAATAAAAGCTCAAAGCCTCCATCCCTCAAGGCTGGTGCATCTCTCCACACCACGCCCCTCTCCTTTCTTGGAGAGTGAATAAAAACTTTATTCTCTACACTTTCTTCTCTTTGTGAATTTTTTCACAGCCCATGTCACTGACCACCCTAACAAGGAGCTTTTTAGTCAGATTTCTTTGTCTTTCTTTCTCTGTTAGAGAGAATGACTAAATAATGGTTTTCTCCTCTTAAAGTTTCTCCCTCTGTAAGTCACAGAAACTTCTAGTCTGATTTATGAGTAAGATTATTTCTAACATAAAAATTTAAAGTTATGAAAATTTCACTTTAAGGTATAACTTTTAAAGCTCATATATACTAGGTATGAAACATTTTTATAATAGAAATAGAAAATGTTTTTCCTTATAATATGTCAACTCTCAAATCAGCATTGTTATTTCATTTGATAGCAAATTGATCCTTAAATGCAATTAGTCACACCCCCCAAAATCTGCTTTTAAAATCCTTTATATACTCATTTTTCATTTTGGGTTACTCATAATAAATTATCATGTTTTATTATAACACATTTACTTCCCGTGTACTTTCAAGTCTATTATATAATTTTTTGGAAAGCACTCCTGATAGGTAGGTATAGAAAGGTCATTTCATCCCCACTTTTTAAATGAAGAAAGAAAGAGTCTGGAGAAGCTAAATGACTTGCCCAAGGCCATGCATCTGTAGAAGAATGATTCTGTACAAGAATGATTTTGGAAGAAACAAGCACCAATGCAGACAATGGTTAATCTAATCCCCCAGCAGTTAAGATTGATAGAAAACTAAAAATAAGCTCAAACTAAATATTTTATAGAGACATCAACCCTGTAAGTTCTTAGTTTAATAAAAATGACTAGAGAAGTGCCTAAGTACTATCTCTAATTTGAAAATAAATGACTTACGGAGAAACAACAAAAATCTGTGGTGACAGCAGATACAGAAACAGCACAAAAAGATGACTAACAATGCAGAAACAGAGCTGATATATGCAAATCTACATCAACCAACCTTTCAGATCAATAACTGAAACACTAATAATTCACACTGATTGAGTACTTCGTACTTGGCACCATTAGAAGTACCTTATTTGTTTTGCTCCTTATGACAATGCTATTACAGAGTATCATGATCCTTATTTGATAGATAGGAACAATGAGGCAGAGAACAATTAAATAAACTTTTAGGGCCAATAGGTATTAAATGGTGGAGTAAGGCAATGAATCCAGTAGTCTGGCCTGAGCCCACACTCTCCACCAATATAAAAAAAAATACCTCTCTGAGGAAGGTTCAAAGGGCATCTGAGCAAAAATAAGGAAACAAAATGGGGCACAGAGAGGGATAAAATATAGTAGATTTTAAACAACTTTTGGTGGTGGATTGGGAGAGCAATGAATGAAAACATGAACTCAATGAAACAAAAATCTGTTAAGAGTCAGGGTTCTCCAGACAAACAGACCAGGAAATTTATTATAGAAACTGACTCACATGGTTATGGAGGCTGAGAAGCCACAGTCTGCCTTATGCAGGCTAGAGATGCAGGAAAGCCTGGAGTGTAACTCAGACCAAGGCCGAAGGTCTGGGAACCACAGGCCTGCTGACATAAATGCCTGATTTGGAAAGGCTGAGACCCACTAGCTCTGATGTCCTGAAGTATGAGCAAGGGCAGAAGATGACATCCCAGCTGGGAGATGGAGAGAGGGAATTTGCCCTTCTCCCACTTTTGTGTTCTATTCAGGCTCACAAAAGACTGGATGGTGTCCACCACAATGGTAAGGGCAGACCTCTTTACTTAATCTAATTCAGAGGCTAGCCTCTCCCTCAAACACCCTCCCAGAAACAACATTTTACCAGCTATATAGTTTTCCTTTAGCCCAATCAAGTTGACATATAAAATTAACTGTTATTGAGCCAGTCTGAAGATAAAAACACAAAGATCTTATTAAAAGCTAAAATGTAAGCTTACTGAAACAATGAGAGGTTTTAAACACAGAGTTTAAAATATTTAAAAACTATCAAATCAGTCTGCTGAGGAGGTTTTTTGAATGGCTCTTTTAGAATATAGAAGAAGAGGGAAAATAGTTGATAATGTGTAAAGAAAAGATGATAGCTTTGGAAGGATATAATTGAGGTTGGATATTCTAATATTTTTATTATGGTGAGGTAACAGAACAAATGATATGGCATAGAAACAATATTCAGAAACACAATAAAAATAGTTTTGCTGAATTGAAGAAACACCTAAAGATTAGATCTCAAGGACTTATCATCATATTGAGGTAAACTTCATTTAAATAAAGGTGTATCTTATTTACATTAGGTCACATATGTATATATGATATATACACATGTTAAAAGTTTTAAACTTCCAGGAAACAAAGCATAAACACTCAGATAAGAAGAAAAAGGAACAGATTACTTAACTAGGATGAAAAATAAAATTGTAAAATTAAGTTTAATATTCAAGTTCTATAGAGCCAAGCTTTGAGGAACTACCTTAGACACCAAAATAATTGAGCTTTTATCCAAGGGACATGTCATCAGAGAAATCCACAGAATTTTGGGAAGGACAGTGCATGACATCTCATAAATCTGGGCAGAAGACATATGTTCTTTAAATCTATTGGATAAGATTTTTTTTTGAGCTAGCAGTCTAGTTAGATTGCCTTCTTATTTATGGGACATGCTATTCAGGCTAAATTCTAACACTCAACATTTGCAGAAGTCCCCAAGGGAGGTAAGAAGTTGCTTTCTGTTTGGAACTAGAGCAGAGGTTGTCAGAATGCTTTGTGTAATGAGTTTGTAAATGCTACGCATAAAGAAAGAACGAAGTGTACTCCCGAAATGTGGAGGTGCCTACTTTGAACTGAACTTCAGACAACTATTGTTCCCATTCTATTAAAGTCAGTAGCACCCAATAAAATTGCTTACTTTATAAAATGTTTACAAATGCTTAATACACAAAGACTCACTCAAAGAAAACCCTCTATCTAAGCAAATGTTAAATGAATCAATACATGTTTAAATGTATGAAGAACATAGGAAAATGCAACAATCAAAAGAATGTATTTTCTGTTCCATTTTCTTGGGCTGTGAATTTGATTCCATTTTTGACTTTCCTTTTTTTCCCCATCCCAAATTCGAGAAGGCATTCTTTAAACTTGTGTGGTTGTTCCTTCTAAATTATCTTTTGCACATATCTTTACAGCTTCCACCATTACAATTATAGACTCACACACACATGCTTGCTCCCTCTGATCTAAATAAGCATTGGAAATCTGCATGAGCTTTTCACCATCAAAATGATCTGTACATTGCCACTGCTCACTTCACTTTTTTGCTTTCCTCGTCTTCCCCACCCTTCCCATAATCAACTATCAACCATACATATGCCATTAGAAACATATTTGTTTCAATGTTTTTTAAATGATTACACTTCTTTGAAAACATTTCATTTTCTTACCTTCTTATCCTTCCTAAAATGAATGAAATTAAGCAAAGCAATAATTTAACTTTTTTAAATTTTATTTTATGGTATTCGGTCTCTTCCCCTCACCACAACTTTGCATTAACCTGCCATGAGATCTCTTTGGTTATAAAAACAATTTTATGACTTTCAGTTCTTAGATATTCCAATAGATCTCAAAAGAATGGACAAACCCTCTGAACTACCCTGCTTATTTTCCTGAACATAAAGCTAATAGAGTCTTTTTCTCCACCAGGTCCAGATCTTTTGGCCCCATTTTTCTCTTCAATCCATATTCTCTCATTTCTCCATAGCAAGTAGTCTCTTCTTTGTCCCCTAAATTCTTGTGCCATTTTGATGTTATAAGTTATATGAGATAATAGAAGCAACCTGCTTAGCAATGAAATTGTTACATGGGAAGCATTTAATTAAGGCTAGTTTCCATTTTTCCTTAGAGTAATGCCAAAAGCTCTTTGGGTGTTATACACTTGTTTCCCCACTGATTTGTAGCCTGAGGTCAAATCTTACATTTTACTACAATGGTTTCTTACTGAGCACATAATAGAAGTTTTTTTGTTTTCAATTTATTGTCTTTATAAAGAGATCTAATTAGCTAAATTTAAATGTGATTCATTTTTGACCCTCTAGAATATAAAATTTAAAAACTTAAGGGAGATGATTTTTAATATCCCAAATATATAAAATAAAATATTTATTATTACATTAATATATAAATACTTACATATATACATGTATACATGTTACAGAATATATCTATATATCATTATTTAATTATACATTCTCATTTAAACTTCTTCCTATTCAATCTCTATTACTATTTTCACCTTTTTTAAAAAAAGAATATATCTCATCCAAAATGTATTTCTGCAATACAGTAAAAAATGGGATTTATCTTTCCTAGATATTATAAATCACCTTCATGTCCACACTAGAATATTTTGATTTATAACTGAATTCAAAGGAATAGATTACAAATGTACAGTAAGTAATGAAAACGAATCTAAGCAGATATCATAAAACTCCAAGCCTTTAAAAGACTAATGACTGTACAGGCATTTCAAAGTAGATAAATATAATCATACAATTACATTCATGGGCCTTTAAAGTACAGCTTTTTGTGGATCATAAACATTGAGAATGAAAGAAAAACAGCAAAAATATTGCATCAATAATGAATAATGAGAACCAAAAGGCACCAGAGGATAGCATTCACGATATTATCAGTATGCGAGTCAGCTTTCAAATCTAAGAAATGGAATAAAATAAGAACCATAGGCAAAGTCTTTGTGAGTGCTACAAAATATAAATATTTTTTCTGTGTTTATTTCATTTGAGGTATGTTAAGTAATTTCATTTCTCTGACTACAGTTATGAAATGAGACCATCAGCAAGTTATAAGCAATATATATTTGTATAGCTTTTTATCTAACATCTTTGCCATCACATTTTATGCATTGTGTTGGTATCATATTTCACATTACTAAAGAGTAAAATAAGCAGGGTTTTTATGGGTATAGATTTGTATAGTTTAAAAAATGGCTTTATGCAATGATAATTAGCTCTAACTGAGGAAAATAGTAAACAAATGAGTTGTTAGTGACATGTTGCACCTTTTGTACCTGGTTTAATTCTGAGGCAGCCTAGTAGTATATAAGGAAAATTCAAGCGGATTCAGAGGAGAATTACCTCCTAATTTAATCTTTGCTCTTTAGTGTGTGACCTTGGGATGGTCATTTTCCCTTTTTGGGACTCAGTTTCTTTACCTTTAAGGTGACTACATTACAATGGATAATCTTAAGAGTCTCTTCTACACAGAAAGTCTTGTTTTGAAGTGGACAGTGTAGGCTAGAAATTTTGAAAGATAGAAGGTTCTTCATGAAAAATGATTTTGAGTTTCAAAAATTTGAGAGCTTAAGGCAGAACTAGAGAGCTCTTTTTTATACATAAAAACACTAAAATCAGAACAGTTTACATTAGAGAAATGCAGATTTCATAATTCCATTGAATAACTAGATCTGAAAATGTTGAACACATAGTCCATCATCTTAGCTCTCAGCTTCAGATGATGGAAGAGAGACTTTCTCTGTAAAATAAAGGCAATAATATCTACCTAGCAAGGTCATTGTGTAAAAAGAAATAAGCATCTAAATCACTTAGCACAGTGTTCAGCACTTATGAGTTCAACAAGTACTTTTTATTATCATTTCATGACTTTATCATAAGAAAAATGAAAACATTTTGAGTTCAAGTATTCCATTTATTTTGTATAACTATTAGAGTTTTGGTTATAGAATCAATGTTTACAAAACACAGATGTGATTTGCTGTAGACGTGCTTTATTATGATCAATCAGTAGTATTGAAGTAAAAACCTAATTATCAGGAATAGTTTGATAACTGAGGGCTACATACATCTCAACCTTCATATAAACATTAGAGGAGAATGTGATACTATGATAGGTTTTATGAAAATATATGTTCCAGTTAAAGATCACAGTATATTATATCTATTAGGCAGTGATTTCACTGGGGAGTCTGTTCCAAAGTCTTGTAGATTTCTTTTTAGTTTCTTATGTATACTATTTTATCTGATTCCATGAAAAAATAAAAGGAGGAATTCTCTAGAATTTTAATATAGGAGAAAAAATTCATAGCTATTCAACTCCTCCAAAAGAACACAAACCATGAAACACCTTTCATACTTCATAAAGAAAAATGTGCAGTGGTAAAGGGTAATGGGTCAAAAGAAACTCTTCAAGAGTTTCGGATGCCTGAGGGCTTTCATTCTTTGAATCGTATATTGTTTCTGGTTCTTGTCTAATGTGCATTGTGTGGTAAAGGTTCTGTGCACCTGCTTCTTGCTCTTCACCTTTCATTATGTCAGTAGTGCTGCGTTTTGGGATACTTTTCTCCTGCTATGCCATTCCTTCCCTTGGACCCCCTCCATTGTACCAAATTCTGATAAGTTGAAGGAATTTAGGTGCTCCTGTTACACTGGCCAAATTAATAGCTTAAAGGAAACCGCACGCCACTAATTGCCATATGCTGTGTTTTAGTTCACTAAGTTATGGCCTAACAGTTCATACCATGAAACCTCTTGAGTCTCAACTGCCTGAGGTCGCTTGGCATGAACAAAAAGGAAAGAAAATATTAAAATACCCCCTGAAAAACTCTCAAATCAACATTTTTCTAATAACCCCATATCCTTACACTTAGTCACACCATTAAATATTTATTTTCATCTCTTCTAGTTTTTAATTATCACCTGCTTCTTTTTATTCTTTCCCTCCTCATTTGGATTTCTGAAGACTGGGTAATTTATAAGAAAACAATGGGATAAATAAACCGATCTCTCATACATGGACCGTTATGGGAAGCAGAGGTACACAATAGGTTGATTAGACCTTCTGAAGTCCTTTATAACTAAGAACAGAGTAACGTGATATTACTATATCAGCTTACAAAGAATTTTCTTTTCTACATATTAATGATATCTGTCAAAAGACTTTTTAAAACAATATTATTTTATAATTCAAATGTGCTATTATGAAAAATTTCTATTTAGTGAGATCTCCTAGAATAAAAATTCCACAAGATGAAGGACTCTATATGCCTTTTATTGCTTGAAGAGTGCCTCAATACATTCTCCAAACTTACTGAATGAATAGATATGAATATCAGTCTTTCTAGTGCTCCATAATATGTGAAATTTGATGCTCTGTAACATATTAAATACTCTACTAATGATTGTGAAAGACTGATTTTTTTCTGCTTTTGTATTCACTGGCCTCTGTAGCAGTGAATAGATATTATTCTTGTGACCTCTGTTCAATTCGCTTACAAAAATAAATTTAACCACCTATATTAGTTTCCTTTGATGCTGTAACAAACTGAATGTCTTACAATGAATTTACTCTCTCACAACTCTGCGGGTCAGAGGTCTGAAATCAGGGTGTCAATAGGGCTCTCATCCGTCCCTCTAGATATTCTAGGGAGGATCCTTGCCTCTTCTAGCTTCTAGTGTATGTGAGGGTTCCTTGGCTTGTAGTTGCTTACGGGAAACTCTAATTCCTGACTCCAACTCCATATGGGTTTCTCATTTTTCCCCTGTATGTCTCTTTTCTGTGTGTCTCTTATAACAAAACTTATGAGATTTAAGGGTTTTGTATTATCTAGGATGATCTCATTTTGAGATTCTCAATTTAATTACTTCTGCAAAGAATCTTCTTCCAAATAAGTTCACATTCACAGGTTCCACAGGTTAGGATGTGGACATATTTTGAAGGGCCATCATTTAATACTTTTACACTAACATATTGTACTACCCTAATATCAAGAATAGTAAAGCTGCTTTGACCAGCGTGGCTCAGTTGCTTGGGCATCATCTTACAAATGAAAAGTCTGCTGATTCCATATCAGGGCAGGGTACACACTTAGGTTTCAGATTCTGCCCTTGGTCAGGGCACATATGATAGGCAGCCAACTGAAGTTCCTCTCTCACGTTGATATTTTTCTCCCTCTTTCACCCTCTCTAAAAATAAATCAATAAAAATCTTTAAAAAATGAATAATAAAGCTGTACTTCAGCTGAATAGACAGTGGGCTTTAAATACCACTCTAATGGAGTTATAAGACTTTATTGATTTTCCCAGGTCTTACCTGGGAATGTAGAGAGAAGAGAGAGACCAGAAACTAAGTTTCTGGGATACCACCCTGTCTTTATCCACATCAAACATATATCATCTGTCTCTTAGCTTTTCATATGTCAGGTTTGCCTTTGCTTTTTTTTTTTTTTTTATGAGGGTTTTTTCTTTCTTTTTTTTTAAGTTATTTATTTATTTTTATTCAATTACAATTGCCTGCATTTTCTCCCCTTCCCTCCTTGTTTGGAAGGTTCCAATCTACAAGTATTTTGAAACTAACTGGGAAAAACAACCTTATGGAGACAGAATTGATATTTTTCCTTTCTTTCATAGGCCATGCCTATGACAAGTGACTTATCAACACAAAATATGCAGGTACTTCTTTTAGTACTCTCTTTTGCTTGAAGTGAAACAAATAAGAATATTTAAGGACATTGACACACCTTAAGGTGGATGAAGAATCCCCAGGGGTTTGTAGATATTCCTTTAGAGATATTGGAAAATGCTTCTGCAGCTCTAATTCATTAGTTTCTACAGTGGTATAAAGAACCTGTGGAAAAATATACAATGATGAAAGTCTTAGCCTCCATTTTCAAAAGCTTATGGAAGTGACAGGACTTTGGAATTGCCATTTAGAATCCTCCACTATTAATCCTTGGGAGAAAAGGTGTTGATTTGCCACATGGCACATATGTCTTATTTAACAATGCCTAAGGAAGCCAAGAAAGTTACCACAAGGTCTTAGCCAAATTAAGGAGGGTCTTTATTAATAATGATTTTCCTCTATTTCTTAGCAACCTAAGAAAATATCTTACTTTGCCCAAATCTCACTTGTTTTACAAGTCTGAACACTCTGAATGGGCCTACTTAAACCATACACATCCCTTTAAATGACCAGGTACACAAAAATAATGTATACCCATAAAGATATCCTAATTTATAATTACCTGGGGGGTTCACACTGAGGAATCTTAGAGCATTAGTTTACTTTCTTTCCTAGATATGTTTTCATGGCTAACAACAGTTACCACTCTTCTCTTCTCTGGGGTAGACTAAATATATAAGGTCCTTGAGGTCCTTGTCTTTTGTGTCTAAACAAATAACTCTCTCCTTTCAACCTCCATATATTCATCTCCTATTTGAGAAGTCCAAAACTAAAAGTCTTATATTTTGACTAATATTTTGCTTTATAAAGAGATGATGTGTACTATGCTTTCAAAGTTAAGATTGAGAACATATTTAATTTTGGTATAAATATAGAATGTGAACACTATCTCTGTTCTTCTAGAAGTTCCAAACCAGAAAAAAAACTAGAACATGTGCATGTAAGTGAATGAAAATAGAGTGGAAATAAATAAGTATAATGCATTACTTCAAACTCAGAGGAAGAACAGAGGTATTTGATTCTTGCAGTTAAAGATGGAGACATAAGAAAACCATTTTTCTTGCTATTCTCTGAAACAGTAAAAGAATGAACCAATGGCAACTTCATGTCCAGAGTAACTGGAAAACTGCTCACTGACCAAACCACAAACTGTGAAGCAAGACCATCTTGGACAGTGAAATTTAGAGCAGATCAAGACTGAATTTGGGTGAGGGGGGATATATAATTTTACTGAGTGAGACTTTTCCTAAGTGGAGGTTCCTGAAGACAATAAATACCACCTCACCCCTTACTGCTCAAGGATGACAAAGAGTTGCTGACACTGGTTGAAGCAGGAATTGCTTGACATGACAGCTTTTCAAGAAACAGAATATCTGTGTGGTAAGGGAATGGAGAATTAGTTGGTCACAATCAGATTTGCAGCTGGTGTGTATGGTAGGCTAGAGAGATGTGATTGCTAAATCAACACACACACACAGACTCACACACAGATATGCACACACATGAACTGATACCCACGGTGACCTACAAAGCTCGGCCATGAGCTCCCAGGTTTCTGCTCACGCACCAGAGCAGAAGACAGAAACTTGGGAAAGCACGTAACTTGGACTCGAAGTTAATAATTTAAACAACTTAATCAAATTTCAGGAAAAGTAGACAAATTTAGTCTACTCAAAAGTAGACAAAATCTCAGTAGTAAATATTCTTACTGGTGATATATTTCTTATCCTAAAATCAAATAAGAACCCTTTTCAAGCAGTTGGGGTTACAATGTGACCGTATGTTAGGTCACAGGAAAACCACCAAGTCAAATTCCAACATGGAGACATGATTTCTCATAAAAATTCAATGAAACAAAATGAGTAACAGGAAATACAAAAGTGTATAAACAAAATAAAGCATATAGTTTAAGATGAACATAATCTCTAACATTTAAGCCATACTTAGATAAAAAAGAATATCAAACCTTAACTTTTCATGTGTATAAAAACTATTAAACTCATTATAAATCAAAACATTTTATGTGTGTTTGTTTTAGAAAGGCTTTTCGAAGTAAGAACAAAAATCCAGAAAATTAAGGGGAAAAAGAAATTGGCTACATGGGATCCAAAAGTTATTACATGGAAATATTGAAATAATATATTCATACATAAAGTCAAGACACACATGACAAAGTAGGGAAAATTAATATAATACACAAATGTCTGGTTTCCTTGTTGTATAAGACCTTTTAAATAAGTGGTGAGAAAAATCAATACATGAATTAAATAATGAGAAAATAATATGAACAAGCAGTTTGTGAGCAAGAAAATAGGAATAGCTTATAAACACATAAAAATAAACCTAATCGTAATCATAATTTTAAAATGCAAAATAAAATCACTAGGCTAGTAAATTTTACTTGTCTGATTGACAAAGATTATATTGCCCAATAAGACTGCTAATAAAGAATATTGGTATTCCCTAGGTGGTAATAAAAAAACAATCTAAAGCCTCTGGTAAGTGTCTATAACAGTCAAATTTTTGATCTAACAATTCAAATTATTGGAATTTATCTTGAAAACATGCATATGCAAATATACACATTTGTACATCAATCTATGAAAATGTAATTTTCTCTGGCATCAGTGAGACTTGGTTTGAGGTCAAGAGGGAGACTCATGCATTTTTTGTTACGTGTTTAAGTGTGTTCTACCAAGTGCATGCTGTATTATCATGACATAAATACACAATTAAATGAAGCATATAGAGATGTCAGGAAAAAAAGAATAAATGGTAACTGCATTTTTTCATGTGTGAGAAGCAATAAAAGAGCATATACACAGTGGATTTCAGGGAAAAGGTTAGGGCAATGTAAACTCTGACTTGGCAAGGCAGTGGGAAATGGTCTCATCAATTGGAGTTGCTGAATGGAAAGGGTGGAATTTCACAAGCTATTTAATAATATGAGAAAATTTGAACATTCTTCCCCCCACCAAAGCACATGTACACACACACTTACTATGTCTTAAGTACAGAAAATAAATTTAATCCAAATAAATGTATAAGTGTCTATAAAAATCATATTTTGTGAGATGTTATAAAGTTGTCATTAAAATAAAAGAGAAATGTGATTGGATTATTATTTCCTTCCCTCTGACCATGTCTGACACATGAACAAGAATGACTGAACTTGACTAATACTGGTCAGAGAGGATTTTCCATGCTAAACAAGACCTTGATAAATGGTGTGTCTTGCAAGGTAGATAAATCTAGATCTGACGTTAGCAGGCATCTTTATCTTTGATGGTTCCTATATTCAGCAAGATAATGTTGTTTTTCAGTTGAATGCATTTAAATGATGAATAAATAGCTGTGAACTGAATCCTAGGAGGAGAAAAACAAAAAACAATCATTCTTGATGTTTTGATATAACATAAAGATTTTCTTGATCTTCAAAATAATATATGCTATATATCTTATACAATGTAACTACAGAAAACAAGTTTCTACATTCCAGCAAATATAGAAATTCTGAAAACATTAATAAAGTTTATCATGAGAAATAATATAAAATTAAAGTATTAGAATCTGTCATTTAGTTGTTCATTGATTTTATTTACCTAGTCCATGTCAATATATTAATTTATGCATTTAAATATTATAATAGTTTGTTATAATTTCAGTAAATAGAATCCCTGTTGTTAATAACAGATCTATTGTGTCATTGGTATAACTATACAGGCAGCCCAGGTGGAACTGGAAAAAGAGAATGTGGATATGCATTTAGTAAAAAAGAGAGAACACGAAAGATGACTGGTGGCATTGGGCAGGGGAAGGAGAGAAAAGAAAGCAACAATAACAGTGAAATAATTATATAACTTCATCAACTGCTACTTTGGGAGTTGATGGAGCACCTCTTCAACATCACTTCTTAAAGTGGGTGGTCCCAATTTCTGTATTTATAAAATGAGAATAACCAGTGTTTGTTAATGTTTCTTGCTAATAATCAAATGATGCATTTCTAAAAATACTTTTTTATCTTACAAATATTGGACACTTTATAATAATATTTTTTCGTCATCATCACTACTGTGAATCTCTGAATCTTCCTCCACATTTAAAGAAAAATATATATCCTGAGAACAACTGAAAGCTTAATTTGTTCGGTTCAGCTAACGCTAACTTTCTCTGAGAAACTCAACATGAAATAACCATCTAAATAAACTAGTGGATTAATTTTAAAACTTAAAAACATACCCACAATTACATATTTTTGATTCTGCTCTAAATCCTTCATAGTCTCCAGCCAAATCTCCTAAAGTCTGCTTTTCTACTTACTTGCTTCTGCCTTTTCATTGATTCTAATAAAAATGAATGTACTGGTTTGTTCTTTATTTCAAGAATCTATTAAAAAGCCCAGCAGTTCATAAGTTTGTGAAAAAAATTTACTGATGAGGTGGAGCAGTTCCTTTTAAATTTTTTCATAAGAATGTATAGGAAAAAGTTGATCCTTTCTATAGGCCAGTTGACCTGACCTTGCTTATTATATAGGAAGCATAAGGGCCTCATATCCTCCACTTATTCTTTCATGGCACTCCCAGGAGACAAGCAGTAATTACTGAAATTATGTGTTAGTGCATTTCACACATTAAAACAAAACAAAAAGACCTGATTTATATTTTCAGCACCCCCTCCAAGATATGTAAACATAAGCTCATAGTTTGCTGACAAAAGTTCAGTCTTTGTTTTCAAATGACAAAATAGTAGAGCTGGCCAAGCGTCTGCAGCATTTTGAGTTGTCTTCTTCCAGGTAACCTCTGCCCGAGGTCAGAATGCTCTTTGGCTCAGAATCACAGACAGGGTTTTCAATAGCAGAATGAGCCAGTATGGCTTTCCTGCTCCCCACCTTACCTGTCAGGAACAATGAAACAAAAATTAGAATGTATACTCATGTGGAAGAGCCCCTTGGATAGACTGCTTGCCTGTGCCCCTCAGACCTGATGTCCCCTCCACGAGAAGCATGTTCCAGGGAGCCTCAGGAGGGGGCAGTTCTGCTGGTATTTTTCCAGAGGAATATTCTGGCAGTTTTCTCTGAATTCTCCCTTTTAAAAACTCTTTCAAGACTTTGGTTTACATAAGAGAGAAAATTCAGTTAGATAATAATGATCTTCAACACACACTAACCCAAATTTCTATCAAGGTGTGTATACCCAGGCTCAAGTGTAGGCTTCATCATTTCATGGTTCAAGTGTTGAAACCTCTTGACTGGGAAACAAAGCAATTAATTTGTTGAAACATTGGCTACATTCAGACTTTCGTTTTGTCATTTCCTGGAGAGCCTGTCTTGAATTATCCCATGTCTGTCTGTCTCTCTTTGTTTCCTGGGGGCTGATCTTTGACCTGATGCCTGAGGTTAGGAATGATGAAAGAGAAAGAGTGTTCTCAGCTTTTGACCCACCTCAAAACTGGAATGGGCTTCTTTAAGTAGATTTTGTGAATTAAGGAAATTGACATTTTAACCACAGAGTCTTCTTCCAGATTTTCTGTAACTGGTCTGAAACAACTTAAATTTATTGGAAACACAAAAGCATGAAATAAAATTATTTAGTTTGAAAATGTACTTTGTCTATTATTTGGGTAACTGTGGACCACATTGCTTTCTTAAGCACTGAAGAGAAAAACTACATATTTGGAGGTGCAATGAATGAAGCTGTAGTTGAACGTCATTGAATCATACTCTGATTAGAAATTTTAAATAATAATTTACTAAAAATAAAGAACCAAAGAGAAGAAATGAACTCAGAAAGCAGCATAGAGCCAGATGTCCCAAATGCCCATAATTTTTATTTCTTGTAAAAGAAAACACTGCCACTGATATTGTGTATCCATCCGTCTTGTATGAATGGTAAGCTTATTAGATTTCATTCTAATTTCATAGGACTATTGCATGGTTAAACACATGCTGTAAGTTATCTGGGGAAAAGAGTGTGCTGGAGGCTACAAACTTTATAGCCAGTGCTTGGATGAACAGGAGAAAGAACTTCTGCCTCTCTCTGGGCCCTCCTTGTGTTTTAATATAGGAAGGGAGGAAGACAGAGATGACAAGAGAGAGAAAAAGAGAGAAATTGTTCTGGACCTTGCTACTCAGAATTTTGGTTCATGATGTAGTAACATCTTCCTCTTATAAATGCAGAATTTCAGGCCCTATGTCCTAATGATTCAGAATCTTCATATCACAAGAAACACAAGTGATTCATATGTGAATTAAAATTGGAGGAGCATCATAAGATGAAAACAAGTTGGTTATACTTTATTGTGAAATTAACTAGTTGTGTGTTACTCTATAGATCCACTTCTTTATTTTTTAATTCTTGAGACTTTTTAAAAAGTCTGATTTAAATTTCATAGCATCATCTCAAATCTTATATAGCACAGCCGATGAAAGAAAAGGTCTCTGTTCTGAAGAAGCAGCTCCCTAAGGTTGTAGCTGTAAAGTTGTACGTGGTTCAAGAGCATAGTGGGTCTCTGAGAACTCAAGATGAAGCTCTGGGGTTTGCCTGCTTCTCTTCTAATGGAAATTCTGTCTAATATTAAAGCAAAACATATTTAAGTTTGATTTTATTAAAGATCACCCTCTGGGGATTCCTTAATGTCCAGGAGTGCGGAGGTTTTGAGTGATCAGTACACACATAAGGTGAAGATAGGAAACCGAATGGCACTTTGCTTACCCTTCAGCAGTGAGAGATAAAGCCACCAGCTTCATGTGGGCAAGGTCAGAGCCGCTGAATATAAAGTCCATTTACAATTTCAGAAAACATTTGTGAATACCAGATTCCCCCCAAAAGAGAAGTAGACAACATGGCAATTAGGTACTTGAAGAAAATGGATTTCATTTGGATACCTTTTTCATGGGGTCAGAGACACTTAGGACCAGTTTGGTCTGACTCCTTTGGACCCCTGTAACTCCATAGGAAAATCGTATGGGTGTATCCATTTTTGTATATTTTTCCATTCACTACTGGGCTGTGCTATCTTTTATTTATGTCTTAATTTACCTCCTCTGTAGATATGCTAATATAGTTTTCCTAGGTCACAGTTTTATCTCAAAAAATATAACAAATTTGCTTAAATCAGTGATTCTCAAAGTGACATTATAGGTACCTGCATCAAAATCACCAGGGGTTATTTTTTAAGATTTTATTTACTTATTTTTAGACAGAGAAGGAGGGGGGGGAAAGAGAGGGAAAGAAACATCAGTGTGTGGTCATCTCTTGCGTGCCCTCTCCTGGGGACCTGGCCTGCAACCTAGGCATGTTCCTTGACTGGGAATTGAACCAGCAACCCTTTGGTTCACAGGCTGGTGCTCAATCCACTTAGCCACACCAGCCAGGGTACCAGGGATTTTAAATAAATCTGCTCCTTGCCCTCAGGACCACTTGGAGAGATGCCTGGGAATTTGTATTTTAAAAGCTCCTCAAATAATATTTATTTATTCAACTAAATTTTTTAAGTTATTGACTTGTGTTTTTACTGTGATTGCCGAATTAGAGAAAACCTATTCTTCCAATTTCAAAGTTGTTGTCTGAGGCTGGTGTTTTTAATATAAGCCAACTTTTCCAACTAAAATTAATAGTTCAATTTAACTCTCAGAGGACTAATTTATTTGAGGTTCTTAGAATATTCTTCATTCTGAAGATCTCAAGTAGTAATAACAAGTATATGATCATGTTACATCATCAGAAAATTTCAAACCTGAATCTACTTCTACCATTTTTGCAAATGTTCATGTATTATACACATAGGATGAAATGTAATCTAACTACATATTCCCTTACCAACTATTATAAGTAACTACTGTATGTTAAACACTTTCAGATGTAACCTTTCAAGATTTTTACTAAAGTTTATATGTTTATTTATTTTGTATTTCTTTTTGTGAATTTCATTAACCAAATATTTTCTGAGGGTCTGTCATATATCAGTAACTACCCTATTCATCAAATATTCACTGATGGCTATAACAGGGTGCTGGCAATAAGAATTTAATGCATGATCTGGTTTCTATTTGTAGCATATACAAATGGAAAGAAATTTGTCCAAAACACAACTTTGTAAGGACTTTATTTTCATGTAATTCTAGTCAACTGATCTTGCAAATAATAAGTGAAGTTAAGCTGTAGTTGGTTTCAATATCTATATTTAGCATTACTTGAAGAGCTATTTCTAAAATATCTAAAAATTACATTTTAAAATTTTGTTAGAAATGATGTGCTAGCTACCTATAAAAGAATTACATTCAGTTTCCTGTCCACATTATAAACAATCAGAAATTAAAAACACATGATTCTAATACCAATAGGTGACCCTTTAATATTGAGAAAATTGCGATAATCCTTGACCAACAAAACCAACGGTAAGTTCTGATGCAGTCTGGGACCTCATTTCTGTTTCCTCTTTCCAACCTAAGGAAACCTGCTTAATTTTTTTTTTTTTTGGTAAGTTGGAAAGTTGACTCTGGGAGAGAATGTGAAGGCCAGGTTGTGGTGTAAAGAGTCTTATGTACCCTGCTTCGGATCCTGGTTAAAGTGGTTTGCTACTTTGGGGAGAGCTTGTATTCCAGTGTATATCCTAGTCAATCCTACCAACACATTCTCTGCCCTCTCTCTGCAGATTCTCTCTGGAAGGCACTTAGGACAATCTCAGGTAATTACATCAGATCTAATATTCCCAGGACAACCCAATGCAATACAGAAGACATACAATAGAAATCCAATTACAGTTTAACATTCCATTTGATTTACTTATTTTTAAATTCTGGCAGATGTTAAACAAGTTCAATAAACTCAACAAAATTTTAAATCCACTATATTATATTTAACGTAGCTCTGAGGAACTAAGTAAAATGTCAATTTCACCTTGATTTGTTACTACATTGCATATTGATTTTTATGAGACTATTAATTTTCCTGCCTCACAGCCGCTGTCCTCATCAGTCCCCATTTATGTCCCCTAATTCCTTCAGATGCATCTCTGAATGGGCTGAATTTCCCTCTGACATGCCCAAAGGCATCAAGAGAGCCAGATCCTGACAGGAAGCCAAGAAGATGGACCAACCATCCATTTGTTAATGTGTCACACTCGAATTACACATGGCTGGCTACAAAATTAAATTGCTCTATCAGGGTATCAGTGGAGACATAGATACGACATTATAGCTCTGTGTTGCCTGTTGTTTGCAGATCAGAAAATGCTTTGCTTGTGTACCCTTGCTAAACTGTGTTCACTGACAGTACTGACTAAAAAGGGTATTGATTGCAGCTTTCCCTAGGCCTGGAGTGGTTCTGTGATCTCAGAATTGAACATTTAGAAGGAAAAAGAGTGTGATTTCAGCCCTGACATCTGGAAAATTCTGGAAGTCCTTAAAGACAAGGACTGATAATGAGATGATGCTAAAGTTCCTGGTGGTGACCTGTACTACTGTGCCCATTCTTCCAAATCAAAAGTGTTGCATTAAGGCTTCATAGTTTTTTTCTATATATATACGTAGGGCCTGTGAATACAATTGCATCCATAGTAATACCTGTTCTACATACAGTGTGGTCAACAGATAGAAAGCAGATGCCTAATAGCACATAACATTGGTAACAGATAAACACTGGTAAGTTCAATTATTCAAAGGTTCCCTAAATGAGGTAAATACAGATGAAGTGCTGCCACTTGCAAAGGATTTCAATCATGCTTGAGTGAAGGTCAAAAACAAATTATTTAAGAGTATAGAAATAATAAAGGCCACTCAAATGAGAAAAACAGAGGCCATTTATTCAAAGCTTGCTATGGCAAAGTGGTTGGTCACTATGATTTGTGTTCAGCAGAGTCTACAAGGCAGACAAAGGAATGCAAAAGCTTTGGAATGAGGAGAGACAGAAAGGCTTTGAGTGTGCTCCGGTTGGAGGACACTGGCATGTGGAAACTAGAGGTCAGCTAATGTGAAATAGGACAGGCTATTGGACTGGTGGAGAATATTTGGCTTTCTCTAGTTTGTCCTGAGTCAGAACCAGGAGCGAAACATAGGGAAGCTGGCAGGCAGTGAACAATTCTGGGCCACTTGCTGCAGGGGTTGTGGTTTGGCTCCTTGGGCTGGTTCCTGCAGAGGTTGTGGGTCAGAGTTCTCCTGTCATATATGATGCCTGACATTATCCAATTGCATACTCAGTCTCTCAAAAGTGTTTTCTTACAACACAGCATGGTGATTACTGGGGAGAGAGTAGGTGAAGGGGAAAGGGAGACACAAAAGTGGGTACATGGTGATGGAAGGAGACTTGACTTGCGGTGGTGAACACACAATACAGTGTACAGATGATGTGGTGTGGAATTGTGCACCCAAAACTTGCACCATTTTGTTTACCAGTGTCACTCTAATAAATTCAATAAAAAAGAAGGGAAAAAAGTGTTTCTTAGAATAGTCATTTAGAAACTAAATGCAAGCAGGTTAGTTACTCTAGTGAAAGTAGTATTCTTAACACTTCTTGTAGCAAAAATGTTAGGTAAATGTAATATCAAACACCTCTTTTTAAAGTTTAGAATTACTGGAGAGGCTAATGTTATAAACATATTGGGGATGGCTGGGGTTGGGGGGAGTGGTGGTGGGGAAATGGAGATTATTGTACTTGAACAACAATAAAAAGAGAGAGAGAGAGAGTGAGAGAGAGAGAGAGAGAGAGAGAGAGAGAGAGAGAGAGAGAGAGAGAGAGAGAGAAATGAGCTAGGTGCTTATAGTCTCCTTGGCTTATCCTAAAGAAGCAGGCAGTCAAAGCATCTCTGAAAATAAATGAAGTAAACATGGACTGTGAGAAATTGCACCCACATGATTCAGTGGCTATTGATGCCAGATGATGTGTTGTCATTGTGGCAGGTCACAAAGGACCTACATATTGTAGGGAGGTCAACCAGAGTTGACAGGAGAAAGGGATCAGTGAGAACTACCATGGTCAAAAAGGGCTTCGTGGAGAATGTGTGGGTGAAGCAAAGCTGTGCAAGATGAGACTTGGGCCGGGAGACAGCAGGTGGGGAGGCAGTTTATGTAGTGTGGAGAAAGTAGGTAAAGTTTATGGAAATGAAATGCTACATTTGATTATAGGTTACGCCGTGGCAGAGTGATGGCAGAAACAGGGAAATGAAAGAAAGGCATAGAAGATGTCATAAAGACTATGAGATGAAATGTTATTGACAGAAAAAAAAAGTGAAATTGTTTTAAAAGAATGCTTCACTCAAATTTGGATGTGGGCTTTGGAGGTGGCAGAAGCAGTATACCTGAAAGGACTTGCCTGGAGGCAGCTGGGTGTCTCCTACTGCACTTCAAAATGGGAAATCATGGTGAGGAAATATGTGAAATACTCTCCAGGGAAGTGATATTTTGAAGCTGTAAATACATTCACCTTAAGGGAAAGATTATCAATAGTCTGAGATGTTCTTTCATTAGTTGATGAACTAAAAAGACTATCTTTTAAATACAAAATAAATTTTAGGAGTACCAGTGTAAAGTTTACAGCTTTGGCTTATACAAAAATTGAATATACAGAAAAGGAGGACTGTCTGTGTCTGTCTGAAAGTCTGTAAGCTAAATTATTTATCCATAATTAAAATGAACAAGTCAACTGAAGAAGTTACCATTCACACATGCCTAATGAGTAAATAGCTGGTTATGTGAGAACAAAGAAACATATATTATAAGTACAAATGATTTCAAACCAGTTGCAATTGACTTCAATCTTTTTTAATGCATAAATTACTGATATCAGAGGCAGTTGGTAAAAATTTAATTGCAACACACTGAATCAGGAAGAATTATGAAATGTGCAAGCATGGAACAGTTAGAATATTTTGTTAAGAAGACTGAGGCACAATTTTTCTAAGAATGGACCTTCACACCTTGTAAAAGGGACAGTCCTAAGCACTGAAACTCTGACAATTATTTCATTAGGGCCAAGTTGTTTGAATTTTGTTTTAGCTCTCTTACCAAAGTCTACATAATAAGCAATTAAGAAAGGGTATACAACAAGTGCTCCTCCCAACCCCTTTGATGAATCTTAGAGTCTTCAGTATATATTTTTTTCTACTAAGTACACAAATTTCACTCATAATAAATGCAATAACTACCCATGAAAAGATACCCTCTAATTCTGTTGGTAGGTATGAAAACTGGTTGACAATAAGCAAGAGGCATTACAATTTGAAATATGTACACTTATAACCTAGTAGTACACTAAGGATGTAACCATGCAGATGTAACTGTATTTTTTACCTGTCTGAGGCAGTGCCACTCCCACTGTCTTGCCAACAGACATACAGGTTGTTTCCAGAATTTGACTACTGAATAAAGCTGCATTGAATAGTCCTACATAAGCCATTTGGAGACATATATTTTAATTTCTCCTAAGTAAGTACTTTGGGCATATTTCTTTTGGGGGAGATTTTTTTTTTTTTTTGCTTTAGTGGTACTGCTGAATCATAGAGTAGGTGTTTAATATTAGAAATAACTGATAACAATTGAGGCGATAATAAGCAGCTCTCCAAAGTGGGTTTAAGATTTTATACTCCGAGCTATGATGTTTTAGAGGGTTGTAGTTGTTCATTTATTTATGAACATTTGGTATCATCAATTTTTTATAGAATTAGCCATTCGAGTATTCTTAATTTGTATTTTGCTTCTGATTGAGATGTCCTGTAATTTTTCATGTGCTTATGGGCCATTCAAGTTTTCCTTGTGAAATATTTCTTTCCTTTAGTTTTAGTAAGTATTTATATATTTTGGGTATAAACACTTTGTTACACATATGTTTGCAGATTTTTCTCACAGTGTGTGACTTACCCATTTATACTTCCTAGCTGTAGATTCTGATGGAAAAAAAGGGTTTTTTTTTCATGAAATTTATTTTCACTTATTAAAAAAAAATGTTTGCTTTCTGAGAACTAAAAAATACTTGTCTACTACCATGTCACAGATATTTCTACCATGTTTTCATCTAAAATCATTAACAGTTTTAGTGTTTGTATTAGGGCATGATACATCTTCAGTTAATTTTTCTGTATTATGTGAGGTGAATGTCAATTCTTTTGTTTTTTAATTGATATCCATCTGCACCACCCCTTTCCCCTCTGAGATCTGTCAGTCTGTTCCATGTATCCATGACTTTGGTTTCATTTTGTTCATCAATTTATTTTGTTCATTAGATTTCAGTTTCTCAATGTCTTTACAATAAGCCAGATACTATTTATCTTCCAATTTATTGGCTATTAGAGGATCTTTGCAATTCTATTTATATTTTACAAATGGCTTGTAAATTGCTATTTAAAAATATACTAGGGTTCCCTTTTCTCCACAGCCTCTCCAGCACTTGTTGTTTGTTGATTTGTTTATAATGGTCATTCTCACCAGTGTGAAGTGGTATCTCATTGTGGTTTTAATTTGCATCTTTCTGATGGCTAGTGATGCTGAGCATCTTTTTATATGTCTCTGGGCCCTTTGTATGTCTTCCTTGGAGAAGTGACTGTTCAAGTCCTTTTCCTATTTTTAAAAATATATTTAATTTATTTTTAGAGAGAGGGGAAGGGAAGGAGAAAGAGAGGGAGAGAAACATCAATGTGTGGTTGCCTCTCCAACATCCTCTCCTAGGGACTTGGCCCACAACCCACACATGTGCCCTGACTGGGAATCGAACTGGCCACACTTTGGTTTATAGGCTGGTGTTCCATCTACTGAGCCATACCAGCCAGGGCTATGCCCATTTTTTAATTGGGTTGTTTGTCTTCCTGGAGTGGAGTTATTTGAGTTCTGTATATATTTTGGAGATCAAACCCTTGTCAGAGGTATCATTGACAAATATGTTTTACTACACAGTTTGTTCTTGTTTAATTTTAATGCTGTTTTCTTTAGCTATGCAGAAGCTTTTTACTTTGATGAGACCAAATTTGTTTATTCTTTCCTTTATGTCCCTTGCTCTAGGAGACATGTTGGTGAAAATACTGCTGCATGTAGTATCTGAGATTTTCCTGTCTATGTTTTCCTCTAGTACTTTTATTTTGTCATGATTTATTTTTGTCTTTTATCCACCTGGAATTTAGTTTTGTGTATGGTGTAAGCTGGTGATCAAGTTTCATTTTTTGTGTGTGTGTAGCTGTCCACATTTCCCAACACCATTTATTGAAGAGGTTATTTTTATTCTATTTTATGCTTCTGCCCCTATGTTGAATATTAATCGACCATAAAGACTTGGGTGTATTTCTGGGCTCTCTGTTCTGTTCCATTGGTCTTTGTGTCTGTTCTTATGTCAGCACCAGGTTAGTGCACCATTGGTGGGAATGCACACTGGTGCAACCACTGTGGAAAACAGTAGGGAATTTCCTCAGAAAACTGACAATTCCACTGCTGGGATTATACCCTAACAATCCTGAAACACCAATTCAAAAGAATCTATGTATCCCAGTGTTCATAGCAGCACAATTTACAACAGCCAAGTGCTGGAAGTAACCTAAGTGCCCATCAGTAAATGAATGGGTCAAAAAACTGTGGTACATTTACACGATGGAATACTACACAGGAGAAAGAAAGAAGGAGCTCCTGCCCTTTGCAACAGCATGGATAGATCTGGAGAGCATTATGCTAAGTGAAATAAGCCAGGCCATGAAAGACAAATACCATGTGATCTCACCTGTAAGTGGAACCTAATCAAGAAAACAAACAAACAAGCAAACTATAACCAGAGACAGTGAAATTAAGAACAAACTGACAGTAACCAGAGGGAAGAGGGGAGGGATAACAGGGGCAAAAGGGGGAGGGGTTTGCAGCAACATGTGCAAAGGGCACATGGACAACACCAAAAAGGGGAAGGATCAAGGGTGGGAGGTGGGGATGTCTGGGGTGTGGGGAGTTGTGGGGGGAAATGGAGACAATTGTACTTGAACAACAATAAAAAAACTAAAAATGTGCTAGGATTATGATTGGAGATAGTTGACAACTTAAGAATACTGAATATTGAGTATTCTACTCTATGAATGTTGATATTCAATTTATCTAATCTTTATTCATTTATTTTAATAGAGTATCATTTTCTGTATAAGGATATTAGACAACTTTGCTTAAATATTTTTAAATATTGTATGATTTTTTGAGGCTATTATGAATAAAAAAAGGTTTTTTTCTGAATTTGCTTTCCACTTGTTTGCTTATAGTATATGGATATATATATATATAATTGACTTTGTAGTCACTTATCCAAATATTCAGTATTATAGTCCAAGCACATGCCTAGCAGCTATACCTTGTGGATTTTTGTTCTTTATACCACTAGAAGTTTCATATTTATATTGATATAACTTATGATACATACAGTTCTGATTAAGAACTTAATTGAGATGGATGAGAGAATATAAGTGTTATACTGTTCCAGTCCAGGTAAAGCTTCCCCAGTTTTAATAATTTGATTAGTTACATTTCAATTCCTGTAGGTTCAGACTATATACACACACACAGCATTTATCTAAATATATACATGTAATCATATATATATATTAATATATAAATATGTAGATATATGAGGTATGTCCAAAAAAATTCCAGCCATTGTTAATATAATGAGAACAATTTGGCAACATCATGTAACTCGACAGGCAAGGTGAGTGGACTGGGATGCGCATGTGTGAGCAATGATGAGCTCACTGTACTGGTCAGTTGGTCAGTAGACCCACTGAATGAGAGTGTGTGCTGTGTGGCCATTACATTCAAGATTACTGAGCAAGTAGAGCAACGAATCTGCATCAAATTTTGTGTTAAACTTGAACATTTTTCAACAGAAACTATTCAGATGATTCAGGAGGCTGTAGCTTTGGGTGACTCGTGATTGGCAGCTTTATCATGACAACACATCTGCTCATGCATCATGACTCATGCAGAGTTTTTTGGACAAACATCAAATCACCCAGGTGACTTAGCCCCCTACAGCCCAGATTTGGTGCCCTGTGACTTCTGCCTTTTCCTAAAACTAAAATCACCTTTGAAAGGGAAGAGATTTCAGAACTTCAATGATAGTCAGGAAAATACAGTGGGGGCAGCTGATGACAATTGGGAGAACTATGTGAGGTCCCAAGCTGCCTACTTTGAAAGGGACTGAGGCATCACTGTCCTATGTACAATGTTTTTTATATCTTGTATCTTTTTCAATAAATGCCTCTATTTTTCATATTACATGGCCGGATACTTTCTGGACAAACCTCTTTATATGCATACAATATAGTTATTATATAAAGTTCAGTATATATGCATGAATATTCATATACACATAGATATACAAATACATAATGCTTAACTTCTCTGTATGTCACTTACTTGTATTAAATAAAAATACCTCTAATCCATACTGGAAAGGTTAATCAGGTCAATAAAGATAATTAAATTTCTTAGGAAGAACTTGAGCTAAATTTTTATGTACATATTACATCAGTTGACATCTAAATACAATTTCTTACTACCTCCCCAAAATGTGGCACTATCTACTATTCATTTTTTCTAAATTAGTGCAGTGGGAAGTATATTGAAAACTTTATGCCTGACCTTTATTAAGATTTATTTCTAAAGCCAGGAAGATTAAAATTGCATGTTGTTTTGGCCTAGAATAGAGCTTTTGTATTTTATATTGTTATTATTTTATGTAAATACCTTTGATAGTAGGAATCTTAGATGATTTTGATATGTTTAGTTTCAAGGTTGTTTTCATAATGAAACAAAAAGGTAAAGTCAAGGGTTAAAATCCTGGTTATAAGGTTTTTCTGATTTTTTCAAATATTTTTAAAAAATTTTATTAAGAGGATTTGTGCTTGTCCAAATACTCTTGATTTCTAAGTCTTTCAATTGCCTTTAATGAGAATATAAAACCACATAATTATAAACAGGAAAAGTTATTATCTGAGCAGCTTTCTGATCATCAGTTTGGTTACTGTATGGGCAGTCGTTCTGAATAATGTGGTGAATACCATACTCCCCACCCCACTCCTTCTTTCTTTCATGCTGTGCTGATCCCCAAAGTAAGCAAAAATGCACTGCTGTAATTATAGTTCAGGGTAATATATATAGAAGTTTAATATAGTTTCTTATGCTTCTAAGGATATAAGCCTCTGAATTAATTACAGTTTGAATTACTCAACTAGTTATTTTAATCTCTTCTTATGCATTGGAGGACTTTTTCCTCCTTTGTTAGTTTTAGAAATAGAAACTATACTCAATGGACATATACCTCCTAACTCTAAAGGTATACCCTATTTTACCCTGCTGTAAATTTCAGGCTATTTTTTTGAAAAATGAGAGGGCACTTTTTTTTTTAATTTTTATTGTTATTCAATTACAGTTGTATACCTTTTCTCATCCTCCCTCCACCCCACCCCAGCTGAACCCACCTCCCTCCCCCACCTCCACCCTCCCCCCCCCCCGATTATGTCCATGTGTCCTTTATAATAGTTCCTGCAATCCCCTCTTCCCACTATCCCCACCCCACTCCCCACGGCTACTGCTAGACTGTTCCCAATCTCAATGTCTCTGGTTGTATTTTGTTTGCTTTTTTCATCTATTGATTATGTTCCAGTTAAGGGTGAGATCATATGGCATTTGTCCCTCACTGCCTGGCTTATTTCACTTAGCATAATGCTCTCCAGTTCCATCCATGCTGTTGCAAAGGGTATAAGCTCCTTCTTTCTCCCTGCTACGTAAAATTCCATTGTGTAAATAGTTTTTGGATCCACTCGTTTGCTGATGGGCACTTAGGTTGCTTCTAGTACTTGGCTATTGTAAATTGTGCTGCTATGAACATTGGGGCACACAGGTTCTTTTGGATTGGTGTTTCAGGGTTCTTAGGGTATAATCCCAAAAGTGGAATTGCTGGGTCAAAGGGCAGTTCTATTTTTAGTTTTCTGAGGAAATTCCATACTGTTTTCCACAGTGGCCTCACCAGTCTGCATCCCCACCAACAGTGCACTAGGGTTCTCTTTTCTCCGCATCCTCTCCAACATTTGTTTGTGGATTTGTTTATGTTGGCCACTCTGACTGGTGTGAGATGGTGCCTCATTGTGGTTTTACTTTGCATCTCTCTGATGGCTAGTGATGCTGAGCATCTTTTCATATGTCTCTGGGCCCTCCTTGGAGAAGTGTCTGTTCAAGTCCTTTGCCCATTTATTAATTGGGTTATTTGTTTTCCTGGAGTGCAGTCGTGTGAGTTCTTTATATATTTTGGAGATCAGGCCCTTGTCTGAGGTATCATTAGCAAATATGTTTTCCCATACTGTTGGTTCTCTTTGTAATTTGGTGCTGTTTTCTTTAGCCATGCAGAAGCTTTTTATTTTGATGAGGTCCCATTTGTTTATTCTTTCCTTTATGTCCCTTGCTTTAGGGGACATGTCTGTGAGGATGTTGCTGTGTGGAATGTCTGAGATTTTCCTGCCAATGTTTTCCTCAAGGACTTTTATGGTGTTACAACTTATATTTAAGTCTTTTATCCATCTTGAGTTTATTTTCGTGTATGGTGTAAGTTGGTGATCGAGTTTCATTTTTTTGCACGTAGCTGTCTAGATTTCCCAACACCATCTGTTGAAGAGGCTGTTTTTGCTCCATTTTATGCTCCTGCCTCATTTGTCAAATATTAATTGACCGTAAAGACTTGAGTTTATTTCTGGGCTCTCTGTTCTGTTCCATTGGTCTAAGTGCCTGTTTTTACACCAGTACCAGGCTGTTTTGATTATAATGGCCTTGTAATACAGTTTGATATCAGGTATTGTGATCCCTCCTGCTTTGTCCTTCTTTCTCAAAATTGCTGCAACTATTCGGGGTCATTTATGGTTCCATATAAATTTCTGAAATGTTTGTTCTATATCTATGGATTGGATCAGCGAACTGGAGGACAAAGTAGAAAAAAACACCCAGAAAGAACAAGAAAAGGAAAAGAGGCTCAGAAAGAATGAAGAGGTAATAAGGGAAATGCAGGACAACATGAAACGTAACAATATCTGTATAATAGGAATACCAGAAGGAGAAGAAGGAGAACAAGGGATAGAAAACCTGTTTGAAAAAGTAATGATGAAAATTTCCCTAATCTGATGAGAGAAAAAGTCACCCAAATCCAGGAAACACAGAGAGTCCCAAGCAAGAGGAACCCAAAGAGGCCCACTGCAAGACACATCATAATTAAAATGGCAAAATTCCAAGACAAAGAGAGGATCTTAAAGGCAGCAAGGGAGAAAAAGGAAGTAACGTACAAGGGAGCCCCAATAAGGTTAGCAACTGACTTCTCAATGGAAACTCTCCAAGCCAGAAGAGAATGGCAAAAAATATTCCAAGTAATGAGAACCAGAGGCCTGCAACCAAGACTACTTTACCCAGCAAGGCTCTCAATCAAGATAGAAGGCCAAATAAAGAGTTTCCCAGACAAAAGAAGTCTAAGAGAATACACTTCCACCAAACCAGCTCTGTAAGAGATGCTAAAGGGACTGCTTTAAGAAAAGGAAGGAAAAGAGAAAGAGAGAGGAACACAGGCAGGAAAAAATGGCAATGAATAACTACCTATCGATAATAACCTTAAACATAAATGGATTAAATGCTCCAATCAAAAGACATAGAATAGCTGAATGGATAAGAAAGCATGACCCACACATATGCTGCCTACAGAGAACTTAACCGAGGGCACTTTTTTAATATGAGGCTCAGCAATAAGTACTGAAACATAGACCCAGATCTTTGTGAAATTTTTAAATCATGCTTTAATTTTAAAAATTGTAATGCCATCATTGATATTAAACACTTTGGAACCAAAGTAATGTTATGGGAAATCATTGCCCTCAACTTTCAGCTTTGTAGATTCAGAAAATTTGTTGACACAGAATTTTTAAAATGACATTTTATCTTAAAAAAATTCTAATACTTGAAAAATTACCAAACACTAAAAATAAATTATAAAACATCATATACCTATGTTTTAGTACCCCATGATTTCCCAATAGAAAATGCCAAGATTTTGGTTCTTTGGAGGAGTTAGGTTGAAAACTGTGTACCCACAGCCTACAGAAAACTGAATCTGAACTTGGGTCTGCAATAAATGTCCTTGTATCTTGGGTGTTTCAGGAAACATGGTGTGAACTGTGGGTCAGAGAGAGCCACAGAAACAATGAGTAGCACCCAAACATGCATAACACTTTGTGGTTGCAAAACAAAATTATGATGGAAGTACTGTAAGCAATTCAGTACTTCCCATGGTGTGAACGTGGGCCTTGCTAAACACCCTGATTGATATCACAGTTCTATTGCTGATTTTGTAATGCTTTACATTTCTGACTCTTTTTTATGATCCCTTCCAAATTGGATCGTGAGAAGAATTACATGAAGTAATTTGTTCATGTTGTACTTTATATTGTACCAGTCACTATTACTTCAGTAAATGGTAGCCTTGTGAATTATCATTGTCGTCGTCATCATCATCATCGTCATCATAAAATAACAAGCAGATTAATTCAATACTATATATTTAATGCTTAACATCTTTACCACACACTGGAATAAGCTCTTCTAGTTAAACTCAATCATAAAATACAAAGTTTAATATCTATAAACATACCCATACAGTTCAGCAAGACTATTCTTTGAAATGGCAAAACAACTTGTTTTGAAAATGTTAGTAAGGGATGTCATATATCAATGAAAAACTTTTAACCAAAATTAGATTTGAGAATTTTGTCTGTGAGTATTATCTCCCCAAACAAAGATACTTTTTTTAAAGTCCATAATTACAGATTTTGGAGCTCTGAAGAGAGTAACATGTCATGTCATTCCTCCTTCCTGAGTGATATGTGGGGAGGAATGCTATGAAGGTGGCAAATATGCTGAGAAGGGCTTTCAGGCTGAGTGACTTGAATTCCTCCTTCCGAGCCCAGAAGAACAATGAATCATGTGATTAATAAGGTTCATTTTTGAATTAGTGCTCTTGTTAAGTGTTTAGTAGTTTACAATTACTTCTTGCCTAGGAATGGAAGAATACATTCTTTTGCCCATACTCTTTGCCCCAATTCTCTACCAAGCACTTCTGAGGCCCCTATCATATTCATAGCTATCATTGTAGTTCACCCTTTTCTTGCTTTTCTCTCTCCATGGTACATAGCCTGGGGAGGAGTTGAACTTCAGATGAGCTTAAACTTTATTCATTGGTGACAAAATCATTAACATCACACTAACCATCATAAAAAATTCAATTAGATACCAAGATTGATTATACTTCTGCCTTCTAATTGATTACACATCTTAAGGTCTTGCATGGTGTTGGTGTTGACAATACAATTCACTGTCTGTCCACCTGAGAATTCTCAAGCACCATCACATCTGGCTAGATTCCTTCAAACACCTATTTTCTGATTTGAGTACTCTTTCATAGACTGATTTTCTGTACAGGTATACCTCTCTAGGTCCTATGAATGGGGATATCCTTGTTGGGTTAGAGGAAAGGAAAGTCACATAAGTACCATTTACTTCCTTTGCTCAACTTTTATTTTTTTCTGTCCCTCAGAGCCCACAGCTGATTTGCCCCTTCTGTATTACTTCCTAATACCATCCTCGTAGGCCCCCTATTTTATCCATACTCTGTAAGGTGTACTGCTACTGGAAAAACTATTGATCACAAAATAGAAAGAGGAAATTCTCAGACAAGCTCTCTTCAAAATTGCAACTGCCATTAGTGTGTACAGCTAAGGATTCCCCTCAGACTTATTCACTAAGTCCGACTATCTTCCCATTCTGATTTTCTTTCAGCAACTACTTGATGCATATTGAGCTCTAGTTTAATATTCTGTGTTCCAACCCTTTGCTCCTGAAATTGGCTTAGAACTCCAAGTTGTTTATATACTTTTAACCAATATAAACTGTAATGAACTACCATCAGAAAGCAGCTTGAACTTCCTCAGAACTTGGGTGACTGCAGTCACTAATATGTGCATGATCAAGGCGAGATTACATAGGAAATCATGAAAATATTTTTATAGTAATGAAATCTATCCTCACAGATTTTTAAGGAAAATAAGAATAAATAAAATATAACAGAAAAATATGTTTAAAAATATACAGGTCCTGAATAAAAATGATTTGAGAGAGCAGCAAACCTTACCATACTCCTGGGCACCTAAAGTCAAGTATCACTGGTGCTACTACATACTCTTATCAATATCTGAATTTAATTTGCTTATTTGTTTATTTACATATTTTATGCCTTTGACCACTAAAATATAAGCTTGGTGAAAGTAGATACCTTACCTATTTTGTTTTCCTAGCACCTAGCACATCAACCAGGTTCTCAATTTAAATGTTTCTGAGTGTGTTGAGCACTGAATTGTTAATATGCAAGTGTTCTTATAATCTATCAAATAAGAAAAATGCTGCAGAAAAATAAAGTCACAAAATGGCAACTCCAAAAGAATTAAATACAACTAGCTAATAACTAGTGAAGGGGAGCAGAGTTTGCCACCCCAAAATATGTCGTTTTTGGAATATTGATTATTTTACATTGATTATTTTTAAGAAATAAAAGGCTCAAGAAGAAGCTTTGACTTGTCCCCCTACTTCCTAAAAGGTTTTAAATAGTGGGCATATTCCAGGAAATAGAAGTATATCATCAGCGATACCCATTAAAAATTATGGGCTAGGTGTGATGAAGGAGACTTAGCAGGGCATGGAGATCAGAGCACACTCTGTGTTCCATTGTCTCCACGTAGCCTAACAGACTTTTTTTTTAATCAAACATCTGTTCTTCCATCACTATGTGAATGTCCTCTTTCCCCTTTGAGGTTTCAAACCTCTACCCCCTTCTCCTTACCTTGAGTTGGTATATAATCTTCAATTGCCCACAAATCCTCAGGCCCCATATTCTTATGGAACCCCCATATGTACATAGATAATTAGATTTGGTTATTTTCTCCTGTTAATTGGTTTCATGTCAATTTAATTCTTATACCAGCCAGAGGAACCTACAAGGACATAGAGACATTTCTTTCTCCCCAGCACTAGCGTGCCTTCAATAACTACTCAGAAATACAACTTAAAAAATTGTAAGACACAATATTGGCCTCTATTTTTTTTGGTAAATAATTTAATAATATGTATCAAAAGAGTTTAAATACTTTTAATCAGGACTATATTTGTAATGAAGAAATAAAAGATGTAAGAAAATATGTACACAAATAATATATAATATTCTCTTATAGGAAAAGTTGGAAAAACAATCTAAATATCTAGCAGTAGGATATTTATTAAATAAACTATGCTATCTTCATAATATTAATTCATTGCAGACTATTAAAAATCATGTTATCAGACAATGTGCAAAGAGTTTGAAAATCCCACATCCTTGAGAAATGCAGAACAGAAAGTTGTCTACATAGAGTTAATTTTGTTTTGTACATGAGACTTTGCAAATATGCACATATACATATAGAAAAACAGTTGGGACAAAATGTAAAAAATTAATAACTGTCTTCAAGTGTTGTAAACTGTGTTTACCTTATTCTTTTTGGTATTTCTATATGTGCTACACAGAGAGATGTACTACTTATATAATATAAAATGTCAATAATATTAGTATGCTAATATTTAGAGACAATGCCTGGTGATTTGAAAATATTAAACATGGATGTTAGATATACTAGTTCAAATAAAGAACCACTTACAGTTTATCCTAAACAATAACATTTTTAATGACTAGAAAAATAAGCCTAAGACCAGGTTTGGAGAGAAGAGAGAGAGACCTTTCAATTATGGGATCAAATGCTCTAAATATTTTCAAAGATTTACAACCCTCCTGTTAAAAGATTATTATTATTAGTTTTCAGAAAACAAAGATGACACCCTTGGAAAAAGAATTTCAAAAGAATTACATGTCTACGTAATTGCAATCTTCTGAATCATACTGTATAATTCTGAGGCATTCACAGAGTTGAAGAAAACAACCACAAAAGAAAATATACCAAAAAACTAGTCTATCAACACACAAGAAATCAAAGACATCCTCTTGTTTTTAGGAAGAAAAAATGGCACAATTAGAGAAAATTCCCCATATAAAATCAGGTGTACTGTAAATTTTCCATAAGTAATGAAGGTACTTCTCACAAACTGAAGCTATAGTCATAACAGCCTCAAGACTCAAGCTAAATATAAGCACAAAAGCAGTATATTTGTAAATACAGCAATCAAGCAGTTGAAGCACAAATTATGCTTAAGAACCACTTCAATCAAGTGAGGCAGAAGGTGACAATCACCAACCCTGATCATCTTTAGACCTAAGAGACAGCCAGTTAAAAGTAGATAGAAACAAATGTGGCAGGATCATGTTGGAAATCAATTATTAATGGATAAAGCAAATAAACTTATATGAGTATTTACCAAATGGATAGCTTTTGTAGGAATTTGGTCATCATCACTGGTCTTGGTATTACCATAGTCTACTTTCCACTCATGCAGTGGGAGATAGCCATGTGATTTCTTTACATAAATACTAATGCTGTAGTGGTAGTAGAGTTATCAGATTTAACTGCAACTAATAGGTATATGGAAACACTAGGTGGAAGGGAAGAGGGAAGTAATAATGCAACAGAAGATGGTTACTGGTATGGTTGCTTTTATAAAGACCCAAATCCTTTGTCTTAGTATTCCTCTAAATGGAAGTCACTCTCTGGAATAGCAGACCTTCTGTCTACTACTCTTGCTGTTATGATGACTGCTTTCTTCAAGACTCAATTGTACAGCTTCTCGTATTCCCTCAAATTCATTTTCAGCTGTCGTTGAGAACCACTGAAAATTCAGGGATGGAAATTTTGGATGGGGAATGGAGGAATCAAAGTTCAAGAAGAGACTCAGAGCTAGTATGTCCTGCCTCCAGCATTTACCATGAATGATCCCAAGGGTGAGCCATGATGCTGATAAGGAGCTTTCAATTTGGACATGAGAAGCAAAGGTAGAGGGAAAAGAGTTTTAAAGGCAGAACACAACCAGTTCCCATCATTTATATTATTGGGATTTTCTGCCAAGTAGACCACACATTTTTCTATACCTTCTTCCCATTCTCAAATATATATTAATTCTTCCAGGTTTTTATCCATCACCTCTTCTTCCAAAAATAACCCTTAATGAATATTAACTAAGTTAATGAGGGAAAAGGAATTCAAGGCATCCTAATATTTATGACATTAAACACCCATTGTCATCTTACTGCTGAATACATGTTTGGGAATCTCGTTTAGTAATCACTCATGTAGTCCTATTGTCTTCAAATCCTGCACTCTCTTTACTAATTTGATGAGAACATTTTCTACTGCACTATGCAAAATTAAAGTAGCCATATTTCCAATAAGCCAATGAAGATGAGAAAAGTATCAAATTAGGGAGAAAATCAGAGTTTATGAGGCCAAATCAAGCATTTTTTTTAAATTAGGGAACTCAAATCTTTTTTTTTTTAAATTTTTATTGTTATTCAATTACAGTTGTATGCCTTTTCTCCCCCTCCCTCCACCCCACCCCAGCTGAACCCACCTCCCTCCCCCACCTCCACCCTCCCTCTTGGTTTTGTCCATGTGTCCTTTATAGTTGTTCCTGTAATCCCCTCTTCCCACTGTCCCCACCCCACTCCCCCCTGGCTATTGCTAGATTGTTCTTAACTTCAATGTCTCTGGTTATATTTTGTTTGCTTTTTTCTTCTATTGATTATGTTCCAGTTAAGGGTGAGATCATATGGTATTTGTCCCTCACTGCCTGGCTTATTTCACTTAGCATAATGCTCTCCAGTTCCATCCATGCTGTTGCAAAGGGTATAAGCTCCTTCTTTCTCTCTGCTGCGTAGAATTCCATTGTGTAAATGTACCATAGTTTTTGGATCCACTCGTTTGTTGATGGGCACTTAGGTTGCTTCCAGTACTTGGTTATTGTAAATTGTGCTGCTATGAACAGACACTTCTCCAAGGAAGACATACAGAGGGCCCAGAGACATATGAAAAAATGTTCAACATCACTAGTCATCAGAGAGATGCAAATTAAAACCACAATGAGGTACCATCTCACACCAGTCAGAGTGGCCAACATAAACAAATCCACAAACAAATGTTGGAGAGGATGCGGAGAAAAGGGAACCCTAGTGCACTGTTGGTGGGAATGCAGACTGGTGAGGCCACTGTGGAAAACAGTATGGACTTTCCTCAGAAACCTAAAAATGGAACTGCCCTTTGACCGGGAACTCAAATCTTAATAAAAAACATTATGAAAAAATAAGCAAAGCAACAAAATAACAATAGTCATTCAACCAACACTTAGTATTATGTTATAGAGATGTTCTGGATGCTGGGAGAAAAAAATAAGAAAAATAACATAAGACACAGTCAGTGCCCTGATGGACCTTTCAGTCAAGTGGGGAGACAGACTTGTAAAAGTTAGTTATGGTGAGAACTATTAAAGGAACAAGAAAGAGATGAGCGATACTGAATTACAATAAGCATGTCAAGGAGGGCTTAAAAGATTTACTGACAGCAGAATGGAGGGAAAGCCTTCCTCTAGGCAAAAGGAACAGTTTTAAAAGTATTTATGTTGGAACTGAAATCACTATTTATTTCTTAACTTTCATCCTCTCTATTTTGATTTTTTTTTTCCTTTCTTACTAGACACTAAATCATTGTTCATTTACATCCTGGTATAAAGTGATATTTAGATAGCTTCCAAAAATTACAATAGAATTCTTATTAGAAGGACATTAAATTTTATTACCTAGAAGTAGAAGTTAAGGAAGAGAACAGTGAATTGGGGACATAATGGTGAAGAAATGTAATTTATACAGTATTCTCTGTGCAAATTCATCTGTGGTTAAGACTTAACTGCACAACAGCTGTAGTGTCTTGATTGAGCACTTTTCAAACTATTTGTTGCTCCAAACTCAGCTAAATCCCAAGTGATTTAAAGTTTAATTTTTAAATTTTTTTGCTAGGTAAGTTTCTCATTTCAAGTTTCTTATTCTCCTAAGCCATGTCCACATCCCTATGTTTTCTGATTGACTCTTATGAGATCAGCACAAAATGATGAAACCACATTTATATTCCCATATCTTTTTCTTTTTCAATATGGCAACTCCCAGCTCTCTCAGATAATCTTTGCCCTGTAGGTTTAAGGCATGTGCTTCCTTTCTATGGAGTCTTTCTATTATTATAAACATTCTCTTTGATAATGGAACGGAGGTTTATATTTCCAGCTAACTGTATCTTTTGTACAGAGAACAGGAAAGGCCAGGCAATTTGGATACTAGTAAATCTTCTAGTGCTCCACTAACTTACGCCATGTGCTTGAGCCACCCAGGTAAGACCCAGGCCCTGAGCTTCAGCTTTTGTTTTGTCTGTCATTCAGGAAGATCTGTGGATGTCAGTCAGTAAACTCTATTCGCTAGCACACCTCTATGGGGAAATAGTGAAGTAGGAGAAGAAAAAGGGAGGGTACATTTCAGGTGGTAAAGAACGGGTAACATTGGATGCTTTTCCTCTTAATCACACAATTGCTTATTCTATAATATTCTAATGAAATATAGGGAGACAAAGTATAGACCTTGTTTGTATTTATAGAGAATAAAATGTATAGAATGTAAGAATAACAAGAAGATTTAAAAACCCACGTGGGTCACAATGTGTTTCCTGATTTTACAAAATTATACCTTTTGTTATCTACTTATAGTAAACTGCAAAGCTAAAAGACAGAAACTATAGCAAAAATGCTCCTTTTCTATTTTAATGGTAAAGTTGGAGAAAGCCAGGATGGTGACTTTATTAGAGATGCTAAATTAAATATATTAAAACAATAGAGCCAAAACATTTATAAAACTATAATCAGTTTGTATAATTTCTATTAGTATTTTGGTCAAAGTGTGTTTATGAATATGTAGTTTTTAGCACTCTGTTTAAACCCTAAAGGCCAAATGAAAATAAAAATAGGATTACAAGATAGAAAAACATTCCAGTATTTCAAATTGATAAGAAAAGAAAACACTATCTCTAAGCATAAAGAGATAAAAGACACATTTTCAATAAATAGATTTAAGATTTTGTTTTTATTTTTTGCTAACTTAGCATGACTGGTAGCAGCTATGTGACTACTAAAATCTGAAAGGCTGAAGCTGCTTCTCAATTATTTAAAATAGATCTGTAGTGTTCCCCTGCAGAAATATGCCCAAAGCATTTAACCAATTATAAAAACAATCTAACATGAACATTTTTATGCCTATGTCTTTGCTTACATGTGTGAATATTTTAGGATGGTTTCTTAGAAGTACAATTACTGGATCTTAAAGACATTTGCACTTTATATTTTTTCCAAACCCAATGATGAACATTTCACCCTATTTTACCCCTGCAACTGCTGGTTTGTTGAGGTGATATTAAGGAAGAAGTTGAAAAGAGAAGGCAATAATACGTAGGAAAAGCTCTGACAGGTATGGCTTCGTTGGTCAGGCATCGTCCCTGCAAAGTGAAAGTGCCCTGGTTTGACTCTTGGACAGCGCTGTGCCTGGGTTGCAGTTTCCACGCCTCATCGAGCCACGTGCGAGAAACAACCCATCAGTGTTTCTCTCTCACATCCAGGTTTCTGTCCCTCTCTCTCTCCCTTCCCTTCTCTCTAAAAATTAAATAAATCAAATCTTAAGAAAAATAGAACAAACAGGAAAAGTTAGGAAAATATGGAAGTGAACAGGTAGATAAGAACAGGACAGAAAACAAAGTTAAGGCAGTTGGTAAGATTAAGGTAAGAAATGTATGAATTTAGATGCCAAATCCACAAATCAAACCTCTGTTTCATGAATGTCATACATGCTGTCTGTACACTTAATGCATGCAATTTATGTGAATATGTCATTGATAGTGAAAGCAGAATATGCAAAACAAAATGAAAATCACCAACTTTCTCTTCCAATTGTTTATTTCATTTTAACAAATGGCACCACCATCCACTTCAAACACCAGCACAGAAACCTAGATTTCCTTTGACTGTTCCCTCTGCCTTCCCGTTGACATTACAATCCAACACTCTGTTCCATCATTCTTCCTAATATTTCTAGAGTTTATTCCATTTTCTCCTTCCTGGCTATCACTAGCTGAGATCAAAATACTTACATTTTTCACCTGGATCTCAGCTATAGCTCCTTTGCTTTTTTGTTTGCTTGTACTTTCTTTTTATTTTTAAAGCCACTATTTATTTATTTATTTTTAGAGCAAGGGGAAGGGAGGGAGAAAGACAGGGAGAGGAGCATAAGTGTATGAGAGAAACATTGACCAGTTGCCTCTCACACACCCCCAATGGGGACCTGACCTGCAACCTGGGCATGTGTCCTGACCAGGAATCGAACCAGTGAACTTTGTCTTTGTGGGACAACACCCAGCCCACTGAGCCACAGCAGTCGGGGCTGTTTGCTTGTAGTTTCTTATTCTATTTTCCCTTTGACAATCTGGCCATTTTACACAATATAATCTCTTCCAGTTAAACCTGATAGCTTATTATGTATACTTAACAAATTCTAAAATTCATTATACATTAATCCTACCCTCTGGAAGATGTAAGGACTTTAGAAAATTTTACTCTTTTTGAACCCCTTCCTGACATTGATGATATTTTGGTGCAGTATTTTAAATTCATTTTATATTTATAAATTTGACATTATTGTTATTTTACATGGATAATGTTTGTTTTACTTAATACAAACTGTATAAGTTATACATTTATGATGTTTATTATTTATCCTCTGTCTCTCTTCACTGGAATGCAAGCCCCCAAATTGTGTGTTTTGGTTTTCTTTTTTTTATTCTTATGTGCTTAAAACTGTGCCTGGTACATAGTAGATATTCAATATATATTTTGAAGAAACAAATGCATTTACCTACATGTTTACCTATTATTTGGCTCATTATTCTTTTCTGCACAAAGCTAACCTTTTTGGGATATTATTTCTTTATAACACATGTCTCATAAGATTGACATGGTTTGGACTTGATGATGAAATCTTCTGTGTTTGTATATCCAAAAGTCAATAAACTTATTTTGCCCTATTTCTGGAAGTTATAAGTCTAATTTGATAATCTTTATTATTTTTCACCTCTTTGTACTTAGAAGGTATTTTTTTGCTGTCCTCTGGCTTCCATTGATGGTATTGAGACATCTGTTGCTGAACTAATTATGCTTCTTGATAAGCAATCTTTCTGTCCGCTTTAACTGAAACACCTCCATTTGTATATTGATATATCTCTCTTTGTTTTTCCTATCTCCCTCTCTCTCTCTCTCTCCTATCTCCCTCTCCCTGTCTTCTATCTCATAAAATTCTGCATCTTATCTGCTATTATTTCTGTATTTGAGAATTCATATTTTTATTGTAACTGGAATTTTTTCACATATTATCCTTGAAATATAAATATAATATCTGCTTTGTTCTCTGTATTTTCTCCTCTTGAGACTCCGGCAAGACATACCCTACCTCTTCCCATTCTATCCCCTTTCATCTCTCTGAGTTCCTATTTCCTTGTCTCTGCTGTACTCTGATTAGATGCTTCAGATTTATCTTATTTGCTTTTTTCTCCCTATAGCTGTGTGTAGCCTGAGATTTTAATGACTTTCCAGTTTTCAAATTACATTTTACTTAGTATGTAGTTGATCACTTAAAATAAATCTGTCAGCTCATTTTGTGATTCTATTCTTTATTTCTTAGACATTTATCCATAAATATTTTATATTTTGTGTTTGTATTCCAATATTTTATAATTTATATTTGTATCCCAATAGCTTATATCCTTGTGAGTCTATGTTTTTATTTTCTGCTGATTTTTTTTTTTTCTAAGAAGGAGAGAGAAACATCAGTGTGTGGTTGGCTTTCATGTGACCCCCACTGGGGACCTGGCCCACAACCCTGGCAGCATGTGCCCTGACTGGGAATAGAACCAGTGACTTTTTGGTTCTCAAGCTAGCACTCAATCTACTGAGCCACACCAGCCAGGGCTCTGCTGATTCTTACTGATATCAATAAGAATCATATGTGTTTGATCTAAGATTATATTTGATTAATTTATAGAAAGCAAGGGGACCCGCCAGGAATAGTTTATTCCAGAGAGATTCTTCTACCTGTATGCAAGGCGTCATATGAATCAGGGACCATTTTAGTTCCAGTTTCAGGTCCCAGGCTTCAAACAGAAAGCTGACTATAGATTTACATCTTGTCAAAAGCCAACAACTGGTTTCAAGAGCTCTGATATTGTCACCTTCTCTCAGCACATCCTTTCCTTTTCAGTTTGATTACAGCTCTCAGATATACAATCCACGTTGTTTTCACTTGGCTTACACCCACTTTTTAACTACCATTGGTGTTACCTGTTCCTTCTGTGAGCCTAGAAGTTAATTAAAAGTCCTTGAAGTGAATGCTGAGCCTCTGATCAAGTTTCTTTACATCTTTTTTTGTTTTCAGTTATATCTCCCTCCTGTCCATTTTTTACATTGCAGCCAGGTTTGTCTATTTACTAAAAATATCACCTTCCTCAGTTTAATATCCTACATAACATTGCTTTCCAGATAAAATTATAAGTTCTTCATGTTTACCATATCCTGAATAATTTGGTTTCCAAGAATATTTCCAATCTCATATCTCACCACTCCCTCCACCTTGACCTCTATATGGACATACATTGATTCTTTCAAGTTTTTAAATGCGTCATGTTGATTCCCACTTTGAGGCACATTTTTTCTCTCTTCTGCAATTTGCCTGGATGTTAATGTCTACAAAGTCTATTTAAATACATGGTCCATGATTTCATTTGCATATAAAATATTTATTTGACAATATAATAACTATAATATAAAAACTTTAAATATTTTTATTTTATTATAATTAAATTTATTGGGGTGACTTGTCAATAAGATCATATAGGTTTCAAGTGTATAGTTCTATAATACATGATTTGTAAATATTTGTATTTTAAAATTGTATTTATTTAATTTCTTTGCTTTGTGTAACATTCTTAATAATTTGCCATACTAACATATAATAAATATATAGATAGAAAGATGGATAGAAAATATGTACTGTGTGTGTGTGTCTATCTATTTACACATACACTCATATAAGCAAAGTGAATATTTGGACTGTGGCATAATACATTTTTCTTTTGGGTCATTCTTTTGCAGTGATATGAATTGCTGTGTCAGTTGTTGTCAGTATCAATTGTTAAATGGTTGAAGTGATTGATCAGCATGTAGGAAAGAAAATTGACATCTCTAGTATGTCTTATTCTGAGACCTGTGGGAACTTAACAAAAGGAAATTTTCAAAACCTATTTAATTAAAGATGTAAACACACCCTAAGTCTATGTGTTCATATACAACCATTGATATCCCTTTGGGCTAAACCTATTAAAGCTTTTATCAGAATGATGATAAGTTTGGACCTTAAATGGACCTTAAGAGCTTGCCTGGTGAATCTCAGGGGAAAGAAAAGCTCTTTGCTAAGGGTATATATGGTAGCTCTTTGTTCTCTTACAGCTGGTGGATTTCACTTGCAGCTGGACAATTGACCTTCTATGAAGAAGTGGTGCTGTTTTTATTTTTCTAATCTCATTTCCTCTGTCCTTACCTGCCTTATTTCCACCTGACATTCAAACAATAAAAAATACCAGGTCACCACCAATGCAGCAGAAAAGGAAAACAAAGGCTAATGTTACTCTAAAGCACTATTGCAAACACAAAGAAAGCATAATTCTGTGCCATGAGTATAACCTGGAATGACACACTGGCATGAATTACCTCTTTGAGTTTTTGACAGAAGAGAAGAAAAAGTGCTAATGAAGTCACAAGAGGCTTTGGGAGTTCAACTTATGAACCTTTAGTGCTATGATAGTGTCAGGACAGGTCATTCTTATTCTTGCCCTCACATAATGGAACATACTTGTGACTCAAGGTAAAATTAGAGATTTGAACAATTGTAGACTCAAATGAACTCTGAAAACCTTACCACAACTTTCCTATCTGGATATGTATTTGGTTTTCCTTTAATTTTAGGAGCATCATATTTTAGTACAGTCAATAATTAGTGTTGTTATTTTATTTTATTAGTATACACAATTTATTCATCTTCCTTCTAAATACAATAAAATAAATATTTTTTTGGCTGAAGTAGAAAACTGAAATTGAATATTCAAGATACCATGTAAATTCTACACATCTATGTTATTGTCCCATAAATTCAGAGCACATACCTTGATGCAGTACCAGTACCAATTGATCTAGGCTCTCAGATTTTCTGGGCTCTTCAACAATGGCACCAAAATCAGTTTCTGTTTCCAGCGCTAACTTTGAAAAATGATAGATGGTTTAGTCACTTATATTGTGACATTTAGAGAAAAAAAACAGAAAGGTGGTGTCTCTAAAATATGTTCCTCATCATTTATCAATATCTGAAATCCAGTTAATCTAGGATTAACACAAATAGAAATTTAAAGTAATACTTGTAATGAAATTTTGAGTTTTAAAATTGATCTCACAAACTATTTCACATCTGATAATGTAAATAGGACATGTGTTATTGCAATCATTTTTTTTTTCTCAGAGATGCAAGTCAATTTTCAAGAAGTTATAGCTAGTAAGTGAAAAGCTGGTCTCAAATACCAGGACATCTGACTCCAGAACATCTTTGAATTACACTAAAAAATCATGGGGTTTTGTGTTTAAGTCATTTCTCTGTGTTAAAATACAAATCGACCTTAAAATAATAAATTAATTAAATACATTAGTAGCAAAAATTATCTAAATATACATTTTTTTTCAAATTAAGAAGAAAGAAACACAAAGGAAAGAAGGAAGGGGGGGAGGAAGGAAGGAAGGAAGGAAGGAGGGAAAAAAGAGAGGGAGGGAGGATAATATGACAAGTGATGATAGAACAGAATGGAGAAGATGGGAGCAATGACATGTTCTTCAGGAGTTTGGGCTGCAAGTATCTAAAAGTTAACACAAAATAGCTTAAGGTTATAGGGAAGCTCCTACAATATACAGAAAAGGTGAAAGGCAAGTGCTTGAAAGGGCAGGAACCAGGACTGCTTCTAGAACCACAGCAACTGAAACAAGGGAATAAACGTATAAGATTCTCTCTTTCTGCTAGATCTGCTTCTCTTTTTGGATAAGCTTCATTCTCTCTTCTGCTGATAAAATTCTTTACATTTTATAGCCCATAGCTATGCATAGCTATAATTTGCATTCTTAGAGTTTATTTACTAGAAGATAAAGATAGTGTATCTACCAGTTATAGATGAAAAACTCTAGGCACTTCTGGTCAAAATGGCAGCATTGGTAAATACCGTTCACTTCCTTTGCACAACTACATCAAAATTGCAGCTAAACTACAGAACAGCCATCATTCAGAACTGTCAGCTATTGAGCTAAATGGGAGTCCTACAACTATGGAATTAAAGAAGAGACCACATTAAAACTAGTAGGAGGGGTGGAGATGCAGAACGGGATGGTCCCACCCCATGTGTGGCAGATAAAAATCAGGAGGAATATGTCAGGAACAAAGGGTCCCAGTACACACTAGGACCCCCATCCCAGTGTTCCAGTGCCAGGGATATAAGTCTCCATAACTTCTGAATGTAAAGACCATGGGGATTGAAGCTATGGAAGACAAAAACTGTTGGAATTCCAGGTCATCTTAAAGGGCATGCATAGATTACTTGGACTCATTCTCTCTGAGTTCCAAGCACCAAGGCAGCAAATGAAAGGCATCAGAGACATACAGGGAGGAAATTAATTGTCCAGCATCAGGATAAGAACTGGAGAATAGCTTTCTCCCAGACAGAAGTACTGGTTGAGGCCTTTGTTCCTTTTCTCAGCCCTCCCTGGACAGAGTGACAGAACTGGCAGGCAGGTGGTATATCTGAGACTTCATCAACCTTGCCTACATTGCTTTCCCCATTCTGGTGATACCCTGAGGTCCTTCCACATCCAAACTTCAAGCCCAACAAATCTGTTTTCAGTGGCGTTCCCATATGAATGGTTTGTCTTGCCCATGCTTCAAATTTTCCTAAATCCTCTCAAACAAGCAGCATCTGGCTTCATCAAGCTCCATACCGCTCACTAACTTCCCAGGACCTGGCACTAGCAACAGCTGAACTTCGTTCACAGCTTGGTCTCTCTGGGGAATCTCCAAGCCCAGCACAAGTAGCCACAATCTGCAGATTACTTTGTAACCTATGTCGTGTGACCAAGGACAGAACACAAGCACTGGCTGACTTTGAACTGGTCAATAGCAATCAAGGCTCAACTACAACAGGAGAGTGTACAGAGCCCACACACTGGGTGCACCTTGAGTATCCAGCTTGAGTAATATAGGAGGCTGTGCTACCTGACCCTACAGGACACTTTCTACATTAGGTCACTCTACCAAACCTGAGAGATGTACCATCTCTACTTAATATGTAGAAACAAACACACGGAGGCTACCAAAATGAGGAGAGAAAGAGACATGGCCCAAATGACAGAACAGAACAAAACTGTACAATAAGAACTTAACAAAATGAAGACAAGCAAGTTACTATACACAGAGTTCAAAACACTAGTTATCAGTCTACTCAAGAAACTTAGTGGGGACCTCAATAGCTTAAAAAAGACCCAGTCAGAAATGAAGGATATACTACTTGGGAAAAAAAAGGCAATTTACAGGGAATGGACAGTAGAGCAGATGATTCTGAGAATCAAATCAGTGATTTGGAACATTAGGAAGCAAAAAATGCCCAATCAGAATAGTAAAAAAGAAAAAAAAAACACTCCAAAAAGTGAAGATAGTGTAAGGAGACTGGGACAACTTCAAGTGTGCCAACATTTGTATCATAGGGGTTGGGCAGGAGAAGAGAAAGAGCAAGAAATTAGAAACCTATTTAAAAAATGTTATAAAACTTCCCTAACCTGATGAAGAAAATCAACATACAAGTCCAGGAAGTGCAGAGAGTCCCAAACAAGAAGAACCCAAAGAGTCCCACCCCAAGACACATCATAATTAAGATGCCAAAGGTTAAAGACAAAGAGAGAATCTTAAAAGTAGCAAGCAATTAGTTACCTCTAAGTGAGCTCCCATGACTGTCAGCTGCTTTCTCAGAAGGAACTTTGCAGGCTAGAAGGATTGGCTAGAAATATTCAAAGTGATGAAAAGCAAGGGTCTACAGCCAAGATTACTCTATCCAACAAAGCTATCATTTAGACTTGAAGGACAAATAAAGAGCTTCCCATACAAGAAAGAGTTAAAAGAGTTTATCACTACCAAGACAGTATTATATGAAATTTGAAGGGTCTATTTTAAGAAGAAGAAATAAAAAATATAAAGTATAGAATGTCAATAAATACAGTTCCACCAACAATTGAATCTAAAAAACAAAATAAATAAGCAGAACAGAAACAGAATCATAGATACTGAGAAAAATTTGATGGTTGCCAGAAAGGGAGAGTGGGGTGGATGAAAAAGTTGAAAGGATTAAGAAGTACAAATTGGTAGTTACAGAATAGTCACAGGGATATAAAGTACAGCATAGGGAATAGAATAGCCAAAAAATCATATGCATGACCCATGGACATGGACAATGGTGTGGGGATTGCCTGAGGGGGTGGGAGGCTGGGTAAAGGGGGGGAAAGGAGGAAAATTGGGACAACTGTAATAGCATAAACAATAAAATATAATTAAAAAATGAAAATAAAAGTTGAAAAATACCTTTAGGCAAAGCCACAGACTTGATTAGGTATTAGGCACACTCCTTGGTCTAATCATAACATTTAGTGGTAATGTAGAACATTTGGCTCAAGTGCTTACCTTTAGAGCATATGATTTGAAAATAGAGTAACTTAGTTATTTCTCCACCTAAGTAGTATGGCTCATAAAGGCAGTGCAAAACTGTCCTCAGAGGAGCATTTTTGTGAGTCGAAGCAGCTATTCTAATGCAACAGCATGAGCTATACAGGAGAGCAAGCCTTGATATGTGTTGTACATTGTCTTAGACATTCAGGAATAGATAAATTGGATGACTGGGGTATCTATGGGATTATAGAGAATAGAGGTAATGGAAGAGAATAGTAGGAAACAGTTGAATATAAATTCATTACTTATATAATTATTTCAAGTGTCATAATGACTTTAAGGAATTAGCTCACAAGTAGAACAAACCAGAGTAGTTTTAGAGAAAAGTGAAACCAAGGGTCCTATGACTTTGATTAAATTTAGTTTTAAATCCTAGCTCTAGTAATCATATCACTCCACATGTGTACCTCTCAGAGGCCTAGCCTGGACAATCAGCAACCCCCAAGAAGGCAGAAGACAACAGCCAAGACCTGACTAATGGTCACAGGGTTGGGACCTCATGCAGGTTTAAGGAGACATCTTGACTTAAGTTGTTCTTCAGTTCCTGAGCCCTAAAGTAGAACAACCCCCTGGCTACTTTCCCATTAGACTCTACAGGGTGAGGCCGAAAATGACATCAGAGTTGTCTTGAAGACCCAAAGACATTTACCTTTAACATACCATGGAGCAATGAGCTCCAGGAACAACCCTGAGCCTCTAACCCACGGGTTCTTGTGATTTTGCCATACATAATCTGTAATCCACATGGCATTGGGAGTCCCAGCTTTTGAGCATTAGCTTCTTATTCTTTTATATGGTGTCATTCACAGTAAAATAGCTAATATTTCTCCACTGTGATTTCTCATCGGTTAGTGTTTGGCTGTGCTAGAGCCAGGTGGATGTTCTGTAATAGAAGGAACTTGAGAAAGTTAGGCACTGTGGAAGTTTCTGTGTGGAAAAAAAAAAGGTTTTTGAAATTAACGGATTATTACAAGTAGATATTAAGACCAAGGAAGTCAAATGAAAAAAAAAAAAGAAAAACAAATTAATACGCTATAATTAAATATAGGAAAGAACAAGAATCTGGAAGATAAGTTGGGTGAAATCTTACCCTAAAATGGAGAGGACTTCTCATCTCTCATCAAAATGTTGTAGTAAGAGCTTTGCTTTTGGAATCAGAGAGACCTGGATTTGAATATTGACTGTGTCATTTATTAGTTGTTTGGCGCTAGAAATATGCTTACTTTATGAATCTGTTTCCTTACTTCTACCGTAGAGAATAATAGCTCGTAGATTTTTTTTTTTTTTTTTGGTAACATCCTTCATCAAAGAACCAGGCTTCAATGTTAATATGTGACAGAGGTAGCACTGCAGATCAGTAGGGAAACAATTGAGTGTCTAAAAATAGACAAAAAGGAAGTTGGAAACTGGCTTTATACCATACACAAAACACAATTACAGATAAATTAAAGACTTCTAGTGAAAGGCAAAACCCAAACACTACTTAGATATAATATTGAATAACATTTCATAATGTTGAGGGTAAAGAAAGATTTCTCAAACTGATACAAGAAGAATTAAACATAATATGATACATTGAGAAATTCTTTCACATTAAGATTAGGAGCTTATGTTTATTTATTAAAAGATGAGGTATCTCTACACACCCACCAACTTGACAAACATTTTAAATTGAACAATAATAGAATGATGTGGACATGAAATAATGGGAACTTATATGCATTCTTGTAGGAAAATATATTTCCAACTTCTTTAGAAAATAATTTGCATCAGCTGAAAAAGACAACATATGAACCTGGTGTTTATGTCCTGGGTATTTCTCTGGGAAAGTTATGAAAATATTCATTGAAGTATATGTGCAAAAAAGGTTTAGAGTGGCATTTTTGATGATGGCTTAAAGCTAGAAACAACTAAATGTCTATAAATAAACATAAATTATAGAATACTGAATGATTTACAAAAATGCAAATGACTAAATTATAACTACACACAATAACATGGTTGAATCTTACAAACAAAATGTTGAGCACAAACAGGCAGATACAAATGAATACAAATGCTATGATTTACTTCATAAACTTTTCCAGAACAAGCAAGGCTAAACTGCCTTATTTGGGGATATGTACATAAATAGTAAAAATTGAAAGAATAATGGAGAAATTATTTTAAAAAGTAGGTTTAGGGTTATGGCCAGGATCAGTGAGGGGTACACAAGAGCTTCTAGGATTCCATCAATATAATTTTTCTTTTTCATTGGTAAATAATCTGAAACCTGTTTTGTTTATGATAAAATATTCAAGGTGATATTTTATATGATTTCAGATTGGGAGATCTCCTAATCTAACGGTGCCTGCATAATCCACATTTGTATCTATATTGAATATTCTCTTTTCTCCTCTATATCCACTTTTCACTTTTGTCCATCCTGAGATGCTGACCTTTATGGATCAATAAAAGTCTGCTTTGTTCTCTAGCTTCCTGTGGATTTGACCAATAAAAGGTTCCAGCAGGAATGAGGGCAATGCCATACTACTGGTTCCCCTGTCTTTTTATGACCCTAGGCTCCTAATATGTAGTTCTTTCTTATGACTGTTCCCACTTTCCCTATTACTAGTTAACTGTTGTTCCCATTCCTTGCCATTGGGAGTGGTAATGCCACCTTCCTGTTCTAGCTCTTGAGTATTCTATTGCTCCTTGTTTTCCTTAATCCTGCTTATACCTTTCTAAATAGCTTCATCATTGAACTCTACTCAAATGCTATATTTGGGTATGGTAATTAGTATTCTTCCAATCAGTTTTCTGACTAATCTAATACTTTTTTTCTTTCTTTTAGAATCAAAATGGAAAAAAAAATGTTCTTAAGACTTTACCTGAAATTCCAGATTCCAAAAGTACCCACTGTTAATGCTTTATGATTTGGCAATCAAATAGTTCTATTGATTTCTATGTTATTCATAAGATCATTCAGATCTTGAGAGCTGGACCATTGTGGATCTAACTCACACAAAAAGCACTTGGCAGACCACTAAGTAGTACATGTTATGAGAGTACACCATACACTTGCTGACTGATTAATTCGTTTTGTTTTATCTAATCCAATTTGATTCAACAATTAGGGCATAGGTTTTGCACGAATAAAAGAAATTTTTCCCAAGTCTGTCACTTAATCAATGGCTCCTAAAATGTCCCTTAATGATCCTCCCATTTGTGTGATTTTGTTGATGTTCACATATTGTAATAGAATACTATTAAATATTGTTAACATGCTATCATAAGGAGAAAATTATTTTGTTTATGCTATAAGAAATTAGGGAAATGTAACTTTCTATAACTTAGACATTCATTGTGGAAAGAAGATATTTCCATATTTTATCAATATAAGCCAACATTTAGTCCCATAATCTCACATGGTATCTAATACTGTAACTGAGTAGAAATAAGTTTCATTTATACTATATAGGGTATTGAATAAAATCGCATGTTGAGAGTCTTAAATTGACTTTTAAAGATACATTAATAAGGCAGAATTGTTATTGATCCAATTCCCAAGGAAATATTATTTAGTAGGTCTTTGTGTTTTAATTTTCTATTTGCTAGGAATGCTATACTACTTTTGGGACTTATTAAATGCAGTCTATTTTTTTTCCAATAGAACTATGTTTTTTATTCAGGCAGTCTTAACAGGGACAAAGGAAAATAGTCTTGTAGTGAGAGACTCACTACATACCAGCCACATACAAATATTGCTATGATTTGTGATTTGATGTATTTTTTTATTTTGTTCCTATCTTTCAATCAGGTTATATATTTATTGATGGTAATATCTGTCATCTTATTTTTTAACTCTCCTTTAACATGTGGCAAAAATAACAATTTAGGGAAGCTAATATTGATTTTTGATTTTTGCTATGGCGATTACCTTCTTTCCATCTACTTCTATCTCTACTGAGTATAATATAAGGCAATTTTTTAAAGATTCCCAATATAAAACATAACATTTATACATCTGGTTAGAGAAAAAGTAAAGGATTTTGATGTGTTCATGTGAATTCAAATGTGAATTAAAAAATAATAAAGAGCAATTTGAGGGAAAAAAACTTAAAGAGAGGAATCTGCCATTGTCTATTTTAAGAAATGTATACACTAAATAAATATTAACCTTTTTTATTATTTATTCAGAAATTTTATGCATTAAATGTTTAATTTGAATTTCATTTTGAAAATAATCAACTTCCTCCTCACTTCCAAAAAAGTCACAGTGAAGGAAGAAATGCTATACCTCTCCAGTCAAAGGGCATTAGATTTCTCTGAGCAGTGAGTGGTCTAGAGGGAATCATGGAGCACCACAGGGATGGCATCCGTTTCCAATCGGTGGTCAGATGCTGAACTTTTCAGTTAGCCTGCGTGTCCTGGAATCTGGGCCAGAGTAAAAGAGGGAAGACCAAAGCAGAACATTACCAAAGTCATGCAGCTTTTAAGCTTGTCAGACTCTGCCATTCTCTCTTATAATCCTTTCAATGTAAAGGCACAGGTACAATGTTAATAGATTTCTAAAGAAGCCAGTAGTGGACACTTCCAAATGGGTATTTAAGGGAAAAACAGACAAAATCAAACTTCCAAGATAAGTGCAAATGCTAACATACTTAACTAGGAAACAGGAGCTCCGTTTTGTTTGACGACTTGCTCTTTTTTTAATTAATGTTGTTTTAAGCAGCTTACTTTTCAATGCCTTTTTGTTTTAAAAGATTAATAGAAGGCAATATATTTGTCATATATTTGATGAACATGTATAGAATAAAGAAGAATGAAAATAATAAATAAATTGTTTTCTTTGAAGAACAGAGCTATTCTGGTGCAAAGATTTTTTTCCCTTGATTGGTTGGCCATACCTAGCAAGAATGTGAAGGGAAAATTAATTAGGTTGAAAATAAGAATCAACTTCATTCACTTTAAAAATAATTAAATATTTATTCTATATCCTTATAAATAAATGTTATGCATTTTTCTAAATGTTTCAACAAAACAACTTTATTAGTATGTGTGTGAGTTAATATTCATGTTTCAGTATTTATGTATAGTAGCTATCCATGCTGTCTAGGACACAATCTCCAAATTATCTGCTTAGCTAGTGATTTTGCCAGTTGGTCAACAATTTAGACTGGTCTCATATAGGATGTTTTTCCTGGTGTTTTCTGGATTTCTTCATACATCTCTGCTGCCATCTGCTAAGTTAGTTAGGAAGCTCTGCTTCTGGAGGTTAGCAGGCAACTGATTAGTGCACTTGGTTCTACTCTACAAGTTCTCCCATCATCCAGCAGGCCAACCTGAACTTCCTTTCATGGTGACTTGGCAGGCTTCTGAAAGGGAAAGCAGACATGCCAGACATTTTTAGGAACAGGCTCAAAACTGCCACTTTGTCACTTTTACCACATTCTTCTGGCCAATAAAGACCTATGAGTTGGGATGTATAGTCACAAGTTAATGAAAAAACTACACAATTGCATTGCAAAGGCATAGATAGTGAGAGGGGAACAATTGACCTCAATTATTTCTTTATTTTGTCCCAATTAATTATTTATTTAAATTGCAAACACGAGAATACCTGAATCCCCTTTTTCTTGGATAAACAACTAGACTAAATATCTCAGCATTCCTTGAAGTTAGGTATGGTCATGTGACTGCATGCTAGCCAATGTAATCTGAATAAATATGATGTGTACCATGTGTACACATAGGCCATGTGTAGGAATGGGCCATATAACTTTTCTACATGTAATTATATATTTTAATTTTTCATATGCAGTTGAATGGAATGCCTTTGAACCCTCACTTAAAAGAATGTGGAGCCGGGTACTCTAAATGACTGCAAAAACATCTATCCAGCAACCAGGAAGCAAGATTGCACTTTATGTGAGTGACAAATAAACTTCTAAGACTGAGACTTGGTAGTTAATCTGTTCCAGCTTCTGACATTACTTACCCTAATTCACGTGATTTTATTATACCTGAATGTGAGTAAACAGGATTCATTCTTCATTGGTCTCAGTTTTAAGTTGTTCTGTCATTACATATTGGACTACTTACTTAAAGAATTAGTATTGAAAGAATAGCTGCATTTGCAAGCCCTACAAAGATTAGTGTTAAAGATAATTAGCAATGTACTTTACTAATCAAGATATTTGCTTCCATATGCTAGAGCTGATGAGAGATTTTGTTTTTATTTGTAATATTGATTTAGTTATCTTAAATTAATTGCTTTCCTTTCTGCTGTGTTTTCCAGTTATTTACTGGTCATAAATCAAATGTTAATATGCTCTACATGATTGGTTCTCCCCTTTTTTTCTTCTGTGTAATCACATTGGGGGAATAAAAACCGCAGAGGAATGCCTACTCCACATGTTCCTGCTTCTCCTAGGGAAAAGGTCCTCAATAGATTGATGGAAGCCATTGATAAAATACCAATTAAGTATTACAGTTTTATTAAATGTCAAAATTAAAGTACTTATTTCCCTAAAAAAGCACAAATATAACCATTTTAAATATTTATGCTGTTTAGTTAGCAGGCCCCTGAGAGAATCCAGAGACAATGAGTGATCCCTGACATTAAGAACTTCTTCTCTCAATCATAATCTACAGGTAAAGGACAATAAAAATCATGACAATGATTAACACCTTGGTAACTTTACAGATTACAAAGGAATTCACATAATTTATTTAATTTTATTTATTCCCGTTATTGTTTAACCTATGTGCAGGAGGTAGATATAGGGAAAATATTTTTATTTTAATAGTGTTTTTTAAAGAATCTAATGATCAAATACTTTTAGTTAAAGTGTTAAGAGAGTTAGCCTATCGAAGATTAAGTATGAGATCTCCCATCTAAAAAACCTACTTATCTTTCCCATATCTTGCCTGTAATGCCATATGTTCATTAGGCATAAAAAAGACCTATCAGATCTATTGTCTGTGAAAAGTTATCACTCAGTCAGTGGAGCACTGTCACAAATACCTGTGCGATTCCTTCTATAGAAAGTACAACATCCACAGGGTGTTTCTGATCGATGACCTATGGATTTGATTAAAACAAATTCAGTACATACATTTCAACTTTATTTGAATTTTTATATTATTTGGATACAATTACCACTATTTAGAAACTACCTTTCAGAATTTTATCATTTTAAATCTAAATTTTATGTTAGAACCTTTGGACTTTGACTTCACACATATTCTGACTAAAAAGTAAGTTTTTGCAACAATGCATATATGCATTTTGGTGAGTTTTCTCTGAACTTGAAACAAATGGTTTCTCTGTCTTCCTTAACTCTTAGCCATGTCTTTTTTAAACAGCCCTTTCTCAAAAACTATAGTAGTTTTAGATTTATAAAAAATTTACAAGGATAATACAGTTTTCCCATATATCCCACATTCAGTTTCCCCTGTTTATTACCATCTCACTTCGGTATGGGCATTTGTTACCATACCCATTAATGAACCGATACATTTTTACTAACTAACATCCATACAAATTGGTATTTTCACAGTTTTTACCTAATGTCTTTTTTATGTTTCACTCTTTTATCTAGGATTCCATGTTAGTCAATGTGTCTCCTCAGATCCCTTTCCGTGTTGACATTTTCTCAGTTTTTTCTTGTTTTGATGGCCTTGACAGTTCAGAGGAGTGCTGGTTAGGTATTTTGTAGAATAGCCCTCAATTGGGAATTATCTGGTGTCTTTCTAATGATTAGACCATGGTTGTGAGTTTTTATGGAAGCCCACAAAGGAAAATAAATAGACATCCTCATAACATCCTATCAAAGGTGTATATGCGGGTCGTACTATAAACACGCTTTAGTGATGATGCTATAACCCTGGTCACCTGGCTGGGGTTGTGATTGGTAGGTTTCTGCAATGCACTGTTACTCTTGTCTCCTCTTTCTATAGGCTACATTATGCATAGACCATTAAGGATGCTTTTCAAAATTAATTTTTTCATGTGGACTATTTGAACGTCAGTTTAAGCAGCAAAACTATGATATTTTCTATTCTAATTTTATTTAGACTTTTGTTTCACAAGGTTATTTATATTTCTGAATACCTATGATAGAATACAGACACAGGCGTGTCAACATTTGTTTTAGGATAGTGCATACATGTAAATCATCTGTGTGCTTCAAAATACTCAGATGATGTTCTTTGGGGAAGATGGCGGCAACATAGGTGGGAGCGGAGTCCACTTCCCCTCAACGCCAGGGAAATACCTAGCTGATCTGAGGAGCAGAGCGAACAGCCAACAGTATTCCAGCATATATGAAGATCAGAGACCAAAGATAGAGGACACTGAAAGATCTGACGGTAAGAAGAGTGCTGAAGGACAATAAGGTCCACGGGACCCAGGACCTCACGGTACAAGGGCGGCAGAAGCGCCAGCCCTGGCGCAGGGGCTGCGGCAGGAGTCTTGGGAGAGGGCCAGGCTGCGCTGTGAGCAGCCAGGTGCTTGATTAGACCAGGGGGGCTTGAAAAGGAGGAATTTCTCAAAAAGAAAAAGGAAATAGAGACACTCAGGGGCTAATTAGAGAACTCTCGGTAGTAGCCGAGGCCCCTGGCGCCCCTCCCCCTCCACCCCTGGACTGCTACGCTCACCTGAGGTCCAGTCGCGCGCACGAGCAGATTAGCGAACGGGACCCACACCTGAAACCTCCGAGATAATTTGGACCAGAGTCTAGCTGCTCTACCCAAAGGCCCAAAACCTCGGAACCGAGTGCCGCGTGATTCAGTCCCAGGGCAGCCCCACCCTCCCGAGAGACTCAAGCCCAGGGCGGCTGGATCGGGCCCCCAAGCACAGAGCCTGTGGCTCAGCGGGCTGCGCGCGCTCACCAAGCACAGGGCCGGCTGGGTGCCTGTTTTCTAAATACAAAGCTGCTGGCGAGTGTCCTAACCCCAAGGCGGCTGAATCCGCCACCTGCGCGCCAGCGTTCCAAGCCCTGGCGGCTCTATTGGTCCGCCAGCTGCGCGCTCAGGGCACAAAATAATGTCACAGACCCAAAGCGGCTGGATTCCCCTGCTGCGCGCGCACGCGTCACAAGCCAAAGCGGCTGGATTGGCTGATCAACGGACTGATTGACTGCCAGGGACCACACCTACAAAACAGCGAAGAGTGTGACCCAGGAAGAGAGAAAAGTGAAACCAATCCTTCCAAACACCCCCTCCCGTTGCACAGACAGGACACCAGCAGAAATAACCTGACCGGTTTAAAGCCAACAGAAGGGTTTTTTTTTTTTTTTTTTTTTTTTTTTATCCTTTTTCTTTTTTTTTCCTTTCCCCCTGAATTCCTTCTTCCTCTCTCTTTTTTTCTTTTTTTTCATTCCTTCTTCCTCCCATCCTTTACCATTTTTATGTCTTCTTCCTGCCTTCTTTTATCTATTTCTATGTTTTAATTTTTGCTAAAATTCCTTCTTATCTTGCCTCCGATCTTTCTTTATTCCTTCTTCCCTCCTTCCTTCCTTTCCTCCTTTCCTATTTCCTTTTTCCCTCCTTCCCATCTTTCTTTTGGTTTGTTTTGTGTGTGTGTGTGTGTTTTTTTTTTTCTTTTTTTTCTTTTCTTTCGCCCCCCCTTTCTCTTTTTCCCACAGGTGAGACAACAAAACCTGGAGTGCTGAAAAGACTAGAGTTAGACCGTGTTAAACACATAAACGTCAGCTCAAGACCAGTGAGCACAGGAGAGTAAGGAGACAGCACCACCGAATCCCATTGGCATTCTACCATAGAAGTTCATATCATAAATCCAGGGAGTCAGAACAAAGCAATTTAAGACGCAGAGGCCAACAAGAAGAACCTCACAAACAATGGGAAGACAAAGAAACAATTCCCAAATGAAAGGAAAGGAGGAAGTCTCAGAAAGAATACTAACCGAAAAAGAGGCAAGTCAACTATCAGATACTGAGTTCAAAGCAATGGTCATCAGGAAACTCACTGAGCTCTCTGAGCTCAAAGAGAACTACCAGAAACTACAAGGAAACTACAATAAACTCACTGCAAACTATATCAACATGAAAAAGGAAATAGAAAATATCAACAAGAGCCAAGCGGAAATGAAGAATACAATTTCTGAATTGAAGAACACAGTAGAAGGAATTAAAAGCAGACTTGATGAAGCAGAGGATCGGATCAGCGAGCTGGAGGATAAAGTAGAAAAAAACACCCAGAAGGAGCAAGAAAAGGAAAAGAGGCTCAGAAAGAATGAAGAGGCAATAAGGGAAATGCAGGACAACATGAAACGTAACAATATCCGTATAATAGGAATACCAGAAGGAGAAGAAGAAGAGCAAGGGATAGAAAACCTGTTTGAAAAAGTAATGATGGAAAATTTCCCTAATCTGAGGAGAGAAAAAGTCACCCAAATCCAGGAAACACAGAGAGTCCCAAGCAAGAGGAACCCAAAGAGACCCACTGCAAGACACATCATAATTAAAATGGCAAATTTCCAAGACAAAGAGAGGATCTTAAAGGCAGCAAGGGAGAAAAAGGAAGTAACATACAAGGGAGCCCCGATAAGGTTAGCAACTGACTTCTCAATGGAAACGCTCCAAGCCAGAAGAGAATGGCAAAAAATATTCCAAGTAATGAGAACCAGAGGCCTCCAACCAAGACTACTTTACCCAGCAAGGCTCTCAATCAAGATAGAAGGCCAAATAAAGAGCTTCCCAGACAAAAGAAGTCTAAAAGAATACAGCTCCACCAAACCAGCTCTGCAAGAGATGCTAAAGGGACTGCTTTAAGGAAAGGAAGGAAAAGAGAAAGACAGAGGAACACAGGTAGGAAATAATGGCAATGAATAACTACCTATCGATAATAACCTTAAATGTAAATGGATTAAATGCTCCAATCAAAAGACATAGAACAGCTGAATGGATAAGAAAACATGACCCACACATATGCTGCCTACAAGAAACCCATCTCAGGACAAAAGACTTACACAGACTGAAAGTGAAGGGCTGGAAACAAATTTTCCAAGCAAACGGACAGGAAAAAAAAGCAGGGGTAGCAATACTCATATCAGACAAAATAGACTTCCAAAGAAGGGCCATAAAGAGAGACCCAGAAGGTCACTTCATAATACTCAAAGGAAGAATCCACCAAGAAGACATAAACATTGTAAATATATATGCACCCAACATAGGAGCACCCAAATACATAAAGAAAATATTGGAGGATTTCAAGAAAGATATTGACAGCAACACAATTATAGTAGGGGATTTTAACACCCCACTATCAAAAATGGACAGGTCTTCCAAACAAAAGATCAACAAAGATATTGTGTCACTTAACAATACCTTAGAGGAAATGGACTTAACTGATATATACAGAGCTTTTCATCCCAAAGAAGCAAAATACACGTTCTTTTCAAGTGTCCATGGAACTTTTTCAAAGATAGACCACATGATAGGACACAAAGCAAGCCTCAACAAATTCAAGAAAATTGAAATCATATCAAGCATCTTCTCTGACCACAAGGGTCTGAAACTAGAAACCAACGCCAAGGGTAAAAACCCAAAACACTCAAAAGCATGGAGACTGAATAGCATGCTATTAAACAATGAATGGGTCAAGAACGAGATTAGGGAAGAAATCAAAAACTTCCTGGAAACAAATGAAAACGAACTCACAACAACCCAAAACCTATGGGACACAGCAAAGGCAGTCCTGAGAGGGAAGTTCATAGCAATACAGGCCTACCTTAAGAAGTTAGAAACAGTTTAAACAAACAACCTAACCCTACGCCTACAAGAACTGGAGGAACAACAACAAAGACAGCCCAGAGCAAGCAGAAGGAAGGAAATAACCAAGATCAGAGCAGAACTAAATGACATAGAGACTAAAAGCACAATTGTAAGGATCAATGAATCCAGGAGCTGGTTCTTTGAAAAGATAAACAAAATTGACAAGCCTTTAAGTAGGCTCATCAAAAAGAAAAGAGAGAGGATCCAAATAAACAGAATTAGAAATGAAAGTGGAGAGATTACAACTGATACCACAGAAATACAAAGGATCATAAGAAATTACTATGAAGACCTGTATGCTAAGAAATTTGAAAACCTAGATGAAATGGACACATTTCTAGAAAAATATAATCTTCCAAAACTGAATGAAGAAGAAGCAGAAAACCTGAACAGACCAATATCAGCAAAGGAAATTGAAGCAGTCATCAAGAAAATCCCATCACACAAAAGCCCTGGACCAGATGGTTTCACAGGAGATTTCTACAAAGCATTTAAGGAAGAACTAACCCCTTTCCTTCACAGACTATTCGAAAAAATCCAAACTGATGGAAGATTCCCAAACTCTTTTTATGAAGCCAACATCATCCTAATCCCAAAACCAGATAAAGACACAATGAAGAAAGAAAACTTCAGGCCAATATCGCTGATGAACATAGACGCTAAAATTCTCAACAAAATATTAGCAAACCGCATCCAGCAATATATTAAAAAGATCATCCACCATGACCAAGTGGGATTCATCCCAGGGATGCAAGGATGGTACAATATTCGCAAATCAATAAACATAATACATCACATCAACAACAGCAAAGACAAAAATCACATGATCATATCAATAGATGCGGAAAAAGCATTTGATAAGATACAGCACCCATTTCTGATAAAAACACTCAGCAAAGTGGGAATAAAGGGAGCAGTCCTCAACATAATTAAGGCCATATATGAGAGACCTACAGCCAACATCACACTCAATGGACAAAAACTTAGAGCTTTCCCACTAAGATCAGGAACTAGACAAGGATGCCCTCTCTCACCACTCCTATTCAACATAGTATTGGAAGTCCTAGCCACAGCAATCAGACAAGAAAAAGCAATAAAAGGCATCCAAATTGGAAAGGAGGAAATGAAACTGTCACTGTTTGCAGACAACATGATAGTGTACATGGAAAACCCTATAGACTCCACTCAAAAACTACTCGACCTAATAAATGAATTTGGCAAAACAGCTGGATACAGAGTCAATACTCAGAAATCAAAGGCATTCCTGTTCACCAACAATGAAACATCAGAAACAGAAATCAGGGAAAAAATCCCATTTGATATAGCAACAAGAAAAATAAGGTACCTAGGAATAAACCTAACCAAGGAGGTAAAACACCTGTACTTGGAAAACTACACAACATTGAAGAAAGAAATTAAGGAAGACACAAACAAATGGAAGCATGTACCATGCTCATGGATTGGAACAATTCACATCATCAAATAGCCATACTACCCAAGGCAATTTATAGATTCAATGCAATCCCTATTAGAGTACCCATGACATATTTCACAGTATAGAACAAACAATACAGAAATTTATATGGAACCATAAACGACCCCGAATAGCTGCAGCAATTTTGAGAAAGAAGAACAAAGCAGGAGGGATCACAATACTTGATATCAAACTCTATTACAAGGCCACTGTCATCAAAACAGCCTGGTACTGGCATAAAAACAGGCACATAGACCAATGGAACAGAACAGAGAGCCCAGAAATAAACTCAAGTCTTTACGGTCAATTAATATTTGACAAAGGAGGCAGGAGCATAAAATGGAGCAAAAACAGCTTCTTCAACAGATGGTGTTGGGAGATCTGGACAGCTACGTGGAAAAAAATGAAACTTGATCACCAACTTACGCCATACACAAAAATAAACTCAAGATGGATAAAAGACTTAAATATAAGCCGTAACACCATAAAAGTCCTTGAGGAAAACATTGGCAGGAAAATCTCAGACATTCCACGCAGCAACATCCTCACAGACACATCCCCTAAAGCAAGGGACATAAAGGAAAGAATAAACAAATGGGACCTCATCAAAATAAAAAGCTTCTGCATGGCTAAAGAAAACAGCACCAAATTACAAAGAGTACCAACAGTATGGGAAAACATATTTGCCAACGATACCTCAGACAAGGGCCTGATCTCCAAAATATATAAAGAACTCACTCGACTCCACTCCAGGAAGACAAACAACCCAATTAAAAAATGGGCAAAGGACTTGAACAGACACTTCTCCAAGGAAGACATACAGAGGGCCCAGAGCCATATGAAAAGATGCTCAGCATCACTAGCCATCAGAGAGATGCAAATTAAAACCACAATGAGGTATCATCTCACACCAGTCAGAATGGCCAACATAAACAAATCCACAAACAAATGTTGGAGAGGATGTGGAGAAAAGGGAACCCTAGTGCACTGTTGGTGGGAATGCAGACTGGTGAGGCCACTGTGGAAAACAATATGGAATTTCCTCAGAAAACTAAAAATGGAACTTCCCTTTGACCCAGTAATTCCGCTGCTGGGATTATACCCTAAGAACCCTGAAACACCAATCCAAAAGAATCTGTGCACCCCAATGTTCATAGCAGCACAATTTACAATAGCCAAGTACTGGAAGCAACCGAAGTGCCCATCAGCAAACGAGTGGATCCAAAAACTATGGTATATTTACACAATGGAATTCTACGCAGCAGAGAGAAAGAAGGAGCTTATACCCTTTGCAACAGCATGGATGAAACTGGAGAGCATTATGCTAAGTGAAATAAGCCAGGAAGTGAGGGACAAGTACCATATGATCTCACCTTTAACTGGAACATAAGCAATAGAAGAAAAAAGCAAACAAAATATAACCAGAGACATTGAAGTTAAGAACAATCTAACAATAGCCAGGGCGGGGGTGGGGGGTGGGGGCGGGGATAGTGGGAAGAGGGTATTACAGGAACTACTATAAAGGACACATGGACAAAACCAAGGGGGAGGGTGGAGAGGGGGGAGGGAGGTGGGTTCACCTGGGGTGGGGTAGAGGGATGGGGAGAAAAGGCATACAACTGTAATTGCATAGCAATAAAAAAAATTAAAAAAAAAAAACAAAAAAAAAAACAAAATACTCAGATGTAAGGTGACCCAGAATAGTGTATTCTCTTGAAGTTCAGTTTTGTTTTGACCAAGGGTGTGCCAGAGAATCAGTGGATGGAACCGGATTTATTGATTGTGTACTGGGTGGTGTGGTTTAATGGTTAGGGTTTTAAATAGGACATAGTGACAGAGAAAGTACAAAAATAAGCCCATCCAATTTTTGAGATGTATAACATGTAACAATATAAGAAAGTTTTTGAAAGCTTCTCAAAGGTTAGTGACTTAGTGAACCACAAAAATAACCTGCTCGAAGGCAAAGGACAATGCCATGAGAACTGAAGGACCATTGGAAAACATGAAGGAGAGATTCCAGCATGTCGTTGATCTTGAGGTGCTTAATGCAGACAACAGACTGTCTTTAAATTCTCCTCATTTTTACTTTGTGGGTCTGTGAAGGTATGTGTGTGAATGTTACTTGTACCTTCAAAACAAGCCATTCTGCTAGACTGGAGGTTCAGCAGCAGTGTATGATTTCTGGTGGAGAATACAGAACTGACAAGAGCAAGCCCTGGCCCTTGGTCCTCCCTAGACGGGAAATATGGGTTAACAAGTCAGGAATTCAGTCACAAGGAAATAACTCAGTTTTCCCACTACTAAGCCAAAATAAAATTTTGAATCTTAAGAAAAAAATTAATTGTAGGAATTTGGACTAGAGGATACCTAGAATTTCATAAACACACACAAAAAAGTCCTAATCTTCTGTTAATCATACATTCAGTATGCCAATATTGTGAAATAGCTGATAGAATTAGTGCAAGTGCTAGAATTTTGACAACATCAATAGAAGAGCAATGTTTTTTTTCCTCAGCGCTATTAGTCAAACCACACCAGAGAAACTGTTTATTCAGGATGCCACATCATTAATAGTAATAATAATAATATTTTATTATACTTGTCAAGGGCTTAATAGTGTATCAGTTTCACATACATTGTATCATTTTAGCACAGATGCTAATAAAGTTTTGTGTATCTAGGAGGGCACAATAAAACAAGCAATATGAAGAACAAACAAAACAGTTAGGCAGCAGTTTGGTTTGAAAAGTGTAGTCCTTGGGTCAGTTAGGGTTTCCGAGATTCATCCAGGGGATCAAAAGTAAGGAACTTTCATAATAATGTTAGGACATTTTTTGCCTTTTTCACAGTATTTACATTTTCAGTTATGGTGAAAAAGCAATAGTGGATAAAATTTTTGTTTTTGCCTGAATCAGAGCAGAGATATAAAACTATCCTAATTGTCACTGCATTCTTCACTGCCACATACTCAGAAAAAAAGAAGACAAAGTTTCATTTGAGAATGTTGTTTTTGAAGCAAAAATATTATTATTCATATTAAATATCAACCCTTGAGCACACGCCTCCTTTCTATTCTGTGCAATGAAATGGGAAGTAACAGGAAGTCTTTCAGCTGCATACAGAGATGAAGCAATATTTTACCAATGAACAATTCACGATTTTTCAAAATTTCAAAATTATGCATGAAGAAAAGATTGAATTGAAGTAAAAGATCTGTAGATTTTACTGAACAGAATAAAAAAGTTAATTGGTGCAGTTTTAGATTCCAAGTTGTGATATTTAAGAAAAAATTTTGTCAATATTGTGTGTAATATCAAATATTAATATAATCAATTACCTGAAAAAGTTGTTAAATGCACTTTCTCTTTTCAGCTACATTTGGTTTGTAAGTGTGAATTTTCATCAAAATAAAAATTGAAGGACGAAATGACATAACTATCCAGCCATCTGGAGACATTAAAGAAATTTGAAAACAATACAATAATTCTCATAATTTAATCTGGAATATATAGTTATTTTTAATTGAAAGTACACTAATTAATAGGCAATAGGCTTATTATTGTTATTTTATAGGAATTAATAAAGATTTTTAAAAGCTGTTTTAATTTTTAATATAGTAAATATCAATAAATATAACATATATACAATAATTATTGAAGTTTCTGAACAATTTTAGTTTATAGGAGTCCTGAGACTAAAACACTTAAGAAGTGCTTGCTTAAGTAAGTCTGATAGCAGAATCATGGCACAACATGGTAGCTGTTATCAAGTTTGAGAGAATACATTGCTCATCTTTTGTTTTACCTGCTCAGCATCCAGCTCCTGTTTTTCTGATGGAAACATACCCTTTTTCCTTTGAGTTTTCACACTGCTCCTCTGTTTTAATGGGGTTTATTTTAACTCCTGGCTGAAGGGGAACATGTTCTACCTAGGCATAGCCAGTAAGTGCATATTAAATAAGCTTTTTCTCCTCATCTCACAGCCAAAATGCTTCAACAAAAATGAGTACAAGCCAATGAGACTCAATTCCCAGACTTGTGCAGAAAGATTTGGAGGAGTGGTATCTTTTAGTTGACATTGAGAAACCACTAAGCACTTTTGTGGAACTACTGCTTGGCAACATTATCATCACTTGGAAACATTTTTCTCAATACAAAGCAATACAGAGAAAATAAAGTAGATGGAGAAAGAGAGAACTAATTACATTATTTGAGCACCTGGCCTGAGCCATGTCAGTTTTGTGAGGCAGTAAACTCTCTTTTTGCTAAAATCAGTTTGACTCAAATTCCTCTCACTTATGTCTGAAAAATATCCTATGGAGTACTGCTCCAGAAAGAATATGAATCGTGACTGACCAACTTTATTCTTAATATAAGCAAGACATTTCTGACAATTAGTGCTATTTCAGTCATGGCACAAACTGACTCATAGAATTACATAATTTTTAAGTTGGAAAGAAACTTAGAGATGAAAAAGATAAATACTTTAATTTTAGGAGTAAAGACACTAATACATAGTTTTTATATTAATTCCATATAAGTACTTAGCAGTGGATTAAGAAATGAGCTCACTGTCACTTCAGTATTTATAAACATATGATGACCATTTTTCAGTGATGGCACTGATATAAAGGATTACAAAAAAAAAACAAAAACAAAAAACCAGCAATGGAGAAAGAGAGTGGTCTTGGCAAGGTATATTACTGTTGTTTGCCATAATTGAGAATTAAAATACAATGATAATTTTTCAGTAGTCAATTTTTCTTGTTATTGAAAAGTCAGCTGTAGGAATTTTTAAGAAAACTAGCTGAGTGTTATATACACACATGTGCACATGTGCATCATGAGTAGTACGGTATGTACTCTAGTGCATGTTTACCTAATTTAGTAGTTTTCTTGAGTTTATTCTCTATATTGAACCAGATTTGTCAGTATATAAGCTTTTCATTTATTGTAACTGAGATGGAAATTGAGGAAATGTTAATTATTTTAATATACTAGTGTACATATACTGCATTAAATGAACACCACTCAACTTGAGTTGTGTTGTGCATGTGTGTGTGAGTGATTTACTACTGGACTAACATGTGAGGTTGTTTGAAGATTTTGCCCATTTCTGCACTAGGGAATTGTTGCAACACCCATTATTTTATTGCTATTCTATTGCCTTGTACTTTTTCTGTTATGGTCCTCTGACTTGCATATAGTTTTCTTTAAAATATGAAATGAGTTTATCTTTGAACAAATATATCACTTTCCAGATATTGACTAGTTTAGACATCTCAATTAAACTCTCACTAAATTATATTACTTCTCTTAGAAGGAAAAGCCTTCAAGTCTGCAAAGGACAGTATAGAGATTTTTTTTCAATCGCTAAGATACGATATCCTATAAGTAGAAGTACGCTAATCTCCAAAAAAATACAAATTAATTTTCTATTTAGAAAAATAACCCTAATACATTTATTAAAATAAAAAAAAGTAAGGCTCAACACCCTGAGGTGAAAGATCACTTTAGGTTTACGCAGCAGTGCTGCAACTCTGTTGATGAAAGGCGAAGCTCAGCTCTGAAGCTACAGTAACAGCAAATCAAGTTCAGAAGATAACAAAAAAACAAGTGAAAAGGAGAAAGGGTTAAAAATGATCAGTAATTCTGTGTATTCTGCTATTTGTTTATTTATAACAATGACAAAATTCAGTTACTTGAGGATCTTGTTAAATATTTTTTCACTTTGTCATTAGATTGTAATTATTACAATTACAGATTCATTATTTTTATTTTTTCCAATTCTTTTTAATTTTTTTATTGTTATTCTGTTATAGTTGTCTCAATTTTTCCCCCTTTGGCCTCCTCCAGCTATCCCAACCCCTGCTCCCACAGTCAATTCCCACACTGTCGTCCACATCCATGGGTCATTCATACATGTCCTTTGACTAGACCCCATATTTAGATAGATCTTGACTTACATTTAAGTCTTTTATCCACTTTGAGTTTATTCTTGTGTATGGTGTAAATTGGTGGCCTAGTTAAATTTTTTTGCATGTACCTGTTTAATTTTCTTAACACCATTTATTGAAGAGACTATCTTTACCCCACTTTACGTTCTTGCCTCCTTTGTCAGATATTAATTGTCCATAAAGGTATAGGTTTATTTCTGGGCTCTCTGTTCTGTCCCATTGATCTATGTGCCTGTTTTTATGCCAGTATGAGGCTGTTTTGATTGCAATGGCCTTTTTTTAAAAAAAGGAAAACATTCCTTTTGTGACAGCATGGATGGACCTGGAGATTATCATGCTGAGTGAAATAAGCCAGTCAGAGAAAGACAAACATCATATGATCTTACTTACTTAGGAGATCTGTCTGGAAAAAGTCCAGCTTTTGTTAATATAATGAGACTGGTTTGCACAACAATATACATCATATAAACTGGCAACCAAGGAAAGTGGACTGGAATGTGCATGCTTGAACAATGACAACTTCATTGTACTGGTCTTTGGGATTGGTAGACACTGCTGAGTGAGCATGTGTACTGTGTGGCTGTCACATTCAAAATGACTGAGCAAGTAGAGCAATGAATCGGCATCAAATTTTACATTAAGCTTGAAATTCCTCCATGGAGATGATTCGGATGATTCAGAAGGCTGCAGCTATAGGCAACTGGTGATTGGCAGCTTCATCATGACAACATACCCAACTCATGCATCACATCTTCTGCAGAGATTTTTTGAGGAACATCAAATTACCCAGGTGACCCAGCCCCCTTCCATCCCAGATTTGCACCCTGGGACTTCTGGCTTTTCCCCAAACTAAAATCACCTTTGAAAGGGAAGAGATTTCAGACCATGATGAGATTCAGGAAAATATGACAGGGCAGCTGATGGTGATTAGAACTGTGTGAGGTCCCAAGGCACCTACTTTGAAAGGGACTGAGGTGTCATTATCCTATATACAATATTTCTTGTATCTTGTATCTTCTTCAATAAATGTCTTTATTTTTCATGTCACATGGCTGCATAGTTTCTGTATAAACTTCATATATGTAGAATCTAAAGAACAAAATAAACTGATGAACAGATAGAAACAGAAGCATGGGTACATGGAACAGACTGACAGCTGTTACAGGGGATGGAGGTTTGGGTACTAGATGAAAGAAGGTGAAGGGGTTAAGTAAAAACATATGTACATAACACATAGATACAGAAAAGAGTGTGGTGATAGCCAGAAAGGGGGTGGGAGTAAGTGGAGGTGCTCAAAGGGGGGAAATGAAGATGGAAAGAAAACTTGCTTGGGGCAATGGGTGTACAATACAGTGTGTAGATGACGTTTTATTGAGCTGCATACTTGAAACTGGTATGGTGTAGAGGACCAATGTCACTCCCAATGAATTCAATTAAAAAAAACAAAAACAGATTCAAGTACATGTGATGAACATGCTTATTGAGTGAATTTTAGTTAGGGCCTAGGAGTCTGTATTTTTGATAAATACCCCAAAGGATTCTGATAGAGATGATTCAAATATTATATCAGGCAAAATGAATCTATTTAATCCATATATGAACTCCAGTTAAATTGTGTAAATTATGTAAGACAGTTTTTTAGCTTCCAAATGAGGGAGTAAAAAACATTAAGGAAATAACTCCTTAACTGAATTTCAATTCAATGTGCTTGATTTGCCAAATATCCCTCAATGAAAGTACAAGGAAAAAATCCAGAGAGAGAGAGAGACAGGCAGAGAGAGAGAGAGACAGAGAGAGACAGAGAGAGGAGAGAGAATCTTTTGCTTGAAAAACAGTGGAACAACTTTCTCATCTTACTAGGGCTAAATCTCTTATAAATTGCAGTTGTACTGTAATTGATTTCATTCTTAACAAAACATCAAATTATCTTGGGGAAAGACAAAAGGAAGTGAGATTAGCTAAGGAAACTGAAAAAAATTCTATTTCAATGATTAAAATTTATGCCTCAGGAATTAAGCAGGCTTGATGCTTTTCCTGGATTTACAGCATTTCATTTGTTACTGCCATTAGCTTTAACTGCTTTGGGAAAATTTAACAACAGAGCTATAGCATGGCTTACAACCATCATGAGCTTCAAAGATTCAAGAGCATGCTAAGCGTTTCTTTGCAAACTTTGCTTTAATAGGATTACATGGATAATGTCTTCAAATACTTATTCTCTCTACAAATCAGGTAAGATGCATTTTAATGACATTTAAAATGTTGTCATCTTATGGTTGAAGATAATGACACCTAGGAACTTAGCAGAATTTGAAAACAAATGAATCAAGGGCCTCAAAACCTTCCTTGAAAATAGGAAGCTAATTCCAGCATGCATAGCACCATCTTCATTGCACAAATTGAAAATTAGTATTTATAAAATAATAGCATTGCATATCATTTTAGCAGTGAATGCAGAAAAATGAGCCCTGGCTGGTGTAGCTCAGTGGATTGAGTGTGGGCCTGCAAACCAAGGGGCTGTGGGTTCAATTCCCAGTCAGGGCATATAACTGGGTTGCAGGCCAGGTCCCCAACTGGGGGCACATAAGGGGCAACCGCACATTGATGTTTCTCTCCCTTTCTTTCTCCTTCCCTTACCCTCTCTCTAAAAATAAATAAAATATTTTTAAAAATATGACACAAATGCAATAACACAAGCATAAATCTAATGCCCACCCCCTAATCTTCCACAGTACTTTCTGTGAATTTTTTTTTTCCTAAAGGACAATTATGATACACAAGTGGATTGGTATCTCTTTCTCAGTTCTCATGAATAAAAAATAAACTGCCAATACATAATTAATGCAAATAATAAAACTGGAAACAAAATCTGAGTCTTTTTTTAGGTTAATGCAAAACTCTACATGTTCTTATAATTTATATTGAATTTGATTAGATTTCCTTAATATCTTCTTATTTAAACATTTAATCTAAAACTTATGATATAATCTGAATTTAGGCATTCAGTATTTGTGTTTATAATTTAAATTTAGAAAACTTGCTTGAAGTTTCTACAGTCAGCCTGGAGGTGACTTGAATGAAGTTGTGAACAATCATTGAACATGTGAACAATCATTGTTAATGTTAATCTTCACATGCTTGTCACTCTCCTAAAGGACTTTATTCAAGTTTGAGTTTCAAAGCTAATTGGAAGTCACGTCGTTGATAAATATTGTAAATAAGGCTAGTAATATTCTAGCATTTATTCCTCTTTCTTTAATTTTGTAATGAAGAAACATCTGAATGATTTCTCTCTGTAAATAGTACATCTTTTGTTACTCTTCATGACTGAACCACAGTATCTGTGGGGAATTGACTACTATTTAAATAGAAATCTTATTTCCTTATAATTTAAATTCTGCTCATAATTATAACTGGAATAACCATTATTCCAGATTTATATAAAGAAGGAAGTATCAGGACTAAAAATATTTTAAAAAACAAAATAATAGTTAATATGCATTTATGTTTTTATATCACTAAATTATACCTTTTTTAGTTTTTAAAAAATTTTTTATTGTGATTCAATTACAGTTGTATGCCTTTTCTTCCCATCCCTCCACCCCACCCCAGCCTAAATTATACTTTTAAAAGAGATATCTATTCATTTAATTAATGAGTGTTTAAATTTCTACTTGTATTTGTCAGCTCTGCTACTAAAAACACAGCTCACACTCTCAAGGTTTTACATTAACAGGCATTTCATCTTTATCTCTGTAAGTGTCGGTGATAGCCAGTTTTCTGTAGGGGCTGTGACTCTGATTCCTTCAACTCGGCTCTTTTCAACAAAGCTTACATTCTAAGACCCAGGTCTGAAAAAGAGCATGCTCTTTTGGACATGGTCTTTCTTTTGGCAGTGAGGATTAGCAAGACAAAGCCGACAGTCACATTTAAAACTTCTGCTCAGTTGAAGTGTATGTCAAATTCACTTACATTCCATTGATCAAAATGTGTCATTAAGCAAGCCCAATATCAATGAGATGGAAAGTGTACTCCAAGCATGAAGGGGACAATCATCTGTAAATTAATATTTACAAATACTAATAAATGTACCACACTACTGCAGTCTCTTTCAAATGCCCGTTGTCCTCAAGAATGTTGCCGTGTAGAACAGGTAGTTTACAATTAAAGCAGATATGTTTACAATATTATTCAAAAAGGCCTCCATTTAGATTTATACTATCATACTATTTGTATTCTGGACATGTTTGATTTAGAAAAAAAGTAAATCTTATTTCTATCTGGGATTTAATTTAAGCTACATATTCTTTCTAATTCCCCACTGCAAACACTTTCTGTTACTGATTCAGATTGTGTTTTATAAACTGTGCTAATTCTATACGTGGGAGACAACCCAAATTTAGAAACCTAATCAGAGAAAAATCAAAGCTGATTAATAAGAATAAAGACTTAGGTGCTGTCACAACATTATGGGAAGGCTGAGAGACATTAGGTCACTCACCCTTAATTCTAATGGAGTCTCTTTTTGGCTTCTCCAGGATGAGGTACGTCCAAGCTACATATAATCTTCTACCTGGTCCAGATCATCCAGTTTGAATAGTTTAACTTGCATCTTCCCAGGTTCCTTCCTAGGGATAGAAATAATTAATAATCAATTGGTCTCTGTGTTGGCATCTAGAAGGGACTATAAATCATAATACTTCATCTAGGACCATTTTTTGGTAAGGTTAACTGATGGCTTCATAATGCAATAACCACTCTGAACTCCTTAGACATTGCTACTGTTAGTTTTCACTAGGAAATAAGAAACCAGGTTTTCACAAAAGTTTCCATCTTCAATATGGATCAAAATCAATCTAATAGTATCCAGCTTTATTTGACGTGCTTTGCTTTGGTCTTACTTAATATCATCCCAGCTTTTTATTTTATTTATTCCATTCAAATTGTCAAGGTTACACTTATGTTTCCTGCTTTATTTATTTCAATTAACATACTTTTAGATATCCTGGAAGAAATATCATATATATAAAATCTGATGAAGATTATTTTTTTATGTTTTCATTGTTGTTTAGTTACAGTTGTCCTGCCTTTTCTTCCATTGCTCTCCCCTGACCTGTCCCCACCCACTCCCACAGTCAGTCCCCTCCCTTTGTCCTCTATTTGTGACCATTGGCTTGCCCCTTCTTCCCCTTTGCTCCCCCATTATATAAAGAATATTTCAAATCCCTTCTCTGACTCACTAACTTGAACCACTAAAAATTATCCTCCATTTTGGCTTGTGTGAAAGCTTTGATATTGTTGACTCACTTCCTGATATAAAGGATTCTCCCTCTATTCTTTTTACAGAGCTGGTGGGCCTGACTCCCAAATACCAGGCCACAGTGATGGGACAGAGGTGTTCACCAAGTTCTACATGCATAAGACTTAATGATGTCAAGTAGACTTGCCTAGACTCAGTTTACCAAAAATTTCAGATTATGTTAGCTATTCATTGGTTGTCCCTTTAAATTCATTTATTTGAAAATATTCCTAATGCTGTCTTATAAATAGCAAAATAAATATCTTACCATGCCTCTCTCTCCTGCCTCTTTCCTCCCTCCCTCTCCCTCCCCCTCTCAATTCATTATAAGCATATTTATACATTTAAACGTATTTTGTTTTTACAACATACAATTTTTCACCAGGTTTTATAGATTTTATTTTATGACATTGATATTTTAAAATTTAGTAGGAATAAAAGGTCACGTTCAGGAAAATATTGCCAAATTTATTAATTTGTTTTTGTTTTGTTTAATGATGACTTCATAAAGACTTAAAATGATTTTATAAAATGTTTAATACCTTGAAACAATCTTAAAAATTAATTAATAAAAGGAAACATAAATGTCTCACTAGATGTCTTAGAAAAGTTAATTAATATTAAATGCAATTATTATAACAAATTATTTAAAAAAGCCAATTCAAACATAAAGTAACTTGTTTGGCCTATCTAATAATAAAGTATATAATATTCAGTTCTGGTGATAATACTATGAAATGTGCATTACCAGTGTGTTGTATAAATTTAATACCATGATTCCTAAAAATAATTTGACTAATCAGAACTAAAGTTTGAAAATGTTTCTACACTTTCTAAAAGTCAATTTTTAGAAAGTGTTTCAAAAGAAGTGTTTATATACATCAACTTGACTATGAAATGAATTTTAAGTTAATAAAGCAAGACACAAAATTATAAATTCATAAACACTTAAAAGTTGCTCCATGAAACTACAGGTCATATTATTTGGGTATTTAAACCCATCCAACAGATGAGCAGAAAAGTCTATCAGCATGGTTTTTCAGGATTAACTCTTCTTGTCTTACATCAGATGTATAATAAGCCTAGGAAACTATGGATCCTGAAAAAAAAGATAATGTTCCATCAGCCTTCAACTGACCTTATTACAGTTGCCTTTATTTATTGCAAGCTCAAGTTCTCAAGGGATAAATTTTGATATCAGTATTTTATAGTCTAGTTTGGTCAGCTCCTGTCCTAGACCAGCAAGTTCTTTTCAGATACAGTAACTGTGTTTACTCAGATACTTCTGTTCCAAGCTGAAAGTTAGGACTCCTAGTGAAAGATCTTTAGGTGGGAGTTCTTGGGTGGGTTTTTCCCAAAACCCCTGAAACTAATCCCAAGGCACTGACCTCACCAACAAAGAGAGATGAATCTCATCAGACTGAGATCTACTCCACCTCTATTCTATTTAGTTTCAGTCCTGGGAATTCAAATGCTAAGAGATTGTGCTGCTTTCCATCTAACCATCAAAGCTTTCTAAGGGGCCATATTGGAAAACCTGGCTATATATCCAGTCCTAGATATTGAAACTCTTTACGTTTCCTCTGGAGGAATTTAAAGACTCATCCTTAAAAGCCCTATGGTTGACTCTCTTTCATTCATTCTGTCCCAATCAGTCATCATTCTTTCTAATGTGTACTTGTTTTCTATTGCTGAGTAATAAATTACCACAAATTTAGCAGTTTAACTCAGCACCCATTTATTACCTCACAGTTTGTGTTGACACAATGTAGTTGAGCTTTCTGCTGAGCCCCACAGACTGAAATAAAGTTATTGACCAAGATTAAGATTTTACCTGGAGCTTGGTGTTCTCTTCCAAGATTATTTGTTTTTGGCACAATTAGTTCCTTGTGATTGTAGAACTGAGAACTGAGGTCTTTTTGTTTTTGTATTTTTTGCAGGTTGTTGCCTAGTGGGTGTGAGGGGGAATTACTTTTAGCTCTACAGTTGGCTAGTAAGTCTGTGCTAGGTAGCTCCCTCTACAGGTACTTCACAACATGACTGCTTTCTTCCAGGCCAACAGGAGTGCTTCTCTCTGAAGTGTCACCTTCTTTAAAAATGCTCATCTAATTAGCTTAGCTCTTCCAGGATAATCTCCCTTCTGATGAATTCAACTGATTATTAACCTAATCATGGGAGTGATATCCCAGCATATTCACTGATACCTACCAAATTAAGGGGAGGAGCTTATACAGGGTATGTACATCAAAGAGGAGATATCTTGGAGGTTGTATTAGAATTCTAACAACTGGACTCTGACCTTTGCCTGAATCAATTTATTCCTCTAGAGTTTGCAAAACAAAAACTTAACACAGGAAATATTACTATTTTTTTAATAGAAGGTTATATGCACTAAAATGTGAACAGAGATAACACCTAGGTGATGAGATTTGAAGGGAAGTTTTACTATCTTCATTAAACATTTCTATTTTATATACTTCAGTTTTGAGCAATTATCAATAATGCTGGTAAATATTTAACAACGTGCTCTCCAAAATCACAAGGCATTATTGGTAGCATTTGTACATCTCTGATGTAAACACTCTCAGCATGTCCATTTGAAATCTACCAATATGACATTACAGAATGAAGACTTAGCAGAAAATACAAACCATTGATTTTGGCAAGCTTCTTTGGCTAGCTTCAGAACACCTATTTTCATTATATTTATTATAAAATCTAGCTCTTTTCATTTTAGAAAAAATGGACATTTCTATTGATAGCATTTGGATATGGTAGAACTCTAGGACTGAGAAGTGAAATTCAGAAATATCTCAAATAAGCAGTTTTAGGTTTTATACATATAGTCATGTATCACATAATGATGTTCCAGTCAAGGATGGGCATCATATATGAAGGTGGCCCCATACGATTATGAAGAAGCTGAAACTTGTCTATTGCCTAGTGACTTCTTGGTCATTGTAACATTGTAGTGCAATGCATTGCCCACATGTTTGTGATGCTGCTGCTGTAAACGAATCTACTATGCTGCTAGTCCTATACAAGTATAGCACACATAGTTATGTACAGTACGTAATATTAGTTAATGATAATAAATGACTATATTACTGTTTACATATGTACTGTACTATACAGTTATCATTGCATTAGAGTGTATTCTTTCTATTTATTAAAAAAAAATTCCTGTAAAACAGTATGCTGTGTTAGGCTTATAGCAGTGCCATGCATCTCCTCTTTACCATTTCTCTCGATCTCATCATTTTCCCTTGTGCTTGATTTAACCTCACATTGTTTCGCACAGTAACAGATTTATAGCCTGGGATCAATAGACTATACCGTACAGCCTACATGTGTAGTAGTCTATACCATCTTGGTTTGTGAAGGTAGACCCTATGATGTTCACACACAGATGAAATTGCCTCATTAGGCATTTTTCAGAATGTATCCCTCTCCTTAATAAGCCTTCAACTGTATTCTATTTGAAAGACAAAATATTTTTAAATACTTGATTAATTAGATTAACTATTGAGATGGTTTATATACATAGTAATTAATGGTCTGATCTTAGGGTTCTTCTGAGAACTCAACTCCTTGTGATAGTCCAACATACTTAAGAGAAAGTGCAAGCCCTTCCTGTGTCAGATAAATTTCCTTTCATGTCAATTATATTTTAAAACATTAACATTCTGACTCATATTAAAGGTAAATTTAAAATTATCATTTTAGAAATTATAATATTATTACAACTCAGAAGGCAAAAACTTAGAGCAAAAAAAAGTGTCAACATATATAGAATTTGAGATAATTTTATAAGTACATTAAGCTAACAATCAAGATGATAATGAGTTAATACTCAAATATATAAAAAATCATAAACTGGATGGTACAAATGTTCAGTTTTTTGTTTAAAGGGTTATTTTCACTTTTTTTCCCTCTTCTTAGGCAACAGGTTTTAAAAATACAGACAGAAATAACTAGACTTCCAGTCAAGATGGAGGAGTAGGTAGACACACTGTGCCTCCTCGTACAACCAAAAGAAGGACAACAACAATTTAAAAACAAAAAACAACCAGAACTGACAGAAAATCAAACTGTATGGAAGTCCGACAACCAAGGAGATAAAGAAGAACATTCATCCAGACTGGTAGGAGGGGCGAAGATGGGCAGCTGGGAGGAGAGGACTCGCAGCAAGGTGACGACTGGTGGACCCAGTGAGGTGGCAGATTGTGGAGTGGGACAGGTGCGGTAGCAACCGGCAGACCCATAACAGACCCTGCAAACTAGGTCTCCAGAGCAGGGACATAAAGCCTCAAACCACTGATTGAAAACACCTGTGGGGCTTAAGGTGGCAGCAGGAGACACTACCAGCCTCACAGGAGAGTTTGTTAGAGAGGCCCACAGGGGCCTAGAGCATGCACAAACCCATCCACTCAGGAAGCAGCACCAAAGGGCCCACTTTGTTTGTGGGTAGCAGGGGAAGTGACTGAAAGCCAGCAGAGAGTGGAGCAAGTGCCATTGCTCCCTCTCGTCCCCTACTCCACATACAGCATCACAGCACAGTGCCCCACCCCATGAACACTTAAGGCGCTGCCCCTTTACATAACAGGCGTGCTGAGACAAAAAAAAAAAAAAATGGCCCAAATGAAAGAACAGATCAAAGCTCCACAAAAAATACAACTAAGCAATGAAGAGATAGCCAACCTATCAGATGCACAGTTCGAAACACTGGTAATCAGGAAGCTCACAGAATTGGTTGAATTTGGTCGCAAATTAGATGAAAAAATGAAGGCTATGCTAAGTGAAACAAAGGAAAATGTACAGGGAACCAATAGTGATGGGAAGGAACCTGGGACTCAAATCAACGGTATAGACCAGAGGAAGAAAGAAACATCCAACCAGAAAAGAATGAAGAAACAAGAATTAAGAAAAATGAGGACAGGCTTAGGAACCTCCAGAACATCTTGAAACGTTCCAACATCCGAATTATAGGGGTGCCAGAAGGGGAAGAGAAAGAGCAAAAAATTGAAAACTTACTTGAACTAATAAACAAGGAGAACTTCCCCAATCTAGCAAAGGAAACAGACTTCCAGGAAGTCCACGAAGCTCAGAGAGTCCCAAAGAAGCTGGATCCAAGGAGGAACACACCAAGGCACATCATAATTACATTAGCCAAGATGAAACAGAAGGAGAGAATCTTAGAAGCAGCAAGAGAAAAGGACACAGTTATCTACAAAGGAGTTCCCATAAGATTGTCAGCTGATTTCTCAAAAGAGACCTTACAGGCAAGAAGGGGCTGGAAAGAAGTATTCCAAGTCATGAAAGACAAGGACCTACATCCAAGATTGCTCTATCCAGCAAAGCTTTCACTTAGAATGGAAGGGCAGATATAGTGCTTCTCAGATAAGGTCAAGTTCAAGGAGTTCATCATCACCAAGCCCTTATTATATAAAATGTTGAAGGGATTTATCTAAGAAAAAGAAGATAAAAAATATGAACAGGAAAACAACAGCAAACTCACAGTTATTAACAACCACACCTAAAACAAAAACAAAAGCAAACTAAGCAAACAACTAGAACAGGAACAGAACCACAGAAATGGAGATCACATGGAGGGTTATCAACAGGGGAGTGGGAGGGGGAGAGAGCTGGGAGAGGTACAGAGAATAAGTAGCATAAATGGTAGGTAGAAAATAGGGGGAGGGTAAGAATAATATAGGAAATGTAGAAGCCAAAAAACTTATATGTATGACCCATGGACATGAACTATAGGGGAGAATGTGGGTGGGAGGGACTGTGCAGGATGGAGGGGAGTGAAGGGGGGAAAATGAGACAAGTGCAATAGCATAATCAATAAAATACATTTAAAAAATAAACTAACAGTAAAAGGCAAATTGCAGTTTCATTGAATTCACTAAATGAGTTATATTAATCTTGTGCTAATGTGTCATATTTATTTTAGTAAAAGTAGAGTGTTTATTGATGGGAAAATAGATAATCAAAAAATAGATCTCTACTCCAAAGTGGAGACATCATCAAATCCCTGAAGTAGAAGCTTAGCTATTTGTAATCGTTTGTAAATTAAGAAGAGATAAATTTCAGAAAATGATAAGATCAAACATTTCTCCCTGAAGGGTAAACAGAACTGTGACTGGCATACCCAGTATTTTTTCCAGGAATGGATGTATAATCAGTCATTATATTCAAAGCACTCTAGACTCTAAAACTTGATAAGATCTATAAACAGGAAGTTGGGGAAAAGTGGATAAATAAGTGTCCAAAAATGAATAATGAGAATGTGAGCTCAGAAAGGACCAAAGAAAGAACTGCTTAAGGGAGCTAAGAAGCGAGAAAGAGATGTCTTATTTCAAATAACTACTGGCTTATTCAAACCCTTTATAATTCATGGGAGAAATGGTATTATTGAGTTAGATTAATATTTACTGAAATCATGTACAGATTTCTAAAGTTTTAAAAAGGGACTTAAGGGGCTCTCCTGCCACTGAGGCTTTGGTGGTAACCAGGATTAGGTACCCAGGATCAAGTAGCCCCTGTAGCATTGCCCCCACCTCTTCCTAAAGGCCCAAACTGAAGGGACTGTTTGGGGAGCCCAGGAGGTGGATGGAGGAACCTCTGTGTCCCCTGCCTGAGCTCAGGAGGGAAAAGAGCAGAGTTCAGGTCTTGTCTCTTACAGCTGGAAGACCCAAGAAGGCAGCTGGAGGGGGTACTAGGCTCCTCTGAGGAGGGGTAGGGACCCCCCTGCATGGCCCATGCACAGAGGGTAGTGTTTGGAGGTGGCACCTTTGAGCAGCCATTATGGTAGCAGTGTCCAGGAGGCATGGTGGTCCAGGAGGTCAGTTACTTAGACAGAGGGCATAGAGGAGATCTGTGGGGGCCTTGTCACTGGAGAAGGCCTTTGTTAGACCCAGGTCAGGCCTCAGTATCTAGGTGTCCCTGCTCCCCCAAGGCCTGCCAGTTGGGGTTTCCTACCAATGGTATCATTGTAATTTGATTCTTAGCCCCATCCATTCAGCATTCTGGGACACCTGGCAGGATTGTTCCATGGTGTTGGACACCTTTGTCTTGCTTTTGGTGGAGTGGACCAGGTCAGTCCTATGACTGGAGGCCATGGCCTCCTGGTCTGGTGGCTTTGGCTTTGGGTTAGGTCATTCCCTGGGGCAAGTGGAAGGCAGTGTGGCTGCTTTTACATACCACGCCTCTAAAATGAATGGATCCAAAAGGGAAGAAGAGTCACCTGACTCTAAGAGAAAAGAGGTTGAAGTCACTCAAATGACCTTATGGTTGGAGAATAAGAGACTTAAAACTGTTTGCAGTGATGTAGCCCTGAAGTATGGAACATCAGAGATTCAAATAAAGCAGCAAACTTCCCCTAACCAGCATCAACTACAACAGGGAGACTTAGAATTTAAATATCTAAAAGGAAGACAGAAGTAAAGAATAAGATGTTGAAGCAGTAGTTAGCCTCTCAGTCAGTAAATTCTGGGGCTGGCCTTATACCACCACCCCCTGCAACACCCTTATTTGGTTACAACATCAACCATTATGCTTCAGCTTGCAACGGAGATGATATGGACTTTGCTGACTGGATTTCATCATAACTGAAAATAAACAGACTGGCAAAGTTCTAAGACTTAAGGCTGACGTTAGCCATTGGAGGTGTTTTGCTCAGACTTCCATAGCAAACAGCACTGACCACAGTGAAATCTACAAACTGCAAAATACTATCAAGAATTTCAACAGCAGCAAAATTAGGAAATTGATGGCCATCAACTTGAAATGGCAGTACTGCAGAATGCTCTTCAAGAGAAATGGGCAGAAATAAGTCCTAGGGATCAAGATAAAATAAATGAACATGAAGAAAGAAATAAAGAACTGGAAAAGCTCTTACAGCTGGTAGCTCAAGAGTGAAAGTAACCGATGCTTCGAGCATTTATTATATGCAAAAATCTATTTAAGGTCTACAAATTGGAAAAGAAGAGGATACCAGGAAGGTCGAAGAACTTAAGGTTAGAATTAAATACATCAATAAAAACATTATCTTCTGCAGAGAATGAGAGAGATGCTTTGAGGAGAGAACACGACCAGATAAATGAGGAAAAGAAAGAATCAACTGAAGAATGTGAATTGAAGCCTGATGTAAGGAAGCCACGTAACCCTGTGTCAGAAACGGGCAGAGTTCTTCCACAGAGCACACTGGCGAGGGAAGCATTCAGAGTGCAGCAAGCACTGTCTAATACTGAAAATGAAATGATACTGAATAGCTTAAAACAGGATAACAATCTCATTGATGATAACCTGAAACTTCAAGAGTGAGTTCACATTTTAGAAAAAGAAAATTAATTATTAAGTCAAGAAGAGGAAGAACTTTATAACTTTTAAAATTGACCAATGAGTGTGAAGGAACTAAAATATAGCAGTAAGAGACATGAATTCAAATTCAGAGGTAAATTATTTAAGATGTGACTTAAAGACCAAGAATCAAAAACTCAATCACATCGCAGCTACGTTAGGAGAGTTGACTCAACAGAAACGAGAATCTGCAAAGCACATGGTTTTCATAAAAGATCAATCAAAACAACAAAATGAAAAAGACAGCGTCATCAGTAAACTAAAATAAGCTTGAGATGATGAAAAAGAGAGTTTGTCAACTTGAAGATGATAAAATGAACATCACTGAAGAGTCAGACATACAGAAAGAAAAGTTAATTCAATGTGAATACACTGTTAATGATTTGTATTTCACCAAATAGAAACTTGAGGATAAAACAAAAGATTTAGTAGTAGATCAGCTAAATCAGTCATGAAAATCTAATTTAAACATCCAGAAGGAGAACTTTGAGCTTAAGGAGCATGTTAAAATGAAAAGGAGCTTTCAAGGAGTTAGCACCAGTTCAGCTCAGCATAGGGCAGCTTTGCAATGCAAAGTGTGATCTTTCAGCTAAGTTTAACCCTTTTTCACCACAGCCCTAATGGGATCAATTACTTCAGAATACACAGACTCTCTTAAAGTAATTAAATCACACACACACACACACACACACACACACACACACATATATATATATATATAAACTGAGTAAATCTTCTAAATTATTCCAAGAAGAGGTACAAAAGCTGAGAAAATCAACATAGGAGAAAGAAGCAACACTTAACCCTCCATAAAGATAATCAGAGAGTGTGTGATTCTATTTTTGCCACTTCTGAACTAGAAGAAAACAATGTGAAATGATTCAGAAATTAAGCAGCTAAAGGAGAAACAAGATGTTTTACAAAACATATTCAAAGAAAAAAGAGCTCTTAAAGCAAAAAGTGATGAATTACTTTTTTTAAGTGAAAATTTCACTAATGAAATGAACAAAAATGAACTTATGAGGCAGGCAGTACCCAACCTGAAGGGGAGAATACTGAATTTTGAAGTGGACATATGTAAAATACAAGAGGAAAATGAAAAAAAAAATAGTAGAAACATCTAGGGAAAAGGAAACAGAAAAATCAAGTACTAAAAGAGAGAAATATGGGACTTTCTATGATGAGAAAAAAGAAAAAAAATTGAATATGTTGCAATAACAAAGAAGGCTCTTGTTTTTGAGCAACTATTGAAAAAAGAACAAGGGCAAAATGGGGGAATTAAAATCAGCTTTTAAAGACCATTACATCAATGCAGGAAAAGACAATTATGCTTCAACAGGAGAAAACTGAAGTCATGTTGGCATTGAAACAGAAGCAATGGAAAAAAAACTGTGCCTTAGAAAAGGAGGTTCAACATTCATGTGATGAAGAGTTACACTTAAGGCAGGAGCTGGAGAGATAGTTTAATCAGGCTTTAGAATCAGAAGATTCTCTTTTGCCAGAAGCTTGGACTCTAGAAGGTAGAGCAGCTAAACTAAGAAGGGGAGCCAGAGAATTGAAGAAGAAGCTATGTTCATGTTTCAGTGCAATGGGACAGGCAAGCCGTCGAGCCAGTTTGCAAGTGGAGTCACTGCAGAAACAATTGAGTGTGTCACCAGGAGAAAGATGAAAGTGCATTACAGCTTTCTGTCTCTCGGGAACATGTACTAGCCAACCTGAAGTTGGTACTAGCTGAATGGATGGAGAAGGCAAGATTCTAGTCTAAAGGAAAACCTGTATTACTGGGATATCTGGATAAAGTGAATGTTGGCTTGGATCTGAAGGAAAAACAAATTGAAAAATTTAAAAGACAAAATGAGGTCCAATAGGAAATGTTGGATGAGGTACAAAAGAAATTGATGAACTTACTAAGTAGCTAAGGAGGAAAACTCAACAAAATCCAAATGAGAAACCTCTTTATGGGATATTGTCTAATGCCAAAACATGAATGACATGAGGTGTTACAGTTAATGGGAAGCTCGCTGGGAAGAAAAGCAAAGAAATGGAGCAGTTGTTCAATGAAGATCAAGGTGGTGTTACCAGATGGCTTAGATTAAAAAGTTCCCAAAACACCTCTGAGGCCAATGCAGCATTCTATGATTAAGAGTTCTGATTCGGGTCTTTCTGTTAAATATCTAGAAGCAGAATCTCATTCAGCTTTTCCAGAAACAAAACCTCTGCTAGGGATATGAAGTCTCAAGATTCACCAGGAAAGGCAAAATGAGCTAAAAAATGTATCATCAAGTCTTAAAACTACCCTAGGACCCACACTACCAAAAAGACATGAATCTTTGTTCTACAGCTGTGCCTTTTATTAACCCATCTGGAGCTGGAACTGGTGCGTCTGAGCATCTTCACTTAAATCCTGTTGTTAATGTCATGCTCACATATACACCTTCATTACTGTCACCAGAGAAGAGTGCCCAAGTTGCACTGGAGAGCTTCAAAATTAAAATAAATGATTCCCAAGCCAGAGATAAGTCAGCCCCTTAAAGGTGTGGCCTTTGGTAGAAGTCACATATTTGTTTGCAGCTTTCTTTTCATTTTTTATTTAATCTTTACTGTACTTTTTTTTTGCTTACCATTTATTCCCCTTATACCCCCTTCCCTCCAGCAATCACCACACTGTTCTCTATTCTTATACTTAAAAAATGGACTTAACAGTTCTTCCAATAAAGTCTTTCTTACATAATTAAAGTTATTGGTTCTGTGACATAGCTGTGGTCACTTGAAATTGGGAAGAAATTTTTTGTCAATACCATAGACTGCCAGCCATTCAGGCAAGAGTATAACAAAAAACGATTAAAGCCATGCCTGATATGAAGACTATTTAGTGGCATTAATTAAAGGTGTCTCTGGGTTTTCTTTACCTGGAATTTCCTGTCCTATTCCCTAAATTTTACAAATTGAGACCACTTCATCATTTCCTTGTTGTAAATCTCCCCCCACCCCCAACACCACTCTTTTATAAGAAATTGGAATACACATTCTAGGGCTTCAGCTAATTTGTTCAGTTTCATTGCTGTTTTACTTTTAGACCATGTATTTTCTGTCTTATTAGGCCAAACTCGCATTTCATTTAAGGGGTTTCAGCCAAGTGCTCTAAGGCAGAACCCCTATTTTCATTCCAAGGTAGGACTCTTGTCCTTGAAAGCTGGAACCTATTGTTGTGTTTTCTTCTCCTAGGACTCCTGAATGCTGTGCTCTGGTTCTTTCTGTGAATTAAACTAAATACTTATTGTAGGAGCTTTCTATGCATACTATTCATCTAATTGCACCTTTGATATTATTCATTTTTGAGCCATCCCTTATCTTGCTTCTGCAGGCTTATCTGGCCTTCATGAGTCACTTCTTCTTGGTCTGGCATAAAATCTTCCCAATCAAGCACGGAGGTAGTAGCATATAACACTTTTACCTATTTACTTCCTCTCATGAATTCTACAAAGTATTTTAGATGCAGGATACTGATAGTGGTAGGGTTATGTTTACATTTATTCTTCACAACAAATTCAAATAAGTAGATTTACTAGAGAATATTTTTGAACAAACTCCTTTTAATGCAAGTGCATATTTCAGAGGCAAAAATTGGCATAAAGGTTTTAAATAATCTCAGGATAACAGATGAAATATGTAGATTTTATGGCATGGAAAAGCACAGTATCTTTCTTGAATTCTAATGATATAATCCCAATAGTTTTAACACTGAGAGTAATTCTGAAGTTGACAGAGTTGTATATGGCTTGTTCATGCTGCTCTTTCACAAGGGCTCACTCTCCATACCTGCTGCTCACTAAATACCCATCTACTCTAGGTCCCATTGCTTTAACTTAAGGCTGTTAAATGCAGAGAATATGAATCCCAGTTGAGTAGTATTCCTTTATGGATTCGTGAGGGTCACTGGAAGAAAAGATGTAGAAATCTTCTAGTTTAAGAGATTGGCTGACATCTGGTACCTCTGCTATTATTCACTCTACAGATTCTATTGGTTGCATCCCTGATTAATGGTCTCTGAGAGGAGAATCTGTGTCGATATTGTTCACTACTTAATCACCAGTTTCTTGCACTGGTGATTAAGTAGTATGACTTATAATCTGGTATACAATGGAATGTCAAGTCTAAAAATTTCTTTAGCCATAGTCCAAGAAATTTTGAGACTTCTTTATATCATTAGTAATAAAAATAAAATTAACTTCTAGAAAAAACTTTATTAAAATTTTATCAGCATCTGTATGTGAAAGGATACATAAATATGATATTTGATAACATGTTGGCTTCATTATTAAACATTTTATTTTAGAGTTACAAACATAAGGAGAGTCTAGAAAAATATTCATGCAATTAGAAAACAACTAGAAAATTAGAGCTGAACTCTGCATGATGACAAATGAATAACCCTGAAGCTACAACAAAATATGAAGAAACAATAGCTCAGACAACATTTACAGTGACACACCACAGTAACGGAAGATAGCTATGATCATATTTAATGTGTATTTATGGAACAAATGCATAGGGATGGGTCGTATGGGTAATTAAAGCCAACAAATGTTTATAGGCCACTGTTTAACTAATCTGAAATTAATGGAACAAACATAGTGGGCAACCAGGGCAGGGTCTTGTATGACAAATAGAGACAATAGAGACAAAGAAATTAGAGTGAGATTTTGCTTTGAAAATATAAAGTTGTGTTATTGAGGCCTACTAGGAAGTTTATGGGCTGAAGAGATAATATCATCAGATGGATTTTAAACTGTTTGACTCAAGAGACAAATAAAGACCTTAAATTGTTTGTTGTGCTTGGTACTGCCTATGGCTTTGGGAAAGAGAGATCAATAAAAGAAGCAAACAACCAGGGAAAGGATCTGTGGGGCTGTTAAGGACTCTAAGTAGAAAGTTAGTGACAGATAAAGTTGATAATACTACATAAAAGCTAAGAAAAAATTCTGCTTCCACATTGACTAAATTCACAAATGTGGATATCTTTAAAATAATGTGATCTATTTTGTGCCCAACATATCCAATCTCTTTTTAAAAGGCAATTCAATATAAATTGTACAGTAGTAAAAATGTCTTTGCTATGATTACTGTAAATCTTCAAAGAAATAATTTAAGAGTAATGGCTGGTTCGCTACCATCAACATCCCTAAAAGAATAATGAGCTCAAGATCTCTTCTCCAACTGGCTTCAACTATGCAAGTAAAACATGTTCCAGCTACCACTGGCAGGTTCCTCAAGTTGCTGATTGCACAAGGAAACTGGTGCCCAATGCCCTGGGTGGATTCCTAGAATCATGCATGCCAAAAGCATTTTGATTCTACAGAGGAAAGGAAATGATGGGGGGATTATAAATTACTCTACTCTTGGTTAACAAAGTCAAATGACTCACAAAATACTCTCATGAACTGGGGAGTCAAAGCACCCACTGAGCCAGCGTCTCAGTAAAGATATAACTGTTCTCAAAAGCACACTTGACAAATATTAAGAAGTAAACTTTTTAAGTTCAAGGGAATTTCAGTTATCACTATGTTTCCTTTTATTGAAATGGAAAATTAGCTTTCTGGTGTCTATGCTCACTATTTCCATGCTTCTAGTCATATACTTTCATGCTCCACATGAACAATTCTTGTCCAGGTTTATTCCTTTTTATTCCAGGGGTAATTTGAAGTCCTTATCTTTTTTTTGCATAATGGCCGCATTTGACACAATTGATCACTCTTTTCCTTAGCACCTTCTTAGTAAGCCCTTGGGACTGAACACTGCTCTCTTTTGGTTATCTTCCTGAGCCAGTCATTCTCAACTTTCTTTGCTGTCGTCTTCTCAATTTTCTGTCTCTCTTTATGAATACCGAGGGCGGGGGTGGTTAGGCACAGGGCTTAGTCCTTAAAAATATTCTGCCTATTCTGCCTACACACATGCATGAGATTATTTCATCCAGTCTCCTGGCTGTAAAAACATCTATTTTCTAATGATTCACAAAATGTTATCTCTAGACCTCTTCCCTGAACCTCAGGCTTATATATCTAATTGTTTAATTCACATTATGTTATAATTTTAATACACCTAAATCTGAACCTGAATTCTGCTTTCTGTGGACTTAATGTTTGTGCCCATGAAAATTCCTATGTTGAATCCTAATTCACAATGTACTAGTATTTGGAGGTGGGGCCTTTGGGAGTTGATTACCTCGTGAATGGGATTGTTGCCCTTATAAAAGAGGCCCCAGAGGTCGCCTTTCCCCTTTGCCATGTAAAGACACAGCAAAAAGAAGGCCATTTATAAAACAGGAAGATATCTTTCACCACGAGCTGCTGGCACTTGATCTCAAACTTTCAGTTTCCAGAACTGTGAAGAAAAAACTTCCGCTTTTTATTAGTCACCCAGTTGATAGTATTCTGTTATAGCAACTGAAACATACTAAGATACTATTCTACTCACAATTTTCTCTATCTCAGTAAATAGCTCTAACTTTCCATTGCTCATATGATGTCATGGATGACATAATTTTGATGTAATCCATGACTCCTCTTTCTGTCACAACCCACATCTACATCTATCAGGTAAGAATAAAAAAAAAATTCCCAGGATATGACCACACCTCACTACCTCTACTGTAATAGACTGGTCCATTCCCTTCTTGTCTTTTGCAGGGATTACTGTGATAGTCTTCTTACAGGTCTCCCTAATTCTGTCCTTACCTCCTTATAGTTGATTATCAATGCAGCAGCCAGGATGGCTCCATTTTTAAATGTTCCAATTATAGTACTTGATTGATCAAAACCTCTGGGGTGTTCCCATCTAATTCAAATATAATATACAGCCCTTATAATACAGCCCTTATAATCCCATATTCTATAGTTCTACCCTTTGACCTCTTGGCTCCATGGTCACATGGGCTGCCTTTCTATTCTCCAAATATTCTCAAGTCAGGATATGCACACCAGCTTTTCTACCTACCTAAAATAATTTTTCCAAAGTCTCTGTATGATATGGATTCCCTCTTCTTCAGATTTCAGTTCAGTGAAGCCTTTCCTGATTTTCATATATAAAATGCCACTTCCATTATATATTTGAATATATAATGGCCTACATAGACATGAGCTTATTTCATTATTATTATCTACCTTCTGGATGTTATCTTACCTATGAAGTCACCAGGATAGGCTTGCCCAGGGTATGTAAATGCATCTTAAAGAAGAAGCCTAAGGAGTTAAAATATTTGTTTCTTACAGTGACAATGTGCATAAGGAGACAATCAATGATCAGGTGTAAAAACACTTATTCTTTTGGTATCATGCTTTTTTTACTCTCAGCTTGAGGTTGTTCATTGGACTTTTAAAGGAAGGAACCAAAGAGATGTATTTAATGTATTTTTAAACAAGTAACCTCCAGTCCCCCAGATTTCACTGTCCCCCCTCCTCACCTCATATTTGATCTGGCTACAGTCATTGCTGAATGTCCTATTTTCCAGGAGCAGAGAACAATATTTGGTCACTTGATGATAAGTCAATTATATTAGATTGTTTCTACCTGATAGTAGAGATAATTTGCCCTCAGTAAAATAGATACTTATACCAGATATGGATTTGGTTTCCCTTCTTGCTTCTGCAAGAAGCAACTCATGAGAAATTAGAAAGCTTTATTTATTATTTCAGTGTTCTATATAATATATCTTCTAACTATTATATGTTAAGGAACTAAACATATAATAAAAGAAGAAAGGCAGTAAGCTCATTCTATGGTATTCAATGACTTTTCCCTACTATGTACCTCTTCACCCCTAAGCAACTGACCAAAGGGAATGGTGAAATGGAATATTAAAACTTCAGTTGTGGCTCACAATACCTCATGACGTTAGGCTAATGTACAAGTGGATGCAGACTCCGCTATGTGATGGTTTTACTTCCATAGCCATAATAAAGGAACTGGGAACATAAAGGAAAAAATAGGGAATGGCATATCTGACTATTTCCCGTAATGACCAACCAGGGTGCTGAATAAGTTTATGTGGGGTATACTCCTCCTTTTTGTTTTTATCCTGTTGAGAAAACTTTTTTCCTCTAAACTAATAAGGTGTAGTTCTTAAATATTATACATTTTTAAGAATAACCAAACATTCACTTCTATGTCATAGTTTTACTAATATGTCATTATTTTGCTAATATAATTATACAGGATTTTACTATCTTAAGAAATTTTATATATGCCCCTAAGTAAGGTTGGTCATTTTTTTTTCTTTTTCTAATCCTCTTGCCTGAGTCTTTACTGTTAACACTAGTCTCATAAAATCTTTTGAGGGGGGTTTCTTTGCTTTTTTATTCTGAAAGAATGAGGTTCACGTTGAGATTACTAATCTTTGATGCCAAACATCCCTATAAATCCACATGAGAGTGTTTTATTTGTTTGGGTTATTTTAAAAGACTTACTTAATACAATTAATAATTATGTCATTCGAGTTGCTGATGACATTTGATCAGCCTAGGAATTTCTCATGTATGTTAAAATTCCTCTATCTTGTGAGCACATAGTTCCTTATGGTAAACTCTTCCCTTTTTAACCTCTGCTACATAGCCTCTTCAGTCCCACTAATACTCATATCTTGTTATATTCTGTCCTATCCACCAAATATGTCCCATAATTCACATTTTACAATATTCCATACACAAATACACAACCATTGATTCAACCGATCATTCAAACTAAAACCCATGGGCCCATGTCACCACTTCCCTCCGCTCCTAGAACAAGAAGTGATAACTGATGATCCATTTAATTTCCTGAAAGTGATTTCCTGAACTATCTTTCTCCTCAGTTCTTAGCTCTGCTCTCTGGGCTCAAGACTTTGGGGTTCTTGGTCCGCCCTCAGAGACTGACTAACTTTCTTTTTTTTCTCCCTCCCTCTCTCTCTTAATAAGAAATGACCCCTGTTTACAGCTGTGCAATTTTCCCTGAGGTTTCTATTCATTTTAATGCCTCTGTCCCTTTTGTTCAAGCCAGTAGTGATTTTGTTGATAACTTCTTCTTAAAATTTTCTGCTTGCCTATGCTCTGATTGATATTTCTTCTATAATCTGAAAGATATATCTACAATTTATTTTGAGAAAGACCTCTATTTGAGGAATACATGAAACTTTTAAAGTATAATGCGCATATAGTTTTCAGAAGAGCTTCTTTCCACCCACTGAGAGAGTCTACTAGAAGCAACTTAATATTCTGAGATCTTAACACCCTATCATGTTTACCATGACACCAATTTTTATTAAAAAATATTTTTTGTTGGGAGATGTTGGAGAAGGGAAACAAGTTGATTTTTTAACCCATAAGATATACTGTCATATAATTCCTGGAGATTTTTCTTGCTCCTTGAACTTCAGTTTATCTCTACTTTCTCTTATTTTATCATATGAAACTATAAGAAACCAATTGACAGCTTTGACATTCTGTCTGGAAATTTTCTTGACCAGATTCACAAGTTCATTAGGTATATATTTTTTAACTTCCAAGTTACTCAGATGATCTTGTTACCAATAGTTTCCGCACTACATAATATAAGTCACCCTTTCTCAAGCTTTCGATAGCAATCTCTTCATTGTTCTCCCAGAATCTGTGAACACTCTCTTACTGATTGTATAGTTCCTTTTTACTACCTAGTCCAAAAACTAATGCCACATGTTTTAGTTTTTTGTTATGGCAACAATTCAATTTCAGGTACCAATTACTACATTAGTGACTTATTTTTGCATAGCAAACAACCCCAACATTTAGTGGCTTAAAGCAGCAATTGTCTGTCAATTATTTCATGAGTTGTCTGGGTGTTTCCTCTGCTGATTTCTTCTGCGTTCAATCATGTGGTTGCAGTCATCTGCCTCTGTAATTGGGTTAGCATATGCACATGCCTGGAATTTGGCTGATTTTTCACCGGAGCACTTCAGTTCTGTTTCAGGTAGTCAGTAGGCTAGGCCAGCATCCTTACTGGTATCTCAGAACCATATTTTTAGAAGGGTAAAAATGGAAGCTGCAAGGACTATTGAGGCCTAGGCTCTAGAACTCAAGCACCATTGCTTCTGACACATCCTATTGGTTAAAGCCAATCACAAGACCAGAATAAATTTATGATTGTGACAGAATTGAGTCCACCTATGTAAACATAATGCAAAAGAACATAGACACTAACAAGTAATTTGTGGTTGTTAAGAACAAGATATTGGAGTTAACTGACCAAGTTAAAATCCTGGTTCCATTATTCTTGGTTTTGTTTTTTTGGATAAACTACTCGACTTCCTTTGTTGAGAATTAAATTTGTGAAAGTATGTGAACTGTTTAAAGCAGGGCCTGATATATTGTAAACTCACTATAAATGCTTTCTTATAGTATTTCATTTGCTGCTTCTACTTTATTATTTCCCATTTACTCTTCACTCTTCTGTAGTATGACTGCTGCTCCTATTACTATATTGATTGATTCTGTGAAGATCATTGGTGATTTGCAAAAGTATTTTATTGTTTTATTATAGGTTACTATTATTCTCCTTTTTTTCCTAAAACACATTAGTCTTTTTCCTGATATTCTTTAATAGAACCCTTTAGAATCTATTTTTTTACTTCTTGCCCCTTCATTTTAATTGTTCATGAATAGTCTTTAATTTTGTCTCTCCTTTCTCAGTTCTCCACTTCTGGACAATCCTTTCCAACCCCATTGTTTCAACTATAAACACATATTAATGCCAAGCAAATATTCATCTTTATTTCTCAACACTATTTTCTATCTGCTTATTTAATAGCTTGAGTGATATGAATTGCAGGTTTTTTAAATCCAAATTGCCTACCACACAACTTGGCTATCAAACTTTACTGCATTCTGTTGTACATTTCAGTAGGGAAATTGTATGATCATCAAACCCTACCACCCAAGCTTGAACTGTCTTGTAACAGTTTTTCTGTTACTCATTCTGTATAGCTACCTACTTCACGTATAAAACTCCAGCCATGATTGCAGGCCTCTGGTTCTCATTACTTGGAATATTTTTTTGTCATTCTCTTCTGGCTTGGAGCATTTCCATTGGGGAGAGGGGTTTACAGGAGCTACTATAAAGGACACATGGACAAAATCAAGGGGGAGGGTGGAGGCAGCGGAGGGAGGTGGGTTTGGCTGGGGTGGGGAGAAAAGGCAGACAACTGTAATTGAATAACAATAAAAATTTTAAATAAATAAATAAATAAATAAAAGTCCAGCCATGAGATCATGTCTCTATTGGACTGTATATACCCTATTGCTATTTTTATAGACACTGTCATTGTTCTTCCTGTCTGCACTGTTGATTCCTCCTATTCTCTGTTACTTTGGTTATTTTTGTATACACAGTTCTGTCAATACCTCTACTCAAAAAAATTTATGACAACTAACTGATCATGCAATTAAGATAAAAATCCTTAGGGGCAAATTTCATTTTCTTCATGATTTGTTTTCATCCTGTTTTGCAACATTAATTTTCTACTCCTAGACTTTCCTTTGTAAGATATACACATACTTGGTTCTGAGTACTTCTAATCATTTCATAAGCCTAGGGTTTTCTCCTGCTCTTTATTATGCTTGAAATATGTTTCTTTGTCTCTTCCACTTTCTTTTTATTTTTTAAATGTGTGCTGATTAAATATCACTCACTGGAATGTGAACTTCATGGGAGCAGGAATTTGTTTTATTCATTTCTAACAATGTATCTGTTTTGTACCATCACTGAACACATGGTTTTACATGAATGGAGCATTTGGTGAATATTCTTCTCATCCTCGATTGTCATTTGTTTTCTTTCTCTATTCAAAGACCTTTATCTTCTTTCACAGTTTTCATTGTGATATGCCTGATTATGGTTAGTTGTCTATGTTCTGCCTCTCCTGCTCGCTTTCGACTTTATCTGACATCTGCAGCAGGTAGTACAGTACCAGACACCACCACACACAGTGCCCAGCGAACGACTCCCCACTCACCTACCCTGCGGTTCAGTTGTCATTTCTTGTTCATTGAGTTACTGGTCAGCACGTATGGCCAGTCACAACCCTCACGGCGACTTTCCCTTTGAAACACTGACAATAAATTAAAAATTGCAATAAATATTTTGAAATATTAGTTAAATGATAAAATTTCACATAACTCATCTTCGAGCATATGTTAGAATCATCAATAATAAGTTAATTAGTATAAAGTCAATGTCAAAATTAAATGTAATGATAAAAGTGTGTGAAAATGCCAAATATATCTAGGAATATCCAAATTGTAGTATCATTTTCAAGGCATAGAGAAAATAATTGTAAAACCAAAATCAAAATAATATATTTAGCATTATAAGCTAAAGAAGATTTTCTTACACATGTTGATTAGGTAGAATTTGAAAATGTTAGGAACTGAAATTACATATTGAGAATAGTATATGCAATTCCATTCACATTTCTCTTAATGCAAAAATCAATTAAAAAAATTGAAACATGGTTAATGAAAGGAATTTAGACTGAATAGTTTTGTTTTAATTTTGGAGAAAATGTCTTTTAATAATGTCCTCATTAGGAACACAATAACTGTATTTATATAATCATGAAAAGAAAGAAATGGGTTGACAGTCATAAAACTCCCGTGATAGTTGGGCATTGTCAATTTAAAAATAGGAAGGCAGGGATTAAAGTTAGAGATGTGATGAGCCTCCTGCTATTTAGTTAAACTGTTTAACACAAAAGCTGGTAGAAATATGGAAAGATAGCTCCAGAAGGAGTAATAGAAGAAAAGTTGTAAATCAGTCCATGCAAAAGAAAAGAGAAAAACAGAACACCTTTTAGAGGAAATGAGAGTCACATAGTTCCATCATTTGATAGATTAGAGCAATCAAAGGCATGAGAAATGCCAAATGCAGTCACTTGATAAATTAGAGGAATCACAATAAAGACAGAAGGTAAATTTGTATTTCTCATGAGGACAATCAAAGTAGATTATTAGGTTCTCCCAAGGTGGCTAAATATTTTGTCGACTTTAATTCTCCCCTGGGCGCCTGAGAGTGTGTCTGTTCAGATCATAGAAAGAGCAAAGTTACCTTTCTTTTCAGTCTGCCTTGAAGTCAAAACTCTATTACTCTCTGAGAGAGAACAGCTAGTTTCAGATTTAGAAGTTGCTGAAGCACTATCCACTCAGAGTAAATTGAGTGGATGTTGGATAAGATCCACAGGTAATGGTAGTGAAATGATCTACAAAAGATTTCTTTTACTTTATTTCTTCTTTCACCCATTTATTCATTTATTTAATAACTATCACAAGCCTACTATGAAATTATTTTAGCCCGTTATAATCCAATGGCTAAATGTTAAAACTGACTACAGTCAGAACACGAGTAACCAGTGATTCTCAGGATTCCGTGCCTGGACGTTTTGTAAGTTTTTAATATCAGAAATATGTTAAAGTTCTCCTTTTCTATCACATGTAAGATGTATTTATGTGGTAGCACACTATCTTTTTCAGTCATTTCTAATTGTATTTAATTTTAAATTAGCTAGTCCCGTATTAATGAGCAGGAAGAATGGGCAGGAGGCAGTTAGCCAAAGAGATGCTGGCAATTAGAATTCAGGAAAGCTTTTAGAATCGATTTTTTTTTTACTGTAGCACGATTTTTATGAGATTATGTTCAATCTGAAAGCAGTTCCCCCCACCCCCAAAATGGGATAGACTATAAAACTTCTCTCAATCCTTTATTTTAAAAGTTTAAATCTTTAAAACAAATAAGTACATTGATCCAGATATATATCTTGACAAAGTTAATTTGAACTGGCAACAGTAATCAAGATTTTACTACCCGGTCTTGTCAATGTAGGTGAGCAGCACTTGTGCAAATTGGTATCGTCCTAAGGTATTTAGTCTCAAACTTAAACCCTTTCTCTTAGGTAAAAGACGTGGGGGCAAGTTCTCTTACTCTACGTGCTGTTTCATATTCATAAAAACCAATACACAGCCTGCGTGTTGTTTCTCTTGACGTGGGTCTTCCACATAACAACTGAATTGTGTTTGTGTTTACATGGCTAATAGGAAGAACCTGTTCATACTATAGATCTGATTAACTCCACATGAAAACATGATGGTAATATTAAAAATAATATGCCTAATGTAAAATATTTTAAAATACATGAAAATATATGGAGTTATAATTAAAAGTGCCAAGTGAAACCCCTGTATTTACACTTTCTTGTTCAGAAGTAACTACTAATCATATGTTCATGTATATCTTTCCAGATTTTATCACTTATCAAAAATATATTTATATCCATTTTACCAATGAGGAAATGGAGCCAACAAGAGGTTAAGTAACTGTTCCAAAGTCACACAATCAGTAGGTGATGGAACTGGGAATTAAACACAAACAGTGTTACAGAATCAGTGTTTCAAACAACTATTCCATGCTTCTTGTTCTATTTATATTAAAAATAAAAAAATGTATTTTAACATAAGGATATTATACTATCCTTAATGTTTGGCAACATGATCTTTACTCTTAACATATTTTGAAAACATATAAAATAACCTATTTTTCTTTGTTTCCAATAATTGCATATTATTTCAAAGTAAGTACTTACTGTAATTAATTACACTATATAAAAATAAATGTCAAGTAGGTTTTTAAATTTTTGACTGTTGCTTAAAAAACACAATAATTACCTTTGTGCATGCATCTTTAAATATGTGGGTGTGATTATTTTTGTAGAAGAAATTTTTAGGAGGGGCATTGCCCTGTCAAGGTATGCATGCATTTTGTGTCCTGGCTGGTAGGGCTCTGTAGATTGAGTGTCAGCCTGTGAGTCAAAGGGTCCCTGATTCAAACCCCAGATAGCGCATATGCCTGGGTTTTGGGCCAGGTTCCCAGGAGGGGGCATGTGAGAGGCAACTGCACATTGATGTTTCCCTTCCTCTCTTTTTCCCTCCCTCCCTTTTTCTAACAATAAATAAAAAATACATATACATATATATATATTTTAAATTCCAATAGTCTTTTTTTTTCTTTTTTTCTTTTTCTTTTTTTTTATTCAGTTACAATTGTCTGCATTTTCTCCCCAACCCTCCACTCTACCCCAGCCAGTCCCACCTCCCTCCCCCACCTCTACCCTCCCCCTTGATTTTGTCCTTGTGTCCTTTATAGTAGCTCCTATAGACCCCTGTCCCCACTTTCCCCTCCCCACTCCCCTCGGGCCATTGTTACATTGTTCTTAATTTCAATGTCTTTGGTTATATTTTCCAATAGTCTTTTAAAAATAGGTATGCATGCATTTTAATTGACCCTTATAAGGGTTTAGTGTATCAGAGGTTGTTGCCTGTTTTCCCAAATTTTCAACCACACTAGATATTATCAATCATTTCAAACATTTTGCAAAGGTAGTGTGTAAAAAACAGTTTTTCTTTTCTTTGTGATTTCTTGATAAAGAGCATTAACCATGCACTCATGACCGTGTTAATTATTTGAATTCTTCTTTTCTGAATTACTGATATGTATGTTTTTCCTACTCAGTATTAGTCAAATTAATGCATTCTTATTATTTTAAGGAACTATATATTTTGTATATTAATCCTTCACCTGTTGTAATCATATGTGTGTGTGTATATATGTATATATATATAAAACTAATATTTTTTCCCAATTAGTCTCTTTGTTTATGATAGTTAGGTTTGTTTATGATTTTTACAGTTAAAATGTGTCCATCATTTCTTTATGTTTCAGATCTGTATCCCATCAGTATGGGGAAAATACCAAAAATTCTTCTTAGAGGTGGTCATAGCATAATTGAGTTTATTGACATAAATAAGATTTATTGACAACATGTGGTGATGGAGGAGAGTCTGGATGGAACCCACTACCATGAGCAAAAGAACTATGATGAAAAGTCACATGGTATGTTCAGGGAAATCATTAAACATTTCCTGTGCCAGAGTTTTAAATATGAGATAAGCAGTGACAGCATGTATGATTGAAAAAAGGTTCCAAATAATGGAGAAATTGTGTGCTGTGATAAGGAACTTGGAAATTTACCTTATAGCAAAGAGGAACCACAGATGGGAATATGAAATGATCATGTTTGCATTTTATTAGAAGAGTCTGTTAACTGTAGAAATGATGGATTTGACAAATCCAAGGTAAAGCGGTGACCTAAGTGGCTATAGTAATAGACCGAATGATACTCACCTAAAACTGGGGTGCTGGTTATTGGCAAAGAGAAGAAATGATAATCTCAGTACTTAGCATTAAAAGGTGACATATATTTTTAAAAGTGACCAATTTAAAATCCAATGTACATGATTTTTTAGTCTTTTTAAAGACATTTTTTAGTCTACTTAAAATGTTAATATTTAAAGGTCTTCAGGTTGTATTGATTGTGACAGTGATATATTCAAGCTTATTAAATTAAAGAAAAAATTTCCATGTTAAACCGTGTGCCAGAGAAAGCTCAAATCACTATTGGAATATTTCCTATTGATATTTCCTATTGATAGTGTTTGGAAAGTTTGCACTACCTCTATTTATAATATTTTGCATAATTACATACATAATACTTATTGTGATTTGTGAATTGAAACATAAATTCATGATTAAATTTTACTTATGTAATCATTAATACAAAGGAAACTAGTATTTTATGAATCCCTATTATATATATCTGCACTTACTTTTTATGTTATTTTTAATATAAAAACAACACCATGGTATAGGTGTTATAACTAGTTGACACAGAGGAAACTTAGTACCATGAAAGTGAGTAAGTTTCTCATGGAAAGCAACAAAACAGATCCTGGACTTCAATTTAAATCTTTAGTTTTAAAATACATTCTTTGGCCTAAGCAATGATACCCATTACCTAGAATTTGAAGGTTAAGCTTGACCATCACAAAATAAATTTTGAGTTACTTAAACTATTTATTTTTAGGTTCAAAAATCCTAAAATAAGAAAAATTTACTTTCATGGAGATATTTTTAGCTTTTTTAGAATTATGGTCTTTGAGCATTTAAATAATTTTAGAAAAGTCTTTTGAATTTGTCCAAGTAGAAAATGAGTTAAGTCAAACACTCATCATCTCGTAACTTATCTCCAAAGCAAAAACAAAAGAAACAAACACAATTTTAAATTAAATATTTAAAAGTTGAGTAGTGTCACAGATTATATTAAAGCATTTCAGTTGGAAATTAATTATATTTGAGTATAAAGAGCATAAATAATGACTTCTCTAATTTATCCTTAAATTAATTTTTGTATGATCATTCATGTCCTCTAGAACATACACATAAACAAAATATAAGCAGATTATTAAGGGATTATTTTAATAAGTTAATTTATCTTAAAATATCAAATATAGGTTTAATATGTCTTGGGGTTGAAAATGTGAAGTTACATACTTAAATTTCAGGATTTACACAGTAACAAGCCGTGTAGACAAGTGCATAATATCATTGCTGACATTTATTTTTCTCCTACTGAGTCTTCTCTTCTATATTTGGCAGTCTATGTCAGATCCTAGTTTGATTGGTAGAGCATCAGTTTGCAACTTGTCATGAAGATTCTCTACTTAATCAGTCTTTAAATTAAATGGATTTTATTGCACCTGGAAATAAACAACAGCATGTAGTAGTTTTGCCTTAAAATAGATCAGACCTAAGTTATCTTCAGTGGCTTGTTTTAGAGCTTAAACATCTTCTGCTTTGATTGGTGAAATCTAAATTTCTGAATTTACATGAAATATATATATATATAAATATGCATATATATATACCACTTTAGTGAATGCTTTTCAAATTAGTTTTTAGTTCTGTTTGAATAGTATTAATAGATAATTATATATATAGGGTTTACTTTTACTTACATGAAACATTTTTTTCATGTTCATAGCACTAAGGACATTATATTTTGTATGTAAGGTGTCAAACAATTTATACATTATAGTAGCCTTTCAGATTCTCTCTTTTAAAACAGTTTTATTTAGATATAATAAATCAACCTTTTAACATTTACAGTTTAGTGGGTTTTAGTGTATTCATAAAGTTGTACAAATATCACCACTCATTATCTAATTCTGAACGTTTTATCATTCCAAAATACACCCTGTACATTTCAGCTGTCACCCCTATGTTTCTCTCCTCCACCATCACCCCAACCCTGACAATCTCTAATCTACTTTCTGTTTTCATGGCTTTCCAAAATTCACATAAATGGAACTGTATAATATATGGCTGCTTCTTCTATTACATTTGACATACAGTATTAGTTTCAGGTGTATAACATAATGATTAGACATTTACATACCTTACAAAGTGATCACCAGAATAAATATATTAATGCCTGTTTTTTCCTTGAAGAATTTTTTAATTAATCACTAGTGAACATCTTGCAAGAAAATGAATTGGGTGAAGAAGAAATGAAAAGAAAAATGAATTTTAAGACTAATATTCATTTTTAAGTGCTGCTACCAGTCCCTTTAATGTATTGATTTCCTTCTGCCATACATATTTTCCATTTTAAATGCTTACATTATATAATATTTGGTAAGTGTTTAATAATATAAATAATGATATTTATATTATTACATTGTTATAATGTAATATAACATTATATTTATGTGAATATAAAATGCAATCACATACTTTAATTGGTCAAGGAACAATGAAAATCACATTAGACCCTACCTTCTCCATATTCACTGCTACACCACAGAATTCATTATGTAGGAGAAAACAGAGAAGGAGTGATTAATCTTCTTCCTTATCATCCTGCTCCTAAATGGGTGGTTGATTACCTTGTTGAAAACATCTTGAGCATTTTAGCATTTCAGCTGAAAAAGGGTCAGGGTATTCACTAAAATCTGGTATTTGCAGTCAGTAAATAGAATTGTTAATGACCTTGGCAAAGCAACTTCAGATGTGTTACCAGACTGCACCGAGTAAAGGGAAATTTAGGGAAGCAAAGTAGGGGAGAAAGCAAGAGAATAGTAACACTTAGAAGTGGCCTCAGAAGGGTGGCAAGGCATTTAAGTTTTATGTTTAGCTAGAGGGAGATGTAGAAACAAGAAAGAAATATTTTTTAATATACAAAATTTTAAGCACATTTACAAGCAGAAGATAAACTATTGGTGAAAAAATGTTTTCAATAATGCAGAAAGAAGGACTGTTAGCAAGAGCAAAGTCTCTGAGTGTGTAAAGCAGAGTGGGAGTCAGAGTACTGGAAGATGGATTAGCCTTCAACACGAGGCAGGCAACGTCTTTTTCTATATTTTAGAACAAGAATGTCTAAGTCATTTGTTTCCAAGTCTCTGAATCTGGAGACAAGAACAATTGAAGAAGTGGAAAGTCAGTATGGTAGAACTCTCCACTGGACAGATGAGAAGTTCTTAAAATAAATATTTTCATTCCTTAAGAGGAGATTAATTATGTCAAACCTAAACTATGCAACCAGAACTTAAAGAATAAAATATCTAAATATTTTACGGTTTAAGTTTATGACCTCTTTACACTTTCAATGAACACTTTATATTTTCTTTTGACGCAGTGTAAATGTTATCAAATCATAATGAAAAAATGAGTTATTCACTGATATGTGAAATGGAAAGAAATTTATATTTTTCAAAAGTATTTTCCTAATACAAGTGTTATAAAATTTTAGTTCTTGATGCCTTCCTTTTTAAAAATTTAATTAAACTTTCCTTGAGATGAATAGCCCTTGTTTCTTTTAGAAATTTGTTCTCACTGCTCACTGAGAAGCACTGTGATCTCCCCTAGACCACTTACAGTTTCTATTAGTAGAATCTCAGCATGTGTGTGCTATATCTTTGGGGCTTATTTATTTATTTATTTATTTATGTGTTTGTTTGTTTTTAATATCTTCAAGTTTTAAACACACTTGTTTAACTGAAATTTATTTGTTACATATTTTAAGATATTATTTGAAGTGTATAAACATGTTTAGTCTACCACTTGCTTGAAAGAAATTTAGTAGAAACAGCAATTTCATAACTGATTTAGTGCCTGATTTGTGAATCGAAGGAATGTCTAGCTCACACCAATCCCTTTCCATTTATTTTGGAGGCAACAAGAGAAAAAGAGAAGTCATAAAATTTTTCTAAGGCAGATATTTTATACATTTAATTTACTTTGATAAAAATGATTTTAGAATGAGAATAATAATAAGGGATTCAAAATAAACTCTTCGTGCAGTCAAATTAGAGTTCGTTTTGAAACCACATAAATGCATACTTGCTCCTTCTCCCTGTAGGTAAAACAGCCAGGAGGATGGCGTGGAGGCTCCGACCACACAATGATAAAACACCTCGTCATAGTAGTCCACTCCATCAGAAAGCCAGTGACCTAGGTTGTTTAAATTAAACACAAAACATTAGGGTTATTTGAATTTTCAAATAAAGTAACCTTACCCAGAAAAACTATTTTTTCATCTTAAAGTCATTCAGAACAAAATACAGGTGGAACTGAGTGATTATCAACTTGAATTTTATGATTAAATATAAATTACTTTTACATGTAGAGCAAGATGTATGTTCTTTTTTTAACATTAAGTGAAAATGAAATAACTGAGGGTAATAACCATAAATATTTTTTAAGTACAATATACTATGAATACCAATATTTGCATATTCCTTAGTAAAGTTGAAAGGCCCAAGGCTAATTACAAAGATGCATTTTACTTCAATTAAAATTACTTTAGAATTAATAGAAAGCAAATGCTTAAAAATCAATAACATCATCACTATCACAACCAACAGCAATGGCACAGGGAACAAGTAAGTACTTGGTTTGTGAGAGTGTTAGCTGCTAGGAATTGAGACTGGAGTTGGGTAGACTTCAAATTCAAGTTCTTGTATCAATGATAATGATACTTTAGATATGTAGCAATCTTTTTGAGCCACTTTAAAAAAATGGGGATAATGTACTATAATTGGAATTTTTTTTGAAAAGACTATATGAAAATATGTGTAAAAGCATTCATTACAAAATAACATCTGGAACATACATCCCAATACCTGGCTATTTTTTCTCTCTTCTACTCTTTTTTAAATGTCTTTAGTTGATTCTCCTTACTGACCCCATCTTCCAAGAAATAAATATCTTGTACAAGGAAGCATGATCACCCAGGATTAGGCTTTCAGAGACAAATGCCCATCGCCAAATCTAGAGTACAACCTCTGGAAACTACCAGCCAAAAATATATTGAGTTTTAGCCCAAGGCCCTATTTCTCTGCATCACTTTCTGATTAAAAATAATTAAAAAGTAATTTTAGTTATTCTCGTAAATTGATCCCCCCCAAATTTGTATGGCTTAATGTTGAAGACTCAGCACAAATGTCAACCTTGCTAGTCCACTCAGTATGTATTGTAACCTCTAACCTTGATACATTGTAAATCATAATTTCTTATTTTATTGTATTCATGTCAACTGTCACCAAGTGAACTTGTCTTATTTATTCATTCATTTATTATCTTAGTGTCCATTTTCCCCACTTTTAATCTGTCTTTTAACAGATTTTGAACACCTATTATGTGGTGACTAATAATGGTTGAATAAATTATCAGCTGATAAACTATTAATAATGAGTTTTCAGAGACAGAAAATCGATGCTAATATTTTTATGTTCTTATTATGTGCCAAGAACCATTTTAAGCATTCTACATGTATTAACTTATCTTTGCTTCACATTTTCACTCTTGAAGCAGATACTGCTATCACCCACATTTTACAGATGATTAAACAAATGTAAAGAGATAATGAATAAGTTGCCAAATGCCCCACATCCAGTGAGTGTGGAGAAAAATTTGAACTCAGCTGACTTTAGGCCTCTTAGGTTTAAGTGTAGTGCTATTCTGTGATAATTTTGTTTTTCCTAATGCAGGAATGTTTTTTATGTTGCTATAAATGCCAGCCTACAAAATGATATTAATCTAAAATTGTTATATATTTATTATAAGCAATAACATCTTATGTATTAAAGCTTTCACTATTAAAAAAGGTAGGAACACCATCTTTCAGTTGTTTCACTTGCTGAAAATAATATTTGATGAAGCAAATCATGGGATACTTTACTAAAATTTCCTTAAATTTAATAGATTCTAAAATCTCTGAGATCAGTTTCTATTGTTATAACACTAGAATGAAATGTGATATCATTCAATGAAACTTTTAGAATATTACTGGAAAAAGACAGATTATGTGTACAAATATGGATTTTAATTCCAGCTCTGACATTTATAAGCTTTATTAGATTTATATGAGTCATTTAATCTTTTTTAGTGTGTCTGAGACTCATTTTCTAGATCTTTAAAATAGTTATGCTGATGTTTTACTGGGAAGATAAAACGAGAAACATGAAAATGCTAGCGAAATGCCTGGAGCACAGCAGAACCCCAATCAAGGTTAGATGCTGTGGCTTCCCTCGGATTCCACGTGTATGTGTTGGTAACGTATAAACAGGCTACCACACTTCAATATGTACAGCTTGTCACACAATTAGTTTCTGAATTTTTTGGTGTAGTCATACAATCAATTATTGATCGGTACCGTCAGTCAGACAGGAAATCGTGCTGGCAGTATGAAACAAAACGGACCTGGCCTTTGTTCTCATGGAGGTTACATCATGGAAGGAAAGACATTTAACAACTAATCAGTGTAGGTTGTGATGTAATTTGAAAAAAAATACTAGTTAAATTGGCAAAGAATAAGCTGAAGAATACAATATTAATCTTAAGCTATAGCATGAGAGTAACGATTTAATTAATTTGAAGAAGACTGGTGTGTCATAGAGACAATGGCCAACAAGTGTGGCCATATTTGCGCTGGAGATCTAAGCCAAAACCAAAGCATGCTGGTCTGGGCTTATAGTCAGAATAAAGATTTGAACTTTCCTGGAAAGGAAATAGAAAGCCAATGAAGTCTTACATGCAGAGTGGTACAAAACATAATTTGTTTTTTACGATATTTTATATATAGAAAATGTATTGGAAGGCTTCCAGTCAAAATGACAGCATAGGTACATGCTGTACTCTCATCCTCCCCCAACCATATCAAAATTACAGCCAAACTAGAGAACAAATGTCATTCAGAACTATCTGAAATCTAGAGGAAGGCAAGTTCTACAAGAAGGGATTTAAATAAGAAGCCACATTAAGACTGTTCTATGTCTCCACTCTTGGAGATGTAGAACAAATTGGTCCCACATCCACATGTGATAGGTCAAAATTGGGACCGATGCCTTGACTGTGGAGGTCCCCAGGAGTGAAGGGTTTCATACCAGCTTTCCAAGCTCTGGCTTCCAGTGACAGGAAGAGAAGTCCCCATAAATTCTGGCTGTAAAAACCAGCAGGGATTGTGGCTGAGGGAGTAGGAGGGCTTCTGGAATCCTAGGAAACCCCTCTTAAAAAGGCCCACCCATGGATTTACTCAGACTCACTCCCTCTGAGCTCCAGCATTGGGGCAGCAGCTCAAAAGACACCAGAGACATATGGAGATGAACTGAATTGTCTGTCGTCAAGGCAAGAGCTGGGGGGCAGCTTTCTGCCAGAAAAAAATGCTGGCTGAGGCCATTTTTACTTTTCAGAGACACCCCCTCACACAGAGCACACAGGCAGGTGCAATATCTGGGTCTACACCGGCCTGGCTAACACTGTTCACCTCACCCTGGTGATTCCGTGAAACCCTGCCCCCCACAAATTGCAGGCACTCCCAAGCTGTTTACACTGGCTCTTCCATATGAGTGGCTTGTCTTATCTCATACTACAGACTTTCCAAAATTCTCTCAAACAAGCAACATCTGGCCTTGTTGCACCCTGTACCTCTCTAAGTGGTCCCAGGTGCCTGGCACTTGTGACAGCTGGACTTGGTTCACAGCTTGGCCTGTCCCAGGTGCTTCCAAACCCAGCAGAAGTAGCAGCCATCTTCAGATTGCTTTGAAGCCCATGCTGGGTGGCCCTGAGAAGAACACAGACCTTGGCCCAAACCTCTCAGGAGGTCCAAGAGCCAGCATGCACAGTTGACACCTTCAGACCATGTCAAAGAACCACCCCCATAAATGATACACTCAAGGGACAGGCTCAGCAGACACCAAACCCTGCTGAAGTAAGTTCTATTTTGTGGGATGGGCCCCTGCACAGATGATCCTCCACAGTGGTTGGTGGTCAGAGCCCGTATATGCAGCTAATCGGCCTGAGGGTAAATACCTTCCATTGACATACCAAAAACAATCAAGACTCAAGTACAAGAGACTGTACACAGTCTGCATGAGAGCGAGGACTCACCTGGTATGCCCAGTGGTTGATTGGGGAGGCTGTGCCACTGGAACCTACAGAATATCTACTACATAAGGCCACTCCACCAAGCCCAGGAGATGCAGCAGTTCTACCTAATACATAGAAATGGACACAGAGAGGCCACCAGAATGTGGTGACAAAGAAACATATTCCAAACGAAAGAACAGAAGACATCTTCAGAAAAAGAACTAAACAAAATAGAGACTAGAAATCTACTAGGTGCAGAATTGAAAACACTGGATATAAGGATACTCAATGAACTTAGTGAGAACTTCAACAGCACAAAAAAGACATGAAAACCATAAAAAAAAAGAACCAGTAAAAAACCAAGGATATACTAACTGAAATGAAGAATAATTTACAGGGAGTCAAACAGTAGAGTAGATGAAGCTGAGAATCAAACCGGCAATTTGTAATATAAGGAAGCAAGAAACACCAAATCAGAACAGCAAAAAAAGAAGAAAAATAAAATTTAAAAAACCTGTGAAAGAAATAAACATATGATTCCAGGAAGTGCAGAGAATCCTAAACAAGGTGAACCTAAACAGTCCCACAACAAAATACATCAAAATTAAAATGCAAAAGTTAAAGACAAAGAGAGAATCTTGAATGCAACCAGTAAAACAATGTTAGCTACCTACAAGGGAGATTTCATAAGGTTGTCAGATGATTTATCAACAGAAAATTTTCAGGCCAGAAAGGATTGGCACAAAATATTCAAAGTGATGAAAAACAAATACATATATTTTGTTGATGATTTCCTTTGCTGGGCAAAAACATTTTAGTGTGATGTAGTCTCATTTGTTGTTGTTGTTGTTGTTTGTTTCTTTTGCCTGAGAAGATATATCAGAAAAAAATATCCCACTTTTGGGTTTTACCTGAAGAAGCTCAAAATACTAATTCTAAAGAATATATGCACCCGTATGTTCACTGGAGTATTATTTATGCTAGGCAAGATTTCAAGAGTCCATCAGTAGATGAATAGATTAAAAAGCTGTCATTCATTTATCCCATGGAAATCTTACCCTTTGCAACAGCATGAATGGACCTGAAAAGCCTTATGCTGAGTTAAATAAACCAGTCATGGGAAGACAAGTACCATATGACTTCACTCATATGTAGAACATAATGAATAAAATAAATTAATCAGCAAAAGAGTGACAGACAGGCTGACAGTTGTCAGAGGTAGACCCTGGGTGGGGGTTACAAGGGATTGAGAAAATATTTAAAAAGAGAGAGAGAGAAACTCATGGACATGGATGACAGTGTGGTGATTGCCACTGGGCGGAGGGGGGAGAGGGAATGGGAGGAGAGCATAGGGAGAATAATTGGTGACAAACAGTGACTTGGTTTGGGGGGGTGAACACATAATACAATGTAGAGATAATGTTTTGCAGAATTGTGTACCTGAAACCCATATAATTTTGTTAAGTAGTATCACCTCAATAAATTCAATAAAAAGTTTTAAAAAATTAAAAAATAAGTAAAAGGGAAAACAGAAAATCAAGTACCTACATCCAAGACTACTCTACACAGCAAAGCTATCATTTAGAGTTGAAGGACAGATAAAGAACTTTCCAGACAAGAAAAAGCTAAAGGAGTTCATCACCACCAAACCAGTATTACACGAAATATTAACTAGCCTTCTTTAAGAAGAAGAAAAAAAGAAAAAATATAAAAAATATGAACAATAAAATGGCAATGAATATACATGTATCAACAATTGAATCTAAAAAACAAAATAGACAAACAAGTAGAACAGAAATGGACTCACAGAGAACATTTCCATTGTTGCCATATGAGAGCAGGGTGGTGGGGATGGGTGAAAAGGTGAACGGGTTAAGTACAAATTTGTTGTTACAGAATAGTCAAGGGGATGTAAAGGATAGCATAGGGAATATAGTTAATAGTATTCTAATAACTATGTATGGTGTCACATGGGTATGAGATTTATCATGATCTAATCACTGTGGTGTACACCTGAAACTAATATAATATTCTATGTCAACTCTAACTGAAAAATTAAAAATGAAATTTTTAAAAAATGTTTAAAAAGAAAATTGATTAGAAGAGGTCAAGAACAGAAGAAAAAGGACTGGTTGGAAGATACTATGACTTTGAAATGTACGAGATTATTGGGACGTGGGCTGAGGTGACAGGAGTGAAGAGGGGGCAATGGAACTGTAAAGCATATACTTTGGTGACACTCTGTGGGGCTTGGTAACAGATCAGCTGGGCAGGCAACAGAAAGGGAAGAGTTTAGAATGCCCTTTCTTAGACTCCTGCATAAATAACTGGGTAGGCAGAGGAACCATTTATTGAATATGGAAAGATTTAAAGGAGAACATAAATAAATAACTGAAAAAATGAGCATGTAAACTGAGATGTTTTAGAGTAATTCAGATGGACATCAAGTACTACTAGTTTTGTAAGAAGGAATGGTCTTGATTGGAAGATAAAATTTTGGAAAGTATTAACTTTTGCATAGGAGTCGGTAAAGCCATGGAAGTGAAGAGATCATCAAGAAAAGATTATAGATTGAAAAGTGAAAAAGGCAAAGACTTGAACTTTGTCTTTGGTTTCTTCCAGAAAATGACTAATTGACTCTCAGACAAGGATTCAAATGCCAGCAGTTTATTTGGGAAGAGATGGGAACGCTGGCAGAGGAGTGGGGGAATGACACAAGGGAGAGAAAGCAGCCAACACAGGATGCATTATTTAAGCCAGCCACCACTGCATAGCTTAATCCCACTGTGAAACTCTTGGAAATTAAGTATTACAAATTGCACACTTCAGAATTAATCTATGGAAGGGACATAGAACTGTGACTTAAAATATTATCCTCACCTGAGGACATTTTTTTCTCATTGCTTTTAGGGAGAATAGGAGGGAGAATGAGAGAGGATGGAGGGAGAGAGAGCAGGAGAGAGAGAGAGGTATGTGAGAGAGAAACATGGATTTGTTGCCTTCTCATAAGCATGCAGACTGGTGATTGAACCCATAGCCTGGGTATGTACCATGACTGGGAATCCAAGCCATGCCCCTTCATTCTATCCGATGATGTTCCAACCAACTGAGCAACATCAGCCAGGCCTGGGATATTTTTACACCAAAACCCATCTGTCATTGAGGATGGTTACTCCCAGAACGTGTTAGTTACCTGGCATTCTCAGTCCGTTCCAGATGAGTAAAAAGGTTTTCTCTGTATGTAGGAATGTTGGATTGCAACAAAGGTTTTTCTGACCAAACCCAGAACAGTTTTGGCTCATAATGGAAGAGGGGTTTTTGGGAAATTGAGTTTGCCAGATTAAAATACATGCAATATTTGGAACATATTCATACTGAAAATTATTTATCTGAGTATTTAATTTAAAATATACTTACATTTTATTTTGTTTTGTTTTGTTGCTAAACCTTGCAGTCCTAATTAAAATGAGCTGAAGCTGAATGGGAAATGAAAAATTAGTGACATGTGAAGAGTTGATATTGGCTATGTATAGAACTAGACCAAAAGAAAGGGAACGGACTCAAATATTTTGTATTTCAAGTAAGACATACTATAATGTATGAATACTGAAAGAAAAGATGCTATGTGAATACGTAGAAAAAAGAGAGCAGAGATTATAATAGATTGAGGTAATATAGAGAAAAAACTTATTTTTTCCTTTTTCTTTCCCATGTGTCTCCTTTAATAGCTGACACCTAATGTGTGTAGTTTTTCTTTTTCCCACAACAAGCAGTTTTCAGCAACACTAGCTGGGTGTCTTCCAGTGAAAATCCCAGGTTATAGCCTATGCTTCTGACCAACTAGCTATATAGATCAGAGGATCCAACAAGTCTTTCTTGGGTTTGATTAATTTATTAGAGCAGCTCACAAAACTCAGAGAAGCACTGCATTTACCAGTATTTTATAGAATGTGATAAAAGATACAAATGATTAGCCAGGTGAAAGGATACAGAGGAGGGTCCCAAGTGCAGGAGCTTCTGTCCCGGTGGAGTTGGGGCACGTCACTCTCCCTGTGTGGGTGTGTTCAACCTCAACGTTCTCCAAACCTTGTGCTATGAGGATTGTGTGGCAGCTACCTCACACAGGCACGACCAATTATTAACTCCATTTCTCAAATCCTGCTTCTACCTGGAGAATGAAGAGTGAAACTAAAGACTCCAAGCTTCTAATCGTGGGTTGGTCTTTCTGGTACCAACCTCTCGACCCCTCCCCAGGAGCATCTAGGAATCTCCTCAGTAGCACAAAAATGCTCCTAATACTCTTATCACTTAAGAAATTACAAGGGTTTTAGGAGCTCTATGACAGGAACTGGGGGCAGGAACCAATTACATCTTTTTTATTATCTCACAGGTAGGAAAGTTGGGAGGATGTTTGAGTCAGTGGATGAGGATGGGTTGACTTTAGATAGAAAGGAGAAAGTTCTTAAAGCAATAAGGAAAACTATCAAGAATTTCGAGAAATAAGATTTTTAGAATGCATAGCAGAAGTGATTTGGAGACAGGCGAGAGGAATGAGTGGGGAACGCGTAGAGGGTGCAGGGCAGTGTGGAGATGTCTGGTCATCCGAATGACCGGCACTGCTGCAGGGCAATAGTGTAAACAGGGGTGGGAGGCAGGACGGACTCAGACGGGAGGGGAAATACAGAATTTAGCCAATATGGCAAACATGTTTACTAATAGAATAAAAAATCTTCGAAAATAAAATTAGTCACTTTTTATAATATATCAAATGTATATACACACAGATACACTCAAATTTAAGGATGGATTATTATTAATTAAAATACTTTAGGTTCTTCAGAGGTTAATCAATTCTTTCTTGAAGTTTAACACTTTAAAAATTGGTAAATGAAATCCTTTTTAAATATCTTGAAAATAAACTGGCATCTTTACAAAAGTTTTTAGGCTATTGAATATTTTAGCCACTTTATTTCTATGTATTCTTCTAATGCACATATAACTGCAATAGAATTAACTATTGATTTGGAAGTGCGGAGTGATAATTAACACAGGGTAAGTTAATGGAAATAGTTGTATAACGACCAGTTAAGTAAATCTCTTTGGACATAAAAGATAACATCCTACCTACTACCTTGAAACTACAGAGATTTAACTATAGTTCTGTGCTTTGTGGTATGATTAATGAGCTCTGTCTTTGGTAGTATTAAGAATTGGGTGAAAGTTTAACTACCAAAGAACACATACATCACTCAAAATGAAGCTATATTGTGTACAATTCCCTTGGAGATAGTAGAGATTCTTAAGAAAAATAAGCACTGAAAAGTCAATAGTTGGATATCTTTTAGGTAAGGCAGTCAAGTATCTGTAATGAATCACTGTGAACTGAAAACTGGAAGCAAATTATAGATTTTTGAGGTGTAGGCATAAAAATAATTTATTAAATACTGCACCCTAATATGAATGCATAAATGATAAAAAATGAGTTCAATAAAAATCCATCAGGAGTTATTTGGGATTTATATTACTAAATCTATCTCTTTCATAAGTTAATTTAAAAAAAAAGAACTAAAAAAGGAATTAGAAAAATAGGAAAAAGTAAAAATACCAACATGTAGCATTTTACATTTTGATATAAAATTGTACATTACCATGTATATGACCTTTTAATGATATATATTAATCCAAATAGAATACCAATAATTAAAAACTAAAAAGTATATAGAAAAATATTAACAAAGTACACTTTCCCTAATATTCAGTCAGACTATTTTTCTCCAGTAAATAGAGTATTTCTGTTTTGAATGATTGATTTTTACTGAGTCCTTCACCAGACATAACAACAATAAACAATTCAACAGTAATTTTAGTGAACCAGTTCTCTGAAACCATTCTAACTCACAAAATATATAGTTATACCCATTTTAAAAAAAATATTATATATGTTATGCCAAAAAGTTGTCAGGAGTCTGAAAGTGTTACTGACACAACCTCTCATGATGCTTTCACAGGAAGGTGGCACCTAAATTTGTCCTCGGAGACTATTGTGCCCTAAACATGCCTTTATTCATCAAAAGCAAATAGAAATGAGAAATAAAATAGGTAATCAAAATACCATGTATATGAGAAATCAATCATTTAATTATATGGCATTTAAGCAAAGGTAGATCATTGATTCATTAAATACACACAACACTAATCCAGTTATTGACAGGGTAGCCTTGCCTAAGTTTTCAGTATCAATGACCATTCACTTTATATTTCCAAATAAGGGGAAAAGCACATGCCTGCTCAACCCATTTAGGACAGGAGTGTGCAATCATGACGTTAGGATTAGAGTGCTTACCATGACTCATTTGCTTTTCTAACTCTTCTATCAGTGATTATTTCTTTGGAGTAACTATATAAGTTTGCTTTTTTTTTTTTTTAATTTCATCTTAACTGTTGTGGTAATGTCAATTTTGGAAATCCAGAGATTTAGAATACAAATAGACAGTATTAATTGCTGACAGACAGCCTATTTACTCACTTCTATAATTTAATTTATAATGTATTTTCGTATACCCTGTATTGTTTTCTGCTCTCTAGTCAAGTTCCTGAATAATTTTTTTAATGTGCTCACTTAAAAAAATGTTTATTTGAATGATGATTATATTTGTGTGAAAAATAAACATATTGAAATGACCTAGTTTCATGCTATTTACTATTAAACCAATGTAAAACCTATTATATGATATATGTATGGGGAAAGGCAAGTTGGTACCAATAAGGAGACTGTAGAGAAATAAAAAAATCAAGAGGAAAAGGGCTTTGCCTTAAAACCTCAAATGGATACTTAGGTGATCTGTGAAGCCCTGAGATCAGGATGCTTTTCTGGCTTAGGGGAGTCCCAGTTATGGTGGGGAACTTTCAGTACTGCTGTGGGGGGGGCCGTGATGTGCACTCTGCTCTGAAGGCACAGGAGCACGTGCACAAATGAACACCCAGCTCTTTCTCGGCAGCGAGCTCACCATAAGCACTATCCTTGGCTCAGTTTCTTTTTCACCATGGAGTCCATTCCTGTCCTATAACCTGGGAACTGTTATTCTAGATTTCTTCACATAATACTTTTTATCATCTTTATCTTTCCTTAAGATGTAATTCAGAAGGTGATTAATTTCACACTTTTACACTCCCACTCAAGAAATATTGTATAACATGCATTTAGACTCTAGTGTCATGAATAAATTTAAAACTTTCAAGCATATCAGTAAGATTCCAAACATAGTATCCAGAATCCAGTTCTGTTTATATACCCTTAAATAAGAATGAAAAATGTCACGGAAATCAAACAGTTCTGTCTCGGGAATGTTTTCGTGTTGAGAGTAGGCAGAAGGCACTCAGTGTGCTGAGCAAAGCCTGCGCAGTGAGGTGGACGTAGTACAGGGAGGGATTTTCTGGACTGCCAGTTCCGTTGGTTGTGAGGAGAGATTTTGGTGCTGGGACTCTGACTAAGGCTTCCAAAAACTTCATCAAAAGGTGAACCATTTGTGCTGGCTCAGTAGGTCTCATACTGGTGGTCTCCAGGCGATTGGGAGTCCAAAGCCAGTATGGATCTGTTTCACAGTGTTGGCTAGCACAGCGCTGTAAATGTAAATTTGTTTCCAACATTTGAAGAATCAGATTCCTCATAACCATCAGTGTTCTGATCTCCCCTTGAGAAAGCAGAAGCACAGCAACACTAAGATCACCTTCTTAATTAAAAATATCAACTGGAGCTGCGCAGGATCGATTGTGTGGAAGGAACATTTATTCTCCGGTCCGCACAACCTCTAGCAGCCCTGGGTTTTCCGCTCTCTGGAGGCTGTCAGTCTCCATACTGAAGTCTGGCCTACCTCTCTCATTTACACTACTCCTGGCTACTACTGGCAACCAGTCTGACCCTTTCCTTTATCAGGTAGACTGCTATGACTATCTGCAGTTCTTTGGGCTGCTGTGAGGGTGTTATTTCAAGGCTCTTTTCACTCTTCCAGGCCAGAAAAGTCTTGTTTGTTTGCTTTGTCCTTAGGGAATTGCATATGCCATTGCTTATCCTCTTCTCCACTGGGACCGTTTCTTGTCCAAAATTTTTGTCTCTATCTTAATATCTTTCACATAATAAAAGACAGCGGAAACAGAGAGGTTCAAGCCAAGTTTTAAAGAAATAACAAGCTGAAGAAAAACAAGGTTTCTTGCCAGGGTGGAGATTAACATATTGTCTGAGATTCTGAACAGTAGCTCCATGTCTGTGTGTGTTGATGCATGATCTTTACTTCTGTCGAGTTCTTATTTCTGTGCCGTATCTCACAGTGTGTCGGGAAGCATATATAATATTATCCACCTATGCTCCCCTTTTTTACTATTTCTCTTGCAAATCTCCGCTCTTTCTGAAAGAATGGACTAGATTAAAATATTAATAAAAATATTAATAAAGAATGGAATAGATTAAAAATATTCACATAAGAAGTGATGCAATAGGCAGTAAGTAATAAATATCCAGATATACAAAATGCTAACATTTAGTCAGTTTTGCCTTATACTGGAGAATCATTTGATCATACTTCATGCTATTTCCTACCTCTCTCTGAGGAGTCATTATCATTAATCATTAATCTGACACATAACTTTCTAGTGTTCATTTTCATATTTTCATTGTAGAAAAATGTATCATACTCGATATATGGATTTAGTGAATATAAATTCTAACATGTATAATTAAGCAAAATATTTTATTATTCAAATTCATGATATTTTAAAATGTATCCATACTAATACACAAATTGATTTCATATATATTCAATATTTGTATAATATTTCATTATTTCTACATAATATATTTATGTATACATATACACACAGATATGTATACCCTACTGATAGACTTAAGTTTTTTTCAGTTTGGCCATAGCAATTCTCCCTGGAAAATATTTTTCCATTTCTTTATTTCCAATAAATTTGGATTAATTTGTTTCAAGTCTAAGTCTTGCAAACAGCATGAAACTAAGTTTGATTTTTAATTTTATTAGGTAACCTTTTCTTAATAGGTTATTTGAATGTCTGTATTTATTTTGATTGATTTCTAACATAGGAATTTCAAACTTCTATTTAGGTTTTATTTTGTTATCTTACCTTCTGTTTGATTTACCAACTATTTTTTTTATTCTCTCTTCTAATCTATCAGTTTAGATATTTTAATATTATTTAGTTACCATTAATTTTTAAAGGTTCATACTAGACAATGAGGTAATCAGTACTTTTATTTTTTCAAATGTTATGAATATCTTAGAATGCCTTAATGCTGAGCTCCCTAATTCCATCCTCTATATTATTGTTTCCAAAATTTTATATTTTTAGTCCTCCAAATTGGTATTTTTATAATCAACCCTTATTTATATTAAAAAACATGTTAATATTTGCTGTTTGGACTGATTTCTTTGTTGACCATTGCCTTCCACATGTAAAGAAAAATTTAACATTAATGTCTTTCCTGAAAAAACTATTAAAGGAACTAATACTATCTGGAAAAAATATGAAGAAATAGGAGTTTCAAAAAGGGATGTTGAACAAAGAAATTGCTTAAGATGGGTACATTTCTAAATTTAAAATTTTGTTATTAAAATTTCAGATTTTATTTTATTGGTGTCTGAGTGAATGTGTCCTGAGCATTTCCTGGTGTTTATGATTTATTTATTTTATTTTTCCTTTTTTGTGGCTTCTCTGCCAGACATCTCCTATATGTCTTTTCAGATTTATTCTTAACCACCCCCTACTTCTGCTTTCTGCCACAAATGCCTGATCTATATGGAATTACTTCCATGGATTTCTCTGTGTTCTTGTTCCCAGTTGGTTTTGTCCATTGGGAAGAAGCAGCAGGGGAACGATGGTAAAGAGAAAAACAAAAGTAGGGTGTTTATTTCTCCGCATTTCTTCCTGAGGGGTTGATTATGCCTGACTCTGTCCTTCTATGCTCCTCTCTGTGCAACTATGTCCACCCAGTTACAGCATGTGTTTATAACATCTTTCTACTGTTCTCTTGTGCCAGCTAACTCTAGCCTTGGCGTTCCTTATGGTTTCATGGACCCCACTGGCATCTTTTAAAAACGGTCACTTTGTACATTAACCCTTTTTGAATTATTATAATTTGAGTGTGATATTTACTTTTTGTTTGGATAATTATCTTGTAATGCTTTGGAAACTTTTTTTTCAGGTATTTAGACAGAAAAGAAGTAGATTTGTGGTAGAACACAAACATCAAAGATAGATAAAATTTAGACTTACTGAATTATTCAAATATTCTGTATCTTCATTTTTATTCAACAAATTTATTATGTTCAGAGACAAGTAGTTTTGTGTTTAAATCTTCCTATACATTTATGTATCTGTCCATTTATTTTGAATTTCCAAGTGTAAAAATAGACATTATTACCATATATTTAAATATACAGAGTATTGATCCATAAATTCTTATTATGAATATTGCTCTGTGACTTTTGCTGACCTTATTATTTCCATTTGTTCACATGTTTATAATTTCCTTAGGTATTAATATTTATATATTTTTCTTTTTTCCATATTTTGACTCATATTTTCCCAATTTTGTATTTTAATGTTTAGCATCTTGTTTGTTTAAATTTTTCTGTTGTTAACAAGCACACAATCTGATAACCTTTGCTTCTTTTGTCAATAATGACAATAACACACACATATAAGTTTTCTACGTGCTGGTACTGTTCTAAAATCTTTCCTTATTTAAACTAATTGGATCATCATCATTACCCTACAGGTGGGAATATTATAATCCCCTCTTTTACAGATGAGAAACTAAAGCCTGAAGTAGTTAAATGTTTCTTTCATTGGTTTTAGAGAGAGAGGAAGAGAGAGAGAGAGAAACACAGTGTGAGAGAAGCACTGATGGCTGGTCCCATGCACGCAGGGATGTTCCCACTACGACCCAGGTGTGTGCCCTGCCTTTCAGTTACAGGACGATGTTTCTGGCAACTGAGGCACACTGGCCAGGGCTAAAGCCCAGAGTTTTAAAACAAAGTTGTACACGGCAAACATTGGAGCAGGTTTGTACTCCCAGCTTGTCTGCCTCCAGATTCTGCATTCTTAGCCACCTCATTATACTGCAGCTCATAAAAGCAAATTTAAATCATTGGATGGCATATATAATATGTGTAGCCTTATGTCAATTATATTGTCTTAGCTTTTTCTTCAGTGAATAAAGACAAGAAAGATAGCCTATTCCACCTTCTATTTTTTGAGATGAGGAATTTGGTGTGTTTTCTCTCTCATTATGTGATTGTGTTAATTTAGTGTGGATTTATATTAACAGTAAATAATGTTAATAATATATTAAAGATAATAATATGTAAATACCTCAGGAAATATCTTTGCTGTGGTTCATTTCAACTTTTCCTGAGTCCCAAATATCACCTATTCCAAAAGATCTAGATTTATGCATTTTAGTTGCTCACTTCCCATGTATTCTTTGTTTTTATAGGAGTTTTCAGTGTTAAGTTCTATTTTATTCTTCTAATAGTTTGATTATCTGTATCATATATAGCTGTTATAACCTACATATCTCTATCTATAGTCTTTATTCTTACTTATGTCTACATTTACATATGATGCACTTGGAAAATATATAATTTAAAAATACATATTCTTATTTCTTACATATTTAATAATAAGTTTCCATTGGCTTTATAGATAAACTGTATGAGAAATATTATAGAATTTTTCATTTATAAACACATTTTCTCAAAACTATGCTTCCCAAAACCAATGTTTTTTTTCAGCATTAACTATTGAAGAAAATTCTAACAGAAGGCATTTTTTTAAAAAGAAATTGTATGCATTTTGACTTTGAAAATTTTATGCAGTAAGATTCTACCCATTAGAATCATGGGTTTTATTGTCTTAATTATATTTAAAAAACTGTCATCTCTTTTGGATGGAAGTATTGATTTTTTTTCATGTCAGTGAAGATATTGCATGCTTCTACTCTATTTTGGATTCTTTTTGAATGGTCATATTTTAAAGGCTTGCTCTTATATTTCTGATTTCCCTGTAATCTTAGTTATTGCTTATTGCTAGCACTTAAAAAGGTTATGTGTGTATGTATGACTTGAACCATTAAGCCCATATGTTTGTAAGTGAGCTATGACCCTTGATCCAAACCTTGGCACCCCTGTCTCTTCACAACAGGTTCAGGGAATCTGATACTATGAGTACACATTATATGAACATAGCAGATTGAATCATCTGACATACTTGACTAGTTAGGTTAACACATGTTTATTCAGAATGAATTAATAATAGATTATACGACTTGTATATATATATATATATATAGATAGATAGATAGATAGATAGATATAGATATAGATATGATCTCTGTATTCACCATTAATGAATTACGTGGCTAGACAAAGAATGAGTGTTATCTCAAGTTTTATTTTTCTCTTTTTCTACTTCCTCTCTTCTCAGGTCCCAGGCAATAGCTAATCTTCAGAGGTATTACAAAGAATAGTGAAATTTTAGGTTTTCTAGGACTTAATCTATGGCTGTTGGTTCAGAGGTGGACTCATCTTTTCTCCCTACACCCTATATGATATAAAACATACATGTTTGCAGTAAACATTCTGATTAAACTCTTAAAGTATTTTTTGCTAATTTAAGGCTTGTATACATTAATTGGTTTTCTCATAGTGTTCTGTCAATGTGCTCTCTGTTTTTGAACATAAGAAGGAAAACATTTCTACCATTACTGTATTTATTAACTAAAATTAGTCTGTCCACTATTAAGGAAGGACTTTTTTCTGATATGTAGCTGTGACTATCTTGAATTTTTCCCCAATGTCTGCAGTTATTTTTTTTTCAGCTCCTGAAATCAGGTTCTTTAGCTTCTTCATAGAAGTTATGAATGCGTTAGATGGCTATAATAGATCAAGGTATAGGAAAACACAAACATAAGATAATTGATTGTCTTTAAAATATACATTTAAATTTCAGTTTACACCAAATTATAAATGAAAGGCTGTAGTAAATTCAGATGGTGGGGAAAATGCTGACCGAGCTCAGCAAGCAGCTTTTGTGTGTTTAATCTTGTTCACCATGTCGTACTAAACATATCGGAGCCATAAAAATGATTGGGTGAGACACTACATAAAAGAGACTTAATCAAATACTAAGTGCATAACAATTAAATTTATAATTTTTGCATAGATATATAAATTAATGTGTAAGTGGCTAAATATAATCAAGTACAAATTTTAGTGATATTTTTGTTGAAAAATAATGCTTTCACTACCCATGAAAAATGTTGGCCTTTGACTAAGAATTCATCCTATAAAATAGGTTGCCCAATGGTGTCTGCTATAAATTTTTTGTGAACTTTGCAACTGGTGTGTGTTCTTGGGCTTTTTCCCTAATCTTAATCTCTTATACTTTTCCATTACAACTAAAGTCATATTTTAGTTACTCCATTTTTTTTTAATCAAAGCCTCTCTCCTGAAAATGCCTTATCATCTATCTAATTCCTATACATTACAGAATCCCAGGTCAAACCACACTTCCTCAAGGAAGCTGCCTACCATTACTCACTGTTCTCTTCTACATCTGAACAATATTCTTCCCCTATTCCACACAATTTAACATAAAATAACAGACTCTGGTGTTGTGTCAGTGACACACAGTTATTTAATAAAATTTTGATAATTTGTTATTTTTGGCAAGATAATGAATATTTGTGCAAAAGTGTGATTGTGATAATGAATCCAAGAACTCAATCTACTATGGAGATAAATAATTGATAATACAATTAATTAGAGTATGTTGATTTGGGTTCTAAATGAGATAGATTATTGCAGAGGGATACTGAACAAATGAGCAAAAAGAATGGAAGTAGATGATCACAATTCTTGGAAAAATTTTCAGTCACACGAATATCAGCAGGTGATATGGTATCACAGAGGTTTGAGCAGGAGACTAAATGGCAATGATATTAAGGTCTGACTGCAAGGTGGCTCACCCATGAAGTTATCTAATTTTTAAGCACCCTACTTGATGGCCCAGAGGATAGTCTCTGTTCTCATCCTATTTGTGTTACACTTTTCTCTGGTTTTGTTAAACTTCTACTGTCCTCTTTCTGTAGGTCATCTTTGCTAGGATTTGGTTACTTCCTTTGTTTAAATTTAAATACTATTAAAATGTGAATGCTTGATTTCTTTCCTTTGTGAACATGCCTCCCCCAATAGACATATGCAGAAGATATTGTTCTTCCATTGTTTACTAGAGACTATAGCCTCTTGTGTTAAAACCATAATGGATTTTCCTGTTTCCTTGGTCTTGCAACTGTCCTTTTAGCCTGATGAATTTTCCTGTTGTCTTTGTTTCACTATACTAATTCTGAAATGCATTCCACATTTTCTGACAGGAGGGATTGCTGATTTCAAATTTAAAAATGCATTTTATCTATTGTGTTAATCATGACATATTCTGTGTTGCCCCTTTTAATATTCCTTGGGCAGTAGTAGATCAGAGATAATGCCATTTAATTACTTCACGTGTTCTATCATGAGGATTAGACTTGCTCTATTGAGTGGTTTTACTGTTTCCTCCTAGCAAAACCAAAAGTTACACTAGATTATTTTGATACAACAAGATCTCATTAAGTTACTAAAATTATTATTTTTTGTATCATTGCTTTCTATAATGTTGACGCTTTTCATGATTTCAATTTGGGACAACTGTCAGGTAACATTATATTTGATAAAACTAAGATAGTCAAAGAAAAAAAAAACAAATTAGGAAATGTTCCAAATTAAAATGAAAATGTTGGCTTTCTTCTTGGTAAAGAAGTTAACTGTAATGAAAATGTAACTCACAAAAGTATCCTCTTGAAAAATAAATCTGATTAGGTTACTTTACTGATTAAAAAAATAGTACAATTATTTAATTGTTCCCTATTGACTAGAGAAGTTGTCCATATAGATCTTTTTTTGTCTTACACCCACACTAGGGAAACAATATTGAGAGAGCACTAGCAATATATGTATATGAATTTATAATTAAATTATAATCACATACTAGTCTACAAATATTTTCTGGTGATTACACATATGACAGGAATCTGTAAAGATAAGAAGGTGTATAAGCAAATGAAAGTCTTTTCTCCCACATTCTAGGGGGTCATCTTGCATAAGCCCTGGCATATTTAGCATGTACACCTTCTAATCTAATTAAATTATGTTATTTGGCTACTATGCACCTGGAGCAAAAGTTAGCAAACTCTACTCTGCAGTCTGCAGATAAAATCAAATGTGACACAGTTTTTATAAATAATGTTCTGTTTAAACTCAGCCACACTCACTTGTTGACGTGTTGTCTATGGCTGCCATCACACTCCAGTTGTACTTCTAATAGGGACTAGATGGCCCAGACAGCCCTGACCTATCTTCTAGATAGAATTCTATCTTATGTCAACTTTACTATTCAATTTCTAAACATCTGTAGTTCTAGCCTAAAAATATTCCTCATTGCTTTGAGAGTACATCATATGTTTTCACACAAGTACAGCTTTGAGCCTAGAATGCCTTCATGGAAGTCTTTTATTTAGTTCCTCATAACATTCCATATTTTTTTCAAATGCCTCTTTCCTGTGATTTTCTTGGGGCTATCAATTGTGGACAACAAACTTTTGTCTGCCTGGTTGAATATAAGAGCTAAGATAGGTACATATAACTCCATCTCAGGGGTTATAACTTCAAGTGGAAATTCAAGGAGAAAATGGAATTGGAGCAGTTATTCAATAGTAGTGTGCAATGGAAAGACTCATAAAATTCCACTGCTGAGGTCCCTGGGAATGTCTTTGCTTATATTGTTCACAAGGTCTGCTCATTTAGTTCTTCATTTGATTTTTTAAAATATGAGTAATATCCTTCTAATACAGTTATGTTTTGCTTAAGCTAGTACTGATCTAACATTATTTTTAAATGTGATCCAGCATATCATGATCCTATTTGCTCATTAGAAATTAACAAAATTCTTGCAAGAAAATTATTAAACATTATTAATAATCAAAAAGAATATTTAGCACATGTATCTTATAACATAAATAACTTTCCTAAAAATTAGGATGAATTATAAGTTACAGAAGACTTTAAAGAACTTTCTTTTCTGTGACTGATTTCTCTGGAATTTGGAAAGGGTACTGGAATGGCCAATAATAATGTAATCATTAAACCCACTTCCTGTGGGTTGAGAGACACTGATGTTAAGTGTCAGAGAAAAATCTAATATAAGTTATTGAAAGTCATTCTAGCAAATGAAGGTTTCTATAATCTTAAAAAAACTATGCTTAAAAAATACAGCACAAGGCAGAGGTCAACATAGTTTTTCTGTAAAAGGAGAGACAGTTAATTGGTTTAGCTTTGCAAGTCAGAGTGTCTGTCACAATTACTCAACTCTGCTGGTGTAGTGCGAAAGCAGACATACACAGTACAGTATGTAAGTAACATGCATGGCTGTGTTTCAACAAAACTTTATTTTTCATATATTTTATTGATTATGCTATTATAGTTGTGCCATTTTTTCTCCCCTTTATCCCCCTCCATCCTGCATCACCCTCCCACCAGCACTCCATTCCCACTTAATTCACGTCCATGGGTCATACATATAAGTTCTTTGGCTTTTCCATTTCCCATATTATTCTTAACCTCCCCTTATCTATTTTCTACCTATCATTTATGCTTCTTATTCCCTGTACCTTTTCCCCCATTCTGCCCCCTCTCTCTTCCTGCTGATAACCCTCCATGTGATCTCCATTTCTGTGGTTCTGTTACTGTTCTAGTTGTTTGCTTAGTTTGTTTTTGTTTTAAAGTTTAATTATTGATAGCTGTGAGTTTGTTGTCATTTTACTGTTCACATTTTTAATAATCTTATTTTTCTTAGATAAGTCCCTTTAACATTTCATATAATAAGGGCTTGATGACAATGAACTCCTTTAACTTGACCTTATCTGAAAAGCACTTTATCTACCCTTCCATTCTAAAGGAAAGCTTTGCTGGATAGAGCAATCTTGGATGTAGGTCCTTGCCCTTCATGACTTAGAATACTTCTTTCTAGCCCATTCTTGCCTGAAAGGTTTCTTTTGAGAAATCAACTGAGAGTCTTATAAGAAATTGAAAACTAATTTGAAAAAAAAATAATGAAGGAAAACTTCCCTAATCTGGCAAAGGATATAGACTTCCAAGAGGTCCAGGAAGCTCAGAGAGTCCCAAAGAAGTTGGACCAAAGGAAGCACAGACCAAGGCACATCATGGTTACATTAACCAAGATTAAAGATAAGGAGAAGTACCCCGAGAAGATGGCGGTGACATAGGTGGGAGCAGAGTCCACTTCCCCTCAATGCCGGTGAAATACCTAGCTGATCTGAGGAGCAGAGCGAACAGCCAACAGTATTCCAGCATGTATGAAGATCGGAGACCAAAGATAGAGGACATTGAAAGATCACATGGTGAGACAAGAAAACCTGGAGTGCTGAAAAGTCCAGAGTTAGACCGTGTTACACCCATAAACGTCAGCTCAAGAGCAGTGAGCACAGGAGATTAAGGAGACAGCACCACTGAATCCCATTGGCATTCTACCATAGAAGTTCATACCATAAACCCAGGGAGTCAGAATACATCAATTTAAGAAACAGAGGCTAACAAGAAGAGTGTCACAAACAATGGGAAGACAAAGAAACAATCCCCAAATGAAAGGAAAGGAGTAAGCCTCAGAAAGAATGCTAACTGAAAAAGAGGCAAGTCACCTATCAGATACTGAGTTCAAAGCAATGGTTATCAGGAAACTCACAGAGCTCTCTGAGCTCACAGAGAACTACCAGAAACTACTGGGAAACTACAATGAACTCACTGCAAACTATATCAACATGAAAAAGGAAATAGAAACTATCAACAAGAGCCAAGAGGAAATGAAGAATACAAGTTCTGAATTGAAGAACACAGTAGAAGGAATGAAAAGCAGACTTGATGAAGCAGAGGATCGGATCAGCGAGCTGGAGGACAAAGTAGAAAAAAACACCCAGAAAGAGCAAGAAAAGGAAAAGAGGCTCAGAAAGAATGAAGAGGGATTAAGGGAAATGCTGGACAACATGAAACGTAACAATATCCGTATAATAGGAATACCAGAAGGAGAAGAAGAAGAGCAAGGGATAGAAAACCTGTTTGAAAAAGTAATGATGGAAAATTTCCCTAATCTGAGGAGAGAAAAACTCACCCAAATCCAGGAAACACATAGAGTCCCAAGCAAGAGGAACCCAAAGAGGCCCACTGCAAGACACATCATAATTAAAATGGCAAAATTCCAAGACAAAGAGAGGATCTTAAAGGCAGCAAGGGAGAAACAGGAAGTAACATACAAGGGAGCCCCAATAAGGTTAGCAACTGACTTCTCAATGGAAACACTCCAAGCCAGAAGACAATGGCAAAGAATATTCCAAGTAATGAGAACCAGAGGCCTGCAACCAAGACTACTTTACCCAGCAAGGCTCTCAATCAAGATAGAAGGCCAAATAAAGAGTTTCCCAGACAAAAGAAGTCTAAAAGAATACACTTCCACCAAATCAGCTCTGTAAGAGATGCTAAAAGGACTGCTTTAAGGAAAGGGAGGAAAAGACAAAGAGAGAGGAACACAGGAAGGAAAAAATGGCAATGAATAACTACCTATCGATAATAACCTTAAATGTAAATGGATTAAATGCTCCAATCAAAAGACATAGAATAGCTGAATGGATAAGAAAACATGACCCACACATACGCTGCCTACAAGAGACCCATCTCAGGACAAAAGACTTACACAGACTGAAAGTGAAGGGCTGGAAACAAATTTTCCAAGCAAACGGACAGGAAAAAAAAGCAGGGGTAGCAAAACTCATATCAGACAAAATAGACTTCCAAAGAAGGGCCATGAAGAGAGACCCAGAAGGTCACTTCATAATACTCAAAGGAAGAATCCACCAAGAAGACATAAACATTGTAAATATATATGCACCCAACATGGGAGCACCCAAATACATAAAGAAAATCTTGGAGGACTTCAAGAAAGATATTGACAGCAACACAATTATAGTAGGGGACTTTAAAACCCCACTATCAAAAATGGACAGGTCTTCCAAACAAAATATCAACAAGGATATTGTGTCACTTAACAATACCCTAGAGGAAATGGACTTAACTGATATATATATATAGAGCTTTTCATCCCAAAGAAGCAAAATACACATTCTTTTCAAGTGTCCATGGAACTTTTTCAAAGATAGACCACAAGATAGGACACAAAGCAAGCCTCAACAAATTCAAGACAATTAAAATCATATCAAGCATTTTCTGTGACCACAAGGGACTGAAACTAGAAACCAACCCCAAAGGAAAAAACCCCAAACACTCAAAATCATGGAGACTGAATAGCATGCTATTAAACAATGAGGTCAAGAACGAGATTAGGGAAGAAATCAAAAACTTTCTGGAAACAAATGAAAATGAACTCACAACAACTCAAAACCTATTGGACACAACAAAGGCAGTCCTGAGAGGGAAGTTCATAGCAATACAGGCCTACCTTAAAAAGATAGAAACATTTCAAACAAACAACCTAACCCTACACCTAAAAGAACTGGAGGAACAACAACAAAGACAGCCCAGAGCAAGCAAAAGGAAGGAAATAACCTAGATCAGAGCAGAACTAAATGACATAGAGACTAAAAGCACAATTGTAAGGATCAATGAATCCAGGAGCTGGTTCTTTGAAAAGATAAACAAAATCGATAAGCCTTTAAGTAGGCTCATCAAGAAGAAAAGAGAGAGGATCCAAATAAACACAATTAGAAATGAAAGAGGAGATATTACAACTGATACCATAGAAATACAAAGGATTGTAAGAAATTACTACAAAGAACTGTATGCCAAGAAATTTGAAAACCTAGGGGAAATGGACACATTTCTAGAAGTATATAATATTCCAAACCGGAATGAAGAAGAAGGAGAAAACCTCAACAGACCAATAACAGCAGATGAAATTGAAGCAGTCATCAAAAAAACTCCCAACACACAAAAGCCCTGGACCAGATGGTTTCACAGGAGAATTCTACAAAGAATTTCAGGAAGAGCTAACCCCTATCCTTCACAGACTATTTGAAAAAATCCAAAATGATGGAAGACTCCCAAACTCTTTTTATGAAGCCAGCATCATCCTAATCCCAAAACCAGATAAAGACACAACAAAGAAAGAAAACTTCAGACCAATATCGCTGATGAACATAGACGCTAAAATTCTCAACAAAATATTGGTAAACCGCATTTAGCAATACATTAAAAAGATCATCCACCATGACCAAGTGGGATTCATCCCAGGGATGCAAGGATGGTACAATATTCCCAAATCAATAAACATAATACATCACATCAACAACAGCAAAGACAAAAATCACATAATCATATCAATAGATGCAGAAAAAGCATTTGATAAGATACAGCACCCATTTCTGATAAAAACACTCAGCAAAGTGGGAATAAAGGGAGCATTCCTCAACATAATAAAGGCCATATATGAGAGACCTACAGCCAACATCATACTCAAAGCACAAAAACTTAGAGCTTTCCCACTAAGATCAGGAACAGACAAGGATGCCCTCTCTCACCAATCCTATTCAACATAGTATTGGAAGTCCTAGCCACATCAATCAGACAAAAAAAAGAAATAAAAGGCATCCAAATTGGAAAGGAGGAAAGGAAACGGTCACTGTTTACAGATGACATGATAGTGTACATGGAAAATCCTATAGACTCCACCAAAAAAATACTCGACCTAATAAATGAATTTGGCAAAACAGCTGGATACAAAGTCAATACTCAGAAATCAAAGGCATTCCTGTACACCAGCAACAAAACTGCGGAAAGAGAAATCAGGAAAAAAATCCCATTTGATATAGCAACAAGAAAAATAAAGTACCTAGGAATAAAGCCAACCAAGGGGGTAAAAGACCTGTACTCAGAAAAATACACAACACTGAAGAGAGAAATTAAGGAAGACACAGACAAGTGAAAGCATGTACCATGATCATGGATTGGAAGAATTAACATCATCAAAATGGCCATACTACCAAAGCAATTTATAGATTCAAAGCAATCCCTATTAGAGTACCCATGACATATTTCACAGATATAGAACAAACATTTCAGAAATTTATATGGAAACATAGATGACCCCGAATAGTTGCAGCAATTTTGAGAAAGAAGAACAAAGCAGGAGGAATCACATTACCTGATATAAAACTGTATTACAAGGCCATTATAACCAAAACAGCCTGGTACTGGCATAAAAACAGGCACTTAGACCAATGGAACAGAATAGAGAGCCCAGAAATAAACTCAAGTCTTTACAGTCAATTAATATTTGACAAAGGAGGCAGGAGCATAAAATGGAGCAAAAACAGCCTCTTCAACAGATGGTGTTGGGAGATCTAGACAGCTACGTGCAAAAAAATGAAACTCGATCACCAACTTACACCAAACACGAAAATAAACTCAAGATGGATAAAAGACTTAAATATAAGTTGTAACACCATAAAAGTCCTCGAGGAAAACATTGGCAGGAAAATCTCAGACATTCCACACAGCAACATCCTCACAAACATGTCCCCTAAAGCAAGGGACATAAAGGAAAGAATAAACAAATGGGACCTCATCAAAATAAAAAGCTTCTGCATGGCTAAAGAAAACAGCACCAAATTACAAAGAGAACCAACAGTATGGGAAAACATATTTGATAATGATACCTCAGACAAGGGCCTGATCTCCAAAATATATAAGGAACTCACATGACTCCACTCCAGGAAGACAAACAACCCGATTAAAAAATGGGCAAAGGACTTGAACAGACACTTCTCCAAGGAAGACATACAGAGGGCCCAGAGACATAAGAAAAGATGCTCTGCATTACTAGCCATCAGAGACATGCAAATTAAAACCACAATGAGGTACCATCTCACACCAGTCAGAGTGGCCAACATAAACAAATCCACAAACAAATGTTGGAGAGGATGCGGAGAAAAGGGAACCCTAGTGCACTGTTGGTGGGGATGCAGACTGGTGAGGCCACTGTGGAAAACAGTATGGAATTTCCTCAGAAAACTAAAAATGGAACTGCCCTTTGACCCAGCAATTCCGCTGTTGGGATTATACCGTAAGAACCCTGAAAAACCAATCCAAAAGAACCTGTGCACCCCAATGTTCATAGCAGCACAATTTACAATAGCCAAGTACTGGAAGTAACCTAAGTGCCTATCAGCAAACGACTGGATCCAAAAACTATGGTATATTTACACAATGGAATTCTACGCAGCAGAGAGAAAGAAGGAGCTTATACCCTTTGCAACAGCATGGTTGGAACTGGAGAGCATTATGCTAAGTGAAATAAGCCAGGCGGTGAGGGACAAATACCATATGATCTCACCTTTAACTGGAACATAATCAATAGAAGAAAAAAGCAAACAAAATATAACCAGAGACATTGAAGTTAAGAACAATCTAACAATAGCCAGGGGGGAGTGGGGTGGGGACAGTGGGAAGAGGGGATTATAGGAACTACTATAAAGGACACATGGACAAAATCAAGGGGGAGGGTGGAGGTGGGGGAGGGAGGTGGGTTCAGCTGGGGTGGGGTGGAGGGAGGGTGAGAAAAGGCATACAACTGTAATTGAATAACAGTAAAAATTTAAAAAATTTTAGAAAATGATAAGGAGAGAATCTTAAAAGGAAGAGAAAAGGAGACAGTTACCTACAAAGGCGTTCCCATAAGACTATCAATGAAACTTTATTTTACAAAATGGATAGTTTTCCATAGTTAACTGACTGCTTATATAGATGGAAGTTTCTGCACATCCACAGGCTTCTATATCTGTGTTGTGCATAACACACATGGTTTTAAAAGGTGTAGAGTTCATATATGTATTGAATGTTTAAGCATGCATTCTTGAGCTCTCATTCTGAATCTGAAAATGTGTCCAAACTCAAATGTCCTTTAAATAGTTCTAGACGTGAAAGCCTGTGTTTTGAAGCATTATCCAGCTTAAAGTTATGCCTCAAATGAGTTTCTGAAATAGTGGCTTTTAGATCAGTAATATACAAAACAGATATCCTGATGGCAATAAAAGTCTGTATTTAGATTGCCAAATGTACATAAGCTGTGTTCTAACTTTTCTGGAAGTTTTAATGTACTTGTCCCAGAATCTATGTTCAGATCCATTTTAACAACTAACTAAGCTGTCTTCTCCTTTACTCTATCAGACCTTTAACTTGCTTGTGTTGTGGTTTGTTGGCTTTTATATCTAACAGAAATATAAAAATATATTCATATTTAATCTTAATAAAATTTCTGTGTGGTATCTCCTTGAAATACATTATTGTTTATTGCATGAACTTTTCCTAGTTGGCAGTCTTTATGGAGCTGAGAAAAAATTATTTGCAATTAAAATTTTATTAAAATTTGAATTGTGCTGCTATACTTGGGGAACGCTTCTTCTACTACAGTTGCTGTTACATTCTAATCTTGACATTCAAATTGTAAATGTAAACAGAATCAGAGAAAGCTGTATAGGTGTCAGAGTGAAGGGAGGAATATTTTGGGTTTTTTTCTTCTTAAAGAAGAACCTTTAATATTTCATGTAATACTGATTTGGTGGTGATTAACTCCTTCAGTTTTTTCTTGTCTGGAAAACTCTTTAGCTGTCCTTTGATTCTAAATGATAGCCCTTCCAGGTAGAGTAATCTTGGTCATAGATCCTTGTTTTTTATCACTTTGAATATTACTAGTCAATCCCTTCTGGCCTGCAAAGTTTCTGTTGAGATCAGCTGACAGTCTTATAGGAGCTCCCTTGTAGGTCTAACTGCTTTCTCTTGCTACTTTTAAGATTCTCTGTCTTTAACTTTTGCCATTTGAATTATGATGTGTTTTGGTCTGGACCTTTTTGAGTTCATCTTGTATGGGACTCTTTTTGCTTCCTGGACTTGTATGTATATTTTTCACCAGGTGAGGGAAATTTTTTGTGATTTTTTTTTGAAATAAGTTTTTAATTTCTTGATCTCTCTCTCTCTCTCTCTCTCTCTCTCTCTCTCTCTCTTTCTCTCTCTCTCTTTCTCTCTCTCTCTCCCTCCCTTCCTCCCTCCCTCCCTCCCTCCCTCTCTCTTTTCTGACACCCTATGTTAAGAATGTTGGTTTGCTTGAAGTTATCCCAGAGGCTTCTTAAACTATCCTCATTTTCTGGATTCTTTTTTACATTTTTGCTATACTGATCGGTTGCTTTCTGCATTCTTGCCATCCAAACCACTGATTTGATCCTCTGCTTCATCTATCTTACTGCTGATTTCCTATAATGTGTTGTTTCAGTATTGCATTCTTCATTTCTGACTGGCTACTTTTTATGTTTTTAATCTCCATTTTTATGTTTCTGTCTATTTTTTGAAATTCCCACTAAGTTCATTTACATTAACCATAAGTTTATAGAGTATCCTTATAACCAGTATTTTGAACCATGTATTTGATAAATTGCTTGTCTTCATTTTTGATGAGTTCTTTTCCTGGAGTTTCATTCTGTTCTTTTACTTGGGACTTTTTTTTCTTTTGTCTCTTCATTTTGGCTCCCTCTATGTAGGCTGTGTGCACCCTTCTGTTGTAGTTGAGCCTTGATCACTGTTAACACATCAATGGGAGTGATTTATCCCCAAGTCCATCTACTGTGAGGACTGGCTATGACCATTCTGGAAGATCAGCTGTGCAGGGGCCAACCCCACGGGGCACCACTGGCCTCTGTGGGGTTCTGTTTTCTGCTGAGTCTCTCCTGGAGTGCATTGCTTGTGGAGTTGGTTGGGTGGAGCATTGGCATTGTCTGAGGCTGTCCACCAGGTGCACTGGCTTTGAGGCCTCCTGAAGGGTACAGACTAAAGTCAGCTACCACCTGTTCTTGCCCGGGGCCACCAATGTGAGCTACGAAGTGATCTGCAGATGGCTGCAATTAGTGTTGTGCTTTAAGGTACCCGGGAGAATCCAAGCTGTGAACCAAGTCTGGGCCTGGAGCCACTTAACAAGAGGTATAAGGCACACCAAGACCAGATGTTGCTTGTTTGAGAGATTTTAGGAAAGCTCACAGTGTGAGCCAAGAGAGGCCATTTGTATTGAAAATCCCTGGAAATAGTTTCAGTGGGCCCAAAGTTGGGTGGGGCCAGATCTCAGGGAATCACCAGGGCAAGAACAGTGTTTTAACCAGGTTGATGGAGATTCATTTATGGTACCCCACTGCTGGATCTGTAGGGGGAGGGCTCAGCAAATGAACTATACTCTGCCAAGCATATCTGTCTGGGAGATAGCTGTCCTTTCGGCCCTCACCTTGATGACAGATAATTCAGTTCCTCTCTGTCTGTCCCTGATGCCTTTCACAGTGCTGCCCCAGGGATGGAACTCAGAAAGAGTGAGTCTGAATAAGTTTGTGCACGGGCCCTTTAAGAGGAACAGCCTGGCGCTCCAGGAGCACCCTGTCTCCCTCTGCCACAATCTCCACCGAGTTTTACAACCAGAAATTATGGGAACTTCTCTTCTCAGCACTGGAACTCTAGTATGAGGACCTTGGTATGGGGCTTGTACCTTTTGCTCCTCAGGAGGGAGCTCCACAGCCCAGATATCTCTCCTGAATTTTAACTGCCACATGTGGGTATGGGGCCAGCCAGTTCTGTGTCTCTGCCCCTTTTAGCAGCTTCAATGTGGCTTCTGATATTTATCCTTAGTTATAGGACTTCCACTTGGCTAGATTTCGGGCAGTTCTGAATGATGGTTGTTCTTTAATGTGGTTGTAATTTTGGCGTGGTGGTGGGAGGATGGGAGTTCTGCATTTACCTTCTCTATTATCTTGACCAGAAGCCCTTTCCTTAATCTTTATGGTGGGTAACAATAGCTTCCTTTATCTTTACTGCCAGGACTAAATCCATCTGTGGGATAAACCAAAAAGGATCCTTAGTAAACCTTTTGTCTCTTTATGGCTTTATAAGGTCTGCGGAACTTTTTTACAATGTCTCACTTGACAAAATTATAGAGCAAGAGCAGTCTCCCTGAGACCCTAACAAAGCCTCCTCAGGTACTAACAAGTGCAGTACACTTAACACCCCACAGAGATTAGTAGTTAAGCCAAATTCAATAATAAATGTTTAAACCTTAAGTTCACTTTATTCTTTGTGGAAAATACATTAAAAGAAATTTCCCACACTAGTTCTCTTGAAATTCCCATAAATTGTTGAGTTCATTCTCTGCATTAAGTAACAAATAAATTGGATGCTGGACTTCCTTTTTAAAACTTAATTTTTCTTATTAATGAGAAAGCACACAAAGATTTTTCAATTATTCAGATCTTACTATTTTATTAATATTACTAGACTTTTAAGGTACTATTGATGCTTATCTGGTTAGATAGATCACTAAATATACTGAGAATTAAGCCATTGGTTCTTTTTTAAAACTGTACATTGACAACATCATAGCAGGTCAGTTTTGGCTGTGTAGAATTGTATTTGTTTACAATTCTGTCTCTTAGACATGGGTGGCCTGACATCTTTGTAAATAGCTGTTATTATTGCTGTATTGCAAGGAGGAGAGGTTAGGTGTGTCTCTTTTCCAAGATTCCATTGCAGTAGGAGTCACATAGAAGACCCAGCTTTCTCAATTACTAGCTGAGTGGATAATTGCATTATTTGCTCCAATTGTTTGTCTTTCCTGTGTCTATGATGTTTTGTATGTGTATTTGCATGTATGTGCATCATGCCTATGACATACTTCCTACCCCTTGATTTGTGGTTTGTCCATGTAGACTGGATGGTAATGACCATGTGCCAGTTCTAAGTCAAAGCCTCAAAGGCCTTTTTTTTTTTTTTTTCCTATTTGCAACCTTATATCCCTGCTATTGCCAGAAAACAAATAAACAAATAAATGAAAAACAGAATTTAATGAGAATGACAACACAAGAACTAGAGCATATAATTTGAGGCCTTGAGGTAGTAGATGGCTTTGCATGTTAGAGGTCCAGAAAGAAAATCCATTAAACTGGAACAGGGAGAACAAGAAAGATCAGAGAAGCTGAGGTTAGAGAGGTAATAGGAGGTAGAGATCCCATAGGGTCTTACAGGTAACATAAAGACTTTGGTTGTGGTATTGAGAATAGGCTTCTAGGAAAGAGGGAACATCTTCAAAGTTAATGCAATAATGCAGGGGAGAGGTAATGGTGATTTTACCAATTTTACCAATATGAGTTGGCAAATACAGATGGTAAGCAGCAGTTGACTTCAGGGATATATTTTGAAGTACAGCCAATAGGATGTGTTGTTGAAACAGATGTGAGACAGAAAGAGGAAAAGGCGAAGCTGATATCGTTTGCCTGAATGGGAGAATGAAGCTGTCAGTGACGGAGATGAAGAAAAGTTGAGATAGAGTTGGTGTGAGAAGTCAGGAGTTCAATTTTAGACAAGTTCATTTCGAGATGTCTATTATATATCCAAATGCTGATGCTAGGTTGGCTGTTACACATGTGGGTCTAGACTTAAGGGGAGAGGTCTGGCCTATTAATATACATTTAGGAGTTATCAGCCTATATGTTGAATGAAGTAAGGGGAAGACCTCTGTTTATAATATGCTACCTGTTGTGTAAAATACCGATGGGCAGGGAGGAGGGTATATATTACTCGTATATAGATAATAATCTTTGGAAATATAGTAAGAAAAATACATTGAAATCTACAGAAGTTATTCTGAGGAAATCTGTATAAAATCCTGCTATTTGTTTGATGGGGTAGAACTGGGCCAGTTGGAAGGCAGGTCTGGAAGAAGTTATTGATTGCGTATCTTTTTACACCTAAAAAAATGTAAACATATGATTGAAGATACTATTAATTTAAAAGAAATAATACAAAATAAAGTATAAATCAATAAACTAAAGTATATATTATTACAACCAAATATGAATAAGTTAAACATTTGTTAAATAGATACTTCTTTTTTAAAATATAATTTTATTTTATTTATTTATTTTTCATAATTGTTATTTATTTATTTTTATTTTTTATTTTTATTCAGTTACAATTGTCTGCATTTTCTCCCCATCCCTCCACCCCACCCCAGCCAGTCCCACCTCCCTCCCCCACCTCAACCCTCCCCCTTGATTTTGTCCTTGTGTCCTTTATAGTGGCTCCTATAGACCCCTCTCCCCACTATTCCCTCCCCACTTCTTTCTGGCTATTGTTACATTGATCTTAATTTCAGTGTCTCTGGTTATATTTTGTTTGCTTTTTTCTTTTATTGATTATGTTCCAGTTAAAGGTGAGATCATATGGTATTTGTCCCTCACCACCTGACTTATTTCACTTAGTATAATGCTCTCCAGTTCCATCCATGCCATTGCAAAGGGTATAAGCTCCTTCTTTTTCTCTGCTGCATAGAATTCCATTGTGTAAATGTACCATAGTTTTTGGATCCAGTCGTTTGCTGATAGGCACTTAGGTTGCTTCCAGTACTTGGCTATTGTAAATTGTGCTGCTATGAACATTGGGGTGCACAGGTTCTTTTGGATTGGTGTTTCAGGGTTCAGATATTTCTTTTATAATTTTATTTTTGGGATTATATTCACTTGAAATTACTTCACATACAGTAATTCAAGTATCATTTATTATAAATTTATTTTATTTAAAGCTACTTCAAAAGGTTCTTGAATGATTTATAACACCTTTAATAAAGTCACCCTAGCAGATGTTTAATAACTATTTATTCAGAGTTTTATATTTGTAAATTATAAAACCTCCACTTTTTTGTTTTTTTTGTTTGTTTGTTTTTTAAAAGTTTCAAGTCAGGTAAATGGTTTCAGAAAAAACTGAATCCTACTGCTCCAAATGCCATCAGAAACCTTTTTCCCTTTCAGGCTCTTTTTCCTTGCTTGGAATGTGCTCTTCCTTTTGCTTGGTGCCAGTGGAGACGGCCTCTTCAGTGCTTCTTGGTGTCTGTGAGGCAAATGCCTTTTTCTGGATGTTTCTGGCAAAATTCCCAAAGAGGCACCAGAGCCACTATACCTAACCCTGAACCAGTGTTTGTGTTCAGGCATACATGTCCTGTGATTCAAAACGAAAATTCTGTGCAAGGATTGAAAGTAAGGGTGCAATTTCTCCCTAAGGGCAGTAAAACACAAGAGAGAAACAAAAAAGCTAATGATCACTAAGCTGTTTTCCTATGATCCCAACTCTACAAGTACCCACCCTACTAAAGTGATATAGTGCATAGCATACAATGATGGTAGAATAAATGTGTAATTTTTGCTTCCTCACGTTTATTTTAAACTTTCATGTCTGAAGTGAAGAAAGTGAAGATTTTTTTTTTTTGCCAAGACAGTGTATGTTAATCCATCAAATGCCAAGTTAAGACACATACATTTATAGTTTATTTGTTCACCTACCAGATATGAAAGGAGGTTTGTGAACAAGGTAAATATGACCACTTTAAAGTTTGAGAGTAATCATTCTGGTAAATCTGAATAGTATGTAAGGCAGAGAACACAAATTAAGTTTTGTACTAAAAATGAGGTAGAAAATCCAGACTTAAGATTGTTATAGTAGAAATGGAGATAAGTAACTTCTCTTTTCTCCCTGCAAGAAAGATTTAACTGCACATGGATATAAATGCTACAATTTAAGTGTGTTCACATAACCTTCTTAAGTGAAATGAAGCTGCTTTCATTTCAAAGAGCCAAAGGCAATATGCTTATATTTGTAACAATTACCATAACAAAACATTTTTCCAATTGAGTCATACTTTAAAGAATGACTCATATTTTTCTATAATAGATAAGTAGGAGAAAACAGCTTTTGAGGATAATAGTTGTTATTTTGATTGTCAGTCTATCCCAGATCTGCTATTCTGTATTTTGTTGCTTATCATCATAAATAGTACTTTCATCTTGAGAATTCTATTTATCTCAAGCCAGAGTATCAAATCCCTGATGGATAAGAAAAAGATGCTATCTGAGAGCCATAGAAGTGAAGATAGATACACACAGATAGAAGATGAGATAGAGAGTGAGGGAGAGACAGTGGAGAGAATGGGAAAGAAGAAAATTATGGTATGGGCCCCTTCAATCAAATTAATAGTATCTATCTTAAGTTACTTTCCTAAAAATCAATTAACTGACAACTTTATTGTATGGTTTTCTTAGAAAAGATGTGGAGCCAATATGCAGAGAATACACTGTATCACAGCAAGTACTGTTACATATTTGAAATATTTTATTTCTATCATTAGTAATAACTTTGATAATATGTTGCTGACTATACAGAAGAGATTAGGCATCATTTTATTTGACCTGAAACTATAACCTCAGGATTAAGTGTGTATTTTAACTAATCTCTCATTTGCAAAAAGACACAAAAGCCTTTGGATTTGCTTTTTTTTACTCAATGGTTCATACCTACTTTTCACCCCAAGCATTCATCTAATTTATTTTTGTAGGTTAATATATGTGTTAAATGGGCCTCTCCATATTATCAAAGTAAAATTTGAAGATGTCCTGTCAACAAAATGCTATAAAGTATCACATTAAATGTTTCAGAAATACAAAAATTGCCATAAGGAATAAGTCAGCTTGTTTTACTTGAGCATGAGTCACTGGGTCATCTCAGTAAAATTGTTGCCTGTAAGTGGTTTCTCACCCAATGGTGAAGACAAGCTCTCTGGATTTCTGGTTTAATTCCCATACATCAGAGGTGTCAAACTCATTTTCACTGGGGGCCACATCAGCCTCGCAGTTGCCTTCAAAGGGCCAAATGTAATTTTAGGACTGTATAAATGTAACTACTCCATAACAGTTAAGTGAGAGCTCGACACTGCCGCTGGGTAGAAACTAGGTGTGGGGCCAGATAAAACAAGGTGGAGGGCTGGATTCAGCCCACAGACCTTGTGTTTGCCACCTGTGCCTTACATTATCTGCAATGAGATATTAAGAACTCAGTATCAACATAGGATTGCTCTGCAACATGTTATTTCAAGAAATAAAGAATAGAAAAATTTGAGCACCTTTTCTAATGAAGGTATATCTATGCCACTGGGAAACAGAAAGAACAAAATATTCCTCAGAAAATACATTATATAAATGCCAAAACTATATTACTTTTTTCTTTCTTTTATTGTTATTCAAGTACAGTCGTCTCCATTTTTACCTCACCATGCCTCCCCTCCTCACCCATTCCTGCCTCCCACCCTTGATCCTACCCTCTTTGGCTTTGCCTTTATACATGTTCCTTGATGGCCCTTCATAAATCAAACAAGGAAATATAGTTAGTGAATTGAATAAATTATCATCTCAAAGAAATTAGTGTTAGGAAATAGAAAATTGGGGCTAGTAATATGAGTCTCTGCCTCCATGACTGGGGAATGAAATAAAAAGTAGTTAGTGACTCCTTTAAGAATTAATAATGATGGGGGAAGGTATGGGGAATAAGAAGTATAATTGGTAGGCACAAAATAGACAGGGGGAGGTTAAGAATAATATAGGAAATGGAGAAGCCAAAGGACTTACATGTATGACCCATGGACATGAGCTAAGGGGGATGGGAATGCTGGAGGGAAGAGGGGGTGCATGATAGAGAGGGGAAAGGGGAGAAAAAATGGGACAACTATAATAGCATTATCAATAAAGTGTACCTAAATAATAATGATAATAAATATAAGCACAAAGGCTGGAACATTTGAGCAGTTTAATAACATTTATTTTGTTCCCCTACAGAAAAGAAATAATACAATAACATGGATATTATAGCAAATGAAAAGACTTTTAAGTTTTGAGATACATGTTTTTTAAAAAGCTATAATGGAGGAATTATAAGGCTTGGAGTCTAATTTCAAATAATGGTATCTGTCTGCTGGTTGGCCTGGGCAACGATTTAAACTGCCTTCAGTTTTTATAACTCTAAAATGAGAATGCTGGCTAATTATACACTCAGATACTTTCCACTTCTAATATGGATAGTTGGGTGACTATTGGTAAATGTATTAACTTTACTGATACTGATGATTAGAAATTTTCTTAATGTTAGCAAAATTTTTAATAACTTAGAAAACAGCAGTTTGGTCAAAATTGATGTATTAACTGACTTAGTATCTACTGGATAACTTAACTGGTTTTGATAAAATAATCATAGAAAATATAAAATAAAATTCTAGTACTTAAATAACATATAAAAATGAGAACAAAATAAAATTGGTTGACTTTTGGATCACTCTAAGAAATCAAGCAGCTAATAAGAGCAAAAAATAATAGAAACAAAAGTTAAAAATATTTGATACTGGTTTAATTTGCATAGCTTATTATAAATGTGTATTTTGACTTTATTCATTAAAATAGTTCACAATTAGGTTCACAATGTTTTTATTATTATTATTATTATTATTATTATCACTTTAGAATTATCACCAGTTTTGGGAAATTATAGAAAGAGTCTTATTCTGGGAAACTTAAGATTTGAATTCTAGTATAATTTTTCAGCAATTAGGGTATGATTTATTTTCTCTGATTGTTGTTTCCTAATCTACAAAATTAAAAAAAATTAACTCTTTCAGTTCTAAACTCTTATTTTTGCTATGAACAAGTGTTAAACCTGATTTTTAAAGTTAATTTTAATAACTATTTTCAGAGGATTTACAACTTCCATACTCTATTAAATAGTCTATCACTATTGCTTATACAATACAAATTTAAAAAGACTGAGCCCCAAAGATTTAGTAGAAATGGTATTAAGTAAAACTTTTCTTCAGAATTGTGAATCTTTTTACACGTGTCCATGGTAGGATTATGTGTAGAAGATACACTACAGAGATAAATGTTTCAACTCTCTTTGACCCTGGAGCAAAATAAATGGGAGTAATAAAGTTCACCCTTTTGAGTTTTGCCTTGTTATCAAATATTCAAATTTTTACTTCTAAAAATTAGAAAATTCTATCAGCTCAGAAGTACATGACTATCTTTAGCAGACAGACCTCTACCCTAAGAAAAATAGTATTTGTCTATTAGATGTTTTCCCCCTTACTATAAATTGGAGGAAAATGACCTGACCTAGTCACTCATCTTTTAATTCAAGTAGATACACATAATTAAAAAAAAATAAATAAAAGGTTGAAGTGGTTCTTTGGTGGGAAGAGGACTCAAAGCTTCTCTTTACCAGACGGGAAAAGACCACTGTTTAAGAGCCTTCATTTCACTATTTGGTGTTTTATAGATGATCCAAAAGCTAATACTTAGTGAACGAATAAATGAAAAAATGCATGTGATGGTCCAGGACCTTCTCCAGTGCTAAGCTGTCACTGTGGCCTCTGGTGTGGATCACCTTGCCTTTCTGTCCTTTCTTTCTACAGCAGGCTTTATACCTCTGACAACAATTTTGTTGACTATCTTACCGAGATTTCGATTCTCTTGTGCTTCTATCCTCCCAGTCCAGTTGTCTCACATTTGTTAGACCTGCCCCCAGTACTGTGCAACAAATTCGTGAACCCATGCACATTCTTCCCACATTCACATGCCCTTCAACTTCATTGAGAAGTTCCCTATCACCTCCCATTTACTCCTGTTTATATTTTCACATCAGCTTTCCAAACCTTTTCTATTTTTCTATTTTTCTTTTCTATTTTTGCAGTCCTCATATAAAGAAAAAAAAAAAGAGTACCTTCAAGTTTTCTTTCCACCACACGTTTTCTCCCAATCTTTGTCAGCCTGCACCTGCCACAGCCCGTTATCAGAGTAAATGGTCTACTCACACCACGGCCCACTCCCTTCATGTCTCCTTCAGCGTGTTGCTTCCTGAATGACATTCTCATTTCCCTGTCATCAGTCCCTCTCAGCCTGTTGATCCATTCCTTCACCCTTTACTGACCACCCTTTCCATTTCTTGAATAATCCCTTCCAGTTGTATCTTCCATTGGCTTCTCCTTTTTTCCCCCTCAATTATTATCCTTTTCTACTTATGTATCTTTTCGACTGCCTTTTCTACTTATATTTGTTCTCTCTTTAGCTCTCAATGCCCTAAATGTAGGTCTTCTCAAACATATAACTTAAGATCTTTTTTATCTTCCTTTTAAAATCTCTCCCTTGGAAAACTTATCCAAAAATTATAGCTTTTCTTTCCTTTGTGGGTGGCTTCTTTGAAAATATATATATTTAATGCTTGTTTCTATTCTGAGACTTACAGCCATATTCTCAAATGCTACCTCATTAACTAAAAATTTACACCATTTTCTCTCACCTTTATTTTTATACTCGATGCCTTTATACCATTAGCTTGTGTGTGTACTTAAGTGTCAACTTAAGCAAAAAGATCACAGTTATCATTCAACCCCTCTTTCTTTTGGCCCCTCCATTCAACAAATTACATCATCTCATCAGTTTTATCATATTACAACTTTCCCAATCTGAGAGACCACGGTGTGCATGAGAGAAAAAAGTAGAAGAATTATTTAATTTAATTTGTAATTCTTTCCTATTCAGTAACATACTTCTCCTGCCTCTCCCACGTATAGATAGGGAGGAATACTTATGTATCTTTCTTCCTTTCATTCAGGGCCAGATGACTCTTTCTACATGACTTAAAGAGATATTTATACTGCTCTTTCACTTAGAATTGAAATGTACACCTTTATTTTCTGAAAGTGTTTATTATTTGGCCAAGTAGAAAATATGTCTTTTAATTCTGTTCTTAGAAATGTTATGCGGCAATTTATTGACTTTTTGTTTTCTTGCCTTGATTACACAAAACTGAAAACCCCACTGTTTCCTGAGTTCCTCCTAAATTAAATATAATAGGTAGCATTATAATTAATTGCAGTAAGATCACCCATAATGGAATAACCACTAATGAATGGGGATCCTTGTTTTGGATTTAGCTTTCTAAAATGTAGAGGTTTTACTATATGATTTCAGTACTTCAAATGAAGTTAAATATTACCAACATAAAAATCATACTTTGAAGCAATGCAGAAAGTAAACACAGTTGAAAATTTTCCAACATATTCACTAGTTTTATTGTTATGTAACAAATGTTTTACAGCTAACATTCTCAGTAATTTTTAATACACTATACATAATTATTCAAATTGAACTTGAAAATCTCTTTTAGTATCAAAATGCTCCAACACTGAATACTCCTGAAATACATTCTTTTAAGGATTTGCCTTTGATCCTAGCTTAGAATTTACTTATTCCTGCAAAGTGGAAATTATATGTAATTGAGCTGAATGAGAGAATCACACAACAAAGAGCTCTGCTTTATTCAATTCCCAGATATTTCTGTGAGGGGATGATTAATAAAATATAATTGCTTGTGGATGGTACATTTGCCACAGTTTTAATCATAAAAGCATTTTTATCTTCATGCTAATCAAAAATATTTTCAGAGTACCTAAATTCATGTAGCAGTTTTAAACTAATGGTAGAGATGTTGGGTAGAGAAAAGTTCACACACTTTAAGACTATAAATGTATTAAATAAATAAGATGAGGAGTTCCTCCCAGGTAGGTCTAATCATTTTGCATTTTATTTCCATTTATGATACCAAGAGCAATAATAGAAAATGTGTTTTTCTTATATGATTGGCTTATAAGAATTATTATTTTTATTTTATTCCTTCTTTTGTTCATACATTTAAAAATGGTCTCAGTGTTCCAGGCCCTAAGCTATTTCCTGGGAATGCAAGGATCTCAAAGCCTATTGGCATTCTTAATATTTATAGCTTATTTTGTATATAAAATCTTCCTGGACCTGTGTAAGCAAAATTGAATCCCCTTATGTTACATGCTATGACTTACCACTCCCAATTCCGTATCTAGTTTTTGTGATAAATCTTCAATATGGTGATTTAAATCCACTCTCTCTGGTGCTCCTACAGCCATGGATCCTTTGTGGTGCAGTCTCTGTGAAAAAATTTCTTCTTAGCACTCTGGATGAGAACAACTTAAATAAGTTGCATCAGATTACTTGCCTGATCACAGGTCCTACTAACAACAAGAAAATGGTAGCTCTTAGAAGCACCTCCCTCAATTATATGGTGCAAGCTTCTATAAAATATATCCTTGTTTCGAGTGCCTCTAGCCAACACAACACAGCAGCACTTGTGCATGAATCGCTGAACGCTAGAGCACTAACCCTATGGGACTGTAGCATGGACAACTCCGTATCTCAGAAAAGAATCTCTTTCTTCAGAAACATTAGAACTCACTACCCTGATGTGATTTGAACCTCAGAAAAACCACTTGAATAGTTATTCAAAAGTGCATTAACTGAACATTGTTTTCCCCTTTAAGTTCATATGTAAACTCTAAGCTTTAACTAGTTAATTGTTTTTATGTTCGGGATGTGCCATCTAGACTGGACAAAATCAGCAAGCCTCTTTTGTTTGCCAGGGCTATTACAGCTATCTAGAATGCAGTGTATTTTAGTGTCACTCTTATTGACCAATGAATGTGCATTTAGTTCTCTCTATCAAAGTGTACTCAGATTTCAAACACTCTGTGCTTAGGTATGAATTCAGCACTTCCCTGATTTTAAATTATGTTAAAATTTCTATGTAGATACACATATAACTTTTATGTTATTTTTGACATACTTCTCTTAGTCAAAAATGCAAAAATTGACCTATAACATTTCCATATCTCTTGCTACATTATTTATAGAGAAAAATGATTAAGGTAAGTATTTTTACAAGTTTTATTTTTTAATTATCTGATGTAAAGCAGTTATGACTCCAGATTTTCTCCATATTTCTTGGAAATTTATGTCTGTCAAACCCAACATCTGACCTTTAATTTCTTGGGGCTATTTAATACCCACATGTGCTAACTGACACATGTGCTAACTGTTTCTAGTTCTTCAGAGTTCGGTTTCATCCATTCCATCCAGTATGTTAAGAAAACTGAAATGCTCCCAAGATTGTTTATCCAAAGAGATTTAAAGAAAGATAATACTAATAGGATTTTATTATATGCCATTTGAAAGGAAAGTTAATTTTTGTCTCAGGTCTTAAATGCAAGTGAAAACTATCATATAAAGAAGGCTTGTCTGAATAACTTAATTGAATTAAGGTATGAGAAATATTTGAATATTTTATACCAAAATATGTACTTTTGTTTAAGTGATTAAAATTTAACATTTACATTTTCTCCAATTCAATAATCTAACAATTTTTCACTCTTTGTTTGCATATGTATAATATATTTCCTTTAACATTCTAATGAAAATGATAAAATGATCCCTATTATGTCAAGATTTGACAGAGTACATAGATTTAAGTGAAGAATTGTAAAGGATGACTGGGAGCTGCGAGGCAAGATAAATCAAAGATGATGGGAAATTATATAGCTTTTTGAATTTTTACAATAATTCTTACAAAGAGCCTGTTTTGTGGGATAATCTACTCTTCCCACTTAATAATTTGATTCTATTGTACTATAAATAAAATATCAAAATATGCCTTAGAGTAATGGCTGGCAGAAAACTTGAACTAAGAATGAAACATATTTTCTTTCCATCATTTTTATGCACAAATACCCAACATCTGGCCAACATCAAAATATGTAGGTTCTGGCAGCTAGTATACCAAATGCCGTCAGAATTTTTCTGAGCAGGTTCACTACATATGATCTGAGACACATGTTTGATATTATCTGGGAAAACAAAAACAATGAGTCAATGGCTTAAGTTCTACTTGACAATGAAAAGAAGTTTGGCTCCATAAATTGTTTCTGAGAAGAACATTTCACTCTGACCATAGCAGCTACAGGTTCCATTATTAATGTAAATAAATGAGAGGGAAGAGGGAAGCCTTGATGATTTCCATGGTAAAAAATTAAACAGCCCTGGGATTGTCGATCAGAGTTGGCTTCAGTAACTGGCGGGGAATGCAGACATTCAATCCAGCGTGCACTATTACCAGAAGTCGCACTGACCAATGCCTCCCCTATAAAGCATTTGTTCTCTGGGGCATTAAGTTTGCCAATGACATTTTTGAAACCTCATAACATTTTGGAAAGTCTTTTTAGAACAAATGCTACCTGGATTTTACAGTAAACTTAAGACAATATCATTTGTCAAAAACACACATTTCTTTTTCTTTAGTTGGTACATAGATTTAAATAATTAAAAAAACTTCTACTGATACCAGGCTACATGGGCACTTACAGGTTGATGCTGCTGGTCCCAGGGTAAACATGACTGATCTTCCCAACCATCCATTTTACTTACTGGTAACAGCACATTAATTTGATTCCCAGAACAATTTCCACAAGTGATTGGAAATCACACTTGCCTGCTAAAAATTGCAGACAAGTGAATACAAGTGTTGCTTTAATTTCTTTCTGATTGTTCTAATGTAAGATTTCAGTTGTAATTCATATGCAAGAGGTCCCAAAAGGAAGATATAAATCAAATTCCTATTTCGACTGTTTATGGATATGTTGCCCACAACTGTCAGTTACTCACAGCATGCTCCAAGTGACAAGCGGGTATTGTGTTAGTGTTGATTTTGTTACTCATGTGTGTGCATAGGAGCACAGACAGATACAAACACACATGCACACACACACACAAATTAATCATTCTACCACTTCAAAGTCAGGTGTTTCCTCCTAAGCGTCATGTTTCTTATGACAGTGGTATCCCTCCTGCTTGCTACTGGACCAAATTGTTAAATAAAGCCTTTGCCCCTAGTAGTTCCCCAAAATAAAAAGAAAAAATTAAATGGAGTGAAAACATAATCATCAAAAATTTCTGTTTCTTACTTTCTGAAATATCACCCTTTTAATAGTTCACTATAGTGAAATTGGTATATCACAATAAAGTAATTTGGAAGATTATTTAACTCCTTTTCATAATTTTCAGTGAAATAACTTATTCTACATAAGAAGAAGATTGAACTCTGGCCTATCCAACTCATAATAAAGGGAATTAATAGATAATAAAAATCTGGTGATCCAAACCGATTCTTGGGTTGATCAAGGAAAAATAAAGATGACATCAAAATATTTTACACCCATTATTTTGGGAAACAAAAGCCTGAAAACAATAAAAATGTCTGAAAGTATGTGAATCCATGGGATCTATTAATTTGGGGATGCATCAAAGATACAACTGCACATAATTTTAGAAAAATGAGGGTCGTTAATATAACATTCACTCAATGAGGTGACAAATGCATAAGGAATGCAGAGGATATTTGCAAGATTTTAGTTTTTGTTTTTAATGGTGGTTTCACAAGTGTTTGATCCATTACTAAAACAAACCAAAAAAACTAGTTAAATTTTAAAAAAATGAGTCATCGAGTCAAAAACTACATTTAAGCTAATTCTACATATCTGATGTAAAACAAATATATAAATAAATCAGGCTGTAGCTGTGAGAAAACTTATACCATATTCATTAGAAACAGCTTATAAATATATTGTATGTCTTGTATCTGAATTTTATTTGGTTTGCTCTTGCTTTCTTTTAAAATTTTAGTTACAATGGAGGATAGAATAGAATAATGGAGTAAAATTCAGGAGAATTGTTCTAGTCTCTATCTTAACAAATTGATTATCTTGTACTTCATTCCTCTAAGCTTCTATTTCATTATTTGGAAAATTAAGTGAATTTACTTATTTATGGATTTATTAAAGAAATATTTGTTAAATACTTTTTAACAAATGGTGCCAATACCATTTTAAGTTGTAGAAATATGGGGGTGTCTAAAATATATATCAAATTCTTACACATAATATTTATAATCTAGTGGAAGAAAAAAATCATTCCTCCAAATATCCAATTAAATGTAACATTGCCACTGTGGTCAGTGCTATGAAGGAGAGACATATGGTGCTGTTGTTTGTGGTGCTATAGGATCAGAGCATATTAATTACTTGATGTGATAAGAAAGATAAGGAAAGGTTTGCTAAGAAATTATGACCAAACTGAGATCTCAAGGATAATTACAGGCAATAATCTCTAGGGAGGGAGACAGAGAAGACGACTTCATGCAAAAGAACTAGACTAACACAGCCATGACGGACAGGAGGGGCATGGGCTATCCCAGCAGTGGCAGTCAGCTGACAGGGCTCTAACAGAGAGGGTGAGGGGCGACAGGGTACAAATGAGGTTGAAGCTCAGCATAGGGAACAGGTACTGTGCTGTATACCTGAAAGTAATACAAAATGACATTGAATGTAAACTGTAATCAAAAAATAAAATGAAATAATAATTCATAAGATAGCTTAGACTGTTTTGTTTTAATTCCAAAAGCAGTGCAATTCTATTCATGGTTGTAAGCAGGAAGGTATTGTGCTCACATGTGTGCTTTTAAGCAGGGGTCTCTGACCAAGGCATGAAGACTACCCTGGGGTTGGTCAAGAGGTGTCACATGACAGAACATTTTTTAGAGTTCTACTAAGCAGCAGAGATGACAGAACTAGACTAATGGTGATAAAATGAATATAAATTGATGAATGATGTGAACATATTGAAAGCAATATCTAGGATTCAGTGCTATTATGAAGTACAAGAGACAATGCAGCATCAAGGATCGCACTTCCATTCATTGAAAATAACTCTTTAGAAAATAATTGAACATTATTTTGTGATTTGGTGCCATTCACTGAGATAAGGAAGAGTGGGGGAGGTGCTGATTTTGTAGGAAGGAAATGCATACATTTTATACTGCACCTGTTAAGTTTGATGTGTTAAAATTCTCCAAAAATAACTGGTTTTGAGGTGTGACAAAAAAAAGAACACTAACATATAATTCTCATGGAAGTTTTATTTTCATCATTTCTATAAAAGTTACATTTCCAGCAAAGTATAATAAAAGACATTAGGATGGAAGACATTAGACAACAAACTTCTGGAGTCTTCTACTTTCCTCTCAGGTTATGTGTTCCTCTTTTTATTTATTTATTTATTTATTTATTTATTTTTATTCAGTTACAATTGTCTGCATTTTCTCCCCTTCCCTCCACCCGACCCCAGCCAGTCCCACCTCCCTCCCCCAACTCTATCCTCCCCGTTGATTTTGTCCTTGTGTCCTTTATAGTAGCTCCTATAGACCCCTCTCCTCACTGTCCCCTCCCCACCCCCGCCCTGGCTATTGTTAGATTGTTCTTAACTTCAATGTCTCTGGTTATATTTTGTTTGCTTTTTTCTTCTATTGCTTATGTTCCAGTTAAAGGTGAGATCATATGGTATTTGTCTCTCACTGCCTGGCTTATTTCACTTAGCATAATGCTCTCCAGTTCCATCCATTGGTGATGACGGTTTTATACCTGCTTTAGGTGAAATCCTGCCAAGTCTTAGGATCCATTAACTAAGGTTTTAACAAACTTTCTTATATCACCAGTTATGTCTCTCAGACTCAAAAATCAAGTTTCAATTACACTTTCTAACTGTACTGACGCCAATGTATGTATCATAATTATATACTTATGACCAGTCTGCAGGCTTATACAAGCAAGGAGCCCAGCACAGACTGAATGCACCAGGCCTAGCCAAGGCCTGGTGTAGGTGCCATCACCACATTCATGAGAAAGCTTTCAATAGGTAGCTTGAAGAAGCCAGGAGATAGATACTTTAATCTTTTGAGCAATAGGCATAAAATTTATTCTAGAAAGAACATAAATAGTAAGCCAAAAGCATAAATAAGAAGTAAGCCAAATTTGATTTTAACCCAAAGTATAAAATAAATATCATGAGTCTATATTGCTACAAATTAATGATTTAATAAATTAATTAAAGGACAATAAACAAGTGTTGGATGCAAAAGAATTGCAAATAATTTATGTACGAACTCCCTCCTCGGGAAGGAGGAGGATATTTCCCACTCTATCTTTACCGTGGAGAAAATTAAAACTACTTCAGATGGGTAATTAAGGTTAGCATCATCAATGAAAACTCATATTCTTAGTATGTACCCTTGATAGGATATGATGAGAATAGCACTTTCTCTTTGTGTGTGTTTTTCCCCTACCAAACCCATAATCATATTCTAATCATGAGAAAATTATCTGACAAATACCAATTTGTTGTCATTCGACAAAATACATAGCTAGCACTCCTCAAAAATGTCAAAATCATTAAAAACAAGGGAATTAATTAAAGTAGTCTCATGTTATCTCTAAGGTCATCTCATTTTTTTTTGTTTTATTTGATTATTGTTTGGTACATCTATTCTATTTCCCTTCTCTCAATCAACTTCTTTAGCTTTAGCATATTTAAATTAAATATGGTAGAAATGCTACCTAGCTTCTAAGTCTGCCTAACCTTGTAGCTCCTGAACCCACAGTTAACCAGCATAGTCCCTCTGTATCTCTAAGTTCAAATCCTTGCAATAGGTAATGTACTCAATCAGCTTGTCTTTTATACTACTTTTCAGATGTTATAAATTATTGACTTATCTGTAAATTTTGGAATTTTGCTGAGTTCCTTCTTCAGTTAGATTTTCACCCAAGCTCCAATTAGCAGTGATCAATGGAGATGGCACACATTGTTTGGGAATGGGGCAACTTAAGATGGGCATCCCCCAAAACACTTTAACTGAAGCTGTGGTTAAAAGAACACAATACCTTAGAGTGGTGTGGTGAGCAGTATAATGCTCTCCCCCCCAGTATCTATCCTCTAATGTCTGGAACCCATGAATAACTTATGTTACATGGCAAGAGTACTAAAGTTGCAGATACAATGAAGTTTGCTAACTAGCTGACATTAAAAGAGGAAGATTATCCTGGGTAATCTACGTGGGTCCAAACACAAGGGTCCTCAAAGATGTAAGAGGGAGGCAGAAAAGACAATGTTAGTGCAACTTGATGGAATGAAGACTCTACAGGCCATTTTGGCTTTGAAGATAGAAGGGGCCCAGGAGCCAGTGTGGCTTTGGAAGCCTCTGGAAGTCAGAAAACAAAAGAAGAAGAATTCTCCAGATCCTCCAGAAGGAAACGCAGCCCTGCTAACATCTCGATTTTAGCCCAGTGAGAGCCATTTTGGACACTTGTACTACAGATTGTAAGAAAATAAATCTGTGCTGTTTGAAGCCACTAAGTTTGCGGTAATTTATTACTGCAACACTAGGAAATAAATGCAGTTGGTTGGCAGGTAGTGATATGTATCTTAACCTGCATCTGCAGAGTACTTCAGCAGTCAGGATATTTGGGGTCGTTGTGGATATTCCTGTATGGACACTTGAATTGCTGATTTGTTTCTCATAAATATGTGAAGATTATTCATAAATAGAAAGTAAATCACCAGAAGAATTAATAAGTGTAACCATGAACATCAAAGTCAGAAATTCCCCCTCTACATGATAAAATACACATGAAAGGTTCCCATAAACCATTTTGTTTTGAGAGGATGCTGTCCAAATATTGAGGCAATGAGATCCACACTTGTTTATCTCTTGCCAAATCTATTGTCAGGCATAGTATAGTTGTATTTGCCATAGTCAAATGCTGATTCCTTTAGAACAGTAGACAATGCTTTGTAAGGAAATTGAAGAAAGATACAAGAATATCATTTGCTAATGTGTACAAGTTCAGTATATACACTAAAGCCCATACCTAGGATTTTTATTTATTTATTTACTTTTAGAGAGAGCAGGAAGGAGGGGGGAAAAAGGGGGAGAAACATTGATGTGTGAGAGAAACATCCATCGGTTGCCTCCCACACACCCACAACCTGGAACCTGGCCTGCAACTCGAGCATGTGCCCTGACCAGAAATCGAATCAGAGACCTTTTGGTCCTCAGGCCAGCATTCAGTCCACTGAGTCACACCAGCCAGGGCAAGGCCCATAGTAAATAAATAAACAAACAAACAAATAAATAAATAAATAAAACTAAATGATACTTGGAAACTATTTGCTTTAATAAAGCCTCAACATTTTCAAAAGAATTCAGAGTTCACACAGTTTATATATTTTTAAAAGCTTTTAAATACTTTCTTTTCCTGATAAATGCTGTAAAAGAAAGGAATAAATGGTTAATGGTGGAATTTTGCTGTGCTTAAAACAACAGGTCTGCAGATGGCTTCATTTCTACAGCTGAATGATAAAGAGAATTTCCCAGCACAGAAACGTTCTGTGTGTTTCCTCCTCTATCTCATCTCTTCCTTCCAGGCCTCAACAAGGTGTTTCTGAGCATCGGATCTACTGAATTCTACTCTTTTAACCACTTTATTTTACATATTACAGAACTAAAGGGTATTTTTAACCAGCAGCTAAAGTTGGGGGGGAAATGAAGTAATTTTGGGTCGGTGGCCAGCATCAATCAGGACTCAGGTAAGTAACCTCTGTCCCAGTTACAGCTCTCTCTGCCAAACATAGGCTTTCCCACATCATTTTAAAATGACTTAGATGTGACAAATGCACATGCTCTTGAGCCCAGACTTTGTCTTGGAAAAGAGGACGTAGCCTTCTGGAAAAGCAAAGGAAAGGAAAAGAACACTGGTTGCTAATGCTAACTAGGAGTACAAGAGCAGAAAGAGTATATTGCAGCCAATTTTAAAAAATAGACATATGTACTTCTAAGCATTTCACAATCATTTCTGGTATCTTTCTCCAGAAATGGCCCATCAAGAAAAACATTATGGAGAGGGTAAAATGGGCCACCTGCCTATCTGTGTTATCATGTCTAGGTAGCAGAATTGTTCTCAAGGGGTCAGGATTACCCGCTATAGTTCTCAGAACTAGAGGCACGTGGTTCAGTAGAAGGGGAAGTAGTTGATATATCACATGGACAGGGACCATCAGGCTTTTTTGTTTTTTAACTGCACAGAATTCCTTAGAAAACCAAAAGTGATTTCTGTTCTCTTTGTAAACAAGTTATAGTTAATGCTGATTTTTAATTCAATATTTAGTTTGATGTAATTAGCTTAATATTTAATTATTTTAAGAACTCATTAATAAAAAATTAAAAGGATACAGAATTTAAAGATATAATTTAAAAATGCCAAGTTATCTATGTTAAGAATAAATACAGGGTGGGGAAAAAGTAGGCTTACAGAGGATGCAAAATGCAGATTTTATTCTTGTGTTACTATTAATTCAAGGGACACTTGATCTACAGCTGGGAGCCAAGTAACTTGATTTGGAAGAAAACAATGTCCCCAGCACAGCCACTGTTCAGGGCCAGGAGAGAAACGTCCGTGTTGGTGTCTTCTTCCCAGCACCTGGCTGTGACTACTACCCGCGGACATGACTCCAGCAGCAGCCACACAGTCACTGATGGCTCTGGCTCTCATTGTACTCGACCCGGCTTCCAGAACCATCATCCAGCACAGGCTTAGGATACATAAAAGGGAAATAAATGCAGTTTTTTACACTTTCTTGTTTTGTGCTGTCCTTTTATTATCTCCTCAGTTCAAACATTTATTTTAATCAATTAAGAATTCAATTTGAATTTAACGTAATGAACATTCGTTTACTGCTTTCTCTAGGATGAGAAGTAAGTTATAGACTAGAATATAAGTCAAAACTTGGTGGCAAGTACAACAGAATTTTGGCTAAGATTTTCTTTCTAGTCACATAGAAAATATAACTATGGAAGCAAGCAGTTAATTCAAAAATTGTATATTTGCGAGGGCAAGTACTACAGAGTACATCTAGACTCTTATTTCAATTTGTTTTAATCAAACATAAAGGCAATGCCATAAATCTCCTACAACAAATCTCAAGTAACAAACTGTTTACTCATAGTAATATAAGTCTGCATGCTTTCCATCCCTTGGAGGCTTTCTCCACAAACGTCTCAAACACAGAACTTTTACTTAAGGTACTTCATCATATTCTTTTCCTAACCTTTTTCTATCTGTATTCTCCAACTTAATCACCACGCATCTACTCACCCATGCTGGAACTTAGATCGTCTTTATTTTTCTCCTGCCACTTAATTTTTATACATACAATTGCTCAATACATCTTATTAAATGAATTTTTGAAATGATTCAAAATCTGACCCCTTCTTTCATTCTATTTTCCTTTTATTTTCATTATCAATACTATTACAAATGTCCCCATTTTCCCCTCCTTTCCCAGCCCCAACCCCCACTTCCCCTGGCTGTCACCACACTGTTGGCTGTTACAGATTACAACCTCTCCATTCTTCGGGCCCTGGATCATTTTCAGCCTAGACTGCTATAGCATATAGCACACTTTGTCATTCTCATCCAAGCAAAGCAGCTCAAATTATCTTTTTAAATGTAGATTTGACCATGACACACTTGTGAAGAAAACTATTAAAGGATTATTAATTACCTGTAAGATAAAGTGCCATTTGGATGCCAAAAGTTCATTCCCAGCTTACACTCTTTTAATTTTTCATTTCCATATTCCTATATACCAGCCATGTTAAAGTACTTGCTATACCTTAAAAATCCATTTCAGGATTCTCAGAGTGTTCATGCAGCTATCCTTGACCTCACCTCTTTTATTATTTTCCCATCTGAAAAAAAATTAAATGCCAAGCCAGGCAAAAGTGGAATTGCTGTGCATTTGGGTTATCACTCTCCCCTGGAGAGTTCTGGTATATGTCCATTGTTTCAGCATGATCATTTATAGCACTTCCTTCCCCTTTCCATCCTGGCTGCCTGGATGATTCATTTAACCAAAATTTACCTTCATTCTAAAACTTTTCTTTAGTTATCTGGGAACAAATAGTTGTAATTGGAACACTAAATATTTCTGCATGGTATATATCACATAGTAGTATAATAAATTATGTATCTAAAAATCTTGATTATGCACTCTAGCATAGTAGGAATAACAGCTAACCTTTAATGTGTGCTTAATGTATATTAGGCACACTTCTAAACTCCTTATGAGTAAAATTTCATTTATGCTTTATCGTAGTCCTAAAAGCTATCACACTCTGATTATCCCCATTTTGCAAATGGAGAAATGAGGCAAAGTAAATTTAAGTAACTTGCTCAAAGTCACATATCCAATAAGGTCTAGAGGTGGTGATGTCAGGTAAACAAGGGAAAGGGCTTCCACATTTACATTCTTATGGTGTGCAATATACAGACTCATCTTGTGTTAGATACTTAGACCAAGTACCTAGGATGCATGGTGAATGCTTTTATAAGTGAATGATTTTTAAAGAATAAAGAACTGTCATTTCAATGTCCCACTGAAGTGAATTATACAGCCTTAAATGGTCCATTGTGTCAAAATAGAACCCACCTCCTCTTTTTTAATTTTATAACATTTCTGTAATTTTTTATGTTAATTCTCTTCTCACTTCTGCTTCAACAGCAAGAACACTAAGTAACTAACATTGAAATTATTTTAATTATATAAAATATTCTTTGAAAGTTAACCAGCTTTTCTACCCTTTCTAAACATGAAGGCTTTTATATTGGTTTTTATTTTCACTTACTTACTTGCTTATTTTATTAGTAGTGGTAGATTAGGGGTTGGTATGGTAAAGGAAAATATTGAAATAATAAATGGAGAAATTACATTTCCAGATTGTATGTTTACTAGGAAGTGAAGGGATCCCTGAGACTTTGACGTCAGTAATGGAAAGTAAGTGCCTATAACTGCCTAAGAGAGTATTTGACCTTCTACCTGGGAGAGAACCTGCCTCAACAACTGGTGAATTCTTGAAGAGTTAAATAGAAAAACATAGGAATTCCTCATTTTTCAATACAATTAAATTTGTATATTAAGCTCAAAGAAAGATAAAATATGCTTATGAACACTGGAATTAAATGTAGTTATTGGTAATAGAAGAGATTTAAGGTGCTGAGCTAAATTACATGCATTTAAGATCGTTATAAAACCTACGAATCCTCAATCCTCCCTCTCAAACTGGAGTCTGATACTGTAACGATCTGTGTGTCTATATGCACACACACACACCCTAACACACATCCACACACACACCTCACACACTCACACACCCCACCCACTCACACACACACATGCACGCACGTATCTGTATGAAGTTTTTTTTGGATCACACTGCAGGAAAAAGAAACTGCTATACCTTGAGTAATAGGCAAATCTGTCTTTAAGCAGACAGGACCTCAGACCAATTAAACAAAATGAGCTTTATGAGAAAAACATTAAGCGGACTCCTTCCTGGATTATTTTTCTAGAAGAAAATTTCTCTTCTAATTGATGCCTTGAAGCTTGTGCTGCAAATTGAAGTTTACGTCAAATATTTGGCAGTGCTTCAAGGGAAATAATTAGGGTCACCTTGATTCTCTAATTGAGACATTTAAGGGTGCTTTGCTTCTTTTTTTAACCTGGAAGTGTTATGATGACATTGTCTACATGGGATGTTTCAACTTAGGTTCTCACTTCTTTTCTTGCTGAGTGCTAAATTGTTTTTTAGTCTATCTGGCAATCTGTTTTTTTTTTTCCTCCCCACACACTGTTCAGTATTTGTCCTTGAAGAGTTGTCAACTGCAGAATGCAAAGAAAATGGTATATTCAATTAAAGTGAGGCAAAACACAACTGTCAAATAAAAGCCATTAACCTCCCGAGTACCATAATTTTGCTGTATCTGAAAGGTCTCTTCTCAGTTCCTTCAACTCCAGTCATTCCTAATTCCCTTTCTTGCTTTTAAAGATACTGTTTATGGGACAGTTTCATAGTCTACGATAGTGATGTCTATAAAATCTTGTCAAATCACAATGTAAGTGAAAGCATACTTATAGACATGCTTTCAGAATTAATAAATAGTTTATTTGGAAGAATAATAGTTATTCTTTGTATTTTAAACTTTGACTTCATTTTCATTCATTCTTTCATTCTCATAACATATATACTTATTTCCAACTACTTTCCAGGACTGTGTTTATCCACTGGACAGATAACATGGAATAATACAGGAGAAGTTACTGCCTGTATGAGGTGACTACCTAGTGAAGTGTACAACCACGTGGTAAAGCATGACTTTAACTACAACCTTTGTAAGTCAAACGAAAACTATAAAGGGTCAGAGTTGTGTGAGAACGAATGATCTTAAGAGAGCATTTGGTCTCACTCTAGAGAATGGAGGTAAAGGGAGAGAAAGCTTGAAAAAGTCTTGAGGCAGTTGCCTTCTCTGCAGGGCATACAGCTTGTGTGAGGCCATGGGTAGGAAACAAGATCATTGATAATGATGACGTTGAGGGGAAACAAGATGCTGACACAGAGGATGAGAAAAAAATAGCTAATGTTTATTGAGGGTTTCCAGTGTATCCGTTCTGGTGGTTTACAGCTATGCGTTAAAGGAAACGATCATTTAATTGATTTAAAAAATAAGGAAACACATTACTTTTTATGTGGTCCAAAAGCAGGGAACTCCACGTAGGTTAGGATCGTCAATGCCCCAGGCATTTTTGACTCTGCCACTCCATCTCATTGTGAGGAGTTTGCCCTCGGTTTGGCTCCCTTCATGGTAACCAAAGGGCAGCATCAGTTCCAGGGATTATAACTAGACACGAAAATATTCCAAACGTGACACTTTCTTCTCTCCTCTCTCCTTTCAAGATGCCCCAAGGTGACTTTCTCTCCGGTTTTATTAGGCAGAATCGGGGCATAGTGTCTATTTATAAGTGAGCCATTAAGAAAGAATGGAATTCACCAGTAATCATGAGACTAGGGATGGAAAGTGGCACATCAAACCCCGTGATATCCTGAAGTATCTTTGCGCCACTTCAATGCAGATATTAAAATCTCAAAGTACATGTCTTCTTAAAGGAGGCTTACTAGTCAAAATATATTTGCTATTTAAAAATCAATTTTCCTAATCATTTAATAGTGATTATTATTAACATATCTGTTACTTAAGTTAGTAACCATAAGATTTGAGGAAATTATAGTAGTTCATGTATTGGTGTTTAAGTTTATGCATGCAAAATACTTAAATCTGAAGAAAAAGTGGGCAAATGCTGTCGGAATGATACATTCTATCTTCCTTGCCATTCACTGTGACAATAAACAATATATCACATTGTCTCTAGCAACATGAGAAATTAAACATAGAATAAATTGAAAAAAAGAGAAAATTTAAAATATAAAAAGGAAAATCTTTGTACTGACTGTACTCAACTACATTTTTATTATATTAATGACAGTAAAATTATAATAATAGTTACTTTTATCAAGATATAAATATTTGGTGGATGTTAGACATTTAGCATCTTAATTTTCATAAAGCTTATGTGGGGTGTATTTTTATTCTAATAATCTTGGGTACAGAAATTTATGTACAGCTCATCAGTGAGGGAGTCCAGCCATATCCACATTTATCTGCCCTACGTTAAAGCCATTGCTCTTGTTACACAAATATTCTTCCTAGTATTATGTCTTGACACTGGGAATTACCCGAGAAATCAGAATATAGATTTAAGAGTCAATGGACTTTTGGAAATCCTATTAAGAATTTCCACCCAAAATTCATCTGTCAATAAAAAAATGTAAATGTTTACATTTCTGCCTTTCATCAATAGCACCGTAATTAAAGTAGATTGGCTATCATTATACTTTCATGGCAATTTGCCTCTAAAACCTTGCTCCTTTAATTTTTACAAGCTTAGCTCTCTAAAGCTTGAACAAGATATGAAAAGATATTTGTTCTCCACAAGTTTTCATGCTTTATGTTTTGGCATCAGAAGAGTAAACATTTCCTACAGGAAGTTTAAAGATCTTTCTGACTTCAGGTAGAACACACTTGTCTTCTTCTTTTATTGTTTTGATATTTTTCCCACAAACTTTTACATGCTTACTCACCAATGCATTATTGTATGAGACATCCTTCATTTTACTCTTTTCAATAGAAATAACAAAATTCTAAAAATCCTTCAGTTGAGCTAAACAAATTCTAATAAGTAGATGCCTTTCTAGCTTATTTTCTTTTAAGTCATTGCATTTTCTGTGATGCACCTGCTCTGCGATGGATTTATTGAAAATGTGACTGTGCTGGCTGATCTCACTGCTATTTCCATAGGATGGTAAGGGTAGTTTAAGATACAGAGAAGAGACTGGTGTGGCTCAGTGGATTGAGTGCTGGCCTGTGAACCAAAGGGTCACTGGTTCAATTCCCAGTCAGGGTGCATGCCTGGCTTGCAGGCCAGGTCCCTCGTAGGGGGTGTGTAAGAGGCAACCACACATTGATGTTTCTCTCCCTTTCTTTCTCCCTCCCTTACCCTCGGTCTAAAAATAAATAAACAAAATCTTATTTAAAAGATACAGAGAATGAACAGATAGTGCTTTAGGAATAGATATATGTAAATATTGGGCTGTGTTTCCCTTGCCCAGAGCTACACTAGTCCTGAGAGTGAGTTATATTTCAAAGAAGCCAAAATATAACCCCTCATTCTCACAATGCCTCACAGCTAGGATGATTTAGCAAACAAAAAATATAAGATACCAGTTAAATTTGAAGTTCACATATAAAATGAATAATCTTTTAGTATAAATATGTCTCATAAAATAGTTGAGATATGCAGAACAATAACCACCTGATACAAATGCTGTAGAGGCCCTTACCACTGACCACATAAAGGAAAGTCTCGGAGTTTTTCATTCACACAGCTTATCACAGTTCCTGGTATATAGGGAAGACCCAAATGCTGGGTGGTGTCAGTGACAGAAGAATTAGGCACAGTGATAAGAGAAGAAAATGATGAGGGGAAAAAGTATTTGTTTGATGAAAGTCAGTTAAACTGATGAACTGTCTCAGATTTTGTGTATGGGCTTTAGGAGAACATTATTGATTTGCACTACCAAAAAGAAGCAACTAACAAAAGACATCTGAGAATCTAAAACCCCTGGGCTAAGATCCTGCATCAGAAATGTTCAACACTGTCAAATGTCTGACCAACCACCTAATGTTAGCCCAAAAAGACTAATAGAATTACTGAGGGTTGTTCAAAAAGTGGGTTTTATTATACAACTTAAAACATTCTCTTTTACATACTACCTTAGCATTTTTAATGTATATCATAAAAGCTATCACTTAATAACCAAAAATAATTCACATCAAGTGAATTATTAGGTCCTGGCTAACTAGCAGGAACTAATTCAAGGGGAATCTAGTATAAGTTTAACAAAAACAGAGCTTTTTTTTTCCTTCTTTTTCTTCTTTGATTTTCTTCACAAATCTTAGAGAAATATATACTGACAATATCATTAAATGTTGTGACAGTTTATTTTTTTCTATGTGGAATTCAGAATCTGGGCTGAATAGCTCATGCATTTACCTTATGTGATATATTTTGATTTGTATCTTTTAAGATGTAGAACCAGAATCAGACTGACTCATGATGTTTCTTAGTCATCCATAGCTCCTGTCACTATCTCTGTTAAAACATGTGACATTTCATAGATGGTTAGTTCATAAGTCTATACAAAAAATACCCTAGATATATCTGCACCAGCAGAGACAGCTGCAGGTTCTGGCTGACTAAAACTCACACATTCTTTTCATAACAATCTGTGGTGTTTGTCTGAACTAATAACCACATGCTATTTGAACTCTGAATCGTGGAAAATTGTTAGACCTTAAAAAATAAACAGATGACTGATGATGTCTGAATATTTGTAGGGGAAAAATGTCCACAATTTATGAGTTCTAAACATTTTCTCAGTAGTTATAATTTCTAATTACAACATTTGCCTTTAATTAAGAGCAAATAAATAATTTAAAATATTTCCCCAAACTCCTCTTTATGATTTTTCAATATATTGCTCATCACAGGCAATATGAATATAGTGTTAGAACACTCAACATGCCAGTTAAGGGAGAGTCAGTTTGAATTATGATGTTAGGTACAGGATATGTTAAACAATAGGGTAAGGTCAGAGAACAGTGAGTCCAGATACCTGACTCCACTTTTCTAGGCCTCCTTTTCCTCAAATATGAAATAGGAGAACTGATTTATTTATTTGCTGTTGCAAACCAGTCCCCAAGCAGTGAAGATACCCAACTATGGAAACGCTCCATGGAAACGCTCTATAGACAGCATCAAATTGCCAGTCACAAGACTGGGTCATTGTATAAGCAGATCTTCTAGTCCAGGTGAATTCCATCAGCTGACACCATGTTGAATAGAGATTAGCTGACTCCACCAAACCCTGTCAAAATTATACATTTGAAAGCAAAACAAATTATTGCTTTTGTGTAATAGCCTTGGCATTTTGAGGTAAGTTGTCGCACAGCTGTGGATAACTGGGATAGTCCTATGCTCAGTGGCTCTGGAGTTCTGTACTCACTGTGGAAATTTTCACTGTGTGCTAGAGGTTCTCACCAAAACACAGTAGCATCCTAAATCTTCAAGTTACTGCAAAGTCCTTGTTAAAGTCAGCAGCACACTGTTATCTCACTTAGAAACAAATTGATGACTTTACAGTACAGGTAAAAAATGGGAGACGTACAAGTAATATGTTCCAAACCACATAGTTAATATAACTAAACTTGGTTCATTGGTCATGATTTTATATATAACTGCCTTTTTATTCCCCAAAGTGTATCTTTCTTACAATCCCAAATGGTCTCATGAACAATCTTTAGGGCATCTTTGAATCATCTGAAGTTATAAAAAAGTGCTGCACTTATTATTATCATTCTTTTTCTGGAGAATTCCAAAGTTTCATCAGTTTCTCAAAGGAGTCTGGAACCCCTCAACCACTACAACCCCAGACTCTTTGACTTGCGTGTCTGGAAAATATGAACCTAGTTCTTCCTCATGGAGGGATCACTGTGCTACAAAAAAGGGGGCAACAGGCTTGTCTATACTTGAAAAAATAATCCTAGTAGTTTCTTGTGAGCCAATGTTATTCACCAGGAAGCTTAATCAGCTTTTGTGGAAAACAATTTTTAGTAATAGAGTTATATTTGTCTGAGTAATTTTCTACATGTCTATCAATAACAAAACAGACAATATTTCTGATTATAAAAAAATTCTGAATTTTCTTTCAGGCCTACTTATTTCAACTTTTTCTTCAATCTTGTGTGTTCCCTCATGTATTTCCAATAAGTTTATTGGACATTAGAAAGAAGAAATCACTATTTGTTACTCATTACCAAAAAAAAAAAGCAAAAACAAAACAAAACAAAATTTATAACAGAATGGAATCGAAAGTAAGTTGACAACTAAAACACTCAAAGAAATGTAGGATATTGGGAATTGGTTATCTGTTCAATTGCTCCATGTGCCACAAAGGAAATCTAGATGTCTGTAGCATGCCATGGTGAAATGTCTAATTAAATCATTAACTAAGGTAACTAGCACGCAGCAGTCCCATTGAGGACAAGACTACATGGGATCATGAGAACACTAGGATAAGAAATGGAAGGGTGAGGACTGCAGAGATTTCTCCTATGTTCTTAGAAAATTTGAACAATTCCTATTTTGTTGTCTTGATGCACAGAATGAAGCTGGAAGTTCTCTGTGGAAATATCTCATTTCACAGTCTTGGTATAGGTCTTATGTAAATGTAGGGCATTAACCAAAATAATAGACCAAAAAATGGGATATTTGAGGCAAATCAAAAAACATAGAAGACCTCCAAATTCTCCAGTGAATTCCCAGCTAATAATACTGGGGAAGACTGCTTGTCTCCGTTACCTACAGAGCTATTAGCTGTTTCTCCCCTGCTTAGACATGCTAATATCTGCTTACCTGGGAGATCACACTGACAGGAGGGACCAGCCCTCTTGTCTCTCTTCTGATTACTGCTAAATCATATCACTGAACTAGGAACTAGCATCATGAACACCTCGAAACTTTTTATATGAAGAACCTCATTGTAGATTTGAACTACAAATTATTATGTGAATTGACAATTCAAGTATTGAGTTAGTAAGACTGAATGCAGTAAATAACCTTCTACAATTTATGCTTTCTAAATTCCTGATTTGAATAGTGCAAACCTGAATCCCATGGCAGGCAAAAACGTTGCAGTGGCAGAAATCATCTGGTGAGAAAACAGAGGAAGAATTCAACAACAGCAAAAATTTTAAATGTTGGAAGCTTTTTTTCTGTGTGAACAGTTATCCCAAACCCTGCATATGTTTCACAAGAGAATCCAGAAAACAACTGTGTTAGTTTCTTACATCAGTAATAATAAAATATTGCAAACTGAGCAGCTGAAACAACATGAATTTTGTCTCACAGTTCTGGAGGTTAAAAGTCTTATTTCAAAGTGTCAGCAAAGTTGGTTCCTGCTAAGCCCTAGGAGGAAGATATTCTATGCCTCTTTCCTAGTGTTTTTTTTTCTTTCTTTCTTCTTCTTCTCCTGTCAGTCTTTGGCATTATTTTGCCTATAGATGCCCCATGGCATCTTCTTTAGCTCCATATTATTATTTTTCTAATGGAATTTATATATACAATGCATTTTTTAAAATTCTACAAGGTGTTTAAAACAAAATAATTGTTATAGCAATATATACCTTACATTGTTCAAGAGTTTCTTGTCAACAGAATAAGACAAGAAAAGAGAAATTATCAGTATGTATACTGAAAAAGCAGAGTCAAAGTTATTTGGAAGTGATAGGAAAATCTACCTCAAAAACATATGAAAATCAACTTAAAAACTATTAAGATTAGTGTGAAAGCTTAATAATGTCACCAAACACAAAGAAAATATTAAAACATTACACAATCACAGCCATTTATTCAGCCATGAATTTGCACACTGGCAGCACAGGCTTGCCTCAGCTGCGCAGTTCCGGTGTCAGCTGGGTTTCCAACAGCATCTGCCATCAGCTTTCAGGGCAGTTGGGGGCCTGCAATTCTTTTTTCTTTCATTTTTGATTAATTAATTAATTTAAAGTTTTCAACTACATTTGACATTCAATATTATGTTATATTTTATGGTTTCAGACATACAGTGTATTGGTTATATATTTATAGTTGACAGAGTGGGAGGATCTGGATAAAAGAAGGTGAAGAGATCAGCCAAAGAATATATATGCATAGCCCATGGACACAGACAACAGTGTGGTGAAGGCCAGGGGAGAGGGGGTGAATGCTGGGTAGAGAAGGGCAAAGTGGGGAAAATAGGAATGTCTATACTAGGGTTAACAGAAAAAAAAATGTAAAAAAGTAATCATGGCTTGTGGGGATGTAAATTATCACATAGGGAACATAGTCAATAAAATTGTAATAACTATGTATGGTGTCAGATGAGTTCTAGATTTACCAAGGCATCACTTTATAAATTTTATAAATTATCCTTTTATAGTTAGGATAAAATTCACTGTTTATGGCAGTAGCTATAAATAAGTTGGCTCTATTGAAGATCCTTAGAATTTGTAGGACTTAAATAATACATGAGTTTATATAATTAATATATCTGTAATAATAAAATAAAGTAAAAATAATCTAGAATTTTGGGAGTAGACTAATTTTGCAGAATAGTTTTATATGGAGTTACACCTGTAGTAAAAAAAAAGTAGTTAAAGATATCACCAATATCACCACTTATATCATATATACAAAAATCTATGCAGTTAAAACAGGTCAAAGAGGAGAAAGTATCAGAAGCAGTGATCTTTGAAAGATCAAGAAGGAAAAATGCAAATATGAATATAGATAAGAATAAAATAACTAGACAGATTGCTTGAAAAGGCATCGGATTTTATGCATCATTAAGTGAATATATTCATGACATAGTCAAACCATTAATCATGTATTAGGCAACAAAGAAGTTATCTTTAATTATCAAAAACAATAATTCTACAGACTGCTGTTTCTATCATATCCAGTTAGAATATGATATCCGAAAATGGATATCAATATTCTCAACTAAATTACCCAAACTTGAATACAAGGTCTGGCAGAATTAACACCATTGAGCATGGTCGGTAGAGTATGTGAATGTATCTCATGAGATGGACAACAATTTGAACATTTCACCTAAAATGTCATATGGTGTGCTTGAGTGTGATGTTGTTATGTTACAGAATTACATGCTTGTGATTTTGTAATAAGAGATTTTTATGTAATACAAAAGGTGTGTCATTTGTGTTGTACCCTTTGTGGATACATACACATAAATGCATATATATGAATAATGTTTACCTATAAATGGCCTAAATTATAAAAATATATTTTAAAAATGAGACTAATACATTGCTCTCATATCATTATAACTTCACTCAGAAGAAAGTTTTCATCATTAAATATAGAAGCATTAAAGCAAATTTCTTTTATATACCTTGAGAATTTAGAGAATACATAAATAAATCTAAGAATAAATAAATAAACACAGGAATGTGGAAAATTATTAGATAAACACTAGAAAGTGTTTACTAGTAAGGAAGCTTTACATAAGTAAAGAATACTCTGACTCAATTGTTATGATCAGTGACAAAATGTATAGCTCACAGAACATATGTTATACTCAGGGATCCAGTGATGGTCTTCACCCAACCCTTTTCTGTATGTTAGATTTCACCAAAGGCCAGCTCCACTTATATGTACAAAGGCCAAATCTTCTTACGTGGGCATACATTCCTAGGGATCCCTTCCAGACATAATGGCATCTAACTATGTATTCTTTGTGTCTCTTTTGGAGCATAGGAATAGTGATTCCAGAAACTTCCTAATATAGTTTTCCTTATATCACTTGACTATAGCCCCTCCTTCTTAGTAAACCAATCAATTAAAAAAAAAGAATGGAACAAAGATTACTGGCTTAGACTAATCAGGATTTAAAAGTTTCTGGACTAAGGCAGAAGTGCCTTCCCTAAAACATATGGATATTCAGAGGAGGCTGATCTTTAAACCACATAGAGATAGTATCTGCCAAAAGAAGAAAAAAATGATGACTATAACTAAAATCTACTTACTTGAAAAAAAAACCTGAATACACATAATTATAAGCATAAATCAAGTTTAATCAATTAAAATACTTAAATGAATAGTGTGGATGAGTGTATAACACAGGAGAGGTAAGGCATTAGAGTGGTATATAAGTTGAATAAAATGAATGGAATAGATGATTTTAAGAAAATCCTACTGTCAATTAGTACAAAGAAAAGGAGTATATTTAAACAACAACAAAAAAATACTTTCCAAAAGTATTTCTAAAACTGTGATTGACTATTGCAGATAAATGCTTTACCTGTTTAAGATTAAAGGAAAAAATGAGAGCATCCTGATTGCCTTCCAAAATCAGCATATCTTATATGAAAGCATTACATAGGTCTTTAAAAAGTGGAAAATTGTAAACCAATCTCACTTATGACTATGGATGAACCTAATCTACTAGGATTAGGTTTAGGGGAAATAACAGAAAATGCAAAATTAGAGTCACTTTAAGATAGAAGTTTATTTCTCATCTAAACGAAGTCCAAATATAGGCAAGTTGGAACTGGTATGCCAGTGCCAAAAACATCCCAGTTTCCTAGTCCTTTAGCATTAAAGGACTCTCCTAGTGGGAGGCTTCCTTTCCCAGTCATAGTCAAAGATGGCTGCTGGACCTCCAACCATAACAAAAAAGTTTCAGGAGGAAGGAAGAAAGTCAAAAAGTTCCAGATAGCCTAGTGAGATCCCTTAAGAAGATTTCCTAGAAGTCACACATAATACTTCCTGTAATGGATAAGCAGAATTTAGTTACTTGGTTAACATCTGGGTTCAAGAAAAGCTGAGCAGTAAAGTCATTTAGCTGAGCACTGTCACTTCTCAAAGATAACAAGGATCTTTAAGAAAGAAAGAATGGGAGTTTGTGCCATGTATGCAAAAATCCTTAGTAGGGAACTACCAAATCTAATCTGTAAATATATTAAAAGAAAATTAAAATGTGATCGAGTTGATTTTATTACCAAATGCAAAGAGAGTTTAATAGTTTGAAGTCTATTTGTAGCATTCATCACATCACAAAATCAAAGGAGAAAGATTATTATCTTTCTCCTATATTATTTGCAATAGTTTGCAAAAGATGATTCAGCAAAATGGACTCCTGAAGGAAAAAAAAAGTTCTAATTAAAACTACTACTTAACATGATAAAGCAAAGCTCTAAAAATAAATAAATGAGTGTTATATTTAAAGGAAAATTTTAGAGTAATTTATGTTTTATATTGAACAATTCAAAGATGTCTAATTTAACTAATATTATGCATTTATGTATCACTCCCCTGATTATGCTTTTTGATACTTTTGGATTTTCTTCTTACTATCAACATAAATAAAGGAATTATACAGGGGCTTGTGTGATTAGGACAAAAAGCACTTCACGGGATTCTTGCATATTCCTACCCAAAATCTGTAAAGGATTTCCTCTTCAATTAAGAATCACTGTTCAAGATAATATTTTTTAAAGGGGTGGGGGTAGGGAGAGCAATTATCATTACAAACATTAAAAGATTATTTCCCTCTGCAAAATTCCAAAAACAAACAAACAAAAAAGGAAACTAGAACTAGGATTGATGTATAAAGCAGATTGTTACCAAAACTTAAAGAAAATAGCATTATTTTTATATATTCACAATGAAAATAAATTGAAAAATAATTCCATGCACACTAACAATACAATAAATAAAATAAGAATAAACATAACAAAGTATATAGAAATTATAAGGAGAAAACTAAATTTTAATGAGACATTAAAGAATACTTAATATAAGGTGAAGGATATCATTTTCTTGGTTGAGAAATATTGCTGTGGTCTGAGTTCTTTTGCCCCCTCAAAACCCATATATTGAAGGCCATGCCCAAGGTGAGAGTTTTATGGGGTGGGGCTCTGGTTAAGTGATTAGCGCATAAAGCAGAGATCTTAATCAATGGGATTAGTGACTGTATAGAAGAAGCCACAGGAAGCACTGTTCCTAGATCTTCCTATCTATGGTATGAGGATACAGCCAGAAGACCACAACCCAGAACAGGGCCATTGTCTGACCATGCTGGCACTCTGATCTCAGAACTTCTGCCCTACAGAACTGTGAAAATAAATTTTTGCTCTTCATAAGCTATCCAGTTCATGGTATTTTGTTATATAAGCCCAGACAAAGACACTATTTAATGTTTTTATGTGTTCTTAGAAGCATCCTATTAAGGGGCAATAATTAAAATTTTCAGATAATAAGATAATAACAGATAATAACAAACTCTATGTGAAAGAGTACCCAGTAGACAACTTGAATTTGAGTCATCAGCAAAATTCTTTCTGAGAAGACATTCCAGCTGAGACCTGAATGACAAGGCAGCAGATATTCTAATATCTAGTTTAAGAATGTTCCTACTAAAGAAATACCAAGTAAAATTTTTTAAAATTCTCAGGTCAAAATATGTTGAGTTCAAAGAAATAAAGAAGATTAAGTTTTTATAGTAGTGTACAAGAGGGAAAGTTGTATGAATTATGAAAACTAAAAAGCAAGAAAATAAAAATGTCAAAAGAACAAAAAATGGAAAAATCAGATTTTGGTATGAAGAAGATATTAAAGTTATACACAAACTTTAAAATAGCTGTGATCAATATGATGAAAGATCCAGTGGGAAAAGTGGAAAACATTTAAAAACAAATGTAAAAATTCATCAGATAGAAACATTAAGAAAAAATCAAATGAAAAGCTAAAATCTAAACAAAAAACAACAGACTATTAGAGATGAGTAATTCCTTTAATTTGTTCATCGGTGAACTCAACACACCTGAAGGATAATCACTTAGAATAAAAATCCAAGAAGGATTTTGTATAGAAATTTATAAGTGATTCTCAAATTATATGGAATTTTTAAGAAAATAAAATAGCAGAACAATTTTGAGAAAATAGAGACAAAGAAACCTTAAAGTACATGATGTGAAGGTTTAGGATAAAGTCATCATAATGAAAACAGTGTTGTATTCATAAAATGATAGTCATATCCATCAATAGAACAGAATAGGGAGCCCATGAGTAGGCATGTGTATAGGCAATGAATTTTTGACAAAGTGCATTTGAAAAGTGAAAAGTTAACCAGTGAAGGAGAATAGTCATGTCAAAAAATGGAGCTGGAACATTTGCACATACATGTGCAAAAACGAAATTTAATTCATATCTCACGACACATAGAGAACTAACTGAAATGCATCATAGAACTTCTGCCGAAATCATAGGGAGAATGTTCATTACCTAATGTGTTAGACAAATATTTTTTGGCTAGGATACCATTCATATGACTCATCAGAGAAAAATGTCTCAATTGGAATTTATCGATACTAACAACTTCTACTTTTCAAATGATACTGTAAAGAAAATGACAGTCCACTATCTGGGAAAACATATTTTTAAATATGTATATTATAAAGGACTTTTAACCAGAATACATAAAGAACTCTTAAAATTTAGTAATAAGAAAACACGTGACACAATTTTTTAAAAAGGAGGAAGTGGAAGTTTAAAAGAATACTTCACCAAGAAATGATACATGAATACCAAATAAATACATTATAAATATGCTCAATATCATTAGATTTCAGTTAATGCAAACTAAAGCCACAGTACAATTTCCAAAATTAGAAAGAAAAATTGACAATACCAAGTGTTGGGGATGACCTGGAATAACTGGATTAGTCATATATTGCAGATGGGAATGCAAAATGGGAAAGCCACTTTAAAAATCGACAGGTAGTTTCTCACATGAAGCTATACATTTATCATACATATGCCGTATGATATATAATCATAGTCCTAGGTGATTAACTAACAGAAATTAAATTTATGTTCACACAAAGACCTGTGTGATATTGATAATAGCAGCTTTATTTGTTAGGGCTAACAACTGTGAAGAACTCAGATATCTATCATGGTTGAATGGATTAACCATTATGGCACATTCATACAGTAAAATCCTCAGTACTTTATGTGTCTAAAAACATTGTGCTAAAAATAGAAGCCTGGCATGAAACACTAGAGCATGATCGAGCTTGTATGATCACCTTCAGCAGTCCAAGCTACAGGACTGGAAACAGATCAGTGGTTTTCAGGCATTGGGGGTTGGGGAAGGAGAATAATAATAAAGAAATGCAAAGACAATTTTGAGTGATGGAATTCTGTATCTTCACTGCAGTGCTACACATCTGTATATTGCCATCAAAATTCATAGAACTGCACTCCCAAAAGCAAATTTTACTATATGTATTTCATACCTTATATACTTTATCTAAAAGAAACCTCAAAAAACAAAAAGCTGTCTTCTGCTTGTTCTAAAATGACATATGTCCTCTGGGCATCTGTGGCCCCAAATGCCAGGCTTACCCTCTGGATATTCATATTCTTTATTTTGACCTATTTTCTATATCATTTATACTCTTAGAAAGGTGTGTGCATATTTTGTCCCATTTTTTAGCTATCTGTGACTGCCATTATTGGAAGCTGAAGTTAGAATATGTTTGTTCTATATTCTTACAATAAGCTAAAAAACTATTTTAGGCACATCCAAAACAATGCCTTTAGCCAAAACAAAATATATAAAAAGAAAATAAATAAGAGACTTAGGGAGTTATTTATATGAGGTTTTCTACACTCACATCTCTGGCTTGTTGTATTGAATATATGATTAAAATAAAACCAAGTTATTGCTATCTCAGAAGTCTGATGGGATCTACCCGCTCATGTGAGCAGAACGGTAAGATTCCAAAAATAAGCACACCTGCAAATCAATTAGCAGTGGCAGCTGTTACCAGAAGATGACTCCGCATGTGACAAAAAATGCATGTGTTCTTTGAGCTGTTGATTTTGCCACTTAGAATGCTTTATGTTATTTTTGTTATAAAAGCCAAGAATATGTAAAAGAAATTCTGTAATCAAGTATTATATTTGTATTACATTTTCTTTCATAAATATATAATTGCTCTCCTCTTTGTATTCATAAATAAAAGAAGTGTTCATTGAAGGCCTCTCTATGTCATGTAGCGTGGACCTAGAAAGAAAAAGATTTTACAAAAAAGTTAAATGTTCCTCCCCTCAGGAGCTTAAAGAATCCTGTGAGAAAACATCCAAGCCCCCAAATAATTCTAACACAATGTGAAAAGCGATGTGGTAGAGATGAGAACAATACACTGTAAGAGCTTTGCTTAAAATGCTGACATAAAATACAAGTACTTTGTGAAACCTTCACCAGGAACACTTTCTTTCCGGGCAGAGAACCACCTCTGTCAGTTATCCCCTGAGGCACTTCCATGGAAGAGACCCTGCCCCGAAGGGATCACCTAGGACTACAAAGAAGCTTGTGCTGCTCAGCCAGTAAAGTCCTTCCTACCCCTTCAACAAATCTTGTTAAATGCTTCTGGTTTCACCAAACCCAATGTTTACATGCTATGCTTAAAAATAATTTCTAATGTAACTATTGACCATCCAAGTCTAGTTACTCTGTTGGCTATGGTCTGAAGAGAGAGACTGTAATAACTTGCAGTCAGGGTAGAAACACTGTGGAATCAAACATCCTTACTAGCTTCTGCTGGTTTATTTTTTGTCTGTGGGCATAAACACTGACTCGGGCCAGTGGTGTGCTGGAGCACACCAGCATGTGAGCATTGATTGTGCATTTTCCACCCTGGACATTTTAGAAAGACACAAGTTTTTAAAAGTTGAGAAAAGAATGTTAGGGGTGTTAAAACTCTGAAATTTCTTCAGCAACATATAATCTACTTTAAACGCAGAGTGCCCATTATCAACATATAGCCTAAGTGAACTTAAAGACACTAAAATAGTTCTTTCAAATTGTATTTTTTTTCCAGAAAACATTTACATATCACTTACAGTGGCCATAAGTAAGAAAAATGGGCAGATTATTTCATGACATTCAAAGTAGTTTCAACTTTGAAATAAGGTGAGTAAGCTCTATAAAAATAACTATATTTGAAAGTCAATTTAAAAAATCTATATATGTGTGTACTTACATAGTTATATAGAAATTAAACTTTATAGAGTGAACTTTGAATGATCATTATTATCTCTGGACAACTTCTAGGAGTCCAGGCAACACAGAGAACCCTTTATAGGAAAGGTCTGCAAAACAGGCTGTTGGCCAAACCGTGCCTGGGCCTGTTTCTGTATTGCTCCCAATTAAAAATTGTAGAAATATTTTAAGGGATTATTTTAAAAAGCCAAAAGAAAACAAAGAAGAACATGTGACAGAGACTACATGTGACTTGACAAACCTAAAGTATTTACTCTCTGGTCCTTTGTAGAAAAAACTTGTCACTCTCTGCTTTAGGGCAAGGATAGTAAAAGGCAGGCAATTACAACCAGGCAAGACAAGTTTCTGCCGCAATATCGAGGACTTCAGGGTATAACTGAGCCATTGTAGGTGTTTGGTAAAGAGATATATTTACTTAAACCTAGCCTTTTTCTGAGAGGTAATACTTTTGCAGCTTTACTAAATCAATTAGCTTTAGGTCAGTTACTAAGCCTTTGCTTTCCTCATAATATCTAAAAGTTGAATAATCAATTTGACTTATACCAATCAATTTAAAAGAAAGCTTGTCTATTCACTCAAACAGACCTGAAAATAAACAGCTGTATATTGAGGTCTGTCTGGAAAAAGTCCAGCATTGTTAATATAATGAGAACAGTTTATGTGACGTCTATGTAGCCAAGGAGAGTGATACCTGGCAACCAAAGAGAGTGGACTGGAATGCACATGTGGGAATAATGACAACTTCACTGTACTAGTCAGTGGGGGTGGTAGACGTCATTGAGTGAGCATGCGTACGGTGTGGCCGTCGCATTCAAAATGACTGAGCAAGTACACTAACAAATCTGCATCAAATTTTACATTAAGCTTGAACATTCCTCTGTGGAAACTGTTTGGGTGATTCAGAAGGCTGCAGCTATGGGCAACTGATGATTGGCAGCTTCATCACAGTAACACTCCCATTCCTGCATCACCTCTGGTGCAGAGTTCTTCAGCGAAACATCAAATCATCCAGATGACTCAACTCCCCTACAGCCCAAATTTGGCACCCTGTGACTTCTGGATTCTTCCCAAACTAAAATTATCTTTGAAAGGGAAGAGACTTCAGACCATCAATGAGATTCAAGAAAATGCAATGGAGCAGCTGAGAGTGACTGGGAGAACTGTGTGAGGTCCCAACGTGCCTACATTGCAGGGGACTGAGGTGTCATTGTCCTATGTACAATGTTTCTGGTAGCTTATATCTTCTTCAGTAAATGTCTCTATTTTTCATCTTATATGACTGTATACCTTCTAGAAAGACATTGTATTTGCAGGAGGCATCTTCTATAAATTTGCTCTTGAAGGAATAAAGTAAGCTAACTAAAACAGCTAGGGTTCGAGTTTTGTTTCACCATCTACTGTTTGTATGACCTTGGGCAACATACTATGCAGTTTTTGTCCTTCAGTTATTTTCCTCATCTTTATAAAATGGAACAAAATAAAATCTATAGTAATTGGTTTGTAACCAGAATTAAGTAATATTATGACAACAAAATACAGTCACAGATGAAGTTCTCAGTAACTGCAATTATAGTAAATAAAGGTATTCCTAAACTAGTTTTCATTTTTACTTATTAATACCTTGAGGTCTGTCTCATTTGGTTGATAGAACTAGTTAGCTAGCTATATGTACAAGTGTTCCTGGATAAGGAATATTTTTCTTTGTCTATTTGCAATTTAATATATATTTTTTTTAATTTCAGGATATAACTACTTTTGATTCTCAGTGAAATAATACACAGGACTTTTAGAACTAGCACTTGAATTTGATAAGTTATACATTTGAGGAGTCAACCATTAAAACAATACCTCTCTTTGAAGAATTAAGACAAGACTAACACGTTTGGCCTTCATTCCATAATGCCAGACAATGTGAAATTTGCGACGACTTAATATATTTCTCCCTCCCTATGATGTTTGGATATCCATGGTTTCCTTTTGTGATATGACTAAAATGCTTAAATTGTTTGACTTAAATGATCTCTAAAGCCTCTGACAATGCATGAATACCAGAGACTAAGACACCATTATCAACCTTTCAGAACTTTCCAAATAACTTAATGTCTAAGAAACTTAGATCCGAAAAGTAAGTTAGTCTGAAGAAGTCCATTTATCTCAGATACTGTTCCCCAGTATGACTCACTCACGAGAGAATTAATGAGTCCCAAGTACTACAGGCAATGTCACCTTGTAACAAATGACCATAATTGAACCTTAGGGAAAACTTCAGAAAGAAGCATGTCCTTGCTTGGCCTGAGTCTGCAACTGAAGGGAAGCAAGAGCACAAGTCCCTTTGGGCATACAGGTAGAGTAAACATCAGTCCAGAGTAAAGGGTTATAGATTCCTGAATTTCTGTGGAGTTTTGAACATTTGAAATGAGAAACCTGTCAGGTGATGTAGAGTATTCTGAATTTCAAACTCTATTAGATTAGGGGAGCACAGTAATAAGGAGTTTTCAGTTCAGCGGTGCAAGGCAGCACCACGTGTCTTGGATTCTGTTAACAAAAGTGATTTAGTTAGCTAGACTGTTCCCTCGGATAAAGTTTTAGTTGTCCCTTTTGGAGTTAAAAATAAAAATAATGTCATAATCTCTCTCACTGAGGTATTCTTTGGTAGACTTTTCTGGTGAAGTTACAATAAACCCATATGGATGAAATAAACAAGTTTCTCATTCAGATCCCCTGTGTATAATCCACATCAACCTAATGTTTCCAATTGACTTAAAATAAAAGTCAGATGCTTGAAATCTATTACCATGGGAAGAAGAAAAATGGGAAAAGCTTACAGAATGTACAGAAGACACAAGAAAGCATATAAAATCACATACTACATTTTCACACTTTTTGACAACTTGTGGTCAAATAATATCTTAATTCTGTGTGTTGAAATCTAGTGGTTAAAGCAATATGACTTAGACTGCATGTATACCCGGGGGAAAATAAACACAATTTGATTATATATCCAGCCTTCATTTGCTCAGAAATAACAGAGATTTAAAGATAGTATCATAAGAAAGAGTTTGAAAACAGAAAGAGACTTAGAGATGATTTATTCCAACTCCAGTTCATTACAATAAAGAAATCAGGGACAGAGCCCTAAGTAATTCTGGTTTGCCCGAAGTTTATCTTAAAGATATTTTTTTATTTTTTAAACAAATGTAATAGTTATAAAATTTTAATAAAGAGGTAGGTATTTGCTTTTGGTTCAAAAGTATTTTATAATTTTACCTTAACTTTGAAATGTGGTATATGAACTTTGCATTATTTTGCATTTATTTAGTAAATACAGTTATTTGCAGTGTTTGAGTAAAATAATTAATATTGATAACAATTAAAATTTATATTTTATCAGTTTATATACTAGTCAGATTGGGGAGGCTTTTTGTTTGTTTGTTTTGAGTATGCAAATTCCAGAAACATATATTGGATTGGCCAAAAAGTTAATTTTTTTTTAAATGGCTCTACTAGCGCTTAGTTGTCTTTAATTTCATTTGAAACAATTTTGTTAGATTGTATTGTGATAGTTGTCATACCAGCATACATTAAAAAATATTACCAAAATTGGTGAATTTTTGTGTAACCATTTTAGTATTGGTGACAGAGGAAAATATGCACCATTTTCAGCATATTATGCTTTATTATTTCCAGAAAGTTAAAAATGCAACTGAAACACAATAAAACATTAGTGCAATGTATGAAGAAGGGTCTGTGACTGATTGAAAGTGTCAAAGTGGTTTGTGAAGTTTTGTGCTGGAGATTTCTCTCTGGACCATGCTCCAGGATCACCGACTGAAGTTGATAGTTAGACAAATCAAGACATTAATTGAGAACAATTAACATTTTACCACACAGGAAGTAGTTGACATATTCAAAATATCCAGCTTAATAAAGACATTGGTGAACATAAAAATGTATGTCTTTTTTTACAAAAAAATAAAAATAAAAACATGTGGACTTTTTAGCCAACCCAATAAATTATTTTTATATAAGTTATTATCTTTGTTATTTGTTATTCTATTGAATCTTTAAAATATACATGTATATTGAAGACATATATTCTGGGTTATATTAGAATATTCTTATTTAACCAGTGCTTTTGGAAAGTATTTATCAACTATAAAAGGAGTCTCAGATAATTAATAAGCTGGACTTTATTGAAATTAAAACCATCTGAACTGAGAAAGATAGTGGCATGAGAATGAGAAGGGAAGCCACAGAGCAGTAGAAAATATTCGCAAAGGGGAGTTCTGATTAAAAACTGTCATCCAAGCTATACAAAGAACACTCAAAACTTAATAAGAAAACAAACAACCTGATTAAAAAACAATACGCCAAATACTTTATCAGACACCTAACCAAAGAAGATATGCAAATGGAGAATAAGCGTATGAAAAGACCTCCTATATCATGTGTCATGAGAGAAATGCTAATTAAAGCAATTAATTAACACTATTAGAATGGCTAAAACTCAGAACACTGAAAATGTTAAATGAAGGCAAGGACTTGGAGTAATACAAAAAGTCATTTATTGCTTTTGGAGATGCAAAATATTAGATACTTGAAAGACACTGTGGCTTTTTCTTACAAAACTAACATACATTTACCACACACTTGAGCACACCCAGAGGTGCTGAAAATTTACATCTACACGAAATCTTCACACACATATTTATAGTAGCTTTATTCATCATACTCATAGTTGCCAAAACTTGGAAGCCACCAAGGTGTCCTTCAGTAAGTAAATGGATAAATAAACGTTGGTACATCCAGATAATGGAATATTATTTAACACTAAAAAGTAATGAGCAATGAAATGATGAAAAGACACAGGAGAACCTTAAATGCATGTTAATAAGTGAAAGAACTGAATAAAAAGGCTACAGACTGTATGATTCCAACTACATGACTTTCTAATAAAAGCAACTGGGAACACAGTAAAAAGGTCAGTTGTTGCTAGGGGTTGGGTGGGGGGGCGCTGAGGGATGAATAAGTAGAGTACAAAGATTTTTAGGGCAGTGAAAAGCCATATGATGGATACATTTCAACATATATATTTGCACAAACCCATAAAATGTACACCAGGAATGAGCCCTGAGACAAACTATAGAACCTGGATAATTGTGATGGGTCAGTGCAGGTCCATCCATTGTAACTGATGTACCAGACCAGTAGGGATGTGGGTCATGAGTGAGGCCATGCATGTGTGGGACAGGAAGTGAATGAGATGTTTCAAAAATGGAGAGACTTTTCCTTCTACTTTGTGATGAAACTAAAACTGCTTTAAAAAACCAAAGTCTTAATTCAAAAAGTCTCCTCTAAATCTTCTAGATTTTTTAAAAATAATATTTTTGTTCCAGATAATGAAGAATAACCAGAATCTCTTCCAAGTTGTCAATATAAACTATTATTTACATTGTTAGTGACTGAAATGCTTGGGTAACAAAAATGGCTTCTCAGGTTTATTTTCCAACATCAGTTATCCAAAATACAAACTGAGAGATTATTTTATCCGTATTATTTTATTCACATATCATCCACAATATGCTTGGGATATTATCATGCAGCACCTGCTCTAGAATTTAGATCACTCTTTCTTACAAATACATAAATCATTTAAAGTAATATTTAGAGATCAAGTTTATAGACCAGTGTAATAGGGACCGTTTAGTGTTCATAGAAGTTTGAAATTAAGTAAAATAGGAATGCCAATGATTTTTCTGTTTTTCATAGAAATTTTATAATATTATTTTGCTTACTTCAACATATAAGGAGAATGTGTATTCTAGTGGATGGATACATCAGCACATGAAGGAAAAATGGTTAATACATATTGTGTTTTGTATTAGGAATCTAGATTTTATTTTATTATGTGTTTTATGTATATTCATTTATACATTTATTTTGCAGATAATATAACATAGTGATGTTTATTCGAAGGAATGTTTTCAATTTTCAGTCCAGTAGTTGTCAGTCCAATAGTCCTAATATCTGCTTTTTTATTACCCTTTTAAATAGTTCTCTGGGAAACAATACTGCTTTAGGCCCAATCCAAAGCTTATTTTGCTCTGTTTAACTAATATTCCAAAGGTTCAGGCATAAGACAGGCAAGGCAGAAGAACCTAAAATGTTAGAGCTATAGAATCAAGGATTTATATACTATATCACTTGTATATATTATGGAAACTGTGATAGTTTTATGTAATTATTTATTTGTTTGCTCTTAAAAGTTCTCAAAAATCACTCATATCCTCTTAGCACAACTTCCTAGATGATTTTCTTTTGTGATATTGAGTATTTTCTGCCAAAGTTTGTGTCAGCATTATTCATACAGCCAAAAAACTGGAAACAACCAAAATATTTAACTGATTAATGGATAAACAATACATGATATATCCATCTGATGAAATATTATTTAGCCATAAAAAGTATGAGTTATTGGTCCATGTTACCTCAAGATGAAACTTGAAAACATTACACTGTTTGGAAGAAACCAGTCTCAAAAGCCCACTTTTATAATTGATTCTTTTTATATGAAATATTCAGAGTAAACAAAAACCGATTAGTAGTAGCCTGGGTTGGAGGTGGGCTGAGGAACTGCTGCCAAATGGTATATGGGTTTTGGGGGAGTAATGAAAATGTTCTAGAATTTACACAGCTCTGTGATTATACTACTACAATCCATTGAATTGTACACTTTAAATGGTTGAATTGTATGGCATGTGAGGTACATCTTAAATAAGCTATTTAAAAAATGAAGCCTGAGAAATTTAAAATATACAAACAGTTTGATGTTTAAGTATTTATAAGAAACAGAATAAAAACCAAGCTTAGCACAAAGATTATCTCTGTGAAGTTTTAAAATACCTGTTGAAAAATAAAAATTGAGGTCAACTATCCAAGTTTTTTGTATTCTAGATAAACATTATTTATAAAATTCAGTATTTTTTTATTTTCACAGAAAATAAATAAAAATACAATTCAAAAAATAAATGTTGAGTCCCTAAGTATACTAGGCATAGTGATGATTTTTAATTTTAGTAGCTTTGATTAGATGAAATTGATCTGCTAAATATAAATATTGGTACACAAGTTTATAATATTATTTTTAATTTTATTTTAGAGACTTGCCAAAACTAGTTCAATAATCTTATAAATTGCAACTTGCACACCTTTCCATGAAAGTAGTTGACCTGGTCTGTTCTTAAATTCAAACAAGGTCAGTTCTATTAAGAATTATTGCTTATACAAGAGAGGAGCAGAAAGTAATAAGGCATCCCTCTTACATGCTTTGAATACTTTTAATATTTGTCAGGAAATATATAATACAATATTATCTATATGCTAAAGAAAAAAATAAATATATTTTATTGATTATGCTGTTACAGTTATCCTATTTTCTCCCCTTTATTCCTATCTGCCCTGCACTCCCCTTCACCCACATTTACCCCCTTTTAGTTCACGCCCATGGGTTGCGCATATAAGTTCTTTGGCTTACCTATTTCCTATATTGTTCTTAACCTCCCCCTGTCTATTTTGTACTGACCATTTATGCTTTTTATTCCTTGTACCTTTTCCCCCATGCTCCACCCTATCCCTCCTCACTGATAACCCTCCACATGTGATCTCCATTTCTGTGATTCTGTTCCTGTTCTAGTTGTTTCCTTAGTTTGTTTTAGTTTTGTTTGTTTTAGGTTCAGTTGTTGATAGTTGTGAGTTTGTTGTCACTTTAATGTTCATATTTTTGATAATCTTCTTTTTCTTATATAAGTCCCTTCAACATTTCATATAATAGAGGCTTGGTGATGATGAACTCCTTTAACTTGACCTTATCTGGGAAGCACTTTATCTGTCCTTCCATTCTACATGATAGTTTTGCTGGATAGAGTAATCTCGGATGTAGGTCCTTGCCTTTCATGCCTTCAAATACTTCTTTCCAGTCCCTTCTTGCCTGTAAGGTGTTTTTTGAGAAATCAGCTGCCAGTCTTATGGAAACTACTTTGTAGGTAACTGTTGCATTTTCTCTTGCTGCTTTTAAGATTCTCTCCTTATCTTTAATCTTGTGTAATGTAATTATGCTATGCCTTGGTGTGTGCTTCCTTGGGTCCAGCTTTTTTGGGACTCTCTGAGCTTCCTGGACTTCCTGGAAGTCTATTTCCTTTGCCAGATTAGGGAAGTTCTCCTTCATTATTTGTTCAAATAAGTTTTCAATTTATGGCTCTTCCTCTTCTCTCTCTGGCACCCCTATGATTTGGATGTTGAAATGTTTAAAGTTGGCCTGAAGATTCCTAAACCTCTCCTCATTTTTTTTTTTTTTTGAATTCTTGTTTCTTAATTCTGTTCTGGTTGAACATTTATTTCTTCCTTCTGCTCCAAATTGTTGATTTCAGTCCTGGTTTCCTTCCCTTTACTATTGGTTCCCTGTACATTTCTCTTCATTTCAATTTGTATATCCTTCACTTTTCCCTCCATTTTGCAACCATACTTAACCATTTCCGTGAGCATCCTGATTATCAGTGTTTTGAACTCTGCATCTCATAGGCTGGCTATCTCTTCATCACTTAGTTCTATTTTCAAAACTTTGATCTGTTCTTTCATTAGGGACATATTTTTTTTTCTTGTTGAAGTTGTTAAGTTATAAGGGGTGGAGCCTTAGGTGTTCACCAAGGTGGGGCAACCCTCTTTTCTGCATTCTGGTGCTGTATGTGGGGGATGGGTCTGAGAGGAAACAATGCCACTTTCTTGGCTTTCACACTACTGTCAGTCACTAACCCTGCTACCCACAAGCAAATTGGGCCATTCTAGTGCTGACTCCTAGGTAGGTGGGATTGTGTACTTTCTGGGACCCTGTGGGTCTCTCCAATGAACTCTCCTGTGAGACTGGGAGCTTCTCTGCCACCACAACCCCCACAGGTTTTTACCACTAGTGGTTTTGAGGCTTTATTCCCCTGCACCAGAACCATGGGTCGTGTTGTCTGTCTCGCTCCCCAGTTGCTCCTCCCTGTTTATCTCACACAAATGTGGGACTACCTGGTCCACCAGCTGCTGCCTTGCTATGCATTTTCTCTGCCCTGACTGCCCGTCTCCAGCCCTCTTACCTGTCTGAATGAATATTTCTTCTTTTACTCCTAGGTTGTCAGACTTCCATACAGTTGGATTTTCTGGATGTTCTGGCTATGTTTTGTTTTAAAATTTGTTGTTGTCCTTCTTTTGGTTGTGCAAGGAAGCACAGTGTATCTACTTATGCCTCTATCTTGGCTGAAAGTGTGTGTGTGTATATATCTATATCTACATATATAGATACAGGTGCACAAAAATTTTTTGACAAAAGCTTTAATCTTTCCTTCTGCAATGGAGACCATGAATATGTACAAAAGTAGATGAGTAAAAATTATGTTGTTTTCTCTTATCTGCATTATAGCTGAAATATTAAAAAGTAAGAAAAAATACTTCGTAATTATATTTTATTTACATAGTAAATTTAAATTACAAGAATATAAAGAAGTAAATGTGGAGTGTATCATTTGTTGTAGACTAAATAATGGCCCCCAAGGATATTAGGTTTTAATACATAGAGCCTGTGAATGTTATCTCATTTGGAAAAGTTGTCTTTGCAGATGTGACTAAGGATCTTTTTAAAAATATTTTTAAAGATTTTATTTATTTATTTCTAGAGAGAAGGAGGAGAGGGAGAAAAAGAGGGAGAGAAACATCAATGTGTGAGAGAAACATCCATCGGTTGTCTCTTGCACGTGCCCCAGCCAGGGACAGGGCTGCAACCCAGTCATGCCCTGATGGGAAATCATACCAGTGACCTGTTGCTCTGTGGAATGATGCTCAACCAAATGAGCCATGCTGGTCAGGGCTTAATTTTTATTTATTGATTTGAGAGAGACAGGGAGAGTGAGAGAATTGTCAATTTGATGTTCCACTTATTTGGGCATTCATTGGTTGATTCTTATATGTGCCCTGACTGGGAATGGAACCCATAACATTGACATACAAGGATGACACTTGAATCAATTGAGCTAGCCATTGTGGCCAGAGCTAAGTTAAAGATATTGAGATGAGGGGGTCATCCTGGATTGTCTAGGAGGGTGCTAATCAGCAGTATTATTTAAAAAAGGATGCAGAGGGAGTTTTGACACAAGTGAAAGAGGAATAGGCAGTGTGATCATGGAGGGGGAGAGTGGAGAGATGCAGCCATAAACCAAAGAACACTGGCTGCCACCAGAAATTGGATGAAGTAAGGAATGGGTCCTCCCCTACTGCTTCCAAAAAGAATACAGTCTTACCAACACCTTGATTTTAACTTCTGTCCTCCAGAACTCTGAAAGAATAAATTTATCTTGGGTCACCAAGTCTGTTGTTTCATTGCAGCAACCACAAGAAACTAATATACCATTCGTAACTTATCATTCCTTGAATGATAAATGTTTTAGATACTTTCTTGCTTGGAGAGAGTAATTCAAATAGATGATTTTAAGAAATACTTTAGGATCATAGTCTCCAAATTGAAAGCAGTCTCTAGTGCCACACAGTGCCAAATCAATATCCAGTCTTAATTTCGGTTTGTCTTAGACCTTCAACTTGAGTACCTCCAGCAACAAAGAATTTATACTCCTGAGTTCATATGTTCTATCATTAGACTGTTCTGCTTACCAAAAAGGAGGAACTTTTTTTTTAAATCTGAGCTGAAACTTTCTTTGTAGTTTTTCACTGAGTTAATTATTTGGAGACATTTAGCATGTTTAATTATTTTTTCCAATTTATGGCTTTTCAAAGAAAATTTTAAAAGCTTACATATTTCCATTTTTAAGACTATTTGCAGTTAATTATCAATTTATCATTTGATATGAACATCCAACCCAGTTATTTTTAAAGTGCCTTTCCTAGGCCTGCAATATCATCATCACCTGGAAATTCATTAGAAAAGCAAATTCTTAGGCCCCAATCTCAGACCTGCTCAATGGGAGGCTAATGGGCACACACAGCAATAGGTTTTAACAAGACCTCCATTGAACTTTGATACTTGGTAAAGTTTGAGAGCCATTTACTCTATCTATCCTTCAATACTAGCTTTATTATAACTAAGTCTTAAAATAATCCAAATTATTATTTTTCTGGGTAAAAGTAGATATTATTCAAGGTCTTATGTCATGTTTTTGTAGATTCATTTTTTAAAAATGTAACAGTCTTAAAACGACATCACCAAAATCCTGTGTTATTCATTTACATTAAACTTCAATTGGCTTTCAGTGTGTAGTTTTAGAGTATATTTAAATGCATGAAATTCTCCATCCAGGAAAACATCCCCGTCTGTTCATAAAGGTAATGATCAAGTCAATTAGCAACACAGAAAGGGGTATTTCAAAAATTTTAGTGTGGGTAGCAGGTGTACCAATATTATCACATCCATATTAACTTAGACACTTAGTGGGTTAATGAACTGACAGCTGTGAAATTTGTAGTGATAATCTGATCATACTCACGTCAGAAGAGGAATGTGTTACCTAGAGGAAAAGTCAGCCCAGCCAATATGGTTTTAGTGTGTGTGTGTATGTGAGTGAGATATAATCATATTCTATTGTTGAATATCATTAATAAGCATTTCTAACTCACTTCCAGACTTGTTGGCACCAGGAATAAGGCAGAAAATAAAATGAGCATAAATCCTTACCCTTATAAATCTTGTGTTCTAGTAGAACGAATATCAATACTTACATTTATTAAGCACATTGTATGTGTCAGATATAGTTCTATGCACCTTAGAACCTATGGGGAGAGTACTGTTATTACCTCCTTTAGCAAATCAAGTAACAGGTGCGAAGAGATGAATTCATTTCTCAGCTAGTAATTGGTGAAGCTATGGATAAAACTCACTAGGGGTATGAAGATCATATTCTTAGCCAAAGTATTTTATTGCTTTATAATTTAGACCTTTAAAAAACCTTGGTTGCATAAATGGAAGTATGATGGCTACAGAATTATGAAAAGTTGAAAATGAAAATTAACAATAAAATTTGTCATTATATAATGAAGCCTCAGATTAAAAATCTTTTACCTTAGTTTTCTTAACAACCATCCAGTATGGATCACTTCCAGGTAGAAAATCTTAAAATAGTGACCTACCCAGCCAAGTTCATAAATGCTCTGTTTCAAAGTTTGGCAGACTGCCTTTCAATTGGGCATAGGAGACACAAGAATAAGGGATTCTCTACCACTGGCTAGCTGAATGATGCAAAAAAATCTACCATCAGCAGATATTCTTTTGATTAGTCTTTGTCATATATTAAAATTACAGCTTTCTTTTTAGAAAAACACTAGTCTGTTCAAAACACATTGTAGTTTCTTTAAGTTTTTATTTTATTTCTAGTAAGGGATCTAGTAAGAAATCCTATGGATAGCTTTTTTGAAAGAACTTCATACTTAGAAGGGGAATGCCCTAAAAGACTAAGTCATAAAAACAGATAATTCCAAAGCAAAGTACCTAAATATTTCTTGAACCTAATTTAATTGAGCAAACCCTAGGTTTTAGCAACAAAGAATGTTAAGATAATGATTAATGGCTAACGATTCTCAAAGGAAATGTGGACAATTAAGAGGACAGAGATAAGGGAGGAACTACAGTCTGCAAAATTAATCCTATACACCCTTCCGGAGGACCTCTGATGCTGAGGCTGATTCTCTTCTACATCCTCATTTGACTCAACAATGTCAGTGTTCAGTTTCAAGATTAAAAGATATATTTTGTCCTACTAGCATCCAGACAAAGCAAGAAAAAACTGGAAAAGAGACACTTGAAAACTTCCCAGAAGTACATGAGGCTGATTTAGAGAGGTGGGTGGATAAGGATGAGTTCCTAAATGTTAAATAAAAGATTCAGTTTAATGGGGAGAAAAATGAAAACACTAAGCTCCTTACTCCACCCCCTCAGCAGTTGTTGCTGGTCTCTAGACAACACGAAGAACATACAGAGGTACCCTGGCCATGTGTCTCATTTCATTGGAGCATCATTCTGTGAATTGAAATGTTGCCAGTTTGATTCTTAGTCAGGGCACAGGCCTAGGTTGTGGGTTCAAGCCCTGGTTGGGGCAAGTACAAGGGAACAATAGTGGTTGTTTCTCTCTCACATCAATGTTTTTCTTTCTCTCTAAAATCAATCAATACATTTTTCTTAAGTATGAACAAACTTGAGCCACATGTATCTGTGAACATCCTTATTTATTTTGGGCCCCCAAGTTGGTAACATTGGTATCTTGAGCTCTCTATTTCAAAGCAAATATCGACTAAATTTAAGCTTTGCTCATTCCATTTTAAACATTTGATTCACCCTGCCTCAAGTAGCCTCCCTAATATCACCACTCTAAGCAACAACCCCCTTCTCTACTTCTTATAATACTTATCTCTTTGAGGCAGTCCATCATAGTTGAGCAGCTTATCTCTCAGGCACAGTGTCATACAGACATGTCTCCTCATTTATTCTCTGTCCCTGATCTTATTCCTCTTTCCTCACTATGTTGTGTACCAGCCCAGCACATCTTATCTTCCACAGACAACTACTGTGATTTTCTGTTTGTTGGTGCTCCTTCGTTCCACCGCAGCACCATAGTTCAGTTTTTTGTTCCCGTTGCACTTCCCTAGTAGTGCCTTACGATCATCTTACACACGACAAATACTGAACAAATGAACAAACTCCTTTACCTATGGCTACTGAGGGAAACTAGAGAGCCTTCAGAGACAAAGAAAGCAAATGTGGGTGAGGATCCTCGCTGCCCTCACCCCTCAGAGAGGGAGTGCTGGCAACCTGATCGTGGGCAGCCATTTGTTGCTCCGCAAGCATCCATTCAGGTCCTTCTCGGGCAGCAGTTCTCTGTCTGGTATGAGAAGAAATGTCCTAACAACACTGAGCCCCTGAGGGGACAGGAAGCCAAAGGCAATTTTTTCCTATTTCACATTGTTATGAGAGCCTGACCTGTGTTTTAGTTAAAGTTTTTAGTTCTTAGTATCCATGGCAAAGGAGGGGAAGGAGAAAAAAGCCTGTTTTTAGAGAAAACACTAAAAATCTTCAGTAAGCCTCAATGCCCCTAAATGCAAAAATAAGTAAAAGTATAGAATAGTTTCTTAAAATCTGTACTTTAGTACCAGTATTTATGTAGGCCTTAATCCCCTTCTCAGAGAGTTTTCACAAAGTCTAAAGTCTAAAAGTTGTAACTACTCTGGAGTAGGAATCTGATTAAGTAAGTTCAATGGGTCAGACATGAATAAACACCACTGTCTCTTAAAACACATGGAGCCCCTGTTTATTTTCAAAGCATTTTAAGGTTGCAGTGCAAATATAGGCAAGAAAACAAGTTATATCAAATTGTTTCTTAGGCAACTCTCAAGTTATAATTAATTTATAATCTCATTTTGAAAACAACTTAAAAATAATAAAATGTCTGTCTGCAATCACTGGACTTTTGTTTAGAGAATCTCAAATTTGGCTCTTTAGATATATTGAGCTGGATAACTCTTTGTTGTGGACAGCTATCTCATGCAGAATGATATTCACTGGCCTCTAGATTCTAGTAACATCCCTTCAGTTGTGAGGATTAGAAATGTCTCAAGTCATTGTCTAACTCACCTGATGGAGACCCAGTAGACTTTGGGTTTTATTTTTTAAATTTTTATTTATTGATTGATTTTGAGGGAGGGAGGGACAGAGAGAAAAACATCAGTGTGTTGTTCTACTTATTTATGAATTCATTGGTTGATTCTTATATGTGCCCTGACTGGGGATTGAACCCACAACCTTGGCATGTGGGAATGACACTCCAGCCAACTGAACTACCAGGCCAGGGCTAGACTTTGGGTTTTAAAGTAGAGAAGGTATTGGCTGTCATCTAACCCTAAGAAGCCGAATGGGGATAGGGAAGACCAGAACCTATATATGTCTGTGAGCCTGTGTACGTCTAAGTCTAGGGGGAAGTTAATTTTCCACGACTCTCACAACATTCTGCACTTAATTATTCCCACGTATTCCTCTTGAATAACACTGTGCCTGATAGAGAAACCATCCCCTCACAATAGAACTTTATTGACCAGAGAATATATTAAAATTACAAATTGATTTGAAATAAAAAATTAAAGAAAAATTAACATAGCTTGATTTATTATTGAGTGTCATACTTTATTACTGGTATAAAATTTCTGCTTGGATTAGATTAAATGGCATTGATTTGATGGTTCTGATTGAGTCTGACCATTATTTGGAATAGAATACTTTTTAAATTACCTTTCGTAAAATGAGGAATACGAAGAATATTTTTTTTTTTAAATATGTTTATTGATTATGCTATTACAGTTGTCCCATTTCCCCCCCCACTCCACTCCATCCTGCCCACCCCCCTCCCTCCCACATTCCCCCCCCATAGTTCATGTCCATGGGTCATACTTATAAGTTCTTTGGCTTCTACATTTCCTACACTATTTTTACCCTCCCCCTGTCTATTTTCCACCTATCATCTATGCTACTTATTCTCTGTACCTTTACCCCCCTCTCCCTCTCCCACTCCCTTATTGACAACCCTCATGTTCTAGTTGTTTGCCTAGTTTGCTCTCCTTTTTGTTTTATGTGTGGTCGTTAATAACTGTGAGTTTGCTGTCATTTTTACTGTTCCTATTTTTGATCTTTTTCTTAGGTAACTCCCTTTAACATTTCATATAATAAGGGCTTGGTGATGATGAGCCTCTTCAACTTGACCTTATCTGAGAAGCACTTTATCCTCCCTTCCATTCTAAATGATAGCTTTGCTGGATACAGTAATCTTGGACGTAGGTCCTTGCGTTTAATCTTGGGTAATGTAATTATGATGTGTCTTGTTGTGTTCCTCCTTGGGTCCAGCTTCTTTGGGACTCTCTGAGCTTCCTGGACTTCCCGGAAGTCTATTTCCTTTGCCAGATCGGGGAAGTTCTCCATTATTTGTTCAAATAAGTTTTCAATTTTTTGTTCTTCCTCTTCTCCTTCTGGCACCCCTATAATTCGGATGTTGGAACGTTTCAAGGTGTCCTGGAGGTTCCTAAGCCTCTCCTCATTTTTCCAAGTTCTTGTTTCTTCATTCTTTTCTGGTTGAATGTTTGTTTCTTCCTTCTGGTCCATACCATTGATTTGAGTCCCAGTTTCCTTCTCATCACTATTGGTTCCCTGAACATTTTCCTTTGTTTCTCTTAGCATAGGCTTCATTTTTTCATCTGTTTTTCGAATAGATTCAACCAAGTCTGTGAGCATATTGATAACCAGTGCTTTGAACTGTGCATCCGATAGATTGGCTATCTCTTCGTCGCTTAGTTGTATTTTTTCTGGAGCTTTGAAGTGTTCTGTCATTTGGGCCATTTTTTTTGTTTGTTTGTCTTGGCGCGTCTGTTACTTTAAGGGGAGGAGCCTTAGGTGCTCACCGGGGCTGGGTAATGCTGGTCGCTGCGCAGTGATGCTGTACGTGGGGGCGGGGCCGAGAGGGAGCAATGGTGCCCGCTTCACTCTCCTCCGGATTTCAGTCTTTCACTCTGCTACCCACAATCAAACTGGGCCCCTCTGGTGCTGGTTCCCGAGTAAGTGGGCCTGTGCACACTCTAGGCCCCTGTGGGTCTCTCCAACAACCTCTCCTGTGAGGCTGGGAGTCTCTCCTGCCGCCCCAACCCCCAGGGGCGCTTTCAATCAGAGGTTTGAGGCTTTATTTCCCCGAGCTGGAGCCCTGGGTTGCGCAGCGGTCTGCTTCTCTGCCCCCCGTTCGTCCGGTTTATCTGTGGGCGAATGTGGTGCCGCAATGTGCTATCCGCCACTCTGCCTGCCCCACTCTCCGCCACTCTGAGTCCGGCCCTCTGGGTTTATCTGTGCAAATGTGGGACCGCAGGGTCTGCTAGTGCTCGGACTGCCTGCGCCATTTGTCCCACACTCCGCCAGTCTCAGTTCCGCCACAGCCACGCGAGTCCTCTCCACCCCAGTGCCGTCTCCGCCCCTCCTACCAGTCTGGATGAATGATTATTTTCTGTTTCCTTGGTGTTGGTCCCCCTTGCTGTTCGATTCTCTGTCGGTTCTGGTTGTGCGAGGAGGCGCAGTGTGTCTACCTACGCCGCCATCTTGGTTCTCCGGAATACGAAGAATATTTACTTACACATTTAGCATTTAACCAAAAAGAGTATGACTTACTCATCACTTTTATAAATTCTCAGTAATATTAAATAGGAATTTGAGATGGGATAGAGATAAATAAGTATAAATAAATGAATCAGGCAAGTAGAAGAACCATAGCAGAAAATACAAGAAAATCTAGAAATGCATTAAGCATTCAAAAATACTTGATGAAGCTTTATTTGGAAAAAACAGTAGGCAGAAAGTGTTAGGGTCTTGGAGTTTTGTTGCATGGCAGATATGGTCAGGGTATTCCTGCTCTTACATACCATGAGAGGGAGGGGCTGGTATAATTTCTAGTTTTCAGTGTTTTCTCTGCAGAACCTAGTTTTTATTGTGAAGGTCACTTGAGTTATGTAACCAACAGAATTGTGTAACAGGAGAAGTGAGGCAATGGCTAAAGGTCGTATGGCAAGATGCTCTCTTATGCCAAAGGCCTGAGCCACTCTGGTCCATTTCGTATGTGCTCACTCTTAACAGAATCGGTGCACTATTTCAAAGGGAGTAGGAAGGGCATGGGCAGAGGAGATGCTTTGCCCTTGTCATACCCAGGGCTCTCTAGAATATCTGAACATTGCTCACCTCTGGGATGGTTCCACCTCCCACTGATTGTGCTTTGAAGACTGAACTTCAGACACCCTAGGCATCTTGAAAATAATTGTAAGTGATTAGTTGAAAGGATGGTACATGAAAAGAAGATTGTGCCACAATAATGGAGGTAATTACTGTTCAGATACTTCATATTAGTTTATATTCTATGTAGCATATTTGCAAAATTTTTGGAGAGTCAGAACAATAACAGATTACAGAAAGCCAAATACTCTTCACTTTATTCAAGAATGAAGATATGAGAGGAACCCCCCCAAAACTGGAATAATCTTCCAGAGGGTGGGCTCCTTGTAAGTATACGCTTCCCCCACTAGGTGTGTGTTCTAGGAACCCATCTCTATCAGAGTACAAGCTGGCATTGTTGTGAGAGGCTGTGTTTGGCTTCAGTGGAGATCTTCTGATGAATCTTTCAACACATCTGCCCATTTCATGATGGGTGATTTATGAGCACACCTGCCCACCTGCACTGTGTTCAGAAGTTTTTGTCCAAAAAACGGCATGACCCCCATTCCCCGCCCGCCCCATTCACTCGATGTTGCCTGACTGACTTCTCTTTTTGTTCCCTCCCACCCTGGTCCATAAAAAAAAGTTCTCAGAGGGAAATGTTGTGCCGATGTGGGAGAGGTGAACCAAAAAACAGCAGAAGCACTAAAAGATATCAAAATCAACAAGTTCAAAAACTGTTTTGAACAGTGGAAAAAAGGCTCAACAGGTTTCTTGCTTCAAGAAACCATCCTTTGGTGTGAGAGTACTTTAAATGTGACCGAAGTTTAAACATGGAAGAATAAATACACACTTTTTATTAAATTGTGGGTCCTCTCTCTTACGTACTCATAGACTTATGCAAATTCCATAATGTCTATTAAGCCATATTCTGACTTTCGTTGCCCAAGACAACTTCCGTTACCTTCAATAAGATGAGTGTACAAGTATGTAAGGACAGAATGTGTTTCTAAATGAGTAAATTGTGAGTAACTTTAAGAATTATATGTTTTTATTTTATTGAGGTTTTCTGGTTAGCATAAACTCCAACAAACAGCTTGGATGGCCTACACATGGCATCAGAGCCACAGACAAACTTGTTGGAATCAGTGCACTCTGCTCTTATTTATTATTCAAGTAAACGGACCCTGAAAACCATAAGATAAGTAATAAAACTAATAGTGCATTCATCAGTTAGAGCTACCTAAACTATTCCTGTGTACAAACATTTAACCTTTAACGTGACATTTGTTTATTGTCCTGTAAAAAAAGAGTTATTGTTTTGAAGACATTTTACTATTATCAGTTATTACTAAAATAATTCTGTTTCAGCATATTTTCTCTGTCCTCTTCTTATCAGTGCTTTATAGAAAAGCCCCGAGGAACCTCAGTATCTAGGACTTTAGAAAAACCAGATGCTTATTGGGTAATGCTAACACATTCCAGAAACTTTCGTTTGCCTCACCAGTCATTGTTCCAATCCCACTGCCTCCTCTAGATATGCACATTTTATCTGCAAGAATAAAGTAAGGAATCAGGAGCCACAGAGGAGCTATTTGCAACTCTAAAACTGGCAGGTCCTTTATAGCAATACTTAATCTTGGTTCCATGAAAACAGGTAATTTTTACTCTTGTAGACAAAAGATATTGTCATAACTACTGTTTGTTTCATGAAGATTTTATGTAATCTAGTGCAAAGAAGCCTTAGATGTTGATAAACTTCAGTCATTTGACTTATTTAGAGTAAAACTCCCCACAGAGTCAGCACTGATTCTATATGAGAACCTTGAACATGCTTGCCGGATTACACAAAAGCCTGACCAGAACACAGAGGGTGTTTCACATCTCAGATTAGTCTTGCATTATTTCACGTCTCTGTGCATACATGTGTGTGTGCACCAGAAGACTGTGAAGCCCTGGCCAGTGTGTGGCTCACTTGGAGCCATTGTCTCTCACACCAAAAGGATGGGGATTCAGTTCCCAATACCAGCACATACATAGGTTATGGGTTCAATCCTTGGTCAGGGCACATTTAGGAGGCAGCCAATCATGTTTCTTTCTCATATCAATGTTCATCTTCTCGCTCTCCATTTCTCTCTCTAAAATCAATAAACATATTTCAAATAATTAACAAAAAAGACTATTCACACTTTTTAAAGATTTACGAGGCTATTGATCTGTTTTATAAGATCAAAAGTGTCAACTTCATCATGTTGAACTAAGGGAATGTTATTTTTGTCAGGGCCATGGTTTGGGGGTCCATTTTTTAAAATAGGTTCTTATAGTTTCTGAATTTTTATGGTCAATATTGTGGAGTTTGATGCTGGGATGAGCTTGTGGTATTTTTCCCAAATAAGGGATATTTATTTAAAATATGATGGGCTGAGAGCAGACAAAAATCAGATACTCTGTTTTGTTTTTTTAATAAAAGGAATATACAGCAATTAAAAATTCACACAGTATGTTAGTTGTGTTTCCTAAAATTGAATTATCTTATATTTCCCCCCCTCAAAAAAACCTTTTTCCCTAGTTCTTACTTAGTGCAAACCCATTTCTCTACCTCCTTTCTTCCCCCAATCACTAGCATTCGTAAAAGACCATTTTCTAACTCTACTTTCTCTTCTATTGAATAAAATATGTTTTCCAGATCTCCAGCTTTCTAGAACTCTTCTGACAATGAGGAAAGAACATGTTGATGATCAGATCCAATATTTATTTTTTAGCATTTAGACCATTTGATCTTTCTTCATTTATGAGTCTTCATTTTGATCATCTATTCCTATTTGTAAAACCCCTGCTTCACTTGCTTTTAAATACCATTCTCTTCTAATCCTCTTGTGCTTTTTTTTCTTGATTATTTTTGTTCTTATTTGTTTTCTCTAAATCTTTCTTTGGCCTTTCTACACACTCTACCTGAGCTACCTGGATAATCAAAATGACTCTCCTGCCTCCAACTTCACTATGTTCCATACTTCTGATCAAGGGTCCAGCTTCAGACTCTCTCCTGAAATGCAGGTTTGTGCTCGTAAAACTACATTCCTCCACCTAAATGCCTCCCTGTGTTGTTCAGGACCTTGGCAGGAAGCAGAAGAAACAGTGACCTATAATTCTGAAGAGAAATGGATGATGCACAGGCAAACTTACAGAAAGAGAGAGATGTTAAGTCACTGGGGGATGAGCTAGAGCTGGAGGATGTTATCAGCACTCCTGAGGAGCCGAGGAGGAGAGAGTGTTCAACCAGAGCTGGAGCCTTGGGCTAGAGGCTGATGAGCTGAGCAGCTGGTGAGGCAAGGAAGAAGAAGGGCAGAAATGTACGAAGATAGTCGATAGTGTTTTCTGCGTGATATAATAATTGCTGTCTCTCCACATAAAGTTCGTTTTGCAGACTCAGCCCTAGTCTAATAATCAGAAAAATTAATCTGGGCCAATTACCTTTCTTTCTGCCAGATAAACTCAAAATGTGCATAATAAGAAATATTAAATTCTGTATTTATCTCAAAGTAATTTATCTGGTGGTTGATATTTGGCTTTCTAAAGATAATAGCAGATAAACTACGATAATCATTTTTTTCTATTAAGTATGACTTTTACCTTAAATAGATAACATCAGTGCTAACATCAAATTTTCTTAGTCAAAAAATATTTTCTCTGAAAGAAATATCATATTTGAATATTCTGAAGGTATTCTTTAACCATTTAAATAAACATCGAAAAATTTATATACCAAGACAGTGCCTCTGAATATTTTATAATTGCTATATTTCTCTGTAAGTCCAGATGGAAGGAAACTTTAATATTTAATATTGTACAATTATTGTAAATTCAATTAAAATAATTAATAGCTTGCTTAAGCTCATTAGAGGTAGTTTTAAGGTATGTGAGACAAAATATCTGGTTGGTAACTTGACTTATCTTTACTTTAAGTCAATCTAGAATATTTAGAAAGTATTCTGCATCTCTATTGAATTTGAATATTAATGACAGTGATTTGTGTTGAAAATAAGTCAAGTCATTCTTTTTTGCATGGATTCTTAGCAAATGAATTTTTGTTATGGGCTTGCAGTTGCTAAACCACCACAAAGATGTTTATTATTGTTATCCTTCATGACACATTTCTATTTACAGAATCTTTCTTCATTTTTTATTATTTATGCATTTTTTAAAACATAGCATATGGTGCATTTACAGAGAGTTGTGAGGATAATTTTTCCTCAGACTTTAGCACATTTAGAAAACAGACAAGAAAATCTTCTTTATAGCTTTGTTTCTGGAGCAAAATATAAATGTGGTCCTTGTTTTATAAAAAAATTAAAAAATGCTTTTAGTCAAATTTATTCTGAATCATAAGAGTGAACAAAGAGATAATGATTGTCCAAATAACTTGTTTTGTACAGCCGGTTTTTTTCTTCCTTTGGGATCGACTCTCTCAGGTTTTCACCCTGCAAAACATGGTAATAGGACTTAAAACATCTTGTTCAGGAAACCAAGCACACAGTCCTGCAGCTCCTGCAGAGGAGCATCCTCAGTACCTCTCTGCTTAGTTGGTGGGTTTAGTTGGCTGTTGACTCTGCTCTCAGAGGCTGGGGCATTGCATGTTTCTCATTAAAATGGAACCATGAAGACTTAAAAGTCAAACACAGGACACAATTTATTTTCTTATGTTATATTACAATGTTTAGTCAGGAGAACTTTTACTCATAACACTATATGGTGAGTAATACCCACAGATTAGCCAAATGGGTGGCCCAGGACACATGAGAAAAAAAACCTATTTATTTAAGTCCCCTAGAATTTTCAACCTCATGTGTTTTTACAGATGGAGAGGCTAATCACAAAGAATTTAACTAACTTGTACATATTATCACACAGTTTTTTAGCGGAACCGCTGGGAGTAGAAAGCAGGCCTCGGGGCTGCTCCACATAGAACACGACTGAAAACGCCTCCTTTCATCTGTTTCCCAGTCGGCCAGTGTTGCCCTAGCGTTTGTGTGAAGCAGCGTGCGTGTTGAATGACTTCAGAACTTCGAAAGACGTACTGTCTTGTCTTTTTTAGTTACAGAACCCGTTTAATTATAGTTCCCCACACTGCTCAGCTGCTGAACTTGTTTCTCTTTCTGAAACAGAAATATTCATTTGCAAGTAATCCCCAAGTCTCAAAAGTCGCTGATGATAATATAATGAGGCACCTTTTGATTTGGGCAATGCTTTCTTGTTCACAACACATCTCAGCAGGATGACCTGTTGTAATGCACAGCAAATATAAATATAGCAGTTGTACGTTCCAGTTGAACTGTAAGCTGAAAACAGTTTTACACAAATTTCTAATTTAGTCATTACAATGGTATGAATTTTCTTAAACTTTCACATTATAGTATGTTAACCTTTTATCATTGTCTATAGATCCCCTATAACATATCTGAGTATGTCTGCAATTCACCACCTGTGTTTTGGGAACCTTTACCTAATTCATTATGAACTTGCTGAGTAGTTGTTACCTTTATTTTTTAATTTTGTAATAGATATATAATTAAAATATATATCAGTGCACAAATATTAAGAGTTCAAGTCAATGGATTTTGATAATTGCATAGGCTTCTTTCATTAAACCCCAAAAAGACATAGAGCATTTCCATCTTCAGAGGATTTAGAGGATCTCTAACCCCACCTTCTCCCCAACTTCCTGCCAGTAGGCTACCACTTACCTGATTTTTATCACTAGGCATTAGTATTGCCTGTTCTAGAATTTCAAATGGTGATATAGTATACACTCTGCCTCCAACTCCTTTTACTTGGCAGGCTTTTCAGCTTAATCCCTATTATTGCATATATCAACAGTTAATACTTTTTCGTTTCTGAGTAACATTTGTTTCAGAGTAATACGGTATATCCATAATACAATTTGTTTATTCATTTTCATTTGATATTTACATTGTTGCTAGTTTTGAGCTTCTTAGGTGCTATGGAAATTCACATGCAAGTCTATTTATGGACATATATACTCATCTATCTTGAGTAAATACCTAGAATTGGAAGTGTTTGATCATAGATATGCTTTACTTTATAATATATTGTCCAAAAAATTTAAAGTGGTTATACTACTTTATTTTTATACCAGCGATGTATGAGAATCTCACTTACTAAAATGTCTTTCCAACATTTGTATATTCCTGCTGTTTTCATGTTAGCAATTTCAGTGGTTGAGAAGTGTTATCTCATTGGAGTTTTAGTTAGTATACACTTGATCACTAATGTTGAACAGTTTTTCTTGTACTTAATAGCTATTTGTGTATCTTTTATCATGTGCTTGTTCAAGTGATTAGCCCCACCCTCTTTTTCAGTTGTTTACCTTTGTTATTACTGATTTGTTGGGTTCAACTACGTATTTTACTGATTTTCTGTCTCTGAGATTTGTTCATTCCTGATAGAGGGGTGTTGAAATTTCCAGTTATGATAGTGAATTTATCTGTTTCTCTTTGCACTTCTATTAGTTTTTGCCTAACATAGTTTGGTGCTCTATTGTTAGGCTTATATATACTAAGTGGTGGTGTTTTTTTAGAAAATTGACCCCTTTATTATTATGTGATTCCATTCTTTTGCCATTATTTATGCCTAATAAATTTCCTTGCCTTGAAAGTCTGCTCTGTCTGAAATTAGTATAACTATTCCTGCTTTCTTTTGATTAGTATGAATATGATATATTTCTTTATTCATTTACTTGTATTTTATATGTGTCATTATATTTAAAATGGGTTACATATAGATTACATATAAGTTGGGTGTTGTTTTTTGATCCACTCAGATAATGTCTTTCGAAGGTAGAGAGAGAAACATCGATGTGAGAAATAAACATCGATTTGACTCCACAACCCTGACCAGACCAGGGACTGAACCTCAAACCTAGGTAGATACCCTGACTGGGAATTGAACCTGTGACCTTTTAGTTACAGGACACACTCCAATCAACTGAGCCACACTGTCCAGGGAAGATAATCTGTCTTTTAATTGGTGACACTAGATCATTGATGTTCAATGTGATTATTGCTGTAGTTAGATTAACACACATCATTTTTGTTAGTTTTCTACTTGCCCTTTTTCTTTGTCTCTAATTTTGTCTTCCACTCTTTTTCTGCCTTTAGTAGTTTTAACTGAACACTTTTCTCCTTTCTCAACATATTTTATGGGTGGGTGTGTATGTGTGTGTATGTATATTTATATATATGATTTTACTATTTTTAGTGGTTGCCCTAGAGTTTGCAATACTCCAAGTCCATTTTCAAATAATACTATACCACTTCACAAGTAGTGTGAGTACCTTATAGATTTTTGGTATTTATCCTGCTTGGTATTGTCCAGATTTGTGTTTGGTATCTGATATTAATTTGAGAGAAATTCTTTGCCATTGTCATTTCATTGTTCCTTCTTAATCTTGTAATATTCCTATAATGCATATGCTACACCTTTTATAGTTGTTTCAGAGACCTTGGACTTTTTTTCTGGTATTTTTGTTTCAGACTTTGTACTTTCTTTGTGCTTTGTGTTTCAGACCTTGTGCTTTTTAATTGTGAGGATTCTAGTGACACATCCTCTACTTGGGATATTCTTTCCTCAGTTGTGTTCAGTCTGCTAATAAGCCCATTAAAGGTTGTCTTTATTTCTCTTAAGAGCGTTTTTAATCTGTATCATTTCTTTTTTTTATTTTTTAAAATATATTTATTGATTATGCTATTACAGTTGTCCCATTTCCCCTCCCCTCACTCCACTCCATCCTGCCCACCCCCTCCTTCCCACATTCCCCCCCTATAGTTCATGTCCATAGGTCATACTTATAAGTTCTTTGGCTTCTACATTTCCTATACTATTCTTACCCTCCCCCTGTCTATTTTCCACCTATCATCTATGCTACTTATTCTCTGTACCTTTCCCACCCTCTCCCCCTCCCCCTCCCCTATTGACAACCCTCCATGTGATCTCTATCTCTATGGTTCTGTTCCTGTTCTAGTTGTTTGCCTAGTTTGCTCTTGTTTTTGTTTTAGGTGTGGTCGTTAATAACTGTGAGTTTGCTGTCATTTTTACTGTTCATATGTTTTATGTTCTTTTTCTTAGATAAATCCCTTTACATTTCATATAATAAGGGCTTGGTGATGATGAACTTCTTTACCTTGATCTTATCGGAGAAGCACTTTATCTGACCTTCCATTGTAAATGATAGCTTTGCTGGATACAGTAATCTCGGATATAGGCCCTTGCCTTTCATGATGTGGAATACTTCTTGCCAGCCCCTTCTTGCCTGTAAGGTCTCTTTGGAGAAATCAGCTGACAGTCTTATGGGAAGTCCTTTGTAGGTAACTGTGTCCTTTTCTCTTGCTGCTTCTAGGATTCTCTCCTTCTGTGTAATCTTGGGTAGTGTAATTATGATGTGCCTTGGTGTGTTCCTCCTTGGGTCCAGCTTCTTTGGGACTCTCTGAGCTTCCTGGACTTCCTGGAAGTCTATTTCCTTTGCCAGATTAGGGAAGTTCTCCTTCATTATTTGTTCAAATAAGTTTTCAATTTTTTGTTCTTCCTCTTCTCCTTCTGGCACCCCTAGAATTCGGATGTTGGAACGTTTCAAGATGTCCTGGAGGTTCCTAAGCCTCTCCTCATTTTTCCGAGTTCTTGTTTCTTCATTCTTTTCTGGTTGGATATTTCTTTCTTCCTTCTGGTCCACACCGTTGATTTGAGTTTCCTTCGCATCACTATTGGTTCCCTGTACATTTTCCTTTGTTTCTCTTAGCATAGGCTTCATTTTTTCATCTAGCTTTTGAACAAATTCAACCAATTCTGTGAGCGTCTTAATAACCAGTGTTTTGAACTGTGCATCCGATAGGTTGGCTATGTCTTCCATGCCTAGTTGTATTTTTTCTGGAGCTTTGAAGTGTTCTGTCATTTGGGCCATTTTTTTTTTTTTTTTGGTCTTGGCGTGTCTGTTACTTTAAGGGGCGGAGCCTTAGGTGTTCACAGGGGCAGTGTAATGCTGTTTGCTGTGCTGTGATGCTGTATATGGGAGAGGGGCCGAGAGGGAGCAATGGCACCTGCTCCACTCTCCACCAGATTTCAATATTTCACTCCGCTATCCACAATCAAACTGGGCCCCTCTGGTGCTGGTTCCCAAGTGGGTGGGCTTGTGCACACCCTAGACCCCTGTGGGTCTCTCCAATTACCTCTCCTGTGAGGCTGGGAGTCTCTCCTGCTGCCGCCCCAACCCCCACGGGTGTTTTCAATCAGATGTTTGAGGCTTTATTTCCCCGAGCTGGAGCCCTGGGTTTTGCGGTCTGCTTTGCTCCCCACCGTTTGTCTGGTTTATCTGTGCGAGAATGTGTGGCCTCGGGGTCTTACCCGCTGCTCTGCCTGCCCCGTTCTCTACCACTCTGAGTCTGGCTCTCTCGGTTTATCTGCGCGAATGTGGGGCCGCAGGGTCTGCTAGTGGTGGGACTGCCTGGCCTGTTGGTCCCACACTCCGCCAGTCTTGGTCCTGCCATGGCAACTCGAGTCCCCTCCGTCCCGGTGCCCGTCTCTGCCCCTCCTACCGGTCTGGATGAATGTTTATTTTTTATTTCCTTGGTGTCGGACTTCCTTGCCGTTCGATTTTCTGTCAGTTCTGGTTGTGCGAGGAGCTGCAGTATGTCTACCTACGCCGCCATCTTGGTTCTCCTGTATCATTTCTTTTGGTTCTTTCTTAGGATCTCCGTGTCTCTCCCCACATTACACATCTGTTCTTGTATGCTGTCTACTTTATCCATTAGAGCCCTTATTATATTAATTAGAGTTGTTTAAAAATTCTGGTCTGATAATTCCAACGTCCCTGTCTTGTCGGCTTCTGATGCTTGTTCAAGCTCATCGCACTGTGTGTTTTGCTTTTCGGCATACCTTGTAATTGTTTGTTCATAGCCAGACGTGATGATGGCCTGGGTATGAAGAGCTGCTGGAAACAGGCCTTGAGTAACGTGGTGGTGAGATGGGCTCAGGGAGGGCATGTTCCATAGTCCTAAAATTAAGTCTCAATTTTTTAGTTAGCCCATACCTCTGGACTGTCAAATTGGTAAGCATGTCTCCATTTGTTTTTCTCCCACCACAGGTGGGCAGAATGGCTAGAATGGTTAGAGGTGGGTGTTTTTCTTCACCCAGGCCAGTTAGGCACAGGGTTAATTAGTTTACGCTGAGGGCAGGTCCTGTTGATAATTACTATTGATATGTAAAATTTCTTTTTAGATTCTGGATAAGAGTCTATTTTTTATCATTTGTTTGTTTTTATATATGTCCTTTTATTATTTGTTTGTTTTCTGTATGTCAAACCATTTCTCCTGATCTTCAGCTTGACTGTGCATTTTTACAATAGTGTGGTTTGATGAGCACAGATTTTCAAATTTAGTAAAGTCAAATTTTAAAATGTGGATATATTTGACTGCATTAGATTCATGTAGGCATTCTCTTATATTTTTATATTTTCTACTAAAAGTTTTGCTGCTTTTAAATGTAGATCTATGATTTACCTTGATATGCTCTTTTGTATATGAAGCTAGGTAGGTTAAGGAAAGAGGTAACACTTAATTTTTGTCTGTACAAATATCCAGTTGTTCCACCTTCAAAACTTTTCTTTTCCCATTGGTACCTTGGGAGAAAATCCAATAACCACTTAAATGTGAGTCTATTTCTGGATTTTTATTCTTCTCCACCAATCTGTTTTTCTGTCATTACACCAATACAACACTATATTGATTGTTTTAGCTTTATAGTAAGTCTAGAAAGATCATGTAAATCACCTATCTTTGTTTTTTTAAAGATTGTATTTGTGATTTTTTCATACTTTATATTTCATTCAAATTTTAAGATCAGCTTGACACTTCACAAGACATGCTCAAATTTTGATAGAGTTTACTTTGAATCTCTTGATTAGTTTAGGGGGATTTATTAACAGTACTCTTCTATCCATTTATATAATGTATCTTTACAATTTATATCTTTTTACATTTATCTCAGCAGTATTTTGTGTATATTGCACACCTTCGTTAGCTTTATACTAAGTATTTGAGTGTTTTTTAAAGATTTTGTTTATTTACTTTTTAGAGAGGGGAAAGGAGGGAGAAAGAGAGGGAGAGAAACATCAATGCATGGTTGCCTCTCACGCATCCCCCACTGGGGACCTGGCCCACAACCCAGGTATCTGCCCTACCTAGAGTGGGAATCGAACTGGTGACCCTTTGGTTTGCAGGCTGGCACTCAATCCACTGAGCCACACCAGCCAGGGTGCAAGTATTTGAGTTCTTAATACTACTATGGTTTTTAAATATATATATATTTTCTATTTCTTCATTATAGAAATACAATTGACTTTGGTATGATGACCTTGTATAATTGCAATCTTGCTAAGTTTGTTTCTGTTAGGGGTTTTCTCTCTGTAGATATCATAGGGTTTGTATAGAATCATGTCATTGTTTAAAAAAATATAAAGAACACATGGACAAAACCAGAGGGGTAGGATCAAGGTGGGAAGTGGGGATGGTTGGAGTGAGTGGGGGAGTGGTGGTGGGAAAATGGAGACAACTATACTTGAACAACAATAAGAAAAGTTAAAAATAATAAAAAACATACTACTCCTTGTGCTTTATGATCTCTGTATTTCTCATCTTACCTTTTGTCCTACTTAGGTCCTGTATTACAATGTTGAACAGAGATCGTGGGAGATGGTATCAATGCCTTGTTCCTAATCCTAAGGGAAAAAAGTTTAATGTTTCATCATTAGTTATGATGTTATCAGTAGGTTTATCATAGATATGTTTTATTAGTGTAAGGAAATTCCATTCTCTTGTAGTGTTCTGAAAATATTACAAATGAGGGTTAAATTGGGTAAATTATTTTCAATGTCTGATATATTTTTCTCTTTTACTTTGTTAATGTGATGACTTATTTTCAAATGTTAAACCAATCTTACATTCCTGAGATAAGTCCCACTTATCAGGATTTATTTTTTAACATTTTGCTGATATTTTACATTCATGGTCGTTAGGGATAAAAACCTGCATATTTTTGGTGGTTGTTCTCACAGTATTGTTTTCAGGTTTATAGTGACCTTCAACACTAGAGAAGATTATCCTTCTCTTTTATATTCTGGAAGAGTTTGTAAGGATTTCGTACACTTTTTGCTTTAAATGTGTTAAATAATTCACTGGAAGACCAACTGGATCAAGAGATTTCTTCAAATGAATACTTATGGTTACAAATTAAATATATTTCAGGATATGTGTGTATTTAGATTTTCTAACTCACGTCAGTTTTGCTAAGCTGATTTTTCAAAGAATTAGTCCATTTTATATAAATTGACAAAAGTTATTCACACAAAGTTGCTTGTAATATGCCACCTTAAAGAAAATTTGTAGGCTATGTACTTCTAGGCCCCATTTCATTACTGATGTTGGTAATCTGTGTTTTCTCTGTTTAAATATTTTTTTTGAAAATGTCTTTCTAGAGGTTGATTAATTTGAAATATTTTTAAACAGCGTTTATTTTTGTTGATTTTCTCTATTGTTTTTCTTTTTGGATTTCTTTAATATATGTTCTCATTTTATTTTTTATTCCATTAGTTTAGGTACAATTTGCTCTGATTTTTCTATCTTTTTAGTGTAATAACATACAATTTGTTTTAAACATTTACTTTTTATTTTAGGGTGCTAAAGCTACAGATCAGTCTCTAAACCTGGTTTTAACTACATTACCTAAGTTTTGTTGTGTTTTGGTTATTATTCACTGCAAATTAAAATTTATTTTTCCTATGGTGTCTTCTCTGGTCAGTGAGTTATAAAGGATACTTTGTTTAATTTCTAGAAATTTGCTATATTTCTCAAATATATTATTAGTTTAAAATTTAAAACCATTAATCACACAAATATGCTTGACTAATTTAAATCTATAATGCTTATTGAGAGTTGTTTTATGGCTCAAAATGTGTTGTCATGAACGTTTTATTTTTTCTGCAACTGTTGTAGTATTTTATTGTTGTAAGTAATTTCAAATAAGTTCATAATGCTAATTACATTTTCTATATCCTTAGGACTTTCTTTTGTGTTTTCCTACTTGTTTTATCAACCAACAAGAACATAATATGAGAATCTCTAGTTATGATTATCGGAATCTAACATATTCTGCTTCATGTTTTTTGAAGCTCTGTTATTAGATGCATACACATTTAAGATTTTCTTTTATAAATGAAATTTTTCAGTCAAAAGTTACTATATGTATCAATGTAGTCAAAAATCTATGGTCAGTGGAGGTCTTTAGAGAAAAAAGAGTAACAGGTATCTCTAAGTCTTACCTAAAAATCATATGCTTTCTTTTCTTTTAATTTGTGTTTATTGATTTTTAGAGAGAGAGAGAGAGAGAGATCTATTATTGTTCCATTTATTTTTGCATTCACTGTTTGATTTCTTTAAAGATTGTATTTATTTTTAGAGATGGGGAAGTGAGGGATAACTAGAGAGAGACACATCGATAAGTGAGAGAAACATCTATCTGTCGCCTCTAGTGCCCCACCCAGGGACCAGGCTGCAACTCAGGGATGTGACCTATTGCGACCTTTCACTTTGTGGGAAGATGCCCAACCAACTGAACCACACTGGCCAGGGCTCAGTGGTTGATTCTTGTGTGTGCTCTGACCATGAATGGAACCTGGAACCTTGGCATTTTGGGATGACATTTTAACAAGCTGACCTACCCAGCCAGGGCCTGAACTAAGCTTTTAAGACAAAGAACAGCCATGTCAGGTATTTCTCTGTTGTTTTCCAAATAAAATCATCAAGAGCGATTTGTCTTCTTAGTGTTACAAGGTTTTTGCCACCAATTTTTAAAAAGGTTTTGTATATTAATTTTTAGAGAGGGGAGAAGGGAGAGAGAAAGAGATGGAGAGAAATGTTAATGTGTGGTTGTCTCTTGCTTGTCTCCCACTGCCTGCAACCCAGGCATGTGCCCCAACTGGTAATCAAACCGGTGACACTTTGGTTCACAGGCCAGTGCTCAATCCACTGAGCCACAGCAACTTGGGCTCGACTAATTTTTTGTAATGGTGGAAGCAATATTTCAGAGGGAATATATGCAGAGTCTTGTAGGGAAACCAGGGCAGATCTTGTGAAGTACTATTGGGAGGAGCAGTTAAGCAGGCCTCACAGAACTAGAACAAGCATACAAAGCAAGTCACACAAAGTAAAGTATTAAAACCCATCAGAATAAATGAAATAATCTGTGATTTCTATTATTATCCAGCAACATGTGAGCTTCATATTGATCATAACCTAAATCATCATTAAGATTAAGACAACTTATTTTTATTTTGGAATAAAATATTCCTATCTTCAAAGTAGTTTAACTCTGCTAGTGAGCTAGACATATCCTTTCTTTGCTAAGAGAGAAGTCTATGTATATTATGTACTTTCAATTCCATCTGGAATCAGAAGTAGGTGATATTTCACTACATACTTGCAGTTGTCTCTTACTTATAAGTACAAGAGGAACAGCAATATCCATAGCCACTGTGACTGTCTCCAAATTTAGAGAAAGTTTGTAGAGTATTCTGGTAAAAGTATCATGTCAGAATAATTTCTTTCTTTAAAAAATGCATCTATTCCTTGCAAGACAGTGCCTTTTGGGGGGCCTCTGCCATGGAGCCAAATAGAATGTGTTTATAAATCAACATTTAGGAAACAGAATGAGAAAAACAATATTTTAAAACATTTTTATGTTAAATGGTTACATATTTGTGTATGTCCAAATTTGTATCCTTTAGTCAAATGTCTAAGCCTCTCTGGAATAAAACATAAACCCTAAATTAGATATTTCACAAATATGAATTTTTATTACTCATACCATTGGTTGCATATATAAAAATAATTACTACTATGTTGTTATCTGTGTCTATGAATTTGTGTGTTATGGTCATTTATTGCTTTCTCTTTTATATCCCACATATGAATGAAATTATATGGTTATTTTCCTTTTCTGCCTGACTTATTTTGCTTAGCTTGACATTCTCAAGATCCATCCATGTCATTGCAAATGGCAGTATTTCATCCTTTCTTATGATTGAGTAGTATTCCATGTATATATGTACCATATCTTCCTTATCCAATTATCCACTAGAGGACACTTAGGTTGTTTCCATGTCTTGACTACTGTGAATAACACTGCAATGAACACAGAGGTACATATATCATTACAAATAAATGTTTTCAAATGTTCTGGGTAGCTCTATTCTTAATTAAATGAAGAACCACCATACTATTTTCCATAGTGACTATACCAATTTAAATTCCCACCAGCAATGTTCAAGGGTTTCTATTTCTCCACCTCCTCTTCAAAAGAGTTTGTCATATATGACCTTTATTTTGTTGAGGTAATTTGCTTCTATACACATTTTATTGAGTATTTTAATTATAACCTTATGTTGAATCTTTTCAAATGTTTTTTTCTCATAGAGTGATATTATGATATGACTTTTATTTATGTTTTGTTAGTGTGGCACATCACATTGATCGATTTGCCTATGTGGAACCTTCCTTGTGCCCCTCGAATGAGCTCCACTTGATCATGATATACTATCTTTTCAATGTATTACCCTATTTGATTTGTTTAGGACTTTCCATCTATATTCATCAGAGATATTGGTATATAATTTATTTTTTCGTGTTTTGTCCTTGCCAGGATTTGGCATCAGGGTAATGTTGGCCTCATAAAATGAGTTACACAGTATTTAGGCTTCCTATTTTCTGAGAGAATTATCTTCATTAGGTTCTCTCTCTTCTGAGTTTTAGGCTATGATTTTACTCCAGATATATATTTGTTCAATTCTTTTATAAAACATGTATGGGAGAATCAAATATATAATCTAAATGTGGTTTCTAAGAACTGTGATGGGTGAGGTTTCATCCTAATTGCAAACTAAAAAGTTAGCCTTTGACAGTTTCATGGATGCTGACAAAAGACGTGAGATCCCTCCATCAGAGATAATAGACTATGTCATTCACTGCATAGCAGAGAGAATAAACTTTATGTTTTCATCAATCATCCTTGTTCACAAAGTCATACAAGGTTGAAAGGGAGCAGCCCAGGAGGATGCTGAGAAGGCAATGGGGTTTTGTTACAGCTGAACACCAAGCCAAGGAAACCCCAATCTTTATATCGGGCTGCAAACAAATTTTACACTGGGGGAAACATTACTCTTATTATACTGAACAGAGAACTAGCGTGTTTTGTACTCCAGGTAAGAACACTATTTTTATCTACCAAGACTGTTTGCTATGCAAACATCCATGAAAAGATAGTTCAGAAAAAAAGAGGTCAGTTACTTGCTCTCAAGACATGCAAGCATGTGAATTACCTTTCAACAACAGTGGGTTCCTTATATTTACAGTGAATTGAAATTATAGATATCTTTTAAAATGAAAATTAAGTGATGATAATTCTCAGAAAGGAACTATGCTCTCATATATTTGTACAATATAGTACTCAATTCTGTTTCTTTACTGACCTCCCTTGCTCTTCCATACACATAGCATCATAGCCTGGCATACAAACACAAAATTTTTGTCTTAACCTTGGTTGTCAAAACAGAAATTCAATAGTGAATTACATATAGACCCAAAAAAGCTTTCCCATTATATATATTTGATCACACAACATGGTTACACAGGGTCAGTTTTGCAAGAACTCTGTCTTAGCTAGAGCAGAGATGAGTAGGATTTGTGTTCCAGCATTTACCATATCAATCAAGAGTCCAGCAGAAATCTAACTGACCCTGTAGCATTGAGGAAAAGGATGTATGCCATCTGACTGGGAAGACTCCATGGTACTACAGTAGGATATTTGATTCATTATATGAGAAAAATTTTATTTTTCAATTTTTTTTACAATAATCATTCATCCTGTTTATTTGTATGTTTTTGCATTGTCTGGACACCTTCAGAACCATGGGAGCACAAAGAATATTTTAACACTTAAAAATAATTGAATTATATGTATGATATTTTCTACTTAAGCTCTTAAACCAACATACAGTTGGTTAATAGAAGGCTCTAGGAGTACAAGGTGCCTCTATGAGGTTAAACAGCCTGTTTCAAAGCAAAGATATTTCATGTCTGTTTTATTTAAAACAATGTTTTGGCTCTCAAAATCTTTCACAACATGCTTTGGACTTGATTGCTTTGCAAACGTCTCAAATCTTTTGAAAATATTCCCTGATATTTAATTAACTGAAGCCTTCTTTTCAGATGTAACTTTGATTGTAATTAGAAATGAATATGTCGACATTTCTAATCAGTGGTAGTAATTAATATTTATTGAAGGTGCACAGGGCAGATGGTGATGGGGTGTCCCACCTTTTGGCATCTCTGGGCCACACTGGAAGAAGAATTGTCTTGGGCTGTCCTTTAAATACATTGTAACACATAATCCCCAAAAAATCTCATGATGTTTTAAGTAAATTTATGGTTTTGTGTTGGCCCTCATTCATAGCCATCCTGAGCCTCACGTGTTCCATGGGCCACAGGTTGGAAACCCCTGTTAGTCCCTTGGTAACATGAGCAGAATTGCAGAGAAAGAACATTACAGCTGTGTATACCTGGTAAAGCACGCTCAAGGCGGGGAAAGAAGGACAAGGAGTCACTTCAGTGACTGTCGTGTCACTCCAGCACGTCGTAATTGACTACAGAGGAGCAAGCCAGGATAAAAACTGTTTGACCAATTCCCCAAGCCCCACATGTATTCTTCACTGCTCTCAATTTGATTATCTAAAGGCTGTAACTAATTAAGATTTATAGCACACTCATCAAAGCAGCTATTTGGACAAGAAAAGATAATTTTGAAAAAAGAACAAATACAATTAAGATTTTTTTAAAATCAATAAAAACACCATGGATACAGAAAAACTTAAAAAGTTATAATGGCAAAGTATAGGTTCAACATGATACGTTTATACTGAATTTTAATTTCTTATGATCATTGCCTCACATTACACCCTGGAGATCTCTAAACAAGAAGTACTTTGAGCTTTCTTGCATAAAGAAGTATTCTGATACTGTATAGTTTTAATGAAACTTGAATAGAAAACATAACAAAACAGAGACAAGAGCAATGATCATTAGTATAAACAACAGAATCAATATTTATAACAAAATCATATTATAATATATTATTAAATTGAATAAGATAAGTTGAATGTAACATGGTATAGGTCCAAATAAAAAACACATAATATTGTATATCAAAACAAGTCTGAGTTTAATCATTTAAGTATATATTTTAATAACATAAAAAATAGTGAAAACATAAGAAAATTGCTAACATAATCTATAAATAGAAGAAATAGAAATATAAGGGATGACTTCAAATAGTTTTAAAATCAGTAAACTAAGGAAAATATGACAATCTTTAATTATGGCACTTTAAAATAATGTGTATTATGCATGCATATGTAAAATTATTATATATTTAATAAAGAATGTATAAGTGATACATAGGAAATATTTGCAAAGTTTATGGACATATATATGTTATACTTAAAATACAAAATACTATTGTTAATTTAAAAAATAGTAACAGTGAAACAGGGGAAACATGAACAAATGGCACTTATAATCACAAAACTAAAGAATGTAAATGAAGAATAAGCACACAAAAATTCACTTGTCATTTAAAGTTGAAGAAATACAAAATCCAAACTAAAATAGCACTGTTCTTGTTTTCTTTAATCTATTAGATTAGTAAAGGAGAAAATGTTTGAAATATTAGTGTCAAGTGTTGAAATCCTTACAGTTCATATGCTATTGGTGAAGGGGTGAAACTGGAACCCACTTCCTGGATGTACGTTTGAGTCTATGTATCAACTTCACTTCTAGACTTTTGTCTGAGAAGATAATGAGCAGCTGGCCATAAATGAATTGACAGAGATAGGAATAGGGTTTCTAGTAGCAAAAAATAAATAAATAAATAAAAGCAATCAAAATGATAGTCAGTAGAATATTTGATAAATTATGAAGTGTCCATTCACTGAATAATATGTAACCATATTAAATGTTGATATAATGATGCATTTTATGAAAATGATATCAACGATAGCTTGTCTGAAAAGCAGAATACAGAATAATATGTAGTATGCTCTAAGCAGTGCTTTTCAAAGTATATTAATGGATATTAGTTCTACAAGAAGATGTGATTTGTACAATCAAACTGTTTGAAAAATGGGGCATATTTTATCTATCTTTATTTGACATTTACAAGGAATATGATTATATTATAGGCTCCAAAAATCAGTCCACAGAATAATTTTATTTTACCCAAATTATATGCTAAAATTATTTAAAAGTTTTGCATAATTCCTTGGATAGGATATCTCTAGTCTAACACTGTGTTTTACTTTGAAAAATGCTGCTGTGCATGCATAAAAATTAAAATTTTAAAGAGAGATATCAAATTGACAATGGCTATCCTGGAGAATGAAAAATGTATTAATTTTAATGGTCTACATTGTACAATTTATACATTATTCCATACTCAATTTGAGTAGTCAGAAAAATAAAAGTTTTATGTAGAATGAAAAGGTGAAAGTAAGCACAAGTACAGACTTCTGGTTTAAATAACACTTTAACACTGCCTTTTGGACTTTCTACTTAAATAACTAGCAAACTTTAAATTTGTTTTAAATACCAATTTTCGGAACAGCAGAAACTATACCTTATACAAATTTTAAGCAGAAATTTTCGTGTATTCACTCGAACCATGAAGTCAATAGGACTGAAAAAATATAACCTTATTTCATTTTATGAAATTTAATGGTTCTGTCAGCCTCTAAAAGGTACATAACTTGTTTCTTTTCCTCTGCATACATTCTCTTCCGAAGTCCCAGTGCTGATACCAAACCAGACTTGTCGTTTCCCATGGCGTTTCGTTTCTAGTGGCCAGAGCAGTGATGTTGCACTGCACTCACCTCTAGCATGTTTCAAAACCATTTACACACTGAAAATTCCTGGAAACCAAGGTCTAGAATGAAGTTGGCCATTAGTGCTTGCATACTGTCCAAGGTGGTGTTTCCTCAAGTAAAATGTGGAGGTCCAAAAGGAGACCAGGGCATTGTGGGAACTGAAAATTACCATAAATGCCATCAGTCTAGAATATTCAAGAACCTGTAGTGGGGATAATAGACAACACAACCTCTGTTTAGCAGAATCACAAAAGAAACTGCACCCTGAGTTTGTGGCTGTATACATCTGCCATGACCCAGTTTTCCCACTAGGGGGAGAGATGCCAAGTAAGGTAAAAGGCTAGCCACACCCTTTTAATTTACCAAACACGGGGTCTATGTGTGGGGAAACAAACTAACATGGATCTTTGGCAAGGGAAAGGAGACTGTTATCCTTGTGTTCTCTCCTGTTTACTCTTTAGGATGGTGTGGGGAATAGAAGAAGCGCTGACAAGTTTTTGGCATCATGAGGTGAAGAAAGCCAAACACACTGAGGAAAGAAGGATGAGTATGTCAAGGTCAGCCCCGACTATAGAAAGGTAAATTGAAATGGATGAAAATCAAGATGGTTCAGAGAGGCAGAATAGCCAGGAAGTGATGATCACAGATGATATTGGATGTGGTAATGGGCACACATCACACTGAATATGCGCTTTCATTAAACTTCCATGCCCTGACTCTAATACACGCAAGGCCTGTTCTGAGGGCTGCCAACACAAGCGCCAGCAAGATGAAGTCTGTCTAAACCTATGATGTTAAGAACATGAGTATATTCTAAAGTGCCCACAGAAATCACAGAAGTAAAAACTCAAAGGCAAATGATACATAGTTGGGTAAGGAAGGGAGCGCCAAAATAAGAATCATAGGACTCAGAATGGGGAGTGGCATTGTCCTTGGTCTCTGGAAACAGTCAGTTACCCAAGAAGCAATCAAGGCACAGTGTCTCTGGATTAAAATTAATAATCTAACAAGATACTAACAAATACTAACAAGAGTTTATAATTCCACTCAAATAAAAGTAACAAAATAATATATTATTATAAATAAAGAAATACAAGGATAAATAATGTAAATATCATGTGTATATTGACTTACTGCCACTATTTCCTCAAACTTTGGAGTATATCAAGGAAGCATTCTCTTTTTACTCTCTCTCTTAAAGTACAATTAATGCAATATTATATGGAATAGAAATAAGAGCTATAGCAATTGAAGGGAGTCTACAAAATATTACTATTTATAAATCTATAATTTTTTATCCCTAGGTAAAGAAGTTTACTAGAAAAAAACTTATAAGAACACTAAAGTGCCTAGTTATAAAATAAATATGTACTATCAAAAGTACTCTTAGTTTTCTTACAAACCAGTAATAATCTGTAATTTTTTAGTAAATACGTTATATCCACAATAATAATATCACTTATAGTAAATTCAGTTCCTTTGACTTATTTGTATTTGTCATAAGTATCTAACATTAGTGAAAATTTTGAGTTAGTGCATAAAAAACATTGTTGAACCACAAAAGTGCTTTTTTGACAGGTATATATACATAATGTCACAATATTAAGGAAAACATAAATATAGCATATTTTTCTGTTTTATAGTATAAATGTTATAAATACATAAACATGTTTATAGAAAAATATAACATTTGTTGTGGTGGTTCATAGGATTACAGAACATTTATATATTTCTTAATATTAATTACATTCTATTTTGGAATAAAATGTGTTATTTTTTGTAAATTTTTAGTTTTTTAAGCCTCTCTTGTAAAATCTGCACAATCACCACAAGTAAAATCTCTGAAGAATATTTACTCCTTCTGTTGTCTAATATCCAGCTCACTCTTTGTAGTCCCTGACCTTCTTCATTCTGTTCTTATGTTCCTTCTATTTTCTTGAGGTCATCTTCCCATACTGGCCATGTCTTGCAAGTCTATGTTTAGGTTCATTTTTCTTTGCGTGATCCAAGGACTCACAAATCATGCCAAAGCTAGTTGTGTAGCCACCCCCAGGAGGGGTTCTCAATCCAAACACAAAGATGACATCTGGTGTGGTCTTACATATTTTGGATACTTTTTTCTGAATTTCTGTCTTAGGTACTGTTGTCTTCTCAGGGTGAAGGATGTCAGTGACCATTTGTTTTCACTGAAGTAGTATGTTGGTCATAAACTTCCTGCTCCAGATAGTTACTGTGTCATTCAAATATGGTGGTGGCTAATCTTCAAGTAGTCAGGGAGAAAAAGCTAAATTGTGTTCTTGTTAAGGATAAAACGTATAACCCTCAGGATGGAAGAAATGTGACTTCAAGTGAAGTAGCTAACAGTATCCAGCAACTAGCCAATAGCTGCCCTACCTGGTGCAGCTCAGTGGGTTAAGTGCTGGCCTGTGAACCAAAGGTTCACCAGTTCCATTCCCTGTCAGGGCACATGCCTGGGTTGTGGGTCAGGTCCCCAGTAGGGGGCTCATGAGATGCAACCATACATTGATGTTTCTCTCCCTCTCGTCTTCCTTTCTCCTCTCTCTAAAAATAAATAAATAAAATAATTTTTAAAAACTAGCAATAGTCCAGAAATCACAGGATGAGAGTCATTTTGACTAATGAGTGCGTGTTCACTGAAAGACTAGGTGGGTAATAAGCATATGGAAACTATGTTCTTGAAGAAAAAACTGATGGGATTGAGTACAGCATCATACCTTTTTTCCCAAAAAAGAGAAATTTCAGGAACTATCAAAGAAACTAATAGGAAAAACTAGTAAGAGTATTAAAAAATCAGAGAATGGGGAATTAATTTAGCTTTGTGTGGATGTATGTATTATGTGTATATGTGTGTATATATTTACCTTTCCTTTGAATACCACTCCTGAAACCAAGTTGTAGAACCATAGAATTAGAAAGACAGATAGCAATCTGTATTCCAGCACAGTTTTCTTCAAGAGATAGAGAAAAACTGAAGTAAAAGATTATACTCTTCTTGATCTATTACATGGTGATGTATATATTATTATTTAATATATTATATGGTAAATAATTTCAAACTTAAGCATGAATACTTTAAAGTTTAATTCAGCTATTTGAATATATTTAAACAAATTGAAATCTCATATCTAAATGTCATACTAAGAAGCACTATTAAATCTAGGTTGTGTTAACATAGGATGGTTTTATCAAATTTTAGGTTAATAATACATGTACCCATAAATATATATTCAACTCCTTATTCTTCTTTTCACTTCTTTCTTAAGTATCTTAATATCAGTTCTTCTTGTATGGCATTAAAGATAGATCAAATTTTTTTCTTTTAAGAAATATGCAATAAAAGCTAAACCACCTTAGGTTTTCCCCAATCTATAGTAATGAAGGGATTAAATTTGTTAAAATTTTAGAATCCCTTTATTTTTAAAATACATAACTTATTCAGTGGACCACTCACTAAATATATAAATGACTTTTGAACTAAAAACAATTTATGAATTAAGAATGTGTAAATTCCTTCCCAATAAAAAATAACTATAGTCTGTAACAAAAAGATAAAAAAACTTACCATATGTGAAAATTTCATTAATTATGAAATATAACATTACATTTGATTCTACTTTATTAATCCTACATATTAGGAAAATTTCTATAAAATTTATAACAGCTAGGAATTATTTTCCCAAAGTTAAAATTACTGCCATTTAAAATTAATGTAAAAAATATTCCCTATTAGGAAAAATAAAGAACTTTCAATTTAGCTGTGTATTTCCTTGGGGATTTAGGAAAATTGACCTAAAAAATTCACTCCATGAGGTCAATAGTATAATATGATAGAAAATATTTAGTAAATCTGGTTTACCTTTAAATATTTCAAATGATTTGGCTCTTAAAATTTTTATAAAATATTCTATATAGACAAAATTTAAATAAGAATTTAATACATATTTCAACAATTACTTGTTAAAGTAAAAGGGGACATAAATGATATGAGCCATTTAAATTTAGAGGTTTCTCATTTGGGGGTGACAAGAGAATATACAAAATATTTAGCATGTACTGACATAAAAATGTCTTGTAATTTTGATATGGTTGAATTTCTCCCATTACTTTTTCTTTCATTAGTTTCTGCCTGTTGTTTGTTTGGTCTGCCTTTTCAAAAAATATATATAGAATTATTTTTCTTTGTTATACTCTCTGTTGTTTCTACAAAGATGTAATATACCCTTGTTACTGCTGAAGAATATATTTTCAGCAAAGCCATTATTAAATCAGAAATAAATAGTTCAATACATCTCACATGTGAATGGATTACTTGGGTAGTATTGTATTACATCTGTGGAAAAAGGTAAGAACCTAAATGAAAACGAACAAATTGTTTCTTTAATTTAGGTGTAAATATCATTAATGAATAAGAACAAATTATGAAATATCTTAGCCAATTATAAACAAGTTGCAATGACCAGTTGTCTTGGCAGTAAAGTGGCGAGAAAAATGAACATTTTTTGCAGTCATATTTTCATTAATTAAAAAATATATGAATAAAAACATTTGAATTGTTACCATTCCTCCATCACTGTTCCTACAATGTAGTTAGAAGTAACTAGACCAGACAGACAACCAGCCTTGCTTTGCCTTGTCTTCAAGAACCTTGCTACTCAAAATATCATCTGTAGGTGAACTAATTAGAAATGCAGGTTCCCAGGGCCAAGGAATCTGTTGAACAGAATAGAGTCTGAATTTTAAGAAGGTCTACAAGTATTCACATGCACATTAAATTGAGAAGAGTTCAATTTAGAGTGTTCAACAACATTAGTTATGTTTTCATAAACAATTCTAAAACACCTAAACAATGTCATTTTTTCATCTGTTACATTCAAAAAAATTTTTCACAATAAAGTATCTTTATGTAGTAGGGAGAAATTTAATTATGAAAACATCCATCCTTAACATTTCAGTAGCTTTCCATTCTCTTTCTATACCTATCTCCACTCTGCTCCATGGGGGTTCTTTATACATGCTTATGGACTCATTAGTTGGAATGTCTAAACTCAATGCACCCATTCCTGCAAGTAACCACCTAATGGCATTGTCAGACTTCTGGGTGCATACTCCAAGAGCAGCAGCAAGTTCAGAGCTGGAAAATGGTTCAGGTTGCTCTTTCTAGGCTTGGATCATGGTCCAGACAGGGGTGAGATCTTTGAGAATATGCTCTTGGCTTCAAAGACTGAAGCAAAGCACAGTTAAAGTTGGACCAGAAGAGGCCTTGGAAAATATGGGATCCAGGGGAGAGGCTGCAGTTTTCTGGGTCTCTGGGCAGCACTCTGTGAAAATCATACAAGATTTGGACCAATATTTTAGATACTATTCAAGCATTCTTCTTTTAATCCAGAAGTGATTTGAAAAAGAAAACATATGTTTCCAAATACATATAAATTAGTGTTATAATTAATTTTATAAAGTTTTAGTATATCATTCCTCTGAGAGAAAAAGAAAATTCACTTCAATGTAGAGCAGTGAGTTTGCAAGGTACGTTTTTTAATTTCAATATAAGTCAGAATCCTTCTCCCTTCCCTTGTTAGATTAGGTAATTTAGAAAAAAAAACTCTTTAATTCAAGATTCTTCCAGTCTAGGTTTCCTTTTCTATAAACACTGTGTTCTATAATATATTCCACATTTATATCATAAAATAGCTCTTATACTTTACCATGATATGCATGAATACACTTTTAATCTAAATTTTATAGTTAAGCACTGAGATACAAGAAGCAGAGAAGAAATCAGTGGGGAAATAAATCATGTTTCACAAAAGACAATAACAGGGGCACCAAAAACCTCTTCTCTCGTGAATAGGCTATTTTAATTCAGAGCTCAACATACATCATTTCTTTCCTAGGCCTTTTGAGAAAAACACACACACATATCTAGATCTGAATATTAACATTCAGTAAATATTTAAATTAGTGCTGAAGAAAGGGTATTCTGCAAGCCCCATAGATTGGGTTCACTCATTCATAAGTTCTTTCAGGCCTTTGCTTTGTGTCTTTTGTCTAAACACTGATTTCTGTAACTCATTATAAGTACAGTAAATTAAAAAAACTGGTTAAATAATTTTCCTTTTCTACAGGACTGAATTAATTTTATTTTGCCACAAGGAATGTGAAAGTGTTGTGGACATTTTTTGAAAAAGCATCTAAAGCATAATGCTAATCACAATTTTAAGTCAATCAAAATAAAAAAAAAACAGCTACTTTTACAATGAATTAAACCCCCAATTGACATTCAACATAATTTAAAAATTAAATATCTTAGATGCCATAATTGCTTAAATAACCTTTGGCAATATATATTAAATATTTGACTGTATTGAACTGTTCAGTGTTAAATCTCTGAGACACATTTTCAGAAAACAGTTTAATAAACCAAAGAAGGCAATATGCCAGAAGATAAAAATCATTGAAAGTTTTGCAGGAATTGTCATCCACCCATCTCAAAAAATCAACAACTCAAATATTTTGTTTAGTATTTTAAATTATTTCTACCTGTCCCCTTCAAGAATTGAGCTCTTGTTTCAAGCCTCTCTGTATACTGGAAACCTTTGATCAAAATAATATTTGCCATGGAATCACTTGTTCTGTTGAACAGAATAGACTCTGAATTTTAAGAAGGTCTACAAGTGGTTCATGTGCACATTAAATTAAGAAGAGTTTAATTTAGAGTGTTCAACAACATGTTACATTTCCACAAGCATGTCTAAAATGCCTAAACAATGTTATTTTTGCATGTGTTACATTCAAAATGGTTTTTTTGCACACATAACCACAAAATGTTTGTGTGCTCTTTCTTTACTTGTGTCTTTTCTGCCTGATTCATGCACTAAATTAGTGATCTTCAACCATTTTAATTTCATGACACACATAAACAAATTACTAAATTTTGAGGAACACACAAAATAAATATTTTTGCCGATCTGACCCGAAAAATAGAATTAATTGTAACTCATTCACCCTGAATAGCTATTGTTGTTTTGGCTGTTGTCATTTTTTTTATTGATGATCTAAGGGAAAAGAGGTCAATGCCTTAACCAAATAGACAGGTATTGATTGCATGTTTTTTTTTATAATTTTAATTTTTATTGTTATTCAATTAGAGTTGTGTGCCTTTTCTCCCCATCCCTCCACCCCACCCCAGCTGAATCCCCCTCCCTCCCTCACCTCCACCCTCCCCCTTGATTTTGTCCATGTGATTGCATGTTTTAAAAATTCTTACAACACAGTAGTGTGCTTGCCATGACACGCCCATTGGAAATGCTGCTCTGAACGTGTGCACTGTGCAGCCTTTGGAACTAGGTCATGGGCTTGAATTCTCAAAGGTTAAGTTCATGGCTAACAGTAGCTCCTTATAAGTGTATTCGCCATACTGGCTTGGGGTTAGGAGGTTATTCTGGCAGTGCTATGTTACACATTCAACCTGAGCATATTCTTTTTAATACATTATTTACTTTAGAATAGTTTTAGATTTACAGACAAATTGCAACAGTATTACAGAGAGTTTCCATATACCTAATACACAATTTCCTCTATTTTTATCATCTTACATTAATACAGTCCATTTATTTTAATTAGTGGAACAATACGATACACTATTAATATCAATACTTAGTTCAAATTTTCTTATTTTTTACCTTTTTCTGTTCCAGAATTTCATTCAGGATACCAAATTATATTGTATAGTCATGTCTCTTTAGGCTCCTTTGAGCTGAGAAAATTTTCAGACTTTACTTGTTTTGTATGCCCTCTGCTATTTTGAGAAGTAATGGCCACATATTCTGTAGAATGTCTCAATTGGGATTTGTATTGTGGTTTTCTCATGATTATATTGGGATTATGTCTTTTGGGGGAGGAAGACTATAGATGTAAAGCGCTATTTTCATCAAATTATATTAAGGGTACATGCTATCAAAAAGACTTATCACTGTTTATGCTGACCTTGATCATCTGTTTAAGATAGTGTTTGTCAGATTCTTCCACTGTAAAGTCATTTTTTTTTCTGCTGTATCATGTTGTGTTCTCTGGAAGGAAACCACTATGCACAGCCCCATTAAGAAGTGGAGATTTACCTCAGCCTTCTCAAAGCCAGAATATGTATATAAATCATTTGTGACTCTTGTGCAGAGGAGATCTGTCTTCTCCATCAATCAATCATATATTTATATCAGTATTGACTCATGAGTATCTAATTTAAATTTTGTCTTATATTCTAATACTGCCTTATTTTATTGTTCAGATTGTTCTAGCTTAGCTCTAGGGAACTCTTTCAGTGGGATCCTGTATCATTTTCACATACTCCCATCAGTATGTTATTTGTTGTTGGTTTGAGCACTTTCTCACTTTCTGGCACTGTCCCTTGCTCAGTCCCATTTTATAAATGTATATTCTGCTCCCTTTTTATCTGCTGTTTCTACCTGGGTCCCTGGGTCCCTTTACTGGAGAATGGTATTATAAACCAAAAATCTAGAAGCTAGGTATGCTCATTGCCACTGACGTATATACCATTGCCTCTAGGCCTTCAGAGCAAGGAAATATATGTGTGTATATTAACTCATGTATACACATGTGTTTATAAATATTGCTTTAAGTACCATTCCAATTTATCTTAAACTATACATGATCTTACAATGATGCCTCAAGCTCTAGGCCATTATCACATGATGGATCATTATAGCCCTGTTCTTTGGCTTATCTGTAAACTCTCATTCCAACAGTGGGAGAAACATGGGTCCAACCCATCTGCGATGAATGTATTTGATTGTTCAATTCCTGTGTATACAGTAAGTAGTATCAACATTTTTAACCTATACCCCTATGGAAAAATATTTACTGTTTCCCCAAACTAAAGTACAGTGTTTTTATGCAGTTTCTTTTGCCGTAGGCTCTATGAACTCAGTTCTTTGATCTGTCCAAAAAAAAGTCATTGATTTTTACTTTGTTCACTTTCTAATTGTTCTAAGGAAGAGAATGATAACTTCTCAAAATTTAATATATTGAAGCTGAACATGCCAGTTATGTTTTTTGTATTTATTTAATTTCATACCATAGTATATGTTATAAAAAACTAGAGATTTTAAGTGAAAGTTCCACTCATGGAGTATGTGCTTTTAAATAACATTTATTTCACAATAAAAACAATGATGTGCTACAGTTTGTAATTTGAGGTACATATAAGTTGCCATAAAATTTTTTCAGTAGTCTGCAGCATGCCTGGAAATCATTCCTCTTAACTTCTGTTTAGAGAATAGATAAACATTTCTGAACATATTGATTCTTTATTTATTAATCAATTATTCATTATACATTAAATGCTTAGTTACTGTCCCAAACTATTGAACTGAGATAAACAGTTCTCTTGTGCACTTGTCACTTCTTTAGTTCTCTTATATTCACTGAGCTTATTTGGAAAGACACTCTTGTTTGATGATCAGTGGGGCATAGAGGTAGTCCTCTTCTATATATATATTATATATATATATATATATGTCATCTTCTATATTCTCTCTCTCTCTCTCTCTCTCTCTATATATATATATATATATGTATATATATATATATATATATATATATACATATATAATCTGCCTAGAAGGTATCCAGCCATGTAATATGAAAAAATAGAGACATTTAATGTAGAAAATACAGGATACAAGAAACATAGTATATAGGAAAATGATGCCTTAGTCCCTTTCAAAGTAGGCACCTTGGGGCTTCACACAGTTCTCCCAGTCGCCATCAGCTGCCCTGTCACATTTTTGTGAATCTCATCAGTGGTATGAAATCTCTTCCTTTTCAGGGGTGATTTTAGTTTTGGGAAAAACCAGGCTTTCCCCCCAAACCAAATCTGGGCTGTAGCAGGCCTGAGTCACCATGATGATTTGAGGTTTTGCCAAAAAACTCTGCACAAGACGTAATGTATGAGCAGCCAGGTTGTCATGATGAAGCTGCCAATTATCAGTTGATGCTAGTGTGACCTTCTGAGTTATCTGAATAGTTTCCATGGAGCAATGTTCAAAATTAATACAAAATTTGATGAGGATTCATTGTTCTATTCCCTCAGTCATTTTAATGTGATGGCCACGCAGCACACATACTCACTCAATGGCATCTACTGCCTCCACTCACTAGTATAGTGAAGTCATCATTGTTCACGCATTCACATTCCAGTCCACTCTCCTTGTCTGCCAGGTTACACGGATGTTACACAAACCATTCTTGTTATATTAACAATGGCTGGAATTTTTCCAGACAGACCTCATCTCATATATGTATATGTCTGAGGGGACCCCCCAAAAGTTATTTATAAAAAATTGTGTATTTATTCATTCATGTTTAAACTTCAGTTACCTTCAAAGTACTCTCCTATTCAGACTTTTTTCCTACTGTTCAAAATAGTTTTTAAATCCATCGATTTTGATGCTTTTTAGTGCTTCTGTAATTTTTTTGTTTCACCTCTTCCATTGGAGGACCTTTAATCCAGGGAAATAAGATAAAAATCACTCAATGTGAGAGCAGGTAAATAGGGATAGTGAGGCATGGAGGTCATGCCATTTTTGGTCAGACTGCGGAACAGTTGGCATGGTATGGGCAGGTGTACTTGTAAATCAACCACCATGATATGGGCAAAAACATTGCAAGACTGTTAAAAAAAAATCACTGAAGCCCAATGCAGCCTCTAACAACAATGCCAGCTGGTACACTGAAACCAATGGGTTCCTACATCACTCACCTAGTGAAGGAAGCCTGCACTACAAGAGACATGCCCTCCAGCAGATTAGTCCTGTACTGGAGGGATTCCCCTTCATGGATATATATATATATATATATATATATATATATATATATATATATATATATATATAATACATATACAATATATAATGTATATATAATGTATATAATATATACTATACATATATTATATATATATAATCACATCATGGTCTAGGACTAAAAGTACAATAACTAAGGCATCCAGGCTTTCAAAGAAGGACAGATAAACTTTATTTCAAGCAATTAATGGTTAAATTATTCAAACTATTTACCCATAGAAAATATGAAGGATAAATATAGGGTGAGGCAAAAGTAGATTTATAGTTGTGAGTATGCAGAACACAATTTATTCTTGTATTATTATTTATAAATTATAGTATTATTTTCCAGATAAACAGCTGTAAACCTACTTTTGCCCCACCCTGTATGCTTTGGGTGGAACCACCCTATAAAATAGGGAAATTATCTCTGAAAATAAGACTTTTAGAATATTTCTTATTACCTTTTCAATGCTTTCCATAGGCATATATGTGTGTGTGTGTGTTTAAATGAATTAAATTCTGTGTCTCAAACTGAAAGGTGATTTAGAGTGACTTTGAATAAGGGTCATGTCCATATGGTGCCAGTAGTGCTGGCATACCGGGGCAAAGGTTTCAGCACTATATGGTTGTCAGATAGGTGGTTACAAGGATCTGACAAGTAAAATAAAAAGTGTAATATCTAAAACATTCCATAGCACAATCCACAAATATTAGTAAACTCCATACTCTGTTTCTTGTACTGCAAGTTTCAGAATGCAAACAGTCTGAATGTGAGGAATATTTCAGTCAAGTTGATTCTACCATGGTCAGGTACACAAACCATCAATGTGAAACATTCTAAAAGGACTCAATAGGAATGTAATGACCTATTTTCTCATACTTACATAGTTTTAGTTTTTTATTTCCTTCACTTACACTCAATTTATAAACACTAGTCTTTCAAGTCATCATGATGAGAACACCAGGCATTTTATTACTTTTGCCAGAGTATTTCAGGTAGAGTGTAACAGAATCGAATGTTTTAAAATATCTAATGAAATTAAATGTGTTTGAAAAGATTATGAAAGGTCTAGCTAAGTTCAGAGGTTACACTTTGAAGATAGAATATACTGCTTCAAAGTGAAAGTAATGGGCTTTTCATTTATGGAGATATTAGAGGTTTTAGTCCTTTAACATATTTCTATTTAATTTAGAAAAGTGGGAAACAGAGAGTCAGAGGTACAAGTGAAATTTTCCTCATATATAACAAGAATTTTCGTCTTTAGTGTAGTTTATGAAAAAGTTGAGAGATTTTTGTCTTTTTATATAACTTCAGGGAATTTAGCTTTAAGTTAAAAGCCTTTTTCACTGCTAAAATTGATTCTTTTTCTTAATCTGGGGAAACGGAATACGTGTAGCCCAGCAGAGGAGGGAGAGGAGGTCACGGGGTAAACAGTTTGATGTGGCACATCTTGAGCTCGTCCTGGGCATGTGATCTTTTCGCACTCTGTCCTCCCAACAGGGAGAATCCAACGGTGGTTTAGGCTTAAAATGCTTGAGAAAAACTTCAAATAAACGTCTGAGAGGATCCCTAGAACATTTAGACTTTTCTGTCACAGTCTTTGCTGTTCAATTATTTTTCTTTTTAACACTAAAGAAGGATACCGACACCACAGCCACAGTTTCTTTTAAGGTGTTTCTTTTTTTTTCTTTTAATGGAGCAAATGGTCTTAAATTAAGCTATGTTATCAAGTCATGCTTTTTGCATTTAAGAGGACTCCAAATGCCAATTGGGGGAAACTTCTCTTTCATTTATTTTATTTTTATTAAAAAATTAAAATGAGCACATTTTTCTAAGCCTTAATAGTCCTTCATAGTTAAAAGTTAATATTTTAAACTGTTGCTTTGAGATTCCATAAACAAGGTTTAGAAATTGAGTCCTTCTGTACAATTTCCATATTGAGAAATGAATTATGGGGACCATCTCTGGGATTTAGAATCGTAAGTGAAGGGATTAGTCAAAGAAGATATGTGAAGGATCCATAGACATAGACAATGGTGAGGGGACTGATTATGGAAGTAAGGGGCAGGCTGGGAGGGGGGCAAAAGGGAAAACAGTGGGACAACTGTAATAAAATAAACACAAATTTTAAAATAGGCTGAAGACTTATACTGTTTGTTTTTTTCCAATATATTGCTATCCTAGTATTATGTTATAATTCTGGAGGCAACTGAAATTGGGCATAATTCTGAAATCAAGGAAACATTAATTGTAGTTAGAAATGCTCCAGTGTTCATAGCAGCACAATTCACAATAGCCAAGTGTTAGAAGCAACCTAAATGCCCATCTGTAAATGCCCATTTACACAATGGAATACTATGCAGCAGAAAGAAAGAAGGAGCTCCTACCCTTCTCAACAGCATGGATGGAACTGGAGAGCATTAAACTAAGTGAAATAAGCCAAGCAGTGAGAGACAAATACCATATGATCTCACCTATAAGTGGAACCTAATCAACAAATCAAACAAGCAAGGAAAATATAACCAGAGACATTGAAATAAAGAGCAAACTGACAGTAACCAGAGGGGTGAGAAAAGGGGATAATGGGGGGGAAAGGGAAGGGTCGTCAAGGAATATGTATAAAGGACACATGAACAAAGCCAAAGGGGTTAGGAATGAGGGTGGGAGGTGGGGGTGGGTGGGGCAGGGCGATTGGTTGGGGAAAAATGGAGACAACTGTGTTTGAAAAACAAAAACATTATAAAGATTAAAAAAAGAAATGCTATTGCATTTTGTTAAAATACTTATGTTTATCAATTAGGAAATGTATATTTTTTCACTGTTATTGTTGTGTTTCACTTTAGTTCATCGAAGTTAACATTTGCTGAAAAAGACAGAGCTCTTTTATCTCCAATCTGACTACAAACAAATAAAGAAATGTATCAGGCAGTAACAATTTTATTGGGTGATAACCATCCTCCGGATTTTCTAATATACTAAGTTGTCAGAAAAAAATTCCAATTTTCATATAAATGTTTTGCACTCTTTTGTCTATAGTTGGATTACCTAGAAGCAAGAGCTACTAATGTTGATCACCAAATACAGATCACAGAAACTTAAAGCAGGAAACTGATGTAAACATTTTAATCAACAAACCCCTTGAAGTAAAATACAGTAAAATATTAAATTAAAATAGACTTGCTGGGCAATAAACATCTTGGATTTGTCTTTATAAATTATTATAAATCAACATAGGTTATGCCATAGTTTTGCACTCTTGTTTTTTTATTTTTAAGTAAGTTTATGAATTAATGTATTAATTGTAAAACTATGACTAAAGATTATCTTGTTTTTTTCCCCTCAAACCATTATTTTTCCTAATGTCGTTTTTGGTTCTTCTCATCTCCTTTCAGTTTTTTTAAATAATATTTTTCTTCTTAATTAAACAATACTTATGTATTCCATCATCTAGTCTTCTAAAGTTTTATAGACTCAAAGTTTATTTTATAGGAATCATATAATGGAGAGGTGTTAATAAGCATTCAGACAGCCAGTAAGCTTCCATTTGCATCTATTGTGCCTCCACGTGGCTCAGAGTCTCACTGATGTTTTCCTATCACTAAACCAAGGAGTTATAACACAGTTCTTTTAACCCCCTTTACTAATTTAGTATTTTTGGGTTTATAAGTGCAGATGGAAAATTAATGTAAAAGGATTTCATAAAACATAAATATTCATTATTGTTCCCAAAATGCTGCTTATTTTTCAGATCCTGCTGGGTCCTGCCAGAAAAACAGAGGGTGTTCAACGGAGCACACTTAATGGAGAATGCATTGCATTTTTCCTACTGCTCAAATTGGCTGTCTGTGTATCATATGCTGAACACACAGAAATTCACGTACGTGCGTGGGGCAGCACGATCTGGGAAATGTCCATAAACTTAATTTTCATATGTATTTAATATCTGATGGGAGAGAACAAAGAGAATACATCTTTTTTATAAATAATTAGACCCAGTATGATTAATGGTGTGTGCATGGTACATATTTATATGTACACACACATACATATGCATTCATGTATTGCATGAATATATGTATGTGTGTGTGTGTATATATATACATATATATATATATATATATATACCATTTGTTTAACAAAACTTATTGACTTAGTATCTAAAAGTAAGGTAAAGCAGAACTTAGTAACTAAAGACATTTTAAAGATTTCTATTCAACACATAATTAGATTTTATATAGACTAAGTATGTTTGATCAACCTCCTATTGTCATAACACAGCTTTGACTGTTGTTCTCTCTTAATAATAACTATCAGGAACATTTTGCTTCCCTTTCATAATTGGCCTCAATTATGCTAAGCTTTCAGTTCAAACTATCTTACAAATCCAAAAGATGAATCATTTATAAAAAAGTAATAATTCTTTCTAAGAAAATTAGTGTTATTACTATAGAATTAAAGAACTAAAATAATGTTACCAAGACTATGAGTTGAGCTTCATTAAACATCATTACTAACATGATACTTCAGTTCTTTCATTATGTTTCAAAAATACATCTCACATACTACATTATTCCACTCCCTGAAAGACAGAAAAGAGAAAGATAAACTGCTCCTTCGTACTGAATATCTCATTTTTTGATAGCATTGATTAGGCAGTAATCAAGTGTGTATGAAATTCTCAACTCACAGTTTCTTAAAACTCATCCTAGACAAATATGTGTAAAATAGAGAACACAGAATAAGTATTTTAAATACAAAAAATATTATAGCACTTAAAAAAAGAGAGGACAAATGAATATCAAAAGAAAACTAGTAGGTTCTTTTTTAATATTAAAGTTTGGTAATAATTTATGGTTAAAGCAGTGCTTATCAACACGGCAGATGCCCTGGCTGGTTGGCTCAGTGGATTGAGTGCCAATCTGCAAACCAAAGAGTTGCAGGTTTGATTCCCAGTCAGGGCACATGCCTGGATTGCAGGCCAGGTCCCCATTCGGGAGACACATAAGAGGAAACCACACACTGATGTTTCTCTCCCTCTCTTTCTCCCTCTCTTCCACTGTTAATAAAAATAAAGAAAGAAAATCTTAAAAAAAAAACACAGAATCATGGGATATTTTCCACCTAGGGAGCATTGGCAATGTCTGGAACTACATTTTCTTGCAAATGAGCAGGAGAAGAGTGCTTTTGGCATTTAGTGGGAAGAAGTCAGGGGAGCAGTTAAATATTCTACAATGGAGAGCACAGCAAGGATTTCTCCAGACCAAAATGATGGAGATTGAGAAAACCTCGCTCCATATCATGTCATAATGACATGACCATGGGGATAACACTTGACACTGACATTGTGGGGGAGCTATTGTTAAATGGAAGAGGGTGATATAACTGAGACTATGGAGTCTGGATTGGTTTGATAGATATAATATGTGTATATTGCAAATTATTAAATATGGAAACAATTATGTGAAAATAGTTGTTAAGAAAAAGGTCCTTTAGTAATAAGTGTCAGTTGAATTGCAGCAATATAAATCAGTGAAGAAAGCAAAAATAACATTGATTCACAAAGCTGGTGCAGAGGCGTGGGTATATTCTAGTATGAAACATTTGAAAAGTATAAATATAATTTTCAAGGAATGGAAGACATCAATAAGATTAATAATTAACAATAAAGAACTACTAAATAAATACAAAATTTTGATATTTTTGTTTTGATTAAGCTCTTTATTTATACTGGAATTTTAACCCAGATTGCATATTTCATTTAGTAATTCAAGCTAAGAAGAAAATACTGAGTTTATAGGCTAACTTCTATAAAGGAAGGTATAAATACAGAGGCTCTTAATCATTCCTGGGAGGTCATCCTTTCTGGTCCTAAACAAACGAGTCATAAGCTGAAGCTGAAGAATGAGTTGGAGGAGGAGTTTTAAAAAGGGAGCTACGGGTACAGGGTGGTAATGGAGATTTGGGGTGTTGATGCAAAAGAAACAACTGGTCCCAATATCTGGCTATTGCAAGAGGTTGATAGAATTTAGAAAGGATGGCACACGGGTAGGAGGCATGCAAATGAGATCATGAAATGACAGGACATAATAAGCAACTCTTTATTAAAGAACTCAGATTCACCCTGGTTTTGAGTTTGATTCTTGACTGCCATAGTAGGCATTTAAAAAACAAACAAAAAAAAACCCTTTAGACCTTGATTTTCTCATCTATCAAATGGGCATTAAATGCTACCTTATAATTTTGATAAGTAAATTATGTAAAGTAGGTAGTATACATTTTTCACATATTAAACACTTTATAGGTAACAACTATCATTATAATCTCTTTTGTTTCCAGCTATTTTTGAGGTTAGATTTATTTTAATGCTGGGTTATATATAATGTATTTTCATTTTCCTACTTCACAGAGCAATGCTAATGGGATGATTGTGTTTAGCAATATCCATGAAACCGGGCATTCTGTGTCAATCCAGCTAATTGAAGAAGGCAGGAATAGATGAAACAAAAGCAATGCCCATAATTGCTAAAATGTTCTAAGGATCCATTTTTTCCTCCAATTCTTATAATAGGTCAATAAAAGTAGTCCAAAGAACAATGCAAGACAACTCACTAAAACTAAACAGAGAGTTTACTGCAAATCAGGGTTTGCAGAATTTTTCTATTAATTGTGGTGTAATGATATACAAACATTGTTCTCCTTAACTACATGCTATAAAAAATGGCTAATTTTTTTCCTAGATAATCTATTCAATTTTAGGAACTAAAAGAAGCAGGATAGAAAAAAGTAATCATTTTAATTGAGGGAAAATTGCAGAGAATAATATAAATTGTTTCTATTTCTTTCCCTAAATATTTTATTTATTTATTTTTAGAAAGAGGGGAAGGGAAAGAAAAAGAAAGGGAGATAAAAATCAATGTGTGATTGCCTCTCACCTGTCCTCCACTGGGGACCTGGCCAGCAACCCAGGCATGTACCTTAACTGGGAATTGAACTGGTGACCCTTAGGTTCGCAGGCCTGCTCAGTCTACTCAGCTACACCAGCCAGGGCTTAAATGTTTCTATTTTTTTTGAGTTGCTCATATAGTAATGCACCAGTATCTTGGAGACCAGACCTTGACAGGGTAAACTAATGCCTTCGCTATGGTGAGCTTCAATAGCCAAGGCAGAATTAATACAATGTTTGTGCTTGAAACAGTGGTCAAATAATATGAGACCAAAAAATTGTTTATTAAAGTTAGAGAGGTAGTCATTGGTAACATTTGCTAGGAAAGCTATGTTGAAATATTTTCAAACTATAGTGGAATGATGTGGTTCACGGGGAGAATTGCTGTCCAGCTCCCTCTTCAGTGGGAGTACAGTCAGCAGACATCCTCTCCCTGTCAATCCTTTCAAGGTGGCATTAACTTCTGAGAGCTGCCTCAGCCCTGCCTGCACCCTTCCAAGGGCAGTGTGCACCAAGTTGCTGAGCACAGTGCATGCATTTTCAGCCCTATGTGGGGTATTCTGATGAGCATGCAATACAGCTTCCAAGTTTCTTGCCTGCTTGGCTGAGATTTTGACCAGTTAGCATCAAGTTCAATTTATCCTTCTTTCCAATCCTGCACCTACCCCCTTCTTTCATGGGTGTTGGTCCTTAATTATTAATACCTTGCATCTCAAACTCAATTTCAGCCTCTGCTCTGGAGATCCCAAATTGACAAATGAGTTGCGGAAAAGAATGGAGACACATTTAAAATTCTATTTCATTTAAAATTTTATCTTTAATGGGGAAAATAGAGAAGGCAGATACAAGAAGAGGAAATAGGGTTAAGGGAGAGAGGTTTTTTTTATTTATTTATTTTTTGTATTTTGGTTAGTAGGGTGAGGAAAGAACTTGGGAGTATTAATGTTGAAGGAAAGGATCCAATACACAAAGTTCTTGGGAATGTCCCAGTAGTTCAAAGTACACTGTAATAGTTTGACCCCATAAGAAAAAAAGATGTCTTTCACTTCATTCTCTAAAACCAGAGGTAAATGTGCTTATTTAAATGAGCTCTCTTTCCTTTTATTTTTATATCACATGCAAACAGATTTTTAGAGGAAAAAAACAGCGTTTATTTGATGAATCAGTAGTGAGGTCAATATATTTATTTATACCCTTTAAATCAACTTTTTATATGTTCTATGATTAATTCAGACAAAGTTATAAAATTTGAACAAAATTCCATGAAGTTTTTGGAAACTTGAGTCATCAAATCCACAAACAAAACTAGACATTTCACTTAACTTTTCTAGAACTCTTTAGGCAATTTTCCCCTCAGAAAGTAAAATTTATTTTCAAAAATAAATTTTCAAAATGTTAATTATGACTTTTTGCTGTTTCTTTTTTAGAAAAGAGAATATATAGACCTCCTAAAGTATCATTCATAAATGATGAAATAGCCCTAGCACAATATGGCATTACTAATTCTTGTTTGCCCCTTGAGAACAGTTTATTGATAAGAATATTAATATCTTTAGGCAATATAAGATGTGGAAACAGCCCAAGTGCCCATCAGTAGATGAGTGAATAAAAAATCTGTAGTACATTTACACAATGGAATACCGCATGGCCATAAAAAGGAAGGAAATCTTACCTTTTGCAATAGCATGGATGGACCTAAAGAGTATTATGCTAAGTGAAATAAGCCAGCCAGAGAAAGACAAACACCACATGATCTCAGTTATATATATAATCTAATGAACAAAATAAACCGATGAATGAAACATAAACAAAGGCATGGATACATGGAACAGACTGACAGCTGTTCAGAGGGCATGGGGAGGGGGGTGACTAGATGAAAGAAAGTGATGGGATTAGCCGAAGATCTTAAACCATAACTCATAGACACAGAATACAGTCACAGACACAGACACAGACACAGACACAGGGAGGTGATGGCCAGAGGGAAGCAGGGGCAGGGGCTGGGTTGGGGTAGGCAAAGAGGGGAGGTAATGAGGACATTTGTGATAGTTTCAAGAATTTAATTAATTAATTAATTAATTAATTAGTTCTTTACCTAGAAGTTAAAAAGGGACTCCTTTTGACAAGAGATGAAATAGATAATAAAGTGCTTTTTTCCAACCAGGAAAATAAACTACATAATGAAAGATACATGAGAAGCTAATAAAGAAATGAGTATTAACACAATATTTAGCATAAGTGATAAGAAATAAGCATTTTTTAAATAAAGTTCTTATTCACAGTACTGTTGTGAAAGTTAATAGATGCCTTGCTTTGATAGAAAACTTTGCCTAGGAAATAATAAGACTGGAAGTTTTACACTTATTTCTTGAAACCGGAGGCATTAACTCATATCAAAATCATTAATGAATGTAATCTACATAATACCTCTCTTCTAGTGACCTGATTATTTTAATTGAGGCTTAACTTAAAACACTGCTTCTTCTTCAGCCTGAAAAAGTACACAGATAACCAGCTGCTTCATTCTAGTAACCACAGATCCTTGCCTTTGCTCGTCATCACTTACAAAACAGACAAATGCTAACAGAGGCAGACTGCATTCAGAATTCTGCAAAACAAATCTCTACTTTGAGATGGTACGTATATAATGCTTCCCTGTTGCATAAAAACTTAAAAGTTATTAATAAGCTGAACATATTTTAAAAATTCACTAATATGGAAATATTGAAAGCAGATTGACATTTCTTAGGCACTTTATTGCAGTTGACAATTATCTGAAATAGCATATAAAAGTGATTAAAAATTACAAGTCCCAAGTACTTTATATAGCCCTGGCCATTTATCAAGTTTTTATTTATATAGCATGATAACAATAAAATAATCTATATCATTGCTGTATTAAAGTGTTCTGTGTTATATTCACTGTTGGCAATAGATACAAATTCCTTATTTAGTAATGTACAGACCAGGATGTTTTCATAGTGCACATTTCAGTAGTAGCAGATAAGAAGAATATCAAATATTCTGGAACTAGCAACCTTTAAACAGCTAACTAAGCAAATATACACACACACACACACATATATACATACACACACACATAGTAGGTGAGAGCATATACCATAATCATATATATACACATATATGGATATTTACTTTTATGTCTTTCTGTATATGTAGATCATACATCATTTCTTATTAAATGTGGCCATGCGGCAATATTTACACCGTGTTTTCAAAAATACTTTTCCCAGGTTTATGAAAGCAGATGCTATTTACCTATTCCACCTGTGTTTACAACTCAGTCTCAGAGGGTGCATCAGCTATGCAATTTACTATGGTCATAATTATTTCTTTCTACTTAAATGCCCACTTTCTTCACATTGATTAGATTGATTGTGGAATCAATCTAAAGAATTCTTTAAGGTGTCAGCAATACCTTTTAGTTTTTAAATTGGTGTTCAGATTTGGTGTTTTTTGATCATATAAAATCAAGGCTACATACTTTGCTCAGTTTACTTAAAAAGAGCTATATCTTTATGACTATTAGTAGGGTGAATTTTGGCTCATTTTTTCAAATTCCCAAAAGTGACAAAATATTTAAAGTTTTGCATTATTTATTTAAACATATTCACATTTCTTAGATTAGATCATGAATATTCATAGAATTTAAGTTTCTTGATATCCCCCCACTTTTTATTTGCTTACTTTGATACGTGGCTGCAATATTTTTTCTCAGTTTCCTTTTATTAATATGTATATTTTTAAACAGTGGTAAACAAAACCACTATAACCCTGGGATCTAACACATTGATTTTGCATAATATGTCTTCAATAAATATTTGTTGATTAAATAGTTATATTGTCAATCTATAGCCTTAAATATCTTACCTACTCATTATCAACATCCTAGGTAAATTTCATGATTGATTTCAAGATAATGAATTGGGCTCATTTTGTGGTCATAAGTCTCCACTGTCCCATTCCTAAACTGTACTTCCCATTTCAAAAATCACAACCTTTCCTCTGTACATAAAAAGTATGAAAAAGGTAGAAAGTATGAAGTAGAAGAAGTAATGGAGAATATTTCATAAACACATTTTATGAACTCAGAGTTTGTAAACCCAGAGACAGAAGATTCTTGGAAATCTAACCAGTTGCATTGACATAACTCAGTGATTTTATGTTATATGGGATTGGACTTAGTCGAAGTAAATTCATGTATGTATTTTTAAATTAAATATGTTGGGGCGACACTGGTTAACAAAATTACACAGGTTTCAGGGGCACAATTCCACAACACGTGATCTGTACACTGCATTGTGTGTTCACCACCCCAAGTCAAGTCTCTGTCTTCCACCATTCATCCCTTCTATGCCCTTTTCCACTCCCCTCGCCCTGGCAACCACCACACTGTTGTTCATATCCATGAGTCCACATAAACTTGGGCAAAAATCAGACCAATACTAATAGGTAGATAAAGATAAATATTCCAATGGACAAAATCGGGGGGGCTAGTGGGGGTGGGGGAGGGAGGTGGGTTCAGCTGGTGTGGGGGGGAGGGAAGGGGAGAAAAGGCATACAACTGCAATTGAATAACAATAAAATTTTTTTTAAAAAGATAAATATTCCATTTATCATATACAAGAAATTTCTAATATTTAGGTATTTAAAAAATGAAACCAGTAGGTAATATTTTTTCTTATCATATTATAAGTTGGTAAGAATATTTTATATAACAAAAAATATCAACTATACATTGAACAAAAAGACAACCTCAGAAAGACCCCTAAAAATCTATTTGTAAATTCTCCTAAACTTAATCATGTTACTTTGCTTCTCCCCCAAAACAATAAATAATATATCTCCCTTCAAAATGTATTACTCCTTGTGTTTAATGGCATTGGTAACTTCAGCTCACCTTTAAATACACGCTCTTATTCAATCCTTTTCAAAGATAAGGTGATAGCATTTATTTTTTCCAAGTAGATTGGTTTTTACAGTTTCTCTTGCTACCCAAAAATTCCTCAAAGTACTCAAAGAAAAACCTCAGCAAGAATTTACTAACTTGTACCCTTAAACCTCGAGACAAGCCCTCTCTCAACCCCCTCCAGCCTGCCTTCCCGGGCCAGCCTTTGCCAGGTGTCTGCAGTTGTATGTTACTCACTCCCTGGTTAACCTTTTTGAAAATTGATTTTGCATGTACATAAACTCCATTATCTCTATATTCCAGACCACTCTCTATTTCGTGTGGACCTGTTTCCCTCATTTTTATTAATTTTGGTCCCTATAAGTATCAGAATAACAACAAATATTTAGGGAAATCAGTTTATACACTGACAGGAGTTAAAAAGCAAAGTAGTACAGTGCTTCCTTTTTTTTTCCATTTTTACCTTTTAGTTTTTGATTTAGAGATATTTTTAAGTTGTTAAGGCTATGAGGATATTGTTGATATTTTATTGAATATTTCATTTGTATAAAATAGTAGAAAAAAATAAACTCAAGACTCAGTATACTTTATTTTTAGTCCCCCATTTTGCTATGGACAACCAAATATACAACATTTTATGGAAGCTCAATTTTCACAATGAATAGGATACAATTGTAATTTATGTATTTTTTCTCTAAATTAATATTGAGTTTATACTACAGCATGTTGTAATAGTGGTACTTGGTAATTAGTTGTCATTACTATTGACATTAGCTGTGCTAACAGCTTATAAGTGCTGCCTTCTTTTAAAATTTTAAAAAATCTTATTTATTTTTAGAGAGAAGGAAAAAGAGGAAGAAAGAGAGGGAGAGAACACTCAGTGTCTGGTTGCCTCTCCCATGTCCCCACCTGGGGACTTGGCCCGTGACCCAGCCATGTGCCCTAGACTGGGAGTCCAACCAGTGACACTCTGGTTTGCAAGCTGGCGCTCAATCCTCTGAGCCACACCAGCCAAAGCTAAATGCTGCCTTATTATTTTAGTCTCTAATCCTAGTTGTTTATATTATTGTTTATTTTATGTAGACCTAACCAGACCTTTTGATTAACTTCTTCACATTAGATACTAACTGTAGTTCCAGGTACCCAAAAACCTATTCTATAGCCCTTTTAAGGGTAGATAAAAATGATGGCTCATTTACATACTTAAGGAATTCACTGTGGGAAAAGGAGGAGCTTTGTGTCAACATTTATAAAAATGGGCATATTCAAAATAATATTGAGATAACCAAATATTAATAGCACAGAGAATTGAACTAAAGTGATTAGAGAATGAGATATTAATCATAAACTATTTCAAGTAAAGGCTACTAATTTTATTTAGAAAAAACTTATAAAACTAAAATATTGATAATATTTTAACTATTGAAATAGAAACATTATTATCCTATGTTCTTGTTTGCAAAGTTATAAATTCTTTAAAATATATGCAATTTGATTTATAAAATTAGGGTATTGTAAATGTTACTACAGAGGGATTTTTATGATTGTTGCTATTACCTGGAGAAGTTAGATGACTATTAGGAGCAAGATACTTCTTAGAAATATTTCTCTCTCAATTATTTTAGCCCAATCCAACTGGGATATAGAAAACTTATGAAAGGGTTTCATTGTTCTTTATGAAGTAGAGTTAAATTGTCAAAGACAGGGAGTTTACCACTTATTTTAATAAATAGTCAACATATTCATAAAAATCTAATTTGGCCTCCATATGTATCCCTAATTCATATGATGTGGGCTTTATGCAGGAATCATTTAAAGTAAGGTAGGGTAGAAATCCTTAGCAATTAATAATGTTTTTATTAACATAAAAAATAAAGTGATTAAATCAAAGATGGATTAAATCATAATGCAGAATACTTTTGTATATAAATAGTAAGTTAAACCATGACAGGTAGAGGTAGGTCTCTGTGACAAAGAGTAAGAAGTGTGTCTAATATTATAGCTTCTAATATTATAGCCTCTTCAATAAATGGTGATGGAAGAACTGGACAGGTACATGCAAAAAAAAAATGAAACTGGACTGCCAACTTACACCATACACCAGAATAAACTCAAAATGGAAAAAAAAAGACTTAAATATAAGTCATGATACCATAAACCTACAAGAAAACATAGACAGGAAAATTTCAGACATCCCACATAGTGATATATTTACTCATGTATTTCCTAGGGCAAGGGAAATAAAGGGCAAAATAAACAAATGAGACTACACCAAATTTAAAAGCTTCTGCATGGCTAAAGAAATCATCATCAAAATGAAAAGGGAACTGACCATATGGGAGAACATACTTGCCAATGATAACTCAGACAAGGGTTTGATCTCCAAAATATATAAAGAACTCAGATGACTCCACACCAGGAAGACAAACAATCCAATTAAAAAATGAGCAAAGGACCTGAACAAATACTTCTCCAAGAAGAACATACAGATGGTCCACAGACATGTGAAAAGATGCTCAATGTCACTAGCCATCAGAGAGATGCAAATTAAAACCACAATGAGATACCACCTCACACCTGTCAGAGTGGCCATGATTAACAAATCAAGAAACAAGTGCTGGTGAGGTTGTGCAAAGAATGGAACCCTAGTGCACTATTGGTGGGAATGCAGACTGGTACAGTCACTGTAGAAAACAGTATGGAATTCCCTCAAAAAACTAAAGATGGAACTGCTTTTTGAACCAGCAATTCCACTGCTGGATATATAACCTAATAATCCAGAATCACCAATTCAAAAGAACCTATGTACCCCTCTGTTCACAGCAGTACTATGTGCTATAACCAAGTGATGGAAACAGACTAAGTGCCCACCAGTAAATGAGTGGATTAAAAAACTATGGTACATATACACAATTGAATATTAGGCAACAGAATGAAAGAAGGAACTCCTACCTTTCACAACAGCATGGATAGAACTGGAGAGTATTATGCTAAGTGAAATAAGCCATCAGTGAAAGACAAATAGCATATGATATTACTTATAAAAGGAACCTAATGAACAAAATTAACAAACAAAATAGAACCAGAAGCATGGAAACATGGCACAGACTGACAGTGACCAGAGGGGTGGAGGGAGGGGGTAATGGTGTAAAGAAGGGGAAGGGACTAGTCAAAGGACATGTATGAATGACCCAGGGACATGGACAACAGTGTGGGAATTGACTAGAGGGGTGGTAGGTGGGATGCGTGGAGGGGAGCAAAGGGGGAAAATTGGGACAGCTGTAAAAAATAATAAAAAATGATTAAAAAATAAAGAATAATTTTACTGCTTTGGATAAAGTTATATCAGATGCTTTGAGTTAGAGAAGTTACATAAATCTTTGAGTGTTTTAAAAATGAAAACATTACCTATTTTCTGGAATTGTTTAAAGGTTTAAAAATGTTTATTTTATTTTGATAGAAATGTTTATATAATAACAAACCTCCTCAAAAAATGCAGATAAAACACAAAACTCTCTAATATAAACAATCTAGATAAAATACAAAATGTAAAAAAAAATTGAAGTCATTAGCATTAGAGAACTTTTGAGGCAGCCAGGACTTTTGGAAACAAGATCCACCCCAGAAAAGAAAACACATTGAGATGAACGTAGATTTCCACATGCTGTGTTTTCCTTTTCAGTGTTTACTGGTATTGCTTCTGAGTAATGACTGAGAAGCCAGGCAAGGGAGAAATGTTAGCAGGCAGAAAAACCAGCCAGCGGACTTTGTGGACATCTGTGGGAGGAGTGAGATAAAAAATGAAGTTCTGGACAATCTAGAGAGCCAGAAGATGAGAGCCAAGATCATATGTGGAATTCTCCCTGAAGAATTTTTTGCTTTTGAAGTTCCAAAGGGTAGTAGTAGTTTAAAACAGAACAGAGTTTTCTGTGTTGTTGCCATGTTAGGAATAGAAAAACCAGAGTTCGAGGCCTGCAAAAGAAGTAAACCAGATCCTAGTCATCTGATATCCTCAGCTGGGAACCTTAGAAGCTATGTTTTAGGAATAGGGCTGACTTGTTGGCAACTCAGGTTTACATAGACTGTAATCCAGCCTTCAGTCGCTTAAGTCCCAAAGTGCACTGAGGTGAACTGCCACCTTGGAACTACCAGAGGTTAGACTATGGATGCCTTTTCTGCAGGGAGATAATTGGGAGATAACACCATTCACAACCTCCACATTTTTCTAGCAACATAGGGGGCATTCATAAAAATATCTGCCCAGTGCAGGAAGGAATGGAATGAAGAGAAAGGGTGAAAACTGAAACAGACCCATTGGTGATTACGCTACTGGAGTCATCACACACACACACGAAAAAGATTGTCATTTATATAATTAGGAAAAAACTGACAACAAAACAGATAATTTCATCAGAAAACTTGCATTTACAAAAATATTAAAATGGAAATTCTAGATAAAAATACAATAATGGAACATAAAAGTATGTGAGTTTAAAAGCAAACTGAATGAAGAAGAAAGAAGATTCTTATACTGGATGAAATTATCCTGACAAAAGCACAGAAAGAGGATAAATATCTAAAGGGAAGGGACAGTTAAAGTCCTAATTTGTGTAACTGTAGACTCTCAATGTAAGGGGGAAAAGAATGGAAAAAAACTAAATGTGAAGATAATGAGTGGAAATTGTCCAGAACTGCTGAAATATATCAAACCAGAGATTTAAGAAGCCCAAATGAAAATGAACATGGAAACACAACTAAATACACTAAAATTGTTTTTTAAAAAGAGAAAGTGTTAAACATAGTAAGAAGAAAAGATATTATTTCTAAAAAACAATATAATGCTTCAAGTTGACTTTTTAATAGAAACAATGGAGTCTGGAAAAGAATGGAATGGCATCTTTAAAATACTAAAAAGAAAAACATGTTAATGTTGAATTTGAAACTCAGTGGAAATGTTTTTCAACAGTGATGGTGAAATGAAAACATTTCCAAATCGCCAAACTCATAGAATTTTCCTTTAGAAAACCCCAGTTAAAACAAATATTAAAGAGAGCTTGGCAGACAGAAGGAATACGATCCAAGAAGGAAACAGGTAAATGGAAGAAGACATTAAAAGCAACAGAATTTAGAAATATGTGGGTAAATACATCTTAATATTGATTACACAAAATAATATAATAATATCTTGCATGGAATGACAATAATAATACAAAAGTCAAACGGAAGTAAATAATGCTTAATTTTTCTTAAAGGTCCTTGCACTGCCTAAGTAGTAACAGGGAGTAATTTATAATATAAATGTCTTATTTATTTTATATTATATTAAACCATAGATTCATGTTTTAGGAATTTCTGAATCATAATAAAAGCATGTGTAACCAGAAATGGAAACAAAAGTATCATAATAAAAATATTGTTTAATACAGAGGAGGTCAAAAGAGGAAATAAGAGAAACATGAAAGAGAAAAATGGAAACAAATGCTTAAATGATAGATATGAATCATATATTGATTAATCTATTAAATATAAATAAGCTAAATATCCAAAAATATGTCTCAGACTGTCATACAGGAAAAAATAAATAAACCAAAAGTCTATATGTTGCTTACAAGAGACAGAATTTCAATTTAGGGCCACAGAAAGACAGAAAGTAAAAGAAAGAAAATGACATTCCATGCCAATAATTACCACGAATAATACAGCTAACATATGCATCCTTAATCTTAAAATATGCATTTGAAGTAATACATATTACTAGATATAATGACTATAAAAAGATTAATCCATGATAAAGATATAATCATAATTGAAATGCAATACAGGAATGAGAATGAGTGAACTATTACATACACATACACATGTACAGTCAAATATGTCTACACAGAGAGAGTCTGTTTATTGATCTTCTATATCTATAGCTATATCTATATCTGAATCTACTTAGGCCTTTAAGCAATGTGGGGTTTAGGACATAACTCCTGTGCAGTTAGGAATCCACATATACCTTTTGGCCCACAAAAAACTTGTCCTTCAGTAGCCATGGGGATTAGTTTTAATACCCTAGTGGATAACATTTGTGGATGCTCAAGTATCCTATAGAAAATGGTATGAGTCAAAGCATACTCTTGGCCCTCAAAACTAACAGACTACCAACTGTGGAACAAAAACAGTACAGATTTTTGTTGAAAAAAATATCTGTGTATTACTAGACCCACACAGTTCAAATTCATGCTATGCTGTTCAAAAGTCAACTGTATGTGTTTATATACACAATTATATATATATATAGATATATACAAACATATATTTATATATCGATATATATTCATATCTATATCTCTATATATGTATATTTCTTTTAAATTTACACCAGGGATTACCTTGTAACACCACAGGATTGGTAAGTATTATGAAATCTCTAGACAACAAATTTATTTACATGATTGATAATATTTACTTCTGTCTGTGCTGGATCTGCCATCACACTTCCTTTATTGTCCTTTGTCTTGGTGTTCTTTTTCTTGTTCTTCTGAAGTTTAGAGAATGGTAATGGTAATTACATATACCAGTGTATATGTGGTAATCTGTAAAATGGCACTGTAACTGTGCCAAAATTATCAATGTATTTAAAATCAAATTATGTATTTTTTCAGACTTAAACAAGAAAACTTGGTATGTATAAGGTCTATACTTGAGAGATATATTTTACCTTCAATTAGTTACATTTCATAAAACTTATACAGGGTATATTCAAAATGGCTAATGAAAATGAAAGTTCTAAAAATTTAATATTAGAGGTCTAATAAAATATTAGAAGTCTCAATGAATATGATGGAGAGCACAATGATTAACTGCAACATATTGAATAAATATTTTTTCTCTTAGTGCAATTTATATTTAAGTTCCTGAATATTTATATAAGGAAAACAGATAAACTTATTTTCTGCAAAAGAATAAAAAGGTTTATTTCACTATTCTATTTTATACTAGTATAACATTATAATTTTTCATTATTAACAGCAAAGCTAAATTTTCTTTTTAAATATAAAATCTAGAGTTTTTTTGCCACAAATTAGAAATTCACATTGTCAATTGTTTACTTTTCTTTATTAAGTAAACCATTCTCTGCAAATACAGCCCTAAATAGCTAATTAGATTTCATAATAGCACTAGAAACCATCATGGGGATAACGTACAAGAATTGTTTTATCAGCAAAATTAAGGGGGAAAAACCACCTAACACTAATTTTTTTATTTTGCTTTGCAATTTAGGCTTCAACGGATTTTTTTCATATTTTTTAATATGGCAAATCATTGCTCTCTCTGGAGCTTACATTAATGGGCAGAGGACCAAATTATAAGATAAGCTAATTTGCATCCTTAGCATTTCATATTAATGAAATAGATTTTTTAAACATCAAGGAATATATACCCTCCTCCAAGTTATTCTTTGTCAATTCCTAGTATAACAGGACGTTTCACTGACTGAATTTTTTTCTCAAAACTTCCCATTAGAGATGAGGAAATTATGAACATTCCCGTGGGAGAGATGGTGCCAGTGGCTTCTGTGAGTATTTGTAGAGAGGTTCTTGACAATAGAAAGGAAAAGGAAAAAGAAAGAAATATAAATAAAAAGAGAAATTGCAAGACTTACCTAAAGGATATCTTTGCAATATTTCCACATGAAAGTGAAGAAAACCTCACCATGTGCAAATTGTTTAAGTTTATTTAAAAGCAGAAACTTGTTTTCATGTGATGGTTGACAAATCATATAAACCATGTTGCACATCTCTGTTTTCTTCATTATCAGCCACCAGACGGGCATCGTTCATACACACAATCTCCTTAATGAGAAGCAGGCAGAGAGGGGTGGGTTGTAGAAAAAAATATAGAAAAGGTGGATGAACCTTTTTGTGAATTCCCTGTCTCTGTACACAGAATATTCTCTCTGCACCATATTAAGACAAAATGTTTCCCTTAAGGTACGCATACTTATTTTTCTAAATAATTTTAAAGTGTAGACCAGAAAGATCTTACCAGTGTTTGGCCCCATGCTTAAATGAACTACGAAATGAGCCTATTTCTCCCTAGTATTGATTAATGTTTTAGTTCAAGGACAGTATAAAATTAGGCACTGTAGTTTTCCTTATTCATACTTTGTAAAAGAGCTCCTCATAACTGTAGGCCTATGTGAAGGTTCAATGGACTGGACATCAGGAGACGTGGGTTTGAGTGTCTCTTATGGCACACTCTTCTCCCCATAGAGGTGGTGATTAATGCAAGAGTAGTCAGATGATGTGTAAAATTGTGCAAAGTGTGCGATATTAATATAAATTGCAAATTTATCAACAGACTGAAAGAATTAGTGTAAAACTCCTGTAACATAAATTGCAACTCATTTTGCTGATAACCGAAGCCACTTGATTTTGTTAATTCTTCTAATTGACTACTGAGCTATTAAAATGCTAAACGAGTATAAGTGTCATCATTTGCAACACAGATGTACACACACTCATACACATAAACCTATATCTTTCAAGTTCAAGAATTGGTATTGCACATAGTTAATACACCAGCTTCTTGTTTTTCATGATAGATTTTTGCTTCCTCTCTTTTTGTCAGGACTAAATGGAATTTCTGCTATGCAGATTTCTCTTTCCTTGTCTCTCCCTTTCTACCTCTCTTGTCCTGTTTTTTCCCTTCTTCCTTTTTAATATTTATCTATTAACAGTGTCTATATATCTGAACAATTATGATAAAACAGGACATATATTAAGTGGATAATAACCCTAAGTAAGTCTCTATTGCTTCAATAATCTTTTTGCTACCATCAACCAGAAAATGGAGTGTAGGGAGAAGGTTTCCTTCTAGAAACAATGACCCTAAGATTATAACCTCTGAATGCTTCCTTATCTTACTCACTAACCATCACATTCTTGACCAAGATATGCTAGTCCCACAGATAACACAGGCAGGCAACTCACTGTAATTCCAGAAAAATGGAGTGCTGAGGAGCACGAACTATGTAAGGATAAAATATCCTACTAAGTGGATTAGATTTGAAGCACTTAGTGAATATGTCTTCATGTACTTTTGCAGCATACAGGTCCTACTCTTAACATCCAATTTTACTTGTCTCTGTATTGAGTAAATAAATTCAGACATTTTATGGTCTTTACATTTTTTCTTTATATTTCTTTTCAATCAGACTTTCTGAAGTCTTCATAATCTCCAGAAAGTAGTGCAAACTGCATAGAAGAAAAATAAAAGCATTTTGATGATATCATATTACATATTTGAAGCAGAAATATAGCCAACAACAAAGAAGACAACTTCAGTTTCCTGGAAAGAATAGGAAAGGATTTGATCTTCTTTCCCAAAAGTGGACTGATATTCATTTCATATCTTTTAACTGTAGGAAGAACAAAATGCATCACAGTAAGGAAACAAAGCTGGGGCATGGCCAAAGTTCCTGTGCTACCTAACCAAGGCATAATGCAAATTCCTTATGTCATGGAATATAACTAGTTACATGGGCCTATCAAAACACAAGAAGCTCAACGATGTCATGTTCTGAGAAAGAAAACTCAGTGGAAAACATTGATAAGCAGCAATAATCACTGACAAAGTCCATTCTTCTGGTGACAAAATATTCCACTATCCTCATTATCTCATGAGCGGTTACTCAAGGGAGACATGCAAAGTGCCCAGGTTCACTCACAAGATCAAGGTGAAAATTCAGAATCTCTGGATGATACATGATGTTTTCTGCATCGGACTCAAATGTGGTTCATTTTAATATGAAAATCTATTGACTAAAAAAGTTAATCCTAGTTTGAAACTTTATGAACTAAAAATCCAATATATAATGGTGAAATAGGGTCAGGATAACCACATATTTTTCATTGTTGAAAAGGAAGAGTCGCTGCACCGTAACAATTCCGAAGTTCTGCAGACGAAGGTACACTATTCTAGAGGTCGGACGTTAGGCCCCTTTTCGTTCCCATTCATTGTTCTCCTTTGCTTTCAGTTCTTCCCTCTGAAAAGCACTTTCTTTTTCACTAACTTCTATGGCTCCATATGAAGTGGGCATTGGAGAACATGTTCCCTGGAAGGACTGGGCAGCTTTCTCAGCAAGCTTTCAGTAAATCAATCTCTTCTCTCTGAGTTATTTTTCCAACTGAAAAGATTTACTAGGTGCCACATTAATTCATTCAGAGGTTTAATAGTGGGTGTGACAGCCATGCTCTTTATTTGATCTCTGCCATACGGTGAGTTCTAATAGGTTTTTGTTACTCAATGACCATTTCCATTGCATTTTTAATGGGTTGGTATAAGAAGTAATTGCTTTAAAAACTATAAAATTGGAATTTCTGAACGCTGTTTTCTTTCTTTCCTGCTTGCTAACCAGGTGACTTTTTTTTAAGACCTCTCATCATTCTTACAACACTTTGTCAATGCCACCAACATTAGCCAGCACAGACCACTTACCTTCTGTTTTCCCATCTCTTCTCCCATAACATATCATTATATTTGTGTATGTATAACCATATTTATCACTAGATGAATTACCTGCCTTGCAAGTTATTATAGGAACAATTTTACCAACTGTTTTACCACTGCATAATACAACAATATGATTATTCATTATTCAACCATTCAATATCAGTTTTCCTACCACGTATAGCCTGCTTTGTAAGCCAACGACATACATTTTACGTTTTTTGTATAGTAGCACTTAATTTCCAGCTACCAATTTGTATATAGATCAAAATAGGGTAGCTTATGTTACAACACTAAACAGCCTCTAAGTATCAGTGTAATATACTCTTTTCATGTTTATGCTACATGTCTTCCCCAGGTCATTAAAAGTAACTGTTCTACATGGTTCTACAGAGATCCAGACCAAACATTTCCTAGGTAGCCATCTCCTATGTCCCCAGCCTCTGTGTCAGAGCAGAAATTCAGCTTTGGAGTTCTCCTATAAGTAATTAAATGTTCTAGTCTGGAAGTGATACTAGAAACTCGTTGTCCAGAACTGGTTACAAGGCCTAACCCAATTACAAGAGGACTAGAAAGTGTAAACCTACCTGATACCCACAAGTGAGGGGAATTTGTAATATTTACCAGAGATCAGCTTCCTTGAATTTAAACATTAAATTCTATTTATTTAGCTACTCTATTTTTTCCAGATTTATGTTTACAAATAAACTCCTTCATTAGCCTAAAGTTGTTGCTTCCCTAAATCATGTTCAACCTTACAATTCCATGTTTTTAGTTACAAGTTAGATAACCACCATCTCCTCTCTATATCAGTCCAAATACAATGCAACCCCAAATTTAAAGATTTTAACAACAAATACATCACTATATGCAGAAGAAAAGGGAGGGATGAAAAGACAAGTAAATTTGTAGACTATTATGATACTCAGACCTTTAGAACACAACTATAAAATATGGTTTTTAATTGGATTTATTTTGTATCTAGAACACCAAAAGTTTCATTACTGATAGTTCAAGAAAATACTTAATGAATAGAAATAAAAGGTATATTCTTTCTAACTAAGAGAAGCATCAAGTGCTCGCTGACTAGTATCACTCCTGATATATAGTCAAACCAGTGGTGGATTCAGTCCTGGCCCCACACAGTCTAAGGTTCACACACGATGTCGTTCTACTGCCACCTCAGCCTTTGAAGCCGAACATTATGTTTCCGGTTGCTGATGCGCACAGCATGACAAAATCAAACATAGTTTCTAAATCATCATATATTTTTATTAAATTAAAATTTAACTAATCAGATTAAAAATGATGAGCGATGATCTGTGTTACATTGACATCGCAAACCATTCAAATTCACCTCAAAGATTGTACTTAGATTTTACATAGAGTTTCTGGACAATTGTTTTTTGTCAAATAAGTTATTTTTGAAAATCACTGAAAAATAGACAAATAGATGACTTCTAAAAATTGGCAGGAAAAAAAGTGATATTTAGCATTTTGAAAAATTCATTACCAGAATGTTTATATGCATAGCCACCCCATGGTAAATGTAAACCACATCAGTTTTTAGGTTAGTTACCAGTGCTGATTTTAGGGAGCTGCCTTTTGATTGAGAATAAGGGAGAAGAATAGCATCAGTTTTTATTCTAAAATTTGTTGCCTTAATAAGAGTAGTTCACAGTAATGCTTTCTTTGGTTTGGTTAAGCATATTGGAACAATCACAGAAGGCATTTTAGACATTCCTATTAAATACAGCATTTTTCCAAAGAATAAATTTATACCAATTATAATGCTGAGAAAAAGGGGAACACACATGTGCTGTTTAAAATATTGGTCACTTTTTTTTAGAGTTAAAAAAGGCAAAATTTTCTAGTGGAAAACAATTTATTTTCTGTGAAGCACTTTGGAAAATTGTGGATCTCATCTCAACTTTGAATCAGATACTGAGAAGTGTAAGACTTGAACTGAAAAACACACGAAAGTTAAACCTGAACATGAAATTTGGGGCCAGGAAGATGGTGTCTGTTTACAGGTTGTGAGCCCCAGAAAAAGGAATCTGTCTTAATCTCAATTTGTTTGCCTGTAAATTAAGGATGATAGTACTTACATCAAAGGGTTTTTTTAATAAGGATTGATACTTGAGACAACATGCAAAAACATTGGCTAAAGTGCATATGACATATTAAGAACATCAGTGTTATTCTGCTTCTTCCTTTTCATGATTTCACTATAGTTGCAGTGGAATATAATTCCTTATATTCTATCAATATTGTATAAAATGATATCAAGTGTTGAAAAGAACAATAAAATCTGTTTGCATTACAAGATATCATCTTAAGTAATCATTTCCCATAGCCTTTTAAAAAAAATTTTATTGTATTTTTATTCTATTACCATTTAGTCCCTATATACCTCCTCCTCACCCACCCACTCCCTGCAATCACCACACTGCTGTCCATGTCTAGGAGTTTTTTTCCTTTTTACTCAATCCCCAATTTTATTTAGCAGATTCTAATAGTATTCAGGAACATGACTTTTAGTCATGTAGCTTAATTTAGATTAAAGTAAATTGCCAAAAAAAATTACAATATACTTAAAAACAGTTCAAAGCATGTGGATACATACATTAAGTTTGTTTACATGAAGAATTTACATGTTTATGGATATGCATGTACACATATACAGAAATTGAATATGAAGTAACATAACATAGCAGTGTGTTAAAATGAGCAACTCTGAGGTAAACTGGCTTGGTTTGAATGTCTGCTCTTTAGTAGTTGTGTGACCTCAGGAATATTATTTAACCTGTTCATTCAGCATGTTTACTGATACAATGGGAAAGACAACAGTACATGTGTATTAAGAAGTTTTAAGATTGAATGAGTTATTACTTATAAAGTATTTAGCACATGGTAAAAATAAATTAAATGGAAAATTTTCTAAAAATGAGGTTATGTATTAATTTTTTATTTAATATATAACTTTTTTACTTAACATACAACATGAAAATATTTTTACCTTTTTCCACAACATTATTTTGGTGGATGAGTTATATTTGATTAGACTAAGGAGTACCTGGCAATGTTTTTCAGTTGGTATACATGCTTTTAAAAATTTATTATTTAGATAATAAGATCCCTGTAGCTCACTTTTTCTTAGTTTTCTTAAGATAAATTCCCAAGATTTCTGAATCAAATGGTATACACATTTAAATTTTTTATATAGATTGCCAAATTTCCCTTTCTAAAGATAATACCAATTTGCACTCCTATCAACTATATGACAAAATTTTTGCATAGAAACCATACACACTAGATTTAGAGTTTGAGCACTGAGAATACTCCAGATTATGTTAAATAATACAAAAAAGGGCTTAAAGATTATGTTTCTTGTAAATACATAAAGAAAACTACTAAAAAAACATATGCTGACATTTTAACAGTCATCATCCTTAAATGCTGATGATGAAAAGAAATATTTAGTATTTGCTTTTTCTCAATTTCCTACTTTTTAAAGTTTTGCCATTTTGTGATAAGACTTGTTATGAAAGTGCAAACTAATATATTTTGTTTATTTTCTCTGTGCAGGAATTCAGTGATGCATGCAAGTAGTAGTTGATGGTATTATCTATGTTCTCAATCTATAATTTTGATGCATTTTTTATAATTAGTCCCTAAATACTTAAAGCTGAATGATCAAAACAGCATTTTTTAAATGTCTTTATTACCACATTTTATGCATTTTTAAATTACAATGCTTATTTTTTGTTTGTTTAGGTTTTTTTGGGTTTTTTTGTTGTTGTTTGTTTTTTGGCTATATGTCTGTTGTTTCCTTAAAATTTGATTAAAAATGGGCCTGGCTGGTGTGGCTCAGTGGATTGAGTGTTGGCCTGCAAACCAAAGGGTTGCTGGTTTGATTGCCAGTCTAGAGCACATGTCTGGGTTGCGGGCCAGGTCCCCAGTTGGGAGCATGTGAGAGGCAACCACACATTGATGTTTCTCTCCCTTTCTTCCCCTCTCTAAAGTATAAATAAATAAAATCTTTAAAATAACTAAAGTGAAAATAAGTTTTTGATTAAAATATCTAATTTTTGAATATCTTTTCAAACTCATTAGATTGACAGGCATCTTGCTGTTCCTAGAGTAGATGACATGAATTCTGTTAGCTAATAAAAACTTGTTAGTAAAAACAGGCCAGTATGTCCTGTACTGAGTTGACTTCCTGTGTTGATTTCGTTCTTCTTCAGCCAGTTCTGAAACCTCCAGGCACTTTGAGGCTCCTGTGCCTTGAGTACTTTATTGCTAAAACATGAGCTCTGGAAACCCTTCTCATCTCTGCACATTTTCCTGGCCTGTAGTATGCACAAGGTAGCCTAGACTTTGTCACAGAGCAGCAGCAGAGTGAGAGCAAAAGCTGCAGGGCTCTCTGAGACCTCAGCTCAGAACTCACCCAGCATTCATTCTGTCAGACTTCAGCAGACCTGCAAGCCACAAGGACAGCCCAGATTCAAGGGGTGGGGAAGCAGACTCTACCCACTGGTAAGAGATAGCTTAAAGAATTGGGGTCATTTTTTGCGATCTACTATCTACCATGTTTCCCATTCAGGGTTCTACACTTACCTCTTTTTGTGTGTATAATAAAACCAATTTTGAGGTCTTGTAATACCAATAATTTTATTTTTTAATCTACCTTCCTTCTGTCTTTATTCTTCTTTCATTTAGAATAAACTACAAATCTGAAGTCTTTTAAATTACCTGATTGCATTTTTTCTTTTTTGATTCTTTTTAAATTAAATTTATTGGGGTGACATTGGTTAATTAGGGTCATATGGGTTTCAAGTGTGCATTTCAATGGTACATGATCTGTATGTTACATTGTGTGCCCTCCACTCAAAACCAAATCATCTTCCTTCACCATGTATTTGGCCCCCTTTTCCCTTTACCATCTCCTAACCCCTTCTATTTTATAATGAAAATTTATGTGGCCTTTTTTATATCAATAATAATGTCTATTAGTCATTAATAGACATTAGTCAAGCTGATAAGTAGTAATTTATTTCTCACTAGTAGTTGATGATCTTATGTACTTTTCTAAAGTACCTAAAAGACCTCATAATAATCAGTGAAAACAAATGGATTGTACATTTCTTCAACAGGGCAGCTCTTAGTATCTGAGGCCTACAGATAAAATCCCGAGCTAATGAGCTGAGATCACAAATCTGAGAAGCCCTTTTGACTTTGTATCATTAATAATTTCATGCAAGTTTCATCTATTGAATTTTGGAAAGTGATTGATGTCAAAGAGAATACCAGCACTGGTCCGACTCCAGTCACTTTGAATGTAGTACTGCGATGACGGAACCAAGATCACTGGATAGCTCTATGTGTACACCCATGTCTGTTTCCTCTCGTTGCTACTGCTGCTGGAGTTGTAAACTGTAGAATTGTCTGTAATGAGATGAAGGGTTTTTAAATACTGTACAATGCCTTAGTGTTTGCTTCCATCAATTCACATGTAGTATTGATCTTGATGTATCTAATTGGTTTTAGGAATACTAATATTTATTAATAACTGCATTCTCTGTTGCAACCTTTCATTGCTGTGATTTTCAGCCCCTGACCTGTAGCTTAGAGAAGACATACTCAGCCCGGTGGTGACCAGTCATATTAATATACTTGTATAATGCTACAAAAAGTTTTGCTCTCTCTGTATTGGTTTTTGTAGTGTTACAATACTTCTGTGTCAGTGTTTCAGCTCATGCTGCCTTCTTCCTGTACATAATGCAGCTTACCGAAATTTCATTGAGTTGTTTGTCTCTCTCTCTCTCTTTCTGTGTGTGTGTGTGTGTGTATGTGTCTGCATCTGGGTTTACGCAGGATTCTGGTTCAACTCCTGTACCTGACCACCATGTAGTCACTTGACTTAATGTGTTTAAAACATCTTCCCATCTAGATCCTTCTTGTTATTGATGGATAGGCCAAATATGAAGTAACTTGACCATTTATCAACACACAACATGTACCTATTTATATGTTAGTCATTTGGATGGGTTCACCAAGCTATGGTGTCATTGGAATTACTTTCTTGGGGAAAAATAAATCTTCCATGTTACAATTTTCCTTTGTGTTGTAATACCTTTTGGCAACCCTATTATTCTCTTCTGGTTTAATTGTGGTGGAATTGTCAGCAGGAAAATATTTTGTTTTTTTTTTATTTCCCAAAGTACACATTAAGTTCATTTTTAAGGAACTACAGCATGATATTGTTTTAATTCATCTATAAAACAAATGACTCTGAAACATTCCATAAGATAAAGTAAATAGGGAGGGAGGGGGGTTCAGCTGGGGTGGGGTGGAGGGATGGGGAGAAAAGGCATACAACTGTAATTGAATACCAATAAAAATAAAAATTAAAAAAGATAAAGTAAACAGCAATATCTGTTTCTTCCCCCTAGCATCATAAGATATTTTACAACATAAGCAGAAGATTGATGTTTTATATTGATGAAAACCCTTCTAAAATAATCATTTAATGTCTTAGGAGATATGGCTTATATATCTCAATATACATGTGTCTAGCTATGCTTAACAAAGAAAACTTACAGGTAAAACCCAATAAGGTAACACATGATTGTTTTGAATGAACACCATAATATCTTACAGCATCAATTGGCTCTCACTTTATCACTTGTTATGAATTATTAACATACAGAAGAGCTTAAATATCAATAGTATTATATTTGAGACTTCTACTTAGTTTTCTCTACTGGTCAAAACTTTGCTTCAGTTTCCATGACTGTCCCATTTGTGAAACCATTTCCTTAGATATCTCGGGTAAATAATACAGTTTTGGTACACTGGCCAATGCATACATATGGCATTAACATTAGGTAAAATTTTATGAGACAACATGGCTAATAAAAACTAATATATGATTTTAAGTCAGTCAAGTATCTACTATGTTTACTTTTCATATGTTTACTTTTCATGTATCTATGCTTGAGTTTTTCATTCTGTGAAATGGGGTATCAATAATACCAAAATATAGGAATGTTGGGAAATGTAAAAGGATTCGTGTATGTGAGATGCTTTATACTTAGAAACCACCTAATTTTATTCATCTCCATTTTGTCTTCTGTACCTCAGCTATCAAAATAATTTTATATGCTCATTGTTATTACAACATACTGGTACAAAAATTCGGTTTTCATAATGTGCAAAGATGACATATGTAGAAATTTTCATGACATTTTCTTTTATGATATTCAATTATATAAAAGAATATTCAAAGAATTTAAGTCAATCGTGTCAAAGAGAAATAAATAAATCATACTGAATTAGTGCATAGCTAGATTTTATGTAAAAATAGTTTTTATTTTAACAGAAAAATAAACTTAGAAATAAATAGTATTTTTAAATGTTTTTAATTAATGCATTTTCTTTGCACCAAATTTTATGATTAAATACTGACATTGTGCTAGGCACTCATCTGCATATTGGTGCATAAACTGAAAAGTACACCACCCATGCCCAAAGATATGTTTGAGTGTATTTTCTTCATCTGTCAATACATATATGAGAGTTACATATAATATTATTAAAAGAATATAATTTTTTAAGTATGTCGAATATAAAAGGGTTGGTGAAAACTCTTTTTTTAAAAATTTTTATTGTTATTCAATTACAGTTGTATGCCTTTTCTCCCCATCCCTCCACCCCACCCCAGTCAAACCCCCCTCCGTACCCTACCTCCACCCTTCCCCTTGAAAACTTTTTTTCTGTAAGACAGCTCCAGTAATGCTTAGTTGTCTTCAACTTCATTTGAAATGATTTTGTTAGATTGTATCGTGACACCTGTCATATCAGCTTGCATTTAAAAAAACATAGAAATTGGTAAATTTTTGTGTAGCCATTTTAATATTGAAGATGGAAGAAAATACACATTTTCAGCATATTGTGCTTTATTATTCAACAAAGGTAAAGACACAACTATAACACAAAGATTTGTACAGTGTATGGGGAAGGTGCTGTGACTGACTGAATGTGTCAAAAGTGGTTTGAGAAGCTTCATGCTGCAGATCTCTCACTGGATGATGTTCCACAATCACAAGTTGAAGTTGATAGCGATCAAATTGAGACATTAATTGAGAACAAATAACTAACATTATACCATGGGGGAGATAGTCATCATACTCAGAATATCCAAATAAATAAAGATACTGTTGAAAATGAAAATTTTTTTCTTTTATTTTACAGGGAAAACTGAATGGACTTTTTGGCCAACCCAATAGAAGCCTGGTCTCATGGGCACTTTTTATATGGCAATGATATAGCTGGAAGCCAATTTGGTTCACTAGTCCCTTTTCTCTGTGGCTACTTATACAATGAATCTGCCTTAAAATACTTAACAATTTTGATTTCCTAACTGCATACATTTATGTACAATAATTGGCATTTAAGAATTTTCTTCATGTGCTTCAGCTTTCTATTTCAGATTTTTCTCTTAGGACTTTCCTATGTATATGATTCATCCAAATAATCTAATCTTTGTGCTATTGCATCTGCCCCGCACTTTCCTCCATCTGTTATTTTATTTGTGAATACCTCTTCCTGGATTATCCTACTCTAAATTATTTTAAATGTGATCAAACCACCTCATTTAGAGGCAAAGACCTAGTTTTTGTGTGAAATCTCTGAACCCCAGATTAATATGAAAATAACTAATATAATGTTGTACCTACTAAATACTCACCTCTTTAAATTAACTCAGTTAACCCTTAAAACAGTTCTATAGAATACAGGTCTCCTCATTTCATTAACAAAAACATTAAATCTCAGAGATTTAAGAAAATTGAATTAACATAGATAATGTGATAAAACTTGACTGTGACCAAATTTTATATGACCTAATTTTGTTTTCTCTCTCTTATTTTATATTTTTACAGGAAACCCCACCTCTCTTGGAATTTTTAAAATATTTCAGTCTACCACTTATAATGCCCATTTTACCACACTGCTAAGATGTAAATTTTTAAAAGGCGGTAATTATATATTACTCATTCAATAGGAGATAAATAAAATACATCAGAAGAATAAAGAAACCTAAAAATTGTCACAGATTTTGAGACAGACCCAAGCAAAAAGAATTAAAAAATATGCAATGTTCTTGTCCAATTACTGCAAGCTCTAGAAAACAATCAATAATCAAGAACTGTTGGCTTATAAAAAAATTATTCTAAAAGTAGAACATGAAATGCAGCTTAAAATATGTCAACATTATTTTAACAAAGAAGTCTGTAAATATGCATTTAGATACTAAATATATCAAAGAAGAACAATGGGAAAATTTCAGCTTACTGCAATGCTGAAAGCACAAGGCAAAGCAGAGAAGAAAAGTTATTTGATTGCACAGACATTAAGATAAGCTACATTTTTGTTCTTATTATTTGATTTAGAGATACATGGAAAGTTGCAAGGTTTGGGGGGGGTTTGTTGTTGTTGTTGTTGTTAAATTTCTTAATTTGTTATTGGTCCTAATCTTGTACAAGATATATGGGTGATTCTTTGGTGCTATTTGCCTGGAGCTGAAATGTAACCTTTGGAAAGTGCATTGTGAAAGATGTTATGTCTTTGACTTTTTTTTCTATTGTTTTTGCCGAAATGTTTCTCCTGCTTCTCTGCTGGTTCTGACTTTAATCTTTGTATATGGTCACTTCAATTATTTGGATGAATTCCATTAAAGCCTTGAAAATCTTTCTAAGGACTCATTTGAAGTAAAGAGATTTAAGCAGAATAAATGTGTATTTTGACAAAAAAAATACTACTCTTATTTTCAAGAATGTTTATTTCATGTTGTAGACCTTGTTAGGGTGGTTGGTGACATGGGCTGTGAAAGAATTCACAAAGAGAAGAAAGTGTGGAAAGTAAAGTTTTTTTAATTCTTTATTTTATTGTTGTTCAAGTACAATTGTCTCCATTTTCACCTCACCACACCCACTGCCCCACCCATCCCTGCCACCCACCCTCAAACCCACCCCCTTTGGCTTTGTCCATGTGTCCTTCATACATGTTCCTTGATGACCCCCCCTTTATCCCTTATTATCCCTCTCCGTCTTCCTCTTGGTTACTGTCAGAGTAAAGTTTTTATTCACTGTCCAAGAAAGGACAGGGGCATGGTGTGGAGAGATACACCAGCTTTGAGAGGTAAGATCTTTGAGCTTTTATTGGATTAGAGTTGGATTAAAAAAGGGTTGGGGGTGCTGTTGTGTGGCTCCTGGCTGTAGTTTGTAACATGAGGCTGTGGTTTGTTCCAATGTTATCTTCTGCCTGTGGCTGTAGGGAGAGGTTAGTTCTGCTCTTGCTCTCCAGTAATTTCCAGTCCTGGGGACATAACTCAGAAGAGTAAAATGTCAGTCATGTTTAACAAGGTCACAGGCCTGCTCAGCAAATGGTGCTACCATTTGGCTCTGGCTTTAATTTACCCTTTCAGATCTCAAACAACACCCATGTATATTCTTTAAGTTGGATACATAAATTATAAAATTTTCTCAAGCTTATATACCACTAAATAACTAAACCTTGCTTCAGACCAGAAAATCATTCCCCTTCTCATACCTAGTATGACTTGAATAAGCACGCCTGACTATGAATGTGTGGAGGGAGTGTGAGAGATTGGATCTAGTCTAATTTACATATGTTAGATTAAAATATCTAAAATATTTTTGTTTGTTTCCACAGAGAGTCAGAAATTTAGGTTAGAAGAATCCAAACCCCATTGGGCAATTATCTATATTTTTCATAAATATATGTATTTTTTTACATATAATCAATTAAAATAGCTTTTCTGAATTCTATGTTTCAGGCTTCAGACCTCTGTGGCACTCGAGAATTCTTAAAGAGTTTTGAATTCATGTGTTAAGAATTATCTGTAGATAAATAAACATTTGAATATACAAAGGCATAACTTATATATGCATGTGTACATCATATGCATACGATGCTGTATGGTTAATAAAATAGGTGAAACTGAAGTTACTAAATTCACAGTCATATTTCATCATTTTGCAATTTCTAAATCAACAAATACAAAGAATACAACTACTGTCATGGGGGATTGCACTTTTTCAGATCAAATTTTAAAAAGCTCCTCTTATTAAAAGCAAGTGTAAAGTATAGATAGAAATATAAAGGTATTTAACTGTATTTTCTTCTCTGTAGGTATTTGTGGTTGTGTAACTCAGTTTCAAAAATCAGTGTCTTTATAGTGTGTTTGCTCTTAGTTTAAAATACCCTTTGTCTCTCTTTACTATTTTTATGTAGACCTCACTTGGAACTCCTTGTTTACCATTTGTAGGCATTCTCTCAGAAACTCTCTGTGCTCACTTCTGCAAAACATTCTATTCAAACATTACACACTTTTAAGGAGTTAAAACAGAGATTCTAAGCATGTTGGAGAGATTATTTGACAGTTTTTTTAGTAATATTGTCACCAGACAGGGGTCTGGCCCTAAGTGGGTCTGCCTAAGGCCAGCTGTAGTGTGTGGGTTCTTGTTTTGCTGTAGGAAAGATGTCACAACACCAGTCCAGGTGAGGATACATCTACTAAAGCTGGGACAGTAAAACAAGGAAGGGCCTAGCATAGAAGAAGCAACAGGAGAGCCTAGGCTGGGCTGCCTTAGCTCACTGGGAAGTCAGAGGAAAAGGGGGCTTTGGGGACAGGTTCAGAGGATCAGCCAGGAACAAGCTGCCAGCTGCTCGTTGCCTTAGAGCTTAGAAGACACCTGCTTGTGGAGAAAGAAGTGGAGGAAGAAGGGAAAGGGAATGGCACTGGCTGCTCCCAAGAGGGAGGGTGCACACTGGGTCCTTTGTCTTGAGGTTTTTGTCTCTTTCTTGCCAGTGGGAATCTTAGGGAAGGCCTCAGGGGAGGGTCTCTGTAAAATATTCATCAGTTCTACAGGTGTGCCCTTTCAAGGTTATGGTCTCCACTGATTGGTCAGTGACCAGGCAGGGGGTCTTTAGTCATTGCAGTTGGTTCTGGCATCGCCCGCCCACCTGGTTTCACTGGATTTCTGGGCCTGGAGCTGAAATACAACTGAAAGGATAAAGTCAGCACCATTTGCTATGTGGCACCATTTGCCAAGCAGGCCTGTGACCTGGTTCAGCATGACTGCCATTTTAATCTTCTGAACTTGTGTCCCCAGGACTGGAAGTTACTGGAAAGCAAGAACAGAACATTACTACTGCTCCCTACAGTCACAGGCACAAGATAACATTGGAACAAACTACAGCCTCACGTTAAGAAACTACAGCCTCACGTTAAATGCCCCCAACAGCCCAGGGGCCTCACCCAGCATCCCCACCCTTTTGTAATCCAAGTATAGTACATTAAAGGCTCAGAGTCCCTACCCTTCAATGCTGGTATATGTCTCCAAACCATGCCCCTCTCCTGCCTTGGAAAGTGAATAAAAACTTCACTTTCTATACTTTCTTCTTCTTCCTTCTTCTCCTTCTTCTTCTTTTTTTAAATTCTTTCACAGCCATGTCAGGGACCCGCCTAACAACAACTATGGCCTCAGATGTTATCTCCATGCAGGAAAGGCCAGGGGAGGAAAAGTTACCCTGGAGATGAGGTCCTTGTTTTTCCAGTTTTTCGCCCTGCCACACACTCTGCCCTGGAGACCATCTGCACCTGGTTGTAAATTGCTTTGCCAGTTTGTTAGCTATCTGTCTCAGTTTTCCTATTTCACTTGCCAAGGAATTTCCCTAGCTTCTTACCATCCCATCTCAGTATCAAGAGTTAAAATACACACTTCTGCTTTAAGCAACAATGAACTAAAAGCAACCAGATTTACCCTCTCCTCTCAGACAACAATGTTTTGGGAAGAAATGTATGAAACAATGATCCTAACCCATTAGACATCAGGCATCAATGGACAGAGGTCCATGAGAGGTCGGAAATAGAAGAGATGAGACCTATGATTAAGGTAATTTATTTTCTTGAGAATTTTGAGGCATTAGAATAGAGGAAGACAAGCTAGACAGAGCCCCACAGACTTTCTGAATTAAAGAGGTTAAGATGAGAGTCTGGTGAGACTGAAGTGAGTAGAATACACAGGACAAAGTGTGGAAAAGAGAATTTTACAGAGCAAGTACAGTGTTTACAGAACCTTAGGCATTCAGTCAAGCACTGATTACCATGTGAATGTGAAGCAACTACCTCAAGCTGTGAAAAGAACCACCCAAAAGATTGGAGGGAGAGTAGCTGACACACACACAGGGTCAGAAACAGTGCCTGACAAATTCTCCCACTTCGCACTGAGTGGGGTACTCAGGGGGCATTGTCACAGTAGAGGGGAAACACTAAACACTGCTCTGGTTTTCCTAACAAATTTTAAAAATAAGATCCAAGAGAATCAAATGGTATTTAATTAATTTAACTGACCCAGAATGTAGCTCGTGAATATTTATAGGAAAATAAAATTATCTCCTAACAAGGTAAAATTCACAATGTCTGACATCCAATAAGAAAGAAAAGATAGACATACAAAGACACTGGAAAATATAATCCATAGTGAAGGAATACATTAATCATGTGAAACAAACCCAGAACTGACATAAATATAAAATTAGCAGACAGCAACATTAAAAGAGTTATCATAAAGTTTTGAATATATATTAAATGTATGCATGTATTCCATATTTTTAAAAACAGACATGACAGATATAAAGGAAGGCCTAAATTAAACTTTTAGAGATATAATGTCTAAATTGAAAAATAACACTGGATTGTATCACCAACTTATATATCTCAGAAGAAAAGATCAGTGAACTTGAAATATAGAAAATATTTTTTAAAAGATATTTGAGAATACTTCAAGCAGCTAAATATACAAGTATTATAGTCCCTTAAAAAAAGAAAGATGGTGGGAGTAAAAAAATGAATAAATAGTGATTTGAAATATTTCAAATTTGATGAAACATGTAATACCAGAAACTCAAAAAGCACAATGAACACCAAGCTTTAGCAACAAAGAAACTACATAAAGAAATACTACAACCAAATTTCTCAAAACCAGTGATAAAGACAAAATTCCTAAAATAGAGGGGAAAAAAAGCATGATTTGTACAGAAGAACAAATATACAGATGACAGATTTTCCATTGGAAACAATGAAAGGGAAAAGACAGTGGAGTAACATCTATAAAGTGATAGGGAAAACTGTCAATCTAGAATTCTATATTCTGCTAAATATCTTTTAAAACTAAGGTTGAAATATATTTTTTTAAATATACCAAAGTTGAAAGAATCCCTTACACGCGCTGAAAAATGTAAAAAGCCTTTTAGGCAGAAGAAGAAGCATGCTAGGTGGAAATACAGGCCCACACAAAGTAATGAAGGTCAGTAGGAGCTGAGGCAATGTGGAAATATATGTGAGCTTTGTTCTTATTATTTAACTATATTTATATATAATTGTTTAAATAAAATAATAATTTATTAAACATTAAATGTAGTAAGGATGTCATAGAATAAATATTAGTAAAATGTATATAAACAATATCATAAGGTCACTAAGGGGTAAATATATATATCTAAATATCTAAATATAAATATATAAATGTTAATGTAAATATGTAAACATATAATACATAAATATAAATATATATAAATAAATACATATAGTCTTGAAGGTAGACTGTGATAAAATAAAGACACATAACACATCCTAAAGCAACAAGTTTTTTTAAAGATATAACTGTCGGGGGGCTTTAACGCAGCCCCCCGGTTCCTCCATGGATGAAGAAAAAGACTACCAAGACATGATCTGCTTGGGGAGGAAAGGTGGCCGTTTCTCTCAAGGGGAGAAGGGCCCAGAGCCTCTCTCTCCAGGGGCTTTTATTAGGTTCATTCGCATAGGAATATGATAAAGCTCATCAATCATTGTTAGTCAGTAAGGGTTAAACAATACAAGATTTACAGAGAACTCTGAGGGATTATTCTGAGTTACAGCCAATTAGTTACAGGGCCATAAAACTTTAGGCGCCAGACTCATCTCAGGTCTGGACCCTTATCTCTTAAGCTGAGGGTACAAATTAAGTAGGTTTCACAGGAATGTATGTATTTTTGTTAGGCCTGATTCCCCAGGGAATCCACCCCTCCCAGCACAGGACTACACTGCCCTCTGTTACCACTTCAGGCTTAAGTCAGGCAAGGGAAGTAAAGCAGCCAAGAGATTAGGAGACTTCTTGCAGACAGAATGAGGACTCAGGCTATTTCAAAGCCGAGGGGCGAGGGTCCATCACCCCCTTTTTCCACAGCCCCCCAAGTCCTTCCCTGCAGGCCTCTTCTGTGACCAGAGCCTGTCTTAGGTTGATCCTCCCTTGAGGATTCTTACCCGTCATTGGCTAACTGGCCAAGCTCAGGGCCAAGCAGGGTGAAGTGGGCAGAGGTGGTACACCTGCCAGGGAGACAAGCTTTGTCTCCTTAGTGGCTTATGGTCCCAACTCTTACTCAGCCTTAACCATGGGGGCGGTTACAGCCTCTGAAACCAGGCAGGGCGGTTACCAACATATAACAAAGAGCCAACAAAGGAAATAAGAATAGACTCATAAAACTTTTATTCAAATTAATGCACAAACCTCCTATAGCAAACGTACATGCTAGCATATATGGTTATAATAATCCACAAAGTACCATAACTGTCCTAAGGTCACACAGCTAATAATGAGTTAGAGCCAAAGAGTCTGACTTCAGAACTCAGGCTGTTGATAGAAGACGTACTTTATTCCAACGATATACATCTTGCTATTAGAGAAATGAAATCATTCCAAGCATCTCTGTCTCATACTGACTCTGTATTTGGGATTAAAGAGACTTATGGCTCTGTTATGAAAAGTTGCTCAAGTCTTTATATATGTTTTTAAAATGTCAGGTGCTGTGTTTGGGGCCCCCGTTGAGGTATGGTGCACCATTCATTATCTTTGAGCTATTTTATAATTTTATTATTTTTAGAAGTCTGATGATAATACAAGTGACTCGTCCATAGAAGTTGCAATGAGTTATATCTAGCAGAAGCCACTGACTATTTGATGTGGGTACTGATCAGTTCTTTATCTGTTTGTAAATTCCTTTCTGTGTTCTTGAGGGCCCGTGTGCATCTGAAACTTGGAGCTCTTTTGAATCTGTTGTCACATCTTGCTAGTTCTCCTTTTAATTAGTTAAATAGAACCAGGGACACATTAATCTTGTATTTTTATGAGAATCATCATTTCACCTTTTAAAAATATTATATTTTAGCACTGTATAACTACTAGATAATAAAATCAAAGTAAGCGAGAGTTAACTATTGTATGGGACATAAAGCAGGAAGTATGAGGAGCAGTATTTTCTCCAGAAGGATACTGGCTTTTAAATAAAACTGAAATTTGATTCAGTTGTTGATTATGGTAATAAAAGTTTTTTGGTTGTTGTTTTTGTTTTTTATTAATTGATGTGTTATCTGGTGACTAAAGCTTTCAGGTTTTGGCATTGACAAAATTCGGCTTCATTCATAATGGGACACCTGTTTGCCAAGCTCTTTTGGCTGCTGTCTCAACAACAGCCCTTTGTCCATCACACTTGTTGTGTACATGCAGTTGAGGCCTGCAAAACCTCACTAATATTCCATTTTAGCCTGAATGACCTTTATGGGAACTAACTCCCCATAGCATAGACCATGGCAGAGGGAGCAGGGTTAGCGTTACTGCTGACTTTGTGTGAAAACAGAAGTGAGATCCCAGCACCCCTCAAAGACAACCTAATGTTCCTCTGTGATTGGCATCACACTGGGCATTGTTTATATCAGCACTTCTCAAAAATACACCAGGTGCTAATGTTTAAATATTCAGTTTTGGAAAATCTGATTAGATAAACCAATGCCTATCTTTGCATTTTATAAGGCATCTTCCTCTCCTAAAGTGAGTCGTTGAAATTCATCAAATGGTAAGTCCTCCAGTGTATTAATAGCTTTTGAAATAAATTATTTGATGATGAGTTTAGAAAAGAAATTTTAAGCTGATGTGTGTAGAGGTAGTATTTAACTGAGGGTCAATAAAAATGAAAAGAAATCATTTGGGACATTGTCATGTAAATCAATGGAAAAACATTCAAAAAGAAAAAAATAAGGAAGAAGGAGGGAAAAATAAGTTTTAGCCCTGGCTGGTGTAGTTCAGTGGATTGAGCATGGGCCTGCAAACCAAAGGGTCGCAGGTTCAATTCCTAGTCCAGGGCTCATGCCTGGGTTGTGGGCCAAGTCCCCAGTAGGGGGCATGTGAGGGGCAACCACACATTGATGTTTCTCCTCCTCTCTTTCTTCTTCCCTTACCCTCTCTCTAAAAATAAATAAATAAAATATTTTTAAAAAAGGAAAATAGGTTTGATATGAACAGTAAGCTTTATGAATTTTATAACTGTAAGAATTTGCAAGATCCTAAACTTAGAAAAGCCCTATTTGGGGGGCTTATATCCTATCCCCAGGTATGCTACAGACTGCAGAAATTTTTCTTGTCTCCCTTGTAAATTTAAACTCATGTGAAACCCAATGTTACCAAGAAAACACATTCTAAGTTCCAAAAAAATGATTTGCTAAACAAATGTTAAAACTATGATTCACACCTAAGTTGATAAATATCTTTGCTACTTTTATTGAAGGGAAAATGTTTATTCGTTATTTTTCTTCCTTCATCATAATTATATCAAATAGGCTTCTTACTTTTCACTTCACATAACAGAATTTAACATCTTTTTAATATAATCTCTTTATAAGATACTATACTTTTATAAAGGTTAATATTTCCAAGTTTTAGCTGATTTTGATAACACAGCAATATGGTAATAAAAGTTCTTGTAGTTTTAAACAATGGCAATTTATTGTGAAAAATACGTCTTTATTTGATTATAAGTTTTAACAAGCTTAAGTCTTTATAGCCAAGTTCAGGTATAAGTAGGCCTTGTCTGGGGAAGTGCAGGACCCATACCATTAAACCATCTGTTCTATGAGCTTAATATCTTTAGGCAGATTAAATTTGGAAATTCTATTATGGTGACTATTTTAACCAAACAGTAACCACAGACATCAGTAATAGCAGTTGGTTGGCAGGTAGATGATTTGAAGGAAGAGGTATCACAGAGGACCAAAGACAGCTAAGGAAGGCTTAAGGGGAAGTTTGCATCTGATGCTAATTGTATTTTACATATTGACACTAATTATATTTTAGCCACCAGCTGCTAGCTGCCTTTTCCCTTCCCCTCATACATCCCGATGGTCTGTGGGCAATTGAATCAATTTGCCTTTCTAGGAGGATAACCATGCATACAATTAAAGTCCCTTGTAATCAAGAAAATGAACAGTTTCTAATTGAAAATGAACATGTGTCCTATGTAAAATCAATAAACTAAACCAACCCTTTGACATTTTTAACTGAAATTTTGTAAAAAACTGAGCAAAAGGCAGACTTGAAATTCTGTGGAGTTTTTTTTTTCCCCCCTCCTAATGCAAAACAAGTTGAAAAGTGGCTGATGTGCTCAGTGTCTGTCTGGTTGTTTCATTATGTGCAATTAAAAATCAGGACTGATTTAACTGGCTGTTTTCACATTATGTAAACACAACAGAAGGGGACGTAATTCTGATCACTCCCCTCTGGAATGTTTTATACTAATGTTTCTTCTTATGATAATATATTTTCCCACTAGGAAACATTACCTGAGCCTCCTATCAGTAGTTGTTCTCTCGTAAGCTTTATTTTCCTCATTTTATACTGTCAAAAACTGTCTTTTAAATGATTTTTTGGACAATGAACTCTGAATAACAGGTCCTGAGTAACTATAAAATTGCCACTTCCTATTTTAAATTAATTACTTTGATAGCAAAATAACTTGAAAGACTGCTTTATAATTTTCATCATTAAATAAAATTATTAGGGCTTGAGTTCTTTCCCTTTTGCTTTATTCTCTTTTGTCAGCAGCTTTACTGCAGTTCAGAGTATAACACAAAGGTGAAGAAATGAAATGACTCTCTGGTTGTTGTGTACGGAAATGTCATCATCAGAATTATTCTGGTGACAGTGCTGCTGTTGCATCAGCATCATTAGAGCTCCTTTCCTCCTAAATATCTTCACTTTGCGAACATGCATTGCATTTATCATTTATTCCCTAGTTCTTACAACATTGCAAGGTAAGTCACGGTGGTCGATAAATGGGCATTGAAACTGAATGGCACCCAAATGAATAATTTGAAGGTTTTCATGTGTGTTCCAAACCATGATCCGCGGGCTTGAGGAAGACTCAGTATATGAGGATAGCTCATGTAACAGTTCGTGAGCTCTTGGTTGACTGATTTGTCTTCATGTGCCTAGTTTGGGGAGGATACTGGCTGAGCTCCTCCTTTACATAAAGACTATCTTCATGTTTACCCTCTAGCAAATAGGAAGCATAAAAATATTTATAAATTCCCTCAGATTTCTTCTTCATTCAGAACTCATAAGTTACCTAAACACAACTTTCCAGGACCCAAAGAAATCCCGGGGAGAAACAGGGAGGCAGGCCTTGACTCATGGTCACTTTGACATACTGAAAGAATGGTAGGGCCAGGATGTACTGAAGAAACAAAATCAAAGGGTCTTGGTTATCCGGATTGTTATTGTAGCAGTGGTCTCCATGAGAAACACACTACTGAGTAAAGCATAGCCTCACCTGCACTGCTGAGAAATGATAAACATCTCAGAAATTCTGAAATAGTACCTCAAGAGGTCTCACAGATGGTCATGAAGAAGTTACCAACATCTAAGAGGTCAACAGTGCAAATGCCTTTTGCTCTCAAGTTTCCCTTCCACGATTGCCCCCGTGACAATTAAACTCACACTGTTAAGGTTATCACTTCATTGAAAGTACCAGATCTCCATCTATCTTTTCTAAAGTGTAAACACGTTTCCAAGATGCCTATCTCATTAAGATAACATTTGCAAAAGTAACACAAAGTTTAGTATTTTCGTAACTGTAAGTTGCAACTTATCAGTGGTTTGTAAAATCAACTTATTGAGACATACCCAGCATTTCTGATGAATGTAATTCCAGTTAACAGAAAATATTGTCTTTTATTACATATAAAAAGAATAGGCATTAATTCAAGAAAATGTTCTTCCAGTTTTGGGAGGGGGTGCACTGAATTGCAGGCGAACGTACATTTGTTACTACGGGCAATAGTTAAATGTTTGAGTTCTCCTACATCAGCACGCGTGAAGCATGAGATGCCAAAGAACGTCTCCCTGCAGTTGACAGGGTGGTGTCAAGGCACGCATACCTGAAGTAGGGAGGGAAATGGTTTTTTGGGCTTTTAAAAAAATTTTTTTAAATTTATTTTTTATTGTTATTCAATTACAGTTGTATGCCTTTTCTCCCCTTCCCTCCACCCCAGCCCAGCCGAACCCCTCTCCCTCCCCCACCTCCACCCTCCCCCTTGATTTTGTCCATGTGTCCTTTATACTAGAAATGTTAAAGGGAAAAAACAAGTGGCTCACCAAATACAATGTAGTTCAGTAGCTTTTGCCTGGATCAGTTCTGCTAGGAAAACATAGTAAAAGTAAAAACTGGTAAGAAAAGAGAATGGTGTGAAGTTATAATATATTATTTGAAAGTTAACTGATAAAGTAGTCTAGCATCAATGCGTGACAAAAATGAGTCTAAAAACTGTGACTTAAACAGCCAACACATTGTCTGATTTTTAAATACAATTTATATGTCTTCAACCAAAACAGAAATATTTCACCAGAAAAAATAGTTTTTTAGGGGGGGGGGTATAAAGCAAAATAGATAAGACTAGAGTATGGCATAGGAAGAGACCATTATAATAGCAGAGAGGGAAGGTGAAGTCTTCCCCTCTCCAGGTTCTAGTTATGTACATGGTGGGGTGTAAAGAATAGCAGGTTTCTGAACTACCTGCATCTCAGTTTACCTTTAATTTCTCTACATGGAAAATATTCCTTAACATTTGACTCAATGCACTTTGCCCTTTAATCTATATTTACTACATTTCTCTTGTTATACTTTGTAATTGATAAATCTAGGGGAAAGGGGAAGTAGATAGGCTCTTTGTGAATACTTCTTAAGTATATTTGACCTCAAAATAGAATTTGAAAGTCTAGGAACATTGACATTATATTTTGCTACTCAAATATACAGACTTTATGTTCATAAGTAAGTGGAGGAGAATCTATCAAAATTATTCTTCTTATAGCAGAGCAGAGCTGTTTTGTCAAGTAAAGCTCATAGGCAACCGCCTACAGATTTCTTTCTCTAGTCATCCAGGACTCTGTCGCTGGTTCTTGAAACCCTGGACCAGTGCTTCATTTAAGCTTTCCTTTTTACCCTTCAGGCATAAGGCAGCTGGACCTGGGGCAGGTAAAGTTCTCACTGAAGTCAATTGGAGTTTTTACTGCCTGAGGGCTGCAGCATCAGGCTCCAAGTCATCTATTATAAATATTTTTGACACATCAGATTCAAGCACATTCAACTCCAGCTGAAAAGGTATAAAAGTACAGACTGTTTCCAGTTATTTCATGCCTTAAAGGAAAACAACTCCACTTAAATGATATTCTTCCTTTCCCTCAGATCCACTTGAGTGTTAAGGATGGCCACCGAAGACCCTGTCTACAAACTGGAAAGAGATGAGGTATTTCTCAGTAAAACGAAACCAGTTTTCTGCTTAGGCAGGTTGCAGTGTAGCTCTTTATCATGCATTACTCACGGTATGAGAATATTTTAGGTAATGAGTAAAGATTATATTGTGTGAGCTCTGATATATTTTTGATAATATAACTATAAAGCTTTCTGTGTTTTTGATGGCTTACAGAAAAAGAAAATAAATTAAAGAACAAAAGAAAATACAAACATGAAACTAAACAAGAATCACTCTTGGTTTTTTATTTGTTTTTTCTTTTCTTTTCTGTTTTTTTTCCTCGAAACCTTCCTTCCTCTTTTAAATTCTTTTTGAGGTGAGTTAATGCACAACTGATTTTTTCAAACTATGTATTTTTTTATTTAAGCCATTGATATAGGTGAATTCCTTGGTGGTTTTGTCTATTTTGTATTACAATTTACATCACAAAACATCAGGAATAGTTTGGGATGAAAGAAATACCTACATATTGATGCCAGTGGTAAGGTTAACAATAACTCCTAAATAATATGAATAGACTATACCTATTTGAATTCCTTTTAGTGACAACTTCTAGTAATTAAGTTCTCTATAAATTATTTTTATATATGTCTATTTCACTGATGTCATTGCCCTCTGTGTAATTCTGAATGACAAGAATATCACAGTATCATATATTTAATGAATAAATATGAGTATTTGCCTTTTAAATAATTGAAAATACTTAACATATAGACAGAAAAACACATAGATAAGCTTTAGTGCAGTGAGACAATTTCATGATTTATCATATTCTTATAAAAATATAAGAGAATTTCAGGTAATGAGTATTATTGCATCTGTGTGTATATACATAGACACACACATATATACACATATATTTAAATAGTGTGTGTATGTATATATATAGTCTCTAAAATGTAATAAAATAGTAAATTTATGAAAATGATATCATTGTGGATAGAGAATAATTAGATACAACAACAAAACATTCTTGATGTTAAAATTTTCTGCTACCTAACTACACGGTTCCTGTGAATGGCAAGAAAGCAGAAATAATTCTGTTGCTACTTACAGCTAATGAGTCATGACAAATCTAAACAACCAAATCATTCAGTAGCATAAAATTTGACCATTCCAGGCTCTATCCACCTAAAGTCCAATTATTTGAGCAATTAAGAAAAAATGTGGTCAAACTAGATGCCCTGCACTGTGTAAACAGACCATCCCATCCGATGAATAATTGTATTGGTAATTGAGTTGGTCTATTTGTGGTCCGTTGACACAACTAAGGTCGTCAAACATCTGGTTATTTCTTTCATATGGTTTTAAGGAAAAAATCAAATTAAAGAAATTAATCAAAATTTTATTTAGTTTAATGAGTTTTCAAACTAAGTATCTTAAATCAATTTGTAGTGTATATATATATATACAAAAATTGTGTGTTTACATATTTGTAGACCCAAATGTAGTTATGATGAAAAAACAATCATTATTAGGCTTATTTTGTGTAGTATGTACATATATATATGCCAAAATTGTGTGTTCATATATTTGTAGACACAAATGTAGTTATGATGAAAAAAACAATCGTTAATAGGCTTATTTTGTGTCAGACACTGTTTAAGCGTATTGGCTACACTGTCTAATTCGCAGGGTCACCCTAAGGTATTTGTTCCATAATTACCTCCATTTTACATGTGAGAAAACTGAGACAAAAGAAGATTCCATTTATTTCCAGAGGATGCAGGATTGTGTAAGATGAGGTCACCCGCGTCCAAGGTCTGTGTTAATTATGCTGAGGCTGCCCACATACAAGCAAGTGTATAAAACAACCAGTGCACTTCATCAATAAACTGAAAGACATTTGTTGTTGGACCAAATTGATCAGTCAATTCAATGAGAATAGTCAATCTTGTAGTTGTGTTTATATGCAGCCAAAAATCTATTCATTTTAACCATGAGAATGGCTGCCTTGACTTTTCCTCTGTGTTCACCCTGTAACACATTACACAAAATGCACAACACAGCAAATTCCAGGCAGCTCACTGTGGTACAACAGGGAGCAAGGAAAGCCTACCATTTTTTCTAGCTCCACAGAACGTTTTCAAACCCTATGACTATGGCAGATATGGGAAACACAACTATAACTCAATTACTTCACCTTTAACCAAAAAATCCCTCAACCCCCCCCAAAAAAAAGTATCTCCATAGCACCACTATTCATCTTATATTTTCATTACAATAATAGTAAGCATTTTATGTCAAATGCCAGGAGATAACAATGTCCATGTTTCAGCTAAATATTCTCATGCTATCCTGCAACTGTCCCCGTGATGTAGCTAGAATTGTTGATACTATGTGAAAAAATTTTTTTTGCATTTACCAAGAAGATTCATGTAGCATAAACTAAATCTCTAATTATTTATTGCTGGAGGTGGGCTCAACATGTGAAAGCATATAAATATTTTGAAGGTATTTATATATACCATATTCCTTCTTGGAAAGGTTCAACTAATATATATTCTCTCCCGCGGTATAAGAGGTTCTTCCCATATACAGACACTCCTGCCAGCTTCAATACTTTTGGTAAATATCATATGCTATATGTTGAGTTACCTTCCTTTGATTTATAAGATAGCACTTTGCTATTTCTGCTCCTTTCATCTTACTTTTTTTTCTTAATATAATGGGTCTATTGTCACCTAATGTTTCACCTGGGTCCACTTCTATTCATGTTTTATTCCATCTCCATGAGTTATCTCATCCTCACCGGTTTCTTTAATTACCACCCTTATCTGACATACTTTGTTACCTTTTTCTTAAAGTCAAACCTGTGTCTATATTATATTAGATATTAGATATCTAATATAATAGATTTATATTAGGTTTATATTAGATAGATGATGATGATTCATTAGATAGCAGATAGATAGATAGGCAGATAGTAGATAGATAGATAGACAGACACAGACCTGTATCTATATCAACCATCACTGGTCCAACAACACCATCTAGCAAAATTCTTCATCACTATTAGACTACTTTTCCTGTTGAAATCACACCCTATCCTAAGAGGCCTAAATCTTAGCCTTGTAGGGGGGTCTCATAAGTTCTTATTTCCTTCTCTGTTCATTCTTCCTCAGCCTGTAGGTAGTAACTATTTTCTTCCCTCAGAATTGTTTAATCTTGCATAATGATGTCATAATTATTTTATCATGTGGAATTCTTATATCACAGTTTTAATTTTAAATGTTTATATTAATTTTTTCTGTCTCCTGCATGGACCCTGACTGATTCAGCAGCTTGCTTGTGATTGGTTTGGACATGTGCATCTTCTGTTCATCCCTTCACCTTCAACTGGTTCCCGAATGCAAGGTGCTTTCACTCTTTGTCCACCAGTGTAGGATTTTCCTTCTTTTGAGTCAGGTAATTTAGACTTATTTATGTCTACCACTCTTTAAGGATTTTAAGAGAAGTGGGGGTTTTAGTTTTCTGATGCTTCCTTGTTGTTAAGATGGGCAAAATGATCTATTGCTACCTTGTACATATTAACTAGAAAGGACTCTTCTTTTTAGTACCTTAATTGGTCTGGTTACTATAATCATAATTTAAAATCTCATCGTCTCTCAGCTTGATATCAAAATAACTGATTAATTGGTTTCTTTCTCACTTTTTTCATAACTCAGTCCACCACACTGCTGCCAAACTTATGTTTTCAGAAGCAACGCTATTCTGTTTGACAACCTCTGATGGCTTCTTCTTGCTGTGAAGAAAAAAATCACACACAGTCTTTCACAAAGTGAGCCAAACAACTCTCTCTACCCTCTCTTAATATTGCTTCCCACTAAGTAGCCCCACATGTCCCCCAAACACAATGCATTCCTGTTAGAGGTTTGGTTTTTTTTTTCCAACCTTGATACTCTTTTCTTCAGTAAAATACTCGTCAACTTGTAAAGGATGTTTTCTAAGTTGCTTAAATTCCTTAGTCTCTGTGAAGCCATCCTTGACCTCCGAGCTGTGGCTAACCTCTCCCTTGCTGTCCTACCACCAAAGTAGATTTCTATTATAGCCTTTAGTCTAATTCTCATTCTCTAACTTTACCTCGCATCAGAATCACACTGAAACCTTGTTAAAATACAGTATGCTGGATCCTACCCCAGAGTTACTAATTTATATCTGTGATGGTGCCAGATAATTTGCATTTTTAACAAGTTTCCAGGCGATATTTCCACTGCTGGTTCTGGAACAACATTTTAGAAAACAACTGGTCTAAAAATTTTAGAAGACTATTGGAATACTTCAGATAAAAGATAACAGCCTTCTAAATTAAACAATTTGTTATAGATTTGGGAAAGGTTATGTTGTTTTCCATCTAAATAATTTCACTTGTTTTTATTAAATTGTAACTCAAAAACATGAACTGAGTAGGACAGTTGAGGATGTGGCTAAGGGCACATTAAAATGAGAATATCGAATCAAAGGCAGCTTCTGCTTTCCAGCTATATGTTCCTGAAAAATACCCCAATACTGAATCCTCAACGTCTGTAACAACAGAAAAACTTACAGTTTCAAAAGGAAATTTTAGCAAACTAACGTTTCTTTTCAGTAATTAAATTGCTTCCTTGTGCCAGAAACCAAGGGTATTTTACAAATTGTTCTATCATTATGACTGTGTAAAACTTTGCACATATAAGTATTGGGACAATTATATCGGTTGTCAGGGATATAAGTGCATTTGAGATAAAGCCAATCTATGGGTAGATTTCAGGGTCTGTCGCATTTCAGTTGCCTAGTGTGATTCTTTGAAAACCTCAGCTTATTAGAAAAGAATGGCCCTTGCCATATGTGCAGCATTAAGAACATCTGGAAACACCATCAAAGCAAGAATTTTTTTTTAGTTTTCCATTGGCATGAAGAAGCCATTGGAAATTTCACAGATGTTTGAGTCTCAGGATCCCTGGATAGTAGGAAATTGAAGCAGACTGCTGGCATTGACCAAGTGATTTCTCCAAAGAACTGCACTGATACTCCATGGAGAAGATGAGAAGTTCTTCCAAATGGGAATAAGTCTCTTCCTAAATAAAGTTATGAGTGAATAATCTAATTTATTTCTTGAATGTCATTGTAATGTATATGAGGCTAAAATTGTTAATGTGCACACAGTGGTTATAATTGGAATCATATGAACGGTAGAATATTAAGGAAACTCATGCATTTTGTGGATTTAATGCAATTGGGCATTTATCTTGGTGATCTGGGGCATTTCTTTTTTCCAGGGAGACTATCTCCAATTTGTCTCTCTATCAAAATCAAAATTACCCAATCTATATTCATCTCAAATTTAGTAAATCCATTTTAAATTTGATTATATAATTACAGGTTTACACCTAAAATTTGAGGATTTGCATGCGACTTTTACAATTACCAAGTAATGATTTTACCCCTGGTGCAAATACATCATATTTGAATCATTAGGTCTGTTTTTACATTTTTAAATTTTGTTCAGAATATATATCACTAGTCCCCCATCTCTGAGATCACTGATAAGCCCTGCTGTTTTTGGAGAGGTGAGGAATGGAGGCAAGATGGGACTACTGAGTTCTTTAGAAATAGGTCTTCAGATGATTCTGTTGTTGTCATTTAATTAAAGCCACCTGCTATAAAGCCTTGTTACTCAAAATGTGGTCCATAGACCAGCAGGATCAGAAACAACTGGAAACTTCTTAAAATGCATATTCCCAGGCCCTGAAACATAATCCACATTTTAAAGAAGAGTTCACATGATTTGTTTTCACATTAAAGTGTGACTGTAAAAAAAAAAAAACAACAACTAAACCCTGAAACACCAATCCAAAAGAACCTATGCACCCCAATGTTCATAGCAGCACAATTTACAATAGTCAAGTACTGAAAGCAACTTAAGTGCCCATCAGCAAACGAGTGGATCCAAAAACTATGGTATATTTACACAATGGAATTCTACACAGCAGAGAGAAAGAAGGAGCTTATACCCTTTGCAACAGCATGGATAGAACTGGAGAGCATTATGCTAAGTGAAATAAGCCAGACGGTGAGGGACAAATACCATATGATCTCACCTTTAACTGGAACATAATCAGCAGAAGAAAAAAGGAAACAAAATATAACCAGCGACACTGAAGTTAAGAACAATCTAACAATAGTCAGGGGGGAGTGGGGAGGGGACAGTAAGGAGAGGGGATTACAGGAACTACTATAAAGGACACATGGACAAAATCAAGGGGGAGGGTGGAGGTGGGGGAGGGAGGTTCAGCTGGGGTGGGATGGAGGGAGGGGGAGAAAAGGCATACAACTGTAATTGAATAACAATAATTTTTTTTTTTTAAAGCAACTGTCTTTCATGTGAAGCTAATTGTTTCTCATCTTATTTCTGTTTTGCCACTGGAAGTCCAAAGTCCTAGACTTAAAAAAAAATGAGAGGAATACATATCAGGATCATTACAATTTCTTATATAAAGTTCATACTTATCATCACAGAGTTTATTTTAGTTTAAAGGCCTTCATTTAGCATTAGTGGGTTCTCATTACTAAACATAGTCTTAGTGGGGCTGGAAATTTTACCTCATTCTACAACTCAGAGAAACACAGCTCCTTTATTTTATCTGTTTCTGATGTACATTACAGTACAAACACCATCTGCAGGGTTGAGGGAATGAAAAAAATACAATAACTAAATATGCAATATGAGTTACAGCGTAGTTTATTAAGTTAAATCCATGAAGGGGCTTTTTTTATTTCCCCTTGGCTAGAAAATGTAACCTTTATATATGTCTTGTCCCTTCCTCATGCTTTTCACCTTAAGATTTTGCCATCCTGATTATGCATCCTTCTGTATGTGGGGAGGTGGGGAGGTCCTTGACTACAATTCTTCTGCCTCCACAGTTCTCCAACGTGATACATTTTACCTCCTGAAGTTGCTTGCCCAGCTGGCTCTCATATTTGAAAATAAAAGGTAAGTATAACCCAGTTTCTTCTCAATTTCTGAGTCCATTAGCTTTCTTGACTCCCTCAGACTCACCTCAACTCTCCCTTATTCCAGTTCCCTGACAATGCCAGTTGTCTATAAAGAATATTCTGTGGAGAGATTGTTTTAACACAGGGTTTTATCAAGCAAACACTTTAATACTATGCATTAAAAAATGGAATCTATCAAATTTGTTTTACGTTAGCAAAACCCTGATGTTAAAAATTGACATATATAGTTTAAAAATAACAGCCTCACCACTATGTATTTATTTTTTTAATTTTCTGTGAAAAATATATTAGTAAAGAAATTTAAATATTACATTGGTAGTATTACTCACCATGACCAAGCAGGTTATACCCCAAGGAGGCAAAGATAACTAATACTAGCAAAATTACTAGTATGAGAAATCAATTCTAAGACAAATTGCACAATTAAAAAATGGATTAGGATTTTAATGGATATTTCTGCACAGAAGATACATAAATGGTCAATAAGTTCATAAAAAAGAAATACAAATTAAAATCACAATAAGATAACACTTCATATCTACTAATACAGTTAAAACTATATAGTCAGATAATAACAAATGTTAGCCATTTGGAAAATAAATCAGTCAACTCATTCACTTCTGATGGGAATACAAAATGGTACATCTACTTTGGAAAATAGTTTGAGAGATCCTCAAAAGGTTAAACACAGAATTACCATATAACACAGCAATTCTACTCTTAGCCATTTATACAAGAGAAATAGCACTTAAAATTCACCCCTGAATGAAGACAAAGGGAGAGGGGGAGAAGACTGAGGGTGGGAAGTGAGGGCGGGTAGGGAAGGAGAAAGTAATGAGGGAAAAATGGGGACAATTGTAAACAACAATAATAAATAAACAAATAATAATTCAAACTTTAAAAACATAAAATAAAATAAAATAAAATTCAAAGATAATCCCACAACTAATTTGTTATGATTCATTCATATCTCTTTTAAATTTTTCTAATAAGTAAAAAATAGCATTTCATTGATTCCTTTTTATAATCTCAGCCCTTCGTTTAATGAACTTGGATTCAGAAGACCTTTGTTTCAGTTTTGACACCAGCACTTCTTAGTTGGAAGACTTTGGCCTTTACCCTTAGGGTACTAGGTGTCTTAATCCATAAAGCAGAGTAAATATTTCTCTGCTTTGCAGAATTTTCATGGACTTTAAATGTAGCAACCAAAAGAAACCCATTTCTCAAATTATAAATGTCATAAAGATGCAATTTGTGCTATCTAATGGAAATGTAATGAAATATTATATGATAGATGATAAAAAGGCAAGATCCAAATATTCTTTGAATAATTAGTAACTAACTATCCAAAAATTACCTGCAGCCTTCTTTGAATTACTAAAAGTGGAGCCTACATTTTTAGGTTTTTAGATAATAGGCTTTCCTTTGGTACCAGAGTAAATCCAACTATTAACAGAACTTTGCCCTCTTTGTAGATTCCTATTATTCTAGTTCATGAAGATATATTCAATCATCTGACACCTCTTTAGTTATATCTATAATAATCTATGCTTGCATATTAATTTTATGCAAGTAAAATTGCATAAGTGAAAGAAAAAGTATTTACCATTGCAGAATTTTAGTTAATTCTTCAAAATAGTGATTGACGTGATGGAAAGTATTTTCTTCTAGTTGCAAACAAATAGAATGCTTTTACATTTTTTACATTTACATTTTAGGAAGAAAACTCATATTACATACTTATCACTGTCATCTCCCCATTGAGCTCTCATTAATATTAAAGGCAGTCAGTTCAATATATTAACATCTCAGTGAGAATCTGTCCCATTATAATTACCACCGACCTTGTCAATTTTAAATTTTAGCTTAGGTCGAAATTAAATCTAAGCTATTAAGAACAAAGTAAAAGCAAAGGGAAAGGCAGAACATTCCTAATTAGAGACTAATAAATTAATATATTAGTTACAGAACTTGAATACAAACATTAAATGCATGTGTATGTGGTGGGTGCATACATACATATAATTATAATGGGGAAATGCATGCCACTATTGATGCTCTCATACATACATTGCTCTCAATCTTATGTATCATAAGACCTGCAAAAGCTTCTGAAAATTAGAGATACAAAGGTAAGTGTTTTATTTTATTTTTTAATCACTTTTGTTGTTATTCTATTACAGTTGTCCCAATTTTTCCTCTTTGCCCTTCTCCGCCCATCTCAACCCCCACTAACACAGTCAATTCCCACACTGTTGTCCATGTCTGTGGGTCATTCTTCCATGTTTCCCTTCTCTTTCTTTCCACCATTATCGCCCTCCCCTCTGTTCAGTTTGTTCCATGTTTCCATGCCTGTGGTTCTATTTTGTTCATTAGCTTAGTTCGTTAGATTCCTTGTATAGGTGAGATCATATGGTATTTGTCTTTCATTGACTTGCTTATTTCACTTAGCATAATATTCTTGGAGATTTTAATTTAGTGGGTATGAATGAATCTCTTGTGTTTATTTGTTATTTTTTGTTAAGTTTCACAAATAACTTTGATATACTCCCCAGGGTTGAGGACCTCTGTTCTATGCCGTAGACACTCTCTGTACATACACACTCACATATGAATTTGAACCCTAAATTCAATTGCACCTCCAATAAGCCTCTCTAATTGCGCTCAGAATTGTCATTTTGGCCAGACTTTAGGGGCATGTATTTTCTATCAGCACACAAATCTTGTACTGACCTCCATGACATTTAATAAAGCTAAAATCTTCAACTATTTCTCTTAGACCAGATAAATAAGTGACTTCTCAGAGAAAAAGCTGCCACAAAGTTACTGTTCAGATAGACAATTTAACTGAATTCCAGGTATTGGAGAAAAGTAGAATTCAGTAATAAATGTTTTCTTGATTTCCCCTCCATGATAAATGTTTACTGATTTCATTTTCATACCTATGTATAATTATGTGTTTTGTCCTTAGGGAGTTTTATGAGACAGTGAAAGAATATGGAAAGGAAGAGAAGGAATGGTGAAAGTGGGATGATGGGAGAAGGACAGAAGAAGACAGAGGAAGGAGAACAGAAAGGTGCAATTTAGTCAAGTGCATTCTTTTGTCTGTTTATTTTCTCAATTGTTGCAACCTGAACCTTGCTAAGCACTCCTTATATAGTGCAGATGAAAAGGGTGCTATGCCCATTGAAGTGTGCATGTGAGGAATATGGGAGAGATGCTGGGTGGAACGGAAATGGGGTACAGAGAGCCGTCCAACAGGTTCTCATTGAAAAACTCTAGGAACCTATAGAAAATAGTTAAAAAAAAGATCCTTGTCTTCATAATAACGGGACTTGTTTTAATATCTTGGCTTTATTATTTCATAATTATGTAATCTAGATCAATTTTCTTAAAAATTTATTGACTCAGCTTTTCATAGATTGGGTTGTTTGGCTCTTGCTACAGAAAAGCTCCTGGAGTGTTTTGCTCCTTCAACTCGGCAGCATGAGTGTGGATTCAGCTTCTCCCCAAAGCCTGCCCTGCCCTGAAGCATCCAATTCTAGGGAACCTTCACCAGTGCCTGAGATTTATGAGCCTGAAGATTTATGAGCTTGCCAATGTCATCTGCTGAGACACTCCGCACAGAGACTGTCTCTCCTCTTCCTTCCTCCATGGACCTGCTTATTCAGAACAGCTCTGATTCTTCCACCAGTCCCAACATGATACTGCCCACTTCCGTAAAGGATAGTGCAGCAAAGGAGGACAGGGCCAGGTCAAGAAACAGAAGGTCAGAACCGTCTTTTCACAGACCCAGCTCTGTGTACTCAATGAGAGATTTCAGAGACAGAAGTAGCTCAGCCTCCAGCAGATGCAAGAACTTTCCAGCGTCCTGAACCTTAGCTACAAACAGATTAAGACCTGGTTCCAGAACCAGAGAATGAAATGTAAGAGGTGGCAGAAGTACAACTGGCCAAAGAATAGCAACCATTAAACTCAGATGAGCTCAGCAACTACAGAGTACCTGGGCTTTTCTTCCTATCATCACCAGGGATGTCTGGTGAATGCTTCTGGAAACTTTTCAATGTGGAGCAACCAGACCTGCAGTAACTTATCTTGTAGCAACCATTCCTGGAACAGCCCGTCTTGGAACTACCATTCCTGGAATAGTCAGACCTGGTGCCCCCAGGCCTGGAACAACCAGGCCTGGACCAATCAGTTCTATAGTTATGGAGAGGAATCCCTGCAGCCCCAGATCCCGTTCTCGCAAACTCCCATCAGTGATTTAGAGGTCACCTTAGAAACTGCTGGGGAAAGCTATGATGGAATACTGCAAACCCCTATGTATTATAGTACCCAGCAAACCATGGATTTATTCCCAGATTACTCCATGAACGTGCAGCCTGACTCCACAAACATCTAGCCATGAACATTCAGTGTGATGACAGGTATATTCAATCTTACTTTGGGCAGTGGCTGTCTCTCTCCTAGGGTTTTTCTGTGTATCTCTGCCTTGGTATGCTGCTTCTCATTATACCTATTTTGCCAACTTGGAGCGGTGGGGCTGAGGTATGATGAGTCTAATCAGATTCCTGTAGCCTTGCTGCTATAGACATATAAGATGTCTTTGGCTATAGATAATTAAATATAATACCATTTTGAATTACTCTAGGGCGTAGAATCTCAAACTCAAGAATAGAAAGTAATAGTACAAAGATGTGTGATGAAAGATTATTTGTGTTTTCTGGGATTGGGAGGCCTGTTAAAAACCTCAGTTCAGGTGAATGGTTAAGCTACAATATACTTAACTGATTTCCTCTGCCCCTTTTGCTGTTTTACTACAAACCCCAATTTATTACTCAAGTATTTGTGATAGATGTTTTCTATTTTGCTGTATCATCATATTACCAGTTTGGCTGGTTGGTTTATAAGTTTAAATACAAATAAATAAAATGCCTATTTTCCCCCCAAAATTATTGACTCAGTTTCCTTTTTTAATAAAAGTAGCATTATAACACCTGCTTTGAGCAATTTTGTAATAGACCCAGTATATACAAAGGTGCTAGCATATGATAGATTTTCAGTAAATGGTAGCCATGGTTCTCACTAGTAGGATATGACATATTAAGTATCATTTAATACAAGTCTTCTATGAATAGTTTTAGCTATTAGTGTTCAAATATTATGTCATCTATTTTGTCTAGTCATACACTACTTTTGTACTTACTTTTCTTAACATTATGCTCACAGGAATGTATTTTTATAAACAACATTTGTAACATCATTTACAATACCCAAGATTTGGAAGCATCTCAAATGCCCATCTGTAGTTGAGTGGATAAAAAATAACTGTGGTACATACATACAATGGAATACTATTCAGCCATAGAAATGAAGGAAATCTTACTTTTTGTGACAACATGAATGGTTCTGAAGAGTATTATGCTAAGTGAAATAAACCAGTCAGAGAAACACAAGTACCATATGATTTTACTTACATGAGGGATCTAATGAAGAAAACAAACTAGCAAGTGAAGACAGACTCATGGATACAAAGAACACACTGACAGCTGTCAGAGGGGAGGGAGTTAGAGGCTAGGTGAAAAGTGTGAAGGGACTAAGCAAAGAAAGAAAAGAAAGACTCATGGACACAGAAAATAGTATGGTGATAGGCAGAAGGAGTGGAGGTGAGGAAGGGAGGAAGGAAGGAAGGAAGGAAGGAAGGAAGGAAGGAAGGAAGGAAGGAAAGAAGGAGGGAAGGAAGGAAGGAAGGGACGAAGAAAGGAAGGAAGGAAGGAGGGAAGGGAGGCCTGGAAGTATTTCTTCCTTTAGTAAAAACATACTAAAGAGCACAAGGAGAGCTTTGGGCAAAAATATAATGCAGTGCTTATTAGCATGGTCATTTAAATATTAACTTCTTGTAACTAAAATTTTAAAGAGATTTATTCTTACTCAAAAAGACTTTATTAGACACAGGAAAATAGACACTATTCTGTATTACTATAAATTAATGGATGTATGAAAGGGGCTATTGTTTGCTAAATTCTTAGAAAAGTAATCTTCTGTTTGTTTTGCTCAGAGAAGTAATGTCTCATAAATGTAGTTTCAGTCTCATAAATGACCAGCTTTAGATGATGAGAACAATCACGTAATTATAATGCATTTAGAACTATGAACAAACAAACAAACAAAGAAGAAAACTAGCAAACTTCAGTTAAGACATAATGAATGATACACTTAACTGGCAGAACCCATACACATATATTGAAACAAGAGACCTGAAATCTAAAAGAGCTCTTTCTCATCCTTCATTCTAGAGGATTTGGGATGTCAACGGGCATTACAGTCTGTCCTGGTAAAGTCTCCAGACATGGTGAATCAAACCTTGGAAATATACTAAGATAGTGCAGAGAAATTAAAGGAATCAAAAACTTTATTTGTACTGGAGTTTCTTGCAGGGGAGTAAAATTTGCAAGGAGCATTTGAGAAATGAGGTGTGTTGGAGGAACAGTAAGTTGAGTAATTAGTTTAAGCTTGCAGAGTCAATCTGTATTCCACTTATGTATTCTCTTATTGAACTCTGAAAAATTTCTCTGTGGTGTATAGCTTTAACTGTTCCTATCATTTGTGGAAAAAATATCACAGATAGTATTTAAAAGACATTTGTGTGCACTACACAACCAAGTGTGGGGTCTGAGGGAGTGGAACCTTTTATCAATGGATATCCCTCCTCTCCAACAGCCAGCACTATATGGGGCAACAGACCACACTCAGACTAATCACGAAAGTTTATGTGTTATAACTTTATGGTGCATTTTAAGATGTGATAAAGTAAATTCCTAGACATTTAACTGCCACATTGGAATTATTACAAATTTAAAAAAATTGAAGGCTATGATGGAGTAATAAGAACTAGATACACTTTCCCATTTGAAACAAAACAAAAGAAAAATACATGACATCACTATAGGAGTTCCTGAACATCGGGCAACAAAGGAGAGTGCTTTCTGACAGGTAGGGAGCAAACAAGGTATGATTTATGATTGCTTAGCTTCTGCCCAAAGAAGCTTCCCAGCCTGTGGCCTAAGAAGGGAGAATCAAGGCAAAGCACAGATGAATGAGGAAACAGATTCTAGAGCCCAAGGAGATTGAGATAGCTAAGCATCTATGGAATAGAATACAGAAGAGACAGCTGCACAGAGAGAGCTCTTAGGATCCTCAAAGCATCCCCCTGGAGCATTTAAGTGAGCAATGATCAGAACTTGTGAGAGAGAACTGCCCAAGGTCAGGAAAGGAGCCATACAAGGATTAGGAGAAACATTGCCAAGAAATCACCAGAACCAGGAAATGTACCTGTTCTCACCAACCAGATAGCAAAAGTTCAAGATTCATAAGGCATTGACACAGAAATGTCTGGCCTTAAAGTGGACAATAATTACCCTTCAACTGAATACAGCTTTGGCCTTTCATAGCAAATCTTAAAACAATACCCCAAAGATCAAACTTATCCTTATTGAATACAAAAATACCCAGCATTCAGTTAAGTTAAAATTAACAATATCTGTCATATAATCAAAACTTGACAGACATGCAAAGAAGGAGGAAATATGCCTTATAATGGAAAGATTTATCAATTAATCAACACTAATGAAGACCTGATACTCACTTTAGAAGTAGCAGACAATGGCATTAAAACAGTCATTATAGTTATTTTGTGTGTTCTAAATTCAAGTAGACAATGAGTGAGTGAGTGATGGAACATCAACTTGAATATTTAATGATATTTAAAGACTATAATGCTTCAAATGAAAAATACACTAGATAGGTTTACCAACCAGCTGGATAGTGCAGAAGAAAAGAAAAATAAACTGGAAGATATAACAATAGAAACATCTAAAATGAAACACAAAGAGGAATATTGATGCGGACCCCAGCCCACAGGATCCGGTGTTGTGGCTGCAATATACAAATACACACGGACTACAGAAATCCTGTGGAGAAAAAGGGATGGCATGGCCACTCTCTAAGTCAGAGAGAGGGCGAGAGGGCTAGAGAGAACCGAAGAGAGAGAGCCCATAGGCCTAGACAGGTTTTATTGCTTTTCTGGGCACATTACATCAAGGATGGTCCTCATTTATTATAAACAGATTCACCACAGGTGATTACCTTTTAAGGACAACAAAGGACAGAACACTGCTAATTACTTCAAAGAGAAGGATGTTACAGCTCAAGGGGAAAACTGCTCATACTCCATGCTTGGGTGGTTTGGCACAGATTTTAGGAAGATGAAGATACTCAGTAAACATTTGCTGCCTCAATTCAGGATGAGGGAGCTTTAGCAAGAGCAAGTCTCATAGCAGTCAAGGTACAATGCAAGCCTGATTTCCCACTGGAGAACCTATCCATGAACATGGGTCCTACCTGCCGACCTCGCTCCCCACTGGCTTTTCTGAGGGGGCCTGAGCCACATTTCCCACATGTGGAACAGTTCCCCACAGAATATGATTAATTTATTTTAAAAAAGAACAGATCATCAAGGGATTGTGGTATTTTATGACCTAGTACATGTGTTACTCTGGTAAATGAGGGAGGAGGGAGAGAAAAGAACAGATAAATATCTGAAGACATATGATATGGAAATACTCAAATTTAATGAAAGTTACAAATGCACATATCTAAAAATTTCAACTAACACCAAGCCTAAAGAAAATCAGATAAAACACTGATAAGTCATGGCACAATTAAATTGCTTAAAGAAGTTATAAAGAACAAATGGAGCAACCAGAGGGGGTGGGGGAGAGGACGTGTTAAATATAAGAGAACAAAGAAAGTGACAAAAGATTTCTTACAGAAAATCATAGAATTAAGAGGAAAAAGTAGAATCATATGTAAAGTACTAAAATTAAAAAATATATATGGTCTTCCTATAATTCTATATCCTTTGAAAATATCTTTTAAAATGAAGGTGAAATAAGGATATTTTCAGACATAAAAAAAAGCTGGAAGACTTTACCAATAGACTTATACTTTATACTACACTAATGTTAGAGATAGTCCTTCAGGCAGAAACACATTTATTACATCAGAAATATGGATCTATACGAAAAAAAATGTCAAGAACTGGAAATTGTAGTTACATGGCTAAATACGTATGAGGGTTTCTTTCTTATGATTTATGTATCTTTAAAAGTCAATTGATAGTTAACAAAGGTAATAACACTGTAGCATGAAGTTTATATCATGTAAAAGTAAAAGGTTTAATAATACTTTTGGATAAGAATTGACAACATATTATTATAAAGTTATCATAGTATAGGTAAAGTAAAATATAATATCTGTTGATGGTAGAATAAATTAAATATATTATATATGGTTATCTATTTTTCAACTAAAATGTTTTTCATCACTTGAAAACCAAAGGACCTAAACTGATTCAGATATTGTGAAATAAGGTGCTAAATATATCATTTTAGCATGTGGACTTGGATTTACTAGAATCAGGTGGAAGAAAAAAAGGAACTCCCTAGCCTGGGCCGAATATCGCCAACTGATTTTATGCTGTAGAAAAACAACTAAACAAATGCCTCTAGTTTTTGGAGACTCAGATCTTGGGCATTGCAGTGCTCCAGCATCAGCTGATTTTGCAGGATGCATTCAATGTGTTGAAATGTGTTGAGTACCTATAACCATCTTCAGTAGCATTAAATGAGAAAAAAAAATAGCCAAGACCAAAACTGTCCCACTTCAAGTCAGAGAGGAAAGATAATACAACTTTAGTAAGATCACCCCTTTCTGCCTGTTTTGTGATCGAAATCCATTAATTTGCGCTGGAAGAGAACCATTATATCTCAAACTAAAATTACCATTAGCAGAGGCTGGTAAGTGGGACCCATAGTAGAACAAAAGATCTGGTCCTGGCAGAAGCCTCATCCACTAGCCAGGACATGGCCAAGTGCAACCCATGTATCAATATGATCCCAGGCCTGTTTGTGTACTACTCACAGTCAGTAATGCCTTTTATATTTGTTAAGTATAAGATAAAACTAAGAAGAATAGGAGATACAGAATTATGAGACCAGAAAAGCCTGAAATAATTACTCTCTGGCCCTTTATTTGAAAACTGTACTGATCCCAGCAAATCTCTCTCTCCTTGTGTGGCTCTCTCTGACAGACAAAGGGAGCCATTGCTGTTGTTGACAAGATGAAATTGGACTGTACACATAAGGAAAGGAATACGTTGGTAGTTCCTTCCCACTCCAGGAATAAATAAATATGTATATAGATATAAACCCCTTTCAGGATTATATGTAAGACACATATATGTTATATATAATATATAATACATAAGATATAAAACCTATATGTGTGTATATATATTTTTTATACACATGAGCTGTGTGTGTGTGTGTGTGTGTTTTCCAACTCTATATGTGTGTTTTTCAACTCTATATGTGTGTTTTTCTCCAGACTGTCCTAAGGCCAAGGCTAAGTTTGACAGCATGTAAGTGAGGGCTTTGGGATCAATGGAGTGTGGAGGCCAAGGCTGTTTTCTGGAACCTAAATATTTCTTGGAAGTTTTCCATGTGAAAGGGATCAACAGAGCCTTTGACTTTTCCTTAATGGCCTCTCCTCTGATGTTCCAAATATGAGAATTGATTGAAACCATACTGTTTTTAGAGAAGAGGTAGTATGAGAAAAACTTCATGTGTGGACAATAATGATGCAATACACTGTCTGGCTTCTCAAATCCATGGTCAAACAAAATGAGCCTCTAAAGGAACACAGGTCCCAAAGAAGACATTCTACTGAAGGCCCATCTCCAATGGGGCCATTCAACATGGTAGGCATAGCAGATTCTCTCAGAAATTATACTGAGGACTTGCAAGACTGGCTGGTCAAGAAACTAAGTCCATTGCCAAGAGAGGGATCCTTTTCACTAATGTCTCATTTTCTCATGTTTAAACTCCTCTCATTCTTAAATGTATAATAGGTATGTTGGGATGCCTACAAACACTACATGATATGTTGAAGTCTTTGCCATTTGCAGTTGTACTGAGGAATGGAATGAGACTCCTACTTGTCTGGACTAGGGAGTTAGAAAATGCTTTTTAGAGATGTGAGCATTTTTAGGTACATTTATGGGATGCCTGTGTATATTCTGTGTATGTGTACATATGAGTGTGTATATGTGTATGAGAGAGAGGATAAAAAGAGTGGACTCTATGAATGATTTCTCTCTGTGTTGCATACCATCTAGTCTTCTCTTTCTTGTTACTTTAGTTAGTTTCTCTTTAAGCATCAATTTCATCCCCATTCTATACCCTTATATTCATGATAGAGTCGACCTTATCCCTGGTTATACAGGCCTAAACAACCAGAATACTTTATACGTTGATTTGGTAGAGATAGGTATATTTCTCATGTGCTTTTTTACCAACAAAATTAAAGGAGATTTTTACTGGAGGTTCTGGAAAAGAGAGCCTCACTCTTTCTTCACTAAATGCCAACCTAATAGAACAATAGCAACAGGAGATACAGAATTCATCTTGTAACTGCCTGACACTTGAGTAAGAAGATTACTCAAACTGAGGAAATGAGAGAGAAAGAGAGACAGACAGATAGACAGATACACTAGTTCCCAGGGACATTATTTAAACCCTGGATCAAGTGAGCAGAAGCCAACTACGTTGAGTTCTTCAGTCACTAGAGCCAGTCAACCCATTTCAATCTTAAAAGCCAGTTCAGTTGCAGTTTTGTCATATCCAACACATTCACTCCCTGATGAATGAAGAATTGATCTTTCTGGTCAAAGCATATAAAAGTAAATAAATACAAAATACATAAATAATAAATATAACTATCAGTCAGCACATCTTCCTCTTTACAAAACCTAATGTAATTTGTACTCCACATTAATTAGGATACTTAAAATCGTATTTTCCCACTGTTCTAAACTCTATGAGCTTTTTCCAATTAACTGCTTACAAGAGTTACAGTCATCAGAATGAGTTATCCACAGCAAGTGCTGAGGAGCTCTCACATCCAAAGGGACATTTGAAGTCTGGTCTCAAGCCAAGAAAGGTAGTCTAAAGAAACTTTCCTAATTTTTGTCAATTGTATGAAAAGAGATGTTCAGAGAAGTCAATAATACTACAGAATCTTTCTAGTGAACAATTGTTTACAATTATCATGCAGTTAAAGCCTTTGAAAACAAACAAATGAAATCCTGTGATTATTGGGGTTTTCAGAAACACTGAGAGACTGAATATGGGTGTGATATGGACCAAATAATGTCAAAGGACCAAATAATTTTCATATTAAAATAGTCCCTCCATTAATAGTCCCTCAATTAATTCTCATATTTTGAACTTGTTGAAAAATGGTGGAACCTGGAACAATGGCCTTGAGAAAATTTTCTGTGCTTTAGACATCTTCATCTTGAGATTTCTATAATAATCTTATCATATGGGATGACTTTTCAAGTCACCAGTTGTGTGACTTTTCATCAGCCAGTATGTACAGGAGTAAATATGCACTTATATATGACTCTGTCCACCACTGTCAACCCAGGCTCTCCCTTCTAACTCTTTGATCTATATACTATTTACAGTCCTGCCTACCCAAGTAGCTATTCTTCTATTCTATATATACTTAGGTATTGAGAGGAAATTTTGCTCAAGGCTTGAAAATTCTATTCCTATTTGCTCTTAAGGAGTTTAGGGTTAACCATCTGGCCAAGTTCTATCCAAATGAAGCAAGGGGATAGGAGGGGGAATTTGCGAAGCACCCCAGTGGACTGGCAATATCCACTACAATCATCTCCGCAGTGGGTGTAGGCTATTGGGTAGTTGTTTCAAATTTCACTGGGGGAACTACCAAGGTTGCAAACCAACATATGCAGATGCTCAAGAAGTATTTGTTAAATGAATAAATTTTCAGGATAGGACTAGATAACAGCAAATTCAGAAACATGAGCTAATTTTATTTTTTAAGAAATGGTGCATGAAAATTTGCTGGTAAAGCTGTCCTTCAGTAAAAACATGCTGGCAGTAACCGTCAGGATCGGAGCAAAGACTTCTGGGGCTCCAGTTATCCCTAGGCTGTGTTTTCAGCCCCAATCTATAGCCGCAATGGTACCTGGGAGTTTTAACTCTTCCCCTAATCCCCAGCAAAAGTACTGAAAAAAGAAAAGGGAGGGGAAATATGTTGGATTTTCCTCTCTCTTTTAAGAAAATATGTAATAATAAAAATTATCTACAATCTCATTTCTTGCTTTTTTCCCATCATTGCATGTAGAGGTTTTTCTTTTTCCTTTCTTTTTTAAACAGAATTATTGAATTCTCATTCACATATCATGCAATTCATCCATGAAAAGTGTTTTTAGCATATTTACAGAGTTGTATAACCATCATTTAGGATAAATTTTAGAACATCTTCATCACCCTAAAAAACTCTGTACCCATTAGCAGTGACCCACCATATCCCTGAGCCCCTGCTCCCAAGTCCTAGGCAACCATTAATCCACTTTCTATTTCTATAGATTTGCCTAATCTGGATATTTCATGTAAATGGAAACACACAACATGTGTTCCCTTCTGACTGGATTTTTTCATTTAGCATAATTTTTTCAATGTCCTTTTTTGTTGTTCCGTATAGTAGTGCTTCATTTCTTTTGTTTTGACAAATATTCTGTTGCATGGATACCACATTTATGTATTCATTCATCATTGATAGATACTTGAGATTTTTCCACTTTGGGCCATTATGAACAATATTTCTTTGAACAAACAAGTATGAAATTTTATGTAGACATATATGTATATTGATCTTGGGCATATATACCCAGTTGTGGAATTGCTAGGTCATGTGGCAACTCTACTTTTACCCTGTTAAAGAACTGCCAGATTGTTTTCCAAAGCAGCTGCACCCTTTTACATACTCTCCCCACACCTAGTAGTTTATACATGTTCCGACTTCTCGAAATCCTCACCAACACTTTCCAGTATCTATTTAATCACTGCCAAATTAGGGATTAGAAGAGGCATCTAATTATGGTTTTGACTTGCATTTACCTAATAACTAATGAAATTGAGTATCTTTTCATGAGGTTCTTTAGCATCTTTAGATGAGTGTATACTGTTCAGCTTACATGTCCACCTCCTGGCTTATTGCAACGTTCTCATTGTTTAAGCCACTTTTAGCTGGACATTTTATTTTGTGCAGCCAGACCACATTCTAATGAAAAAAAATTTTTTTTGATGCTTCAAAGATGGTGAAAGAGAGAGAGATTCACACATAGAAGATCAGAGTTACAACGTGGAAAAATTGGCTCAGGAGAATCAAGAAAGATCCATAAAGGCTAATCACCCGAGATGGATCATATCAAAGCAGCCCAACTGTTATCAACCATTTAAGGATACTTCCTAATTAATTCTGTCCCTGTTTAGTAGTAATCTTTATTTCTTCCAAAAGCTGGATTACATTACAACTATGGCCAGCCTGTAATCTGATTCCAGGTGTCTTGGAACATCTCTTACCTGTAGTTTCAGATCCTAATTCTTAGTTCCAATTGCATTTCTCATACATGTTAAATTCCATTAAGCTACTTCACACAACCTAGATACAGTTCATTAAAATAAAGCATGATTACAAGAAAAGGAGTGATCTCTGAGGAAAACAAAAATAAAATAGACTTAAAGGATATGCAAATGTAGTGTACCTTATATAAAGTACATGCAAAGTGTCCTCTTGCTTTAAAGTGAGAAAATGTAAAGGAATATATTCTGAGTTCTTTTTTCAGCTTTAGAAGACTGGGAACATCTTTAATTGCTTCTTTTTGTTTATTCCCTAATTGAGGAAAAGATAAGAATTACCTATTATTTTAAATAAGATAGATGTACAGCATCTGTGTTTGATATCATTCCCATTCATTCAGTCTTTGCAAATGAACTCAGAGGCTGTCCCATCAGTGCATATTTGTAAATATTAAAAAGAAATATAAAGTAAATAATAAATAATGCACATTTTTATTGCTTTCCACCTCTGTTTCATTTGTTTCATTGATCCATGTCCTAGGGCTCCCGAGAAGCCAGTCTGAAAGGCACAGATTCTACAAGCGCAATGCAGAAAGCGCATTGGGAAAATATTTTGTAGTCCTTTAAATGAGTGTATCTGATTAAAAAACACATTTATTCATATAAATGTTAAAATATTACAATGCAGGCTTTGTTAATGTTTAAATAAAATTGAATTAGTGAAAATAATTAGAAGTAGTCATTCACAAAAAATGATAGACATAAACAGAACAGAAATTCATTTAAACTTTAAAAATTAATGAATTATACCAAGTTTGATGTTTAAAAATCCTATTATGACTTAAAAATAATAAGCTAATACTTACTGACTTTCACTGTATACTTTTGACTACGAAAGGATTTATATATTTACATGTTTAAATCCATATTGCAATATTAGTAAGAAATTGTTTACCATTAAACAACAAAATTCTATATGAATGCAGCAATCTAAAGTTCAAAATAATTGAGTAATTAAACTGACTTCACTTGAGTCTTTTCAGGTAAATATACCTGATCTTGTCTGAGGGCCATTTAAAGCCACTGTCAGTCAAAACACAATGAGCATGATAACTGATTGTTTAGGGAAAAGGAGATTTGGAAATCAATCAAATCCCTAAAGAAGAAAAGGCTATTTTAATTAAATTTAATCTAAAAATATGTTCACTTTTAAAGGATAGTATTAATATTTAATTAATCTCTTCACAGTTGTTAAGTATATCCAGACTTTCTGTGTATTTACATTTTTCTCTTTCTAAGCCACAGTTGTTATTTTCTAAAGACACCTTTGCAACAGGAATTATGTAAAAAATCCAATAAAAAAGGCAGGATTATTCACATGGGTCCAGAAATATTCACATTGCCATCTCTCACCAAAACACTGCAAGCCAGTCTCACCTCCTCATGCCCAAGGATTTTGTAGAACCTTAAGAATTGTTAACAGCAGCCCTGGTTGGTGTGGCTGGGTGGAATGAGTGCCGGCCTCTGAACTAAGGGGTCACAGGTTCAATTCCTAGTCAGGGCATATGCCTGGGCACATGTCAGGGACAACTGGGCCAGGTCCCCAGTTGGGGGTGTGAGAGAGGTAACCACACATTGATGTTCCTCTCCTTCTGTTTCTCCTTCCCTTCCCCCTCTCTAAAGATAAATAAATAAAATCTTTTTTAAAAGAGTTGTTTACAGCATATTTATTTTGATTTCTCCTATTAACAAAGTCATTGGTATCAGCATTAACATATGTCTCGTCCATTTATACAATTTTATAGTGAAAAAATAAGTTACAAAAAATCTGGAGGATAGGTACATCATACTAAATTTTATATATACTTTCCTTTTTTGTACACATTTTTATGAACATTTTGCAACTAATACTATACAATTATGGGTATAATAGAATATAATTAAATGTAGTTTTCATAAGGGTGGAAATATGAGAATTGCAGGAAAATGAATTACATATTTTTAGTAAAATTTTAAAAAATGTATTATTTATTTATAATAAAGAGAATGGTGGAGCCTTTGAAAATTAAAGGTTTGAGAGAACTGAGAATCAGGAAATGAGACAGAAAAGTGACCAAGGATGTAGGAATAAAACCATAAGAAATGATGATATGCTGAAAGCAATAGAATAAAATTTACCAAGCAGTAGAGAATGATAAATTGTGTCAGTGCAGCAGAGAGATAAGTAATTTGTGTAACAACAAAATTATTATTGTGTTTAGCTTCCTGGAGGTCTGTTTTGACCTTAACAAGTGCACTTTTGATAGAGTAGTTGAAATATTTTAAGAAAAAAGAAGAGGAGATGAGTTAGATGCAGCAAGTATAAATGTCATTTTCTGCTAGTTTTGCTACAATGTGAGGCAAAGAAACTGTATTTCCTGAAACAAAAATAATTTTTAGGGACTGTGCAGTCTACTTAGAAAATAAACATTTTACTAAGGGAACAAGCTTTTCAAAGTTACAAGGCTGTCCTTAATGAAATAAAAAACAAAAAGTTTGCATTATGAGGTACAGTAGTTTGTCTCCTTGAAGCCACAGGGACAAACTCCTTTCATAATACAAGAATATGGCTGCATTACATTTTTATAAATGAAGGCCTATTTGTTTCATAGTGATTTTTGGTGTAAGAAGTTTAGTTTATCTGAAAGGCAAATTCAAACTGCTGCTTTACAGAATACTAAAGACTGCTTGAAAATTTTAAAATATGGATTTTCAGAACCAGTTCTCATGAAAAAATTCAACTTTCTTTCCAGAATTTTGTCATTACATGAAAATTTTCTTTGTGTCTGTGTAATTTGCTGGTCATCCAGTCTACCTTTTTTATTTTCTAGCACCTCATCTCTAGAAAGACTATCTGTGTGTAGGCAGTGGACCCCCACAGGTCCAAAGCTTAAGATGCTAAAGTTAAGTGGGAAGCACCTAAGGCTGCTAAGCCAGACAGGTGAACAGAATCCAGAGATGAGCTAGAGGCCAAGTCCAAAAAGGAATGAAGGTAATTTAGACATTTTACAACCTGAAGAGATTAGAAGCTAGTATCAAAACTACCATGAACATTAGGACCCCGAAATAAAGTTTGTTGAAAGCGCATCATGTGCTGACCATAGTCAGAAGAGAAAGCGAAGGAGGGTGATGCAAGAAATTCTCTCCAGCTCACGTTAATGTGCCAGCAAGGACATTTGCATGGGTAGACTGTCCTAGAATTAATTCAGTTTAGATCTTTGTTTCAAACACCAATTGTTTACCATATTGTAAGCTTTGTGCTAAGCATTGTATACAATTGTGAAAAAGGTGCACCTAATTATTCAGTAAATGTTCACCGGATACCTACTACTACGTGTCAGAAATAAATGATGAATGAAGTGTAGCTCATGACTCTGAGAAGCTTATGCTCCATTTGAGAAGACAGAGTAAGCAGCTTGTTTCAATAAAACAGTGAGAGAGAACAAATGGAAACAACACAGAACAAGAACAAGTGTATAGCAACAGCAACACTTTCTAAGCATAGAGAATCCACTGGTATGCGTAATCATTTAATTTCAAGACTGCCACAAGACAAAACAGCTAAACAAGCCAATACGGATATGTTCTTTGGTAGGAGCATTTTACAGAAAAGGAAATCATCGTTGTCAGAGTGAATATGGAAAGGAAAGTCTTAAAATTTTTCGAACCCTTCATTCTGGTTCTCTATGTACTTGGTTAGGTGCAGACCTAACTTCTAAACACAAAGTTGCCAAAGAAGCTTGCTGGCCATCAAAATAAAGGACTCCAGGTAATTGCTTACAGATACGAGCAGACATACACAACACTGTTGAAGCAATTATACAATTAGCTAATGATAATTGCAAAAACAGACATAAATACATACACAAGCAACACTCTGTAGGCAAAACACAAAGTAACTCTCTGCAGCCAAAACATTTCTGAATATAATTACACAAGCATACAGAGCTTCTAAGGACTAGGTCACTTCTCTCTAACAATATAATCCCAGTCATGGGACTCTTCAAAATAATTGTGCAGTTTCTCAAATAAAAACCACTGGCCAACTATAATTAGTTATGTGATTCCTCAAAGACCCAGGAATTCTTCAGACATAAAGCACGGACAAGAAACCTATTGTACAGCACCTGGCTTCCCTGTTGGAAACACCCCCAATATTAAACGACTTCTGTAGCCTCTGACTCCGAGTACTGGTGATAGCCTAGCCAAAACCATGTATCCAGATTCTTAATTTGGATTGGGCTCAAATTCAGTAGGACATAGGACAAACATCCTTAAAGTAGCCACAAAACTTTCATTAACAAAGACTCTGAATATATCCCAAACTAACCTCAGCCAAGTTCATTGGTTAATCTTAGCATCAGAAAAATTGGGAGACAAAAAGAATCTCAGTGTCAATTTTGTTGCAACTTTTTCCCTCCCCGCATGGCCCTGCTTTCATTTGAATGGGTCCTCAGGAATCAAGTGTATATTTATGGGATTTTCACAATCCTTTAAATAATTTTTGACAAATTATTTATTTTTTATATAAAAATTTATTTCCAGTTTGCTTCAAGGGGAGAGCCTTATGCAGTCTTGTTTCAACATTTTCAAAACCAAACCAAACCAAATAAAAGAAAGAAAATCTTGTGTCAAGTACTCACTTTCTTTTTTTTTTTTAATTTACTCTTTATTGTATTTCTCCCCATTACTACTACTCACTTTCAAATATGAAAAGCCTATATCAGTTTAATCTTTGTTCTCAAATGTTTTTTTAGTTCGCATCTCCTTCCTTGACTCAGAGTGATCTGGCTCATTGAAAGCGGAGCGAGTTGCAGGTGAGGGGAATTGGTTCCATGGTTCTGAGACAACTCCAGCTTTTTCTTTTCACAGCACAACTTACTTCACTCATCAGTAGATTTTACTGATTCATTGGCCAACACTGACTGGCCCTCAATGCCTTCTTAAAGGCAGCACTTCAAATGCTGGCTTTTCAGAGGGGGTGGCAGGTAATTTCTTCCAAGGCTCTATGGAGCCTATCCACTGCATTATCCAGGCACCAGAGGGATCCACTTCTTGCTGGAATCTTCCATCCTGCCCTTCAGACTCCCAAATTCTCATTCTCACTGTATTCCCTAAATACATTCTCCCTCCATATTCCCCCCTCTCTCTGTAAATCAATCAATCAATCTTTAAAGAAAAGAATATAAAATGTGATCGTGAATTAGAAAGAAGGGCATAGATTTGAGCTCTATCAGACTTATCCAAATATTGGAGTTTAATGTTACATTGGTTTGGATTGTGGTGGTCAAAGATGCATCTTAGATTTGGGACCTGATCATGCCAGAGGTGTGAATGGCCATGCTGTTTACTGAGAAGGGAAAGACAGTGTTAAAAAATAAGCTTTAAGAGAAATGAAAAGTTCAGTTTGGGATATATTGAGTGTGAGATCTATGAGACATCTCAGTGAAGATCTCAGTAAGGAATGTAGAATAAAAACTATGCACTGAGATGAATGTCCTCACTCTCCCAATGGTATTTAACACTGTGTAAATAGATACTATTACACAGAACCGGGCCAGAGAGGAAGAAGAGAATGTTAATGTCAACAGGACAGCAGAGGGTACTCATAGAAGTCTGTCAACAAGACAACATGGATAGAAATATCTATCCTTCCCTTTTCCTTAAAGATCATATTTGACTCTTACTCTCCATTTCCTTCAGAAAGCTTCTTCCCAATACTTGCCTTGGGGTGGGGGGGGGGGGAGATGAAGAGAATAGTACTGATTGGGATTCTAGAAGCTGAGCTGGGGAAGAGGAAAGTGTGTGTGTGTTAGGGGGGAACAGCCTGTTGTTAGAGAACTTTAAGCAGAGTGAGAAGTTAAATGATTCAGTGGTGAGGCTATCTTAGCAATCACAGAGATGAAGTAAACTTTAAATCTGCTGGACTAAGAAAAAATAAATATACTAAGTTAATACTGAATGGATTTACAAGCAAGGACAAAAAAATAAAACAGAAAGTAGTACTAAGATGGCCAACAAGAGGCGAAGCTGAAAAAAATGTTCTGAGAAGAATAAAAAGGTGTCCCCACCCCTACTATGCAGAGCCGGAGCCGTAGTGAAAGGTCTCTGGGTAAGTAGCCAGATGTTGAGAGGATTCAATCAGTTAGGCCAACAGAAAGAAGAGCACGATCAAAGGCATGCATTTGAAATTAGATGGTGTTTTCAGTCCCTTTTGTCTCATACACATTTTTCTAGTTGGGTTGTTTCTGAACATATCTCCACCATCTTTACATCTATTTATACCTATTAACCACATTTACATTTGGTTCTCTTGCATGGGGAACTAAAAGCTTAACAAGAAGTGGGATAAAAGAAACAGTAAGATATAGGGGGCACCATATAAGGAATCTGAACTCACAAAATGCAACTATACGTAAGTGTGGTATGTTATTGTGGAAAATTCCAAGGACCTCTAGCTTTCAAGTATATATTAGGATGACTTTAACAGCCAGAAGGAAATCAAATAGGTCACTATTTGGGTGTAAGGAGTGAGTTTAAAACTGTTCCTTGCTTTGGGACCAAAAGGAAAACCACTCCAAAGTCTGACCAAAATTTTAAGTATCTTCTATTTAAAAATGTGCCTTGAGGAGAGTAATACTTACACAGAACTTATTTTTTTTTTTATGGCAGCAGAAATGCATTGATATGTACAGTGGAGCTGTGCTTAATTGGGCATTGTCTAAGGCTGGAGAAGAAGCAAATGCGCTCTGATGTGATCGACTGTTTGGGTGAATGAGTTACATCAATTATTTTCATTCCATCACTAAGTACTTACAGTATATGTCTTAACCAGGGACCACTGCTTGGTCAGTTAGGCACACAAGTTGGTTAAAGCAGGGGCTTTTTAGAAAAAATGATGATGTGTTCTCAAAGAATTTTTTAGTTTTGTCATCCACATGTGATTCAATACCATTTATCATTTTGTTTTGTTTTAGTGACTTGGTTTGGTTTTTCTAAGTCATTCAGATTCATTTAAATAACTTCTCTTTTCATACTTATATCTTATTAGTATATTTGTTTACATATATTTTATTCATTATTTATTTGCCTAATTACAATAACTACATCTGGAACAGCAGTGTCTCTTTCGACTACAACTTAATGGCTAGGAGAAATGTGTGGCTATACTGATGAGGTGCCTGCTAACTGCTCTGTTAGCATTGGGTCGTATGCTTTAAATTAGGAACTGGGAACATTGGATGATCTGGCAGGTTGTTTAAATGGAATTTGGATGAGTCTACTGTATTTACATGTTCTCTGATCTGTTCAAATACACAGTGATGCTTGTAAATAACATAATTGCAACTCTTGGGTGTCCGTTTTCTTTATTCCAGACACATCAACACTAGTGCTAGTTACCAAGGGGTCAAGAGGGCTAGGCAATACCATGAGGAGATAAGAAAAAGGAAGGTAATTGAAGAGGCAAAAAAATCTGCTAGAACACAAAAATTGGTTTGGGGAGGTGCAAAGGACAAAGTTCATTCAAGAAGAGTGGGAAGAAATGGAGCGGCCAGTTCCCTGATCTACTCACTTCCTGAATTCTTAAATTTGATCTGCTTGCATCCTGGCCTCTTCCTCATGCTGAACTTCAAGGTTCTTAGTATTGTAATATTGACTACTTAATAAAATATTCTTATTTATTTTTCTGGGGCCTTGATTTGTAAAACTATAGCCATACTCATGATAGGAATATTCTCATCAGTATCAACTTTTTAATTTCATAAACATTTATTCTTTACCTCCTATCTACTAAACGAATATGATAATCACAATAAAATGAGGCCAAGAAGGAAAAAATATAAGAAAAATGAATTCTTAAGAGAGTCAGCTGCTGCTGCCCTGCTGCCCCGACCCAGGCAGAAGAACTGTCACAGCAGCACCTCGATGCCCATTTCCCTGTGAACCTGCTCCGACTCCCAGTGTAGTGAGTGCTCTTTGATTGCTTATGCACTGGAACTAGGTAGATTTTCAAGTCAGTAAGTTACTCTATAAAAATGTTCCAGCCTGGGTATTTTTTTTAAAGCCTCCATTTTAATGAAGAGTTAAAGAATGCTTTGGTAAAACATGCTCAGGAGAAGTCCATCTTAGCTTTAAATACAAACATGGTCTGAACCTCTTTTTCTCATATTTTCTGCTTTTGTTCTATCAGAGCCAGAATTGTCAAAGTTCATTTTAGCATCCTCTGCACAGTACGGGTCTAGACTCTGAACTGTTTACATGTATGTGTGAAGTTTCCCTATGTTTTTACCCCAACTGATCCAAAAAAACTTACAAAACATATCTGATTCAAAACAATAATAAATTGTTAAGGGAATCAAAGAGAAGGAAAAACAAAGACTAGGGGGAAAAAAACATAGCACATAGAAATAAAAATTATGTGTTTCTTTAAAATTGTTAAAAGTTGTTTTGAACTTTACTTTCAAACACCCCTGTACTAAAATCAATAAAAGCACAATCAGCTTCAAGACTGACAGTTTCTCTAATACATAACAAAATGTATGAGTAATTTTGACAAAACCTGCCCTCCCTCCTCCAAAAGGAAAAGTGTGGAAGACATTCCTAGAAATGTTTCTCAAATTCAAGTATATTGGAAAGGACTCAAGTGCTACAAAATAAAAGCTCAGCTCCATTTCTGGGTACAAAGGGAAAGATGAGTGGGGGTAAAGAGGCATGAACTCATATTAAGCATATTTAGAGATTAGCAATATTATCCCCATTTTTAAAGTAATGAAACAAAAGTTGGTTGAAACTCTTCTAAATTCATGTATCTATTAAGTTTGAGTAACACAAAATGGTGGATTTCAGGTCCATAATATAACATTTCTTAATATAACGTGTTTCCTCTTCATGGAAGGCAATAATTAAGAAAAGGGAAAGATACCAACTTTTCAAAGTTATCTCATTTAATGAATTATTTATTACTCATCTCTTTCTAACATGATGGAGCTCTCTTTTCTCTAAAGCTTTCACTAAGATATTTCTTTTCCTTAAGAAATTGGTTTGTAATTAAAAATTAAAATAAGCAGAAAGACATGAAAAATCAATATGTTAAAGGCTATTTTTTTTCAGTAAATTGTAATTTACTGCCCTTTTGGATTCTGTTCCATGTTTTAATGCTCTGAATTTGAGACCAAAGTTCAGTCTAGTAGTTGGGATTTATAAACTGCCAAATACTTCTAAGGGGAAAAATGCATTTCAAAGCCTAGAGGGAAAAGGAACTGACTTTGCTTTCTTTACATCAAACAGGCCTTGTAAAACAACACATTGATCAGTTAAATACAAATGAACTTGAATCATATGGATATAATTCTCTTAAATTAAATTTCCTTTAAAATTGGGATGGAATTAAACATTAAAAAGGAGAGGTTCACAAAGTCAGGTTTTTTTTCCTTTGACATCTGTCTGCATAGCCTTAAACCTTAAAAGAATAAATCTAAGCAGTATTAAATATGTGGCATGCTGTCTTAGTTAATACATAGCTGATATATTATTTTTCATGGGGGGATTTTATTTGAAAAATATCTCAAAGTAGTTATCATTTTGCTCCTCATTTTGTTAGACAATTTAATTTTTGGTTTTCTTGTGTTGGAAGGATTGAGAAGAAATAATGATAAGGCTAGAAGGAGAGGTTAAGGATCCCTCTCTCAAGTTCTTAGTCCCCAAAATGTCAATGAAAACAAGGACTGCAGGCTTGATGGTTATCACCAAAGCCTGGAAGGAGGCTATTTGGATATCAGGAGAAGGAGGATTGGAACTGTCAGCTGGGAGACAACAGATGCCTAAAGGTGATCCTTGGAAGTGACCCCCAAAGTGGGATACTTACTCATCTAGACAGACAGTGATAACAAACAAGTAGAGCCCAGTAACTTCACAGTCAGTCATGTGAAATCTTTTAAATTATCCAGTTAAAGTTAGGACTAATTAAAAAAGAAAAAAGCAGCATACTTTCCAAAGGCAATAACATAAGAAACCAGGTTTGGATAGATACAGGCTGAATAGAGAGAGAGAGAGAGATACAGGCTGAATAGAGAGAGAGAGAGAGAGAGAGAGAGAGAGTGAGTTGGTGTTTGGGGAAGAATCAAAGCCTCCTCTCCACTTCTATTTATGAACATAGCATTAACAATTAAAGTTTTAAAATGGGCTTAATGTGCCTCAAAGTTATGAGATTTGATCATTAAGGGAGTCCAATGTTTATAACGATAAAGGGTTTTAACCCAGTAAAGATATTGGAAAGAAAATATATCCTTGTTTATCAACAGCATAATATACATTACACCTTATTCTACTTTAACAAAGAATGTACATTAGTCTCATAACATTCTTCTGTAATTAACTGGAAACATAGACCTCAAAAATGCATTTATTTTTATATAGTTAACAATTGTTTTTGACTACCTACCATGTGTTTGATTATAAGTATACGAGATTAAAAAAAAAAAACATTAGGAACACAAACTGAAATGCAGGTGATTGACATATAAACAAATGTATCAGAGGTGAAAAGTGTATCATCTCAACATTGTTACTAGAGTTCTTCTTGGAAGGAAAGAATGTTTGCTAAATAACTTAGATAAGAAGTTTAGAATAAGATGTTAGACATAGATGAATTAGGGGTGAGCAGCGATTCTTTAGGTGGGAATACATTTCTACAGACAAGTTTGGGAGTCTAGCTAGCAGTGAACAGGCTGATAGCAACAACATGCCAAGTTAAGAAAGCCTCAAGAATATCCAAAGATGAATTATATGTGGAAATTAGATTTTATGAGGCCAGCATTATCCTGATACCAAAGCCAGATAAGAACACTAAAAAGAAAACAAAATTATTGACCAATGTACCTGATGAATATAGATGCAGAAGTTGTCAATGAAATATTAGCGAACTGAATTTAACAGCACATTAAATTTATTATGCACTATGATCAAGTGGGATTTATCCTTGGGATGTGAGAATAGTTAATGTATGTTTATCAATAAATGTAACACCACATTGTAAAATGAAAAATAAAAATCATATTATTATTGTCAGGATGGTCGGGGTAGGACAAAATGGCAGCTGAACTACAACCCGGAAAAGACGGCTGACGTCAAACCAGGGAATCAAAATGGTGAGATGGATATCTGCATGGCAATGTGAGCCCAAAGAGAACCACCAATGATAGATTGCCACCTGGTTCAAAAAGACCAATCCCTAGCCCCCACAAAGACAGCCAACCAAAATTTGGTGCATAAAACCCCGCCATATTCCCTGCTTGGGTGCGACTTCCCTGTCCCCACTCTGTGGACCAGAGAACCTCGCCCGGGTGCGCAAACCCTAATAAAGCTCTGTACTGCCTAATTTTGTGGTTGATTGGCATTTCTTCCTCGGCAGAGCCTAAGAAAACCTTTCAATTATCTCAGTAGATGTAGAAAAAACATTTGACAAAACACAACATCATTTCAAGATAAAAACACTAAAATAAATTAGTACTGAATGAATATTCTCAATACAATAAAAGCTGTATATAACAAGCCGATAGCCAACCTAATCCTTAAGGGTGAAAGATTGAGGGATTTTCCTCAAACACCAAGAACAAAACAAAGGTGACCACTCTCACCAGTATCAGTCAAATAATACTGGACATTCTAGCCAGAGCAACCAGGCAAGTCAAATAAATGAAAGACATTCAAATTAAAAAGGAAGAAGGAAAACTGTCTTTCTTTGCAGATGACATGCTCTTAGAGAATTATAGATGAAAAAGAGGGGTTCCATGAAAAGTACCTCACTGGGTAATCTGATCATAAATTTATAACTGGGCAGGTGATAGTGGATAGTCATGCCCCAGGCATATAAGTTTGTAGTGAAAGGCTATCTTTGCCTTAAGTAAGCCCTGTCCATGGTCTCCACACATCTAGAGTAACACACTTGTGAAATAAGCCGTAACGACCTTCATGAAAGCACGTATTGTTGGAAACTATCCTACATTCTCTACCTTGCTTTTTTTCTACCTCCATGAAATCTTCCTCACTCCCCAGTTTAATTTCAACTGCACAAAAGAAGCACAAAACTGCTGTTCTCCAGAGCATTTGAGACTTGTTCCCCAGGATATGTCACCAAGTTGGCTCAAATACATGCATAAAAATCATCTTCAAGTCTAGACTTTTTTTTACATTGACAGACTTCACCAAACAACTGTTAGAACTAATCAACAAATTAAGTACAGTTGCAGGATACAAAATCAATATACAATATCACTTGTATTTCTAAATATTAACCAGAAAACATCTGAAAAAGAAATTTAAAAAATTCTATTCACAATAGCATCAAAAGCAGTAAAACACAGAGGAGTAAATTTAACCAAAGATGTGAAAGATCTCTACAATGAAAACTACAAGATTTTGATGAAACATATTGAGAAAGACACAAATAAATGAAAAAATGAACCATGTTCATGGACCTGAAAAACGAACATTGTTGAAATGTACATTCTACTCACAGCCATCTACAGATTTAAAACAATGCTTATCAAAATTCTGATGATATTTTTCACAAAAATAAAAAAAATGTTAAAATTTATATGGAGTCTCAAAAGGTCCTGAATATCCAAAGAAATCTTGAGAAAGAAGAACAAAGGTGGAGACATCACACTTCTAATTTCAGGCTATATTACAAATCTCTAGTCATCAAATCAGTATGGTCCTGGCTTAAAAATAGACATAGACCTATGGAACAGAAGAGAGAGTAAGAAATAAACCTATGCATATATAGTCAACTAATTTATGATGAAGAAATCAAGAATATAAAATGGAGAAAGGATAGCCTTTTTAATAAACGGTGTTGGAAAAACTAGATAACCACATGCACACACGTGGGCATTACACACATAATGTAAAGCCTTTCTTACATAATGAGTAGAAGTCAAAGGAGGATAGAAACAGAATAGTCAGAATCTGTGCAGATTTAAAGGCTGGATAACACAACACATGGCCAAGTGAAAGGAAGTTGTCTTAAATACTAGCAAAGAGAGTAATGCAAGATTCACATAAAATTATGTTCAAAGTATGGAAGGCTTTGAATGCCAGACCAAGGCACTGCATTTATTTCATTTGTAGTGAATTTCACTTGAGATAGAGTTCTTGATTTATATTTGAAGCCCAAATTAAAGTAATTGTCATTTTATTAACTTCAGTTTTAAGATTAATTTATACTTAGCTCTAGTTGATTCAATCATTCAGTCTACCAGTGTTTATTGAACATATACAGTTTGTCATAATCCATTTTGGAAAAAGAGCTAATACAGAAAAAAATAAGTGTACATTTGTGTATTAATATTTTTCCAAAAAATTATTTCTTTTCTTCTTAAGCTATGATTTTTTTCTATGCGTATTTTAAAATTATTTTTCTTAATATTAACTTTAGTTCCTAGTGCTATTTTCTTAACTTAATTTAAAATCTGTTTTAGAAAAAAAGGCTGAGTAAGAGAATTCACTCTCTGCCTATCTGTGAGCTGGACATGGGTCTTTTCCTACCCTTGGAGGCCCTGGATTTGGACTAAAACTTAGAGCATTGGCTCTCCTGATTCTTAGGCCTTCAAATTCAGCCTGGAATTTACACCATCAACCCATCAGCTTCTTAGGCTTTTGGACTCAGGCTGCAACTACACCACTGAGCTGAAGGTTTTAGAATTTCTTAGCCTCCACAATCACATATGACCCAACATGGTAGAGGAATAAGTAGAAGCTACACTAACTCCCTCCCAGGAGCAATCTGGAATTACAACTAAGAAATCATCTGGAATAAACAACTGAACAATAGTAGGAATGAAGCCTTATAACCACAAACAGAAAAACAGCTGTGTTGGGAACCGCCCTGCCCAGTTTCAGAAGCTGTAACCTCCCATGGCTAAGGCTGACTAAGAGACCTTGGGACCATAAGCCACTAAGGAGACAAAGCTTATCTCCCTGTCAGGGGTGCCACCTCTGCTCACTTTACTTCACCCTGCTTGGCCCCCAGTGCATGACCATTTAGCCAATGACAGGTAAGATTCCTCAAGGGAGGGATGGCCTAAGACAGGCATGGTCATGAAGAGGCCCTCAGGGAAGGACGTGAGGAGCTACAGAAAAAGAGGGTGATGGACCCTCACCCCTCAGCTTTGACATAGCCTGAGTCCTCATTCTCTCTGCAAGAAGTCTCCTAATCTCTTGGCTGCCTTACTTCCCTTCCCTGACTTAAGCTTAAAACAATGCAGGAAGTGGGTGCAGCCCTGTGCTGGAAAGGGCGGGTTCCCTAGGGCAATCAGGCCTAAGAAAGAATACATAAAATCCTATGAAACCTACTTTGCTAACACCCTCAATTTAAATGATGAGGATCCAAGCACAAAATGAGTTTGTTTCCCTAAATTTTATAGCCCTTTAACTATCTGACCCTAACTCAGAATAAGCCCTGAGTTCTTTGAATGTTATCTATTATTTGATAATTTCTGCCTGACAACAATTGATGAGCTTTACATATACACCCTGTATTCCTATGGGAATTAAATCCAATAAAAGCCCATTGAGGAACAGTTTCCTGGCCCTTCTCCCTTGAGAGATCGGCCACCTTTCCTCCCCAAGCAGATCATGTCTTGGTAGACTTATTCTCATCTGTGGTGGATGGGGAGGGGCGGGGGGGCTGTGGGCAGAGCTCCCCAACTCAGCTTCACTACAGCTATATCACATTAAAAAGCTTCAGCACAGCTAAAGGAAACATCATCAAAATGAAAAGTCAATCAACTGTACAGGAAAACATATTTACCAATAATACCTTGGACATGCCAGGAAGACCAAAAATTTGATTAAAAAATGGGCAAAGAACCTGAACAGACACTTCTCTAAGAAAGGCATACAGAGGGTCCATAGGCATATGAAAGGATTCTTGGCATCACTAGCCATCAGAGAGATGTAAATTAAAACAACAGTGAGTTTCCACTTCACCCTGTCAGACTGAGTATCATTAACAAATCAACAAACAACAAGTGCTGGCGAGAATGTGGGGAAAAGGGAACCCTAGTGAATTTTTGGTGGGAATTCACACTGGTGTATCCACTGTGGAAAACAGCATGGGATTTCCTCAAAAAACTGAAAAAGGAACTGCCTTTTGACCCAGTGATTCCACTGTTGGGATTATACCCAAAGAATCCTGAAACACCAATTCAAAAGAACCCATGAACCCCTAATTTCATAACAGCATTACTTACAATAACCAAGTGCTAGAAACAGCCTAAGTGCCCATCAGTAAATAAGTGGATTAAAAAATTGGGGTACATTTGTGCTATGGAATAATACACAGCATAAAGAAAGAAGGAACTCTTAGCTTTCATGAAAGCATGGATGGAACTGGAGAGCATTATGCTCAGTGAAATAAACCAGGTGGCAAAAGATATGTGTTCTCACCTATAATAAGAACTAATGAGCAAAATAAACAAACAACAAACAGAACCAGAGGAATGGAAACAAGGAACAAATTGACAGGGACGATGGGAAGGTAAGACAGGGGATAAGACAGAAAAGATAGTGAAGAGCCTAATTAAAGCACAAGTACAAATGACCCATGGACATGGGCAATAGGATGGGGATTGACTGTGGGAGTGGTGGGTGGGCGAGGGAGGGGGAAAGTTGGGACAACTATAATAGAACAACAATAAAAACATTTAAAAAAGTAACAGATGTGGCTAAAAATATTTCCTACCCGTCCTAGCTTTACCATGAAACACAGTCTTAAGGTTCTCCTGTGATGCAGACAACAGCCTTCGGTGTGCGAGGCATTGTGGCTGAGATGAGACAAATTCACATGGACTACCGAGTCCTGTGGAGGAAAAGGGACAGCACAGCCATTCTCTCAAGAGAAGAGCACCTGACCCTTGCCTTGACAGGCTTTTATTGCTTTTCTGGGCACATTACATTGAGGATGGTCCTCATTTACTATGCACAGGTTCTCTTTAGGTGGTTACCTTTTACAGAAAACAAAGGAGAGGATGTTGCTAATTACATCAAAAAGGAAGGATATTTACAAATATAAAGGGAAAAGTGATTGAACTGATTACACTCATCCTTGGAAGGTTTAGCATAGATTTTAGGAAGTTACTTTAAAGATATGCAGTAAACGTTTGCTGCCTCAATTCAGGGTGAGGGAGTTTTAGCAAAAAGGAAGTTTCAAAGCGGCCTAGGTACAATGCAGGCCTGATTCCCCACGGGAGAACCTATCCTCAGGCATGGGTCCTGTGTGCTGGACTCCACTCCCTACTGGCTTTTCCAAGTGGGAGCTGGACCCACACCACGCTGAATGGTCTCCTATAGTCCTAGAATATAACTAACTCTCAGATAAACTGGTTTGGCTTATCAAATGATTTATCTTAGCCCTATTCATTTGGCATCAAGTTCAACAAAATTTACTTTTCTATGCATCATTTTTAAGAGATCCAAATGCAGAACTTCACATTTAAAAATAATTTAAGGTTAACAGTGAAGAAAAAGTAATTACCCTCCTCAGAATTATATATTTTTAAGTGGTGTATAGTTTGAGCCAAACAAAAGGGTGGCTACAGAAGAAAAGATGAACACAACGGTTAGGTCGTTCCATTGGTGGTCATGGTTCCAGTTCTGTCTGAGAGCAAGCTGGTTCTCTTTAGACTTGATGTAATTTTCAAGAGTTTCTGAAATAAAAGAAACAAAAATTCAAAAAAAATACAATCTATTTAAATTTTCAAGTAATTTACTCACTTTAGCAAGTATCACAAACAATATAGACTTAGGTTGAAATGAAGATTAATGAATTAGGACAAAATGACAAATTTCTCTCTTTTCTTGTCACTCTTTGTATTTCCTAACATACACTCATATGCCCATCAATTTTCTTTATGTCAGGTATTGGCCAATCATCATGATGAGAGCTTTGAGCCATGTTTTGTCTGGAAAAGAGCAAAAGATATTATTACCTGTGTAAGAAATAGCATGTGCAAGTGAATGGAAAGTACACAAATACTTTAATCCACCTGGCTAAAGAGTTTATATGGTGTTAATTTTTAAACAGATATGGGAAAAATTATGTGGGTCAGTTTGATGATAAAAGCCAGAAAAAGAACACATATATTTATGGCTATCTGGCAATGAAAGGACAGTTTATTAAGCATTAAACCAGAAATAGCATAGCTTGGTCATCACATAATATAGACATGAAATGGGTAGAGAGATACACAAACATATTGATGATATTCTATGAAGATAAAACAACATTTATTCCCGACCTCAAATCAGAAGTTAGTCTTCCCACTAATATATCAGTGTTCCTGTTTCTTTTGCTGAAACATAGTAGAATATAAAAAAGAGCATTAATGACTTAACAAATAATAATCATTAACTACTCACTCATGGTTGATTGGCCCAACATGACTGACCCTACATTGTGGCTTTAAGCCCATGTGTGACCTTTAATCCTCTAAGAATGTCTCATAAGACTCCGTGTGTCTATGTCTAGTTATCAGGAATAAAGATAAGTGATTGGTTAAGAAGTTGCCACAGTAATCCAGGTGAAAAGATGATCAGACTCAAAATAAGGTGGTTGTTTACGAAAATGAATGGGAAAAGACAGATACAACAATTAAATAGAAGAGTGATTTTCAAATCTAAGCTATCTACTCCCATAACTAACATTTTTGAGCAAATATATCAGGTGTAATTCAATCAAGTAAGAAAAACCACCAAGTGTGATACAAAGGATTTATTATTAGAAATAATTTTGAAGAGATTCTGGGAGTTCATTGGGCAATCTATGGAAGTCTTGCTGCCCCTGACTCTGGATGTAAAATGAGGTGAGTACAGACAAACTGAGACTTGCAAGGATGAACTGGAACTCAAGAGCACGAATCACATCCCATATTCATATGCCCTAGCTTCTAAGCCTCCACCTTTGATGAAGCATGTGCCTGGTGCATTCATAACAGAACTCCACCTTCTCCTGACTCAGGATTCAATGAAGCTGAATGAGATAATTTCGTCCAATTGCTTGAGACCCTAGTTGCTGGTCAAGCAGTCTATGTAAATCTGTCTCCCTGTCATCTGGATCCAGTTTAGCTAAACTAACAAAATACAGACACAGTGGACACAACATAAGTTGGGTGTGCTTCTACTTTTATTAATTAAAATAAATGTAACAAATAAAATTCAACATAAGTAAGAGTCTATTCCCAAATGCCCAGGTCACATTAAAATGACCTAGAGTCTTTTTTTTTTTTTTTTTTTGCTTTGTTAATTAGGAATGCAGTGCAACCACAAAACTGTCTATCAATTAGTTTTAAGAGGAATTTGATGAGTCATGAACTGTTGACTTTGAGATGAATGCGAGATGTTCAACTGGAGTAGTTTAAGTCTATATTAACTCGTTGAATGTGGGGCATAAAAGTGCAGTGTCAATGGGGAAATAGTTTGAAATAAGCATGGAGGTGGTAGTCATTATTTGAAGCCATGTACGTTTGTGAGAATAGGTAAAGTGAAAAAATGTTATAACACACTCCAATAATGAAGCTTAAATCAAACATATTCCGTTTAAATCAAACATATTCAGTACTCTTTTCAATCTTTTTAAAAGTAAGTTTAAATGAATAGAGACTTATTATTAAAATATACTATATTTTATTTTAAATTTAAAGTTATTTTAAATTTTTATTTTATTTAAAAACTCAAGAGATTTTAGGGATTTGAGATTAAATAATGAATTTGATGTGCATATGCCTTTGAAACAAAAATAAAAATTTTATGTAAAGTTCTAGCAGCAGCACTATGTTTGCTTCCGAAATACTATATAGAGAATGTTGAGCTTCTAAAATGTGACAGTTTTCATACATAGAAGATTATTTTCAAATGCAATTATATGTTTCTTCCTGTTCTCATCATCTTTTGTGTTAAAGTGGTGACTTTTGAGACTATGTTTACACTTAAATTCAGTCTTTTTTTTTCTGCTTATGCAAACTTTATATTTTTTTAGAAGGATCATTTTCATTATCAAGAAGTTCACTTTTGGGTTCTAGGAAGATCAATATTTGTGTTGGCTCGCCTTATTTTTAAAGCTACATAATTTAATCAACTCAAATATATGGTCTTCATTTTTCACTTGGAAAGTTTGCAGGACTTTGAAGAACTGCTATAGGAAAAACATTTAGCTCTCAATACATGCTCAGAATAACAATTAATAGAAAATTCAACATGTATAATGTATATACAGCTGTCTGGATTATTCTATAGCAAATCTCTATGGAGACCAGATTTATTGACTTTGATAATTTATAGATACAGATACAGACACACACACACAAACACTACTATACACATACACATTTCTACACAATTTCCTTAATGCCATTTTAAAAGTAAGAAAGTGGATTTTATTGTGCATGTAAACCATGATATCTTGCTGATGGACACATACAAAAAATCTTAATATAATCAGGAACATATGGGAATTTTCAAGGTTATAGGCCAATTAAGTCATATGAAAATGAGTCATGCTGATAATATTTTCAGAAGAATAAAGTGATAAAAATTACTATATATATATATGTATATATATATATAAATTTTGTACTGACCTCTATACCAACAACTTTCATGAAGAAATGGAGAATAAGTTCCCCAAGAGAAGCCATTCAAGAGAAAAAAGGCTTAATGCTGACCCAAAATCATATTTTTACTTTCACAGTAAAAACAGAGGCAGAATGCCCTGAGTGGCTGACTTTCTGAGACAAAGGTGTTCGTGGTAACAACTATTGCCATGATTCATCACTTTGGAACAGTAATTATTAGAGGGCTGCATTTATACCATTGCATTCATTTGTTAGGTGTGTGGATATTAAAGAATAATATTATTCTTAGATTAGGTTATTCTGAGGCTGAATAACCCCCTCAAGCATAAAAGTCACAAACATATTTTACTTTATACTTACATTTGAATTAATTAAAACCCTAAAATTATATAACGGCTTTGGAATTTTATGGAGAATATTAATGGCTGAATCTGTAATTTCTTAGAAACATTGCAAACTTTTGTAAAACAGTAACCTATTGTTTTTCTACAATTCATTGTCTTCTAAGTTTTAATCTTTTTTAGCAGATCTCTAAAATGAAGAAAAACAGTTTTCAATAATGATGCTGTATTTATATTTAAGGGGCAAAATCCAAAACCTATTCTTTCTATTTAATAATATAATATTTAAGAGCTAAAATATATAAAATATGTCTCTATTATTTTTGTGATGAATAAATTAGGAATATATTACTTTTCAAAATGATCTAAGAAAAACTACACTATAATTATAATTGCATTCTAGTTCCTTTAAATAACTATTTACATAAATGCTTATTAATGAAATTATGTATTAAGGAGTGATTTTTGAAAGTATGACAGTGGTTAACTTATAGAGAAAATAGACTGATTCTTACATTAAAAATATCTTAATGAATTCACAAGATATCTTGCATATTTGTGAGTATTTCCAATTTGCAGGATAATTGATAACTTATTTTATTAACTGGATTTTTAGTCTTCACTCCAGTATAAAAACTGCATATATTAGAAATTGAACTTAAAATCTATATTTTTCCAATTATTATGATGAGAGAACTAAGGGAAAATTAATTTAAGATACTTTTTCTATGAATAAGAACATGATAAGTGTGCACATTTTGATGTTCATAAAGATCACTTCTAAAGGAAAATACCCATCAGATAATTAAAAGCCAGTTGATCATTGTTGTAGGAGATAAATTGGGAAGAAATAATTTAATGTTTATGGAAGTTTTCTGAGGTTTTTCTTTCTGCCAAGCTACTAGCATCATGCTGTATAGCAAATGATTGTGTGTATGTATGTGTGTGTGTATTATACATATATAATCATTTATACATATCTATCTATACACACACACATATCCTTTCTCTTCACTTTCAAGAAACCTGAAAATTGCATCCTCATATTGTTTTCTGGACTGAGAACTGAAGTTCAGAGAATTGAGTAAAGGGGCCCAAGCATCACAGCCTGACTGTCCCTTTATCACCACCTGGCTTCAGTGGTACCATGTGCCAGGAGAGCCCTGCTGGACAGCAGAGTGAGACAGTGTTAGCTGTGCAGTGCACTGCTTTTATTTCCATAACAACAGCTTCTGTGTGTAAAATTTCAATGCTGATTTAATGTAACCCACCCGACCCATTTAGTTGCATAGTTCCCAAAAGAGTAAAAATTAAAAAAAAAAAGTTAAGACAAACCATAGTTGAATACATAATTGAGTTGTCTCATGACTGAAAATTTAAGGTGTTTCAGTTAACAGATATCCTATTTGTCCAAGTAAACTTTATGATCTCTCAATGTCTGGAAGAGCCTATAGTTAGAATCTATTTCTACAAAGACAATTGTGACAAAGTGTTTCTTCACCATTTCCACAAATCACCTGTTAATGCATATAGACCTAGAATGACTTTCTGGAAGTTTCTTTTTTTTCTCTGGTCTCCCATTTCCATGATCTACCCTGAAATGTTTTTCTTTTTCTCTTCTTCCCCACTGTCAGAGACCCATTTCCACTCTAAGTAGGACAGGTGCTCTAGGAATCGAGCATTACCCAGCAGGGAGAGTGAAATCTCCTTAACTGTATCTCCAACGAGACGGCTTGTGTCTGTTGGACTCTTCAGAGGCAGCAGCATCTGTCATATTCCTGTTAGGAAGAGAATAACTTTTGCAAAAAGAGTAAGGAAATTAGTATGATAATCTATTGAACCTCTGCTGTGGGAGATCAATATCCCTGAGAACAATATGTAAATTGTAAGAAATTTTTAATTGTATAGTTATTTATCTTAAATATCTAAAAATGTAATATAAATAGCTAACATTAAAAGAACCTCCTTGACTAGGTACAGTTACATGGATTCAGAGTACATTTGCATTCGTTTATAACTACGTTGGTGTTAAATCTTACTACAGGATCCAAGTGCACATCTGTAGGCACACTGGTGTCTACAATTTGTGCTGTTATTGTTGTTTGAACCTCCTGAAAGGGATATTGCTCAAGTTTGAGATTATTTCAATCCAATGATTGCAGAGCTTTCTGAGAAGTTTGGAAGTATTAAATAACTGGGCAGTTAGTATAAGACTTTTATTTATTCTAAAATATAAATTTACTTCACCAAGAAGCTAAAATAACCATGATACTTGAATTCTGACAATAACTTTGGCAAAACATTAGTAGTTCTTTCATAAGACTTAGACACAAACTACTCATTTTTAATATAGTACTCCTGGAATGGTATATAGCTGCCCAGATAATTTTTTCCTATTTTATATTGAGGTCACATTGATTTATAAGATTATATAAATTTCAGGTGTGCAACATCACAAATAAACATCTGTGTGCAGTGTATCCTGCTCACCACCAAAAGTCTAGTTTCATCCATCACCTTGCAATTGACCCCCTTTACTCATTCTGTGTCCCTTCCACCTTTTCTCCTCTCTAGTAACTGCCAACTTGTTGGTAAGGGAAACAAAACCAAAAATTTAAAAAGGGACTACCTCAAACTAAAAAGCTTCTGCACAACACAGGTAACTGTCAACAAAATGTAAAGGCAACCTGCTGAGTGTGAAAAGACATTTGCAAATCATATATTTGGTAAGGGATTAACATCAAAAATGTAAAACAAATTCCTACATTTCAACAATAACAACGAAAAACAAACAACCTGATATAAAAATGAGCGGAGGATCTGAATCGACATTCTCCCAAAGAAGATATACAGATGGCCAAAGCTGCATGAAAATATGTTTAACATCAGTAATTATTTTAAAAATTCGAATCAAAACCACAGTGAGATTTCAACTCACACCTGTCAGAATAGCTATCATTGAATGGACAAGAACAGGTGTTGCAGAAGATACAGAAAAAGGAACCCTCACACACCTCTGTCTGGAATGTAAATTAGTACAGCCACCAAGGAAAACAGTATGGAAGTTCCTCACAATATTAAGAATAAAAACATCATATAACTCAGCTATTCTACTTCTAGGTATTTACCCAAAGACTATGAAAACACTAATACAAAAAATACATGAGCACCTCTGTGTTCATTGCAGCATTATTTACAATAACTACAAAAAGGAAGCAACCTAAGTATCTCTTGATGGATAAATGGATAAAGGGGATATGAAATATATATAAAATGGAATACTTTTCAGCCATAAAAAGGCAAAATCCCACCACTTTGGACAACATTGGGTAAACTCTGAGAGTATTATGCTAAGTGAAAATAAGCCAGACAAAAAAAGACAGTTGCTGTTTGATTTCATTCATGTGGAGAATATAAAAATAAAAACTAAACAGCTGAATAAACAAAATAATAAATAAACTTATAGATGCAGAGTTTTCCAATTGCTTTAATGGAAATTTGCATTTGAAAATTTAATTCTAATTTTTTTAGAGTAATGATATTTATAGTAATAATAACCTTAAGTAAATAGGGCACACACTTCCCTAGATTTAATTCTCCCAAGGACTGTTACCTATATGTCGTAAGAGGTAAAGTGAGTCTCAGGTACTTCCTTGGTCAGGATGACCAAACTACCCTAGGACTGGGGTAGGATAAGAGCCAAGGTTGTCTGACCCAGAACTTACTCTCTTAAACCTTCAGTGTTGCAGGCATAATAAAAAGTTCTTTATGCTTATAATGTCCTTAGTAACTCAAATTAATGCCAAACAATCTCCTACAACTTCATCTGTCTTCTCAAATTTTCAGACTTTGAAAGCTGGGAAATATTCCTCCTATGATGATATTTTAAATTTCTTTTTATTTATTTCTTCAATCCTTTTAGGGTATTTTTTTAAGTGGTTTCAGTTGGAAAGGAAATTTTTTCTTAAAAAAAAAAATAAAGTGAAGCCCTGAGCAATGTCGCTCAGTTGGCTGGGTGTCGTTCCTAGGAGGGAAGGGTCTCTGGTTGATTGTCGGTGGAGGTGTGTGCCTGGTTTACCCATGGTTGGGGTCCATGCAAGAGGCAGCTGATTGATGTTTCTCTCACACTAATGTTTCTCTCCCTCTCTTTCTCTCCTCCTTACCCTCTCTCTAAAAACAAATATTTAAGATTTTTTTTTTTAATTTGAAGTGTAGCATAACCTGCTGGCAAATCCCTGTGGCTAACAGGACATTGTGTTCCAATTTAATACCATGGTCAATGGAAGCTTTATCTACAAGAAAGGCTGTAGATCCAGAGAAAGCTTTTAATCCTAAATTAAGATTTAGGATGAATTATAAGGAAGCATTCTAGTCAAGTCTAGATGAAACAAAGATTAATTTGAGCTTTGGTTAATAACAGTTAAAATGGAAAAAGGATAGTTGTATACCTAGGGGTACAGTCTTTCAGTATTGCTTTGTGGTTTTACATGTAAAGAGGTATGCTGAGTTGTTAAAGTAGAGAAATATAGGGATAGAAATGCAAGCCGACCTCCTTGTCAATGAAAAATGTCTGGTTTAGGATGCAGGCACGTGAGGAACAGGGTTTTTCCTCTTCCATGAAGGCCCTGTTCTTTAAGGGTAAAACGAAGCCAAAAACCTGCAGGGAAACAAGTTGCCCTTTGTACATGGATCTGATCATGAAAGTTACATTTGCAAGTAGAAGAATCACATCATTCCCCCTTTTTCATCTATCATTTCAAATTGTGTAATATAGCATGCCAAATAATCTCATTGTAAAAAAGAAACTACAAGTGAGAGCCAACAAAAAATCAAATGAATATTCTTCTTTATTCTTCTTGTCTCAATTTATATTCATTTTGCTCGTCACCATAAAAATGCTTTTTTGCTAAAATATAAATATACTTTTTTTTAAATTTCCATACAGCACTCCATTAAAGACATATATTATACTTTATTTGATTGTTACTTAAGAGGCATTTTCAGCTGTTTCAAGTTTTTTATATTATTTCTGCTACTAAAATAACTCTACATTAAAGATCATTTGATAAGAATCTCTCTACAAATGAGTAAGCAATTCTTTAAAATATACTATTAAAACACATTATCTAGGTCAAATATTATGTATATTTCACAAAGCTTGATATATTGTCAAATTACTTCTAGTGCTTTACTAATTTACACCACTACAGTATTGCAACACTGGTTAGTATCTATCTTTTAACTAATGTCAACTGAATCGATAAAAATGATGATTTCTTAATTGTAATTTGCAACTCTGGTTACTAGTGAAATAGAAATAATTTCCATGTTTTTATTGGCCATGTATATCTGTTTTACTTAGTAATGACTTTTTATATTATATACCACTTTTTCCATTTACTCTTTGTCTTTTGTCTTTATATGTAAGAGTAAATACGTTGATTAAATATACTGATATTGACCCCGTTTTACCTTAAAACATTATTTTCCTTTTGCTCATTCTTTTATTGTTAGGTAGTCATAGCCTTTTTAATAGCATTACTGCTTTGTAGATAAGAATTTTTAGAGGTCAAAAACTATGTCCTTTTAAACTGTTTAACACAGTATCAAGCACAAATATTCATGTGTGTATGTGTGTAAATGACGTAAAGCCCTGAACTATGCATTGATAAGGCAAATGCAATTTACACCAGGTAAGTCAGGTAACTAGATCTACGTCACTAAAGGAGAATTAAACAGGGCTGAATGGCATGCGGTGTGCACAGCGCGCATTGGGTGGGTGCAGCACTCAGGCTGGGCCGCCTCCTCGCGTTCCTTTCAGCTCTTCATCAGGCAGGTCCACGCGGTAGTCAGCCCAGTGGGACATATATTTATAAACTTTGGTTAAACTCGTAACAGATTGCCCAGAGCAGAGCAAAAGGTTGAGGAGAGAGTTGGAAATACTGAAAGAAAGTGGGGATTTATGGCTTTCCAACTAGAACATTTCCGTTCATCAAAATTAGTCTTCAATTAGTGGTTCAAATAGTGTATTTCTCACTGAATTTTTCAAATAATTGCAATTACATAAATTCAGCCATATGGTTAAGTTTGTTTACAAAAGAAAAGATGTTCCATTTGTAAATTTGAGGAGATATTTCTCAAATTTCAGCATGATTTGCCATAGAACTAAATGGGTCATGCTAGCTTTTTAAATGGATTTTGAAACAATTATATCTAGATATCTCTAATATTTTGAAAGAATTGAAGCACAGCAGAGGAGACTATCGATATCAACACCACTGGAAATACAGAGATGTAGATTATTACTGACAAAGTATTTTTTCACTCAGGAAAAAATAATTATCCTGAAACATCAAGCATATGGAAGAAATACACTGCTGGCTAATTGTGGCCATGGCTATATGACTATTACAGAAATATATAAAATAAAAAATATAAAAAAATACCTAAGTTATAAGACTGCTTCTGTGGCCACATCCAGGAGCTGTATGCACAGTGTTTCCACCCCATTATTTCTAGAGCATCTTAAAGGTCCACCTCAAATCAGAATGACTGCTTCTCTCAAGTGTGCTCGATTCCACACCGATTAAAAAAGAAAACATTCCATTAGGAAGCAATTAAAGTACCATGCCTCAAAAATTACAATTTGTAGTGTAGATGAACTTATGGCAAGTATAATGGGCTATCATTTAGACAAAAAAATCTATTCATAAATTATACTGATAGTTTAATGTTCCAAAGAGGGCAAATATTTAAGAAAAGTCAATCATAAAGGAAGAATAATGTTTATGTTTCTGGTATCAGGGAAACAAATTTAAAGTGAGTATGTGTGTGTGTGTCTGCGTATATTTTATAAATTTACATTCCAGAGTTTCTCAGTCTTGACAGTGGACACTTGGGGCCACATAATCCTTTGCTGTCACGTTGTGGGAGAGCTGCCCTGTGCGTTGCAGGACGTTTGGTAGCATCTCTGGTCTCTACCCGCGAGATGCCAGCAGCACTCCCCCTCCCTTGCTATAACAATCAAATGTGTATCCAGACATTTTTCAATTGTCCTTTGGAGAAGAAAGGGAAAATATTAGTTGGTTGAGAATTACTTAAATATTCAATTAGTGTTACTACTGTAGAAGAAAGTTCTTTATGGAAAGGGTTTATCTGCAAGCATATCCGTTTTGCACTACTAGTCAGTTTGCTTAAAAATTATGTACTTGATTTCAGGGATAGAAGTAATTTGAGACTGTTTTCTGTTTGGATATTAGAACTTTTATATTAGTTTACTGGATTGACTGAGTAATATCAAATAATTAACACTTAAAATTATATGAAATTATTGTTTTAATTGTAACATGGTTTTGCTTTTGAAACACTACATGTGAAAGAAGTCAACTTGAGTTTGGAACTTATGCTTTTACAAAGTTTACTTGTCCTTCTAAAAAATAGATATCTTTGACAACTGTAATAACTGGACATTACCAGAACAATGCTAACACAGGGGGTTAACAGCTTGCACTTGTACAAAATACTCGAAGTCAGTCAGAAAGCCATTATTATGACCTTGTGCTGACCACATTCTATGAAGTGTTACATGATCAGGGACAGGGAAGTTGGTTAATGGAAGTTATATAGTAGCTAGATGTATCCTTGTCACACTTCATCTAAACTGATACATTGCAATGGTCCACACTGCTCAGACCTGGCAATTACTGTCCAATTCCAATCTATTCCACACTGCCACTATAATGAAAAATAATTAGGAGCCTGAAAATGAGTTTTCACATGAAATGGTTTCAGTGCTTGGACACAATCGCCTTTGGCAGATGGCTTTGGGTTTGCTTTAATATAATAAAGACAGTTAATCATCTCTAAAGAGTGCACTGAATGAATAAACTTTTAACACTACTTTCTACAATGAAACTCTTATATTGATCAAATGTTTAATGTTCAGGAGTAGAGGTTGCTTTGGTCGAATTGTTTGGAATGAGCACATAAATCACCGAAAAATAAATGTGTTAGAAAAGAATGAAATTGGTTCAAACTGATTATCTATTATTGGTGGAGGAAAATAAAAATGCTGAACACTGAAATCAACTATTCTTGCTGAATGCTGTTGCAATGATATATAAAGGTATTTTAGATGTCTATATAAGCACCCTTATAGTGGTAAGAGTAAAAAAATTACTTAATAATAAAAAATGTATGTGTGGTAGAGCAAAGAATGGCCTCTTCAACAAATGGTACCATGTGTAAAAAAAATAATCTAGAAGCAGAACTTACACAATTCACTCACACACACAAAATTAACTCAAAATGGATCATAGATCTAGATGTAAAATTATAAAACTCCTAGAGGATAACACAGGAGAAAATCATGGGTGTGGGGATGCCTTTTAGATGCAGCACCAAAGACATGACGCATGAAAGAAGGACTTGATAAACTGAACTTCAGTAAAATTAAAACTTCTACACTGAGAAACAGTGTCAAGATAAGTAGAAGATAAACTACAGACTGGGAGAAAATATTTGCAAAAAAAACATATGCAATAAAGGACTATTACCCAAAATATACAAACAACTGAAAATTTAGCTATAAGAAAACATGGAACTGCCTTTTGACCCAGCAATTCCACTGCTGAGATTATACCCTAAGAACCCTGAAACACCAATCCAAAAGACCCCATGCATCCTAATGTTCATAGCAGCACAATTTACAATAGCCAAGTACTGGAAGCAACCTAAGTGCCCATCGGCAAATGAGTGGATCCAAAAACTATGGTACATTTACACAATGGAATTCTATGCAGCAGAGAGAAAGAAGGAGCTTATACCCTTTGCAACAGCATAGATGAAACTGGAGAATATTATGCTAAGTGAAATAAGCCAGGCGGTGAGGGACAAATACCATATGATCTCACCTTTAACTGGAACCTAATCAACAGAAGAAAAAAAGCAAACAAAATATAACCAGAGACATTGAAATTAAGAACAATCTAACAATAGCCAGAGGGGAAGGGGGAGGGGACAGTGTGGGGAGCAGGGTTTTCAGAAACTAATATAAAGGACACATGGACAAAACCAAGGGGGAAAGCAGAAGCAAAGGAAGGAGGTGGATTTGGCTGGGATGGGGGGGAGTGGTGGGGATAAAATACAGACAACTGTAGTTGAACAACAATAACGTAATTTATAAAAAAAAAGAAGAAGAAGAAGAAAGAAAGAAAAGAAACAACCCAATCAAAAAGTGGGCTGATGTCTTAACAGACATCTCACAAAAGAATATGTAGAGATGGCAAAGAATCATGTAAAAAGACAGTCCATTGCCCTGGCTGATGTGGCTCAGTGGATTGAGTGTCAGCCTGCGAACCAAAGGGTTGCTGGTTCAATTCCCAGTCAGGACATATGCCTGGGTTGTGGGCCAGGTCCCTGTAGGGGGCATGTGGGAGGCAACCACACATTCATGTTTCTCTCCTCCTCTTTCTCCCTCCCTTCTACACTCTCTAAAGATAAATACATAAGATCTTTTTTAAAAGAGACAATCCACAGTGTAGGTCAATAGGGAAATGAAAATTAAAAATTAATAAGTACCACTACTAACCTATTAGAATGACCAAAATCCAGGGCAATGACTATAAGAAATTCTTATGAAGATGTTGAGCAACGAGAATTCTCATACATTGCTGGTGTGAATACAAAATGGTGTAGCAACTTTGGAAGAAAGACTGATAGCTTCTTACACAATTAAACATAATCTTATGATATGATGTAATGATCCCAAAACTTGGTACTCACAGAGGAGCTAAAAACTTATGTCCATACAAAAACCTGCACACAGATTTTTATAGCAGCTTTATTAATTTCCAAAAGTTAGAGCCAACCAAGATGTCTTCAGTAGGTGAATAGATAAATCAACTGTGGTATATCCTGTTAATTGAATATACTCCATGCTAAAAATGTAGTTATCAAGTCATGAGAAGACATAGAGGAAACTTAACCGCATAGTACTAATTCAAAGACTCAATCAGTGTGAAAGGCTACATTCTGTATGAATCCAACCATATGATATTCTGAAAAAGGCAAAATTACAGAGGGAGTAAAAAGATGAGTAGTTGCCAAGAGTGGGGTTGGGAATGGGCAAATGAACGGGCCGAGAACCCAGGATTTCAGAGGCAGTGGAACAACACTAACGGCACAGCACCGAGAGGCCTAAGATGTGTTTGTAGGCTCATCCTTGTAACAAGCATTCCATTCTGTGAGTGATCTTTAAAATGGGGAAGGCTATGCAGGTGTGCGGGCAGGGTGTGCGTGTCAAATCCTGCAAGCTCCCTCTCAGTTCTGTTGTAAACCTAAAGCTACTCTAAAAAATAAAGTTTAAAAAAAATGTATGTGTGTGTACACCCACCTACTTAAATATATATACATAGATAATACATATATAATTGAAAAACAAATATATCTCTCACAAATGGATAGGAACCCTTCTACTAGGGAGAAAACTTAAATTTTAACAAGTTATAAATAATTTATCCATAATTTTTCTGAGACCAAGTGATAGGTGAACTTAAATTCATAATTCGCAATTGGAAAAATATGTGACTGAAAAACTCAATGCTTTAGAATATAATTTATTTGTTAATTTTATGTTAAATCAGCATTACATTTCATTGTAAAGAATATATTCAGAAATGAACTGAGCTATCTTCTGAAAGTATTCTTTATAAATATTTGTTATTATAGTGACATTGATTTTATTAGAGACACTATTAAATAAACTGATAGAATTTAAGGGCACTCAGCCTGTGGTAAATTTTCTTCTTTAAGTGGTTTGATCTTGTAAAACAGCTTTGGGGTCCTAGTAGTTTCCAAAACTAAGTAACATTTTGGGAATTACTGGTAGCAGAGCATGTGACCACACGTTTTCTTAGCTTCACAGATATGCTCAGATTAACTCTTCATAACTGTCCTTTCTGACTGTGTAAATATGTTGTATCATAACCACAGTTTAGATTTTAATTTGTCGTACTTTAATTACTTTTTATTGAAGGGTAGGTAATTAGTATTTTCTGAAATATCCAAACTTTAAAACAAATAACAATGTAAGTCCAAAAAGAAACTGTTGTTTTCATATCTTGTTACTTACTTACCATGCTGCATTTATTAAAATCTTTGTATAAATTTTGAAATGTTTATGTGTGTCTGTAAATAGTATTGCAAAGCTAGACACGTGATTATTTACTATTAACTTAAGTTTGATATTCTCTTTAGATGTTTGACTGTTAGTTTTCTGCTGCCCTGATTTTCCACAAAGCAACACCGTTTGCTGTTCTGAGTACAGGATTTATTTTTTTTTTGGTTTAAGTTTTGATCTGCTCACAGCCACAACTCATGTTTCATTTCTGCATTTCAGATACTATGAGTCATTATTTTGATTAATAATTAGAATACTAGTTTGAGAAATATCACTGATTATATTTAAGGAGCATTTGTTTTTTAACTGATCTTGGGATCATACCCTGTTAAACACTGATGTGTAAAATCATAGTAATATCCTCTCACTTTGGTAGAAGGGAGATTACAATGGAAACGTTTTGAAAATGTTGCCGCTTTCTGATAGTGTACAGCCACATGGCACGAGTCAGTTCTACTTCCTGTAGGCACCATGGGTGAGGGTGCACTGGCGCTGTCCCTAAGTCCAGTTAAGCTGCAGCTCTAGAATTATATGCTGATTCTTTGCTGTTCTGTTGAACTAATCTGAAAAGATTACTCTTAAAACAATATCTGCAAAGATTACCTTTAAAACAAAAATCAGTAATCCACTTAGCAACTCTACTCACCAATTTCTACCAGACCACAGTCTGAAGTCAAGACTTATCCTCCCCCAGAGAAGTAAGAACCACAAAGGCTGTTGCCACAACCAGCACCGGTTCACCAACTCCTCTTTGAGTGCACATCTCTGATGAAATATGTAATTTTCTCTTTCATAGCTGAGATTTTCCCCTCAGAGTTCTTTGGCAATGGCTTATGTGAATGGATAACTTAACAGAATAATAAATGGTATATACAAGTATTAGGACAAGTTTGGACAGCAGGTGGACATGCATGTAAATCCAGGATGCACTATTCAATAAATGTTTGTCCATGAAAAAGATGTAAAAAAATGACACTCAGTTGGGTTTCCTAAAGTGTCTAATTCTATAATATATGTTCATAGCAAACAGAAGACAATGTATGGCATAGTAAATCTAACCATATTGTAGCTACTATTTTACTAATATAGTACTTATTGAGTAATTTGAAAATGCCTTGTCTTTGTTTCTCTCCACGTACTTCCTGGAATTTGATAAAGTGAAGCACATCTAATAATTTGTGTATTAGTTTATAAAAAAAGTAAATAAGGGTGTTATTTTTTCTCCATATACACTAATATGCAGATATTAAGTTAGGTTCAACTGACTTTATATACATGGAAAAGATAAAGTGGAAGATTGAAATATGAGAGGGTTATACTGAGAACACATTCTAGAGAAAAAAGACATAATTACTAAATTTGCATTGTTTAGAATAAACTGACCTAGCCAAGCCAATATTAATATACAAATTCAGTTGTTGATTTCAATTAATTTAAATTATAAAAATTGAAAAATATTATGAATAAAACATGAATAGTACAAAGGAGATAATTACTTAAATTTTAGTGTTCACTTTTTGATAAACTTTATTTTTTAGTATTTTTCCTAGTTGATAAAACTTACAGGATTTAAGTTTAGAATTTTGTCAACTCAGAAATAATGAGTTTTTGTTATATAAAGCTAAATTCTAAATAAGATCAAAGGAATTAATCTGGTTTATATAAGTTTTTTCTGCTTTACTCAATACACATGTATTCAAGCTATAAGGAAATATTAAAGAATTCTCTATTACTTTTCACACAACATGCACTTATTCACAAAAAATTGCAATAAATTATAACAAAAAGGTGACACAAAATACAGAATCCCATTAGCAGCTTTGCTTACTTACCAAGACATTTTGCGGAAATATAAATAATTACAGAATGAGAATCAGAAAACAATGAAAAGGGTACTAATCAACATTACCACACTAGTTCGAACTGTTTCCTCCCCCAAATCATAGATGCAGAGTCCTTTCCTACCAGTGGGATCTGAATTCCTTACTTCAGAGGTACAGTGGAGTGGTACCTTAGAGGTACTTAGGGAATAGAGGTTGTGATGCCAGGAAGGAGGCAGATTTCTTATGTCTCCTCTATTTCTTGTCTCCCCTACCTAAAGAATGTTTAAAACCCTGTTATTAGGTGATTTAAATATTAAATCTACCAAACTCAAATTGAATGCAAATGTGAATTTAATACTGAAACTACCCAGTACATAAATATATATAATACATACATATATAAATTATTCATGTATACATTGAAATACATGTTATTTCAACAATGAAATAACTAAAATTGTAATTCATCTAAATGATGTCAGCAAAGTTAAGAATGGAGAAATGTGGAGAATTTATCTACATTTTACCTATAAATTTTTTAATTTGTTTTTATCTTGAGTGCTTTTGTGGTCTGAAGAATAAGATTAAAGGGTTATGTTTTGTTTTCAGCTTTTCTGGAGCCAACCTCAAATATATTTAATTTCTACTTGTGTTTTAAATGGGTTTCATAGACAATTTACTGACAAGTAGAGCCATTATATTAGAATCTTATTTAGGCTCTATGCCTTTAAGATTTTTGTCATTAATTGTTATATTATCAATATATCTCTTCACTTTGAACATCATTAAACTGCTCTAAATTTATTTAAGAACATTCTAAATCTGATCCCTAAGGTAGTCCAACATGGAGCTCATTTTATCTCGATCTGTTGCCACTTATCACTAAGTTGTGTTTATACTTGTGCAGCAAACACACTGTCCCTGTCACAGTGCTCAGGTCCAGGCCAGTCCGAATGAACTCTGCAAAGTCAGCATCCATGAGATGTGGCATTGAATGGTCTCTTCACTCCAGACAGGAAACTTGTATATCAGTTCCCCAGACTAAAGTTATCTGGTAAAAGATGCTTTTCACAAGTTGAAAGCAATAAAACTATGAAGAAATATAAGATTATGCCTTTAAAATAAAATTCTTTTGCAGATGCATTAATGAGGATTTTACAATAAGCACAATTAAAATGCTCAAAAAGTACAAATCTATTTTTATTTCTCTGGAACTACTTATGAATTTTAGCCAAGACCAGATAATATTTTTTTTTAAAATTGAAACACTGAAGTTGTTGCACTATGAAGACACAAGACATTTAGAAACTATAATACATAATATGTTTAGCAATAACCCTTGGAGTTGTTGAAAGGTATTTATGTGAAAGGGGTTGATAAAAACGATTGGGCAGTTAGAAGAGACCAACTTGAGAATGGTCTTGCCTTTTATCCTAAGGAACTTAAACTTGAAACATTAGGAAATACATTCTAAATTGGATGAAAGATCTGTCCTATAATCTAGAAAATTTATGTTGTCTTTAGGGCAGGGGATAGATTTAAGAGGAGCAGAATTAAAACAGATATATTAAAGAAGCTGCTGTTTTAACAATCTAGGCAAAGGATGATGAAAGCAATAGAAAACAACTAGAGGGTGCACTAAATACTTAACACCAGACAAATTTAACAAAAATAACAATAAAAGGAAAATATAGGCAAATCTTTAACTTATATCTGGAAATAAAAGATATTTTAAGTAGGCCTGGAGAACCGAGATGGCGGCGTAGGTAGACACACCTGCGCCTCCTCGCACAACCAGAACTGACAGAAAATCGAATGGCAAGGAAGTCCGACGCCAAGGAAATAAAAAATAAACCTTCATCCAGACCGGTAGGAGGGGCGGAGACAGGCAGCCGGGGTTGAGAGGACTCGAGTTACCTTACCTTGGCGGGACCGAGACTGGAGGAGTGTGGGACAAACAGGGCAGGCAGTCTGACAATTAGAAGACCCTGCCTCCCCACATTCACGCAAAGATAAACCGGAAAAACAGCTGGGAGCAAAGCAGACGTGCAACCGGGGCTCCAGCGCAGGGAAATAAAGCCTCAGACCTCCGATTGAAAGTGCCCGTGGGGGTTGGGGCGGCAGCAGGAGAGACTCCCAGCCTCACAGGAGAGGTCGTTGGAGAGACCCACAGGGGCCTGGGGCGTGCACAAGCCCACCCACTCCGGAACCAGCACCAGAGGGACCCAGTTTGATTGTGGGTAGCAGAGTGAAAGACTGAAATCCGGTGGCGAGGGGAACGGGCGCCTTTGCTCTCTCTTGGCCCCTCCCCCACATACAGCGTCACCGTGCAGCTACGAGCTTTACCCAGCTCCCGAGAACACCTAAGGCTCCGCCCCTTTAAGTAACAAACACACCAAGACAAAAAAAAAAAAATGGCCCAAATGACAGAACACTTCAAAGCTCCAGAAAAAATACAACTAAGCATGGAAGACATAGCCAACCTATGGGATGCACAGTTCAAAACACTGGTTATCAAGACGCTCACAGAATTGGTTGAGTCTGTTCGAAAACCAGATGGAAAAATGAAGCCTATGCTAAGAGAAACAAAGGAAAATGTACAGGGAACCAATAGTGATGTGAAGGAAACTGGGACTCAAATCAAACGTGTGGACCAGAAGGAAGAAAGAAACATCCAACCAGAAAAGAATGAAGAAACAAGAATTCGGAAAAATGAGGAGAGGCTTAGGAACCTCCAGGACGTCTTGAAACGTTCCAACATCCAAATTCTAGGGGTGCCAGAAGGAGAAGAGGAAGAACAAAAAATTGAAAACTTCTTTGAACAACTAGTGAAGGAGAACTTCACTCATCTGGCAAAGGAAATAGACTTCCAGGAAGTCCAGGAAGCTCAGAGAGTCCCAAAGAAGCTGGACCCAAGGAGGAACACACCAAGGTACATCATAATTACATTAGCCAAGATTAAACGCAAGGACCTACATCCAAGATTACTGTATCCAGCAAAGCTATCATTTAGAATGGAAGGGAAGATAAAGTGCTTCTCAGATAAGGTCAAGTTAAAGGAGTTCATCATCACCAAGCCCTTATTCTATGAAATGTTAAAGGGAGTTACCTAAGAAAACGAAGATAAAAAATAGGAACAGTAAAAATGACAGCAAACTCACAGTTATTAATGACCACACCTAAAACAAAACAAGAGCAAACTAGGCAAACAACTAGAACAGGAAAAGAACCATAGAGATGGAGATAACATGGAGGGTTGTCAATAGAGGAGTGAGTGGGGGAGAGAGGGGGAAAGGTACAGAGAATAAGTAGCATAGATGATATGTGGAAAATAGACAGGGGGAGGGTAAGAATAGTGTAGGAAATGTGGAAGCCAAAGAACTTATAAGTATGACCCATGGACATGAACTATAGGGGGGGAATGTGGGAGGGAGGGGGTGGGCAGGATGGAGTGGAATGAGGGGGGGGAAATGGGACAACTGTAATAGCATAATCAATAAATATATTAGAAAAAGATATTTTAAGTACAGACATTTTTAAAGAAATCTCAAATTGAAGATAGATATATTTTGCAAACAAATGTATACACATGCATTCACATGTAAATATGCAAACCAAACTACTATGAAAATTAATGTCAGTTTCTCAAAACTGAGAAGTCTGCTATAAAAGTAAAAAAATATATAAATTTTTAATTGTATAGAGGCAACATAACCATAAAAAAAGAAATATTATCAAGAACTTCTTAAGAAAAACTAGCAAAAACTACTGGAATTCCCCCAAAAAGAATACAAACTCATAATACACATAAAGTTTATCCATACTATTGAATGAAAATATGCCAATTAAATTCAAAATAATGCAGTGCTTCTAAAACTCAGTAAAATGTTCTGTCACCAATATGGAAAGGCAGTTCTAAATGGTGAGCTTTTGTGATTTTCATCAGCTTATCAGTCTTCCTAGACTTTAGGGTATGTAGCACACTAATTTTGCCATTTTTTCAAGCCATTGTTGATTGCCTCTTATGTTCCAAGGACCCCTGTGCACTAAGGATGTAAAGGTATACAGGGTCAGTGTGACTCTCACATTCAGAAAGCATATAATCCTGCCTGGATGAGGTATTTAATGGGGAAAATTGTATTTCCAGATAAAAAAATCCTATTATTGCAATTTACTTCTGAGACTTAGCCTGTTGCTTCTTGAGAAATTTTTACTCACATATATGAGTCAATATTTTACTTGGGGAGCAAGCAAAATTAAGCTGTACCATTTCTCATCTGACAATTCCCATGCTTTCCAAACCTTGTGTAGATAGCCTTAAGGGCATCATAAAATATTTGGAAAGCTCGGTGAACTTTCTGAGGACTTCAATACTGTAGCATCGAATTGGTTATGAGCATTTGCTCAGTTCTAACCCGTGGCTCTTGGTGGTTATAAAAGAACTGGGGCTTTAAATACTAGCAAAAGGGCCAAGACTAGTAGGAATCCTCACTAACACTGTCACAGGAATAATTTTGAATTCTCCAGTTTTATTTAACACTAATTTTGCATCAAAATATTATTTAAAAACAACCATAAAAACTACCATGTTTCTGGGACCAGGGCATGGGGAACACAGTGGAGAATATGAGAAACAAGACTCTTTCTCAGGATGCTAAGGGCCAGATTTCCTTCTACTCTTGATGAACTTGGAGCTTTTCTTCATGACTTAAAACACAAAAGGATGAAATTCTTGTTTGTGCCGAGGATATAGCTTTATTATTGTGCATAAGTAGGATCTCAAAACTACTCTAACTATAGTCAAACTTAATCCATTAAAGAGTTACAGAATTTTCCATTAAGGAAAAAGGTCGTCCCTCGTTTAACTGATTTTGCTGAATTGAACTTTCTCATATTGGATTTAGACCAACTACTTTTAATCTAAAATTGTGTTTGGTGGAAGCTATTCACCTGATCCAATCATTCAGTTTCCTAGGAGAACAATCATATAGGGTTTAACAAAAGCTACACTGATTACATGAAAAATACTGTGAGTGCTCAATTGAAAATTTTCTATGGCTATAGTTAACATAATTTTATAATTTTTCAGACTCTAATTATTATGGGTTTTCTAATGACTTATAAACAAAAAGCTTTTCTCTTTCCTGTTTGGTGTGTTACTGTAGATGTAGAGCAGATTTTCTACAAGCTTTCTTCTTATGTGTATGTACTAACCAGTCCTGCCTCTTTGTACAGGCACACCAGCCGCCCTATTAGGTGCACTGTTTGGTTAAGTAGTATGCTGTTTAAAAAGAGTTTTAATCTGGCTTCTTCTTATTTATCTCTTTTTTAAAATCCTTTAATGTATTTTAATAGCAAACTTATAGGACTAACACAGACGATAGAATTAAGAGGATGTAGCTGCATGTAGGACAACTCAGAAAAATGCAGTGAATGGATGGAATCTGCTGTATGAATAAAGTGTTACAGACAGTATTTAAAATTACTTGTTAAAAAAAGTAAACACTGGCACTGTTCAGAAAAATTTAACAGTATTATTTATAACTATTACAAAGTTGAACTGTTGAAACTTGTTCAAAGAAACATTTTGACTTGTGTTCTTTACATCCTTGCATTATATTAAAAATTAACACAGAAACAAAATGGAAAATACTACTCAAACCTGATTTCTGTCCCCTGTTTTTCCATTTGCAATAATATAATTAGTTACCTCATGACCCCTTGAAAAAAAATCTAATGTTCAGAACAACATAACAGGAAGAAAATAATTTTTTTTGAGAATGAGATGCTTTGTATCATAGTAGATTCTTTTGTTAATTAAATTTATTGGGTTGATATTGGTTAATACCATTTTATAAAGTGTACAACTCTGTAATATATCCCCTGTATATGGCATTGTGTGTCCACTGCTGAAGTCCAGCCCACTTGTGTCACCATGCCATTGGCTCCTTTCACCCTTCTCCCCACATCCCCTATCCCCTGCTCACCTCCATAATGCTGTCTTTAAATGTGTCTGTCTTGGTCCTTTGTTGCTTTCTCTTTTATATCCCACATTTGAATGAAATCTTATGGTTCTTGTCCTTTTCTGTCTGATTTAGTTCACTTAACAGGATACTTTCAAAATCCATCCACATTGTTGCAAATGGCAGTATTTCATCTTTTTTTAATGGCTGAGTAGTAGTCCGTGAATATGTGTACCACATCTTTATCTAATCATCCATCAAAGGTCAGTTAAGTTGTTTCAGTATCTTAACCACCATGTATACTGCCTCAATGAACATATAGATACATATATCTATTTTTCCTTAACTATTTTTATTTTTCACATTGTTTTTATTGTTGTTTAAGTACAGTTGTCTCCATTTCCTCCTACTACTCCCACCCACCCCAGCCATCCCCACTTCCCACCCTTGATCCTACCCCCCTTTGGTTTTGTCTATCTGTCCTTTATACATGTTCCTGAAAATGCTTCCTCCTTTGAATAAGTATTTTCAAAATTTTTCAGGTAGATCCCAGAGGAAGGATTGCTGAGACAAATGGGAGCTCGATTCTAATTTTCTAAGGAAACTGCAATACTGTTTTCAATGAAGGCTGAACCAATTTACATTTCCACCAGCAGTATTTGAGTTTCCTTTTCTGCACATACTTTCCAACACTTATTTCTTGTCTTATTGATAATAGCCATTTTAACAGGTGTAAGGTTGTAACTCAGTATCTCATTGTGGTTTTAATCTGCATTTCCTGTATAGCTACTGAAGTTGAGCATCTTTTCTTATATGTCTTGGTCATCTGTATGTCTTTTATAAGTGTCTGTTTAGGTCCTCTGCCTAGTCTCTAGTAAGATTGTTTTTATGTTGTTGCGTTATATTTTTTAACATATTTTGAATATTAGCCCCTTACCAATGGTATCATTTCTAAATATATTCTCCCATTCAATGGATTGTCCTTTTGTTTTGTTGATGGTTTGTTTTGTTGTGAAGATGTTTTAGGTTGATGCAGTCTTATTCATTTATTTTTGCTTTTACTTCCATTTCCTTTGGAGCCAAGCTCATAAAAGTCTCTCTGGAACCAAGGGCCATAATGTTTTCTCTAGGTATTGTATTGTTTCTGGTCTTATATTTAAGTCTAATCCGTTTTAAGTTAATTTTTGTGTATGGTGTCAAACAGTAGTTTAGGTTAATTTTTTGCATGTGGTTTTCCAATTTTTCCAACATCATATATTGAATACATTTCCTTTTTCCTTGTTATGTTTTTGGGTCCTTGTCAAAATTTCATTGCCCATATATATGTGGGTTTATTTCTGGGGTCTCAATTCCATTTAATTGGTCTGTGTGTCTATTTTTCTACTATACTGTTTCATACCATACTGTTTTGATTATTGTAGCTTTGCAGTATAATTTGAAGTCAGGGAGTGTGATGCCAAGTTTGTTCTTCTTTTTTTTTTTTTCCAGGATTGCTTTTACTGTTTGAGGTCTTTTGTAGTTCCATACTCATAATTAAAATGTATTGATTTTGCACAAATTTTTAAAAGTATAATTCATTTTCTTCAAAAAAAAGTGGAAGGCAGTACTTAAGGTATGTAGTATAATGAAGCCAGAGTGAAGTATATAAAAATTAATGCTTTATATGAAGAAAAATAGAAAATGACTGTTTGGCTGTGGTCTGGGGACAGGAGGATTGGGTGGCAGTGCAGTGAAGTGTAAGAGACTGGTGATTCTAATAATAACTGTGCAAATGAGAAAAATAGATGAAAAAATAAAAATAAATTTTGGTCTTGGCAGTTGAAGGTGACATTAATACAACCATGTAGAATGATCCTGTGGGCAGTCATATATTAATATAAGATCTGAAACTTGGGAGCTATTGAAATAATTGGTGAATATTTGGACATATTTTAAAGATTTTGGTCTTTAGTAATGAGTCTTAGAGTTGCAAAATGTGATGTGATATTGTTATAAAAATCATGTACCATATTTTATAGCTCTCTGGAAGGAAATGGATTATAGCATAAGAATTTTAAATTAAAAATTAATAATTAAAATATTTGTATTAGTCTTATGTACACTCAAGTGCTCTAGCCTGAGTTTCCAGAGGATAGTTCAGGGTTAACGTGATTTCCATAAGAACATGCATTGGAAGTTAATGTCATCCCCATAACTAGTTTTGCTCAATTTTCAGGGTTTCTAGCAAGAAGGGTAAATATTTTTTTTCCAGTAAAGCCATGCTTTCTCTTTAGAAACTTACAGATTAGAATTTGCACCAGATCCTAGCTTCTTTATTGTTCATGAACACAGATATTAACAAACATGGGAAAGCTTTGAGTGAATTAAAAAATATTCTATCCTCAAGAAAATAAAAGTTAGTGACTCCTGACTTATGAAATAGTGAGGTAGTTTACCTGGGAAGTTTTAGCTTGGCTTCTTTTTTTCTGAAAATAATCATATACATATACACATACACATAAATGATTTATAAGTTTTATAAAGTTGAAATACACCTTAAGGGTGGGTAAGTTACCCAAGATTGTCAAGCTTATTTAGGAAAAGCAGAAGGTAGGTATTAACCTTGCTCAGTGATACTGAATGAAGATTGAAAGTGCTGTTTTTCTTTTAATCAGTGTGTCGCATTTTACAGGACAGAATAACGGGCAGTGGAGTCATGTTTCTTTGCTTGTCACTTCACATACAGAATCCCAACATAACACCACCCAGCAGGCAATGTTATGTTTGTATAGGCAGCAATATGATATTTTTCCTGAAGTTTAAAAGGCAACTTAATTTCACATTCCGTACATTCAATTTCAATTCAAAAGTATGTTTTGAATGGGAAAGGTTGAATATCAGATCTTGATTATTTTTTGTCATTGGGCCAAAGTTCGGAAACCATCTCAAGCAGACCTTTCTTTTCACCTGCAGCCCTGAAGCATAATTGAATTGCTTGCTCAGGATGTCCTGCAGGACTCAATAAGGGGCCAAATGAACAATTGACTTCATCGTTTTCCAGGTGTGCACCACTTCTCTGTGCGTGTGGCTAATTAATGTATAAATAACTGCTAAAAGTCAGACATTAGGTCAGGGCTTTATGGAGATGATTGCTATATATGAGGAAAAAGCAATGTCCTTTTATAAATTATTTCACTCTGATGAATGAGGCTCATTGAATCATTGTTATTGTAGTTATAGAGAAAAAGAATCTTTAAATTAACATTTGTATTAGGTCACCTTTATTTATAAGTGTTTCTATATTCTTGAATCTTTGTTTAATTAAAAATAGCTATGAAAAGGTGCTTGTTATTAGTTACTTTTTAAATGCACAGAAGATTTTTGCAAAGTTGTTAATATATTAATTTTATTTTAATATCCATCAAGAGAATAGGTACCCTAAATAAACACACTTTAATAGTGCCATATGTAATGCATGGTAATCAGTAATTACTTCATTATAATAAAGTAGGAGAATGTTTTCAAGGGAGAAAGACATGAATTAAATTTTAAAAAACACGTACTTTCTTATGCTTTCATAGAAACGGTTGCCTGATTTCCGCTGGTGCAGTAAAAAGTACACTTTCTGTCCTGCCCACTTGCCACCTTGTATATTGCTCACAAATATTTCAAGACAAAATTGATTTCTAATTCATGTATTTTAATAGGTCTGCATCCAAATTAGTGGCAGAAGAACCATGGGCATGGCTGAGGATGCACACTGACAGCACTGTGTAATTACATACTTTGAGACAGCTGCCTGCCATTATTGGAGAGATTTTTGTGGTGAACCTGACTTGTGTGACGTAGGGCATGGTTTTCTTGTGTCAGTTCCTTAGCCTTGGATCTTTGTATGCTATCAAACAAGTATAACAGACCTTATGCCTGTTATTTGGTTTAAAATGATTGCAGTGGACCTATCATTCCCATTTTTGGAAAATATACACGTTCTCTATTTGAAAATAATTTTACAAATTAAAACTATTGAAAATGTAAAGGGCTCATGGGACAATGAGGCAGTGATGCACAGCTTAGATATAAGGACAGAGGTGATTACAGAACATACATATTGCCCCTGTTGTTTCAGATCTGATGGCAACAGACTCTTTGTGTTCTAAATTGTCAAACAAAACTTGGAGTCGCATACATCAGTAGTAATTCTGGTGTCCGGAAACTATTCCTGAGATATTTGGAGTTCTTAGCAAACATTCTAAAAAACCTGGTAACTTAGGGGGGGCTACACAAAAACTGAAGGAAAAGTAAGTATACTTTTAGAATTAGTCCTGAGAGCTGACTCAGTTTAAAGAGGTGTTAACCGTGTAACCATATGAACTGCTCCAGTACACTTGGTGTAAGAAGTGTTTTGTTTTGTTGTTTTTCAAATTCAGATTAAATCTGGCTCTGAGTTTCCACTTGGGAGAGTTAGTAAAACTTCTTATGTCAGTCCTGATTTCTCCACTTTTCCCATCCATCCTGTCCCAAATGCCCCCTCGCCCACTTTGGCTGTCCGCAATGGCCCATGTGGCTTCCATTTCTACTCCTAAAGAGAGCAGCATCCCTCTTGCCCTTTACCACACCTGAGACACTACTGCTCCATTTACCATCTAGAGCAGGCACGTCTTCTGCTGTCCCGCCTTTGCCCCAGTTCACATAGAAGTATGTCCCGGCCTCCACCTGTAGGGCAGCTCAAATCCATGCATTTGCTCCCTCTACAGAAGGCCTTAGGTTTGACAACTCAACAAAAAGCCCTAACCTTCCTGTGGACTGGAGAGAAAACAGTCTTTTCTTACCTTTTGCTGAGTCTGTAGCAGCAAAAAAAAGAGACAAGATTCCCATTAATTCACCATCAACACCTTTAAAGTAAAAGTCAGGTGACTCTGCTACTTTCCCCTTCCCTTTGTTCTGTCCTCTGCAGAGCTCGAACTGCTTATGTGAAGTCAAGAACGTACCCCATTCCGACTTTGGTTCTTTTGCAGTTTTCACATTTGTTCTGCATATAGCTATGTTGCTGATTCCTGAGTCTCTATGAATTATATATACTGCTTCCCAATTCATTTTAAAAGGTTTAGATTAAAATGTATTCTTCTTTGTCTTAGCATTATTTAAAAAGAAAAAAAGTAACTACATTGAATTTCAAACTGGCCTCTTCTTCTGCTTCACATTCAAGCTCTCAAAACCAGTGTTATAGCAAAGGGTTCAGTTCTGAATTCTTACTGATTTTCCACCACTACCTTGCCAAACTTTAGGTTATAATATGGGGAAGAAAGACTGGTGATAACTGAATAGGTAACCAAAGGTAATGACCAAAGGTTTAGACAATTTTGTAGCAATAAAGTATTTTTCAAGGCTTTTAGCTTTTATTGACTAGGCAGCAGACTTAAAATGGAGACTCGGTCAGAAGTGTTTTCATTCATTTTCAGCAAGAGGTAGTATTTTTTAAAATTCTTTATTTCAATTTAAAATGAATGTAGTTAAAGAAGACATTTAATTGTTAATTATTTATTAAGAGTTATAGCAAAGACAAGCTTCTGTCAGTGGGCACATGCAGTTTATCTCAAAATGGTTTATCACCTAGCAAGGATCAAGGTTAATAATTATATGGTGTTAATTTGCTTATCAAGAACACACATTAACATTTATGGTTGAATATGTAAGTAGAAATGAATGAATATAAAAATATGCTCAGTTATTAAAAGAATCTTTATAAATTCTAAATGTAGATATAGCAGTAAAACAAAAATTTTACTTATTGTTATAAACTTAAGCTGAATAACCTTCTCTTTAAGAAGAAGACACCAAATTAGCATTAAATCCCACAGGCCTTAGGTAGCAATTTATGCAATGCTATCTGATTGCTCTCAAATGGTGCCTTAATGTAACAGTTGGCTCACTACGATCAAGTCCATTTTTTTCTCCGAATCTTAAGTCAAAACAGCTTTAAATTGTCAAGATTTAACTATGGTAACAGATAAAATAGAACATATTCATATCTTCAATTCAATAACTTGGACACAGTTCTTTTGAAAAAGTAAACAATGCAATTTTCTCTTGTAGCTCCTCCACCACTCAGGTAATTAGAAAACAGCAGTCAGACTGGTCTGAAACTATAGACAAATGTGGCAAAGAAGCCGGAAGCAGCATGGCACTCTTGAAGTTCAGGAGGTTATTATTAATGGTGTGTGTATGGATTGAGTCACAGAGACTTCAAGTGTTAGTAATAAATGATAGCTTCCTAAGAAGGACTGAGTATAAATTGATGATGTTTTAATGAATAAAGAAAATATTGCCTCTTTTCCTCCAGACTAAGGTTTGTTTAGTTTTGTCTTTGCATAATACCCGAGTGAAAAAATTTCTTTTGACGAAGACTCAGGTATGAACTAAATTGATTTATAGCCAGATCAGAAGCCAAGAGATTAGTGCCAAAATAGTGAGATAATAAAATACTGAACTTGGACAAAATCCAGATTACTCAAATATGAATTGAAAGGAAACTTCTGATCAGCTAAAACAGACCACAAAAGGCTGGTTCCCGGCTCCACTATTAACAAGAATCATGAGGATTCTTAGACTTTTTTTTTGTTGTTGTTGGTTGGTTGGTTTCATTCAACTTTTCTGTTTACTTGTTCAAATTGTACAACTCAAGTTGATGATATACAAATAATCTGCATTATTGGTGTCTCCTTATTTCCTACAAAATATGTGTTTAAGTTCAGGTATCATCCCCAGCTCTGAGGGCAGCTTCAGCATGCGGGGTAGGCCTTAACTTCACATGGGAAATTGGTGCTCATCTAAAACTGTCTATTTCCAGGTTCTATTTCTATGGCTTTATTGAGCATACAGAAAGTCTAACTATGGGTCCCCACAGCTGTTTCTTATGATAAAACACAATTCAAATTTAACACAATTCCCTATTTAAGACACATTCTCTTCACAGAAGGAGTGGCTGACCTTCGAGTGCCAACTCGCATCCCTTGAGGTTCCACTTCTTTTGACACCTTTTGATGATCAATTCCATCTCACCCTTGTTGGCTTCACATCAGCACATCCCCACCCAGGTGCAGAATTGTGGCTTTCCCCCCTCATTTCCTATTTCATTGTTCAAATAACAATGCTTAAAACTTAAAACTGGAATGCTTAAAACTTAAGTTTATAAAAAATGGAATAAATAAAAAGAGAACATGCAGCTAGATAATGTGCTTTACAAAATGCTGGTTAATGTTGTCACTTTGGGGGTCTACTTCTGGGGCACTCTCTCGTCAATCCCAGCCTGTTCACTGTGGCAATGGCCATCTTTCCCCACTGCCAAAATTTCTTATAAGCACGTATAGACTGCTCAAAATACAGACTTCAAAGGGAAGCTGAGATAAATTATGGTTTTGTTTGAAAAAATCCTTTAATCCCTTTGTGCTTGTATTCTATATCCTCTCCTATAAAATGACATGGAATTAAATAAACACATTCCTTAGAATGAAATAAACATTTCATGACTAAATAAAGGTTTTGGATGGTTTAAACAGAATCCATCTAACTTTAAGATCTTGCCAGATTCTTCAGTTAGAATAATGAAAATAATTATTTTAATGTGCATTCAAATATATATGCTTATAGTGAAAATTCTAAGTTTGATTTTAAAAGATTAAATATAACCTCAGAAATGCATAAAAGTCTTTCACATTGACACTACTTGCTCATCGGCTGGTACATTCACAGGCAGAGATGTTGAGTGACAACTGACAGCTTCAGCATCCAATAGCTGGTGTGGGTAAGTGAAAATCATGTCCGGCTTAACTTTCGGGAAAAAATTAAAACACTTTATACATAGAAAATAGAAGGAAATATGGCTTCAAGGAGGTCAGTCAGTCAGCCAGTCAAAAGATTGTCACTGTGTACAATATGTGATGTTACGCAGTGAGGATGTTGAACATACCTTTGAATTTCTGGTCATAGATGAAGCCCTGCTTCTCTGACTATGAGACTTTATTTGGGGTACACGTGGAAGTGGGGGCCATGAGCTTTCTGCCTTCTGCTGGGATTTAGGTTTCCATCAGCTCAGCCATGTTCCTCTGGCCCACATGCTTGAGCACTAAAATGTTATGTTCCTAACCCCTAAGAGTTTAAATTGATTTCATCTACTCCCTTCCCTCCATCTCAAATATTCTGCAAAAGTTAGAGCCTGAGGCAAGCTCCCACTTGTCTGGGAAGCACGTTGTCCCAACATCTACCCACTTACTCCTTGGATGTTACTCAGGAAGCCCGGCTGAGCAAGCACAGCTAGTTAGTTCTAAACAAATAAATCCAGTGTGTGGGTTGTGCCCCCATTTTGCCACTTACTGACTGTGATACCTAGAGCATCATTTCATCTCTCTGACATCAAATTTTATTATCTGTAAAACAGAGATTAAAATAGTAACCACCTAATAGTGTTGTGGAGATGAAGTGATGACATAGTTATAAAATACTTAGTATTGTGTCTAGCAGAAAGTAAGCCTCAATAAATGGTAGCTAACATCTTGCAAAAAAAAATACCTCAATGGTTCTCCTCTATATCACATCCCGTCTTTGATCTTACCCTTCTGCGCAGTGATCCAGACGTGTCCTGCTTTTATGTTCTGAGCTATAACATGTGTCAGGAGACAATGACCAGAGTCACTCTGTAGCCTCAAGATAGTTACACTGAAGGAGTAGTTTTGAAAAATATTGTTAAATTTTGTACATTTCTTTCCAAAGCAAAAACATGCCTCTTATTTTTCCTTTCCTTTTTTTTTTTTTTTCCTTCTAAAGGAAAACCTAAGCTAGAACCAGAGCTTGTCTGGCATTTTTTAAAAATACATAAACATGTGTTTACTATTGTGTAGAACAGCTGTAATTTGACTATAGTTAACTAATTCTGATTATGTTTGGTTTATATCCTTCAAGAGCAGTCACACACAATTATTTGCTTCTTATATAATTTTAGATATTGTCCTTAGAAAGCCATTATGTATGGAAATGTTCTCTTTCCTTTTATTGTACCTTCATTATTGTTTAGAAAAACAATTGTATCATTCAAAGTGGTTATTGAGTCTATAATCTAATAAATTAATGGGGATGGTATTATAATGCCTCAGAATAAGTCAAAATTCTAAAGTAAATGATCTGTGTTGAATCATCTTTTCATAGCTATTTTAGTACATTTATAAATACCTACTAATGTTTTCAATGCTGTAAATATGTAACATGGCAAGTATTATTATTTCAACATTAAAAGAAAAGGAAAGGGCTTATTAAATCAGAATGAGTCACTGGAGACTGATGAGAAAAGACTATATGATGGCATCATTTCAGGACATCGTTTTTTGTCCCTAACACCTTTATTTTTTTCCCTTGCTTTCATTCTTTCATTTCTACATCTTACTTCTTTCTTTTTAGAAATTCTTATAGCTCAGTAATTTTTTTAAAGAAAGTTGCCATTTTAATATGGGTTTTAGAACAATTAAAATAAATATATACAATATTATTTTAATGATTTATATGTTCATTTTCTGATAGAGAAATAATATTCTTTATAAATAAAGCATTGTGTTGATCTGGCTATTGATTCTGGTGGGCTCCTAAAAGCAGAAAAAAAGAAGAGGGAATTGTGAGGTATATACCACATCTTAGGTATAAAGAGTCAATTTTGAGGGTATAAAACAGATGGAGAGCAGGATGACAGCTAGTTGTGGGGAAAAGTTAGGAGGGAGAGCAACTGAGCAAAAAGGAAAAAGGACTCGTGGTCATGGACAACAGAATGGTGATTGTTGGTGTTGGGGGTATAAGGAGACTAAATGGTAATAGAAAAAATACAATGAAGATTTTTAAAAATTATAAAATATAAAATAAAATAAAATATGATGCTGCTGTCCTGTTCATAAAAGTAAGATTCTTGGGCAGCTTTCTAATTCACATGCCAGTCCAGATTTTTTTTTGACATAATGCAAATATCTTTCATGTGTCAGAAAACAGATTTGATTATAGGTAAATAAGTGAAAGCACAGATATGTTGATAAAGTGAGCTTTATCATAAAGTTTGAGATAAATTGTTTAAAGTACTTTCAGAGCAGGCAAAATGTGAATAGGGATAAAGCATGTGAGTAAGAGGGCCACATGACTGTATAATTCAGATGTTTATGTTGAATTAAAATAACAGTTTCAAGTATGAATAAAACAAAGGTCTACTTAAATGAGATGCTTATGTCATCACTTAATGCATTTTTCCCCTCACCAAAAATAATCAAGATTACTCTTGGCTAAGTCAATACTTATGTTCACAAATACTTTTGTGCCCTAAGAATTTAAAGCATTTGGAAACACAGTTGTTAAAATGGTATATTTTTAAATGAAATATCTCTTTTAAGCAGTATGCTGTTTTATTTTGCAAATTCCACGTATACATGAAATTGGTTTCCACTGACTTGCATATCTTGGTCAGATTTGGAGTGTTTCATTTAGTGTTAGGTGCCTTTCCAGAGTGGGATATTTTCAAAATATACGTTGTGGTATAGAGATATTGTATTCTCTTACTCTCCTTTTTAAGGGCATTAAATGGTCCTAGAAAGCAGCTCTAAAATTATATATTGAAAATTAGCAGTCAGGATGGAGGTTTAGGTGAACACGCCTTGCCTCCTCATACAACTACAACAAAAATTGTAACTAGACTGCAAAACAAATATCACCCAGAGTTGTCAGAAAATAGAGCTGTATGAAAGACCAACAACCAAAGATTTAAAGAAGCTACATTTATCCAGGCAGGTAGGAGGGGCAGAGACACAGAGACATGCAGAGAGGTGGAGAGGTGCAGAGAGTCATGGAGATGCAGAATAGTATGAAGAAGTACAGGTGGAACTGGTGGTCCCATATCCCCATGTGGTAGATAAAAACCAGGAAGGATACCTCGAGGGTGAGGGATTCTAACCCCAGACCACACCACCCAGCCCAGGATTCTAGAACCAGGAAGATAAGACTCCATAATTTCTGGCTGTAAAAACTGGAGGGGGGGGGGTTGGGATGCAGAAGAAACTGTGGAATTTTTAGGACACTTCTCTTAAAGGGTCTGTGACAGACTTAGGACTTATACAGACTCACCCCCTCTGGGATTCAGTACCAGAGCAACAGCAGAAAGGGCACCAGTGTCATCTGGGGAGAAATTGGAGTGACTAGCAACAGGGTGAGTGCTGGGAGACAGCTTATTGCTGGGAAAAACTCCAGAGGCCAGGCAGCAGCATTGTCCCCTCTCTGAGCCTTCCCCCACAGGGGCACCAAGTGGTGACATGGGTTGCCCCACCCTGGTGATTACCTAAGGCTTTTCCTCATACAACTTATAGGTGCACTTTTCTACAATAGCCCACTCTACTAAGACAGGGAGTCAAAGCAGCTCCAAACACAGAAACAAACACATGGAAGCTACCAAAATGAGAAGACAAAGAAATATGGCCCAAATGAAAGAACAGAACAAAACTCCAAAAGAATAACTAAACAAAATGGAATAATCAAACTGTCAGATGCAGAGTTCAAAACCTTGGTTTCCAGGATGCTCAAGGAACTCATTGGTTACTTTAACAGCATGAAAAAGACCCAGGCAAAAATGAAGTTTACATTAAGTGAAAAATCTACAGGGAAAAACCAGTAGAGGTGGTGAAGCCGAGTATCAAACCAACAATTTGGAACATAAAAGGAAAAAAGAATTGAATAAGAACAGAAAGAAGAAAAAAGAAAAAAAAAAAAAAAAGGATAGGCCAAAAAGCCACTGGGATAACTTAAAGCATACCAACATTTGAATAACAGGGGTACCAGAAGGAGAAAAGGAAGAACAAAAAAATGAAAACTTATTTGAAAAAAATGATGAAAGAAAACTTCCTTAATTTGACAAAAGAAATAGACATACAAGTCCAGGAAACACAGAGAGTCACGAAAAAGATGGACCCAAAGAGTACCATACCAAGACACATTAAATTGCCAAAGGTTAAAGATAATCTTAAAAGCAAAAAGAGAAAAGCAGATAGTTACCTACAAAAGAGTTCCCGTAAGACTATCAAGTGATTTCTCAAAAGAAATTTTGCAGACTAGAAGAGACTGGCAAGAAGTATTCAAAGTGATAAAAAGCAAAGATCTACAACAATCTAAGTTACTTTATCCAGCAAAGCTATCATTTAGAATAGAAGTGCTTCATAGACAAGGTAAAACTAAAGAAGTTCACCATCACCAAGCCATTATTATATGAAATGCTAAAGGGAGTTATATAAGAAAAAGATCAAAATGATGAACATTAAAATGGCAATAAATTCACAACTATCAACAATTAAATCTAAAAAACAAACTAAGCAAACAAGCAGACCAGTAACAGAATCATAGACATGGAGATCATTTGGAGGGTATCAGTTGGGACGAGGAAGAGGGAGAATGGGGGAAAAGGTGCAGGGATTAAGAAGTACATTGGTAGGTACAAAGTAGACAGGGGGATGTTAAGAACAGTATAGGAAATGGAGTAGCCAAAGAACTTATATGCACGACCCATGGGCATGAACTACGGGGTGGGATTCCTGAACAGAACTGGGGTACCAGGTAGAAGGAGGAAAAAAGGAAAATTTGGGACAAATGTAATAGCACAATCAATAAAATATATATATTTTTTAAATTCCCTATTGGCCTGTTACTGGATTTAGTTTTGTGAATGATACAATGAAGGATTGGGCACTGACTTCATCCTATAACTTTTTCTGGAGAACTGCTTCTCTAATTCTTTTTTTCCTCACAGTAGGCCTTCTACCTACTATACTTTTCTCCTGTGGCTCTTCTCTCACCATTTCTCTTCCCTTTAAATTTTTTTTCATTCCTTAAAGCCACTTTCCAGTGCCATCTCTTTCATAAAACTATCTCTGAACCTACTCCAGAAATACATATTTGTTTCTTAGAATTATTCATAGGAATTTACCCATACCCCATCTTACAGTACCTAGTACTATCCTATGGGCCATTTCAGTGCCTTAAAAGATTGTAACCTTCAGTGCAGGGTGAAGTTCAGCAATGGGTAATGCTCTGGTACCTTATATATGGTAGGTATTCTATAAATGCATGTTCTGAAAATGTTGTCTGAATATAGCATCGTCTTACCATGTGATAATAAATTAAGAAAAACTAATAACATGAATGCATGCACATATAAAATGTTACAAAAGTAACAGTTTAACATTGGTGACAGAATCCGTTGAGTAGTATTTAACTTGGTAGTTGAAACTGATAAATTTAATAATTGCCATCATTTGGTCATTTTAGTTATACTAAAATAAATAGTATGTTTAAAAACTCAGGTTTGCTTAAGAAGGGCAAACAAAGGTCATTAAATAGATCTTACTGTTGGTCTTATGTTTATTATGCTATTTGACCTGATCTAAAATTTCCAGGGTTTACACATAAATAGAAATTTTAAAAACAAAAACAAAACAGAAGACATACTTGTGACATACCAGAATAATTTTTTTAATTAACAATACTGGGCCCCATAAGTATTGGAAGTTATGGGTCTTTAGGGAAAAATAATCTGCTTTAAAATTACATAAAGTTGTGGAAATTTCAACATTGAGTCTCCAGGAATTACATAGAAGTAGAATATTGAGATTCCTATTTTGGACATGTCTTTTGTTGCTCCAGCAATAGTTCAATCTTATATAGTTACAGGATAGAATTTTAGTTCTGTGAACACATGGTTACTTTCTTAATCCATTTTTCAATCTTTACAAGTGTGCAAAGACAGTACCAGGAGCATAATGAGAGAATGTTAATGAAAGAACATCATGCAATAACACAGGCTGTTCATCTCTACAGGGTTCTCATAGTTATCTGAACTCAAAGAGGGGTAGAAATTCTGTCACACACAGAAGCTGAAATGCCACTGAGAATGTTTTGTGTTACCAATAGATAATAAGAAAATAGAAACCAGCATAAATACTTCCTCTATATCATCTGCACTCAATAAATACTGAGTCGAATTCCTGTGTTATTTTTTCCTTATGACAAATATACTCAAGTAATTGGATGTTTCCATTTTATGGAACTAGGAATTTTACTCATATTGAAATTCATAATTGTGGCTTTTCATATGGAAATTACTAATCCTCAAGTATACCAGGATAAAAGTCTAGTTTTTATTACTTTAAACTTTGTAAACAGAGGCTAAATCATGTTTTTACATAACATATCACGCATCATTTAGAAGCATTTCAGATTATAGGAAAATTTATTTACCACAAAAATTATGCTGGTTCCTTTGAAAATAGCATAATATTTTAAAATTGAATTGTAACAGACCTAAATATTTGTAAAGGATATCTTAAAATAATACATCAATGCCTATGGAATATATTGAATATAAACATAAATACATATTTTAAGGAGTAATTTTTGTACTTTGGATTTGGTGACTTCTTACCAATTTTCTTAATTTACCTCTTGATACATAAACAAACATTAGGCTAAGCCTGCTCTATCCTGAATAATATATTTGCCACACTGTCTCAAAACTTTATTTACTATTTGTATTATAGTATGCTATTGAAATAAGGAGTTATTAAACAATAAATTGAGGGAATAACAGGCCTACCCTTTTAATTGTTTATTAACTTTTTGTATTTTATATTGAATCATAGACACTTAAAATCATATTACAGAATTATTGAGATGAAAGAGCATTTAAATGTCATCTAGTCTATTGTGTTAAAACTTTATTATACCACCTTAATTTTTTCCAAGTAACATTGAACCTGCAACCCCAAAACACAAAACAGATGGAAAATGTAACAACTCTGGTTTAGAAGGAAGATGTAAGCTTGTCCCAATCCCCTGTGAGAGAACTCTGAATTTCCCCAAAGCACAGATTGATGCCCATTGTTTGGCTAATTTGCCCAATCTGTTCAAAATCTCTTCTAAAATATTTTTTGACTATCTTTCCTACAATGCTTCCAGGGGCAGGGCATGATACCTTACCTTATTTCTTTTTGGAAATGTGTCAATCTTGAAATTAAAAAAGTATCCCCTATTTACATATATTTAGAAGTGGGCTTAAGTTACATTCCATACATATTCTGGGGGGAGGGGACTTTAGCAATTGTTTGTTATTGCTAATTTTCTTGCATTTTGGCAAAAAATGTTATGTGCATAAAGTTGATTTTTCAGTAAAAAAAAAAAATAGTATCCCCTATAGTAAACCTTCAAGTAACATTCTCCCATTAAGTTATTCTTGTTCTCTTCAGTGATTATTTTATATTAGCCCTTCAGATACTTGAAGATGATATAGTCCAATAATCATTATTACTCTGGGCAGAAATAAACTTGGCTAGAAAGTATTCACATTTCCTTGCTTCAGGAGTGAAGTACGCTATGGCCTCTTCTTTGATCTCCCTGGGTAATGCTATGTTCATGAGACAGAGTGTCTGTCCTTTGGTTGTAGCCTTGAGCAAAATGGAATCATATAGCAAAAGCTACATGAAGTTAAAGTTCTGATTAAAGCAGCCCCAGGAAGATATAAAGAATCTAGTATATCCATGTGTTTAGAATCAGGCAGATATAAAAAACAAAACTCAAAACAAGAGGAAGTAAAATGGTAAATAGATAAGAAAAATGAAAATAGTTTGGGTGATAGAAAATAGATTCACATTTGAACCCTTGTATAGAACAGGAAGAACATTTAACAGAGGACTTTAACCCATATACAGGGAATTCACTAATTAAGCACAATATTAGGTGTATATGTTCCAACTACTCGGAGAACCATCAATCTAAATATGTCATGTGGAATCTTCCAGGTCCATACAGCTATCAGTAAACACATCTGTCATCCGTTTTTCGGGGTAGTAAATCCGACATTGGAGTTCTAAAACCAATATTTTTCAATTGTTTTTCAATTGTAGTAGTAACATTGCAAGTAGAATACTTATCACCTGGCCCTTACATCTTACAAATTTTCGATCAGTTTTGTGGGATCAAGTTTTGTTCTATTTATTTTCCATTATGCCTTCATTGCTTTCGTAAGTGGCAAGGTTGGAGGCCACCCCAGATTGGGAAATATACAAAAACTGGTTACATTTTCAATATTTAAAGTAAGTAGTAAGTAGACAGGTACAAAAAAATACAAATAAATAAAGTAGACAAAAAACTCAACCACAGAAAATCCAGGAGCCGGGTCAGGCCTCAGGAAGACATTGGGACACAGGAGAACAAAGGCGAGAGGATGGTGTGGAGGAGCATTACTAACCTCGTGAAGCACCTACTATTTGCCCAGCACAGAACCAACTTTCGGGTTTATGATACCTAATTTCATTATTAATAATCTATTTTGTAAGTAAGTAAGCACAGAAATCCAGTATCACACAATTAGTAAGTGATAAAGCCAGAATTTGAAAATAAACTGTATGACTTCCCAAACTCACATTTTTAAAAACAGCTTTATTGAGGTATTATTGATTTACAGATAATTGCACAGATTTCTCATGTGCTGTTTGATAAGTTTAGATGTATGAAAACAACTGTGTTATCACCACCAGAATACACACAATAGAAATATCCGACATCTCCAGGGGTTTCTGCTTCTTATTTTTTGTATGTGGTAAGAACACATAGCATGATATTTACCCTATTAACAAATTTTGAAGTTCACAATCCCATATTGCTAACTGTTAAGATGGCTACTGTTAAAAATATCAGAAGAAAGCTCTGGTGAGACTGTGGAGATCTAGAACCTTTGTACAATGTTAGTGAGGATGTAAAATGGTTCAGCAGGTATGGAAAACAGTATAGAATTTATTCAAAAAACTAAAAATAAAACTGCCATATGATTTCACTTATTGGGAGCATACCCAAATAATTGAAAGCAAGATCTTTAAGAGATATCTATACTCCCATGTTCATTGCAGCAGTACTCACAATAACCAAGCTACGGAAACAGCCCAAGTGCCCATCGATGATGGGAGGAAAAAGTGGTATATGCATACAATGGAATATTACTCAGTGTTTCAAAAGAAAACCCTGCCATTTGTGACAACGCGAACGAACCCAAAGAAAGGCATGCTCAGGTAAATAATCCAAGCACAGGAAGGCAAATACTCTGTGATTCCACTTGTATGAGGTATCTAAAACAGTAAGACTCATAGAAGCAGAAATTACAGTAGTGGTTGCCAGGGACTAGGGATTGAGGGAACTGGGGAGTTGTTAATGCAATGGGTGAGAAGTTTCTGGAGTTAACCTTTTAATTATAATATTTAAATTTCCAAAATAAGTTAATATATAAAACAGAAATAGTTGAATACAATTTATAAATTTTGGTCTCAAATGAAGCAAAAAATTGAAATATAATAAGGAACAAAAGATTTGAGAAAAACAGAGCATAAGAACCAGAGAAGAAGTAGGCTAGAAAAATAAAGGAGAAAATATAAGTAGAGAATATAAAGACAAATAAAGCTCAATTTCTGAATTGTTAACTGCATTAGGGATTGTTAAATCAGAAATGGCATGCATAAACATAAGTACTTGATGAGGGGGAGATGTCCTAGGATTTAAGAGATGTGAAAAAATTGAAAAAAGAATAGAAAAGAAGAAGAGAGAAAACAGAGATCAATCAACATTAGCATAATTGCAATACCTGACAGGAACAAACGGAAGTGATAATCAAATATATTATTGGAGGAATCTCTCCCAAAATGAAAGGAAATTGAGTGATCAGATAAAATTCTTCACTATATATCATCAAACAAAAGTATATGAGATAGGAATTTAGTCACATGAGAGGGAAATATTTTAATCAAGTCACAAAAAAATACAGAAATCAGATTGACTTGTTTTCATTTGAATTAAAATTCTTTGAGATCAAAGATTTATTAAAAAATTTTTATTCACATAGAAAGCAAAGAAAAATGGTGATAGATGTATGGGAGCTGACAAAGTAAACGTTAATCATATAGATTTCCTGAAACAAAGGTGTTGTTTAGTCGCAGATAATTATAGTCAGAGCAGGTGAGCTGTAGTACATAGGAATAGTAATGATGATTAAAATAACTTAATATGGGATTGAAGCTAGTTTATTTTTATAAATATAGATAAAAAACAAATGTCATTTGTCAAATATAATTGTAGTTATTGAGTACATATACTGATATATTGAGAACTAGTGTACTCTTTCAGATTTTGGTACAAACATGTGAAATTCAGAAAATCTGTTAAATCCAAAAGTTATATTTTTAGATGTGCTAAGAGAAAATAAAAAGCGTTTATGTCTTGAGGTTAATACTAAGAAAGTTATAGATGTATAATTGTCTTTAAAATTAAGAAAGTCAGTAGTTGAATTAAATAAATAAAGGTTTATACCTCCCCAAATTATGAGGAAAAGAATATGGAAGAAAGAAGATAGAGAACTAATGCTATTAACAACTCACTTTAAAAGAAAAAAAGCACCCTGATGCATAAAAAATCAGACTGTATAAATGAAAATGAAATTCCATAAACTCTATCCTAGTTAAAAAGCAGAGTTTCAGATTTGGTTAAAGAGATAAATTTAAAAAAAAAAAAAGATTAACTGGAGAAAGATGAGTGCCAACAAATTAAGCAAATATTTTGTTAAAAAATGCTAATATCCAGTCCTGACTGGTGTGACTCAGTGGATTGACCCCCAGCCTGTGAGCCAAAAGGTCCCTGGTTCAATTCCCAGTCAGGGCACATGCCTGGATTGCAGGCCAGGTCCCCGATTAGGAGCATGAGAGAGGCAACTGATCGATGTTTTTCTTCCTCTTTCTCCCTCCCTTCCCCAGTCTCTAAAAAAGAAATAAGATCTTTATAAAATAAATAAATGAATACATAAATGTTAATGCCCAGTATTTGCCAGAGTATTACAAAATGAACACTGTCAGGTAATGTTTCTAAATCACTTACCTTTTTCTTGCCTATGTTGTGGTAACGACACCAAATTTTCGGTGGCTTACAAAATTTATGCAAACTACAAACTAGAGTTCTTCTTCCCTCCATTTGGCTGCTTCATTCTGGGATGAAATAATAGACATTATCTAGAACATGTCCATGTCCTGGAGGGAAAGAATGACAGAGGGGCAATGCGATGGCTCATAGAACCTTTTGCTCATCCTTACTATTCACACTTAATTGGCTAAAGCAAGTTACACATCTAAGTCTGAAGTCAGTGGGTTTGAAAGTATAGACTTCCCAGTGGAAGAAGTACTGCACATAAAAAAAGTAAAATCAACCCAAAACTATCTATTTGTTGAAAAAACATCAGAATGATGGTAATACCAAACACATAACAAATGGCGATGCGTAGGGATATAGAATCCTGTTACTTGAGAGACTGAATAATTTTCAACAGTAACAAAATATTCCACACTAGGAAGAATGTAAAAAAAACACAAGCTTCATGTAAGGTAATTTATTAATATGGACCAACGTCCTTTCAATGGCTCATCTCTTTCCCTAGTAATTCCTTTTCTACAACTTCATTCTAAAAAAAAATGCACAGATATTTCATGTATGAAATTTCTTCATAATTTAGGGGCATATTCATAATAATAGAGTCTTGGTTAAATAGGTTATATCTCCATGTGACTATCCAGTCTTTAAAGTTATTTAATGATGTAAAATACTTGTATTATCTTGTGCAAGCAAACCGAAAATATGCTGTGATTTTCATTATTAGAAGTGTGTCTGTGTGTATTTGGATATCACCATCATTTCAGTGTTTATTTACCAATAGATGAATCTTCAGTGATGCTTCTTTCCCTAAAGGAAACTTATTTGCTTTACAATTTAGAATTAGAATTAGCAAATAAGGGGCTCATGATGGTTATTCAATAAGTACTTGAATGAATAAAGGCATGAATAAATGAATAAAAGGGCAATGACACTGTATTGTATTTAAGAATCATCTGAGTAGCATATTTAAAATATTTTTAAAAATTTGCTCACCACAGAATATCATGAAACAGAATGTGATTTATTTAAATTATATTTTATTGATTATGCTATTACAGTTGTCTCAGTTTTTCCCACTTTGCTCCTCCTTCCCCCTCACTCCCTCAGGCAATCCCCACCCCATTGTTCATGTCCATGAGTCATGGTTATAAGTTATTTGGCTCCTCCATTTCCTATGCTGTACTTCACATGCCAATGGCTGTCCTGTAACTGCCTATTTGCACTTCTTAATTCCCTCACCTCTTCAGAATGTGATTTAGATGTCAATGTCAAGGGGCTACAGTGGGATATAGTAGACTACAGCTTTAGACAGGGTAATATAATAATAGTCGTTAATGATTACAAAATGTTTTCAATTTGCCAAGCATTGTGTTAGGATCATCAAAATAGCTCATTTAAGTTTCTTACTAATTCTATGCCAGAAGTCCTATTATAATTCTCCTTCTAATGAGTGACTAAACTGAAGAGCTACAGAGAGATAATAGTAATTTCCCAAAGTTTTACATTTAGTGAATAACAACACAAGGATTTCATCCCAGGCCATCTGATTCCAAAGAGACACTGTTAATGCTCCCTTAAAATTTAGTCATATTCTATTAAGGGAAGATTTCCAAATCTGTGAATTTTTGCATTATTTTAAACTCTACAAATACATGTTCTTTGGTAGCTTCTTAGAAGTGAATATTAAATATAATTTTTAAAATAATTTTATACTTTAAACCTGTTTTTACAATTTTAAGTTTATGAGCACCTCGCTGTGGGATGTGTGCATAGGGCCCACACAGTAATGCTTCTGTTCTCTCCTCCCACAGCCTTCTTGTGACTACTGCTTCAGTTTAAAGACCCCTGTAGCCTTGCTTACAAATCAAAATATTAGTGGAGACATTATAGAGAAGAAAAAATATCCTTGAATTTTATCTCCATGTTCCTATTGTTTTTTTTCCCCTTTAACTTTTGTGTCTAAATCTCTGATGGTTACTATACAACAAAAGAATTGGGAATCAGTCCACTGAACCTCTATATCAAGAAAACTTATGCATGGTTTAACAAACACCAGTAATTCTGGGGAGCTTGGCTGGCAATGGGAACAAACCATGTTGCCTTCTTTTTTAGTTTAGTTTTGCCAGGGGGTGTTGAAATATCTTCATTATGGCAACCAGTGATTTTCTTCCAAGCCTTACTTATGCAACAGAAATAAATCAATAAGTTGTCAACCAATTAGGTAGTTTGGGTTCATGAAAATAAAACAGCTAGTTAATTGACTATATCATCCAATTTTATCCAATTGTTTTGGTGTTAAAATTCACAGCCTCTGCTTTTCCAAAACAACATATGCCTTTGCATGTTATGAGTGAACTTTTATCTTTCAAATTGGAAACTACAACAACAAAGCTAAAACACATTTCTTTGTGGTCTACTCCATGTGAGTGACTGATATTATCACAGCTAGAGCTGAGCAGTCTAGAATATATAATTTCTTTTTGTAAAAAATTATTTTCATCTTGGGGAAAGCTGTATTTGGCAACACATCAATTTCTCTGCTTTTGTTTGTCATTTGTTTGAACAAAAATAATTATGTTTACAAAAAATTAAACATCAGAATTTTGTTGTTGTTTCTGGTAAGGTCTTTTATATTCAACTTCTGGTCTGGTTTTCATTAATGTTATCAGAAAATCAACATTCATTTTAAAATTTTAGCTATAGCATGCCCATACTTTGGGTTTATTAATGAAAAATAGCAATCATCATATTTTCAAAGTCTATAAAATTGCCTTAAAACAAATACTAAGTACACATGAATATTGATTTTTGAGGTTAATTTTAAATGAGTATGCCTTTAATAAATATTGATTACATCTTGAGTATATTAAATGTGGTAAAATTATTTTATCATCACCATACTTTAGCATCAAATTGAACCTAACATGTTGCAAATAATAGATCCCACTTATGAAAATCTTACAATCCTTGGAAAGTTCAAGTGTTTCTCAGTCACAGACCATGAACAAATATGTGGTTCAGGTTGCCTAGCTTTTAATATTCAAACTTTATTAACAAATTTCATTGTCACTTTAATACAGAATGATCAAAAATTCCTCATTGTCACTTTAATACAGAATGATCAAAAATTCCTCAATTTTATATCAAGTAACAAATACAAATTAAAGTTAAGGGTTTGATTACTTAATTGTTTTTAACTTTTACTAAGATTAAAAACAAAAGTTAGAGATATTCAGTGTTTGTCTTACAAAACTTCAGGGTTTTTTACCCCACAAAATTATTGGCATTTAAGAGGAAAAGACAGGTAATTTTCCCATATTCAATTGTTCTATAAGGCATCTGTATAAAGATAATACATCATGTATTCATTATTACACTTCATCACATGATTTACTTACTATGTTTCAGTTTTCTTTGTTTTAAGTTTTAATATATTTACTGATTATGCTATTACAGTTGTCCCATTCCCCCCCTCACTCCACTCCATCCTGCCTACCCCCTCCCTCCACCTCCCCCCCCATAGTTCATGTCCATGGGTCATACTTATAAGTTCTTTGGCTTCTACATTTCCTACACTATTCTTACCCTCCCCCTGTCTATTTTCCACATATCATCTATGCTACTTATTCTCTGTACCTTTCCCCCGCTCCCCCTCCCACTCCACTATTGACAACCCTCCATGTGATCTCCATCTCTATGGTTCTGTTCCTGTTCTAGTTGTTTGCCTAGTTTGCTCTTGTTTTTGTTTTAGGTGTGGTCGTTAATAACTGCGAGTTTGCTGTCATTTTTACTGTTCCTATTTTTTATCTTCTTTTTCTTAGGTAACTCCCTTTAACATTTCATATAATAAGGGCTTGGTGATGATGAACTTCTTTAACTTGACCTTATCTGAGAAGCACTTTATCTGCCCTTCCATTCTAAATGATAGCATTGCTGGATACAGTAATCTTGGATGTAGGTCCTTGCCTTCCATGACTTGGAATACTTCTTGCCAGTCCCTTCTAGCCTGTAAGGTCTCTTTGGAGAAATCAGCTGACAGTCTTATGGGAAGTCCTTTGTAGGTAACTGTGTCCTTTTCTCTTGCTGCTTCTAAGATTCTCTCCTTCTGTTTTATCTTAGGTAATGTAATGATGATGTGCCCTGGTGTGTTCCTCCTTGGGTCCAGCTTCTTTGGGACTCTCTGAGCTTCCTGGACTTCCTGGAAGTCTATTTCCTTTGCCAGATGAGGGAAGTTCTCCTTCATTATTTGTTCAAATAAGTTTTCAATTTTTTGTTCTTCCTCTTCTCCTTCTGGCACCCCTATAATTCGGATGTTGGAACGTTTCAAGACGTCCTGAATGTTCCTAAGCCTCTCCTCATTTTTCCGAATTCTTGTTTCTTCATTCTTTTCTGGTTGGATGTTTCTTTCTTCCTTCTGGTCCACACCGTTTATTTGAGTCCCAGTTTCCTTCGCATCACTATTGGTTCCCTGTACATTTTCCTTTGTCTCTCTTAGCATAGGCTTCATTTATTCATCTGGTTTTTGAACCAATTCAACCAAATCTGTGGGCGTCTTGATAACCAGTGTTTTGAACTGTGCATCCGATAGGTTGGCTATGTCTTCCGTGCTTAGTTGTATTTTTTCTGGAGCTTTGAAGTGTTCTGTCATTTGGGCCTTTTTTTTTTTTTTTTTTTTTTTTTGTCTTGGCGCGGCTGTTACTTAAAGGGGCAGAGCCTTAGGTGTTCCCGGGGGCAGTGTAATGCTGGTCGCTGCACTGTGATGCTGTACGTGGGGGAGGGGCCAAGAGGGAGCAATGGCGCTGGCTCCCCTCTCCACTGGATTTCAGTCTTTCACTCTGCTACCCACAATCAAACTGGGCCCCTCTGGTGCTGGTTCCCGAGTGGGTGAGCTTGTGCACACCCCAGGCCCCTGTGGGTCTCTCCAACGACCTCTCCTGTGAGGCTGGGAGTCTTTCCTGCTGCCGCCCCAACCCCCACGGGTGTTTTCAATCAGAGGTTTGAGGCTTTATTTTCCCATGCTGGAGCCCTGGGTTTTGCAGTCTGCTTTGCTCCCCACCATTTTTCCGGTTTATACGTGCAAGAATGTGGGGCCGCAGGGTGCTACCCACCGCTCTGCCTGCCCTGTTCTCTGCCACTCTGAGTCTGGCCCTCTAGGTGTATCTGCGTGAATGTGGGGCTGCAGGGTCTGCTAGTGGTCAGACTGCCTGCCCTGTTGGTCCCACACTCCGCCAATCTTGGTCCCCCCATGGCAATGCAAGTCCTCTCCCCACCGGCTGCCCATCCCTGCCCCTCCTACCAGTCTGGATGAATGTTCATTTTTTCTTTCCTTGGTGTGGGACTTCCTTGCCGTTCGATTTTCTGTCAGTTCTGGTTGTGCGAGGAGGCACAGGTGTGTTTACCTACGCCGTCATCTTGGTTCTCCTGTTTCAGTTTTCTTAAGAGACAGGTATAGCACCTCCTTTTATATACAATATTGGTTTGTTTCATTGATATTGATTTTTTGTGGGTTTATTTTTAAGTGGTAGACTCTAGAATTTGATTTTGAGTATAATCTTGTCTGTTTAATTAAACTGAATATTTTAAATACTAGAAAATTGTCTTTTTAAAAAATATTTTTCAGGGCAGTTTGAAATTCATAGCAAAATTGAATGGAAAGTACAGAATGCCCATATACCCATGGTTTCTACACACAAATAGCCTTACTCACTATCAACATCTCACACCACATTGGTATATTTGTTACAATTAATAAACCTAAACTGACACATTATTATCACCCAAAATCCATAGCTGATATTACTGTTCACTCATGGTGTTCTCTTTCTGAGTTTCTACAAATGTATACTGACATGTATCAAGAATTGTAGTATTGTGCATAAAACTTTTATAGTCCTAAGATCCTCAGTGCTCTGACTGTTCATCTTCCCTTCTCCCTAACCCTTACAACCACTTACTTGCCTTTTTACAGTTTTTATAGCTTTGCTTTTTCATAATGTCATTGACTGGAATCCTACAGTGTGTAGCCATTTTAAACTGGGTTCTTTCATTTGTAATATACGTTTTCAGTTTCCTCCAAATCTTTTCAATGCTTGATAGCTTATTTCTTTTTTTTTTATCCTCACCCAATATTTTTTTTCCATTGCTTTTAGAGAGTGAGGAAGGAAAAGAGGATGGCAGAGAGAAAAACATTGATGCAAGAGAAAAGCATCAATTGGTTCATAGATAGGTTTTCTCTCAGATGCACCCAGGCCAGGGATTGAACTTGCAGTTTAGACATGTACCTTAATCAGAAACGAACCTGAAACTTTTCAGTTACAGGGTGAGTGTGTTGTGACCCTTCAAGGCCAGGCAGGTCCATGGTATTTTCACAGATGGAAAAATATTCATGAAGCCATTGGGATGTCTGGCACGCCTTTATTCATGGGTGGGAGAGCCACGCACATTGCAAGCTGCGTGTCTATCTGAATGTTGCATGTCATGTCCCTTGCTCCCCAGCGTGGCACCCATCGTGGCCCCTGTCCCCTTGCATGTGTCTCTCATCATCGCCCCCAGCAGGGAGTTCGTGCCTGTTTAAGTACTAGAGGGGAACAAAGCCAGCAAGATGCCAGAAATTATATGACATAACATAATTCTTTGCATGCGAGCCCACTCCATGTTATGGGAACAGTTTATCAGATTCGGTCTCAAGGCTATGAGAACACTAGTTATCAGGTAACTCCAAGGCTATGGGAACACTGCTTCCCTAAGCTACCCAGATGCTTGGGTGAGGAAGCCAGACTGCCTCCCCTTGTCCTACATTGAGGCTCCAACCAACTGAGCCACACTGTGGCTTTAAAAAATAGTTTATTTTTTAGAGCAGTGACTAATACTAGATTATCTGGATGTAACCGTTTATTTACCTATTCACCTACTAAATGACACCTTGGTTGCTTCTAGCTGTTGGCAATTATGAATAAAGCTGCTATAAATATGTGTCCAAGTTTTTGTGTGAATGTTTTCATCTGATTTTGGTAAATTCCAAGGAGTGTGATTGCTGGATCATATGTTACAATTATATTTAGGTCTGTATGTAACTGCCAGATTGACTTCCAAAGTGGTTATGGCATTTTGCATTCCTGTCAGCAATGAACAAAATCTCCTTTTGTTCAACATTTAGTGCTGTCAGTGCCCCAGTTGTGTTCATTCTAGCAGTCGTGTAGTGGCATTTCATTGTTTTGTTTTAATTTGCATTTCCTTGATGACATATGATGTGGAACATATTTTCTTATGGTTACTTGCCATCTGTACATCTTCTTTGGTGGGGTGTCTGTTGAGGTTTTTGGTCCATTTTTTAATTGAGTTGTTTGTTTTTGTATTATTGAGGTTTAAGAGTTCTTAGTATATTTTGGATAACAATGTTTATCAGAAGTGTCTTTTGGAAATATTTTCTCCCACTTTGTGGCTTGTCTTTTTATTTTCTTTACATTATATTTCACAGAACAGAATTTTTAATGTTAATAAAGTCCAGCTTATTAATTCTCATTTTTTCATAGATTATGCCATTGTTGTTGTATCTAAAATGTCACCACCATACCTAAATTTTCTACTGTTATCTTCTGACATTTAGGCCTATGATCCATTTGAGTTAATTTACTGAAGTATACCCTGTATACATGTATTTTCTTTACTTTTTTATGTATATATTCAGTAATTTCAGCTCATTGGTTGAAAAGACTGTTTTTGCTTCATTGCATCACCTTTACTTCTTTCTCAAAGATCAGTTGACCATATCTGTGTGGTCTAATTTTGAGCTCTCTATTCTGTTCCATTGATCTATTTGTCTATTTTTTTTACTAGTACCATGCTGTCTTGATTGCTGTGGCCTTAGAGTGAGTCTTGAAATTGAGCTGTATCAGTCCTGTAAACTTGTTCTTCTCTTTCAATATTCTGTTGGCTAGCCTGGGTTGTGCCTTTGTGTATAAACTTTAAAATCAGTCTGTCAATATCTATAAAGTAACTTCCTGGAATTTTAATTAGGATTTTGTTGAGTCTACAGATTAATTTGGGAGGAAATGATATATTGACAAAATTGTATTTCTATCCATGAACATGAATTGTTTCTCCATTTAGTTCTTTGGTTTTATTCATCAGTGTTTTGTAATTTTTCTCATATGGATCTTGTACATGTTTTCTGAGATTAACACTTAAGTGTCTCATTTAGGGGAGTGGTAATGTAAGTGGTATTGTGTTTTTAGTTTTAAAATTTATTTGTTTATTTCTGGTATATAGAAGAGCAATTGACTTAGGTATATTAACCTTGTATCCTGCAAATGTACTATAATCACTTATGGGTTCTAGAAGGGGTTTTTTTTGGAAATCCTTTTGGATATTTTACATAATGATCCTGTCATCTACAAGTAATTACAGTTTTATTCCTTCTTCCCTATTTTGTAAACATTTTGTTTCTTTTTCTTGTCTCACTGCATTAGTTGCTACTTCTAGTACAACATTGAAAATTAGTGGTAAGAGAAGACATCCTCCAGTTTTCTTTCTTTTTACTTTACTATCCTTTTATTGCCCATAGGGTCATTAGTGATAACCATTTTCATTAATACTAGTAGTTTATGTACTCTTTCTTATTTTTTAATTATCCTAGCTAGAGACTTATGAATTATATTAACTTGTTCAAAGAACCAGCTTTTGGTTTTATTAATTTTTCTCTATTGATTTTCCATTTTCAATTTCATTGATTTCTACTTTAATATTTATTTATTATTTCTTTTCTCATTACAATTGGTATATTTTTGTAGTTTTGTTAAATTGAGCTTAGCTTATTTTAGATCTTTCTTCTTTTCTAATATATGCATTCAATGTTATACATTTTCTTCCAAAAACTGCTCTTGTTACATTCTACAACATTTGATAAAGTTGTATTTTTATGTTTATTTGGTGTGATTTTTTAATTATGATTTTTTCTTGATCTATGACACATATATTATTTAATCTCCATGAATTTAGAGACTTTTAAGTTACCTCTCTGTTACAGATTTTTAGCTTAATTTTATTGTGGTTTAAGAGAAGACATGGTTGTATTCTTTTAAATTAGTTAAGGTGTAATTTATGACCCAAACATGGTCTATCTTGTGGAATATTTCATGTGAGCTTGAGAATATGTATTCTGTTGTGTTGGGATGAAGTAGTAGGTAGATGTCAATTATATCCAGTTGATTGACGGTGCTCCTGAGTTCAACTGTGTCCTTATTAATTTTATGCCTGCAAGATATGTCTATCTGAGAAAGTGGTGTTGAAGTCTCTAACTATGATAAGGATTCATGTTTTTGCAGTTTTATCAGTTTTACCTCATGTAGTTTGATGCTTTGTTTCGGACATATACACGTTAAGGATCATTATGTCTTCTTGAAGAAGCGACATTGTTATCATCATGTAATGTCCTTCTTTATCCTTGGTTACTTTTGTTGCTTGAACTCTGCTTTGTCTAGAATTAATATAGCAACTCCTGCTTTATTTTGATTAGTAGCAGCACAGTATATTTTTCTCCATTTATTTACTTTTAATCTATGTTTTTATATTTAAAGTGAATTTCTTGTAGACAACACATATTTGGGTATTGTTTTTTAACTCACTCTGATAATCTCTGGCTTTTATTTGGTATGTTTAGATCAATGACATATAAAGTGATTATTGATATACTTAGATTGATTTCTACCATATTTGCTACTGTTTTTTATTTGTTACACTTAACCTTTGTTCCTATTTTTGTATTCTATTCTTTTTCTCAATTTTTTCTTTAAATCATTTTATATATACTCTTATATTCTCTCCTTTCTAGCACATCAATTATACTCCTGTTTTTACTTTTTTCAATAACTCCCCTAGAATTTGAAATATACATTTACAAATAAGTTAAATCCACATTCAAATAACACTATACTATTCCATAGATTGTATAAGTACCTTATTAAATAAATTAATCCTAATTCCTCCTCTACCATACTTTGTATCATTGCTGTCATTTAGTTTATTTATATATAAACATATACATGTACATAAACATATATACATAAACTTATGTATATGTGTATACAGGTGTAATATATATATATACACACACACACACACACATATACATCATTTTAATACATTGCTGACATTATTTTTGTACACGTGTACATTAACTCAATTAAGATTGAAAACCAGGGGTGGGCCCTGGTTCAGTTGGCTTGAGCATAATCCCAAAATATCAACCCATCAGGGCACAAATAAGAAGCAATCAATGAATGTGTAAATAAGTGGAACAATATTTTCTTTTTGTGTGTCTCTCTCTATCTCTGTTTCCACCTCTCTTTCTCCCTCTCTAAAATCAATCAATAAAAAAAGAATAAGAAGGGTAAAAAAAATCTTATTTTATCTTCAGTTATTCCTTCTCTGATGTTCCTGCTTTCTTTATGTATATCTGAGTTTCTGATCTATATTTTGCTTGTTTATCCCTGAGGAATTTCTTTTACATTTAATGAAAGTCTGGTCTAATGGCAAGAGATGATTATATATATATATATAAAGTCCCATGGAATGAATGGGAAGGAGTGATATGTGAAAGGATAACTGAGAATGTCCCTAAATTTATGAGATGCATTAACCACTGGTTAAAGAAACTCTGTGAACTCTAATTAATAAATATACTAAGATAACTTTATCTTGTCACATCATATTAAACTTCTAGATGAAGAATAAGATGATGAAGAGAATACAGGTGCTCTTAAAATAAATATATTAGCTTCAATGGAGTAGGAGTAAGTTGGTCAATGACCTTTCTATGAAATTAATAAAAATCAAGGCAAGAAATGGTATCTTTAAAATGCTTTAAAAAAGAAAGCTCTTCTTCTCATTTACAATTCTATATCTAGCAAAAATCCTTCCCAAATGAAAGAAATATTATATTTTCCAAAGCTAGTTTTTCAAATTGAAGAAGAATAATGCTAAATAGAACCTAAGAGTCAATGGAAAGAATTAAGAGCACTAGACGGGTACTAATGCAGCTAAAATAAGATAAAATAAATTAATGTTTAAAACAATAATAGTTATACTCTTGGAAGTTTATTATATATCTATATGAAATAAAATATAAGTCAAAAGCACAAAGATGGAAAACATTAAATGTACTTAAATCCCTCAAAGGTGCTTTCATTCAGTGGAAGTAGTTAATGAACTAATTTAAGGTACACTGTCATAGTGAAGAATGCATATTGTAATCTCTAGGGTAGCCATTAAAAGAATAATAAAAATGATACCTAAAAGGCTGATAAAGTAGAAAAATGGAATATTCATACTTGATAGTTTTCAAATTAAAATAGGTGAAAATACTTCATTAGTTTAATTGAGTGATGTATAAAATTTAGTTTGTTCTTTTCTCTAATAAAAAAATTAAACTTTAGTAGAATTATGCCAAAATTTTAACTGAAGCTATTTAAACCTTTTAAACGAATTTATTTAAAATACTTTATTTTGTATTAGAGCAAAGAGCTCCCTTTAATAGTTGTACATGCTTTTATAATTAAATAGTACATTAAATTTGTATACTAAATTGTGTCTTTAGTCCTGAAAAAAAAAATACCAAGTACAGCTGAAAGATCTGGCATCCTTTTGTTTGTAATCACTTGTGAGCTAAAGTGATCTATGATATCTTTAAAAGCTATTGGTCCTCATTATTTTATGTATGATATACCTGCATAAATAGAAGGGAGATGATAAGTTAATGATGTTCGTCAGGATGGGGGAAACAAGGATGAATTTATTTACTATAAATGATACACTTAACCACAAGGCTTAATAATAATATGGAACCATCATCAATCAAGTTCAGAATAACTAAGAAAAACATTAAATATGAAGAACAAATAACATGAGTTGTGAAAAGTAAAATCAAATTTAACAGCAAGGTTTATTTTTGTGAATTGGTTTCATTACTTAACACTCCCAACTCACTGTTTTTTTCATTTGTTTGTTTGTTTGTTTTTAAATACCAAAGTTTACCAGTCACTATAGTTTAAAACTTAACCAAAATACATTTATCTAAAATAAGTGTTTTCACCATAAGCTAATAGTAGAAAGAATGTTATTTTTAGTTTTCTAAATATGAGTTAGTATTTTGGATTTTAACTCCAAACAACTCTAACTTTCTTAAATATATTTTTAATGATTCTACAAATAATCTGTCCAATATTAAAAATAGTACAATTTTTCAATTCTGAATAGGGTAGGTATTACAGCTGGGAAAAGTGGATCAAGCAGGGAAAAGTGAATTTAAAAGTAGTCAAATGAATCTCTTTTGGGGATTGGGATGGATAGAGAAATAAGCAGAAATATAATTCCTATCATTAAAATGAATACTAAGAAGTTATAAATCCTGAAAGCAAGTCATAGGATGTTAAAATGTCCTCTTGTAACTTAAAGAAGCTGGGCATGCAATGTATAGTTGAGATAAACTAGAGAGAGGTTTAAGACACATGCCAGAAATGGCACTAAGCCCATTTCATACTCCTCACAAAATCATCTGCTGTTTTCTAAGTGGGGAAATTGAGCCTTAAAAAACAATTATTTATTCCATTTCCACAGCAAGTGAAAGGGCCTCAAGAGTCCATCTCGGCCTTCTGAAGACTCTGCAACCATACCTGATGTGGTCAAGTTTCACACAGCAGAAGCCATCTAATTTTTTTCTCAAATACTTTATCGAAGAGAAAAAATTTAAGCCCCATGCAGTGAGTGAAAAGAAAAGGTTACTAAATAGTTGTACTATTACAACTGTAAAAGCACTACCTACATTCCTGGCTCCACCAATTCCATTTCATGCCTGTGAGCAATGCATTCAGTTCTTGTATTCAACACCAACTGGTCGCTTCCTTGTTGGTCTACTGAGCAGGTGGAGACTGTCTTAGCTTCTTTACTCAGGCTTTCAGCAGCGGCCATTGAGGTAACTGAGAGAGAAGGGAGGTCGGCTCACTTAGCCTTTCTTATTGTATTGCCTGCCTTCTTTCTCCCACTACTAATTGGGCAGAATAATTTATTTTTTCCTAGTCATAAAGACTCATAGGATATTGTTTTGAGTTAATCAGAGGAAATGACTTTCACTCAACAGGAAGCAGCAGAGTATCCGAATGAAAAGCATTAATTTTCTGTTTGATTATTCTTCCATCCTCTGAAGATTTCTTATGAACCTTCAGGCTGAGATTCTTGTATTAAAACTATACTAGTTCTCAGAACCCATTTTCCCCTTATGCCTGTGTAATTTATAAGCCCAGCCTAGTTCGAGTGTCTTTTCAGGGTAATGAATGCTTTAAGAAAAGCATGGTAATTCTAGGATAGTGTATAATTCTGCATAAATGTTCTCTCATGAACCATGGTGTCATTTACAATGGTCGTATTTGGCATTCCTCATCTCATGGCCAAGAAAATGAGATTGCTATTAGTATAAGTAGAAATATAACTAAGATTCACAATTACATCACACATACAGAGGAATGCATTCTACTTTCTACATAATTTATTTGTTTTTAACTCATTTCCTGATGCTCTCACCTTCCTAGTTTATATTTATTCACATTAGCAATGTAGCAAATGCTAGAATGGGAGACGCCAGTTTCCTGGCCTATGACTCAGAGTCCCATTATAAATATTGGGAGGCACTGCAAGCCAAAATGTGAACAAAGCTTTAAGTTTAGTAAACTGTAAGAGCAAAATTGTCAAGGCACTTATTTTTAGTGCAGTACAATAGAAAATATTTGATTAACTAGTAATTAGGTAGTAATAAATTTATTATTAAGTAACTTCTAAAGATTACAATAAAGGTAAATAATAGTTAAGCATCTCTGTTTTTATTTATTTTATTTTATTGAAAACAACCCTGACTCAAAACTTCATGCCATTTAAAATTTCAAGATAATAAACATATAATAAAATTTCTGCCTTTCCATAGGAACCATAGAAATATTAGAAAATGTATATTAGAGTCAATAAATGAATACATATGTCAAAAATTCTACATAAGAAATCTAAGAGACATGCCCAAGATTACAAGCATAAGATAAGCCAGAAGGCAAAAATTAGCTAGGAAAAGTTAAGGAGATCACTAGAATATTATGAAATGCATTAAAATAATTTTTAGAAATATCATTAGAAAGATAAAAGAGGACCTATCTTAATGAAACAAAAACATCATAAAAATAAATGTGTTAGAGATTTTGAGAAAAACACTATTGAGTAAAAACTCAAATAGGTGGCATGAAAAGCTAAATACACACTCTTGAGGAGCTAATTACCAAGTTTGACACTGAACTAAAGAATTTTTATGAGTGGGCTGCACAAATAAAGAAAGAATAAGAGAATGAAGGGGAGATGCTAAGTTGAAGAATCTAAGAAGAGATATAAAAGGTGAAAACGTAAGAACACAGAACAGTCAAAATCGGAAGAAATGATAAACTAGAATTTCCTAGAACTTACCAATGAAATCAGATATTTAAAGATTCTAGGTATAGAATTATGACAAGAGGCACACTTAAATATAAATATGAAGGGACAAAACAATAGCAGTCAAATACTAACCAAAAGAAAGTTAATGTGATAATACTAATATCAGACAAAAAAGTAGCATGTAAAATAAAAAACCATTAAAAACAATAAGAAGGGTTTTTATATTGATCAAAGGAACAATTTAAAAGATTATAAGATAATTAGACTATCATTATCAATATGACTTTAAAACTTATAAGAAAATGGTTGATAATTTTATAAGAAGAAATTAACAAATGCACCCTCATAATGGAAGGTTTTACACACTTTTCTCAGAAACCAAGTAATGCAACTCCTCCTAACACTAGGATATAGAAGAGTCAAACAACAAATGATTTTGTACTCAATAACAAGAGAGTACATGATATTTTTAAATACACTTTGAGCATACAGAAAAATGATCATGTGTTTATTTTAATGGACATCTCAACAAATACAACAACAACTAAAGGGTAAATTCTCTTATCATAATGGAAGACACATAGAAAACAAAAATGTAGTCAATAAACTAAACAAATCACACTTCTAATTTGGTTATTTCAAAGGAAAAAATCACATAGATATCATTTAATATTCATTACAGAAAATAAGACAAAATTACACTAAATATAAAACACCTGTCCATTCCAGCTCAAACAGATCCAAAAGGAAATGCATAGTTTTCCATTTACTATAGGCCATTATCTACCCAAGCCTCAAAGAGCTTATCACAAAGTTGAATAAGGGCTGCTCCATCTGCACTTGTCTAGATGTTAAATCCTCAGTCATGGGCAAGTACCATTTGCACAGACAGTACTTAGCGGACACTGTGCTTCCCAGGAGATGGTCAACTGGATGAGTATGTAGTGTCATGAAGCCTCCCTCAATCAGCCCTTCTGGAGCTCCAGAGAAGAGAAACTCATGACGCATCACCCTGCCTTCGTTTCCTAGGACTGCTGTACCAAATGACCACAGACTCTGTGGCTTTAAACAGAAATTTATTCTCTCATCATTCTGGATGCCAAAAGTATGAAACCAAGGTGTCAGTAGGACTGCTTTCACACTGAAGATTCTAGGGGACCATTCTTCTTTGCCTTTCCTGCTTCTGGCATCTCCAGGGGTCCCACGGTTTGGGGGAGGCTTCACTCTAATGTACCTTCATCTTCACATGGCTTTCTCTCTGTGTCTCTCCTCTGTGCATCTTTTATAAAGACACTTGTCATTTATTTAGTACCCACCAGGATAGTCCAGGAAGATCTCAAGATACTTAATTGCATCTGTAAGATGCTTTTCCCAAATAAGATATTTGTAGGTTCCTGGGGTGGGGCATGAATATGTCATTTTGAAGGGTACCATTCAACCTATTCCATACCCCTATATGACTGTCATCGTCAACATCTTCCTCTTATTCTTTCATTTTTGAGGTCCAACCACACTAATATTTCATGAATTTAAACAAAATCACTGAACAAATTCCAAAATACAAAATTGAATTGAGAAAATTTGTCACTTCTCACATCCAGCCAGATGCCCTGTTAGAGTGCAAGCCTGGTTCACAGTCACACTAGGCACAGGCCTGTTGTTATTGTACAATCTCTGGACCATCTGATTCAGAAACCTTCTCTCTCTCACTCTTCCTAATTTCCTGCAAAAGAACTGAAGTGGTGAGTTTAGCCGATGAACTGTGAACCAATGGAGAGGTGCCATTTAGTTGAGTCATTAGAAGGTGCTGCATCAGCTTTTGTCACCATACTACCCAAGTAGAATTTTCAGGGAGGGCTTTCAAATTAATTTCAACCCAATTCCCATTTTCCAAAGAAAAATATTTCTAGTCTCTCAGCAGTACCTATCACGTATGCAAAAATCAAAGATAATTAGTTAAGAATGTTATTCAGTTCCTATAAGATGCCCTTGAAAAAACAGTATTTATATCTTTGTTTTGGGATAGTCATTTACGTTCTGGTTTCTTTCCTTTTGTCAGCCATTTCCCCCTTTCTTTGTTTGTCACATTTTAGCCATTCTCTCCCATGGTAAGACTTAAGTTGTGTGCAATAAAGGTGATCGGGCCAACCCTTAGGGTGGCCACTGTCAGGCAACCAACTTGACACTAACTATAAGATTTAAAGGTATACAAAATAATGTCTTGGGTTGAAATATCTCCTTCAACCAGGATCTCGAAATGTAACCTAGACTTCAGTACCACAGGGTTTGATAACACAAAAGAAACATTCAGAGAAATAGGAAAGTCAGATGGTTGTTATAGCATCAAACCTACCCCCAAGAAATGGTGCAAAGAAAGCCCCTCCAACTTTTCTTTTCATAATAACAGTCACCAAATTGGGCAAGGCAAACCCTCAATCCTTTTTCTTCCTTATTTTTGGCATTTGTTTTAATTTCATATTTAAAGTTTCTATTAAAACACCACTTATAGGATGATCAACAACATGATATATATACTAGCCATGTTGTCTTCTCCTAGCTCATCACTGTATAAAAATCACTCTGAGGTGGGTATCTTGATGCAAGTAAATAGAGGTGGGTGTTCCAAAATGAAATACTAGCCCTGGCCGGTGTGGCTCAGTGGACTGAGTGCCAGCCTGTGAACCAAGGGGTTGCCAGTTTGACTCCCAGTCAGGGCACATGCCTGGGCTGCAGGCCAGGTCCTTGGTGGGGTCACATGAGAGGCAACCACACATTCATGTTTCTCTCCCTTTCATTCTCCCTCCCTTCTCCTCTCTCTGAAAATAAATAAATAAAATCTTTAAAAGAATGAAATGCCACATGTTGTTCCAATCCCTTCCTTTAATAATATTTAATCTCTATCAATTATCTATTTTGCTACTTTTCTGGTCACTTAAAATTTGGACCTTTTCTTATTGTAGCAATAGAGATATAACATTAAAATTATGTTGAATAAAAATTTATTTATTCTGGAAATGTGTTTATTGCCTTTTTTCATTTCTGTAGACGTAAAACAATTTCACAGGGACATTCCCAAGAAGAGAGCATATCAAGGTCCCCCTTGCCTCTGAAAAAGCATAAGATTAAATGGTGGGTAGTAGATAAAATAAAGTGATTCCTTTTATTCTACATCTATTTGTGTGTACATATTATATTTATCTAGGGTGCCTTTGTACGAGTATGATCAAAACATGTGCTCTGTGAGGATCGATACTTTAGAACATTTCTATGGGAAGATTTCAAAAAGGACAAGAGTTCTACACCGTTTCCCAAGGAAACTTACCACAAGAGACAGGGAAGTCTACTTGGGGTCCTCCTGATGTAGTTCTAGGGTATGAGCTCTAACGGAAGAGAGCTCCTTTGTATAAAAACATGAGTCATTTTGGAACATCTCCCAGCAAAGACATTCTGCATGAGCCTTGCTGTAAATGTGTGTAAGTGTGATGTGGATGGCAGGGGAGCGCAGGCCCACCTCCTGTGACCTGAGCACGTGTCACACTGGGAAGAGAGGTGATCTTCCCCAGTGAAACAAGAGAAACAAAACTCACACCATTTTCTGGACAGGCATTCTTCTAACACAAAACATCTATTTTTCATCTATTTGTGTGCACATATATGTGTGTCTATATGTACTGTGAAGCAAAAGATTGTATATCTCATACTTTGTGTGTTATAATCAATAAAAAAGCAAAAGAAAAGACTTGACTGCACAGCATGCATGTTGGAAAGTTGTTCAAAAACTTACATATGTGGAATGAAACTAAATTATGGAGGACCTTAAAAAGAGAATGAGGAAGGTTCAGATTGATGAAGTATACAACTAAAGGCAGCAGAGATTGTTGAAGTGTATAAAATAAAGTTAAAGCATTTTTGGAGAAGATGAAATTGCTAGTGATATTAAGATTCTTTAGATGGAGGCTTCCTGCCCAGATGAAGGCGTAGGTAGACACACTGCACCTCCTTGCACAACTAAAAGAAGGACAACAACAATGAAAAAAAAAAAAAAACAGAACTGACAGAAAATTGAACTGTATGGAAGTCCGACAACCAAGGAGATAAAGAAGACACATTCATCCAGACTGGTAGGAGGGGCAGAGACAGCAGCTGGGCGGAGAGGACTCAGGGCAAGGTGGTGGCTGGCAGACCCACCGAGGTGGTGGATTGTGGAGTAGGGCAGGCCAGGCTGCAGCTGTCAGACCCCACAAGGTGGTGGATGGCAGACCTCGCAGCCCCACATTCACCCATAGATAAACCGGGAGGAATGGCAGGGGAGTGAAGCAGACCACGCAACCCAGGGCTCCAGCTTGGGGAAATGAAGCCTCAAACCTCTGATTGAAAACACCCATGGGGGTTGAGGCAGCAGGAGAAACTCCCAGCCTCACAGGAGAGTTCCTTGGAGAGACCCACATGGGCCTAGAGCGTGCACAAGCCCACCCACTGGGAATCAGCACCAGAGGGGCCTAGTTAGTGGAGTGAAAGACTGAAATCCGGTGGAGAGGGGAACGGACACCATTGCTCCCTCTTGGCCCCTCCCCCACATACAGCATCACAGCCCAGCAATCAGGGTTACCCCGCCCCGGTGAACACCTAAGGCTCCACCCCTTTACATAACAGAGGCACCAAGACCAAAAAAAAAAAAAAAAAAAAAAAAAGGATCAAATGAAAGAACAGGTCAAAGTTCCAGAAAAAATACAACTAAGCAACAAAAAGATAACCAACCTATCAGATGCACAGTTCAAAACAATGGTAATCAGGAAGCTCACAGAATTGATTGAATTTGGTTGCAAATTAGATGAAAAAATGAAGGCTATGCTAAGAGAAACAAAGGAAAATGTACAGGGAACCAATAGTGATGAGAAGGAAACTGGGACTCAAATCAATGATGTGGACCAGAAGGAAGAAAGAAACATCCAACCAGAAAAGAATGAAGCAACAAGAATTCAAAAAAATGAGGAGATGCTTAGGAACCTCCAGGGCATCTTTAAATGTTCCAACATCCGAATTACAGGGGTGCCAGAAGGAGAAGAAGAAAAACAAAAAATTGAAAACTTATTTTAAGAAGTAATGAAGGAGAACTTCCCTCATTTGGCAAAGGAAATAGATTTCCAGGAAGTTCAGGAAGCTCAGAGAGTCCCACAGAGGCTGGACCCAAGGAGGAACACACCAAGGCACATCATCATTACATTACCCAAGATGAAACAGAAGGAGAGAATCTTAGAAGCAGCAAGAGAAAAGGACACAGTAACTCACAAAGGAGTTCCCATAAGACTGTCAGATGATTTCTCAAAAGAAACCTTACAGTTACGTAAGAATGTGCTGGAAAGAAGTATTTGAAGTCATGAAAGGCAAGGACCTACATCTTAGATTACTCTATCCAGCAAAGCTATCATTTAGAATGGAAGGGAAGATAAAGTGCTTCTCAGAGAAGGTCAGGTTAAAGGAGTTCATCATCACCAAGCCCTTATTATATGAAATGTTAAAGGGATTTATCTAAGAAAAAGAAGATAAAAAACATGAATACTAAAAATGACAGCAAACTCACAGTTATTAACAACAACTAAAACAAAAACAAAAACAAACTGAGCAAACAACTAGAACAGAAACAGAACCACAGAAGTAGAGATCACATGGAGGGTTATCAACAGGGGAGTGGGAGGGGGAGAGAGTGGGGAAAGGTACAGAGAATAAGAATCATAAATGGTAAGTAGAAAATAGACAGGGGGATGGTGAGAATAATATAGGAAATGTAGAAGCCAAAGAACTTATATGTAGGACCCATGGACATGAACTGTAGGGGGGGAATGTGGGAGGGAGGGGGTTGGCAGGATGGAGCGAAGGGGGGGAAATGGGACAATTGTAGTAGCATAATCAATAAATACATTTGAAAAAAAGAAAAAAGATTCTTTAGAAGAAGGATAAATTACTTAATTTTTGTACACATTAATGTTCTCATCTATAAAAATAGTTAATAAGACTTCCTCTTTCATAAAGTTTTGGAGAAGAATAAATAAATTAATATATTTAGAGCACATATATCTAAAGTGCTCAAATGATATTATCATCATCAGTTGCAAACACCAGCTCTACTATCCTCACCATCATCATCATTTTCTTCTCTTTCCACAAAAGCACATGCCAAAAGAAAAGATGCCTAACAACGAAGGACATAATCCAAGTTTATGCTTCTTAAAAAGTTTCACAGGTAATCATGTCAATTACCATAGCCAGTCATGAACAGGAGGGAGGAGTTGAATAGGACAACATATAATTTTGTTCGAAGCAGATGATTTTTCACATAGAACCATGTGCAAATATAAGCATTGAAATACAATCTGAGGTTAAATTATTGTTGATTATTATTATCAGGTATGTTATCCATACCTCTTTACTCTGAGTGCATTCAGTTGTAGAAATTTTATTTTTCTTCTAAAATGTCGTTATCTTTGAAAATATGATCTATTTAAGTGTCTGTTTTTTACTACAACCTTTAATACCTATTTCCTCTTATGTGCTGTGAACTCACATTACAAACTTTATCCCTTAACTGAGAATACAAAAAAAATACTTGAGAATTAGTTTTAAAAGAAAATAGGAATCAATGTGGAATTTTAGTTGTGTAAAATCAAAATAATATTCAGGTGCTCTGAGAGAACATTTCATGAGTGTATATGTATGTGTGTGTGTGTCCACCATGTCACTCTTGATTTTTAAAATTATAATGCAGTTGTTAACTTGGCATAAAATAGTTCAAATGGTAAATAAAATTAAGAAAAATTGTATTAAATATTACTTACTTGTTTTTATAGCAGCACTTTTGGAGATTTTTTCCTGTCTCCTAAGTATCCATTTATCTGCAGAAATAAAATGACTCTCCCTCAATGGTATTAAATTCTTTAAATAAAATAAATTAATAATTTTGCTTTTGTAACTACTTAGTGTAAATTAATAGAAATTCAAATACATTGTTACATTTCTATACTCTTTTTTATTATTAACTGCTCAGCATAAATATAACAGAATAATGTATTATCAGGGGCACAGAAATTAGCTTCATATTCTAATACCATTCTTCAGTCAAGCTCGACAGACCTTATTACCTAGATTTTTGTCTGTGTACCCTCAGGCATAATATGAACCACATGAGCAGATGATTGAATGGGAAAAAACATATCTCCATTATGAAAAAAACTGAGATTTTGAATTCGACTCCCTGTGCATTAGTGACATAAAGCGCTGACAAGCAGGACGGTGAGCAATGTAATGTCAAGGCCCCTGGTGAAATGAAGTTTCATAACCTCACTGGGGTTGACAGATGGACAATAATGACATCTTCAAGTGTAGAAATACACTCTATTAGGCACATCATAGAATTTTTCTGCACAAGGTAGTTGTTACAGCGTGGTTATTTAGAAAGATGGCTCTATAACAGCAATTTTCAACTCCTTTTCACCTTACAGCACACATAAATTAAGTACTAAAATTCAGCAGTTACAGTAAAATGTATTTTCTGCTAATCTGAGAGAATGGGTTTAATTTTGATTTATTCACACCAGACAGCTATTGTTGTATTGGCTGTTGTCATTTTTTAATTTGAAAATCTAAGGGAAAGAGGTCAGTGTCCCTGACTAAACAATGAGGTACTGCATGTGTTCAAAATTCTTGAGGCACACCAGGGTGCCACAGCACACGGGTTGAAAATCACTGCTCTGGAAAATAAAAAAGCAGTCATGTGCTTATGAATGTTAACCAGGTTAGTATTCTGTTGTTCTTTACCATGCCCCAAAATATCACTTTGTTGTAGTGTAGTAGTTTAAAGTAGAATTCTCTTAGTGAAAAGATGGTGGAGAATTCTCTGAAACATCAAATGCTCAAATATTTGACATTAACAGCATTATAAATCTGACATGAACAATTTATCAATTTACAGAGAAACTGAAAAAATGCATTACCGAAGGTGTTATCTGAATAGTAAATAATTCTTTAGGTCTTGGCAAATGCAATCTACCATATCCTTTATAGATAAAATCACAAATGCATCTATTATCTTTCAACTAGTCAATTACAAAGGAACTGTGTCACTAATTTATGTCTTAATCTCAGAAAACCCGGTGTCAGTAACATAAAGAATAAAGTTGGACAATTTCTGTAGCTACATGTTCACATTTATACATTTAAAATTTAAGAATAAACCAGGAAATCTTGTTCTTTTTGAAAAAGGAAGTCTTGCTGCTATCAAGACTCACTTAAGGGTATGCAGAATCATTTCTCAAAAGCATAGAGTGCCTGTGTTTGAATGTTACTTAACTATTCAGAATTTCCTGTGATTTCCAGCAACCACATATGTTATGAAAAATCATTTGATAGTAAAATTTTATTAAAGTTCTAAATTTTAAAAGTTAAGTGGTTATTTTACTCTCAATTTTTCAGCAGATAATTTTTGCAAATTAGCATCTATTATAGAAACTAAATAATAACATTTTCTAGCATACAAGCAATCATTTTTAAATTATTTATTTAAATTTAAAATTGAAATAATATTGTTTTTAAGTATATTCTTAAAGTGAGATTGTTGAACCACTTCACTTAATTTATTCTTAAGATAAAGGCAGAATAAAGGTCATTCAGGAACTTGAATTTCTTTTTCTTCCCATCTCTTTTTTTCTTTGTGCCTGCCTGCCTTTCTTCATCCATTTCTTCCTCCTTCCATCTCTACCTCCTTCCTTCTCTCTCTCCCTTCCTCTTTTCCTTCCTTCACTTCTTTTACCTTTCATTCCCCCTTTCTACTATGGGTACAAAGCTCATTAGGTAATTCCTTAATGACCTCACTACATTTGAAATTAAGAGGGGATAAATCTATTAATGGTAACCTGATTTTTACTTACCTTTTTCTATTTTGCATTTGTGAAAGGCAGCTTTATATTGGAACTTCATATTAAAATTTGGGATTGTCTGCAATTTAAATTTATATTATATATTGATCAGATGATTCTATACAATTGTGGTATCTATTTTTCTATATTACTGAACATGCCAAAAATACATTTTTCAGTATGAATTATATTCTCAAGAGAAATTCAGGATGGGAATTGCCTGAGTATTGCAGGCAAACATTCATTTGAGGGGGAAAATGAGCAAAAAAGTTATATTTCTTAAATAAATTAATTGATTTAAGATATGAAAAGAAAAAGCGAAAATGTAGTTTACTCCCCACTATTTAACTCTTTCTTGAAGAGCAGAATTAGAGGACAAGTGACTGAATTTTTGACTTTGAGGTACATAGCCACTTTCTCCTTGCTCAGGAAACCATATATTTGACATTTATCACTGGCATTTCAAACTCTATTTCCTTAGCAGGATCCCTGAACTAACTTTTTAGCAATAGTTGTAGAAGTACTTCTATGGAAAGAGCAATTTGGATCCAGGGTTAATTTTTGATGTGACACGAAAATCACAACATACCTTGGGAAAATCCATCTCCTAAAATCTCCTGGTATTGACCACACATCTGCTGATGTCCCTTACACTCTCAGCTGCTTTTATATGCTGACTATGTAATACCTTCACACACACCAAGCAACTCAGAGCAGGTATAGGTTGAAATTAAAGGGAATTGCATGGTACTTGCAAAAATTCTTTCCCTTATGAAAAGCTGTTTGCAAAATGCAATGGTCTAGGACTACTCTATATGTGTCTGTATATATATATGTACATAATATTTAAATATTTTTGTTCAAGCACTTAATTCACTGGGAGAATAATTGTTTATAATCTTGAGAAACACTTTTTCTACATGTAAACAAGGTATATGAAAGTGAAAGATATAGATACAATTCCATATTTATCAAAATAAACCTTCATATCAGTCTAAACTCTAATATTCATTTAAAGAAAGCAAATTCAAAGTTGCTCTGTAGGATAAATGGAAAATAACAGCTCAGATAATTTAAGAAGTCCAGGGGTAGATAGATATCTGGCTTTAAGCTTAGCTGGCTCAAGGTATTTATTTGTTATCTCTCTCCCATTCGCTCTCTTTTGGGAATTTTTCCCAGGATTCACAGTTTTATTTATTCATGTGTTAGAGTAGATTGTAATTGCTTACTATAACAGATGCTAAGACTTTCATCATTTCTCATGTGAAATATTCCTCTACTTCGAAAGCTGATAGTACACAAAGTTTACTCAGGCGATTCACTCTTGCATTACTGTGTTCTTTATCCAGTTTTGGTGCACCATCCATTTTTATCACCATCTTAGTATTATCCATTTCCTGTAGGTTTTAAAACTTATTTGCATAAAACTGTATAAAGTAAACTTTTGTGATTTTTAGTTGCTGTATTTTAAACATCATCTCCTTTAATTTCTTATTTTTGTATTGTTCTCCTATTTTAATGATTAGCTTAACTAGTAATTTCTCTTATTTTGCTTTTTTCCAAGAGCCAGCTACTTAATTTACTTATTAGTGTGTTGTTTCTATACTTTCGATTTCCTAGATTTCAGATTTTAAGCCCTTATTTTCTTTACTTTGTTTAACTTTTTAAATTGTGTTTAACCTGTTTGCTTTCAGTGTCTCATTTCATTACTATAATTACTTAAAACAGCACATTTCCAATGAGCATTATTTTAGTTGTCCTGTCAATTTTTTATATGAATAAAGAGTTCATGATCATTATTTACTAGAAAGTTTGTATGTTTTGTTTGTATTTATCCTTAATCCAGAAAGTATTTAATAGACATTAGGTTTGTTTTTAATTACCAGATGAAAGTATCTTTATATCTTATTTTGTTCTTAATTTCTAGTTTTTGTTGCATGGCCACCAGAATGCTGTTTGCATGATTTTTATATCCCTGGCCTTTTGGAAGTTTTCTTTGTGCAGTGACATAGACATAGGTACATGAAAGTTAAATAGATTGATTTCCACGAGTATTCCATACGCACTTTAAGAAAGATGTGTCCATTTATACATATGCAAATGTATACATACTCAGGCATATAAATCTGTGTGTATATATGAACACTTGAAATGATACATATATACATACATGAGAACTTGAAAGAATATTCATAAATATGTGTTCCTCAATAGCACATATATATTTATATATGAACACGTATATTTATAGATATACTATATATTTGTACATATACATTTACATATATATCTATATACATTCATATGTAAAATCTTTCTTACTGATTATGCTGTTCAACTCTTCAATATGCTTAAATTCTTTAATAGACTTGTTAATCTTAGATTACTAAAATAAATAAATCAAGGTCCTAGTTTATTTAGTTTGTTTCTATTTTTTCTTGCACCTCCTTTGGCTACCATATTATTGAGGTGGACACACCGTTACTTGATGCACAGATTCATATATTTTATATTGGCATTGTGAAATGTAGTCCTTTTCACATTGTAATGAATCCTTTATCTTTTTAAGGCTTTTTGTGCTGAATTTTGCCATGTCAGACATCAAGATCACATGCTCTGGCTTTATTTTATTTCTTTGTTAGGTGGCCCCGGCTCATTTCCTCATTGTTAGGCTTTGAAATCACTCTTAGTTATATATACTGATTGTATAAGGCATGAGGCTGGGTTTTGCTTTTTGTACCAATCTGAAATCCTCCTTTTCTTAGCTGTGCTATACCAATTATATTTATTTATATAATGCATACAGGCTTGACCTCAATTTTTTTATCATGTAGTATTTACTGTGGGTCTTTCATAATGTGGGCCGCTTCCCCTGTTCTGCCTTTGGGGGCAGGGGGAATGTGTTTTGCTTTGTTCGAACTTCTGGTGTTTAGGAAGCTTAAAATTTTTATTCTAGTGGTTATTTTTATGTTAATGTCTTTACCTAATGCTTATAAACATTACAGCTTCCTTACAGCTTCTTACAGCTTTTCCTTACAGCTTCTATTTGTTTTCTAAGCTTTAAAGTATTTCAGTTATTTCTTTTATCTCAGGCACAATCAAGTATAGCTAACTCTGCTCTCCCCTTCTTTTCTCTCTTCTTCCATTTTCTTTTGCTACAAACTTTCTAATGTGTTGGACTATGCAACAAGCAGCACATTGATCTCCCATCGTTCAACCCCTGTTTATTTTAGTCTTAGATCCTCAGTTGTACATTATTTAGTGCTTTCCACCAGCTTTTTTGCTAAAGTTGCCTCCACCATATCTTGGATGGATGAAGGTCATCTTCTACTGAACTGCTAGCTCTGCATATTTTGGCACGTTGCTTAGATTTTGTATGTGTGTGGATGGGGCAGAGAAGAGGGTAGGCTGTTTTATTTTACTTTTATTTTTTTAATTCCCACTAGCCACTGATCGGTTTCGCTGGTTCTCAGATTCGCCGCTGACTTGCCACTCACCTCACGCTGCAGTATTTCCTGCCAGGGTAAATCCAAGTGAGTATTGTTTGTGTTCTACCATCACTCAGGTTCTGCTGCAAGCTGCTGTACTCTGGGCAAACCCTCAGGATGGAGATTAAATGATCGTTTTTTATTCTCTTAAATTGCAGGCTGCTGTAAACTTAAAAATTTCCTACTTCAATATGAAAGTAATCTGTTACTAAGGCTTTCTTTTAACATAAAGAGTTTGACAAAATTTTTAATTAATAAAACAGAAAATAAGTAGAAAACACTAAAACACAATCATTTAAATGTAAATGGCATAAATATGGTTATTTGGCAATTTAAATGTTGATACTTTCAACAATAATTCATATCCAAAGCATTCTCAGTGTTTCTGGCACATCTGTTTACCTATGAGGGAAGAAAAATCTACATTTTCTTTTGTTTAAATGTATAGTACACTGATTTAAAATGTGTTTCACAAATCTGATAAACAAAATAAACTAACACTCAAAATAGAAACAGACTCATAGATACGGAGAACAGACTGATAGCTGTCAGACAAGAGGAATAGGGGGCCTAGGTGAAAATGATGAAGGGATTAGACAAAGAAAAAACTGGTAGACAACAGTGTGGTGGTGATCAGAGGGAAACGGGGGTGGGGCAAGTCGGAGAGGGCTTAGGGGACATAAATGGTGATAGAAGGAGACTTGGCTTGGTGTGGTCAACACACAATGCAACATACAGATGATGTGTTAGAGCATTGTACACCTGAAACCCATGTAATTCTGTTAACCAATGTAACCCCAATAAACTCAATACAAATAAGAAGTAAACAAAGAGCCAAACAAATGAGTAAATAAATTTAAAAAATGTGTGTCACAAAGACAACACTGTAACATCCCAATTTATATTTCCAGATGGTTTACCCTCAAGTGTTTCTCAAATAAATATGAAGGGAGAGAATTCAAAACTTAACAAAAATAATCTCAGTGCTCTTTCATTTAGGCATGAGTTAAAATGATTCCCAGGTTCTTAAGTTTTCAAGTTATAGTTTAATTTTCTATGACAATCACTATTTCTATCAGGTACTTATAAATTCTCATATCTACTAGGAAACCTCCAGGTTAAAAAGGAAACAGCAAAATTCCTGAAATCAATGACATTGGATGAAATGAATTGTCATTTTTTTGACATAAAAAACTCATTTTTTGTCAATGTAGGCAAATAGAAACCATCGCTTGCCCTTTACAGTTCACACTTCATTTTCTCACTTGGGTATTAAGAAGATGTATGTGTGAATAAAGTGTGTTTTGCTTTTGTTTGGAAGCATGGAGTGAGGAAAAAAGAATCTTCTATGAGTTGGTGATGGACATCATATTGCCTAAGATTAGTGTGGAGTTGGAAAAGGTAAACAAACACAAGTGTGCATTATGCAGTTAAGTACTGTCTGGAGACTATATATATATATATATATATATATATATATATATATATATATAGAGAGAGAGAGAGAGAGAGAGAGAGATATCATATATATATGTGTGTGTATGTATGTTTATATATATATACATATATATATCTCAACATGGAATCATTAGAAGAAAATGTTTTTAGGAGAAAGTCTTTATATTTTCTTTAAAAACTAGTATTATAAGCCACATTAATTATAGTAAATTTTACTTTAATATACTTCTTCTTAAAACTGTAGTTATTGTTTAGAAAAGACTAGTATTTTTATAACTAGCACAAATAGCAGAAAAAATTATACCAAAGGACCGCAAAATAAGATTACTTCAGCTATAGCAAGTGACAATGACTGTTACTTAAAACATGTTACTTTCACTTTATATGCAGGAATGATTTTCCAGGGTCAGAAAACTATACAAGCAAACTATTTGCAAAGGCCTTTTCAATGTCATTTTCTATCTTGCTCTTCTTCTTTAAACCTAATAAATAAAACAAACAATATAAAAATGGTTAAAATGGCTAAATATATATATGTCTAATTTTTATTTTTACATTGTAAAAGTAATTATAAGGAGATTGAATGCTGATAGCCAAATTAGTGACCCAGGATAGAACAAGTGATGTTATTTATGGGATATGTTAATAACAAAAACAAAAAATATTAAGTTTTAATAGAACATAAAAAGCATTTACTGGAGCAAATGAGAAATTGCAATTGGGGCACAGATTCAGGAAGCAAGCTAAACTGCTCTCCAAAGGGAACAAAGGCAAAGAATATAAACAGCACAACCAGAGGAGCTGTTCTCATTGAGCTCTTCCATCTACTTATTTATTTATTTTCAAAATCAAAAGGAACAAATATTAATATACACATTTAAAAATATATAATAAATGTAGTACATTTATATGGAAGATACCAAATTATATTTGACATTATTCTCCAATACAAAGAGATATAATTAAAGCCAGGTCACATACTTAAATAGAATACTAAAAAGAATTAATAAAAGAAACTCAAGAATTAAAAAAAACAGAAAAGAGAAAACAGAAGAATAAAAGCAAGGAGAACAAATACAAAATTAATTAAAACTATAGACATTAACCAAAATAAAAATGCCGTGAGCAAGGGAGTATCCCCAAGAGGAGTAGCTCACATATTTGTGTCTTTCCACAATGCCAGGTTTATGAGGGGAGACCCCCCAACAAGCCAACAGAATCACATGCAGGTTACACACAGAGAGGGGGAGCTGATAGGATAGGAGCAAGCAGAGCAAGTGTCCAGTGTGAAGAATGTCAGGTAGGTCAACTAGGACTGGTTAGGTCCATTATGTAAATAGAGGATGTTAAGTATCAAAATGGATTGTTTCCTTTCCAATTGAATGATGCAGATGGAGTCCTCACTACGATGAACAGGAAATAAAGTCCATATACATCCATGTAGCAATTAGTGATCCAGGGAAGGGGCACATAGGCCTTCTAAGGTAGGATAAATTATTTTTAGGAAAGATGAATATATCCTAAGAAGAATACATGAGAGGTATGACAGTTTGTGACAAAGTTTGCCTGAGTGTGGTGTTGACTTCTATTCTCTTCTCTTGTGATGAGTCTGTCTTCTTGGTTGATAAAACACCCGGGGAAGAGATTTATGATGACTGAGTTCCTTTTGGAGGGCCTTAGAGCAATAAGGAGAGTTCGGAAAAGGCCTTTCTGCATTTATTCTTTTTAAGATTTTATTTATTTATTTTTAGAGAAAGGGGAAGGGAAAGAGAAAATGAGGGAGAGAAACATCAATGTGCGGTTGCCTCTCGAGTGTACCCAACTGGAGACCTGGCCTGCAACCCAGGCATGTGCCCTGACTGGAAATTGAACTGGTGACCTTTTGGTTCATGGGCCAGCACTCAATCCACTGAGCCACACAAGCCAGGGTTGAATTTATTTTTTATCAAGAGACTAGAGCTCATATTAATCAATATGTTGAAGTGGCATATTTTAGGTTAGCATGTTTTTCTACCCTTTACGTTCTGAAAACACATTCCATGTAGGAACATGATTCATAAAGCAGAACACTTGACTCAGCCCAGATCAACCCTTGCCATGAAGCATGACCAAAGGCCAGACACCAACACCTCTTATGTCTCAGGATCATCATCTGTCTCTATGGTTATTAGTCCCCTGCATATTTTGCATGCCATGGTACAATTCATGGTAGAATGACAGTTCTCAAAGCCAAACACAAATGCTCAACCACATTTTTGGAATCCTTGGTTTTTTTTGCAGTAGCAGCTAATGGATAACACTATCCAGCCCCAGGACCTCTGTCTATACTTTGTTCGCTCACTTTATATATACAAAAAGATGCTTAGAGTAATGTTTAGATAAAGGGAAAGACACTTATCTTCATGGTGGGATTATAGATTTTTTAAAAAAATTTTCCCTCATATTTTTCTTTATTGTTACATAGTTTTATATGAAACAAATTATTTTTACACATACATATTTTTCTTAGGCAAAACTTAAGCACAATTAAAACACAAGTACAGAAGGACTTCTGGCCAAGATGGAGGCATAGGTAGACACACTGTGCGTCCTTGCACAACCAAAAGAAGGACAACATCAATTTAAAAACAAAAAAAACAACCAGAACTGACAGAAAATCGAACTGTATGGAAGTCTGACAACCAAGGAGATAAAGAAGAAACATTCATCCAGACCAGTAGGAGGGGTGGAGATGGGTGGCTGGGGCAGAGAGGACTTGAAGCAAGTTGGCGGCTGGCGGACCCCGGACAGACCTCACAACCCAGGGCTCCAGCGCAGGGAAATAAAGCCTCAAACTTCTGATTGAAAACACCTGTGGGGGTTGAGGCGGCAGCGGGAGACACTACCAGCCTCACAAGAGAGGTTGTTGGAGAGACCCACAGGGTCCTAGAACATATACAAACCCACCCCCTCGGGAGGCAGCACCAGAAGTGCCCACTTTGCTTGTGGGTAGTAGAGGGAGTGACCGAAAACAGACAGAGATCAGAGCAAGCGTCATTGCTCCCTATCGGCCCCTCCCCCAGGTACAGTGTCACAGCTCAGGGACCAGCGTTACCCCACCCTGGTGAATATCTAAGGCTCCGCCCCTTTATGTAACAGGTATGCCAAGACAAAAAAAATGGCCCAAATGAAAGAACAGATCAAAGTTCCAGAAAAAATACAACTAAGCAACAAAAAGATAGCCAACCTATCAGATGCACAGTTCAAAACACTGGTAATCAGGATGCTCACAGAGTTGGTTGAATTTGGTTGCAAATTAGATGAAAAAATGAAGGCTATGCTAAATGAAACAAAGGAAAAAGTACAGGGAAATAATAGTGATGGGAGGGAAACTGGGACTCGAATCAACAGTATGGACCAGAAGTAAGAAAGAAACATCTGACCAGGAAAGAATGAAGAAACAAGAATGCAAACAAATGAGGAGAGGCTTAGGAACATCCAGGACATTGTTAAATGTTCCAACATCTGAATTATAGGGGTATCAGAAGGAGAAGAGGAAGAGCAAACAATTGGAAACTTATTTGAACAAATCATGAAGGAGAATTTCCCTCATCTGGCAAAGGAAATAGACTTCCAGGAAGTCCAGGAAGCTCAGAGAGTCTCACAGAAGCTGGACCCAAGGAGGAACACACCAAGGCACATCATAATTACATTACCCAAGATTAAGTAGAATGAGAGAATCTTAGAAGCAGCAAGAGAAAAGGACACAGTTACCTACAAAGAAGTTCCCATAAGACTGTCAGCTGATTTCTCAAAAGAGACCTTACAGGCAAGAAGGGGCTGGAAAGAAGTATTCCAAGTCATGAAAGGCAAGGACCTACTTCCAAGATTGCTCTATCCAGCAAAGCTATCATTTAGAATGGAAGGGCAGATAAAGTGCTTCTCAGATAAGGTCAAGTTAAAGGAGTTCATCATCACCAAGCCCTTATTATATGAAATGTTAAAGGGATTTATCTAAGAAAAAGAAGATAAAAAATATGAACAGTGAAAATGATAGGAAACTCACAATTATTAACAACCACGCCTAAAACAAAAACAAAAGCAAACAACTAGAACAGGAACAGAACCACAGAAATGGAGATCACATGGAGGATTATCAACAGGGGAGTGGGAGGGGGGTGAGAGGGGGGAAAGGTACAGAGAATTTGTAATATAAATGGTAAGTAGAAAGTAGACAGGAGGAGGGTAAGAATAGTGTAGGAAATGTAGAAGCCAAAGAACTTATAAGTATGACCCATTGACATGAACTATAGGGGGGAATGTGGGTGGGAGGGGGTGAGCAAGGTGGATGGGAGTGAAGGGGGAAATGGGGCAACTGTAATAGCATAATCAATAAAATATATATTAAAAAATTAAAAACACAAATAGAAAATTTCCCACATATTTTTGTACTTATGACAAATTTTATTCACTCTAAAATATTCCTATGTATCACAAAATTAAATGTCCTGATAGACAATTCACATAAAGAATAAAGGTTATAAAACGCTTGCCTTTCTAGTAATTGAGAAAAAAGAATATCTAAAAAATTAGGTTTATCATTGGAAACTTGAAAAGCAAAGTCAAAAAGACAATCCTCAGGCACTGGGGAGGGGGGGTAGCAGGGCAGGTGAACTGCAAATTAGCAACAATTGGAGTAGCAGCTGGCTGCTCAACATAAACAATGAAGCCATCCATTAACAAGCTGATTCTAAAATTCCTATGGAAATGCAAGGAAGCAACAATTACCAAGGCAATTTTAAAGAAAGAAAATGAACAAAACTTAAAAGATTTATGCTCCCAGGCCTTAAGACTACTTTCAAAGATATAGTAATATACAGCCTTAGAACAAGAAGGAAAAAGCATGGACTGTGAAAGGGAACAGCAAAAGGTCTGTGTGTATAATCTCCTGAGTTTCTCTGTTGTGTCATGATTTTTGTTTTTTTACTAAGTGCATCTGTAATGTAGTAGGAAGGATGGAACTTTCTATAAATGGGGCTGGAACAACTTTAAAATTTTAGTAACCATAATGTCCTCCTATGTGTCAAAAGAGCTTAATCTACCCCACACAGCGCACAAAAATAAGTTCCACAGGGACTAAATCTAATGCGAACAGTACAACAATACCGATTTTAGACAAAAACAAAGAATATCTTTGGGTACCTCATGTAAGATTCTGTAAGAAGAACAACATAGTATTAACAATAAAAAATAAAATAAGACTGATATGGTGGACTTCTCTAAAATTAAGGACTTCTATTCATCAAAGGATATAATTAAGAATTAAAAAACCATGTCATAAAATGGGACAGCTATTTGCAATGGATATTTCTGACACAAAACTGATATCTAGAGTAAATAAAAAATTCTTATAAATCAAATTTAAAAAGTCAGGCAACCCAGTAGAGAAATGGATTCAAACAGATGCTTCATAAAAATTAATATCCAAATGTCCAATAAACATATTGAAAAGAGTACCAAGAATATACACACTATCATGACATGTAACAGCATGAATGAATTTTATAAATATAGTGTTGAGTGAAAGAAACCAGGCCCAAAAATGAACACACTGTATGATTTTATTTTGTATGAGTTTAGGTTCAATAGCAATCAAAACTAATGCAACCAGAAGTCAGAACAACCACTAGTTCAGGGACCACTGGCTAGGAGGAGGCTCAAAGGCACGTCTCGGAGTGCTCTCTGTCTTGACCAGGATGGAGCTTACAAAATGCATTCACGTTGTAAAACTCATGTAGCTATACACGTATTTTGGGGCATATTAAATTTAAAAAAAAGAAAAACATTTAGTAAGAAACAACTTTTCAGCTATCAAGTTATATTTTTAGGGCAAATCTGTAGTTAGCAATGAAGCAGGAATTATTTTATGTCCCTTAATATAATGGAAATTGATGTAGATTTTCTGGAAATACTTCGATGATATACATCTAGCAAAAGTTAAAAAAGTAGATACCTTTTTTACCAGATAACACAATGTCTAGGACTTTCTCCTATGGAAATAATTATAGATCTAAAAATAAATTTATGTCAAAGAATGCTTTATCCAGTGTTATTTCTATATCTAGAAATTTAAAACTAATTATCTAGAGATTAAATAAATATCATAGTATGAATTTTGATAAAATGTTCAAATCCACTTAAATTCATGCATTTAGATGGCATTTTCTGACTACTATACTTTAATATTAAAATATTAAGTTATAAACTGGTTATAAAGAAGTATATAAAGTATTATTTTACATACTGTATTATTTTCTGCATATTACTTTGTGTTCTTAAACATATAATGTTTTTATAGCCAATCAGCATATTTCAAAAGAAGCATTCTAATAACATCAAAACATTTTAAATCAGTCATTTATAAACATATAATTTAAACACAGCATCACTTTTTGAATTACTTTTTTCAACTTCAAATGAGTGTGTGACTTTATCTTTCTAATCCATTTCCATACTGTTATACCATAATTAGCTAAACTTTTCTTTATGTTGTTTGCTATTGAAATTATTTCTAGTTTATTTTGTAATTTCATATAACACTACAAAAAAAACTCCCAGGTACAGTTTTTGCTACTGTTAATCAGTTCCTTAATATAAATTCCCAGAAATGAAAATCCCTGGTCAAAATATATAAATAAAATATTTGGCAAAACTTTATTTACAGAAAAAAATATTTATTTACTACTTAGAAAGTGTTCAGTTGTTTCCTAGGCATACAGGGGATATGAATATCCTCGTGTCCTGATAGTTCAAAGGTGACAGTGGGGAAAAAAAGCAAACATTTAAATGTATGCCGTCAATTACAGCTCATCACCACAGCCACTTTGCCCATTGCTAGATCAAGCCCTAAATAACTAGTGCTCCCCCTCCGTGGATTCCACACACTTATTAGATATTTGTCTCTGGTTGTTGGCTGAGACTTAATTCAGGCCAACACTCCAGGCACTGTGTAAAGAAAGCTATTATCTTTAAATCTTGGTAGGAGGTGTCTGCCTTTGTAGCACGGAATTGCACTGCCTTTATCGTCACCATGTATCAAGTTTGTGTCAAATTTGCTATCTACTATTTTCACTTCCTCATCTATATCATTAATATCTTTCAGCTCCAAACTCCCAGTTTAATTCTTTCCTTCAGATTAGTTTTCCCTAAGTATATTGCCTTGTGCTTTCTAGGCTGTGCCTCACTTGGTTGTGTTATTTTATATCTCACAGTAGCTGAGCTCAGTAAGTGTAACATATTGTTTGAAATCTGCTGCTATACTTTGTTTTAGGATAGTTCCCTGAACTCTAAATACCTGAGCATGAAAATAATTAAGATGAAGTACTGAATACAATTGATTTTCCTGTACAAAGTACTCAATATGCTCTTTAGGTTAAAGGTACTAAAAAGACTTCCTCTGGGTGATATTAAAAGCTATTTTGTTGTTTATGTAAATTCTGTAAATTCGGCAGCTTACACAGTTTATTTTCATTGACAATATCATGAATGTATTCTACTCATGTTATAGAAAATTCTTTCAATTTAGAACTAAGTTTGAATTGTCTTAAAATGAGAGTTTTGATAAACAGAGTTATAAGAAATATTTGAGTTTCTGTAGATGAAATCCGAGTTTTCAGAGTCCAGTCATGTAACTCCACCAATTTGATTGGCTTATAATCTTGGGCCAATTGATCTATATTGCACAAGAATGAGCAAGTATATTTTAAAATCTTCACCAGAGAGAGAGGAAGGTGGCAGGGGGTGGGGGAAGAGAGAGAGAGAGATCAGTGTCAGAGAGACATCCATCGGTTGCCTCCCCTATGTGCCCTGACCAGGAATCCAATCCACAACCAACGTATATCTCCTGGACAGAGATGGAATGCACAGTCTTTGGGGGCATGTGGTGATGCTGCAACCAGTTGAGGCACCCATCCAGGGCAAGCAAGTTAATTTTTGATATTAAAGAGGCAGGTAAATTATGTCTATAAATTATAAAACAGTAACAAGACACTTCATCTCATCTTAAGATAAATACAAACATCATATTTCTTATGCCATAAAATTTTATTCAGTGTTGATAAAGTTTCTATTCCTTATTCCTATATTCTTGTTTTAAGACCAATGCAACTAAAATAAGACATTGCAATAATTGTAATGGACATTGATTAAGTGCGGTCTCATCTCTCTCCTTCCAGAAACGTTCATGTTATCTAACCCAGAATATAGGTCCAATGCTCTCCCACATTTCCCCCACCAAAGAAACCTCTGACAGAAGAAAAAGATAATGCAATTGTTAGGAGAAGAGAATTGTCGTGGAGACCCTGACCCTCTGCTCCACTGACTAATCTACATCTGTGAAATTTAACTTCAGGTTACAAATGAAATTGGAAACTGAGCAACTCCTATAGTCTGCTTTCCTTTTGGTCCTTCTTATATACAGGTTGGAGGTAAAAAAAAATAATTAAAATATTCCTGTCATTGTTATTTCCATAACACTCTAGACCTTGTCAAAAATCAATGTTTCCATAAAAGGGGTTTAATTATGAAATGAGAAGAAATATATAAAATGGTTTCACTCACAGGGTTAATCCTTAATAAAGAAAATTAGGGAAAAAATATCTACATTCACCTTCAGCAGAAAGGATTTTGGAAAGCATTTGAGTTAAAAAGTCAAATTGTTATCAGATCAATGTAACTGGTTTTTCTGTTTGGGTATCTGATGACACAATGAATAATTGGCACATTTACCTGAGAAGTTCTTCTTCTTCTAAGGGAGACAATATGTTCACAGTTATTGCCTCATTTTTCATACATACATAAGAAAACTTGAAATTAAAAATGGACAAAATTAACTTGGAAGACGTCATTTGATCTAAATAAAATGTCATGCTTCACAGAGCGAAATATATCACACTTTCTTCAGCTGTGCATCTTCGATTGTCATTTAAGGGCACGGTTCTAAAACAATTATTAACTAAACTTTTATAGTAATGTTGCTGCTACTTTATCAGATTTTTGTTGTATTAATATTGTTTGTGTAGTGACATCAGTATGCTCTTGCTGGAAATATTGGTCAGCTTCTACTTTACCTCCAACCAATGATTTACAACTGACCCTTCTAGCAAGCTTCTTATATCTGCCCAGCGTGGCGTGGGATCACGGCACTACTGGCTGGTGTGCACTAAGTGGCTGTCAGGGACTGCACTGTCTAATACTTCTCCCATTATCGCCTGAGATCAGAATTGACTCTTGTTAGCCACTTGTGTTCAAGGGCCTTTCATTTTATTAGTGAACCCCGTACAATGTTGTCCTTGAAGGGACAAGTTAGATAAATTGTATCTGGACAGAATTGGAGAGAGACAGGTTAATGCTGGTTGTCTTTCAGATTTAATCATGTGTTCAAATAAGCACTCTGTTCTTTGCACATGTGTTGCACATACTAATAGAAAAGACAATGGCAAAAACCAGAAAATATAAAATATCACAGCAATTTTGATATCCTTCTATTAATCAACTTTTTAAAATGAAAAATCTAAGCAGCCGCTGAAAAGAATGGGAAGCCTTGACGATAGGTATGAATTCATGCTGCCCTTGGAAAACGAGGCCCATGTGCATCCCAGTCAATGGCCATGGAGCTTCTTCAAGTAATTACTGATCTTCCTCTAAGACATTTTATAGTCCCTCCCATCTTGCTTTGCATCCTGCTCTTGCAGTCCCCTGTTGTCACTGGTCCCTGAGGCCTTTTCCCATACTGTATTTGCATGTGCATCCCTGAGGATCATTTAACCTTCCACACTTCTCCATTCTCCAAGACAATCACCCTGTGCTCTCTGAAATTCAGTCGGTCCTTAAACTGTCTCTGTTTATTTCAAATTTTTCTGTGACATAAGCCTGTCTGTCTTTCAGTAAGACTATTATTACTTGTTAACTCTCCTGGAGTAATGGCTTTTTTTACTCTTCACTTCCCATGTAGAGAAAGATTTCAGGTGTTGCACTGGGACAGAGGGGTCCTTTGCTTGTTTCAAACATTTTTTTCCCAGCAACTTTCCTCTAAAACCCCAAAATTTCAAAGTTCTTCACCCCATCAAATTATATCACTTGCGTTTCCTTCTTATGGTCCTGGATATACCTCATTCATATCTGGAGTAGCCCTGAAGAGACTATGTACATTCTTGTAAAAGATAACTTGATCCAGGCACCTCAAACCAGTTTGCTCAAAAATAGAGGGCTAGAAAATTTGGATAAAGAGCTTGTGGCTTTAATATCTTTGAATTTTAATTCATAAGGATAAGAGGATTATGATTTCAGACTTTAATTCCTCTGATGTTAATGTTTTTTGCATTTGTACTCAAAAGGGAATTTAACTTCAAACTTTATTTTCTTCCTGAAACACATTCCAGGACATCACATTTGAATCTGAAGCATTCCACATTGTTGGCATTTTATTATTGGAGAGTCTTTATGCATGTGGAGAACTGTAATGTTGTCATTTAATTTCATTTTAATACCTCTGAGAAGCTCTATTGGGTAACATGACTGGCTACAGTTTGTGATGAAACATATAATAAGGAATGGATTTCAGCTTTGGGTAATTAACACTGTATTTTTGATCCTCATAGGAGCCTCCTAGGGCCAAAATCTACATTGCCTCAATATTAGTGAACAAGAAGTAGTTGGTATGAGGGAGGCACTTCATGAACATGAGAGAAGGACGTCCTCCACACTTTATTGATTTTCTGTGTTTTAGGAGGAGGACACGTGCCTCTCATTTTCTCAGACATAATTGTGAAGTCCAAGTTGATAAAGAATACAAAGCTAGCACTGTTCAAGAATCCTCATTCCTCTCTCCTCATGATTCCTTCTATGGACAGGGATATCTCCATTGTCACAACCTTACTGGCTTCTCCCTACTCAACCACTTCACTAGTGCTCAGTGGGCAATAATGCCAAGGACTGTGCTAAGTGCTTTCCATGAATTAACCCACATGAACCCCATGAGGTATATTGATGGCAACAATATGTTGTGTCAATAACTTGGAATTTTATTACTTTTATACTATTCTATATGAGACAATAAAATAGAGGAAAAATAATTTGTCCAAGACCACGAGTGACAATTATGTTGCCAAATCAAATATCAGTTCTCAGATTTTCTTATACTCAACAAGAGCTTTCATAAATAGTTGAATGCTTCCTTTTTCTTAAATATGTTTTCCTTTTGGTTCTTGTTACCTCACCAACATCTAACTGCCTTATTTTCCCAATGACCAGTCCCTCTTAATCCTTGTTGGAGGGTTCTACCACACTACTTGATCTGCTAATATTGGAATTCAATGGCTCCTTGTTATGAGTCCAACCCCTGTGTGTGAGATCTGGCAAGGAGTCTAGCCAATGTTAATATAATGAGAACAGTTTGTGTGGCATTGAGGTAACCTGGCAGCCAAAGAGAGTGGACTGGAATGTGCATGTGTGAACAATGATGACTTCCCTGTACTAGTCAATGGGGGTGGTAGATGCCAGTGAGTGAGCATGTGTACTGTGTGGCCAGCGCATTTGGGAAATGAGTGAGATGAGCAACTCATCTGCATCAAATTTTGTGTTAAGCTTGAACATTCCTCTACAGAAACTATTTAGTTGATTCAGAGGGCCACATCTATGGACAACTGGTGAGTGGCAGCTTCATCACAACAACATGCCTGCTCATGCATTACATCTCATGCAGAGTTTTTTGGCAAAATATCAAATCACCCAGGTGAGTCAGCCCCCTAAGGCCCAGACTTGGTGCTCTAAGACTTCTGGCTTCTCCTAAAACTAAAATCACCTTTGAAAGAGAAGAGATTTCAGACTATTGTTGTGATTCAGGAAAATATGATGGGGAAGTGATGGCAATTGGGAGAACTGTATGAGATTCTAAGATGCCTAGTCTGAAGGGGACTGAGGCATCATTGTCCTATGTACAATGTTTCTTGTATCTTGCATCTTCCTCAATAAATGTCTCTATTTTGCATATTACATGGCTGGGTACCTTCTGGACAGACTTCATATATCTGTGTTCTGTCCCCGAATAATCTCATCTGAGAACATTTACCAAAAATCCAAATGACATTTTAAATAATGAATTAAAATAATTTTATTCTTTCAACATCTTTTATAATCTAGACATCAACACTTCACTCAAAATTTAAATAGCTTATAATTTGGAATTAAAATTTTTCTAGACCGTAAGATATTTTTCTAATGTAAATTTCCTTTAAATTTAGGAATCTGTCATTTTAACACTCTGTTCCTATTAATAAATTACTCATCTCAAGTAAAATAATTAAAGTAAGAGAATCCATTATTTAACTATCAGTGAAAATCACCTCCACCCTGGCTGGTGTGGCTCAGTTGGTTGGGTGTTGTCCTGCCAACCGAATGGTTGCCGATGTGATTCCAGTCAGAACACAGGCCTGGGGTGTGAGTTCAGTCACCAGGCGGGCCGTGTGCAAGAAGCAACTGATTGAAGTTTCTCTCCCTCTCTTCCTCCTGCCCTTCCCCTCTCTCCAGAATTAATAAAAAGAAAACAAGAAAAAAGAAAATCATCTCTCACAACTTTTTAAAATGCACTTATTATGCTTGTTTCAGGAACTACCAGCACATTGTAAGTAAATTTTAAAAAGCAATAAATGGACAATACTTCAGAAAAAGAAAATTGTATATTCGCCATTAAAATCAATGAGACTTTTATGTTACATCAAATTATTTGATTAAACTTTAAACTGAATTTTGAGTAATAGAAAAATTCATCTATTATTTTTATGATATCTTTTAAAAAAAATTTTACTGTTATTCAATTAGGGTTGTCTGCCTTTTCTCCCCATCCCTCCACTCCACCCCAGCTGAACCCCCCTCCCTCTCCCACCTCCACCCTCCTCCTTGATTGTGTCCATGTGTCCTTTATAGTATCTATTAATTTTGTGTAAAAGAGGTGATAAAGAAATATATCTAAACAGTTTTTGTCTTGTAAGGTCTGTCATTGTGGTGTTCATATGGTCTTAATTTTCTGCCTTGTGGGAGGTTTGAAAAAGATAGATGGATTTGAATAATTACAGACAGGTTGTCTATCCTAAGAAGAAACTGGTAAACTTTTATAATTTTGGTTCTCATGTTTAGGCTTTATGTTAAAGCTAAAAGAAGAAACAAATGTTTTCTGCTAAAAGAATTACTGAGGCAAATATTACTTCACACATTTTTTTAAACCTCATAGTGAATTGGTAACAGTTTGCTTAAGCAATCACAGCATCAAGAAAACCCTAAGCAATATATTGTTGTTGAAGATAATTGTTAAGAAAGCATCAGGTTCTTTAACTTTATATATAATATGCTTTTATTATAATTTAAAATTTTTGTAAATATGCATTCTACCTCTCCTATTTTGCCAAAGTTCTGCAAAAGTAAATCTCAGAAATACCTTTTTCATTTCTGAATACATATTATACAGTTATTCTTTTTCCTTCTTTGCAAAAGTTATTTATGGAGCAACCTATACTTATTAAACAAAAATTCTTTTGTGGTTTAAATTTAGGATGTCGGCATTCTGACTGAGTAGTTACAGTGCATATTGTCAGCCCACTTTCTCTTAGTTCTGGGTACACATTTTTACCTCACCATCACTGCCTGACATACACTCTTGTTCCATCGACTTGTGATTCTGTGATCTGTTTTACCCACCACATCCCACGTTGTTGGAGTTATTCTCCACAGTTACTCCCTTTGTTTTCATATTAGCCATTCTATACTATAAAATGTAAAAAACATGCCTCATATTTAGAAAGTTTTTAAGGAAATGTAAATGCAAGATATAAAATTGAGCACATATGTTTATTTATTTTTTTGCCACAAAACATAATCAGAACATGATAAAGGGAGTAATCTCTAACCTGAGGGGTCACAAGTAATGGCAATGAGAGAATTCAACAGGTATTGTGAAGATGCAGTGTAGATAAAAGGGTGATAACAGGTGGTGGGAAATGGGGGAAACGGAAATGGAGGACATATGACCCAGCTCCTGCAATGGAGGCAGAATATTTTTCTCTGGAAAAAATCTGGTAGTGACCCAGATTCAGATGCAGCAAGTAGGAATGGCAGCAGAGAAGACTTGTGGAAGGCAGGGCTTCATCAGGCAGCCAGGCCCCATTCTCCTGCCTTACGAAGGACCTGCAGTGAGATCAGTCTCCAAGCATTTCCGCCATGGGAAAAACCCTAAGGGTGCTTCTCTAAAATACCAATTAAAGTGATGAGAGATAAACAGAGCTTTAAGGAGACTGTCATTCATTCAACAAATATTTACAGCCTATCTGCTCTGTGCCAGTCCCTGATCTGGTTGCCAGAAAAACACTGTTGAACAACACAGTTTCTTCCTTAATGAAGATCACATTCTAGTAGGAATGACCAAAACAGAAGAAAAAAATAAAAACACACAAATGATTGTAAACTAATTATAGTGTTATGAAGGCAATTAAGCAAATTAAGGTGTCACGTGTGTGTGTGTGTGTGTGTGTGTGTGTGTGTGTGTGAGAGAGAGAGAGAGAGAGAGAGAGAGAGAGAGAGAGAGATTTAAGTAGTGTAATCAGGGTAAGCATGAATGAGGAAGGCGAAGTTAAACAGAGATTCCCCACAGAGATAAAAAAAGATAATTGAGGCTACAAAATCCTAAAATAAGAATGAGATACTATTTAAAAAAACAGAGAATAAAATACTCTTAGAATTAAAAATAAAAGATTTAAAAGATAAGGTAGAAAGTAGAGCCAATACTTAAGGACCTAGACAATATGAGCTATGGAGGCTCAGGCTGAATTGCAGTTCCAGGCGATTCCAGAGCTCAGGCTTTTTGCCTCTTACATACTGATCCAAAACGTTTCTTTGTCCTTAAAATGGGTATGCTGATAAAACTCTCAGTGCTCTTTTGCGTTGAGAGATTATGCACATAAAGGATAATGCATATAAAAGATAGTAACTGACACATATTCCTTGTTTCATAAATGCCAGCTATTATTAATATATTGTCTTTGAGAGCTATCAATAAGTGTAATGTTGTCAAGTTGCACACACTATGAGTCATCACGAAGTCTTTATTTTCATCCCCAATGTCTCCCAGGTTTTGTTTTAATATTTCCATCTGTTGCCTTAATAGTTCCTCTTTAATTTCCTTGCTTTTAACCTACTCTCACCATTAAGAAATGTTATAGGGTAAAGAAATTTACACTAAAATCAGAATCAAAACATTGTGCTAAAAAATAAAATTGTGTTCAAATAAATCCACTTTAGCCTAAATTGTGTGTCCCTGGCATGCTATTCAATTTCTTCCCTTTTAGTTATCTGAATGGGAAAATTAGAGAGTTTTAACTCACCAAAGTACAAAGTGCTTTTTAATCTAATTCTGCAATCAGATTACAGATTTATGAATCATCTATTCCCCACCCCAAACATTTTGTCTCAGACCAAAAACAAAAATCACAATTGAGCTTCAGTTCTGCTGATCGTATTCTTATCAATTTCCTTCTATTCTTCCTTAATACACTCTTAGCTTTGTCTGTCATTGCTTAACATTTGGGCTGCTACAGTATCTCTCTGGCTGGCCTCTTGTTTAAAGCCGCCATCCCATTTAATTAATAGCACACAATGGATAACCTGCTTGGTTATCCTAAAACACTGCTTTGGCTATTTTATCCCCCTTCTCAAAAACATTTGAGTCACTTGACTTTCAGGAAGAGAACTCTTGTATTTGTCATTTGAAACAAAAAATGCCAGGTCTACTTTTTAGCTTTTTTTTTTTCTTCACAGTGCACTTACTCCAAACAAGCTATTTGTCAACCTCAGATATGGCTTTTTTTTTTCTTTACCTCCATGACTTTTCTTATATTTGTTTTTAAATTTGTTTTAAACTTTCTTCACCATACAATACTCTGAATGCTACCCATCTTTCAAAATGCAGCCAAAGTACTTCTATCTGGAGCCTTCCCAGATTGCTTTCTTTGAGCTGCTTTAGAATGTATTTCAGTGCAACTAATGTATCATTTTTAACATATTACTCTGCTTTATAATTATTTGCATCTATATCTTAAGACTTCTCTTTGATTTCAAGTTTTTGGATGGAATAAATCATCACCACAGCAGTTAGCATGAAGCCCGACATGCTGAATTTCCTATAAATATATATGACATAAATGAGAGTGTTTTTCCTTGGGCAAAACAAATAGGGCTTCTTTTCTTTCATTTTAAATGCTATCAAAAATATATGATGAGGCCATTGACACTTTGCAGCTTAGATTTGCTATTAAAATGTATCTTGTTGAAAAACAGCAATAATGTTGAAACACATTCACATTTATTAATCTCAGTGTTCATGATAGAATGAAAACAATGCTGTTAAAGATGTTTCCTCAGAGAAATACAAACTAAACAAGAAGGTATTCATCAACTATGCCTTATGATAAATTTTTTGAAGATACCCAGCAATCAAATAATTACATAAATGCCAAATTTTCTGCAATTTTGAATAGGACAAGGTAACACAACCATATATCCTTCAGTATTACATCAGATAATACAAATTCTAGAGTACAGTGGAGAAAATCTGGTGGAATAATCATATTAGAGTAAACCTTTTGCCTGGAATTCTAGAACTGCAAAGAGTGCTTCTATGATCCATAAATTGATATATACATATGATAGCCGTCATCTATAAGGATAAAATTAATGATCTGCTACCAGCAGAATATGTGGTTAGAGTTTATACATACTCTGCTTGCAAATATTGATATCCACTAATGAAATATTTGTTTGGCTTCACATGACATGTATTACTCAAACAGTATCTTTTTTTGGTAGAAAGATCTAAGCAGTAAGAAGTATTATTGCCATTTAAATATATATTTTTTCTTCACGAAGGTTAAAAAAGAACAAAAACATTTAATTACACTTTATTGTTCAGTGACTCATCTTGAGCTGGATGATTGCTGCCTATTTGGTGACATTGTCTTCTCTTAATCACAGCTCCTCTTACACGGTCGGGAAACCGCTGGTTACTGCATGCTTATGCTTTGGAATCCCATGCTGTTAGAACATAACTCTTACTTCCTGATGAAACTGGTTCCCTTAAGGATGGCCATCCCAGAAATGTTTAAAAGGATTATTAAGAAATAACTAAGATAAAATAAAAATATCAGGTCTAAAAGCATTTTAGAACATTGTCTATAAGCATATGGGATTATATGTGTGATATGTACACCAAAAATAATATAAGATTGAGAACACTTCACAGAAACAGTAGAAAAGGAAATGACCTTGGCTCCTAATTAAATAAAAAATGTCATATTTCAAATTCTTAGACATTGCTGTAATGTTCCTGGCATGCAGGGCAACAAACAATGAACACTGTCTTGACAAATGAGCGTGCTGAAGATACAAAAGTGATTCTTCCTGGTAAACACGCTGACCTTGTTTTCTGCCTCCCATGTCCCTTATATGCTCATCTGCACACGGCATTCTCACGGTGATACATCTTGTATTCCAGCAAATTTTAGAACCTAACAAAACCATAGTGTAAAATTTTACATAATAATGTAGTTTTAATGGAAACTTACACTCAGAAGATATTTACTAGTTTCTCATTAATATCCATTTTTCAAACACAGGCTACATAGAGCTTTAGACTCAGAACCAAAACCTTCAGAAAACTGCCTTGAATATATATAGCCTGATGTGATGGTTATTTAAGAAAACGTTTCTCATTTTCTTATCTACATTTATTTTATTCTGAATCCATTCTTACCTAAACCCACAGGTTAAAACAGAATAATTTTAAACATGTTTAGGGTCTGAAGATTAAATCATACTACAAAAGAACAACAGAATTCTTAAGATTAATTTGACTTTTTTCCTAGAAAACTGTGAATATTGTATCATTGAGATTTTATAGGCTTTTCTCCCACACTTCACAATGACATGATATGAGATGGCAGTTCATGTGTGATGGAGAAGACAGTGAATCTTCTCCAAACATAGGCCCACCAGCTGATATAAGGATGCCTAAGAAAGCAGGCCTATCCTCTCCCTCAAACACAGTACCACACAGCAGCATGTCGGAGTCAGATAAGAGGGACAGAAGATGCTCATACCTCAGACAGAGGAGAGGATCTTTCTCCCACATGTCCAGTAACAACAAAAACTTATACATTCATCATGTGCAAATTCCAGTAAATCCTAAAACTGCTAATTGACAATTGGAGAGTCGAGTCACAGGTAAATCTGAACTTCTTCAAAGTTTCATATTATTTGACTAAGAGAACAATGGGCTTAAAGATTTTTTGATCACCAACAGCATAAAAGTACCATTATGTGTGGAACAGGGTGGAGAAAAATTTGCGAACCATTACCTTTTTTAAAAGCTGAAGAATATATAAAAAGTATGCTTATATTATAAAATCCATGGCTTTTAGTTTATCTAACCATAACTAACATCCAGCTATTGATGTACCTATTGATCCTCTGTCCATCCATCTATCCATCCATCCCTTTGTCCATTAAAGAGATTACACAAATCTAGCATTATAGAAATATATATGTGACATTCAGAATTTCATTACTGAATGCACCTGTAGTCCTAAAGAAACCATGTTCTCCTTGCAATGAGTAAAAGTGGTGATTAGGATTATGCTCAGATAAATTTTCTTTGACATTCAGCTCCAAGCTTCTATCTACTTCTCCTATCTGTATTAATATTAATATAATAACCTACCTGACCCAGTGCTGCAGGCATTCCATCTGAATCTGCATCTTCTTTACACAATACTATCAATTTTACAGACATAAAATTAACAGCGGTTGCAGGGAAAATGAAGATCTGTCATTCCTCACTCCACTCTCTAAGCTCTTCTCACCAAATCAAGGAAAGGGGTTAGGAGAATGGGATAATCTTGTGTCCCATCTAAGAACCAAAGCTTGAAAATATGGTTATGAAAGGAAAGACAAGAACTAAGGTAGTTCTCAGCAGGTAAGTTAACTTGAGATAGATCTTATGTTAAGCAAGGTATTATATGCATAAGTACTTCACATTTATGTTTAATTTTTAAATCTGCAACTTGAAGGGAGTATGGTTATCCATAAAGAACAGAAAATGTTGGCTGGGAAATGATGAGAGACAGAGAGAGAGAGAGGTGTGGCGGGGGAGAAATGGGAGATATATACATCCATAATATCTGTGTCTCAGAGTTCACCACATTTCCTTCCTCAAATTTTTCATCATTCCTCTAGGTTTTTCAAAACCAAGAAAAGATATGTACATAACATCTCTCTCCATATATACACACACACACATATATACATATGTATGTGTGTAAATATATGTTTGTGTGTGTATACACACACACACACACATATATTCTGTATAACATTTCAAGAATGAGTACTTTTCCATTGTCGAACACAGTTGTCATAAACCTCATGGGAGCAACTCTCCCTTCATTGTAGAAACAACTTCCCTGCTTGCTATACACAAATAAGGTTGTAGGAAAAGTAAACATATTAAAATCTAACTTACTCCTGGGAGACTCATAACAATTTTAAAACCAAGAAACCAAGAAAATCAGAGGAAAGGTATAAGAAATCACATAACCATACAAAATTTCAAAAAGAAAAAAAAATACTTCTGATAAATATAGCCTTGAGGTACAAAGGTAACCTAAATAACTGAAAAAAAATTGTAAGAAGTATACCAATGTTCACATTTTTGAGATTGTTAAAAGGTAGCTATTTTGGAAATAAATTTCTATTCCTAGTACCCTACATATACACAGTACCCTATATATACAAGATAAAACCATCAACATTAAAAGAAATGATTTATTTATTTATTTATTTACTTATTTATTTCTCTCTTTTAAAAATTTTTAGAGTGTGTGTGTGTGTGCATTTTAAGTAGACTTCATGTTTTAGAGCAGTTTCCGGTTCACAGCAAAATTGAAAGGAAGGGACAGAGATTTCCCATGTACCCCATATCCTCCCATATGCACAGCCTCCTTCATTGTCAGTGCCCCCCACCAGAAAGAGTGGTACCCTTGTTACAGCTGATGACTCTGCTCTCACACATGCCTACCACTCAGAGTTGGGAGTTTCCACTAGGGCTCACTCTTGGTGATGTACATTGTATGGGTTTGGGCAAATGTGTAATGACATGCAATTGCCCTTACAGTACCATGCTAGATTAACACTCTGTCCTGCAATGCTCCGTGTGCAGAGAGGATACTTTTCTAATTCCATTGAAATATAGCCAGATGAAATGCAATACTTGCACCAATCACTTTCACGCATTTCGAGAAAAAATACATGATCAATAAGAAGTTTAAAAACAATTGTTTAATTAAAAAATTACATTAAAAGGACATGTTTGTCTTTGAATAATCAGAAGATTTAGCTAACAAAAATAATTTTTAAAGCATAATCTGGTATGATATGATAAGAAATTTTTAAATGAAAGGAAAAAAGGAATCTCCGTCCTCAGAGCCGACATGCTTTCCCCGTTATGTCGCACCGTGGCACACCGGCTTTATCCGCCAACCCTTCAGTGGGCACCGCAGGCAAGCCGCTCTCTCAGTGTGTTCTATTCAGTGGAGCCTTGCCTGCCAGCTGTCTTGGCGGAAGATCTGCAGGTGGTCCATTTTTCCTGAGCCATATGTGCCCTTGCATGTTTGATTTCTAAAAGCTTCCAGAGATTTCTCTTTACAGTAGACTTACATCTATGTGTGAAGTTTTTAAATGAATTTATTTGAGTGACCTTAGTTAATAAAATTATATAGGTTTCAAGTATACAATTCTACAATACATCATGCATATATTATATTGTGTGTTCACCACCCGAAACTAAGTCTTCTTCCATCACCTTTTATCCCCCTCACCCTTTTCTGCCACTCCCACCCCCTTTTCCTCTGGTCATCACCATGCTGTAGTCTATGTCTATGAGGCCTTTTTTTCCTTTATTTAATCCTTCACCTTTACACCCAGCCCCTAACATCCTGTCCCTGGACAGCTGTTAGTCGGTTCTCTGTCTCTATGAGTTTGTTCCTATTTTGTTTGTTTATTGTGTTCATTAGATTCCACATACAATTTAAATCATATGGCACTTGTCTTTCTCTGAATGTCTTATTTCACTTAGCATAATAATACATTCTAGGTCCATCCATGCTGCTGCAAAAAGTAAGATTTCCTTCTTTGTATGGCTGAGTAATATTCATTGTGTAAATGTACTGCAGATTTTTAAACTACTCTTTGCTGTGCAAATAGTCCTGGTTGTAAGTCCATGCTCTTCATCACTTTGAATATTTTATGCCAATCCCATCTGGCCTGAAATGTTTCTGTTAAGAAATCAGCTGACACTCTACAGTCTTTTCTTTTTTTAATCCTTGTCCAAGGACATATTTATTGATTTTAGAGAGAAGAAGGGAGAGAGATAGAAAGGGAGAAAATCATCAATGTGAGAGAATCATTGATCAGTTGCTTTTCGCACACACTCCACTTGGACCAAACTGGCAGCCTAGGCATGTGTCCTGACCAGGAATCAAACCCATGCCCTTTGGGTTTACAGGACAATGCTCAACCAAGTGATCCAAACCAGCCATGGCTCAGCTGACAGTCTTGTGGCAACTCACTGGTAGATAACTGTCTTTCTCTTGTGAGTTTTAAAATTCTCTTTGTTTTAACCTTTGTCCTTTTAATTATGACATGTCTTGTGTGGGCTTGAGTTGACCTGTCTTTGGACTGTCTCCATTGCCTGGACTTATATACCTTTTCCTTCACCAACACAGGGAAGTTTTCAGTCATTTTTTCCTTTAAATAAGTTCTTGATCCCTTGCTCTGTCTCTTCTTCTGGCACTCCAATTATGTAAATGTTGTTATACTTCATGGTGTCCCAAAGTTCCCTTAAACTACCCTCAATCTTTTTCATTCTGTTTCTTTTTGCTGCTCTGATTGTGTGTTTTTTTTCTACCTTGTTTTCCAAATCATTGATTCATTCCTCTGCTTCAGTGAAACTACTGTGTAATACTTCCGATGTATTCTTGATGTCAGATATTGTATTCTTCATTTCTGACTGGTTATTTTTTATCGTTCTATGTCCTTGCCTCCATTTCATTTAGCTCTTTTAATGAAGGTGTCTCCTCTTCTTTCATTTGGTGTCTGTTTCTTTGACTCCCCATTTTGGTGATCTCTGTGTTTCTTTCTATGTACTGGATCTGCTAGGAATCCCAGTCTCTGTTGGGTGGTATCCTTAGGTAGCAGATGTCCTGTGGGATCCAGTGGGCTCTCTGGGACTGTCCCTTGTGTGGATTATTGACCCATTTGTGCATGGTATTGACCCTCAGGCTGGCTGACTGAGAGGTTCATTGCTGAACACAGTTTAAGCTACTGTGCAGATACTGGCCACATGAAGTAGAATTCACCGCAACAAGGTTTAGTGCCTGCCAATATCTCCCTTTGGATATGCCACTTGTGAAGTTTATTAGATCCTGCTCTGATGTTGTCTAAAGCTTGCCACTGGGTGTATTTTTCCTGAGCCTCTTGGGTGGAACTCTGATGCAGGCCAATGTAAGACACTTCCTGTGACTGGCTCTCGGTAATCTGTTTGGAGCTAAGGTGATCCACAGCTTGCAGCTGCCTCTGCTGGGCCTTGGTGTATGTAGGAAAGACCAAGTACACATTAATGCCATTATTATAAGCATTGGGCCCAGGGTCAGGTCAACAAAAATCCCAAGACCTCCTGGGATCACCACTACTTGACACTGCCCAGTGGCTCCCTGTAGGCTCAGTCACTGAAAGAGCCTCTGGTGGAGTGGGGAAGATGGGGTAGTTCATCTCTCATGTGGGGAATGTGCCAATCATGCTTTAAGGAATGTGGTGGGCGTGGACTCCACCACAGAGCCACAGCACTCAGTCTGTCCCAGATTTTGCCTCAACCTTGGCAGGGCAGGGAGGAACCACTAGTAATAAGGAGTGGGGGGATCCAGAGCTGTGGTTGGATCCTGGAGGGTGGGTTTGCTGGAAGTGAGGAGGGTGTTTCTATGGGACCTCCTATGAAGGGGAAGCGCCAGTAAAGAAAGTGGGGAGGGGGTGGCTCCTATCCTGAAGCCAAATAACTTAGTCACTGACATCCCCTGAGTTTGTCCAGACCTTTATATCCTGGCCAGGGCAGATGACTCATCAGCAGGGCCTGAGCTCTACAGGGTGGTGAGAGAGGGAGTCCAGAGTGTGAGGCAATTGCTTTCCCCCAGGTTGATGAAGAGCATTCCACCCAAAAAAAGATGGCATCTGCAATATTGCCGAATGAGTTAGCTCAGGTATCTTGGTGGCTGTCCCCTCAGCTCTCTCCTCAAATCACAAAGTCCAGACTCTTCTCAGACGACTTCAGTCTGCTCTGCCCTCCCTCTGCCAGAGCCTAGGGTGAGTGGTTGAGAATGAAATTTTGTGTGTTGGCCTTATAAGAGCTTACCTGTTCCTCTAGCTGTCCCTCTCTGGCAGACAGAAACCTTGTTGCTTTTCACAGTTGCATATTAAGTAGGTGCCTCTTCCCCACTCTGATGTTCTGGGCTGGAAAGCCCAGTCTGGGGTTTAGGCCATATGTTTCTCAGGGAACACCTGCCATCGCAGGTGAGATATCCCTCCAGAACCTCAGCTGCTGCCTGTGGGAGCAGAGCCAGCTTTTTTCAAGTCTCCACTCTTCCTGTTGATCTTGATGTGTCTTCTATAATGCCTTGCTTATGAAACTCTTCTTCAGCTAGTCTTCAGTTGATTATTCAGGATGATTTTTCTTTAATTGTAATTCCAGTGTGGACCTAGGAAGAGATGAGCGTAGCTTCCACCTGCTCCACTGCCGTCTTGAAAATGCATGTGTAATTTTGTATTTTGTCAAACAAGTTAGGAAATAGATATACTGATAGAATTTTTTCTGAAGGAGGAAGCAAAAACTCTTGAGTAAGGAAAATATATAGGTAGAACTGACATTTTTAATAATTCAAAAACAAAAATGTGATTCTCTTTACTCCATGCTTCAACTGTGATTTTCCTCATCTCACCTCTCCAGAAATATCAAAACATCTTACAGCATTCCATGATATCCAGAAGAAAATTCTCCAGTTTCATGAGTCAGGTATAGAGGGAGACATGATAGCCTTTAGCAGAATTTCAACTATATTTCATAGATTTGGGGACAATAATATATTTCATTTATGTTATCATCTGTCCTTTCATACAATGGTGAGGCAGAATAAGTATAGGAGAACCACCATATAATTTACCACGTATTTCTTCAATTGATAAATAAATTCCACCCTTCAATATTCTATTTTAACTTGACTGAGATTTTTTAAATACCTAGGATTGATCTAGTGTAATTTGGCTATAATAAACCAATAAACTAGAGATTTCATTCATAATAAGACTAAAAACAAATAAATATGGGACTCAATATCCCTTTAAAAAGAAATGCCCACAAAGTCAATCTCTCATAAGTTGCTACATATAGGCTGTTCCCTCACTCACCAATATTCCTCACATGAGAGTTGTCTATGTAGTTATTGCCATAGGCAAAATAAGGACTTCCTGAAATGACTATGTTCTAATCCTCAGAATCTGTATCTAGGTTACATGACAATGCAGAATTAAGGTTGCAGGTGGTATGAAGGTTTTTAGTCAGCTGACCTGAAAAATAGAGAAATCATCCTAGATTATTCAGATGGGCCCAGTATAATCAAAAGGGTCCTAAGAAGTGGAAGACTAAGCAGAAAAAGAGGGTGCTAGAAAGAGATGTGATGACAGAAAGTGGGTCCCAAAGAGTCAGTGTTCCTGGCTTTGAAGATGAAGGAGGGGCTCTATGAGCCAAGGAAAGCAGACAGTCTCTAAAAGGTAGAAACTGTGGAAAAGAAAACTGGTTTATTCCTAGAGTTTCCAGAAAAGAAGGCACACCTGCTGAAACATGATTCTAGTCCAGGGTGATTTTAGCCCAGTAAATGTTAGATTTATAACCTACGAAACTATGAAATAACACATTTGTGCTCTTTTAAGCCGCTAAATTTTAGTGATTTGTTAAAGCAACCTCCCAAACTAATACAACTATTTTATCAAAGACTTTTAAAATGTGCTTGCTGATATAAAAATAATAGTATAATATAATTATGGTAAACAATTTACAACAAATAATCATAAACCAGATATTAATATATCTATTCCAGTTGGTAATCTAACCAGTAAATTCAATTTCTCATAAAAATCAATATCTTCATATATGTGCATTAGTTAAAAAGCACATTTCAAATCATAAATGAATCAGATAACATTCATTAATCTAATATTTTACTTTTTAAAAAATAAAGGCATAAAAACTGAAGCAAATGGCATGTAAATCTTGATGTAGATTGACACATGGTACAGATTAATGCACTAAGCTTGCCACTTAGGTGAAAAAGATCTACATATTAGTTTTGCTAAAACTAAAAAGAGATATAATTTTCTACCTATATTGGAAACATTAAGTGTTCAGCAGGGAGCAGAATGATTTATGAGAGAAGAGTAGCATAATGTTCTGGGAAAAAAATTAAGATAGAAATTAGGCTGGATATCAGAAAATCTCTCAACACAATGCAATAATCTCCCAAATAAATTGGTAGGATCTTTACCGCCTGGGAACGTTAATAAAGACTTTGAAACAAAATACCATTGAAAATATTACCAGAGACTTGAAAAATAAAAAACATTACTTGGGTTCTATATACTTTATGTTTAGAATGAAGAAGCACCTGAATATTTACACCACAACATAAAAGTTCAAAAATATATTAATATGATACATTTCAAAACACAATCTATTTATTTATTTTTCTTTTTTTAATATATTTATTGATTATGTTATTAGAGTTGTCCCATTCCCCCCCTTCACTCCACTCCATCCTGCCCACCCCCTCCCTCCCACATTCCCCCCCTATACTTCATGTCCATGGTCATACTTATAAGTTCTTTGGCTTCTACGTTTCCTATACTATTCTTACCCTCCCCCTGTCTACTTTCTACCTACCATTTATGCTACTTATTCTCTGTACCTTTCCCCACTCTCTCCCCCTCCCACTCCCCTGTTGATAGCCCTCCATGTGAGCTCCATCTCTGTGGTTCTGTTCCTGTTCTAGTTGCTTGCTTAGTTTGCTTTTGTTTTTGTTTTAGGTGTGGTTGTTAATAACTGTGAGTTTGCTGTCATTTTTACTGTTCATGTTTTTTATCTTCTTTTTCTTAGATGAATCCCTTGAACATTTCCTGTACTAAGGGCTTGGTGATGATGAACTCCTTTAACTTGACCTTATTTGAGAAGCACTTTATCTGCCCTTCCATTCTAAATGATAGCTTTGCTGGATACAGTAATCTTGGATGTAGGTCCTTGCCTTCCATGACTTGGAATACTTCTTCCCAGCCCCTTCTTGACTGTGAGGTCTCATTTGAGAAATCAGCTGACAGTCTTATGGGAACTCCTTTGTGGGTAACTGCGTCCTTTTCTCTTGCTGCTTCTAAGATTCTCTCCTTCTGTTTCATCTTGGGTAATGTAATGATGATGTGCCTTGGTGTGTTCCTACTTGGGTCCAGCTTCTTTGGGACTCTCTGAGCTTCCTGGACTTCCTGGAAGTCTATTTCCTTTGCCAGATGAGGGAAGTTCTCCTTCATTATTTGTTCAAATAAGTTTTCAATTTTTTGTTCTTCCTCTTCTTCTTCTGGCACCCCTATAATTCGGATGTTGGAACTTTTAAAGATGTCCTGGAGGTTCCTGAGCCTCTCCTCATTTTTTTGAATTCTTGTTTCTTCATTCTTTTCTGGCTGGATGTGTTTTTCTTCCTTCTGGTCCACACTGTTTATTTGAGTCCCCGTTTCCTTCGCATCACTATTGGTTCCTTGTACATTTTCCTTTGTTTCTCTTAGCATAGCCTTCATTCTTTCATCTAATTTACAACCAAATTCAACCAATTCTGTGAGTGTCCTTATTACCAGTGTTTTGAACTGTTTATCTGATAGGTTGGCTATCTGTTCGCTGCTTAGTTGAATTATTTCTGGAGCTTTGATCTGTTCTTCATTTGGGCGAGTTTTTTGTCTTGGCACACCTGTTATGTACAGGAGCAGAGCCTTAGGTGTTCACTGTACATAGGGGAGGGGCCGAGAAGGAGCAATGGTGCTTGCTCCACTCTCTGCAGAACTACAGTCACTCCCTCTGCTCCCCACAATCAAATTGGGCCCTTCTGGTGCTGTTTCCTGAGTGGGTAGGCTTGTGCATGCTCTAGGCCCCTGTGGGTCTCTCCAAGGAACTCTCCTATGAGGCTGGGAGTTTCTCCTGCTGCTGCCTTAACCCCCACGGGTGTTTTCAATCAGAGGTTTGAGGCTTTATTTCCCTGAGCTGGAGCCCTGGATTGTGCAGTCTGTCACCTGGTCCACCAGCTGCTGCCTCACAGGCCAGCTGCAGCTTTGCTCACCTGCTCCACAATCTGGCACCTCTCTTGGTCCGCCAGCCACTGCCCCACCTCGAGTACTCTCTGCCTGGCTGCCCATCTCCACCCCTCCTACTGGTCTGGATGAATGTTTCTTCTTTATCTCCTTGGTTGTTGGACTTCCATACAGTTCGATTTTCTCTCAGTTCTGGTTGCTTTTTGTTTTTCAATTGTTGTTGTCCTTCTTTTGGTTATGCAAGGAGGCACAGTGTGTCTACCTACACCTCCATCTTGGCCAGAAGCACAATCTATTTATCTTTAAACTATAAAATTGCAAATTCTAGAAACAACAAATTAAGACATCTAGAGACCTCAGACATGAAATCAATCAAGTTTCCTGTTTATCTCTCCAAGTACAAATTTAACTGTAAATTGATAACTATGTGTTATCACACATAGTAATATGTTACATCATAAATCCAATAAAACACAATACATTATTTTTAATGTTTGAAAATTTTTCATAATAAAGGTTTTCTTTAAGAAGTAGATTTCTGAAAAAAAGATGATTTAATCAAATTTATAAAGTGATCACAAGCAAATGAATATGTCTGACAGATGTTTCCAGCTGTTTCTTTGTATTAAAAGAACATTTCCAAAACATTAAGAGATTATAAACCATGTGCAATATAAAAATGGGCAAGAAATGAAGAAGAATAAATATTAATGCATAACAAATGTGTAAAGTTTATTGTTTTTACTTAAAACTAGGAAATCTAAAACAAATGAAATATTTTTTATATTTTTGTCAGTTATAGTTGACATTCAATATTATTTTATATTAGTTTCAAGTTACAGAATAGTGGTTAGACATTCATATAATTTATGAGGTGATCCCTTTGGTAAGTCTAATACCCACCTGGCAACTACATAGTTATTACAATTTTATTGACTATATTCCATATTCAGTTCTTTACATCCCTGTGACTATTTTGTAACTACTAATTTGTCCTTCTTAATGCCCTCACCTTTTTCACTCAGACTGATGCCCACCTTCCCATCTGACAAACATTGAACAAAATAAATGAATGAGCAAAACAGAAGCCATCTCAAAGATACAGATATCACTTGTAATTCTGGAGGCTAGAAGTTGGAGATCACGGAGCCAGCATGGTTGGGTTCTGGTCATAGTTCTCTTCTCGACTGCAGATGGATAGCTTCTTGTTGTATCCCCACATGAGAGAAAGAGAGAGAAAAGAAGCCGTCATGGCTCTTAGAAGGGCACTAACCCTATCCATGAGGGTTCTATCCTCATGGCCTCCTCTGAATTTTACTATGTTTAAAATCATCATATTAGGACAGAGAGTTTCAACTTATGAATTTTGGGTGGAGTACACAAACATTCAGTCCTCAGATCACTTTTCATTCATCAATTGGGCAATATCAGAAAACTCGATATTAATATTGAGAAGTAGAATTGCTGTCTGTTGAGTACTGAATGCAGACTTTTAACTTTATGAGTCTTACAAACTTCTTTCTAAAGTTACTGTTGCAATTTACATTTTCATCCACACTTTGAAAGAGCCTTTCTTCCAAAATAAGCATCAAAAGTTATTATGGATATATGTGTGTGTGTGTGTGTGTGTGTGTGTGTGTTAGTCTGATAAGTGAAAGCAGAGACTTAATTTAATTTATATTTTTCTCTATAACTTGTGCGATTGAGCAACTTTTCACATGGTGTCTCCTTCTATAGAAACCTCAACCTAATTTGTTAACCACAGAAACACGAATAAATATACTCATAATAAGTGTTCAGAAGCCCTTATACTAGTAATCCATACAGATATTTTCCACCCCCCCCCAAATATTACTAACAATGAAACAGGTACAAACCTGAACATTAGCACCAAAGCATTTATCAGCCATCAGGTAAGCGTGCATTTGTGCAATGACTTCTCACTCCTTCATTAAGGTGACCTCATCAAAGCACTTAAAAATATTTGAAAATGATGCTCAACTTAATATTAGTTAAATTCTTGATATGATGTCATAATATTTTCTGGTGAAAAATAAAACACTGCTCTTTTAATTTACAGGGAATACTTAAACCCATATTATTACATTTTAAGAAATATAGCCTGAGCTAGTAGTATAGGGTAAACACCTTGGGACCTCTTCTCTGTAGGATTTCTGGTCCCAAGTGTTTACATGTCATCATCACTCTAACAATCAGGAACAAAAAAGAGTCCTGGTTGGTGTGGCTGAGTGGATTGAGTGCCTGCCTGTGAACCAAAAGGTTGCCAGTTTGATTCCCAGTCTGGGCACATGCCTGGGTTGCAGGCCAGGTCCCTGCAGGGGGCACTCAAGAGGCAACTACACATTGATGCTTCTCTCCCTCTCTTCCTCTCTCCCTTGCCCTCTGTCCAAAAATAAATAAATAAAGTCTTGAAAAAATAAAAAAGAAAGAATTTTTACCATTTATTCTTGGAAATAGAAATATACCATGTTTTCCGGACTATAAGATGCATTTTCCCCACCACCAAATTTGGGAGCAAAAGGGGGGTGCATCTTATAGTCTGAATGTAGCTTACCTGGCTCGCAGCTTGGGGCAGGTGGTGGTGGAGCGGGGATTTTTTTTTCATATTTTCCTCCTCTAAAACCTAGGTGTGTCTTATGGTCCAGTGGGTCTTACAGTCTGAAAAATATGTAATTTTTAAAAACCAAAATATGTCATAAATGATACTAATGAAATCTTGCTTTATGCAGTAAGCTTTTTACATCAGAAATACACAGTTGGCACTAAGTTGGTCTTTTCAGATCACTTACTTTCATTTCACACTTTCTTGTGTGACTGATGAGAAGAGCAGGGAAATGAGCAGAACAACTTGAAGGTAAATTATACTCTTTCCCAATTTTCTTTTCCACACTTGTACAGGCCACTTATATTCAGTGTGGTTCATATATGTATTAACAACTTCCCAGTCTGCAACATTCCCTTGGTAATCTCTAGGAGCTCTGATGATCCTTTTGATTAATTCCAAATTCAATTTACAGAAAGCTTTAGACTATGCAAAGGTATAGTTTTGATTTCTCCAGATCTTATTTGTGGAAAACATGGCCTAATCTTTGTTAAAATATGTAGACTCACCTTTGATAGACCAAGGTCACAGTGAGAGCAGTGCTCCCTGAGAGAACACCCTACGCAGGCTGCCTAGAAGAATACACGGTGAGATATTACTTGAATTATGCATGCAGAAGTACAGGCATGACACTGTCATTTAGTTGATTCTAAAAAAAATATTTGTTGCACAGTAAATACACCAATTTTTCTGTGTCTTGGAAGATGACACTTTATTATAAAGTATGTCATAGTCATCCTCTCTGGGAAAACATCTAAAGTCATGTTGGTTTTACAACCTTCCCTCCTGATTACAATTCTGAAGGGCTGTTAGTGACAAGTGTGCAGTGTTTTGTCAAGCTATTCAGTTTATACAGATGGAATGCTGTTCCGCTCACCAAATCCATTACACGTGCAAATATGTGGCTAAATGGACCAGCGTTTGCTTTAGACGTGAGTGCAGCCAGTAACCAGAGTGTTTTAAAGAGCATCTCCCGTGACTTTACAGAATGCAACTGAACATTCCACATTTCTTTCCAGCAATCATCTGCTTCTATTAACCCCTTTGTAGCTACATTATTTTCAGTGTAGCACAGAAACAACTAATTTCTATGGGAACTCTCCTAGACATTCAAATCTATTTGGTTATATCTATTCAAGTCTATAATGTATCTAGCATTTCAGCATATGGCTCTCCTTTTTTCTTCTGCGTTCATAGGCTACTTAAGAAATTATCAAAGATCTAGTTCATAAGTGAAAGTAAGAAGACATTTTCTTTAAACTCCCGGGGAATAGAAGTTGTCTTACTCTTTTCAAGTTAAAATAGTGTGTTTTAGCAGACCAGAATCATGAAGGAAAAATGGCAGTAACATCAGCTATTTAAAATCCTGTTTTCATTATGCTGCCAACTAAATCAAGGAGCAGAGAATAATGCAAAAGGGAGAATGGTTTGTCCCTTAATAGCGAAAACTCACAGCAAGCACCATGTTGGCGAGTTCTGGTGCCATTAATCTTTTCCTACAGTGCAAACTGTCATCATCGGGACTCCAGCAACACACCCGCTCCCAGGTCCGCATTAACGATGAGGAACTACTTTGCAATGTTTTGAAATCTGTCTAGTTTCATGGGTAGACTGTCTTTTCTCCATTAGATAAAAATCAAAACAAATCCATGATAATGGATAATGGATTTGAATAGGAAAATATTTCTTGATTAAAAGTGATGTAGCCCAATTTATGTCTTTCTGAGGTAGAGCTAAGATCCCCTGTCTTAACGGAAACTTACATTAAAGCTTGGCAGGGTCTCAAGTAATGGTGTTCAAGAAAACTAGAAAATGATTTTGCAGATGTTTTATCTTTAGACCATGTAAATGGAATAAACTCTATCTCCTAAATCCATGCATGGCCTGGTTAATTTTTCTTTAAATAATGATAGTGCCAAAGATTTCCCAAAACACTGAAAGCATTTTCCAAATGTGACCACATTTAAGAGATCTTTCTATTAGTAAAATATTCTTAATCGAATGATAATATGAAAGTGCCATAATCAGAAGGGTTTTGTACAGAGCTCTATAATTTGTCTTTTTCTTCTTAGTTATCTGTTTCTTTCTCCATTTCAACATTCTAAGTCATCAGAAAACCATCAGGGCGAGGGAGACCATCCTGAGTCAGAGCGATGAATCACAAAAAGCCTCATAAACCCCTGCCAAAGGATATACCGTTTCTCACAGGATGACGAGCAAGTGCGACCACAGCCAAAATGGCCAGTCTTGCTCCAAAGCACAATTGCATAAATCCAGCACATTTATTTGTCCAGGAAGTTAACTGTGGAAAACTAATGTGACAGTAAACTGGCAAGAAAGCAGAACAGTTGTGGAAAGAACTTGAATTGAAAAATGATGAAGATAACAGAACATTTATTATAATTTTGTAACAATATTAAAGCCATTGGGGCTATTAGCCTCAGGAGAAGGTGTAAAACCTGAGCCCCAGGTTTCTTCAAACGGCAAGTTTGGAGGTCACAAGACTTCTAAGCTTTCATTTCTGTATCTTAGTATTTGTTCAGTGAGAGAGAAAACTGTGGACTGAACAAGTGTTGAAAGCCCTGTTAATTGAATTAGATCAAATTATCCAAAAGATGTCTGTTTGTCTAGTATTCTTAATGTAAACCAATCATCAAACCCAAACAGAATATTTTTGTTTGTTTGTTTTCCCCATGTTATGGATTAGCTAGGATGAAATTTGACCAGATTTGAATGCTCGGACAGTCTGTGTTAAGAGTGTAACAAATGAAAATCTCTATATAGATTTCCAAAGGTTGTAACTCTCCAAGAAATGTAAGAAAATACAATAGGCTTAATCTTTAAGAAAATTAAGGGAATAAAGATCTAAGTATACAGCAAAAAGAAGCAAATAATAGTAAAGCAAAAGAAAAAGGATGTCTAAATCTTTTCTTAGAGTTGGGTTTAAACAGCTTGTGGAGTGCTTTCGCATCACCTGCGGCATCACTGTCAGGTGTAACACAGGAAAGGGGCAAAGGAAGCCCGGCCTTCTGTGCAGTTCAGCTGGGCTCCAACCCTTACAGTTGTGAGTTCAAAGGGAAAAAATGAAAGTATCAGATACATAAGAGAGATTCTGGTTACAGGAGAGAAGAGCCATTAAGAGAAAAATATTTTAACAGACTCCAAGCAGAAAGAACTTCACAGTAATAAGAAAGGGCAAACAAACTACATTTACTTAACTGAGTTTTGTATATAAACAGCCAGGTAGGGGATAAATGCAGCACCCAGCCTGTTCATGCCTATCAGCAAGCACCGAACCTAAACAAAACCATTCTACTGGACCTGAATTAATAAGGAAGGAGAAAAACGTATTTCTCCCAAATCCAAATGAGTTACATGTCGTTAACAAATGTGAGCAGGTGCCCTATAGCACCACGATCCACAAACATTTCTTTGATGTTAGGAAAACCACACATAAAGCTCTCCCAGCTCTGTATCTACCAATCACATATGGTGGATTTATTTCTGACAAAACTTGGGCAAAACAGATTACCCAGAGAGAGGCGGTCTTCAACGAGTGCCAAATCTTCCTTTGTTCCTAGTTTTTCTGTGGCAATTTCCTTCTTCCTAAACTGCTCTTTATAGGCCCCTCCATCCTAAACAGTCTTTTTCAGCAAGATGCGGAACTGCACTACACCAGAAAATGGGCTTTGCTGAGTCGTAAGTACATTCAAAATAGATAGACATTTCTTCCTGAACCCAGCAATCAGCACAGACCTAACTCTCCGATGCTTACCACACTCTGAAGCATGCTGACTTTGTTGACTTTAATTATTCCCTACTACCAATCACAGTAGACTAGTGTTGCTATTAACATATGCCTTTTTCTCATCACTAACACATAACTTAGCATCTTTAGCCTTTTGTCTTTACATATCTACTTGGCAAGTGCTGCTTTCAGCTTTCAAACAGTTTTGAACAGTAACTCATTTATCTGTAGATTGGCATAGGAATAAGAAAGATGATATGTGTGGCATTAAACCAAATCCTCTAACTGAAGTCCAAATTTTGAGGAATCGCTAACATAAACATTTCAGTTTCCCCAAATGTCCTGCCAAAGCAAAAAAATAAATAAATAAAGAGTGATGTTTTTAAAAATATACACATTAACATATATATTTTATAGAGTCTGAGTTGACTGAATCAGAAGTACTTTAAGCCTACAAGTACTTTAAGCCTACATACCCATTCGGTTATGTTCTGATTATGTACTTTAATCAGAACATAACCGAATGGGTACTGTTCTTGAATTCTAATAAACTCACAGTAATTAAACTATAGTAATTACCTTTAGGGGCATTTCACTGTTCAGGCTTAACATCAAACTGTTTTCTAATTTAACCACCTTCCTGATCAACTGCCTCCTAATTCCAAACACTTGTGGATATCTCTAACAGGATTTCCTGCCACAATCTCAATGTTGACATAAAAAAGAAAAAGCAGTCATCATCTTTAGAAGTTAAAGTTCCTCCTCCTTTAATCTCTGTCTTTATTACAAGCAGAGTCACTGTCCTTCACATGAGACTGTGAATGAGTACAATGTCTGTCTCTTCTTTTCCAGGATATCATTGCTGAACCATCTGGATATTATCTTGGTGGATTCACTGAAGGCTCTTTCATTCTAATTCCCAGTGTTATTTTGTCTCTTAAACAGAGCACTTCTCTCGGCAAATGTCTAAAACTTCTTTCGACTCTGAGTCATCTTTCATTCAATGCAATGATCATTAAATATTCAAATATCTTCTGAACCCCTACTACGTGATGCCAATGGACTAAATGTTGAATCAGACAGAGATGTTGCCTGACTTTATGGATATCAATGTCTAGTGGGAGATACAGAACTTGATGACTCTATCGCTAATTAACCAATAAACAAGCAAATGGCTACTTACATTGATAATGAATGGTGGTCAGGAATGGCCTTTCTAAGGGGGTAAATACTAAGTTGAAAAAATACAAATTAAACAAAACTAGAGACAAGCAAACAAAGAGCATGGAGTAGAGTATTACAGAGAAAGAAAGAAAATATACAAAGCTCTTAAATTCGAGAAATTGAAAGAAGGTCAGTGTGGTCAGAGTACAGCATAAGGGAGGAGCTATATACAGGGAGGAGGTGTTGGGAAGGGCTGACTTATGCAGATTTTTATTGTCTAGAGAAAGGAGTAGGTTATGCTATTAAAAGCATAGTAGCAAACCATTGAATATATACTTCTATAGAGAAAGAAGTATAATCTCAACTTTTTTTTCTGAGGCAAGAGGATGTGAATAAGTCTAGAAGTCAAAATCCCAGGCGGATCTGTCAAGCCATTCAATATTTCAAATCATACCATGCTGTCCATTGTGCTTGCTTACAGCCCACTTCCCATCTGTGCCTGCTGAGATTAAACCCGTATTTCATAACTCAGTCCATAGAAATCACCTGACCCTAAACTGTAATCAACATTTACATTTCTGTCTACATTTTAATTTTAGCATGTATTGCCTTCTACCTAAACATTGCTGTTTATATCTTAAACTCCATACAAGGTTATCCCTCCATTCCTCCTCCCTCGTCTTCTTTCTCTCTACCTCTCCCCTACCTCCTTCCCTTCCTTCAGCGAACCTTCATCCATCCCTCCCTCAATTTTTTATTGAGCTTTGCTATGGTCTGGGCACTTTTAAGATGAAAGATCCTTTTGTAACCCTAATAAAAAACCCTTATCTCACCTAGCACAGTGGTTTGCATATTACAGGTAAAAGTAACATTTTTAATGGCCTGGTGAAATTATTAAACTGATTTGCTTTTAAATTAACTCTTATTTATAAAATTAAATTGTATTCCCCACCAGCCAATGTTAAAAGCAATCCAAGTCATGCTACAAAATTAACATTTTAAAGTCATATTTCCACATATTTCTCTTTTAAAACTACATTTAACTTTCTGATAGGTAACTCTTGCCTATGGTTGGAAAAGTAAACACGTGGAGAATATTTTCAAAAGAAATTTAAATTCACCCTTGCTGGAGTGGTTCAGTGGATTGAGTGCTAGTCTGTGAAACAAAGGGTAGCTGGTTCAATTCCCTGTCAGGGCACATGCTGGGTTGTGGGCCAGGTCCTCATTAGAGGGTGCGAGAGAGGCAACAACATATTGATGCTTCTCTCCCTCTCTTTCTTCCTTTCTTACCCTCTGTCTAAAAAATAAATAAATAAAATCTTTTAAAAAAGAAATTTAAATTGTATAATAAATAATTGTATTATTTTCTTCTGGGTTTTACATATAAAATCATATGTATATATATAAAGTGGTTTTGTCAGTATTAGGAATATACATTTTTATTGGTTCTTTTATTAACATTACACCTTGAGAATTTTTTCTATAAATAATTTTAATAGTAATACAATTTTCAGCAATATATGAATAATAACTTAATATCCTTCTTGTATTGAGTTTTTAGTTTATTTCTGTATTTATTATAAGTAATCTCACAAGGAAAATCCTGGAACATAAATCTTCTTACCATATATCTGAGTTTCCCTAAAATTCAAAAGTGTGATAGAAGTAGGACATATGTTTTCAAATTGCTCACCAGAAAGGTTGACTTAGCATATATTTTCACTAGTGTAAGAATGTTCTTGTCCCTGCATTTTTTTGGCAATATTAAAAAATGCTATTTCAATGTTTGCCAAATTTGAAGTGAAAATTTTAAATTATGACTGCTTTAATGTTTATGTTGTCATACTGCCTCTACTTGAATCCCAGCTCTACCCTTTAATAACGGCTGGTCTTGGGTGAGTTACTCAATGCTTCTTTGCTTGCATTTTCCCATTGGTGAAATGAGGATAATAACAGTGCTTTGCTCATAATGTTGTAGAAATTAAATGAGCTAATGGATGTAAAGTTTTTAGATCAATGTTTGGCACAAAGTAAGCTATACGTGAGTGTTTGCTGTTTTTATTTACATATGTTTTAATTTTTTTTAATTTTTTATTTTATTTTTTAATATATTTATTGATTATGCTATCACAGTTGTCCCATTTCTGCCCCCCTCACTCCACTCCATCCTTCCCACCCCCTCCCTCCCACATTCCCCCCCTATAGTTCATGTCCATGGGTCATACCCATAAGTTCTTTGGCTTCTACATTTCCTACACTATTCTTACCCTCCCCCTGTCTATTTTCCACCTATCATTTATGCTATTTATTCTCTGTACCTTTCCCCCCTCTCTCCCCCTCCCACTCCCCTATTGACAACCCTCCATGTGATCTCCATCTCTGTGGTCCTGTTGCCGTTCTAGTTGTTTGCTTAGTTTGCTTTTGTTTTTGTTTTAGGTGTGGTCATTAATAACTGTGAGTTTGCTGTCATTTTTACTGTTCATATTTTTTATCTTCTTTTTTTAGATAAGTCCCTTTAACATTTCATATAATAAGGGCTTGGTGATGATGAACTCCTTTAACTTGATCTTATCTGAGAAGCACTTTATCTTCCCTTCCATTCTAAATGGTAGCTTTGCTGGATAGAGCAATCTTGGATGTAGGTCCTTGCCTGTCATGACTTGGAATACTTCTTGCCAGCCCCTTCTTGCCTGGAAGGTCTCTTTGGAGAAATCAGCTGACAGTCTTATGGGAACCCCTTTGTAGGTAACTGTGTCCTTTTCTCTTGCTGCTTCTAAGATTCTCTCCTTCTGTATAGTATTGAATATACCTGTAATTTCCAGTGTGAATTCTTTTATGACTTACATGCTTCAAAATTTACTTTAATATTCATTTATACTCTTATAGCTTCCTCCTCCTCCTATCTCTTAAGAATTTTTTTAGAGGCTCTATGTTTCTTTTAATTTTTATTTATTCTTTTCTCATTATTTAGCCTTAAAAGGGAAGCTGTCCATGTGTGCAGGTTAGGCATTTACTAAGCTGTTCAAAACATAGAACATTCAGTGTTGCCTTGCACTTCTGTGCTCATGCCCGAACCTGGAGATCACACTAACATGCACATTGGAGGTCTGTGTAATTGGCATGCTGAGATCACCCACTCCTCCATAGACATTGAGACCCTCAGCAACGGGACCCAAGTCTGGCCCTTTGTCTCTCCAGCCTCCTGCATTGCAGTCCTTTAGACAGACAGACTACTCAGTCTTAATGAATAAAAGATAGATAAATAAATGTTAGTCCATTAAAATGTTCCATCTTTTTCTTTAAGTAAACAATAGAATAATGTAAATTTGTCCTATATACCCTGACTGTATAATCTATAAAATTGGAACCTTCCTCCCTAGTTTCCTAACTAGTCCACTGTTATCTGTGTTCTTTCTATTTCAACCTTTTTGATAATATTTATTCTCTGGAAGAAAACTATTCCAGGTGCATGTTGGTTGCTCTCATCCCTGGGACAGTACAACATAATGGTCTTGAAGTTAAATTAGTAGGTCTCCAAATCCAGACTTTGCTTCTCTCTAGTGGTGTAAGCTTGCATGAGTGACTAAATCTTCCTAAGTCTCAGTGTTTCCATCTATGTGTACAGATGACATCTAATCAATGGGTTGCCTTTAAGAATCTACAGAAAAGCTCTAGTGATGAGATACCTGTCTCATCAGGATATCTTAATAAAGTGCTGTTATTATTATTATCATCAATGAATACAAAAGGTGTTTTCATAGAACTATTTTTACTGAATTATGTAAGTAAAGTCTTGGAGGTAAAAAGTCACTACAAATTTTAAAATATAATCTTTAATTTCTGATTAAAATGTGTTTGTAAAGACAGAATAGTGCACATGTATAAAAAGTTTCCTTCTTTTGATATTTATTTTCAGGTCTATATATTTTTTAAAGTCCCTAAGAAAGAGTTTCAAATGAGGTAAGACGTAGAAAATATATATTGCAATACAGATTTTGCATACCAAAATGGGCTAATAATTCTCATGCAGATGAAGAAAGTACAATATATGGATATCAATTAAATCTTTATATAATAAAACACTATAAATTTGAACTAGTGAAAGAAAATATGTTATAAATCATTTTCATTATGTGGCATCTAACATGTACCAAAAGCTGTCTTGGAAAGGACAAGGTAAAGATCTTATTCTTCATTAGCCTACACTAATTTTCCCATTCTCTTGCCTCAAGGGAAGAAGAACTGTATTAGCATGTTTCTCCATCCACCATAACAATATTTTTAATTGTCAAAAAAATGAAGTCTTGCTGCCTGATAAACCTTCAAAAAGCTCAGCAGCATCCTTCCCGTTCTTTGAAAAGAAAGGAAATCTAAGCGTTTTTTATTAAAACAAAAAGGAATTTAGATTTAGACAGTTAATTTCATACATAATATTTTTGACAGATGAGCATTCTTTCTGCTTTGTGATATATCCATTCTTAATAAGGAAAGGTGGATTAGGCTACACTAATTGCAACATGAGTAACAAAGACAATTACAAAGAAAGGCAGTTACCATTTTTTACACTCTAAAGTGGAATCGAAGGGTAGTTTTCTCTTCTTCAGTGAAATTAATTTTGACAGAAGAAAACTCTAATTTTTCTAAAAACAAAAACAAAACACCAAAACCCTCCCTGCAATTCTTGTTCTAATAGAAAAACTCACTTTCTTGTTTTCTTGGTCCTGTGTGTGACCAGTCATTTGCTCACAAGAATGCACTCACAGGATCACCCACTTGTGCCCCACCCTGCCCTCTGACTGCTGGAGCCTTGCTGTCACTCCGTTAGAGCGACAATGACACTAACAAACAAACAAAACCTTGAGCAAATCTCTGTGTTAAGGTAAATGGAAAGGGAAGGGACACATGCCTGTAAACCAAAAAAAAAAAATCAAGAATAATTTAGACAGACTTACCCTAAACAAAAAAATCAAATTGAGCTAGTACATGTACTTAGTAACACCACTGCACCCAGAAATGCCTTCTGACACCCAGCTTGACTTATCTGCATCCTTTGATATACTGCTACCTTTTTTAAAGCATGAGGGTTCATTTGGTATAACAAATCTTTCTGTTGAAAATAAAAATATAGCAGGATATTTTTCAGCCATTCACACTTACATATATTAGAATTTGCCCAATCAAGTTATACTCTTTTTCATATTTAGATGAGATAAATACACAGAAAAAAAAAGTAGGAAACATTCAACATAAAGAAGGCTATCAGGTTAAATTAGGTGTCTGGTACATTGAATAAGAAAAGGATAGTAGGACACAAATTCAGTTATATCTGGGCATCTACAGGATACAGGGAACTGAAATCAGGTATGAAAAGAAGTTAGACTAATTAAACAAGGATGCCATTGGACTGAGGTGGCCCAAATGCCATGGTGTCTACATAAGCAAACCTAAGTCTAAGCCTATAAATACACCAATCACAGTTAACTGGTTTTTCAGCTCTAGCCAATCAACAATTCCCTTACTTTATTCTTGTCTTTTCTCTATAAAACATTCCCCCTGCTCCCATCAACACTACTTCTCACCACTTGGGTTTGATTCTGACCAATTTGAATCAGTTTTGGCTCAAATAAATTTTTAAAATCTTAATATTCTTCAGTTTACCCTTTGAGAAAGTGATAGGGAAACTTAGAAAGAGAAGCAGTGGTACATCATGGTAAACTTCTATTTGTCACAATTTCAGGTGCAGTCCTATGCCCAGGAAAAAGAAAGTGGCATTCTTTCCTTATCACCTGGTTGCTATAGCATTTGTCTCTACCATTAGGAACTTAGGTGTTAATACAATTCATTCAAGCTATACATTAGCTATCTCTGGACTGGCATGGGAATTATTCAATTGATTATGTTATGTGTAAGTAAAAAATGTGCCTAGTGTTCCAGACAACTTATTATGTGACAATTGTTATTTTTCCGAAGTAGTAGTATAGTGAAATTATCTACAATCTGTCATCTCATGATATTTTAACTAAAATATATATATTAAATTTTCTATTTATATATTTTATTTTTTATTAATAAGTTATAACGGCAAGTTCTTAAAAATTGGAGGCTTAATTCTCCTTATCGAAAATAAAGGAGGACATTTCCTTCCCCTCCTTTTCTTAGAGCATTTAGCTTAGACAACTCGTAAGGACTTTTTCCTCTTGTTGAAAGGCATGCACCTTTGGAAGATTAGGTAGGCTGTTTATTATCTTTACCCCCAGGAATGTCTTTCTCAAGGACCTTGGAGCTAGCTCTTTGAAGTATAAAAATTGAGGGACATAGTACCCCTGTCTCTCAATTTCTGTGGGAGGGTGGAAGCCTAACTTTGGTGGGCTTTACTTGCTCCAAGTTGCAAAACTACTCCCTGTCATGAACATATGAAAAGATTGTTTTTCCTCTGGATAAAACCAATTAGCTAACACAGATGTCACGCCAGTTACCAGGCAAAGTTAGGAAGAACTATGAGTGACAAATGGTGCTGTCAATCCTCTTCCATGAGGACTAGGTATGGTTTATCTAGAAAACAGGTATGTAATCGGTTGTATTTGCTTGGTTACACAGAGAGTGTCTTTAGAATCTTTCTGTTTTGCAAACTTTTATTGGATTGCTTGTGATACATATGAGATTCTGGTTTAATGCTTATTCAAAAAGTGCTATTCTAAACATGCTATTCTAGAAGTGTGTTGCTGTTCTGTTCTATACTACCTTTGTGGAGAGAATTCTGTGTTGAGAGAAGATTGTTTTTTAAATTATAATCCCCAAACAAACTCAAATATGTGATATTATATGATGGCACCATATTAATTTATTTATAATTACTCTTTTATGCAGTATTTAAAGTTACTTATAAGTATAAACTATTTTAAAATATTAACATCAATAAGGAAGATATGCATTTATAATATGAGAGGTAATTTTGTAGTTCATAAATGTTTTTATAAGGCCAAAAAATTAAATAAGTTGGTTTTTCTATGTACAAAAAAATAAGCAAAATATGATTGTTTATCAGATTTCATAGTGTGCATGAGCAACAACAAATCAATTGCTCAACAAAAGTGAAGATTTTCCTGGCAGATTGTCCTGCCTGGATGGCTCACTTGGTTGGAGCCACCCAACAGCAAAAAGTTACAGGTTTGATTCCTGGTCTAGTTTGCTAGTTCAGTCCCCAGTTGGCATGCATCTTGGTGGCAAAGAATTGATGTCTCTCTCTCTCTCTCTCTCTCTCTCTCTCTCTCTCTCTGCCTCTCCCTCTCTCTCTCTACTCCTTCCTTCCTCTCTAAATTCAATAACCATATCCTCAGATGAAGATTAAAATAAAAAGACTTTCCTGTCAGAGGATTCTGAACAGCATTTCTCTTAAATATTCATAAATGGTATACTGAGTGATCTTGTGGAAAATAACCTCAACATCCTGTCTATAATTAAAAAAATAATTCATGATGTTATGTTTGCAGTGTACATAAATGCAATTGAAGAGCATGATATCAAAATCAAATGTAGTAAAAGCTGAAACAATGAGTTTCAAATTTGTACTCCCTGATGGTCTGACTGGAAATATGTGCTTAAATGTTTGAATTTTGAGCACACTGGATTGCTTTTCATGCATTCGTCCTTGAGTGTTGTTTCTTCCAAGCAAGTAACTCAAGATTATATTTTCTTGCAAGAACCTGCATTGCACTCATTCTTTGCTGATGCTAACAGTCAAATCCATATACTTTAAAAGTAAATAAATGTATTAGAGGTTCAGTTATTATGGAAATGACGTGACCAAAGCAGTAGTCCGTGTATTCAAATGGACGGCTGAAGAAATATTTCCAAAAGGCCATATATTTGAGCAATATAGCAAAAAGGTAACCTATACATCTTTGTGATACAAAAACAAAACAAAAATAAGACAGAAATAAAGTAAAATAAAATAAAATAAAATAAAATAAAATAAAATAAAATAAAACAAAAATCTAGAAAAGCTGGGTAAAGCATAACAAACATCTTCAAAAGCATAGATGAGCTTTCAGGAAGCAAAGTCCCAGAGTCTCCAAATTAGAGGAAACTACAAAGCAGAGAGTGATCCTTGTCGCTGAGGCAGCCCTTGGAGGTCTGCCTTTCTCTGGGTCATAGAAGCGTTAGTTTAAATTCCATACGGGAACAGGAGATGAGGCAGCATGTTGGACCAATATCATCATATAAACCTGGGACACTTGAAGTGCTTTCCCACAGTGATAAAATAAACTAGAAAAGTTGTCTGGTTTACAGTGTTTCTCTTCAAGGTATAGCCATAACCATTAGATAAGTCCCCATCCAAAAAGTAACAGGAAAATTGAAAAAAAAATGTATCAAATGACTTTGAAAGCAACTACCCTACTGGTAGATAGACAATTATCTTCTAAATCCTTCTTCTGACAAGCACCTGGAATTGCCTCCTTTCTTTCATTAGTATCACTGTTCTTCATGACACTAAATTCAAAATGTAGGAATAATCCTTTTAATCTGCATACATTAAATGTATACCATAAAGAATTATTCATCTACATTTTTTTTGTTCAGACCTAAGGACTTAGCACCTAGATTTAAATACACACAGACACACACACAAGCATACATGTACAAACACACATGTGTACACACTATACAAGTTAAGATGATAATCCATAATTTTAATGACTATTACATTCTTAAAAATCATTGTTATTTTTAAATAATAAAACAAACTTCAGACACTTCTAATTGACTGGAAAATGTGCTGAATAAGAAATGTGGAAGGAGAAGAGAGATATTCATTTATATAATTCACTGAGCACATAATTCCCATTAATACATAGTGTCAGATCTTACCTGAAAACTTACATTTCCTTGATATAAAGGAAATATAATAAAACCAATTTTAACTTGCAATTGGCAAAAGTCCTTCTGAATATTGTTTTCTATTTCTAAATGTTGCTAAATCCATTTCTTTACATAATTCAATGTTTCTTATTATAGGGTATAAAGGTAGCTTCATTGAAGTCTTCTATGGTTCTAGCCCCAAGTTTTCATGCCAGAACTTATACCTGAATTTAATAATCAAAGAATATAATAACATTTGAGATATTCTATCATGGAGGGGAAATGCAAAATTGACACTGATTTTAAGGAGTTGAGTTTCTAAAAGAAATCTTAGAACAAATGCAAAGGAGTCTATGAAATTAGTGAGTTCAAATGGGTTATCACTATTAAAATTTAGGAATTTTTAAAATTTTTAAATTAAGAAAGCTATCCATACCTGTTATTTTCAAACTTCATGAGAGATGGTGATCAAATTCATAGTCTTTTTCATTACAAGTACTCAACATATAATTTCTTGATTATCTTTAAAAAAGAGACTATGTACTTTCTTTTAAAAAAAGTACAAGTTGAAAACAAAGCTAGTATCGGATCAGTTATCAGATGTCGAGAAAGTCTCATTGATGTTTTGGAGAGAAAAAAAGCCAGACCCTTGCATCTTAAAAACAGGAAAAGTACCAAAAGCAAGCTTATGTGATTTAATATTTATACTCCAGTTTATGAAAGGCCTTTATCAAGTATATTCAAATTCTACAAATTTAACTAACATTTATTTTTACATTATAAATAAAAATTTAAAAATAAGACTTGAAGATATATAATATGCTGGGCAAACATCCTTAACTTTTATAAACCTAATACCACAGACATTAATAAAATATTAACTGCAATACAAGCAGGCAATGAACAAAGCCACAAATATACCAATCATGGATGAAGAGATGCCAATAGCTAGTAAACATGAAACATATTCAACCTCCACCAAAAATCACCAGGAAAATGTTTTTTTTATTTGATTTTCATTTTTTTGCTTTTCACATGAAAGCAAACAAACAGAACAAAGCACCCTAGACTATATAATACTTACAAGAGTTCAATGTGGTAGGTGCTCACACACTATCAGCAGGGTGAGGGTGAGAGCTTTCTGCTAGGTATTTTGGCAAAGAAGAAATCCTCTGTTTAGCGTTAGACCTCACACTGTGAATTTGTGAACTTATTTGTTTCTGAAGTATTTTCATCAGGAAGGGGAGAAAAAAGATAAATAGCAGATATAATTTTAGATGGGTACAGATATATCACTTAGCATATTATTATATATTTATTTTCATACTCTGGGTGAAACCTTATACTCTGAGCCAATGGGAGCATGGCAGACACTGCTGTATATGAGGTCTAATGAGTGTTAGAACATCACAAATGCTATTATTCACAAGTGCTCTGCATTAATCTATCCTGAGCTGCTTGTGATCTCAAATTTGCAATGTTTACTTCAAGTTGGCCTTTCATTTTGATTTTTACTTTGTCTTCTTCTGTATTGACTGATAAAACTGTGAAAGTATGTAGTGAAAAGGAACTGAAAAATGTACAAATCTATAAATCTTCAAAAATTAAGCTAAAGATCAACTCAGACATCTTATAGGAAATGGGGAAGGAAACAAAAGATATGGATTCAGAAGTGATTAGGGTTGGTAATCGTTCTTTAACATTTTGAAGCACAGCCTGGGAGGGTTGAGCAATGATTATATAAATAGAAGTTGGGAGGCTATGACCTGTGGCACGTAGAATGGAAGATGAGTTGCTAACCCAGAATATCAAGGAAGGGCCCTGGCTATTGTGGCTCAGTGGATTGAGCACCTGCCTGCACATTATAAGGGTTGCTGGTTCAATTCCCATCTAGGGCATATGCCTGGGTTGTAGGTCAGATCCTCAGTAGGGCATGCACGACAGGCAACCACATTGATGTTTCTCTTCCCTCCTCTTCCCTCACTGAAAATAAATAAATAAATATTAAACAATAATAATAAAATAAATTTTTAAAAGAAGAATATCAAGGAAGAGTTTCTTATGGGTCTATGCTATATAGAACGACGTAGCTCTGATTCAGTTAAAAATCGTATCTAAGAACATGTACCCTGAGTTATATTTGGAATATTTAGGTATATATGAAAGTCCTTAAAAATATACTCAACTCAATATATTGACAGCCATTTTCACTCATAGAAATCTGTAAGAAAATAATCAAGAGCTATATGTAAGAATTCTTTTCAAACATTATTCATAATAGTGACTATTTAAACATAAATATTTAATAATATATAGAGAGTTAAATAAAATAATAATGTGCATATGATCAATTATTATAGCTTGTTACACAATATTTAGGGAAATAAATAAATACATGAGCCTGTACATACAATGTATAATTGAGTAAAAATCAAAGCAGAGTATATAAGCAGTATAATATTATTTCAAATTTGTCAACATCTTCTATACTTGTAAAACTACATTTTCTATGGTAGAATAAAACCACAGAAATGTTAAGTAACCGTTGGTAGTAGATGAAATTATTAATAATTTTTACGTTTTTTAGTTTTTTAATTTATTTTAAAACCACATACTTCAAGAGTTATAGACAGCAGCGAGATAGGTGGGAGCAGAGTCCACTTCCCCCTGAACATGGGTAAAACACCTAGCCAATCTACTAAGGAACAAAGCAGACAGCCAACAGTACCCCAGCGTTTATGAAGATAGGAGACCAAAAAGTATAGAGGAAACTGAAAAAACAGATGGTAAGGGGACTGCTTCAGGACAAAAAGGTCCCTGGGACCAGCGCGGGGACCAGGGTAGCTGCAGCCCCAGGCCCATACCCGCCAGGCCTGCCCCAGGACATCTGGGAGAGAGCTAGGTTAATGGCTCCCTCCCCTGCCAAACAGGCTTGAGCAGCACCAAGAGAGACTTGGTTGCTTGAAGTTGCAGGGAGAGGAATAAGGACAAAGTGGTAAACCCACGGAGACTGTGTGCACTGTCTGGGGAGAGTTGAGAGTTGGGCTATGTGGGGCTCTGACTCAGACAGTCCCCGGTCTAGCTGGAGAGGTGGGCTGTGTGAGAGGACAGGCCCTTCCTTGTATGGAGGGAGTGGCAGGATTGAGCAGGAGGATTATCTCAAAAATAAAAGGACCCTCGGGGGCAGTTTGGGAAATTATCCTACAGCAGCAGCTCCAGTATCCTCTCCACCCAGCCACCCAGCATTCCCATGGGGGTGTGCGGGGCATTGAGCCCAAATCCGAAGCACCAGGGAGAGTGCAGACCTTGCGGGGAGCCTCAGACCACAGGCACTGGGGAGAGTGCGCAAAACAGAAGGCCCCGCACACACACCCCTAGCCCAGAGAAGAGTAAGTAGAAGCTGTGAACACCAGGATACCTCCTGGAAGAGGAAAACTACCAACAAAGGAACCACCAACAGATAACAAAAGAAGGTGAAGGAGGGAATGGAAGTCACACTAACTGAAGACAGGACTTATCTGGAAATACAACTAAATACTGGAGAAATTACTCAGAACAAACAACTGAACAAGAGCAAGAGAAAAACCTCAAAACCTTGTACACATTGAAAACCCAGCTCCAACACAACCTGCCCACACCTGCACAACAGAAAACAAGAGGTGGGGGGACAGACTGACCCTTAGATAACCAGCTGCTGAGAAGGACTCACCAAAGAAAGACTCAACAACAACCAAAAACCAAAGAGATACACAGACCCAACAAAAACCACAAGCCAAATTCAGTAAGCCTGGGAGATCAATGAGACTTTACCACTGAATCTCACAGGTATTCTACCAGAGAAGTTCACACCATAAATCCAGGGGGTCAGAACAGAGTAACTTAAGAAGCAGAGGCTAACAGGAAGAGTCTCACAAACAATGGGGAGACAAAGAAACAATCCCCAAATGAAAGGAAAGGAGAAAGTCTCAGACAATGATAAATGATAAAGAGGCAAGTCAACTATCAGATATTAACTTCAAAAAATTGGTTCTAAGGAAGCTCAATGAGCTCACACAGAATTACCAAAAACTACAGTGAAACTACAATGAACTCACTGCAAATTATATCAACATGAAAAAGGAAATAGAAATTATCAACAAGGGCCAAGAGAAAATGAAGAATACAATTTCTGAACTGAAGAACACAGTAGAAGGAATCAAAAGCAGGCTCAATGAAGCACAGTAGGGATCAGCGAGCTGCAGGACAAGGTAGAAAAAAACATCCAAAGTGAGGAAGAAAAGGAAAAGAGTCTCAGAAAGAGAGAAGAGGGTTTAAGGGAAATATAGGACTACAAGAAACATAATAATATCCATATAATAAGGATACCAGAAGGAGAAGAGGAAGAGCAAGGGATAGAAAACCTGTTTGAAAAAGTAATGATGGAAAATTTCCCTAGCCTGATGAGAGAAAAAGTCACACAAGTCCAGGAAACACAGAGAGTCCCAAGCAAGAGGAACCCAAAGAGGCCCACTGCAAGACACAGCATAATTAAAATGGCAAAATTCCAAGACAAAGAGAGAATCTTAAAGGCAGCAAGAGAGAAAAAGGAAGTAAGATACAAGGGAGTCCCAATAAGGTTAGCACTGACTTCTCAATGGAAACCCTCCAAGCTATAAGAGAATAGCAAAAAATACTCCAAGTAATGAGAACCAGAGGCCTGCAACCAAGACTACTTTATCCAGCAAGGCTCTCAATCAAGATAGAAGGCCAAAAAGAGGCTTCCCAGACAAAAGAAGTCTAAAACAATATACTGCCACAAAACCAGCTCTGCAAGAGATGCTAAAGGGACTGCTTTAAGGAAAGGAAGGAAAAGAGAGAGAGAGGAAGACAGGTACAAAAAAACAGAAATGAATAAGTACCTATCAATAATAACCTTAAATGTAAATGGATTAAATGCTCTAATCAAAAGACATAGACTAGCTGAATGGATAAGAAGGCATGACCCACATATATGCTGCCTACAAGAGACCCACCTCAGGACAGAAGACCTACACAGACTGAAAGTGAAGGGCTGGAAACAAATTTTCCAAGCAAATGGACAGGAAAATAAAAAGCAGGAGTAGCAATACTCATAACAGACAAAATAGTCTTCAAAAGAAGGGCTATAAAGAGAGACCCAGAAGGTCACTTCATAATACTCAAAGGAGGAATCCACCAAGAAGACATAAACATTGTAAATATATATGCACCCAACATAGGAGCACCCAAATACATAAAGAAAACCTTGGAGGACTTCAAGAAAGATATTGACGGCAACACAATTATAGTAGGGGATTTTAACAACCCACTGCCAAAGATGGATAGATCTTCCAAACAAAATATCAACAAAGATATTGTGTCACTGAACAATACCCTAGATGAAATGGACTTAACTGATATATATAGAGCATTTCATTCCAAAGAAGCAAAATACACATTCTTTTCAAATGCACATGGAACATTTTCAAAGATAGACCACATGATAGGACACAAAACAAGTCTCAACAAGTTCAAGACAATTGAAATCATATCAAGCATTTTCTCTGACACGAGGATCTGAAACTAGAAACAAATCTTAAGGGGAAAACCCCCAAACACTCAAAAACATGGAGATTGAATAGCATGCTATTAAACAATGAATGGGTGAAGAATGAGATTAGGGAAGAAATAAAAAAGTTTCTGGAACAAACAAAAATGAACTCAACAATCCAAAACCTATGGGACACAGCAAAGGTGGTTCTGACAGGGAATAGCAATGCAGCCCTACCTAAAAAGAATAGAAACATTTCAAGTAAACAACTCAACCCTACACCTACCAGAACTTGAGGAACAACAACACAGACAGCCCAGAACATGTACAAGAAAGGAAATAACCAAGATCAGAGCAGAATTAAATGACATACAGACTAAAACCACAAATGTAAGGATCAATTAATCCAGGAGCTGCTTCTTTGAAAAGGTAAACAAAATCAACAAGCCTTTAAGCAGGCTCATCAAGAAAAAAGAGAGAGGACCCAACTAAACACAATCAGAAATGAAAGAGGAGAGACTACAACTGATACCACTGAAATACAAAGGATTGTAAGAAATTACCACAAAGAACTATATGCCAAGAAATGTAAAAATCTACATAAAATGGACAAATTTCTAGAAAATTTAACTGTCCAAAACTCAATGAAGAAAAATCAGAAAGCCTGAACAGACCAATAACACCTGAAAATTGAAACAGTAATCAAAAAGCTTCCGACACACAAAAGCCTTGGGCCGGACAGTTTCACAGGAGAATTCTACAGGGCGCTTAAGGGAGAGCTAACCCCCATCCTCCACAGATTATTTCAAAAAATTGAAGAAGATGGAAGACTCCCAAACTCGTTTTATGAAGCCAAATTCACCCTAATACCAAAACCAGATAAATACATAAGAAAGAAAGAAAACTTCAGGCCAATATCACTCATGAACATTGATGCTAAAATCCTCCACAAAATATTGGCAAATTGCATCCAGAAATACATTAAAAAGATCATACACTATGACCAAGTGGGATTCATCCCAGGGATGCAAGGATGGTACAATATTTGCAAATCAATAAACATAATACACCACATAAACAACAAAAAGACAAAAAACACATGATCATATCAATACATGTGAAAGAAGCATTTGATAAGATACAGCACCCATTTATGATAATAACACTCAGCAAAGTGGGAATAGAGGGAGCATTCTTCAACATAATAAAGGCCATGGATGAGAGACCTACAGCCAACATCATAATCAATGGGTAAAAACTTAGTTTTCCCACTAAGATCAGGAACAAGACAAGGATGCCCTCTCTCACCACTCCTATTCAACATATTACTGGAAGTCCTAGCCACAGCAATCAGACAAGAAAAAAAAATTAAAGATATCCAAATTGGAAAGGAGGAAATGAAACTGTCACTGTTTGCAGATGACATGATAGTGTACATGGAAAATCCTATAGACTCCACCAAAAAACTACTCGACCTAATAAATGAATTTGGCAAAACAGCTGGATACAAAGTCAATACTCAGAAATCAAAGGCATTCCTGTATACCAACAATGAAACAGCAGAAACACAATTCAGGAAAAAAAAATCCCATTTGATATAGCAACAAGAAAAATAAAGTACCTAGGAATAAAGCTAACCAAGGAAGTAAAAGACCTGTCCTCAGAAAACTACACAACACTGAAGAGAGAAATTAAGGAAGTCACAAACAAATGGAAGCATGTACCATGCTCATGGATTGGAAGAATTAACAGCATCAAAATGGCCATACTATCCAAAGTGATTTATAGATTCAATGCAGTCCCTATTAGAGTACCAATGACATATTTCACAGATACAGAACAAACATTTCAGAAATTTATATGGAACCGCAAACGACCCCGAATAGCTGCAGCAATTTTGAGAAAGAAGAACAAAGCAGGAGTGATCACAATACCTGATATCAAACTGTATTACAAGGCCACTGTAATCAAAACAGCCCGGTAGTGGCATAAAACAAGCACATAGACCAATGGAACAGAACGAAAAGCCCAGAAATAAACCGAAGTTTCTACTGTCAATTAATATTTGACAAAGGAGGCAGGAGCATAAAATGGAGCAACAACAGCCTCTTCAACAGGTGGTGTTGGAAGATCTGGACAGCTACGTGCAAAAAAATGAAACTCGATCACCAAATTACACCACACACAAAAATAAATTCAAGGTGGATAAAAGACTTAAATATAAGTGGTAACACCATAAAAGTCCTAGAGGAAAACATTGACAGGAAAATCTCAGACATTCCATGCAGCAACATCCTCACAGACATGTCCCCTAAAGCAAGGGACATAAAGGAAAGAATAAACAAATGGGACCTCATCAAAATAAAAAGCCTCCGTATGGCTAAAGAAAACAACATTAAAATGAAAATAGAACCAACAGTAACGGAAAACATATTTGCCAATGATACCTCAGATAAGGGTCTGATCTCCAAAATATACAAAGAACTCACATGACTCTACTCCAGGAAGACAAACAACACAATTAAAAAATAGGCAAAGAACTTGAACAGATGCTTCTCCAAGGAAGACATACAGAGGGCTCAGAGACATATGAAAAGATGCTCAGCATCACTAGCCATCAGAGAGATGCAAATTAAAACCACAATTAGGTACTATCTCACACTGGTCAGAGTGGCCAACGTAAACAAATCAACAAACAAATGTTGCAGAGGATGCGGAGAAAAGGGAACCCTATTACATTGTTTGTGGGAATGCAGACTGTTGAGGCTATTGTGGAAAACAATATGGAATTTCCTCAGACAACTAAAAATGGAACTGCCCTTTGACCCATCAATTCCATTGCTGGGATTATACCCTAAGAACCCTGAAACACCAGTCCAAAATAACCTATGCACCCCAATGTTCATAGCAGCACAATTTGCAATAGTCAAGTACTGGAAGCAACCTAAGTGCCCATCAGCAAATGAGTGGATCCAAAAACGATGGTACATTTACACAATGGAAATCTATGCAGCAGAGAAAAAGAAGGAGCTTATATCTTTTTCAACAGCATGAATGGAACTGAAGAACATTATGCTAAGTGAAATAAGCCAGGTGGTGAGGGACAAATACCATATGGTCTCACCTTTCACTGGAACATAATCAACAGAAGAAAAAAGCAAACAAAATATAACCGGAGACATTGAAGTTAAGAACAATCTAACAATAGCCAGAGGGGAGAGGGGAAAGGATAATGGGGAGAAAAGTTTTCAGTAACTACTATAAAGGACACATGAACAAAATCAAGGGGGAGGGTGGAAGCAGGGGAGGGAGGTGGGTTTGGCTGGGGTGAGGAGAAAATGCAGACAGGTTAATTGAACAAGAATAAAATAATTTATAAAAATAAATAAATAAAACCACATATTTCATGGTTATTACTTCTCTATTTGGAATAAAACAATAAAACCATTAGAAATGTTTGGTCAATTATCCAAATGGTAAACTTAATAACAGATTTTCTTGTGGTTATTATGAAGTTCATTCTACTCAAGGGTAATAAAATTCTAGAGTAGATACAATGTATTTAAAGACACATGTCAATTCAGTGGTTGCTCAGTATCCAGACTTCATTTTCTTCATTCACTAAATTTAACTAACAATATATTTCTAAATATATTTTTGTGCATACTCTATTGCTATATGCTGAGCCACCACCACCACTGGCAAATTTACTTTTTATTTTTTTAAAAAAGCTGAAACATTAACTTTGCATAACAATCAAAAGCAAAACAAATATAATACCAAACTTTACAGTACTGTTATCATTTTGGGAGAATGCTTGAGATTTTCTCTTAGAAAGAATGGACTGTCAGAAAAGTATCAGTTTTAAAATAACTAACCACTTATAGCGTTTTTGACCTTCTAATTCAATAAAATATAATTTCTACTTTTCTTCAGCTTTGAGGATCATTCAAAATTTGAAAACATTTGTGGGCAATGATTTCTTCCCTTTGTCTCTCAGACACATTCTGAAGATATCTGACCACTTCACCTAAAAACAGTTATTTCTGCTAAACAAAATTCTCATAAGAGCGTAGCTTCCTTCCTACTGACCTGTCCATTTAAGATTTCATCTTTTCGTGAGGTAGGAAAGTCCCCAGTGGCAGCTGTCATGTCACGGTGTGGGGATGGTGATGGCTCTGCGTTTATAATAACCTTCCAAAATAAAAATTGGAGTTAAAACTGTTTTTTTAAATGTCAACATTTAAAATAGAGACTTAATGATTTTCTTCTAAACTCATGTACAAGGAGACCTGTCCTAGCTGACTATTAATGAAAAATCAATGCCTCATTGGGAACTTCCCCCCCAAATAAATATCAATATCAAACAACTTTGTTATATTTCCAAAGTAGAGTTGTTTTCTGCCAATCTGCTTCCTCTAACTATTCAGTTAAATGTTCCTTCATCCTGTGTCTGCCTAACTCTCACCAATCCCACCTCAAGACAGAAAATGAGATCTGACCACGTTTGTCATTTTGCATGACAGTGCCTGTTCCTTCATTGACCTAAGAAACAATAGCAATAACAACAAAACCACTAAGTAATTACAAATTAAAACATACAAGCTTTAGTAAGTACAATTAAATACAATTCACTATGACTTTTCAGTAAGTAACATTAAGGGCAGAGAGATGACTGGTATTCATTTGACTTAATCAAGGAGATCTAACATAAATCACACAGAAAATGCATACAAACACAGCCTCAATTGGGCAGGTTAGGCAGGGCAAATGCCCTTATACTGAATACTTGCACAGAAAAAAAGAACTAGAAATCTTTTCCCTGGGAGTTTGTCAATGACCAAGGCTCTTCCTGTGTAGTTTCCATTATTCTGGCATAACTCACTACCAAGCATTACTAGTTGGCAGTACCACAGACATGCATTAGAATAAAATTATTCTTCTCCTTCTAGTTCATAAATGAAATCCATTTAGTCAGTAACTTCTGTGAAAAGGAACTGCCACTTTTTAATATAGTATGTTATTCACTATTTTTAATGAAATGTAGTCAGAAGTAAATTAACTGCATGCCTTCTAAAGCCAGGTACATAAACAAGGTATCAGAACTTTTATTTGCAAAGAAAAACTGTTTATTATGTTTGTTATGTGTTAGGCACTGTTTAAAATATGTCAAATATATTAATTCATTTAACACATTCAAAGAGTTAAGTACTATTATTATTACTATTTTAGAGATTTAAATAACTGAAACAGAAAAGTTAAACAATCCAAGGTTACACAGCTTGAAAATAGCATGAGTTTTAGTGTAGAAATTACCAGAGAAAACAAAAAAGTCCAGAGCAGAATAGACTTGTCCAACAATATACCTTTTCTTTTAATTTTTTTTATTGATTGTTTTTTGATAGGGAGAGAGAAATATCAATTTGTATTGGGAATCAAACCCGCGGCCTTGGCACGACCCTCTAACCCACTGAGATACCTGGACAGGGCTCCAACAACATATCTGTATGTTGTAAATTCAAAGAAGTTAGTAGAAATGATGACTTAATGTATTAAATTACCTTTGCCAAATAGCAATTATTAAAATACCAACAGTATATTATGTATTATGTCCTAGACACTAAGCAATTTTTATGATTTTATCAAATCTCACACACACCCTGCGTTATGAGAAATGTTATTATTTCTATAGATAAGACAAAGAAGATTCTGAGACAAACAAAACCTGCCCACCTCTACTAATTGGTTTATGATGTTTAAACACACACTCAGAAAGAATTCATGGGCACAGACCGCAGAGTGGTGATTGCAGGGGTTGGGGGTAGGTGGGTGGAGGTGGAAGAGAGTCGGGGGTTAAATGGTGATGGAAAAATAGAATAAAAATAATGTAAAAGAAAGAACTATATTCAGAAACTGTTTTTTTACAAAACATAATAAATAAAAAATAATTTAAAAATCAATGCAAAATGGGATAGGGAACACTTAGAAAGAAGAAATGATGGTCTCCAGAACTGGAGGTGGAATCTAAATTGCATTGTACACTTCCTATAGGTATTAGTCAGCTCAGGCAGCCATAACAAAATATCATAACAAAATGCCATGTTGTGCTTACACTACAGAAACTGTGATTTTCTCACAATTCTGGAGGCTAGAAGCCCCAGATTAAGGTGACAGCCAATTCGATTCCTGGTGAAAACTCTCTTGCTGGCTTCTAGACAGTTGCCTTCTCTCTGTCTTTACATGGATTTTCTTCTGTGTATTTGCGTAAAGAAGAGAGAGCTAGAGAAATGGGGAGGGAGAGAGCGAGAGAGAGAAGAGATCTGGTGTCTCTTCTTGTTATAAGGACCCCAGCCTTACTGGATTTGCCTCTCCTACCCCATTATAGTCTCTTTTAACTTTACCTCTATAAAGGCCCCAAAACAATCACATTGGCAGTTAGGGCTTCAAACATATGAATTTAGGAAGACAGGATTCAGCTCATAGCACTATCCAATTACCTAAGTTATAAGGATAACAGGAGATGGGTGTGATCACTGTCTGGCAAAGAAACCCTGCCAGCTCCTCTGGAAAAGCGGATATTTTCATAAGCATTAAGGGATATGTCATGCATAAGTTCACATAGTAACACAACAGGCTATTTCTCTGACTATAGATCTGTTGAAGATATAAAATTTTTTCTCACAGGGTCATTTCTTATTCTATCCATCAGAAGTTACAATATTAGGAAGCTAAGAAATTATGATTCAGATATGGGAAGCTCATTGACTTCTGTACCATATCTTGAGAGTTATAAGAAGCACATATTTCTTACTTATAATCCAAATACTAACATAGACAAATTTCATTAAGTATATTTATAGATAAATGAGTATGCTATGTTGTAGCACTAGAGGAAAACTAAGAGCATTCACTGAAAATATTAATGCTATGACATTAGCTCTATTTTTAAAGTGTTTTTATTTCATTTTCCTTTTTAAAACTCATATACAACTGAGAAAGTGAAAATCAGATTATTAATTACATCATTTATCACTGAGAATCTGAAGGCTGATATTAATATTATCAACCTAATAATGCAAAAGTCATAATTTCCTGAAAGATAATTATTCCTTATATATTAATTTTTTAAAAGATTAGTACCTCTTATGTCAGACATTGCCTGGGATACTGATTTAGACCTTGTCTGATTTTTTTTCAACAAATGTTTTTATATTCTTAAGTATATTTTATTAATTATGCTATTACATTTGTCCCATTATTTTGTCCCCTTTATCATCCTCCACCCTCTAATGCCCTCCCACCAGCATTCTCTTCCCTTAGTTCATGCCCATGGGTTCTTTGGCTTATTTCCTATACTATTCTTAACCTCCTCCTTTCTATTTTGTACCTATGATTTATGCTTCTTATTCCCTGTATCTTTTCCCCATTCTTCCCCTCTTCCTCCCTGCTGATAGCCCTTCATGTGATTTCCATTTCTGCGATTCTATTCCTGTTCTAGTTGTTTGATTAGTTTGTTGTTTTTTTTTTAGGTTCAGTTGTTGATAGTTGTGAGTTTGTTGTTATTTTACTATTCATAGTTTTGATCTTTTTCTCAGATAAATACCTTTAACATTTTATATAAAAAGGCCTTGGTGATGATGAACTCCTTTAACTTGACCTTATCTGGGAAGCTCTTTATCTGCCTTTCCATTCTAAATGATAGCTTTGCTGGATAGAGTAATCTTGGATGTAGGTCCTTGTCCCTCATGGCTTGAATACTTCTTTCCAAACACTTCTTGCATGTAAGGTTTCTTTTGAGAAGTCAGCTGATAGTCATATGGGAACTCCTTTGTAGGTACCTATCTGCTTTTCTTTTGCTGCTTTTAAGAATATCTCCTTATCTTTAATCTTGGGTGATGTAATTATAATGTACCTTGGTGTGTGCTTCCTTGGGTCCAACTTCTTTGGGAGTCTCTGAGCTTCCTGGACTTCCTGGAAATCTATGTCCTTTGCCAGATTGGGGAAGTTTTCCTTCATTATTTTTACAAATAAATTTTCAATTTCTTGCTCTTCCATTTCTCCTTCTGGGCCCCTGTGAGTTTGAGGTTGGAAAGTTTAAAGTTGTCCCAGAGGTTCCTGAGCCTCTCCTCATTTTTTTGGAATTCTTATTTCTTCATTCTGTTCTGGTTGAATATTTTATTTCTTCCTTCTTCTCCAAATCACTGATTTGAGTCCCAGTTTCCTTCCCTTCACCATTGGTTCCCTGTATATTTTTCTTTATTTCACTTTGCATATCATTCACATCTTCTATTTTGCATCCATACTCAGTCATTTCTGTATGCATCCTAATTACCAGTGTTTTGAACTCTGCATCTTATAGGTTGGCTATCTCCTCAGTTCTTTTTCTGGAGTTTTGATCCATTTTTTTCATTTGGGTCATTGCTTTCATTGCTTTGTCTCAGCATGCCTGTTACATTGTAAGGGGCAGAGCCTTGAGTATTTTCCAGGGCAGGGCAACCCACTTCTTGCATTGTGGTGCTGTATGTGGGGGAGAAGTCACAGAGGGAACAATGCTGCTTGCTTGACTCTTGCCTCCACTTTCAGTCACTTCCCCTGTTACCTACAAACAAATTGAGCCCTTCTGGTGCTGATTCCTGGGTTGGTGGGCTTGTGTACATTCTAGAACCCCATGGGTCTCTCCAGCAAATTATCCCGTGAGCTTGGGAGTTTCCCCTACTGCAACAACCCTCAGAGATTTTTATAACCAAAGGTTCTGAGGCTTTCATTTCCCATGCTGGAACCCTGGGTTTTAAGGTCTCTCTTCTCCCCAGTTGTTCCTCCTGGCTTATCTGCAAGCAAATGTGGGACCACCCCAGTCTGCCCACCACCACCTTGCCCACCTGGTCCATTGCTTTGCCGTGCATCCTCTCTACCCATCCTACCAGTCTGGATGATTGTTTCTTTAACAAAGTGGACTTCCATACAGTTTGATTTGCTGGCAGTTCTGTTTGTTTTTTGTTTTTAAATTGGTTGTTGTCCTTATTTTGGTTGTGCGAAGAAGTAAAGTATACCTACCTACACCTCCATCATGGCTGGCAGTCCCTCAATTTTTTCAAAAAATGTTGACCAACTACTACATAGTAAGCTTATACAATCACACACATGAGTATTCTTTCCAATAATATACCTGGCTTTTGTTGAATAAAGTGATGGTTTTGGTTTCTCATATTGCATCTGATTTTTAAAAAAGGTAAAAACAAAAAAAAATCACATATTTATTAACCATGTGTTTTGTGCAAGTTACAAGTGTTTTGTGCAAGTTACAAGTGTTTTTTTTAATACATAGCATCTCAATTCAGCTTGATGAATAAAAGTTCTATAAAGTTACATATTTATAAATGCAAAAGTTGTGCCTTAGGAAAATTAAATAACTTGTCTTGAAAATATCACTAGTAAATGTTTAATCAAGAATATTTTTATTCTACCCTGGCTGGTTTAGCTCAGTGGATTGAGCACAGGCCTGTGAACCAAAAGGTCGGCAGTTTGATTCCCAGTTGTGTTGCAGGCCAGGTCCCCAGAAGGGGGTTGCACAAGAGGCAATCTCACATTGATGTTTCTCCCCATCTCTTCCTCCCTTCCCATCTTTCTAAAAATAAATAAATAAAATATTTTAAAAAAGAATATTTTTATTCAAGAGTCCAAATTCTTTACTACTATGCCAATGCCTGAAATTTAAAACATTATTGTAGTGAACTGAGCCATATCCACAGTTACTTTCTTCTGAGCTATTGTTATCATTTTGTTTTTATCTTTTGGTTGGGAATAAACCTTTATTTTCACTGTTTCTGTTATGAGAAAAATAAGAAAAAAATTGAGGTATCTTTTTATCACTTTGTACAAATAACCATAATAATGATATATGTAAGGATACCATATTTATGGAATTAGGGAAAATAAATGAACAGTGGGATAATTTATACATTATTATGAATTTAATTTTTATTGGTTTATAAATTGTTTATATGGATTTTATACCAAATATTATTTACAGGCAATTTATTGGGCGGTCAGAGAACCATTTAAGTTACATATATATCTGAAACTATTGCCACAATGCCTGCCTCAAAATCTGTACTTCATAGATGCTCAGTGGTATCAGAAATAGCAATGATGATGACCTGAGAAAGAGCAGTGCTGGCCAAGTGGTCTGGTGGGTGTCGGGACATCAGCAGAAGAGCTGCTAGGTATCGACGGTACCCTTAAGAAGGTACTCAATCAGTCACTCTAGTATTGTTCAACATCTCCAATGAAATAACATTTGTTTGACCAATTTAAACCATACGGCTAACAATTTAACGAAGACTGTAATTGACAGTTACCTTCTTGCCTCTCTGAGAACTATTTTAAGTCTTTAAGTCAATCTCATTATTATAAATTAAAGAGAAAAAGGCAATTCATATGAAGAAGTAAAAGAGTAAGAAATAGTCCTGTTGTCAAACCATTGTTACAAGGCAAAGTTTACCACTATGCACAGAATTCATTCTGGAAAGATCCAGAATGAATCTACAGAAACTTACTGGTAGGTTCTACCAGTAAGAACCTACAGGTTCAAAACTTTATTTTTGCTTAATTCTGTTTTATAAATTAAAAGGCTATTACTCTTATGTTTATATCTGCCTCAAAAATAAGCTACAGTTGACACTAAAAAAGGATATGTTTTACTTGAATTAAAAATGGTACCATTCCACCAGGTTTTTGTGCAAATCTTTAGAATTTTAGTTGATTTTTCTCTGTTTTAGGACATCAAAATGAGTAATGTCAATTACAAAAAAAAGAATTACTACTTTTCAATGAAGCAAATCATATATATTTATTCACTAAGCTGGTAATATACTTCGTTGATACCATTAACACATATTTATTGAGCTCTTACTCTACCTCCGGTTTCCCTCTTGATGTTAGGAATACAAGACTAAGAGACATAAATGGTGTCTGCTGACTATATTCTAGAGAGGGGAAAAGGCATTAAACATGTATCAAATAATGTCAAATTGAGATTAATGCAAAAACAAGGCAAAGCCGGTCATGGTTAAGACATTATAAGGAGGGGCTACTTTTGAAAAAATGTTCACCTAGTGCATCTTCAAAGTAAGGACATTTGAAATGAAGGCTAAATAAAAATAGGTGTGGAAATATGAATTGTACATTCCAGACAGTAAAAGGCCCTGAGATGGAAATGATCACAGTGTGTTTGAGAAATAGATAAAATCTAAACTTTCTGGAACAAAAAGAGGAAAAGAGTGAGATGAGGTGAGTTTAAAGACATAAACAATGGCTAGGATTAAATATAATGTGAAGTCATTATAGTATTTAAATAACTGATGTAATTTAATCTACAACTTAAAAAATTGTTTTGACTACTGTGATAAGAGAGTGCCAACAGTGGGATTTAGGCTTGCTCTGTCTGATACATATCTGGCTATTTAAATTTGAGTACATTAAAATTAAATAAAATTTCAAATTCAGAATCTCTGTTCCATTGACCACATTTCAAGTACTCAATAAACACATGTAGTTATTGGCCAATAATATAGAACATTTCCATCCTCACTGCTCTTTTATCTAGGTAACAAATAATAATGCTGATACTGAAGTAAAAATTGAAAGCATATATTTGACATAGGGCTTAAAGGTAGAGTTCAAATATATCTATTATACAACCAATGTTAAAGATAAATGTAGAAAAAGCTCATCTTACATACTAATATTTGGTAATGTTCAGTAGTCTTTGATGTAAAATTAAAAATACAAGTGTACCCATGAATCAGAATAAATGCTATTCAAATTATCAGGACTATAAAGATGCCAATGTAAAGTAACAAAAAAATTAAGTCTACAGAGACCTTGTAGCTTACTTAGTCCTGTCTTCTCAAAACAGAGGTCAGTAGACTTTGAATGATTTGCTATAGTATTACATTGTCAAGCACTGGAACTGAGAGTAGAAAATAGTCAACTCCCTTAAATCCCATTCAATGCTATAACAGTAATATGATTCCAGCTCTTTTAGTTTTGTGATCTGGTTGCTTCTCTCTAGTCTTCCTTCCTTAGAGACACAAGCACCTATCAAAGTATTTGACACTTAATAAATAAATGTCAACAAAATTTAGTTATATTCATAAATCTGAATTTCACTGATGGAAGAAAGAAGGATAAAACAATTTAAAGACTTTTTAAAATCATGTGTCTGTGTGGAATGTGTAATTTATGGTACTGTTGACTGAATGTTTGTTTCCCCCATATTCCTGTGTTGATAATCTAATGCTAAGCAAAAGGAGGTGGGGGCCTTTGGGAAATGATTAGGTCATGAGGGCAGGCCCTTAGTAAATGGGATTAGTACCCATATAAAAAAGACCCAGCAGAGGTCATGTGCCACTTCCACCATGTGAGAATACAGAGAGATGTCTGCCACCCTCAAAAGGTCACTCCTCTGACCACACTGACACTCTTATCTTGGACTTCCAGCTCCCACAACTGTGAAAAATAGTTTTCTGTTGTTTATGACCCATTTAATATGTTATATTTTGCTATGGAATGGACTAAGACAGATGGCAAAAACTTGTAGACATTAAAATAAAGTCAACTTACACATGTACGTAAATCTCATCTATTCATTCATTTGTACTCTTTCAATAAGAACAGTTTATAACTGATGTATAATTAAAATATATGCCAACAATATCAAGAGATAAGAAAAAGGGATACTATCTTAAGGTTCTTGTACTCTATGTGAAATAACATAGTACCTCTTTTTTTATAGAACAGCTTTTTTGAGATATGTCACATGTCACACAAATCACCTTTTTAAAGTGTGCAATTAAAAGTTTTCAGTATATTATATATATAAGAAATTTCATACATATTATCGATGACTCTTCATTCCCTTTTATCTTCTTTCTCTGAAAATACTAATCATTTTTCTGGTATTACACCTCACTGATACTAAGAGCTGTATTGAGCTTTTAGTCTATCTTAAGTATTCCATCCTGTCTGTATGAGTTTACTTTTTATGGACATTTCACATAAATGAATCATACAATAGATGGTCTTTTATGACTAGTTTCTTTCCCTTAGCATAATGTTTTTCAAGGTCTTTTCATGGCGTGCCTTGTATCAGTCCTGAATTGCTAAATAATAGTCTATTATATGAACATACTATATTTTATTTATATATTCAGCAGTTGATGGACATTTAGATCGGTTCTATTTTGAGCCACTATAAATGATGTAGCTATCGGTATACATGTTTTTATGGACATATGTCCACATATCTCTTGGGTGTATACATATATGCCTATGAGTAGCATTGCTTAATTGTATGGCCACTCCCTTTAACCTTTTGAGAAACTGCCAGACTGTTTCCCAAGACAGCTGAATCATTTTACATTCCAACCAGTGGTTACATAGGTTTCAATTTCTGCACATCATTGTAGAAATTGTAGCATTATTATTGTAGCTGTCCCAGTGAGGGTGGGGAGTTTGATTTCTTGATGGTTAATGATGCTTAGCACCTTTCCATGTATCGATGACTCTATTTTGTCCCAAGATTAATTGAAATCCATTCCTTTGGTTACAAAGGATGGGAAGGAAGAAAATAGAACCTTTGAGAGCATTGTTTGATGTGACCAAAAACAGAACTACATTCTTGTTGATTATATATCTTGTACCTTTCTTGACTGTGAGTAGTCAGTAAAGTTTTCTAAGGCTAACAGTGAAAGACAATGGACAAAATTACCCATTGTTAGTGTTTCACAGAAGCACTCTTCTTGATAATGATGTGCTTTACCTGAAAACTACCTCTTTGAGACTGAAACACTGAAGCAAGTGCTGAGATGCACAGTGGACTGATCACAATGCCACATACTTATGCATCACCTGCAGATGCCAGCTATTCTAGAAAATGTAATCATAAGTAAGACTTTTTATTACTTTCCTTTGGACAAGACACTAGACTGTATTCAGAAAAGGAAGTGCAACCCCCGAGATTGGTGATGTCATGATGACCTGGTGCTGAGGTTCTGAACATGACCACAGGCTTTAACCCTTGCCAAGGTCTCAGAGGTGAAGTGCTGACTTGAAAGCTAGTCAAAATAAAGCACAAAGGAAACACAAGGAAAAACTCAGCACTAAACTGTGCAGCATGGAAACACACAGAAGCTCAGGGAAAGTGGAATAAGGACCATAAATAATAAAATAATAATCAGCACTGGTGCTTGTGGTCAGGGTAGCAATCAGACAAAGAATTAAGAAGTAGACCGGGCATATCAGCAGTAAACCAGGGAAGCTCATGGTATATTTCAGGAAGCAGATCAGACACAGGAGAAGATATACAAATTTAAAGGAAAAATTAGGAAGGATGCTTTGTCTCTAATTATCCTTGGTTAAAACATTTGCTAATGTGAGGGGAGTCTGATGATTAAAGAAGGCCACAACTATGATACAGAAATTCCAATCATTTGTTAAATAAACTCATCTATTCCCTTCTCAGTGCTGGGGTTTATTATACAATTAAAAAATCATATTTAAGATGTTTACTTTGGTCACACCTAACTAAATCCATCACCATCGTCTTGTGTAGAATGTAGCCAACCTTTAAACAGTGTCTGGGAGTGAGTCACAGACATGTTCATATAAGTAACTACTTGGAATTTGAACATCAAGCAGCAAGGTCCATGAGTACAAGACTGCATCTCTTTTACTAACAATAATTTCTCCCATGCCTAGCAGAGTACCTGGCATTCACAAATTTATATACTAAATGAACAGGACTGAGAAAATGGCAAACACATGTTCTGTGTGGATGAGTTAGACATTTACAAATACACATTCATTTTAATGATAAATCCACAACAATATAGCATAGAGTTAAAGATAAATACTGCTACAGATATTGTAAGACTATTGTTCAATTTATATATACCTGAATACATCAACCATGTCACCAGGTTTAGAAGCTAACCTATAAATTATCATATTGTGATGGTTTATTTTATGCTTTAACTTGACTAAGCTATAGTGCCCAGCTGTTTGGTCAAACACTGAAAAATGTTTTTTTCTAGAAAGTCTAGATGTTTCTGTAAAGGTAATTTTTAGATGTGATTAGTATTTAAATCAGTAGGCTTTAAGAGATTATCCTCCATAATATGAATGTGCCTCATCCAATCAGTTGAAGGCCTTAAGAGCAAAGAATGAGGTTTTCCAAAGAAAAAGCAATTCTTCTGAAGACTGCAACATGGAATCTTTGCTGAGATTCCTGGCTGATGCCAAGCAAATGCAGATTCAAGACTGCAATTTCATCCTGGATGGGTAAAAACAGTTGGTTAAAGTGTCATCCCAATACACCAAGGATGAGGGTTTGATTCCCAGTCAGGGTACATACAAGAATCAACCAATGAATATACATAAGTGAAACAACAAATCTGTATGTATCACTGATAAATATTTTTTTTTAAAAGACCACAACATCAACTCATCTGTAGTTCTAGTATGCCAGCAAGCCCTATAGTTTTTGGATTGGCCTGATCCCACAAGCATGTGAGCCAATTCCTTCAAATAAGTATCTATCTATCTATCTGTCTATCTATCATATATCATCTATCTATCTATCATCTATGTCCAATTGGTTGTGTTTCCCTGGAGAATTCTGATAAATACATGTTTTACATTCTCAAGTAACTATCATCACCAAAATGACTCAGTTTTGATCCTGGACCTACCCATTTAAAGTTAGTTATTGTGTTTCTTTATACAAATATGCAATGTTAGATACTATATTTTCCAATCACTAGAGATAATAAAAATTAGTCCCCTAACATCAATAAGATGTTATAAGAATAAATGTGAAAATATTAGAATTTTGTTCTACAGTTTCCAAGGAAAAATTATTATATATAAATAGATAGTATTATCACATTATTCAAATACATATAAATAATCTAATATTTCAAGTCAAATAAAAGTTAAGTATTTCCATAGTATTAGTAAGTTACAAACTGCATTGGTAAAATAATCAAAAAACCAAGATTGGAACATAAATATCCTAAATCTTTGATTTGTAATATTTAGATGACTTGATAAAGGATTTTATTTTTTCTGCCTTAAATGAACGTTTAAAATAGTATAAATGAAGTAAAGGGAAAATGATGGTTGTAAATGTACATTAAGGCACTTTAGAATTGAGAAGTTACTTATTAATAATGATAAGTAATAATAGTTTTCCCTGTAATTTGAAGATAGAATTAGAATTCTATCCTATTGATTAACTCACATTAATACCAGGATATTCTTTTCTCCAAAAATGAGTGTTAGTCACTCAATACATCATGTTTCCATCCATCTGGAATTATTCTGTTGAGAGCATGAAACTGAACCACTCAAAATTCTTGAAACTTATGAACACATATTGCATGCATGCTGCTAATAAATAGCACACACACACAAAAAAAATAATGAATGGATATAGGAGACTTTTTATGTAGAAACAAGTGCATCATAATGAAAAATTAACATAAAATGTGCCCATTTTTCCTGACAATTATAAGATACACAAAATGGTAAAAGGACATTCAGCATATCTCTATTATTTTATTAGAAAGTTGAAATGGCAACTATGCAATGGTATAATGTCTAGGAACAAAACATATTGACCAGTAAATAGGATAGTAAAAAGAACAGGCAAAATTAAAGCAAATAATTCAAAAATACCTATAGTATCAGAAAAGGTGTCACCTTCCCCCCCCCCCCAAAGCAAAGGTATTGAGAAATACTGGTTTTTGTTAAAAAGCAAAATGGGAATTAATGACAAATCAGGGTTGGGCATCATAAAAATCAACAATTATTTTGGACTGAGAGGTCAATAGGAGAGATAAATTATATTAAATCAATATTAAAATAGTTGGTGCTAAAGAAATAAATCCACATGAAACTACATAAAATGTCTAAAACTATGGGAGAGCGTTGATTACTGGCTAAGGTCCTATGTTCAAATAACACTCAGTAAGTGTGAGTTGACAGTGATGATGGAAATGGCCTGTCCCTTCCATGGTAGAATCATTTTAGAGATGGGCCAAGTGAAGCCAAGGTATTAAAGAAGAAAATAACATTTACACCAAGTCCATCTTCAACATTGTCAATATGGATAATAAAATCACCTAAGATTAATGGGCTATGTGGTTCCAAGGAGAGTTGAGAAACAAAAATCTATAAATTCATTAAGAAAACTTGTGGTTTCTCAAAGAGGTCTGTAAATTAAAAGTGTAGCTAAAGTTATATGTCAAGAGCAGACAGATACATACAGACAAAATTGAGATGTTTTGATTTTGTAGCTGAATACATTAAACACAGATTGAACTCTAACTTTTACAGCCTAAAACAAATGTTCAGTATGTAAGTTAGGGATATAACAAGACTTTTGAAACCCAAAATAAGATTTTCATTGTATAGTAGCCTTATTATCTAAGCTAATGCAAGCCATTTTTAGAATGTGGATATTACCACTGAGTCAGAAGTTTGGGCAGTAATTATGTGATAGCTATAATATGTCATTATACTCCATTACAAAAACACAATCTATAAAATACAATTCAATATATAAAAATTTTGGAATTTACAAATATATGTATTTTAGATTGTACGTTAATGTACAAAATACACATTATTATCAAATGTTAGTAATTATATATTTTAGGAAATGCCTTATCTTTATTTTTGTTGATACATTATAAAATATAATCTCCATATTTCTAATTTCCCTTAACTAATTTATCAAAACAATCTGGTTAGAAATAACAGAAAATGGGCATTTCTAAACCCATTATCGTACAATTAAACAAACTAAGGCTCAAATATATAAAATAAATTTACTCAAATTCTGTGAACTTTCAGTTCATAACCAAGATTAGATAAGAGATCAACAGAATTTTATTCCAGTATAACTTCTTTAGTTTTAAAAATGCTGTAACTTTCAAAAAGTGAGAATTCTGCTTGTCTTAAAATCTAGCCCATGTGTTAACTAGCTATGTGACAATGAGTAAAGTGTTTTAATTCCCCAAGGCTCAGTTATTTACCTGCAAAATCAGATGACCCAGTGCTTAATCCGGGTGGATCTTAGCACTGCAACAAAGTCCTGAGCACCGAGCTCTGTGCATATCCAAGCATTCTTTGTGTGTCAGGCCTTATCGTCAGCATCATTGTCTTTAGTATCAACAATGACTCCTGGCAAGTGGCCACGTGACCAGTATTTGTTATCTGTTGACTTCAAATAAGATAAACAATTTTAAAATATACAAAAAAGTGTGTGTTTCTACAAAAAAAATCATGTAATTGAGCAAAATGTGAAAAAGAATCCCCAACTACTTTGCCTTCATAAATAATTACTTTCACACTTTCAATTATTTTAGAACAGCTTTTTTATTCCTTTAAATATGTGACATTAAAATATCTACAGGTCAGAACCAAGATGGCGGCATAGGTAGACACACTGTGCCTCCTCGCACAACCAGAACTGACTGAAAATTGAATGGCAAGGAAGTCCGACACCAAGGAGATAAAAAATAAACACTCATCCAGACTGGTAGGAGGGGCAGAGACAGCAGCCAGAGCAGAGAGGACTCGCATTGCTGTGGCAGGACCTAGACTGGTAGAGTGTGGGATGAACGGGGCAGGCAGTTTGACCACTAGCAGACCCTGCGACCCTACATTCGCGCACAGATAAACCAAGAGGGCCAGACTCAGAGTGGCGGAGAACAAGGCACGCAAAGTGGTGGGTAGCACCCTGCGGCCCCACATTCGTGCACAGATAAACCAGGACGAATGGCCGGGAACGAAGCAGACCTTGCAACCCAGGGCTCCAGCTCAGGGAAATAAAGCCTCAAACTTCTGATTGAAAACACCTGTGGGGGTTGGGGCAGCAGCAGGAGAAACTCCCAGCCTCACAGACCAGGTTGTTGGAGAGACCCACAGGGACCTAAGGCGTGCACAAGCCCACCCAATCGATAACCAGCACCAGAGGGGTCCAATTTGATTGTGGGTAGTGGAGGGAGTGACTGAAAGTTGGTGGAGAGTGGAGCAAGCGCCATTGCTCCCTCTCAGACCCTCCCCCACGTACAGCATCATAGAGCAAAAATCAGCGTTACCCCGCCCAGGTGAACACCTAAAGCTCCGCCCCTTTAAGTAACAGGTGTGCCAAGACAAAAAAAAAAAAAAAAATGTCCCAAAGGACAGAACACTTCAAAGCTCCAGAAATAATTCAGCTAAGCAGTGAACAGATAGCCAACCTATCAGATGCACAGTTCAAAACACTGGTAATAAGGACACTCACAGAATTGGTTGAATTTGGTCAAAAACTAGATGAAAAAATGAAGCCTATGCTAAGAGAGACAAAGGAAAATGTACAGGGAACCAAGAGTGATGCGAAGGAAACTGGGACTCAAATCAATGGTGTGGACCACAAGGAAGAAAGAAACATCCAACCAGAAAAGAATGAAGAAACAAGAATTCAAAAAAATGAGGAGAGGCTCAGGAACCTCCAGGACGTCTTGAAACGTTCCAACATCTGAATTACAGGGGTGCCAGAAGGAGAAGAGGAAGAACAAAAAATTGAAAACTTATTTGAATAAATAATGAAGGAGAACTTCCCTACTCTGGCAAAGGAAATAGACTTCCAGGAAGTCCAGGAAGCTCAGAGACTACCAAAGAAGCTGGACCCAAGGAGGAACACACCAGGGCACATCATCATTACATTACCTAAGATGAAACAGAAGGAGAGAATCTTAGAAGCAGCAAGAGAAAAGGAGACAGTTACCTACAAAGGACTTCCCATAAGACTGTCAGCTGATTTCTCAAAAGAGACCTTACAGGCAAGAAGGGGCCAGCAAGAAGTATTCCAAGTCATGAAAGGCAAGAACCTACATCCAAGATTACTGTATCCAGCAAAGCTATCATTTAGAATGGAAGGGAAGATAAAGTGCTTCTCAGATAAGGTCAAGTTAAAGAAGTTCATCATCACCAAGCCCTTATTATATGAAATGTTAAAGGGAGTTACCTAAGAAAAAGAAGATAAAAAATAGGAACAGTAAAAATGACAGCAAACTCGCAGTTATTAACGACCACACCTAAAACAAAAACAAAAGCAAACTAAGCAAACAACTAGAACAGGAACAGAACCACAGAAATGGAGATCACATGGAGGGTTATCAATAGGGGATTGGGAGGGGGAGAGAGGGGGGAAAGGTACAGAGAATATGTAGCATAAATGATACGTGGAAAAATAGACAGGGGGAAGGTAAGAATAGTGTAGGAAATGTAGAAGCCAAAAGACTTATAAGTATGACCCATGGACATGAACTATAGGGGGGGGAGGTGGGAGGGACGGGGTGGGCAGGATGGAGTGGAGTGAGGGGGGGTAAATGGGACAACTGTAATAGCATAATCAATAAATATATTTTTAAAAATATCTACAGGTCATTACTATGTTCATTTATTTCCCCACTGGATCTCACATCCAGGGTTTCCACCACGCAAGTGGTAAAAGCCTTTCGTACATTTGTTTCAGACGAAGGCTCCGGGATCAGCTCTCGTGGTGATGGACGGTGACCTTCATTGCCATCAGAACTGTTGTTAGACACCTCCTGAAGCGAGGCCAAGGCTTTTTACCGAAGTCATTTTAAAAGAAAAAGGACTCAAGTATTCCAATAGTTACTATCAGACGCCCTCTCATCCACTTTATTTTTTTCTGTGATAAAGTAGAATAAAAAGTCACAGAGTATAAAAGGAGAGGCAAGTAAGCAATCAAGATATTTTACTACATTTAAAATGTAGTTTTCTTTATTCTCTTAGTTTTTTCCTATTTCAACTTATTTGTCTTTCTTTCCCTTTTTCTTCTTCCCAAAGCCTTTCTCATTCTTTTCTTTTCATAGAAATGATATAACCTGAGGAAAACTTCCTTTAGTAACTTTCTAGAGTTTATCATTTAAAACCATTTTTCTGTTCCCATTTAGCTATTTGATGCTTTAACAGTTCATATTCAAGATAAAGACCACGACCTCCCTCTCTGAGCACAGACTTATAATTTCAATTATTTCAAATTATTGATTCTTCTTTCACCAGGAAAGTCCATATGTACTACAAAAATTTCTCCACATATATTCACTATTTATTTTCTACATTTTTAATATGGGAACAGAATATGTAAGAGAAGATCCATATATTTATTCTCTTATTCCAACACCTGTACAGTTGAAATACAAAAATAACATGGAAGTTTTAAAAAGAAACCCCAACATGGCTGCCCAACCAGCTTATCTGTAGAATTAATACAGTTATTTTTTTAATCCTGAAAGAATGCATTTTCTCTGAGCAAACATAAATAATAAAGCCAACAAAAATATCCAAACACAAACATTTTAGAAAGTACAGTTTAGTCATAGTTCAAAAATTAATCAAATGTATCTCAATTTTTCACTTTCAAAAACTGCTGATACTCCCAACTTGCTTTAATGTATCTTTTTGCGTACTGCGGTCGACCAGACCTCCGGGAATAGCTGATGCGAGCTGTGTGTGCAGCAGAGCCAGCCTCTCGGCCAGCGGGCCACCGGGGGTTATTCACAGTGTGTGTCTGCACAAAACCCTCATTCCTGATTCCAGGCACTTCCAAGTTCTTCTAATTTCTTTGTTAAATAAATAAATAAATAAATAAATATTTATTTATATAAATATATATATATAACTTTTGAAGGGCTCAACGACTTTGGGTTTCTTCCTCCTGTCCTGGGATGTGAACAGGTTTGCTCATATTCATGCTCCAGGCAGAAGTAAAAAGACAATCTCCAGGGAAAGTGAAAGTGGAGGCAGAGGTGAGGCCTCACACCAAACACACGCCTACACATGCATGCAGCTCAATTTTTCTACTCAGTCCTACCCGGCCACTATTGGTCAATTGACTTTGTAGAGCTAGCCACCCCGAGGTTCCCAGCTGAGTTCAAAGAGTGCGAGTTGAGTCACAAAGAAAAACGGCTCAAACTCAGGAAAGCTCATCACTTTCCCTGGAGTGCCAATGCCAAGGACAGTGTGGGGTCAATAATTCTGGCTGCATATAGAAACAAAATGGCAAAATAGATTTAACATAGAGCACTGACAGCAAGTTAAAGATACCGGAAACAGTTTCTCCTTAACGAAAGACTAGGTGCCAGGAGGAAAGACGTTGTGGCGGGAGACTCCTGTGAAGATTTTGGAGTTCTGGTCATGGCTCTGTTCCCGCTCTGTCACTCGCCTCTAATATAAAGTGAGCCCATCAAATTACCTCCAACCATGGCTGCCTCCTGTTCAAATGAGAGAGACAATGTGATGTTCCTTAACTTCTAGGATTCTATGAAATATTTGTGGAAAAAGAAAACCAACAACACCCACTTGAGGGTTTACATCTGCAAGTACCTAAGTATGCTAAAAGAGGCCACAAGAAACACTCTGAATAAAATCTCCTTTACCAACTCATGACAATAACAAAGATAAAAATAAACCACTGCATTTGAAGGAGGAAATTGGGCCAGTCCATGAACACACACATGTGCACGCACACCACAAAACCAAAAGCAATACCCTGTGGACACAGACATAAATTCCAAGATAACTTTAAAAACAGAATAACATTTTTCTAGACGTGGGTTTATATTTTTACTGAGAATTATATTTAGTTCGCATAAAGTCAGATTCACTGTGGTACTGAAAGGAGCGACCAATGATAGGACACTCACCAAATACATTTTTTAAAATATGCTATGAATTTTCCCACATGCCCTGAGGGAAACATCTTTGATTTCATGCTTCTAATTTTCATTACAGTAAAAAATTGCACCACAATTACAACTATTTTTATTTACTCTAAGATCAGTATGGCAAAATGTAAAGAAAATTTTTGCTGTTTATTTTAGACTCAGAATTTCATGAAAATTAAAAAAAAATTAAATATCACAATGGAGTTTAGCCTTATAAAAATTTAAAGAGTAAAATTAAACCAAAGTCACTACATTATAGTTATATGGGAGATTTCAGCACTGGTTTTGAGTAATTTTTCTGATGTATCACATTTTTCCTTCAATAAAAACACTACTCAAGTAGCAAACATTCATAACATCTTAGCTACTTTATAAGTGACACCTGTATATATATTTTTGCCTTAAATTTTAGATTTGGTTATCTAAATCACAAAGTGCACAAACTTACTAAGGTAACTAATAAATATAACCACTCAGATTTATCATGGCAGCAATTGAGCATATTTCTTTCTTTTTTCACTAAAATAAAAGTTTCTTAAAATCAAACTATAAGACATAAATACAGTCAATATTTCTTTTAAAATATTACAATTAATATCTGTCCCTGAACACCTGGACTAATCTATAGCAACTTCAATAGAACCTCTGATTAAGAATAAATCATCAATATGCAATAACAGATGCATATTTCAAAACTTGAAGGAACTTTGCCTTCATCTCCTTTGTAATTTAGTCATTGCTACTGGCATTTATAGAGAGCTAATGCTTATCCCCACAGTTTCAACACAGAGCAAAATTTTTAGAACGTATCAAATATTCACATAGCAATTAGTAGTTGTGGGCTTACAGCTCTTAAGAACAAATTATGCTGTATATGTTTTAAGAATGCAAAGATTCATACAGAAATAGCCTCTCAGAGTTTGGGCAGCCAACTTAAGGTCCAACTAACCTATATGAAAGCAAGAATATTTATTTTAGCTAACTAATTAGTTATTTGTTTCACCATCATCAAAGCTTAATTTATTTCATAACATAGAATTGCTATGTGTGTAAACTAAAAATGAGAGAGAAAGAAAACAAAGGCTGGAACACTGGAACTTCAAGGGAACAAACACATAAGAAAATGGTAAACAAAATTTAGGTTATTACTTGTATATATGAAAAACTTTGAATAAAAGATTTGACTGGGAATCAACAGGCTCTTTTTTGGTTGTGATTTAATGCAATACCAAATTCTCAGAAGAGAATGGGATAAGTAACATACCATTACCTCAAGAACTAGTTGTATTTAGTCAATACATACATAAATAAACATTAAGTGTTTGACATTTCTTAAGTTCTAAATGATATATATAAGAACTTTAAATAGTGAATCCCTTGGAGCAATAGTAAATATTTCTTAGCCTCAACAAAATACTTCAGACCTCAGCATCTGGTAAGATTTAATGATACATATTTATTTTTCACTTAAAAATAATATTGCTGGTTTCATCTGATTTTCTTCCAAAAGATTATACCACTATGCATGTTCAAGTAGATTGCTTGTATCCTCATGTTTAGTAAAAAACTGTTTATTTTTTCTGTGTGAAACATCAAAGGCATAAGTGAATAATCTGTGACTCTTCTATTAGCATTCCCATTACTAATAAAAGTTCCTAAGTGGGTATTGGATTCATAGTTTCACATTTACTTAAAAAGAGTTAAGCTTGAGACATGTGGAGGATTATAGGAAGATTTTGCCATCTGATTTGGAGAATAAACAAACAAAAATTTTCTCCACTAGTTTCAATAGAAAAATCTTATTAACAACTGAAGCATGTTTTCTTAACACTTACAGAAACATCAGCAGAACTGATGCTATTACAGAAAATTACTCAATTTGGAAAATGCTGAATAGATAACACTCTAAGATCTGCTTGATGGATATGAATTAGATGAGAGTAAAATGTGAGATTTTCTGTCATCCGCTGCCCTCAACATTTCTTGTCCACTTCTGATAATCATAGGTAATTGAAATTTATTACACTTGTCAAAGCACCTCAACATTAAGATGACAAGTGATGTGTTGGGAACCGCCCTGCCAGGTTTCAGAGGCTGTAACCCCTCATGGTTAAGGCTGAGTCAGAGTTGGGATCATAAGCCACTAAGGAGATAAAGCTTATCTCCCTGGCAGGGGTGCCACCTCTGCCCACTTCACCCTGCTTGGCCCTGAGCTTGGCCAATTAGCCAATGACGGGTAAGAATCCTCAAGGGAGGATCAACCTAAGACAGGCTCTGGTCACTAGGGATAAGCTCGCAGGGAAGGACTCAGGGGGCTGTGGAAAAGGGGGTGATGGACCCTCACCCCTCGGCTTTGAAATAGCCTGAGTCCTCATTCTGTCTGCAAGAAGTCTCCTAATCTCTTGGCTGCTTTACTTCCCTTGCCTGACTTAAGCCTGAAGTGATAACAGAGGTCAGTGTAGTCCTGTGCTGGGAGGGGCGGATTCCCTGGGGAATCAGGCCTAAGGAAAATACGTACATTCCTGTGAAACCTACTTAATTTGTACCCTCAGCTTAAAAGATAAGGGTCCAGACCTGAGATGAATCTGGCGCCTAAAGTTTTATAGCCCTCTAACTAATTGGCTGTAACTCAGAATAAGTCCTCAAGGTTCTCTGTAAATCCTGTATTGTTTAACCCGTACTGGCTGACAATGATTGATGAGCTTTATCTGCATTCCTATGGGAATGAACCTAATAAAAGCCCATGGAGGGAAAGGCTCAAGGCCCTTCTCCTTTGAGAGATTGGCCACCTTTCCTCCCCAAGTAGATCATGTCTTGGTAGTCTTATTCTTCATCCGTGGTGGACCGGGGGGCTGCGTTAAAGCTCCCTGACAGTGATGGAAGCAGAAACAGAGACAATGATGACAGAGAAAATGACAGTCATAGCTGAATGCCCTGAATGGGGCTGAATGAACTCCTATATCTCATAAGGGAGGGATCAAGAGGGCCAAACAGAGAGAACTGATAGACACACAAGCATAATTTCCCGTTACTCCTACATAGCAGACAAAAGGCAAGAAGTGGAAGTGGCAGGCCACCGTTCTTTTGGGGAACAAGTGACTACAGCAAGTGTAAAAGATTTGCACAGATTTTTTGAGAGGGGCCATATACGTTAATGAGGCAACAGGACAAGGGACATCACCAGTGTGTATCACTTTAATGGAGTATCCCAAGTCATGGCTGGGATGAATTTCAATGTCTGAGGTCTATACTCCAATTATTTCCTCCAAGCCATACTCCTAAACTGTCATTTCCTTAAGGAGTAACTGCCATTAGAAACAATATGAGAGACAAAGTGTCTTTCATTCAGAAAAGATTTTTTGTTTTTTTTGTTCTCAGGGTAACAACTCTACTATAATTTCATGTGCATTAAAAGATAAGGGAAAAGGAACTAGACCAGAAAGAACTTCAGTTCATAATTTAAAAGCCATTTGCATAAACCTTAGTTCACCCCTTTTTCCATTTCTTTGTGACTATCAATAGTGTTTAGAATGGTTATTATTCTTAAATTTGTATCTGATCATTTTTGTGAACAAAATACATTAGTAAACTTTTCGACCTGGAACTCTTTAACAGCTTAAGAAGCAGAGAAGAAAGAAAATGTAATTAGCTAGATGGAAATTTTCTACTTAAAAACCAAAGTACACTGTAAATGCATTTCTGGTACATCTGCATTAGTATTATTTAGATTTACCTGTCAGTCATACAATGCTATTTCCTCAACTCTAGTTCTCTTCAATTGACTACAGGAACCACTACTTCTAAATTATGTAGTGATATAGAGGGTAGTTCAAGAGTACTTGGCTTAACTTCAGATTATGCTTTTAAATTTATATTCAGATTCAAATTCAGATCAAGCTAATAGAAATGTCATCTGATGGGAGGAAACATGGAAAGTACCTAGTTGTCAAAGCGTTTACATGATATACAGTATGTGCAAGCTCTGGAGAGTCTTGTTTTTACCCATTTTCATGCACAATAACAATATCTGACAAGATTTAGACTGGCACAAGTATATTGTCTGTCAAAGGTGCTTGAGGATTTATTTGGCTCTTAGTCGACTCACATTATTACAAGCTCTTTGATACACAGAGCACAAAGCAGCTTAACACTGTTGCTATTAGTGTTCAAGCCACACTGAAAACACTTCATTAAACAGCCTACTGCAGTGTAATTGTTTAATAATATTTTGATTAGGTTGTTTAGTAGACAATCCATGCTGTAAAACATTCTCTTGCTGTCAAGTGAATCACTGGTAAAAAGGCTATAGCAAAATACTTAACTGCGTCTCTTAGAAAAAAATCAAATGGAAAATTAAAAACCAACCAAAGTCAATCTGCTCCTAGTATCCACTGTATTAGTTTCCTATAGCTCCTATAACAAATGACCACAAACTTAGGGCCTTAAAACTATATAAATACATTATCTTATAGTTCTGCATGTCAGAAGCCTGAACACGGGTCTCCCAGGACTAAAATCAGGGTCAGCAGGGCTGTGTTCCTTTCAGGAAAGTCTAAAGGAGGACCCATTTCCTTGGGGTTTTTTTCCAGCTTCTGAAGGTTTCTTGCATTCTTTGGCTCATGGCTGTCTTCCCTCATCTTCAAAACTAGCAATGGTCAATTAAGTATTTCTCACATCACATCGGTCTGACGCTAACTCTTCTACCTCTCTCTTTCAGATGGAAGGACCTTTGGGTCCACCCAAATAATCAAGGATAATCTATTTTAAGGCCATCTACTTAACAACAACCTTAACTCCCCCTTGCCATGTAACATGCATAACCCTGGGTACCAGGAATCAGGATATGGAAATATTTTTAGGTGGGGGAAGAGGGAGATTATTTTGCTTACCACATCCATCATGTGCCCTCGTGAGAGTTATAAAAAACTCACATTTCACACAGAAAACCCTCTTTGACTGAGTGGATTGGGAATTTTAAAAAGAATGTTGCTATATATATATATGTATGTGTGTGTGTGTGTGTATACATTCACACAAATATATACATAAATAAATATATATGTATGTATATACACACACACACATACAGGGGTGGACCTGTTGTGACTATTGGAAACACAGCTTATTCTTGTACTTTTAGTTGTTATTATTGTATTTATTTGTATTTCAACTGTAAACCTACTTTTGCCTAACATGTATATATTCATTCTTTGGTCATCTTTATTTCAGCACAGAATCTGATTTCAAGGGTTAATATCAAAAGTGTACATGTTCTGCCCTGGCTGGTGTGGCTCAGTGGATTGAGCACTGGCCTGCAAACCAAAGGGTAGAAGGTTCAATTCCCATTCAGGGCACATGCCTCGGTTGAGGGCCAGGTTCCCAGTAGTGGGTATGCCAGAGGCAAGCACACATTGATGTTTCTCTCCCACTCTTTTTTCTCCCTTCTCCTCTCTCTAAACATAAACAAATAAATAAATATTTTTTAAAAAGTATACATGTTTTTACTCTTTTATTGAAAAAATACTAATTAAGTCCTTAACCTGTGGGAGATATAATTCTATGAGCCTTAGATACAATAGTGACAAGGAATTCCTGTGCTTGGGGGGGAAATACTGACTATGATGGGTAATGCATTCATTCTCCCTACTGGATACAAATAAGCTGTAGCTCTTAAAAATGAGGACATGGGCTTACCCCATTTCCATCAGTTCTACTTTCATGGTGATGATAGTATTTGGACCTTCTGTCATTAGGGGTTATGCTAACTCTGATTGCTGGCTTCAAAGAGTAGTACTCTCCAGTGTCGTACATAATAGTGTTTCCCAAACATTTCTTAACGGCAATATGTGCTTCCTGAAAAAGTCTGAATAATGCTGTTGAATTATTAAATTTTGATGTCATTTTGCTCAGTGAAAAAGTTTCTTAATTTTTGAGATAGTAAGCAAAAATATATATACTTCAAAACCTCATGTGTCCATTATAGCATCATAACTTTCATAATTTAAAAAATATTTAAATATTAAGTATAATAACTTCATTGCATCCCAAACTCTGGTTTGAATAGTAAAAATATATTTTTTTATATCAAGACCACTTCTTTCACTTTGCACGCTATTTTAAATGTTTGGTGAAGTCCAGCTTCTTGATAGCTACATAGAGCATTTGTAATTTCTGTCTTTGTGTCACACTTACAAATATTTTAAAAAGCTACAATCTGTGCCCTGTGATAGAGTAAACTTCTCCAATCTATGTTATACCATGGTGTCAGACCCCTTCCTCGCCTGGTCATGGACATGTGAATAGAGTCCAGGTTATATCAGTATTTCCTTCGAAGTCTTGTTTCTGGGAGGAAATAGTGCCCTCCTGGTGGGACCTGATCAGATTCCCCCCACCCACATGCTAAGGCACTAAGTTGCCATTGTTGCAGACAAAGGTCCTGTTTGTGGTGTAAACCATCACAGTTCACTTTTTATTTTTACAATATATTTTAATTGAACCTACTGCTGTTTTTATTTTGCTTTTATTTCATTTAGTTTGTTTTAGTAGTGCTGCTATGGAGTCTCTTTCTTCCTCTACTGGTACTATTAGTTGTTATTATTAATCTATTTCTTAATCTTATATTTTAATATGAAAATGAAAACTTTAAATATGGCATCACTTAACTTTAGCTTATTTGATGTAGTTTAAGCTGACTGAGAGCTGCTGAGATATTGATTCTCTAATTCAAACCTATGCAATTTCCTTCCTTGGGTCATGTCAGCTGCACAGTTGGGTAAATACCCTGGGTACCTTCAGTAAAATAATGGAAAAAGTTGAATGAGATTAGTCCAAAAAATGCCAGCAAAGGTGGTCTCCAATGCACACAGCAACACGCTCCAGGCAAGGCTTTCTCACTCACCTGACTGGAATGTTGGCTATTGCAGTAATTACTGCACACCAATTTATTTTTTTACTTAATATTCTTAGTACTTTTCACATAAAACTGAATGTAAAATACCGGTGTGTGGAACAAATAAAAACAGCACTCCTCTGTTGGACGCTGGGTTAGCATCCCACAGCTCACTGCCCAGTTTCTGCTTTACTGGGGAATCCCTCTCCTGAACCCAGATCTTCAGGGCTTGAAAACTGGTAGTTTCAAATTTTCAACTTTGTAAGTCAAGAACAGAAATCTTAGTTCAAACTTCATTAAATGTATGTTGTGAATCAGTCAGTTTCACCATCAGATCCACCGTGTTTTTTAGTTAGTTTCCGTCTGTCCTTTCGGAATGTCAATGACTACTATCTACTTAGTTATTTCTTGCTATATTTCATGCTGGGGTACGAAACTATGACATTATCATTGTTTATTAAGCAAAATTCTAGTCCTTAGTCCAATTGAGCATTACAACTAGAGAACACAATATTTAGAATTAGACAATTATTTCAGACAGAAGACGTTTTAGAAATTGTTGATTTTGATTTTACAGATTTCATTTTACTGATGAGAAAACTATGGCCCAGGGAATTTAGAGAATGTTGTTAATGACAAACAGGTAGAAGTTAAAAGAACAAAAGCCTCAATTTGAATTCGGTGATCTTTCTCACATTATTTTCAGACTAATTTTTTTAAAGAGATGCACTAGATACGTGGAAAAGGTAAACCCTAAATTCATTCAAGTGCAGCCAGTTCTTCCCGTTTACTCACAAGTCATGTATCGATGTTAGTTTTCATACTTTGAGGAAACTGTAAATTTCAACAATGAATTTGATAAATGCTTGTAAGAGTTTTTGTGACTATTTTAACTAATATTACATTATCCCTATATAGTTTGAATTTTGATGTAAAATGTTTCTGAGGAAAGTAAGGCCATACCAAGGGAAGATCTGCTATCGGTTTATATATAAATGCACCAGTCTCTTAGGAGTTTCCAAGATTTCCCCTGTTATTGAGCTGTGCCATGAGCAGAATATTTTTAAAGATCTGAACGACAAAACCACTTACTTTCATTTAATGACATCATGTACATGTGCATATATTAACATGTCTTCATGTGGCCAAGGGGCGCAAGGCCATTTAAAAGCATTGTTCAGTTAGTAATCTTGAGACCAACACATTTCGTGCCAACACCCTTCGTACCTACTGAACAAAAATCATTAGACTTCTTCACTGCACCTGTGCAAATATGTAGTTGTCAGTTATTAAAAAAAAGACATTATCTGTCTAATAAAATAATACCTTCAATCTTGGGCAACAAAAGTTTAATGACAAAAGTAACTCCCAACATTTTTTTCTATCCTTTAATGTTTCTCCATCATTTCAAAATGCTAGGCTCTCCTATGCCAAGAGGGTCTTCTAGGCAAAAGGGTGTGTGTTGAGTTTCTTGTTTTACCAACTTCCTTACTACATGAAACACACTCTGAAGGAGAAGAAAAGTATGTGGGTCAAATAAGGAAAGTTCTATAGCTAAAAAAAGCCTAAGATTTGGAATTTACAAAGGAGAGTCTGCTTTGCTTATGAGACAGGTTTAAATGCAACTTTTTTTCTGGAAATTTTGGATTGGAGTCTAAGTTACAAGAAACATTGCTGGACTTAGAGTCATCATAATTATGTTCCTTCTCAGAAAACTTAATTATATATATAATAGATAGATAGATAGATAGATAGATAGATAGATAGATAGATAGATAGATATAGATAGATATATAGATTGGAAATAGCTTAATGTTGGATACATTTGTTTAAAAGGGATCTAGTAGGGGTACATTATTTTTGGAAGATTAATTAATGAACTTGATTTTATATATACACATATATATGCATAACATACAATTCTAGGAGATTTCAAATACTTATTATCTTGATTACGTTTCCTTTTTTCTGACATGATTTTCACCAAATATCATGTCCTAAACTGGAGCCAATCTAAGTATCCTGTTATCTTGCATAAGAAACTTGAAGAATTAAATGATTATCCAAGTCACTGCCTGAATGAAAAATTGCAATGAACGGTATAGGACAAACTAACCCTAGATATGTAATCATCCTTACAACCTCAGGAGCTGAACATTGACTGTAACAGCTCTCAGCTGGGAGTCTTTAAATGATTGTGGCTTCTAGTTACAATAAAATCAGAATCATAGAACATAGCTTTGTTATTTTCAGAATCTTAAACTAATAGGACAAAATATGCTACAGTGTTTTTTTTTTAGTTTATTAATCAGTAAGCACTTAATCATATTTAAAAATCACTATGTCTTATAGTGCTTCACAGAATATGTTCAGTCAAAATCTAAACCCAATTACAACAGGTCATCTAACCAAAATAGAACCGGGAAAAGGTTGTTGAGTTAATATCACATTAATGGTAAACACATGCATGAATAATGAATATTTTAAATAACAACTCTGAACATTATTTAACAAATATAACAAATCACACATAACTCTTAAGATGGGACAGGCTTTGAAAACTCAGAAGATCAGTCCTATATACATTTTGGGGTATTCTCATTGAATAGAAGAGTTTTAATTTTTAATGAAATTATTAGAAAGCCTATTTGGCCTTTAGTTTATTAAATTTGGATTCTCATATAAAAATCCTATAATACAATTCTGAAACAAAATACTATGCTTTTATCACTACTTTGCTCTCAGTAGAACTTGTTTCAAAATATCTATTCTAAAAACTCTTAAGAGAAACCAAAAATTAGTATAATCTAAAATGCCCATGTGGCTAGAACTTTAAAATTGGACTAGTATGCATCAAGAAATTTGTAATATTTTCCAGGAAAAATATTTTAAATTGTTGGTCACTGAGTGGCTTTTGGCTACAATCATAAAGATGCAAGTTCTTCTCTGCAACCCAGCTAAATGCAAAGGACAATGTAAATTATTTTTTTATATCAGCCTTCTATTTTCATGACCCAAATATTGCTGGAGCATGGTAGTGATGAAAAGTTAGCAACTAACATGAAAATGGCTATTTTTTGTGACACATTAAATTTACTTTATAACATCTATCTCCAAATCAAGCTTTCCCCTTGAAAATATGTGCATCTCCATAATCATCCTCCCAATGATATGTGACAACATTAAGCAAAGATATGCCTAATGGGGTTAATTTCAAATTCAATCTATTGATAGTGAAATTTAATAGTGATTCACCTGCAAAACCAGGAGGTTAAAAAAGAAAGGAAAAAACATTCAAACAGCATAATTTTAAGTATGCCAGTATCTGTATCAACAATTAAAAAGTTTTGTTAATTAGGTGCGGATGGAGACACAGAGCAAAAATGGTTCCAGATCAAATGTTCTTCCAGGTGAAATGATTTGATCTTATAAGAAATGGAAGAAGTAGTTAGAGGAAAGGTTGCCAACAGAGATGGGCTTCCACTTTCCCAAGACACCCCAAAGAAACAGAGTTTCAAATATTCGAAATGCCACAGGAGGCCTTCCTCCACTGCCCAGCTCTGAAATCAATTTACTTGCTTGTTTTTAAGTTGGGTTAAGTCAGAAAAAAAGACAAATAGATGTGTCTTCGATGTTAATATAATACATTTACCTGATCTAATGAAAAATTCAAAATTGATTTTCACCATGCTTTTGAATTTAGATAAATTTTCCACCTTCTAGAATTCATGCAGAGGTTAAGTCATTGATTTATTTTAAAATTAAGCAGCTGGGTAGCTTGTTCGAGATATTAAAACAATTAAAATTTTCTTTCTAACCATGACTCAATTGCATTTCTTGTGTATACAGTCTATTGGTTTGAAATCATTTGAAAATTATAATTTTAAACTTGGTGTTCTCCATCATCCATTGTTCATCATGGATGCCTAGAAGATAAGAGAAATCAAGCTTATTTTAAAAGTAGAAGTAAATATATTCATATGCTCTGCTAATTTAGTCTAGCCCATATTAATATTTGTAAAAGATACCCAAAATATTATAATTTCTACCCTATCTACAGGAGGTAATTTCCAGGACCACAATAGATACCTGAGCCCTCAGATACTAGCAAACCCTATGCATACTGTTTTTCCTGCATACACACACCGCCATGATAAAGTTTAAATTATAAATTAGGTACAGTAAGAGATTAACAATAAGAAATTGATTGCTTCTTTTTAACATATCTGAATTGTCAGCATTACTATTTTTGCGCTTTGGGACCATTATTAAGTAAAATAAAGGTTACTTGAACACAAGCACTGAGATGCTTCAACAGTCTTTCTGATAACCAAGCTGATGGCTAAGTGACAATTGGATGAGTAGTTTATGTGCCTTGTGGATAGGCTGGACAAAGGAATGATTCACGTACCAAGGAGGATGAAACAGGATAGCAAAAGATTTCAACATGCTGGTCAGTACTGTGCTGGATTTAAAAATCATGAATTTTTTTTTTATTTCTGGAACTTTCCATTTAATAGTTTTGGACCCAGGTTTGTCACAGGTAACTGAAGCCACAGAAAGTGAAACCATGAATGAGGAGGGACTGCTTTATTGTCACTTTAAGACTTTAAATTATTCTTTTCCTAGATTGAGTTACTTATGAAAGAATAATTACCTCATGTAGACACCTAGGGCACTAATGAATATGTTAAAATGCCTGTGCTCCACCACCAAGTTTTCTATGATTTCATTGTCCCAAGTTGCCATGATGCCTCTTATTGGCAGAAGCAGTTTATGCATGGGAGATAAAAATAATGGACCAATGAAATGAGCTTCCAAGGAAAAATTATTTAAAAGATACATGTATGTTTTTTTCTTTTAAAAAGTATAGTTACTAAATGCCAAGTTGATGAAAGTATTCAAATGTCTGTGTGTGTTTGTGTGTATAGGTATTTGACCAAATGCCATAAAAAGCCATTGACCCCCTCACTCAGTTTAAGAAAAGAACATCACTATTACCTTTTAAATAGCTTGTGTGTCCCTTCCCAAACTGATAACCACACCTTCATCCTCTAAGTATTCTTGAGTGTGTATAAATCATTTCTCTGCTTTTCTTTATGCTTAGTATTCCTTAGTATATTTGTATTCCTTAGTATATAGTTTTACTTGTGCATAGTTTTTTACTCCATATGAATGGAATCATACTTCTTATAGTTTCAGTGGCTGTCTTTTTATGTTCAACATTATGACCTAAGGTTTTATCCATGCTGTTTCTTATAGTTAAAAATAATTTATTTTATATTGAATAGTAACCACTGTATGAATATGCCAGGATTATTTTCATTTCACTATTGATGACCACTTGTGTTTTTAGTTTTGATCTGTTTCGTTTTGCACTCTTTATTAAAATTTTTGCTATGAACATTCATACTCATGTCTTCTGGTTCACTTTTGAGAGTTTTTTAGGTCTGTAATTGGGAATGGAATTGCTCAGCTTAGGGTTAGACAATCTTCATATTTTATTAAATAATGTCTAATTATTTTCCAAAGTGCTTGTACTAATTTACACTCCATGAGTATTATATGAGAGTTTGTTATTGCTCTACATTTTCTTAACATTTGATATTGTCTAGTGTATAATATTTTTGCAAATATAATGGGAGTGAAACTATATCTCATTGTAGGCTTCTTTTACATATCTCTAAGTACTAATTAAGCATCTTCTTATAGGCTTATGTGCCATTTGAGTTTTATCTTGTGTGAAATGACTATTCAAGATTTTTTTCTACAGAGTTTTTTGTTTTAATTATATTGACTTGGAGGAACTCTGCATGCTAATTCTTTGTCAGTGATATAGGTTGCATATTTTATGATCTTTTTAGATGAATATAATTTCATAATTTTAATAAAGTTCATTTAATCAACTTTTTCTTAATGATTTGTGTGTTTTCCATCAGGTAAATATTTTCTTACTCAGAGAATATAGAGATAATTTCCTCTTACAGAGCAAAAAGGGAATTTTATATGCCTGCCTCCAAAACAGCCAAACTCATAAGGCAGGTATTGATATAAAAGGAAAAAGGGTTTTTATTCAGGTGCTGCATGACCTGGGAGAATGACAGACTTCCTATCTCAGAGCTCATCTCCTCCATAAAAGCAAGACAAAGTCTAACCATCCTCAACAAGACCAAGACAAAGGCCAGTACCAAGAGTTCCTGCTCCATTTTATGGCACCATCCTTTGGAGTCCACAGACATCTGCTATGTGGTCATCCAGGTAGCTTAACTCGTTACCAGCTACTATCCATTGCAGACTCCTTCCCAGAGGTCATGGGCCATTCCGCTGCTAGGGATGCAAGATCATGTACTTCTAGACAAGAGAGCACTGAGGCTCCTTCTTGGAGGTCATGGGCCATGTGGTTGATAACGCCAGGGGCACATGTACAGGACAAGCCAGTGCATTGTCCAAGTGTAGGTCCCAAAAATGAGCCACGGCCAAGATCAAGCATTTCATTGTTCCCCTGAGACTTTATTAGCCTAAATGTGGGATGAACCAAGTTCTTTCTCAAAATGACCTACCAACTTCCCAAACTTCCCAGCATTTTGGGTGGGTCCACCTCTCAACCAATTTTTTCCTTCCTCAGGCTACACTGACTTTGGCGTCTTTGGTCCAGAACCTCCCCCTGTGCCATTTTGATTTAAATGATGCATGTGCCTGCCTTTCCTGGGTGCCACTCCCAATATGATACCAGAGGGGTGAGGGAAGGGCTTTTCATGTGCTCAGTGTAAAACCACCCCCTGCCTCCATCTTGGCTGGTGGGAGAGACTCTGCTGACTCCCACATCCACTGCCCAGCATCCCTGCCCTCAGGGTCTAAGCTCTGTTTCTGTAGCTCCAACATCTCTGAGCCACTGCTCCACTACAGCTGGGCCCAACCATCACCCCCACAGTTGGTGGTGGTGTCCTACCAGAAATGGTATTCACTAGGGCTCCTGCTGCCTCTGAGCTAGGCAGTCATGTGACCAACATTCCTGGCAGCCACACAGTCCTCTACAACAACCAGCACAGCCTCAGCATCCTAGACAGTGAGCTCCTTACACCCCCACATAGGGGTACACCCTCCTCCTTTGTGGCTTAGTACAGACTGCCAAGCATCAGGCACCTTGTCTCACCAAGAAGTGGCAGGCTGAGGGTACAGGTTCATCCACTAGTAACATTCTTACATTGTATTGTAAAAGTTTTATAATTTTTTTCTTTCTACATAAATTTTAGTTTACCTTTTATATTTTTGGGTGTATGATGTAAGGTTAGAATCTCATTTAATGTATTTACATATGGTTAATCAATTTTACTAGCATTGTGTGTTGATCGAGAAAGGCAGAAAAGCCTCAATTACTTCCCCTTTGATTTTCTGCTTTCTTTTTACATGTGCTTTGTTTAGGTAAGACCATTTAACATGAGATCTAACTTATTAACAAAAATTTACGTGTACAATGCATTATTGTTGACTATAGGTACAAAGTTGTACAGCAAATCTCTAGGGCTTATTCATGTTGCTTAACTGAAACTGTATGCACCTTGATTAGCAACTTCCCATTTCCCCACCCTCCAAGCCATGGCCACCACCATTCCACTTTTTGGTTCTACAAATTTGATTGTATAAGAACACATCGTAGAGTGGAATCCTGCAGTATTTGTCTTTCTGTGACTGGCTTATGTTTCTCAGAAGAATGACCTCAGGACTTGTCCATATTGTTGCATAATGCAGAATTTGTGTCTTTTTTAAAGGCTGTAAAATATCCCATTGTATGTATACACCCCATTTCCTTTATCTAGTCATCCTTCAGTGCACATTTAGATCACTTTCACATCTTGCCATTGTTAATAGCAATGCAGTTAACATTAGAATCCTAGTATTTCTTTGAGATTCTGATTTCAATCCTTTATGATAAATAGGAGTGGGGTTGCTGGATCACATGGTAGTTGTGTTTTTAATTTTTTGAGGAACCTCCACATTGTTTTCCATAGCTGAATACTTACTGCTGAATTTATTGGTTTTCTACTGCCATTTAATTTGTAAATGATCCAGTTCCAAATTCCATTTTGAGGTTCTGGCTTTTAGAATTATTTCTGGTATAAATGATCTCATCCTGTTTTCCAAAATAACAGAGCCTTAGATAAAGCTAAATGTATGAATAGTTGATATAAAAACATGATTCCAGGGAACAGAAAGGATGGGAAGAGTGCATGAAGTGTAAAATAAAAGATGTGTTATCAATTTGGCTATAGCAACAGGCTATGAGACTATTAAAATGTCTTATGAAGCATCTCACTGTGATAATCCAGCAGAGAAAGAAAGAGGAAAACAAATTTTTCATTGGTTCTTGTTATCTACTGCTGACTTGATTATGAGTTCCAAGATACTAGAGAGAGGTTTTCAACTGTCTTATTCATTGTTATATACTCAGTACTATGGTAGATACTGAATAATTAGTTACAGGATGACTGAATGAGTTTTCTCATAATTATAATCCATCCTCTACTCACATGTAGTTTCTGGCTCATTCTCCCTTCCCTCTAATCATAGAATATAATTATACATAAGTTAGAGCTTTTCATTTTATATTCTATATCTTTTAATAACTCTTTCAAATTTATTACACCTCCTCCCCACTACACAAAGAAAAATTTCTCTAGATATATCTATCTTTTAGTCTACTAAAAGATATATAAGGCACTATGCCTATGTCATAACTTAATTTTTCTTTTTAATGATTATATTTTATTAATAGAATTAATGTATTTTTCTTCAAACATACTTGCTTATTTTATATCATATTTTTCATTTTTACTCACATTTTTAATTTGTTTATATCCTTAAATTTATCCAATTATATTCAAAACTGGTCATTATATTATTTGTCACTTTTGAGTCTTTTCTATATTTTTTCTGCTGGTTAGAGATCATGTAACCTTATTTCCTTTTTTTCTGTGAGTTTCTATTACATGTAACATCATCAATCAAAATCATTTGAGAATTTTTGAAGGCATATTTCTGCAAGGAATATTTTCATTAGCTTCTGCTAAGTCCACTGGTAGTGTTGCTCAGTAGGAACAGCTAGTTCTAAAGTAAATTAAAACACTTGCAATTTGGGATCATGAGAATATAGACGAGAGGCTATATTACAGTCATTTGAGTGTGATACTGATACGGGAGATCTCTTCATATTTCAACTCATTGCTAAGATTTCAAATAAGCATTTTTTTTTATATTTTGGGAAGTAAATTTGTTGGATTTACTCTATTGATGGTGATGCCATTTTGGCTCTTAGGTGGGTCTTAATTAGTTTCATAGATTTGGCCAATTCTGGACTTTGAGTTCTACACTTTAATTTCTATATATGACCAGAAAATTAAAAGCTGAAGTTCACCTGCTTAGTTCTTAACATAATACCCAGATTCGACATCAGCTCACCACTTAAGATACTAGTTATTAAATTTTTGGTTTCTCAATGATACATCTGATAAGAGGTTAATATTTAAAATTTATAAAGAACTTACAAAATTCAGTACACAAAAAATTCCAACTAAAAATTGACAATGTACCTAAATAGACACTTCCCCAAAAAGGAAATACAGATAGCCAATAGACATATGAAAATATGGTCAATATCACTAATCACCAGAGAAATGAACATCAAAACTGGGGTGAGGTATCACCTCACAACTATCACAATAGCTCTCATTAATAAATCAACAAACATTTGCTGGCAAGGTTGTGGAGAACAGGGAACACTTTTGCACTGCTATTAGTAGGAATGCAGACTGGTGCAGCCACTGTGGAAAGCAGTATAGAGACACCTCAAAAAATAAAAATGGATCTGCCTTTTAAACAAGCATCTTACTTCTGGGGATATATCTGAAGGAACCCAAAGCACTAATCTGAAAGGATGTAAGAGCCTTTATGTTTATTGCAGTGTTATTTATAATAGGTAAGATTTGGAAGGAGCCAAAAGGCCTATCAGTGGAAAAAAATTAATGAACTCATATCTTCAGTGGTGAGCTGATACTGAATCTAGGTCTTGTATTAGAAGCCAAACAGGTGAACTTGAGCTTTTATTTTTCTGGTCATATATAGAAAATGGGGTACAAATTCAAAGTCCAGAACTGGTCATAGCTATGAAATTTAATTGAGACCAGCCTGAGAGCCAAAATGGCATCATCATCATCAATATGAGAGTAAATCTAACAAACTTACTTCCCAAAAGCATTAAAAAACTACTATCAGATGTATCATTGGTGAATATGTTCTCCCACTTAGTGAGTGGCCTTTTCATTTTGTTGAGGGTTCCCTTTGCTGTGCAAAACCTTTTTAGTTTGATGTAATCCCATTTGTTTACTTTTTTTGTTTGTTTTCCTTGTCCAAGGAGATATATCAGAAAAAATATTGCGGCATGAAATGTCTGAGATTTTACTACCTAGGTTTTCCTTTTTTTTCAATTTAATCTTTATTGTATTTTTTCCATGACTATTTAGTTCCTTTATATACCCCCTCCTTGCAGCAATCCCCACACTGTTGACCTTGTCCGTGAGCCCTTTTTCCTTTTAGCTCCATCACTCCACTCCATAACCCCACCCTGTATCTGTCATCTGCTCTCCATCTATGAGTGTCTTTCTGTTTTGCTTGTTTGTTCAGTTTGTTCATTAGATTCCACATACGAGTGAAGTCATATGGTATTTGTCTTTCTCTGACTGGCTTATTTCACTCAGCATAATGTTCTCCAGGTCTATCCACAGTGTCACAGGGGTAAATTTTTCTTCTTTTTTTATGGCCAAATAGAATTCCATTGTGTAATTGTCTCAAAGTTGTTTTATCCACTCATCTACTGATAGACACTTGGGCTGCTTCCATATCTTGGTGATTGTAAATAAAGCTGAAATGAACACAATGGTTCTTCTGTTATTTCAAATTAGTGTTTTGGTTTCCTTTGGATATATTCCTGGAAACAGGATCACTGGGTCAAAAGGCAGATCCATTTTTAATTTTTTGAGTTATCTCCATAGTGCTTTCCACAGTGGCTATACAAGTCTGCATTTTCACCAACAGTTCAAATGGGTTCCTTTTCCTCTACATCCTCGCCAGCACTTGTTATTTGTTGATTTATTGATGATAGCCATTCCAACAGGTTTGAGATGGTATCTCATTGTGGTTTTAATTTGCATTTCTCTCATGATTAATGACATTGAGCAACTTTTCATCTCTCTATTGTCCATCTGTATGTCCTCTTTGGTGAAGTATGTATCTATTCAGGTCCTTTGCCTATTTTTTGATTGGGTTGTTTATTTTTTTGGTGTTGAGTTTTATATGTACTTTATAAATTTTGGATATTAACTCCTTATCAGACATATTGACAAACATGTTCTCCCATTCTGTGGGTTGTCTTTTTATTTTGTTGACAATTTCCTTTGCTGTGGAAAAACTTTTTAGTCTGATGTTGTCCCATTTGTTTATTTTTCTTTTATCCCCCTTGCCTTGGGAGATATATCTGAAAAAGAAATTTCTATGAGCAACATCCAGTATTTTGCTGTTTATGTTTTCTTCTAGGATTTTTATGGTTTTGGCTCTAACATTTCAGTCTTTGATCCATTTTGAATGTATTCTTGTGTATGTAGAAAGAAGATTGTTTAATTTCATTGTTTGCGCATATTTGATTTTTCCAAGATAATTTATTGAATAGACTATCTTTACTCCATTGTATGTTCTTCCCTCCTTTATCAAATATTAATAGACTATAAAGGTGTGGGTTTATTTCTGAGTTCTCTGTTTTGTTCCATTGATCTATGTGTCCGTTTTTATGCCAGTGCCATGCTGTTTGCATTACTGTGGCCTTGTAGTATTATCATATCACCATGATTCTTCCAACTTTACTCTTATTTCTCAAGATTACTTTGACTATTTGGGTTCTTTGCAGTTCCATATAAATTTTTGGAGCAATGATGTATTGAATATATACCTGGCCTGTAGCAAGCCATTTATATATACCATCTTAATTTATTACATTACCAGCATTAGAAGATAGGTATTTTGGGGATTCTCAGCTTAGAAAGGTATATAATGAAATGCTCAATATCACACAGACTGGAAACAAAGTTTGCATTTAATAAAAGCTTGACTTCAAAATATGGAACATAACTGAAGATCTATTATTTTGAAAATGGTTAATTCTTTCAAGGGTACTGCTAAATTATTCTAGGAAATATAAATTTATTTATAGGCATCAAGAAAGTACATAAACCAGTTTTAGATGGACAATGAGTGCATTTCACTTTGATGCTGCTGTCCAATTTTTGTTCTAATCACTACTTAGCAATTTATGACTCTGGAAATCCAGTCACATATCATTTTGCATCAGTCAGCATGACAAGGCTATTATACCTTGGCAAGTAACTCCTCAATCCTTATTTCCCAAACCCAGTTCTAGTGAACACTCATTCATCAGTGATACCAATCTATTACATAATTCAAGAAAAAGTAATTATCTAGTGATGTTGCAAAAATTAAAACAAAGTGGATGGCAAATAAAAATAAAATTTATAGTCAGTTTTTCAAAATAATTTTTTCAAATCAAAGCAAAATTCTGTATACTTTCCTATAGTTGATATCATCCTTTAAAAAGCTAAATTACCTGACATCATATAAATCATTTAATTTATACTCATCACCTTTCTGAAGTATAAAATCAAGAGAAAGAGAAATTTAACAAAACAATAACTCCTCCATAAAAAAGCTTTTGAGGTACCATTATCTATCTTATAGTAGATTTATATGCCCTTATTTTAAAAGTTAAATACTTATTTCTAAGCATGATTCTTTAAACTTTTGTATAATTTCTTAGCTTGCATTTAAGAAAAACTTGAAAATGTTCACTAAAAGAGTCACTGAAGCATAAAGATAATGATGTATTTTTGAAAAACAATAAGCAAATAATGTTTAAAAATCAGATACAAGAAGCACTGAATTTTAAGGAAGGAATAAAACACCTTAATATTCCTTGAATTTATCAGTAAAATAATAAATTTATTATCAAATTTTAAGTCTCTAAGAATATTTTTAAATGAAGATGTATAAATGGTTAAGTTCAATTTAAATAAAAAATTCAAAGACAATCTTTTATTGATCTTGATAAATGAAAATGATATTATTGATGGCATGCTGATCCTTTAATTATAGTATATGTGAATTGAATACTTATATTGAAACTATCAATTGGTTGCTCTGAAAATATTCTCTTTAGTTACAGCTTTTCAGCATGGATTGAGTGCTGGCCTGTGAACCAAAGGATTGCTGGTTCGATTCCCAGTCAGGGCACATGCCTGGGTTGTGGGCCAAGTCCCCACTGGGGGCACATGGAAGGCAATCACAGATTGATGTTTCTCTCCTCTTCACCACACACTGATGTTTCTCTCCTCTTTCCCTCCCTTCCACTCTCTCTAATATAAATAAAATCTTCAAGAGATAGATTCTTTATAAAAAAAATAGCATATAGTTTCATCTGACTACTGCTTTCTTCTTCTACCCCAAACTAAATCAATGACTTGTATGGCTTCAACCTGCAAAAACTTGATTCTTCAAGTGGGGTCATCTCACTTTAAATGAGTTATAACATTCTTCCTTTGGATTTTTGAACTTGGGTCCATAGAAAATATTAGGTGTATCTTGCCAACCATAAACAAAAGTCAACTATGTATTTTATCATCAAAAAGGCTTTATTCAGGAAAAAGGATTGCAGTCAGGTAGTTGCAGACATGAGGAGCCAATGCAGGAAGAGAGAGCAAGAAGCAGTAGGAAGACATTTTTTAGAGAGGAAGAGGAAGTTAAGAGGAGGAGAAACAGGGTTTTTAACTAGAGGTTCCCAAAACAGAAAAGTACCCCACTAACCTGGCTTAGAGTGGGTGGGAAAACTTACCAACACTGCACAAGAAGCAGGAAGCCCCATGAGAGGCAGGAGGCTCTGCCAGTCACAGGGAGTTTGGAGTGAATATTTAACCTAAGTGCAGGAGCCATTTCACTCCCTGTCATGCAGCTTAGCAAGGAAAAGAAAAGCAGGATGTAGCAGCCATGCAGAGTTCTCTCCCATGCAGCTTAGAAAGGAGAAAGAGGGTTTCTGCCATGTAGGCTGCAGTAGGGATTAGGCCATGCACTGCTGCTGTGATCATGCCTGCTCTACTGACTCTGGAGCTGTAAAGGACTTCCTTGCAAGATCCTGTCCCGCTGCACCTGGACTTTACCTGGACTCTTAGACCTGTGCCTTTCCTGAGTTTCATCATGATCCAGGATAACACAGCACATGCTTTCCTGGACCATTATATGGAACCTGATGGAGGTGTATTCCAGATCTTCACAGATAATGGCATGAGGAATTTGGGGGCTTTTAGCTTGGTGGGGAGCATGGGAAGTACTGTGTCTCATGGAAAAGTAGGGCACTGAGTAGAGGTACTTTGAGTCCCCCACCCCGAAGGTTGGAATGTTGTAAATAAAGATCTGCTCCTTCCAGCATTAATTGATGGGTAATTCACTAAGGCACCGAGTAAACAGGCCCTGGTCTGCTCACTTACAGTTTTGGCGAGTTCTGTATCAGAGGGACTATTATAACCATCTGAGCTCTGTTGTAACCATAGCATTCTTCCTGTAAGGCTTTTGCCACAACTGAGAGCTCCTCCCACAAGCCCTCTGGATATATGTCTAGGTTAGGGTCTTTGTCATAAATTTTGATACCCTCTTTCTAGATGCTGAAAATAAGAGGTAAAATTTGGGCACTTCTTTTGGCCATCCCGTATCATGTGAAGGAAGCCAGTTGTCAGCGAGAAAGGATAATTTAATAGTAAGAGGTCAGGAAATCTTTAATAAATGATGAGTTATAAATTTCCTCCTCTTCTTTAAGTTTTCTGTTTTGTTTTGTTATTCGTCAGTGTGTGGAGCCATGGTTAGAGCAAGGAGGGTAATGCAATCCCTCAAACATGCACAGTATAATGTGGTCAACAAGTGCTCATCTGAAGGGAAACACCACCCTCTCAGAGAGCAAAGTAAATGGCATGGGCTTATCGGGACTGAGGAAAACATGTGTTTATTGAAATTGAGAAAAATATGTTTATGAGACACAGTGCAGAAACAATGTCATTTTGCAACCCAATGAAACATAAAAGCAGAGGACTTGGACCATGGATGATGCATCTGGTGAGGAGTCAGTCACTAGGAGACATCCTGAACCACACATTCAGCCTTGGGAGAAAGAGCTCTGCCATGTTCCCTTCCCTCTGACTCTGCTATATAAGCTGCCCGCTGCCCCTGGTTGCCTCCTGGATCCAGACCTGATTTGGACTCTTGAGACTCATGTTTGGTATCCCCAATTTTCTTGTGTGATGTTATTGTTGATTATATCTGAGTGAGTATTATTGTTATTAGATTATTATAGATTTGGATTAAATCTGCATGAATAAAAGCTAAGTGAATAGCACAGTCTCCTGGGCTGACTCACTGTTATTCCTTAGTGCTGGCATTACCCGTAGGGCTGGTGATAGTACAGGCAGCTGGGCACTTTCAATTCTTGAGACCCTGATCAGACAACCTGAGCAGGGAATAAGGGCTGACTTATAGGAAAGACAATATCACAAAACATTTGCTTGCTACATAGTGCTTATTTTACATTCTGTAAACCCTTTATTGTGGTATAAAAATGCTCTACAATACTTTTGCATGTGGCTTTTAAAAACGTTATCCTATCAAGTAATAATGCCTTATAAAACCAAAATTACCTCTTGAAGAGTGCTGGAAGCAATGCCAGCAAGAAGCAGTAAAATCAATATCAGGAGACTTCCTATTAAGCTTGTTGAATTGTCCACATGCTGTAAATGCTTTTCTTCTCAAGGCCTCACTAAAAAGAGAATTAAAAATATTTAAGCTACAAATACCTAAACACAAAGAGCAAGAAAGAAAATATTGGTAGACAATAGAACTTAACTACCTTTTAAAATATCTAATGGTGAAGTAATTAATCAGCAGAAACTACTTCTCATAACCCAAGGACAAGCCAGTTTCCAGATTGAAAGGGTCCCTCAGATGCTGAGGACAATGAATGAAACACACACACAGCATGGCAAAACATATTTTTATGACATTTCAAAGCATTAGAATAAAGACAAAACTTAATAATATAAAATAAATATCCAAAAACATTCAAAGGAAAAGGAATATGTATAAGAATGGCTTCCACCATCAAACTGAATATTAGAATGCAATAGTGCAATCTCTTTCAAAATCCAAAAGAACATAATTTTTCATTATAAAATCCTATACCAAGTCAAGAATCTATCAAGTCCAACCACTTCTCTCCACTGCTTCCAATTTCCTACGATTCTCTGTCATTCACACTTGTGTGATTTATTCCTAATCTGTACCCCTGTACCATCTTTGGTTCCTGTTTAGTTTGTCTTTCATGGAAGAACCAGAGTGATATATTTAACATACATATCTAAATATGTGCCCTCCCTGCTGAACATACTTTGATGGCTTCTCACTATTCCGTATATGTCCTCCATGCTCTGCAATGGTTTAGCCCCAGCCTCTCTCTCATTTTATCTCAATCTCTCTCTTCCTTCCTCCCTGCCACAGGTTTGCTGCTCTCAGAACTTCTTGCTGCAAGACTTGTAAACTATATTATTCAGGGAAAAACTCTTCAGTTCCTTCTTCACATAGTAAATTCTTATTTATCCTTCAGACTCAACCCAATAATCACTCTCTCATGAAAAATCTTTCTTGATCTCACCTACTATGCAAACCTGCCCCACTTTACAACCTAATGGTATCAAGCACCTAATCTGTGAGGCTTTTTTCACAGCTGCAATTTTATATTTTTTGTGTAACTAATGGGATAAAATTTATTTTTGATATAATAAAATAAGTTCCATGAGAACAGAGGGCTTGTCACTTGTCATATACCCAATAAATAACAGAGTGCCTGGGTCTCGGTAAGCCCTTGATTATTATTTGATGGAGGGGTATATTGGTAGATAGATGGATGAAAGAATGTATGAATAAATGAATGAATGAATTAGTTAGTTAATTAATTAAAAAGATGTCTTCCTATACAGAAATGTTTTATATGTATGCATTTACAGTTCTCTTAAGTTTCTTAGCTGAATTTTGTCATTTTCTTGATAAAAATCTTAGATATTTCCTGTTTCACCTAGGATATGTTAACATATTTTTGCTATAAAGAATGAATGTTTCTCCATAAAACTGAATGTCCTTGATAGTTATTTATGAACCCAGTCAGTAAATGGGCTAAACCAGCTTTCACCTGACTTTATAAATAAAGTTTTATTGGAACACAACTGTGCCCACTTATTGCTATGAATGCATTAGGTATGCAATTAATATGCTGAGAAACTGAGACAGAAACTTTATGGCCCACAAGCTCTAAAACATTTAGTTTCTGTACACAGAAAGATGGGAGCCCCTTGGACTAGAGGATATATACATTTACAATTGCAATGGTGATAGAAGATTTTCTATTTTTCTCAGTTTTAATAAGAAAGCCTCTAGAATTTCCTCAGTTTCTTTTCAAATGTGGAATTCTAGGTTATTATGTATAAACAAGTATTTTGAACACATTTTTCTAGTGTTCTACTGGTTTGCATTGCTGATGACAAGGCTTTAATGAATTTGGTTTCCATTTGCCTTTAAGCAGTTTATTTTTCCTCTCACATAGTTTTTATGATTTTTAAATCTCTTTTTTCCTCCAGTAAATAAGCTTACACTTCTTATACCTTGGGACAGAGTAGGGTTACTTTAAACTAAATACAATATCTTTTATATTCTCATTAATCAGCTCTTTAATCATGGCATCTTCCTTATCTTTCTTATTTTTATAACTATAGACAGAATTGTTTGTTCCTCAATTGTCTTCATTTTAACTTGTTTTCTTCCTGCTTTTTACATTTCTACACTGTATTCTCACATTTTTTCTATCTCTCAATTTACTTAGTTTCTCTCCATTTGAATCAATAGTATTATTTTCTCCATTGTTGGATTTTTTATTTCAATGATATTACAATTATATTTTTTAATTCTGAAATCATAATTAATACTTTTACATATCCAGCCTATCCCTATTCATAATCTCCTGTATTTGTTTCCTAATTGTTAATAGGCTTTGATTTCTTGGAAGATTTAAAATATACATTTTTAAAGTGATATTTTTTATATTATCAATTTTCTTGAGTCATTGAATACTTTTTAATGTTGCAGAAGTGGCATTTCAAAATTTTGTGTGTTTTATAGTTTTTGTTTATGAATTTCTCTTCAGTAGGGGTTTTCTTACTTAAGTACCCACACTTCCTAATTTTAAAAACTATTACAAACCTATAGTAATCAAAAACTGATGTTATTGGAATAAAAACAGATACATAAATCAATGCAATACAATAGAGACCCCAGAAATAAATCCATGCAAATATGGCCACTTAATTTACAAAAATGGAGCCAAGAATATACATTAGGAAAAGAATAATCTCTTCAATGAGTGGTGTTTGGAATATTGGGTAGCCACCTACAAAAGAATGAAACTGGATTTCTATCTTATATCATATACAAAATCAACTGAAATTTGATTAAAACTTGAATAAGACCTGAAACTGTATTACTTCTAGAAAAAAATAGGATTCTGCTCCTTGATATTGGTCTTGACAGTTATTTTTTTAATATTTGACACCAAAAGCAAAGGTAACAAAAGCAATATTAAACAAGTGGGACTATATCAAATTAAAAATTACATATGTTTTAGCAAAATACTCATACGTGTCCACTTTTTTATATATCTTAATTTTAAGTTATACTTCTATTTGTTTAAGCAGAGGAAAAGTAATTTTTATTTTGCTCTTTGTTTAAGGAATCACTTTTGTAAATCTAGACCTAAAGTGCTAAGTTTTTCCAACAGTCTTTTAGCATCCTCACTGAGTGATTGCATGGCAAAAATAAAAGTAGCAAGGAATCTTAATATAAAATTAGTATATTTTCTGTAAACAAATATATTGGTTAAGATAAGCTCATACAATAACAAAGAACACCTTAAATTTTATTTTTTACTCATATCTCAGTCCAAATATAGTGTCTAGCAAAAAGATGACAATATGGTGATTAACAGGCAGAGCTTCCTTCCGTGTAGTGGATCTGCTACCCAAGGGTCTGTAAATCTCCCTTTGAATTTTGCTGTTAAGAGATGTGGAGAAAGAGACCAACTTGATTTCAGGAGGATTTTAAGGAACATGGTCTAGAAGTACCTACCATACATCACTTCCACCAACATTATAGTAGCCAGAATGTAATCATATGATTTTACCCAATCTCAAGAGAGTGCGGACATATCTCTGTGCTAAAAGAAGTGAACTTGAACTTGATTACCTAGCCACATAGCATAATTTCTACTACTTAAGATAATTTTTAATTTGGTGTGCATTTTAATGGGTCCTTTGTGTCTTTAAATAATAATCTCCACTTAAATAAGGAAGCTTTGAGATAATCAGGATAATTTCCTGATAGGAATGTAATAATTTTTAGTAATATATAGGCCATTTCATTTAAATATTTTATCTCTAAAAGAGATTAACATGTACCTTTTCTTCATATTTATACAATAGAATTAGAGAAAAGGTACATCAGATTTGTCTACTTTCCCATAGGATAAAGCAAACCCTTTTAAAAATAGTGTGGACCAAGTTTTTCATTTGTGTCAAATAGTATTTTCTTATATTTTTAAACAAAATGAAAAGACTTTATGTGTGCACACAGACATAGAAAAAAATTGTATCAAAAAACCACTGCATTTCTTTTTTAAAGTAGATAACGAACAGTAGATAAAGAACAAAATGATTTGGTCAAATAATGATTTTCAGGGTTTATTGGGCTACTATTTACTATGTCTAATTATTATTTTTAACAGAAATTAATATGCTGGAGGCAGTTTCTTATAATTGTATATAAACTGAGGAAATTGGATAATTTTTATTTTATGCAGAAAATTGTATCTGAAGATTTCACCCATGCACAATGTCATTATTCCAATTATAAAAATTATTCCCTAGAATTTAGCATAACATTTTAAGAGGCCTAAATTTTTTTCAACTCTCAACTTCCTTTGTGCATACAACTGTAGACTCACTAGCATATCAAACTCTGAAGAATTACATCAGCAATACCTACAGAATAATTTATGAAGTTACCATTTCTCTTGGACCTGGTGAATAACCAGTAAAATGATCTTCCTAGTCCTCTTTCCTCTAGGCTGTTTCCTAACGTGGCAGAATGGCTCTATTGTTTTACTGTAGCTATTTAAAAAAAAAATCTAGGCCCTTAGGATCTCATTCAAACTTTTGTTTCCAAGTACTTTAGATGAAATCAAATATCATGAAATATTTACAGTTTGTACTCAGCAATGAAAGAACATATTGAGAGAGGAATAGGGAAATAAAGACTGAAGATAAGAGAGCAGAGAATTGTAACCACCATTCTAAAAAGTGTAGGCTTCGTAGAAATTGTCAGCATGACTTAGACATCTTGCTTTTGGCAGTTTCTGTTTAACATCACCCTCTCTGTGGGACCTGATTGCCAATGGCCAAGAGGAGAGTTCCTGGTGCCAGTAGGCATGTCTGCTGTTGTTTCAGTTTGGAGGACAATTCAGGAATAAGGAGTTGATAACAAAACAGGGCTTCTTGAATTGAAGCTGATAATTGTTATGTTTGTGGTTCCCTTTGGAGATGCTGACATTAAAATAATATATATATAAAGGAAGAAAAAAAGAATAGTTCGTTTACTGTGTCATCGTGAAATAAGGATATGGTGAGTTCACGACATCATTTCAGATTCTGATATAGTGCAAACTGAAATTCTTGCAGCCCACAAACAGAATAAAAATACTTAGATATGATTGAGCAATACATATTTTTAAAATTAAATTATGAGTAGTTAAGAGGTCATAATTACATGTATTCAAAAAGTTTGGACATACAATGTGTCCTCAAAAAAGCCCTGTTAGAGGTATGGAATCTTGAATGCTTATTATTATGTATACAATCAAGCTAAGTTTCCACCCAGTTCTAAAACTAATATTCCATGAAAGTTTTATTTCAGTACATTATTAATCAGGATTTTACAATAGAAATATAATGTGAGTTACCAATCCAAGCCACCCATATAACTTTAAAATTTTTAATAGTCCCATTAAACAAAGTCAAAATAAAAAAGCGAAAATAATTTTAATAATATATTTTTCTTAACGTAATAGATCCTAAGTATCATTTTGACATATAATCAGTGTTTTAAAGTATTAACGAGATACTTGTAGCCTTTTTTAGCACTAATTCTTGAAAACCCTGAATTTTACACTGAGAGCAGTTTTCAATTTACCTAGCCACATTTCAGGAGCTCAGTAGCCACATGTGGCAGCGGACTGCTGTATTAGCACGCTATAACCCATCTGGATAGCTACAGTTTCGAAAGAAATGAAAAATAGGTTATCATTTCATGGCCACATGAATGAATAGGGAACATCAAATCTGGCAGTTTCATTCATACAGATTTCAATGCTCTCGCAATTTCATCAGTAACATTTTAATATATTTTAGGAACACACATTATATGCATATCATAATTGATCATTCCTTTTTCTTATGTTATAAATATTTTTTAATACCCTGTGTTTTTATATTGGTGAATAATGACCTTCAAATTGTGTTTTTTTTTCTCTTACTAATATCAACACTTCAAATATGAAGGGTATGATGCATTCAACATTTGAATTAGCTTATCTCTTAAGGTACTAATATTGATAAAAATAACAAAATATGATCTAATAAAACTAACATTTTTAATTATCTCCATAGAAAAAATAGTAGGTAGTATATTTCTTTACAACTGATATTTACCAAAAATAAGAGGAGGAAGAAGTAAACAGGGAAGAGAATGAGAAGGAAAAAAAACGAAGAGATAAAAAAGAGGAGGAGGGAGTAGAGGAGGAGGAAGATACAAACAAAGAGGAAGGAGAAGAACAAGAACACCATGAACAAGAACAACAGCAACTTTCATCAGAAACAAAAAGGAGGAGGAAGAAGAGACAAACAGGAGTGGAAGCGAGAAGAGAAAGAAAACCATCAAAGCCATATGCTAGTGAGGAGCTTGAAATCCTTTCACTGACAGAAAGTTGTTTCTGAAGGCACTCCATTTCTTGAATTCCACCAACAGTTACTGTCCATTTAACATCCTGAAGAAGGCACGGCTCATGCTGAGAGTAATTGCAGACAAAAGAACAGGTAGCTAGATCTGGAAAAAGACTTTATGCACTGAAAAAAGATTCATACACACTGAGAAATTCCCTCGCTGCATCCTGACAGATGTTACCTGCTTAAATACTGTCAATAAACAAGAATTGACTACCTCTGAGGCAGCACATTTTATTTGTAGAGCCTCGCATTCACTGTAAACTTCCCTTATAAGGGCACAATAGATCATTCATGTGTTCATTGTTCTGTTCTGGCCTCTGGAGACAACATAAATCTGTCTATCTAAGTCTAAAAGAGAATCCCTAAATATTTGAAAACACTTTTAATCAGCATATTTTTATTTATTTCTTCTTTCTCATAAAATATAGTGTTAGTCACTTTGCCATGCTGATCTTTATACTTTAAATGTGCATTTGGTGAATTCTATTTTTAATTATTTTGGTCAGAACTAAATGTTCTAGAAACAGTCAGTGGTAAATTTATTGGATCATAATTTTGTCATGATCTTAGCCTTATAAATCTATTCAAGTGGTCTAGGAATGTGCTCACCTTTTTATTAACCACATCATAAATTCAGTGCATTCATTACAGATAATTTTTGACAATCTTCCATGCACTGGACTAAGTGCTGTGGTTACAAAACTAAATAAAACACCGTCTCTTCCTCAAATAGCTTGTGGTCCAATGGGACATACAGCAACTACTTTAGCAACTGTCAGGGTGTGGTAGGTATACAGGAGGAAGGTGTGTTGAATAATATGGATCACCTATTCATTGATCAACTAAAATCATCATACTGTTTCACCTGTAATGCCACCAAGCTGTATTATTCCCAATTTATAATTTGTACAAAGTATTTATTGAATCTACATGAAGAAATTTACATTTATTCTAGTTGAAATTAATCCCTTTTTATTTATTTCTAAGATAGTTTGGAGTGTGAATTATTTCAGACACCTTTTCTAACTTTCTTTCTCTGCAAAGTGGGTCCTATGTGTTTTACCCAAGTCATTGACACAACTCTTAGAAAGCACTGGGAAATGACACACTACTAGCAGCATCCTATCTGTAGGCACAAACAAAACCATTAATTGCCATTTATTAAACCAGGTGCTCACATTCTCATAAATACATACCATAGGTCTCTCGTCCACTTTACCTTTTGCTATCTTATTCATAAGAATAGGACAGAGTCTTGTCCCAAATATTTCCTAAAATAACACAATGTTCATATCATTCTGTGTACCAAACAACCATATATAAAACAGGCTTGGATTTGGTTTTGAGACAGAATAGTAAGAAACTAGGAAAACTCCTTGGCAAGTGGAATAGGGAGAATGAGACAGATAGCTAACCTGATGGCTGGGCAATTTGCAGCCAGATGCAGATGGTCACCAGAGCAGAATGCCTGGCAAGGGGCAAAATTGGGAAAACAAAGACCTCACCTCTAGTTTAACCTTTCCTCCCCTGGTTTTCGTCCCTGGAGATAACATCTAAGCCTCAGTTATATTTCAGTTCCAGGCCCAGCAAAACCAGGTGGGAGATGCCAGGACCAACTGCAATGAATAAAGACCCCCTGCCTTGTCACTGACCAATCAGGAGAGACCACAACCCTAAAAAGACACACCTGGAAAGATGATGAATATTTTTCTGAAACCTTCCCCTGAGTCCTCCATTAAGATTCCTGCATGTAGGAGAGAGATAAAAGCCTGAGGACAAAAGACCCAGTGCACACACTGTTCCCGGGGTGGGGGGTACAGCCTGGCCATTCCATTTGCTTTCTTCTCCCCCCCCCCCCCACTTCTTCCTTCACAGGCATGTGTCTCCAAAACTCCTAGGCTAATACCCTGAACCTCTGGCAGCTTGTCCCAGGCTAATCCTCTGAACCTGTTCCTAAAATCCCCTTTTCTCCTGATTTCCCAGTAAGCTAAAGCAGCTCAGCCTAGGCTCTCCTGTTGCTTCTTCTATGCTAAGTGCCCTCATAAAGCAATCCCCAGCTTTAGTAAACATACCCTCATAGTCACCCAGACCCATGTTGTCAAATCTTTCCTACATGAAGTCAAGAACCCACACACTATGGCTGGCCCTAGTCAGACCCACTCAGGACCAGGCCCCTGTCCCGTAACAATTTGACATGATTCTTTCAAGTGAATTTATGATGCATTCTTGTAAATGTCTTGCAGAAATTATATTGCTTGGCTATTAAACCATGAAGGTTAACTCATACAAGGGACTGACTTTTGTTGTCTTCTCTAAATAATTTTAAATGAAAAAGAATTAAGACATTAATATATAATAGATAATATATAGCATAATATATAAGATCTATCTAAAATACCATAATGTAATATAATAATTCACTTCAGGATCCAGTGACTTTGAGTTGTGGGAATCATATCCATGGTCAAAACAACAAAAAAATACATGTTTCTATGTCTAAATCAGGGAATTAGGAGTCATTTTCCTATCAAAAATTATTACATAATGTTGAGGTATATTCAACATGGTTCAGCTAACACAATATTTTAGCAATATGATAGGTTAAAAGACTTTTGAGAGCTGGTCAGGGAGTTTCACTACAAGTTATAGCATTACTTCAAAGAGAAAATGGGTTCTAAAATCTCAATAATGGATTTCTTAAAATAACTCTTTTAAACACAATCCAATTACAGGTTTAAAATGCCTGTGTGTAGTTTCACTATTTCATGAAAATCTAAATGTATGTGTAGGTGTGTATTATGAACACTTGCTTGCTTTATATGAATTTCCATAAAACATAGAAATCAGTGAACCTCATACACGGATAAATGTAAAATCAAAGATTAATATTTTAACTAAAATTTACACATTTTGATTTTACTCTACTCTTACCCACAAAATGAAATGTTAACATCTATGTGCAACCTTAAAAAATAGTTGTGCTTCTTCCTATAATTTTTAATAGCATCATTTACTTATAATACTATATGCCTGACACTGTATAATGCTCTATATACTTTAGGTAAGTATCATTATTCCCATTTATAGCTGAAAAACTGTGGCTTGGAGAAATAAAATATTTTTCCAAGATTGCATAACTAGATGAAATAGAGTGAGGGTTAGATTCTCCTTGATTTCAAAGCCTTTGCACTTAATCACAATGATATATTACCTTCTAAAAATACAAGTTAGTGAGACAGGAGGAATTTCATTATAGTGGTTATGATAATTATTTGATTGTTACTGTGACATGGAACTGCATTATTAGAAAGGGTGTTTGTCACTTCTTTAGCACTAGGCACTTAGCATTTGATTTCTGGGGTCAAGAGGCATTTCACAGATAGAAAATATAATCACTTAATGATTGAATCCATAGAGGACAATTATTTTGATCACTTCCCTTAGCCAATGATAGTTGTTCTTTTGCTCAGTTCTTTATATTTTTCTAACCCTTCTGACAGGCACTTGCCTGTCACTAATTTCCAGTAGGAGCACTAGTGGCATTGCAGTTTTTCAAGACTTTTCAGGACTCCTGGATTCTAGGCATGGCATATGGTTTCAGTAGGGAACTACTGATTGCATGGTGAAGCCTGTTATTTCTTCCACTTTTCACTGCTCAGTTCACAGCATGCTGGCAGCTGAGCTGCGAATAGGATTTTAAGGTTCAGCATGAGATCCAGGAGCCCTGAAACAACAACAATAATAAAAGTGGGCTCTGGTTTTGTGCTAGAGGCAAGTTCTGCTTTCTGTATTCAGAACTTTTTGAAGGGGGGCACTGGAAGGCAAAGAGACAGGAAATGAAAATGCTACCCAGACCCCTGCTTACCACAAAGAAAGCTCTTGCTCCTTTGAAATTAAATTTTTTTTCTCAGTACTGATGTAAGCAAACTACAATACAGCTTTATTTCCTTTCCTGTGATGTGAAATGCCACCATCCCAGCCAAAGTTTTAAGAAATGCCATGACACACATAAAAACACTCAATTATGTTGCTGAAATAATCCAGGCACATTTTTTCTCTCCAAAAACTCTCTGCTATATTTTACATGAAAAATTACTACAAATACATGTGTCAAAAGTCCTCCCCAGTGCAAACCTTGGGTCTTGCGACATCGATGGATTAACACTTGTAACCTTCAGTTCTAATTGGAATAAAGTCAATGTCTGCTTTAAAAAAATGATTTCAAGAAAATCAGTGTGCTTTCACAACAAAGGCCAAATTCTTTATTGTTACATGGACATGAGAAGGTTTATTTAGGTCTCTGTTTATATTGGCTGTATGAAATGATCTTACTTGTTTCTTAAAGGTACAACACTAGCACTTAGAAACTATCCAAAACAATCAAAAGCAGTAAATTCTTGATGACTGGAACTCTAATGCAGGAAAAGTTTCTGACTGCTAGCTATGTAATTGCAAAGGAGACTAGAGCTAGGCTACTGGCATCTTTATTAGCAATAAGTAGTGAGAATCTAAGAGACAACGTGATCAAGTAAAAAGACCTGTAGTCATAGGACATGAGGTCACACTACATCATTGCTACTTACTAATTATTTGATGTGAGGTCTTTTTCTTAAATTTTTTGAAGTACAGTTTCTTCATCCATAAAATAAAGCTTAAAATTATCTACTTCATTTTGGGAAATAATTGTTCATGGGTATCTCTTTTTGTTGAACATCTTTCAAGCAAGGTACAGGTAGCTTTTGTTCTGGATTACCTTTTCATGAATGTTTGTACACTATATAGTTAACAGCACTGGAAGTTAAAAGATAGTGTTTTTCTGTAGGCAAGAGGGAAGATTTGTTTGCTCTTCAGAATAATAAAGATAATATCTCCTTCTAGGGCAAAGGTTGGACAGTTTGGCTAGTGGCTACCTTTTTATTATTTCAAAAAAATATTATTGTATTTTTCTATTACAATTTAAACCCATTAAAACCCCCTTCCCCCCTGCAAATCACCACACTGTTGTCATGTCCATGAGTCCTTTTTCCTTTTTGCTCAATCCCCCCACACCTTAACCTGCCCCACCCTGAGCTGTCAGCCTGCTCCCTATCTATAAGTCTGTCTCTATTTTGCTTGTTTGTTCAGTTTGTTTATTAGATTCCAAATATAAGTGAAATAATATGGTATTTGTCTTTCTCTGACTGGCTTATTTCACTTAGCATAATGTTCTCCAGGTCCATCTATGCTGTTGCAAAAGGTAAAATTTTCTTTTTTTCTATAGTCAAGTAGTATTCCATTGTGTAAATGTCCCATATTTGTTTTATCCACTCTTCTACTGATGGACATTTGGGCTGTTTCCATATATTAAAGATTGTAAATAATGCTGCAATGAACATAAGGGTGCTTATGTTCTTTAGAATTAGTGTTTTGGCTTTCCTCAGATGTATTCCCAGAAGTAGGATCAGTCAGTCAAAAGGCAGATCTATTTTTAATTTTTTGAGGTATCTCCATACTGCTTTCCACATTGGTTCCACCAGTCTGCATTCCCACCAACAATGCACAGGGGTTCTCCTTTCTCCAAATCCTTGCCAGCACTTGTTGTTTATTGATTTATTGATGATTGCCATTCTGACAGATTTGAAATGATATCTCATTGTTGTTTTAATTTGCATTTCTCTCATAATTAGTGATGTTGAGCATCTTATCATATGTCTATTGGCCATCTCTATGTCCAGATACTTGATTCAAACTCTTACAGGGCCTGGGACAGTAGCTCTTATTACTGTATTATTGATGGTGATTTATAAATCCAATAAATCTCCTCTCTTAGGGAGTTTTATTGTGGTATATACAGAGTCAGATTATAAAAGGGTGATACAAAATAAAAAATATATGAGTTTTCTGTTTTGTACATAAAAGAAGAAATGAGCAGAAGCAGTCAGAATATCTAGGAATGAGAGGAATAATGTTGAAAAAGAGTCAAGAGTCAAGAAGAGGCAGAGGCAGGACAATGATGGAGCCTTGAATTAAGGATACTCGCTTCTCAGGAAACAGAAAAATTAAGTTTCTGCATTGTTGTGTGAGTTTTTTGCCCCAAATTACATATGAGTTGTTTCTGCTGTAACAATCTCAAAAGTCTCAGCTATAAATGAATTCTGTTTCTGAATATGGTGGTATTTCTTCCTGTCTCCCTTACTTGTCCACATGTTCTTATAAAGTCCTCGTTAATTAACATAGTCTGAATTAGCAGTCTGTAGTAATCTGAAAATGTCTAACACGTGGGTACTGAGATTAGCAAAGTCCTCAGAAAGACTTCCTAGGCAGAACGTTGACATACACCCTAAATAAGCAAAGGCATGCACAGAGGACAATGAAGAGACCCTTTCATCTGGAGCAGAGCTTCAGAGAGGGGAGAAGTAAGAGATACAACTCTGTGTTAAATAACGGTCAACCACAAGAGCAAGCCTAAGGATTCTGAATATTGTTCAAGTTATAGTTAATTAGGGGATATGTTCTGTTTCTTATACAGAAGAAAAGACAAGATAAAGACTGTTCATCAACAGGAATGATAGGGACACTAAATGTACAGGTCCATGACTAAGAGAGGTGATACTGACTAGCTACCACTCTCAGCCCTGAAAGGCAGGTGAGTGGCCGAGATCCACTCTCGACTAAAAGCATCATCTCAGCACTTCTGCCTCCATCTTCCCTTCTCCTGAGTTTTTAGATCTGTTTGTGTCTCCCCTCGTCTGCAGACCCACTCTCTCGTACATGATCCCCATCCACGCCCACCCTCAAAAAATGAATAAGGGCGCTTCCAACTTAAGTTCCCTGGTAGTCATTTATACAATGGTGAACATTTTCTATATTTTTCTTTTTAAGCCATTTAAATTGAGTTGGTTTTTAATTTTATGTGTCTTTGATCAAAGCTTCTGCTCTGAAAGTATCCCTTCTTCCCCCAAGGTTACCTGAGCAATCTTAATTTTGTAAAGGGACCACCATACTTCCATTAATACTTTGCTTTAAGAAAGATTTGCTCATCGGCCTCATCTGGTAATCTATAAACTGTTTTAGGTTAAAATTGGTTTTTAATCATCTATATGTTTCCAGAGACTGGCACAGTGCCTGCTATATTCTATGTACTAAATAATTTTTGAATAAATGAACTAAATCTGTCTCCTCTACTTTAGCATAAAATGTAAGATATTCACATGTAATAATCTGTAAGAGGCTATGTGATTTGCCAGAATCAATAATCATCATTTTTGTTTCTGTTACATTAAATGAAATTGCACTGGCTAATACTATTCCTTCCCACATGTCATTGTCTCACAGCACCTGAGGAGTACATGAGATTTATGTCTTTTCCAAAGGCATAAAAATTAATCTGATTTTTAATTATTTTCCCAATATCATATAAGCGTCAATTTAGTTTCTACTTAGCATCAGTGTTGAATTTATTCACTTTAGTACATTCACCTTTAAAAAATGTTATAGCTAACCACATAAAATTATGGCCTACTTCTCATTAATATTAATCACGAGCATTAAACTTGGTTTTCTCTTTAGGGTTTGAGAAGCTACAGGACTAGTCAGGGAAAACAAGTCCTTCTTTCCTGAATTATTGTGAGATCACTACCTAGTGGTCAGCATGGTCCACAGTGAATTGCAATGCATTGCCAATTCTATCACTAACCAACAAGCTTCATGGGAGTTCATTCTTATTGTTTATCATGAAGTATAGTTTGAGTCCTCATATACACGTTCGGGAGGGCTAGAAGGGTTTCAGCACAAGGATAAGGACATAACTTGCTATCTTTTCATGTAGAAAACTAGCCTGACCCTAACTGTTGAATGAAGCATGTAGAAGATGTAAAAGAATTAGATCTACCTACCTTAAGGAGAACGAGGAAATTTCTAGGAATACAGGAGGAAAACCTGTGTCATTCATGCCACCAATTGTCTTTTCTGCATCTCTAACGAAAATGTTCTTCTTTCCTGAGCCAGGACTAAGCTCAGAACCCTTCACAAACTGTAACTCCAGGTACTGTGACTACTTGCCAGAATTAAAACAAGTATGTAAACCTCTTTACATACTTGCCCTATAGCATCACATGTGCAAAACCCAACTCAACAAAGATTGTAACTCTCACTTTAACACCAGACTACAGGGTACTATCACTGTATATAAATATGTCTCTGACTTGCTCATATAGTGGTGTATCATGGGAATCACCTGTATTTTCTTGATTTCAAAACATATGTTCAGATTTTAACATTTCTGAAATTGAGGTATGCACATATAATGTGGTAGTGTTTGTTGTTTATCATTATGTTGTAATTTGTTTTTATTCATTTGATTTGGTATTGTTTCACTTAAAAATCTTTTAAATTTATGATCCTTTGTATAATATAATATCAAATTTGTGAATTTTCAACCCTTTTCACAGATAGATATTTGCTGTGATATTTCACTGTGAGTATATTTTGAAATGCATAGTGTCATATATTAATTTTAATAAAATAAGCTGTATTAGAATTAACCAATCATATTTTGGTAGCACCATGACGATTCACAATTTTTGTTCTGTTTTGTTTTTTTTAATTTCAATTTTGTATTGTTATTCAATTACAGTTGTGTGCCTTTTCTCCCCATCCCTCCACCCCACCCCAGGTGAACCTCCCTCCCTCCCCCACCTGGACTCTCCCCCTTGATTTTGTCCATGTGTCCTTTATAGTAGTTCCTGCAATCCCCTCTCCTCACTGTCCCCTCCCCACTCCCCCCTGACCACTGTTAATTGTTCTTAACTTCAGTGTCTCTGGTTATATTTTGTTTCATTTTTTCTTCTACTTATTATGTTCCAGTTAAAGGTGAGATCATATGGTATTGGTCCCTCACCACCTACCTTGTTTCACTTGACATAATGCTCTCCAGTTCCATCCATGCTGTTGAAAAGGGTATAAGCTTCTTCTTTCGGTCTGCTGCATAGAATTCCATTGTGTAAATGTACCATCGTTTTTGGATCCACTCGTTTGCTGATGGGCACTTAGGTTGCTTCCAGTACTTGGCTATTGTAAATTGTGCTGCTATGAACATTGGGGTGCATAGGTTCTTTTGGATTGGTGTTTCAGGGTTCTTGGGGTATAATCCCAGCAGCAGAATTGCTGGGTCAAAGGGCAGTTCCATTTTTAGTTTTCTGAGGAAATTCCATACTGTTTTCCACAGTGGCTTCACCAGTCTGCATTCCCACCAACAGTGCACTAGGGCTCCCTTTTCTCTGCATCCTCTCCAACATTTGTTTGTGGATTTGTTTATGTTGGCCACTCTAACTGGTGTGAGAAGGTACCTCATTGTGGTTTTAATTTGCATCTCTCTGATGGCTAGTGATGCTGAGTATCTTTTCATATGTCTCTGGGCCCTCTGTATGTCTTCCTTGGAGAAGTGTCTGTTCAAGTCCTTTGCAAATTTTTAAATTGGGTTGTTTGTCTTCCTGTAGTAAAATCGTGTGAGTTCTTTCTATATTTTGGAGACCAGGCCCTTGTCTGAGGTATCATTGGCAAATATGTTTTCCCATACTGTTGGTTCTCTTTGTATTTTAATGCTGTTTTCTTTAGCCATGCAGAAGCTTTTTATTTTGATGAGGTCCCATTGTTTATTCTTTCCTTTATGTCCCTTGCTTTACGTGAGGTGTCTGTGAGGATGTTGCTGCGTGGAATGTCTGAGATTTTCTTACCAATGTTTTCCTCGAGGACTTTTATAGTGTTACGACTTATATTTAAGTCTTTTATCCATCTTGAGTTTATTTTTGTGTATGGCATAAGTTGGTGATCGAGTTTCATTTTTTTGCATGTAGCTGTCCAGATCTCCTAACACCATCTATTGAAGAGGCTGTTTTTGCTCCATTTTATGCTCCTGCCTCCTTTGTCAAATATTAATTGACCATAAAGACTTGAGTTTATTTCTGGGCTCTCTGTTCTGTTCCATTGGTCTGTGTGCCTGTTTTTATGCCAGTACCAGGCTGTTTTGATGACAGTGGCCTTTTAATACAGTTTGGTATCAGGTATTGTGATCCCTCCTGCTTTGTTCTTCTTTCTCAAAATTGCTGCAGGTATTCGGGGTCGTTTGTGGTTCCATATAAATTTCTGAAATGTTTGTTCTGTATCTGTGAAATATGTCATGGATACGTTAATAGGGACTGCATTGAATCTATAAATCACTTTGGATAGGATGGCCATTTTGATGATGTTAATTCTTCCAATCCATGAGGATGGTACATGCTTCCATTTGTTTGTGTCTTCCTTAATTTCTTTCTTCAGTGTTGTGTAGTTTTCTGAGTACAGGTCCTTTACCTCCTTGGTTAGGTTGATTCCTGGGTACTTGATTTTTCTTGTTGCTATGTCGAATGGGATTTTTTTCCTGATTTCTGTTTCTGCAGTTTCGTTGTCGGTGTGCAGGAATGCCTTTGATTTCTGAGTATTGACTTTGTATCCAGCTGTTTTGCCAAATTCATTTATTAGGTCGAGTAGTTTTTTGGTGGAGTCTATAGGATTTTCCATGTACACTATCATGTCATCTGCAAACAATGACAGTTTCACTTCCTCCTTTCCAATTTGTATGCCTTTTATTGCTTTTTCTTGTCTGATTGCTGTGGCTAGGACTTCCAATACTATGTTGAATAGGAGTGGTGAGAGAGGGAATCCTTGTCTTGTTCCTGATCTTAGTGGGAAAGGTCTACATTTTTGTCCATTGAGTATGATGTTGGCTGTAGGTCTCTCATATATGGCCTTTATTATGTGGAGGAATGCTCCCTCTATTCCCACTTTGCTGAGTGTTTTTTTTATCAGAAATGGGTGCTGTATCTTATCAAATGCTTCTTTCACATGTATTGATATGATTATGTGGTTTTTGTCTTTTTGTTGTTTATGTGGTGTATTATGTTTATTGATTTGCAAATATTGTACCATCCTTGCATCCTTTGGATGAATCCCACTTGGTCATAGTGTATGATCTTTTTAATGTATTGCTGGATGCGGTTTGCCAATGTTTTGTTGAGAATTTTAGCGTCTATGTTCACCAGCAATATTGGCCTGAAGTTTTCTTTCTTTGTTGTGTCTTCATCTGGTTTTTGGATTAGGATGATGCTACCTTCATAAAAAGAGTTTGGGAGTCTTCCATCATTTTGGACTTTTTCGAATAGTCTGTGAAGGATAGCGGTTAGCTCTTCCTTAAATGCTTTGTAGAATTCTCCTGTGAAACCATCTGGTCCAGGGCTTTTGTGTGTTGGGAGTTTTTTGATGACTGCTTCAATTTCATCTGCTGTTATTGGTCTGTTCAGGCTTTCTGCCTCTTCTTCATTCAGTTTTGGAAGATTATATTTTTCTAGAAATGTGTCCATTTCACCTAGGTTTTCAAATTTCGTGGCATACAGTTCTTCATAGTAATTTCTTACAATCCTTTGTATTTCTGTGGTATCAGTTGTAATCTCTCCTCTTTCATTTCTAATTCTGTTTATTTGGATCCTCTCTCTTTTCTTCTTGATTAGCCTACTTAAAGGCTTGTAGATTTTGTTTATCTTTTCAAAGAACCAGCTCCTGGTTTCATTGATCCTTAGAATTGTGCTTTTAGTCTCTATGTCATTTACCTCTGCTCTGATCTTGGTTATTTCCTTCCTTTGCTTGTTCTGGGCTGTCTTTGTTGTTGTTCCTCCAGTTCTTGTAGGTGTAGGGTTCAGTTGTTTGTTTGAAATGTTTCTATCTTTTTAAGGTAGGCCTGTATCGCTATGAACTTCCCTCTCAGGACTGCCTTTGCTGTGTCCCATAGGTTTTGGGCTGTTGTGAGTTCATTCTCATTTGTTTCCAGAAAGTTTCTGATTTCTTTACTAATCTTGTTCTTAACCCATTCATTGTTTAATAGCATGCTATTCAGTCTCCATGATTTTGAGTGTTTTGGGTTTTTTCCTTTGGGGTTGGTTTCTAGTTTCAGTCCCTTGTGGTCAGAGAAAATGCTTGATATGATTTCAATTTTCTTGAATTTGTTGAGGCTTGCTTTGTGTCCTATCATGTGGTCTATCTTTGAAAAAGTTCCATGGACACTTGAAAAGAATGTGTATTTTGCTTCTTTGAGATGAAAAGCTCTATAGATATCAGTTAAGTCCATTTTATTTAGGGTATTGTTAAGTGACACAATACTTTCTAGATATTTTGTTTGGAATACCTGTCCATTTTTGACAGTGGGGTGTTAAAGTCCCCTAGTATAATTGTGTTGCTGTCAATATCTTTCTTGAAGTCCTCCAAGATTTTCTTTATGCATTTGGGTGCTCCTATGTTGGGTGCATATATATTTACAATGTTTATGTGTTCTTGGTGGATTCTTCCTTTGAGTAGTATGATGTGACCTTCTGGGTCTTTCTTCATGGCCCTTCTTTGGAAGTCTATTTTGTCTGATATGAGTATTGCTACCTCTGCTTTTTTTCCCTGTCCATTTGCTTGGAAAATTTGTTTCCAGCCCTTCACTTTCAGTCTGTGTAAGTCTTTTGTCCTGAGATGGGTCTCTTGTAGGCAGCATATATGTGGGTCATGTTTTCTTATCCATTCAGCTATTCTATGTCTTTTGATTAGAGCATTTAATCCATTTACATTTAAGGTTATTATTGATAGGTAGTTATTCATTGCCATTTTTTCCTACCTGTGTTCCTCTGTCTTCCTCTTTTCCTTCCTTTCCTTAAAGCAGTCCCTTTAGCATCTCTTGGAGAGCTGGTTTGGTGGAAGTGTATTCTTTTAGACTTCTTTTGTCTGGGAAACTCTGTATTTGGCCTTCTATCTTGATTGAGAGCCTTGCTGGGTACAGTAGTCTTGGTTACAGGCCTCTGGTTCTCATTACTTGGAATATTTTTTGCCATTCTCTTCTGGCTTGGAGCATTTCCATTGAGAAGTCAGTTGCTAACCTCATTGGGGCTCCCTTGTATGTTACTTCCTGTTTCTCCCTTGCTGCCTTTAAGATCCTCTCTTTGTCTTGGAATTTTGCCATTTTAATTATGCTGTGTCTTGAAGTGGGCCTCTTTGAATTCCTCTTGCTTGGGACTTTCTGTGTTTCCTGGATTTTGGTGACTTTTTCTCTCATCAGTTTAGGGAAATTTTCCATCATTACTTTTTCAAACAGGTTTTCTATCCCTTGCTCTTCTTCTTCTCCTTATGGTATTCCTATTATATGGATATTGTTACTTTTCATGTTGTCCTGCATTTCCCTTATTGCCTCTTCATTCTTTCTGAGCCTCTTTTCCTTTTCCTGCTCTTTCTGGGTGTTTTTTTCTACTTTGTCCTCCAGCTCGCTGATCCGATCCTCTACTTCATCAAGTCTGTTTTTCATTCCTTCTACTGTGTTCTTCAATTCATAAATTGTATTCTTCATTTCCTCTTGGCCCTTGTTGATAGTTTCAGTTTCCTTTTTCATGTTAATATAGTTTGCAGTGAGTTCATTGTAGTTTCCCTGTAGTTTCTGGTAGTTCTCTGTGAGCTCAGTGATCTCAGTGAGCTTCCTGATAACCATTGCTTTGAACTCAGTATCTGATCGTTGACTTGCCTCTTTTTAAGTTAGCATTTTTTCTGAGGCTTCCTCCTTTCCTTTCATTTGGGAATTGTTTCTTTGTCTTCCCATTGTTTGTGAGACTCTTCTTGTTGGCCTCTGCTTCTTAAATTGCTCTATTCTGACTCCCTGGGTTTATGGTATGAACTTCTATGGTAGAATGTCAATGGGTTCAGTGGTGCTGTCTCCTTAATCTCCTGTGCTCACTGGTCTTGAGCTGATGTTTATGGGTGTAACATGGTCTAACTCTGGTCTTTTCAGCACTCCTGGTTTTGTTGTCCTGCCTGTGGGAGAAAGAGAAAGAAGGGGGAGGGGGAGAAAAAAAAAAGAAGGGAAGGAGGGAAAAAGGGAATAGAAAAGGAAAGGAAGGAAGGAAGAAGGAATAAACAAAGATCGGAGGCAAGATAAGGAATTTTAACAAAAATTAAAACAAAAGAATAAATAAAAGAAGACAGGAAGAAGGAATAAAAAAGGTAAAGGATGGAATGAAGAAGGAATAAAAAAAGAAAGAAGGACAGAAAGGAAGAAGGAATTCAGGGGGAAAGGAGTAAATAAAAAAAAATCTTCTGTTGGCTTTAAACTGGTCAGGTTAGTTCTGCTGGTCTTCCTGTCTGTGGAATGGGAGGGGGTGATTGGAAGGATTGGTTTCATTTTTCTCCCTTCCTGAGCCACACTCTTCGCTGTTGTTCAGTCTCTAGTCCAGTTCCTCAGGGTCCTTCTGCTCCCCACTAGGCCTTTAGTTTACTGGTTGCGCTGTCCTTGAGTTGCACCAGTTAGGGTCAACTTACACTCCTTCTTCTTGCTCTTTGCTGTCTTAGATGCTAGGGGCTGTAGGTGCTGCTAAGGGGTGGTTCAGCCCCCTAGTGGGTGGAGTCTTTCCGGGGAATGCAGTCTCCCCTAGCCCTACAGCTCCCCTCTGCTGGGTTTTCTGCCTTTGTCCTAGAGAGCCAGTAGGCCCTGCAGGGCTCTGTGCACAGGGGCTAGGTAGGAGTTGGTCAGAACCGGTGCCTTTTAGGTGTGGTCCCTCGCAGGCAGCCAGGCGATTGATCAGCCAGTCCTCAGCCTTGGGCATGAGTCATGAGGGGCTGGGCCCCTCAGTAGCTCTGGGCATGAGTTGCCGGCCTGCCGGTCTGCTGCCTTGGGCCTGTGCATGGGGCAGCTAGCCTCTGCTCCCAGTGTGCACCCACCCAAGGTTTCAGGTGTGGGCCCCCAGTCCGCTAATCTGGGTGCGCACAACCAGGCTTCAGGTGAGCTCTGGGGCTGCTTATCCCGCATTCACAGTCCAGGGGCTGAGCAGGGAGGGGCGCCAGAGGCCGTGGCTGCTGAGGAGAGTTCTCTAACTCGCCACTGAGTGCCTCTATTTTCTTTTTCTTTTTGAGAAATTCTTCCTATTCAAGCCCCCCTGGTCCAAACAAGCACCTGGCTGCTCACACAGCTCAGCCTGGCTCTCTCCCAAGAATCCTGCAGCAGACCCTGTGCCTGGGCCGGAGGCTTCAGCCGTGCAGGTCCCAGGGACCTTATTGTCCTTAAGCACTCTTCTTACCATCATATCTTTCAATGTCCTCTATCTTTGGTCTCCGATCTTCATATATGCTGGAATACCGTTGGCTGTTCGCTCTGTTCCTCAGATCAGCTAGGTGTTTCACTGGTGCTGAGGGGAAGTGGACTCCGATCCCACCTATCTCGCTGCCATCTTAGAGAGCATCCCTGATTCACAGTTTTGATCGCCTCTGACAGACACTATAACTTAGCCACCAACCACAGTAGAAATTGATGTGGCATAATTCCATCAACATCGATCAAGATCGAAGTTTACAGCTCCTACTTTAACATATAATAAAATAACAATATTATGTTCATCATAAGAGCAATCTAATAAGAAGAAGGTATGTGACAAAATAGAACATATTAGGTAAGTTTTATGAAATGACAGAGGTAGGCAACTTTGGAAAAATATAACTTGCCTCATTTTTTATATTCACCTAAGTCTTTATTAGCAGGAGAGTCACCTATCTTTAGGAACTCTAGACCTTTTTCTGTTTTTTATCAATAATCATATACGTATATATGTCATTGTTTTGAATAAAATGTATGTTCTTAATAATTTACTAAATAAAGATTATAAGCTAAATCTCTTATTCACATAATTATTGTTTTATTTGAGGTGATGGCAAAGTTAAGTTTATTCTTTTCCTCAGAGAAGCTTACAGTCAAATCAGACCAGAATATTTATAGAAAGGGAGAAAGCCAGATAGCTACAGTATATCCTCTAGCTACTAAGAATAAGTTAGATAATGCATTTGAAAAAATATAGGAAAGTGTGAAGGCTAGATTAGATATTCATTCAAATCTTCCCACATGAGAACACCTAAAATTCCAAATACAGCTTTACAAAATATTATTGCAAATGCATACTTGTGATTACAAACCAAAAAGAAAAGGCCACAAGAATTAAACTATAAACTTAACAGCAGATTAATAAATACCCTGTCAAGTCACAGGGACCAGGGTACTTGCAGATCAGAAATTCAGAGCTTTGTGTTGCACGGCTGCTCTGGGTCGGGAGATGAGCCCTGGATCCTCATCATTTGGGGAGTCGTTGTTACCTACGAGTTAGGGTTCTTGTCTCCTCATATAAAGGAATTTAGACCAGGGACACTGGCAAAAGCAAGCATAAATTTATTGAGGATCTGCAGAGAGCAAGAACCTTGAGACAGGGTCCCAGGTTCTATACGTCAAAAGAAGGTTTATGGGGTTTTATAGCTGGGGAACACGGAAGTTGCTGGGGTTAATCAATCAAGATGTAAAGTAGCAGGCTTCTCCTTCTTTAGGAACACTGATGTCAGGTTACAGGGCATATGCAGCAAAGGGAAGGATTCTGGGATTGTGCAGCACTTACAAATATTATGAGATGCAGGAAGGGACTTCCCCAACCAGATACTGAGTTTGTCTCTGGTTTGTGTCTTGGCTTTAAATCTGGAAAAAAAAACAAACTTAAAAGAAGTCAAGTTAGTTCCTGGGCCATTGTTTTATATCTAGCTGTTCATAACTGCCATAGTTCTGGCAGGGCTTAACTCGATGGAGCAATTTGTCCTGGTAAGGCTTGACTCTATGGAGTAATTTTTGGGAACATTTATTCCACCTGTTTCATTGTGACAGAGACTTCTGTATAAAGCCAGGATCCTTTGAAAGGATACACATTTAGGAAGAGAGAATATTGGATAAAGTATCATTCATAAGCAAAGGAGATTTATTTTCTCTATCTGAGAAAAACTCCCTTGAAAATTTATTACCCCAGGCTTGCTCTCACACAGTTGCTAACTCCTAATATATTCTACCAGATTGTTGGTCTTAGGTACCTCAAGAGGAACATTAAATTTGAATTAAATTGATCTTGAGTTGGTAGAGTTTTTGTATGCCGACAAAAATAAATTATTCCTGGAGGGATATACCCTCAAAATAAGCATTGGTATTCCCCAAAATAAATGGGGTTAAACTTGAATTCACAATTCAAAATTACAAAATACTTTAGGAAACAAGTGTCCATAAAGAAGAGTTGGGAAAAACAATTGAGCGAAAACTTATTTCCACTCTGCATGACTGCAGATGATTAGAATTCCTGGATCTTAAATATAAAAGCATATACTTAATATGTTTAACAAAATATGCAATTCAAATGAGCAAGAAAACAGATACCACTAAAACAAATAAAACTAGTCACACTTTAAAAGAACCAAATATATATTATATATATTTTTAAATCAATATAATAAAATTCAGTGGGTCAGATAAATATTTAAAATAAAGCTAATTTGTGCTCTGGAATAGAGACCTGAAGAAATACCCTAGAATACAACATAGAAAGACTAGAAGGTAAGAAAAATGAAAAGCTATTAATAAACTAAAAGGATAAAAAGAGATGTAACAAAAACCAAAGAGGAATTAAACATAATTGAATAGAAAGAATAAAGGAGATATACAACCGACACCCTATTTCTGTGGGTTGTATGTCCACAGATTCAATCAACCACAGATCAAAAATATTTGAAAAAAAAAGTTATATTGCTCTGGACATGTATTATGCAGCTAGGCCTTTGATGGTTGCATTTTAGTAAATAGATACAGACTTTTCCCCTTATCATTATTCCCTCAACAATAGAGTATAACAGCTATTTAAATAGTATTTATGCTTTGTTAGGTATTATAAGAAAACTAGAGATGATCTAAAGTATACAGGAGAATATACATACATTATTTTCAAATAGTATGTCATTTTATGTGAGGGTCTTGAGCACCTGTGGATTTTGTTATCTGTGGGCCAGGGTATGGCAAGAGAGCATCCTAGAACCTATTCCTCAGTGATACCTCAGGACAACTGTATAGACAAAATACATTTACTATATTATCATGTAAATATGCTTTAAGGAAAAAATGTGATAACACCGAAAGCATTTTAATACTTGGTGAAATATATGAATACAGAGATTCAGAACATATAAAATGTATAAAAATTAAATAGAATAGGAAAAAATAGAAACTTATAATGAGACCTATCACAGTAATACTATAAAACAGCAAAGACAAAAAGAAGAGCTCAAAGTTTCCAAAGGAAATAAAAAGTTTCCTTCAAAGACAATGCAAATTATTTTCAAAGCATTTCAAGGAAATGACTATCAACCATCTTCTGTTAACATTAACAGATAAGTGCCAATTATATAACTTCAAAAACAATGGATATTTTTATCACCACCATATGATTAATGAAAGTTATATTTTTTAAAAGAAATTAATTGTGGAAAGAATGTCTAAGAATAGAAAGACACATTAAGCAAATAAAATGGAGTATCAAAACAACTATCAACAATATGTATAACAATGATAATATGTTCTTTGTGATGTTAAAATACAGATAAAACTACTGTACTGGATGACTATGTAAGATAAAGAAGAAACCTAACAGAGAGAAGTCCTTTCATGTTTCTGGATAATTCAAGAGGAAGGGCCTGTCATTTATTTACCTTATGTATGATTAAAGTAAGTTTTGTGTGTTAATATTTTTCAGGTAATTACCCTAGAAAAATAGTGTGTATAATTCTACCCCAGTGTATGGAAAAGGGAACTAAAAATTCAATTAATCTATACAGAGGAAGAACAGCAGAAATACAATAGAAAAAGCAGCACAAACACAAAATATAAATTACTATAGTGGAAATGAATACACATCTATCAATGGCTCAATGTATAAAAGAGATTAAAAGGGACATACCCAAAGACAAATGAATACTGTATGGTAGAAAGTAAAGTGATAAAAGTAGATTTAAAAAAAACCACCAGACAAAATAACCTTACTGTATTATCATGTAAATATACTTTAAAGAAAAAAAAATCATTAATCCTAAGGAAGATAAATATGTAATGATTAAACCTGAGTTCAGTAGAAAAACATGCATTGTAACATTACTGCATGCAGTAACAACTGAAATACATATAAATAAAAAACCGACATAATTACAAGAGAAAATAGAAAAATTTACCACATGGAATGAAAATTGAATTCTGTGAGATAACTTATTAGCCAAACAGAACACAACTTTGTAAGGCTATAGATTTAAATCACAATGATAATAAAGTTCATTTAGTAAATATATCTGCAACCCCAAATCCAGCAATTAGCCCATTTATAAACACTAATGGAACATTTTTTAAATGGCCATATACCTCAGACCTACACTTTCCAGGATGATAGCTACTAGCCATATGTGGCTACTTAAATTTAAATATAAGTTAATTAAAATTAAATTAAATGAAAAATAACATCACCAGTCACAATTGGTCACATTTGAAGTGCTCAATAACCACAGGTGGCCACTGTCCACTCTGCTGGGCAGCAAAGGTGCGAAACATTGACATCATCACAGTTTTCCTGTGCAACACTGCTCTAGGAAAAACTGTAGACTCTTCTGTAGTGCTATCCATAAAGAGAACTACTGCAAGCTTACAGAAATGAGTCAACTTTGAAGAATCAAGTATCTCTTTATATCCAAGATACCTTTTTTAAATGATCTCTCAAGTGTAAAACTTAGTTCATGGGTTTCAACTGAAACAGGAAAACAAATGAGTGATTGAAAAAAGGACTGCATTAAAATAAAATTCAATAAACAGATGATCAAATGATCATTGAATCACAGATGATTAGAAAGAACAATTATACATGCCAACTAGTGTTCTTTAAAGGACAAAAAAGTAATTGCAACCCTTGGACAGAAACAGGAGGCCCATTCTAAATTTTCTTGTCAGAAGTATATGGGTTAGATTATTTTTATAATTCTTTAGCACTATCATATGAAAATATCCAGAAATAAATCCACACCTGTGATCAACTGACCTTTGACAAAAATGCCAGCAGTACACAATGGGGAGAAGACAGTGTCTGCAACAAGTATGTGAGGAAAACTGAGTATTCACAGGCAAAAGAATGAAATTGAACCCTTATACTGTGCACGAAAATCAACTCAAAATAAATCAGAGACTTAAATATTAGAACTGAAACTATAAAACTCCTAGAAGAAAACATTGGGGTAAAGCTTCATGACATTGTTCTTGTTAATGATTTCATGTATATGACAACAAAATGGCAGACAACAAGCACAAAAATTGATAAGTGGGGCTAATCAAACTAAAAAGCTTCTGCAGAGCAAGGGAAACAATCAATAGAAGGAAAGGTAAACTACAGAATGGGGAAAAAATATTTGCAAACTGTACATCTGAAAAGGGGTAAATTTCCAAAACATAGAAACACCTACAACTCAATAGCAAAAAAAAAAAAACAAACCCTAAAACAATAATAAAACAACTAATAACCTCATTAATAAATGAGCAAATGCCTTAACTAAACATTTCTCTAAAGAAGACACAAATGGCCAGGAGATACATGAAAAGATGTGCAATGTCACTAAGTTCCAGGGAAATACAAATCAAAACCACAGTGAGATATCACTTTATCACCTCACAACTGTCAGTGCAATCATTATTCATAGAAAAGACAAGTGCTGATGAAGATGCAGAGAAATTGGAACCCTTGCATACTCTGGGTAAGATTGCAAAATAGTGTAGCCACTATGGAAAAAATTACAAAGTTTCAACAAAAACTTAAAAGTAGAAGTACTCTATGATCTAGCAATCCCACTCTTGGGTGTTTATCCAAAGGAATCAATATAAGAACCTTGAAGAGATATCAGAATTTCCATGTTCATAGTAGCACTATGCACAATAGCCCAGATGTGCAAATAACATAAATGTCCATCAACAGAAAAAATGACTTTAAAAATGTTGTAGGCACACACAACAGAATATTATTCAGCCTTTAAAAAAAGGAAATCCTGCAATACGTGACAACAATGCGGGTAAACATTGAGGACATTATGCTAAGTGAAATAAATGAATTACAGGAGGATAGGTGCTAAATGATCCCACTTATATGAGGTATCTAAAATAGTCAAAGTCATAGAAGCAAAGAATCAAATGTCGGTTGCCAGGGTGTGGGAGGAGAGGGAAATAGGAAGTTAATAGTTACAAAATTTCGGTTAGGCCGGATGAGTAAGTTCTAGACATCTGCTCTATTCCATTGTGCCTACAGGAAACAACACTGTTGTATACTTAAAAATCTGTTAAAGGGTAGATCTCATGTCATCTGTTCTACCTCAAAAAAATAATAATAATTTAAAAAATACTACAGGAAACTCAGATATTCAGTGAACCCAGTGGAGCTTAAACTAATATTGATTCCAGCTCTATAAATGGCCACAGATTTTGTTCCTCCTCATAGGCTGAATACACACCTGGAAGGTAGCTCATCCAGTTCTTTACCTTGCTGACTCCTAATCTCTTTCAGGTCCTAGGATCGGGGGTGGGGGGGTAGGGGTGGAGGGTAGGGAAGAGAAAGAAACTTCGCTGCATCCCTAGCTGCCAGAACAGGGCCTGCCATACAGTAGGTATTAGGAGAATAATGGTTGAATGTAGGAAGGGATAGATGAATGGGTAAAAGTTTTCTAAATCTAACATCCTGTATCCCATGTTCTCGTTTCCTGTTGAAATAAAAAAGATGATAAGAGTGGTGGGAGAAGGTGAATGCACTCCTGGAGAGAACCAACCCGGGAATTAACACCTATTAAACTGGAAAAACTTCAGCTGTATATACAAGGTAACCATGATATTTTTCAAAGAAAAAACTGCCTTATATTTTTAAACAAACAACAAAAAAGATGGTTGCCTATTAAAAATCTCCTTTGCCTATTACTCACAGAAGAAATCCCTAGTGGAAAATTGCTTCCTATCAAGATTAGTTGGGATTCTTTTAACCACAAGTAAAAGCAATACTAAAATGCATACATATTTATGAATATTCAGGTCATATGCATGAAATAATGCATAAGAAATGCAGCTGCAGAAATGCAGTTGCCTAACAAGGTTTTCAGTGTCATTAGAGTCATGTTTCCTTTTGCATCTCTGCTCCATTCCCCTACTCCATCTTGGTTTCCATCGCATGATTACCAAGAGGAGAACTTGGCCAGCTTCACTGACGTGTACTTGCCCAACTTTAGTGAATTGCCAGTGTTTACACCAGGTAATTGTGGCCAAAAGGATATGCGTAATTTAGAAGGAAAAGTAAGCTCCTCTGCAACTACGTTGAATGGGAGGGTGAGTTTCTTGCCTGTAAATCTGGCAAGAAAACAACATTGCAAAAGTAAAAACAATAGTGCTAACACTGCCCTCATAGGCTATTTTCCTGGGCTCGTTGATATAGAAACCAACTGGGCCTGAATAAAACAATCCAAAAGCATCTTGAATTCTCTTTTCACATTGAAAACAAATAAAACTGTACATCTTGCAACATACATCAAAAAACATTTGTTTTTTCCACTTATAACATTTGAATGTTCCACATGTCTGCAGTTTCTCTAACTGCTTTGACCTGCTTCAGCATCTTCACTTCTGATGCCCATTCCAGGTTGTATTTCTGCTGGGTTCCTAAAATCCATTTATCTAGCATCGATACTATGAGCCTCAAACTTCACCATAGACCCAAAATGTTTGTTTAACTGTAGTAATAAGAGACCAATTACTACACTTGTTTCATATCAAGCACCCCTGAGCATAGATGATAAAATGAATATAGATAATTTGAGAAAAAAACAATAAATTCAATAAATAAAGTATGTGTGGGCCAGAACAATATTGAGGACATTGTATAGCAAATGCTTTTAATATCACAGCTATAGGATGCAAACAGAATCTGATTTGTCTGGGAAATATATATATATATATATATATATATATATATATATATAAACTGTATAACTATATATATATATAGTTAGTTAGAATCAAATAACACTCAGTAAATGCTTGTTTACTCAATATGTTTTGTGTGAATACAGTATACGACCATTTAAAGAACATTGCTTTCTGGATATAATGTGCAAAGAAATGCTGCATCATAGAAGCATGTTCTTAGTGACCTGGGTATATTTATTTACTTCAAAAATAAATTACTACAGCAAGAAATAGGTCTCAAACTATTCAACAAAAAGGAAATTATTCTCAGTAATTTTTTATCAATATACACCCTTTGCTGATTCCTCACTATACTGCAGTCAATATTCAGAAAGAAAAGATCAATGCAAAACAAACTGCAGGACCTGCAGCTTCAGGAAGATATGAGCCATGTGAAGACACTGCATTGCTCATAGCAGATTGGTATGTTTCCCTCTAGTGGTTAAAAGGCACTTAACTCCATCAACCCAGTCACCTTTGCAAAACAAAGCAGGGAAGCTTTCAGTGAGGGGAAAAAAATCATGATTTCCAAGTAGGATCAAGCTGGTTATTATGGAAAAAGTAATTCATAGCTTAAATACCTGATAAATTTCCCCGGGATGAATAAGGACAAAGAATAATTTGAACTCTAGGTGATGAGAAATGCCGATGATGAGTAAGGAAATGAAATTCAGAAAGGGAAACAATTAAAATACTTAGTAAAGCCAATTCATTTTAATGTGGTCTGAGATTGGTAATGAAGCAAGATTAGCGATTTTTAATACCATGTTGCATTACTTATTTAAAAATCCCTTATTAAAATAATTTTATTTTTGAAAAATCAGAATTCCTGTGCTGGCTTCATGCCAGTGATGACTGACTGCATTTCTCCCGCCACCCTGCAGCCTCAGAGTGGGCAGTGTTACACTTTGCAAGGAGGAAAAGCAGCAACACTCTAATCACAGCAAGCATTTGCCGAAATACATCTCCAGGTCTACAATATTCCATTAGAGGTGATGAGGTAGTTTATTTGTGTCACTAGTTGCATTTAACTCTTTAAAATGCAGGCAACTACATAAAAGGCTCTATCTCCCCTTTTTCTAAACACTACGAGTGTGTTAGGAATATTGACAATCAACTCAACAGCAAAATGCCACATGAGCTCCAAATATGCACACTGGGGTTCCTTGAGCAATCAAACTTGCTGAAATTAAGGGTCGAAAGATCAGCACTGTAACTTTAGGCAACCCAGGGGAAGACAACAATCTTCCACCTTTGTTGTCTTCTGTGAACTGGCCATGATCACAGAAAGTGAAAAAAAGCTATCAGATCACAGGATCATTTCTGCGCCAGAAAGCACCTGCAGTTATTATGTACAAAAGAAGCTCACAATGCCAGGCTTTCAGAAGCACATAAAGCTAGCTGTCCTTCCAATTTCTCATAGGGAAATATGTGCATGATATAAAGCAAAGAAAATGCCCATGATTTAGACACACACACACAAATCTTCCCCAACTCCACTACTCAGGGTTTGGTCTATTCTATGAATTATTGAAGGGATGTGGAAGAGAACAGCTAAAAACAGAACCTTGAAATTATCAGCTCATCACCCATAATGAGGCTATAGATCCTTAAGGGATAAGACTGAACAACAAGAAACAATTATTCTACAACTTCTCTTTGTGTTTAACAGGTTATAAACAATGTGGCCAATAAATTAATCTTGCCTGTCTAAAGCAAATAAACAAATGGAAATGAACTTCATTCAATTATTGATCATTTACTTTGTATATTTTCCCATTGTCTAAAATAAACCATAGAAAAAATACAAGTAGTTCTAACTTTCTGGAAGATGAAATAAAAATGACAGATATGCAAATATGCTATTTTGACTATAATTATTTTGTCTATATTTAGTAGCAACTATACAAAATTACAGAAGATTGAGCAGAGCTCTGTTCATGGTTTTTTTTTTTTGTTGTTGTTGTTGTTTTAGAAAACTTAGAGGTTATCAATTGTGAAATCCAAAGCATGAAAATTCAAAATGCTTTTTTTCTATATCGTGGTCAGCTGAAATAGATTAGTCACAAAGCATGTTAATTGCTGAGTTATATCAGAACAAAGCAAAGGGCATATAAGAACTTAATTGAATCTCATGCAAAAGATGTGTAAAAGCCTCTCACCAATAGTAAAGCACCTTAACAATCTGAAGTTACTTGGATCTTATTTTGATTTTGTCTTATTTTCCATCAAAATTGGAAAATTTATAATGTCTGAAACTTTTTTTTACCTCTTTGGCAAAGAGAGGTTACAAGGTGGGGAGAATTTAATGTAATGTGTTCGGATACCTATTTAATAAGCCATTTCAGTGCTCATTTGGCCTTTCTAGTTGACGTGACATTAAAAAGGAAGCTTCTGTTTCTGCATACAGGATGCCTAATTTAATCATTGCACTTGCACAGAATTTGAGAGGTATTTATAAACAGAAGCCACTGTGTATGTCATAATCATCCTGGGAGGAATCCTATACTATGCTTGAAAAATAGAACTTTTAATCTAGGAGTTCTCTCTTTGGATTGTAATATTGAGCCAAGCCAGATCTGGAGCTTAAGTTTCTGGACAGACTCCTGTTCAAATGAGAAAATGAGGAGATCATGGTAAAATGCTATCTCACTGGAAGATGGAAGATGGGTGATGGGAAAGGAGGAAGGTGTGGGAAAGGGAATATACAGATGAAAGAAATAAAAGACCAGCAAATGAGAAATGGAAAACATGGAGCAGTCTGAAAGCCCAGAATATCTTTCATGAAAATAAAAGGCCAATTGTCAAGAACACATATTAGAAGCGTATCGTGTATTTTTCTCCCACGGCATACGAATTTCATTTTTTGAAGCATGTGGGAAGACTTTCTCTCTCTTCACCCCTTATAAATTGTCCTAATATTGAGTGCTGACTTATGGACACACGAAGGCACACAAAGAGTCTGGGCGTGAGTGTTTCCCAGGATGTACACGGGATGCCTAACGGAGGTAATGAGCACCCGGCGGGGACCCAGGATGACAAGCTCCAGACACAAAGCAGTGAGTCAAGTCTAAGACAACCTCACAGACAAATGCAGAGGCAAGTGATTATTTTTGCTAAACGGAAACATCTATGCCACAGTAGCCAGTTATCTCCTTGTCCCTTGTGCTAGCTTCCTATATTGGGGGCAATTCTCTAAACAGGGGCATGGAAATGCGGTCTATCATAAAATGCAAAAATGGGATTAAAGGTTTTCAGTGCTTAGGTATAAAACCAAAATGAGAAGAACTATCCTTCCTAATTGTAACAAGGTGCTGCTTTTGCCCCTGCCTTTTTACGCTGAGATTGGAGGAACACTAAAGAGTCAGAAAGATTTTTCAGCATGTCAAATGTACCTCTAAATTTTCCCCAGCACTGTTAGCACTATTTAACTCCTAGCAAGTGCCAGTGAATAGCATGATAACTATTAAAATGAGAAAGCATTTATTCAATTATCTCTCTGAGTTCTCATGGAGCTTAGTTTGTAGATTATAATATTGTTTAATAAGATATCTATTTAAAATATTACCTAATTTTCCCATCCATATGTTTTTTCTCTCATATATTCTAATGAACTCTCTATTTCTCCCTCTCTTTCTCTACTTCCTCTCCCACTCTTATATGGCAGCACAGAGAGAAAAATAAAATACCATACAGACTAAGTAGATAATAAAACAACGAACTTAACACCAGTGAAAGGAGGGCATGCTCATTCATTATTTACACTTTCATCATTAAAACCGAAGAAGTCAATAAATTGCAAAAACACTTCTGAAAGTTTATAAAGAAAATATATTCCTTATATTTTATAGGATTTGCTTATAATGCACATATTAGGCACCCATATTAATTATGTAGTTCTTCTAATTGGCAATGCAAACCTGAACTATTATAAGTGTAATTTAGAATAATACATTTATACATAGTTTTACTAGTGAATCCTGAAACCTTCAGGATTCCCATAAGTTTCTTCTCACATAAATTTTATAAGCATTGTGAGTTTTACCGACAAACCCAATGCAAATAGTAATCATATTTTACTACAAGTCTGAGAGTGCAGGACAAAGAGATGAAGAGCACTTGCAAAAATTTAACTGGGCCAGAGATCAATCTCTGACAGAAAGATACAGGGGCACAGAGAATAACTGAAAACCAGATGGCTATTTCCAAGTACAGGAATTAATACTACATTCTGCCTGTTCCCAGCCCCATCTTCTTTCTGAACCACTGCAGAAGGTAGGAATTGCTAATGATTTTCTTGACCATAGGACTCTTATAGCTTGGGTATAAAGCATGCAAGACAGGCCACACTTAGAGCTGAGCAGTTTTCCACACTGTGAAGAGATCACGGACTGATGTTACCTGGTGGGCAGAACCAGCATTATTAGCCTAGTGTGCAAATAAAGGTGGCACTTCAATCCAAACAAAATTATAAAGGGATTTCCAACTTTTTCCAAGATTCTACATGGGCAATTAACATTCCAGAAAGGTCAAGAACGCTGAGCCCTAGTCTCCTGTTTCCATGCAGGAAAAGGAACAAAGTACTAAGTGCATAAGAGAAGTTAGTAGGTGAAGCTAAGTATCATCTCTGTGGAGTTCTCAATGTCTAGATGCAATCTACATTCTTATTGTTGGATTATATATGTTGTATATTTTCTGTGAATAAAACATCTTAGCAAAACTTTCCAGCAGAACTCAATGTCCTTTAATCCACGTTTCCAAGAGTGCTGTAAAGTAGCAAGAGTTGAATCTGTCACCCAGCAATATTCCAGGAAACTAATTACTAGAAGAACTCATGAAAGATTGCATAGATTACTGTGCCTCAACAATAAAGTAATGAGACTGGTTTCCACAAGGCATACATAAAAATCACATCTATCTGCTGTATATTGATTTATGCACACATTTTAGAAGATCTATGCAAATTTTACCTGGCTCAATTCTTTTCTCTTTACAAAGCTTTCCCTACCAATTGAGCTGAACATCATATTTCTCTCTCCTGGACTTATTTTGCATACCACACATTCAGAATCTAGTATTTATGCAGATATTGGCAGTTATTTTGTTATGTGTGTGTGCATTACGATTCAAAACTCCCTTTCCAATAATACGGAAATTCTATTGGATTAACCAAAAAGATCACTTAGTTTTTTTTCCACCTGATGGCTCTAGTAGTTTTGACTTGTCTTTAACTTCATTCTCAACAACTTTGTTAGATTGTATCGTGACAACAATCATATATATCAGCGTGCATTTAAAAAAAACATCAAAATTGGTGAATTTTTGTGCAGCCATTTTAATATTGAAGATGAAAGAAGATATGCAAGGCTTGGGGTATATTATGCTTTATTATTTCAAAAAAGGTAAACACACAACTGGAACAGACAAAGATTTGTGCAGTGCATGGAGAAGGTGCTGTGACTGATCGAACACGTCAAAAGTGGTTTGCTACGTTTCTTGGTACTATTGACATTTTGGCCAAACAATTCTTTGCTGTGGGGCTGCCTTATGCATTAGAAGATGTTTAGAAGCACCCCAGCGTATACCCACTAGAAACCAACAGTGGGAGGTAGCTGATCTGCTCAAAATACCCAAATCAAAAAAGTTACTTGTGAAAATGAAAAATGTTTATTTTATTTTACAGAAAAAAACTAAATGGAGTTTTTGACCAACTCAATATAATCATATTTGCTATTGATACATAACAAATGATGCCCCAAAACTTAGCAGCTTAAAACAAAATGTTTTAAATCTCACCCACCTTTTAAGGGTTATGCATCCAGGAGAGGAGATGTTTGGCTGGGTGGTCAGCTCAGTGTGCCTTGTGGGATTTCAGTACAGCTGCTAGTCAGGGTTCTAGTCCTCTGAAGTTATTACCTGAACTGGAGAATACTCTTGATTTAGTTCCTTTTTGGTTGGAGACTTCAGTTCTTCATGTGGGTCTCCAATATAAGGCTGTTCTTGTCTTGGTAGAAAATCTAATTGGGCCACAGGCCAATCTTCTGATGGGAAGATAAAGGAACATAGAGACTAAACAAAAACAAGATGGCTATTCCCAAGTACAGGAATTAATACTACATTCCACCTGTCCCCACTTAACATCTCTTTTCTGAACCACAGCGGAAGGTAGAAATTTCTAATGATTTTCTTGACTATAAGACTGTTAAGTCTTGGGTATAAAGCATGAAAGACAGGCCATGTTTAGAGCTGAGCAGGTTTCCACACTGTGAAGAGACCACAGACTGATGTTACCTGGGGGGCAGAACCAGCATTATTAGCTGAGTATAGAAAGAAAAGTGGAATTTCAATTTAAGAAAAACTTGGAGAAACATCAAGAAGTATTGAAGATCTCAGTTTCTCAACATGGCGGCCTCTCCAGAACAAGCTAGAGAGAGAGAGAGAGACAGACAGACAGAGAGACAGAGACAGAGACAGAGAGAGACAGAGAAAGGAAGTGGGAGAGGCAGAGGAACACCACCAAGACAAAAGTGTCTTTTATAACCAAAAATCAGAGGACATTATTATAACTGCAAGCATATTCTATTGTTCAGAAAGACCAGGTGGACAGGGATTATACAGTGGGGCGAACACAGGAGGTAGTGGGGTCACCTGGAAGTGTCTCAGCAATCAGGTACCACAAATGCCCTACTTTGTGCCTTTTTACCATTTGTCCTTTCAGAGATTCTAACATGATACATTGTTTGGAATAAGGAATCAACAAATATTTCTTAAATTTATTATTATCCCTCAAATTCTTAAAATATGTTATTTAATTACTCTTTTATTCTTCACCAACTGTCACTCCATTTAAACACATTGATAACATAAGAATGTTAGTTACTCTCATTCTATTTCTTAACAATTAGAGGAAGAGACTAGAACTGAAGTGATTAGGTGCATTTCTCACATGAACAAATGCTTGTGTTTTTTATTCAAATTGTTCAGTCACATTTTGTCTTTATTTCTCAATATTTATTCACAGAGTACATATTTATTGACTATTCACTACCTGCTAGGGACACAAAACAGCAACACATTTGATGACTATTACAGTAAGGAAAATAAAGAATCATGTGGAATTGTGAATCTTAGAATACTTTTCTCTACAAATATTTAGTCAAATTTAAAGATAGGAAATGTAAGGTAGAAAACAGGTAGATCAATATATGAGCATATGAGGGAAAAATTAAATTACGTTTCTATAAGGTTGTGATAGTGTAGATTATACCAAAATGATAACAATTGGATGCGAAATTAGATCTCCTAGTAGAAACATAGATAATACATACAGTATTTTAAAAGAAGGGAACAAAATGAGCGGACAGTGTCATGTAGAAGCTGTTGGCATGTACTGTTGCTAATATATCTATCTTCTAACTATTTGTCTTATTTTCTTTCTTAAGAGATCCAATGTTCAGATTTCTACCTCTCCCTACACAATTCAGTACCCCAAGGGTTATACTGCTAAGTCCTACTTGAGTGATTAGTTCAAATCATCTTTTTTTCCCATTTACCCTGAAAATTTCATGGCTATAATGACAAGGTTGGCTTTAGAAAAATTTGGAACTAAGTGAAGCACGTGTTAACTGTTACCCTCTGCAGTGGGTTTAACAGTATCCTCCAGAAGATATATCTATGTCCTAAGTGACAAGTCTGCTGATAAGAGGCAAAAAGAGAGAACACAAAGAGAAAAGGAGAAGACAGTGTGAAGGAGGCAGAGACTGAAGTTATGAAGCCATGGAAGTTAAGAAGCTCACAGAGGCACCAGAAGCTGGAAGAGGCAGGGATGGATTCTCTCTTGGAGGCTTCGGGAGAGTACACAGCTCTGCCAATGAGAGAACACATCTGCCAGCTTCAGACTTCTGGACTCCAAAACAGCTAGAGAACAAATCTCTTTGTTTTAAGCCACGCAGCTTGTGACACTTGTTACAGCAACCCTAGGATGTTAACCCACCCTTGAAGCTAAATAGTATTCCAACTCTAATTTACATGTTCTTTTTTACTTTTTCAGTAGGCTTAGCCTATCCCACAGCCAACACTGGTAAATGCCAACACCTGGTCTAACTTTCCAATGCCAACACCTGCACGACTCAGGACTCTCCAAGTGGGTGAGCCAGTTCATCAAGAAACTAATTGAAACAATTAGTTAACAGGTACAAATACATTAATTTATTCATTATTATATTACCCTTTTTGGATGACATAAGCACAAACGTGGCCTTTCCGATGACTATTTTAATTGTATTAACAGTCAGACTATTGGAGCAGGTCAATGTTGAATATACTCCCATGCTACAAATATGCTTAGTTCTGGCATTAAATGTGGGGTAAGTTACAGAAGATAAACGAAAGAAAATATTTCAGTAATATAAAGTATTCTGTGTAAAAAAGTTGTGGCACGAGTGGAGAATGAGAAAAATATGATAGATGTTGATAAGAGCCTGCAAATTAGTGTTTTCCAGAGTGTGGTTCAAAGATCAATAGTTCCAGAAAAAGTCCTGCAGGAAAAGTGTTGTCTGGTCAAATAAGCTACTATGTAAGCCTCTATTTTGGAGGTAAATGGATATAAGCATTTCAAAATGTTATGTTGTGTGAAAATCTGGAAAAAAACAAAGAGAAAGAGAGAATCTCTAGTTTAGTTGGCATTATTGTATCAAGGTAGAAGAACTTTGGAGTATTGCAGACCAATCTCTTTTAATCCACTATACCCTAGTTAAGTAATCATCAGCAAATTACTTAGTAGTTTTAGTTTTTTCATAAGTAAAATAAGGAAATGACACCTATTAGGTTACCTTGTGTCCATTATAATTCATGTAAAACACCTATATTTCTTAAATGCAGTGTGCCCTATGGTCATAAATTCTCCATAAATGGTCTCTATTATACTTGCTTGTTCTTGTGGTGATGACAGTGGGCAGTCGCTGAGGCTATGGCAGCCAACATCACTGCCGCCACCTATTCCACCTATGGAAATGCAATTATCTGAGAGATTAAATGTTAAAAATAAAATAATCCCAGCAAAGATAGCAAAATAGAGATAGCTATTCATTCAGCAGGGAAAAACTCCTAAGAAACCTGAAGGAACTTATTCGCATGACTAAAGAAAACATTGATTTATCAAATAGAGCATTGCACAGCCTTGAAAGCATGGAAAAGGAGAAACATAAAGATAAAACTTGGCATTAATATTAAAGAAGGAGAACCTCAGGCAAGGTTCTTAAATATTCTGGTGCTTGAGGCAATCTCAACCAGATTGTAGAAATAACTGGAATCATAACCACTCGACTAAAAATGCCTTTGTCCTTTTGACAAAATAGTTCTGAATTAAAAATGTTTTTTTTTTAATTTTATTGTTGTTCAAGTACAGTTCTCTGCCTTTCCCCCCCCCACCCCAGCCCAACCCCCAGGCCTTCCTACCTCCCTCCCGTTTCCACTCCTGAATTATAAATGTTTATATCAAGCTGCCAACCTATCATAACCCGTGTTGTTAAATGCTGAATATTTCTAACTTTCTGTGCTGAGTTGAATAGTATGCCCCCCAAAATTCATACTCACCAACAACCTCAGAATGTGACTTTATATGAAAATTGAGTCATTGAAGATGTAATCGTGCTAAGATGAAGGCAAAGTGGATTAGTTGGGCCCTCACTCCAATATACTAGTGTCCTTTGGACACAGAAACAAACAAGGAGAATACTATGTAACAGTGAAGGCAGAAGTTAGTGATACATATATAAGTCAAGGAATGTCAAGGATTGCAAAATACTATAAGCTAGGAAGAGGCAAGAAAGAATGCTCTACAGTTTTTAGAGACAGTATGGCCTTGCCTACACCTTGATTTCAAACTTCTAAACACCAGAACTGTAAGAGAATAAATTGTTTTAAGCCACCAGATTTGTAAACTGATGCACTCCCTTTTGTTAGGACATTGTGTTTGCTAAGTGGTTTTCAGAATAAGATTAACATCCCAAGTAGGTGAACACATACATGGAAACAATAATATTTAAGTATACATATCTTTTTAAATTCCTGTCTCCATAATAATTATTCTGTATTTGCAAATTGGCATTACAGCCTTTATCAACCCACTTTATGGACTTATATGTCAGGGGGCTTTAACGCAGCCCCCCGGTCCGCCATGGATGAAGAATAAGACTACCAAGACATGATCTGCTTGGGGAGGAAAGGTGGCCATTTCTCTCAAAGGAGAAGGGCCCAGAGCCTCTCTCTCCAGGGGCTTTTATTAGGTTCATTCGCATAGGAATACGGATAAAGCTCATCAAACATTGTCAGCCAGTAAGGGTTAAACAATACATGATTTACAGAGAACTTTGAGGGCTTATTCTAAGTTATAGCCAATTAGTTAGAGGGCCATAAAACTTTAGGCGCCAGACTCATCTCAGGTCTGGACCCTTATCTTTTAAACTGAGGGTACAAATTAAGTAGGTTTCACAGGAATGTATGTACTTTTGTTAGGCCTGATTCCCCAGGGAATCCACCCCTCCCAGCACAGGACTGCACTGCCCTCTGTCATTGTTTCAGGCTTAAGTCAGGCAAGGGAAGTAAGGCAGCCAAGAGATTAGGAGACTTCTTGCAGACAGAATGAGGACTCAGGCTATTTCAAAGCCGAGGGGCGAGGGTCCATCACCCCCTTTTTCCACAGGCCCCTGAGTCCTTCCCTGCGGGCCTCTTCTGTGACCATGCCTGTCTTAGGTTGATCCTCCCTTGAGGATTCTTACCCGTCATTGGCTAACTGGCCAAGCTCAGGGCCAAGCAGGGTGAAGTGGGCAGAGGTGGGACCCCTGCCAGGGAGATAAGCTTTGTCTTCTTAGTGGCTTATGGTCCCAACTCTGACTCAGGCTTAACCATGGGGGGGTTACAGCCTCTGAAACCAGGCAGGGCGGTTCCCAACACTTACAAAACACAAACTTCTACTGAAAGGTAAATCTGCCCTTAGAAGATAAAGACAATATCAGTTTTTGAATACACTACCCAGACGGGAGAGATAGAGAAAGAAGCCCCTCTTATGGCCTCTCTAGGCCTTGTGGTCTCTCTCTCTTGCTGATCCAAGTCCCTTACTTGGCACCATGTACTCACCATAATGCCTTTGTTAGTAGAGCAGCAAAGAAATTTTCTTCAGTAATATTTTATTGCTACTTTTCACTAAGAACCCACAAACTGTTTTAATTGCCACTGATGTCCTAGAAAAGTGCTACATGTCAAAGAAGTCACAATAATAGTAACACTAACAAATGTTAGCATTCATAAATTTAATCAGACTTTTGGGAATAATTTTTTAAAGAACATATTTTACATATTAGAAAAATAATGAACATTTTGGTATTTTGGCATAGCTAAGGTAATATGATTAACAAACACTAATAATCATACCAATATTTCAGTAGACTACTTTCCAAGTAGATGAAACAAAATAATACAAATATACTAAAATTTAACATGAAATCTTCCCAAAGAATCATAGTCATGGTATGACTATGTGGAAAACATTTTTCATTCATTAATTTATTCACTCAATCAATTAAGAGATATTTCTTGAGTAAGTATGATGGTCCAGGAATATGCCTCAGCATGTTCCGTAGCATATCCCTTAGGCTGGGAATATAAAAATAAATCGGATATATGATTCATGACTTCAAAGAACTTATTCTCATAGGGAGACAAACACAAACAGATAATTATAGTAGATTGATTTGAGCACTGTATAAAGGATATAAACAAAATTCTGCAAAAACAAGAGTTAAAAACTTATTGATGTAGGTAGGAACTGCTCAATCAGTATTCTGGTAATGTTATGCTAAACAATAAGTATAAATAAGTCTATTTAGCAATATATCTATAAATTCTAACTAATTTATTTAAATCAATATTAGTCATGGCCTTCTGAATGAATCAAGATCTGAACAAGTGTTTTTTAATTAAAAGTAAATTACAGTAAAATTCACATCAATTGAATCAGTCTTCCTTTCCATACTCATCATTCTCTAAGAAAATCTTTGATAACTCAGTTGATTTATTTCATCAATAAATATTTTGCCCTGTACACATATGATGGCAAAACCACATATATTCAAAAGAAAAATCATTAAAAATTGTAACAAGAGACTTTCACTTTCAGCTCTGACATGTAAAGTGATTGAATGTTGTAAATGCCATTCTTTTTTAGTATTTTTGTTATTAAATATTTTGTAGCTGCAATTCTTTTTTTAAAGATTTTTTAATTCATTAATTTTTAGAGAGGGGAAGGGAGGGAGAAAGACAGGGAGAAAAACATCAATGTGTGGTTGCCTCCCACATGCCCCCCAACTGGGGACCTGGTCCACAACCCAGGCGTGTGCCCTGAATGGGAATTGAACCAGTGACACTTTGGTTCACAGGCTGGCACTCAGTCCACTGAACCACACCAGCCAGGGCTTTTTGTAACTGCCATTCTTATACTAGTAAAAAGCTGAACAAATAGAAAACCCAAAACTCTTCTGGAAACTCTCAAAGAACTTAGGCCACAAGGCAAAGCACGAGTCACTCAGAGGTCTGAAGAGACAGGCAAATGATAGCCACAGTCTGCTTATCTGGAGCAGAAACCGTGAGCTGGTAGGAATTCTTAAGTGGTAATTTGGACAAATTGTTGGTGATTGAGTGTGTACTACTTCAGGAGTGAGAAACTATTGGGGGCCACAATCATACGGGGCAACCACGTGTGTGGGGGGGGTACCTTCATGAATTCCACCAGTTCTCAAGGTGAGAAGGCAAGGAATGTCTGCATCCCTGAGTCTTCCCTCCAAGATGTGTTAAAAGAAGTTGTCCAGGGAGAAGAATAATGCTAGAGCTCAAAAAACACAGACCTACATTTAAAAAGAGCATTGGAGAAAGAATAAATGAAAGTAAGCTGTAATTATTATCTGTGATAATACAATAGTGGATACAGGACATTGTGCATTTGTCAACTCCCTTAAATTTTACAGATAAAGAATGCCTCTTAACCTATCAGAAGGAAAAAAAAAAGAAATAACCAAACAAAAAACTTTTAGCAGATTGGGGGATCTTAGAAAGGACTGCAGACTGTTACCAGAGAGTCTAGCTCAATTATAAACATATAGAGGAGTCCCACAAAAGGACTGGGGCCAGGGAAGATGAAGACCTAAGTAACTGGAAATGAGTGGCTTCTCTAAGACAGACAGCAAAGGAACTATGACACGGTCTCTTGATTAATAAAGTTGTTTCCCATGTAGGTCGACAACTCTAATACTGCTATACATTCAAACTGGAATTGAAGAATTATATTAGTGATACTGGATGGTGGGCATCAGATTTCTGACTGTTCAAGTAGGAGTTTACAGATAACAGGAAAGAAGATTAGAATAATCCGTGAGGTAACAGACTAGAATAATCCACAATTATTTACCTGAATGTTTCAGCATTAATTGAATTCCTATAGCAGTTACAGCTTGTAGCAGTCATCCGGGAAATTGCTATGCATCATTTTTGTAAGTCCCAAATTTTTAACAGATTCAACAGACTTAAAGTTGCCATCTCAAATTGTTAAAGGTTTCTAAACACTTATTCTCAATTCCTGTATGTATCTCATCACAGCTCAGTTATAAACAGTCAACAGAGAAAACCTTGTCCATGGATTTCACATTGTGTAGCACTGCCTTACAACAAGAAATGGAGATTCAACACCTTTACATCTTCACTTGCTACTGTGCTTCTCCATTCTGAAGGCTTCCACTAAGAACTGAAGACCTTCCATTGGGGAAATTCTCATTTATCCTCCTTTCTTTTTACTCATCATATACCTTTACCAATTGGCTTTCTCTTGACCCTCACAAATGTCTTTTCAAGGCTCAGAACAAAGAAATGATGAGTCATTGAAATAAAGGTAGTAGTTAAATTTACTGGAAAGTGGAAAGAGGACAGGATTAAGTTCTCCTTCTTTCTTTAAAAAAGGTTTTATCTATTTATTCTTAGAAAGAGGGAAAGGGAAGGAGAAAGAGAGAGAGAGAAACATCAACATGTGCTGGCCTCTCGTGTGGCCCCTACAAGGGACCTGGCCTGCAAGCCAAGCATGTGTCCTGACTGGGAATTGAACCTGTGACCCTTTGGTTCTCAGGCTGGCACTCAATCCACTGAACCACACCAGCCAGGACAGGTTCTCTTTCATCTGTGGGATGGTTATAGTAGGAAGCTGAATGGGAAAACAGTGAAAGAAAAAGACACAAAGAACAGTTATCATTATTACCACTGACACCACACTGATTAACAATAACCAGGTAATAACAATAGCAAAAGTCCTGACTGGATGGCTTCACAGGTGAATTCTACCAAACATCCAGGACTACATCAAACTAAAAAGCTTCTGTACAGAAAGATTTTTAATGAAAGCTTTTTCATTAAAAAATTGAAAAGGGAATCCACTGTATGGGATAACATATTTGCTAATGATGTATCTGATAAGGGGTTAATTTATAAAATATATACAGAACTTATACAATTCAACACAAGGAAGACAAAGAATCCAATGTTTTATTTCAAAAAAGGACAAAAGACCTGAATAGACACTTCTCCAAAGAAGACATACAGATGGACAATAGACATGAAAAAATGTTCAACATCACTAATCGTCAGAGAGATGCAAATTAAAACTGCAATGAGATATCACCTCACACCTGTCAGAATGGTTCTCATCAATAAGTCAACAAGTGTTGGGGAGGATGTGAGGAAAAGGGAACCCTCATGCATTGCTAGTGAGAATGCAAAACTGGTACACCACTGTGGAAAACAGTAGGGAGTTTCCTCAAAACACAAAAATGGAAGTGCTTTTTGACTCAGCAATCCCACTTTTGGGAATATTTCCTAAGAATCTCAAACCACTAATTTGAAAAAATATATATGCATTCCTGTGTTCATAGCAGCATTATTTATAATAGCTAAGATCTGGAAACAGACCAAGTACCAATCAGTAGATTAGTGGATAAAAATGTTGTGGTCATTTACACAAAGGAATACAACGCTGCTGTAAAAAAGTAGATTAAAAAAGCTGTAGTACAATTATGCAATGGAATACTATATGACCGTAAAAGGAAATGGTACTGTTTAGAACAACATGGATGAACCTGAAGATTATTATGCTAAATAAAATAAACAGTAAGAGAAAGACACATTCTATATGATCTCATTTTTATGTGAAATCTAATGAACAATATAAATTGATGAAAAATACAAACAGAAGCATGAATACACGGAACAGACTGACAGTTGCCAGAAAGAAGGAGGGACGGGGACTGGATGAAAAAAGGTGAGGGGATTACCAAAGACCATATTCAGAGAGTGACTTATTTTCTCCAGGGGCTGCATCAGCCTTTAAAGAGCAGAATGTAATTTTAGAATGGTATAAATATAACTACTGCTTAACGGTTAAGCGAGAGCTCAGTGCTGCTGCCAGGTAGAAACAAAGTGCAGAGCTGGATAAAACAAGGTGGAGGGCCGGATTCAGCCTGGGTGCCTTGTGTTTTCCACCTGTGCCTTATATGTATGATACACAGACACAAACAATAGTGTGGTGATGGCCAGAGGGAAGGGGGTGTCAGGGGCTAGGTGGAGGTGGGAAAAGGGGGAAAAATGAGGATATCTGTAACTGTGCCAACAATAAAAATAAAGAAAAAACGATTTAAAAAAAGAACTAATACCTATCCTTCTCAAACTATTCCCCAAAAATCAAGAGCAAAGAAGACTCCCAATCTCATTTTACAAGGCCAATATTATTCTAATTCCAGAACCAGGTAAAGATTCTGAAAATAAAGAAAATGATAGCCAATATCCCTGATAAGCATAGCTGCTAAATTGCTCAACAAAATATTACCAAACCAGATTCAACAATGCATTAAAAAGACCATGCACCCTGATCAAGTGGAATTTATTCCAGGGATGCAAGGTTGGTACAATATCCTCAAAGCAATAAATGTGATACATCACATAAACAAAATGAAGGATAAAGATGAGATGGTCATATGAATAGATGCAGGAAAAGAATTTTGATAAAATCCTGTGCCCATTTATGATTAAAAAAAAAAACCTTTGGCAAAGTGGGAATAGAGGAAACATAGAACATAATAAAGGCCATATATGATAGACCCACAGCCAACATCATACACAATGAGCAAAACTTAAAATGTTTCCTTTAAGATCAGGAGCAAGAAAGAGATGCCCGCTTTCTCCTCTTTTATTCAACATAGTACTGGAAGTCCTAGCCACAGCAATCAGACAAGAAGAAGAAGTACAAATCACCCAAATTGGAAAGGAAGAAATAAAACTCATTATTTGCAGATGATGTGACACTGTTATGCATTATTAAATATTGTTATTTGTAGGAATATTTTAGTTTCTAGGAATTCAATGACTTTTTTAACCAATTGTATGTTGCCAAAATATCATATTCACGTTAAATATTATTACTTCTTCACTCTAGTTTACATCACCTAATAAAAGTACCAAACACATGCAGAGCATTAAATAACTACTCTGTGATCAATGAAATAAGATTGTGATCTAATCTACTCATTGAAGCAAGAATTTTTAAACAGCAATGTCTATTTAAATGTTTGGCTTTATCTAAGAGCCATGGTTGAAAATATTTTGCTAACTTTCTTAATGAAATAATTGCTTTCATAATGATTTTTGCAAGAGTAAAGTCATATTTAACACTTTTCTCTACATTTTAACATACAAAAGTTTATCATATGAAGAGGTTGCACTTAAAGGACATACTTATTTTTGATGAATAAGTTAAATATTAACAGAAAACAACCTGGTATTAGATCATAAATAATACCTTGATAAATTTGAAAGATTTAACTTTATTTACATTTTGTTCTCTGAAAATAATGCAATAAAATTAGAAATCAATAGTGAAAGGGTTGTTATAGTAAAAATATTCATGTCTTTGCTGGTTTCAAAGAAAGGTAGGTTATTTTTACCAATTCTTCTACCAAAACCAACTGAAAATAATGGATAAAATAAAAGAGTAATCTTCATAAGGGTACACAAATCTGATGAAATGTGAAGGCATTCCCAGCCTACAACCAAACAAGAACTAGAGAAAATGGAAACTCTAACTCACCCTGACACGGGGAATTTGCTATGGCTAAACCTATCTTTGACGTGAAAAGACTTCACAAAGCATAGAGACAGCCAAGGTGAAGATTTTGATTATGAAGCCTGCCACATTTATTTGTGACACTGAAGTCTATGTAGTCATAGTAAGATGACCTAAAGCAAACCCTCTATCTCTTTGCAAGGAAAGAAATCCATCAAGTGACTGTAAACACACGTAACACTCATAGTTTTATAGAGCTCAACTTGTCTCTTGGGGTTGTCCCAAAATAATCTCAAGCAGTAAATTTAGTTTATTGTGATTCTGTGATGTTAGTGTCAATGAGCACTGGGAGGAAATGGATGCACTTCTCTCTGGAGTCAAATTATCTCTATTTGACCTTTTGAGAATTCTCACAAGAAAAATTTTGTGGTAATAAATTCAAACTGAAGAATAATCAAGTACACAAGGTAACAAGCCAATGTGTAAAATCTAGCAGAAGCAACAGAAAACAGAAATTGAGGAAAAGACTTAAGATAATCAGTTTATCAGATGCAAATTGTTAAAACGAAAAAAAAGAAAAACAGGCTTTCTCAATTGTTAGAAAGGAAAAAAGAAGCTTAGAGTTATCTGCATATAACAGGAAATAAGAACACATGCACTGTTGCCTGGTCAGGCAGCTCAGTTAGGAAGAGCATCAATCCAATATAATAAGATTGTAGGTTCAACCACCAGTCAGGGCACATAAAAGAATCAACCAATGAATACATAAATAAGGGAAACAACAAATTAATGTTTCTCTCCCTAAAATCAATAAGTAAAAAAAAAATGCATACACTATTGAAAGAGAATTAGAGTAATAGAAGTGAAACATATAATAAATTTAAACTTGATGAATGAGTGTGGAAGCAGATTAATTATAAAACAGAGAATTAGTAAAATGGAAGCAGAGCCATGGAAGAAAACATGTAGCACATGGAAGGAAAACATGAGAAATAGTTTAAGAGGTATAGATAACAAAGTCAGGTCTAAAATATATTTAATTTGAGTTCCAGAGAAAAGAGAAACCAAGAGACAAAAAAGTATTTACAGAAAAAATACTTGAGAATATTTAATGGACACAGACATTTAAAAAAATGAAGTATGTTAAGTGAACAGAAATACAAACATTGTCATATTTTAGTGAAACCACAGAAAATAAATGACAAATGCTAATAAAACCATTAAAGACTGTAAGAAAAAAATGACAGTGAGATTTAGATTAGTACTGAATTCTCAAAAGCAAAAATGGTAGATAATGGTGTACCATGCACATATTAATCAAAGACAGTTGACATGAGGCATAAGTTTTGAGAGAAGTAAAGAAGGTCTATAACAATATTAAATTTTTAATTTATCAAAGTAGTGTAACAGTTTGAATTTGTACACTTTGATACTCAGGAAGAGTGACTTTTGTTACATTTCCCTTTATATACAAGTTCCTTTACCCCAAGGAAGTTAACCTTGCAATATTCACATAGTTTCTTCTGTTTTTCTTGCACTATTTCAATACTGTATTTCTGTCACCATTACCCTCTTAATTGAAATTTGACCAGTCTCTACTCTAGGAAGTTTTCCAGCAAGGCTGGTTGAATTAGTTTATCTATATTCCTTTGGATCTGGGCTTGTTTACTTTTTTATTTATTTATTTATTTTAATTTCCTGGTGGGTTACCTTTATCAGCATTATAAACCCAGTCCAGGCATTAAGAGCCAAAATACTAGCCAATGCCTCCTCACCAACACTTTCCCATAGAAGTTTCTGTCTCCTGGATTTCTCCCAGAGAGTGCCAAAGTTCCCTTACAGTAGCCAGGACCTACTGAACAAAACCCTGAGGACAAATCAATTTAAGGTTAGTATAATAGACTGTAGGAAGTACTGAGCTATAAGATGGTTCAGCTGTTACCATTCTTCTTAACAAACCTTTTGTGCCCGGCCCTCTCACCTTCCAAGCAAACTAGCCTATATTCTAATACTTTTCTGAGTTTCTGCCACAGAAGCCATGAATATCCCTTGTTTTCCCTGTGTGGTTTATGTTTCTGTAACTATTTTCTTAAGAGGGTCAGAAATATTTGCCCCCCCTCAATGGTCAAACAAATCTGAGTACTAGTTGTTACAATGGGGAGTACTTGAATCTGGCTTCCAAACTGATGAGAAAGTCCTCCCCTACTACCCCCAGCCTAGAGGACAATTAGCGAAACCCAGACAGTGTTTGGGCAGAACGTTTATTGCCCTTACAGTTTTGTCAACATGTCACTACTGATTCCCATAGATTATGCTCAAATCCCATTAATTAGACTACAAGGTCCTCATTTGTCTTCTTCCAGAAAGTCATGTATCTAAGCATATCACCTATATTGTCAAAAACCATCAGCAAAAATCTGAAAGGTTAGGGTTAGCTTGCCAAATATCATGGATGCTGGCAGATGTCACAAGACTCCAGGGGCAGAGATAAGGTTGGTTTATTGCAATAGTATTGCCAAAATGTCAGCATTTGTACTATTTTCCTGACCTCCAACTCTTAGCAGATGACATAAATTGGGCCAGATGGTCCCTGCCTTGTATTACAGGAGAGGGACCCTGAGCTTAGGGAACCTGAATATTATATACTGGACAGTGAGCATGCCTGCCAAACTTTCCTCCAGAGGGGGACAACCATCTCTACTTCAAGGGCTGTAAATAAACCTGTTACTTGCTTCAGAGAGAGATAATTAACTCTACTACCTAAGCCTATTCTCTATTTAAAAATATTATTTAAAGCTAGTACAAAACAAAGGGCAGTCAGTGCCTCTGCTTGCAAGATGTACACAAACAAAAGTTCCCATGGAGAGTTGTCTCCCAACAGACCACCAGTTAAAGAGAGAATTTCAGGAATAAACTGATTTACCCGGTTAAGTTTTTTTCCACCAGAGAGCTGTTTCACCTTATTCTTTTTGTTAGATTATTTGGTGTACACTAAATCACACACACACAAATATAGCATGCATTGTGTTAACACATTTTTCATATTTCTTTCAAAAAGAAATGTGAAGCCACTTTGGAAACTAAGGTTCTTTGGGGGTGGATATGTAGTATATACTATCTAAATCAAATATTAAAAAGGGGCAGTATGAAGAAAGTATAAGAATAGTATAATGAAATAACTGCAGGTAAAAGTGTAAAATGATACAGAAACAAGAATGATGGAAGAAAATGAACACTCGATTGAATCAGGACAATAGAGTGAGAACCAGATGTACATGGAGCAAGAATATGTTTTGGCTTTGCAGCTAAAGTAGATTTGGACAGAATTGGATTTATTACTCTGAATTGTCCCTGTCTTTTGAAAATAAATTTTGAAGGTGATTCTATAATGCTGAATGATATAAAGGAAATAAAACAAATTTTGAAAAAGTAGAGATAGCTCAATTTTACAATAAGTTTAAGAGATAGGAGAGACAGTATTAAAACATAAGAAAAACAAAGGGATGCATGTAAATATTATGAGGCTTGTCTTTTGGGGGCAAAAGAATACTTATATGAAAAGAAATTTTAAAAAACTAAACAACTCTCTGTGATTAAAATCAACAAAGACATACTTCAAATTTGCATGAATTTAGAGTAAGATGGCAACTTCAGATTCAGAAAAGTATTAAGGGCCATCACTCTAGTCACATTCTAAACTCCATATCTGAGTTCTGAGTAACGCAAATTGAGAAAGAGACAGAGACACCAGAAGAGAAAGGAGGAAAAAAGAGGAAGAAAGGTGGTCAGCATAAAGGAACAAAAGGACAAAAGGAAAGAGGAGCAGAGAGAGAGAGAGAGACCTCATTTAGTGCCAGAAAACATAACCTATAATTGTGTTTCAGTCAACTGAGTTGAACAAAATAATTTAAGTTTTTGTACATTTTATATGCTCTAGAACACTAATATATGATCTATTTGGTTGCTTTTGCTATTAAAAAATCAAAGCAGTCTGCAACTGTGCACCGGTATCACAAAAACAAAGGCAGATTAAAAAGCATCTGTCGTTACAGTAAACACTCAAATCCACTTACTGCATGCAGCTCTTTCCCATCCAACTTCCACACCCCACCCCCCCACCCAAACGAGCACCACAGGTAGAGGGTTGTCAATATTTGTACTGACTCCTGTTTTCAAGCTTCTTAAAAGATAAGTGATTACAAGTTTGGGATCAAATGAATTACTGAATTACATATCCACAGTTTCCAAACCATATGTGATATTTTCTAGAATTGTAGCAAGCTTATTTAAATGCATTTATTTGTTTTTTAAGGATGTATGGTTCAATAACTTGAATTGCTTTATTGTTGCACTTTCTTTGCGGGAGGAAGACTGTAAGTTAGGTAGTGAATATCAGTTGTTTCCATAAAAATATCTTAGAAAATAACTTTTTCATCAGTGTTATTAGAACATCAAAAGATTTATTTATATAGCTCAAGTTTATGTCAGTTTTTCTCTTTCCTTTATATGCCTTATAAAATCAAACAATGTAGTCTCAGAAAGTCTGGGTTAGTATTAATATCAGAATCAGGTTGAAAGTTGGACTGTATTACCTTTGCTATTCCTTTACCAACTACACATTTGAATTTTGTAGTGCTACCCAAATGATATACAATATAAACTGTTTGACATAAAACAGTTTATGTTGAAGTTAAATTATTACCTTTAATAATTTGAGAGTCTGTCAGAATTCATTAATCTTGTACATTGCTTGCTATTCAAAGGAAAATTGTTTATATCATATCGGTGTATTGATCTGTGGTTGTTGTTTGTTTCCTGGAGAGATTCTATTCAACAGTCCTTTTGCTCTGATTCTCAATAACAAGTAATTGTTTAAATATGATATAAATTGAAGAGTAAAGTAAAATCTGCCTGTCTCTCTTGGTCAGTCAGCGCCAGTTGTTTTTAATTGAAACTATCTTCTAAGAAATTACAAACAAACCACCAAATATCTGGGCACTTCAAAGTTGCAGGGGTCTTCACATTCCATTCTAAAATTAACAATTTTCTTAAAATATTTCATGACAAACTTGACAGGGACTTGAGTATTGTAATCCTCCTCATAAAATTCTCTGTCACATTATTCAATATTGGGTAAATAAGGCTGGAAGTGTTGGTAAATTTGAACACATTTGTTTGATTCCATGTGCCCCTCTACAGTTGTTCCTCTAAAAGTAGAAATGATTATTACACATTCTTGTTAGGTTACAGTCAAATCTACTAGGTCATGCTTCATAGAATCACCACCTTTATTTTTTTACCTTCCAAAATCTGAATACTTCAGGCTTGCTACACTACACCAGACATGATAATTTTAAGATTGTTTCTTTTATACCCCACTACATGTTTCCATGATTTCTCCTGTAATATTTAAACAGCCTAATATAGAAACAGACAGAAAGAAGAGATAGAAATGTCCTTTTAAGGGTCATGAAGGCCTTGTCACCTTTGAAATAGATTGGTGGGAAATAAGCTACCATGTCCCTTCATCTTTCTATCAATCTAGCAAACAGCGTGGCAGCAGCCATTTACACCAGGAAGAAATAAAGTCCCTGAAGAACCGCTTGTTCAGTGTGTTATTTAGCTCTGCCCATGTCAGTCGGAAGTGTTTTCATCCTTCAGCGTTTTCTCGGCCTGGCAGAAAAATGGATAATGGATGATGATGTGGATGACAAAGTGCATGGGCTCTAAAACTGATGGAGAGGAGAGAGAATTTGATAAGAAAAGCACTTCTGGGACACAGCATTATGAAAAATCTCAAATAAATACACAAGTGGAGGCTTATGCTGCTTGTCTGTTGCTTGGTGCTTGCTTCTCTCGTGATCACGCCATCTCATCTCCTTGCTGAGATACGGTAACCAAAAATGCAGACAGAGTGTGTTAGTAATAAGGATTATTATCATTTCTCCAGTAACGTTTTTATTCAATGTTTTTGCTTTTTAAATTTTATTTGTATTGTTTATACTATTACAAGTGTCCCCATTTCCCCCCCTTTGCCTTCCTCCACCCAGCATAGCATCCCTTCCCTCTGGCCATCGTCACACTGTCTGGGTCTATGCGGCATTCATTTATGTTCCTTGAGCTAATCTGAACTCTATAAATTAGATTTATAAATCCTTGTTTTATAATTTTCAAATTTTTGAATCTTTTAGATCACCATGAGAAATCATCACTATTAACAATAATCCCTAACCCGTACACACAAACCAAAATTGGATAAGAAGGTAACTGATTATATATGCTAACAATCTGGTATCTTATCACGATGGCATGTGTTACACATTTACTTATTAATGAGAGCAACAGAAAGTGTTCTTGATGATGAACTGTATGATATCATGAACCCAGGAAAAGAAACAAAAAGAAATAGGAAGGGTGAGGGCAGGGTGTCAGGGGAGCAAAAGGAACAGAATGTGTTTAATTAATGAAGTTAAACATATTTTGTTCACCTGTCAGTTGCTTGTACTGTTTCTCTGTAATTCTTCCCATCACCACCCTTTCCTCCACCTCTCTTTCTCAATTAGTTTAGTCCTTGTTATCATTGCAGCTTTCCCAAATATTGCTGACCTGCAGTAGGTACTTAGTATTTTTATTTTCAGAATGAATTATTTGTTTCCTTGCCTCTAACCTGCATTCATTCACTTTCCTTTGAACTCTTATGGAGCAGCTGAGACATACCTGGTCCTGTCCTAGGGGGCAACACACAACAGACACAGCCCTGTGTTCATTATAACAACACATTGCGTGCCCTCTCAGGTTCCCTAAAGACTCATTTCGCTCCTATTTCCCTGTGCCTTTGTCGGGGAGCTTTAACGAAGCCCCCCGGTCTGCCACAGATGAAGAATAAGACTACTAAGACATGATCTGCTTGGGGAGGAAAGGTGGCTGATCTCTCAAAGGAGAAGGGCCTTGATCCTTTCCCTCCATGGGCTTTTATTAGGTTCATTCGCAAAGGAATGCAGATAAAGCTCATCAATCATTGTCAGCCAGTAAGGGTTAAACAATACAGGATTTACAGAGAACCTTGAGGGCTTATTCTGAGTTATAGCCAATTAGTTACAGGGCCATAAAACTTTAGGTGCCAGACTCATCTCAGGTCTTGACCCTTATCTTTTAAGCTGAGGGTACAAATTAAGTAGGTTTCACAGGAATGTATGTATTTTTGTTAGGCCTGATTCCCCAGGGAATCCGCCCCTCCCAGCACAGGACTACACTGACCTCTGTTATCACTTCAGGCTTAAGTCAGGCAAGGGAAGTAAAACAGCCAAGAGATTAGGAGACTTCTTGCAGACAGAATGAGGACTCAGGCTATTTCAAAGCCGAGGGGCAAGGGTCCATCACCCCCTTTTTCCACAGGCCCCTGAGTCCTTCCCTGCGGGCCTCTTCTGTGACCATGCCTGTCTTAGGTTGATCCTCCCTTGAGGATTCTTACCCGTCATTGGCTAATTGGCCAAGCTCAGGGCCAAGCAGGGTGAAGTGGGCAGAGGTGGCACCCCTGCCAGGGAGATAAGCTTTGTCTTCTTAGTGGCTTATGGTCCCAACTCTGACTCAGGCTTAACCATGGGGGGGTTACAGCCTCTGAAACCAGGCAGGGCGGTTCCCAACATGGCTTCCTTTCAAACAATTTTTATTGTCTCTATCAACTTTGCCCAGCCAAGTCTGTTTAAACATTATTTACTCCAAGAGGACCTCCTCAAACCTCTGAAGCAGGTTGGATATGCTTGCTACTTGCTCGTCTAAAACTTTGTCTGCACAAGGTTGGTCTTATAAATGAGCAGCATTTCAGGTACCTCATACTTTTACCAGGTAATTGGTGTTCAATACATATTTGTTGTCTTAATGGAATTCAACAAATATGAATTGGAAAATATTAAAGGTCACTTTTATTACAGTTTTATTTTCATGTTTCCAAGAAAGCATGAAACATATTTTAGAGCTAAGCAGGATAAGTACATACATACAATAAAAAGGAGGTCAAGATCCTGTTACATATAGTATATTAAAACATCATTCTTCTCCATTCTTGACTCATCAAATAAGTAATCAAATTGCAGAAATTAAAACAAATAGAAATCCATTGTAATACCTTTTTTCTACTCTTTGTTGGAACATACATAAAAGAGTATCCCGGTTGCTGAGGCTCAAAACTGTAGGAGTAACTGAGAGGAGCAAAATACATATTGATTTTACTTAATTTAGAAAAGCAGCATTTCTCCAATCTGAGGGTTAGAAAATTATTGCAAAAGCTTCATAAATCTCACGACACTGAGCTCTCTGTTTAACCAGGTAACCATCTGGTCTTCCCTGGCCACCCAACACAAAGCAGATTTCACCCGTTGCTTGTTCACTCAACAGAATCTAAGGCCAGGTTGGTGACTAAAACTTTGAATAACGCATATGGCTTTTGTGTTTAATGGTTTTAATATTGAAATGCTACTTAACTGAAAATGTTGTGCTAGTAGAATATTTCTAATTATTATTCCTGCTCATTCTGACCTTCAAAACACTGATGTGTGCTTCCTAATTGAAATAGATTTTCTGCCTGTCCATTCTACCTTTGAATAATTCTTGGAGTTTATTTATAGTCATTTTTCTCTTTAGATCATGTTTTGACACAAAGAGGCAAAAAAGGCAAATAACCCTTTTGTCATTGGTCCAACATAATTGCTAGTATGACAGGTAAGGAAAAGAAAATGCTAATTTATTATTTTTTACTCTTTCTATCTCCTGAGATTAAAAAAAGACATAAATAAAACACTCATTATATAGTAACACTTCTCCTACAATTATTAAAGATAATGCAATGAATGTGAAATTAAGTCACTGATTTTTTGCAAGTCAAATGAATAATGTATGGTGCTCATGTACAGCAACATAAAGAACCATTGATTTTTGGAGCCATAATATTTTTAAAATATGACTTCTTCACTTTTAACCTGAGATATAGCCCTTTAGCTATATGTGATAAGCAGGCATTACTGAGAGAAAAATATTTCTAATTTTGAATAAATGTTTTTGTATTATAATAATTTTGCAAGAATACAAAGAAATATAACTCTGGATATAACTGTAAAGAAAAAAGATTAGTTTTATTTGAATCACTAAAATAAGCAAATTAGTCTGTAATTATAATTTTGCTATGTTTAAATGCTCATAGATTTTTAATTAAATCAATATTTAAGATAATTTTCTAATGCATGAGACTCTTGGTTTTCAAAAATATCTAATAAGAATTTCAGTCTAAACAAAAAGAAGATATGTGGGTAGTATGTTAATTTTCAACTAAAGTCTTCAGTCCTTTCTCTTTGGGGCCTCTTGATTTTTTTCATATTTTTCAAAGGAGATTTCAATAATCAGTCATCATTTGCATGCTAATTATTTTTTAATCATTGTTTTGTACTTCAGTATAAGGTGTAGTTAGAAAATTTTATCATCTTTGCAAAAGTTTTTCTTAAATTATTTTCTAAAAGATCCTTTTTACTTAATAAGGTACTTAAAAAATTGAAATTAATGTTGCCCTTTAAAAATAAAAATCAACATATAAATTCAATATCCTCCTATATTTTATGAACTTATGACTCATTTCCCCAAAAATAAGATACCTGACAATTAAAAGTGTTTTAACTTCACAAAATTTTAATCACTGGAGGAGGGGGAGAAAGGGTCATTCAATAGTAAATTTATAAAGAATTTTTTTTTATATATTTCAGGCAACATTTACGTTTAACAACTACAACTCTTTTCATACGATGGCACTGCAAATAAATGTCAGCTAATAAATAGAAGGGGCCAGATTAAAGGAAATATAACACTGATGGAGGGTTGGCATTCTTATGCTTTTGTCCTGCCAACATCTTTAATCAGAAAAGAATCTGGAAGGTCATTTATCTAATCATGCAAAACCAGGAACAAACGTAGCTGCAGCATTAGTGCAAAACTTGTATGGAAAGGTTATTTGTGCATAACATGTGCATAGCTGACATTATTTATATTAACATAGACTAAGCAAAACCCTGTAGTTCCCATACAACTCTGAAATGTTAAAAAAAAAAAAAAAGTGAGAGCATTGTTTCATAGTTGCTAGTGTTGGCAAAAATGAAATGTTGCTTCCACAGCACAAAATTGACAGTGCCTTCTCTTTTAAAATTGCAGACTCTCGTTAACATTTTGTGTATAAAATGTGCAAAATTTAAGAGTGCTTTGAACATTTGCATCCAAAGGTATGTACGTAAGTGTACAAATGACTGCAAAATGTACGCATTGCGTACTAGATAACACAGTCCCGGGTGCCTTTGTCATCGACCTCCATGCTGTGACCACCTCAGAAGGGAGTGAAAGATTTGTACACATTTGCTCTGTCTCATGTTTCCGTTTCTCTCCTGTGTTCTGATCTGAAGTTATAGTCTTGCCCACTTTGAATGGCAGGTGCCATATTGTGAGGGAAAAAAAAAATTCAGGTGATTTTTGTTTACTTCTCTAATGAAAAAGTATGATAAATAATAATCTTGGAACCAGATTATGGATTTTAGTACAATTTGAGATCTTTCTAGCAACTTATTTGGATCAAGTCTTCAGGGGTCACTCTGGTTTTACACAAAGCTGGTCTGGATTCTTCCAAATGGAGCAATTTGTTGTCACCTTATACAAACATTCTTTGTGGCTAAAGCATTCTTCCAGGAAAAAGAAAAAAGAAAAATATTTCAAGTCATAGTCACATGAAGCTAGTAGTTTTCTGAGGATTAAAGTGGAAATAAAAACTTAAAACATTGATATTTTCTTAGTGGATAGCGTATTTAAAACATGTTTAACATAACAGTCCAATTTCAAGGGAAATGTTATCACTTCAGATGTAAAATAGTAACCTTTTCATCTTGAATACATAGTTATTTCAAAGAGTACAAAGCAAAGTATTTTCAACTACTAAACCTTAATATAAGAGTATTTTCTTATTAAGCATTCTTTTTTCTCCTTTGACCCTCTCACATGCCATAAGGAGCTAAGAATCTTTTAGGATTATAATGGACCATTACATTAGAAATAGTCTAAATACATATACTTTCATAAACATATGGAATCACAAAATGCAACTGTCAACATTTATTTTAGATCTCTCAATCAATCACCTTTATTATTGCAGCCAACAGTAAAGAAAAAGAAAAAGTTTAGATTCTCCACTGACTTTTCTTTTTCACTACAAAATCAGTAGATGTAGGTGGGAAGCTATTTTGGCTTTTCAGTTTCCTGATTGCTCTAGATATATCAACTATTCACCTTCATGTTAGTGACTTCATTAAATTCTGATTTAGAAACTAATTTGAAAGAAGCCTGACCTTTGAAATACAAAGGGTGACAAGAGAGCAAAGGAAAGAGGTAGAGAAGATACTGCTGAGCAGATCTCAAATCACATTCATGTTTTAAAAGCTACCTTATGAGCTATTCACCACTCACAATTTAGCTTTTTAATCCAAATTTTAACTTGAAAGTCACCCCTGCTGACTCAAAAGTGTTATAACATGCAGTGGCCAGGTGGGGGAGAAGTGCAGCCTTAGTCCTTTGAAGCTTGGTTGCCCATGATCAATCGGAGCTCACAGGTGGCCACACTTCAAAGAGGCATCAGGTCTCTGTTTCGGTCGGCCCAGCCCTGTAACAGTTATTTCCCCCCCGCCCCCCAGTGGCTTGGTATTGGCTTTCATGTTATACTTTCACTTAGGAAAGTAAATGAAGAGCATTACAGGCAGATCTTGATTAAAAGATTTTTTTTTTAAAAGCCAACATCTTGAGAGAACCAGCTACCTTTTAAAAGCACCTATTAATGCAATTGCTGGGTAGAAGGAAAGGTAAGCCTGCCAGTGAGGTTTTTAAAAGCAACCCACTCACAGGGTCGCATCTGACATTTTAGCAACAAAGCTACATCCCTTCATCGAGCTATAATGGTTGCAAGTAAATTTTTATTTAACATTTTGTAGCGAGGTGTCTATTTCATGGTGCAGTTGGGTTGAAAAAAATGCCATGAACACAGTGATGTTAGCTGAACAATAGCAATGACCAATGTTGAGTCATTAAATGTATTCCCTACAACCAGCACACAAGAATGTCGTTCTTGAGAACATTACACATGCCATTGGCCGAAACATATATTTTCTACTAATTTTTATTCTTACATATAGTATATGTAAGTAGACCTTATGTATTTCATTTTATATAAACAAGAATCTGATGAATAATGTTTCTCTTCTCATAAATAAATCATGCAAATCACACAAATTATTATAAATAACATAAAAACAAGAGAAATTCTTTATATTCCAGAAAAATGGTCCTCTAGCTTGGCCACATGGTGAAATCATCTGGCATGCTTTAAGGGAAAAAGAGATGCCTGCACACCACTTGCCATTTTTAATTTACTCAGCCTAGAGAGGGCCTGGGCATAGGAATTTGAACAGCTCCCCAGGAGATTCTCATGTGCACCCTGACCTTGAACAGGACCTCTCAAACTCTAGCATGTGTATAACCATCTGGGGATTTTGTTAAATGTGATTCGGTGAGTCTGAGGTGGGGCCTGAGATTCCGCCTGTATAACTAGCTCCCAGGTGATGCGAAGCTGCTATTCCCTAAACCATTCATTGTGGAAGAATAATTTAGTATTTCGCAGCTCAGGAAAAGGGCATGGGTTGGAACCATTAAGGTATTTGGGCTGAAACTACCTATATTCTCATTACTTCCAATCTAAATAGTCACCCACTACCCCACCTACCCCCAGTTACCCAACCTTCATCTACTATTACTTCTTACCTTTTAGGGTAGACTTGTTGCTGAAGGTCATTAAATCTGGTTGGTGGAATATTCTTTGGAAGGCCATGGTGGGACATATTGGGGTATTTCAAATGGAACTGTCTTTGAAGTAAGCAGTTTGCTACTAAAAAAGCAGTTCTGTAATGTTAAATTTCTTCCATTGGTATGTAGATGTAGAGCTGGATGCCAGTAAGAGTGCTGATTGGAGCCTTCTCTCTGACTGGACCATACTCATGGTATCTATTCAAGGAAAGGATAAGCGGGTGAAAGGCCATTTGAACCTAAGGGTCCACATTGGCAGGGGTCAGGCAGTTCTGTATACACAGCAGATCATGTTTCACTGTGACATGTATATCACCTCCCAGGTGGCCTGCGTGGGTCCCAGGCTGCTCCCTGCAGGGTGAGCCAGCCTGGGTAAGAAAGTTTGAAAGTTTCAAGTTTCTGACACTGGTCATCAAACTCACCTTTGAACTTATCTCCCCTGACCCGTAGACCTTTGAAATAAACCACAGTATTTGAAAAATATAAGCAAGAATTTTGTATCTTATCTCTCCAATCTTCTTATGTTCTACAACAATGTGATGTTTTAGAAAGTCACACATTTCATATATGAAAACTTGAGTTTGAGAAGGGCTGTATTTGTTTGGCTTTTGTATGTGATATATGAGTGGAGGCACGAAGGATGGGAAGGAGACAACCAAACAGTGAAGGAAAGGGCTTCACAGGCAAAGACAACAGGAGCGAAGTGCCTTCGCTGACACAGGGCAGCATCTGGGGACCAGACAGCTGCAGCCCAGCAGGGGGAGTGCAGAATAGAATGGGGTCAGAGAGAGCTGTGTGGGCAGGATCACGTCAAGCCTGGAAGGGCGTGCTGAAAAGGTTAAACTTATTTCCAGGACTGTGTGAAGCTACTCAAGGGTTTAAAAAAGCACCATGATCTAATTTTTGTCTTGAAAAAAAATTGTGTTTGTGACTGCAATGTGGAGACTAGGCTATAAGAAGGACGGTCAGTCAGCAGACTATTGGAGTCTGCATGACAGATGATGGAGCTTGGACGCTTTCAGAGGTGTCACAGAATACCTGGCTCAAAATAAGTGCTTAACAAATGGCAACGATTACTATCATAATTAATCCAAGGAGAATCTCTGTGGCCTCTCTAGTGCTCTTCCCAGGGCATGGTTACGGACCACAGCCGCTGCCTTAACTAACTTGCTTGCTGTGGCCCTTATTGTCCCAAAGAGCAGGAAGCATTTCTCCAACTAACACTGACTTGTCCAGAATTATAATTTTTTTTCTGAAAAAAGCATTTAGTGCATTACTGAACCTCATTATTTGATACTAATAATAGAACTTAAAATATTTTGATATTGGCAAAAAATATTTAATTGTAAAGTGTTTAGAGTCAGGAAGTGATTTACAATTGATGTGCACAATGAAGGGGATACTGTCTTTTTTCCCGAAAAATTGTTGTTAAATAGGCAGCATATCTTTCAGTCAGTACATTCTTGCAATTATAAAACAAAAGTATTTTAATATAATGAATATGTAAGTAAGGAAAAACAAAACAAGAGAACCCTCACAATACCCACACATTATAGTGAGGCAGGTTTCTCAACAACAGTGAGCAATATTAACCAGGACTTATCACTTTACAATTTACAATGAATATCACAGATAAAAGTTACATATTATAGAAAGCCACATCATTGAAACACATAGCTATAATGGAAGATGCTAATACTATAAAAATTTAATTATTGTATAATTTAAGAAGAAAACTTTAGATTTCTAATTTAAACTATGGTCTCAATAAAGACATCACAGAGGCAGAAATTGTCCAAATTTGGCAAAAGAATAAAGAGAATGAGCATGATAGAATGTTGAAACTGTGATTAACCTCTGGCTTAGAAAGAGACTCTCAGAAGGACTGTATTGTTGCACGGATTTCCTTTAGTTTAAGTCCCATGCATAGGTTCTTCATCTAAACTACCGTATCCTTTAGGGATTAAGGGGGAAACTTGTGGGTCAAGCAAATTAAATAGTACATTTTACTCTATCTGATAGTAAAGAACTAGAATATAATGAATCTATAGGAAAGAACGTAGGTAAACTCCGGCCCTGTTTTTAATAAAATCTAAATGGAGAGGACTGCCAACACACAATGACTACATAAAAATACCAAGCAATGTTTATAAGGGGACACGTGTATCATGTTTTGCATATTAAATGTTTCTAAAATTTGACCAGTAAAACAGTCATTGAAAAAGGCGGACATTTCTATTCTGACTTTCATTGTATTTGACATATAGTTTTTTTTTCCATTGCTTTAGTTACATTTTGTCACTTTAGCTTCATTTCTTTGCCGACTAGTCTCTTTTAAACAATTAAACATATAAATACTTTACCTAGAAACTTGCCACCAATTCTTCTTAATCCAAATAGGTACCACTAATTAAATTTCTGGAATCCCTTGTAATATTCAGAGACCCTCTTAAAGAAGCTAGCTAACACGCGTGACATCTGGAGGCAGAGCTCCTTCTCTAACAAAATAATTTGGGTTGTATGTGCAAATGAGGGCAGCTCTTGCTTTACATATTCAGTGTTCTAGCCACAAGCAGGAATCACAGAAATTACCCCATTACCATCAAAGATTGAAAAATAATGTTACCTCTACATATTTGTATGAAGCACTGAATGTTATTCAGAAATGTTGCCTAACTGCAAACCTATTCTTTTCATGTGAGAGATATTGCACATGATTGCTCTTTATTTCCCTCCCCAATTCTATAGCTTAATATAAACGATCAATTCATTTTATAGTATATTTTGTAAAATATATACAGCTTTTACATTTTCATTTATGTGCTACTATGTGCTAATGTGTTTTAGAATCACCATAGGGAGCAAAAATGAATGACCTTTTCTGCTATTCTTTTTATCCTGGGTTTGAATTTTTCCTTTTATTTCCCCTAGAGAAATTCAGAAAATATAAATTAGAAGGCTGATTCCTAGGATAATGGTCTTCCTGCTTTAATTCAGTCAATAAATCAGTGCTTTCTCTGCAAAAGAGTATGTATCCTCAGAGAAGATAAATGGGCTCATTCCCGATGCAGAGCTAGGTAGGAATATAATTGATAAAATTTTGACATGGTGTATAGCTGCTGGTTGAAATGACAACAGAAGCTTTAAGGGGTTGAGTACAGAAAGTAAAAGAGAATAAATGAATAGATGAAGTGAACAGTTATAAGCTATCAGCAGAAACAGTGTGGAACCAAACGCTCTTTGCATGTAGAATAGAAAACTGTATACTTCAATACACAACTTAGCTTTTTTTGGTTCCTCTTAATCTACCTCCACTCATTCAGTCAATGAGGAAGACCAAGCAAGACGTGTATGCATCTCCAAATCATACTTCTATTCCCACTCTTCTCTCTATCTTGTTCTAAATGATCTGCGGGTAAATCATCATCCTCTTCTAACTGGTCATCTTTCCTCCACTCTGTCTCTAAAGTGGACCCAATCCAACACTATAGCCAAATCCAAACACAGAAGCCAATTATCTTCACCTTGCTGGACCTTTTTACTTCCCCTGCATTAAATAATTTCATGTCTACTGATATAGTTTGAATAAAATCTAAATTATTTGCCAATTTTTTCAATCCCAGTATCACCTGTGCCACATTCTTCTGTTTTCATGTCACACATCCCCTCCCACGCCTTGTCTCTTAAATCCCAGCCGTAGCTGGCCTTTCTCCTCTTAAAAGCTTGTTTCTACCCTGTTTTTTTCACTGGCTGTATATTTCTCCTCTCAGATACTCTTCCTGATTTTTGCATCCCCTGAATGTTCTTCCTTTAGCTGCTTCTTATCATTGGATATTAGCTTAATCTCTACCTTCTTGTAAAGAACTTTCCTGACCCTCTGATCTTAAGTAGCCCTCTTTTTCAATCCAGGGCATTACTTTATTTCTCTGTATAATGCTCATTAATAAGATACATATTCTTTATTATTCCTGGTTTTTGTGTAATTATCACTTGCCTCTTTTCTTCCATTAACTCGATTAAAGGCTCCATGAGAGTAGTTCTACCTCCAGGTTCAGAATAACTTATATGCGTCCTGGCTGGTATAACTCAGTGGATTCAGTGCTGGCCTGTAAACCAGAAGGTCTCCAGTTTGATTCCCAGTCAGGGCACATGCCTGGGCTGTGGGCGAGGTCCCCAGTTGGGGGTACACGAGAGGGAATCACACATGGATGTTATTCTCCCTCTTTCTCCCTCCCTTCCCTTTTTTCTAAAAATAAGTAACATAGAAAAAATAATAACTTATATAAAGTCCTCAGTGACTATTTCCTGAATAAATAAATAGTGCATTCTTACCTCTGGTCTTCACCCCATTGTATTAGGGCTGTCTGTGACCTGCCAGAATTTCCTAGTTAACTCCTTTGGGCCTTTATTATTTCATCAGTTCTGGACAGAGATGCTGGGTGGACTCACGGAGTATTTATGCTTTTTAATTTGGCCATTGTTATTTGCATTAACTTATTGCAATTAGAGTTTACTAAATATAAAAAATATTAAACACATAATAAGAACAAAACCTTGAACTCATGTGTAATTTGAAAAATCTAAACAAATGGAAGAAATATTTAGTCCATGCATTTGAGAATCATGCTGATGTTGCCTAAATAATCCTCTTGGATATTTTCACTACAGCTTGTTCTGGTTCTATGTATCTCTGTATACTTGTTATCTGTTACATGAAACCTTAAACATTCTGTATTTTACTTATGTGCATACCCAGTGTTATAACCTAGTGTAAATATAAAATATATTTGTATTACCAAAAGTGATTCCTTTTATTTACTTTTCTTGTTTAGACATTTCAGAAAAGTTTATTTTGGGTAAGACTGCCTATCTGGAATTTTTTAATTAAATATATTGGGGAACATTAGTTAATAACCTTATACATATATGATTTTTAGGATGGCTATTATCAATAAGACAATAAATAACAAGTGTTCGAGAGGATATGGATAAAACAGAATTCTTACTAAGTTTTTGACACCTGAATTTAGAAGACTGACAAGCTACAATATTATCTCCTATAGAGGTTATAGTTAGAGATACACTGCCTACACAAGTATCTAATGTCTCTCCAAATATCCACCAAATATTTATGTGCTACTGTCTATACTTACCAAACATTGCTACAATCAGTCCTTTAAAAGGGAGATGTTACATATTTCAGGCAAACTTTATATCTGAAAAAATTCAAAATTACACACAATATAAATATGGATGTAATTATATAGCAAATAGTTCCAAACAAAATAGAACTTCAGGATTTTTTGCTTGTAAGTTTCTGTTAGAAATCACTAGAAAGTAAAAGTAGATTAGAATAATATCCAAAAACGAAGTCATTTGATGTTTATTCCCCAAACTCAGGACTATTCACTGGCTTGGCCCATACTACATACTCAATAAATAACTGCTGAGTTATGGTTAAGGAATCATCTTGACTTTTTTGCTATGTAAAAGTATCACAAGTACGTATCAGATAAAGAAATTCATGAATGTTATAGTATTGCATTATAGCACTGGCATTTATTTTAAAAATATCTCTGGTTTCTAATTCTGATCTGCCAATGTCACATCTTGAACATGCCAGAACTCTGTAATTCTATGTTAGCTCCCCATTATTAATAGTTAACAGTTCCCTTTTTAAGAAATGTTCATAAGTGCACTCGAGGCTTGAGTGGAACTGACCCACAGGGATATATTATCCTTGGGTTCAGAGCTCTAGCTATTCTCTGCAGAACTTGGCACCGTTTGCATCTCTGCCTCTTTGAATCATGGTCAGTGCCTTTGCTCACAAAGAACCTCCCCCTTTCTGGTTGCTCAATGCCAGATTCTTCCTGCTGTTATAGCCTCCCGGCAGGCCAAACCTATGTAGCATCTTTTAACATGGATGGAGTTTGTCGACATTGTCAATCCTCCATATTTATGAAGTGTTGCATTTGTGGGGATAAAACATAACCAAATCTGTGTTGTTTTCAGCCAGCCTTTTCTGTAACTGTCATTTCTTTGGCTTGAAATGGATAATGCTTTTTTTCCCAGGGAGCATATTTAGCTTCTTTTCAGAATGGAGTCTGGAAGGATTTACATTCTCACACTAAACAGACTTCTTTTTCTAAGAGTATCAAAAATCAGCAGAATTACAGGAAAAAAAAGAGGGGAGAAAAGATGTAAAAAAGTCAATTTTTTTTATTCTTTCAAAACACAGTGGGATTAAAAGTTTTGACACATTAGCTCATGTGTATGACATTTGCTGTATTTGAGATCAATTAAAAATAATACCTGCTTTAGTACATAAATGTGTCACCAATTCATCTCTGCAAATGTTATGACATTCAGAAATATATATGCTTTTGCACAACATGGAGTTCAAAAACTACCTGCAGCGTGGTAGCAGAACTGCACAAAATTGTAAGAAATAAAACCCCCCAAACATATATTCAGCAGCCTAGAGCAGGAGCATCACAAGTCTCAAGAGCTTCACCCATTATTTCTTTCTGACAGTAAATTCTACGTGAGTAACTATCACAGAGAATATGTGTATCTCTTTTTTAAGATTTTATTTATTTATTTTTTAGAGAGAGGGGAAGGGAGGGAGAAAGAGTGAGCAAAACATTGATTGATTGCTTCTCATGCACCCCCATCAGGGGACATGGTCCTCAACCAGACATATGCCCTGACCAGGAATCAAACCTGCTACCTTTTGGTCTGTGGGACAATGACCAACCCAGTGAGATACATGGAGTGGGGGTGAGAATGCATGTATCTTAAGATAACATTCCAATAATGCTAAGTCACAATAAAGCCATGAATGCATGTAAGGACAAAACACACAGTTGAAAGTTTTCTGTTTGAGGTTGGTCAGGAGTAAAAAAGTGACAGGATGCTAACAATCATAACTTTATGAATCAAATTCTATTTACTATTGCTTCAAAATATTACTTTTTTATTTTAATAATAAAACACAGGCTGACAGCTGTAGGGGAGGGTTGGGTGAGGGTGGAGGTATTGAGAAAAAAGAAAAAAGAAAAATATCATGGACACAGACAACGGTATGGTGAGTGCTTGGGGAGCAGAATGGTGAACGGTGGAGGAGGGTAAGTGGAGGATAAATGATGATGGAAGGAGACTTTACTTGGGGTGGTGAACACAATACAGTGTACAGATGATTCGTTGTAGGATTGTGCACCTGAAGCCTGTATAATTTTGTTAAACAGTGTCACCCCAATAAATTCAATAAAAAGGAAATAATAAAAAATAAAAGTGTTAAGGAAGTATAATGAGCTATTTATTAAGGATACAGTATTATTGCTACTTAATTAGCTATTTCATTTGCTTCATAAGACAATAAGTATTGCAGGCTGAATTTGCAGAAGGTCCAGTTCCTTAGTGAAAGAAAATATAAAATGAGTTTCTCTAATTCCAAAGAAAAAAATTCCACTAATTCAAACAGTGTCTTTAAAAGTAAATTAAGTTGGAATTAAAATATTTTAAAAGTAACCTGCTTGTTATATAGATATTACTCAGGTTCTATTTTCTTGATTTAGAGTAATTTTTCTTTCAGGTTTTCTACTGTTCATTTTACAACATCAAGGCTGTTTTTATTTGCACAAACAAAGAGCTAAAAACATACAGATGATGTAGGACAATAAGAATGCAAACATTATAAGAGCATTAATCATGTAAACAGTTCAGCAAATAGCCGTGCCGTTGCAGTCCATTTGCTCGTTTTTGTTGTGTTTTATGTAACTGTATTATGATGAACTATGGTTTCACATCATTCATCAGCAACTGGATTATAGCTGTATTGCAATTTGCTTAATTGGTATCAGAGCAAAAATTATGCTGTACTGGAAAGGTTGTTAACAGAATGTAACAAAGGGAGAAAAATGTCATCTCTAGCAAATCTGAACATCACAATATAATGCTATACCTATCAAGGCAACGGGATAGGTTTTAAATGTCACTATGAACAATTAGAAACTGTGAGCATGATCTGTGATCATTCAGAAAGTATTCTATTAAAATACTGTGCACTTCTGGCTAGGAGCTTTGAATTTTTAAATCATGTATTAAGAAAAAAATACTAAAGAAAAGAGATAATATTGTGCCATCAAAAATAGAAAGTTAAGTTTTCATGCTTTGGGAGCAAAAGCGTAATTTTTTTAACTAAAGCACTCAAAATGAATATACTTACTTCAAGATGAACAAGAGTTGCATTTTTCATCATCAGAATTCAAATTTCTATCCACTCTGAAATGTAAGTTGAAAAACTAGTAGTGATTTACAAATGGCTATATTTTAGTTGGAGTCTTGACCCATTTTTTCATCAAATAATTGCAAAGAGAATTCTTAAAATTCATTAATTGGACAAAGTCACAGGCTTTCAAAGATCTATTTTGTTCACGCACATGCACACACACACACCCTATAACTGCGTCTCTCTGCTCATGTTCATGTAAATATAGAGCCTAAAGCGAACTTTCCAAAATTTACTTGAAAGTGGAATAATAGATTTCTCATGCATATATATAATTATTTATAATAAGTTTTACTTGCCTAATTATATTTTCAAAATCTTATCTTAAAAAGCAAAGGAATTCTTTCATCCTATACTGATAACAGAGAGAGATATATCAATTAACTTACAACTGGAAATCAACTTGCATTTTAAAAAGAAAAGATAATTTATAAAATTATACTTCTCATGTAAAACCAATATAAGTGTAAGTTGTATTATATGCCTCATTAAATATGCTTTTTCCTACACATTCCGTATTAGCATTTATCTGTGTGCAAGTACACAAGTATAAGTATGTGAAAGCAAGAGTAAACACTTATTCCTCCAATAAGTAATGGTTGAGTTTTACTAACATGGTTTTATGCTATTCCATTGGACAAGTTCAAAAAGGACATCATAGATTCATTGAACATTATGGCCAAAAGGGAATTTTGAGGTCTTTTAGTATAAATTCATCATGCAGTTTAAAATGTCAATCAAAATATATTTAAATACATTATAGATGAATATTTTCATCAAGCTGGTCTTATGATAATATACATACACATTGAGACACACATTAGTCATTCTCAATCTTCACTGCATATTACAATCACCTGAGAATTTTTTTAAAATACCCATACCTGGACTCCCTATCTCCAGAGAGTTTATTTAATTTGATGAAGTCTGGTCATTAGTGTGTTCGAAAATTCACCATCAGTGTATTTCTAAAGCGCATACTAATGTGTAGCTAAGGTTGTCAACCACTGACCCACATAAATCGTATAAGTAGTCACTGTTGGAAAAGGATATCAAAATGCAAATGCAAAATATCAGAAATAAGCAAACTCTATTTCCAAGTTAAAACAAATTGTTAATATTGCAAACCAGATTCATACATGTAAATTCATATAAACAGTTTTTCCATGTTTATTAAATGAATCATTATGCATACATATTTTTAAATTTTAAATTAAGGCTATTTTACATTACTATGACATTGAAGTTGTTAAAAAGTACTTTACAAACATTAATTGTGCTTCACAATATCACTATAAGTTACATATTATTATTTCTGTTTTACAAATGGGAAAATACAGGCATGAAGAGGCTAAACTAATTGTCCACAGTCATACAACTAATGAATGTGACAGCTGGGAAAATAAGAGGAGATTTTAATACTTAATTTCCTTATCTAATAACGTTTCTGTAGGGAATGGGATGAAACACTGCAAAAAATTGTTTCAATGTAGTGCTTTTTCTTTTAGCAGATAGTCTGCCATGGTCTACAACATTTGTTATGTAGTTTCTGTGGTTAGGGTACCATGCCAGACACAAGGAAGGGGAAACAGCCCAGAGCCAAGAATCTCCATTTCATCTACTGAATCAAGAACCTTCATTCTACAGTCATGGAAATACTTCATTTCTTTAATATGAATTTTTATCCTTTGTTTCCTTTTGATTCAAACTGGCCTCATTCAGCACCCTGGCTGACCTGCTTCCCTCTCCCTTGTATGCCCACTCCTTTAATCATTAAGCCCTGAGAACAATGAGGTTCTGGTCAGCATCAAATAATCTTAGGAACAGTCTCAGGTCTGTTAACCATAGAGTCAGAGTTTCAATCAAATCAAGATAACATCTAGGCTTTATTTGCATTTCATCTCCAGGCACAGAAAAGCAAAAGGACCCCACCAACCACACCCTTGTGAGACAAGGTGAGGTACTCCATGGCTGACACCAGGACCAAATGCAAGGATCAACTAGCCCTTACCCTCACATACACCAGTCAATGGAAACCATGAAACCATGGAACCATGGAACCATGACCGTAACCCCGACCCTAACTTCCTCAGCCCCCCAAAACCCATCCCCTAGAAGCCATCAGGGAGCCAGGTTTCAGCACACTAGTTCACCTGTGCCTCTGGGTTTGGTGCCATGTCCATCATAATAAACTTTTACTTTCTTTGCTGCAAACACCTGTTCCCTACTTATTGGGCTTCTATATGCACAGACAAGTGGACCCCTTTAGTTTGATAATAATGTCATGTACAGGACCAAGAGCATTTTTTCTAAATATAGGACCAGCTAGCCAGGCAGCTCAGTTGGTTAGAGCATTGGCCTGACAGCCAAGGTTGCAGGATAGGTCTCCAGTCCGAGCACATACAAGAGCAACCAATGAAGACAAGAACAAATGGATCAACAATTCTCTCTTTCTCTGTCTTCCTCTCTCCCTCTGTCTTCCTCTCTCAATCAATTTTATGTATAAAATTTATAAAATTTTAATATATATAATTTATATATAAATTGATATATAAAACTGATTTGAAATCAATACTTAATTGTTTTCTATATACATATATTGCCAAGAAATTCCATCTGAGGTGAATACCTATGAAGTAAATGACCATACAAACATTACATGTGATAAGAGCCAAATTTGTGGTGAAGAAAGAACTATATGGATTCATAGGTAATTTTTGGAAAAGTTTGAAATCAAACTGATATAAAGACATGAAATAATTCAAAGCAAAAATGTGTACAAAAGTTTTGGTAAGAATTAGTTCCTTCATCTGTTTTGATGCTGGTATCCTTGGAAGAGAAGAGCATAGATGAAAAAGTTGAGAAATGTTGTCAGGGCCAAGAGTGAAAAGACTTGAACAGCAGTCTAAGAAGTTTGAATATTACCTACAGGCAAAAGGCAAAGCTATTGAACCTCTGTAGTAGAGGTGCATCAAAGGCAAATACTACTAATAGAAATATTAATCTAAAACATAATTTGTAGGAAAGATTCAAATAGGAGAAATGAGCACTGAAGAGACTAAGGTGGAGAAAGACCTGGTCAATAACAGTGTTGCCCTGACTGGTGTGGCTCAGTGGGTTGGGCATCATCCCACAAAGCCAAAGGTCACCGTTTCAGTTCTGGTCAGGGCACATGCCTGGGCTGGGGGCGTGCAAGAGGCAACTGATTCTTTCTCTCATGCATCAATGTTTCTCTCTCTCTCTTCTCCTTCTCTTCCCCTCTTTCTAAAAGTAAATAAATAAAATATTTAAAAAAAAACAGCAAGTGTGGGAATAGAAGGAAAAACATGAATTAGCAAGGTCTTTGGGAGAAAACAACAAAAAACATTAAAAGACTTGATCAATAACTGATGATAGGAAGAGATGAATTTAAAGATGATAAGATCTGTCAGTGTATGAATATTCTACATGGCATCTAGCCAGGTCTTAAATACATTTTGTGATGGAATACTCCCTTTTACAAGTGGCAGCCCATTTCATAGTAGGATGGTCCTGAATACTATAAAGCTGGTTTTATTTGGCAAAAATTTCACCTAATGTAACTTTTATCCATTGGTTCTAGGATTACACTTATGCTACTCTAGTTCACAAACACAAATTATTATTTTTTCTCAAAAGGATTAGATGGTAAATATTTTAGGCTTTGGAAGACATATGGTCCCTGTCACAATTACTCAGCTTGCCATTGTAGGGAGAAAGTAGCCATAGACAATACACAACGTGGGTGAAAGTGGCTTTCTTCCAATGAAAGTTTGTTTACACAAACAGATGGCGGGCAAGTTTTGGCCCAATAGCCATAGTTTGCTGACCCCTGCTGTAGCTCATAACTGTGTTTAACCTATTTAGGGCACATTTTATCCTTCAAACTTTCTACTTCTCCAGCCTAAATACAACCAGGGCCTTTGACTATTTCTGATATGACAGGATTTTGAATCAGACTTCTAAGCTTTCAGCAATGCACCCATATATTATATAGACTGTGACACTCATAATATAATAAATCCCTCTCAAAATTGTCAAACAATTGAGAGGGATTATTGACTTCCTTTATACGGACACTGTAGTCCACTAACAAATTCTATGACTGAATAAACTATTCATGACAGCTATATTTTTCCATTGATTCATGCATCATATTAAGACTCCTCTCCACACTCTGAGAACATGAGCTACTGTTGAGGCTGCTACCCTTGCTGTCTAGTACTCTGACTTATGCTAGTTGTGCACTGTGGGGGCAAGATTAGTAAAGGCCGATGTGTGCTCAGAATTCTAGAAAAGCAGATACCTAATGAATTGGCTCTTTTTCTCCAGAAGCCTATACCAAGCTCTGCCTTCTCTGTATCAGATTTTCAGATATTTTCCAGTTCTGGTGCGTTCCTAATTGTCCTTTGGGCTAGAAAGGATCTGTGGAGTAATGATCATGTAGCCTGAACTAAGACTAATCCTCACTGTGTTTAAACTGTCCAGAAATAGAGGAGATATTTGCTAAGACAAGAGTGCCATTCCCACCCTCTGAAGATCAGGAACATCCAGGAGACTGAGCTCGATGATGTCTGCTATTGAATCTGCATCCTTTGATCAAAGAGTAAAATTTAAAACTGTCAAGGTCCTTTATTATGTATGCTTTTTAGAAATTGAGCTTTAGCAAAGATTTTCTAAATAACTGGTACTGCTACTGCAACTACTACAACCAACTACTTTATCAAGTCAGCTTCTTTATTTGTCTTTGTGGCATTTATCACTAGGTGAAACTATATTTCTTTCCTTCCTTCCTTCCTTCCTTCCTTCCTTCCTCCCTTCCTTCCTTCCTTCCTTCCTTCCTTCTTCCTTTGTATTCTTTCTCTCTCAGTATAGTGTAAGCTCCTAAGAGCAAAGACTTCTTTGGTCTAGTAGCTGCAATGTTCCAGGAACTGTTTGGATCAGTGGTGAATAAGACCTAGGCTTTGCCCTCAAGGATCAAACTTTGGGAAGGCAAGAAAACTATGAATAAATTAATAATATAGATATTTCTAGCATGCTTGGCTCTAATGCAATGCCCCTATGTTTTCTTTTGTTTTGTTTTTTGTATTGACCACTATATAACTTCTTTATTTTTTAATTGATAAACTTCACTCTTTATGACTGTTCTAGCTATCTGATGCTATGTTACAAAGGTCCTAAAACTCAAATTGAAACAACAGATACTTTGCTCCTGAATTGGTAATGAGGACAAGACTCTGCCTCTGCTCCTTTTGGTGTCAGCTGAGACTCGGGCAGATCAGAATTAAATGAAAGCCTACACTCTCACAAGTCTGGAGATTGCATTTGGCTGTTGACTAGAACACAGGCCAAGGCTGTTGGCCAAAATTCCTAAATGTGACCTTTCCATGTGGCCTCACTTGCCTCATGACACAACACAGAGACCGATTTCAAGAAGGAGCATCCTCAGAGAGAACTTAGCAGGAACTGTGGTACCTTTTCTAACCTAGCCTCTTAGTCATGCAGTGAAAATGGTGCCACCTTCCATTTCTCAGAAGAAAGATTAAGGCCAGCCACTCTTTCAGAGGAGAGGCAACAGTCTCCAATTTTTTATGGGAGGTACATGAACATGTTTTAAAGTCATCATGGTTTGCCTTCTGTGCACCACAAATTACTTAGATTTTTTCAACAACAAAAATATTGATTCTCTTCATAAGGCCTCCCAAAAGGCCATACAGCATTGAGCTTGAGCTTTTTTCCAGGGTTTCATCACCTATTGTAGGTCAAGTTGACTTGAGGCTCTTGTGGTGCAGTCACTTGACTACAGCTCTTCAAGTAGTTTATCTTAATTTGAAGAACTTGAACTAACTAAAAGTTATCTGATACCCCACACACCAAACAAACAGTGGTGGAACAGGCATAGGATAATCACTATAAACATACCCAGTCAAAAAAAAAAATATAGGACAGGAGGTACATAGCAGTCACTGACCCATAGCAATATCAAATGCCAGCCAGGCACTTGTTGCTAGTCCTAATTTCTGGAAATAGTTCTCGAAATGTCTTAGTGCTGCCCTCTGGGCTCTTGGTTCCAGCTTTTGAGTCATCCTTTCTTTTATGTGAAACATGGCTAGTGTTTGTAGCAGATTATTTTCTTTAGTCTTCTTACTGCCCATAATAGTTCCAGGGCCCAAAGGACTCTTCACTTTGTAATGTCTCTGACTCTTTTCGTTCAAGCTGGTAGGATTTTTTAAAAAATGTAGAGAAAGTAACCAAACCCTTTAAAAAATATCTTCAAGATTAGTCTTCTTTACTTTGGGTTCCCTGGAACGCTACTGTGGAAACAGTTCTCTCAAGATTCTTACACAGCCTTTTGCCTATTTGAAAGGGTCTATATGGTATCGCCTTAAAACTTTCTAAGGTCTTAAGAAAGGTTTTTATAGTTACATCCTTGGTTTTATCTTTAAACCATGTTTTTCTGAGAGTGCCCTAGATTTTAACTTTGCCTGGAAGCTGTTATTTAATTATAGCATCTTTTGCAATCAGGAGAGTCTGGGAATAAAAAAACATTTTATATTTGAGCTCAGCAAGCCTAGTACCCTTTCTTTCCTTTCTTCCTTTCCTTCTTTCCTTTCCTTTCCTTTCCTTTCCTTTCCTTTCCTTTCCTTTCCTTTCCTTTCCTTTCCTTTCCTTTCCTTTCCTTTCCTTTCCTTTTTTCTTTCTTTCTTTCTTTCTTTCTTTCTTTCTTTCTTTCTTTCTTCTTTCTTTCTTTCTTTCTTTCTTTCTTTCTTTCTTTCTTTCTTTCTTTCTTTCTTTCTTTCTTTCTTTCTTTCTTTCTTTTTCTTTCTCTCTCTCTCCCCTCTCTCTCTCTCACACACATTTTACTATTATGCAACTTGAAGAAGCTGGGTGGCACTTTAAGCACTTCTACTGAGAGAGCTAGATCATCCAATTCCTTGGGTATATATTTCATTTTTACATTTTGATAAGAGGTGTTCTAAAGAAATTATAGGCAGCTGTTAAAACCACCACAGTATCCAAGTGCAGGGACCACCATGACATTCAGAAAAGATTCCTGAGCCAAGAGTCTAAACAGACTTTAACGCCAACTTTATCATTAACTAGTAGTGTCTTATTTACATTAAAATTTATAAAAGTTTATAACAAATAAAGGTATTTATGAGGGTATTCAGAAAAATTAGGCATCTATCAGGCAAATAATTTTAGTAAATGGAAAAACAATGATGTTTAGTCTGAAATATGTGTTTATGTTGAAGTCATTATGACTTCTGCCAATGTTCCTATTTTATAAAATATTCCCCAAACATTCAATTATGAGTATACCAGAAATTAACACAAAACCTCTCTTTTTGAAATTATGAGCAACTGACCATTTATAGCTTTCCAATAACCCTCCACAGTTCCAAAGTTCCTCAGATAATAGAGATGGCAGTTCAGTTATCTTAGTGTAAGCTCCCCAACAGCTAAAGTGGAACTTTTCATAGACAGTAACATTGAAGTTATCTAAAGTAGGTAAACCTTCAATTACTACCTCACCATCAGTCCTGATCCTCAATTCTATTCCAGGGAAATTAAATTATATCATGTTAGCATTATGAAAAAACCACTGTGATCAACTAGAAGAATGATATGTCAGTACCAAAGACACATAAACTAGGAAGCCAGACAATGAGATCGTGAAGACCCATGAGAGCAAAGATGCACTTTAGGCATTAACATCAGACAATGGAAAAATCACGGGAGAGTTTCAAGCATTAAAGTATTGAGGATAAAATCAGCGGGCAACGATGTGAACATTGAATGACAGAAGTGGCAAAGTGTTATATTTATTAAATATTGAATAGGGTTAAAGCAAATATATAATCAACTTTATATAATTTAAAATATTGTCAAAGACAAGTCTATGATAGTTGTGACAATATAATTGGTTTTTAAAAAGTATAAGAATCTGTGTTTTGGGTGAAAATATTTAAGAATTCCTTATATCATGTATAGTCTCAACTGAGTCAAAAAGATAAAATGCTTTACATTTTTCAGGATCTGTCACAAAATGAGGAATTTTGCTACAACACATATGAAATTTAAACAAGTAATTACTCCTGGTGAATCAGTTGGAAAAGCTGACCAAATGCTTTTAAAGCTGCTTGCTGTAGCGTACACAGAAATGAGTATAACTGAGACATAGCTAAGAATAGAAGATCCTCCTAAAAGAGCCAATCAGGGTCTTTGAGAGAAAATGGAACTGTTTTTGAATTTATGGTAAAAGTCTTGAGTTTGGGGTATGATCTGTTGCTTACTATTAACAGTGTTAACAAAGGTAAGAAACGAATGGTTAAGAATGACTATTTTACTTTTAAAGAAGTATTAAGTGATTATTTTTTCTAAATTAAAAGAAAATACATGTGAAAAACACAACAAAAGTGACTTTCCAAAAAATATATATGGATATTAGAATCAGGAAATAAAAGTATTTGCATGACTAAGGAAAAAGATTCACAAACAAGTTAAGTCCAAAACTAATTTTTGAATGACTATGTTTTGTCTATTATTGATATAGTATAATTTTTTCTAAAGGGATATTTTAACACAATTAGCCATTGTTTGAACCCAATATAAACCACTAATTTTTGGTGTTCTTTATGATATTGAAGCATTAGAACATTGGGAAAAAAGAAAGTAAGAAATAACATATGGTGCTAGATAGTGTAATAAAAAGTGGCAAAAATCATGCCATATGTGACCACAATGCATGTGTATAGGAATATTTTGTGTTAATAATTTTAACATTATATGTATAACTCATGGTTCATTTCTGAATTCCAGTTGCTATAAAATCAGCTGATTGAAATTTCTTCCAATTCAAAACATTACTAAAAACTTAAAAGAGAGCATGTTACGAACATGATGTTACTAACATTGAAACACATGTTGTATTAAATGTCTTATTACAACAACTAATAACAGGAATGGGATAAATGTATAGTAATTTATTAAGTCCACATATGCTTGTTATATTGTTAATTCAAAGTTGTTGAACCTTCAACAACACATCCAGACATGCACAATAACAATGAAATTCAGTAAATTTGTATATTTTGCCAACTGTCATTTATCTTTGATATTTTTATAAGTTTCACTATTTTTAAAATCATAGATTTATACACTTTTACATTTTGTAATTAGGAAGATATGTTCATCCAAATAGTAGGGGAAAACATATATTTAACAATATCCTAGTTTGATTTGCCCATACACATTCACACACACGCACCATATGGGCCCCCATTCTCCCCACTGGCTTTGTAAATTTTCTAGGTAAGACATTTTAATTTGTCTAGTCTAGACTCTTTTCTGCAGCTCTCAACCCTAGCTTTCTATGTGTGATTTCTAGTTGAATGTTTCACATATATCTCAAACTTACCATATCAAATATAACACTTTTGCCGTCCTCCCCAATTTGTTAATGTACTCCTTATCTACATCTCTGCAGAAAGCACCTCTGGTCACCTGGTTTTCAATATCATCTGGTAGTTGAACTCAACACAGCCAATGCATCATTCAAATGGATTCTATGTTCAATATATATTTTAAAACTCTATTTATTCTACCAATACTTAATCCGAGCCACAATCATATTTAATATATATATATATATATATATATTTAACTTCTACTTCAGTAAATATTGATATGTATAATGGGCATATCAAAAGCTCTTTGGGGTCATCGTATGTAAAACCAAAACTTTCAAATAAATACACTAGAGTGCAAGCTCTAAAAGTGTGGACATCATCTGTTTTTCTCACCTGTTTTTATTCACCACCACTTACAGCATAATGTCTGGCATGAGATGTTTGTTGAATGAATTAGTGCACAGCTGAGAAGTTTAGAGTGAGAACTAGCTTGCTGGAAGTTAGATAAATAGTGACTGAATAGGAAATATCATCAGCATGGGTAAACAACTTTTTACAGCAGTTACTCAGCAAATTAAATGAGATAAACAGGAAGGGTGTTAAGGAAGGAAGCAAGGCCATACAGAAGATTGTTTCGAGGTGTGGGATTTGGACCTGTTTAATTTGCATGTCCTCATAGTTATGTGTGCAAGATTGTGCTCTAGATGAATTCCTTTTTTTTTCATATCGTGATGTGTGTATGCTGTATTGGGATCCTTTTCCAGATGCCTCCTCCCACACTTCTGATATAGACTCCTAACACATGAATTAAAGCATTTTTAAGTCTGATTGCCTTTGGGATGTCTTCAAAGCACAAAGTATACTTCTGGCTCCATGTGTATCATGACTATAAAGAAAAGGATGTACTAGTTGGACAAGTTGAAATGTCAACCACTGTTTTAAGATAGTCATAAATGAAAGGAAATTTCCTTCCTCCAGTTTGCAATGGGAAAGCAATAGCAATTACTTATTTCACTGCCTGAGAAAGCACCAGTGAGGAATGGAGCACAGTGGGAGACCCAAATTCTTCCAAACAAATATGTGCAAAGCCAAGAAGGGAGCAGTCTGGGTGAGCAGTTTCAAGGGTGCAGTGCCATCCGTTCTATAATAAACCTATGCTTTATTCTACTAGATTTAAACCTGTATATTTAAACATGTGCTCTTCCCTAGGTATTTTTTATCTGAATTTCTCTCTGTCTCTGTCTTTCTCTCTCTTTTAAGCTCTGATTTGAACCGCCAGATCTGATATTTTTAGGCAACTTTGCCATTGTCTTAATTCTCGTTAAGGTCAGTCCTGCCTGGCCATGTAGAACTCATGTGGTTAGCTCTCTGATGGCTCCCACTTGCCAACTTAGAATTAGGAATGTTCCTTTTGAACCGGAGAAGAAAGAAAAAAACACTTAAAGATGACAAGTAAAATCCATGATATAAATTTAATAAGGACACTGAATGTAAAATAATTGATGTACATAAAAAATGGCTATGTGGAAATTATTTTAGTGTGATAAAGACTACAATTTTTAGCCTGACAAATAGTATGCCATTTTATCAGCATAACTGAATTTACAAGATGTTGAGGGCCAAAGGGAAGCCCCCAAAAAGATATGTTGATGTCTTAATCTCTGGAACCTGTGAATATTACCTTATATAACAAAAAAGTAAATATTACCTTTATATCGTAAATGTTATGGTTATATGAGGGGAGCTTATCCTGGATTATCCTGGTGGGCTGTAAATGCAATCACATGCATTCTCATACAAGGGAGTTTTAAGACAGATACACACAGGAGAAGAGAGAAGAGGAAAAATCTATGGGAGTGATGTGACCACAAGCCACGGAATGCCCGCAGCCACCAGAAGCTATAGAGGAAACGAGCAGATTCTCTCTGAGAGCTTCATGCAGGAGTGTTGCCCTGCCACCACCTTAATATCAAATGTCTGAACTCCAAAACTGTGAGGGAATACATTCTTTTTTTTAAGCCTTCCAGTTTGTGGTAATTTGTAAAGACAGCCCCAGGAAAGTAATACAAGTATAAAAGATAAACATTAGAGTCAGATTGCTTTTGTTTTCTTCAGGTTCAATTTACATATGTATCTAAATATATATGTATGCATGTATGTATATAATGATTCATGTAATGATTGCTACTCTCTCATTAGGCTAATAGAAAGTTAAATTGAAAAATGGTAAAATCCAAATCATGTGACACCTAAACGTAAGGGCTGAGCAGTGATCATGTGCTACATCTCTCTCCTATACAAACACATATTTGTAGTAGGAGATGCTAAAATTGGAAATAAGTGAGTGTTTCTAATGTTGAGGGAACTGTTGATTACACTCATGTAGACATTAAACTCCTTTCATAAAATACATATCGCTTTGCAGCAGAAGGCACCAGCACTGTATGAATGTAATAAGTACAATGTGATCACAATCATTGTACTGTAGACATCTGTTTGCATTTCCCAGGATCTTGCCATGATTCCCACTTTTTGCCTAATTTGTCACTATACCATCTGTTTGAAGATAGATTGATCACTGGTGCTTGGCTTATTGGGTAAGTAATGCTTATGTTTTCTATCGCATGCATAACAATACCTTAAAATTATATTTAATGTACATTAATCTTTAGGTGGCAGCAGATATCCCAGAGGATATCCACTGCCTAAATAGGATATCCCAAGTAGGATATCCCTATTTGTTGACAAGCAATGGGAACCACAGTAGAACTGGGATGCAATTGTATATTCAGCTATATTCAAATACCCCCAGAAATGATGGTACAGATCTGATCATAGGCCTCTTTAGATATAAAAATACTCAGTTACACCTTTGATAGGACACATCCCACAAGCCTTGCAACCTTTATATCTGGCAATGACAGAGTAAGTTGCTGGCTGAAAAAGAATCCATCTGAACCATGGCAGAACCCTGGGAAAACTCAAGGCTCAGGTTTCTCAAGTCCTGAGTTTGCTGAAGAGATACCATTGTCAATAGGAACGAGTCTTGGATTTATGGATTACAGATACAGTGGACAAGAATCATAAATTTTACCTGGATTGGAGCAGTCTTTCAGTCTTTGGAAGTATTTTTCAAATTAAAAAATTTAAAGATAATGTTAAAAATAAAAATATTTTGATTACTATGCAAAAATTTCAAGTTATTTTAATTTGAATATGAAATTTTATTTAATTACCAAATTAGTTTTAATAAAGTTAAGGCTCCTTTCCTATTATAACTTGCTATCATAATCTGCTTAGTGTTAAGAATCTCTGTGTATCTTTTAATCCTATAGTCTTAAAGACTGTATATCTTCATGAGCATAATTAAAAATTTATTTAATATAAATTGATTTTGAATAATATCTGTTTCAATAAGTCTACATGATAACATTTGAAGCTAAGATTGTACATGGTGCTGCACCACATAATTTATTTATATAGAGAATTTGTTTATACTGACACATATAAAAATCAAATCAAAAATATAATATGCACAGACATATTTGAGCATTATACCAAATGATTATACTTAGCTATTGATTTGCCTCAGGTTACAATACCTTCTTGCAACCAGCATTAAGTCCTACATACCTTAATATTCTTTGGTATGTCAAGTGAGAGAAATACTTTTCATAAATAATTATAAAGCCTACAAAAAGGATGGTTATGAGCAAACATAGAACACATTCATTTAAAACACGGTTGAGGTTGGGGAATCTCCACTTCTGCTAAAAATGATGGCTGATTTGTCGACCTGCAGGAATCTGCACAGAGACTGCAGCTGGTGGTTTGCTGCACTGGGAATGGAGGAAGAAGCAATCAGTCTCAGCTAGACTCCACCTTCCTGCCAGGCCCTGGTTGGAGGAGTGTTGGGTCAATTGCTAGAGCAGCCACCCTTCTGGGACAGGAATTCATTAAGAGTTAATCAAGACTTATAGTCAAGATGGCTGCATAGGTAAAAACAGCTCACCTCCTTGCACAAATACATCAAAAATGCAATTAAAATATAGAACCATCACTCAGAACCATCAGAAATCGAGTTGAATGGAAGTCTGACAACTAAAGAAACCACATCCATCCAGACTGGTAAGAGGGACGCAAACACAGAACGGGCTGGTCTCACATCCACGTGTGATGGATAAAATTTCAGAGGGATAAATTGGGAGCGAGGAGTCTCAGGCCCACACCAGGCTCCCAGCCAAGGGTTCAAGTGCCAGGAAGATAAGTCCACATAACTTCTGCTGCAAAAAACAGTGGGGATTGAGTCAGTGGAAGAAATTTCTAGAGTCCCAAGCAGTTCCCCTTAAGGGACCCACACATGAACTTACTCAGACTTATTCCCTCTGAGCTCCAGCACTAGGATAGTGTCTTGAAAGGCAAAAGTGGCATAAAAGGAGGGATTGAAGTGTCTGGCATTAAGGTGGAAGCTAGGGGGGCAGTTTTCTCCCAGACAGAAAGATGGGCAGGGGCCATTGTCCCTTTTCTGAACTGCTCCCCCCGCCCCAGAGCCACATATCTGGCAGGTAGGTGCCATATCTGAGACTCCATCAACCTGGCTAACACTGTTTGCCCCACCCTGGAGATCCCCTGAGACTCCATCCCACCCAACTAATAGGCCCACCCAAGATATTAATGGCTGGTCTTGACTCACATTTTACAACTTCCTAAATCCTATCAAACAAAAAACAACCAGCCTCAATAAGCCCCCAGCCACCAGCCCCCATACCTCTTGCTAAGTAGCCCCAAGTCTGGCACTAGCAGCAGCCAGCCTAGATTCACAGCTTTGCTTCATCTGGGAATCTCCAAGCCCAACATAAGTAGTAATCATCTCAGATTGCTTTATAGCTCATGCAGAGTGACCCTGGGAAGAAAACAGTTTGGGGCTGATATTGGCTGGCACCACCCAGGAAACCCCAGAGCATGTTGGAGCACCACCACCCTGCCCCTGCATAGCTGATCCTCCACAAAGGGCAGAAGTTGATGGTCAGTGGTCACAAACAGTCCTTGCAGCTGACTGGCCTGGGGAAATCCCTCCCATTGACCTGCCAACAGCAATCAAGGCTCAACTACAAAGGAGTGTCACTCAGCTTACACAAAAGGCACATTTCAAGTACACAGCTTGGGTGAAAGTGGAGGCTGTGCCACTGGACCCCACAGGACACCTACTACATTAGGCCAGGCTACCAAAACAGGGAGTCATAGCAGCTCTACCTAATACATAGAAACAAACACAGGGAGGCTGCCAAAATGAGGAGACAAGAAAACATGGCCCAAATGAAAGAACAGATGAAAACTCCACAAAAAGAGCTAAACAAAATGGAGATAAGCAATCTATCAAATGCAAAGTTCAAGACACTTGTTATAAGGATGGTCAGGGAACTTACTGAGGACCTCAGCAGCACAAAAAAGATCTAGTCAGAAGCAAAGGTACACTAATTGAAATAAAGAACAATTTATAGAGAAACAACTGTAGAGTGGATGAAGCCAAGAATCAAATCAATGATTTGGAACATAAGGAAGCAAAAAACAACCAATCAGAATAACAAAAAAAAAAGAATTTTAAAAAATGAGGATAGTGTAAGCAGCCTCTGGAACAACTTCAAACGTCACAACATTCACATCATAGGGGTGCCAGAAGAAGAGAAATAGCAAGAAATTGGAAAGCTATTTAAAAAATAATGAAAGAAAATTTCTTTAAGTTTATGAAGGAAATAGATATGCAAGTCCAGAAAGGACAGAGTCCCAAACAAAATGGTTGCAAAGAGGCTCATTCCAACACACACTATAATTAAATTTTCAAAGGTTAAAGATAAAGAAAGAATCTTAAAAGCAGCAAGAGAAAAATAGTTATTCACCTACAGGGGAGTTGCTGTAAAACTGTCAGCTGGGTAAAGAGGTGAGGGGATTAAGAAGTACAAACAGGGAGTTACAGAATAGCCATTGGGATGTACAGTACAGTATAGGAAATGGAGTACATGAAGAATTTATACACATGACCCATGGATGTGAACAATAGGGAGATTACCTGAAGAATTTAGGGTGTTGGGTGGAGGGGGGAAAGGGAGAAAAATTGGGATAACTCTAACAGCATAATCAGTAAAATATCATTAAAAAATAAAACAGTGTTGAACTAAGTAATAGTAAGTGATTTTTTAATTAGTCACAATAATTTATAACCAGACCTTATTTTCTCTTCTGCACTCTTTTCCATTATCAATATCAATATCAATATTGATACTATTATTTATAGTACCAATATCAAAATGACATTTTCCTTGAAAATGCTATGCCTAAATACTATGATTTTGATTTCCTTTCTCCACCACAACCCAACCACCACCAACACAGCCCAGTGGATCTAGGAAGGGTTTGTTCTTATGTACTGCATTGAAATATCCCCATATTCCCATAACCTCCTAAAACTATGGCCAGACAAATCCAATCCCAACTCTGCTCATCAGGCCAGCTAAGTACACCTGTCTTCTTTTCCTCCCCTTCTTTTCCTCTGGGTATAAGACTTAGCTAATCAGGATAAAAAGACATTCTTGCTGAAAAAGGGAAATTAGACCTCCCCAAAATAATGGGGGAAAATCAATTTACTACCCATCCTTGCCCTATAACAGGATGAGAGGGGCTGAACAAACTTGTCTCTCTGTGAGCACCTGGTGAGGAATATACTTCATGTGCCTTTTCTTGCTAGGGATTAAAAGATGTAGGGGACGAAGACCAGATGTTCGAGATCAGATTGCTACCCCTAGACTAACTAAATCATTCTCAGCCATTCAGTGGAGGAAACTACCAACTAATTCCTTTCTAGGAAAAGAAGAAGGGGTGTATATTAAAGAGACAGGAAGGTCGGCATTTTCAAGATTTTTGTGTAGATGATGCTAGTCCTCCAGAAGGGGCCCATTGGAACCCAGATTATGGAAGTTGGAACAAAGAGGTACTTTTCTTTTTTTTTGCATCTAAATGTTACAAGTAGCCCTGCCTTGTGAAGGAAAAGAAGAGTTTTAGAGGGAAGTTTCATGGATTCTATGGGAAGAGACAAACCCTAAAGAGTTAGTCCTCCAGGGCATGCTGGACATTGTCACTTGAGGAAAGTTGCTGCATTGTCAAACATGTGAGCAGGGAAAGGTTTAGGAGTGAGATGTCGCCAATGTTAAGAGCATCAGGAGGCAGTGTGTCCACATCATTCCAGTTCCTGCAGTAGTCTGCTGGACGGCTGTGGATAAGTCATTCTTCTTACTGCTTCAGGTTACTGAAGCAGTAAATCTGGGCTGAGTGATAGCATCAGAATTTACCTTCTGCAGGTGTTGTAAAGGTTTGCTGAGATCTGGTATGTGCCGAATATTTAGCACAATGTCTGACACATCTGAAGCACTCAATAATCAAGTAATAATTTTACTTCTATCATTATAGTATATTTAAGCCAGAAAAAAGAAGTTGAGAGAAATTACAGGTTAGTGATTGGATTCAGGCTGTTCATGGTGTTACACGGCACAATTAATTTTGTTAGGTCGGAGTCACTCAAGAAACCGGATGGATATAGCTAGCCAAGGAGCAGGGTTTATTAGGTGGGGATAAAAGGGGAAGTGGAGCCAACCAAGTGAGGTTAAGAAGCCAACCAAGGGAGGTTAAGACTCACTCGGTTGTTCTTAGTGCAGGGGTTTTAAGCACAAATACCCGCAAAGGGTAGCTGGTTGGGGTGTCAGAGTCTGATTGGCTAGAACTGGTTGCTGGGTGCCATTTCTGCTGACCATTGTTCTTAATACATCTTGTAAGCCTTGGGTTAAAGCTGCATCCTGTTATGCTGGATAGGCGGACCCCAGACCCTAATCTTAGCCGGGCATTTGTTTGTCCTGGGTGCGGCCAGCAGGCAGTTTCCCAGGCAGGTTTTTTCCCACAGGACAGTTTCCTGCCTCGTGATTTTCCATTCCTCCTAGGCCTGCCTAGGTCTGTCAGGTTTGTTGTGAGGTAGAGAGGATTTTAATCCCACACAGTAGTCAGCATGAACTTTGAAGTTAAACCAAGTTTTCTGCCAGTGCTTGTTTATCTGGGACTCATTACTGAACTATTTTGAGAATCAATTACCTCTTCTGTTAAATAGGTATGTTATGTAAGTGCCAAACACATAGTAGGGATTCAGTATAGTTAATTTTCCTGTGTTCTGTCTCTCAACTTTGTACTTATACTAAAAAAATAACAGCAAGTGACAGAAACCACAATAGACATTAGAAATACAAAAATGCTTGTTCTAGGACCAATCTACATGCTAAATAGCTTCAACTTCTCCTTAGCCTCTGAGTAAATTGTAGGTCCTTGGGGAGCAGCCTAGGCTACTTAAGGTTAATCACTGATGCTTAAAGTTAATTGTTATCAATCCCTTTGTCAAAGGTTGTTCAGTAGAGGTTTTCCATACATAACAATCAGTTCCAACAAGAGCTTCAGGCCTGAGAGGATTTCTTATTATAGTCTTCCCCACGATCAATTATCAAAATACAGATATCAAACAGTAAAACTGAACCTTATATCACCAGACTTGTCATCTAGGTACATCTGTAGGGTTTTTAAAATTTGGGAGTGCGTCAGAATCACTTTGAGAACTTGTTACACACGAGTTGCAGAAACCTCACAGTTTCTGATTCCTCAGGTCCAGGGTGGAGCCAAATAACATGCATTTCTCATAAGTTTCCAGGTGCTGCTGATGCCATTGGCTCTAAAAAGCAAACTTAGGGGTTTGTTGTTGTTTGTTTGTTTTGGGATTTTGTTTTTTGGATTTTTTTTTTTTTACTCTTCGGGGTATTTGTAAAGAGGAAAGGCTGATGAGTAAATTTATCCAGAGGGATCTAACTTGATCACCATGGATGACCCCCTTTGTCCTTGCCAAGCCTTTGCTGGCCCCACATGTCTCATCTCACCCACAGCCCTTTCAGCCCTTTCCCTCTTCTCCACGGCACCTATGAGGATGCTTCTTTGCTCATCAAAAATATGGAAAATACAAAGTCAAAACCATCTCCACAACAGAGATTTGCAGTAGCTCTCTTCTGTCCTGGACAAGTCATTGTCAGAGGCTTTTGTAGGAGTGGACCCTGTTCTCTTCTTCCCTTATAGGTTCTATTGGCATAATTAAATTGACATAAGACAGGGTAACAGGAGAAAACCAAATTTAATTACATATGTATGAGAGTCCCACAAAGACAGGAGACTCAAAGGCTGTCAGGCAATTCAGGCTTAAATAGGTACCATCCTGAACTAAGAAGGAGATGTCAGGGGCCTGGGGCTTCAAAGGGGAGGAAGGCTATTCACAAGAAAATGAGGAGACCAAATGTTTGATAAACAAATGTTTGCCCTGCCACACAGATGTCCTCCTGATAGACAAACTTAAACCTGGCAATACCATTCTACCTGGAAAAAGCCCCCATCTAAATTGTGTTAGGCAGTTAAGGGGAAGGTAAAAATCTCTTCCTGTATCTGCTGAGTCTTGATTGTCTTTAGCTCAAAATAATCCACATGCCAACTTTGCACATTTTGAGGTGGTGTATTCTGCCCCCCTTCAATTTTATGAGCCACTCTGCCTTCCCTTGCCAACATTAATGTCAGTGGCCACAGAGACTCTTCACTTCTGGTCCTACAGCTTTAAATAGGGATAACTTTGTTCAGAAAGCAAGGAGTGACTAAAATGGCTTTCTGTCCCCTTTAGTTTCACTAAACTTGGGACAGGCCTTTTCCTTACTCTAGGCCTCCAATCTTCCTTTTCTTAGAACATTTACTTTAGAAAACATACAATTGTAAACCCTTTCTCTGCCCCTTTGAGATGCAAATCTTCTATGAACCAAAAATACTGTTCTCAGGGATCTAGAACCATTGAAATACAATTATTAAGAAAGATTGTGCCCCAATCCATCAGTCATTGTGGAAGGGCAGAAGCCTAACTTTAATGAGAGACAACTGGCAAACAGATGGCTGCCTCCTAAAGTCTCCAGGTACTTTCTCCGTTAGATACCTGAGAGTTTAACAACCCCCACCTTTCGTTTCAGTGGAGTTGAGTTCAATCTCTTTTCCTGTTGCAACAGTCTTGAATAAAGTCTTCCTTGCCTGTTAATTCCATCGGGTGCAATTTTCCTTTGACAGAAGTCTTTCCCTACCTGACTTGAACAAGTGCATCCCCCCCATCTGACATGTTTAATATGCACGTTTCCTGCCTCCAATCTTCACCACCTTCCTATCCAGTTGTCTCCAGACTTGTACCCGTGATCCTCATTTTCCTATCCCAGTAGTGAACAAGCAGGCAGGTTCAATAGTGCATTGTGACATCTGGGGACACGGCACTCCTCTCTGGTCTCCTGATGGCATAGAGGAACCAAGGCATTTCTCACAAATATAGTATTTTCCCCTGGCATCCAGTGCTTGGATCCTGTGCGATAAAGACAATTAATGTATGGCCCATGTGCCTGAGTTTCAAATATGTTTCCTTGAGCAGCAAAGATAAATAATATACTCAAATGCTATATCCAGGTACTCCAGCTATTTGTGATAGAGAGGTAACTACTCAGGTTTCTCTGATTAACAGAAGGCGAGGGGCACCCGGAGTACATCCTGAGGACACCGGCTCAATGCCATTTATGCACAGAGGGAGAGTGACTAAGGATTAAGAGTTCAGACTTCAATGACAGCCAGTCATTGATTCCACAAAGAGATGTCTACTTGTTCCTTCAAACTAAAGTGACTGATTAATTTATTAACAATCGTAACACTTTTGAGTGATAAGCATGCTCCCAAACACACTGGGATAACAAGTATAACCAGGACCATTTTGGCCAAACTGGAGTTTTAGGTCACCCTTTTTAACATGAATCATGACAATATTTGCAGTAATTGGAGGTCAGAGGGCAAAAGTTTAGTTTCTGTCTTCACCAGTGCACCTAACACACACACAGAGCCATGAAGCGTATAAAATCAGGTCTCATTTCAGGATCGAGTTGGCATCAGGGGGCACCTTACACCTGCACCTCTAAGAGACCCGCAGCCTCAATCCCTCAGCACACAAAATTCCTCCTGGCCCTTCTTCAATCACAGCCCATCTGACCTATGCTTTTTTACCACTGGAGGAGGAGTGGGGTCATGTTAGGAAAAGTAGTCTAACCCCAGGCAAAAATATGTAAAAGAAAGAAAAGAAAAATCTAAAAAAAATGGCCATCTCACATTGCCAGGTTGTATTTTCTAATCCAGATTGTCTCTTCTAATCTCTGAGCTTCACTGTCTTTGGCTATTAAAAAATATATAATTAATACTATTTGTGTTGATGTATTATTGTGGAAATTAAAAATATAAAAAGTCTACAGCATCTGATATATAAATACCAAATTTTAGACCTCATTTGCATATCTGATACTGAAATTAAAACATATGAAGATGAGGACATCTTTAATAAAAATATTAAATAATAAAGAGTTATGAATAGATAAAATTGATGTTAACAGGTTAATGCAGAAAATTACCATATACTAATTAAAGAAACAGTTTTGATCCCCAACTTGATTCTACATAGTTGATTTCGAATCACAATTCACAGATATATTCTATTTTTAGATTAAAGCAATAACTTCTTTCCCTTTATTTTTATCATTTGGGAAGTAATGCTAATCAATGTCTACAAGAAAACAGTCTTCCTAAATTTCAAATTTACTAACATGTTAGAGATCACAGCAAAAGAACGGTGTTTTAATTTCTATTTTTACATCATTACAAAAAAGATTTAATGTGAGGCTGATCAGGAGCCCTAAATGTTTGGATACCTTACCTGGTGAATTTGGGACAAGTTGTTACAAAGACTTGCCCTTTTTGTCCTGCTTTGATACAACCTGAATTGTCTGCTATTCCTTTTCACCTCCCTGCCTTTCTGCTGTGCATACCCACCCTAAAAAGTGAACATGAGATGCATCTCATCAAGAAAAGGCTGGAAATGTATCATAGATAATTATCTTTTTCTTAGAGAGATGAATTCTGATCCTTCTAAGTCAGATGTAAATATGACATTTAAGATTTTTATAAATAGAAGCAATGATTCCCAAACAATGCAAAAATAAAGCATAATAAGAAGAAGCTGGTGGTGAGAAACCAAAGGGGAATTATTATTGTGATTACCTAATAAACTGAATGTCGACTAGGAGTGACACTCAAGATACACCTATTACCATATTTTCCATTAGCTACATGTCATCCCAAGCAGTATCACACTGTTATTCCATTGCTAATTTTAGCTTGAATAATATAACTTATTTTTATGTTCAATTTACTTATTTGATATGACAATTTAAAAGAAAATTATACCTCTTAACTTAGTGTGAAAAATGGCACACAATATTCCTATTACTGGCAAAAGCAAGGGTGCTTCAATCCTCTCTGTCTGGTATTTGTAACAGTTATTCCCCAGGGTTTTCACTTTGCTTCTTGTTTAAATCAGTGCTGCTTTAAAAAAAAATCAGTTTATTCCACACAATTTTTAAAAGCAGTGCAAATTAAGGTTCTTGTTAAGAAAAAGAAAATTGAAAATGCTGACAATTGAAGTGATTATTTTCCGGTAGGTAATTTTAGTGCTCTGGTGAATGTTTTTATTTTAGAGTGAAAAACAATGTCCACTCTTCAGATAGGCATTGAATTCCAAAACAACAAATTATTGAGATATTAATTTAAATGTTCTGTGAGTAATTTGGGTAAAGATTATATTTATTAGAACCATAACTTTGGAAAAAAGATGTCACCATTTTTTAATATGTCTACTAGAGAATAGTTTAACAACCTTGAATATAGTCAAACTTCCTCAGTAAATAAGTAGGACTTTATGAAAGGAAAAAAAATTGCAGGATTACATTTATCCTATGATGTTATAAATATGGTCCTAATAATGTTGTCATTTTATTTTAAAACCTCAATTTTCAAAAGATTATATTACAAAGAATGTTTTTTTTCACATAAATTAACTTTTAGGTCCAGCTTAAAATAACATGCCTACAGTTAAACTTTGTTTAGGAAAGAAGCACTTATTACTTATCTTCTTTAAAAATATAAAACCAATTACAGAAGTGGCATACCTCTTTAACATCAGCTCAAAACCAAAACTATTTGTTTGGGGAAAGTTCACAAAGTCAAAGGAGTTTATGTTAAAAGCCCTATTTGATTATAGAGGGTTTCATGTACTCTATAAAATAGCTGTTTGTAAAAAAAAAATTGTTGAACTTTAGTTCTTATAAATGTCCTGAGATCTTAAATTGTACCTTATATTTTATAACATTTGATAGCATTTCCCATTCTTTGAGCCTTAAAGTTTCAAAAATTCTTTAAATGTGTTTAAATAGAAAGCTTTGTATACTGTAGATTCCCTGAAACATAAACAAAGATCTTTAAAACAAATGCTTAAGAACAAGTGATTCCATGAAAATAAATTTTTCTTATATTTGAAAGTCTGTAAACTACATGAAATAGAATTTTAAATTAGTTTGTTTAAAACTTTTAAATAAAAATATTTTCAACATTCTTTCTATATGTAACACAAATGAACAGAGTACTTAGTTCTATTAAAAGAATATTGTCATTTAAAATGTTAATAACAATTATATTCACAACCTAATTAGGAGGTATTAAATACAGTAAATTCCAAAGACTTGCCTTTTATTTTCTACAGCCATTTTCTTTTATTTCCAGAATAATGATACATACTGTCCATAGACCAAGACTAGATACTGTTCCTAGAACAAAGCTAGATTCTTCACAGTCTCCCAAAGAGCTCACACTAGATTTCAACCCTTGTTTGATTATAAATAATAAAACAGTGTCTACCGCAACTCTTCAAAGAGAGAGTGACACGTTGATCAAGAAGACCTAGTTTTTCACTCACTGCAGCAAGGAGAGCACCATTTTGCTTGAGGTGCAGAAATATCTTGGAAGAATAGTTTAAGGCTGGTATTTTAAAGTTTGGGATCTTTTTGTCAATGATTTAAGGGAAATCATTCAATGTGGGGTTGTATTAAAGATATTGGACACATTCTTAATTTAATAGTTTAGAACTGAAAGACAGAGGGAAGCGAGGAGTGCATCTTTCTGAAGAAACCGTTGTCTGATAGGCAACTGGTTTTGACCAGTTGAGTGATCTATGGTCCTGAGAAGGGAGTTGGTTGAGTACTTCAGCGGTTAGATAAGTGACTTTTTCTAAAATTAAAGAAGAAAAATTAAAGTTATGTATTGTTTTACAGTCTTATCTTTCCAGGTAAGAATTTCCTGGAGCAAATTTTGACGTCTTGCATGCAGGCTTATACCTGAGAGTTAAATTCTGGGACCCCAAGATATCAGTTGTCAGTACTTGGAAATTGCTTTCTTAAAAATTACTAGATACCCACACTAGAAACAGACCAAGAAAAAATAAAATGAAATACTTTAATGTAAATGTAAAAATAACCTTATATTCTGATGCTATAAAAGTATAATAAATGCACAATATTCCATTGTGTAAATGTACCACACATTTATTATCTTTTTATAGCATCAGAAAAAAAGAAGGAGCTACTACCTTTCATGGCAGCATGGATGGAACTGGAGAACATTATGTGAAGTGAAATAAGCCAAGCAGTGAAAGACAAATACCATATGATCTCACCTATATGTAGAATCTAATCAACAAAACAAACAAGCAAGTAAAAACAACCGGAGACATTGAAATAAAGAACAAAGTGACAGTAACCCGAGCAAGAGAGGGGAGGGATAACAGGGGAAAGTAGGGGAAGGGTCATCAAGGAACATGTATAAAGGACCCATGGACAAAGCCAAAAGGGGGTAGGATTGAGAGTGGGAGGTGGGGAAGGGCAGGGAAGAGTGGCGGTGGGAAAATGGAGACAACTATACTTGAGCAACAATAAAAAATGAAATAAAAAAAAATATATATATATATAGTTAATACAGGACAGTTTCTAGATAAGCACATTCAGACAGAATCCCAGAAGCATTCTACCTGGGAAAAAGTATAATATGAATCACTTGAATAATCTGTCAAATGTATACCTCAAATTATATTTCCTTTCTGAATTTTTGAAGAGTGACATTTTAATGATTAATAATGACATTTATGTTGGGCATTATATATCTGGTCTTACTATGTTAAACTGTATATTAGATGGAAGTGAAACACATACCTATAAACTCTAAGATGTTTACAAGTATTCAAATGTGTTCCAATGGAGCCTCTGAGCATTAGTGCACCTGAAAGTTCAGATGGGGTCTGTGTCTAATAAAGTGTCCATGGAGTTAGCTTATTTTTAGAATCCATTGTCTGTACAATAGCAATATAGATTCATGAAATAAAATAGCATTTGGCCTCTTAACACTGTGTTTGAAAATATTTTCATTAAAGTACTGTTCACATTTAAGCAACATGTTGGCTGTATGAATATTTTCTCTCCTTTCTGTCCTTCCTTTCTTCTTGGCTTCCTTTTCTTCATCCCTTTACTTCTTAATTTGCCTTCCTGCTCTTCCAGTTATGTCTCTAGATCTAACTAGCCACTGTACAAGGACTGTGGAGAAATAGGAAGATGAATCAGAATTATGTATATAGACTTACAGTTGTCCTTTAAATAATATATTTAGAGATACTACAATTTATTAAATGCATTATTGAAAGCAACACCTATAATCACCAGATGTTATACATTGTAGGTTTGTTTTAATGACATCTCTCTAATGGGACCACATACACTTCCTTATGAAGTATTACAAAAGTTTTTCCTATGATTTATTTTATTTCAAGAGATCTTTCAAATTATTTCAAATTTATCTATCTACCTATGTATGTAAATTACCCATGCTTCTTATCATTGCAAAGTTCTGTTTAATAATCAATATCATTTAAGTAATGAAATAAAATTCTCACCGAAACCTTCAGAAATAAGGGCAATCTAATATGTAAATATGTTGCTTCTTGTTTTTCATTGGGCTTTATTTTATTAATGGCAGAAATACAAAATTAATCAAAAATGAATACAAAAGGCATATAGAAAAGTGTTAGGGGAGAAATTCAGTTCTTTTTGACAACACAGTAAAGAATTATAGATCAGCAAGTCTATTGGCATGCAGGCAAAGTTTATTAGTGCTAAGTTCTAATGGGAGATCAAATGCAACAGTGGCAAAAGCAGGGTGACCAGAGGACAGGTGACCAGCACCTGGGTGGCCAGAGGCCCAGTGATCAAAATCCCATGGGATAGAGGTCTGCTGGTCTGCCCCCAACCCCCAGGTGTGGTGAGAGACAAAAGAATGAGTCCTTTGTTCTGAGGACTTACAGAGTTGGCAGGATGGAGGTGAAGAAGTTTACACATTGATTGATGGGTAAAGGTGGGACCAACTTTCCCCTGGAGAGACGTGACTACCCAAATGTACATATGTGTGGGGCTCTGTTAGCCTGAATCCTTATCTTGCTTCAGATTCTATTTGCTCATTTTGTATAGTGACAGGAGGCCTGCAATTAGCCAAAGCTGTTTCATGGGCTTCACTGTAGACTCCTCCTCTTCCCTCTTCCCAGCCTTGGGATGAATACACAATCTCAAGGTTTTCCTTTTCCAAGTTAGTGGAGATGATACACATAGACTTTCAAGGACTCCCCCTCCACACTCCCCCACTATTATAGTTTTTCTTGTTGTTCAGAGTTCCTGGCAACCTTATTGATCCAGGCTCAGGACTACCGGGTCAATGGGTGAGACATGTCTTCCTTTTAGCCTCCTGTATTAAGTTCTTTGTTATATTACAATGGAGAGGGACCTGACTTTATTTCTGCTCTGGCCACTCATTCCAGAGGCTACCCAACAAAAGGGAAAGGTAAAATGTGCAACTTATTTGAGGCTATTTTTCTAATCATGACTTTGTATATCACCTATAATTCAAATGAAGCATCTTAATCATTCATTGAGTTTTCTTGTTTATTTTACTGCTATTACTACTATTACCAAATAAGAAATTAGCTCTTGTCACCTAAATCGATGTTGCTGGTTACATGGTTGAAAAGGAGAATTGTAACAGTTTGCTGGATGTTAAATGCTAAACTGTATATGATTCAAACAGATTAATAATCACTTTCTCATCTATAAACAAGGATTGAGAGTCCTATATTAATGTATAGTACTCTGGAAAATTCTACATGCCTCCATGAAGAGAAACACTTCACTGTGATCAATTAATGTATTTACATGTCATTTTTTAATGCAGTCATTTCAGAAATGAGTGCATTAAAGACATTATGTTCGCTCAGATGAATATATCTACATTGTTGTTCCTATTTTTTAAATACAAAATTCTAGTCATCTATAATGCAACTACCCAAACATTTTGGTGTATTTTCTATGTTAAGCTTATATACATGTATATGTGTGTATAGACCCGTGGGTTTTATTTTTACAAATTAGGGTCTAGTAGTTTTTCTTTTTTTTTCTTGTTGCTATTTTAGCCTTGCTCTTAACTGTCCATAATTGTTTTCTTCATCTGCTCCTATTCTTTGTCTCTGCCCAAACCCTGCATCTACTTTAAGAAATTTGCTTTCAGTGAATAGGTAATTTAGTTATGTAGCAAATTGGCTTCTTTCAAGTAAGCTTTTTGGTAGACTTAATTCTTTTGTGTTCCTAAGTTTTACTCATGTCTTCTGGTTCTTAGATAAGGAATTGGTTTACCACCATCCTACTACGGTGATGCTTTGGCTACCCATGTGTTGTCCTGTTGACGTATGGTACATGTCAACAGCACAGCGTCTGATGTAACCAAATGGATGTGGATGCACAAAACTGTTTAAAAGAGTTAACTAAAAACATGCAAGGTACACCAGAGTTTTATAGTCATGTCAGTTTGGACAAATCACAATCAATATGGGGTAAAAATAAAGTTAATGGTATATTCCTTTCTTTCCACTTCACATATGCCAGGAAATGAAAAGTGAATGCCTTAGAAAATGCCACTTTATAAAACACAGGGTATTATTATGTTTTAAAATAAATAAAAATCATATTTTCAAAAATAGAGTGAATTTCTAAACATAAGCATATTCAAACTTCAAACATCTGGGGCCTACCTATATAATCAAGGAAAGTAACCAGAAAAATGAATACTTCCAGAGGTTGAAGGAAATCGCTCTCTTATATGCCACACTTCACAGTACAAAAAATACAGGTCAAGATTCATGAGCCACGGAGAGGCTTAACTTTCTGTCAGGTAGATATGAAAATTACAGAAATATAATGTTATTGAAATAAGCAAGAATTACTAATATTGAACAGTTTCCATTTCACAGTCTTAAAATTTACACCATTAAGCTGATTTTTAAAAACAAAACTGGAATGACATTTTTATCTGCAAGGCAATACAATTAAAATATAATAATATAAAAAGTATGTTTGAAAATTCTAATCAATTTTAGCAGCTTACAAAAAGTATTCAATTTTTAAAAAAGACAAAACTATTTGCAAGCATGAGAAAAAAAATAAGTAGCAAGTTAGCAGACCATCACTACATAAAGTAAAACATATGTAATTGTGGAATTTTAGACATGTTGAGAATTGTCAGAAAAGAAATATTTCAGGGTGGACATTTTTCCTATTATCTTTTTAATACCTTATAAGTGAAAATCTTATCTGCTTATGTACATGTGATTATTTGGCCACAGGTCTTACTTTACTTTTCCAAAGAAAGATCTACTTTTATTGTAACCAACAAGAGCAGGCAAAAGATAATTTTTTGATGGGGAACTGTTCATCTTTGGTTGGAGAGAGACCAACATATCCCAGAGGTGTCACTCTATCCTCTGTGAACAGTTTAGCTAACATGTCCTTTTGGGTTGCTTTAGTTATATCAGACAGAACCAGAAATAGCAATATTCCCATGATTTATATTCACTCACCTAACAACTTACTTCTCAGCTAGGTTCTATGATATCAATTCAGGATACACCAAACCATGAAACTAAATCAATAACACATAACCAGATGATATGAATGATTACATGAATACTTACTGAGTTACTGAAACAACCTATGTTATGTGTATGCTTATTCCTAGGAACACTGTAACAAAGACACAAGTGCCTGTGTTCTTACTGTTCCAAGACTGGTAAACACTCTGCTTCACCAGCTAGATCTGTCTTCGTACCCTATTGATTAGTGATCTGACAACATGAGTAGTGCAACCCTCCTCCTCTTTCTTCTAAGAAGCAGGACTAAGGAAGAACCCCATCTGTTCTAACACGTTCCTCTGGTTTTTATCATTCCAGTATAAGAAGGAAGGAGCCAATAAAAGAGACCCTGCCCCTAAAAACTAAAACAAAGATAGTTGACACCACCTCCTACCTTGACCTTATTTTATGCTCCTAATGTTGGGGGCTGAGGGGTCTCCAGAGCTAGAAGCACCTTTATTCCCATTATGCCACTTCAGCTTCATCAGCTAAAAACGGGTGAAGGGAAAGAAGCTGACCATAAGGAAAAATACAGTTTGTATATCCTATATTTGTTACTGTTTTTATATAATTTTTTTCTTCCACCAAACTTTGGCCACTGTTGTCAATTTCTTTAGTTTACTCCTGGTGCATGTTGGGTCCGAGCAGAGGAGAGAGGACAGCAGAAGAGAAGGAGCAGGGGAAGCAGTGGCCAGTCACAGCCTAGCGCTGGCTAAAGGCATCTCCGTGTAGACCATAGCATGTAGCATGCTATGGAGACAGCCTGAGAAACCCTGTAGTCAGCTCGAGAAAAGATTCCAGGAAAGTGATGAAGATCATTTCTTTTGGTTGTATTCTAGACAGTATATTATTCATGCTGTGGCTGGCAGCAAAGGATGAATTAGACTGAACAATCTTCAGCAGAACAGAAGTGATAATTGCAAACTGAGTTATACAACGTTCTGGACGAAATGCAATAAGGCATGTATTAGGCCACATCAACTCCAAAGTTACGTTTAAGAGAAAGCCGCCTGCTCTCAGTTGTGTATTTGCATAGTGCAACCTCTTTTCTATTCTGGAGTAAGTCAAAGTGAGGGCAGCTATGACATTACTAATCACCTGTATCTCAGTGGGCTCTATCATGGAATTGTACTGAACAATACAGTTTAAGGGAACATTAAAATAAATTATGGCAAGAAACAGGTGGTTAGCAGATTAATTTATAATGATCGCTGTCTTAATATTTGCTGAACAAAGAAATAATTATATTGTTGAGATACTTAAGTGTCAACTAAATAGTCTACAGCTATGGATCAGAAGTCATTTAGATATTGATAAATAAGGTTTTCTGTTGAGTTTCTCAGTTTTCTTCACTCTGAAACAAAATATGGTTAACATGAAATTTAATCATCAAGATATTTCCATTAATTCTAAGTAGTTGTCTACATTTTTGATTATCACTTTATTTCAAATTCTAGATGATGCATTATAAAGAGGGTTTGTTAAGCTTATGTGTGTTGGTGTGTTTATGAAAACTACACTAAATCCTCATTAAAACTAGATTTTTCAATCCATTTTACACATAGACAGTGTTCTATGCTCCATAATGTCATCCTTAAAAGTCATAATAGCTATTCTTAAGAAACAAAGCAACAGAAAAACCTAAAACAAAGTGAAAAGCCATATTTTGCAGGCATTGACTTCTGAGCATTTCATTCGTTTTCATCTCTAGTGGGAAGACACTGACAGGATGGGGAAGGTGGTTTTGTGTGGCTGCTTTGTGCAGTGGGAAATAGAAACACAGAGGACATTCAGAAGTCAGAAGAAAAGGAACAGTAAAGAGAAAAAAGTTGATTAGTAAATTCATTGTTTTCAAATTTTATTGAATTCATTAGTGTGATGATGGTTAATAAAATTAAATAGGTTTCAACTGTGCAATTCTATAACACATAATCCGTACACTGTATTGTGTGTCCACCACCCCAGGTCAAGTCTCCTTCCATCACCATTTATCATCCCTTCACCCTCTTCCTCTTCCCCCCATACTGTTGTCTGTGTCTATGTTTTTGTTTATTTGTTTGTTTTTGCTTAATCTCCTCACCTTTTCACCTGCTCTCTAGCCCCCCACCTCTGATGGCTTTCAATCTATTTTCTCTATCTATGAATCTGTTCCCATTTTGTTTGTTAGGTCAGTTTGTTTATTAGATTTCACATACGAGTGAAATCATATAGTACATATCTTTCTCTGACTGCCTTATTTCACTTAGCATAATACTCTCCAGGTCTATCCATGCTGTTGCAAAAGCAATATTCCATCGTGTAAATGTACCACAGCTACTTTAACCATTCATCTACAGGTGGGCATTTGGGCTACTTCCAAATCTTGTTTTTTGTGAATAATGCTACAATGAATCTAGGTGGACTTACGTTCTTTCAAACTAGTGTTTCAGATTTTTTACAGTATACTCCCAGAATTCATTTTCAGTGCACATTTCAACTGTCTATTCTTCAAGGAAGTTTTTGCTTAGGAAAATAAGATAACCGTATAGGAGTTCGTGGAAATTCTGCTGTATAGCAATTACCTGAGGTCTATGTAGGAGGGGCAGGCTTAGAGAAGTTCATGGTGACCAGATAAAGCTGTTTTATTATTTAGGCCTAATGTGACTTGATATTAGGATGTGGTGGTAATTTTTAAAAAAATATATAGTTTTAGAAGCATTTCAGAGAGGGAACAGTAGACTCGGCAATAAACATCAAAAGAAACACTATCTTTACGTATAAAATGCAGCTGCAGACTTCAGTGTTCAAGTGGACAGGCACCTCAAGTTCACCATGCATCTCACTTGCATAGTGATGGACAGTAACTACACTTTTGAAGGTGGTCACTTTGTAGAATATACAGATGTTGAATTATAATGTTGTACACATGAAATTTATATATGAAATAACTTTTATATCCCTAAAATGAATATATCCTCTTCCCAGAAAAAATTACTTCTTCTCATAAATTGTTGATCTCAATAAACAAAATCCACAATCTTTCCTGTGGCCTAGCCCAGAAGATGGAAGGTTATCCTAATCCCAGTACTTCTTCTCCCTCCTATACACAAGCAGTCACCATCTTAGAAAATAAAATCCTCGCCCAAATTTTTATACCCTTCCCACTTGCCTCTAGCCCCACTGTCTCTGAGTAAAACCATGATCTCTCTTCTGAATTATTTTAATAGTTACCAGACTGGTTTCCCTTTCTCTGCTCTTCTCTTCCATTAAACCATTTTCCGTATTACAGCCAGAGGGATCTTTTCTAAATGCAGATCTGATCCTCTCAGTGACCTACTTAAAAGCAGTACTCTTTGGATTAAAAAAAAAAAATCTCCTATTAGGTCCTTCCTAACAGCCACACCTTCCTCCCTCAGCAGCCCTACACTCACACTGCGAGACATCCACTCCAGTAGTCTTCCAGGTCTTTCGATGTACTATGAGACAATTGACAGGATTTATCCTGTATCTCTATTCTTCTTCTTTATTTTTATTGAATTTATTGGGGTGACATTGGTTTGCAAAACGGTAGAGGTTTCAAGGGAACAACTCATTAAAACATCACCTGCATACTATGTCACATGTCCGTCGCCTGAAGTAAAGTCTCTTTACATTCCTATTCCTCTCACTTTGCCCACTTCCACCTACCACCACCCTTTCCCTCTATCACTACACTGCTGTCTGTGATAGACGGACGTGTGTGTGTGTAAATATATATAAATATTTTTATTGCTTAATCCCTTCACTTTCTTACATCCAGTCCCCCAAAACCCCTTCCCTCTGACAGCCGTCAGTCTGTTCCATGTATCCATGCCTCTGTTTCTATTTTGTTCAATTTATTTTGTTCATTAGATTTTAAACCATGCAGTCACAAAAGGTAAGAAACTTTTTTTATGACTAAATAGTATCCCATTGTGGAAATGCAACACAGCTTTTATATCCACTTGTTTACTGATGGGCACTTGGGTTATTTCCCCGCCTTGGCTATTGTAAATAATGCTGCAATGAGTATATGGGTTCTTATGTTCTTTTGAATATGTGTCTTGGGTTTCTTAAGATATCTTCCCCAGAAGTGGGATTGCTGGATCAGAAGGCAGTTCCTTTAAAAATTTTGTGAGGAAATGCCACACTGTCTATTTTTTAATAGTATGTCATTTAAAATATTCTACATTTACATTCTGGTTAAATCAAAGAAACTGGTGTAGGTGTGGTGAGAAAACTTTTCTATAATGGGGTCACTTTGTTTAAACTTTACATGTAATTTACATATGAGCCTGTAGCCTATTAGGACCAGCCTCACTGTGGAATTATTAAATTCAAATAATCACAGGGTATGAATCAAAAATAAAAGTAATTTTATTGTTGCTTTCTTCTTTCAGATGACACTGACAGGAGATTCAGTTTATGGCCACTAATTCTATCCATTTTCTTCCTCCCATCCCTGAAAACCTACAAGCACAACACTGAATATTCCCTTGTTCCTGCAGCCTGACTTTCTCTAAGCTCTGCACTGTGTCAGTAAGCCTGGTCTCTCTGGGCTCCCTTTGGTTTCAATGTATCCTGATTCTCTAAAAATGCATGCAGTCCCAGGACAGGCTGGAGCAAGCAGGTAATGTGACTAGGGAAACTGATGACCCAATATTTTATGGACTTTTCTCCACTCTACATTTATAGTTTAGCCTTTATTACATAACTATCACAGTATTCCAGTGGTGCAATCACAGTGATTCCCATGAGGAATACATAAAGAAGCAGTCTAAAATTTCAATGGAGCATGAGGGAAACTGAAACTTCACCTTGCTAAAAAAAAATGGGAGCCACAAAATGGAAGAAAGGGTTGACAAATACAAAACAGTGGCACCCAATTGAAAAAAGGTCATAAAGGCAATTCAATCTCTGAATGAGTTGAGGTCTGCCTTAATGGTGAGAGGAATAGCAAGTATTTCTGTTATACTTTTTCCCTTTCCCTCAGTTTAAAAATATGCTTGCTTATTGCTTATTGCACTGTAGCAGATATGATAGATAGACTAACTCAGTACCTGTTCCATACTTCTCTCGCGTATCTTCCTGTGCTGCAGAATCTAGGAAACTAAAATCCACATTTCCCAGATGCTGTGTGACAGCTAAGTTTCAGGATGTAATTTAGATTCTGCCAATCAGACACTTTCATATGAAGCTTGAATGTGGAAGAGAGGACAAGTGTATATGTCATACTATTATTTTTAAAAGCCTAATCAGGTTGCATTTTATGTTCCTAGTCTTGACTTTATTTAATGCTTTGCTCTTGTATTTATTTATACTTTTTTTATTTCTGTATTTTGAAAGCCATTTTAAGAACTTTCTAGAACAACCAGTATTGAGCCTACACTTCTATAGAATTTTGAACATCTTTGTGTTCAATAATACTAGATAGCTATCTCTTATAGATTATAAATTTTAAAAAATATCTTGGATAGTCTTATTCCTAACAAAAGATATTTTCTTCTAATTTGTATCTGTCCAGCTCTTGGACATTTTAATATTTTTACATGTTTTTAAACCATTTATAGATCCTCATTAGAAAATTGCAATTAATGTCCTATGCTCATTTATCAATTAGAAATTTATGTTTATATTTTTAAAGAATATTGTCATTATTTGGAGGATATTACCTATTGCTTTATTTATTTTATATATCCCCCCCAACTTGTTATTCAGTTTTTAAAAGTGTCTGTTTTTTAAACTGACATTCAAAGGAGTTTACACAGCAATACGAGAAGGCATATTGTTAAATGCTATAGTGAAAACACGTAAAGCAAAACTGTTCAACACTTAATACAGTATTTAGAATAGTACTTCATTAAAAGACAGAATAAACAGTAAAAATGGTAAACTCAAGTCTGAAAAAATTAAGAAGAAAGCTTGTAACAACACATCTAGCAATTTGCAAAGAATATAATTTAAATTTCCCAAATGTTAAGTTTTAAATTGGTCTTACCACGTAACTGGCATTAGTATGTTTTAAAGAACATAGAAAAAAGAGAATAGCCCTGACCAGTGTGGGTAGGTTGGTTGGGCGTCCGTCATCCAGCAAAGTGAAAGGTCGCTCGTTCAATCCTCTGTCAGGTCACATGCCTGGGTTTCTGGTTCAGTCGCCGGTGGTCAGAGCATGTATGAAGCAATCAATTAATGTTGGTTGAAGTCTGTCTTCCTCTTTGTCCCTCCATTCCCTTCTGTTTAAAAATAAGTAAAATCTTTTAAAAAAGAGAAACAACAAAATTCTTAAAATGAGAAAATACTGATCCTAGTTAAGAGAAGGAAAAAAAACATGTGAAAACTATACAGTGAGCTTGATGTTATGTCCTGGAAAACTCCAAGTCATGATAACTAAATAGATAATTTATAAATATTTAAGAAGTGTGATCTATAGGAACCATGACAATTCAAAATTAGCATACTTTCTTTTTTCACTCAGATAAGAAATCAGGATAAATTTTACCATGTAGTGATTCAGCTCAGTATTTGGCAAGTGTCTCGTATATTATTGTTGTCCGGAAAAATAAATATGGACTTCTGGGAAAAAAAGTATCTCCTAGAACAATGTGTCCCATAGAACACCAATCATTTAGTTGAGAGAAGTTTCTTACGCTGGTATGTTCACTGAACTTTTTTGGTTGGAATATAAAAAATAATATAGGAAACAAATTTGAGTGTATATATTCACATATAAATTATTTACATATTTCTGTGCTAAAATTTTATCGATAATAAAATCCACACAAAAGGCCAAATGTACAAAGATGAGATAAAGATTCAACAAATGATATTTGATTCATGAACATAAAAATGCTATAACTAAGCAATGTATTATTAATGATATTCTGAATGTTTTAAAAAATGTCTTGCTAATAGTGATACTTTTATTTAATTATTAAGTAATACCCTAAGATGCAAAGAACATTTATTTTTGTGTTCATCCCCAACAATTGAGGATATCTGAAATAATCTTTTTGCCAATTACAAAATCTGGGGCCGGCATTGCCAAATATGCCTGGATTCTCAGGACATGCCTCATGTGCCCAATTAGAGGTTTCTCTGGAAGGGGAACGGGTGCTCTGCCCTCTTGTTCCTTGCTTACATTTACAAAACAGTATTACTTTCTTTTGGAGTTTTTAAACTGAAACTTGAAACTACTTGCACACTGAAATAGCCAGGATACCCACTGACTGCACACAAGCCGCAGCACAGAGCAGAGACCAAATGAGAACGAACACTTTGGGTCGTCGTCATCAAACCCTCTGTGTCGGCCTGCTCTCACTCTTTCCTACATCAGAACCCAGTTGGAATGTGATTGTTAATATGAGATAAAAATACATAAAAGTCATATAATATGATCTTCTTCATCTCAATGACTCAAATCATCTTGTGAAATCCCAGGGATGAGAACACCACTCTTTATAGGCCATCATTTTTTATATTAATGACCTAGCTGAGACATATGAAAGATGATAATTAAATTTGCCGCTGAGACAAAATAGGAGGGATAATTAACATGGTAGATGAGCTCTTAATTAAATTCAAGCACAGTATCTCTCAAGAATGGGAATGGAAATGGGGATGGAAGAGTAGAGGTAGAATCTGCATGAGATTGGTGGTTCAGTCTTCATGATGTTGAAAATGATAAGGAAAGATAAATCTCAGAAAAGAATTTATCAGGGATGTTGGGCGACAGGTCAAATTGGTAACTGTGTATGATGATGGAGATTTTTATTGATATTGAGTATTGAGGAACTGGATATTAGGGTAATGGGAATGTTTCACTATCAACAGGAGCCATTCATATCAGCTTTGTAAATCTAAGCATATTGAACTAAACTATTATTTGAACCATAGGATGTAATCAAATTGCCTGAAGATTATCAGGTCTTACCCATGTACGTGAAGCTCCCCCGATACCTTCTAAACACCTATAACGAAATTAAAAGAGCCAGAGCTGTTTTTGCTGGGAAAAAAGTGAGAAAATACAAAATAGTCTTAAAATATATGAAAGAGTACATAATTTAGAAATTTCCAGGGAGCAGAATTAAAATCAATGAGTGGAGATTATTATTTAAGTAAATATAAGGGGGAAAAAAGGTTTTCTAACATTTATCAAGCTACCCCAAAAAGCAGTGCTCTACCTATGAGGTAGAGATAAGTGTTCGAGCAGAAAGAATGGTCACTTTGTAATGGACTCTAGGGCAGAGGTCAGAAAAAATGCCCCCCAAACCTCCATAGCCATGGCTTGGAGCATGGGGAAAGCAGAGCACCACAATTGATTTTTCATATTATCGCAACTTGGCTAGCTTAGTGGTTATATTAAAAATCTGTGTCTGCCACTGGGGCAGGGGAGAGGGGTGTGACTTTCTGAAGGTATCCTGGCTGGAGACTTAGCCAGGTGGGTCACAGCGCATGCGCTAAACCGGAGGCGGCTCCCTGGGCGCAGGGGTTGTGTCTGCGTCACCGGGAGACTCCCGCCCAGTCCGGGAATGGCTGCTGAAATTATATTGCCATATACGTTATTTAAATATTTTACTTAATACCATGTACACAATTCCAAGCAAAATTTTTATTTTGCTAGTTCAAACACTATATGCTCTCTGCCAACTGAATCTACTTCATCCTTTTTTGGGGAAGGAGGAAGTAAGGGGGGATTATGTTCAGATGATAGAAATATAAATGAAATAATATAAGCAAGAATATATTTGCAGATACGGTTGTTTTATATTAAGTAAATTTTTGGAATAAGAGTCAAAAATAATTTTTTTCCCCTAAATGCACAAGTAGTATCCCAAATAAGTTTTTTATTTTTGTTTTTATTTTTTTTTACTTGTGTGATTCTATCTCAGTATATCTTTCTATATAACAGGGAAATGAAATTCAATAAGTTTCACTCAAAACATTCTTACTATAGGTAATTTATTAAGGTGCCTTTCTAGAGTATTTATTATAGAGTTATATAATCATACTCTGAGGAAAAAAATCATAAATACATAAAAAATTTGAAATCAAAGTTATGTCTCCTGGGCTAAATACTTTAGGTAGATTGTTTTATCTCCTGTATCTAATTCTTTCATAATATATTTTAGATATAAACAAGGGAGAACTTTGATCAAGTTTCATACGTGGGTTCAAATTGAGTATTTGTAAATATTTGCTGCTTGCAAAGAACATAATAGCTATTTTTCAAAATAGATTCACTTATGGTTCTATTCACTTGTAGAATTAACCTACATTACCAGTATAAGCAAGACTCTTTTTAAAAAATCAAATGAGAATTAAGCTTTAATATAACGGTGTATAGGCTTGACGGGATGTAGATTTAAAGGGACATAGGCTGAGAGGCTCCAGGGCGCCCCCCCCCCCCCCCCGCCCCGGCTTGGGGGCTGGGGAAAGCAGCAGAACAGGGATTGAGAGTTATTTTGCATATCAGTAACAGCAGACTAGCCTAGCTTTCCAGGAGCCAGGAAGGTAAGCATGACTTTGACCCATGATGTAACTGGGAGGCAGCTCCCTGTGTTACAACACCTGTGGGAGAGCTTGGAGATGGTTCACTGCATGCCACAAGGTCACGCTTGCCAGCACTAACTGTGGCAGCCAAGAAAGGCAGAGAACACGGTAGTCCCAGCAGGCATAGCCAGTTGTGGGAGGAGTCAGAAATGGGGTTACAGAGGAATATCCCTGCCAGAATTTAAACCCAGGTGGGCAGCCATGAGGGGGCTTTAACTACAGTTTGGGGAGTGGAGCGAGGGCTGTCTTGACTATGTGGCTTAGGAAACAGGAAAACAAAATGTAGCAGCCATGCAGAGCTCTCTTTCTTAGTGGTTTGAAAGAATGCAGAAGGACTCCCACCCACCCACCAAGAGAATGAAGTTTTGCATTAAGAACGAGAGTCTAGCCAAGCTACAGACTCCTGTTTCTTTTCCTGAGCTACAGTACCCCTGACTGGCCTGGTTTGGCAAGGGGAGGCCGGACCATGTGTGTGTTTGTGGGTGTATCTTTGTTTCTAAAGGGAGTGGGATTTAACAGTGACATTCCGCCATTACTCTAAACTTGCATAACTTTTGAATAAATTGTTCCTTCCCTTTTACCAAATGCTGACATTGAGAGCCCCAGTTCCTAACACTGTAGCAATGGCGGTCAAAGAACCATAGTAAAAGAAAGACCCCAGGGAGGTGGGGGTTGTTTGAGTAACACTAGTAACATGAAAATGAGTTAACAGCTCCATTTCAACACATGGGCCATTAATAAATTGACTTCTCCTTATTATTCAGAAAACAGCTTCTCATTAAAAGAAAATAGAAAGCACCTGTAAAAGTATATCCTGAACAATAAAAAACCCACATTACTATGTATAAAGGTAAAATTTCAGTGAAAATCTATAAAGTATACATTAAATTTATAATTGTTGGAGATACTTAACATTTTCTTTTTATCAAACTTTTTTCCTTTTGAGAGTTAATCTCTGGGATATTTAAAAACTTTACCTTAGCCAAATTCTTCAAAATTTGCTTCCTTCAATTCACAAAATGACCTTTAAAAGTGATTTATTAAGTGTACATATAGTTCACTGCACACCAGTAAATTCTGTTTTCTGCTAAATATAGGAATGTAGCTTAACCCCTTAAGATATCATCATTAGATGATATCAGGTTATTCTAATCATCTAATCATATTTACTGATTAGAAAATTAGAATCTGCATTGAAAATATGAAAGCTTTTGGTATATTCCCAGTAGCATAGCATTGTTCTTGTTTGAAGGTACTGTTCTAGGTGTTGTTTGCTTGATTACTCTCAGGTAGTTTTCTCCTACTGAAATAAATATATTGAATGTTTGACCCCAAGTTTTTTTGTATTGTCATTTTTTTTAATTGGAAAAATTCAAGCTCAGTAATTAAATTTGAGAAATTCACATTGGCAATTTTCTATTTAGCAGAGTAATACCTTTTGTTTTCACTTTTAATTTTTAATGTCATGAAAAATAAATTTTCATGGTCAAATTCATTAACATATTATGGCAGCTATTAATTTGCCAGTCCATAGTACTTTGCTAAATAACTTGCTTTGTTATTAATAAGTTTTATTTTAAAAAGTAGGTTAGTTAATTTTAATGATAAATTGCTCATACTTCAGGAAAATTAAGTTGCCCTGGTTGGTGTGGCTCAGTGGATTGAGCCACTGCCTGCAAACCAAAGGGTCACTGGTTCCATTCCCAGTCAGGGCACATGCTTGGGTTGCACTCCAGGTCCCCAGTAGTGGGCGCTCAAGAAGCAACCACACAATGATGTTTCTCTCCCACTTCTTCCCTTCCCCTCTGTCTAAAAATAAATAAAATATTTTTTTTAATTTTGAAAGAAAATAAAGTAAAACTTTAAAAAAATATTAGATACTGCAAAGTTGACCAAAACAAAAACAATTACAAAAAAACCCTCACAACCTCCACCCCCTGCAAAATTACTAAACTAGGCATTCAGATTAAAATTTGAAAAACTTGAGCCTAATTTCACAGCAATACTTTACATTTTGGTTAATATTTTGGAAACATGTCTATAGAAAAAAATATGAATAAAGTTAAGTCTAACCATTACAGGCAGTTTATGCAATGCTTTTGCTAAAGAGGGAAAGTTACCTCTCTCCTCAAGGTGAGAGAAGAGAAAGTCAAGGGCTAGGCTGTTACAAATACAAGAGAATTGGTGCCTGTAAGGTGCACTGACACTGAAAATTTTAGTAAGCCCTAATCCATCATAACTCTTGAAAGGAGCTATTATAATACAGTATGAAAGTCGTACTGCGTGGCATGAACTTTCCAAAAACCAGTACTGACAGTAGCCCTCTCCAAGGACACTCACGTTCTAACCTACAACCCTAACCCCCAACCCATGCTTGAAAAAGAAGAGCAAGAATGTGAATTACTCCAAAAATGATATTTTACATATTAAGTAATTTGAGTATGTAGGGTCAGGATTTTATAAATAAAAATATTTTCAACCTGATTTAATATACATAAAATAGACACAAGATAAAGGCAAAGAGTTACAGATCAAAAATAATGAGCATGACACTTCCTTTTGAAGAAATCCACCTAGGCTAATTTTAACATTAAATGAATGTAAATAAATAAGGTTTTACAGAATCAGGTATAATAAAGCTCATTGATACAGAAGCAGTTTAAAGGTGATTGGTATTATGACAGGTATACGGGATGCTTTGCGCTTTCTATTTATCTTCATTAGTCCAGGAAGATGATTATACTGCTGACATAAAATTGGGAGAATGGAGATGGTCTGGAGGTGGTTATATTGACAATAAATAGCCAGCTGTAAAGAAAGAAAAACAATTCTAGCCGGCCATCCTCATAAATAATCAAGTGGCTCAGTAAAATGTCCACAAATAGTAAATCTCAAAAATAAGAGATGTTTTTCATTTGGCAATCCTGCTGAGGTCTCTGATGATTTGAGAGACATAAACTCTTCTCTTAAATATTGTTACATACATTGGGTGCATAGCCGAGTTTGTATGTGACTAATCTTAAGCCATAACATTAAAGCTAGTCATGACCTTGAACCTACGCACCCAATATATGTAACAATATTTAAGAAAAGAGTTTATTTGTACCTCTCGGATCTGCTGTGACCTCTGTTGGTTAGAGGGTACCAACGGTTTGTTTCCTGAACCCCACTCTTCTTCCCCTCCATGCCTTCTTGTTCTACTTGTTCACATACATAAGTGGGCAGGGGGCAAATGAGAAAGATTACTTTTAAAGGGTTCAGGATATGTCATCCAAAAATATGCTACTTTAACAAAGCGTTGTTTGAGCTGATGGCAACTGAGAGGTGCTCTCTGTGCTTCCTCTTTCTGACAAAACATTACCCGCTAAAAGCTAGGCATACATTTCCCTTTGTAAAGGTGACATCAATTTCCATCTATAAAGATGTCCCAAGAAGGGGAAAACTCTGGAGAAGACTCAGTGTAAGAAATGACTTAAGTCTTCCTGACAAACCTCACTGAACAACTCTTACCATACCTTTGCTATTAAACTTTCTACAATGTATTGACTCTAGGAGCCCAAACTCCCCTCTCCTTATTGAGTCATAATTTATTGTCCTTTGATAAAATGATATAAAATCCCTTAATCTAACCACTTCTGTGGGTTTTCACTTCTTTTCTGTGATGCCTCTGTGCACATAAAAATGTTAATACAATTTGTATGCCATTTCTTCTCGTGATCTGTCTTTTTCAGTTTAGTTCACAGGCCCCAGGTGTAAACCTAAGAAAGGAGAGAAAGAGTTTTTTCCTCCCCTACATTATCAATGTTTATCTATGGGGAGGCATATTAATGCCATGAGAAGATGAGAATATGTCCAGCTTTTATATTTACAAAATTTACCAAGTATTCTCTAGGTTAAGTATCAGAACATATTCTGTTTAGATTTAGAAATTTTAATGTAAAGAATATATTGATACATAGGACTATGAAATTATTTCTTCATGTTCACTTACAGCAAAAATAATTTTCAATTAACATCAAGGGTGTAATTAATATAAATAAAAATCACAGACTAAATTTGGCCGACATATTTCCAATTTTTTTAATCTCTTTGTTGAATCTATATTATGCTTACTTTTTAATAAAATGCTGACTAAAAGAATACTATATAATAGAACCTCAAAGATTAATTTTCACCTAAATTATTGAATACTTCAAAGAAAATTTGTATTAACTTAATAGTAATATATCCACATAATATATGTGTTACATTTCATTTATGCATACATACAGAGGGTTGGCAAAAGTAGGTTTACGGTTATGTGTATTCAAAACAGAGTTTATTCTTATTATTTATAGATTATTATATTATAAATTTGTATTACAACTGCAAACTTACTTTTGCCCACCCCTGTACTGTGAAATTATAAACCTTTAATGTTTGCAACTTACATAGAGATTTATATTTGAATGATAAGTAGTTTAACTCAAACATGGTACTGGATATATGTAATATAATATATATTATGTTACATATAATTATAATATATATATTATTGATTCCTATCTGTCAACATTTTAATCATTATGTAAAATAAGCAGAAGTAACTAGATAAATACTAAATAAATTATCTCAAGTTAAAAAAAAACATTAAGGTGGATATTTATTCTGAGGAGTTTAAAATTTAATAACCTAAGAAAACTTGAGGGGAAGGAGATAACAAATACAGTTAAATCCAGGAGGAGAAGGAGAGGGGGAGAAAAGTTCTATATCACTAGAAACAAAATATTGAAAATTAAATGATTGCATCAATGAAAACATAAGTTCCTAATTCTATAGAAAATTTCTTCCTAAGGAATAACTGCTCCAACAGTATTTTAGCAATTGTATTTAAGCAATGATAACTATCCTGCCTTAGTTCATTTTCTTGATGCTTTTTTTTTTTTATTGTTACCTGAGGCCATTCTTTCATTGCTTTTAGAGGAGAGAGTAAGGGGGAGAGAGGGAGAGAGAGAAAGACAGAGAGAAAGACAGAGAGAAAGAGAGAGAGGGAGAGGGAAACACTGATGTGAGAGAGAAACATTGATCAGTTGCCTCTGCTAGGTTCCCTGTTTGGGGACTAAATCCACAAAGTAGGAATGTACCCTGATGGGGAGTCAAACCTGCAGTGTTTTGTTCATTGGACAATGCTCCAACCCACTGAGCCATACCTGCCAGGGCTCTTCCAGATGCTTTTTAAAATCAGGTCTACATCTCTGAGATTTCTAAGAAAGTAACTTTGATATACTGTAGTCTCCTTACCCCCAGTGGATGTTTGAAACCTTACATCCTTGCAGAATTCTGAATCATTCAGAATGGTTAGCTACCACTGGTGGTTAGCTGGTTATTAATTAGGAAGCAAATAAAGGGAATCGGGCATTGTTGAGCCTAATGATCTAGGAAACATAAACTGGCTTCACCAGGAAGTTACAGGTTCACACACTGCAAGGATTAACATCTCTCCCTTCTCCCTCCACTACCAGATTGTAGGGGAGAGCAGGGAGAGGTAAGCATATGTACAATAGAAGTCAAAATGGCACAGGGAGAGAGGTGCTTGACCTTAGAGGACTGTCAGTCTAACCTGAGAAAAGGAAGAGTTGGCTAGGGGTCAGACCCATCAGAAACTTGCAAAAGCTTGCAAAGTTGATTGGTTATTTTGAAAAAGCTCCTGGTCCTTCCCAAGCCTGAGATAATATAATCTCAGGGGAACAAAAAAGGTCTCTCTCTCTCATTCTCTCTCTCTCTCTCATTCTCTCTCTCTTTCTCTCTCTCACCCCTACCAGCCCTGTGCACCCATGCATTCTTTCTCCATAAGGATGTGGCCCTAGCAGCCGTGTGGCTGACAGCCACACAGACAATCACAGGCTCCAGACGGGGGGAGCCTGGATGCTGCAGCACAGCAGTGGCTTGCAGCAGAGAATGCAAGTTAAGCTAGTCAGACAGTGAGAAAGGCTGGAATGGAGTAAGCTTTAATGTGGCAGAGAAACTTTGGGCACAGATTTTTGTCTTGGCCTTGCTGAAAACACTGTCGGATGTTTTCCATGGCAGGATGAACAGAAACGGAACACAGGGGCATCCTTCTATTTCCACCCAAATAAATCTTGCCACACCACAATCACCTGGGCATAAATTGGTGAAATGCACTGTAAATATATACTGTGTTTCTTCCTATACATACATACCTATGATAAAGTTGAATTCATAAATTAGGTACAGTAAGAGATTAAGAACAATAACTAATAATAAAATAGAACAATTAAAACAATATAGTATAATAAAATTTGAATGTGACACCTCTTTCTCCTCCCATCCCCCCCCTTTCTCTCCCTCAACCAGTCTGATAACTGAGAGGGCTACTAAGTGACTAACAGGCAAGTAACAACATATGCTACACAGTTACTTTGGACAAAAACTAATTCGTGCCCTAACTGGTGTGGCTCAGTGGACTGAGCACTGGACTGCAAAGCCAAGGGTCACCGGTTCAATTCCCAGTCAGGGCACATGCCTGGGTTGCCAGCCGGGTCCTGGGTTGGGGGTGCACAAGAGGCAACCACACATTGATATTTCTCTCCCTCTCTTTCTTCCTGCCTTCCCCTCTCTCTAAAAATAAATAAATAAGATCTTAAAAAAAAAGATGATTCATGTCCTCACAAAATGGAGTGAGAAGGCAGGATATGTTATCACGCTGCCCAGAATGGTGCATGATTTAAACCCTATGAATTGTTTATTTCTGCAATGTTGCATTTAACATTTTTCAACTATAGTTGACCGTATATAACTGAAACTGAGGAAAGCAAAACTGCAGTCAAGGGGAGATTAGTGTAGAGCCATAGTTAACACTAAAATGTTTTGTATCCCAGTGGAAATTATTAGTATCTAAAGCTATACAGGAAAGATAGCATAGAGACACGTTATGATTTTACTGGACATGGAGTTCTCCCAATACATGAACCTATTCTCTAAGAAATGGTGCACAGGTTATACAACACATTCCTATGTCTGGAAAACCAGAAGTTGTTGTCAGTATTTTATATAATTGAATCTTGGTCAACCTTTGCCTCAATTCCAAAAACTAATTTTTTGTATCCCAGAATATCTCTTCTCATGGAGGTTCATTTTCTTAATAGAAGAATTGTTCATGAAGAAGATGTATCTCTTTTATAGTTGATGAATTGATTATAATTTTCCTTTAATTATTACTGTATTATGTGTTTGAATATTGTATTTGATAGTTTATGAAATTTCAGAAGAAACAGAGTCTAAGTTATCATTGCACTGAAGCCCCGGGATTCCAGTATGCGTGCACAGTCAAATTTTGATCTTGACTCTTCGTATCACTAAAGAAGGTACAATCCCCCCAAAGAAAATGTTGCGCTTATCTTTGAAATATATCTTTAAAATTATCTATAATTAGTTAACTCAATCCTGTTTAGGAATCCCTTCAGCTCATTCTCTTCTTGAGATCCAACCTTCCTAGGAAAGACATGTGACCCCTCACACACACAGGGTTGAAATTTGCAACTTTTCCTGTAGAGAAAAGGTAGTTAACTATACATGGCTTTTCTTGCACTGTGCTTACTGTCAAGCAGGTACCTAGGGGCCATACAGACACATCAACAAAAGAAACAAATAAGTAGAACAATTGTTAATATAAAAACAATGATTGCTTAGTTTGAAATAGAGAAACCTATGCAAGACCTGGGGCTTTGATTTTGGCTTTCTATTCTTGTATTCTTCAACATACTAAGAAAAAGGAGAAAAAGATCCTAAAATCTCCACGGACAGTTGCTCATAGTGATACTTAGGAAGGCAAGGTACTGTCATAGAGAGCATGAGACGGGATTTTGGCAGGCGGGACACCGAGGTTCTCATCAGCTCTGCCTGTCTTTGTTCGGTGCGTCAGGGCAACCACAATGGCCATAAGTATAGTTTACCTGGGAAATTCAAGGGCTTCCTCTGCATGTTCTCTAAGAGCCTCTCTAGCTCTAATATGTCCATGATAAATTCATTGAAAGGGTCCATAATTGATTCACTAAAATCAATTTTTGTATCATAGAGCAATCAAACTACTGGGAGCATCTTTTCTGCTTTTCCTTTATTTTGAAATGCAATTGTTGTCTTTTATTTACCACATGAGAATTTTCATCACACTCAACAAAACTAAATATCAATGAGATAAATCCTTCATGTTGCACAAAATGTAGATGTTGCCTGACTTACGTGAGACTCACAGAGGGCCAGCATGATCGTCGGAACAGCTTACAGTGGGAAACCGAGTGACTTTTCTCCAAATGCTGATGTGATTAAGCAAAATTTTGTAATAAATGAGAATTGTAGAAGCAAGCATTTGATTTCTAGAAATGTCTTCTGCTTTTTAAAAAATCTGCAAGCAAGCATCCAACAGTTGTTGCTTATCTGCAGTAACTATTACAGAGACTTTTTTCCAAACAGACACTATACAAAAATTACAAAGTTTTGCCTATTTTACGTAACTATATTTTTCCAACAATGCACATATTTTTATACAGATGTCTTTGATTCTAGTAATAATGCTAGAGTCTAGTTACTTTTTTCCTTTTATTAGTAAATCTTACACAATTACATAGGGATAGTTTGCCCTGGATATACTAAAATTTGACAAATAGGATTCAAATGGGTTTTTCCCATCTGGACAGAGAAATCCTTACAACCAAAGAAAGAGCCACATAGCAAGGTTTCTTCAGCAAAGATCAACTTAGTTCATGATAATCATACCAATATGTTACAAATTGAATACTCTTCCTGATCCAGTGAAACAAACCACAAAATATATAAAGGCCTCAATGCTGATGACATTTTGGTTTAAATTATTTTCTTTTGTAGACCATGTGTGTTCCTTCTCTTGATAGACTGCAGATCCCGTGAAGGCGATTATGTCTTCAGATTTGTCTTCTTTGGGGTCAGTGGTATAATTGTGAGTTTGCACAGCTCAGTTAGTAAATGATATATTTATTTAATTGTTTACCACTTGAATTGGAGCCAGCTTCAGCAGAACAAAAGCCTGAGATGAGTGTATAGTCAGATCCATCATAATTTATGGCTGGCTGGATTTGCTGCAGCCAAATCATCTGGCAAAACCCTGCCCCAGTGACCCAGCAATGCTGAGCTCTCGGAGTATGTCTTAGACATATGAGTCAGTTCCAAGAAACAAAGCCTTCCGTTTCATGGGCCTCTCAGTGTTGATTTCCCACATGCACAGTTGAATTGCTCTAGTCACTGTTTTCAAACCTCAGGAATATTATTTAATTATGAAAAATCAAATATCAAGTATATGTAATCTTATTTATGAATTAAGTAATACTTAGAGTATAAATGTGAATAAGGATTTCTTTTTAAAATAGTGTTTCCACTGTAGCAAGCATCATAAATGTTGATTTTTTTTCCTCTTTTTTTTTTTTTTTTTTGTTAGGTTTCTCCTCTCCTCACACTCTTTGAACATATAAAGATTTATTGAGCTTCTGTTTGGGGCACATAGTAGGCAATCAATAAGTATTGTCTCTCTATCTTTCTATCATCTATCCATTATCTATCTGTCATCATCTAGTCTATCATCTATAGTGCACAAATGAATCGTTGTTAAATGAATGAATTCCTAGTGGAGAATGCTAGTTTTAAATAGTCGTGAACAGACATCCCAATCTTGGGATGTAACCCAACTTTTAGACTAAATTAAGCACCATAAGCAGCTACAATTACAAGAGTACTTAAATTAGATTATTTTTGACTACTCGATAAAATTTAATACTTCAAAATGAGTAAGAGGAGCTCACAAGTAAAAAGGCAGGTGAAATCTTGAGGTTAATGTAAAATATCATTAAACATTTAGAAGCTGTTTTTTGAAGTCTGATTAGCGTTTGAAAAAAGGTTTTGGGAGATGATTTTTGCAGATGCAAATTCAGGCCTATAAAAAAATTGTGTACTGTTGATAATGGAGGATTTGATTATTGCTTTGTGGTTTGTAGGAATTGTCTTATTAATGAAGGATATTAATGACTGGTTTTCATCTAGCGTGTTCTTTGTAAAAACTACAGACACTTTTGAAAAAATTACCTTGGTCCTTTGGTTAGAAACATACAGCCATATCTTTTTAGCTAAAGAGAGGAAACATGGGCCAAAGAAAACTAGATCAGTAGTAGAGATCTACATTATTTTAAAAAAGAAAATTAAACATACATCGTCAAATACTTTCCTTTCCTGCCACTGACTGATTCTTTGGGGGGCCTCATTCCCAAAGCATGATAAAAGCATAAGCACCTGGCACTAAGGTTCTGGAAATGAGAATCCATTGGAAATCAGCACCAAAACAGGAAGTTGAAACATTACCTTACTTCTACCAAACTGTCCTTTGTAATGTGCCACACAGCGTCCATATCCCCAGCAAGCAGTCCCGAGTTTCCACAGTCCTTGCACGCATTCCCTACATATTTCTGGTCTAATTTCCCGCAGGACACTCCTGCTTCTGTCCTTCTCTCACCCAGGTCCAGATCCTCTTGTAACAGAGTAACAGGAATCTCATGATCCTTCCTTCCTATAGCCATGAATTTCTTATTATCAATTTCAAATCTTAGCTAGAGCCATGCTCTCCACTTCTCACTTGTAACGTTTTCCTAAAATATTTATTGATGTTTAACATACACACAAAACATAGCTATGCCTCTCTAAATATTTTCACAAAGTAAATACATTTTATTTTTTTTAGTTTTTTAAAAGTATGTTTATTGATTTTAGTAAGAGAGAAAGAGAGAGAAACATCAATATAAGAAAGAAACATCGATTGGTTACCTCTCATATGTGCCCTGTCTGGGGAGGGAACCCACAACCTAGGTGTGTATCCTGACCAGGAATTGAACACCCAAACTTGTGGTGGACAGGAAGATGCTCCAACCAACTTAGCCACACTGGCCAAGGCCCAGTGAATACCCTTTAGTATACAAACCATATGTAGAAATATGACATTAGTAGCTATTCTTTCATCAATCTCTACAACTACATCGTTATCTATTCAGGTGTATTGGTATCCAGTTTTCCTGGTTTTAATTTACCTTCTACTGATTGGTAATGAGATCAAAGTCTTTTTATGTTCAGTGCTCTCTTCCTCTAAGTAACCCTAATTCTCTTTCTTGCCTAATCCTTCTTCAGTGGTTTCATGTAAACTAACAAAAAAAAACTTTAAGTTTTTTTTATATATTCTGGGTCAGAAACTTAATTAAATGTATGTTGTAAATATAACCTCTTACTCTGTTGCTTGCTTTTGCATTCATTTAATATCTTTTGAGGAACAGAAGTTCTTAATTTAGTCATCTTTTTTTTTCCCCCCTGTTAAGGAAAAAAGTTCATGCTTTTCGTTCACTGTTAAGGAAAATTTTGCCTGCTCAAAATTTAAAGGTAAATAATATATTCTTTTCTATTTTCTGCATCACCACTAATGACATCCAAATATAATGACTGTCTTATTTTTCCTTTCAAATTCGTATGACCTCTTTTTGTTCACTGTGCTCTAGTATTAATTGCACATATGCTTGCCTAATTGTTGACCTCAGAGTAAAAGTTTTCAATATCTTACCACTAAATGTGAAGTTTTCTAAGAGTCCTTGTTAAATTTTTTTATCATGAAAGGCTATTTTCTTGTATCACTTGTATACTATGTTTAAACAAGTAAATGGTAATTAATTGTTGCAGGTGATACTTATGCATTTATTCAAATAAACATATATTTTTCTCTTTTTTTAGTGAATTACATTGATTGATTTATAAATCTTAATCCAACCTTGTATTCTTGGATTGAAACCCATTGATTTTTTCCCAATTTATTTTCAAGAAAGATTGGTTTATGAGAATTGTAGCGCCTCTTCCACCAGAGATGGTTTCCCTTATTCATTAGTAGGCAACTAGAGTGTGACAGGTCATTAAAATCCCGTTAAGAGCAGAGTCAAGTACCGGTTAGTGTTTTCATGTGACTTGAGTTATTTTGGCAGGTCTTCTATCCCAGGACGCTGTCTGTATTTCTATAGAGCAGGGATCCTCTCCAACAATAGCCTCAGGAAAGTGACAAGATCCCAAAGAAAAAATTGGACTTTCCAGACAACCTCTCAAAAGACTCACATTTATAAAATGTAGCATAAAAATGGCAGAGAATTGAAACCTAAAGATGTCTTTTCTCATTAATAATTGTTTTTCAAGAAGCTCTGGTCAGTGTGACTCAGTTGGTTGTAGTAATGTTTCATAACCACAGTTTCCTTGTTCGGTTCCTGGTCAGGGTGCATACCTGGGTTGCGGGTTAAATCTCTGGTCCAGGTGCCTACTGGAGGCAACCAATAAACATGTGTGATTTGAGAAACTTTGAAATCTCTCCAGGTTTGTAATTATTATGGTCATCCCCTTTTTTGTAGCAAATAATAGTAGGAAAACCAATAATTGGGAGAAGCTTCATATGCAGTAGCTGGGGAAATAAGGGTGGGGAAAGTGGGAAAATAGGGTGTCCTCCCTGTAGTCTGTCAGTATCTATGGGACGTATATTCATCAGAGGCCTAGAATTTGCTCCCAGGAAGAGGAAAGGTTTGACCCGAGCTCAGAAAAGACCTGGGACTCAACATTCCTCCAGATTTGACATTTGTCCTCATGACACAGTGCTCACTAAAGAAGCCACACATTCAAAATGTAGACTTATATAAATATCCCCCGAGAGGTTTGTAACAACTTTCTTCTGTCAAACTAGATATAATCAAGATAGTTCTCAATGCAGCACATTTTGTTAATTTAAATTACATAGGAAGGCAATTCTATCTAGGTATCTACTTTATATAATATCAATTTATGTTTATTTGTTAGAATCATCTAGCATAATACATATGTAGGTGCCTAATAAATTGATTGACATATTTTTGAGGCTTTTTTCTTACAGTAATATCTCCTGATTTTATAGTCAATCTCTGTTTTTATGGGCTAATTTGTCAGGTTATGAAACTTTCAAAGCTATTTTTCTCTTATTTTTAATACCTACTACTTTAGGATTCTTGCTAGTGGGATCATCACAGAAAGTAGAAAAGGAAAACTTTTGTACCTGGGAAAGTGCAGAATTGCCTTGTGGGATTTTATTACTTACTGTAAAAATTTCTGTTAGGTGACATGAACAACATTACTTTCTACTTGATTCCTTCTGGGTAGACTCCTGCAAGGAGGTGTCAGTCACCTATTAAACGCATCCATTCCTTCGGGAATCTCTCAACCTCCCCAACTGATGCCTTCCCTATCTGTGCACCTTTGCTCTGAGGGCAGTGCCATATAATTAAATAACAACCAGATGCCCTTTTTGTGGAAATTTTGCGAATAAAATAATTTCATATTGCTGAATGAAAATGTATTTATACCCTAAATCCATGTGTCTCTATCTCCTGTCGAACTTCTATCGATGTACCTATGCGTATATGTGTGTGTGTGTGTATTACCTATCTATCTGTGATCTGTCATATCTCTTTTCTCTCCTTTCCCATTGCTAATGCCTAAGTTTAAAACCTATTACCCATCAAGTGGATTCTTCTTGTAGTTTTCCCAACTGCTGATTTCTGCTTTCAGCCTGAATGCAGCCACAAATCACCCCAAGCTGCTCCTACAGTGACCTTTTTAAACATTCAAATATGATCATATTATTAGACACAGTGACCCCCTGTGGCTTTCAGGACAGTATTAAAATTCCATTGCTTAACACTGAATATTATTTGTTATTTGGAAATTCTCTATTTTATGCTTCTTATTTTTTGGGGGGGGGCTCATAAAAGTCCTTTCTCCTCCACCCTTACTTCATTAAATAATATTTATTCAATTTCCCAAAACTTAGCACAAGCTTTCCATGTTCACCTATTTGAATTTAGAAGTCTTTCCTCAACGTTTATAGAGAACTCTGTTGGAGCAATCACGACACTTTATTAAACAGGCATTTCTTTTTCTTACTCTCCAATTAAACTTTACTAACTTTGAGGACATTCTTTGACATTGTAGCCCAGGGAAGTAGCTTAATACCTAGCATATAATTGATGTCCAATAAACTTGTGCTGTAGTCATGGATAAATTAATGTTTGAATGTGACATTTATAAATGCAAAAATAATCAAATTATAATTCAAAAATATTGATATAGACAAGAGAAAATATGTTCAGTGAATGGAATACTAACAACTATAGTCCCCTGAAGTGTCCACAGGACTTTGGTGCCAAGGCACCACCCCTCTGAAATCTGTACACTCAATTCCCTTGTGTAAATGGCATAGTGTTTGCATGTAAACTATGCACTTTCTCCTATGTACTTTGCCATCCCTAGATTACATATAATACCCAACACAATGGAAATGATATCTAAATAGTTGTTACAGTATATTGTTTAGGGAATGATGATAAGAAAAAAAATCTGTATTTGTTCAATATAGACACAACCACCATAGGCCTGACTACATAGTACATGTCAGCAACAATATTTTTTTTGTGGAATATTGTCAATCAGCAGTTGGTTGAATCCATAGATGCAGAACCGTGTATATGAAGGGCTGACTATATAAACCATACAGAGTTGACAAATCAAAAGGAACTGTTTACCTAATGTGACCACGATTTGATGAGTGATGAAGAAAGGATATTTTCTTTGAAATGCTATATTTAATTGTACAATAAAAATGCATAGGGTTATAAAATTTAATGTAAGCTTTCTTATTTTAATAACAAAATGCCAACTTTTAAAATAGGGATTTGGTAGAGTTGCTTTATGTGGTTCCTTTAAATTTACCTCTTAGGTTAAGTCTGTTAATTGATTCAATAAGTTTTTCAAATCAAAAAATAGCCAATGAGAAGTTGAGTTGTAATTGGCTCTTAATTATGGTGATTTGGAGGAGTCTGGAAGACGACCCCGAGGGCACTTGAAAACACAGATTTTCTTTACTGCATTGCTGCAGTGCTGTTAATGTGGCTTGTGGTTACTTAGATAATTAGGAAGAATAGTTTATATAAACCACAGGCTTTCTAAATAAAATATTTTCTTGTAACTCTAAAGGCAAGGATTTATTGCCTTTGTTTTTAAAGTCAGAATGCTACATGATAATTAACTTTCTATTAATAGTGTACTAAAATTCCAGTAGTAGGGATAAAAGAAATTTATCTTTAGTAAAGCCTAGACAGAAAATAGGAAATCTTGATGTCTGGTTTTAAAATGATTTTCAGAGGATATACTTGTGTGTGTGCCTTCATATGTAATGGATCAGAGGGATAGAGGTATTCAATGACAATGTATTCAATATTGCCTTGCCTGTGTACCATTATAACCTGACTCTGTAAGGCTATTCAAAATAAGATTTGTTCTCTTGTTCTCCACTTAGGTTTAATATGCATTGTAAGCATATCTTCATAAGAATGCTACAATTCATTATCATAACTTTCATTTTTGCTACTTAGCCTGCTTTAAAATATCGGAACTTAAAGTGTATTCATTTAAAAACATCTCCCCCAACAGGATACATTATAAAATGTGTGTGCACATTTCTCACAGCATCATTTGTCCTGCAAATGCCTTCAAATTTAAATATGTCAAAGTTATAATTATAGTAAAATGAAAGCAAATGCAAGAATGGCTCTGTGAGGTTTATCTTTGTAAACTGCAAATTTCACTCTTGTACACAGGCAGGTTTAATTTCAAAGATTTTCATTTCAGGAACTAATTAATTAGTTAATAATGCATGGAGCCAGTAGAGCATTATCAGTGCTGTATCCCAGATGGAAATCTAGAACAAATGAAGAAATTTACATTTAATTTGACCCTTTTAAACGTGAAAATGTTAGGCTTTTCTTGTTGTCTTATTACATTTCTATCCCCCTGCTCCACTCCCACACAACTACAGAATTTTTAGACTCTTGGGGTGAGAAAGGGAGATGACAACAAATTATTTAATGGACTTGATAAAGCTGACTAAATACTGAAGTCATTCTTCACTGTGGTGGCACATGTCTTGTATGTGCTGCTAGTGGCCATTTGCACAATCGTCTCCATGATTAAAACAAATGGAAACCTAATGGTCTGAGGAAGTTAGTGCCCCCAACAGCACCTCTGCCCCTACACGTACGCACTAAGAAAAGTAACCTGGACTCTTCATCCTTTTTGGTCATATGTATTATTCCTAAAGGCTTATATAAAATCTAAATAGCAATGTGATTTTCACATCAAATATGTCTCTGTCATTCTTTTATGTCTGTTCTTTTCTAGCCATGGTGCTAATTAGACAGATAAAATTTATTTAATGCTGTAAAGCATTATCACTGTTCTACCACTTATGATTTTTATGATCTTTTTTATAGACAGAGGCAGCCAGAAAAAAATCTACAAATTAAACTCTGTGTCACTTTCTCAATTAATACATTTCTTCTTTAGGTATAAGGGGGAAATTCAAGCCTCTTCTGCTCCGTGGCTCATTTACCAGTAGCAAGTAAGACAATGTGTTACAGTGTAAGTATAAACTCTGTATTTAAGGAGTAATTTTTTTCTCTGAAAGATGTAAATAGAGAAAGAACAAACTTCTGTTCTTAGGAATGGAAGGCAAATTTGTAAATTCTTAAGTGGCTTACTACAAATAATAGAAACAGAAACATAATCATAGACATTCTTTCCTAAAGGTACCCATGTCTTGTCCTATCATGTGAGTGCTGAGAATTACGGAGTCACAATTTGAAAGCACCATTATAAGAATGTAATTATTAATTAAATACCTACATATTACAATAAGATAAGTAGCTAAACTCCTTCCTCAAATGATGGAGACTGGTTCAGAGGAGGTATCAGCCCACTGGCCCTACCAGGCCATGCTTGTCTAGCAGATGGAGCAGATTGTGATTGCTATCAGAATCTAAGTTCCCGATATGGAGTCGAGGAAAATGGTACCCAGATATGGTTAAAATAATGATAAATATAAAGTGGATAAATGCTTATTAAGGAATCAGGAAACTGAAAAGAGAAATAAAAGGGCATGTTAATGAAAAAGAATTCTGAAGGATTTAGAGTCCTCACATCTCCCTTAACCAAGAAACTAGAACTGATAAGAAGGTTATGATATTACTGGTGGATCTGTAGCACAAAGAACAAACACAAATTTGAGGTTGTTTCCTATTAACAGTCCAGAAAAATTATAGTTTTACATGTCATTTAATGGAATTGGTGAATAATTCATTCTGCACTTAGAAATTTCCTTTAATTTTACTACTTCATTTAAGAATTACTCATTGTAGTTGCCACATTAGCTGCTGGAGAAACAAGTGTAGGTATAAAGGGCAGGGTTCTTGCTCTCACTGCACTTCTGATGTAGTGTGGGAATGAGATCATTCAAGGTGCAATTGCCATAGAGTGCAACAAGTACAAGTCGCTGTGATGCAAGAACGGAGTGCTCCAGGAAGCACAGATCAGAAACAATCAACTAGGTTTTAGGGGACATTGGAAGTGAGGAATTCAATGATATGACATCTATGCTATAAGCTGAGAAGTGAACAAAGTGTTAATGAGATGGAGAGAGAGAAGAGTGCATCACACTTTGTGTGGGCTAGTGATGGTCAAAGAGGAAAGCAGTTACATTCAGTGAAGAAAGTCATGACAAAGGACTGAGGCAATGAATCATAGGGTCAACAGTAAGAAATTAAGTTATATATGTATATACATATACATATACACCTATATATATACACATACATGTACAGTTAAATATACACACATATGTATATTTAATTGTAAATTGTTTTTTGTGGTAGTGACAAAATTGCATGTGTGTCTCTGTGTGTGTTAATCATAACTACTACAGGATTTCAACAAGATCCTAAACCAGGAAGAGTGAGGATGGGATGATGAAATATGGGGAAAATGCTAAAGTAATCTCAGGCAGACCTTGAAGAGATCCTTTCATCTGCACTGTAAAGCATGTTCACCGTAAGCCTTCCCTCTCTATCTTTTCAGTCTTTCTGTCAGTTCATTTAAAACTTTTTTAATTCCATGGAATTTTCAAAATAGTATCAGCTGCAAAGGTAGCTTGATTGATTTTTTTCCAACATCCTCATTTACTATAATTCTAGATTTCTTTTGTAAATTTTAATTTACACCAGGCAAATGTTTCATTCTGAAAGTGAATACTTTTTGCAGATACCTTTCCAACATTTAAGTGCAAGCATTTGATTTCTAATGTTGTTGCCCAGTGTTTTACTGAGAGTTGGCTCCTCCCACAAGCAGCAAACCACAACCTTTGGGGATATAAATTGTAAACTAATACAGTGAAAGCAACAACAGAAGTATTTTCTGTACATTCAGCACTTGTTATTTGTAGCATTTTCAAGCAAAGTTTATGAAAGAAATAAGATACCATTTGGCAATAGTTCTTGAAGGGAGACTTCTGTTTAACTATTGTGTTATTTGTGTTACTTGTTTCTTTCAGAAATTGGTGAATAATAATTTAGCAAAGACAGCAGTTTATATTTGCAAAAATAAACTGAAGCTGGATTTTTCTCTTCACCCAACATTACAATAAAATTGTAGTGTGACTTTTTTGAGTCAGGTCTTCCCATAAATGTGTATGCTGGATAAAGTTCATAGAAACAGTCTCAAGTCTAATATAATAGATTTGTTTTTTAATATTATATTGTTTATGTTGTCCCAATTTTCCCCCTTTGGCCCCTGCATCCAGGCTGCCCCCTTACCTACACTCAGTCCTCACACCTGTTGTCCATGTCCATGAGTGATGCATATGTTATTTATTAATCTCTTCACCTTCTTTCAGCTAGTCCCCACCTCCTCCCTCCTCTCTGGCTGCTGTCAGTGTGTGCCATGTTTCCATGTCTCTGATTCTATTTTGCTCATTAGTTTATTTTGTTCATTAAATTCCACTTATAAGTGAGATCATATGATATTTGTCTTTCACTTATTGACTTATTTCACTTAGCGTAATAGTCTCCAGTTTCATCCAAGCTGTCTCAAGAGGTAAAAAATTCCTTCTTTTTTATTGCTGTGTGGTATTCCATTGTATAAATGTACCACAGCTTTTTTATCCACTCATCTACTAATAAACACTTAGGCTGTTTCCAAATCTTGGCTATTGTAAGTAATGCTGCTGCTACGAACATAGGGGTACATATATTCTTTTGCAATGGTGTTTCAAGATTCTTAGGATATATTCCCAGGGGTGGAATCACTGGGTTGAAAGGTAGTTCTATTTTCAATTTTTTTTAGGAAACTCCATACTGTCTTCCACAGTGGCTGCACCAGTCTGCATTCCCACCAACATTGCACTAGGGTTCCCCTTTCTCCATATCCTTGATCTATTAATGATAGCCACTTTGGCAGACATGAGGTGATATTTCATGGTGGTTTCAATTTGCAACTCACTCATGGCTAGTGATGAGCATTTTTTCAGATGTCTATGGTCCATCTGTATGTCCTCCAGGTCCTTTGCCCATTTTTTAAATTAGATTATGTGGCTTCCTGATGTTGAGTTGTGTTAAGTCCTTTATATCTTTTGGAGATTAAAGCTTTATCCAATGTATCATTGGCAAATACATTCTCCCATAAAGTGGATTCTCTTTTCATTTTGATAATGGTTTCTTTAGCTATGTAGATGCTTTTTAATGGAATGTAGTCCCATTTGTTTATTTTTTTCCTTTGTTTCCCTTGCCCTAAGAGACATATCAGCAAAAATATTGTTACATGAGATATCTGAAATTTTACTGCCTCCATTTTCCTCTAGGATTTTTATTGTATGTGACATATTTAAGTCTTTCATCCATTTTGAATTTATTCTGGTGTGTGGTACAAGTTGGTGGTCTATTTTCATTTTTTTGCAGGTACTAGTCCAATTCTCCCAGCACCATTTATTGAAGAGTTTGTCTTTACTCCATTATATGCTCTGCGTCCTTTGTGAAAAATTAACTGACCATAAAGGTGTAGGTTTATTTCTGGGCTCTCTATTCTGTCCCATTGATCTATGTGTCTGTCTTATGCCAGTACCAGACTTCTTAGATTATAGTGGCCTTATAGTATAGTTTGATATCAGGTATTGTGATCCCTCCAAATTTGTTTTGCTTTTCTCAAGATTGCTGAGGCCATTAGGCTATTCAGGGTCTGTTTTGGTTCCATATAAATTTTTGGAATATGTGTTCTAGATCTCTAAAATATGCCATTGGTATATTAATAGGATTTGTTTTGAATCTATTGACTGCTTTGGGTAGTATGGACATTTTAATGATGTTAATTCTTCTAATCCATTAACATGGTATGTGCTTCCAATTATTTGTATTTTCCTCTGTTTCTTCCTTCAGTGTCCTATAGTTTTCCAAGTATAGATCTTTTACCCCCTTGGTTAAGTTTATTCCTAGGTACCTTATTTTGTTGTTGTTGTTGCAGTAGTAAATAAGATTATTTTCTTAGTTTCTCTTTCTGATGGTTCATTATTAGCATATAAAAATGAGAATTGATTTTATATGCTGCTACTTTGCTACATTCATTTATTAGGTCTAGTAGTTTTTTTGTGGAGCTTATTGGGTTTTCTTTGTACAATATCATCCCATCTACAAATAATGACAGTTTTATTTCCTACTTTCCAATTTGAACACCTTTGATTTCTTCTTGTCTGATCACTGTGGCTAGGAATTCCAGTACTGTGTTGAATAAGAGCAGTGAAAATGGACATCCTTTTCTTGTTCCTGATCTTAAGGAAAATGCTTTTAGTTTTTGCTTATTGAGTATGATGTTAGCATTAGGATTTTTGTATATGGACTTTATTATATTAAAGTATAGTCCCCCTATTCCTACTTTGTGTAGAGTTGATTTTTTGTTTTGTTTTGTTTTATTTTGCTTTGTTTTTTTTAATCATAAACAGGTTCTGGGTCCTAATCACCATAGCTCAGTTGGTTGGGCATCAGTCCACAAAGCTAAAAGTCTCCAGTTCAATTCCTTGGCAGACACCTCCTTGGACTGCAGGTAAAACCTCAGTCAAGCACATACAAGAGCCAATTGATTGATGTTTTTCTCTCACATTGATGCTTCTCTCCTTCTCTTTCCCCCTTCCTTCCCCTCCCTCTAAAAATAAATAAATAAATAAAATTTTTAAAATGGATGGATGCTGGATTTTATCAATTTTTTCCTGTATCTGTTGATATGATCATGTGATTTTTACCTTTCTTTTTGTGTCTGTGATGTATCACATTGATTAATTTGCAAATATCTTACCAACCTTGCATCCCCAGGATAAATCCCACTTGATCATGGTGTATGATCTTTTTAATGTATTGCTGGATCTGGTTTGTTAATATTTTGTTGAGGATTTTAACATCTAGATTGGCTTATAGTTTTACTCCTTTGTTGTGTCTTTGCCTGGTTTTGGAATTAGGATAATACTGGCCTCATAAAAAGAAATTGGAAGTCTTCCCTCTTCTTGATTTTTTTGGAAAACTTTGAGAAGGATAGGTGTTACTTCTCCTTTGAATGATTGGTAGAATTCAGCTGCAAAACCATCTGGTCCAAGACTTTTGTTTTCTGGGAGTTTTGTGATTATTGCTTCAATTTCTATTAGTTATTATTGATATATTTAGGTCTTCTGCTTCTTCCTGATTCATTGGTTGAAGATTTTATGTTTCTAGAAATGTTTCCATTTTGCCCAGATTGTTCAATTTCTTGGCATGTACTTGTTCATAGTATTTTCTTACAATACTTGGTTTCTGTGGAGTCAGTTATTATTTCTTCTCTTTCATTTCTGATAGTATTAATTTGGATCCTCTTATTTTTTGATGAGTCTGGTTAAAGATTCATCAATTTTATTTATCTTTTCAAGGAACCAGATCCTGGATTCATTTATCTTTTGAATTGTTTCTTTTTTTTTTTTTTAGTCTCTATGTTTTTTATTTCCATTCTGATCTTGTTTATTTCCTTCCTTTTACTCACTCTGAGCTTTGTTTCTTGTTGTTTTCTGGTTCTGTTAGGTGTAGAGTTATGTTGTTTATTTGAGATTTTTCTATCTTCTTGAGGAAGGGCTGTAATGCTATGAATTTCCCTTTTAGGACTGCTTTCACTGTGTCCCATAGGTTTTGGATTGTTGTGTGTTCATTTTCATTTGCTTCCAGGTACTTTTTGATTTCTTCTTGATGTCATTAATGACCCATTCATTATTTAATGGCATACTATTTACCTTCTATGTATTGGAATAATTTTCAGGGATTTTTTTTTATTGCAGTTGATTTCAAGTTTCATGCCATTGGGATGTGAGAAAATGCTTGGTATGATTTCTATTTTCTTGAATTTGCTAAGACTTATTATGTGTCCTGCCATGTGTTGTGTCTTTGAGAATGATTCATGTGCACTTGACAGGAATGTGTATTCTGCTGCTTCAGAATGAAATGTTCTGTGAATATCAATTAAATCCATTGATCTAGGGTGTTGTTTAAGGTCACTTTTTCCTTGTTGACATTTTGTTTGGAATATTTATTTATTGGTGACAGTGAGGTGTTAAAATCCCCTACAATGACTCTTACTTTTGATATCTTCCTTAAAGTCCATCAAGATTTTCTTTATATATTTAAGTGTTCCTGTATTGGGTGCATATATGTTTACAAGGGTTATATCTTTGTGTTGGATTGATCCTCTTAGTATTATGTAATGACCTTCCTTGTCTTACATTATGGCTTTCCTTTTGAAGTCTATTTTGTTAGATATAAGTATTGCTACCCCAGATTTTTTCCATCTCCATTTGCATATCTTTTTCCATCCCTTCACTTTCAAACTGTGTAAATCTTTTGTTCTGAGGTGGGTTCCTTGTAGACAGCACATAAGTGAGTTATGTTTTATCATCCATTCAGCTACTCTATGTCTTTTAATTAGAGCGATTAATCCATTTACACTTAAGGTTATTATTGATAGGTACTTATTCATTGCCATTTTATTCCTTTATGCCTATATTCCTCTCTCTCTCCTATTTATTCTTCTATTTAAAGCAGTCCATTTAACATCTCTTACAATACTGGTTTGGTATTTATGAACTCCGTTAGCCTTTTTTTCTTAATCTGGGAAGTTTTTCATTTCACATTCAATTTTAAATGAGAATCTTGCTGGATAGAATAGTCTTGGTCACAGATCTTTGCTTTTCATTGCTTTGAATACTTCATGCCAATTCCTTCTGGCCTGAAGTGTTTCTGTTGAAAAATCAACTGACAGTCTTATTAGAACTCCCTGTAAATAATTGACATTCTCTCTTATCACCTTTAAGACTCTTTGTTTTTAAACTTTACCATTTTAATTATGATGTGTCTTGGTGTGGATCTCTTTCAGTTCATCTTGATGGGACTCTCTCTGCTTCCTAAACTTGTATGACTTTTTCCTTTACTAGGTTAGGGAAGTTTTCTGTCATTATTTCATCACACAAATTTTCTATCCCTTGTTCACTTTCTTCTCCTGCCGGTATCCCTATGATGCAGATAATGCTATGTTTAATGTTGTCCCAAAGTTCCCTTAAACCACCCTCATTCTTTTTAAGTCATTATTCTTTTTGTTTCTCCAATTTTTTTTTCTACCTTAATTTCCAAATTGCTGATTCTGTTCCTTGCTTCATCTAGCGTGTTTAGAATTCCTTCTAGTGTATTTTTCAATTCAGATATTGCATTCTTCATTTCCAACTGCTTCTTATTCATTGTTTCTATGTCCTTTCTCATGCTGATGTAGTTCTCACTAAGTTTCTTCAGTATCCTTTTGACCTTACTTTGACCTCTATGTCTGATAAATTGTTTGCCTGAATTTTATTTAGCTCTTTTTCTGGGATTTCCTCATTTTCTTTTGTTTGGGTGTTGTTTTTTTGTCTCATTTTAGCTGACTCTCTTGTTTATTTCTGTGTATTAAATAGATCTCTTTTGACACCCTGTGTTCATGGGGTGTCCTTATGTGGTAGGAGTCCTGTGAGATGCAGTGGTGTAGTCTTATTGCTCTCCTGAGCTTAATGCTCTACAAATGTCCATTGTGTGGGTTATGTGGGATCTCCTTTTGTTTTGGGGCCTTGATTGTTGACCCGTTTATTGCGGTGATCTTTCCTCCAGCTGTCTGACTACAAGGCTGAACCCACACCATGTCTTGCATGTTGCTGTACAGTTGCTGACAGAGCAAAACAAAATAACACAAAAAACAGAACCAAAACAAGCAAAATAACTACAACAACAGTAAAATCAATGACAAAAGAGCAAAGAACAATAAAGGTGAAAAGAGAAATAGAATAGTAAAAGAAAAAAGAATATGAGAATACAGAAGGAAAGAAAAATGGTCATGAAAGGATAGAAGGAAGAGAAACATAAGAATAAGAAATAGAAAGAGGGGATTGGCAAAAAATAATAAAGGGAAAAATGAAAAATTAAGAAAAAATAAAGGAAAAATGAAGTAAGAAAAGGGCAGAGTAAAACAAAAGATATGGAAGAAAAAATAGGAAAAAAAAGAAAAAAGACAGCAAAAGAAAAAATAATGAAAAAAATAAAGTACAATTTGTTTCAGCAGTTAAGTGCTCACCTGCTGAGTTCTCCCTTTGGATATGGCTCTGGTGTTTGTGAAGTGGGTATAAGCCAATGTCAGATGCTGTGCATGATGTCTAGCCCTCGACAATCTGCTCAAAACTACAAGGAGTCCACAGTTTGTGGCTGCCTCCTCTGGGCTTGGCTGCACCTGGGATGGGCCAGGTTTCACTGTAAGACTGGCTTTTATAACGTAGGGCTCAGAGATGTGTCAGCAAATGTCCAAAGGCACCAATAATCTGCCTCCCCCTGCTTTTGCAGATACTTAGTCTTGTTTCTAACCCAACTATTTCTGAGAGGGCTTCTGACAGAATCAGGAGGATAGGACCCCTGGATCTCCCATGGGAGGTTTCAGGGAAGATGGTGGGTGTGTTTCCCTGTCTTCCTGCTAAAAGCTTTCAACCTGTCCTAGATTGTTTTTCTGAACTTGGCAGGGCAGAACCCCTAGCAGGAAAGCAAGTATGGCCTCAAGAACCTAAAGTTTGGGTCTCTTGGAAACCAGGACTGTGTTTCTTTGGCTCTCCCATGATGGGGGAAGTGACAGTCTTGTTCTGGAGAAAGTGTATGGAACAGCCATGCGCTAATGCCAGTCTCTGATACCCCCTAAGTCTGCCTACGTTGCTGTCTCCTCAGCAAGCATTAAGATGCAGGGTGGGGGAAAGTAAAAAAAAGGATGATACAGGTGGGGTGAGCAGAATCCCCGAAGGTGTAGTAAGCAGTTTCCCACACAGTAGTGTAACTGCTTTTCCCCTAGGAGTGACTTGCTCTTCTCAAAGAAAATGGCTGCTGCAGTATCAAGGTACATCCCTGCACAGGAAACCCCGGAGCCATTCCCCCATATTTCTCCCCAAAGCCTCCACTTCAGACTCTCTTCAGGCATCTCCGGTCTGCTGCTCTCCCTTTGCCTGAGACTAAGGTGAGTGGCTGCAAATGGAAAACCTCTGCTTCATGCCCTTAAAAAATTAGTGTATTTTTCTCCAGGTGGGGAGAGAAGGATCCATCTCTCCCCATCAGACAAAACCCCATGGCCTTTTACCACTGGATGCTATGTGAGTGGCTTTTCCCTGCATTGACACTCTGTCCTTAGGAGCCCCTTCTGGGGTCCAGGCTTTACTCCTTCAGGGAGAAGCTCCCACAGCTGTGCTATAACATCAGCCTGCTGCCCATGGGAGTCATGGGAGCCATGCCGGCCACTTTCAGGTCTTCATCCTTCCTACTGGTCTTGAAGTGGTTTCTGTCTGTCCTTTGTTAAAAATCTCCTCTTCAGGTAGTCTTTGGATGTTTATTTTGGGTGGCTGTTCCCCTCTTTATTTTTATTTCCAGTTTGTTTCTGGGAGGCAGTGTGCAAAAGACCCTCCTACTCTGCCACCATCTGTCTCCACCCCCAAACTTGTGATATTCAGAAAAATTGGAATCTATCAAGCTGTTCCATTTACTACATGAACAATAAATAGTGGTCAGATTCAAATGAAGCAAAGGATGGAAAATGATTTTCTTTTATTTTGGGGGCCAGGGCCTAGTGGTCCATATGTGCTACACATGTAGAAATGTATATTTGAACACATCGCTACTTTATTTTTTGATAGCATTCTCAGTACAAAGAATCAAAAATAATTTTCTTAATGTTCTACAAATATGACATGAATACAATAAAGTATAAATACAAGCTGTCAGTAGTATTTATTATGTTACACAGTTCTATTCTCTTAAAAATATTTAGCTATAAAATTTGGATATAAATTACAATCCTTCAATTTACAAAGATGTATTTTGTGAAGTGGGAAAAACAAAATTTTTAGCAAAAATATATTACTGTCATGATCATTTAAAAAGTATTTAAATATGTCTATTGATTTTAGACAGAAAGGAAGGGAAAGAGATAAAGAAACATCAATGTGAAAGGGAAACATCAATCAGTTGTCTCCCATAGGTGCCCTGACCGGGCTTCAAACCCATAAACCTAGGCAAGTGCCCTGACCGGAAATCAAACCTCTAGCCTTTTGGTGTGTGGTTGACGCTCTAACCAGCTGAACCACACCAGCCAGGGTTACTGCCTTGATCTTCAACAGAAATTATATAAGGAATGAAAAAGACAAAATATATCTTTATTGGAAAAAATATTTAAATTTCCCTTGCTCTCATACACATATAAAATATATCATATAAGAATATGTATTATGATATCTAGGTTTAACTGATCAGGCCATCTAAAATATCAACTGACAAGGACTTAGTAGTCTTTACCAACTTGGCATTTATTCATCCTTTTTATTTTTTCTTGAGTTGGAGGATTGGGAATGAAAAAATTGATTTTCCTTGGAAATTTGTCACTCCTTCACCCACCTCTATGTACTTGAGGGGAGCTTGAAGCTACCTAACAGCTTTACAGGTAGGCATAATTTCCAAAGCCAGGTCAAGGGAATTCAGTTCCAGCACTTGTATTGAAACAATTGGGAAAGAAAAGCACCCTTTCCTCTTCTGCTGTTCAGCTTTGAGACTGTAAACCTAAAGCTGTTTAGGGCTTCTAGAGTAGGAGAGTATGACTTAAAAGGAAGCCAACAATGAAAAAATAAATAGCCAGCAGGGGAAGAGAGATAATTTCCTTACAATATTATTTCAGAACTATGATCTAGCCATGCCTAGACTTAACCAGCTTGCTGTGCATCATTTTTCTGTTTTTGCTTAAGGCAAACTGAGTATACTTTTTTGTTAGTTGTAATTTCATAAGTCCTGATTAATACACCAATATCATTATGATGAAGTAAGTTAACCAGAAACTCCCCAGAAAGAACTGCTTTCAGCCAAATATACTAAATAAGTCTCTCACAAGTAGTTCTAGAAATCAGGATTATAACCATGCAAATTTTTATGAAAATTATAAGAAGCATTGCTTGAAAATATAAATTTAACTATGTGTAAGTCATATCTTGTTTATCTTTGTATTCCCATTACCCTGTATTTGGTCTAGCCTATAATTAACACAAACATTATTGACTAAAGTGTCCATAAAGTTCCATACATTCATTGGGCAGTAGAGATACAAAAAGGTAAAACAAACAAACAAAAAACTGGTTACATTTTTTGAGTACAGATATTATTGTAATAATCTACATTTTGATCTTTTGTATAGATATTAAAAGATGTTCTCAAAAATCAAAAAGGATTATATGCCAAAATAAATTTGAGAAATGGTCTCCTGTTATTTTAATTTAAACAATCTCCAAATACACTAAGGCACTAAAGACTCCTAGAAAGCCTGCAATTTGAGGAGTCAGAACCAGTCTGCCAAATTTGCAAATGGAAACTTTTAAAAAATGAAACACCTATTAATATCTCACATGAGCATTTCACATGTCACCACTAGACGAGCTGAAGCATAGCATGCTAAGGACAATACACTGGGACTGGATGAAGGACTGGGGTGAGGCTGTAAGAAAAGGATATTTGACATGGCTGTTGAGACATTGTGGAGAGTGTTGCAAGAAGAGGCTGAGGGAAAAGTGTGTGCCAAGCCGTATACTTCTGCCAGCACCACAGTACAGAGAAGAGCAAAGATTCCTAATGCTAAATCTCAAATAGACTATCCTTGTTGATGGTAATTATTAATAATTTCTTCTTTTGTTATTTTATTCAATTCTTACATATCTGTAAAAACTGATTCTTTCCTTCCTTCTTTCTTTCCTTCCATAATAATCAAATACTACCAATAATAATACTATATTTTGCCATGTATAATGCAAAAGTTTTTGCCCCAATTTTTGAGAAAAAAATACGGACACACATTATACATGGGTAGTACCTGAAATGCCTTGTATTTGTTCTTGTGTTTTGTAATTATTTGTTACATAAAATTTTTTGTACCATAATATGTTCAAAAACAAATGCTAAAATTCCTTTAAAATACAAAAACAAAGTACCTAAAAATAAATAAATAATTGAATTAAAAAATTAAAGTGAAAGATTTTTTTTCCTAAAAGATGGGGCCAAAAATGTGGGTGTTCATTATACATGGCAAAATATGGAAATAATAGCATGAAGGAAAGTAATACATGTCAGGTAGATTTTTAAGAGCTTTGCATGTTTAAATCCTTTCACTTTCACAAAAACCTTGCAAGATATGAACTATTATTTTCCTCATTTGATATCATAGTCTTAAAGAGATACTCAGTACCTCATTGTACTGAGACAGATGTTAATTAAACCCAAGACTACAAAATGGCAGAGCCAGATCCAATTCAGGACACCTGGCCACAGCACCTGCATCCTATAATGTCATTCTTTACCACATGCAGCACTAGCCTGTGCAGGTGCACATGTTGGTAAAGATACAAACAAGTGCCCTACCTGGTCAATTTACAATTAGTGAAAAACATTGACCAAAACAAAAACAAATAAGCAAACAAAAACTAATCTCAAAATAGAATCCTACATCTCCCACTTCTTTTTTTTTAAAGATTTTATTTATTCACTTTTAGAGACGGGGAGGGAGGAAGAAAGAATGGGAAACATTAATGTGCGGTTGCTTCTTGCATGCCCACTACTGGTGACCTGACCTGCAACCCAGGCATGTGCCTTAGACTGAGAATCGAACCTGCAACACTTTGGGTCGCAGTCCGGAACTCAGTCCACTGAGCCACCAGTGGACCAGCCAAGGTCCTCTCCCACTTCTTACTGAAATTTTTAAGTCAATGAATCAAGTTTAGCACAGTAAAAAGAGGTGATAGCTGATGATAACCAGGTAATACAAAATCAATTGTAATGTACTTTGTGTGAAAAACAACTTTCATTGCTAATGTCAAGATTTATTTTTATGAGTTTTGAAATGCTTTACCTTGGTATCTTATGATAACTGAGTCTCTCTACTTAATGTGATGAAGATATAAAAGTAGGGCAAAGCAGTTGGGAAAAGAAGAAGTAACCTCAGCAAGTGCTTATATTTTACTTGGTAGAGTTCCTTCCCATTGATTTAACTCTTTTCTCCAGGACAGATAGAGGAAGTTGGGGAGTGAAGCCCAAATGACCAGAGTTAAATAACCACGTAAATTGGTCTCCAGATACTTGACACCCTTGCAACCTACATTAATTTTACCTACATCTTCCCTCCCTCTTTCTTCTTTTGAGTTCTAAAATAACCTTTCTTTTCCCATCCTCAACAAAACTCCCATCCTTTTAGAATGATTAATACACAGTTCCATAAAAAGTAAATCTTTTTTCTAACTTCCAGTTTCAATATTTCTGGATGTAACGAAGTCTCCAGTGACTTGGTCATCTTTGCTGCTTCCCTTATTAGAGGAGATCATTTACTCTCAACTATTCTCCTAATTAGTCTAAGAGCCTACTCCATCTATTTTCTTTGTTTCCAGGGACCAAAATCATGATAATGATTACCTAATCTCTTTTCCTTCTAAGCATTGCTGAGGTTAACAAAAACTATTGTCAGTAGAGTAGTCTAAATATTGCAGCATTAAGACAAGGAATGATTGTGATACACACAACCTTGAGAATTGCTGTCTGAAAGCTCCACATTTCAGTAATATCCATGGTAATGTAAGTTTAATAATATCAAAGAATCAGTTTTTAACACAGTCCATGTATGGTTTATTTTTATAGTCAGATAAATTATGGTTGGTAAGATGAAAATCTAACATAGTAACCACAACAACACTGTTTACACAAATATACAGGACCACAGGTCTTAATCAAGAAATTTGAATTCCTTGAGCAGAACCACTCATTCATTTTTGAGAAATTATAAAATAGCCTATGCGCCAGGCCTGAGAATGCTTTAAAAATAATTTTACCCATTGAACTGAAGCTATTCAATCAATTCTAGATTTGCTTTCACGTTCTCTCCCCCAGAGAGCAAGGTCTCAACACACATAAAAGAAACCTAAACTTCAAAGAAGTCCAAAGAAAAAAATGAATATGACACTCACTTAAAGAGAAACTTAAAGGTTACTTCAAGAAGATAATTAATATTAAGTTAGAAATGAAATTTCCCCAGTAAAAGATTGTTCTTCCCGGAGAACCAAGATGGCGGCGTAGGTAGACACACTGCGCCTCCTCGCACAACCAGAACTGACAGAGAATCGAACAGCAAGGGGGACCAACACCAAGGAAATAGAAAATAAACATTCATCTAGACTGGTAGGAGGGGCGGAGACGGGCACCAGGGTGGAGAGGACTCGCGTGGCTGTGGCAGGACCGAGACTGGCGGAGTGTGGGACAAACAGCGCAGGCAGTCCGAGCACTAGCAGACCCTGAGGCCCCACATTCACGCAGATAAACCAAGAGGGCCGGACTCAGAGTGGCGGAGAGCGGGGCAGGCAGAGCAGTGGGTAGCACCCCGCAGCCCCAAATTCGCACACAGATAAACCGGACAAACGGCGGTGATCAAAACAGACCACACAACCCAGGGCTCCGGCGTGGGGTGGGGGAAATAAAGCCTCAGACCTCTGATTGAAAACACCTGTGGGGGTTGGGGCGGCAGCAGGAGAGACTCGCAGCCTTACGGGGAGAGGTCGTTGGAGAGACCCACAGGGGCCTAGAGTGTGCACAGGCCCGCCCACTCGGGAACCAGCACCAGAGGGGCCCAGTTTGATTGTGGGTATCTGAGTGAAAGATTGAAATCCGGAAGAGAGTGAAGCAGGCGCCATTGCTCCCTCTCGGCCCCTCCCCCAAGTACAGCATCACTGCACAGTGACCAGCATTACCCCGCCCCAGTGAACACCTAAGGCTCCGCCCCTTAAAGTAACAGACACGCCAAGACAAAAAAAAAAAAAAATGGCCCAAATGACAGAACACTTCAAAGCTCCAGAAAAAATACAACTAAGCATGGAAGACATAGCAAAACCTATCGGATGCACAGTTCAAAGCACTGGCTATCAAGATGCTCACAGAATTGGTTGAATCTGTTCGAAAACCAGATGAAAAAATGAAGCCTATGCTAAGAGAAACAAAGGAAAATGTACAGGGAAGCAGTAGTGATGCGAAGGAAACTGGGACTCAAATCAATGATGTGGACCAGAAGGAAGAAAGAAACATCCAACCAGAAAAGAATGAAGAAACAAGAACTTGGAAAAATGAGGAGAGGCATAGGAACCTCCAGGACATCTTGAAACGTTCCAACATCCGAATTATAGGGGTGCCAGAAGGAGAAGAGGAAGAACAAAAAATTGAAAACTTATTTGAACAAATAATGAAGGAGAACTTCCCTACTCTGGCAAAGGAAATAGACTTCCAGGAAGTCCAGGAAGCTCAGAGAGTCCCAAAGAAGCTGAACCCAAGGAGGAACACACCAAGGCACATCATAATTACACTACCCAAGATTAAACGCAAGGACCTACATCCAAGATTACTGTATCCAGCAAAGCTATCATTTAGAATGGAAGGGAAGATAAATTGCTTCTCAGATAAGGTCAAGTTAAAGAAGCTCATCATCACCAAGCCCTTATTATATGAAATGTTAAAGGGAGTTACCTAAGAAAAAGAAGATAAAAAATAGGAACAGTAAAAATGACAGCAAACTCACAGTTGTTAACGGCCACACCTAAAACAAAAACGAGAGCAAACTAGGCAAACAACTAGAACATGAGGGTTGTCAATAAGGGAGTGGGAGGGGGAGGGGGGGAAAGGTACAGAGAATAAGTAGCATAGATGATAGGTGGAAAATAGACAGGGGGAGGGTAAAAATAGTGTAGGAAATGTAGAAGCCAAAGAACTTATAAGTATGACCCATGGACATGAACTATAGGGGGGGAATGTGGGAGGGAGGGGGTGGGCAGGATGGAGTGGAGTAGGGGGGGAAATGGGACAACTGTAATAGCATAATCAATAAATATATTTAAAAAAAAAAGATTGTTCTTCCCTCCTTAAGAGCACCTGAAAACACCTCCTGGTTTACGTCAAATTAGTTCACTATGAATTAGGAGGAACAGTGGCATAGAGTGCCCAAGTAAGAAGATCTTATATTAACTATTTTTAATAATGCAATGAATAATCTAGGATTAAAATTGGATTGATATATCAGAGTATTTAAATCAGGGGATTTACTTTCTCCTAGTATCAGTCATTCTCCAAATTTTACAAAAGTGAACATTGATACAACGATACAAAAGTAAACTTCTTCAAAAGAAATTCTTAAGAATTGTAGGAAATACACTTTAAAAAAACACTGAATAAGAACCATTTCAACATTTAATCTTCAGGAAAATACACAGAATGATTAACATTGATTAATCTTCAGAATGGTGTCAATAGAGTATGTAAACCAACGGAGTTTGGTACAACATACTGGAGGCATTTTTTTTTCATTTTATATAATTCAAGGTCACCTTATGGAATTAATACCCATTACTCAAAAGACCAAAAAAATGACTAAATGTATACATGTTTAGCTATTCTTCAACATATGACATTTTACAAAAATAAAGAATGTCCATTGCGACTCAATAAGCCTATTGAGTAATTTAGGTCAAAATAAATGAAGTACATAAATAATTTACATTTTCCACTGAAATACTTTGCAATGTTATCCAATTTACAGAGTGCAGAGCATCATACATAAATGTTTGGAATCTCACTAAAGCATAATATGAGTCTACTGATATATCAGCCACATTATGACTTCTAGAGAACCTCTCCAATTTTGAACTATAAAAATAGACATTAATGTTATAAGGAAAGTTTTAGTGATATATCAGCTCACGTGCTTCTCTTGGCCCATGAGTTTATACTGTTTACAGTGCCTTTCAACTAATAAGTCCAAATGAAATAGAATCTCACAAAAGATTTGAAACTTTTCCTCTAGAGTCTACGATGGTTTAAATTTCATGTATAGCTCCTATGCACAAGCATGGGAAAATGCATTTTGGAGCAAAAACAGAATTTAGAAATAACCCAATTCAAAGTTGTCACTTTAAAGGTGAATAATTTTAGCACTGGACAACTCTCCAACAGAAGTCCTTAGAAACACTATGATCTTACATCCCAGTGCCATTAATAAAGGACTTCGCAACTTAAGAGAGTATGTCATTTGGTATCATAAAATCTACATCATCTTGGATATTCTTTAAAAATTCTAGCATCTCATAGACTACTTTTCTGGTTCTCTTTATCATCTTTTATGATATGCCTAAGTGGGATGCTATATTTCACTGTTGATTTTAATCTGAGAAAAACTGAAATTTAAAAATAAAAATGTCAGGCAACAAAAATATAGAACTCCAAACAGCCTCAGTCATATGTCTGAGAGACGTTTGGTTTCTTACCAAAAACATAGTGTAGAACTCTAATTGCAGTTATTTTCTTTTGAAAAATGGATGTTAAATGACAAAATGATACCTCACACTCATAACACAAAGTCGTGAAATTTATTGATCTACCTCAAAACTGCTGCAGTTTCCATATTTCAGGCCTTTTGAGTAGTAGTGTACTCTCTGTATATCATGCACATTAAGGTTTTATTAAAAATTCAATGAAATATTTATATCTCAGTTATAAATCCCTGAAGGGTAGATGAATGCAATTAAAACTTAGTGATTTTGCAATGTGAGTTTTCGACAGAGAACATCTTGTCATAGCAATGGATGTCTTTTAGTTTTAAAAAGATAACAGTGGGTAAGTTCCCTACTTGTTACATGGGAGCAACTTCTTTGACCACTCTTCTAATTCTTCTCTTTCATCACCCCTTTCCTCGCCCTATTCCTATCTGAAGAGTAAAATTGGTTTATAAGAAAATTCCCATAGGTACTATTTCAAATTTCCCTGGGCAATTTAGAAAAAAATTTCAAATTTCCCTAGGCAATTCAGAAATAATTTTATAATAATGCATAATAAATTTCATGCAGATTTAAAGTTATAATCCTTTCTATTAAAATTCCCAAGATAACATGTCTTACAGTAATTCCATTGTGTAAGTACAAAGGCAATTGTCAGTAATTCCAAATGATGTCGATATTTGAAGACAAAAATATCTATCCTTCCTGAGCTGCCATCATGCTCATCTCTAGGGGCAGCATTCACAGAGAACAGAAAATGAATGGGAATAAGGATTCTGATACCCAGGCCAAGGGACTCTGATCCTGAAATAATAACATCTGGATGGTTCAGTTATAGCTTTAACATTATTTAAACAACTATATCATTCTAGAAAGTCTCTTCAGAATTTGAGGCTGGGTTTTTGTTTTGTTTTTTTGTTTTTATTTTACATTTCTTTGTTTGTTTTGCATTTGCCTGGAGTACCAATAAAATCCGGAATAAAACTTACTTCCAACCACTTTTTAAAAATGTATAATTCAAATCAGTATTTGACCTCAAAGTTTTGCTATATTTTTAAGTATTTTTAACAATATTTAGTGGCATAGATACTAAGGTAGAAAATAACAAAGTCTAAAATTAGAAAGGCAAACTCAATGTACTTTTCCAAATTATTTGATCTTGAGTTTTTTCATAACACCCAAGTTCACAACATCACCACCAGGGCCTGGTTTAAAAAGGCAAGAGTATAGGAGCCACTAAACTTGATGGTTGCTTATTTCTGTCCCTCCTCTGAATATTTCTGCTGATAATCTTTTTTCTTGGAGATTTAAAATATTAGTAGTCATTTAACAAAAATGATATCTTGAGTTATATCTTTGCTAAATAATTTACAGTGCTATTTAGAAATTTTATGTCAACAAATTATTCACGCATAAACAGAGGATTTAAAGTATAATAACTAAGATTTTCTATCTTACATTGTAGAAAAACTAATGTTTTCCAAAATAAATAAAATGTTAAAATTTAATACCCCCCATTGCTCTCTTCCATAATATAGTTTAATTTTTCAAGTGTACTTAAGTAAACATTCCTTATAACTTTGCAAAATATTCATCATATTCACCATATTATAAATCTGCCTTCACACTTCTATAAGGTAGAAATTGAGTAGCTCTGCAAGGGTGACTAAGTGGACAAACCAGGCTGCCAATACAGCAATACTGATGTACGGACCTTCTTCAAAAACACATAGGGTATTGATGGATGACATTCCAAAACACTCACAAAGAATATCTTCTATCAGTTGTTTTCTTTATTTTATTCTTGAACTTTCTTAACGTGTGTTAAGTTTAAGGGAGGTACAGAATAACTAGGAGGGAGGTAATATCATACAACTGTTATCAGTACTGATAAAAATAGTAAGCAGTTTTGAAGTGGGGGATGTTCAACATCCTGGGAAAGAAAATTCAAATCAGATAATTTTTATATCACAGTGTTAAAAATCAAGCCCTAGGAGAAATAAGGGAGGACTAGAGAAATCCAGAAAAGAAATATTTTATTGAGACAGTAAAACTTACCCCTCTCAATAGTTTTACTGTCTTTTATTTTTTAAACTTCCCAGGAACTGAAGTCTGTTAAAAGCAAGAACAAATATTGTGCATCAGCCTGTCCCTAGGTTGCTCTACCATTACAATAACGTCATGGCAGAATGGCAAACGTCTGACATTAGCTGTTTTTCCTCAAGAGGCATGCTTACCCTCTGTAAATGTTGTTGCTGTATCTGCCTTTCCCTGCACTTCTCCCATGTCCCCTTCAACCTGCATTATAAATTAAACTGATTTCATCTCAAGTCTCGCCTTGCTAAGCAGACTTCTCACAGATTAATTCTAGACACAACAGACCACTAGCTAAGACCTTGAAATAAAACCCGAGAGTGGTGAGTGAAATGTATAAGGATACCAGATTTTGCATTTTTTTTTGTTTTTTTTCCACCTTTTGACTAAAAACAGAATGACCTCTCAAATTTCCTTTATCAAATGCTGGCATTGAACAATTATTAGAATTTCTCTGAAAACATTAAATTACAACTTATAATATAACTCATATGAGTATTTCTTAAATTTGATGATTTTGATGCGTTATTATTTTATGGTTGCATTGTTAGATATCTCTATTACTCTACTAATTATCTCAAGCCTAGCAGAACATTTTAATCTAAAAAAATGTGTAGTTGCTGCCTCATGAATGATTTTGTCAAAGTCAGTATGAGGAAAGCTGGAAGTATGTTTGATTGTCATTTGTTTAGCTTAACGGGTAATGAAGCTTTAGAATATAAAAGCAATCCCTGCATTCATTTCTCAGCATTCACTGCTGACAGAAAATTGGTGGGAAACTTGGCTGTTAGGATAGCCAGTATTTTGCTGGACAATTTCCAAAATTTAGATGAGTTGTTGTTAAAAGTAAAGCCTGCCTGTTTTGCATAGACATGTAAGTTCTGATTATACACTTAGGACGATTCCCCCAAATTCTATGGCCTTTCTGGATATTTTGGCTACTTTTTCAAATTAGTTTTATTAGGTACAAACTAAATAAAATAACTGGTTTTTCTGAAAGTTTCTTTTATCTAACATACATCATAAAATATATACATGTTAAAACATAAATGAGGACAAAAGATGAACTCACAATAGTCAGGAGTATTAGCTAGATAAAGAAAAATAGCCTTCCATAAATTAAAACATGTTTCTGTGTTATAACTTTGCAAAATATTCATCATATTCACCACATTATAAATCTGCCTTCACACTTCTATAAGGTAGAAATTGAGTAGCTCTGAAAGGGTGACTAAGTGGACAAACCAGGCTGCCAATACAGCAATGCATTTTTTATACCTTCATTAAGTATTTTCAAACACTTTGAACATTCTAACTCTAAAGCACAGTGACAAACTTTGCAAAGGCGGGTAAATTACAACGCCTGGCCTCAAGTCTTTCACATTCTGTTAAAAGGTAACATGGATTATAAAAATGTTGTAGGATGCAATACCACCTGCACAGTAAAAAACAAAACAAAACAAAAACTATTATTCAAAGAGGGAACAATGATTTTCAGTAGGAGAGCTAGGGTCACCAAGGCATATTTTGTGACTGAGCCTTAAAGAACACAAAGAGTTTCATAATAGGGAGAAATCTCAGTGGGTAGAATTCCGGGTGAAGAAAGGAGCAGGAACAAAGGTAAAAAGCAAGGGATGCACATAAAATAGTGAGTAGTCAAGTTCAAACTCCAAAGCCTGACATATGACATTGTTCAGGTTAGTTATTGCTATGTACTATGTAACAAGTCACCCCAAAACTCAGTAGCTTAAAACACAAATCATTTCATTGTCTGTTAAGGTTTCTGTGGGTCAGGAACTGGGGAAGGACTTAGCTTGACAATGCAGGCTTAAAGTCCCCCGTGAACTCGAAGTCATGTAGTAGCTAGAGCTGGAAAGGTGTGTGGCTAAAGCAGTGAGAGCTGCCTGAGCAGCTGCCTCTCCTTACATAGTGTTGGGTCCAGTCCTCACAGCCCCCGGTATGGACTGGCGAGGGCTTCCTCAAGGTATGGTGACCACTGGGTCCTCTGAGGGCTGACAGTGTGGCTGACGGCTCCTAGACCAATCATTCTAGGCAAGTGGGTGGGGCTGGCTCACTTTTATGATTTAGTCTGAGAAGTCCTGAGGAAATCCTGTGAGTCACTTCTGCCACATTCTATTGTTTATAAGCAGATCACAAATCTTCCTAAACTGCAAGGGAATGGATTTGGAGGCCCTTCGCTGATGAAGATGTGGCAAGGTACTATAAGACTGTGACACAGGAAATAGTGTCACTGTCCTAGGAAAATACAATCTGCCACAGACATTCTTTATGACCGGATCCCAGCTAACCATTTCCAGGTTTAATTCTTTTCATTTCTTCGTATACAACCGTGTGTTTTCTGTCATAGGGAACTATTTGGGATTACAAGACATTATTATGCTTTTGCATATCTCCCTACCATTGAGACTATTGTGTCACTGTATGAATTACCCTTTCATTTTATGTCTACCTAGCAAAATTTTATTAATAAGTACAATCATTTTTAAATATTGCCCTTCTGTGTCTGGTTTATTTCCTTTAGGATAATGTTTTCAAGGTTCATCCATGTTGTAGCATGTGATGAAATTTTATTCTTTGAAGGCTGAATAATATTTCATTGAATGTACATACCACATTTTATTTTTTCATTTATCCATTGATGTACATTTGCATTGTTTCCACTTTTGCCTATTGTGAATAATGCTGTTATGAACACTAGTGTATTTCAGTGGTATTTCACATTCTCTGAGGAAATTTATTACAATGTACTGTAAGCATTTCCTGCATGCCTGTTAAGCATCGCTTAACCACCCAAACTCATATATTGTAATAAAACTTTGAATGATTAATTTCTATATCTCCATATCCTAAAACACAGTAAGTGTTCAATAAATATTGTAGATTAAACAATATACAACTGAGACAATATACATTGTATAAGACCCATACTGAACTTCAATCTCTTTTTCCAACGGCTTTCTCACTTATTTTATCTAAATTTAAAATCTTCATTTTATAGAGGTCAACATGTATTAGATGCTATAAAAAAACACAGATAAAAGAAGGCCTGATTTTCAGAAGCTCACATTTTTACAGTGAAGTTTGTTTTCTTTTTAAAAAATTATATTTTATTGATTATGCTATTACAGTTGTCCCAATTTTTCTCCCTGTGCCCCCCTCCACCGAGCAGCCCCCACTCCCTCAGGCAATCCCCCCACCATTGTTCATGTCAATGGGTCATGCATGTAAGTTGTTTGGCTACTGCATTTCCTATGCTATACGTTACATTCCCATGGCTATTCTGTAACTGCCTATTTGTACTTCTTAATCCCCTCACCTCTTCACCCACTCACCAACATCCACTCCCATCTGGCAACCAGCAAAACCCTCTCCGTATCCATGATTCTGTTTCTATTCTTATTTGCTTAGTTTGTTTTTTAGATTCAGTTGTTGATAGGTATATATTTATTGTCATTTTATTGTTCATAGTTTTGATCTTCTTTTTCTTAAATAAGTCCCTATAACATATCATATAATAATGGTTTGCTGATGATGAACTCCTTGACATAGTTTGAAAAAAAAAGTTATTCATAGAAAACAAGAGTAGATTTTTTCCTGATCGAGTTAAAATACTGTAGCTTTCTGGAAATTAGATTATGATGCACTAAATTCTTAAGCTATGTTAATGTAATTTGTCTCTTTCCCCATAAACATATTATAGTAACTCATATATTTAAGTAGGTTATTTATTACTCTTTAGGCCGTAAGCATAGGTACTTTGAATTTAAAAGTCTATGATAATTGAATTCCAGTATTAATATCTATTTCTTAAGTAAAAATTAAAAGGCAAATATTAGGTTCTAAGAAACTAAGAGGAAATTCTTGTGCTGGCTGTAAGATAATCTGTATAAAATAATGGGCCACTGATTAATAATAATTGCAAGACACAATTTCTTAGAGTTTGTAGATTCATGGAATAGAGAGAGCTCAACAAATTCACGACTTTATTTACATATAAAATACATACAAAGTGAAAAAAGGAGGTATATGCTTTCTATTGGATTTGTTGAATGGGAAGGAGAAAATATCTTCAAGTGTGTTTTCAAGATATTATTAGTTCTCTGAGTTTCTGAGCTATGTTGATTAAAATATTCTGGTAATCTATTATATAGAAAAAACAATTAAGAGGAGATGACACTTTAAAAACTTTCAGACCTTCATTCACATTAGTTTTTAAAGCATTTCTATATTTTTTTATTTGTTTCCACACTTGTGTACCCAGCCCCTAGCAGACTACTTGCCTGAAAATTCAAAGGTGTTTAATCAATGTATAAATAATTTATGCATGCATACATCTAAATTTAGCTTTTAAAATATACACTTGATTGTTTACAGAAGTAAGAATATCAAAAATTGCTTAAATTCCCAACAACGATAGCCAAATAAATTATGGCACATGCAAAGGCTAAAATATTACAAAATCATTAAAATTATACTCTTGAAAATTTTTATCAATCTACAAAATTGTCCCAAAGATATTAATAACTAATGATAGTAATTCTAACTTTGCTTTAAAATACTATATACACATTCATACACACACACAAAAATACTTTAAATACACATTGATATAATTTTTCATATTCATGTGTATGTATACACACATATGTTTGCCATGTATTTTTCAACATGTTTAATTAAACTTGTATAATTAAAAAAATTTCCATTGTGTAAATATACCATAGTTTTTGGATCCACTCGTTTGCTGATGGGCACTTAGGTTGCTTCCAGTACTGGGCTATTGTAAATTGTGCTGCTATGAACATTGGGGTGCACAGGTTCTTTTGGATTAGTGTTTCAGGGTTCTTAGGGTATAATCCCTCAGCAGTGGAATTGCTGAGTCAAAGGGCAGTTCCATTTTTAGTTTTCTGAGGAAATTCCATACTGTTTTCCACAGTGGCCTCACCAGTCTGCATTCCCACCAAAAGTGCACTAAGGTTCATGGATGGAACTGGAGAGCATTATGTTAAGTGAAATAAGCCAGACGGTGAGGGACAAATACCAATGATCTCACCTTTAACTGGAACATAATAAATAGAAGAAGAAAGGAAACAAAATATAACCAGAGACATTGAAGTTAAGAACAATCTAACAATGGTCAGGGGGGAGTGGGGAGGGGACAGTGAGGAGAGGGGATTACAGGAACTACTATAAAGGACACATGGACCAAATCAAGGGGGAGGGTGGAAGTGGGGGAGGGAGGGAGTTTCGGCTGGGGTGGGGTGGAGGGATGGGGAGAAAAGGCACCCAACTGTAATTGAATAACAATAAAAAATTTAAAAAAATTTTTGCCCTGGCTGGTGTGGCTCAGTGGATTGAGCTGCAGCATGCGAACATAAGGGCCACCAGTTTGATTGATTCCCAGGCAGGGCACCTGCCTGGGTTGCAGGCCAGGTCTCCAGTAGGGGGCGCATGAGAGGCAAACACACATTGATGTTTCTTTCCCTCTCTTTCTCCTTCCCTTACCCTCTATCTAAAAATAAATAAATAAAATATTTTTTTAAAAATAAAGTTTTTACCCTGGCCAGTGTAGTTCAGTTGGTTGGACATCTCCCTCCTGGCAAGGAATCGCCAGTTTGATTCCTTAGTCAGGGAACGTGCCTGGGTTTCTGGTTCAGTCCCTGGGAGGGATGTGTATAAAAGGCAACTAATCAATGTTTCTCTCTCACATTGATGTTTCTTTCCTTCTTTTTCTCTCTCTTATACCCCTCTGTCTAAAAATAAATAAATAAGAAGGAATCCCTATTTTTTGCAACAGCATGGATAGAACTGGAGACTATTATGCTAAGTGAAACAAGACAGTAAGTGAAAGACAAATACCGGGTTTTCTCACTTATAAGAGGAATCTAATGAACAAAATAAATTAATAGCATAATAGAACCATAGGCATGGAATCATGGAATAGACTGACAGCTCTAAGATTGGAGTGGGAAGGTGTGAACTGATTGAAAGAAGGTGAATGGGTCAGTCAAAGAACATATATGAAAGACACTAAGACTAGACAAAAGTGAGGGGATGGATTATGGAAGTGATGGGCGGGCTGGTTGAAGGGGGCAAAAGGGAAAAAGTGGGGCAATTTAATAGTAAAACCCATAAATTTTTAAAATAAAAATCTTTAAAAAATTAGTTTTTTTAAAGATCTTTAAAAAATTAGTTTTTTTAAAGATTTTATTTATTTACTTTTAGAGGGAGAGGGAAGGAGAAAGGGAAAGAAACATCAATGTGTGGTTGCCTCTTGAGCACCCCCTACTGGGGACCTGGCCCACAACCCAAGCATGTGCCCTGACTTGGAATCAAACCAGTGACCCCTTGCTTCACAGGCTGGGCACTCAATCCACTGAACCACACCAGCCAGAGCAAAAAAAAATTAGTTTTATGTTTTATAATAACATGCCATGTAATGAATTCTCAGATTTAATAGCAATGTATTACATCATTATTTTATCTGCCTGTAGGAAAAAGGAATAGCAATGAACAATATTTATGTCAAAACAAAAATCCTCCAATGAGATATTTGTGCAAAAGCATCTTTTCAATGACATTTTTTTTCATTGTTGTTCAATTACAGTTGTTGCACCTTTTTCCCCATTGCTCTCCCCTGCCCTGTGCCCTCCATCCAGCTTCCACAGTCAATCCTCCCCCACTGCCCGTGCCCAAACATCCTTCATGTTCCTTGACTTGCTCTTTCCCCTTCCTTCCCTTGTTATCCCCACTCCCCCACTCCACTGGTCACTGTCAGTTTGTTCTTTATGTCCATGTCTCTAGTTTTATCTTGCTTGTTTGTTTGTTTTGTTGATTAGGTTCCACTTATAGGTGAGGTCATATGTGATTTGTCTTTCACCACCTGTCTTATTTCACTTAGCATAATGTTTTTCAGTTCCATCCCTGCTGTCGTGAAGGGTAGGAGCTCCTTCTTTCTTTCTGCTGTGTAGTATTCCATTATGTAAATGTACCACAGTTTTTTGATCCAGTCATTTACTGATGGGCACTTAGGCTGTTCCAGTATTTGGCTATTGTAAATAATTCTGCTATGAATGTCGGGATACAAAAGTTATTTTGAATTCGTGTTTCAGGGTTCTTAGGGTATAATCCCAGCAGTGGAATCAGTGGATCAAAAGGCATTTTCATTTTTTGGAGGAAATTCCACACTGTTTTCACAGCAGCTACACCAGTCTGCATTCCCACCAACAGAAAACAACCATTTTTCTCCACAACCTTGACAGCACTTGTTGTTTGTTGATTTGTTTATGATGGCCATTCTGACTGGTGTGTAGTGGTGTCTCATTGTGGTTTTAATTTGCATCTGACCAATCCTAGTGATGCTGAGAATCCTTTCATATGTCTCTGGGCCCTCTGTATGCTCTCCTTGGAGAAGTGTCAGTTCAGGTCTTTTGCCCATTTTTTAATTGGGTCATTTGTCTTCCTTGTGTGGAGTCATATGAGTTCTTGATGATGTTTAGAATGGACAGAGCCTTAACTAAATTGTAGGTAGAATTTCCTTTTAATCACTTGAAGAAACTTAAATCACTTCAACTGATAAGTTTATGAGAAAAAAACAATTTGCTATACTGAAAAGAAAATGATTTCAAATTAAAAAATAAAAGTTACCTGATTTCCAGCAGACCATTAGCATAAAGTATATTTGAACTACTCCTAAACATGTGTTTTTACAATGGAAGTTATGATGTTCCCTATTATCATAAGATAATTTTCTATCAAGCTTGGATCTTTTAAATATTCTCGTTTTGGTATTCTCATTTAGGCTAATTATGAACCTAAAGAATTGCAACTCCTATTTTCTTGAAACAGTGAACAAATGAACACAGCAACCCAGCATAAGCTATGGAATGGAACAATGTAATGGAAGTGAATATAAAATAAACCAATATTTTTTATTACAAAACTGATGTGGGCCAAAGAAATCTTGTGGCAAGCCATATCTATAAGTAGTAACAGAGAAAATGCAAATAATATTATAATATGATTGCATTGACTTGTAAGCCACAAATTGTATTACATAAAAAGAACATAGCATTTTTGTTTTTGTCAGTCTGATGGACTTTAATGCATGGATTAACTTGTGCCCTGAAAACAATTACATGTATTAGAAACCTAGGTTAAATTTGTATTTATAAATGTAAAAATAAATATAAATTAAAAAAGACAAACTATAACCTTTCTAATTAAAAATGTAAATAACAAAAAATAAAATATCACTCTAATGTTTGTAAATACCTTTGAAACATTAGAATGAAAAAGCAACAGTAAACATGAATGAACAGAGGAATCTACATTTGTTGTTTAAAGTGATGCAATTAAAGAATTGTCTATTAATAAAATTTCCAATAATACTAAAAGAACTTTTCATTCTATATATCCATTGATATAAAGATTTGTATCACTTTTTAAATAAGAGCTGCTTTTTTAAAATGAAAACTTAGATGATAATTATATTCTTTATATATTAAATTTCATTATACAAACAAGCTTAAAATTTTGGTCATTTGTCAAAAGACCACAAAATAAGTCTCTACATTTTGATATATAAGATTACGAAGCCTGCCCTGGCTGGAAGGTCATGGGTTCAATTCCCAGTCAGGGTACTTATGTAGGCTGTGGGTTCAGTACTCCCATTGGGAGCATAAGAGAGGCAACCAAATCGATGTTTCTCTGTTGCATCGATGTGATGTTTCTCTTCCTCTATTTCTCCCTCCCTTCCTCTCTCTAAAAATCAATAACCTTGTCCTTGGGTAAGAATTAAAAAAAGAAAAAAAAAGATTATGAAGCTACTTTGTGTTTATCTTCATGATTTTTCATGAACTTATTAAACATCCACCAAAAAACTATTTTAGTGTAATTTCACATATTCCTTTTGGGTCATTAGAATGTATCTCAAAATTTAAGTCATTCTATGGAGAAAGTTACATTTTGATCTTTGGAGGATAACGTGCACCAACAAGTTAATCCTCTGTACTAACAATGGCAAAGGAAATCAATACCAGCCAAAGTACAAGGTTCACGAAGAAATTTAAAAGAACAACACTGCTAAGCTAGTCACCATCCATTAGGTTTTACCATTTTTATATGAAAAGAGAGGGTATAGGGTAAAGCCAGGGATGTTGATGAACCCAGCTCCTAGGTTTTCAGAGCATCACCACCAACAAGACTGAAATATGTCAAAGTCTGTTTGAAAAATGAAAATTGGTGGCAATAAAAGCATTCAGCTTGAAAAATATATTACCTCTCTCCCATGTTACACTTCAGAAACAATACAAAACATGATCACCAGTCCCAGAGGAGGAAGGACCATTTACAAGTGATATTACTATTTCAAAATATCTTTGTATAAATGCAGAGCTCAATAAAGACTCTGAAACATCAGAATCTCTGCAACAGAAGCTGGAATTTCTGTAAAGACATATATTCCTGGGTAGAAGGATGGCAGATGGGAGTGGAAAAGAGTCAGTTTTTAACATTGTCTGTCCATGCTTAGTTGGGAAATTGTCAAGGGGATAAAAAAAATTGTGAATGAAAAGGTTATAGATGTATTATTACCATGAATACTGTGGGATTTTATTAAGCACAAAATATAAATCAAATGTTTGTACTTCACTGTCAAAAGGGTCACTTCCCCCAAAGGACATGCTCATTCAGACTCCAAATTGTTAAGTGTCTACATGTCAGTTGAAAATCAACACACAATCTACAAGGTGAAGAGCTTCCATTTCTGATCTGTGTTGGTCATTTTGTAAGACCTAGAGGAGGCTAAATGGGAAAGGGTAATATTATATTTCAAGTGCCACTTTCCTTTTTCAGGCACTGTGCATGCACTATGAACTCACATCTCTAAAAATGAGAACTTTCCATTGAACTACAAAAAAGGTCAGCCTTTAAAAAAAATTTTATTGTTATTCAATTACAGTTGTCTGCATTTTCTCCCCATCCCTCCACCCCACCCCAGCAGAATCCACCTCACTCCCCCAACTCCACCCTCCCCCTTCGTTTTGTCCATCTGTCCTTTATAGTAGTTCCTGAAAACACCTCTCCCCGCTATCCCCTCTCCACTCCTCTCTGGTTATTGTTAGATTGCTCTTAACCTCAATGTCTCTGGTTATATTTTGTTTCATTTTTTCTTTTGTTGATTATGTTCCAGTTAAAGTTGAGATCATATGGTATTTGTCCCTCACTGCCTGGCTTCCTTCACTTAGCACAATGCTCTCCAGTTCCATCCATGCTGTTGCAAAGGGCATAAACTCCTTCTTTCTCTCTGCCATGTAGAATTCCATTGTGTAAATGTACCATAGTTTTGGGATCCACTCGTTTGCTGATGGGCACTTAGGTTGCTTCCAGTACTTGGCTATTGTAAATTGTGCTGCTATGAACATTGGGGTGCATAGGTTCTTTTGGATTGGTGTTTCAGGGTTCTTAGGGTATAATCCCTCAGCAGTGGAATTGCTGAGTCAAAGGGCAGTTCCATTTTTAGTTTTCTGAGGAAATTCCATACTGTTTTCCACAGCGGCTTCACCAGTCTGCATTCCCACTAGCAATGTACTAGGGTACCCTTTCCTCTGCATCCTGTCCAACATTTGTTTGTTAGTTTATGTTGACCACTCTGAGCAGGGTGAGGTGGTAACTCATTGTGGTTTTAATTTGCATCTCTCTGATGGCTAATGATGCTGAGCATCTTTTCATATGTCTCTGAGCCCTCTGTATGTCTTCCTTGGAGAAGTGTCTGTTCAAGTCTTTTGCCCATTTTTTATTTGGGTTGTTTATCTTCCTGGAGTGGAGTCGTGTGAGTTCTTTCTATATTCTGGAGATCAGGCCCTTGTCTGAGGTATCATTGGCAAATATGTTTTCCCATACTGTTGGTTCTCTTTTTATTTTAATTCTGTTTTCTTTAGCTATGCAGAAGCTTTTTATTTTGATGAGGTCCCATTAGTTTATTCTTTCCTTTATGTCCCTTGCTTTAGGCGACATGTCTGTGAGGATGTTGCTGCATGGAAGGTCTGAGATTTTCTTGCCAATCTTTTCCTCTAGGTATTTTATGGTGTTATGGCTTATATTTGAGTCTTTTATCCACCTTGAATTTATTTTTGTGTATGATGTAAGTAGGTGATCGAGTTTCATTTTTTTGCATGTAGCTGTCCAGATCTCCCAACACCATTTGTTGAAGAGGCTGTTTTTGCTCCATTTTATGCTCCTGCCTCCTTTGTCAAATATTAATTGACAATAAAGATTTGGGTTTATTTCTGGGCTCTCTGTTCTGTTCCATTGGTCTATGTGCCTGTTTTTATGCCAGTACCAGGCTGTTTTGATGACAGCGGCCTTGTAATACAGTTTGATATCAGGTATTGTGATCCCTCCTACTTTGTTCTACTTTCTCAAAATTGCTGCAGCTATTCAGGGTCATTTGTGGTTCCATATGAATTTCTGAAATGTTTGTTCTATATCTGTGAAATATGTCATGGGTACTTTAATCGGGATGGCATTGAATCTATAAATCGCTTTGGGTAGTATGGCCATTTTGATGATGTTAATTTTTCCAATCCATAAACATGGTACTTGCTTCCATTCGTTTGTGTCTTCCTTCCTTTCTTTCTTCAATGTTGTGTAGTTCTCTGAGCACAGGTCTTTTACTGCCTTGGTTAGGTTTATTCCTAGTTACTTCACTTTTCTTGTTGCTATATCAAATGGGCTTTTTTTTCCTGATTTCTGTTTCTGCAGTTTCATTGTTGGTGTACATGAATGCCTTTGATTTCTGAGTATTGACTTTGTATCCAGCTGTTTTGCCAAATTCATTTATTAGGTTGAGTAGTTTTCTTGGTGGAGTCTATAGGATTTTCCATGTACACTATCCTGTCATCTGCAAACAGTGACAGTTTCATTTCCTCCTTTCCAATTTGGATGCCTTTTATTGCTTTTTCTTGTCTGATTGCTGTGGCTAGGACTTCCAATACTATGTTGAATAGGAGTGATGAGAGAGGGAATCCTTGTCTTGCTCCTGATCTTAGTGGGAAAGGTCTACGTTTTTGTCCATTGAGTATGATGTTGGCTGTAGGTCTCTCATATATGGCCTTTATTATGTGGAGGAACACTTCCTCTATTCCCACTTTGCTGAGTGTTTTTATCAGAAATGGGTGCTGTATCTTATCAAATGCTTCTTTCACATGTATTGATATGATCATGTGTTTTTTGTCTTTTTGTTGTTTATGTGGTGTATTATGTTTATTGATTTGCAAATATTGTACCATCCTTGCATCCCTGGGATGAATCCCACTTGGTCATAGTGTATGATCTTTTTAATGTATTGCTGGATGCGGTTTGCCAATGTTTTGTTGAGAATTTTAGCGTCTATGTTCACCAGCAATATTGGCCTGAAGTTTTCTTTCTTCGTTGTGTCTTCATCTGGTTTTTGGATCAGGATGATGCTACCTTCATAAAAAGAGTTTGGGAGTCTTCCATCATTTTGGACTTTTTCAAATAGTCTGTGAAGGATAGGGGTTAGCTCTTCCTTAAATGCTTTGTAGAAATCTCCTGTGAAACCATCTGGTCCAGGGCTTTTGTGTGCTGGGAGTTTTTTGATGACTCCTTCAATTTCCTCTGCTGTTATTGGTCTGTTCAGGCTTTCTGCCTCTTCTTCATTCAGTTTTGGAAGATTATATTTTTCTAGAAATGTGTCCACTTCACCTAGGTGTTCAAATTTCGTGGCATACAGTTCTTCATAGTAATTTCTTACAATCCTTTGTATTTCTGTGGTATCAGTTGTAATCTCTCCTCTTTCATTTCTAATTCTGTTTATTTGGATCCTCTCTCTTTTCTTCTTGAGGAGCCTACTTAAAGGCTTGTCGATTTTGTTTATCTTTTCAAAGAACCAGCTCCTGGATTCATTGATCCTTAAAATTGTGCTTTTAGTCTCTATGTCATTTAGTTCTGCTCTGATCTTGGTTATTTCCTTTCTTCTGTTTGCTCTGGGCTGTCTTTGTTGTTGTTCCTCCAGTTCTTGTAGGTGTAAGTTTAGGCTGTTTGTTTGAAATGATTCTATCTTTTTCCGGTAGGCCTGTATTGCTATGAACTTCCCTCTCAGGACTGCCTTTGCTGTGTCCCATAAGTTTTTGGTTGTTGTGAGTTCATTTTCATTCATTTCCACAAACTTTTTGATTTCTTCCCTAATCTTGTTCTTGACCCATTCATTGTTTAATAGCATGCTACTCAATCTCCATGATTTTGAGAGTTTTCGGGTTTTCCTTTGGGGTTAGTTTCTAGTTTCAGTCCCTTGTGGTCAGAGAAAATGCTTGATATGATTTCAATTGTCTTGAATTTGTTGAGGCTTGCTTTGTGTCCTATCATGTGGTCTATCTTTGAATATGTTCCATGTACACTTGAAAAGAATGTGTATTTTGCTTCTTTGGGATGAAAAGCTCTGTATATATCAGTTAAGTCCATTTCCTCTAGGGTATTGTTAAGTGACACAATATCCTTGTTGATATTTTGTTTGGAAGATCTGTCCATTTTTGACAGTGGGGTGTTAAAGTCCCCTACTATAATTGTGTTGCTTTCAATATCTTTCTTGAAGTACTCCAAGATTTTTTTTATGTATCTGGATACTCCTATGTGGGGTTCATATATATTTACAATGTTTATGTCTTCTTGCTGGCTTGTTCCTTTGAGTATTATGTGGTGACCTTCTGGGTCTCTCTTTATGGCCCTTCTTTTGAAGTCTATTTTGTCTGATATGAGTATTGCTACCCTGGCTTTTTATTTTTCCTGTCCTTTGCTTGGAAAATTTGTTTCCAGCCCTTCACTTTCAGTCTATGTAGGTCTTTTGTCTGAGGTCGGTCTCTTGTTGGCAGTCTATGTGTGGGTCATGTTTTCTTATCCCTTCAGCTATTCTATGTCTTTTGATTGGAGCATTTAATCCATTTACATTTAAGGTTATTATCAATAGGTAGTTATTCATTGTCATTTTTTGCATACTTCTGTTCCTCTGTCTTCCTCTATTCCTTCCTTTCCTTAAAGCAGTCCCTTTAGTATCTCTTGCAGAGTTGGTTTGGTGGAGGTGTATTTGTTTAGACTTCTTTTGTCTGGGAAGATCTTTATTTGGCCTTCTATCTTGATTGAGAGCCTTGATGGGTAAAGTAGTCTTGGTTGCAGTCCTCTGGTTGTCATTACTTGGAATATTTCTTGCCATTCTCTTCTGGCTTGGAGCGTTTCCATTGAGAAGTCAGTTGCTAACCTTATTGGGGCTCCCTTGTATGTTACTTCATGTTTCTCCCTTGCTGCCTTTAAGATGCTCTCTTTGTCTTGGAATTTTGCCATTTTAATTATGATATGTCTTGCAGTGGGCCTCTTTGGGTTCCTCTTGCTTGGGACTCTTTGTGTTTCCTGGATTTGGGTGACTTTTTCTCTCATCAGATTAGGGAAATTTTCCATCATTACTTTTCAAACGGGGTTTCTATCCCTTGCTCTTCTTCTTCTCCTTCTGGTATCACTATTATACGGACATTATTACTGTTCATGTTGTCCTGCATTTCCCTTAATCCCTCTTCATTCTCTCTGAGCCTCTTTTCCTTTTCTTGCTCTTTCTGGGTGTTTTTTTCTACTTTGTCCTCCACCTCACTGATCCAATCCTCTGCTTCATCTAGTCTGATTTTGATTCCTTCTATTGTGTTCTTCAGTTCAGAACTTGTATTCTTCATTTCTTCTTGGCCCTTGTTGATAGTTTCTATTTCCTTTTTCATGTGGATATAGTTTGCGGTGAGTTCATTGTAGTTTTCCTTTAGTTTCTGGTAATTCTCTGTGAGCTCAGTGAGCTTCCTGATAACCATTGCTTTGAACTCAGTATCTGATAGTTGACTTGCCTCTATTTCATTTAGCATTCTTTCTGAGGCTTCCTCCTTTCCTTTCATTTGTGGATTGTTTCTTTGTCTTCCCATTGTTTGTGAGACTGTTCTTGTTAGCCTCTACTTCTTAAATTGATCTGTTCTGACTCCTTCGGTTTATGGTATGAACTTCTATGGTAGAATGCCAGTGGGGTTCAGTGGTGCCATCTCCTTAATATCCTGAGCTCACTGGTCTTGGGCTGTCATTTCTGTTGGCTCTCTGTATGTCTTTGGCTTTTGATTGTTGTTGGGTCTTTCTTTGATGAGTCCTTCCTTTGAGCTGGTTAATTGAGGGTCATTCCGTGTACCATGTCTTGTATTCTGTTGTGCAGATGTGGACAGTTTGTGTTGAAGCTGATTCTTTTGTGTGTACAAGGTTTTGAGGCTTCTCTTTTGCTCTTGTTCAGTTGTTTGTTCTGAGTAATTTCTCCACTATTTAGTTGTATTTCCAAATCAGTCCTGAATTGAGGTTAGTGTGGCTTCCCCCTTCTTCACCTTCTTCCATTGTTATCTGTTGTTATCCTTTGTTGGTGGGTTTTCTCTTCTAGTAGGTGTACTGGTGTTCACTGCTCCCACCTTGCAAGGTCTCTGGAGTAGCAAAGTGAAATTTTTCTCACTGTCTCGGTTATTAGTCTGACCCTTGTTTGGGTCTAACTCTGGTGTTTTCAGAGCTCCAGGTTTTATTGTCTCACCTGTGGGAAAAGTAGAAGAAAAAAGAAAAAGGAATAGTGAAGGAAGGAAAAAGGAATAGAAAAGGAAAGGAAGGAAGAAGGAATAGAAAAAGATCGGAGGAAAGAAAAGAAGAAGGAATTTTAACAGAAATTAAAATAAAAAAATAAATAAAAGAAGGCAGGAAGAAGGAATAGAAAAAGAAAGAAGGACAGAAAGAAAGAAGGAATTAAAAAAAAAAAAAAAGGCTGCTGGTTTTAAACCAGTCAGGTCAGTTCTGCCGGTCTTCCTGTCTGTGAAATGGGAGGGGGTAGGTGGAGGGATTGGTTTCACATTTCTCCCTTCTTGAGCCACACTCTGCTCTTGTCCAGCCTCCAGTCCAGTTCCTCAGGTTCCTTCTGCTCCCCCCCAGGCCTTTAGTCCACCAGTTGTGCTGTCCTTGAGGTGCACCAATTAGGGGCAACTCCCACTCCACCTTCTTGCTCTTTGCTGTCCTAGATGCTAGGGGCTCTCGGTGCTCCTTCAAGGTAGTTCAGCCCCCTACTGAGTCAAGTCTTTCAGGGTTCTGCAGTCTCCCCTAGCCCTGCATCTCCCCTTTGCTGGGCATTCTGCCTTCCTCCTATAGAGCGAATAGGCCCTGCAGGGCTCAGTGTGCAGGCGTTAGGTGGGAGGTGTTCAGTCCCTGGTGCTTCAGGCATGTTTGCCCATGGGCAGCCAGGCTGTTGATTGGGGTGCGCACCCACCTGGGGTTTCAGGTGTGGGCGCCCAGGTCGCTGATTGGGATGTGCACCAACCGGACTGTAGGTGTGTGCTGGGGCTGCTTATCCGGTGTTCACAGTGCAGGGGCTGAAAGGGTGGGAGTGCAAGAGGCCATGAGTGCTGCAGAGAATTCTCTGAACAGCCACTGAATGCCTCTATTTTCTCTTCTTCTTTTCAAGAAATTCATCCTATTCAAGCCCCCTGTCCAAACAAACACCTGGCCTCTCACACAGCCCAGCCTGGTTCTATCCCAAGAATCTTGCAGCAAACCCTGTGCCCGGGCTAGGGGCTTCAGCCGCCCTGGTCCCCGTGCTGGTCCCAGGGATCTTATTGTCCTTAAACACTCTTCTTACTGTCTGATCTTTCAATGTCCTCTACAATGTTCGTTCTCCAATCTTAATATGTGTTGGAATACCGTTGGCTGTTCACTCTGTTCCTCAGATCAGCTAGGCGTTTCACTGGTGCCAAGGCGAAGTGGACTCCACTCCCACCTATCTTTTCTTTTTTAAATGTATTTATTGATTATGCTATTACAGTTGTCCCATTTCCCCCCCTTTACTCCACTCCATCCTGTCCACCACCTCCCTCCCACATTCCCCCTCTATAGTTCATGTCCATGGGTCATATATATAAGTTCTTTGGCTTCCACATTTCCTACACTATTCTTTCCCTCCCCCTGTCTATTTTCCACCTATCATTTATGCTACTTATTCTCTGTACCTTCCCCCCCATCCCACTCCCCTGTTGATAACCCTCCATGTGATCTCCATTTCTGTGGTTCTGTTCCTGTTCTAGTTGTTTGTTTAGTTTGCTGTTGTTTTTGTTTTAGGTGTAGTTGTTAATAACTGTGAGTTTGCTATCATTCTTACTGTTCATATTTTTGATCTTCTTTTTCTTAGATAAATCCCTTTAACATTTCATATAATAAGGGCTTGGTGATGATGAACTCCTTGAACTTGACCTTATCTGAGAAGCACTTTATCTTCCCTTCCATTCTAAACAATAGCTTTGCTGGATAGAGCAATCTTGGATGTAGGTCCTTGCCTTTCATGACTTGGAATACTTCTTTCCAGCCCCTTCTTGCCTGTAAGGTCTCTTTTGAGAAATCAGCTGACAGTCTTATGGGAACTCCTTTGTAGGTAACTGTGTCCTTTTCTCTTGCTGCTTCTAAGATTCTCTCCTTCTGCTTAATCTTGGGTAATGTAATTATGATGTGCCTTGTTGTGTTCCTCCTTGGGTCCAGCTTCTTTGGGACTCTCTGAGCTTCCTGGACTTCCTAGAAGTCTCTTTCCTTTGCCAGATGAGGGAAGTTCTCCTTCATTATTTGTTCAAATAAGTTTTCAATTTTTTGTTCTTCCTCTTCTCCTTCTGGCACCCCTGTAATTCGGATGTTGGAACGTTTCAAGATGTCCTGGAGGTTCCTAAGCCTCTCCTCATTTTTCCGAATTCTTGTTTCTTCATTCTTTTCTGGTTGGATGTTTCTTTCTTCCTTCTGGTCCACACCGTTGATTTGAGTCCCAGTTTCCTTCGCATCACTATTGGTTCCCTGTACATTTTCCTTTGTCTGTCTTAGCATAGCCTTCATTTTTTCATCTAGTTTTCGACCAAATTCAACCAATTCTGTGAGCTTCTTGATTACCAGCATTTTGAACTGTGCATCTGATAGGTTGGCTATCTGTTTGCTGCTTAGTTGAATTATTTCTGGAGCTTTGAAGTGTTCTGTCATTTGGGCCTTTTTTTTTTTTTTAATGGTGCTTCTGTTGCTTACAGGGGCAGAGCTTTAGGTGTTCCCTGGGGCGGGGTAACGCTGGTCACTGCGCTGTGACGCTGTATGTGGGGAAGGGGCTGGGAGGGAGTAATGGTGCCCCCTCCACTCTCTGCAGGATTTCAACCACTCCCTCTGCTACCCACAATCAAATTGGGCCACTCTGGTGCTGGTTCCCGAGTGGGTGGGCTTGTGCACGCCCTAGGCCCCTGTGGGTCTCTCCAACGACCTGTCCTGTGAGGCTGGGAGTTTCTCCTGCTACCGCCCCAACCCCCACGGATGTTTTCAATCAGGTTTGAGGCTTTATTTCATCATGCTGGAGCCCTGGGTCCCACCGTTTGTCCTGGTTTATCTATGCACGAATGTGGGGCGGTGGGGTCTGCTACCTGCCACACTGCCTGCCCTGTTCTCCGCCACTCTGTGTCTGGCCCTCTCGGTTTATCTGTGCGCGAATGTGGGGCCGCAGGGTCTGCTAGTGGTCAGACTGCCTGCCTGTTGGTCCCACACTCCTCTAGTCTTGGTCCCGCCACAGTAATGCCAGTCCTCTCTGCCCCGGCTGCCTGTCTCCGCCCCTCCTACCTGGATGAATGTTTATTTTTTATCTACTTGGTGTCGGACTTCCTTGCCATTCAATTTTCTGTCAGTTCTGGTTGTGCGAGGAGGCGCAGTGTGTCTACCTGTGCCGCCATCTTGGTACTCCCACCTATCTTGCCACCATCTTCTTGAGCCTGTAGTTCAGCCTTTTTAATGAACTGTTTTAGTGTGTTTGGGCTGCCATACCAGAACAGCACAGGCTGGATGGCATTGCTTTAATTCATTTTCTCAGAGTTCTAGAGGCCAGCAGTCTCAGGTCAAGTTCCAGCGAGTTCTGTTTCTGGTGAGAGCTCTCCTTGATTATCGATGGCTGCTTTCTTGCTTCGTCCTCACAGGAAAGAGGGGAAGGGAGGGGAAGAAAGACGTCACTCTCTAGTGTTTCTTTGCCTAAGAACCCTAATGCTACCAGATCAAGGCTCTTTAACCTTAATTACTTCTTAAAAACCCTGTGTCCAAATGCACTTATGGAAGGGATTAAGAATTCAATGCATGAATTTTGAATTTTTGAGATTTATTAGGGTAGGTTATATAAGACTTTTGCTCTATTTATGCTGTCCAGAGTATAAATAAAACCAAAATCTTATATAACCTAACCTAGTAAATCTAAAATAAGAGAAATTATCACTGTAAAATCATTTAAACAAATTTTATTGTTTCAATTTTTTTAATTGTATTGGTCTTATTTGAGTGATTTCTCCTCTTACTCTATCCCTACCCTCCCTGTTACTAAACATAAAAACTGTCCCAGTTTGAGTAGTCAATATGCGGAGATCATTCAGTATGCAGGCATACAAACATGTGTTTTAACTTAATTTTTGTTATCATCCTTTTGGAGCTACTGTTAACACTTAAGAAATACAATCTATTTTTATTTCTATGTATGTCACATCCTAAACTATTTTATTTTAAATAATTTCTGAAGAAAATAAACCTGTGATACATTTCATAGCTAAGATACCAGACTAAGAAGCTCTTCTGAAAGTCCACTGGTATCCACTTTCAGCCAATATGCCCAAACAATGACCACACCCACAAAATATCTTATTATGTCTTTCATTCATTCCAATAGGACTAAGAGATATTACGTCTGTGGGAACTGAGTAAATAAACCTTAAACTATTTTCTGGACTAACACAACAGAGTGTGTGACTGAAATTATATAAAATAGTTTCCCCTAAATTCAAAATTCATAGCTTAGTGAAGAAAACACTACTTAAAAATTATTATTTTAAGAAAATTGGTGATATAAGGGTGAGATATATTTACTTTTAAAATCCCAGATAGGCATCATTTTTCCCTTTAAAATATCTCCTGTGTATCTAATCCTTCTTACAATTTCTTCATTTTAACTGTGATGATAGTATTTACACCTCACTTTGTTGGAAAATATTTCTACTTTTACTCACTTGGTACAATCTATATGGAGTCGCATATCATTCGATATGAATCATTTTTTCCTGCCACTCCATCACAGCCAGGTTTGGACATAGAGGCCCTTCCAAACATGTAGACTTTCTCAATGACCTTCTTTCTGGCGTGCTGGAGCCAAGTGCATGTCACAAGAGCAGTGGCTGTTGTCTATACAGTCTTCTTCAAGAGATGTGCATTTTTACAGAAACCGTGGTGGAAGGATGGAGGATGATAGGAGGAATCATTCAGACAGGTGTTTCATTAATTCCTTCATGCAACTTTGTCCATGTTCCACAAGTTCAGCCATTAGACTTCTATTGAGCACTGCTAACTTCATGGTATTCAAAACACAAGCCTTACAGCCACTTTTTAAAATTCTCTGGCAGTATCTACTGAAGCTGAACCTGTGCGACCCCTAAGACCCTGAAAAGACAAGTACTAGATGGCCCATAGCAGCATAGTGCCCCATGGGCTCAGACTGGTAGCTTCCAAAATGCTGTTTATTTTTGAGCATCAGCAGAATAGATCATTATACTGTATCGACAGGATAGAATACTGTAGAATGAGAATGAATAAGTTGTAAACACAATTTTAAAATGGGGATGAATCTCACAGGAAGAAAACAGAGACCTGAGCCCTGGCTGGTGGGCTTGGTGGATTTGGTGCCAGCCTGTGAACCTAAGGATCGCTAGTTTGATTCCCAGTCAGGGCACATGCCTGGGCTGCCAATCAGGTCCCCAGGAGGGGGCACGTGAGAGGCAACCACACATTGATGTTTCCTTCCCTCTCTTTCTCCCTCTTTTCCCCTCTCTCTAAAAGTAAATAAAATCTTTAAATAAAGAAAAGAAAACAGAAGCTTGAACCAAGATTTCAAACTGTATAGTTCCATTTATGTAAAGTTCAAAAAATGGCAAGATGATCTCTAGTGTTAGAGGCCAGGAGTATGGGATGAAGTTAGAGACTAGGAGGAACGTGATGGGGACTTCTGGGATGTTGATGGTGCTATGCGATCTTGGTGCTAAAGAGTTACCTTCATTCAGCCTGTGAAAATTCAGTGCGCTGCAGACTTATGATTTGTGCACATTTTGCACATATGATGAGATTTAATAAAAAGTAAAAACAAAACAAAAAATGTACAATACCCCTGGGGTAAGTATGAGTAGAGGTAGTTAAGGTAACTTGAAATGATACAAGCTCAATTTAAAGTGTATGAACAGTGAAGCTCTCAAGCATCTGGCTTACATTTCTTATAGATGCAATATTTTTTTAAACCTTAAAATTTCAGAACCAGTGATTGGGCCTCCAATACAGATTTAGCATTATGTAGCTAAATCATGCCTCCTCAGTTGATGGTTTTATCTGTCAGTTTTTTATCTTTCCAAGAGTGCTATAACAATGTTCTCTATGAAATGACTAATTTTCTCTTCTTAATTTCTGTCTTATGTTTATTCACTTTCCCACTTCTTTTTCTTTCATGATAGCTTCAGATTTAAGAAATCGATTTTCTGAAGTTTGGCTTCTTTAAAATTACTCTCAAATAAACTCCCAGGTTAAAAACAAATTTTATAGCATATGGCACAAAATCAAAAATTCTAAGCAAACATCAAATTCAATGATCACCAGCTTACCCATTTGCACAATTTGGATGGTAGATGTCCTTCCTCCATCTCCTTTATCCACATTCTATAAAATTTATATTTCTAAACCTCACCACAATAGATAAACATTCTAAAAATGAAGGTGATATAAACCATCCTCAAATTAAATTAGAGCATTATAAACAGAAGGAGCCAGTGTGGTATGTCGGATAATTCAGGGTGAAAATTTTGGCTAATAGAAGCTGCACGTGAAGCAGTCTCAGAAAAGCCCATCTGGTTTCTCTGAGCCTCAGTGATTACAGACAAAAGTGGTGTAAGTGGATGCAACTCCTAGAACGTACTTCTTGGAAAACTTTAGTTAATTCTTCTATTAACTAAACAGTGCAGGGAAAATTCATGGCACTGCTAGACAGAGAGAGAAGGAGACATTCAATATGCATAAAAGAAATTTCTTGGATACGTTTTAGACCATTTTTCTGTTCCACAGACAATAGAAACAGGACTAGCATATGAATTTAGGTCATTCTTTGAATTAGTATAATTTTCTTTTTATTCATTATCTCTGTATTCCTACAGCCCAGCCTGGTGCATATAGTGGAAAGTAGGCAACACAAATATGCATAACTTGAAGAATGAATGGAGTCAAAGGGATTTGAGAGTGGGTAATTCTCTCTGGGCCTAACGAGCAGTACTGTGAGTGGCCTGTTAGAGTTAGAGACATGTGGGTGTGCATTAACAGATACTTAATGAGCAGTTTAATTACCATGCTTTTGAGTGGCATTATTGTGAGGTGATAAATTATTTATATAGCTTAAACATGTGTATCTATTTTCAATTTCATTTTTCCTAAGTATTTTGTATTAACTAGTGTCTTGACAAAAAATATATACGTATGTCCTCCAGATAAGGGAAAAATATATCTCAAATGGAGAAATCAATTTGTTAAATCTATATTTTCATGTTATAAACTATTTCCACTTTGAGAATTACCAGGATTAATTGCCCTCATTTGTTCTCCATGTGGCAGTATTCAGGCCTTCCAATAGATGTATTCCCCCTGCTCCCAATGAGTGTACAAAAATTTCCTAAAGCTCTTTTTGGAAACATTCCCAGATGTAAGTAAATATGTTGAAAATAATAGAACTAAGAAAATAATATTTTTCAAAGGGAAATTTCATAAAGGTAACTTGTAGATGGAAACTAATTTTTGTTGCATTAAAGAGGAACGTGTTACCAGGAGCCTGTGAAATACCAGCACAATGGCAAGTAGTGAATGAGTGTGCAGCTCATCAAGACTGCAGCAGGAACATCAAACAGTACTTTGAAGGTGAAAGTGGTTATAATTCCACAAAGTTCTTAAAAAATAAACACACTTGTGTCCTTTGTATGGGCCTGAGTAGCATTACCCTTAGTAAAAACATAGGTGAACTGGGACCCATCAACTTATAGCCACAATTGAAAGAAAACCAATTTTGTTAATGCATACGGGTTCCCAGAAAGAGTGCATGAGATTATAATTAACTACTTAAGAAAGACAGCAGAATGTTAGTAACTGTGGTAGGTTGAACTCTAAAATAGTGACAGAAGTAGTAAGTAGTCAAAATAACAAATGACTCTAAGAGGTTTTTTTTTATTTGGGAGTAATGGTTTTCCTGAGTGCTGAAAGTCAAAGAAAAACATGAAGATAAAGTCTACATTTGTTACAGCAAACTCTTTGTGTGTGAAGCATAGAAAAAAAGCTCTAGCTGCATCCAGGAAATTTCTTTTATGCATACTTAATGGCGGCTTCACTCTCTGGCGTTTGAATGCACCATGCTAAGAAGACCAAAGAAGCAATCTCAATGTGAGCCACTTAGTTTCAGAGGGTTTCACAGTCATGAATTAAACACCCCTATATACCTAATAATTGTGACAAGACATGATGGATGCACCAGGATAGAAAAGCGAGTAAGCATATACGGTCACTCAGAGTTTTCTAACCATAACATGAATACTCCTATGTGCACACAAATGTATAAACCTACTCAGTCCCTCATCCAAGATCCTTCTGTTGAGTGCCCACTACATAAGGCCTATGGAAAGTTTCTAAAGTTATAATAACAAATATAATTGACACTGTCTCAGTATATGACATTATAGTAGGGCCATAGAGCTGGAAATCATATGTACATTTAAATATCAAACAAAACTATACGCCTTTTTTAAAGAGAAAAAGTGTGTTTTCATAGATATCTACATAATTCCACATGTAATTTTGGGGTCCCATATCTCTAAAACCTGCCCATGTAGCCAGGGATTCATGGGTCCCAAATTAGAGCTGCTGCCTGGACGGTCCTCCCAAACCTAACTAACCACCATGATTCCTCATTTCATAGCTGCCTGACATACTGAAGACATGTTTTTACTATCACATTATACTACTTATACTGCTGCATAAACCTGAACTGTTCTAAAATGTAACAGCTAAAACCACAAAAATTTAATATGCCATGTAGTTTCTAAGGGTCTGGAATCTTGGAGTCACTGAGCTCAGTGATTCTGTCATAAGGTCCCTCATGAGGGTGCAGGTAAGCTGTTGGCTGGTGCTCCAGTCATCTTGAGGTCCGCCTGGGTCAGGGATCTCTGCTTCTAAGCTCACTCACATGGCTGATGGAAAGAGGTCTCCGTTTCTTGCTAGCTGTTGGCTGCCTTCCTCAGATCCTCATCATGTGGGCCCCTTTACTAGACTGCTCAGCCATGGTAGATGGCTTCTCCCAAGAGAAGCAAAACCAGACTGAAGAGGAAGCCATGGTAACATGTATGACTCAGCCTCAAAAATGAAATAATCTGTGAATCTATTTGTCATCCACACCAACCCTTGATATAATGCAGTAAGGGATTTCACAAGGGCATGAATATCATGTGGAAAGGATCCCTGGGGACCATCTTGGAAACTGGCTACCACAACATTCAAACGAGAATGATGGAAATAATAATGAAGTGATCGAGGTACTTGGAGCATAGTCCAGTTTCTGAAATTAGTTTAGAGAAAGATATTGACCAAGTTGATTACCTTTCATATTTAAAATAAAAAGCATTAGTTAATAAACTCTGAGATCTCTTCTGGCTTGAATATTGTATGATTAGATAAACTTTCTGTTTTAATTTAAATGTCTAGTAGTTATACAGCTATCAGGAAGAAAATCCTAACGTTCAGTAAAGCCCAGTGTCAATCAATGAATGCTCCCAATTTATGCACTCAGGAAGACACACTCACTTTACCATATTATGAAAAGTAATGATTACTGATGTTACTGCTAGCCACAAACACATTGTTTTTACTCTGAATTTTCTTATCTACCTAATGATTACTATTAAAATCACAAAGGAGCAAATTGTCAACGATGCCTTTTACAACAATGCAGCATTGTTGACCTGTTGTAGAATTTTGTTAGCAAAACTTGGATTGTATTAAGTCATCTTCAGCTTATAGACAACTCCTAACACAAGCCTTACAAAGTTTCCTGAAATCCATTTCATGTTGCGTGTGTTGTCACCATGAAGCAATAGTTCATGAACAACTGCCTCGAGGGCTTTTGAGGAGGATTGCAAGTTATTGAAGTGGAAAAGCCTTTTAGGGGATCAAAATATATCCTAATATCAACCCTGAGGTCCCTTGTTGCATAGTCAAGCATGGGTGCATAAAATAGATTGAATAAAACTGGAACCGTCAGATAGCCCTGCTTCCCAGGATCAGTGATGGATGGCTCTGGCCAAATGCCATCAACACTAACTTGACCAGTCATTTCATCATGAAAGTTTCAAGCTGTTGGTAAACTTCTCTGGCAAACCAACTTATTATTGTATTTGTCAGTGCAAGATTCTCTGCTGTCAGTAAAAGTTGTGGTAGATTAATAATTACACTGTTGGCAGCTGAAGGGATGCAACGTTCTAGTTCATTATAAAATGGTATCACTGAAACTAAGTGGCATAGCCTTATCAATCATAATGTGAACTATTCTTGATTTTTTAAATCAATCAAAATCAATAAAATACACATATCATGCAAAGTGATTCAATAAATGTTTAATGAGGAGATTTTACCAAATAAGATCAGCACTTCAGGCAGCTAACCATTTAATCTATGAAGGGAAATAGAATGTTAAAATTTACAACATTAATAAATAGTAGTCACCACAATCAGTTTTTGTAATTCTTGTAATGAAAGCCATTCCTAAGGCTCATAATTAAAATTTTGATAGCCGGCCACAACTTGATGCTCTTGCTTACTCTTTCTCTCTCTCTCTCTTTCTCTCTTCCTTCTCATTCTCTTCCTCCTCCTCCTTCTCTACCTTCTCCTCCTGCTTGTCCCTCTCCTGTGCTCACTTCCACACACCATTTCTTGCTCTTTCCTTCCTGGACCATATGTCTTTGTTGTATTTCTGGAACCCTCTCTACCTTGTCTGTACCATATGTCTTTGCTGTGTCTCTGCCCTTTTCTACCTTGTTCTTGGCTTAAGGGACTGACCCTGAATGGACTACACCAACAGGTTTCCCTGCCGTTTAGTTTTCATTTGGTTTTGGCCAGTAGGCAACCATACCAAGAGTAGACAGAAAGAAGCAGGTTGAGCTCAGAGTATTTTTCCCCCCACTTCCCTACTTGTCTGGGTCATGTGCAGTTGGCCAAGTCCCTTGACCAATACAGTTTCTTTCTTTATCCCTTCATGCCTAGTATGCTAACAGCCCCAAGCAGAGTATTGCACTGTGGTTTCTCTACACATATAGACTATATAGACTATGCCTTTGAACAGAGTTATTTAATATCTACCTCATCTTGCATTGTCCTTATTTGAGTGTTCCGTTTCCTGAAAGGAAACAGAATATTTCAGCTTCAGCTGTGAGAAATCCTTACCATTTAGTCCTCTCTTTCCCTTGGATTAGCATTGCTTCTAAGTCCTTTGTCTTTTCTCTTCTTTAAGGCAAACCCTATATAATTTCAGAGATAAGACAAACAAACAAACTGAACAAAGAACTAGGCTCTGCAAACAAGCATTTGCCTGAGACTGGTCACTTGGCTCTCTGGCGAGTTCCTTTGAATCTTCGCTTCTGCTTCTTTGTGTTTGCTTTGTTGAGGTCTGACACAGGGAACTGGCTTTGGAGTGCCAGCAAGAGGGAAGAGGCAAAGGTGAACACAGAGTCAGTCAGAAAAGTACTAGAGATGTAAACCTTTCCTAAGGCATTAATTTCTAGTTGGTAAAATTGTCTATACACAAACTTGGGGCAGAGAAGGAGGGAAAATAGAACAGCTGTGAAGGACAGGGAAATTCCATGGATGCAGCAGGAGAGGACAGCTCTTTTCCACAGCGGAAATGGGAAATATAGGGTGTATTTACCTCTAATAAGACAATTAATCATTGGATCTGTTTTGGGAGAAAACTAAAACAAATTAAAATGATTATTTTAAATAATCCATAACTTTTCTGCTTTAATTTTATATCAGTAGGATATTACTATATACAGTGGGGAACATTACATCATTAAAATGCTGAGTGATACATTTTTATAAGTAATATTTTTAATTTTATTAAAACCACACACACACAAAGATAATGTAATTTCACATAAAGTGATTTACTCATTGTGCACATCATTCGTGCCCACTAAATAAAACCATTTGTGCATTTTACATGTATGTGGAATTTTGCATCTACAGTGGATTTCTTTGCAGAGCCTGAAACTCAGTCAAAACCTTTTTTGTATATGTTACAGAATCACTCCTGACTAACCAGGAATCACATTCCCATCAAAGACGCCAAAGGCAGTTGAACAAACTGGTACTTCATGATAGAAAAAAAGCCTAATCCCTTTAATTTTTATTATTATTCTTATTAAATCAATGAATGCCTGTAATAAAATATTCAAGTAGTAGAGTGTATTGGATTCTATCTATATGGTCTAAATTTGTTACTGCTTTCCTCATAAAGAAATGGAGTTTTATAGCTAAATATCAGAATTTTCTCTGTTCTAATGCATTTCCTTTTACTTTCCTATTTTATGTACATTTTTCCTCACTTTCAAAATACTAATATATAAGGAAAAACAGAAGAAAGTAAATATCTTAAGGGTAAATTCTCCCAGCAAATGTCAATGGCAGATATCACCAATGAAGTTTAATAAAAGGGTTGACTACATTAAAAAGGAAAAGAAATGAAAGAAATGGAGTCACTGTCCCCATTCTTTAAATCTGTGTGGGTCTTGTTACCTGCTTTCACCAATAAAATGTAGCAGAAGTAATTCTGGGTGAATACCAAGCCGTGGCTTTTAGACTGCCTACTGTTTTCTTTTTTCTTCATTTTTTTCCTTTTTTTTGAAAACTGCTGCTATAAAGAAACTGAGAGAGAGATCACATGGAGACAGAGGCCTAGCCATCTCAGCCATTTAAGCCAAGCCCCAAACATGAGAGTGAGGTCATTCAGGACTAGCCAGACCCCCACCAACCCTCTGATTATAGACAGAGGAGTGAACCTAAACGTGACAGCATAAAGACAAGCCATCCCAGCTGAACCATGCCTAAGATGCTAACCACAGAATTGGAAGCAAATAAGAGGTTGTTGTTTGATGTCACCTAGATTCTGGGTGCTTTGTAATATAGCCAATAGACAACCGATACAGATAGAAAAGCATAAAACAATAGGGCAAAGTTCTCACACTGATTCTTTCTACCTCATTTCCCAGTAATTATTATTGTTAACGTTTTGTTATTGTTGTTCATCCTTCCTGACATTTTATGTGCCTTGGTCATAATAGTTAGATAAAAAGGTGGGCAAACAGATAGGTAGGTAGGTAGATGGATAGATAGAACATAGGTAGGTAGATAAATTTTATAACTGTCATTCAATAAGATATCCTTGTACAAGTTTAAGTAAAAATTATATATTTTTTCATACCAATACATAAATATATTCCTCACTTTTTTCAATAACTATATAATATTAATATTACTATACAATACTTTATTTAATATCTCTTTATTCGTAGACAGTGAGGTGGTTTACATTTTTCCCCAATAAAAAAATTTTACTGAAAATAATATTACCAGTCTTTTTTTTTAAACTTGTGAATATCTGAAGAAAAAGAGACTAAAAGAGACTATAAGAATAATTGCTGGGTAGAAGATATTTACCTTATAAACTTAAAACAGAAAGTTTAAGATTGTGATTCTAAGAATTAGTACCCATTCAGTTTATTTTTCCCTGAAATTTTGGGGGTGCATTTGTCTGTTGTTGACCAACTTACTTGGAGAAATACGTCTTCCTCCCACCATCTTTGTATTTCAAGCTACACTGATTATTGCGGAGGTCACTTCCTATGATACTTGAGCACGACCTAAACTTTTAGAAGATTGTATGTTCACTTTTTGTGTATTTGGAAGAACCAGTTTACGTAGTATACATGACCCATTTACAACTGCATTCGGAGTGAATATAATTCACCTAAACATGCTGAAATCTGCTGATGGCCAGGGAAACATTCAGTGTTCTGCCAGATCCATTCAGCCTGAAGTCAATAAGCCTGCTGTCATTTTCATTGAGTTCTAATGAGATAACGCATTGTGGAAAATGATAAAAAATGTGGAAATGAATATGAATGTTGAGTAAAATAAAGAAAGAAACAAAACCTGGGTTTAGTGGAGAACTCTGAAACTTGACACAAACAATTGTCTTAAACTTTTCTTGGGGGAAAAAGAACCCTATTCACATCTACACTGAAACATAGCATAAACACACAACACAGTAAACCTTCTGAGACTTAAGCTGCAGGTGTGTGGGTTCCTGCTGCTTCCTTTCCAGATGTGTTATCCATCAAAGAGCTCCCCTATTAACTCTGGTGGACAGACTGGCTCTATGAGACTGGGAGGGGTCATTTCCTTGATTATCCAGGGATGCTGGTATGCAGGTGAATGAGCCCTGTCAGTGGCCGGGTCTGAAATGCTCCTCACCAGGCAAACCACTCCCTCACATGGCCAGTGATTCACCAGGTCAGGAGCCCCAGAAGGCAGCTGCACAGGAGAGATGATTCTTTGTCTGGGTGCCGCTGCTCAACCCCTGTCCTGTTTCTACCCACTTAATCTGCCACAGAATTGTTAGGGGTTCCACATAATTCTTATCCAGGTGATATTGTAGGCTACCTGCAGCTAGGGAGAAATACTACCATTTAGTTAAATTTATATTACAAGGTCAAAAATTTAATTCCAATTATAATGCTTTTACTTGTTCTTCAGTTATTCTGCTGTATTTTCCTGACTTGCAATATGATCTAGACTTCTGAGAAAATGACTACCTCTTTCAGTAGTAAACTATACATCACCAAAATATCTCATATATGCAGGCAAAAATAAATGAGAAGAAAATAAACTTACTTCTTTGTGAAGGGTTTTTGTTTAATTTTCATAAATAAAAGCTGGATTTTATTTAGTTTGGAGAACTCTAGAGTTATGTCAATAAATAAAAATTTAAAGTCATCTGAAATCTAAAAGACCAAAAAGTACATATGCAGGCATATCTTGTTTTTTTGAGTTTCCCTTTATTGTGCTTCATAGATGTTGCATTTTTTTCAAATTGAAGGCAAAACCCTCCACCAGCAAAAAGATTATGAATCTCTTTATTGCATTGGCCTGGAACTTGAACTGCTATGTCTCCAAGGTATGCCTCTAACTTCATCTTTTAGATATTGCCTCATCAGAAAGAATCCAGGAAGTAGCTAAACCTATCCATTCTTTATCCTCAAAATAAACATATACTAAATAAAATGTGCCAAGGAGCCAGGTTGAAATGAAACTCCAAACTTTTAAGAAGAGATTTAATGCTCATATTCATGATATGAGAGAATACAGAGTCCTAAGTATTTAAGTTTAGCCTAAGTATCATTTAGGTTTTTAGATGACAGCTAATGGGGTAGGGAAGTTAGGGAATGAAGGTACTGAGCAAAAAGGAAAAAGGACTCATGGACATGGACAACAGTGTGGTGATTGCTGGGGAGAGAGGATATAAGGGGACTAGATGGTAATGGGAAAAATACAATAAAGATTTTATACTTAAAAATAAAGTAAAATAATTTAATAAAAATAGTGCTTCATATATTTAAGCAATGTATTAAACAGTGGTATAAACATATTTGTTATGTAATCTTTAAAAAAAAAAAAAAAACAATTCTAGCCCTGGCTAGTGTGGCTCAGTGGATTGAGTGCTGGCCTGAGAACCAAAGAATTGGTAGTTTGATTCCCAGTCAGGGCACATGCCTGGGCTGCAGGACAGAGCCCCGGTTGGAGTCATGAGAGAGCTACCAATCGATGTTCTTTTCACACATCAATGTTTCTCTCTCTTTCTTTCCCCATTTCCCCTCTCTCTAACAATAAAGAAGTAAAATCTTTTAAAAAATAAATAAGTGAAATAAAATTAAGAATAGAAATACTGAATTGTTACAGGTTCACTACTCTTGTTAACCACCATTGTTTCTTTCCACACTAATCTCCATATTTGGTGCATCTGATATGCCCATGTGCCACAGGTAATTTTTATTAGCAAAAATCAATAGATTTCCTAAGCGTATAGATTCCAACACAGCTTCAGGGCTTTCGATTGAATGTAGAATAAATTCAGCTTATAACACAAGATCCAATGATTGTAACAACAGCTTAAGAAGCAAAACACTAAATCATTATGATTGCTTTTTTTCTGTCAGATACAAAAATACATATAAATAAAAGTAAAATATTTTACCACTATCCAGGAAAGGTTCATTATAGGTATTGTTAGTGCTGGTGAATCACTCTAATAAAAGATATTCACAACTTCAATTTGACTTTATGCACTGAGGTATCATGTCTAAACATAAAATGCCACTAGTAGCAGCTGGATAAAAGTAATTAATATAATCTTGAATATTGGATTTCATTTTTCAATGGCTTGCTTTTATTGTAGTTGCAATGATTCTAGCCATAAACTGTAAAACCTGTGAGACATATGCTACGTGACCAAACGTTTGGCTTGTCCAAGTCCACAGAGCCAGTGTGTCACATCACATCTAAATGAGCAGCACACATTACTATAACCTGGTCTAAAAACAAGCCTATGGAACAGGGGAAAAATTGTTTATTCAGTTTCAAGTTTAACCTCCGTAGATCAAAAATTTAAATAGTTCTCTGTGGCTCATCCCCTACTCCACTTTTTCTTCTTTTCTTGACTATGGATTTGCATCACCGCCCAAATTTTGTACTAATTGGTTAATTCATTTTATATACAGCCTCCTTTTTCTTTTTTTATTAAAGCCATGACCACAAAAACTATTTGGGAAGGTTATAAAATTGTAACACATCTATTTATTGACTAATGACTCAAAATTGTCTTTCCCTTTAAGAAAATTTCACCAGTTGCAATTTTATTGGTTTACTCCATTGGTATTTAAGGAATAACATTTCTATTTAAGCACTGGAATATTTTGAGCATTAAGGTGTTAACTCATGTGAAGTCTATGTTGCTCTCCTGAAAGTGATGCAAAATACAGTAAGTCGTCACTAAATGTCATCCATAGGTTTCATAAAGTCACTTGGAAACTGTGACTTTAAGTAAAACAACATAACAAAACCAGTTTTGCCAAAGGCTAATAGATCTAAGCAAGAGAAGTTTCTAGGTCATATTTCTCGTCACCAAACTTCTAATAAAACCCTCTAACACTCCTAATATTAAAACCAAATAAATGTGAGCTATGCATACAATAATGATGAATAAAAATGTGTAAGATAATTCTTTTCCAACTCGCTTATTCCAGTTCAGGGACTTAGTGGGGGAGATGCCTTTCAGGGCATCTCAGGGCTCAAGGCATGAACAAACCGTGGGTAAGATGCCCTTCCACCACAGGATACATTCACACTCACACACTCGGACTGGAATAGTTTAGACACACCAGTTCACCTGATGTACACACCTTTGGGATGTCGGAGGACACTGGAGTATCTGGAGGAAACCCAAGCAGACATGTGAAGAATATGCAAACCCTATACAGACAGTGGCCCCAGCCAGAAATATTTTTTTAAAAAACAAGACTGTAACAAAACAACTTATTCAAATACCTGCTTTCCATGCACTTTACCTAACTTAGTCTAGTTTCTCTAGTGTGTATTTCCTGCTTTTGAATGTTTCTGCTTTTGTAAGTTTCTACTTTTGCAAGTTTTCTACTGTGTTCTAATTATTTCTATTTCTTTTCTTAATTTCTCTTGTTAAAGTAATTTAGCATCTCAATCATTTGAGGTTATCACTGATTTAATTTATCAGTTATCATGTTAGTGTTAATCACTAACATATTTAATTTCCTAACTTTCCTAATTTATTAGGGAGTTTATTTTCTATCTCATTTTTTACTGATAGGATTGTAAAGCCTCATCTTTTATCCTCAACACCATTTTGCTTTCCTTATCTCACACTCTTTTTTTTCTTAATAACTTTCTGCATCCTATTAACTTTCCCACAGCCTTATTTGATAAAATATATTTTTCTTGGTTCGTATTCCATTTCTTTGATGATAAATCTTTAAAGTGTATGTGTGTATACCCACATATGTCCATAGAAAGGAAACATTTGAGACACTTTGAATTAACTCAATTCACATAAATATAAGTAATATAACAATCTAGTCTTTTACGTCAGGCTATAATTTTCTAACTACAACATATATATATATATATAAATGTTACTGTTCTTTATACCATAATAGTCATTTTGGTTTTTCTTATACATACCTTTACTATTACTTTCTATCTCCTTAGATACTAAATGGTTAAATGGAGTAATGAATTGGACCTAATTATTTATTTATATCCTTTGGGAAAACAAGAGCCAACACTGTAAAAATAATAATTATAGCTTTTATGAATTAATGAAACTTTTAAAATATCAAACTTCCTCACAAGGAGTAATTTAAACTCTAGCTTATCATTTTGAAAATATAAATGCTCTATGACTAGAAACATATATAAAGTAAAAAAAAAGTTGCCTGACATCTTTCATTTTCAAATAACATGGCATAGAAAGTATTGGATTTGACACATTACTAAGATATAAGACCATGATTAAGTCATTTCTATGAGAGAGGTCTCCATCCACCATGTCAGCTGAGGGACTGTCACATGTGGACCATATGAACACCCCTCCCAGCTCCTGAACAGAAAACATGTGACCAAAGAATAGCCAGACTATAGGTTGTCTAATTTTATGTGTGTGCATATATATATATATACAATCTCCATTATATATATATGATTTCCATTATCTGTAGAGCAGCAAGTTATCAGAGCCAATCAATCCTTATTCTCGTACCTATTAATACAAAGAGAATCAAGTAGTTAGCTATAAAATCTACAGTGCACAGCCTGCATTCTTAGAGGCAAGGTGAGTCAAAAGTCAGGAAAATATTATGTGCAAACTAAAACAATGAAATATTGGAAGAGTACACATTTTAACAGTGGTTTTCAATGGGTAAGGGTGCGCAGTACATTTTCTGTGAAAGATTCTGAGGGCAAGCATGACATAAGCTTGGACACATCTTGCAAGTGACACAGAGCAGAAAGTGAGAAACCCTCAGAGGTGATGCACTTTGGAAAGTTATTAAAAAGCAGTAATAGTGAAATACTAGAGTAGATTTTTATGAATTCCTGCTGTTGAAATCACTAGAACGGTCTTAGAACTTTCACTTACTTTGAGTAACTCTAAGATTTTAATTAGATTCTCTCTTATTGTCATATTTATCTCTATTATAAACTATCACTAACTGGAGCTTTCTTGAGTGAGTTGCTTTTCCTTATAGCCAATGGAAGCCCAGCAATATTATTTACTCTGGTTTCATTGCATAAGTACTTTCTGACCCCATGGATGTACAGTGCACTGTGGTTGATGGCATGGAATATACATATTCAAAAATAAATTGTGCAGTGCTATTCTCAAGAAGCTTAGCATCTACTAGAGAAAAACACTTTATAGAAATATTTGTGAAATTAATATTAAACATATCATAAAACACCTGAAAAAGGAAAGGTCAATGGCCAAAACAATTGGTTTCCTATATTTCCTGTATCATAAACTGTTGATTAAGAGTGTTCTCCTGACCTGGGTGGTGTGGCTCAGGGGACTGAGTGCTGGCCTGTGAACCACAGGGTCACAGGTTCAATTCCCAGTCAGGGCACATACCTGGGTTGTGGGCCAGGTCCCCAATATGGGATGAGTGAGAGGCAGCCACACATTAATGTTTCACTCCCTCTCTTTCTCCCTCCCTCCCCATCTCTAAAATAAATAAATAAGACCTTTAAAAAAAGTGTTCTCCTTTGCTCTTCATAAAGAGAGTGAGACAAAAGTAGGTCTATAGCTGTGAGTAGGCAAAAGTTTATTCTTGAATTATTACTTATTAATTATTGTATTACTTTCCATACAAATTGTAAATCTACTTTGTCCCACCCTATATGATAGCTAAAAGTAGTGCCTGATCCCAGACACTAAACTAAATAAAGAATATAGAAAAGGTTTCAAAGAAGAAAAATTTGGTTTTCCCCTCATATCCAGCTGTTAAAAGTGATAGGAAATTGATTAAATAACTTGATAGTATGATTTTATTTTCCAGAAAATAAATATAATCACTGCCCCAATGCAATTTAATGGCAAACATATCTAACTTTTACATATCAAAATTGTTACTTTTAATTGTTAGATCATATTTTGCAAATCGTATCTCTTTTCAAAATCAGTCTTCACAAAAATCTTTCACAAAACTAGAAAGAGACTTTGATGAAACATGGCAGTTGCTCAAAGCTTGATATGGCCTATCTGAGGACACTGCAGGAGTGCCTGCTGTCACCGCAGGCATGAGTAATTACGAGTGAAGACCATTCTGATTGCACTGACAAGACGAGCAGAAGCAGGTTAAGAGAATAGCAGATGGGATTCAGATTAAAATATTAGAATGACATTTCAACTCTAACTGAAACACACTTTTTTGGCAAGAACAAAGAATCCTTTTCTCCAGAAATGTCTGAGGACAATGAAAACTACAATATGGTGCTTCTTAACAGCAGAAGGAGTGAAGGTTTTCTCTGCAAATTAACTCCTGATTCTGATTCTAAATGTATATTTTTTATAAAAGCCACTTACACACTTGAGCAAACAATAGCACGCTTTGCAGCAGTAAATTAAATATGTGTGTGTGTGGACGCCTATAGATACATATCCATAACTATGTATTTAGCTTTCAAAACAGCTTTGCAATTATTTCATGAAAATACAGTATTTGTTTTAAATGTTTACTAATCCATTCATAAAATATTCATTGAATACCAGTTATATGCTATGCACTGAGATGGATGCCGTACAGATACAAGGATAATCTGTGCTATATTATAGGAAATGTATCAATTAACTTATTGCCCTGAGACACTGTCTTTATGCATCACATCTGGCAGTGGCAGGGCAGCCAGTTTTATTAAAGTAATTTGTCTTTTTTCCTCATTGTTTTTTTAATTATGTCATTCAAACAAATAGTCCTATATATAGACACAAAAGAGAAAACCCATATACTTTTTAATTATATTTTATTGATTATGCTTTTACAGTTGCCCCAATTTTCCCCCTTTGCCCACTTCCACCATGTAGTCCCCTTCTCTTGAGCAATCCCCTCTTAGTTCATGTCCATGGGTTGTGCATATAAGTCCTTTGGCTTCTCGATTTCATATATTGTTCTTAACCTGTCCCTGTCTATTTTGTACCTACAAATTATGCTTCTAAATCCCTGCACCTTTTCCCCTGTTCTCCCCTTTTCCCCTCTCAAATAATAACCCTCCAAATGATCTCTATATCTATGATTCAGTACTTGTTCTGGTTGTTTGCTTAGTTTGTGGTTTTTAGATTCAGTTGTTGATAGTTGTGAGTTTGTTGTCATTTTAATTGTTCATAGTTTTGATCTTTTTCTTAAAATAAGTCCCTTTAACATTTCATGTAACAATAGTTTGGTGAAGATGAATTCCTTTAGGTTTACCTTCTCTGGGAAGCAGTTTATCTGACCTTCCATTCTAAATGACAGCTTTGGTGGATAGAGTATTCTTGGATGTAGACCCTTGCTTTTCATTACTTTGAATACTTCTTGCCAGTCCCTTCTTGCCTGCAAAGTTTTTGTTGAAAAATCACCTGATAGTCTTATGGGAACTCCTTAAAGCTTTTCTCATGCTGCTTTTAAGTTTCTCTCTTTATCTTTAACCTCTGGCATTTTGATTATGATGTGTCTCGATGTGGTCCTATTTGGGTCCAACTCGTATGGGACAATCTGTGCTTCCTGCACCTCTATGTCTATTTCCTTCTCCAAATTGGGGAAGTTTTCTTACATTATTTTTTTCAAGTAAGTTTTCTATTTCTTGCTCTTCTTCTTCTCCTTCTCAAACCCCTATGATTCAGATATTGGTTCATTTAAAGTTTTCCCAGAGGTTCCTAAGCCTTTCCTCGATTTTTGAATTCTTGTCTCTTCTTTCTATTCTGGTTGAATGTTTATTTCTTCCTTTTATTCCAAATTGTTGATTTGAATCCCTGCCTCCTTCCTTTAACTATTGGTTCCCTGTATATTTTTCTTTATTTCACTTAGTGTATCCTTTATTTCTTCCTTTATTTTGTGGCTTTACTCAATGAGGTCTCTGAGCATCCTGATCAACAGTATTTTGAACTCTGCACTGATGAGTTGGCTATTTCTGTTTTGTTAGTTCTTTTTCAGAGACTTTGTTCTGTTCTTTCATTTGGACCATATTTCTTTGCCTCCTCAATTTGGCAACCACCCTGTGTTTCTTTCTGTGTATTAAGGAGAGCTACTTTTATTCCCTCTCTCAGCATGGCCTACATAGTAAAATCTCTTGTAAATTATTCAGGGCAGAGACTTAGGTAATTGCTTCTGGAGGCCTGCCTGTCACTTGCCCTACTTCCAGTCACCTCACCTACCCTCCATATGTGATTGGCACCCTTCCAGCTGCCACCATGAGGTCTGCATACATTGTCAGCCCACCAGGACCCATTAAGTGGCAAAAATCTGGCAGTTGCATCCTCTCCCCCAACCCCCACTGGTATTTGCAGCCAGAGGTGAGGGGGTTTATGTTCCCATTGCTGGAACCCTGGGATGTGCACTCTGGCCTGGGGCTGGGAATCCCTGGCTCCCAAGGTATCTCTCCCTATTTTTATCTACCACGTGTGAATGTGGAACCATTCATTCTGTCATTGTCACCGAAGCTGCCTCTAAATGCCACACCACCTCTCTGCCCCATCTCTGCAAATCTGCCCCACCTACCCATCTGGATGAATGTGGCTCCTTTAAATCTTTGGTTGTCAGACTTCCATACAGCTTGATTTTCTGACAGGTCTGGGTGTTCCTTGTTTTTGAAATCTGGTTGTACCTCTTTCTATGATTGAATGAAGAGGTGAAGCGTGTCTATCTATGTCTCCACCTTGACCCACAGTAAAACCCATATACTCTTTATTGTACAAAATTTCAAGATGTTTCACAATGAGGACCTCCTACAAGCAAAACAAATTGATTCAAGCTAAGTTATATTGAATAATGTCATTATTTTATATAATCAACAATTCTTTAATCTATTGAAGTGACTAATTAAAATATTATTAAATTAGGTCGATAAGTACAAAGATCTAAACGGGCTTTAAGAATATTAAAATTTTATTTCATTGAGCAATAAACAGTGAAAAATGTGAATGAATATAAGTGTACTCACTTCACAGTTTGGGATTAGACAGTTTATGAAAGCAATCTAACTTTATATAAATAAAAACAATAGAGACGATGAGTTCCTTAAAAAGAATGAATCAGACAGATAATCACAATTTAGTATTCAGAAATGTAAGCCATAAAAAGAATTAATGTATAAAATAGTTTTCCCACTGAGCATCATATTTTATACTATCTTGTACAGAAGATATAATTTACAGAAGAAACATTTTACCTTTAATAAACTCTAGTTTTGGTAATCGAGTTGCCAATTAACAGAGTAATTGCAAGGGTAGATTAATGTCACAATTCCCACTCAGTTATCTTATAGCCACTCCCTATGCATGTAGTAAATATTCAGAACACATTTTTTTCTTTAGCATTCCCTTAACCCAGATTTTACCTTAGCATAATTGACAAATTTGGAGGGCACTTTTTACTACAGGAGCCTGAGGACCTGATCCTATCATTAAAAGCACCCCAGGAAGAAAAATTCAAATGCAAATTTCAACTGACCTTTTCAAAAACAACTCATATTATTTTGCATCAGTAGCCACTGGAGATTTGTCTGGCTATATATGGATTTCCACATCTGTCAGCTATAAGTGCACTTCATCTGTCTGCTAAATCAGAGAGCCAGAAATAGATAACAGTGATCAAGCTTTTGAGCTTCTCATAAATTAGCCACATCATGAGGTAAAGTTAGTTTCTCCACAGGGTTTTCATTCTAAATGTTTACTCCTAAGAAACTTAGAAAAAAGAATACATCAGAAAAGCAAATCAAATCTTCCTTTCTGTGATTTTTTTTCCTTCTACTTAAAATGGAATGCTGGCCAAACAGCCTGTTTGTGGGTAGGACCCACTGGGAGAATGGTGTATAAATTACTCTTATTTGCAGCTACTTAAGCTCTGCTACCAAAGCACAACTGGAGCAGGAGAGGTACAATGAACTTCACCTGGGCCCAGGTTCTCCTACAGATCCCCTACTCTTTCCTTCCTTTGTGAACTGCTTTAAGAAAATAAAATCTTACTTACCCTTGGACATGAGTCCAGGGCAATATGCACAGTAGCTGCTAGTGTGGGAAATGTGTTGAAGTCTTCTCCTTATTCCTTTCCATCTCCACTCTTCATTAAAGAGTCTATATGGTAAGACAGGGAAGTATAGCCATCTGTATAAGGGAGCACACTTTTGCCTAATACTTTTGGCTTCACAGTTTGAGCATTATACTTGAAAAATATTTTCTAAAGTAAGGTTAAAGAAAAGTCAGACATCTTGGAATCACTCTGTATCATCTGGGTATCCTTTTCCATGGTGTGGTCACGTGGAAAGAGAGAGGTCCATAGGAAGAAAAATGTTAGAGAAATGTCTTTCTGTAGAAAAGTCAAGAAAAAAATCTTTTGCACTTAGCCTGATAACTAGATTCTTCTTCTCCCCTTTTAGGACTGTATTATTAAGGTAGAAACTCTATCACTAAACACAGAAGAGAACAAAACAAAAATCTGGTGCCTACCATTGTGTCCACTGCTGGCTAGTTACAGAAACCTGACCCCCATGGTAAGAGTGTGTCTCCTGTGTCATCTGATACTTTAGAGGTGCTCACTGTTGACTATTATTTGGACAATTACAAACAGCGTTCCTTAGGTAGATGTCCTGTATTTTTCCTGTATACACAAAAGTGAATGATTGCAGCACATACAGAGTTTGATCTTCACTCTTTCAAAGATGTTTAACTTATTCTTAATGGCCTTGATTTTATGGTGGGTTTAGGGAGTTTCAAGGAGAAATATGGGCTTGCAGCACATTGACAACTTATTAGAATTCATTATATGGGTGTTAACACTGCACTTCTTGGCAGGCCAAGAAATTTTTGATGCATGCCAGTGTCGTTCTCTGGCCAAAAACACTTAAGAGAATGTCACCAACTCCTTCTACATTAAGGTTAATAATTAAGCAGGGCTTCCAAACTCTTACTAATATATTTAATATGATTAATCAGAGCAATTAAATATGAACTACCACTCAGTACCCACTGCCCTTACAAAGTTAAATATACATTAATAATATTTCTACCTTATCTCTAGTCATAAGATAATCCAGTATTATTACTTCCTGTGTTATTAATAAAAATCTTCAAATGTCCACTTTTTAGGCTAGGTGGAATTTAACTTGGGTAAAATAGAAGAAGGAAGAGGGGAAGAAAATCATTTTGATGATAGCATCAAATACTTTGTGAAATACATTTATTTTTATTTCTCAAGGAACATTTCCATTAAAATCCTCTTTATTTCTATAATATTTTCCCTCAGAAACAGATTTGCAGTTTTAAACAAAGTCCAATATATACTCTTCAGTTTCACAAGGAAGTATGTCCTCACCTAGGAGAGCTGAATGTTCTACAATAATTAGGAAAGACATAGCAATTATATTTGCTTTGGCTACGGGACTGAGAAATGAATGGATATACACCAGAGCCCATGTTAAATGTACATAAATATGTTTTATGACTTTATTTTATATTTAATAAACAATATTTCCAAAACTAATGTTACCAAGTAGAAAGAATCCCACCTACTATACTACTACAGGACACAGTAGATATACTCTGTTGCTCCAGATCATTGACTGGATATAAACCCAGCTCTGTGATCCCATGCAAATTATTTAAATTACATATTTTTCAGCATTATATCTGTTTTGGAATATTATTGTAAAAAATGAATAGAATAATGCCTATAGTACTTAGCACAAAATAGTCAATTAATATTGAGCAAGCATGTAAAAAAATAGACAAAAGCCTATGAACAATTTTTTGTCAGGTCATTAATTACCTCTCTCATTTCTTCTTTCTCTAATTATTTACTTTATTCTTCTTATCTAAAGACATTCTCAGTTCAGGACTTCCAGTCAAGATGGAGGCATAGGTAAACATGCCTTGCCTCTCTACACAACCACAGCAAAAATTACAACTAAACGACAAAACTACTATAACCCAGAATCATCAGAAAATCAAGCTGTATGGAAGTCCGACAACCAAGGGATTAAAGAAATCATATTCATCCAGACACATAAGAAAGGCACAGATGTGAAGACACATGGAGACTCAAGATAGGCAGTCCCACACCTACATGTGCTGGATAAAAATCTGGAGGAATACCTCAGGAGCAAGGGATCCCAGCCCCACACCAGACTACCCAGCCCATGGTTTCAGTACCAGGAAAATAAGTCCCCCTAACTTCTGGCTGTAAAAACCAGTAGGGCTTGTGGTGGTGGAAAAAACTATAGAATTCTCTACCATCTCCTCTTAAAGGGCCTACAATTCCTGCAGTGGACTTAGGACTTAACCAGACTCACTCCTTTTGGGCTCTAGCACCAGGGAAACAACTGGAAGAACACCAGTGGCACATGAAGAGAAAATGAAGTGTCTGGCATCAGGGCAAGTGTTGGGGCACATCTTCCTCTCGGAAAAACTCTAGAGAACAGGTAGTAGCATTTTCCCCTTTCTGACCCTCCCCCACACAGCGCCACAGAGCGGTGACACCATATCAGAGACTCCATCAACTTGATTCACACAGTTTGCCCTGCCCTAGAAATTACCTAAGGCTCCACCTCATCGAGCTTATGGGAGTGCTTTTCTACAACAGGCCACACTATTAAGACAGGGGGTCAAAGCAGCTCTACCTAATACATAGAAACAAACACAGGGAGGCTGCCAATATGAGGAGATAAAAATACATGGTACAAATGACAGAACTGGACAAAACTCCAGAAAAAGACTAAACAAAATGGAAATAAGCAATCTATCAGATGCAGAGTTCAAAACACTGGCTATTAGGATGCTCAAGGAACTCATTGGGTACTTCAACAGCATAGGAAAGACCTGGTCAGAAATGAAGTTTACACTAACTGAAATAAAGAAAAATTTACAGGGAATCGACAGTGGAGTGGATGAAGCCAAGAATCAAATCTATGTTTTGGAACATAAGGAAGAAAAAAACATTCAATCAGAACAGCAATAAGAAAAAAAATCCAAAATAACAATGATAGGCTAAAGAGCCTCTGGGAGAACATCAAATGTACCAACATTCAAATCATAGGAGTGTCAGAGGGAAAAGAAAAAGAACCATGAAATTGAAAACTTGTTTGAAAAAATAATGGAAGACGCCTTCCTTAATTTGGTTAAGGAAATAGACATGCAAGTCGAGGAAGCACAGAGAGTCCCAATCAAGTTGGACCCAAAGAGGACCACACCAAGACACATCATAATTAAAATGCCAAAGGTTAAAGATAAACAGAGAATCTTAAAAGCAGCAAAAGAAAAGCAGGTAGTTACCTACATAGAAGTTCCCATAAGATTGTTAAGTGATTTCTCAAAAGAAATGTTGCAGGCTACAAGGAACTGTCAAGAGGTATTCAAAGTGATGAAAGCAAGGACCTACATCCAAGATTACTACACCCAGCAAAGCTCTCATTTAGAATGGAAGGGAAGATAAAGTGTTTCCCAGACAAGGTAAAACTAAAGGAGTTCATTATCACCAAAACACAATTATAGAAAATTTTAAAGGATTTTTAAAAATATTTTATTTATGTATTTTTAGAGGAGAATGGAGGAAGAAAGAGAGGGAGAGAAACATCAGTGTGTGGTTGCCTCTCATGCACCCTACCGGGGACCTGGCCCACAACCCAGGCATGTGCCATGACTGGGATTAGAACCAATGACCCCTTGTTTTGCAGGCCAGCACTCAATCCATTGAGCCACACCAGCCAGGGCTGAAGGAACTTATTTAAGAAAAATAAGATAAAAACTATGAACATTTTAATGCCAATAAATTCACAACTATCAACAACTGAATCTTAAAAAAAACAAGCAGAACAGAAGCAGAATCACAGATATGGAGATCATTTGGAGGGTTATCAGTTGGGAAGGGGAAAGGGAAGAATGGGGGGAAAGTTGCCAGGATTAACTACAAATTGGTAGATACAGAATAGACAGGAGGATGTTAAGAACAGTATAGGAAATGGAGTAGACAAAGAACTTATATGCATGACCTATGGACATGAACCAAAGGTGGGAGATAGCCAGAGGGAATGGGGGTACCAGGTAGAGGGGGCAAAGGGGAAAAATTGGGATAAGTGTGATGGCATAATCAATCATATATATTTTTTAAAAATTTTAAAAAGATATTCACAGTTCAAATCCTTCAAATATAGCCCAATTATTTCCAATGTGCATTGCTATCATTATCTTGGGGGAGAATCTTTTTTTATTGTTGATACTGTTAGAGATGTCCTCCATCCCCCCACATTTGCCTACCTCCAGGTGTTAACTACTTTTTATTCTGACTCATATAATAGATGAATGCCAAAAAGCAGTTTGTAATGGCCCTTCCCCAAAATTAATGTTCCTCTCTCTCCCTTTCTTTCTCTCTGTTTCTTATGTTCTAATGCATGTATTTATTTTTCTGAAATTAAATATTAATTTCCTTTTAAGTCACACTTGGATTCTCATTTGCAAATTGTATCTCCATAGAACTATACAATATAGCATCTCATAATTTTTCATGAAAAACAAAATAAAGCAGAAAACCACACAAACATATTTAAAAAACCATATTTTTTACTCTATGTCACCTTTTATATTATGAAGAGGTGGATAAAAAAACATAATGCCAGAATCTTGAACAAGTATAGATAAGGGCACCTTCATTCATCATCTTAGAGTCTCTAAAAGTATGAAGCAGCCAAGGATTAATGTGAGCCCCACACCACATCCTTGGAGGATGTCCCACATGTATTGCCTCTCCTGCACAGAGACCAGCAGTTAAGGGGTCAGAGCAGGCCTCACAGCAGAATGGAGCTGACTCGTGAGAGCATTGCACTCTGGGAGTAGACCAAAAGCTGCGCATGTCACACTGTACTCCAGCTCCTGTGTACACAACATTTGACAGTCACCCAGGCTGAGGAACCTGACACGTGCAAGCTGTATGCCTTACCAGATTCAAATGTCAAGCCTGCATAGAAATGATTTACATAAGAATTTATAAAGAGAAAAATAAAGTGGCACAAATATTAACATAGATGGAAAACATAAATTTTATAAGTGTTCATGTGAAAAACTTTAAAACAACTTTATGAAAATAGAATGTAAGAAGAGATAAACTAAAATTAATAATTTAAGAATAAACAACACATGCTCACTGAGAGGAAGCAGTGAAACCACATTTTAAATTTTAATACTAAATAGGAATCAGATTAGGAGGAGAGCATGTAACAAAGGAAAAGGCAGGAATAGAGAAGATATTTCAAAATGGATTCCAACATTTAGGAAAATAAACATTTAAAAATGTATTTGAAAAATATAAAACTAAGCAACCACATAGAGAATTTAAAATAGGATCCAGAACTTCCAAAACAACAGAAAGCATGAAAGGAAAAAAAAGAGAGGAAGAGTGATTAAGAAAAATAAGAGTAGAACTAAATAACAGAAATTAACAAACCAAAGCTAAAGTGAGACACTAAACAAGTGCAAACTAAAAGAAATCAGGAATTACTACTGAAAAAATAAGCAGGCAGAAAAATAATAATTTCATACCCCCAAAATGGGACAAGCATAAGCAGTTTCAGCATCTGCAATACTGCATTGGAGCACATAAAGGAAAAGCTATCGGGAGGGAGAAAACATGCAGTAAAGGTCAGAAATAGAACTGGAGTGGAGGATTTTAATAAATTCTTTCAGTCTTCACTAGGTTAAGGTGGTAAAAGTAATTGAGGATATAGAGCATTTGAAAAATCATTATTAGATTAGATTTTAACAGTTACAATTTAAAACATTTAACCCCAAACCTAGAAAATACTTATTTAAAACTCACAAACCATGTTCATTGAAGTATACACTCACAAATGCACAAAAAGTATGTAAAGCTTGATGACTTGCCCCACATGGCATTCATATAAACATTAGCATGCTAAAAGTCAGTGCTTCTCAGTGGCCCAGATGCCCACTTCATGGTACACTATAGTCTTTATTTCTTCCTTCCGCTCAAAGAGAACAATGATTATGGCTGCTAATGCTATAGATTATTTTGCTTATTTTTGAACTCTATGTTAATGGAATCATATAGTAGGTATTCTATTTTTGTCTAGCTTCTCTGTGAAAACAGTGTATAATGAGAATTATACATGTTGCATAAAACTGTCATTCATTCAGTTTATTATTTTTTAATTGTTGTTCAAGGGCAGTTGCCACCATTTACCCAGCTCCACCCACCCCCACCTCCCACCCTCAATCCTTCCCCCTTTGGCTACATGCAAAAAAATGAAACTTGACCACCAACTTACACCATTCATTCAGTTTCATAGCTGTTACTTATTCTTTCTTATTGCTTGGTTGATAAACCACACAAATAATCAAAAACATTTTTCATTCTACTATTTACGTATACGTGAATTATTTCATTATTTTTGGCCATTATTATTAATGTTGCTACAGATATCATTTTACTTCATCTAAGTGCATGCATGTACCCATTTCTACAGGTTTTTGAATGAAACTTTTAAGTTGCACCACATGTCTACATACAACTTTAGTAGATACTGTCAAATTTTTCTGTAAGTAGATGTGCCAGTGGAAATCTCCATACGTTTTAGTGAACAGTTGTCTCCATTGCTCCCATCCTTGTCAATACATAACAGTGCCTGTTTCTGATTTGAGCCATTAACATACGTGCATGATACTATCTCATTTAATTTTAACAATTGTACTTTCTTCACAAGTAATTTGAGATTAAATGCCTTTCATATGTTTATTTTATCACCATATGATAAAAGATGCTTGTTTCCGCCTTGTATCATTTTTTAATCTTTTAGATATTGATCTTTGAATTTCTTCATATAATTTGTATATAGCCCTAAGTCACTTGTACACTTTACAAATATCATCTCTTATTCCGCTGGGTGCCTTTTTATTCTCTTAACTTTTCATAAAGAGATAATCTTAATTTCAATTTACTACAACTGAACAATCATTTCCTTTTTCTTTTTTATTTTTATTGTTATTCAATTACGGTTGTATGCCTTTTCTCCTCATCTCTCCACCCCACCCCAGCTGAACCCACCTCCCTCCTCCGCCTCCACCCTGTCCCTTGAATTTGTCCATGTGTCCTTTATACTAGTTCCCTCTTCCCACTGTCCCCACCCCACTCCCCCCTGGCTATGGTTGAATTGTTCTTAACTTCAAAGTCTCTGATTATATTTTGTTTGCTTTTTTCTTCTGTTGATTATGTTCCAGTTAAAGGTGAGATCATATGGTATTTGTCCCTCACTGCCTGGCTTATTTCACTTAGCATAATGCTCTCTGGTTCCATCCATGCTGTCGCAAAGGGTATAAGCTCCTTCTTTCTCCCTGCTGCGTAGAATTCCATTGTGTAAATATACCATAGTTTTTGGATCCACTTGTTTGCTGATGGGCACTTAGGTTGCTTCCAGTACTTGGCTATTGTAAATTGTGCTGCTATGAACATTGGAGTACACAGGTTCTTTTGGATTGGTGTTTCAGGGTTCTTAGGGTATAATCCCAGCAGTGGAATTGCTAAGTCATAGGGCAGTTCCATTTTTAGTTTTCTGAGGAAATTCCATACTGTTTTCCACAGTGGCCTCACCAGTCTGCATTCCCACCAACAGTGCACTAGAGTTCCCTTTTCTCCGCATCCTCTCCAACATTCGTTTGTGGATTTGTTTATGTTGGCCACTCTGATTGGTGTGAGATGGTACCTCATTGTGGTTTTAATTTGCATCTATCTGATGAGTAGTGATGCTGAGCATCTTTTCATATGTCTCTGGGCCCTCTGTATGTCTTCTTTGGAGAAGTGTCTGTTCAAGTCCTTTCCCCATTTTTTAATTGGGTTGTTTGTCTTCCTGGAGTGCAGTCGTGTGAGTTCTTTATATATTTTGGAGATCAGGCCCTTGTCTGAGGTATCATTGGCAAATATGTTTTCCCATACTGTTGGTCCTCTTTGTAATTTGGTGCTGATTTCTTTAGCCATGCAGAAGCTTTTTATTTTGATGAGGTCCCATTTGTTTATTCTTTCCTTTATGTCCCTTCCTTTAGGGGATGTGTCTGTGAGGATGTTGCTGCGTGGAATATCTGAGATTTTCCTGCCAATGTTTTCCTCAAGGACTTTTATGGTGTTACGACTTATATTTAAGTCTTTTATCCATCTTGAGTTTATTTTCGTGTATGGTGTAAGTTGGTGATCAAGTTTCAATTTTTTGCACATAGCTGTCCAGATCTCCCAACACCATCTGTTGAAGAGGCTGTTTTTGCTCCATTTTATGCTTCTGCCTCCTTTGTCAAATATTAATTGACCATAAAGACTTGAGTTTATTTCTGGGCTCTCTGTTCTGTTCCATTGGTCTATGTGCCTATTTTTATGCCAGTACCAGGCTGTTTTGATGACAGTGGCCTTGTAATACAGTTTGATATCAGGTATTGTGATCCTTCCTGCTTTGTTCTTCTTTCTCAAAATTGCTGCAGCTATTCAGGGTCGTTTATGGTTCCATATAAATTTCTGTATTGTTTGTTCTATATCTGTGAAATATGTCATGGGTACTCTAATAGGGATTGCATTGAATCTATAAATTGCTTTGGGTAGTATGGCCATTTTGATGATGTTAATTTTTCCAATCCATGAGCATGGTACATGCTTCCATTTGTTTGGGTCTTCCTTAATTTCTTTCTTGAGTGTTGTGTAGTTTTCTGAGTACAGGTCTTTTACCTCCTTGGTTAGGTTTATTCCTAGGTACTTGATATTTCTTGTTGCTATGTCGAATGGGATTTTTTTCCTGATTTCTGTTTCTGCAGTTTCGTTGTTGGTGTGCAGGAATGCCTTTGATTTCTGAGTATTGACTTTGTATCCAACTGTTTTGCCAAATTCATTTATTAGGTCGTGTAGTTTTTTGGTGGAGTCTATAGGATTTTCCATGTACACTATCATGTCATCTGCAAACAGTGATAGTTTCATTTCTTCCTTTCCAATTTGGATGCCTTTTATTTCTTTTTCTTGTCTGATTGCTGTGGCTAGGACTTCCAATACTATGCTGAATAGGAGTGGTGAAAGAGGGCATCCTTGACTTGTTCCTGATCTTAGTGGGAAAGCTCTAAGTTTTTGTCCATTGAGTACAATCATTTCCTTTAAGGTAGATGCTTTTTGTGTTCTGTGGAAGCAATCTACATTTATCCCAACATCATAAAAGTTTTGTATTTTCTTATAGGTATTTTATTGTTTAGCTTTTAGATTTGGGTCTAGAAAATACTAGGAATTCTATATGATGTAAGATAGTGGCCAAATTTCATTTTATTCCACTATGAATATTCAACAGATCCTATATTATTTATGAAAAAGACAGTTCTTTTTTTCATTGCTGTGCAATACAACCTTTGTAGTAACTCAAGAGGCCACATAAATGTGAGTTATTTCTAGGCTAGTCTATTCTGATCTATTTAAAATTTTCTCTCTTCTTGTACCAATATAATCCCTAATTATTATAACTTTATAATATCTTTATACTTGGTTGTATAAATCCTTCCCTACCCTGTCCTTTTTAAAAAAACAAAAAAGATTTTACTTATTTTTATAAAGTGGGGCAGGGAGGGAGAAAGAGGTGGAGAGAAACATCGATGTGCAAGAAAAAAACATCAATAGGTTGCCTCTCGCAGTCCCCTAACTGGGGACCTGGCCCCATAACTCACACACATGCCCTGACTGGGAATTGAACCAGTGACCTTTCAGTTTGCAGGATGGCACCCAACCCTCTGAACCACACTAGTCAGGGCCCCTACCCTGTCCTTTTTTCACAAGGGTCTTTCTCTTCTTGGCTCATTTCTGTTTTTATATTAATTTTATATTCAGAATATCAAGTCACACACACAACTGCTAGCATTTCCATTGGAATTTCATAGAATCTATAGATATATTTATAGAAAATTGAGATTCTTTTACATACTGAGTCTTATAAACAGTGAACATGATATATTTTCCCATTAAATTGGGTCTTCTAAAATTACTTGATATTTTATCATCCTCTTCAGAGAATGGACACATTATTTATTAGATTTATAAGTTTTGATATTATTAAAATGGCAACATTTTAAATTTTATCTCCATTGTTAGAGTGAAGTAGAATAAATACTGAAGTATTAATCTTCTATCCAGGAATCTTCCTAAAGCCACATATCAATTTCTATAACTTATCTGTAAATTAATTTGAATTTTCTACATAAACACACACCATCAACAGATAATGAATATATTATTATTTCTTTTCTAACTCACACACCTTTTATATTTTTCTCTAGTGTAATTGCACTGAATAGAACAGAGGTTCCCAACTGAAGGTAATTCCCCCACCCTACTCCCACAGGCCGTGGGCAGTGTCCAAGAACACCTGTCACAGCTGGGTGAGGGCAGAGTGATACTGGCACACAGATGAGGGGCGATGCTCAGCATTCTCAAAGTATGGAACAGCACTCCACAACAAAAATGTGTCTGACTCCAGATACGCAAAATATGGGGTGTGAACCTCTATGTAATATTGAAATGAAGTTGGGAAAAAAAGTGAAAGTCCTTGATTTATTCCCATCTCAGAGGAAAATAATGCAATACTCCACCATTAAATAGGGCATTTAGATTATTTATGTAGTTAACATTTGTAAGATTGAAAAAAATACTTCTATTTTTAGTTTGCTAAGTTATTCTTAATAGATACTAAGATTTATCAAATACTTTTAATGCAGATATTCTGATAATCACATGAATTTTCTTCTTTATTGATGTAGTCAATTAACCTAATTTTTCAAATGTTAAACTGATCTTGCCTTCTTAGAATAATAATTCATCTGAGCCACTGGACCATTTTTACCACATTGGGAAATGTTTAATAATAGATGCAATGTATTTAATATTATATATTAAGTATATAACATATATATATATACATATATGTATATTCAGTTACACTTTCTAGTTTTCTAAAATTAGTTTTGGCCAACTAGTATGGCAACTTAAACAGATCATCTATATTTTTAATTCACCAGCATTGAGTTGTTTATAACCTTATGATCTCTTTGCTGTATGTAAGATTTATTACTAGAATTCCATTTTTACTGCTTTTAAATGTTATCAGTACTTTAAATTGTTTTAATCACAAAACAAAATGAATTAGAAAAGAAACAATAAAGCAGAAAATTTAACAAATTTTTAAGGATAATAGAAAAATCTAGAAGAATATTCTGTGTTAGAAGTGCTCTGTGTTTCCAATCCAAAAGAACCTGTGCACCCCAATGTTCATAGCAGCACAATTTACAATAGCCAAGTACTGGAAGCAACCTAAGTGCCCATCAGCAAACGAGTGGATCCAAAAACTATGGTATATTTACACAATGGAATTCTACGCAGCAGAGAGAAAGAAGGAGCTTATACCCTTTGCAACAGCATGGATGGAACCGGAGAGCATTATGCTAAGTGAAATAAGCCAGGCAGTGAGGGACAAATACCATATGATCTCACCTTTAACTGGAACCTAATCAACAAAAGAAAAAAGCAAACAAAATACAACCAGAGACATTGAGGGGGGGAACAGTCTAGCAGTGGCCAGGGGGGAGTGGGGTGGGGACAGTGGAAGAGGGGATTGCAGGAACTATTATGAAGGACACATGGACAAAATCGGGGGGGATGGTGGGGGTGGGGGAGGGAGGTGGGTTCAGCTGGGGGGGAGGGAGAGGGAGAAAAGGCATACAACTGTAATTGAATAACAATAAAAAATAAATAAAAAAAAGAAGTGCTCTGTGTTAGTAGAAAGAACTTAGACATTGAAACTCTGATTCATATTAAATCATTTTAATTTAAATAGTAAAAATCCACCACAGCAAAAGTCAAGGAAAAAGGATACAATGTTATGCCGTAATTCAAAAATTGTTAACAAAATTAAAAAAAAAACAAAAACAAAAACAGGCTGTTGCTGTGGCTCAGTGGATTGAGTGCAAGCCTGCAAACCAAAGGATCACTGGTTCGATTCCCAGTCAGGGCACATGCCTGGACTGCAGGCCAGGTCCTCAGTAAGGGATTTGCAAGAAGCAACCACACATTGATGTTTCTCCTCCTCTCTTTCTCCCTCCCTTCCTCTCTGTCTAAAAATAAATAAAATCTTTAAAAAAATTTTTTAAAAAGCAAAATTCCAGGAGCTAAATGTTAGTGGAATGAAGCAGTTGTTTGTGTGTAAGAGAGTCATGAATGACGAGGCACAGGAAAATCCCAACAAACTATTTATTCTCCTTTTCTCTCCTCACCTTTCCCTACAAAGTACAGACGGTAGATTTAAAGCTATACCTCTCCCCCAAATAATATTTTAATTCTCTTCTTTGATGAGGGGTGTCAAAGAAAATGCATAAATATTTCTATTACAAAGCAATTAACATGCCTGCCCATTAATTAAAACAAGGAATTTAAAACACATGATACTGAAATTTTGCAATCATGTAACATGATGCATAAACATCTTACAAAGTATGATACACATAACAGAAAAACAAGCCTATGTAACCTTCATGCTAAAAAGAGTTTAATAAAAATATGAATTCAATGAAGCAGAAAGATTTCAAAGCAACAAACTAGAATGCAACACTGTGATTATAATACTAATTAATAATTGGATACAGCAAGGCCTTGGGTAGATATACTTAAAAAACAAATTATACGCATAGGTAAAAGGCTTGAGGTAATAACAATGGACATAGAAAAAAGGGCAATTATACAGTTACAGAGGTTGTTGACACACGTGTTCATATGTACATTGTTTATGTAATATATATTAACATTTGCATATATATAAACATCTGTATGTGTGAATAAGTGTAGAGAGAGAGAGAGATGGAGACATAATGAAAAAATCAACAGGAAACTCAACATTTTGAACAGAAAATATATTTAGAGGCATAATAGAGTGACATTTCCCTTAAATAAAGAAAGAATAAAATGTACCAAATTTAAAAGTATAAAGAATAACTTGGCCCTGATTGGTGTGGCTCAGTGGATTGAGTGCCAGCCTGTGAACCACAGGGTTGCTGATTCGATTCTCAGTCAGGGCACACACATGACTGGGTTGTGGGCCAGGTCCCCAGTAGGGCACGTGAGGGGCAACCACACATTGATGTTTCTCTCCCTCTCTTTCTCCCTCTCTTCCCCTCTGTTTACAAATAAAATAAATAAAATCTTTTTAAAGAAAAGAATAACTTGTATGCAAGCAGAAAAGAAAAATACAAAACAATTACTTAGGAGACATCATGTTTGCTTTTCAAACTCAGAAATAAAGAAAATTGTTTAGATATTTGATAGAAAGAAAAAATATTACCTATGGGAAGAAAAAAATAGGGTTCACTTCATACTTTGGCACAGCAATTATCTATGCCAAAGAAAATTGAACAATGTCTCCCAGTTTTGAGAAGACAATTTGATCCATGAGTATTATGCTTAGTCAAATTGTCACTCAGGGTATAAATCAACAGACAGACATTCTGAAGATGAAATAACTCAGGGAAATACCACCCAGAGGTCCCTCTTGAGAAACCACTTGGCAACTAAGTTGAATCAAAATATACAACTCAGGAAAGAAACTATGGTTGAAGCTGAGTGTGAAACTAAGATTCATTGTACATATAGAACTTAAATAGAAAAACAGGTGTTGTGTTTGCAGACAAAATCTAGATGTGATCCATTTTGAAAAAATATTATATATCTTGATTGCAGAAGGAGAGAAAAAGAAAGTGTCCAAGAACTAGAGATCAATTTTTGTGAGCAAGTGGTCAGTTAACACGAAAAAGGATCCAAGTACTGAAAAGAACAACACAATGACCTCAACTCCTTATATTCTTAATATATTTTTACCTTCACCTAAGATAATTTAGACAGTAATATATTTTCTTGGTAAAACACTATCTAGATTCTTTCAGTTGCATATCTGTCTTTTTATCCCCTCCCCATAAGAAAATATCAAATGTAAGGCTATATTCAAGTCCATGTATATATAACATGCTCTTGTTTTTATGTTATTAATTTGGTTTTTATATGTGCTTGTCTATACTTCAACATGTCAGTTTGTAGAAATAAGTGGCTGAAATGTTGCTTACTAAATATTAGGAGTGGTTATTTTTTGTGGTATAATAGTGTGTTATTTATTTTTTAATACTTTTTTGTATTGACTAATTTTTAATAATAAGCATTTGACACTTTATAGAAACATTTACCCTAAGGATAACATAACAAATATCTGGTCACAAAGAGAGAATAATATACTAACAATATTAAAGAATATTTAATTCCTAACAATATTAAAGAATATTTTTTTAAAGACAGAATTTTACTTTAGGGCAAAACAGAGAGAAGCATACAATTTTATCAGATGAGAAAGTTTAATTGCATAAAAAGTTAATTTTTCACACTTAACTCATGTAATTAATTAGATGTAATCTCAATTTAATCTGTTTGGAATTTGGGAAATAATTCTTCTTTTTACCCTCAAAGAACAGAGAAGTGAGAGAAGACAATAAATATACAAAAAAAAAAGACTATATAGGAGAAAACATTTGGCATTATTTTTAACAAAAAACAACCCAAAATTATAAATAAACAACATCTAAGAAAGTGTAATGCTGATGTAATAATAATGAGATAAGTGGAATATTACTTAAGTTTATTTAGAATGTTTGCAGTGTAATTTCCCTAATCAATGAGAAACATTGATTTCATGCTTAGATATATGAGGCTTTTGAAAAAAGTATAACCAATGTTTTACAGCATACAGGCAACATACCATCAACACAGATTGAAGAACTAACATTTTTAAATAAAGTCATTAAAGGACTATTAGAAACTTGTTTGGCTTGGATATGATTCAAAGTGATCATAAAGAAAAATACATATTCTGTTTTTCAGGAAATATAAATGGCTTTGTGTCAGAATGGCTTTGAATTCCTCCCTCAGTTTTAAACATACAAAAAAAGAGTAACATTGTTAACACAGGAAAGATATATAACCTTATTCAAAGAGGGAGGCTTACATTTCCAGAATAGAATAGAAATACATAGTGTTACATGGAGGCCCTAGCCAAGAGCATCAAGGCCTGCAGTATCTCTAGTAGAGACAACTGGCAGATTTACTCTGTGTGTGCAGGAAAAGCAGAGCCGTAAAACTGTTATTGGTGCAAGGCAAGTTCTTGTGGTGTTGGGGGGAAAAGAACTTCCTGAGACCCCCATGGGAGGATGTGGTTCCATAGTAAACTTTATTGATGATGTAAAATTAAGGGGGTTCCCCTCTTGACTTCCCAGTGTCTCATCGCCATCCATCTCGCTATGAAAAAGGTCCAGTTTTCTTCAGTGGGGCCAGATTCAAGGTCACTGCCCAGAGTTTCTGCTCCATTTTAAAGTCCAGTCCAGTCCAGCATCTGGCTAGCTTAGCATGGGTTTCCGGCTGCAGTCCACTGCTGTGCTGTGATATTCAGGCTGTCTCCTGGAGCCTGCATGTGGAGTCCACACAGCCATGGGCCACATGGCCATGGAGACAACAGGTGAGTGTAGGTCATCAGGCAAGAGAGAGACAGACAGAGCTTCATTGTTCCCCTGGGATTATACTAGTTTGGGCTTAGAAAAAAACAGAAGCTTTTTCACATTGGCCAATGAACTTCCCAAGTTTTTGTAGGCTTTTGATAGGCCCACCCCCTAGTTAGACTGACAGGCCTCTATGGTCCAGTACCTCCCCCTACACCCAACAATTCCATACTAGAGTGGGGAAGGGAGGAGCGTTAATCCCACTGGAGAGAAATGCTGTAATATTCTGCAGTGTGACCCTGTAGCTTCCTGGTGAAGCAAACAGACCCATGCTCCCCAGTTCATTAAGATCAATGTCAAACTCACTTTGCTTCCCTTTTCATATTAATAGTTACCTAAATACTGACAGTAACAAAACCTGGGGCTGAGACGGGGATATGGGGCCTGCAAAATGAAGCCAACACGTCCTTGAATGCTGCTGTGAGGTAAGAACCAAAGAAATCATTTTGAATAATATGGGAGATAAACTATTCTCCCTGGTTCTGCCCTCAAGATTTCTGGAACCAAGTGGAGGTAAGCAAACTATTACCAGAGAAAGGAGTCTGTGGGAAGAGAAATAGTCACCCAAAATGAGCTCACAAACAAATGCATCAAAGCACTAGAGGGAGAACTTCATTAGGAAGCACATCCATCAAATTCCAATTCTGAAGAAATGTAAACAATATCAAAATCCTTCTCTGAGATAATTGTTAGATAGTCAAAAATTTTTAAAAAACAACATAATTAAATGCAGTTAATAGTTAAATACAAAATAATTAAATATGTATTAAGAAGCTGAACATAAAAAAGAAGAAAATAGTCTAGACCTAAAAGTACAAAAATGTAGTTATTAAAATTATTATAATATTGAACATATAGGGTATATTTCACACTCAACAAAGCTATAGAAAGAATAAGTGAATTGGAAAACTACCCCTAAAGATTTTATAGTTAAAGGCAGCACAAGCAAAAAAATAAGTAAATGTATGAAAACGACTGAGATAGCCTAGAGATGTAAAGGTCCAACACAAAACAAATTGAAGGAAAGTAATATTTGAAGAGATAATTAGATTTTTCAAGATGGATGAGAAAAAATATGATAATATTTTTATCATAAATAGCCCATCATATGGACTCTCTCATTCAGTCCAGAATGTGTCCATGATGTATTTATATTCCAAGGCAAGAGTCATCTTTAGGATACTCTTCTTATTGGTCTAACATAATAAAAATGACAATGAACGCCATAAGTCATTCAATGAAGACAAAGTAATCAGTAAACCTATAAAAATTATGTCCAGCATCACTAGTCATCAGGAAAACAAAATTAACATATAAGTGAACCAATTCTACTATGAGAAATTGCATTGGTACTTCAGGAAGAAATTTGTAACTGTGGTGGAGATCTAAGGACAGAAAAGAAGAATATTTAGTTTGGATAGGCATTTGCTCTTTCCCCTAATTCTCCGTTATCATAATTAAAACCAGAAAAAATGTAGGACTGTTTCCTGAGGAGGAGTATTTATTATGCCATCAGCAAGAGATCAAGGACTCAATTTTGTGGACTCAACACCTGTTATTAGGGGAAGGACAGAGGCTATGAAAAGACAAACACATTGTTGACAAAGTGGAGGAGAAAAAATGAAAATGTAATAACAAAATCTCTAGGAAAATATGTACTAATAAATTAATATTAATATTCCCAGATGAATGTGAAGATGAATGTTGAGGAAATGTCATTAAATGTGAAAACTTTCTAGTTGGGAACTTTAAAGAGCAGTTTTACCAGTTTCTTGGAAGTAACGTCAAATTCAAGAAATCTGCAATTATTTAACGAAGAAAAATTAAGTGTATTGTAGTAATATCAATCATTTAAGATGTTTAACCAGGTTCTGAGTTGTTTGGGAACATAGGTTAATTTATTACCTATAAATTCTCCATCCTCTTCATTTTCCAGCATATAGCAAACCTCTGTCATACTTTATGAATGAAAAACCATACCCTTCCCTACAACTTATTTGTCAAGCTCCTCTGAAGGGCTTTCTCCCGACCATTGCTCTGTACACAGCTTTTGCTAAGGCCTCCAATGACTTTCAGGTCACTAAATCCATGTATTTCTTCTATCTTTATCTTGACCTTTTAGTAGCTTGCCAACATTTGAACACTCTTTACATGAAACAACTTGATGCTTGGTTTTCAGGAGTCAACACTCTCCTATTTTTCTTCCTCTGAGCATTCTTGTTTCCTTCACATGCCCACCCTCGTCTTCCAAACTGTTAAATTTGGAGTTCCTTAAGATCTTAGGTTTAAACACAACTGATTCAGAAATTTATGTCTACAGTGCAAACTTTTTTTCTGAGCTCCAAATGTATAATCATCTATTTATTTATCTCTTTTTTGGATTATTTAAAAGAACTTCAGAAACATATTTAAACCTAGAGCTTTATCTCCAAAGTGTTTCTCTTCCAGAGGTCCTCATCCTGCTAAGCAGTGTAACCGCACATTTGAGGAAGATAGCTAGATGCATCGCTGGCACCTCCCTCTCCATCACTGCCCACAAAATAAATGTCTTTACTACTTCTGCTCCACTCCAACTTTACCAGTTCTGTCTAGGTCCAAGTTAATATCGTCTTTTAACCTTGAGTGCAGTACAGAACCTCCTAATTGTTTTGCTTTTATACTATCTGTCAAACTCTCCAATCCATTTTCATATTGTAATCACCATGATTTTTTTCTCAAAATACAGGTTTAGTCGCCTTATCTACATAAAATGTTTCAATGGCTTCCCTTAATCTTATGTTAAAAATTAACAAACAAATTTAATGGGTTTTTAAGAAACCTAAATGAACTGACCCCTGTTTACCTTTGCGGTTTCCTTCTCTTACAACCTCATCTGCTTTCTGTCCATTCTTTACATTCTCCATACTAGGCCACATATGTCTATGCATGAAAGAGGCCTTTCTGATAGTTTTTTTTTTATTATTTCTTCAGTCACTAAGGTATATCTGCTTTGAGCTCTCACCTCAACTTTCATTTCTTATTTTATATGTGCTTGTAGTATCAAACTCTTGGTTGAGGTGAGCACCACTGTAATATGGCATTGGTTTATGTGATTATTTAATTCATTTCGTTGTTCAGTTAGACTGCAAACCCTATGAGGGCAGAAGCAGCATTTATATTTGCTCATCACTACATCTCTAGTACCTAGAACAAAGTATCCATTAAATGAACATGAAATTTGCTAAATTAAATAGAAGTTCACTTGAATCAGTTGCCGGACATGTGAAGGATCGATCAGTATGTGAAGAAAGTGGGAGAAAGTGGAAGCAAGGCAAAGAGATGGCATGATAAGGAGATAGGAAGAGGACAGAGACAAGGAATGCAGGAGGGTGCTCTGCATCAACCACAGAAGGCCAGCACAGTGCCTGGCACTATGTAGTAAGGAAATTGCTTTTTTAAAAATTGAATAAGTATTGGCATTGATGACTAGAATTTTTTTCTTTGGAGATAAAACAAAAGAATAATTATAAAGACAATTTCTAGTTTTAAGTTCAAAAAATTCCCTTAATGTGATTGTTCTTAGAAGTAAGAAGTCCTTTGCTGTCTGGGCTGCAGAGCTCTTTCAGGTCAAAACTTCTGTACCTGCAGCTACTTGCATTGCAAATTGCTAGAACCTTACTAACTGTTCTACAAGGAGCACTGTAAGTGAAATTTCTTGTTCTGGGCTCTTAGAGACATGTTCTACTTTCCTGTAAGCCCCTCATGTCATTTAGCTCATTCCAGCCTCTCCCTGTTCCTTTTTTAAAAAGATTTTATTTATTCATTTTTAGAGAGAGGGAAAGGGAGGGAGAGAAACATCGATGTGAGAGAGAAACATCACTCGGTTGCCTCTTGTATGTGCCCTGACCAGCGATTAAATGCACAACCTAAGCATATGCCCTGACCGGGAATGGAACAGCTACCCCTTGCTCTGGATGGCAACTAAACCTTTCTCTGCTCTTATTTCCTAGCTCTATTACATCAACAATTTCAGAGTTCTGACACCCCAACTTGATTATCAGGGACTCCTATTCCCCATGTATAAATTGTCATCATCCCCTGTGTCCACCCATCACGGGTGCATGTTATTCCTTCTCTCGAGCGTTAACAAACCCAATCGCTGTTCTGCAGCTTGTTTATAGTACAAGTTTTTTAGTCTCATCCAGACATGACATGTCTCTTAATTCAAAATGACTCCAGGGAGGAAAAATTTTATGTCCTTCAAGTCCACACTCTCTTGGCAAATTAATAGAGCTAGGACAGGATATACATGCTGCCCTTCTTGATACTAAGTGACTTGTAGAAATAGCACACACCTCTGGCAATTTCATAGGCAACATTTCTTAAGGTTAAAGTCACATTAAATTTTCAAATTTTCCCATGTTAACATACATTGAAAATAAAAAACAACATATGATTTAAAAAAGTAATTGGAAAAGATCTTTTCCTTCATTTCAATACAATTTCCTGATTTTTTTTTTCTGGGAATATTCTAGCACACAGGTCTCTGGCAATATAATGCCTCAAGATAGAAAATACCCATAAGTTTTTATACTGATTACCAGAAGCCATGACAATGAAGAGAGTGGAACACCACATCATTGGTCCTGAGTATACAGACTCCAACCTGAAATGCCAATGCAATTCTTTCCAGCTCACAGAGGGGGATATTCATACTGTAAAGCTTTCCCAATGGGATCCCCATTAATGCAGGATTGAGATTTTGCCTCTGTTCATCAGATTATAATGACTTTCTAGCTTTCTGGTGATATATGATTTTTATTACCTCCAAAAATAGTTTATAATGTTAACAATTTTTAAAAATCTATTACATGTAGACTGACTGTATCTCCTAGTTTGCCCAGAGCGATACCAGTTTAAGATTCTTGTTTCTGTGAAATTATTAATGGTCTCTTCTATTCTCAAATGTTGCATGACAAATTGTGTGGTCATCTAATTATAGGGCTTTGATGACTAGTACTATATGTTCCAAAACAACTTGCAGAAATAGTGCTCCATGAACCATATGTTGAAAAGTGTAATATTTACCTATCTGAAGGCATACAATGTGTTTGTCTATTCAAAGAGAACTTTTTCAAAGAAAAAAATCTCTCAGCAGAGGCCCTGGGTATGAATATTTAGAATCCATGATTAGATTCCTTTGAAAATGTCACATTGGTTATTACCGTCGCACTGTGCAAATTGCATTCATCTCCCTAGTGGTCATGAAACGAAAGGAACAATAGTTTATCATCCACTTCACAAATAGATGTGGTACCCAGCTAATAATTTCCCAGGAAATCTTTTCACATACTTTGTGTGGAAAAGACTGACACATGTCAACCCTTGTCACCTCTCTTGTGTTCAAGTACAAAGTGTAGCAAACCAAATCTTTAGTTTTTCTGGGGACAAATAAATATAAATATTATGGTAGTGGCTTAATGGAGAGAAATTTAATTTCTGATTTGCTAGACAAAACTATATCTGTAACAAATCCTAGCACGATGGTATTCAAATAATATGTTAATGGCTTGAAACATCTGCAATACTGCAACTAGTTCTAAAAACCATGCTGGTTTTAAGCACTGATAGGAAACAGCATGTAAGCTGCAGGGAGAACTGCTCTTTGACAATCAACACCTCCCCCTCTTAACAGTTTACTCTCCCACCCCTTCAGAATGCCCACGCTGTTCACCGAGTATTGTTAGAAAGGAAATTCCAACTCCTTTCAGAGTGTGCCAACCTATCAAGAATCTAATTTGTACAGGCTACCCTATAAAGCTTTAAAAAAACCTAATATAAGAAAGAAAAGTTGAGAATAACCCCAAGATTTAAAAAGAAAAGCATCTAATAGTCTTTTGTGATTGACTCATCCCTGCACAATGAGTTAATAGTTTAAATCAAGTTCTTCTCTGGTAGGAAATTAACTATACCTACATAGGTTGGTATAGGCAGAGAAATCACACTTAGATAAGCATAGAGAATTGTGAAAACCATGAATAGCATATGCTACATTTATTTATTCGATATAAGGGATGGCTTATTTATAAAACTATAAATGCATTCTGAACTGAGTGGTCTATAAACTGGAAGATGACATGTAGTGTATTACATGTACAATCTAATGATTAGGGCAATACAAAAGAAAAAGAACAACAACAACAAAAAAGAAAACACAGAACAGGCAATGAGATCATATAAAAAGTCATTTGGATATTTTAAATAATTTCAAATTATTTCCAGGGAATTTAAAGAATCTGAATGAAATGCTTGTGGAATGGAGACATACCAGAGGGCTGGAAACATCCAAATGTGCCCTGGTTTTGCAACTGCAGCAAAGGATCAGTTCTGGAACTTCCTAAAAATACTTGATTAAGCTCCTGGCAAGACTCTACATTGAACTACTGCACATGTACAAAATTAGAAAAACAAAAGCAAAAATGTCAAGGATGGCCTGAGGTTCTCTCTTTCATGGTTTCAAAACTAACTGGAAGCTGCACAAAATAAAACTAGGTTGCTGAGTAAATTTATGCTTTTATTTATAAGGTGCCTCTTTAGTTCACACAGAGTTGAAATTGCATCTCACTTTCCACATACCCTTACTGTTGCCTGGTGCTACGGAGCTGCTTCTGGGGAAGACAGAGAGGAGGAGGGGGAGAAATGCAATAATATGCCAAGCCCAGAACCATTCCATCTTATATATGTGGTTTTTACCTTGTCTCTTTCACAGGAGGACTCTTTTGCAAAATAAATGGAAGTCACTCTTTCCATGAATTCTTTAAAAAAACTTCAGGGCCTTCCTCCCTGAGTGTCAGCTTTCTCAGTAACCAAACACAGCCTGGCTATTAACTACCCAATAAATTCCTGATACACTTTCTTCTTATTACCTAAACCAGCTGCGTGCTTACCAGTAATCCAACTTGGGTCAAGACTTTCCATTCTTTTTTTGGTACCAGAGGTTTGGAAATGCATGCTCATGGCTTCCTTGTTTACCTCATCCTCAAATCCAGCTTCTTCATTGTGTATCATGCATTGGAGGACTTAGAAAATGTATCCCCTCTGGTGGGCCAGTCCTGGGATTTCCTAAGAAGTTTCCTGTGTTGCCCAGTTATACTGGACCTTCATGTTTTTGAAGCAACTAAAACCCAATAGAGATTCTAATTTCTTTTCACTATTCTCTCACTCTCTCTAATTCTCTCTTTCTCTCTCTCTCTCTCTCTCTCTCAAGAAAGAAACCATTCCCCCAAAGTGTCCTTTATTCAACAAGCAGATACTGACCACTTACACTGTTCCAGACATTGTAATCTGATCTTGTAGTAACATTCCTTTGCCTTGTGTTGAGATGCCACCAGTGTGAAGGTGTAAAGACCTCCAAGGCAAAGATATTACCTGAGAAGTCAGTGCATAATTTTTCTGTGATTATGACAAAAGTCAAAATAACGATAAAAATCTGTGAGCTTAATGACGGCACAAAAAGTAGGCATGTCTATCTGGCAACTTTGAATGATAAAGTCATGAGGATTCAGGGTGTATAACAACGATGAAGCTGTTATGAGTAAGGAGGACCTCAGAGCTAGAGACTGGTTGTACAGAATTTAGAGTGCAAACAAGGTATCCAAGTAGCAACACAAAGTGTAGAGAATAAAAATACTTTATGAAAGTTATGTGAGTCGTAAAGATGTCAGTGTTTGACTCTTTCATGGGTCCTACTCTTTCTGTCATCTTTATTATTACATTTCTAAATTTCCCTGAATATTTACCTTTTTTCAACCTTACGTATCCTTACAACTAGAACTTTACTGAAGCAATACCTTCCACAATTATTGAACAATAAAAATGAATCATATAGGAGCTATGTGTTTTACATGAATTATTTATTCTAAATTTACAATTTAAAGTAAACATTGTCACCCTCACTTTTAATAGTGGGAAACTGAGGGTCTGACTGACTGAAAATAGTGTCGTGCTGACACAGAAGTGTTTTGCCAGACATTAATTTTCTTCTCTTCTTTACTGAGAAAATTACCAGTTCATCTCAATTTCTGTTAAGGTACAAAATCATCTTTAAACCTCTGTAGGTGGTATTCAGAAAAGGGAGAGTAACAAGACCTTTTAGTTTTATTTTTGATTCCTTTATTCAAAAAAGAAAAAGAAATTTTCTTATTTCTGAAGTGAATTGATTTCCAGGAAAGCAAAGGGATTTAATTCTGCGTCTTTCAGGTGAAGATTTCTGGAATTTGTTTAAAATTCCTAATCCTGTGGCTGATGAAGTCCCTGACAGGTGTAACGCATGTGAGGTGAGGGACTTGTTACCTATTTGTAGTCCCTCTTGACCAAGCTTACTTCAGGAGTAGAAGTAAGTGACCTTTGTGAGTCAGTCAGCTCTGGGAAAGTCTGAATTAGGAACAACCCCTTCAAAAATCATAGCCATGCATCACAGATTGGATAATTAAGGAATAAGTTTCAAGAGTGATAAACACTAAGAAGCTGACTAGACTTCAGTTTCCTGTATAAATAACTAGCATGAAAATTTTTTTTTGGATAGAAAAATCCCTGGGAAAATTGAGGAAGAGTGACTCAAAGGTAAGGCTCTACAAAGAATGTCAGTGAACTAAATGGTTAATTAGAAAAATGAAATAGTTCTAGTGGAATTCTTATCCCTTCTCCCAACTCCAATGTGTATAATAGTGCATATTGATTTTACAAATAATTTTTTCTAAGTACACCGCTACTAAGTACTAAAGCTAGGATTCAGTTCTACAATCTCATGGTTTCTAAATATTAACACTTACATCATGCTGTATTATCTCTCATTAATTTAAAAGTCATGGAAGTATTTTGATACAAATATACATGTAAACTTTTACATTGTCACTCATTTAGTTTGATGAAATTTTCAATTGGTTCTTACTATATTTTATCTATATTCTTTTTTTCTACCCTTTATTTATATTTTGCTTATCAAAATGCATGAATCATATTTGTTCTTTCTTAAGCATATTAAAAATATAAACCTAATAGTCTTTTAGAGTCTATAAGTTTATGAGAAAAAAAAAACTGCATATTAATTTCATTTACTTTTCTATCTTTTTATCTTCTAATAAAAATCAGATTGCTGGTATATAAACATGCGTGAATTCTTTTGTATTAAATGTACTCACATATCACCCTTCCATAATATTTTGAAATTATCTTGTTTAACAAAGAAAATAGAGTTGGGACAGCTCCGAAAGGGAGAGCATGAGTTGAAACGGTAGCTGAGGTGGGGTGGAGGGAGAGAGGGACAGTTAATGACCTCATAGTCCCATTTTTCCAAAATTTGAAACTGCTTTTAGGAACTCATCCTGATGAAGAAACAATCATAATAATCATCCCATCCTGTTGATTTGGTCAATAAAATGTGAGAGGGAGTGGCACGTGATACTCTTCTGCAGAAGCTTTAAGAACCATTGGTTAATCCACTATTGCACTTGTCCATATCCAAGATAAGGGTTGCTGTGATGCTCCATTACTCTGGGCTCTGGATTAAAGAGCTAAACTGACTCATGATGGAAAAGTAGCATGAGTAAGAAACAAATGATTTCTATGAAGCCACTGAGAGCTGAGGTGTCATTTATTACTGCAGCCTGATTTGGCTAAGCTGATTACACAAAAAGTAATACCCAAATTGAAATGCTGCTTTAACAAACAAACAAAACAAAACAAAATATTGGTCTTAAAGTATCAGATAGTAGGTGGCGTGGAAATTATTAATGAAAATGGTGACATGTTTCCAGTGGCAAAACAATTAGTAAAACTATTATCTGCTGTATCTTAGAAAGCAGATGATATATCTAATGTGTGTTTTGGCTTTGGCTGTAGAAGTGGGAAAATAGGATATTAATAGTTCAGTGGGCTGTATTTGACCAGACATTACAAAATTAAATAAGTTCAAGAAAGACTTGAACAGACTGCAAACACATTTGGAAGACAATTGAGAAATTCCAGAAAGTGTGGAGTAGAGATGAAACTGGTGTCATTTCCAAAAATTAAAAGATATAACCAAGAAGGACTTAAAAAAACAACAGCTGATTAAAATGCAGTCTCCTTGTAACTCAAAAAAAAAAAAAAAAAAACAGGAGGAAGAACAAAATGAAGAGAGAAAGAAAATCTACGGGCATTAAGCACCCAGTAATTAAATTCAAATAACTCAAGTAAGAAAATAAAAGTAAAGGTATCTTTAAAAAAATGATAGACTCAAATCACCACCAAAATATATTAGGAGAGAGGGAGACAGACTTGTTTTTTTAAAAATGTGGGTTTGGGAATGCAGACTGGTGAGGCCACTGTGGAAAACAGTATGGAATTTCCTCAGAAAACTAAAAATGGAACTGCCCTTTGACCCAGCAATTCCGCTGCTGGGATTATTACCCTAAGAACCCTGAAACACCAATCCAAAAGAACCTGTGCACCCCAATGTTCATAGCAGCACAATTTACAATAGCCAAGTACTGGAAGCATCCTAAGTGCCCATCAGCAAATGAGTGGATCCAAAAACTATGATATATTTACACAATGGAATTCTACACAGCAGAGAGAAAGAAGGAGCTTATACCCTTTGCAACAGCATGGATGGAACTGGAGAGCATTATGCTAAGTGAAATAAGCCAGGCGGTGAGGGACAAATACCATATGATCTCACCTTTAACTGGAACATAATCAATAGAAGAAAAAAGCAAACAAAATATAACCAGAGACATTGAAGTTAAGAACAATCTAACAATAGCCAGGGGGAAGTGGGGTGGGGACAGTGGGAAGAGGGGATTACAGGAACTACTATAAAGGATACATGGGCAAAATCAATGGGGTGGGTGGAGGTGGGGGAGGGAGGTGGGTTCAGCTGGGGTGGGGTGGAGGGATGGGGAGAAAAGGCATATAACTGTAATTGAATAACAATAAAAAATTTTTTTAAATGTGGGTTTGGCTATTTACATGCAGAGTTCATTGTAATCAAATATGCATAAAAAGCTGACTCAAGTTCTGAAGAGAACTGTGTGGTCAGAAGAACCATTGACTAAAAGACAGTAACTAGTTAACTCTCAAAACGACTGTCACATTCTCAACCTTGTACTGGTGAAAGCAGGGGGACAAATCCGCTCAGCTCCGAAGGAAGACGATTTTCTAATTTCCCTTCAGACATAACTATGAAAGCAAATTGAAAGAAAGGAACTAACAGTGAGCAAAACCCATAGCCATTGGAACAATTGGTGAGAGGCCACTGCCAAGCCTGAGCAGAGCAAAAGCCTAGGCAAAGGGGACCAACTCCCTTTCCTTTCTTGGTGCCCACTTTAATCCAGTTTGGAGCTGAGAACTATGATCCGCCCTCTAGAGGCCCTCAGATGTGACTACAAGTCCTGGTTTGTCTGGGATAAATTTGGTTTGCTGGTGTTCAAGCATAATTATTAACATCCCTGTTCACTCTGATGATACATTACACAGTGCCCCTACTCTGAGTTGGGGCTATCCTGTTTAAACTTTTTTACTCCCAATTCCAAGTAAAGAAATACAATTTACTCCTATAAGGATCTAGAGAGTGAAACAAAGGCAGAAGTCCAATTAATTACAGGCTTTTTTTTTCTGATGAGTTATGATGGTTATTTAATCTGGTCTATGAAAAATAAAAGCAGTTAGATACAACTTCCTCAACTTTACAAAAAAAAAGAGGTCAATATCAATAATAAATTATGAGTGCCAAATCTTTCTCCATTTTTAGGACCTAAGACTGAAAAATTTCCATTCATGACAAAAAGATATAGGGGAATTTCTCTGCCTTAGAGAGACTCCCACACTGAGTTCAATTGTGATGTCTCTGCGTTAGTGGTCTTTATTGCTAGAGCAAATGAAAATGCAATCTTAGGGGAGTGAAAAACTTGGAAAATCCCACACTGTTAGTAAATTAGGTCTTTTAAGAAAGGAACATCCTGGGAAGCTCAAATAAATCAATGTGGCTCTACGAAACAGCACTGAAAGGTAAGTGCACTCTCAGGGTTTCACCTTTGTTTTCTTTCTTTCTTAGCTATTTGACTCTGGGTGAAGAAAATTTCTTTTGACCTTTTTTTTTCTTTCATGATCTACAAGTTACTACAAAATGGACTTAACTCACTGGAGTTTTAATTACAAAGCAACACAATTGCTGCACAGAATGGCAACACTGTTACTGAACTAACTGGGCTCGGATGTGGCTGGAATCCTGTATTCCCTTTGCTTTATAAAGATGAGAAACTGACCAGATGCCCTACCAGCAGGACTGCTTTCTGATAAAAGGTGATTAAACCTTACAAACAAAGGCAGTGATTTGAGTCCTTACAGAACCAGACGAGTTAACATAGGGGGGAACAGCATAACGACAGACACAAAAGCGGAATGAGTCACTGATGGAATTTTCAAATATATTTTTTCCTTCTCATTATTTCTCCAAGTAAATAATTAGTTACGCTACTCTTTTCCTTGTCCAAATGAAAGAATAGCTCAAAATTAGAAAAAGAATGTACCTGCTAACATATGTGAGGAAAGGAAAACAGGCCCCATAGATTCAAACTGTTCGTACTATTTGGGATGGCCAACTTCCCCAGTTTCCCCTTGTCGCACGGGGAGTCCTTTGTCCCAGGAATACTTGGTGGGGCTGGGGGGCATGTTCTTTAGCTCAGAACTTTGTGAATAGTATAGGTATCTAATCTGAGTTATTTAAAACACAAAATGAAATCAGAAACATGTATCATGATACAATTAGTTTAAGTGTAAATATATACATAAATACATCTAACAAAATTTGACTATTAAATAAAGTCCTAATGTCAGTAACTGCTTCCTGGTCATCACTTAAAAAAACTAGAATGAGCCACTATTGCATAATTTTTTTTTTCATTTTTGTTCTGTGAGTATTCCTTTGTTTCCTTCCAAGTTCTACTGTCTTCTCCCTGTGTCTCACATTGCTTTCATCTCAGATGCTTTGTGCTTTTCTCTTTCTGCTTATGAGGCACATTGGCTTCCTGCCTGTCTGTCTCCTCTCAAAGTCTCATACTCTATCATTCTGATCATACCATAGAGGAAAAATATATGCTTTGTAATATTTTGAGAAACAAGTAACTTCCTGATTGGCATTCAAATTGAAAACTCATTTTCTCTATTGGCCAGGATCATGGAAACCATCGTAAGTTCTATAGGGCTTGTGTGACAGTGTTATTTACACTTTTGACCTCAACAATTTTAGATGGAGCAATTCTTAATGATTTCACTCAGCCTCATGTGAGACACATGTGCTAGCCTTTCAATATGTGTTGTTTAATAAAACATCCATGTATACATATTCATCTCTGTGTTTTCTTTTTAAACCAGTTTTTATAGTACATATTTCAGTGGTTATTCAAATGTTTAGGTAAATTTTATAATTTTCAATGGCCTCTGTAAAAGTAGCTTTGCCTTTTTCTCTTTAAGAAAAAAGTCATTTTACAGAAAAAAAGTCTCATGTTTTAATACTAATCAGGTATGCAGAGCACTTTATGTTTTTCTCTTAAACTGGCTTCATCAAAATAAAACTCTGTCCCAGACCTACAGTCCCTTGTTATCAATACATATTAATTATTTGGGTATTCTATAATTAATGGGAATACAAATTTTATTTTATCAAAGCTAATTTTAAATAAAGATTACATCTATTTTTTTTGTTTGTTCTATGTCTTGCTGATTTCTCATGATGAATATCTGTACCATATTACAAGATTTTAATTGGGTTTTAAACTATATTTGCATAAGAAAAGTAACTTTGTAATAGTACTTTAAACTGGAATATGGGATACATAGAGAAATAAACAAATTTAATAGAGAAATTTGGCGTCAGGCATAAAAGTTTCAAAATAAAGTCAGTGTTCCATGTAGCTAATGCCATATTTTGCCATGTGTAATTCACACATTTTTGCTCAAATTTTTGCGGGAAAAATAAGGATGTGCATTATACATGGGTAGTACTAATTCCATATCTATATAAATGTTTTTAATTATTTTATTTATGCATATGCATTAAAGTGTAACTCTAGAAAGTAATAATGATATCTGTATGCAAAATAATACCCTGGAATATGATAATCTGTTTAGGTTCTAAATATAAATAAATAATTGAATTAAAAACTTAAAACCAAAGATTTTTTTCCTGAAAGTTTGGACCAAAAATGTGGGTGTGGATTATACATGGTGAAATAAGGCAGTCATTTAAATAAAAACCATACAAATAAAAAACCAAACTGATAAGCAACAAAAATAATAGAAACTATCTACTTAACTCTCCATATAGACTTATGAACAAAATAAACTAACAAAGTGGAGACAAACTCATGGATACATAGAACAGACTGACAGCTGTTGGAGGGGAGGAGGTTGAGGGCCGGGTGAGGAGGGTGAAGGGACTAAGCAAAGAAAGCAAAGAAAGGCTCTGGGACACAGACAAGAGCACAGTGACTGCCAGAGGGAAAGAGGGCTGGCAGCAGGTGGAAGAGGGGAAAAGGAAGATAAATGGTGATGGAAGGAGACTGGACTTCGGGTGGTGAACACACAATACAATAAACAGATGATTCGTTATAGAGTTGTATATCACATACCTATAAAATTTTATTTAAAAACTATCACCCCAATAAATTAATGAGAAATATTTTTTTAAAAAAGAATATATCAAAGCTGGGGAATAGATGGAGTATTTCTGTGTACTTTGGAAAGATTTTACCAAATGTAGGAAACCTTTCTCTAAAACAAACAAGCAAACAAACTTTATTGCAAATATCCTACACACGAAATAGAGAACACACACTCTGATCTGTATCAACCAGTGATCTGTTTGGCCTACCCATACACAGACCGTGTTCGGCTTTTGTGTTCCATGGGGATACTGGTCGACTTGAAAACACACACACACACACACACACACACACAAAGTAAAAAGATGGCAATAATGTTTCCCAGATTAAATTGCCATCTTGAAGTCTTATGACTTCCTTTTTTATGACTGAAGATTTCTAAGTCTCCTCAAGTGAATGGAACTCAGAGCTGATCTCCAACTTGTTGGAGCTGACTGTGCCAGTCTAAAGGAATTACAAGAACAGAGAAGACATCAATACGTGAGATTTATCCTCTCAACAAATTTTTTAAGTATTTTTAACTATAAGCATAATGCTGTAGATTTTTAGAACACTTTCATCTTGCATAACTGAAACTTTGTACCCATTTAACGGCTTCTCATTTTAAGCATTAAGACTTCAGAAGGACTTTTAAACCTTACTACTCAAAATGTGATCCTTAACCCAGCAGTTCCAGGGCCAAAGCCGGGACCTTATAAAAAGACAGGATATCTGCTGCCCCCCCTCCCCACCTGATGAATTAGAATGATCTGTCACGTGAATAAGATCCCCATTTGAAGGTACATTGAAATTTGAAAACTCTGTCTTTAAAACACTGCTTTAGTTATGCCTCTCAGGCTAAACAGCTTACAGAGAGTAAACATTTCCTCTGCTGTGGAACAGTATGATGAAATTTGTGAAAACAATATCTAAGTCTTTAAATCTGTGATTTGGGGTTAGTATTCTTGTCAATGAGTCATTTTGAAATTGAAACACAAACATTGCCTTTAGAAGAAGAATCTTTCTTTTTTCATTCCAGAAAACCTCCAAGTTGTTTCCTCCTAATGAGCCTGCATTTTTGTGTAGGTAATTCTGTTTCTATGGACTTACCTGGAGAGTGCTCTGCCCGTGAGTGTTTCAGAATGTGTCGGTACCATCCAGTGTGGCCATGCAGTTCTGCTTCTTTATTTTCATTATTTTTGTTGCTTTGTGGTCCGCGGTTGTATATATCGTTTGTCCTGTAATACTAAACAATCCAGTGGGCAATTCTAAAAGCATCATTCACAGCAAATAACTGCCTTGGTCCGATTTGAGAAAAATACCATAAATGTGCTCTTTTATTCCTCAAAGAGATAGAAGATAGGAAACACCATTGAAAGTCATTTTCTTCAGGAATCATTTACATGCAGATTTAGGGAACTTTTAGGCAGAGAAACCTAGTTAGAATATGAATGTCACCAAGCCATTCTCTGAAGTCAGTAAATAGAAAGTATGACAAGGCAAACACATTCCCCTCTTAACTTGGCATCCAGCTTACGTGGTGTCTCAGTTCCCATCACAGTTCTCGGATTTGTGACTGTAGACAAAAATATATCAAAACTAGGTATAAATTCTGAAAAAAGTATAACTTAAAACATACTTTCTCTCCACTTATCTTTTTTATTTTTTCCTAAATCTATTTTTAATATTCTATCTCCTAATGATATTGGGTAATAAAGTGAGGAAATTCTGAAAAACTTATGGTGTGCTATTAAACTACCATATTCACCACAATTATGCTTTATTATTAGACATTTTACTAATCTTTTTTATGAAAGAAAAGGTTCCCTAAAATTACTGCTCAAAGGAGGCCTATCCAGGTTTAACCATATTTTCTAAATTGAAAATTGAATATAAAAGTGAGTGAGAAGAGTGTTTCTGCTTCTGTTTAGTAGGGGTAGGATGGGCCAGGAAAGTCAGTGCTTTTGAGGACAGACAGCAGTGGAAACTACCGGTGTATTGCCTGTCTCATCACCTGGGTAGGCGGAGCCTGCAGCAAGCCCAGCCCATTTTCTACTCCTTTCAGAAAGCGAAATTTGCTGGAAGTTTTCAAGACAGCCTCATTATCCTATCCTCATACTTCTAACAATAGGAAATATGTTGTAGTGTTAAGAAAATCAGAAACTGGTTATAGTTATGTCTACCTAGGATAAGAGTCTTCCAATGTTAAAATAAGCACGAAATGTAAAATGTAAGTGTCCAGGTAATCATAATAATTTAATAAGCAAAACTGAAGTAGCACCATTGCAATGCAGTTCAAACTGTTAGCATTTAGACATTTTATCTAATCTCTCTAAATTACTAACATGCTCAAATTTCCAATAAAGATGGTGCTAATCTGCGTCAAAAAATGCTATAAAATAGGTTCTAGAATTAGGACAGTGACTTCTCTGTCTCCCATTCCAGATGCAACCATTCCAGATGCAAGCATCATACATAAATTTTCATCCCTTACAACGTTAAAAAAAGAGTCATATATGCATGTAATATCCACAGTGAGGGCTTACTTGTGTTTTTAATAAAAGAATTAAACTTTGCAGAAAGTGAAAGGAAAAGTTGTTCTTTAAAAAAAAATAAAATATCACAGTATAGGTAATACCTGTGGGGATTCAACAGAACTTGAAAGACTACTTTTAAGTATTCTTGATCTAAATGATCTAAGGGGATTGTGAGAATTAATGAATAGTAGGTTGCAGGCTAGGTCAACACAGAACTTCTCCACCCTATTACCCCAAAAAGCTTTTTTTGTAAAAGCACTTTCTTATCTCACTATCTGGGGTTTATTCAGTTGGATATTTGCATTTCAAATGGTCATTTAAATATAAGACAGTTTATGGAAATCTAATGGAATTACAGAAATAAAGGCATTTATTTTTCAAAATATACCAGAATTACTTCTATTAGGGAAATTAATTTAAAATTTAAATTATATTGGAAAGAAGGGGAAGGGACTAGTCAAGGAACATGTATGAATGACCCATGGACATGGACAACAGGGTGAGGATGGACTGTAGGAGAAGGGGGTGGGCTGGACCTAGGAGGACAAAGGGGGGAATATTGAGACAACTGTAATAATAGAAGAACAATAAAAAATGCACATTATATAATTCCATCATATATTAATAGAGCTCCTGTTTTGTGTAAAACACAATATTAGGCACTGGGGAAGGAGAAACAAATCACAAAGCTTGGCCATTGCTGTTCTGCATGTTAACATCAGTTCATCAGCAAAAAAAGAAGAGCAAAAATTATTTTTAGTAAAACTACAAACAATAAATCATAACAAACTTGTAATACTAAATATATCTCAATCACTACCTGTGAAATAAAAAAAAAAAACAATAGTATCATGAAGCCACGTATTTTGAATAGGTTGAAATTATGTAGTACACACACACACACGCACGCAATATTTTGAAGTAGAAAAGCAAGCCAGCATTGACTCTCTTCAATTAGTCAGCAAATTTTCTTTCTAAAGGACCAAATTGCACATATTTTGGCTTTGTGGGTCAGTCGGTGTCTGTTATAACTACTCAGCATTATCACTGGAGTGCAAAAGCAGCCATAGACAATAAGTAAATATTAATGAATGTAGCTGGGTTCCAACGAAACCAAATTTACAAAAATAGGCAGTGGGCTGAATCTGGCCCACTGGCAATAGTTAGCAAACCCCTCTCTACACGGGGTTTAAATTATCTCTTGAAAAGTAAATTCCTTCATGACAGCGTCCGTTGGTTGTGATATTTGTATACATGATAAGCAAACCACCTGAAAATGTGGCTCTAAAGACTATAACTTTGTCATGAATACATTTTGTGTTGAGTGGATATTTAATGGGATATTTAATGGCTTAATTGGGGAATATAAAATACTAGAGGATATATTTTATGTGACAATTTTATATAACTTAGGGAAATAAACTAGGTAAGTTATAGCATTTTTCCATTTCTATTTTCTGTATTTTCTGTACTTTCATGATTTATTCAAGATGAATTAATGAAACAGTTTCTTACTTAGATTCCATCTATTGAAGTTTAATGTGTTACAACCACTAGTCAAAATAAACTATTTCTTTCAAATGACAAAAATAATTCATTTTATATTTTCTTAAAAGAGATGTATTACAAACACATACATGCAAAAAAAAATCTAACTAAAGATAATAAAGCCCTTTGAAAAATACCAAAAGCTTCCCTAAATTAAAAGATATATTTGGCATCTCTGATTTAATTCAGAGTTTACCACACAGAGTATATTTTTTTACTCACTAGAAAAGTATAAGATTAAAATATTGTAGCTTTTATTAAAGATAAATGATCAGGAAGGGCGAAAGGAAAACTGTATGAAATACTTGCAATAAAGAACTAAGTATCTACCCTGCAAGTGGAGTAATAAAATTGTGCTTTGCATTGCAGATGATATTCTTTGTGTTTCTTGTAGTTAATTTTCAAATGCTGAAACGGCAACATTGTACTTTGAATCTGTAACATCTAATTTAAAAAATGTAATTTCTAAGTTGGTAACTGTAAAGGTTTAGTACACACAAATTTTACAAATAAACAATAAAATTTGTGATATATCAAGAGTAATTTACAAATGGATGAGATATATGCCTACTTAGATTCATGGCCGTTGAAGCTTTATAATTATAGCCATTAACAAATTTAGCAGAACGAAACAATTTAAAGCTCCTCATTGAAAGATCCTAGAGCTTTTAAAATAAATTTAAGAAACTGTTTTTAACACTTACTCTTCTAAATAAGATAGTGAATTTAAAGAAGTTTAGTAATGCGCATTAAAAAAGCTAAGAATATATTTAAAGATTCTATGCCTCTATAAATGCTCATGAGTGATCTAACCTTGGCAGTGGTACATCACAATTGTACGTAGTCTTTCTTTCATTTTATTTTTTTTCTCTATTCTATTCTCTTTTTCTTTCGTCTTCTTCATATTTATTTATTTATTTATTTTTAGTCATTCTTAAATATCAACCTGCTCTGAGTACCACACAATGAGGATTCTGGGCTTTGTTCCAATTAGAGCTGTATCACTAATATTCTTAACATTCAAACTGCCTAAAACTCAAAACACGGGTAGCAAGTCACATTGACCCACTTGAGATCATGTTAGGGGTTAGCATTGTTCAGGCCCCTAGTGACTTTTCTATGATGAAGCAAAATGACTTTTCCATATTGAAACAAAGTAATTATATATCTTTATTTGATTCAGGGCTAAATCACAGACCTATTTCTTACTTGCGCTTACAAAACTATGATGGCCTGAGCTGATATAGGTAAAGAATAGTGGTAAGAGGCAAACAGAAACAGTATCTTGTTTTAGAATCCTTATAAAGAACTATTTTTCCAGAAGGAGTTCCCAGATAGTCTCTAATTAGATCTTCTATAATTAAACCTTATTGAAATGTATATTTATGTCTAATGTATCTTCAGTATTGACATTACTCCTGAATTTAAAAGAGTAGAATCTTTTTAGAGACATGTAGTATTTTTACATTTTTGTCATGATTTCCTTTTCCATGACATATTTTCTTCTGAGTTTTCATGTGTTATGAAAACATCCAGTGGCCAAACAAGGTGAACATATGTAGAAAACCTGAGTGTGTCATGTGCTACTGTGAAAAGTATTAGATTGAGTTGGTTAAATGGATTCCACAATGTCAAAATGCACAGTTTGTGATGATTGTGTAGTTACCAGGCAGAATTTTATGACTTTTGGATACCTCCACAACTACCAACTTCATGAGGTAAAGCAAAGTAAATTATTGAATTTTTACAGTTAATTATATCCAACAATGTATAGAGTTTAAATACAAATTCCACAGTTATCTTTGATTTTTAATCTGGTTTCTAATGCAGATCTGTTTCTTCAGCTGGCTGAGTGGAGAAACAAGCTGGATAAATTTTGACAATCTCTGTTATAGTCTCAAAATTCAGTACCTTTAAAATTAAGTATTATCAATTCAGTTTTTGGTTATTTATAACTTCTTCACATAGTACAGATAGGTATGCTTCATTATTAGGGTTTTATGATTTAATTTTCTTGTCAATGACCTCCAAATAAATCACAATACACTTTTTATTAAGAAAATCCTAATAAAACTAATTATTCCTTAAGAAACTAATTATTCCTTATTGTATGGGGCCAGACCATTAGTGAAATATCTTAAGTGAAAAATTAATATAAGAAGTAGCAGGAATAGATGCTGGCTCATATAGGCATATTTTTTGAGATATGGCAAAAAAAAACCCTTTGCTTATCTGAATACTTGAACACTTTGTTTTAACTTAAATACATTATAAATAGTTCCAGAACTGAAGATAATTTGCTGGATAAAATAATCATTAAATACTGACATATTATATGCAATATTGGGGAAAACTATTATACATGGAATTATCCTTCCTTATTTTTAAAAATGATTTGCTTCTACTCTTATCTAATAAACCAGCTCACAGATTATTCTTGGAGAGAAACACTAGAAGTCTTGTTTTAAATTTATTCATTCACTTATATCTCCATTAGCATTACATGCTAACTTACAAGAAAACTCTGGCAGCTTATTTGGGTTAAACTTAAGAAAAGTCTATTGGATTATAAGCTACTTTTATTTTGATTATTATGTCCCCAGTGTGGGTTGGTGTCCTTAAAATGAATTGTCTAGAACAGATATATCATAATTATATAGAAACCATAATTATATATCAGATGGAAAACAATCATTAAAGATATCTGAAAAGAAAAATAAATTCCTATTACAAAGCCTAAGGAAAACAGTGTCCAGAGCATAAGACCAATACAAATGTCTTTTTTTTCCCCCAATGGTTATTAAATTTAATGTGTGCTTGTGCACAAACAAGAAATTAATTTGTTTTAGAGCAGTAAAGAGCACATTTAACTCCAATTTTAAATTATTTGACAGTTTTCCCACTTGTTCAAACTGGTAAATTTTACAAAATTGGATTTAATGTGAATATGATTTAGCCAATGGAAAAATAATCTCAAGACCGAAAGAAAACATGTGCCATACCATTGTTTCCATGGTTGTCAGGATTTCATAATTATTCTCCAACATCTCATGAGAGTGAGCATCCATGGCTTCATGATGTAGAACACCTGTGCAAGGGAGGTATATTTCATGTTTCTCCAAATATGATTTCTTTAGAGGCAAATTACTCAACTTTAAAACTAGTTCAAGAAATATAATTTTCTTAAAATATAACATAATGTGTTCAGCATTTTACAATAAAATTGGGAATCATAGAATTCATTTATGAATGAATGATTAGAGGGAAGATCATCCCAATGATGCTGTAATTCAAAACTACTCCAACAGTCAAGCTGGCCTGTATCCACCCACGAGAGAGACATCCTAATGATGCACGCCAAGAGTGCCAGGGCAGCGCGCTCCGAAGGGAAACTGGCACGCATTTGATTCATTCACATTGGAACAAAAAGTGGTATCTGGAAATAACTTAGAAGCAAATTAGTTGTGCTTTTGGTATGAGAAATGCTTTAATTCAAACTGAGCTAAATTTGAAACAATTTAAATGGACAGAGAGAATGCAGTTGTTTTGTTATTATACCACTTCCTATTGATGATGGCATTGTGTTAGGATGTCAATTCAGAGCATAGAAGCATCATTGTTTTAATAGAGGGTTTCCAATCTGTTTACCATTCGTCACATGTAGCACATCTGCTACAGTCAAACTATGGCGAATTGATGCTCCCCACTTCGTTAGGGACCAGGGCACAGGGAGGTGATCTGTGCATTATCATGAATCACAGCAGCATTGTATTTCATGGCTTCTAATCACCAAACAAGAACATATTTTAAGGATAACTCCTCACTCTACCTCATCCCCATACAGTTCCAAACATGAGCAGATTACAATTCTGATAGACACCAATGGATTGGACTGTATGGCACTGGTACGTTCATAAGTCAAATAAATACTAGCAATTTCACATAGTTCAAATTTAATCTGAAATATATTAAATTCTGAATGGGATCCCATTTTCAAGTATCACTACTCAGAGATCACAGCTGAGAACAACAGCATGAGGGACAACACAGTCCTGCTTCAGAGACTGGCCAGTCCTTGCTGAGAGGGGAGCCAAACCAAGGGACGGGCACTGTCCCTGTTCCCCACACTCCTGGGCAGCACAGGAGGATGACTAAGAAGCAGATCAAAGAGCAAAATCACATTTTCAGTCAATTCAGTGTTTTCTAAAATGAATATAGTATTCTTTTTCCTCAGAGTATGGTACATCTCCTCCACAGTCAAGTATAGACCCCATAAAAAAAGGAATTGTTCATCAAATTAGGGAGTAATTACAGCAAATGTTATTTACCTTTTGTTGTCTGAATCGATATCATTAAGACACCCAACTTGCTGCTGGAAGAGTGTGCCCCCCAAAATAAATATGTTAAAGCCATAACCCCCAACATGATGGGGTTTGGAGATGGAGCTTTTGAGAGGTGGTTAAGTTTAGATGAGGCTACAGTGGTGGGGTTCTTTTGATAGAAATAATGTCTTTATAAGAAGAAAGATCAAAGAGCTCTCTCTTTCTCTCTCTCCCCCCGCCCTCCCACGTGAGAACACAGAGAGAAGGTGGCCTTCTGCAATCCAAGATGGGATTTCCCACCAGAACCTAAGCATATTAGCAATTGGATCTATGACATCCAGCTTCCAGAACTGTGAGAAAATAAATTGTTGTTGTTCAAGTCTATGGTGTTTGACACAGCAGCCCAAGCAGACTAATACAATGACCTTCAAAACAGATGATGAAAACCAGATCCACCATCTCAATCTTTCAATTGTTATGGAAGATAGATCTTATCTTTGCTGACTGTAAGTGAATTTGGGAATAATGGAAGGTGGGTAAGATTGGAGGCTACAGTCTTTCCTGGCATCATAGTCCTACGAGGCTCCAGGTATTATGCTCACAGGTCAGTTTCAGTCAGTACATCTAGCCACATGATGGACCACCAGTGGAGGAGAAATCAAACAAATAGACAATGATTCCAGCTGCTGCCACCACAGGGAAGGAGATATATCTCAGAGCAGGAGAAACCCCACACCCAAGTCTGGTAGGATTCAAATATTAGATTGATGATCTTAAAGCATTGAGAATAAGTTTTATAAATGGAAATATTCTGTTCTAGTAAACAAACAAAAAACCAAAAAATTAGGGACTCAGACTGATATATCCATTATTAACGAAGTCTGCTACCCAGAGTGAGAGGAAGCAGCCACAAGGTGTTGGTGGCAATTATTGGGAAAAGTAAAATTGCTACATGCTAATAGACTCACAATTTGAAGCTCTTTTCTAAAGCATTTATACTAAGGTTTTAGAGCATAAATATACTCTGATATTATGGGTATTTGTAGGAACATTTATTGTTTGTCATTCTTTTAATGTGTAGTGCTCTGAATTCTATAAAAATTTTCTATAAAATTGTTTCTCCGGAGATTGATGCTAAACAAATAAAAATATCTTTGAATGTTTTGCAATGAAAGGTGTCACTGAGTCAGTTTCTGTAACCAACAAGCACTAACTGAGTACTTACCTTCAGCTAATATTTCAAAGAAGATGAAGCATATAATCCCTGACATTAATAAGTTCAAAGTCTAGTAAGAGAGACCAGTACTCATTCAAACAATGAATTTTAACAATTAAAGATTTATATTGTGAACTTTATTTTTTCTGATTAAATATATTTTGTTACCATCCTATTAATATTATACAAAAGAATGCATTTAAATTGTTTATGCAAACATGCTAATAACACATATATTCCAGGAGAGAAATTATATTCCAGTTAATTGATTTTTTTTTAGAAAACCAATGTTTTGCACATATAACGTGTTTTTGATTTAATACCTCATTACAAGCAGAATCATTAGGCACAAAATACATGATCAAGATCATAATTATTTACTCTCACTTCTATTTTCTTATTTACTTCACTACAAGTCAAAAATTTTGATTGACAATTTGTGTCTTTATTTATGAAGTTTATGCTATTAAATTACATCTAATAATTTTCTAAATGAACCCTACTGTCTACATACAAAATTATTTGTATAAGTATCCCAAAATTTCCAAAGCTTAGGCGTTTAAAATCACAAACATTTGATTAACGATTTTCCTCTGTTTTACCTAATTCATTAACTTCATTAACACCTAACTAGTCAACTGAGCAGGAGATTATAAATGGGTATTTTTGTTTGTTTTTTTGTTCCTCGTCTCTTCTGTACCTTATAAATATAGCAAAAGGAGTGGTAACTCCTTTTAAATAAATGGTTTGGACTCTGTGTAGGAAAAAGACTCCGTGAAGCCCGCATTCATACTGATCACAGAGATCTTGTTAGACTTTGCTTACAGTTAAAATACGGCTGGCTCTACTGGCAAAGCAGTGATGCCACTGCCTCTGGACTTCAGTTGGTCAATCCTGAAAATGCAAAGGACCAAGGGTAACTCAAGAGGATTCTGAAACCTCTACAGGGTGCCATTTTAGAGTCAAATACACAATACAACCATGCCTCTATGAGGCAAGTTGGCAGCAATATTTGAAATATATTTAGTTTCACTGGGTTTTAGCAGCCCATTTCATGTTGCATTGATTATAGTTGCCATGTTCTATAAATAAATATCAATAGCAAATAAAATTACTTTTCAGTATTGTTCTGTACTTCTCTATCATGCCTGTCAGTAAATGGGTTAGAGTTTTGATAGTGACTTTACACCGAGCTTGGTTGCACCAGTACAGTCGGCATGAAAGTACTAAAATTACATCATAATTTTAGAAGCAATACAGCCACCATATGTTTGCATTATAATATAACTGTTGGGTTTATTTGCAGGTTACATATATCCTAGGCATTCTTAGAGTCAGTTCAATTTATTTAGAGAACCTTCTACATGAAATCTATTAGGATGATTGATGCTCAGTGAAAACAATTTTAACAGCTTAATTTTAAAATTATATCTATGTTTACTTTCAAAATTAATGATCAGGAAAAACAAAGTCCCTTAACTTTTCCTGATAAATTAATAGATCATTAAACAGAAAAGTCTTATTGTTGAATATAGAAAGATAACCAAAACATAAAATGTATTTATTTTTCTATAGTTGTCATTTATTTACATGATAACAGAAATCAATTTTAAGTTACACTAATTTAAAATATCAATGGAACATTTTTGGATTTTTTTCATAACATCAAGCTTCAGATGGAAAAGAGTCACATAAAGATTGGCTATGAGGACTAAAATAAAATTAAAATAAGTTAGATTAAGACATGATACACAAATGACCAAAAAAACTCCACAAAACCCTGAAACAGTTCTATGGATTAAAATTTGGACAAGTGGTGTGCCCTTTGTCCTGGATTTTTTTTTAATTAACCAGAATCTTTATAAATAGTTACCAAACATTTAAAAGTATCATAGCAAATATTATGACATAAAAAGAGAGTGGAAATTTTTTTCATCAAAGCTTCATAATATATAGCCTTATACTTAAAATGCATTCAGCAGAGTTTATTTAATATTATAATTCATAAGATCATTTATTGTCTTGCTACCTCACAATTAGCTCTGTCGAAGTCATTTATCAAGGTCCCAGAGTTATACACGAGCAACCTGCTCATGTGATTTCAGAGGCATACCTCCTAGGCTAAACTGGGCTGTGCAAAAATGTTTGGAATGATTTTACCAGAGGACAAACATCTCTGAATGCATTAATAAAGATAAAGCTTAAAATGTAAATATTAATGGTTGAGGGAATACATTAGATGAGGTTTGTAATAAGTACACATGATGGCTCTTAGATTCCCCCCCACCAAGAGACTGTTTTTAGAGTTGAAGAGAGAGCAATGGTAGATTCAAAATGAGGCCAGAAGTGCCTTGGACTAACCTGGTGTGGAGGCTGGGGAGTGTCAAAATGAAGCTGTATGTAAAACAACATCAGGGAAGTTGAAAGATGGACATTGATATTTAAAGATAAAGAGACATAAAATTTCATCTACCTACTTGACTTCAATTATTACCTCCATTTGGGTCACTCCCAAATTTAGGTATCATTTATTATCTCTTGCCTGTATTCTAGTTATATTGGATGTATCTACTATTACCTCAATCCCAATAAATAAAGGGTATTTTGGTCCTAAAATTACAATAAACAAACCAGCATTTTTCCAGCTCTTAGAAAACCAGTTTGATCTCAAGAGGAAAACATTCACCCTCTCATTTCAAGTCAGCACTCATAACATTTATCCTCTCTAATCACTTATATGTGTAAATACGTATTTATACACATGAGTGATTAATTTCTCTAAATCACTCAAATACATATGATTATATTTATTTCTCTAAAATTTAGTTTTCCATTCCTCTCCATATTCATATCCATCACGTTGCCCAGTCTACATGTCCAAATCAGTGAATCATCTCCTATCTGCTCTTTTCTTCAGTACCCTAAAGTTACACACGTTTAACTACTCAGTTAGGCAACCTTCCTAAAACATTCTTTTCTCTGGGTCAGCTCCATGCTCAAGAATGTGTGATAGCTTTAAATTGTCAACTTTCCCCCGTAAATATTGCTTTTATTACTCCCTAATGTACAGATTATACTCTTACTATATACTGTACATAATGAACTTTATACATATAACACATTTTACATATATAAAACCTGTTGCATTTATTTGCATATGAAAATTACTTTATCCTTAAAGATCCAGTTTGTCTTTCTCCTTCCATGATATTCCTTCACTCAGCTTTTCCCCTTGAAGTCCTGTTCCATTTGTTGTCAGTGCTTACCCACTGTAAGCCAACTCTTTCTTAATGGCTTCACGTGCCAGCTCCCTCTTTGTTTTCTTTGAGGACAGGGTGGTATCCACATTATTTTTTGTACACTGCATGATACAAAATCAATAATGGTTATGTATCTGGTGCTGATATTTATTATCTTACATACTGATTTCCACTCAATTTAGGGCTAACTTACTAGAGTAGATAGAAATCAGTTGTCAAGTAGATTAATAACTTTTTGACTTCCATGCAAATGTTAAATCCCAGTAGGTAGTCATGTCTTGTCATTTACCTAGGATTTATACCCCCACTTTTACCCCTTTTCTCACCAAAATAGGAGACCTAGATGACCACTAAATTTCCACCACTTCCTGAGATTTTATGATTCTGAAACTGGATCATTCATATGAGAAAGCGAAACTAAAGTCAAATCAGCTTTATAGGTTAGCGTGATCCATATAGAAAAATTCTGAGCCAGGTTGCTGGAAAATTTGCAAAACTAAAAAATATAAATAAATATATACTATATATACCATGCTATTATATATAATAATCTGAAAATAAAAATGATAACTTGGCAAGATTGGTAACAAGAATGATTATAAGGAGCTAGACTTATGATGCAATATAAACATCAGCCTAGTTATTAAAAACTGAAAGAAAAAGTTTAATAAAAGCATTTAAAAATGCAGTTCAAAAATAAAGGTAAAGCATAGTCACTATTATTACACATTTGTGTCCCTTCAGAATTGTGTGTGCTCTAATGAATACTATTACTTCAGAAGTTGAGGAGAGTCTATTGTAGTAGGAGTTCAATTCAATTATAGCATGTAAATGACAAGTCATGGAACTTCTTAAAGTTTGTGTTACTTTAGAAAAAAATTATAAGAACTTTTTTCTAGAAATCTCAGAGGGAGTTGTGGTAAGTGCTAAGACCCCAGTTGTAGCTTCTAGAGGCAGGCGTTGAAGAAGGCATGTGCTTGGAAAAATTACATCTGGCAGCTGCTCTCTTTCTGTAACTAGAGACCTGGCTGAAGAATGACAACAGGATCTTTTCTAAGGTCAAGGGTTTTAGGAAATCAGTCCCTCCCTGGCTGCCCTCATCCTATACCTGGCTAGTAGAGATTCTTGGACAATAGAATGCCAGTGAAAAGAAAATTAGAATGTCTGCTTCCTCCCTTTTATATTCTAACACTGACTGAGCCATGCCTTGCTTTTCCTCCTTCTCTACCCCATTCTCCCTCTTCTGACTTTTCCTTCTCATTTTCTACAAAAGAAAAGATTTACAAAAAGTTATCTATGTAGATTTTAAACCTGTGGGGGAGAGTTTTAAATCTTTTAAAGAAATGATTATTTTCCTATGTAAAATTAATTCAACCCATTTTGGGCCAACAGGAGGTGAAAGTAAACCACATGCTTGTGCGGTTCCATCCTTCACATGACTCCTAAAGGCAACATTGGGATAATTAACATGGGAACTCATTGGAGTGGTTTTAGAGATGGGCATCCAATGTAGGAATTCCTGGTTAATAATCAAAGTGCTTAAACCTTTAAATTGCTGAAACAAATAGTATATATAGCATGCTAGGAGAAAGCAGTGCTACAGATAAAGTGTTATTAATATTTAAGGCCATCTAACATTTTTTATAATATGATTTTTGGATTATTTCAAGGAGAGAGAAACTCACACCAAATTCTGAATGAACAAGTCTCTAGGGCAGTTTGGTTAAAACAAGCATCTGTTTCTGAGAGAAACAGATCCATGTGTATGGACACGGGATTACTTTCTCTGTGTCTCGATTGGTCTTCATACAGTGACAGGTGTCAGGGAGATCCTCTGTTAACTAGATCCTGGGCTAGGCCTTAGGCTCAGGCTCTGACTGGCACATTCAGGCATGTAATTATTAACATAGTGGATGAAAGGCCATTTATGGAGGAAATCATTGCACTGTACTGCAAATGAATTCTTAGAAAGGGCACAATGAACAGCCAGATTGTTAGAAATTAAACTTGAAACATTTAAAATATTTAATAAAATTATAAAATATCTAGCTTTTTTGTGGTGCCATCTCTCTTTTCTTACCTCTTTGTTTAAGGAGACAGATCTGTTCTCTCTGAAGTATGAAAAAATCTTATTATTTTATTCCACCTTAGAAGAATAATAAAAATGATTAGAATTGGAGAAGGATATCTCAGCAAAAAAAATAGTGTTAGCCTTTTTTCCTTATGCAGATTTGAACCAAAGCACACACTTTTATTGAATATTTCATTATCTTGTTGTGCACTGTTTATGATACAGTAGTAAGCATGAGAAAAATTACTATTGAAAGTATTTACTGCACAGTACACACTTTCTGGACATTATGTCATTTAATGTATATAATGATCTGGAAAGGTGGGCATGATTATACCCATTAATAAATGAAGAAGTTGAGGTTTAGAGAGCTTGAGTTATACTCAGATTCACACCCTGTTACAGTGGCAGAGCTAGAGTCGAAGCCAGGTGTCCTAATCCCATACAGAGCTGGAGTTCCTACCTACTCTACTCTGCCCACCTAAGAAGCTAGAGTTTATTATTTCCTGATGAGAAGAAAGAGAAAGGACCTCTATGATCTTACAGCAATAGAAACACAAAGGGTAAACCTGTGAAGATGTTACGCTGTCCTCAGATTAATATCATTCAGGTCTCCAAGATTTTCCACCATAACATATTTAGAATTTGATTTTAAAATTTTCCTCAGAACTCATCTCTTTGGTAAGTTGTACATTTTTATTTAAAAAATGTTCAAGTTGTCTTTTCAAGCAAGTTTTTCACATTAATGAACTGCTAATAAGAAAGCATTTGGAATTTGTAGATCAGAGACAGGCCGTTATATTATAAAGCCTAGTTCTAGTTTATAAAGACCAGAACACTAAAATGAGAATAATTTAAAAGATGTATGTCTTCTTTTTTGAGATGACAGTTGTCATACAGGCACTTATTGCCCAAATTTATTGACCCAGATATTACAAATTGCCAGGTATTATCCTCAAATTCAAAGAACCACAGGGGTTTCCAACACAAGTTCGGATTTGAATGGTTTCTAAAATGAAGACAACTTGATGGAGAGGGGACGGGGGTCAGTTGTCACAAGTGCCTAGTGTGTTGTTTGGGATCATTAGTGATGTCTGCTGATTTTCAAAGCATGTTCAGAGGCTTTGTGTGGGAAGAGCAATGTGATGATGAACTAGAGAAGTATTAATGCATTCTGATATTGGGTTACACTTTACAGTTTATCTGTAGAGTTGAATCTAATCCAACAGCATAACATTTGCTAAGCAAAAGTACTTTAATGTCTTTTCTAAGCAAGTAAGTGACAGAGTAAGTGTACATGATTCTCAACAGGGACATTCAAGTATATTTCACTGTTGCTGAAAGAAAAAATAAAGAAAATCCAATTTAATATGGCAATGTTCTAGCACTTACCAGTAGTGAAAACAGAATTCTGAAATAATAGAAATTTGTCACTGTTTTCAGGAATATAAAGTTGCACAATTTAAGACAGTCAAAATATCATGTCTTCTTTCATTAAAAAATTATCTGCACTAAATTATTATCAAACAATTGTGCTTTTACCTATGGACCACACTGGTGGAAAGAACGATGCTTTTGCCCCTACCAGCAAGTATTTCATTATTTGAACATTTACTATGTATAAGATAAAATTATATGGATTTAACAGACATTATCTAACTAAAACTTCTCAACAGTTTTTACAGAGAATGGTATTTTGTTAGCACTTTACTGAAGACAAACATCAACAGTCAAAGTTTCAACAGGTGAGCCAATGGTGCACAGCTGGTAAACTGCAGAGCCAAGAGGCAAGGCTCCGTCCCCACAACTCCACCGCAAATCAGTGCTCAGATCTAGCTGCTACACTCACTTGCACCATAAAATTTTGTTCACCCATTCTATCATTTTATGTAATAAATATTTTATGATTAATAATATTTGAAGGGAAAACTTAAAATGATTCTCTTCTGTGAGTCAAAAGAAACTTGCAGTAGACAAAATGCAATAGTTTCATTATTTAGGAAACTCCCTTTAATATTTTACTATTATTATTTAACAAATGTTTTTGTTACCATAAGACTAAGATAGGAACAAGAGCAAAAATAGAAATATAGCTTGTTTTCATTTTACCTTTTAAGGTCACTGGTAATATAATATTTTCTTATATAAATATATGTATGTATGTATACATATATACATTTTTAAACAGGTTAATCAATAACTAATATATATATTAATAATTAATTACTTCACAGTTGAAAAGCTTCATATTAGAAAGAAGTATCTTAAATCAATATTACCTTTCAATTTTTTAAATAATCAGATTAAGTTTAGTTCTATTAAACGTCATAGAGATTATCTTAGAAAGGATTTGGAAATGCACTTCCTTCTCTAGCTATTGGTTTTACAAAATATTTAGCTGTCCTGGATATGTAAGGACATTTCTGATTAGATAAATAATGTACTTCCAGGCAAATGAATGCAACCCAATTTACCCAAAACAAACCAAAAATGGGCTCATGGGAACAATCTCTGTAATAAGATTGCTGACTTGTTGCTTTCTTTCTTTTTCTTTGATTGAATACAAGGTACCTTTATTATCTGAATATTAATTATCAGGAACTCCACTAAAATATTGTGGTACAGAAAATCAAAAGTTACCATATAATGACAATATTCTCAAATATGAAGTGAAGTATCTCTTCCTGAGCTAATTTGTTTCTTTATTATGTTAGTATCTCTTTCCAACTTGATAGGAAATCAAACACAATCAGTTTATGGTAAGTGCTGATTAAAAAAATAGAATTATAATTCACATGACTGTTTTATTGCAATTTCCATCATAAGCTATGTAACACTGATGTCTGAATTATTCAACTTACCTATACCTTGTGGAGCATGCCATTAATGTTTTTCTCACCAGTTTCTTACATTAAAGCTTGGAACCCAAGCTTAAGTCAGGGGGTTCATTTCTCTTACACAGAAACAGTACAATTCTTTTCACACCCCTGCCAGAAGCAGTTATGGCTGTATTTAATTCCTGAATGCACAGTCCTTTCAAATACTACTCACAATCGGAGAGGGGAAAATTAACATGTTTTGTGTCAAAATACAATATCGTTTCCTTCTTATTAAGACTTTATTTTTTAGACCCGTTTTTTAGAGCACAGCAAAATTTAGGGGAAGTTACAGATATATATTTATTTATTTATTTATTTATTTATTGTTTTTTAATTGCAATTGTCCCCATTTTTCCTCCATTACTCTCCCCTGCCCTACCCACCCCCACTTCGTACATTCAATCTTTCTCCCCGTTCTCTTCATCCATGGGTCCTCTATACATGTTCCTCGGCTTGCTCCTTCCCCTTTGTTCCCCCATTATATCCCTCCCCCACCCCCTCTGGTCCCTGTCAGTTTGTACTTTATTTCCATCCTACACATGCATAACCTCCCCCATTATAAACATCCCCCACCAGTGCAGTATATTTGTTCTAATCGATAAACCTACATTGACACATCATAATCACCCAAAGACCATGGTTTACACCATTTTTCACTCCTGATGTCATACATCGTGTGGGTGTGGAGAAATGTATAGACATGCTTTCATCACTGTGGTATTATTAAAGAGACCTCACTGCCCTAAAATCCTCTGTGCTCCACCCATACAGCCCTCCTCAGCCACCAACCCTTGGCAACCACTGATCATTTCACTGTATCCACAGTTTTGGGTTTTTGTGAATGTTGTATAGTTGGAATCATATAATATGTAGTCTCTTCCAATTAGCTTTTTTCACATGTACTTTTAATTTTTCTTCATGTCTTTTCATTGCTGAATAGCTCATTTCTTTTTATCACTGTATAATACTCCATTGTCTAGATTTACCACAGATTATTTATGTATTCACCTACTGAAAGGCATATTGATTGCTTACAAGTTTTATCAGTTATGAATAAAGCTGCTATAAACATCTGTATTCAGGTTTTTAAGTGGAGATAAGTTTTCAGCTCCTGAAGGTGAACACCAAGGAGAGTGATTGCTGGATCATATTGTAAGGGTATGTTTTGATTTGCAAGGAACTTACAAACAGTCTTCCAAGGTGACGGTATGATTTTGCATTTCCACCAGCAATGAATGAGGTTCCTATCATTGCAGTCCTTCCAGGTGTTTGGTATTGTCAGCGTTCCATATTTTTACCATTTTAACAGGTAGGTATGTTATGTGAGGCACCTTTTTAATGCATATTTACCACCTGTATATCTTCTTTTATGAGGTGTCTGTTAAAGTCCTTTTAAAAAAAACAGGGTTGTTTGTTTTTTTATTGTTGAGTTTTCAGAGTTCTTCATATATTTTCATAACAGTCTTTTTTAAGGTGTATTTTTTACAAATATTTTCCTCTTCTATGGTTTATCTTCTCATCCTCTTAATGCTATCTTTTGCAGAGCAGATGTTTTTAATTTTTATGAAGTACAGTTTCATTATTTTGCCTTTGGTGTTGCATCTAAAAAGTCTTCTCTATACTCAAGATCATCTAGGGTTTCTTCTCTGTTATCTTCTAGGGATTTTTAGTTTTGCATTTTACATTTAAGTCAGTGATCTTTTTGAGTTAATTTTTGTGAGGAATGTAAAGTTTGTCTCCAGATTCATTTTTTATTGTTATTTTTACAAATGATGTCTACCTATTTTAGTACCGTTTGTTGAAAAGACTATCTTTGCTCCAATGTATATTGCCTTTGCACCTTTGTTAAAGTAGTTGCTATACTTCTGTGGGTCAGTTCCTGGGCTCTCTATTCTGCTCTATTGATTTATCTATCTTTTTTTTTTGCCAATACTATGCTATCTTTACTACTGTAGCTTTATAGCGAGTCTTTAAGTTAGGTTGTATCAATTCTCCAATTTTGTTCTTCTTCAATATTGTGTTGGCTCTCCCAGGTCATTAGATTTTTTTCATATAAATTTTAGAATGAGTTTGTTGATATACACAAAACAAATTGCTGGGCATTTTAATCAGGATTGAATTGAACCTACAGATTAAGTTGGAAAGAACTGGACTCTTGATAACATTGAGTTTTTCTATCCATGAACATAGAATAACTCTCTATTTCCTTGGTTCTTATTTGATTTCATTCATCAGAGTTTCATTATTTCCTCATATAATCATGTACATATTTTATTAGCTTTAAACCTAAGTACTTTACTCTGGGGCTGCTATTACAAATGGTTTTTGTTTTTAATTTCAAATTCTACCTGTTTATTATTGGTACATAGAAAAGCAATAGACTTTTGTATGTTAACCTTGCATCTGCAAGGTGCTTTGCTGTGACCACTCATTAGTTTCAGGAGTTTTTCTTTTGGATATTCTACATACATAATTGTATCATCTGTGAACAAAGGCAATTTTCTTTCTTTCTTCCCAATTTGTATGCCTGTTATTTCCTTTTCTTGTGTTACTGCATTATTTATGACTTCGTATGCTATTGAAAAGGAGCAGTAAAGAAAGAACACACTCACACTGTACCTGATCTTAATGGGAAAACTTCAAGTTTCTCACTATTAAATATGGAGTTATCTGTGGAGTTTTTGAAGATAGTCTTTATCAAGTTGAGACACTTTCCCTTATTTCTAGTTTACTGAAAGTTTTTATCATGAATGGGTGTTAAATTTTGTCAGATGCTTTTAACTGTTTCTATTGATACGATCATGTATTTTTTTTTATTTTTTAGCCTGTTAATATGATGAATTACATTAATTGATCTTTGAATGCTGAACCAGCCTTGCATACCTAGGATAAATTTCACTTGGTTGTAGAGTATAATTATCTTGGTACGTTGTTGGAATTGATTTGCTAGTATTTTGCTGAGGATTTTTACATATATGTTGATGAGAGCTATGGGTCTGTAGTTTTCTTTTCTTGTAATAATTTTGTCTTGTTTTGGTATTTGGGTGATGCTGGCTTCACACAATAAGTTAGAAAGTATTCTCTCTGCTTCTACCTTTTGAAAGAAATTGTAGAGAATTGTTATAATTTCACCCTTAAGTGTTTTGTAGAATTCATCAATGAACACATATATACTGGTGCTTTCTCTTTTGGAAGATTATTAATTATTGGTTCAATTTCTTTTTATCAGTAAACACCTATTCAGATCATCTTTTTCTTCTAGTGTGAGTTTTGGCAAATTTTTCAAGGAATTGCTGCATGTCATCTGGATTATCAAATTTGTGGGCATAGAATCATTCATACTATTCCTTTATTATCCTTTTAATATCCCTAGGATCTGTAGTGATATTTCTTTTTTCATTTATGATATTAATTACTTGTGTCTTTTCTCTTTTTTCTTTGTTAGTCTGTCTAGAGACTTATTAATTTTATTGATCTTTTCAGAAAACAACTTTTGACTTTGTTGATTTTGTCTATTAATTTTGTTTTAAATTTCATTAATTTCTGCTCTAATTCTTACTTCTTTTGGAATTTGTCCTTCTTTTACTGACTTCCTAAGGTATAAACCAAGATTATTGATTTTAGATTTTGTTCTAATATATGTATTCAAAGCTATAAATTTTCCTCTAAGCACTGCTACCACTGCATCCCACGAATTTTGGTTAATAGTGTTTTTATTTACATTTATTTCAAAATATTTCTAAATTTCTTTTGACATTCCTTCTTTGACTCATGTGTTATTTACTAATGTGTTCTTTATCTCTATATATTTTGAAAATTTCCAGTTATCTTTCTGTTATTGATTTCTAATTTAATTTCATTATAATCTGAGAACAGACATTATATGATTTATATCCCTTTAACTTTTTAAGGTATGTTTTATGGCCCAGTATGTGGTGCATCCTGGTGAATATGCCATGTGAGCTTGAGGAGAATATATATTCTGTTAATGTTGGATAAAGAAGTCTATACAAGTGAAATATATCCATTGACTGGTGGTGCTGTTGAGCTCAGCTATGTGTTTACAGATTTTCTGCCTGCGGGATCTGTCCATTTGTGATGGAAAGGTGTTGAAGTCTATAACTGTAATAGGGATTCATCTATTTTTTAGTATTTATTCTTTAAAATAGTCTTCTTAGGCTTTTATCCATTTCATTCACAAACATATATTTTTATAATGATGTATAATAATCTTTCAGTTGACACTTCTAACTCCACCCAAATATACAATGGATTAGTACTCTTACGTTTTATTTCATCTACATTTTCCAGTTGTCTTATAATAAAATCTAAGAGTTTTAAAAATTAAAAGTACTTTTATTTATAATTTCCTTTGTATTTCACAAACACAGAAAAAGATAAAGCTTTACTTTTTCCATTGTTCTTAATTGCCACCTTTGATGTTACCAATCCATTCATGTATAAGAAATGTAAAGATAATTTCATACCCACACTCATCTGTTGACTTCTTTTACTACCTAATTGGACTCTACTCAATATGAAGCACTAGTTCCTGGCACTCATTTCCACATATCTCTAAAGAATAACTAGAAATGTTTCCTCCTTCTACTTTACCTGTATCTTGAATGATCAGGTGGCTCCTCTTAATATACCACTTTATTTATTCTTCATATATATACACACACATATATATGCATACACACATGACATATATCTGCAATATTTATTACAATTTTATACTCAAATATGTTTATTACTAAGAAGGATTTTACACCATCAGTAAATACCTCAAAGCTCACAAATATTGAGTATCTAAAACATTGTACAGTTTTGTCAAGTTTTCTCCCTAGAGCAAAGCTTTTATAGTCTTTAAATCTTTTTCCTAAATTTTCTCCTGGTTTTATACTTTATTGGTATCATACCTTAACGATGTCTCTGCCATAGAATTTATTATACAAAGGAATTGCCAATTAAGTCTGTGGTTCATGTCATTTTTTATCAAGCATGGGCAAAAGAGGTGCTGTTTTTCCCACTGCCAGAGGAATATCCAAAGGATATTGTAGTCCCAGCATAATATTTTCAATAGTGAGACCAAACATTATATTCATGGCTAAGGAAATAATAAGTTCATTTGTAGATTGATATATTTGCTTATTTTCTTATTCTTTATCAATACTACTAAAGTTAAACTTCTTTTCACTATCTGTGTGAAATGTAAATAGAGCTTGAAAAGAAAAAATCAAGAAAAGAAGAAAAATTCTACTTAATGATACAATGTTGGCAACCAATGACAAATTCTATAATTCTTGACAACTATTAAAAATTGGCTATTGCTCCAAGTATAAGTTTAGTCCATGCACATAATTTTCTTTTGTTTCCTTACAAAAACAAAATGACTCAAAGTTGGGCATAGACTGATTAAATAATATCACTGTAATGTAGTGAAGCTTTAGAATACAGCAATCCAGAATGTGATCCTTGGAGTCACTTCATCTGGATTTGCTTGTCTGTAAAAGAAGACAACCACAGGAGTTTGTGGGGATTAATGGGTTCACACTGTTGAAGTGTGCTGGAGAGGCATAGAAAAATACTAAGTGCTCAGTAAGTGTAGATTCTCCTTTTGTATGCTACACGTGGTACAGGTTAGGGAAAAGGAGGAGAAAGCCAATAATACCCATACCTGGTGCAATGAAATATGGAGATGCTTTAGATTAATCTCCAAATGGCAATATCTCTTTCTTCTAGTAAGAATTGATGTGACAGAGGTTTTCAGCTGCCACAGGGAGAAAGCTGATTCAAAAAAGGGGCCCAAACTGTTGACAGCCAATGAGAACTCATCCTGTGTTCTTTTGGTACTAGGTAAAGCAGGTAGCCATCAATTTAAAAAGCAGTTTACATTCAAATAGCAGATAACAATTCAATTCTAAAATTTTATATATTGAGTAAGTGTACATCTAAGCCTTCTGTAACTCATAATAGAAGACTACAATAAAAGGGGAAATGCTTGTACCATTGGTGTTATACATAGAACTTTGGCCTTCAAGAACATCCATATCCTAATTCCCGAAACCTGTGAATATAAATTACATGAAAAAAAAAGACTTTGAAAATGTGGTTAAATTAAGAATATTGATATAAAGAGATTATCTTGTATTAGTCATGTAGAGTTGATGTAATTAACCACAAGGGTCCTCATAAAAGGGGGGAAAAGATGAGAGTCAAGGAAGGGGATGTGGTGGTAGAAGAAGAGAAAGAGAATTGAAGATGCTACAATTTGCTCTGAAGATGCAGAAAGTAGTCACGAGTCATGGCAAAACATTTCTTGCCTAAAGCACCCACAAGGATCACATTCCTTCTGATACATTGATTTAAGTCCTTCTGGCATTTTAATCCATGAAATAATAAATTTGCACAGCACCAAATTACAAAGAGAACCAACAGTATGGGAAAACATATTTGCCAATGATACCTCAGATAAGGGCCTGATCTCCAAAATATATAAAGAACTCACATGACTCCACTCCAGGAAGACAAACAACCCAATTAAAAAACGGGCAAAGGACTTGAACAGACACTTCTCCAAGGAAGACATACAGGGAGCCCAGAGACATATGAAAAGATGCTCAGCATCACTAGCCATCAGAGAGATGCAAATTAAAACCACAATGAGGTGCCATCTCACACCAGTCAGAGTGGTCAACATAAACAAATCCACAAACAAATGTTGGAGAGGATGCGGAGAAAAGGGAACCCTAGTGCACTGTTGGTGGGAATGCAGACTGGCGAGGCCACTGTGGAAAACAGTATGGAATTTCCTCACAAAACTAAAAATGGAACTGCCCTTTGCCCCAGCAATTCTGCTGCTGGGATTATATCCTAAGAACCCTGAAACACCAATCCAAAAGAACCTGTGCACCCCAATGTTCATAGCAGCACAATTTACAATAGCCAAGTACTGGAAGCAACCTAATTGCCCATCAGCAAACTAGTGGATCCAAAAACTATGGTATATTTACACAATGGAATTCTACGCAGCAGAGAGAAAGAAGGAGCTTATACCCTTTTCAACAGCATGGATGGAACTGGAGAGCATTATGTTAAGTGAAACAAGCCAGACGGTGAGGGACAAATACCATATGATCTCACCTTTAACTGGAACATAATAAATAGAAAAAAAAATAAAAAGAAAGGAAACAAAATATAACCAGAGACATTGAAGTTAAGAACAATCTAACAATGGACAGGGGGGAGTGGGGAGGGGACAGTGAGGACAGGGGATTACAGGAACCACTATAAAGGACACATGGACAAAATCAAGGGGGAGGGTGGAGGTGGGGGAGGGAGGGGGGTTTGGCTGGGGTGGGGTGGAGGGATGGGGAGAAAAGGCACACAACTGTAATTGAATAAGAATAAAAAATTTTTAAAAAATGCAAAAAAATAATAAATTTGTCTGCCTTAATCCACTGAATTTTTGCTCATTTGGTATAGCTGCAGTAGAATAGGAAACTGACATAACCGGTCATACAAGAAAAGTAGCTTGGATGCACATGCACACATACTCTCTCTCTGTTAGACGAGGACTACTGTGTCACTGAATAATGCCAGTTACCAACTCTTTTGTAAAAAATAGCTAAGATAGTATTAATGTATATTCTTTACCAGGTTTCTAATTGTGTAGAATACAATGCAAAACTGTTTTTCATTCCATCATCAAAGTATTTGTTCTAATTACTTTCACCAAGTCACTATTTTCAAAAACCAATGAACAATAACACATAAGATATAGTGTGTTATCTGATTAGGAATTATGATTCCTGAACAGTAAATTGTGTTTCTAGTTTTCAAGTGCACATTGGACTTTAAGGAATAGATAGAATTCATCCTTTCTTACTCTTCCTACCCCTAAGAGCTAGAACAGAATGTGACATCAAGTAAGGTCTCATTCAAAGCCTGCTGTGCTCAATTGAACAAGGTAATAAAAACTAACTAAACAGTGTTTCTTACATAGTTTTTTGTTGAACAATGCTGAGCAAAAGTCCAGCCATTGTTAATATAATGAGAATGTTTTGCTCAACATCGATGCAACCTAGTGACCAAGGAGAGTGGACTAGAATGTGCATGCATGAACAATGACGACTCCACTGTACTAGTCAGTGGGGTTGGTAGATGCTGCTGAGTGAGCATATATACTGTGTGACTGTTGAATTCAAAATGACTGAGAGAACAGAGCAATGAATCTGAATCAAATTCTGCATTAAGCTTGAACATTCCTCCACAGAAACTATTCAGATGATTCAAAAGGCTTTTGGGATAATGCAATGAGTGCAACTCAAATAAAAGTGTGGCACAAATGCTTCAAACATGGTCAAGAATCTGTTGAAAGTGATCTATGTTCTGGAAGGCCTGCAAAAAAGTAGAACACCTGAGAATGTTGAACATGTATGGACCTCAATTAACAAATATCAGCAACTGACAGTGCAAGAACTAGAGGCTGGTCTGGGGATTCCATAAGCTACTGTGTCCAAGATTTTGTAGCAGGATCTTGGCATGAAATGTGTTGTGGTAAAATTTGTTCTATGACTTCTGCTACCAGAGCAGGAGCATTGTGCTGCAGTTGCTAATGTTTTGATTCAAACCACTACCAATGAACCATATTTCCTCAAGAATGTCATAACCAGAGATGGATCATGGGTCTATGGCTATGACCTGGAAATGAAGGCCCAGTTGTCCCAAAGGAAATCACCTGGTTCTCCAGGTCCAAAAAAGGTGCAGCAAAGTCTCAGCAAGATCAAGACCATGTCAACTGTGTTTTTTTATCGGGAAGATGTTGTCCATCACGAGTACATCCCTCCAGGCCAAACAATTAATAAGGAGTGCTACCTCAATGTTATTCATCTGTTGAAAGATGCAATATGATGAAAACAGCCTCACCTGTGGGCAAATGGTGATTGAAAGCTTCATCACAACAACACGCCTGCTCGTGAATCACGTCTCATGCAGAGTTTTTGCAAAACATTAAATCATCCAGGTGACTCAGCCCCTCTACAGCCCAGCTGTGGTGCCCTGTTACTCTTGGCTTTTCCCAAAAGTAAAATCACCTTTGAAAAGGAAGGGATTTCAGAGAATAGATTCAGGAAAATATGATAGGGCAGCTGACAGTGATTGGGAAAACTGTGTGAGGTGCCAAGGAGCCTACTTTGAAAAGGAGTGAGGCGTCATTGTCCTATGCACAATGTTTCTTGTATCTTCTTCAATAAAGGTCTTTTTCATAGCACGCAGCTGGATACTTTCCGGACAGACATCATGCATACCCGTGTGTATACGCCTATGTAAATGTGTCTGTGAAAGTTATGTGTACTCTATCAGCAGATAAAAATGTTTCTGTTTTTCTTGTTCTGTAATAGTAGAGGATTTCTTGCTTTATGAATATTTCACATTTATCTGATGCCTGGACAAAAGTATGAGTGAGGCCTCTGTTCATGAGTTACCAGAAAGAAAAATTGGTCTTCACCAGAATCTCGCTCACACAGCACCCAGAACAACGTAGTGATCTCAGTGTTTATCATAAATTAAATAAGATTTTATTATGATGGTGGTGATGGTGATATAATAAAGTTATTCCTCTTGTTTTGTACTATAGAGTCTATGAATAAAAAGTCAGACCCTAAGTGTGCATTTACAAGTGAAAAAAATCTCATTAATTCAAAAAAGGATTGATTAATTCCATTAATATTCAGCAAATATATATTCTAATCCACATTAAACTAATAAACAAAAATGCCAGGGTTATTAGAGCCACATGGTGGTAAACTGTGTGCATGATTACTCTCTGGTAATCTGCCCAAATAGCACTAAAATGGAATTTAACAAATGAGATCAGTATCTGCATCTGAGTGCTAAATATCTCATTGCAATCCACAGCAGCCAAGGAGACTTCAAGGTCTGCTACTTCTGGGGACTGAGAGGGGTTAGGCTAAGTCCGAAACATTTACATTTGTAGTGCATCACTTCTCTTGTACTGAGAACCGTGCCACTGCTGTCTCATTTTCTCTGTTAAAAATCCCAGTTCTGGTCACTCTATTCTGTCTTCAGCAATAAGCAAGTAATTAATCAAACTCTAAGGAATAGTTAAAAGAATTCCCTTCATAAGCCTATAACTGTAGTGTGATTTTAGGTCTTCTCTGTCCTGCCATTTTTCATAGGCCCTATGAACTCACATATGTGCAGGGACAGTCACTGCCACCATGAAGAAGCTGGAACAGGTTTCTGAAAGGATTCCAAGACATTCTGCCCTCCCAGGCCTTTTCTAGCTCTGCCACTCTCCTTGAAATTCTGTTTTGTTCCTCTTTGTATTCTTTCTTCCTAGCCTTTTGAATACAGCATGATAAAACATTCTCTAAATGTCACAGCCTCTTCTATGCCAGAGTATTCTGGAGCAGAAATTCTAAGGAAGGAAAGAATTGGTGCTGCTGTTGCTACTTTTGTTTGCATTTAAGTCAATTTTACAATAAGGTATTATCCATGGAGCTTAAATACAAATCTATAAGCCATTAAAAGAAATGGAAAAATGAGGATGAAGCTTGTTTTCAAAGAGACCAAAATAAAGCACAACACAAATTAAAAAGGGCAGAGTGGTAGCCACCCCCCCAAAAAAATTTATCTTGCCATTGTAATCTGGATTGATATTTTTTTAAACTAGCATATATGTGGGGAACTGGGAAGAGAGGGTGGGGAGAGAGGGTGGGGGGAAAGAATAGTTTATTTAGTCTGAACACTGAAATGTGATTTGGCTGATGAAAGTTACATACAGATCTGCAAAGTCTGCAAGAATGGATTAACCTATATGGCAGGAAGCAGGCAGATGGCTCTGATCTAACCCCCACCCCACACCCTGCTCACACATTTCTGTGCCAGTAGATGTTCAGTCTTCTTTTATTTCTTTATACAATTAACCTACCTAATTTGGAGTATAGTGCAAATGAAATTTTCTCACCAAATCTTTTATGTACAAAAGCTAAAGCACATTTTATGTGTAACTCACCCAAGAGCTAACATAATAAACCTTTGCTACTATTTCTGTGTTAAAATGACCATCAAGCATACTTATGTATGCTTGTGTACTACATCATATATGCATGTGTAATACATCAGTGCCCCGTAATTCACAGGAGATAATGTTCCACCCCCAGTGGATGCCTGAAACCACAGATAGTACCAAACCCTATACATATTGTTTTATCCCCTATATATACCTACCTAAGTTTAATTTTAAATTAGGCACGGTAAAAAATTAATAAGAACTAGTAATAAAATTAAACAATTATAACAAATGTTGCAATAAAAGTTATGTGAATGTGATCTCTCTCAAAATATCCTATTGTGATGTCCTCACCCTTCTGGTGATGATGTGAGGTGACAGGAGGAGTAACCCTACCTGAGCGAGTGTGACTTGAACACAAGCACTGCAGTGCAACATGAGGGGCGGGGCATGGGCCGAGGTGGGGAGCTATTGTATGCAACTTACATCTATTTGATACTTTTTAAAGTTACATAAGAAATTAACAGGTAGGCCAATTCTCAGCCCACATCCCTGTTCATTATACTCCACAAGCATATGTTCCTGTATCAGTGGGAATGTGTTGTCACTCTGAAAATGAATCTAATGTTTAAATTACCAACTTTTCATAAAGCAGGCCCTTCCATACCACCCAGCTGCTTCTTTTGGTGCTTCAGTTAAAAAAAAAAAGCAAATTGGTGATTAATTCTCGAACAGACCTACACAAGAATGGCATGAGGGTCACGGTGGCTCCTAGCATAACTCAGACTGGTCATCCTGTCCCACCTGAGACTCAGTGGACCCAGCTAACAAGACTCCTGCACAAACTCTCTTCCTGAACTTGCTCATGTGCCCCCATGTTCCCAAAAAGCCACTGAAGACAATTTCTGGCAATACTAAAGAAACACCGGTAAAGAGCAGGTGCCACACTGTCAACGGGACTGTGGGGGTGGGCTGCTGCAGCTCTGTCCCGTGTGGCAGTCTAAGTGGGGACAGCTGCTGAGAAAGCCCCTCTGAAGCTGCCAACAAAGGGCTGCAGTGAGGTGGTGGATACGAGAGATTTCTCCAATATGTCTTGCTAGCTTTTCTCTGTAGCTCTTCAGTTTCACTCTTTTTCTCCTCTATCAGGAAAAATATTGTGTGAGTAGGACATAATGAAATTTGCTCTAGTCCTCAGGTATTTCTAAAATACTTGCTTAAAAGTCAGATAAAAAGATGCATGAAACTTTTTATATGCCAGCACAATCAGCTGTAGAATAAACATCCTCTCTACGAGGGGATTTCTCCAGGACAGATGAAAGGCCATACCTATCCTACCATAAGACAAGTAATAGAAAAGCTGTCGTAAGTGGAAAGCATCATTGTGTGACAGTATGGACATTCCATTAGCATATGTGCTGGGAAGGCTGTAATGGTAAAATACAAGGCTGAAATGCAATTAAACATGTCTACAAAACTCAAACTCAAATACAACTTCAATTCAGTAATTTAAAGCTCCACCTCCTCGCAAATCAAGTCTGCTTAATATTCATAATGACAGTGTTTTCCTTCATTTAAATCAGGGTTTCTCAACTACAGCACAATGGACATTTTGGCCTGGATAATTCTTGGCTGTCTGGGCTGTCCTGTGCATTGCAGGATGTTTCGCAGCTTCCCTGGCATCTAACAAGTAGAACCTGCATCACCATCAGCCTTAGCACTGACAGCCAAAAATGTCTCCAGATGTCACTTTGTGTCCCCTGGGGGCAAAATCACCTCAGTTAAGAACCACTGTGTTAAATGGACTACCACACCCATGCAGTTTTGATCAATGTTTGCCTTAACTTGTTTCATGTAAACACATTGCTTGGACTCAAAATGAGAAATAAGAAAAGAAAGAGTGATTTCTATTTAAATAGTGTTTGCTTCAAGAAAAGAATAGAGAGAAATTTGAAGAAAATGTTAGAATCAAGCTGTGCTAAGGAATAAGACTACAGACTGAATAAAATGTTTGTCATTGAGTCTCTTTGAGAGAAAGAGACTCAATGGATTGTGGGAGAAAGAAAAATGGCTTGGTATGTGGTCCAGGTCTGAATGGCTAGAGCAGAACTGGGGTCAGTTGAGTACACCTTAGACCAGCCACATGGCTCTTTAATGGGGGGGGGGGGGCATCTGGATTCACCTGTTACAAGGCAATAATAAACCAGTTGACTCCCACAATTATGTCAAATTTTAGTAATATGTGGGTCAATTATTGAACTAATTTAAATAGATACACAATGATCATCTCATTTAAATAGACACACAATGAGCATTTATTAAGTGCTGATAATTATAAGGCATGCTAAGAATACCAACTTGATTACAAAATATTTCTGACCTTTAAAATCTTCACATTCTACTAGAGTAAGACCATAATTTATACTTAAAATCTCTACTATTGGGTAATTTTAAAAATATGGAATATGAAGTTTACTAAAATCACATGAGGACTTAATCAAGCTTCTAGAAACTGGATTTTGTGATGCTATTTGTCTGACAGAAGGGTTTGGGCTCTGAAAGAAGGGCTAACCTTTGTTGATTACCTATCTGCTCTGTTCAAAAGAGCAAGTCTTGTTGTTATTATAATATTGTGAAATGATGTGACTGTCTTTGTTTTAAAGAACAGAAAATTGAGACACAGAAAAGTGAAGTAGGCTACCTAAGTTCTTTCAGGATTTCAACCTTTGTTTTTTTTATGTCAAACTTATGGTCTTTTTTAAAAACAATTCATTCGGAAGTAATTGCAAACATACAGAAAATGGCAAAAATAAGGAAGAACATGGAATACCCATGTAGTTATAGAATAGTCACGAGGATGTAAAGAACAGCACAGGGAATATAATCGATAATATGTATTAACTATGTGTGGTGTCAGATGTGTACGAGATTTATTGGGATGATCACATAGTAAGTTATATAATATGTGTAATCATTGGATTGTACACTTAAAGTGAATATAATATTGTTGTCAACTAATTGAAAAATAAAAAGTGTTTTAAGTAAAAAAAAATAATACCCATGTACCATCAAATAAATATTAATAATATACGATGTATTATATAAAATAAATACATAATATGTATTATATTTATACATTATATATTAACATATTATATACCATAAATTAATATATAGCATGAATACAATTTTTTTCTGAATCATTTTAGAGCAAGTTTCACAAATAATGTCCATTTACCCTAAATTCCTCAAGATGTTATTGCTAAGAATAAGAATATATTTTTACATAACCACAACACAGACATCTACTAAAGTAAATTTCAATATTAATACAATACTTTTATATAATTTTACATCATATGCTAATTTTTTCAATTAACCCAATAATGTTCTTAACAGTAAAATTCCCCTCCAGTACAGAATCCAGTTTAGAATCAGGTATCGTATTTAATGATCATGCTTATTGTTTCTCCTTTGAATTGGAAAAGTTCCACAATCTTGTCTTTTTTTTTTTTTTTTAGATTTTATTTATTTATTTTTAGGGAGAGGGGAAGGGAAAGAGAAAGACAGGGAGAGAAACATCAGTGTGTGTTTGCCTCTCATGGCCCCCTACTGGGGACCTGGTCTGCAACCCAGGCATGTGCCCTCAATGGAATCGAACTGGTGACCCTTGATTCACAGGCTGGCACTCAATCCACTGATCTTCACCAGCCAGGGCCCCAATCTTCTTTTATGTGTGTGACATTGGCATTTTTGAGGAATATAGCCTTCTCCCCTCTTCGTATAATGTTTTTCACTGCGGGTTTGTCTAAAGTTTCTTCATGGTTAGACTCAGATTTGTTAATGGCTGGAGTGCTGGATTAGCCAGGGCATCCTCCCCAGGGTACTCACAATGCCCTTCTGCCCTTTATTGATGATGTTAATTTTGGATGAAATTGTCAATGTGTCATCCCATTTTTCCACTGTGTACTTACTGTTTTTCCTCTTACAATTTCTAATCAGCCTCTGGAAATTCACCTTATGACCATACAAATATCCTTTTCTTCAAGATTTTTCTCTAGATTTAACATACATTGATCCTTTCCTAAACCAACTCCAGCACTCCTCCATGTTTCCCAGTGGAACCTTGGCACTCTACAGTTAGTAAAGCCATCCCTTCTCTGTCATTTATTTGTCTATTTACTTTTGGTTAACATTATGAATATTTATTTTTAGAGATAACCCACAATGTATTACTGTAATAAACATTATTTATTAAAGTAATTAAAGTAATAAACATTATTTGTTACTTTATTACTATTATTTGGGGGCACAAATTGTTCCCAATTTGGCCAGGGGGGATTTTTCAGGCTGGGCTAGTGTCCTTGTGACATGCTCTATCACTTTTCTGAGCACATCTAATTTTTTGGTATAACAAGGAGTCCCAACCTCATCTTGTAGCCATCTTGCCCCAGTTTAGAATTCCAGTTTCCTTTAAGTAGGAGATAGATGATAGAGAGCAAGGTGTAGGGCAGTAAGGACACTCATTGCTGCTGGAGTTTTGTTTCTCTAGACCTAGTTGCTATCTAAAGCTACATATATAGCTTTATATATATATTTAGATATTCTAGATATATAGAGAGAGAATATATAAAATATATATTCAATATAATAAAATATATAAGATATATTATAAAATATATAAAATATTATATATTGATATATTATAAATTATATAAAATATAGTAAAATAAAATAAAATTTAATGAATATATAAAATATAACATGTGATGTATAAACTACAAAATGTAGATATACATACACATATGCATGTATGTATATGTATATGCTCTACATTACCTACATAAATGTCACATAAATATATATATTAGAAATATATACACATATCTGGGACTTCTGGCCAAGATGGAAGCATAGGTAGATGCAGTTTGCTTCCTTGCAAAACCAAAAGAAGAACAACAACAAATTTAAAACCAAAAAACTAGAAGTGTCAGAAAATCAAACTGTATGGAAGTCCAACAACCAAGCAATTAAAGAAGAAACATTTATCCAGACTGATAGGAGGGACAAAGATGGGCAGCAGGAGCTGAGAGGATACATTGCATGGCAGCAGACCAGGTGGACAAGGTGGCAGTTGGTGGACTGGGAGGGCCCACATTTGTGGCAGATAAGCTGGGAGGAACAAGTGGGGAGTGAGACAGACTACACAACCCAGGGTTCCAGCGCAGGGAAATAAAGCCTCAAAAACCTCTGGCTATAAAAACCTGTGGGGATTGAGGCAGCAGAAGAAACCCCCAGGCTCACAAGAGAGTTCACTGAAGAGACCCATGGAATCCTAGGATGAACACGAACCAACCGACACAGGAATCAACACCAAAAGATCCCAATTTCTTGTGGGTAGCAGAGGAAGTGACTGAAAGTGGGGAAGAGCCAAGAAAGCTGTATTGTCCCCTCTCTGATCCTGCTACACACATCAGCATCACAACAGAGTGAAGTGGGCTGCCCTTCCCTATAGAATACCTAAGGCTCCACCCATTTCAATGTAACAGGTACACTCAGACAAAGAAATATTTCCCAAATGAAGGAGCAGATCAAAACTCCAGAAAAAGAACTAAGCACTGAGGATATAGCCAACTTACCAGATGCAGAGTTCAAAGCACTCTTAATCAGGATGCTCATAGACATGATTGAGTACAGACTCAAAATAGAGGAGGAAGTGAAGGCTATGCAAAGTGAAATAAAGAAAAATATACAGGGAACCAACATAAAGGGAAGGAAACCAGGACTCAGGTCAACAATTTGGAACAGAAGGAAAAAATAAACATTAAACTGGGACAGAATGAAAAAACAAGAATTTAAAAAAAATGAGGAGAACCTTAGGGACCTCTGAGGCAACTTTAAATGTTCCAACATCAGAATCATAGGGGTGCCGGAAGGAAAAGAAGAAGAGAAACAAATTGAAAACTTATTTGAAGAAATAATGAAGAAAAACTTCCCCAGTCTGGTGAAGGAAATAGACTTCCAGGAAGTCCAGGAAACTCAGAGAGTCCCAAACAAGTTGGACCCAAGGAGGAACACACCAAAACACATCATAATTAAATAACCCAAGATTAAAGATAAGGAGAGAATCTTAAAAGCAGCAAAAGAAAAGCAGAAAGTTACCTGCAAAAGAGTGCCCATAAGACTATCAGCTAATTTCTCAAAAGAAATGTTGCAGGCAAGAAGGGTCTGGAAAGAAGTACTCAAAGTCATGAAAGGCAATGGCCTACATCCAAGATTACTCTACCCAGCAAAGCTATCATTTAGAATGCAAGGGCAGATGAAGTGCTTCCCACATAAGGTCAAGTAAAAAGAGTTCATCATCACCAAGCCCTTATTATATGAAATGTTAAAGATACTTATCTAAGAAGAAGTTCAAAACTATGAACAGTAAAATGACAACAAACACAATATCAACAGTTGAACATTAAAAATGAATAAAAACAAAGCAAACAACAAGGACAGTAACAGAATCACAGAAATGGAGATCATATGGAGGGTTATCAGTGGGGAATGCAAGGGGAGAGAATGGGGGAAAAGGAACAGGGAATAAGAAGCATAATTGGTAAGTACAAAATAGACAGGGGAAGGTTAAGAATAGTATAGGAAATGGAGAAGCCAAAGAACTTATATGTGTGATCCATGGACATGAACTAATAGAGGGGGGGAGGAATGCTGGTGGGTGGGGGGATTCAGGGTATGGGGGATAAAGGAGAGAAAAAACGGGACAACTATAACAGCATAATCAATAGAATATATTTAAAAATAAAAAAATAAAATTAATTAATCTGTGGGAGTTGGTCCTGTGTGCAGGACCTCATTTCCCGCTGGCCTTTCTGAGTGGGAGCTGGGCCCACACCACACAGAACGGTCTCCTGTAACCATTCATGGTGTTGCAAAGGGGGAAGATGGCGGCAACATAAGTGGGAGCGGAATCCACTTCCCCTCAGCGCCAGGGAAATACCTAGCTGATCTGAGGAGCAGAGCGAAAAGCCAACAGTATTCCAGCATATACGAAGATCAGAGACCAAAGATAGAGGACATTGAAAGATCTGACGGTGAGACAACAAAACCTGGAGTGCTGAAAAGACTAGAGTTAGACCGTGTTAAACACATAAACGTCAGCTCAAGACCAGTGAGCACAGGAGAGTAAGGAGACAGCACCACCGAATCCCATTGGCATTCTACCATAGAAGTTCATATCATAAACCCAGGGAGTCAGAACAAAGCAATTTAAGAACCAGAGGCCAACAAGAAGAGTCTCACAAACAATGGGAAGACAAAGAAACAATTCCCAAATGAAAGGAAAGGAGGAGGTCTCAGAAAGAATACTAACCGAAAAAGAGGCAAGTCAACTATCAGATACTGAGTTCAAAGCAATGGTCATCAGGAAGCTCACTGAGCTCTCTGAGCTCAAAGAGAACTACCAGAAACTACAAGGAAACTACAATGAACTCACTGCAAACTATATCAACATGAAAAAGGAAATAGAAAATATCAACAAGAGCCAAGAGGAAATGAAGAATACAATTTCTGAATTGAAGAACACAGTAGAAGGAATTAAAAGCAGACTTGATGAAGCAGATGATCGGATCAGCGAGCTGGAGGATAAAGTAGAAAAAAACACCCAGAAGGAGCAAGAAAAGGAAAAGAGGCTCAGAAAGAATGAAGAGGCAATAAGGGAAATGCAGGACAACATGAAACATAACAATATCCATATAATAGGAATACCAGAAGGAGAAGAAGAAGAGCAAGGGATAGAAAACCTGTTTGAAAAAGTAATGATGGAAAATTTCCCTAATCTGATGAGAGAAAAAGTCACCCAAATCCAGGAATCACAGAGAGTCCCAAACAAGAGGAACCCAAAGAGACCCACTGCACGACACATCATAATTAAAATGGCAAATTTCCAAGACAAAGAGAGGATCTTAAAGGCAGCAAGGGAGAAAAAGGAAGTAACATACAAGGGAGCCCCAATAAGGTTAGCAACTGACTTCTCAATGGAAACACTCCAAGCCAGAAGGGAATGGCAAAAAATATTCCAAGTACTGAGAACCAGAGGCCTGCAACCAAGACTACTTTACCCAGCAAGGCTCTCAATCAAGATAGAAGACCAAATAAAGAGTTTCCCAGACAAAAGAAGTCTAAAAGAATACAGCTCCACCAAACCAGTTCTGCAAGAGATGCTAAAGGGACTGCTTTAAGGAAAGGAAGGAAAAGAGAAAGACAGAGGAACACAGGTAGGAAATAATGGCAATGAATAACTACCTATCGATAATAACCTTAAACGTAAATGGATTAAATGCTCCAATCAAAAGACATAGAACAGCTGAATGGATAAGAAAACATGACCCACACATATGCTGCCTACAAGAAGCCCATCTCAGGACAAAAGACTTACACAGACTGAAAGTGAAGGGCTGGAAACAAATTTTCCAAGCAAACGGACAGGGAAAAAAAGCAGGGGTAGCAATACTCATATCAGACAAAATAGACTTCCAAAGAAGGGCCATAAAGAGAGACCCAGAAGGTCACTTCATAATACTCAAAGGAAGAATCCACCAAGAAGACATAAACATTATAAATATATATGCACCCAACATAGGAGCACCCAAATACATAAAGAAAATCTTGGAGGATTTCAAGAAAGATATTGACAGCAACACAATTATAGTAGGGGATTTTAACACCCCACTATCAAAAATGGACAGGTCTTCCAAACAAAAGATTAACAAAGATATTGTGTCACTTAACAATACCCTAGAGGAAATGGACTTAACTGATATATACAGAGCTTTTCATCCCAAAGAAGCAAAATACACATTCTTTTCAAGTGTCCATGGAACTTTTTCAAAGATAGACCACATGATAGGACACAAAGCAAGCCTCAACAAATTCAAGAAAATTGAAATCATATCAAGCATCTTCTCTGACCACAAGGGTCTGAAACTAGAAACCAACCCCAAGGGTAAAAACCCAAAACACTCAAAATCATGGAGACTGAATAGCATGCTATTAAACAATGAATGGGTCAAGAACGAGATTAGGGAAGAAATCAAAAACTTCCTGGAAACAAATGAAAATGAACTCACAACAACCCAAAACCTATGGGACACAGCAAAGGCAGTCCTGAGAGGGAAGTTCATAGCAATACAGGCCTACCTTAAGAAGTTAGAAACAGTTCACACAAACAACCTAACCCTACGCCTACAAGAACTGGAGGAACAACAACAAAGACAGCCCAGAGCAAGCAGAAGGAAGGAAATAACCAAGATCAGAGCAGAACTAAATGACATAGAGACTAAAAGCACAATTGTAAGGATCAATGAATCCAGAAGCTGGTTCTTTGAAAAGATAAACAAAATCGACAAGCCTTTAAGTAGGCTTATCAAGAAGAAAAGAGAGAGGATCCAAATAAACAGAATTAGAAATGAAAGTGGAGAGATTACAACTGATACCACAGAAATACAAAGGATCGTAAGAAATTACTATGAAGACCTGTATGCTAAGAAATTTGAAAACCTAGATGAAATGGACACATTTCTAGAAAAATATAATCTTCCAAAACTGACTGAAGAAGAAGCAGAAAACCTGAAGAGACCAATATCAGCAAAGGAAATTGAAACAGTCATCAAGAAACTCCCATCACACAAAAGCCCTGGACCAGATGGTTTCACAGGAGATTTCTACAAAGCATTTAAGGAAGAACTAACCCCTATCCTTCACAGACTATTCGAAAAAATCCAAACTGATGGAAGACTCCCAAACTCTTTTTATGAAGCCAACATCATCCTAATCCCAAAACCAGATAAAGACACAACGAAGAAAGAAAACTTCAGGCCAATATCGCTGATGAACATAGACGCTAAAATTCTCAACAAAATATTAGCAAACCGCATCCAGCAATATATTAAAAAGATCATCCACCATGACCAAGTGGGATTTATCCCAGGGATGCAAGGATGGTACAATATTCGCAAATCAATAAACATAATACATCACATCAACAACAGCAAAGACAAAAATCACATGATCATATCAATAGATGCGGAAAAAGCATTTGATAACGTACAGCACCCATTTCTGATAAAAACACTCAGCAAAGTGGGAATAAAGGGAGCAGTCCTCAACATAATTAAGGACATATATGAGAGACCTATAGCCAACATCACACTCAATGGACAAAAACTTAGAGCTTTCCCACTAAGATCAGGAACTAGGCAAGGATGCCCTCTCTCACCACTCCTATTCAACATAGTATTGGAAGTCCTAGCCACAGCAATCAGACAAGAAAAAGCAATAAAAGGCATCCAAACTGGAAAGGAGGAAATGAAACTGTCACTGTTTGCAGACGACATGATAGTGTACATGGAAAACCCTATAGAGTCCACTCAAAAACTACTCGACCTAATAAATGAATTTGGCAAAATAGCTGGATACAGAGTCAATACCCAGAAATCAAAGGCATTCCTGTACACCAACAACGAAACTGCAGAAACAGAAATCAGGAAAAAAATCCCATTCGATATAGCAACAAGAAAAATAAAGTACCTAGGAATAAACCTAACCAAGGAGGTAAAGGACCTGTACTAAGAAAACTACACAACACTGAAGAAAGAAATTAAGGAAGATACAAACAAATGGAAGCATGTACCATGTTCATGGATTGGAAAAATTAACATCCTCAAAATGGCCATACTACCCAAAGAAATTTATAGATTCAATGCAATCCCTATTAGAGTACCCATGACATATTTCACAGATATAGAACAAACATTGCAGAAATTCATATGGAACCATAAACGACCTCGAATAGCAGCAGCAATTTTGAGAAAGAAGAACAAAGCAGGAGGGATCACAATACCTGATATCAAACTGTATTACAAGGCCACTGTAATCAAAACAGCCTGGTACTGGCATAAAAACAGGCACATAGACCAATGGAACAGAACAGAGAGCCCAGAAATAAACTCAAACCTATACGATCAATTAATATTTGACAAAGGAGGCAGGAGCATAAAATGGAGCAAAAACAGTCTCTTCAACAGATGGTGTTGGGAGATCTGGACAGCTACTTGCAAAAAAATGAAACTCGATCACCAACTTACGCCATACACGGAAATAAACTCAAGATGGATAAAAGACTTAAATATAAGCCGTAACACCATAAAAGTCCTTGAGGAAAACATTGGTAGGAAAATCTCAGACATTCCACGCAGCAACATCCTCACAGACATGTCCCCTAAAGCAAGGGACATAAAGGAAAGAATAAACAAATGGGACCTCATCAAAATAAAAAGCTTCTGCAGGGCTAAAGAAAACAGCACCAAATTACAAAGAGGACCAACAGTATGGGAAAACACATTTGCCAATGATACCTCAGACAAGGGCCTGATCTCCAAAATATATAAAGAACTCACACGACTCCACTCCAGGAAGACAAACAACCCAATTAAAAAATGGGCAAAGGACTTGAACAGACACTTCTCCAAGGAAGACATACAGAGGGCCCAGAGACATATGAAAAGATGCTCAGCATCACTAGCCATCAGAGAGATGCAAATTAAAACCACAATGAGGTATCATCTCACACCAGTCAGAATGGCCAACATAAACAAATACACAAACAAATGTTGGAGAGGATGTGGAGAAAAGGGAACCCTTGTGCACTGTTGGTGGGAATGCAGACTGGTGAGGCCACTGTGGAAAACAGTATGGAATTTCCTCAGAAAACTAAAAATGGAACTGCCCTTTGACCCAGTAATTCCGCTGCTGGGATTATACCCTAAGAACCCTGAAACACCAATCCAAAAGAACCTGTGTACTCCAATGTTCATAGCAGCACAATTTACAATAGCCAAGTACTGGAAGCAACCTAAGTGCCCATCAGCAAACGAGTGGATCCCAAAACTATGGTATATTTACACAATGGAATTCTACACAGCAGAGAGAAAGAAGGAGCTTATACCCTTTGCAACAGCATGGATGAAACTGGAGAGCATTATGCTAAGTGAAATAAGCCAGGAAGTGAGGGACAAATACCATATGATCTCACCTTTAACTGGAACATAAGCAATAGAAGGAAAAAGCAAACAAAATATAACCAGAGTCATTGAAGTTAAGAACAATCTAACAATAGCCAGGGCGGGGGTGGGGGGTGGGGGCGGGGACAGTGGGTAGAGGGGATTACAGGAACTACTATAAAGGACACATGGACAAAACCAAGGGGGAGAGTGGAGAGGGGGGAGGGAGGTGGGTTCAGCTGGGGTTGGGTGGAGGGATCGGTAGAAAAGGCATACAACTGTAATTGAATAACAATAAAAAAAAGAATCATAAAAAAAATAAAAATAAATAAAATTAAAAGAAATGGGTAATGAACCTGAACATACACTTCTCCAAGGAGGACATACAGAGGGCCCAGAGACCTATGAAAGGATGCTCTGCATCACTAGCCATCAGAGAGATGAGAATTAAAATCACAATGAAGTACCATCTCACACAGAATGGCCATCATAAACAAAGCCACAAACAACAACTGTTGGAGTGTCAGGGGGCTTTAACACAGTCCCTCCGGTCCGCCATGGATGAAGCTGTGACAATGGTGGCTCGAAGCCTCTGGTCCGTGCAGGTCCCGAAAATCCTCAGGTCCCTGTTCCAGGTGCCAGATGCCGGGGGGCTTTAACGCAGCCCCCCAGTCTGCCACGGATGAAGCAAAAGACTACCAAGACATGATCTGCTTGGGGAGGAAAGGTGGCCATTTCTCTCAAAGGAGAAGGGCCCAGAGCCTCTCTCTCCAGGGGCTTTTATTAGGTTCATTCGCACAGGAATACGGATAAAGCTCATCAATCATTGTCAGCCAGTAAGGGTTAAACAATACAAGATTTACAGAGAACTTTGAGGGCCTATTCTGAGTTACATACAGCCAATTAGTTAGAGGGCCATAAAACTTTAGGCGCCAGACTCATCTCAGGTCTGGACCCTTATCTCTTAAACTGAGGGTACAAATTAAGTAGGTTTCACAGGAATGTATGTATTTTTGTTAGGCCTGATTCCCCAGGGAATCCGCCCCTCCCAGCACAGGACTGCACTGCCCTCTGTTATTGCTTCAGGCTTAAGTCAGGCAAGGGAAGTAAGGCAACCAAGAGATCAGGAGACTTCTTGCAGACAGAATGAGGACTCAGGCTATTTCAAAGCTGAGGGGCAAGGGTCCATCACCCCCTTTTTCCACAGCCCCCCAAGTCCTTCCCTGTGGGCCTCTTCTGTGACCATGCCTGTCTTAGGTTGATCCTCCCTTGAGGATTCTTACCCGTCATTGGCTAACTGGCCAAGCTCAGGGCCAAGCAGGGTGAAGTGGGCAGAGGTGGCACTTCTGCCAGGGAGATAAGCTTTGTCTCCTTAGTGGCTTATGGTCCCAAGTCTGACTCAGCCTTAATCATGAGGGGTTACAGCCTCTGAAACCAGGCAGGGTGGTTCCCAACATTGGAGAGGTTGTGGAGAAAAGGGAACTTTAGTACATTGTTGGTGGAGTGCAGACTGGTGCAGCCACAGTGGAAAACAGTATGGAATTTCCTCAGAAAACTAAAAATGGAATGGCTTTTGACCCAGCAATTCCACTGCTGGGATTATACCCTAAGAATTGTGAAACACTAATCCAAAATAACGTATGCACCCCAATGCTCATAGCAGTGTTATTTACAATAGCCAAGTGCTGGAAACAGCCTAAGTGCCCATCAGCAAATGAGTGGATGAAAAAACTGAGGTACATTTACACAATGGAATCCTTCACAGCAGAAAAAAAGAAGGAGCTCCTGCCCTTTGTGACAGCATGGATGAAACTGGAGAGCATTAACTAAATGAAATATGCCAGGAGGTGAAAGACAAATACTGTATGATCTTACCTATAAGTGGAACCTAATCAACAAAACAAATAAGCGATCAAAATAGAACTAGAGACATGAAAATAAAGAACAAACTGACAGTGACCAGAGGGGAGGGGGGGAGGGGGATAACATGGGAAATAAGGGGAAGAATCAGGTCAAGGAACATGTATAAAGGACCCGTGGACAAAGACAATGGGGTGGGGGAGGACAGAATGTGGAAGGTGGGTGGTGGGTAGGATGGGGGAGAGTAATAGGGGATAAACGGGGACAACTGTAATTGAACAATATTTTTTAATTTAAGAAATAAAATAAAAAAGACAAAAAAAGAAATATATACACGTATCTTAGATATCATGAGACCACACATTCCATTCCATTCAATTCCATTCCTCCATCCACAAGATTCTTTGTTTCCTTTCCCAGTCCTTATTTAAATGCTCCTTCTTCTATAGTGAGAACTCTGATTCCCAACAATACCAACATATTTACTTATTTGCTTAATCCTACAAGATCTTAAACAGCTTCAGAAGTGTTTTGTCCATACTATTAAAGGAAGTTCAGTGCCCTTGACAGGTGTTGCTCAGTGGATTGAGCGCTGGCCTGAAAATCAAAAGGGCACGTGCCTGGGCTGCAGGCCAGGTCCCCAGTAGGGGGCGCACGAAAGGCAACCACATGTTGTTTCTCTTCCTCTCTTTCTCCCTCCCTTCCCCTCTAAAATAAATAAATAAAATCTCTAAAAAAAATAAGTTCAGAATTTGTGTGCAGTTTTTCTCACCAGTATACCACTGAAGATTGAAATATATTCATAAACTATTTGAATTCGATTTTTTCTTTCCTTTCAGTGTGGTTAAGATTTATTTGTGTTTGCTTCAGATTTTTTCATTTTTATTTCCAAAAACAAAAAAAAATCTATCTAGTGTAAAATTACTTTATTACAAATAACCCTTTATAATATAAAGAAATACACTGTTTTATTTAAAACTATTGGTTCTCCTTTGTTTTAACATAGAAAAATAAAGTAACCTATTTTACTTTCTGTTTTAGGAATAAGAAGTGACTTTCATTCCTGCCATTGAATGTTTCAAATACATGAATCAGGATAATATGTAACTGACTAAATATTCAATTAAATAGTGTCTTCTGAGGCCCTTTCTCTCTGAATGAAAGTATTTTACAGAAAGTGTACTTTTCAAGCAGTACACATGGGGGTCTGACCCAGGAATGTCTGCTGACAGGCTGCAGGTCTCATTGGCCCCTCAGGTTCTCCAAATTCAGAAACTATTAATAATGTAAAGTTAATTAAATTAATGGCATATTGTAAATGCAGCTGTTGTGATTTCTGGGTCTATCTGGGATATCGTATAGTGTGATATATTGTAAAAAGTTCCATACTTGCATTTGACAGTCTTGGATTGAATTTATTTTTATCTGCACATCTTTAGGAAATATCCATTCCCTAACTAGGATCTTTGTAAATAGAAGACAAATAGTGTTTTTCTTTCTCTTATATTCTTATTAACATGTATATGTTCCTATTAGGCATGTGTTGGTGCTATTTCTTTGTTTTTCATCATCACTTTATAATAATCTTAATTTCTCTTGTCTAAATTTGTAGCACACGCACAAACACACACATAAAGTCAAACACTATTAGGCCAAACCTTGGTAAATATTTTCCCATATATAAGTAATTAGTTCAACTTCTGGTCAAGATGGCAGCATAGGTAAACACAGCTAACCTCCTTGCACAACCACATAAAAATTACAACTAAACTACAGAAGGGCCATTATTCAGAACCACCAGACATAGAATTGAATGGAAGCCCTACTACTACAAAATTAAAGAAGAAACCACATTAATACTGGAGGGAGAGGTAGAGATGTAAAATGGGCTGGCCCCACACCCATATGTGGTAGATAAAAACTGAGAGAGATATCTTGAGAGTGAGGGGTCCCAGCCCCATACCAGGTGCCCCAGGCCAGGCTTCCAGTGCCAGGAAGAGAAGTCCCTATGACTTCTGCCTGTAAAAACCAGTGGGGATTGAGGCTGTTGAAGACAAACTGCTAGAGTCCCAGGCAGTATCTCTTAAAGAGCCCAAGCACAGATTTACTTGGTCTTACGCCCTCTCAGGTCTAGAATGGGAGCAGCATATTGAAAGGCACTTGAGGCATATGGGGAAGACCTGAAGTATCTGGCATCAGGGCAAGAGTTGGGGGGCAGCTTTTTCCCTGACAGAAGTGCCAGCAGAGGCCTTGGCTCCTTTTCTGAGCCCTCCCCACCACAGAGCAACAGAGCCAGTAGACAGGCAACATATCTGAGACTCCATCAACCTGGCTCGCATTGTTTGTCCTACCCTGGTGATTCCCTGAGGCCCAACTTTTGTGTGCCACCAAGCTGTTTCCAGTGGCTTTTCAATACAAATGGCTTGTCTTGGACCATGCTACAGATTTTCCTAAATGATCTCAGACAAGCAGCATCTGGCCTCAGTATGCCCCATGCCTATTACTAAGTGGTCCCAGGCCTAGTACTAACAGCATCCAGCCTTGGTTCACAGCTTAGACTCACTTGTGTACCTCCAAGTCCAGCATAAGTAGCAGCCAACTGCAGGTTGCTTTGTAGCTTACCCCAGGTGGCCCTGAACAGAACACAGTGACTGGCCTTGGCCTGTACCTCTCAGAAAGCCCCAGAGCCTAAACACCTAGTGGACAACTATAGACCACATTAGAGTATCATCCCCCAACCACCTCCATAAGCAACACACTCAAGGGGCAGACTCAACAGGTACCAGAGCCCTGCTGAAGTAAGTCCTGCCTTGTGTAGTGGGCCCTGGCACAGCTGATTCTCCATGGTGGTTAGAGGTTGGTGGTTAGTGGTCACAGCCAGTCCTTGTAGCAGGTTGGCCTGAATAAATCCCTCCCATTGTCCTACCAATAGCAATCAATGCTCAACTACAAGAAGAGAGTATACACAGTCCACATGATGGGCACACCTAGACTACTCAGCTTGGATAATAGGGAAAGATGTGCCACTGGAACCTATTGGACACTTACTACATTAAGCTACTCTTCCAAACCAGGGAGTCATAGCAGCTCTACCTAATACACAGAAACAAACACAGGGAGGCTGACAAAATGAGGAGACAAAGAAACATGGCCCGAATGAAAGAACAGAATAAAACTCCAGAAAAATGACTAAATGAAATGGAGACAAGCAATCTGCTAGATGCAGAGTTCAAAACACTGGTTATAAGGCTGTTCAGTAAACTTAATGAGAAATTAAATAGCATCAGAAAGGGAGTAAAAACCACAAAACAGAACCAGTCAGAACTGAAGGATACACCAACCAAAATGAAGAACAATTTACAGGGAATCAACAGTAGAGTGGATGAAGCTGAGAGTCAAGATTTAGAATGTGAGAAAACAAAAAGCACCCAATCATAACAAGAATAAAAAAGAATCCAAGAAAATGAGAATAGTGTAAGGAGCTTCTGAGAAAACTCAGGCATACCAACATTCACATCATGGGACTGCTAGAAGGAGAAGAGAGAGAGCAAGAAATTGAAAACCTACTTGAAAAAATAATGACGGAAAACTTCCCTAACTTGGTGAAAGAAATAGACATACAAGTCTAGGAAGCACAGAAATTCCAAAGCAGGATGGAAACAAAGAGGTGTATACCAAGACACATCATATAATTAAAATGTCAAAGTTTAAAGACAGAGAGAATTTTAAAAGCAAGAGAAAAGTAGTCAGTTCCCTATGAGGGAGCTCCCATAAAACTGTCAGCTGATTTCTCAGGCTAGAAGGGATTGGCAGGAAATATTCAAAGTGATGAAAAGCAAGTACCTACAACCAAGATTACTCCATGCAGTAAAGCTATAATTTAGAATTGAAGGACAGATAAAGAGCTTCCCAGATAAGAAGAAGCTAAAGGAGTTCATCATCACTAAACCAGCATAATGTGTCTTCTTTAAGAAGAAAAAGATCAAGAATATGAACAGTAACATGGCAATAAATGCATATCTAACAATAATGGTATCTAAAAAACAAAATAAATGAATGAGTGGAACAGAAACAGAATCATAGATACAGAGAATAATTTGATAGTTGCTAGATAGGAAAGGGTCAGAGGGATGAGAAAAAAGGTGAAGAAATTAATAAGTCAAATTGGTTGTTACAGAATGGTCTTGGGAATATAAAGTACAGCATAGGGAATAGAGTAGCCAAAGAACATACATGGACATTAGTGTGGTGATTGCCTGAGGGGGTGGGGTGTCTTGGTGCTGGTGGGGGAGGGGCAAAAGGAGAAAAATTAGGACAACTGTGACAGTCTAAACAATACAATATAATTTAAATTAAAAAAAAATAAGTAGTTAGCTCTGCTCCTTCCTGTAATTGTACATTATAGACAGACCTTACATTATCACTATAATATTTAATATCTAGTAATTACATAATTAAGACTAAGAATTCTCACCTAATTTCTTCCTTGGTCTTTCCAAGTCCCATAATGATTAATTGTGAGGACATCAGGGCCATTGCAAGTTCTATCAAGAAAGATGTGGCCTATTCTCCGGATGCTGTCTAAGGTTAACACAACATATCTCAAAATGGTGTTATTTTCTTTTCAGCCATTCACCTGATAAACCCTGAGTGGGACACTCCTTCAGTCTGCTGATCCTAGGGCAGACTGACTGGCAACACAATCTCAACTCCTGCCCGTCACCCACAAAGCAGAATCCTGAGGTGGGGACCTCACACACAAAGCAGAAGCATCTGGACACCATCCTGTGCAGCTGAGCACCACACGTCCACCACAGACCATTGCCAGCTAACTTGGAGCTCAAATAGCACACTCAGATGCAGGAGGCCCCGTGGCCACATTCAGAGGTGTTGCTTTCCTCATAAGGGACAGAGAAATTTCAGAGTCTCCATTTTTCCTACCCCAGTCCTCATCTTCAAGAACCTTCCTAAACTCTGTGTTAAAATCTGTTTGCTGCTTGGCAGTGAAACGTGTTTTTTTTTTTTTTTATTTTTTTGCCCCACTCAGTGTTCAATTTTTTGTGTCCATAACCTTTTGTTGTTGTTAACACATCTATACACTAAAGGCCGCCCACTGTGAATACTGAGGTTCTCCCAGCCCAAAGGCTTTTGTTGGCTGTGGGAACATGTTCAGCTTCCACACAGGGCAAACCCGAAATGCCAAGTATAATACTTAGCAAAGTTTACCTATGACCAACCATGGACAAGGTATTAGTAAGGACATATGCCTTAAGTCCTATTCCTTGGGTAATTTCAACAAGGGGATTGAGCTCCCCTAGCCCAGTGGTCATTGGCTCCCTCGTGCACCCTCTGTTCATCTTTCCCTCTTGTGTGCTTCATGCTTCCTATTTTACTGGTGCTTTCTCAGACTTGGCTTCACTCACCTTCAAAGCCTTACCTCAGGATCTTGTTGACAGCAGGTGACAAAAAGTTAAAAGTATATTCTAAGAATAATTAATAAGCTAGCATTGCAATATCTAACTCCAAATATGAGAAAGGAAATCCATTCTATATCTTTAGAAGAACCCAATTTACTTTATGAGACTGATAATATATATTCCATAATCTGCATTTGGGAAGCCTTTCAGGGAAAATAAGCAGGCATTTTCTCTACAGCTACATGAATAAAACAGTTTCATCAGTATTGGAGAAAAAGCTCTATCCCAAAGGTAAATTCCAATCTCCACTTCCAGAGGCAGGAAACTGCTGCAACTTATACCTAACAGTCCTGCAGCATCACCCTTTCCTTTGAACACTGCTATCTTTGGTGTGTTTGCAGACAGGAACTCAAACTTAGCCATCGTTATTCAGGTAGCATCTTACTGAGTCTGGTGTGTTTAAGAAATATTTGTTTATTTCAAATTCAATTGGAATGGCTCTTCCAGAAAGTCTTCAGTTATAATTTTGCCACCCTACCCAGTGCAGCTCTGAAATCCTTAGGTGAAATAACAGCTGAATTTTGTTCAATTAATTTTGAAGCCAGATTAATAATTAACAAATGAATAGATTTCAGATCAGATTGAGTTAAAGTCAAATATAAAGACTAACAATCCAATTGAACACAGCAATGATTTGTGACACAATGTAAATAAAGATTGTATATAGTTTCAAAAATTAGATTCTGGAGGTGTGCAAAGACGGTTTTACCATCAGATCTTATTTTACTTGAATTAGTCAACTAGTAGAATTAAATAAGTGATTTCAATAAATGGAAATGTCCTAATGAGTTTGGTATAAGTACAATTAATTCACATGTGTAAATAATTATTAAATATATTATTGCTTTATTTATAAAAAACTGAAATGAACTTGTTATTAACTCGTAATATTATATATGTGTATATATATATAATCACTAGAGTTAGCCTATTTGGGGGAAGATATCTTGTGATATGGTGTTTGAATATATTGTAAATATTAATGATAATGAGGTTTCTGGTCTGTAGGGTATTTACAGTATGTGACACAACCATGTTCTATGAAACCATAAATGTATTTTACCTAATTGTATCTGTTTTGTTGTAGCTACTCTACCAGAAACACATACTTTTTTATTTATACCCACATTTTCACTACATTTATATATTTTAACTTCATTGCTTTCCCTGGCTTATTAATTTTATCAGGTAGAAGAATGTTTGGTTTTGTGGCTACAATTTGTTGATCTGTAACTATAGTTATAATCTGGCATATTTTATTTCACTTGCCATTACAAATATTATTAATGTTAATGAATACTTTTAAGAATACACAAAAATTACAGATATTATGTTCCTATGAAAGCAAAAGAGCTATCTAGGTACAAGCCTATTTCAGCCCTTTAAAAAGGCTCATCATCTCAAACATTGCCTATAGTGTATTCAAAGAATATACACCTTTAAGTAAATAAGTATAAAGAAGAGGATATTATTCCTTGAAAAATATAAATCAGGATCAAATTAGAATGAATTCATAGGAAATGTGTCAACACTGTAAGACTGTTAAATTGAAAAGTATTTTAATTGGAATTCTGTTATGAATAGAATAGACTTTCTGATGGAAAAATATTATTAATCAGTGGTAAACTCCAGGAAGGATAAGAAGTATTGATGCTGAAATGGAAATATTTTGTATAAAAGGATATGTCTTTGGTAGGAAGGGAGAAAGAGGTGTTGCACACTCTGGAGACATTTGGAACTGTGCCATTGAAAAAGACATTAGAAGACAAGTGACCGTCCCTTTTCCTCAGCTTCCCCAACACTGTGTGCGTAGGTGTTGTGCGGCTCTCGTCATCATTCATGTTTGCTCTGGAGATGAGCCCTGGCACCAGCCTGAGGGCCCGGGGTGGGGGAGGGCGGCACTGCAACATCCATCTCTGTGTCTCGGTCCTTGGAGCACAGGCCGTGTTCAGGCTTTCTTGACTGCTGGGAGAGGGGTTGCAACTTTTTCCAGGACTTTTAAAATTCATGCTTTCATAATGCTCAGTGTGCACTCTAATCTTGGAATATCACAAAACACATGTGCACCGTTATCCTATTAGCATAAGAAAAACCTCACTGAAATTAATTTTGAAAAGAAAATGACAATTCTGTATTTGCAAACCATAATGTACTAAAACTCACTGAAAACAGTGTCTTAAAGTCTGTTTTTTTTCCCTTTAAGTTCAGTCTAACATACAAAATTACTTCCTCCTATGCTGTTTTCTTTTCATCCCTTTGAGTTGTATTCAGTGGCACAGATGAGGAAGAAGTGGGAAGAAGAAGATGTATTACCATATACTGAGCCAAATCATGTGATTTATACGACAGTATAACACTAAGTAAGTATATGTGGTTTCACCTTCGTATTGTGCTGTGTAAATGGGCAAGAAGCCTATGGACAATTTTTTCTTGGTTCCTATTAGAAAGACCTCATTATTCATTAAGCAAAACATCAAATAAACAAAAACCCTACATTCTTATTTTCGTTCCCTATTAATTTCATTTTCTTAATTGTCGCTGTCAAGAATTTTATATTTTATTACTTATTTGAGAACATGCAAGTAAAGCCCTTTTATTATAATGAATACAGTCTTCTTGAAATTCGGCTCCACTTTAAAAGAAGGAAATAGATTTATTTACATTACATGGTTGATTTCTTTACCTCTTTTAAAGTCATAGAATGGAATGAATATGAATTAATAATGGTTTTAATTATTATTCCATCTTGTATTGTCAAGAGAACGTAAGCAAAGGGCAAGTTTGGAAAGTTGATGCATCCACAGACTTTTTCTGGGCTCTGATGGGTTAAAGAGAAAACCTCAAGCCTGGAATGGTTTGAAGTCCGTGATGTCAAACCTAGATTTGATACGTGATCTAATTGATGTTTTAACCTCACCAAGAAACATTATCTGAACCAGTCTAGAATTTTCTGGTCAGCACCAGTTATGTAATCTGTCACTTGAGCCCTCTCCATCTACCCCCACCCCACCCCCCAAAGAAAAAAGAGGCAATCTGCAAGATAGAAACCCTTGGCATTTTTTCCTCCACCAAAGGTATCCTGCTCTAAATATTATCCCTTATTCTTGTACTTTTGTTAACAACTCCCTTGCTCCACCCTGCTTCCTATAAAACCTTTCATTGTGTACAACCCCTCAGCACTTCCTTCTTGTTAGATGGAATGCTGCCTGATTCATATATCCCCTAATAAAGCCAATTTGATCTTCAAATTTATTTCATTGAATCTTGTTCTTTAACAGATTCCATTTGGACTTCCCATTGGATAATTTAGCATTGGATAATGGTTACTTAATAGGAAAAATAGTTTCCAGATTTTGACAGGATTTCTCATTCTCAGTACTTAAAGCCACATCAATCATTCCATTAGTAAAAGGGGGAATTATGCTTTACAACGTGAAATTTGTTTTGAAGACACAGTGAAGAGAATTAAGTGTATTTAAGGATTCTTTCTTCCATGTGTTTTGTAAGTGTAAATTGTTGACATGCAGAGAGAAGAGATGCCACATTGCAGATTATTCTTGTTGGATGAAGCACTACTGAAGTATCACTTTCTAACAATTAAGAAATTAGTACTAACAATTATGTGTCATTTCTTCTCTAGAGCTCACAGCATGATTAGTTTATGCCTAATTAAGGGCCTAAATCAGCAAAGAATGCTTGGCTTCAGCCAGAGGGGGAATTCCTGTAGGCTACTTTCTCAGTTTTCTCTACTTAAATTAGAATGTAATTCAATTTTATGTGATGATCTAAAGTCTCTTTCGCTATTTCACAATTCTCTCATTTCAAACAAATCTTTGATTTCCATCTCCTATCTTTTTTCTGCATTGTCCTTTTTTAGCACATTAAAATAAAAAAGAGAGAGAAAAGAGAAAGACAACATGAAGTTGAGGAAACATTCCATTAAGTTTGTATAGTCTTTCCTTTTGCAACCGGCTATCATTCTCCACACAGTAGTGAGCCGCATAACGATATTTCATTTGAGGGAGCCCATATATGATGGCGGGGCCTAGGTATATAGTAGGCTATACCATCTAGCCTTGTGTAAGTACACGCTATGTTGTTCACACAAGGACAAAATTGCCTTTCTTTGAATGTATTTCTCAAAATGTATCCCTGCCATTAAGAGGTGCATGACTGTAATTTCAAGACTCTCAGAAAATCTTTTAAAACTACAATCTGCAACTGAGAGCCAGAAGCCACAGTCTTTCACCCAATAATAAAAAGAAACATATATTTTATGTATTTAATGTGTTTTATTGATTCTGTAACTATATAAAGGCTTTTTCAAACACCATATTTAAATAGAGCAATATAAGGAAATTATTGGACATAAGATCACTAGAAATATAAAGAAAAATTAATAAATTATATATATGCACACTACATAAGTGTGTATGTATAAGTGTATATGGATACACACATATACATGACTATTTTTATATATATTTATACGTATATATACAGCATTTGCACATCCACACATGGAATTCATAATGCCTTGTATTCTTACATGCATTATGTTATAATATTATCTCTATTTTACAGCCGAGGGAACTGGAAACTGAAGCATAGAGTGTTTATTAACTTTCACGCAGGCCTACAGCCAGTGAAATGGCTGAAGCACAAAGGAAAAAAAACAGGACATACTAATATAAAGTAAAGGTCAAAAGAGTGCAAATAAAATTCCTAATTTAACGTTGCCTTTATGATTAGTTACACCATTTCAAAACTAATTTAACCCTTAAGGAACTCCTTATTAAAAAATATAAAACAAATGGCTCTTACAGTTTATCAAAACTAAGAAAAAGGTTTTTAATGCAATTTTATTTTTCTTTTGACATTCCTTTGCGTGACAAATTTAGAAAATATGAACAAATGGAAGCTGTTTTCTCTAAAAGAGAGGAATAAAAAAAAACCCTCTTATGATATCAGTATAGTCAAAGAAAGAAACCAAGAAACCTCAATGTGGTGGACATATAAACAGCAATGCCTGTACATTAAAAGCAACCTACATGAAATTTTCCATGTTTAACTGAAACTAGTTTCATCTTCCTCCAATTTCCAGAATAGAAATCAACAACTTCTAAGGAACAAAAACAAAAGAAAACTAGAACAGCAAACCAAAAAGAAGCAAATTACATTTTCTTAATTAGAAGGCAAACTTGGAAAAGGAAAAGTGTCTTTTATACACCACATATTAACCCAAGAGTCTGTTTTTCACTTGAATTTATTTATTTGTTTTGCTGGAGTATGCCTGGGTTAAATGCATCCCCTCCCCTGTGCATAACTAAGCAAGAAACACTTTGTTTCTTTAATTTTGCTTAGTATTTCAAATATATTTATTATTGAGGAAATACAGTTAGAAATAGTTTTAGTATTTTCAAATCGATGTGTTAAAGCAAAACATGTATCTGTACATGCACATGTATATGTATTTATGTACCAGTATTTGCACACACAAGCACACACACATATAGTCAGGTTTTGTCGTGGACGGTGCTCTGATCTTGGGACTCCTAATGAGCCAAATAGTTCACAGTACAAAACACACTCACATAAAATCACTAACAAATGTCAATGATTAGAATTACGAGTCAGAATGGATCTAAGGAAATCAAGAATTTTACCTGAAACAATTTCTATACCATTATATTTTATTTATACCCCTTGAAGAGGGGTTTTACCTGGAGAACATAAAGTCTGGATTAGTTTTTATAGGCACCACCACCATACTTGCCGAAAATGCAAGCAACAACAGCTTATTGCAACCTATATTTTATCAGCTTCAAACTATTTCCTGCTGAGGAAGAAATAGGTTCTTTTTTCCAACTCCATAAATGTAATATATCAACATAATATAATATTTACTCTATTATCATTTTAAAAAATTTGATAATAATACTCATGAAAATGTTAATTTCCTGGTATTTATTTTAAAAGACTTATAGGCCAATTTCCAATTTGTATTGATAACCATAAAATAAAAGGATTCTTATATCTTAGAAACAGACTTAAAAATATCATATATCAGCTTATTTCAAACTTATGTTATACAGTTAGAAAATATTTCTACAATGTTTTGCCATTTTTATATCTTCAGAAAACATCCTATATTTTTTAACCAGCTCCACAAAGCTTATCTTTGTTCTCCACAAGAACTGTAACTGTAAACTCCTTTGTTTCCCCTTCACAATACCTGTATTTCTATCAAGTTTTTAAAAGGTAGGTAGAGGTGGGGGAACAATGGCTTATTTATTTTACCCAAAGCCTTTCACCTATTAAAGACTCCCACAGAACTGACCCTTTGGATTAGGTTATAGCAAAATTCCAATGGACTTATTTTGTTTTTTAAATCAGGAGTTTTGCTATGCAAATGATTGCTAAAACTATTATATGTGCTTTCACTGAGATGTTATTGGAAAAAAGAAAGGCTAGAAGGAAAGGAAAAAAATTTATTGGGAATATGGGATTAAAATGCACTGTAAATAACTACCTCTGTTGCCATTTTTGATGTTATTTTTGTCCTTTTCTCAGTCTGACTCAGAAAGCAGTTGATAATGAGGCATTGAGCACTTTAAGGCATACAAATAGAAGGCCTTTCAATGACAAGTTTCTACTACATAGTAGTATTCAATATTCATTTGATTTAAGAGCATTCCTAGTGAACATAACTACTTTATAATGGCTGAATCAATGATTTATGTGGGACCAAAATATTCATCAATTAATAATAAAGAATACTGTCTGTTCTTTCAGAAACAAAATGAACAAGTAAACACACACACACAAATGTAAACCATCAAGATCTGGTCCTTCTTGTCTCTCTCTGACAGTGGGGAACTTCTCAGATATTAAAGAGAAATATTAATTCTTAATGAGGAGAATAATATGTTTGTGAAATATAAAAATAAGGAAAATAGTCTTTGGCCCGAGCTACTTATCTGAGTATGCTATTGAAAAAAAAATGGTTGCCTCTTCAAATATTATTCTAAATAACATTCTAGTTGTTCAAATAAATGGATAATCACTTTCCCCAAACTGCTTGTTAATAATTTATAGAACAACAAATGTTACAAAGTTTTCCATAGTCACAGCCAATCATTAGAATTTAAGGAAAATATTTGGGTAGTTTTTTTTTTTTTATTTTATGAACTATATCTTTAGGAAAAATGACTTGGGAACCCTAGATAAAATAGTAAATTCCATGAAATACACAATAATGTAATTTAATTTCTAACATAAATAAACAACTTCTACAAAGTGAGTTGTGGCTGCTTTAAGGGCCATGTTCTAGAACCCAGAGCTAGGCCATGTGTCTAATAAGAGAGCATACAAGTAACACAAGCATTTGCCTGTCTGACTTGGGTCCTCAGGGAGGAAGAAATTGAGTTGAATACAGGTAGAATGACCTTTACTTGAGTCATAAATTGAAATTCTATGAGATAAAGAAGCTTTCTTTTTTTTTACATTTGTTGCTGTCCCCATATCTAGCACAGCGCCTAACACATGGTCTATAGATCAAGAGGTCTCTATGGTCAATTACAAGGCCCCTGAATTAAGAACACCTCCCAGGACACAATAGAATGTGTGCAGGAAGAGTTCCAACCTTGACATAAAGGAGATTTGAGAGGACCATCTCACAGAGGGTCTCAGAGCCTCACTCAATACCCCCTCACTCTGGAGCATAGCAGTTAGCAATGTCAGGCCTATAGTACAATTCAATGCCTCCTGTTCAGACATGGCTGGATATGTGTGTAGGTAATGAAAATAAATGTAACCTTTTGAATCATGGGGTCAGACAAGAATTCCCAATAAATGTGTCTTTTTATAGAAAGTCCTGAGGTATTGTTAATGGTGTAAGTAGTTCCACCCAAGGAGAAATATCAAACTGTGTCTTTGGGCAATTCACTTATCTCAACCTCAATTTCTCATCAGTAAAATGTACAAGTATGAAGCTTGTTGATAGTGTTGTGAGAATTAAATGCATTAATTAACTTAACACCACATTTGAGAATAATGACTACCATAAAATTAAGTGTTAGGTATCTATTAGCTAGAGTTTGAGACTTGAGATGAGAACCTAGAGATAGCTCAAGAATGTGCAAATAGGTTTAAGATTCCAAGATTTAAAGCTCAATGACAATTGGTGAAGCTATGAGAATAAATGTTATGTGAGAAAAACAGCACAGTGAGAAAAGCACACAAGACTAAACTCTGAGATATACATACCTTCATTAAGGAATAAGAAAGCTATATGGAGAAGTAAGTGGGTGGTAATGTATAGAATACTGGCAGTGAAGTTGAATAGAATCTAAATTCAAATTTTAGCTCCTATTTTCTAGCATAGCCTTGGCCTGTTATTTATTATCTCTGATCCTCACTTTTCTAAGCTAGAAACTGGGAATAATATCAAAATGTCAGACTTACTATGAAGATAAAAATGCATTAAATATTTAATGCATGTAACAAAAATATCACTTATAAATATGTGATAGTTATTATGTTCTGTTAGTAGACAAAGAAAGGGCCAAAACAGATTAAAACAAGGGAGGGAGGGAGGAAGAAAGAGGGAAGAAAAAGTAAAAAGGCAAAAGAAGACAAAGATAGAGAAGGAATGAAGAAAAGGCAGAAGGAAAGAAGGAAAAGAATCAAAAGAAGAAAGAGAGAAAAAGCAAGAAGGAAATAAAAGTAAAGAAAAAAGGTACATTGACAGAAATTTCTAATTGTGAGGTAGACAGAGCAGAGTGTTTCAAAAACGTAGTCAATATTGCTGGGGGTGGTGGGGGCGAGGCACAAGGCCCTAAAGAAAATATTACTACACAGACTTTTGTTTCCTCTGTTATTTTCACCATTACTTGAAAAATGTGTTTTCAAAGAAAGTAAAAAGATTGCATGAAATATCATAACCCAGACAAAAAACTACTATTTTCTACATAAATTTCCATATTGTATATGGCTTCATATGATACATATTTCATGGGTACTTTTCTCATTAGTAATATGATTGATATATTTGTATGCCATTCTAAATAATTGTGTAGGATGTGTCATGCTTTCTAAGTAAGTTCCTATTGTTGAATAATTAGGTTTTTTTCCTTATTTTACCACTGAAAACAAAATTGCAATGAGAGGCCCAGTATATAAATTATGTCCGTAGAATATACTTTTAGAAATGAAATATTTGTATCAAAGCATTTAAAAAGTAATTGTAAAGCATAGGCAGTCGTTGAAATTGAATCAATTTAAACTGAAAAGTAAGGAAAATTAGTATGTGTCATTATACAAAATATTATAAATTAGGGGGAAAAAAACTTCTCCATGAACACAATGATGGAAGAGTGATTGTCTCACTTTCTTCAATGGAATTTCAGGACAGCCAGGAAACAAGCAACATAAAGGTGTCAGTCAATTTTGTTTCTAATTGTTTTACCATATTCCTTCTGGGCATAAGTGGAGAAGAAAAATATGTAATTGGCTCCAGATGGTGATCCCTGTATCCCCCTTACTTTCCTTTACTGTGAGGTCTGGCTTGGGAGCCAAGTGATAGAAGTTGAATTGTGAAGGGCAGAAGAAGAAGAAATGTGACAGGTGGGCAAACGAGAGGAGAATCAAAATTTAAAAACAGGGCAGGAAAGTGGGCGGTGAGAGGTAATGGGAATGGCCCTCACCTGCTTGGAAGTGTAAGGGCAGCACTGTGGCTGCTAAGAGCTCCATCGCTAAAGGTTCTGACAGGAGTTTCTCAAAAGGTTAGGTACGTTCCCTACCCTACACGCTTTGTTCCGTCTTGATTAGAGAGAAGCATGTTTATCTGTTTGAGAAGTCTTTTTAGAGAATTTGGAATCCCTTTGAGGTATCAGCACTCTAGCTTTCCGGAGACAAACAGCTTCCTTGCTGGCTATTCTTTAAAATAAACACAACTTTTGGTTCAATGAACTTTACAATTTTTTCTAAATTTTATTCACAGATAGTTTAATTCTAAGTGTAATATGAAGATAAATTTGGAGTGCAATAAGTATGTAACATTTGTTAGATTTACAACAGGGAAAGTGCAAGACAGTGGCTGCTGTGGCACTTTGGTCTCAGCGTGATGACAAGGACAAGAATGGACAGAGCCCCAGTCAACCCCTCAGGACATATAGTGGGAATGAAAAAACAAGCAAAAACATAATAAAAACCTTTGTCACTGAAAGCTACTGCAGCAAAACCTATCTATCCTGAATGATGCACAGCCCGAGAGAAAAACAAAGGGGAGAACCAGAATATTCACGTAAGATGAAATATAAGTGAAATGTGGATGTACAGATAAAAGAGCTTTTCCCTCACCAGTAATAAAAAAGTTAAATCAATAATTGTGTGTGTATGTATTATGGATATAATTTAAAATAGGTTTCAACGCAAGGCTAGTAAGGATGACTAGCTAATGAAATAACTTTCTAATACATAATCGAGAGCCTTAAAGTACTAATCAGACCTACCTTCAACTTTTATACATGATTTCTTCATAATGTTATTTATTACTGTGAGGAATAAAACACACACACAAAGTCTTTGTTTCACTATTCCCAAGACTAGGACAATAAAAATTATAAATATTTTTGTATGTTCATTTTATGATTATCATATAGACATTAAAAAGTATAGGTTTGAAGATAAGAAGGTAAATTATAAACATCTATATACTTTCCCATAATTTTTTTGAGCCTCGGGTGTATAGACCATGTACGTTCTGTGGTGATGGTTGGTGACTTTTGGTGTTAGATATGAAGCCAGAATTGGGCAATGAGAGATGGGAGAATCACCTTTGGAAGAGAATATTTACTGTGAATATATATTCTGCAAAGTGCTATGCCCTGTGCAATGGGACCCACTGCTACAAGGCCATCCATCTTCAGTAATGTTATAAAAATTCTTAGGGAGCGTTTTCTGCATATTCCTTAAAAAGTTTATTATAAACAGATGCTCCTTAGGTTTGGGATTTGGAGTATGATTTTGAAAATACTGAATTTGCGTCAGAATTTCAGGTACTCTGAAAAGTCAGCCAAGAGGTTAATGGAAGTAACTTAAGAAGAAAAATGACAGGAAGTGGAAATTTCTATATATTAATAGTAATATCTATGGGTGGTATGATTTTAGGGGATTATGTTTCTTCCTCATTGTTTATTATAATTTCCAAACATTCTATAGGCTGTATTCTGTAGACTGTATACAGTAGTTTATAATCAGAAAATGAATGCAACTTTTTAAAAGATTTTATTTATTTATTTTTAGAGAGAGGGGAAGCGAGAGAGAAAGAGAGGGAGAGAAACATCATGTGAGAGAGATAGATCAATCAGTTGCCTCTCACATGCCCCCAACTGGGAACCTGGCCTGAAATCTAGGCATATGCCCTGACAGGGAATCAAACCAGAGACATTGAGGTTTGCAGGCTGGGATTCAATCCATTGAGCCACACAAATCAAGGATGAATGTAACTTTTTAAAGCAAATTTTTGGAGACACTGTACTTGAACAATAAAAAAGTCATCTCTATTAAGAAGTTCTTAGCACACTCCAGAAGTTTTTATTATATATATTAACCATTATGTTAAACAACTACAAATAAAGACTCATTTCACAAATTCTTCTTTGGATGTAGTATTAGTGAAAAGCTAGACTTGTTTAATGGGTTAATTAATTGTATTCTGGTAAAGAAACATCATCTTGTGTCCTTCCTTTATAAATATATATATATTCATTGATTTACTGCAAAAAAACTCAGAGCTGTTTTATGTTTATTAGCAGTAAATTATTTTTTTCCTGGGCTTTCCCTTCATCTCTTATTTAAATCACATTTTAATATTATTTATTCATATCTTCCTAGTTTTAGTGTACATTTATCATGTTGTAGGCTGCTTCCACTTATTTTGAAAGTGTCTACTCTTGCTATGCTCCTCTTCACATAGTAGTAACTAAGAATACAGTCCTACACACCTCCATTATTTTCTCTGCCGACAGTCTGCTTTTCATTATGGCAAGACTGGTGAAATCCTTCTGACACCACATGGTTCAAATTGATTATTGGTTCTAGTAGGTCCAAAACAGTTTGTATATTACTTCCACAAAAATTGTTACATTAAATTGCAATTACTATTATTATTTTTTTTTTTACTATTTGACCAGGCTTTAGTTTCTTGATGACTATAGGTACCGTATTCATTTTCTCAGCATCACTGCATGCCACCACGGAGTAGATGCTCAATAAATACTTAAATAAATAATGTTACAACAATGAACTCAATCAATAACTCAAACAATTACATTCAACATCTATTTCAGGAATTTATTTGCAATTTTTGGAATTACAGATAGTTATCAAAAGCATGTTGCCTTTTTTAAAATCTGGTTTTATTTATGTGATTTGATAGCCATTTTCTGTTCCATTTATTTCGTGTCCATTTGCCAGTATTTAATAAGACGTACTTTGTGCTTACTCTTGAGCTAGAAACCAGGGACTCAAAGGAAAATAATACAGGCATGATCAATGCTCTCATGAAGTTTCACCAGAGCAGGAGAGGCAGATACTAGATAATTTATTGCAAATTGTCTTTATATTTTTTACTCATGGCTATAAAAATGCCAGCAGAAAATGTGGCATGCAGAAGGAGTTCACAATGGAAGGCTGCAGGGCAGCGAGAGATCAGTGTATGCAGATAATGAGGGTTGGAGGGTGGAGAGGTAGGGGGCTTCTGGGGGCACGGGAACATCACTGTGAGTCCCTGAATCTCTCGAAGTGTTGAAATAAAGTGGTGACCAAATGATAAATAATATGTTTTTCATTCACCTGATTATGAAAACAAGTAAACCTGATACTTGAACCACATGGAAAGATTAGTTTCACAGTAGAATTCCTCTACACTGGACACCTACAAGAGAAGAGACGCTTTTCCATCTTTATGCACTTAATACCTTGCACAGTGCTGGGCACATAACAGATACACAAATATTTCTTGATTTAGTTAATTCATTATCAATGGAAAATTATTCCTTCTTTCTAGACAAAACTAGGGATTTTTAATTTATTTATTAGGAAATGTTAACATGAAATCCTTTAATAGATCACTATGATGAGCAATTGGAAATGAACATTAAAAGCAAAGATCTAACTCAAAAAATGTGCAGACTAACTTGAAAGGATTTCTGTAGCCTCAAGTTCATAGTACATTATATATAGTATCTGAGACATGGAAACAACCAAACTGTTCATTGATGGGGGAAAAAAAAAAAATATATATATATATATATATATAATGGATTATTATGCAGCCATTAAAAGTGAAGAAATCTTATCATTTTACAACAACACAGGTGGATATCGTTAAGTGAAATAGGTCAGAGAAAGACAAATGCTACATGATCTCACTTATATTTGGAATGTAAAAATTAAAACAAATCTCAGAAAAAGAAAAGACTTGTGATTACTAGAGGCAGAAGATGGGGAGATGGGGGGTTGCAGGAAGATGGTCCAAAGGTACAGACTTCCAGGTGCAAGATACAGAGGTACTAGGGGTGTAGCGTACCACACAATGGCTACAGCTGACACTGCTGCATGGCACATAGCGGAGCTGTTAAGGGAGTAAATCCTGAGCGTTCTCATCACAAGAAGGATGTTTTCCTTTATTCTTTTCTTCTCTTCTCTTTTCTTCTCTTCTATCTTCGTTTCTTATCTTTTCTTCTCTTTTCTTTTCTTTTTTATTGCTATATGAGAAGATGGATGTTACCTGAACCTATTATGAGAATCATTTCACAATATATGTAAAATCAAATCATCATACTGCACACCTTAAACTTATACAGTGGTGTATGTCAATTAGTTCTCAATAAAGCTGGAAAAAATTCCAGAAACACAGTCATTTAAAAATCAAAAGGGCAAATACCTATTAATGACACATGAGAACAAAACTAAGTTTTTATATTACATGCATATCTTTTCTAATATAGCTTTTTTTTCCATTTTTTATTGTATTTTTGGTAGTTAGAGTAACTTCTAAATACTTCCAAGTTCTGCCCTGGCTGGTGTAGCTCAGGGGATTGAGTGCTGGCCTGCAAATCAAAGGGTTGCCAGTTAGATTCCCAGTCAGGGAACATGGCTGGGTTGCAAGCCAGGTCCCCAGTAAGGGCTGCAGAAGAGGGAACCACACATTGATGTTTCTCTTCCTCTCTTTCTTCATCCCTTCCCCTCTCTAAAAATAAGTATGTAAAATCTTAATAAAATAAATACTTCCAAGTTCTTCTTGTAAACTCCTAGTAGAATATGATTTACATTAAATCAAGCTTATGACCACTGAGCTAAGAATACCTATATTTTATTATATTACAGCCTGATTATTTTGGATGCTTTCTATTTTTTCTCTAGTTCTAGAAATTGTATCTGCAAGTGACTAAAAACACTCCTCACAGAATTGTCAACCCATAAAAATTTGCTGAATGATTTATTGATCTTAGTTATATTTCATTTCTGCTACCACCTTGATCTTATGCAACTCAATTAATATATTTCAAATTATAAATTTATTTTGGCATAAAGGTTTTTTTTCCCCACATCTTTCCACAAACTTATATAAGCCTATTGACAAGGCCAAATTTCAATAAACTTATTAATATGTACAAGATGAATCAAGATTAAAACATATTGCTAGCCATTTAGATCTAAGTGAATTTGAATATTATGCCTATTTTAGACCATAATAACTTCTTCAAAATCCCTTCAGTCTATCAATACATATGCTTATATTAGAACTAATTTTGACAACAGATTATCTATCCATTAGCCTGAAAGAGCTCAACTGCAGCTGTTACTCTCGAGTTGTGAAGTCCCATATTTGGGCACTTTTTAATAAGAAGGTTTTTGACCTAAAATATAGCAATAACTATTTTTTGTTATTTAGAAAGGGAAATATTGGCATAATTCTTCTATGAATAGTGTGAAGGTTTGCAATATGTTAATTAACAACACAATAAGCAATCTTCTTTCCCTGTCAATGGAGGAAAACTCTCCAGAAAAATAAAAGACTGATCCAATGGAGAATAATCCCTTTGGAGGTAACTTTTTACTGTAACTCAGTAAAAGATCAGATTTAATTGCAAAAAAAAATGTAAACCTTAATACATATGAATTTCTTACTTAGAAGTTTATGAATGAAAAACTGCAAACCAGTTTGGGAAATACTCCTAACTTCATTAAAAGTTATTCGGTATTATAGAAAATTGAGTTTGCACTACCAGTCAAGCCACTTATTCTGAAAATTATTTTGCAGTTAACACTGATTAAGCATTCTGCATCCCAATCAAGGAATTTTCTATCCAATGCTTTCTGCATGTACATGAGAATTTTTAGGAGAATTGTTCCTATCACCTCACAGCATTTATTATTAATAATATAATGATAGTAAAATTTTCAACCACTTAGTAGCGGAGGAGAGAATAAACCAGACTGTCTATCAGATCTCAGTTTTAGTACACCATAGCATTATTTGGAAATCATTCAGTCATTCATTAAATGTCTCCATTACTACTCAAATAATTCCTCACATTTGCTAACCTCCTATTTATCCTCCAGAATGCATTCTGGATGATTTTTTTTCCAAGACACAAATATTCTTCTGTCACTTCCCAGTTCAAAATCCATAACCTTATAATATCATCAGGACAAATTACCAAAATGTTTACCTCTTGTCTCTTGCCTGCTTGCCTTTTCTTTCTAAAATGTTCTCACTTCTCCCAGTCTTTACCTATTAACATGTCAGCTCAAAGATCCCTTCCAGTATGTCCTGCAGCTGGCACCTTTGAGTCTAGTTTCTTGCCTATATCATGAGGAACCTCTTCGTCATTATACCTATCACATTTATCTCTTTTTTAATTTTTTTATTTTTACTCAGTTACAATTGTCTGCATTTTCTCCCAATCCCTCCACCCCACCTCATCCAATCCCACCTCCCTCCCCCACCTCTACCCCCCCGCCTTGATTTTGTCCTTGTGTCCTTTATAGTAGCTCCTGTAGACCCCTCTCCCCACTATCCCCTCCCCACTCCCCTCTGGCTATTGTTACATTGTTCTTAATTTCAATGTCTCTGGTTATCTTTTTGATTTTGCTTTTCCTCTATACCTCCCTTAGCAGATTCATGAGAGTAAGAATACAGTCTAGTTTGTTTAGGATTATGTTCTGTGTCCTAGTAAAGTCTGTGGCATATAGCGATTGCTCATCAACCCATTTGAATGAGGACTGAACCAGAAATTGAAATCTCTGTTCCCAATGTCTACTTGACTTCTTAATAGCAGTGTGAACTTGGATTAGTGTGTGTGTTTTACCCTGAGACCAGAGAAGGGGCATTTCTATAGACTCACAGATGCATGAATAATTGTAACTCAGTGGTACATTCCCAGCATTCATTGGCCAGTCTAAAGGTCACAGATTTTCTTACCATAATAAGAATAAAGGGCTTTATTCAAACATAGTAGGCTCTAGTCAAATGAAGTCCATCAAAGCCCAATTTGGATCCATGGCAAGGCAAATATACCAGGAAGCCAAAGTCAATGAGTAACACGACCAAGAGAAAGCAGAATTGTTCTTGAAGAAATGAAGATACAGGATAAGAGGAACAGAAATAAAAGAGCATGAAGCTGGGGAGAGAGAAAGAGAGAGGGAGGGAGACACAAATAGACAGAGTATGTGATTAGTTATCTTATGACTTTCCAATTTTCATAGTCCTGCTCAATTTCCAGCTCCATTTTCCCCTATATTTTCTTGTGTCCTTGGAGAAACTTCCATTTTTGTCTGAACTAGACTCAGTTTCTCTTCATTTTAACCAAGGAATCCTAAGACACTGAGTTTCTTAAACTATCAGACTCTCATTGTCTCATTGCTAAAAGCGATTAATAACAGGTCTGCTGCCTATCTCGTAATGCTACTCTTAGAATAAAATGAAACAATGCATGTGAAAGCACATGCATTTATACAATTTTAATTGATTGCTTGAATGGTCATTCAATAAACATCAATTATATGCTAAATATGGGAAGGATATTGAGCTTGTTGAGAGTAAGTCTCTAATAACTTTGAGAAACTCATCATCTAATAAAAAGCACTAAACAAAAATTATTTACTATTGTAATTTGAAACTATCAAAAATATTTTACTTTCCACTTTTTCTGCAGCAAACTATATAAAATGTTTTGTGTCACTTACTATCTAGTCAGTCAAGGACAAAATATGAATTACTTCAGTAAAATCTATTTTTCAATACTGTAAAATTTATTGTCATTGCTATTTAGAATTTTGTATGTAACTTAATGTAAATAAGTAGTTAATTACTCAAAAAGATCTAATAAATCACTAATGCAAAGAGCTGGTTATAATTTTTTCCAATATAAAACACATATAGGAAATATTATCTTTACACAGAAACAATATAGACTTAATACTTCAGAAAAGATCATAGTCCTGTTCATTGTCTGAGTATTCTAATATAACACACAATTTGAGACTCATTTTGGTGTTGCTAAAATTTTGCTACAAAGACCCTAGTATTCTGCAAGATTGTTAGAGAAATGATGTGAAAAATAGTTTTGAAGTAAACAAACAACTAGGCTTCATTCTCTTCTTTCTCACTCCTGTTTCCTGATATATGTATCCCCTGATATTGTATACAGAACATACAGAACACATGATATTTTGTATACAATACAAAACATTGTATCCTCTGAATAAATTTTGGAAAATATTCGTCTAAAAGTCATCTTGTATTGTTTTTCACTCATTCGTACTGCAATAGGGTGCCAGCAATCAGGAGCGGTAGGTTAATCATTCTCCCAGTCATTCAAGTTCGGCACTAGGCACTGGGGCAGATATGCTGGCAAATAAAATGGGCATTAGTCTTGACTTGTTCCTCAAAAGGCAAAGAAATAAATAGTAAATGACAAATATAAATATATAATGATGAAGTGTGATAAGCACTATAAATGGAAACAATAGAGAGCATCATGTGAGAACTTTTCTGAAAGGACCGGCTGGAGTCTGTGTCAGAACAGACAAAGAGGAAGGTGCTGTCACAGGAAGTAACTCTTAAACTGAGACCTGAAACATAAGGTTAAGCCAGTGTCACAGTTTACATTCTCTGGAAAGCCGACTTCCAGATGGAGATTAGCCTCCAGAGAGTCAACATCCGTACAAGGGAAGAGAGGGTGCTGGATTAGCAGAGTGAGAAATTGGGCTGACATTGTCTCAGTGAAGGTCTTTGCTACCCCCGCAAAGACATCTGATTCTGGAGTGGCCCTATGGAGTTTTCCACTATTGGGAGGGAGAGAGGAGATGAGTTGGGTGGTTAGGGAAATTGACTATTGGATTTAATGACATGAAAATCATTCAGATGTGCAGAAGAGAAATTAAATGTAGGGCTGTTAAGTAGAGTGTTAAGACTCATTTGAGTTTAGAGAGGTTAGAGATCATGAAATGATGTCTATATATATTATTTTTCTCTAGAAGTGCTAACTGTACTCATAGAAGATAGATGTTGAAAAGATGCAGAGCTGGAATATCTTGCCAAGTATAATAGAGGAAAATGAGGATAAAGACATATTTTACATGGATTAATTATAATGGTAAACCATGGAATTTAAGAGTAATGAGGAGAGAATTAAAAGCGGGAGTAGCCTGAAAAATTGAAAGGAAGTAATTGTGTTAATTGATTAAAAGACTCAGCAATGAGGTCTAAGACTTTAGTAATCAGGAACATGTGGTTGGAAGGACACATATTTGGAAGGATGATATTCTTGCTTGCTGAATATAATTCTGGTTCATGCCTGTGCTTCCAACACGTGATTAGTGAAATGATTAATAACGTGTCCTCCCATTTTCAAAATTTTCCCAGTTTGAGTAAGTTATATGACCACTATGTGAATATTTAACCTCATGAATTTTAAGGTAGACTATATTCTGGTGTTGACGATCCACTGAATGAGAGCATGGAGATGTGTGGATAATGTGGTTTAGAGCAAAGAGTGATTGGCAAGAGATGGCAAGGAATGCGAGCCAATATCATTTCTGTGATCACTGAGGCATCAAGAATGATAAATAAAGGAAGTTGTTCAGACTCAAATGAATAAGAGAATTTTATAGCTGGACAGATTTGGTTCAGACTTTTTTTAAGAGGGCAATGGAGATACATTCTCTGGGGGCTATCTTCCTAAACCTTAATCTTCAAAATAAATTTCTCGATGCCCTTTGTGGTAATCATTTATCTATGTTATTTGGAAGGGTATATTATATCTTACATGACAGAATAATGTAGAAAATATTTTTCTAATTTTTCCCATTATTAATTATCACCAGTAGTGATTGACTTCTTGAAATAGGATGAGCAAATTTACTACGTATTATTCTTTTCCATTTAAATAATGGAATGATTTAGGATAACATGGAATGATGATGTAAAGATATGTTTAATATCAGGTAGCAAAGGAGAGAGAAACAACTTGCCCAAGCAAAACAGAGACATTTACTACTTATCAATTGTTATATATATGCTATCCAACATTTCCCTGCCCCCTTGGAGCTTTTGTGATCTTTTCTGTGTGCAAAAATAATGTGTCATTTGTGAGTCAAGGCATTTAAAAGAAAAAAGACAAGATGAAAAACTGTCCATTGAATTTAAAAAACAATTAAGAGAATGTGTGAGTTTTATTCTCACTCTCTTCTCCTGCTATGGTCACCTGAAAGCCACATGCTGAAATCAGAGAGCCAAAGACGGAGGTAATAGATTCCTGAGTCATCACGCGGGAGCTATCCTGGGAGCCTCTCTGGATATAGAGCATTACGCATGAGCTCCTGTGTGCTAATTTATTGAGATTTCAGCATAATGTTGCCTATTGTGACTCATATAACAAGTTAACAATATTTTTGCATTAAAAAATGTAGCAAACAAGAAAAGTGAGTCATCATGATTCCCATAAGTAGTTATTTTAAATACAGGCATACCTCAGAGGTAAGGTGGTTTTGGTTCCAGACTTTCACAATGAAGCAAATGTTGCAATAAAGTGAATCATATGAATTGTTGGGTTTTGCAGTACATACAAAAGATAGATTTACACTGTACTATAATTTAAGTTTGCAATAGCATTATGTCTAAAAAACCCCCAATGTATACAGCTTAATTAAAAAAATACTTTATTGCTAAAAATGCTAATTATCTGAGCTGTGAGTTACAATCTTTTTGCCGGTGGAGGGTATTGCCTTGATGTTGACGGTTGCTGACTCATCCCGTGAGTGGCCACTAAAGGTGGCGATATCTTAAAATAAGACAACAAGGAAATTGGCCACATTGATGATGACTCCCCTTTCAGCTGAACACGTAAAGGTCATTGCAAGGTTACTAATTAGCCTAATTCCAAAACTCTTGTGTCTCAGGGAATGGGAAGGGCCGAAGAGAACAGAGACACAGCATAAAGGGAGAGACTGAGGGATGTCTGGTGAGTGAGCAATCAAGACACATACAACGTCTATTAAATTTGCCATCTTACATGGGCACGCTTCATGGGGCCCCAAAACAATTACGATAGTAATATCAAAGATCACTGATCAGAGATCACCAAGGCAAATGCAACTTTGAAAAGTTGGAAATATTGCAAGATTTACAAAAATGTGACAAAGACATGAAGTGAGTACATACTGTTGGAAAAAATGATGTCAACAGAGCTGTTCAGCACAGAGTTACTACAAATCTTCAATTTAGAAAAACAACAAAACCCAGTGTCTGTGGAGCGCGGTAGAGAAGAGCTTACTGCTATGGCGTATTTTAGGACATTCACACCAAAACTACAAAACATACGAAAGAAATGTTTTTAAGGATGTTGGGCTAACAGATGTCTATCCCTGTGTCCTTAAAATCATTCATCTTTCAAAAGGGAAGTCCCTGAAACACCCTTCCTTCCAGACAAGGAGAGTTGGTGAACCACACACTGAAGTAGTCCAAGAGGCTTCTTTTAAGTATTCATCAAACACATACTCTGACTCTTTTTTCAAGTCATTCATTAAGCTATATCCTCCTGACCTTTACCAAATAACTCTGCCTTTGTAAAAAGAGAAATGCCCTGGTTTCAGTCTGAAGAGATTATGGGAACAATGATTTATTGTTGTCCTGAACCTTGTGTTTCTTGGATAAACTGTGCAATGAGAGCTTCCTAGCACCTCCTTATATCTTCATGCTTATTTGAGAAGCCACTACTTAGGTGGAAGAAACTAATCATAGGCTCCTTATACTTCTAACATGCAGAAAATAATGGTCTTTTGGCTCCAATTCTTACACATTACTTATTTGAAGAATGACTGTGGTTCATACCCATTAAAGCAAAGGACAGTGGTAACAGTAGAAGAGGAAAGGCAAAACAACTTTGATCTGTGAAGCCATGAAAGACCCTGTTGGGACTTGCCAAAACTGGGAATTAGATCTGCATGTCACCTGTCCACCAAGCCCTCTGACTGCTCTTCTCAGAAGTGTCATGGAGTGGTGGCAGGGCCAGGACAACTGTGGCAGAAACCAATGAATATGCCTTTAAGGAGGACAGATGGCCAATAAGACAGCATCTGGAACTGTTTAGCCTGCAGTTAATCACATATTTTATCTTTGCTACAAGGTATCCTTTCTAATAAATCTAATAAATCTCTTGTTTTAGAGCAAGGAGTGGGGACTGTTACTTTTGTTTAGGCAAACTCTACAGAGGTAAATAAACCCACATGCTTTGAAAAGGGATAAAAGGCCAGCTATCAGGATGGGAATTCCTAACCCCTCGTTGGTGGGGCAAAAGTAAGAAAAGAGGTCTGTGTTTGGAAAGAGGCTCACATGTGGGCCTTTTGTGGACTCAGCATCCAAAAGAATTCAAAAGGACAATATGAATTTGGTACAGTCTGTATTCAGCATGACCCTTGCAACCATCACGGGTCCATGCTATGTCTCCTTTGTTCACTTCATTACAGACTTTTAGCTCTTATTATTTTTCCTCTAAAACTTCAATGCCTTCAGGATTCCCTGGGTCTCTACTGACATAGAGAAAGATAGTTAAATGACAAATCAATTAGCATTAAACTGTGATTACTAAATGCCTCAGAATTTCATTAAATATTTACATTTTGTAAAGAATACTGTGAGAATGCAATGGCAAGGCTTAACACAGTAGAATGAGCTTACACTGTGCTACATAAAATGTAAATACTATTGAGAGGATATCTACATACAATAATAGGGAAGCAGGCATTTTCAGTATACCTCATATGATACTGGAGATCTGATCACATTTTATTATAGGAAAAATAACAGGCAAATACTTTTTATCTGTTGACTTTATAACTGAGTTTGTGTGTTTTCCTTTAAGTAGAGAGCAATTAAAGAAATAAACTCACTGATAATGATGGAGGAAACATTTTATACCTATAGCACAATACTACAGGATTAAGACAATGGAAACACATTTCTAAGGAGCCATAATTCCTTTATCTTGAGAAGAGTCTTCTCACTGACCCTAGGGGTGTGTAGAAATCTATGGAATTCTAAGAGATTGAACTGCAGCCTGGGGAAACGGCTCACCATAATTGTTGGATACTGAAGTAGATCTACACTCATACATGGCCCCAAGCAGTTGCCATGCTGTTGTTGTCCATCTCTCTGCATACTTCAGCTTTACATATTTTTACCTGAAGACAAAACTTATTGAATGTTTATCTTACTATCCTCAAGTTTCTTAATCCTTAATCTCATCTAGAGTCAAGTCTTTAATCCAGTTCTATAGTTACAAGGATTCTGGGAATAGAACTCAAAGAATTTCAGGCTGAATAAAAAACATTATACCTAAAGGAAAGACCTCATAAGAACTGAAACTCTGAAATAAAGCAATAAAGAAAGTAACACCTGTAGACTACCAAGAAAGGTAACGAGATTCAGGCTCTGGCATGTTCAGAGGTAATACAGCCTTGGGAGTAAAAGCATACAGGGCCTATGGTACCAGATTTGCACTCCTTGGCTCCTCTTAGGTGCTAACTAGTCATGTGACATTGCTCATTTAATGTAACCTTTTTGAGGTAAAGTTTTTATTTCCTATAAATTAGGGTAAATAAGACTTACTTAAAAATGTTTCTGGTAAGTTTTAATGACATATGGTTTCTGATTTAATGATAGACTATGCAGATGATAAATATAAGGCTTCCCCTGCCCAAAACTCTGCACAAAATGAAATATGTGTCACAATATATCACGACAGATAAAATTTTTAAAAACTGTCTTTGATTCAAAATCAAAATGCTTTGTATCCTTTGTTAAGTAACAAACCTAAATCAAAATTATCTGTACATATTTAGCATAGACATTTAGCTTAAATTATGTGTGCTGGATTGTATTATTAAAAGGAAACATTTTTAAGAGTATAAAGCATTTAGAGGTATTCCATAATACATTATAAAATGCATTTTTCATGCAAACCACTAGTCTGCACATGAGGAGGAATGCATTTTCAAGGAAAAATGAAACATGTGAGGTTTAATTTTTAATCTAACCCACAGTCTCCTATGAAATTTGGTTTTGGAACAAATGGAAGAGATTTCAACTTGCCTATGTCATGCTGATTTTGCCTGATATTTGTTCTACTTCCTTTATCATAATCTTTAAAAAGTTTATTTTGTATAATCATTTCTATTTTTTTAAAAAATGTTCCTGTTTAATCATTTCACACAGTTAGGTTCTTGTGAACAGATCTTATGTCAGACTAGTGAAGGCAATTTTCTTTGATTTTGTCTAGAAAAGAGGCAGGGAATGTATAAACTTTCTCAGACTGCCACTCTGAGATTTCCTCTGACTTAAAAAAAATCACATCCATGAGATAGAATTTATGGTATCTTCACATTCATGGAACAAGAAGAAAATGGCACTTGAGATATTACTTGAATATTTATGCTTTTATTAAAAGTGGCTGTACACCCCTGCAGTAACATATGCAGATGAAAAAAAATTAATTGAGAAAATAACATCACAGGTAGTGCAAGAAGTCTCAGCTGCAACCACAACACATATTAATTTTATTGGTAATAGAATTCAAAAGTCAGCATGGTTTAGGGCTTTGGTCTCCCGGCTTTGGATTCAGACAAATCTGGGTTTGAATCCAAGCTCTTCAATCACCATGTTTGTGACTACAAACAATTTATTTAATCTTTGAAGCTTTAAGTGTCTCATCTGGAAAAAAAAATGTGCCTACATGAATTGTGATAATTAGTGAGATGATGCATCAGAACTTTAAATAAAGTAAATATTGGCTAATATTCACACTATGTATATGTGTATGTGTACAGTGGGAAAAGAAACTGGGGTGGATGGAAGGGGTAATGGCACCAAAATATTCAATTCAGTGATTTGCTTTTTTAGCCTTTTAAAAAAAAAACTAGGGAATCAATTTCTTAATAATATCTCTTTTTCATATATTGGAAAGAAAGCCATTAAATAAAATATAATCTGAGGAAGTCATTCAACTTTTCTTGAAGCTATTTATTTTGCCATTTTTAAAAACAATTACTAAGTAGTATTCTTCTCTTTTTAATAGATGTATTTCTAAACTTGACATTGATCCACTTCATACAGTTGGCAGAAGAAACCATTTATTAATGTCACACCTAAGAAACAGGTTGTCTATTTTAGCTTTCTTACTGAATATACATGCAACATTGGTAACATTCTCAAACTGATATACCTAATGTTGAAGGTTTGGGGGCCCCAATAATAATACTTCTTTTCTTCACCTGAGCTCAAAGCAAGCTTAGAAATACATCAAGAAAAAGGGAAGAGGAGAAAAAAAAATCTCCATTGCTAATAAACCTGAGATTAGAGAATGTGACATATATGCAGCATCACCGAGCCTCCTATTGCTGAACATCAGTTAGGCTCCTTTCCCCAGTCCTCCCTGGTCCCTGAGCACCCTCACCGGCTTCACTGTCTGCTCTGAGGGGGCCCAATGTGTGGTGTAGCATAGCGAGAGCTCTGAGGGCAGCTCACTCCCAAAGAAAAGGAAGAGAGGAGGGACCTGGTCACTTTTTCTCTTTATTAGCTACATCTAATAGGTCTCTATTCCTCCCCAGGGAAGGGATGATGAAGGGCTGAAGGGAGACCAAAGTGTCATACCAATAAATGTTTCTAATAAGAATCTGTTAGAAAGGGGGATTTAATGAATCTCTCACTAGGATTTCCCAGTTTAACCCATTGATTAGGTTAGTGTCTCACTTACCCTACTATCTCCCAGGAAGGGAGGGCCTATTCCATTGGGGGATCCAATGGAGTCCAACAGGCTACTGGACAGGCTTACTCGTACCTTCTTATATCCATGAGAACCACTACTTTTCTGGGTGTTCTCTTAAGGAACACATAACAGAAAATAAAGATTTTGCCCCCAAAGAGCTTCAAATCATTTTAAACACTACATTTAAATCAACTGTGAAACTGCTCTGTACCTAAGGCAAAAGTACATTATCTGTTCTATTTCTTATCCCAAATTATGTATTTCACATTTTCCATTATATTTCTTCAGAGATTCTGAAATATGAAATGTAATGTCATAGATATATTTCAATAATTACATGAATGAGCACATTCTAATAATATAATGTCAGAAAGAGAAAGAAAGCCCACATTTAAATAAAACACTTCTTTTTCTCACTTTCTAATGTCAGAAACAGAAAGAGAGCCCACATTTAAATACAACACTTCTGTTTCTCACTTTCTAAGACAGATCAAGTTTAAAAGTTACTTGCAAAACCAAATTTAAAGACCAAAGGAAACTAAAATACAACTTCCAATTTTTTATCTTATGAGCTAAAAGAACAAGACATTACCCCCACTTCTCCCTCACACACACACTATCTTATTGTCCTGTTTCAACCATAGGGATTCTTGATGCTTAGGTGGACTTGAAGTTTCTTTGGTCAACTGTATACTATCTTCCATGGTAATAAATGTACTTCCTTAAAGTTTTGAGAAGTTGAATTAACTCAGTGCCAAATCTCTAAGGCCACATGTTTTAGAGACTCCCATAAGTTAATGGAATTTTTAAGATGTGCATAGAATTGTCCTCAAAGGAAGCCATTTCCTAGTCTCCACGGTGATTATCCAAGATGTAATTATATTCTTAGAGGACAGTACATATGTTCCCAAAGATGTAGCAAAGACTCAGAAGTGTTTGGGTAAAGTAGGACAGGTATACATCTTCCTGGTTATGGCCTCATGAGAATGCCAGTCTTTGCTAATTGCCTGTGAATTTATTTATCCAGGAGTATTCTTGGAGCAAGATGTTAATTTTTGTACTATTTTTGTTCCACTGTCTGGGGAAAATTCCATCTAAGTATGTGTCCTCTCTCCAACAATGGTATTTGAGATATTGAAGATATCTTGCAAGGTTTATAAATTTGCAGTGATGACAGGTCCTCTCTAAGGTACCTTTCTTTCTCCATCAGTACAGCGAGAAACCCTCGATTTCCATCTCCTCTTCGTACTGCCTGCCTATGCCTGGCACTAACAGCTCCACTCGAGAACTGCATCTGTGCTCTGTTTCAAACACAGATGTCGGTATCTTTGTGGTTTAAAATCTGTACCACCCATCAATGCATAAAGTCCTGAAGAGAAAAAGGCTCTTTCTATTATATATCTTTTCCTCACACGGTATTGGGGCCCCTATGCATGTTAGGATCTGCAAAGGTTCCTGAAGAGTTCGCACACATGCTAGTAGGCTAACATTCATGAAGTTCAGAATCAAGCCATAGAAAGCCATGATAAAGTTATCATCATTAAATTAGCCATTTTACTGTGACCAGGGTGGTTCAATACAAACTTCCTAAGTCCCACAATACTCTGCCCACCTCTTGCAGGTAAGTGTAGGGGGTGGGCGGACAGAGGACAAGGAGTAAGACTCATGTGTGTTTAACTAATGGACGTCCCTCTTCATGGAAGAAATGATCAGAACCATGAAGGAATCATTCCCTTACCCTTCTTGGTAATGTATACATTTTTTAAAATAGACTTACAGAAATTACTTTATTTATAAATTGGCAAGTAGGGTTTAAGTAAATACTTCACTCAGAAGTAAAATTAGTTGATAAGCATTATTGTCATTAAAAACTAAATTTTTATTAAAAGTCAGTACCAGAATTGTGCATTTAAACGCCAAATTAAGTTTTAAGTTTATTGAACTGAAGAACCATTTTTTAAAAAATTTAACTCATTAAGAGTTTTATTAACTTTTGTTTTAATCTACATATTTAAACTTAATGATAATAGACTTTTCTGTTAATACATACAATTACGTTTAAATCTTACAACTGTCTTATGATGGACGTGATCCTAACAGTGATAAGTTAGTAATAATCCTAAGGGCTAATCCCACTGTGGGAGCTTTTACAGATGGCTAAAACTAATTAAAAATAAAAAGCATATAATTTTAAATTGTTTTCTTTCAATTAATGTTTGTATTCAATCTTATTCTGTATTAGTTTCAGGTGTACAGAATAGTTTAGGCAATCATATAGTTTTCAAAGTATACCTCCAGATATTTCTAGTACCCACCTGGTACCATACATATTTATTAAACATTTTTAGCTATATTCCCTATGCTGTACTTGACAACCCCATATGTGTAAAGAAATCCACGCTTTGTCCTAACAATAATAAAATATTTTTATAGACAACATAAGGCAAATGTTACCCTCATTTCTTGCAATTTCAGTGAATTGGGTAGGAGTTCAGTTGCTGTATTGACTTCTTATCCAGTGTTGGCCATTCTTATCTATCTTCTTTGAAACTGATCACCAAGGTTCCTTGAGATTGGCAGGGCACCCAATAGGCTTGGCACCCATTAATGATTTAAGCACATCTAATTTTTCTTCTTCAGCCAATGTGCCACTTTAAAAAAAAATCAAAACCTCTTTATCCCACAACCCAAAAATGTCATGGAGGAGGCAGCTTACTCCACGTGGAAGAGTGTGTGCTTGTGGTTATCATCATCATTATTAACACTCATTAGGGCTTTTCATCTTCAAAGTTCTCTGTGTGCACTGGAAACCCTTCCTTCTGCCTCCTGTCCACCTCTCCTCTCTCCTCAAAGGACTGTGATGGATCTTTAACTTCACATGACCTTTGAATTTTTATAAAGTGCAGTCATTGATGACGACTACCCTTTTGAGGTCAATCTTATCTCTTGGTAAGGAGGAACATGTGCCTTGAGGTTCAAAATTAATAAGAAGTAAAATGCCTTCCAAGTGGAATTCAAGAACTCCTTTGAAACACATCTTGCTTTGCTCACCTCTCTCCATCCACCCCCTCCTTCATGTCTTTGAAGGAGTGAAAACATGCCACACTGCTCCGACACGTGGGTTTGCACACAACGATGAGTGTGTGGCTGTGCCTGGGCCCAAACTTTTCCCTGTCAATGAACATTTTTAAGACTAGGAAGAAAAGACTTCAACCAAATATTCAACAGGGTGAACAATAGGTTAATATCAGAAAATATAATTTGTGAAGACAAGGTGTTTAAAAGAAATGAGGCATAAATTCAAACTGCAGAAGGACTGACTGTTGTTCTTCATCAATGTCTTCCTCTGAGGGGTGATTCATAAAGGAAAATTAATTACCAATGGCTCTGCAGGAAAGACTGGCCTGGAGCAGATATACTCTAATCAACTAACTAGCTAAACACGTAGCAGCCAAGAACAGTCATGGATATTTAAAAATGCTGAGGAGGCATTCCTAAAATATAAGCGAATTTTGTTTTTGTCACAATTTACAGATTCTCACTAAAGCAGAGACAATAACCTTGTCAGCAAAGTAAAGCCTCCTTCCAGGGGGCAATTGAGAGGACAAGGAGAAAGGGAGGGCGTGGCAGAAATTCTGTTGGTGGGGTGCTTTCACATAAATGATAACTGCAGAGGCAGCCTGAAAGTGTTCTGCTATTTATAGGTGCGAGTGGTGCTTTTTAAAAATTTGGAACTATAACTCTCATTGCAAGGGCCTGAAGAAAGGAAAATTCCTGAGGTCCCATCTGAAGTTAGCAGTTTTGCATTTTCTTTGCCTTTTCCCCTTAATTCTGAGAAGATCATTCTGTAGCAATGAAAGAATGAGGTTCTCCTTTTGGGAAAAAAAAAAAAGAGGAATGGGCCTGTTTTGTTTTGTTTCTTTCTTTTTTAACTGTTTTAATCTGGGCTAGGTTGGTAAAGGATGTGAAGTGTTTGCCTTGGGCAAAAAAAGAAGAAAAAAAGCACTCACATTGTTTGTAAAACTTTTCGGCAATGAATTAATGTTTAGCAAATGACAGTTAACTTTTGATAAAGTATTACAGTGTTTCAAAGAACACTCACAATTATAGATTTTGTGTCCTTTGTTTTGTTTCCAATGTCCTTTAAAAAAAAATTTCCCATCCGAGAGAAAGCATTCAACCTTTGTTAAAGTCACTTTGATAAAAACCTATTGCAAGTTAATCAGTTCCACATTTCTAATTGTTTTCTCAAAGAAGCTAAGGATTATTAATTTGGTGAAAGTTGTAAATGTTTGGCACTGGAGTTTCCGGGGAATACTTTGGTAAGACTCGTTGGAACCATGTGTTATAAACTACGCTCTACACTCTACGCTGACACACTAACAGGACCCAATGTTTTTAAGCCTAATTGCTCTGCAGGGATCAAAGACATGTTACTTACTCGTCTTACTCTAAGTTTTGGGATCAGGAAGAAAAGTAGCTTGATTCCCCAAAAAAGCTGTTATGAGGCAAAATAGAGTGTAATAACCCATTTCTGAGCCAGGAAAAAGGGGGAACATACATTCCTAGTCAGTTTCATACAATGGATGATATAGAAAATATGTGATCAGTAGGGGAAAAAATGATTGTAACACATAGTTAACTTGGCAATTATGATCAATGGGTTTATAAGGACACATTGGAAAGTATTTAAAAAACACATTTTTCAAATCACATGGATTAGCTGAGTTTTAGATTAACCTTCCCAAACATAATCATTAAAAGGGGAAAAAAGGGAGGGCTTCATCTGGATTAGAGTTTTGCTCAGTTCTAGACTTCTAAAATCACTCATTTACTTGTGTGCTTGTTTATTAAAAAGAGTCAAAAGCACCTCATTAAAAATGATGTGTAAACAGTTCTTAAGATATTGGAAGAAGTGGAATGATTTGTTTCCTAAAACTTAACAAACGAAAACAGAATTTAATAGCTAACCTGAGAGCTTGCACCATCTCCCAGAACTTTCCACTGAATTCTTCAAATAACTCCTCCTTCTCTTTCACACATGTCCTATTGGACTTATGGTTTTCAGCCCCCAAATGAGAAGTTCACATGGTATATTTAGTTAGTTCAAAAAATCTAGATTAAAATAATAGCTCACACTTATCAAGCAGTTGATAAATTGTGACACTGACTTAAGAACTTCACATTCCTAATTTCCCTCTAAAACGGAACAGGTCTAAGTAGGAGAATTGTAATTATCCTCACATTAAAGGTGAGGAAACCAAGTCACAGAGAGTTTGAATGACTTGCTCCACAGTGGCCAAGGTGGCAGACTTTGGAGTCCTGGCTCTGTAACCCATGGCTGTAATCCCCAGTTTTATAAAACCAGAGATATTATTCCCTTTATTTGTGCTAATTATGAATCACATGTGGATCCAATTTCACTTAAATAGTTTTTCCTTTCACTTTGGCTTTCTTCCCTGACTCTACCTTTACCAATATAAAGCATCATTTAATATTTTGGTACCCTTGTGGAATACAAAATACTTTCTCACTCAAATCATGCACTGTGAAGATTATACTGATAATCACTGTAAACATGACTCCATTCAAGAGTCTCTGATAGCCAGATAATAGATTATTTTAATAAATAAAGCCTCCTTTAACAAGAGATTGTTCATATCTTTTTATTCAAAACATGCTTCTTCCTTCCTCCCTTCCTTCCTTCCTTCCTTCCTTCCTTCCTTCCTTCCTTCCTTCCTTCCTTCCTCCCTTCCTCCCTTCCTTCCTCCCTTCCTCCCTTCCTTCCTCCCTTCCTCCCTTCCTCCCTTCCTCCCTTCCTTCCTTCCTTCCTTCCTTCCTTCTTGCTTTCTTGCCTTCTTGTTTTCTTTCTCTTCTCTAACCACTAAACATTTTTGCTAGTTCCACATTACCAAAAACAGTCATTGTCTACTTTATAATAATGTAGAACTGGACTGAGCTGACTGTAGACAAGTTAACTGAAATAATTACTTAGGAGAAAAAAATAAAAAAGCTAACATACTAAAGCAAATGTTTGTCTACTATACACATTACATATAAACATATTGCCTATCATAGCCTAATTTAAAAATAAAGCAGGGTCCAACAGACTATTACCATACCTTTATAGGGTTTTAAGTTTGGGGCTATATTTGAAATAAACTCATTTCTATTAAAAATTTAGAATCTTAGTTAATCTAATTGGCAATTTGACCCCATGTCATTAGACTGCCTTGGTTGTGCTTCACTATCCTGTGGGTAATTTTCTTTAGTAATTTCCGATTTCTGTTCCCCTAATGTATTTAGTGAATCAACCTAACATCTGTTCAACTGTAAATACTCCAGATGAAGTTTTCATTTTTACTTGTTAGACTACCATCAGGTAGGCCTGAAGTTTTAATAAAATGCTTGATATGATGATTATGCAAATGACAATGATGATCTAAGATGGAAATTTTAAATTTCTCAGTTTCTTTTATGAATGTAAAGCAGTAAGTGCAGAATAGAGAGCAAAAAACCCACAAAACAAAGCAAAAAAGCAAAAACATTCTCAACACTGCCACTTCTGCCTTTCTAATATAGTAATTATTTATTTTTGAAGTATTCTGATTATAGATGTAGTCCGTTTATTTTCAAATCTCTTCTCCCCAAGTTTTTTCTTTCTTTTTTTAACTTAAAATCACTGGTTCCATGGTTTTAAAATGGAGGGCATATTTTGTAACCCTTCTTTGTATAGGAACTACTGTCTGACCACTGGAACTATCACTATTCAAGTGTTGAGATCTCTAAAACGATAAATACCTACCCAGCATCCCTCAGGTTTCCAATAGGCAGCATGTATTTAGGAAGCATTATTGATTTTAAAAGGCTCTGGGTCTTAGAATTTTTCTTCTTAAGATCCTTTGCATTTTTCTTTTCAAAGGGCTTCAACAAGGGGATCTGGTAAAGAAGGATTAATGTCGTTTAACAAAGTGAAAAACTAATTGAATCATTAACCCACTATTCAGATTCAAATATCTTCATTCCAAACTGCATTCACTATTTACACTTCTGCTTTGCTCCTCTGCCTGACTCTTTTCTTCTCCCTTATTGGTAAAACTTCTTAGTCTTAGCTCTAACCCTGAGAAGGTCATGTGAAAATGCACATCACACATGTCAGAGGAAGTCAGGGCTGCTACCCTGAAGGCTGGGAAGGATTTTGCCCCACAAGTTTGAAATCTAACATTTCAGTTCCTTTAAACATTTTAGAACCCCATTAATTCAATTAAGGTGACACAAAAACACAACTATCACTTCTTTTAAAATAGTATTTGGTAGTGTTGAATTGCTCTGTATACTGTATTGAACCATCTTACTTGTACTTAAAACAGAATTTGAATTCACAGCTGCAATTCTATTTCTCTGAAATTTTGACAGTAAATCCTTCACATAATAACACTCCCACACATTTACTATCACTTTTTTAAAAAATGTGGAGAATAATTTAATACGTGTTTACAGTGTGGACAGGCAATCATCTTTATGCATCTGGGATGGGGGAGGGGGCTGCGTTTGCAGGAGGCTGTTCAACTAGCCACCCCTAGCCACCACTCCTGAGACCTTGCCAGGAGCTACTTTCTATATGTCACCCCTCGAATTTTATTAGACTACTAGCAAATTTTAATCTTAGATACTAAACCAGTGACAATAACATCTTAAGTGATGTGTTCATCATTATAAAAATTATTCCATTTTTGTTAAGTCTGGTTTATTGTAGGCTCAATGATTTCTTTAGACAGACACATGTCAATTCATACTGATGACACGATACAACATTTCAGTTGTATGACTAGAAATGATTTATTAACTAAGAGAACAATTCATGGACTTTTATAGATACACAGTTTTCTCCTGAAACACTAGTAGACTCAAATCCATTCTAGTTCATTGATCTTCACAATAGTAGTTATAAAACAAACATTATGAGTAATTATTCAGATTTGTTTTAATCCCATAAATGGAAATAGTTAGTCCTGAACTTAGATTTAAAACAAAACTCACTTTCAGTAATGTTTAAACATTTGAAGAGAAAGAAAAAGTATTGCTTACTTAAATAAGATCATGGTAGATAAAAATTAAGTCCTAATTAAACACAATTCCATTTGTGGAAGCACCTAATGCAGTTCCTTGCATATGGGAGGTGCTCATTGGGTGATGGAGTTATTAGCAGTGCTGGAACTAGACCAAAGGCTTCAGTGACTCCAAGTCCCTTTTGCCCATTTTCTATTTCCCCCTGTAAACCTCCAGCACCTCGTCCTATGCAATTTATCATCCCTGTACAGATCACTCTCAGACTGCAGTTTCCAAGACCAGGGCAGAGATAAACAAATCAGGAAGGCTTGTGTGCAGTATTATCAGAGTCTAGACTTCCCCCAAAAGGCCCTGCTTTAAAATTATTTAGCATTTCAACTACAAACAGTTTTTTTTTTTTTTTTTACTAACATCACCAGAGGCCAAATTTGTACCTGCAGATCAGCACCAAAAGAACAATTAAAAAATGTAAAGTAGTCTTATGTTTAATGAAGTAAAGGGCCAAAATGAGCCTAATCAAATTGATTTTGATAATGATTCATCATCAAAGATAATGAAATATATTGCCTGTTTTGCATATTGGAGCAAAGGACAGCTAGTCCAGGCCTTCAGTGGTATCTTCTGGATACACCTCACACCCAGTGAGAAGAGAGAATAGAGATGCCAGTCAGATAAAAACAAACAAGGATAAAACTCAAGGATAGGAGTTTTCCTACAGTTTTTCAACCAACATAGTATTTATTTATTGTTTGTTTGTTTATTTGTTTCTAATCCCCCCTTTTGTAGTTGGGTATGCCTCACTAAACAAAAACAAACCAGAGAAAACTTCGCCCTAGAAGCAAACTCTCACGGAGGTTTGCCCTGTTTTCCCACACTGCCTTGGGCTGCTCCTGGAACTGAATTCAACTATAGGAGGCCAGGCCAGGAAGGGGGCCCAAGAAAGGGTCCCCAGGTTGTATGTTAAGTTTTACAGTTTTCTTCTCTCCACAGTTGAGAATGTTCCTTCTGAGGGTGGGCATCTGGGGTACCTGTTTTGTACTGATGCTACATGAAGAAAATTAAATGAACTGCTCCCTGCACTTCCTCAGGCTTGGTTGCCTCGTTTAAATAAAAGGAGAACACAGTTTGGATTTACCTCATTCTCACCCTCCTTGCACAGGCAGATGTCTTAAGCACTCTATTTTAAGGATTCAAAGACCATAATATTACTAATAACTCTACATACTTGTTTGCATTTCCCACGTTACCTATAAATGTCAAAAGCAATGACTTGCAGCCCCCTTTAATCTTTTGACAGCTTTATTATCATTGGTTGGCTGAACTTCAAGAAACGTTATGACAGTGGCGAAGTTCTGCAAACTGCAGCACATATTTCGGTAATTAGATAAAGGAAGGTGAGCTACATTGAGAATGCACAGCTGAAATTATTTGCTAAACATTTAAGATGCTGAGGTATATCACATTCCTCCCAAGACAGCTTTTGAAGGATGATTTAGAAAGCATTTCTTTTACCGTTTACCTCCCCTTCCCCCGGCCCTGAATTAGGCTGCTTTAGCAACAGCTCTTACTTGAAAATGCATCTTCTAGAAATACTGTATTTGCAGTGTGAGAGGGTGGAAGGAGGGTGTGGTCTGAGAGGCTGTGTTTTTTATTTTCTCTTGTTTTGAGCTCAGCTTTCTTGAATGACCGCATCTCTCCTAGGAATGTTTCAAATCATTGGAACTGATTTTTCCCCTCTGTTTTCTTGAATCAGGCCACGGTTTTCCACTCCTGGGTAGAAGTAACATAAACAGCTTAAAATGCACTTTGATCCCACCCAAACCAAACCATTTGTCTTTTTTTTCAAAATTTAGTCGTCAGTTAAGCCAATGCTAACAAATACCTAATACCGACCCTGGCATTGATATTTTGTTAAAAGGTCATATACTTCAACAATTTCTTAAATGAATTCTTTTCCCTAGCACAGTAATGGATTTCAATGAAAAACCCCTTCATTCAGTTTTCTTTATAACCAAAATCATGGATACGAAGAGACTGTAAAATATGCGACTGAAAATCATGCAGATTTTGCTTAAGTGCACAAATTTAGTCTAATTAACACCCAAGTTTAATTCATAAAGTTGGCCTGCCTACACTCATGGTTAAGAAAACCTATCTGTCAACTGCTAAAACATTTAGTTTTTGTTTTGATCTGAAATTCAAGTTACCTTCATCAATCCCATAAATTTCTTACAAGTTAACCTGAGTATCATTTAACAAGTTGGCATAAGTTGATTAAATCTCCACAGGAAAATATGTGCTTGTTGTGAGTGAAAAAGGAACTACCAATCCTATGTACACCATCCCCTCTGTTGCAACATACTATGTTTCCCTCTGTAAGGAATACAGAGCAAAATTCTCTCATTCTCATTCTTTTTTCTTTTCTTCTCTCCTCTTCTCTCCTCGCTTCTCTCTTCTGCCTTCTCTCCTCTTTCCTTCTCTCCCAAACTATATATCTTGAATCTCAAGTCAAAATAGATTTAGAGAAACAAAATATATATAAGATAAAGCAAAATTTTTAAAAATTTCAAGTACATAAAGAGATTAAGCCCAGGAAAAAAACAGACCTAGAAATGAGAATCTCATAAAATGTATGCCATTATCCAGTACAATTGCTGAATGTTGGTGGCAAACTGACTTGAAGCAGGAGAGAGTTTGGTGGGTTGTGTGATTGGATCCTCAATGTTGTTAAGAAAGAGAAAATCCAAAAATTGGGAAAGCACAAGTATCTCTGATCACAGAATGAACAAAAAGTTTCTTTCAACAATACTGTGGGAGAGGAAAAATTTTACTCTACTCTTCTGGGTACTTTCATCTGGTCTAATAATTAATCGACATGAGCCTGATTCACAAGAGAAAATAACAAATTTAATTACATATGTGTATATAAGAACCCTACATACACGACAGTTCACAGACAGAAAGGTGAAAGGAAGTGCATGAGATATCCTGAGCTATGGAATGGGGCAAGATGTCTGTCCTAAGGCCCAGAGGGGAAGAGAATAATTTCCTAGGAAGATAAGAAAAGGCTTTTATTAATTAGACATTTTCTCTGTCTTATAGATAGGTCATAAAAATTATTTCTGGTAATAACTCTTATTATGATCAAGGCCCAAATTTAAATTCTTTAAGGGAGCAGTAAAATGTTCTCATGAGCCTGCAGGGTCTTGACTGTCTTCAGCTCAAAATATCCACATGTTCAAGTAGCACATCTTGTGGAGGCCTGTTCTGAACCCCTTCGGTACTTATCAGAAGGACACTTCATAATATTATGCAACAAACAGAGTCATTTACCATGCAGTAACCAACACGCAGAACTTCATAGATTTATTTATCATACTTTTCACTTTAGTCCCATGCCTTCTTACTAAGACCCAATTCAGTAATGCTGTCTAACAAGTCGGCTAGTATGCTTTCCAATGGCTTACTTCAGGAGTATATTTCATGCTATCTAAAACAACAAATGCACTGTATATCTTTCAACAGATCTCACCCTAATATTTCATTCCGTTGAGTTTTGTCAGACACTGGCAAGCACTGAATGCAAGATTATAACTCAGACAAGTCTAGACTATAGCAAGCCTGTATTTCACTAGGTACAGATTCTTATGGTTTGATCCTATCTTTGTTGCATCCTAAGTATATACCACCTAGAAAGCTAAGGGTGTCTGCATTACCCATATTCAAGTTTACTATTTATAAGATTACCAATAAATAAGAGGAGAGAGAAAGACAGCTCTAAAAACATGACATGCTTTTCCTAGAAAAGAGATCAAGAGTAAGTTTGACAATATTTGAAAATCAATAAATATAATACATCACATAAACAAAAGCAAAGACAAAAATCACATGGTCATATCAATAGATGCGGAAAAAGCATTTGATAAGGTATAGCACCCACTTATGATAAAAAATACTCAGTAAAGTGGGAATAGAGGGAGCATTCCTCAACATAATAAAGGTCATATCTGAGAGACCTACAGCCAACATCATACTCAATGGGCAAAAACTAAAATCTTTCCCACTAAGATCAGGAACAAGACAAGGCTGTCCACTTTCACCACTTCTATTCAACATAGTATTGGAAGTTTTAGCCACAGCAATCAAACAAGAAAAGGAAATAAAAGGCATGAAAGTTGGCAAGCAGGAAACAAAACTGTCATTGTTTGCAGATGACATGATAGTGTACATGGAAAATCCTATAGACTCTGCCAAAGAACTGCTTGACCTACTAAATGAATTTGGCAAAACAGTAGGATACAAAGTCAATATACAGAAATCAAAGGCATTTTTGTATACCAACAATGAAACATCAGAAACAGAAATCAGGAAAAAAATTCCCATTTGATATAGCAACAAGAAAAATAAAGTACATATGAATCAACCTAACCAAGGAGGTAAAAGACCTGTACTCAGAAAACTACACAACACTGAAGAAAGAAATTAAGGAAGATACAAACAAATGGAAACATATACCGTGTTCATGGATCTGAAGAATTAACATCATCAAAATGGCCTTACTACCCAAAGCAATTTATAGATTCAACGCAATACTTATTAAAGTACCAATGACATATTTTCCAGATATAGAACAAACACTTCAAAAATTTATATGAAACCATAAACGTCCCCAAATAGCTGCAGCAATTTTGAGAAAGAGGAACAAAGCAAGAGGGATCACAATTCCTGATACCAAACTGTATTATAAGGCCACTGTAATCAAAACAACCTGGTACTGGCATAAGAACAGACACATAGACCAATGAAACAGAACAGAGAGCCCAGAAATAAACCCAAGTCTGTATGGTCAATTAATATTTGACAAAGGGGGCAGCAGTATAAAATGGAGTAAAACTAGCCTCTTCAACAAATGATGTTGGGAGAGCTGGACAGCTACATGCAAAAAAATGAAACTCGATCACCAACTTATGCCATACACAAAAATAAATTCAAGGTGGATAACAGACTTGAATAAAAGTCGTGACACCGTTAAAGTCCTAGAGGAGAACATAGGCAGGAAAATCTCAGATATTTTACACAGCAGTATTTTCACTGCTATGTCCCCTAGAGCAAGGGACATAAAGGAAAGAATAAACAAATGGGATCCCATCAAAATAAAAAGCTTCTGCATGGCTAAAGAAAACTATTACAATAAAAAGAAAACAAACAATATGGGAAAACATATTTGCCAATCATACCTCCGACAAGGGTTTAATCTCCAAAATATGTAAAGAACTCACACAACACCATTCTAAGAAGACAAGCAACACAATTAAAAAATGGGAAAAAGACTTGAACACTTAAGACACTTCTCCAAGGAAGACATACAGAGGGTCCAGAGACATATAAAAAGATGCTCAATATCACTAGCCATTAGAGAGATGCAAATTAAAACCACAATGAGATATCACCTCACACCAGTCAGAATGGCCATCATAAGCAAAGCAATAAACAACAAGTGTTGGAGAGGTTGTGGAGAAAAGGGAACCCTAGTGCACTGTTGGTGGGATTGCAGACTGGTGCAACCACTATGGAAAACAGTATGGAATTTCCTCAGAAAACTAAAAACAGATCTGCCTTTTTACCCAACAATTCCACTGCTAGGATTATATCCTGAGAACCCTGAAACACCAATCCAAAAGAACCTATGCATCCCAATATTCATAGCAGCACAATTTACAATAGCCAAGTACTGGGCCACCTAAGTGCCCATCAGCAAACGAGTGGATCCAAAAATGATGGTACATTTACACAATGGAATTCTATGCAGCAGAGAGAAAGAAGGAGCTCCTACCCTTCGTGACAGCATGGATGGAACTGGAGAGCATTATGCTAAGCAAAATAAGCCAGGTGCTGAAAGACAAATACCATATGATCTCACCTTTAATAGGAAACTAATCAACAAAACGAACAAGCAAAATATAACCAAAGACACTGAAATTGAGAACAGGCTGACAGTGACAAGAGGGGAGACAGGAAGGAATTTCAGGGGAAAAGGGTCAAGGGTTTGTAGGAACAATTATAAAGGACATATGGACAATAATGAGAAGGGTGGAAATGGGAGGGAGGTGGGGAGGGATGGGAGTTGACCTGGGGTGAGGGGAAAAGGCAGAAAACTGTACTTGAACAACAATAAAATTAAAGAAAAAAAAGATTAAGTTTGATACCCATGTGACTTTTGCTTCAACTTTTACATGAATATCAAGAATTTGAATAAAATTTTGTAATATTTTTGTATTTCAAATGGTATTTGTTTTTATAAAATATAGACACAGAAAATTGTAAGTTTGCCTTCTTTTTTTCTGAAACATGTTTAAAACAATTTTCTACCCACCATACTTTATCTAAATCAAATGAATTCTGTCAGCTATTTTTATTTGGTATTATTTGGCCTTCAGAATAAGGATTAGAATAATTTAAATGCAATAAATATTGATCTCAATTTATATCAATAGTAAATATGATACAAGCTATGCACAGATAAGTATTTGATTTCTCTGAAAACCATTTATCTAAAGCTTAATCCAGAGTGTATTAAACTCATTAAATATCCAATATATTAAAATTATAAGTCAGAACTAATATAAAAATCTTCTTTGGAAGTTACAGGGCCCTGGAAAATTATGAGAATTAGCGTAATAAGTAATTTAAATGCTCGGTATAACCTTGAAACAAGAGAACTTGCCAATGAAGTCTTCTTTCTTTAGTCTTTCAAAAAAGGAAGGAAAATTAGCAAAAAAAAAAATCTAAAAAACAATGTTAGTATAGACCTGTAAGTTTGGGCAAGAAAAAAAAGAAGTAAAAAAAAAAAAGATTTGTCATTTATTTCATATCACTCAAGTCACTTGGAGCAAGTAAATGTTGGCAAAATCATTTTAGTTTCAAATTAGAAATTGTATATTTTTAAAATGCTATGATCCATTTTTAAAAAGAGATTATTTTGTTACATATAGTATTATTTTTTAATGGGGTACCTAGAAATTTAGCCACGTGACTCACAATCTTTTCTACAGCACCCAAACAATTAAAAGTCAGCTTTTCTCCTATATTCAAACAGCTAATACGTCTCAATCTCCCAACCATGCATAACCTCTTAAAGGATCTTCTGAAATCATGGAACACTTACTTTTCTGCATTTTTGGAGTAAGTAGGAGTGAGCAAACTGCCAAACACCTGAGGATAGTTTTTTTTTTTCACAGTGGTATATGAGAAAAATGGTGTAACAAAACTGTTGAGTATCATATAAACTAAGGTTCATTTACTTTGTATCCTTCAAGTGCTAAATGCAAGGGATGTGGAAAAGAACAAACCAAGCACTAAATTGAATCCCAGGGCTCCAGCTATTTGTGCTTTAGGACTGACCTCCCAGGAACACCTAATTCAAACAAAGCAGCTTTAGTGAAGTAGATAAAATAGAAATTTGGAGCCAAGGTTGGTTGTGTATTCTCTAGTCATTGTTTCTTACTGTGATATAATAAGAAATATTATTGGTCTTTGTCCCCAGTTTCTGACACACAGTTCCTGAAACCCTTGGAATTTCCTTAGTGATAGGAATGTCTTTTGTTATTCTTAAGGGCCTTTTTGGAGTAACTTGAACTTATGCTAATGAGGTCATTTAGGATGGAGCTCAGGGTGAGGCTGTCCATCAAAAAGATGGAGTGATTAGTGGTTGGAAGTTTCAGCCCCACCCATCAACTTTTGGTAAAGAGAAGGGGCTTGGGGGTTTGTCGGGTGGAAATTAAGCTCTATAAAAACTCCAAACAACTGGAACATAGTCAACAGAAGAAAAAAGCAAACAAAATATAACCAGAGACATTGAAGTTAAGAACAATCTTACAATAGCGAGGGGGGAGTGGGGAGGGGACAGTGAGGAGAGGGGATTACAGGAACTACTATAAAGGACACATGGACAAAATCAAGGGGGAGGGTGGAGGTGGGAGTGGAGGTGGGTTCTGCTGGGGTGGGGTGGAGGGATGGGGAGAAAAGGCATACAACTGGAATTGAATAACAATAAAAATTAAAAACAAAAAAACTACGAACAATGAGCTTTGATGAGCTTCCTGGTTAGTGAATGCAACTACATGTCCGGACGCAGCTCAGTTCCACAGAAACAGAAGCTCCTGTGCCTGGAGGACCATTCTAGACCTTGCCTTATCTAACTCTTCACCTGGCTTCTGTTTTTGTATCCTTTACAATATTTTGTTATGTAAGTAAATTGTTCCCGAAGCTTTGTGAGCCATTCTAGCAAATTATGGAACCTGATTAGGGAGTCTCAGGAATCCTATTTATAGCTAATCAGTCAAATGTACAGGTGCGATCTGCACTCCCCATTGGTATCTCAAGTGGGGCAATTTTGTGGGACTAGTGGTATATGATGCCATCTTCAGGTGCAATATGTCGGGACTGGTTGAAATTTGTAATACACACATTTGGTGTTTGTTACAAATTGGAGAATTGTGTGGTGATGCTGGAAAACAGCAGACTTATCATAAGGTTGTTCTTACCAGGCCCTCTGATTTTGTATAGATATTGGATAGCTGTCTGTTTCATGGGCTCCTCCCCAGTTTCAGAAGTAGGATGTTAATTAGACTAAGCCAGTGATTTTCAATCTTTTTCATCTCATGGTACACATTAAACTAATTACTAACATTCTGCAGTACACCAAGAAACATATTTTTTTTGCCAATCTAACAAAAATAGGTATAATTTTAATGATTTACAAAAATGTAATAACAATTACCTACACTTTTTGCTCCAAAGTGACTTTTTAAAAAGTGCCTTTATTTGGTATATAAGGATTTCTGTTACTAAGAATTAACCAATCAGAAGCAACCTTATTATATAACCTGACCAATAAGGTGCAACTTTACTATATGACCTATATAGCATTGTTCAGAGCAGGGCATTCACAACACAGCTATTGTTGGGTTGGCTGTTGTCTTTTTTTTTTTTTTTATTTGACAACCTAAGGAAAAAGAGGTCAGTGCCCCTGACTAATTAGTTAGGTAGTGCATGTTTTGAAAATTCTTACAGCATCCTGGTTGAAATCTCTGGCCTAAACCAATCAGGATAATTCCATTTCACTTGACAATTGTAGTTTAGCATTAGATGGTACAAAGCAGGCCAATGTGATGTTAGGAATACGTGCTGGAATTTCTTTCTAAAAACCTATGACAACAGGGTGTTCATTTATTCTCAACGTTTTCATGTGAGTGTAAGTTGCCTGGATCCGCTCCAGCTATCTGTGCTTTAGGACTGAGGCCCCCCCACCGCCCCACACTGGAACACCTCATGACAGAGATACTCTCCGTTCCACTGATCTCACATGACAAATCAGTGTGATAAAAATCAATTGGTGTTAATTACATTATTCAAAGATAGAATTGCAACTATAAACTCACAACATCAATTATTCTCATAGTAGAAAGTTAAGAAAGTCTGACAGGCAATGAAAGAGACATTTAGGTGATTCTATTAATACCAGCATGCAGCTGGCCTTCTTATGTAGTTGAGTATTTTTTTGTTTTTATTTTTTAATGTTTTTCCGTAAGCTCACTTAATTTCCTTCTTTGCATGACTTTTTTCTATACCTTGAATTGTATCCTTCTGTGTCTTTCTCCATGCTCATTCAAGAACATAATTTGCAATATAAAGGGATAATAAAAGTAAGAATTTTAAAAAAATCATCATAATCATCAAATTGTACCATATGTTTGATCTCTGAACCTTCCCTTTCTGAACAAATTGTACATACCTATATGTCATTATATATCCATATGAAGAGCTGCACAATATTCTAGAGAGGGAATGTAACAACTTGTTCAGCAATTTTTCCATTGAAGAATGTTGAGAACATTCCCTTTACTCCCGGTTTATAATACTGCTACAGTAAAAAACTTTTGTTCATGTATACTTATGTGTCACCTCCACCGATATAGGATAGACTCCTAAAAGTAACACTACTGTGTAAATGGTATGCAATATATACACATATCCTTGTTTCTTTTCCATATCAGAAAAATAAATTTAAAAGAAAATTCTAATCCCACCAAACTTTATATATTCAGGTGGATTTACAGATGTTTAGTTGACCATAATATATATTATGTTATTATATATGTTATATATAATATTATATTATACAATATATATAATATATATGACTACTTACCAAAAGGATTATTATCTTCTTGAGATTACCCTCTTGAATTTCATTTTACTTGTTTATTTGCAAAGTTAAATGACAGAAGGAAAACCGAGTTTACAATACTTCCTTTCAAGTTTACTCATTCTGGGGTTGCACTTGGTTACATATCATATCTTAGTAGTAAATTATTTTGCAGGTACGACTTTGCTATAATAAGCCCACAACTCATAGTTCAAGTTCTTTTTGATCATTTTATTTCAAAACAAGCTGACCTCAAATCTTCTTGATATTTAATCATTTTTTCCACTTTACAAAAGAGGGGAAATAAAGAAGTATTCACTGATGATAAATAGTGCAGTTTCTTTTTTCATCTCTTCAGTTTAAAAGTCAGCACTCAGAACCAGCACTACTCTCCTAAGCTAACTGTTCTTCTGAAGGGACAGGTGTGAAACAGTAGCTGACCAGCTGTGGGTTGGCACTGTTTCTAAAGTGGTTGCTTTTGTACAACAGAAGGACATAATGATAGTTATACTGGAGTCTAAAGAAGTCTTTTGTTTATTAGTTTATTCCTTCTGTATTAGTCCTGGAGCCAGAAACTAGCAGACACATAATTGCAGTTAACATTTGCCAAGATACCCCTGGCAAAGGTGCTACAATGGAGCAGCTCTCCTTTCCTGTCACAAGCAGCCAGTTGGGCAGGCTACCACACAAAGGGTCGCCTGCCTCTTTTATCCACTCTTGTGACAAAAAGATCAGTGTCATCTGTCATTCTGGCATGTTTCACAAGCACAAAATCCACATGGAAATCAGAGTTTGAGAAGGATCTTCATTAGAAAATGAGTATAGCAGTAAACTGGGGAGATGAGGCTTCTAGAAGGTATAGGACATAGCACAATGAGGAAAATTGAAGTGCCCTCGTTGTCAAAAATGCTCATAATTAATGCTGAAGTGACTTATGATACACTAAAATGAAATACAAGACTAAGATATATGCACCAAGTTACAAAAAACAGAATAAATACTTTATTCCTAACAATGTGCAGTCCCATCTGTGATTATTTTTACGGCCGATATATCTTAAGGAAATGATGGCTAAAATTGAACCTGCCTGATAACAGAATATCTTGGAGTATGAAAGAAGAATCATTTACTACATATTGCCCTATTAAGCATAACAGGCAAAGGAATATTAACCCTAATATTTTTAATATTGACTGTCAAAGAGCCCTGAATTATAGGAGAAACTTCACATGTATGTACTCATAACCCAGGAAATTGACATGGTTTGTCTGTTTTTTTTAACACCTATGAAATTCAAATAGTACTTCAAATTACAGAAATAAAACATAACTATTCAAATAATTCCTAATAGGTATTTATAGGTTATCTAAATTCATTCTGACATTTCTATGCAGTGCATTACATGAATATTAAAAGCCAGCTTTTAACAGGCCATGGAGGTCAAGGTGTAATTGTATGTTATACACAGGAAAAAGTAGAGGGTAGTAGTTCATATATTAGGTTTTGGAGTGAGTCAATCTCAGTTAAAATTCCACTTTTATTATTTATTTTCTGTGGAACTTTAAATGAGTGCCCTCTCTGTGCCCTGATTTCCTCATCTGCAGAATGTGGCTGAGAATAATTATAACACCTAAATTAGAAGTTGTTATAAAGCTGTAGGATTTGATTCATGTTAAATCTTAGAAAAAAGGTTCGAGATATAACCGGTACTTAATAAATACTAGCAAATATTGTTTGACCATTTATCTTTAGCAGGCTCCATCTCTCTCCCGTCTTCCATTCCCTATTGCTTAGTTACTGATCATCCTGTATCACCATCAACCTCTATAAGGAAGAAAGTTGAGAAAGACTCTATTTGTCACCTTAAATTTAAGTTAATGTGTTACCTTTTTTTATGTTATTTAACACTTGAGAGTATTTTCCCCTCTAGTTGTACAATTAAAAGCTTGCCACCTGTCACAGATATGACAAAGCTCTAAATGAGTTTGAAGGCATTTCAGGTCCAAAGGTGTTATTTCATATTGAGTAAATAGTCCTGCTTTACTAATTCCACCTATATCTTGGGCCTATCTCTTCCAAACACTCACAGGAATGTAAAGCAGAAATTAAAGCATTAAAAAATAAGCATTGTATGTGTGTTTCAAAAAGAATTGTTAATGTATGTTCTACTGAACTCCCTTTTTCTTCAACATTCTAAGAGATTTACAGAAAATAGAAACCAAAAAGTTAGTTCCCTGAAATATCTTAAATATCACAATAAAAGTAATGAGTTCTTCCAAATAAGATTAATGCATTTTATTTTATTTTGGTTTGTTTTTTTGTTTCCATTTTAAAATTTTTTGGATTCAATCTATTTATTCTTGTCTATCTAGATCTTCATGGTCTAATGCAATAGCCACTTAACTATAGGTGGCTACAGAGTACTTGGAACACAGCTAATACAAACTGAGATCTAAGTGTAAAATACAACCTATATTTCACAGACTTAGTTTGAAAGAAAGGTTGTAAAATATATCATTAATTTCTATATTGACAAAATGCTGAAAATATTTATTTTGGGTTAATTAAAATATATTATGTAATTAACTTAATCTGTTTATGTACTTTTTAATGTGGCTACTAGAAAGTTGAAAATTATATATGAGTCTTAAATTTGTGGCTTCCATTTATTTGTTTTGAATAGTGCTGGTTTAGACTGGTAGAATGGAAATGTTGAATTTATAAAACACACACAGATTATTTGGAATTTGTAAACAAAATTTTTGAAAAGAAATTTAATCCCAAAATTTCATTTGTAAATGTAGTGAATATTTTCCTTGAAAGAACAGTTATTGAAACCAGATTTATTACTCCTCTACAAAATAGTTGTTTGAAGACATCAGAGAGCTATTGAGGCAATCCATACTTGAGAGAAAAAAATCCCAAGAGGAAGGCCAATGCAGAGATGTGCCTTGAATTAAAAGAGTTAGAGAACTCAGTGGCCTCTGCTGGGAGACAGGGGAAGCCAACAGAGCATCTGCCCAGTGTAAGGAGATGGAAAGACACAAACTGGAGTTTAGGACTTCCAGGAATTTAGGATTTGAGAATTTAGGATTAGGATTTCAAAGATTTTGGAAAGGAGAAAACAAAGAAGTTCAACATTAGTAAATTTCCACTTCAGATATTTACTAAATTCTTAAACTGTTCAAAAGCAAGACTAAAAACTTAGGCAGAAAATGTCTTTAAAAAGTAGAATAAAGTTTTTGGCTTTATCATGATTCTAAGGAATTAAAAATTGGAGTTTCAGGAGATGCTAAGTAGCAGCTGTCATAATATGGAGACCAGGCTACCAATTGGGATCCCTGGGAGACAAAATTCTACTGAGAAGAAATAGAGTTTGATGGAGTCTTATGAAAACTCTACCCAATCATGGTGGTTACAGTTCCTCTCTGGGTGTCAGAGGGTTGTGAACTCTCTGAGAAAGATAGTACCATTCAGATCCTTTACATTTTTCATATACAATGTCAGACATTTGATTAAAACTGACTAAGCATTTGAAAAAACAGAATCCCAAAAGGCCGGTGGGGTGGGGGAGATAATCAACAGACCTGCAGATGAACCATGTTATGGTCTTAGTGTGTTCTCCCAAAATTCATGAGTTCAAACCTAACCCCTAAGGCAATGGAATTGGGATGTGGGCCCTCTGGAGGGTGATTAGGTCATGAGGTCTGAGCCCTCAAGAATGGGAAGGGAAATGGGAATGAGAATGAGCTTTTATAAAAGGAAGTTGAATTGACAGTATCAACATTTCTAACATGCATACCACTCGACACTTGACAGCATGTTGAGCTTCATTTTTCATGTCGTGTATATTTGTTTGCCACTGAATATTGAGAAATGACCCTATTAAAATAACTCATCACATCTTATTGTAGTCATTTTTTAATAATTAAGTGAAGTACTGAGACCAAAACAAACAATAAAAAACTTGCCTCTTCCATCACATGAGGACACAGTGAGAAGGTGCCCTTAAGGAAGTTGGACTCTCACCAAACACCTGATATGCTGGTACTTCAGACTTGGTCTTTCCAGCCTCTGGAAGTATGATAAATAAATTTCTGCATTTTATAAGCTACCCAGTCTATAGTATTTTCTTCTAGCAGCCCAAACAAGCTAAGACAACCCAGTTACTAAAATTATCAGATGTGGACTCTGATTAACGTGTTTTTTAAAAATAGATGACAGATATAAAAATTAAGAATCAAATGGAAGCTCTAGAACTAAAAATGTAATTACAGAAATTTAAAAACTCAGTAAATGGTTTTAGTAGCTTGGAGACCAGATTAGTGAACTCTAAAATAGGTCAGTGGAAAATATCAGGCTTACTCAGAAAGCAAAAGTGATGGAAAATATGCAATAAAAAAGGATAAGAGACATATGGGTCTCAATAAAATGTTCCAATAAGAAATATGATTGGAGTGTCCTGGACAAGAAAGAGAAAGACAATGGGCAGTAATCATACTTGAATAGTCACTGGCTGAGAATTTTCCAAAACTGCCGAAAGAAAACAGACATCAGAGTCAAGAAGCCCTACAACCCCGACTAGAATAAGTATAGAGGAATCACATTAGGTACATCAGAGTGAAACTTTGGAAAGACAAAGGCCAAGGGATAAGCTTAATAGCATGGGGGTTCGGGGTTGGGGGCTGGGTGGGTGAGAGCTACAGACTACTCGCTTGCTAAAAGAAGAAAAGGATATAACTTGGCAAATTGTGAAGCTGGATGAAATTAGGCATCAAAAGTCTGTGAAGCTCATAACCCAACACCCTTGGAAAGGCTGCTGCAGATTAAAATACGACACAGGCAACTCTCTCACTAACCGTACAGGGAAAGGGTCAGCCAGCTGTAACAAACCATAGTGATTACATGGTGCGCATGATCGTGAGTTCTCTGTTAACTATGGGCACAATCTCTACCAGAAGAAAAGAGCAATTAGATCAATACATAGAAATAAAGAAAGATGAACAATTTTAAAAACCTTTTCATTAGGATTTAAAATGGCCATAATTTTGGCTTATGCTACCATGAGTAATGTTGAGAAATTTCTTTTGAGAGTTGTAGAAGAGCTACTGTAATAATATGACCTTAATTCCTGTTTAAAGAAGGACCATAGACTGGTTAGGGTCAGCCTTATAAAAAACATCATAACCTCAGTGCTTTACAAAGTGACAAATTTTTTCCCCAAATTTACTTCTTTCACTCATATTTGTTCACATCCTCTTCCAACAATAAATATGTGTGCTTATTTCCCATGATAAGTAAATAAATAGAGGCAAAAACAGATCAAAGCAAAATATTTTATCTAAATGTCATGGAGAAACACCAATGTGCATGGCCATACATATACACGCCTATCACTGTACGCGGTAAGAATATAACTCCATCACTGTCCCAGGTGCTCCTTTCTGAGGTGGATTTACTCCTAGTGACCTGAATCCTGGTTTAGCAATCTTTAATACTTCTCCTTCAGCAATTTATTCATTTTCTCCCATTTGCTTTGCAGATATTTATTGAGCACCCACTGTGTGGCAGGTACTCCTTCAAGCTGGGTACTTGAATGGAAGATACAAGGTAATTAAGTAAAACATACAGATTGTTAGACATTGAATGGTGCTATGGAGAAAAATTAGGTAAGAATGAGGTCAGCAATTGATGGGTGATGCACTCTTAGATAGGGTAGCCAAGGAAGGAAAGTAAAGTTAAAGACTTGGTGAGAGAAAAGGAGTATAGAATTGGGGGCAAGATTCCCAGTCAGAGGGTCCAGTAAGTGCAATGTCCATAGGGCAGGAGCTGGGCTGATGTTCAAGAACAAGGAGACCCATGGGCCTGGAGCAAAGGACACTTAGCGAGTGTAATAGGGGATGCCATCAGAAAGGTGCCTGGGAGCAATTTCCTAAAGGGCTTTTTTAAAAATATATTTTATTTATTTATTTATTTTAGAGAGGAGAAGGGAGGGAGAGAGGGAGGGAGAGAAACATCAATGTGTGGTTGCTTCTTGTGTGCCCCTCTACTGGGGACCTGGTCCACAACCCAGGCATGTGCCCTGACTGGGAATGGAACCGGAGACCCCTTTGATTCACAGGCCGGCATTCAATGCACTGAGCCACACCAGCCAGGCCCTTAAATGGCTTTTTTTTAGGGGATTGAAGAACTTTGGCTTTTACTTTGAAGGAGATGGGATGCCACCGGAAAAACTTGTGCACAGAAGTTACATGACTGAAGTTCATATGAAGGGATCATCAGGCTGCTGTGTGGAGGACACAGAGTGAGGGGCCAAGAGTGGGAGCAGGGAGACTAGTTAAGAGGCTATTACAGTAACCCCTGCCATAGAACAATGCCACCTTAGCTTACAGTGATACCGATGCAAATGTGAAAGATCATTGGATTCTGCATTCTGGCTGTGGTTCACCCAAAGAGCCAAATTTTTTTTTTTTTGAGGGGGGGTTGTCAAGTGATCTATAATTGAAATATTTTCCTCTGTAGTTCTCACCTTGCTGGGCATTCCACTGCACAAGTATTGATGTCATCTACGATGTCATGAGAGTGGTACCGTCAACACTGCACCCCACGGACTGGGCAGACCCTAGAATCTCTTTAATGGTTCTAGAGAGTTCTCTAGCTAAAGAAAGATCAAAGCCACATCTGTCGGGCAATACTGACAATCTCATCAAAAGTGATATTTCCATGGTTTAATTTTATTTATTTATTTATTTATTTATTTATTTATTTAATTTCTTTCTGTCTCTTGATGGTCCTTTGAGAGCTCTGATGATCAGGGCAGAGGAGAAGGCACTACCTCAGTCTGAGTCTGTCTGTTTTGAATCATCAGTTTCATTGTAATCAGACCCAGTTGAATTGGCCATATCATCACCAACCTTTTTTGGAGACAGATCCAGGGGGCTGATCTTGGGGGTGGGGCAGACGTAACTTCAATTTCCCCACTGGTGCACCTCAGGTATACGACTTGGATTTTTTTTTTTATTTAAACTTCGGTGGCATGGAAGAGGTGGCAATTGTAGGATAAACCTGGATTTGGGACAACCGAAGAAAGTCACACCTACGTCTCCTCTGAGCCAAAACGCAAGAAAGCCAAAAAGCCAAAAATTGTCTGATTGATCAGCTATGGCGAAAGAAAAGAGCCAAGGATGCCCATAGGTTTTTATCTGAATCAACGATTTTCAATCAGCGTGCCATGAGAATTTTTGAAAGATGCAGTACCTGACTATTTAGTCAGGGGCACTGACCTCTTTTCCCTTAGATTGTCAAATAAAAAAATGGCAACAGCCAACCCAACAATAACTGTCAGTGTGAATGAATCAAAATTATGCCTATTTTTTGTTAGTAACTAGGTTATGTATGCCATGAGAGAAAATGCTGAAATAGCTGGGAAAATGTGGGAGGCATCCACTAAACTGGAGATCGATCATGGGAATGGCAGATTTAGGAGATCTGTTGTGGACATGTTAGGGTTAGATGCTAAATTTCTAAATAATGAGTCATATTCTGTATGTCCTATAGAGAAAATAATTCAGAAGGGAAAGTAATTTATAGTAAATACTCTGTAATTTTTCACAACTAATTATTTAGATTCATTATGTGTTATCAGGAGACACTCCCTTGGATTTGGCCGCTCAGCACACTGTTCTCTTCACCTTCGCATGATGTGAAATGGTCTTTCTGCACCAGAAACAAGGTCCACGTGACCCAGCCTCTACTAGTCATGAACATTATGTCTTTTGACAATATGAAGTGGTCCAAACAAACTCCTTCCTGCTACTGCTATGTTGGTACTGATATGTGGAGTTAAGAGAAATACTCTCTCTAAGTCTGCAAATTTGGGATAGTGTAAATCTGTGATTGCCAGTCACCACCTTCCCTGACTGCAGGTCATTCTATGGTAGAAGACCCTGGAGACAATACCTAGCCAGAGCGACTACTGAGAGATAAAGGGCAGCTTTGATGTCCTGTATCAGCCTCCAGGAAAATGAACTTCACCCCAGGACTTCACCAATACTTTGTCAATAAGTATCTTTTCTCTTCTCTCTACGCCTCCACATCCTTCTTTTCTTCCACTTCCTCCTCCTCCTCCTTCTATGATTAGGACTGTTTTGAATTGGCTTCTCTCGTATATAACCAATACAAATAGAAGTTTTTGAAGAAAAACAGAAACAAAAAAAGTCGTTAGCTATTCATTAATTTTCACCATGAAAGCAGAGGCATATCAGATTAATGACATGTATTTGCTGCTTTTTTTGCAGAACTTCTTTGAGAAACAATGATTAAAATTGTGCTTTATAAAAAATAGGCACTGTTTTTGGAAAATAAAATTTAATTATAATTAATTCAGATTCTTATCACAGCCAATTTCCAGCCATCTATATAAGTGGAAGATGAAACCATTAAAGATAAAATGATATCCCCTCCAAAATTCCTAATCTACATTAGAATTAACTACTTTCATTCACTATCTTAGATATGTTTTACAGAAATTTCAAGCCATGCGTGAGTTAGATGTTCATAATTTTACCAAACTTCTTGAGTCATTCTTTGTTTGCAGAAGAGATCAAATGTAAAATTGAAGTGACTGTAGAAACCAGATATGCCCAGGATGCACTAAACTCATCAATTCTATAATTTGCCTTAAATGATTAAGAATTTTTTGTAGTAACAATCAAGAGCTCAGAAAACATCTGAGGACAAACTGAGTTAAAATTAAAACAATAATAGATTCTTAGCTGAATTCTGGATTGCTACTACTATTTTCAATCTCCAGTGTACTCCAGTTTATAATTATGTATTATTTATTGTACCAGATGGTAGACAGCTTACCTTCTAAACTCAACTATTAAGCACATATTTGAAATTTTCTTTATATCTGTATTGATTATTTTATAAATATAACAATGGCGTTGAGGTTGGTCCAAAAACTACAAATTTTGTTTTACGCTCTTCATAAACTACCAAAAGAAATGCATTTATTCCTATTAGGAAATTCAGTATTCAATTTTTTTAAATCTAATATATAATAAGAGATTTCCTTTAAAATGTCATTTATCTTTTGCCAGGGGGCAAAACCTAAATTTTTAGTTCTAAAAATAAACTTGCCTCACCTCCGAAAAGAACTGTTGCCAGATGACAGTAAATTAAACATAAAAACTGTTAGATAATATCTGGCAGAGAAAATACAACTCTAAGGGGGGTGATTGCTTCCCAGGGCTCCTCCCAGCAATCAGAATGAAGATCATTCATAGTGTTTATACTAAAGATACTTAACACAAATATGAAAAAAACAATATAGCTTTTTATCTTAGGATTTCATGACTCAGAAGCAACATCATTTTTTTTCTAATTTAGTTTATTTAATTCTCGAGTAGATCTGTAAGTCTATGGATTAAAATGCCAAAAAGAAAATGAGGGGAGTCCTCAGACAGTGTGAGCTATAATCTAAACAAGAAGCAGCCCTGCGCATTATCTTCCTGTGAATGGGGGTTGCTTGGATAATGCCTATAGATCAGATAGGAAAAAGGCTTTTCACACAGTCACCCATTGTTCAGTCTTTGTTAGAACCAAAATAAGTAGGAACTCACTTTTCAGCACCACTCTGTGGGGACTGAAAAAAGGAATGCCATTGGCTCCCAAAGGCGTTTGATGTCTTCATTTTCCAGGACTCCTCTGGGAGAGACCTGGCAGGCAGGGGGTAGTCTCCAAAGAGAAAAGCAACTTCTGAACCAAGTCACTTTCCTGGTAATGAGCAGTGGGGCACTTCTGTTATGATAATATGCTTTTATTGTCAGGGTAGAGCTAATAGAGCTGTGATGACATCACAGGTTCCATGATGAAAAAAAAAAAGAAAAAGAAAAATAGAAGAAGGAGAAGAGGAAAAAAGTCCCCAGAGACCCATGGAAGTCCCCAGAGAGTCCCAGTTAATATTGATAAAAGTGCAACAGACAGGTAGGTGACATATTGCATTAGCGCAAGCATGAACAAATTGAAGAAATCACTAAAACTTTTAAATTATTATCTTTAACTTCAATCCACCTGGCCAGTCCTCCAGAAGGGTAGCAAACAAGGAATAAACAGATGAAGATAATTAAATATACAGGTTTATTGAGTGGGCATGCTTTATCCTTTATATGACTGTTGGTGTATATGCAGATATTTTTAGTTTTAGAAATATGATCATATTGTAATTTAAAATATATTCTTAGGATACACTTCTAAAAGCCAGAAGTTTGTGCCAAACAGTTCTCTAGATTTTACTGCTCTCTAGATTTCCACAACTCAGCAAAAATTATTGGTCTTAGAAAAAGCCAAGTTCATTGTCTTGTAAAATACTGCGGGTATTTATCACAGCATGATAAATCTCAGAGAGAAAAGAAAGCGGGTATGAGATTTTTAGATCTATTACACCATTTAACTCCAAGAATGTTTATATGACCCACTGCACAAAGTTTAAATACATGAGGCAGTTTTGATTGTTAACTCCTTGAACTTGCTGGCTGAGCAAAGTGAGCCAAGACATTTCTAAACAATCTGTGTGCTCTGGTATTGTTATCAGCAACAAGGCACTCTCTGTCTCTTCAGCTGCTTCAGACATCTGCTCAGCTCCATCAAACCTGCACACAGCCTGGTTGGGGTTTTTTTTGGGGGGGGTTGTCTTTGTTTTTTGTTTTTTTTTAGTTGAGGAGTATTCATTGATTATGAGTTAGGTCTGTTACTCAAAGTTACGTAGGACAGGAGAATTTTAGTGATAAATTCACTTTGTCAGAAAAAAAAAAGGAATGTTTGCTTGACCCATTCAGTCTGTTTCCCAGGTATATTTTTTCTAAAAAAGTACATATTATATAATATGCTTATAGTACTTTGAACAATAAAGAAAATGTCCCATCCTAATTTCCCACATAATATAACTACTAGATTCAGAATATTTTTCCAGATTTTTATATAAAAACTTGTACATAGTTTAAAGATATAGTAATATAAAAGATTGTACTTTGTTATTTTCCTTTAATGTTATTTTATGTATTGTTTTATTCCTTTATAAAGTACCATTTAAAATTGCTGCATCATATGAAGATAAGGAAATTCACCTGTTATTCTACTACTGATTACTTAAATTATACAGTATTTCTGTGGGGCCCAGTTGTGAAGTTAATCCTATGCGTGCTTTGGTTTTGGGGTATTGTTTCCCACCCTACATGACCCAAGCAAGGTTCTCTTCATTTAACTGAAAGAAAAAAAAAAAGCTTAACTTATATATATTAGTATTTGGACAAATTTCTGTGTTCTTTTTTCACTAACATATAAAATATGTAAATGATAAAATAAACCCCAGATATTCCAATGCTATGATTCCAATGCTGTGATACTGCTTTGTTCTGAGGCCCACAAATACACCCACTGAATACATTCACTCTATCAGCATAACTGCTGCCAGGCACCGGAGTTAACTGCTTGGGAGGAAGGGAGCAGGATTATGACAACCAGGGTCTTCCTTCCAGGTTTACAAAGAGGAGGACTAATCCAGTTGCATTTCCAGGGCAAATTTGCAAATGTAAAGACTAAATTTAGATAGGATACACAGAATATAAAGAGAAGCTAACATTTATCTTTTGGCCTCTTTCAAACCATCTCCTTCCAGTCTTCCTCTTGTGTTCTTTTCACTGGCCACATTTCATTTGTTGAATCCTTGGCCCATCTATTAATATTCTTGGGGAATTGAAGTCTTGGCAGAGGTGAGTTCTGACTCAGTTATGATCCTATTGCTGCCAAGCCTGCCTCAAACTCCCTCTCCACCCAGACAGGGCTAAATTTAGCCTCCCGATGCTCTTGCTATTTGTTCAGAAGTGACTAGCCACTAGGGACCTTGGCAGTAGGGACAGGATAGAGCTGGGTGTTATCCTGGAGACTGATAGCAATGTTGCATCTTTATCTATGAGAATCTAGTTGTAAAAACATAATAGACCCCAGACCTCATGCAAATAGGGTTGAGCTCATATATTTTCAACAAAGATGCAGACTACACCCTTCGAGGAGTTATATTAACCAACTAAGATCATTCTGCATTTTTAAAAAGATATTTAGTACTTAAAATAATCTAAAAATTTAAAATGTGCTAACATAAAAGCATTAATTATGTAATAATGAAAAACATTTTGTGCTCTCTACCAAACTGGCAATATGTATGTACAACGCGAAGTTCTGCCTCTGATATTATAATAGTATGAATTTTGTGTGTCAGTTCTGGTTTACTTCAGTAAGATAGCCCCTCAAAATTTGTAAATATAGAAAATGAAAATGTGCCTTGTGCCAACCTACGAACCAAAGGGCCACCAGTTCAGTTCCCAGTCAGGGCACATGCCTGGGTTGCGGACCATACCCCCAGTTGGAAACATGCAACCAATCAATGTTTATCTTGCACATTGATGTTTCTCTGCCTCCCTTTCTCCCTTCCTTCCCCTCTCTCTAAAAATAAATAAATACAATCTTTAAAAAAAAAGAATATGCTAAGATTCAAATCTTATGGTAAATAATAATCTCTGGATTTACTCACATAATCTCTTGATCTACTCCCCCCCCACACACACTTACCAGGCAAAGTTCCTCTTTGCTCCCTGTTTTAGAAATACTCCCTAGAGCCGTCAGTACTGACTTTCTTCAATTCCCTTCCTCTCATGTTATCTTATATGCACATTAGCCATCCCTTTAACCCCAATGTTCCGTTAAAGTTGTTCTTGTCAAGGTCACCCATGATGTCCAGACTGATAAATTTCATGTCATCTCTCAATCTTTCTTAAAAGTCTAGCACCAGCATTTGGTCTAGTTTTCCTCTTTCCTTCATGAAACATTTCTTCATTTGATTTCCAGGACACCATTTTTTTTTTTTATTCTTTCCTACCTGACAACATCATTATTTCCTGTTCATCTCTCAAATGTCCTACTCTAATGTTAGATCATACTGTGGTTCATTCCCTGATTTGCTGTTGCTGTTGTTATTTCTTTTTTTTTTTTATCAATACTTACTCAAATGTTAGTCTAAAAACTTTAAATACCATATATCCATTGATGACTCCAAAATGCACAACCCCAGCCCAGTGCTCTTTTGTTTTCCAAGCTTGGAAAGGCAAGAGCTCTCCTTGGAAGAATAACACACAATTCAAAATTAATTCACCCAAAGCCAAAATTCTGATATTCCTCCCAAAACATCCTCCTGCTCTCATATTCTTCATTATTTTAGTACATGGCAACTCTGACTTTGCAGTGGTTCAGCCGAAGGCTTTGCAATCATCATGGATTCCTCTGTTTCTCCCAGTAACAAAATCCAAATCTATCAGTAAATCATTTGGATCTATCTTTAAAATTATTCAGAAATATACCATTTCTCATGACCACTACTGTTATAATCTGGTCCAAGCCATCAACATACTCATCTGGATGATTGCATAGCCTCCCACATTAAAAAATTCACATAAGATCCCTGATCACAGTGGCTCAGTTGGCCGGGCATCATCCCACACAGCAAAAGGTCACCATGTCCACTCCTGGTCTGTGCACAAGCTTGGGTTGCGGTTCAGTCCCTGATCAGGGTGTGTACTAGAGGCAACCGATCCATGTTTCTTTCTCACATTAATATTATTCTCCCTCTATTTTTCCCTCCCTTCCCCTTTCTCTAAACATAAATAAATAAAATCTTTTAAAAAATTCACATGAGTAATATAATATAGGTAAGTCAGATAATGTCACAACTCTACTCAAGCCCATCTTACCCAAGGTCTAAATTTGTTACAAAGGCTTAAAAATTTTTTCTTGCTCAGCCTACTCCTTGAGAAACTCCATGCTCTTCCTAGAATTCTCTTATTACAGAATTTTACTCTTGTTGTTTTCTTTTCCTGCACTACTCTTCTCCCAGAGAACCACATGGCTTATTCCCTTTACTCCTTCAAGGCATTGTTCAGTTGTCATCTACTCAGGAAAGTCTTCACTGATCACCATGTAAGATGTATACTTCCCAACAACACTTCTCAGGTTCCTTCTACTTTATTTATCACCATTTGTCATAGTATATATTGTACTCACCTGTCTCCCTCCACTTAAAAATAGGCTCCATGAGTCAAAGGGCTTTCCTTTCATTCATTATCACATCCTCACAGTCTAGAATAGTGCCAGGTACTTAGCAGGCACTTGATGAATAGTTGTTGACTAAATATATAAATAAATGAAAGGTAGAGGTAGGGAGTTAAGAGACTATCTCAGTAGTTCAAGTGAGAAATTATGGTGGCTTGAACCCGGGTGGTGGCAGTGGACATATTGATAGATCGCAGAGGTTAAGCAAACACGAATATTGGGATTCCTATTACTGCCACTTTGTCATCATACAAGTAATAAATCTACCTTGGACTTGAATGCATTGATATTGAGGGCACATTAATATGTAGCTCCCCGCGAGGACTTGATCTGCTATCCATGTGCTTATAGCATTATGTCTCTTAGCCAAGAGAACTGAAAAACAGACCTTGGTGTAGAGTTGCCAGTTAAAATACAGGATACTCAGATATATATGTGTTTCAGATAAAAGGAATAAAATTTAAGTACACACCAAATATTGCATGGGAAAATTTATACTAAATAGATTTATACACATATGTATAAGTATTATATATGTACTATATATACTTGCAAAATAATGCACATATATCTAAATATATGTATATATTAATATGTGTAAACTAAATGACATGCATTTATACTGAATAAATATACACAAGTATGTTTAATATTATAAATATCTATAAAATATATAAATGAATATATACTTAGTATAAATATGCACCATGCAATGTTTGGATGTGTGTGTGTGTTTATTGTCTATGTAAAGTCAAATCGAACTGGGTGGCCTTTTAAATTTTATTTTGTTTATTTATTTCTTTGTTTATTGCTAAATATGGCAACCCTAACCTGGATTTCTGTAAATTCTCTGTAATAACAACCTTTACTTTTAGGTAAACATGCTAACTTTCTGTTGGTGAGAATAAGCCAAGTTGAACCATGGTTTGTGTTCTGTTTTTTTTCTCCTCATCCTCATTTCATTTTCAGTGATATGGGGCAATGAGAGATAAGAGCCAACTCTTTAATTTCACCTACTATTCTTTTATAACTAAAAAATAATTTTCAGCCAATGAATATCAAAATAAATAAAATCTATCTCTGTGATGTAGTTAATGAACTATTTATATAATCTAGTTAATTATTATTATTATGAAACTAATAAAATTAAATTTATTTTATAATTTATTTTGCCATCTGATTAGATACTGGCAATGTGGGGCAATCAATAAAAATGTTTATCTAACAGGCTCCCCTTAATTTAGCCTAGACTTTGTAGCAAATGGTAGCCAGGCCTAAGCCCTGCCAAGACCCTACCCCTACTCTCTTATATTGATGCCTTACACACCTTCATGAGTGTGTGCTTACACTCAACATGAGCAGGAGTAGAGCTAAAAGAATGTCCCCACTAGATAGATTCCTCCGGGGTTTTGTTTATTTTCTGTGTTTCTCCTGGTGGATCCAGGAAAGAGGAAGCTGCCAGTATGCTCACTTCCCCACATCACCTCAGCTCCTCTTTTTCCCCACTTGATGATTCAATGGTCACGGGGCCAGAGCTGCAATTACAAGGGCTGGAAGTAGGGATGGTTCCTAAGAAAATAATTTCAACTGTGTTTTTTTAACTTTATTTTTATTGTTGACTCTATTTCAGATGTCCCTCTTCTCTCCATCTTACCCACCTACACCCCAGTTCCTGTCCCCCTTTCCCTCTGTCCATCACCACACTGTTGTCTGTGTCTATGATTTATGTATATATGATCTTCGACTAATCCCTTCATCTTCTTTCTTTCAGCCACCTCCTCCCACAACCCTTCTGATAGCTGTCAGTCTGCCTCTGTTTCTATTTTATTCATCAGTTTATGTTGTTCATTAGAGTCTACATATAAGTGATAGCATATGGTATTTGTCTTCTTCTGCCTGGCTTATTTTGGTTAGCATAATAGTCTCCAGGTCCATCCATGCTGTCACAAAAGGTAAGATTTCCTTCTTTTTGACAGCTGAGTAGATTCCATTGTGTAAATGTACCACAGCGTTTTCATCTACTCATGTACTGATGGCCACTTGGGCTGTTTCCAGATGTTGACTGTTGTGAAGATCACTGCTATGAACTTACAGAAACATATATTCTTTTGAATTGGTGTTTCAGGATTCTTAGAATATATTCCCAGAAGTGGAATTGCTGGGTCACAAGGCAGTTCCATTTTTAATTTTTGAGGAAACTCCAGAATGTTTTCCAACTGTATTTTAATTTTTATGTCAGAATTCCTAAAGGCCTGTGCCTTTACCCCTTCTGACAAAATTGGGGCTAACAGTTAATGCAGCTATATTGCTTGGTGGCAAAGATAACCCATTTGATATGTACCTGTGTGACCTTGCCCTACGCTAATGGACATCGACAGAGGGGGAAGCACTTCCTAGACTAGTATTGCTGCAAGCAATCTAGACCAGCACAAAGGCTGAACCTAATGTCTTCTTCAAAGCTAGAAGAGACTGAATATAAATGGAGAGGAGGAGGAATAATAGGTAAGGGTAAAGTAATGAATAAATGAGTTACATAATAAGGGAAACTCAGTATTATATTAACAACGCAAAAGAGTCACAGAGCAAGAGATATTGTCTCTTAGCTGAATTATATTAAATGTCTGTAAGGATGAAGCCTTTGGCTTGTCTAGACCACTTCTGCTTTGGGAACCTGACAAGATCAGATGGGAGCCTGCTCACCCTGGGACACATTCTTCATGTGCTATGGTGATGGGCTGAAATGACTGTTAATGATGACGTGGGATTTCAGTCATGTGCCCATATCATGTTGTCATAAAGGGTCTGTGGCCAGAAACTAAGGGGTGGGCTATGAGATAATAGAAAATATATATTTGTCTCTGCTTCCAGTTTCTGGAATGGAGCTCCTAAAACCTTAGTAATTCCTTAAATGGTAAGAAACTAGGAAATCTCCTGTTCTTATATTGGCCTCTGATCTCTGTTCCTGACACTGAGCTCCTGAAACCCTACAGAGTGTCAGAACTCAGTTGAACTGTAGGACACCTGGCTGGATTCATAGACAATTGATTGGTGTGGGGAAAACCCTTCACATATTTGACAACCAGAAGTGAAGTGTTTTGTGTGAGTAGTAAAGGAGACTCAGAGGAAAGAAACACACAGTGAGAAAAAGCTGGGGAAAGCTGAGTTTTTTGTTTTTAGATGCTTGTTCAGAATAGGAGTTAAATAAATATTTGTCGAATTGAACAGAATGTACTTAGGACCCGACAGATGAAGCCTGCATCATTACCACTCCTACTCAAACAGAAGACTGGCAGCTCAAAACACGAAACCTCCTGTCTACATTTTCAATCATTTTTCTTCATGAGAACAAAATAATCTCTAATTAAAGTGAAGTTTATTTACATTCATGTAGAAATAATATGCAGTCCCTCCCTCCTTCCAAAAAGACTAGTTCTGTATGATTGCAGTAGCATCTAATCAGTTACAATTTGTAAGATTTCTTTTTTCCAGAATGCCAACTACATTTACATTATCAGCATGAAACATATAAAAATATCTGTTAATGTGAATTCAATCTGAATAATACCATGTGTTATAAGTTTCATGCAGCAGGTTCAGCTGGTGGGAGTGCTGGATGTTTTTTCCCCTTGCAAAGGTTTTAAAAACATGTTGGGAACTTAGGAGCTAGTGGTAAGCTTAATTAAAATGAAACAGGATTTAAAAAGTATTTCAAAGAGTTATTTTAAGATTACCTAAATTTTAGTAAGTCATTATACCAAATAATTGAGTGCTGTAGGAATTTTCAAACTAATGTGTACTTGGTATTTTCATTCTTTTTTTTCCCCCTTTGTCTACTCCAGAATTTAAGCTTCTTTTGAAGCCTAAAATAGATTGTTGGATTTACTTTGTCTCCCACTTTGAGTTTTTTAAACAAACACTTCTAATCAAGATCGTACCTCCTAGAATAAGAGGGGAGGTAGACATTACTAGTTGTCTCCAGTATTCATTCTCTTTTTCTCTGTTTTAACAATAGGACAAAATCTTCTGGACACGTCTGTGCCATTTGAAATTACATTTCTCAGTCATCTTTACAATGAGATGTGGCCATGTGACTAAGTTCTTGCCAATGAGATGTAGGGCAAGTGATGGGTGCAATGACTTATCTGGACTTCATCTTTTTCTCTTGTTATGTGGCTGCAATCCAGTTTTGGTCATGCCCCAAAAAAGTAACATGTTAGGAAAAGTTGGCTCAGTAAAACAAGAAACCTGGATCCTTGAATGATTACAGGGAACATGGCATCCTGCTCAGTAGACCAAACCATCTTTAGATTTATGTGTGAGGAAAGTTAACTTTGAGTCATATTTGAGACTCTGCATTTTAAAATCTCTTAGTTAAAGCAGCTTAGCCTATCTGATACAATTTATCAGAATTCATAGTATTAACTTTAGCAATATAAATTGATGACTGTTGCTTTTCTATGTACTTTTTTAAAGTTTTTATTTATTGATTTTTTAGAGAAAGGAAGAGAGAAAGTGATTTGCTGTTCCACATATTTATGCAGTCATTTGTTAATTCTTGTATGAGCCCTGACTAGGGATTGAACCCACAGCTTTGACATATCCAGACAATGCTCTAACCAACTGAGCTACCCAGCCAGGGCTGCTTTCCTATGTGTTAATTGACTCTTCTGGCTTAGGTCATTGTTCCAGGATCTGTTCTCACTGTGTAAACCCCAATCATCCACCTATGGTATAGGCTTTACTAACTGGCATCAAAGGCAATTCTTGAAGCATTAGATTAGATTAGGTAGATAGATAGATAGATGATAGATAGATAGATAGATAGATAGATAGATAGATAGATAGTAGGTAGATGATAGATAAATGATAGATAGATATGATTAGATCATTCATTGAAATGAAGTTAATTTATTCCTTTCTGTTACTACCTAGATATCTCTATCTACTATCTATCTATCTATCTATCTATCTATCCATCCATCTATACCTGTTTTTCTTCTAGATTCCTTTTAAAATTCCTTTTTTATTATTTATTTTTTATTTCAACAATATCCTAAATTAATTAATTGAAATATCATGAGCAGCATGTTTCTGTATACTTCAAACTTTAGGGTAAAGACTCTGAACTACTTCCCCATTTAAGGAGTCTTGAGTCTATTTTGTCATATGAACACCAAACATGTTAAAATATTGTGGGCGTAATAGCAATTGTTCAGAGCACTTACCTAGTTGCAGTAGATGCACTGAGTTTAGTCTTCTGATTTTTTAGTAGCCTTTACTATTAAGTTGGGTGACTAACATAAAGCATTTTCAAAAGGATGTATATTATAAAATCCTCCCATCTTTAAATAATTCAATCCAGCTTAAATTTGTTCCTCCAGACCAATTTAGAATCTTCTTTTCATCAGTCAGTGGTTTATAACATATTGTTTTTCCTCTTTTTCAGAGGGGAAGGGGATTCTGGTAACCATTGGTCGTGTGTTATTTTGTATGAATGAGTTAACCCCAAGTTCCCTGTGTAAATATTTACTTCTATTCTCTAAACCCATGTATTTAAGTTGTATTCTATGGAGACTTAGTGGTTCTTTGGAGAAAAAAGAGTGGACATATGAGCAGTCTACAACATCGCTTTACCAAAACATGTCATCTTTTAATGGGTCTTTATTTTGAGTTTGTTATGAGCTATCGTAAGACTATATGATCCAAAGCTAGAACAAAATACAAAGAGAAAGTGAAAACATACATACCTCTAATTGAATTTCTTTCTTTTTTGGTTGGTAGAGGGTCCTTTTAAAGATGCATTGCTTTATATTTATATGCATTTTCTTAGTAAACCAGCTCCAGTCCCAATTGGATGTAGTTCAGTTGAAATAGAATATAGGGAGACAGATTATATCTCATTAGCATGTCACTTTTCTGCCTCTATTTATTACAACTAAATGCTACTGTTAGAGTTATATGTTGCTGAAAAACATACAATTCTAAAAGTTAGTAATTTAAACCAACAACATTGTTATCTCTTGCAGTTCTGTGGGTTGACTGGGTTCACCTAGGCTGTTCTCCCATTCTACGTGGGACCATCTGGGGTTGCATTCAGATGTTAGCTGAGGGTGAAGTCATCTGGGTATTTGTCTGAGATGCTTCAATGGCTGGACCTCTCTATGGCAACATAGCCTCGGGGACTTTCTCCATGTTCTTTTTACACAATGTCTCAGGCAGGGTAGCCAGAACCCTCATGTGGTGTCTCATGGCTCCCGAAAGTACAAAAGTGAAAGCTGTCAGGCTTTGACTGGGCATGACCTGCAAAGCTATCTAAGGCAATCAGAGTGTTACTTCCTCCATATCTGCTGGTTAAAGCTAATCACAGATCCAGCTTAGATTCAAAGAGTGGGGACAATACAAGGGCATAAATACCAGGAGGTATGGTTTATTGTGGTCTGTCTTTGCTGCGCACAATACTCTGTCTTACATGCAGAAGTCCAAAAACAGAAAGAGATCATTTCTCTTCAATTCTGCTATTTTCACAAAACAAGCTATTCTTTTAATGATTTCCTGCTTTTTTACATGTATTCTGGTTTACTATGTCCTTCCATTCTGTGACTTCTTACATTTTAGTTCAGAATTGTTTAGGTTGCCAGGACCAATGGCCAAACAATGAATATTTACTAGGCAAGTTTTGTTTTCTATAAAATGTCTTTTAATGTAGAAGATGCATTTCAAAAGTATGTCTTATTTCTGTTTTTTTTTTTTAGTATAAGTAGAAATTATATATGAGTCAAGAACATTGACATCTGGGAATCTGCTTGTTTGTTATTGCATCATTAACTTTGTACATAGCAAGTGATGAAAAATTCTTGTATTGCAATGAATTCCACAGTTAAATCATTGTTTTGCATATTTCAGCTAATTCCAGTGAGAAACCTGGCCCAGACGAGATATGGCTTTCTCAGTAATTTCGTCCCTCCTGAACAGTGGGATGAAAGCTGTATTTAGGATATGAGGTCCGTGGTCCTAGATAACTTGGTGTGGGAGTCCTGGAAAAAGATCTTCCTTTCAGCTTGGAAGTCCATAAAAAAAGTTCTCCACCGGAATACACCCTGCTCTTTGTTCTCAACAAGCATTATCAGAATATCCTAGTACTGAATACACTAGAACTTCCACCAACGCACTCTGTGCCTGAACAAACTCTGTTAAATTTCATTTCCTGATGATTAATTAATGTACCAAAAACTACAAAATAATAATTAGTTTAGATTTTAGTTGACAACTTTTCCAAACCTTATTCTTTTTATCAACTATAATATTAAAGAGAGACTTCTTGAAGAGTTTAATTTTACATTTCATTTTCAATCTCAAAATCTTGTCCACAGATTAAAAAGTTAGGAATATGTTCTAGCTAGATTTTATCTGATGGCTAAATTTGTAGTATATATTCTATTAAACCTTGATGTGTGCTGTTTGGCTCCTTTAAACAATGGGGTGCCTACCAGGAACTGAACTAGTAAATCCTCTGCTGAACTTGTCTCAGTAGGGTTTTTCTCTACTGAACATTTCACAGCAGCCCATCATCCGTCGTGTGGAGATGTGTCGACTTCAGCAGTTAGGAACTGGTGATATTTAATAATATAGAAAGTAATTTTCAAGTAATGCTAACTTAGACTATAAGTTATATGTGAGTTTTCTTCATAAGAACATTTTTTTCTATGAGCATAAACAACAACAAGCAGTTATCTTTCAACGAGGAGGAAGAACGCAGCGACGTGGTGCATTTCTCTCCCACGTCGGCGGTGGCAAGCCATCATGACTCTGCCATAGGCCTGTGTAAGCCTTCTCATTCCTTCTCTTTAGCAAAGGCAATTGTAAGCAGGGCAAGAGTTAAAAATCACATTGGCATGTGGGTATGCATGACAAGTTTCTCCATTTAGAATTCCATCATTTATACATTTATAACTTTGAGGTTTCATTTATGTAGCTGTGTAAATTAATCCATAATAATTATTTTAGTTACTTTAGCTAGATACCAACTACTACAATCTCAGGTATAATACATGCCAGTACCTGAAAATTGGTTATTCTAAAGGAAAACTTCAAAACAAGTCTGAAGACACTAGTAGACCATAATTAGATTTGCCAATCTGTACATACATAAAGAGTGGAGACCCGAAAAACTGGTATTATCTTCTGCGGGGCAGGCCCCTCGCAGTACAGACTTCTTCCTCTAGGTGAGTGTTCTGGGACCCCATCTGTATCAGTGTGCCAGCTGGCATTGTGTGAGAGGCTGCATTAGGCTTCAGTGAAATTTTTTTTTGGAAGACTCTTTCAAGGCGTTGGCCCATTTCATGATGGGTGATTTATGAGCCCACCTGCCCACACCAAGGTGAATGCTCAGCAGTTTTAGACCAAAAATGGAATGACACTCATATCCCCCCCTCCCTAGTCACCTGCTCTCACCCTGAGATACTTTTTTGTTGTTTCCTCGGATGAAAAAAGTTCTCAAAAGAAAAAGTTTTGCCGATGTAGAAGAGGTGAAACAAAAAACGGCAGAAGCACAAAAAGGCATCAAAATTGACGAGTTCAAAAACTCTTTTGAGCTGTGGAAAAAACATCTCGATAGGTGCATTGTATCAAATGGAAAGTACTTTGAAGATGACTGAAGTTTAAACATGTAAGAATATATATATATTTTATAAATAAATTCTGGCTTGTTTTTGGTACCCCTTGTATACACACACATACACCTACTTTCTCTATCATTTTAACTTTTTTCATCTTGAACTTTATTCCTCTTAAGTTTGATGAGAGTTTTTTCTTCTTCCTTTCTAAACTAATTTGATCTTCAAAGCTTCTCTGAGAGCTTTATCCTGTGCTTTGACTCTGGCTAGGCTCCCGGACCATCTCAATTGATCATGAAAGAGGTAATTTTCCTTTTGTGTCCACAAGATCCTGCTTCTCTCCAACATTTCTCTATGTACCTTTTCCCCTGTTGGCTCAACTCTATTTCTTTGTATCAATAATTTTAAAAGTAAGAAGAACAAAAAGAAAATCCACCATGAAGGAAGGAAACTTATTACTAATCCATATTAACTATACTCTTAGAACGCTTCAGATACAGCCATCAAACTAATTTCTTCTGTATTACTTTATATCGTTACATCATTACAGACTAGTAATGGTTAAAAAAAAAGAAGTTGCATAAGTAACTAAAGTTAAAAGGGAAAATAGGTTTGTTCCAAACTCTTATAAAAACATAGACAATTCTCACAAAGTGTTTTCTATATGCTAGGCACAGACTTATGGGCATTACTTTTATTAAGTTGTTTACTTTTGAAAACACCTCTCTGAAGCAGGTTTATGTACTATCCACCTTTACAGGAGAGAAAAATGAAGTACAGAAAGGTTAAGAAGAAGGCCAAGGTCATAGGAGAAGAGCTGAGAACTGAATCTGTGTCTAGGGGGAGATTATTAATAGGGATGGTGGTCAAGTGAAAACCAGCATTTGTTTAATAGCATCAGATACTTTACTGGATACTTTACACACATTATCCCATTTACAGCTAACAACAACTATATTCTAGAAGTATTAAATGACTCATTTTGAAAAGAAACAGGTTCATGAACATTAAAAGAAAACTTGACTAAATGCAACAACTATTAAAATGCAGAACCATGTTTAATACTTGGTTCTCTTTCATTCAGAAACTTGTTTCTACTTAACCTTGTAACATTGATGGCTTTTTAAAAAATATTTTATTTATTTATTTTTAAAGAGAGGGAAAAGGAGGGAGAAAGAGAGTGAGAGAAACACCAATGTGTGGTTGCCTCTCACGTGGCCCCTGCAACCCAGGCATGTGCCCTGACTGGGAACTGAACTAGCAACCCTTTGGTTCACAGTCCACGCTCAATCCACAGAGCTACACCAGTCAGGGCATTTGATAGCTTTTGAGTTGGCAATGAAATGAGCTCTGCTCAGTACACAAAATATGGATGAGTATATATTGGGTGGAGGAGCCTTGGAGAGAATGACAGAAAGGATGTTACTCTGTGGTACGGAGGTACAGACCAGTGGATGACACACCATAAACATTATTCTTTGTGTGCCTTTTCTGTTAGGTGGCGTAGTTACTAGATGGTTTCAAGGAGCAGCCTGAAGAAACATGACATTTTTAAGAAGACGATGTATGCAGAGGACTGATGAGAAGAATATGGTATTGAGGATGCTAAAGATGCCGTATCTTCCAGAGATCTTCATCTGGATCTAACTGGATATAGATTGTAAAAGGAAAATTATCTAGTGTGAGTCTGTTTTCTGAGTGGGTTACTGGGTAAGAAGTGGGGCTATTGACCACCGTGGAGTATCTAGGTAGGAGAGCAGGTTTGGGGACCAGATGACAGGTTCAGTCAATATATGTATTAGCCTGAGGCACACATGGAGCATAGAGATGTACACAAGTAGTTGGATGTGTAGACCTGGCTCTAAAGATTAAAATTTCAGAATTACCAGAATAGAGAGAATGGATGAAGTTACAGGAATAGACAAGTGTGCTCAGAAAAGACATGCAACATAGAATGGTCCCCTGGGTTAAATAGAGCAAGGTAGTCTGAGCAAAGTTAAAGAGATAGAGGACAAATTTTAATAGGCTAAAGGATTGTCCAGACTATGAGAAAACGGATATTTGGAGGAGATCACTTAGACCATGGATAAAGGGTCAGATTAAGGGTCAGGATAAGAGTTGGAATTTTGTTGTTATTTTTTTTCCAGTGGTAATGGTGATGGTTCTTGTTTGGCTTAATATTGCCATTTGAGTGGGAGAAAAAAAAGAGAAAATCCTAAAATTATTTATGGTGTATCAAGTAGCAAATATAGAGTGAAATGTTGAAAACTAGAAAGATAGGAGTAACTTGTGAAACAGAAAAACAAAACCATTGGGAGACTCAGATTGCAGGTTGAGATATTAGCTTTTAAGAGAAAATTAAAGATTTCTTCATCTGACACTAGAAGAGAATGAAGGAACAAAATGGATTTTAAAGAAATGATAATTATGGAAGTAAAACTTGATTTAGTTCAAATCATCCTTAATTTTCTTGGAAGAATTGGAGGTGAATTTATCTTCTAACAAGAGCTAGAGAATGACTTATTATATAATAGAACATTAACTATATTCAATAGAAGCAGCAAGAATAAGGAAGCCACAGCCCCGCGGCATGGGTGCCCTACCAAATGCTAGTGCAGCTTCCAGCAGTGCCGCCTTTTCATTGAAGTGGTAGAAGGTCTCATAAACTAGGAGGTATTCCAAATTTCTTACACCCAGCAACTACTTTTACTCTATAGTGCAGGGAATTTGAAATACTTTAGGATAGAAACTGAAAATACAATAATTTTTGGTCAATGAATTAATTGTTGAAAAGTTCTCTCTATATGATTTGAACTACTTTCTTTTTATGGGGTAACTTCATATTAGAATGCTAGCTAATTTTAATAAATTAGATATGACCCTATCATACCCAAATCACATTTATCTCAGAATTTTTACTCTTTTTGACAAACTTCAGTACCTGCTATTAAAATTCCAGGGCTAAGACAGTTTATTACATTTTTTTTCTGTGAAATGTATTCTAGGATGAGATTCACTTGAAAACTGAGATATTTGAATGGTTCTGAGTTATTAACAAGTAATGAGCAGCATCTATAATTCATTAAGTGGAATTTTCCACCAGACACAATTCTGACATTTGCGTAAGTCTTTATTTGACTTTGTAACTAATAAAACAGTCACATCACTGTTAGTGCTTAAAAATCCCTGGGTGACTCCCTATGTCTTCAGATGCTTAAGAGAAGGGTACGTGACACAGTCATTCCTAGGCGGGGCTGACCCCGCCAGGATGGGAGCAGGCTTGATAAATTAGTTCTTCAAGGACTAGATTTTAAATATAAATTTCTAGGACCTTTCTGATTTTCAACATAGCAGGAAATGTATATGCTTGTATTAATTTGTGAGAATTTTGATCTTTACATCATCAATATGTCACTGAATTTTACTTAGTAGTATTTTTACTTAATTAGCTAGGTAATGTGAAGCAAACATTAAATTTGACTGTAATTTTCACTAAATTTACATTTTTTACTCATATGACTGGTTATGTTGACATTGGATATTAGCAAATGCTCCCTAGTGAGTCCTAGATAATTTATGATAACATTATACTTTTCATGTATCAAGCCAAATCTAACTTAACTAGCTATTTAACATCTAGTGACAACAGTAGACATTATTAACTGATTAAAATTCACTATTGTGTCACACATAAAATCTCCTCATTCCTTAACTTTAAAATAACCATTGCTACGGTATATAAACACATGAGCACACAGATGTGTATGCTAGTGTTACAAATGCTTTTGCAATGATTTTCCTAAGTAACTGAACCACATAGAGGCCAAAAAGAGGTTTTTTCCTGGTATTATTTGGAGAGTGTACATAAAGATGACATTTCTTACAAGAATGGAGACAAATTGGTTTTATGCTCTTTCAGAGTATATTCCGGAATACAAAAATGACAGGGCTAAACTTGGTCACTGATGTTATATGATCTAAAGCCTGATGATTTTTATCCTCTAGCTTGTGATAGAAGCACTTTTTATTACAGTTTAGCATTAGTGTGTGTGTATATATATATATATATATATATATATATATATGTGTATATATATATATATATATACACACACACATATATGATATATTTTATATTTTTCCTTCCCATCTGCTACAGATTTCATTATACCATTCTTACAAATAGTGTCCATTATTTTGGTCATAATGTCTCAATCTCTTCAAAACACACAGTGAGAAACACAGACAATTTAACAATGGGCAACTCACTTTCATTGTTTAGGATCACTTTAAAGCAAATCATCTCCCTGTCAGCCCTTTTGCCTAGCACCTAAGTTATAGCTACAAATAGCTTCCATGATAACCATTTGTTTACATGTCCACTTGAAGAAAAATGCAGAACATCATCCAGTTGAATATAGGGAGACCCTAAAGTAGAAAGCAGAAGTTTTTTTTGTTATCAGACTGTCTGACTCCTATCTTGCCCCTTCTAAAAGACCTTTAAGTAAGCCTATTTTTGTCTGTAATCAAATTCTCAAGAAGTGGCCCTTCAGTAATGTGCATGTGCTTCCTTCCCTGGTTAGCATTCTCTCCCTAAAGCCAAGAGTCCTCTGCTGCTTTTAGCTCAACAACCTTCTGTAAACTGTATCTCCCATTCTGCTGTTTTGGATTGATAGTAATCTCTCTGCATATGTATTCAAGTACACAGTGATGTGCCGGTTGCCAATGTTTCAAATGCCAGCAGGAATGCAATGCACGACAACGAGGAAGCACTTAGGAACCACAAAGAATAAATGGCTGCCATCGGGAATAAGGGCTTGTTATATCAAAGGTTTGGCAAACAGACATGCTTTGAGGACTTAATCTAATGACTTTCATCAACACTACCAGATGTGATATCTAGAAACTTGCCAGGCATTTGCCCAAATATATATTGCCCAGAAAATCATAGGAATAAATGAAATTTAATTTTCAAATTAAAATGTTATCTTAGTAGATAATAATGGTTTAGAAAAATATAAAAACACTTGTTTATGCTCACCATTGTACATTTTGGCCAAATCATCAGTATTTTAACAAAAATTACAATTCATTTGTAAGATATTTTATATTGGAAGTTTCAACATGCTTGCAGTACAGCAGTATTAAAGGTAAAATGAAGAAAAAGACATATGAAAGATCATACCCATGAGCTATTTCTTAACAAGCATTTTTTTTTAATCCTAGAAGATTTGGTTTAACTTTTTGATTGTCTTTTGAACTTCCCTTTTTAAGAAAGATCAGAAGATACTTAAATTAATAGGTTTTTCCTCAACTCAAATGCTAAATTGGTTTCTTGGATGCAATCTAACAACACAGCCAATAATTAGAAGAGGAGAGGGAAAGTAGACAGGCTCTTTAGGTGTTAACAGCAGAGAAATTTCATCATCTAACCAAGAAAAGAAGAGTGTCTAGGAAAGACTTAAGTTGAATTACCTGTTGCTAACAGTTCAAAGAAATTAAAGTAGGATTGGCATTAGTGACAAAACAAACATGTTCCATTGTCTTAAGCATAAATGAGGTACAGAATATCTGTACCCACTGAAGATCAAAGGACAGTTTTCAATGAAAGTGCAGCATTCTTCCCCCCAAAAATGAGAACCCTAAAAGGAAACCATCCAAATTTCATTTTTTCTCACTTGAATCTTTAATAAAGGCAGAATGAAATACTTTTTTTGAAGGTGTCATATTTACGTGTTGAAATGTGGAATCTTATTATTACAGACTTTGAAACAGCAAAGTATGTATTTTAGTGTGTTCTGACCTGTTAGAATTTGACTAGAGATATTTTAGGAAGAAATATTTAAACTATCAGAGTAGAGTTAGAGGAAAACAATAAAGGCCTGCAGACGCTGTTGTGGCTTGAATTCCCCGCCCCCATCTCCAAAGTGGGCAGCTGGAGATAAGGGCATTTCTCAAAACACCCTCATTCTAAGAAAGCCAAGACAGAAATATTCTTAAGAAGATGCCTCTGGGGTACACTAAGATGAAAAGGTTTAAATATGGAGTAGGTTGCTTGATCTTGAGACTTCTATTAATGTTTTGGAACACATTTTCATCTTATATCACCAGTTCTTGCCTGTCAGTGAAACTGCACTTTGCCAAATGTGTCATGGTCTCTCAATCCAAGGGGCCGTCTGTCAAGTTTGTTCTATTTGACAAGTACTTCTCCTCTACTTCTCTTTTTCTTTCTTTTCACACTTATTTCATTATTTATGATCTCATTACATAGACTATCTTGACCTTAAGATACCTTCCCCAGACTGGGCTAGATGCTTCTCTCTTTTATATCCTACTTACTAAACAATATTATTATATACTTGCTTAAATTCTCAAATTCTTTCGGTGTTATAAGTAGGGTAAAAGTGTGCTGAATGTCATCAAATTTTCCAGGAAGTTTCCAATCCTGGTCAGCAGGTGTATTCATTTCCACCTAATCACCCCAGTTTACTAATGGATTTTTTTTTGAATCACTGAGAACTAGAAGCTGGGCATATTCATGTGTTGAATATATGGGTTCCTTTGAAGACCCTTGTTGAGATGAAAAGTCCCCAAACTATAGTCACCATTGAATAAGGTGAAAACAGATATGGTAAGAGACAATCAAATGTGTGGTTTTAATTTTACACTGTCTTGTTGCTCTATGACTCCTTCCAATAGTTTAATGTATATGTTAACAGGGATGGAGGTAAAGACTGAAGGAGAAGGCAGTTGTGTTCTCTTATGAGAAAAACTAATATTAAATTTATCCCAGTTTTATTTCAAAAAATCCCCCTTCAGTATTCTTGTGTATCTAAGGATGCAAATGGAAAGAAGGAGACTCTTGCAAAACAAACTTAAAATGATTTTCTTAAATAAAATACTGTATTTCTAAATATACAAATAGCCTGTTGGTATCATATTTTCCCTGGTTCTTCATTCAAAAGAGCTCTGTGTCTTGTGGAGAGTGAGTGAGTTAATGGAGACGGGCAGAGATAAAACAGGAGAGCTTAGACAACACCACATCAGGCAGGATCTCGTAGCACATGGCAAGCTGTTTTAATTACACTCAAAATACAATGGGAAAATATCCATGGGCTCTGAGTAGAGAAAGATACAATCATTTATTTGAATATTAAAATGAATACTTTAACTGCTACAAAGAACATGAGTAGAAGTGGAGGGAATAGTTAGGAGGATATTACAGTCCATGAGAAACCTGTGGCTGGGATGATGGGTACAATGGCAGTAAAGCTGGATGAGGTGAGTGAATTTAAGATCTCTATTCAATTAATTAGAATAATTAATGTGGAGGATTGGAGAAGAAAAAGAATCAAAGTTTCTAACTTAAACCACTAAATGAATGCTGATGCCATTTTCTGATAAGAGGAACAAATTTGGAAGAGAAAAGTATTGGTCACATTATTTACTGGACATGTTATATTTAAAATGTGTATGAAAGATCTAAATGAAGATGTCAGGTAGGACTTCATATGTCTGGCTTGCACTGGAGGTATACAGGAGAAATATCTGCTCTTTTTACATATCATCAAAAGCTATGAGAAAGAGGTAATATCACAGAGAGAGACAAAAAGGAGTCCTAGAAACAAATAGCAAGGTTCTTTAAAACATATGCCACATCCAAACACTTCTCCCCATTTAATCTTTGCTACCACAGTCATCTCTCAGTTGGCTTATTTCAAGCCACTATCATCTCCATCTATTTTCAGTCTTGCCTCCTACAATCTATTTTGTAACATAGAAGAAAGATGATCCTGAGGAAAATTAGGTCAAATGTGCTCTAAACTCTCCATATATATATAAAATTATATATATAATTTGCATTGACCTGAACAGGCCCACGGTTAGATCTTGGACTTAATCTCCTTCCACTCTCCCCTTCAACCAGCCAGCCATGCTGCTCACTCACCATTGCTCATATCCACCAGATGACCTCCTCCCTCAGTGCCTTTGTGCTTGTTGTCCTGTCTGGAATGTTGCTCTCCTGTACATGCATGCACCTCAACTTTTTGCCTCCTTTTTCTGTCCACTCAAATATTACCTCAATGATTTCTGCAAACCCCAACAACCATCTTTGTGGGCATGTGATCTGTCTAGTTATGCAGACCCCAATTTTAAAAGGGCTTATCTTTTGGTTTAATGCATTGCTGCTGCTTTCTTAAAATTCTTAACACTATTTAAACAAGGAGGCTTGAATTTTTATTTTGCATAAAGAGCAGAAATTATGTAGTCGGTTCTGGAACAGCCAGCTCTAATCCTTCCTGTCTTCCCTGCCCTGATTTCTTTCATCACCAGAGTACATATCAACTTCTAATCCACTGTATTTTATTATTTGATTATTGTCTCACTCCATCAAAACCTTGTAAGAACAAGATATTGAAAATATTGTTCATTGTTGTGTCTCCAGTGCTTCTACGACTCACACACTGTAGATGCCTAATTGGATATTTGAATAAAAGAATAAATTAATGATAGGATGAGCTCTGATGTCAGCAGTTATGATGGAGAACAAAGAACAAAGAAAGGAGACCGTGATAGGGTAGTCACAAGTGGGAGAAAAATCAAATGTTTCAGATGGAAATGTAGAGAATAGTGTTCCAAAAAGGAAGTATAGTCAAATGTGGTGAAAACTACTAAAGGCCAAGTGGTCAATGAGGCCAATGTGGCATTTGCTATTGATCTTGAAAAGAATGGTCTACATAAGCATAGTGGTGGGGATCAAAGACAAATGGGAATAATGGGAGACAGTAAATAGAAGAGAAGGAAGATTTGTTTTTAATGTTAGAAAAATCTCTAGGGTGTTGATTTACTTATCATGTACTTTCCATGTATCTATGTATCCAAGGTAAAGAACATAATTGTAGTCATGTAAAACTGACCTCAACAAAATTTATTTTTACCCTATACCTATAAAGTTCCAATTAATGCAGTGCTCTTTCTAGACTTTACTTCAATTGCCATTATTTTTTTAACACTTCCAGGCGAAGGGATGAAGAAACTATAAACATTTTCTCTGCACTTAAGAGCTTTCAAAATAATTTTTAAAATAAGACAAACAAGAAGTCCAAAGCCTACATTTAAATAATATTTTGTGGCAACATAGAAGAAATATCACAAATGTTATACATAATAAATGATCTGTAACCAACCATTATTAGAGTTAAGGTTTTAGAGAAGAAAAAGATTATTTAGACTGTAGTGGTTAATCAATATTTTGGAATTATGGCAGCTTTTAAATTTAATCTGGAAGAATGAATATCATATTTGTAGACAGAAAATGTTAGAAAGTATATTCCACATCTTTGGAGGAATCCAGATTAGGAAAAATTAGGAGATCAGGAAGTGTAAGATTGATTAAGGGAGCCAGGTTTTGAACTAAGTTTGTTTGGACTGGAGAGTTTAAAAAGTTGGGAACTTACATGTGACTGTCTAAACGACATGGTATAATAAAAATAGTATTTGTTTTGCAGTCATAGAGGCATATATTTTTATCCTGTTGCTGCTCCCCATTAACTGAGTAACTTCAGACTATGTAGAAACTCAGTATCTTCAAACTAAAGCACATTAACTATAGCATAATGTTATTGAACTTGTAAGTGTGATATAAGGATTAAATTCACTCAAGTAAGCAGTTTAATGCCCCATATTGGTTAATTCCCACACACATCCCGCATCATGTTACAGGAACTTTAAATGTTTAAGACTTGCTGTTTAATATCTAGGTGGAGGGAAACAAAGATTTCTAAATAGATAGGCATAAGTTCAAAAGTGGGCATTTTTAAAAAATTAATCTGCTTTTATTGTGGAGAAAATTAAAGGAGAAACTGGCTAGGAGCCTTATAGGAAGGTGGATATAGATTAATAAAGATTACTTTCTCTGAAATTATCTCTTAGTTCTATCCCCTCTGTTAATGATACTCTAATCCTTACACTGGCCTAAAATATTAGGCCTATGAAAGGGCAAATCTTAACATGTACAACATGATAATTTTTTACCAAATGTACAGACCTGATAACTTCAACTGAATGTACAGTATACACCACCAGGATCTGGATATGGAACATTTATCAGACACACAGATGTCTTCTTAGTGTTTTCCCTCACCTTAACCTTCACTTCTGCAAAAGGTAACCACTATTCAGTAATCATAGTCCCGAATGTTTTGCTTGTTTTTAATTTTATGTCAATAAAATTGCAGGGCATTTACTGTTTTGTGCATGGCATTTTTCACTTGATGGGTAAGAGATTCGCCCATGTTGGTACACACAGCAGTAGTTTGTTCCTTCTCCTTCCAGTGTACTATCCCATTGTGTGAACATGGGCGTCACATGTATCAGTCCATTTCATACCTGAGGGATAGGTTCATCCAATTTTTCCCCCTTATGAACAATGCTGCTGTAAACACTCTTGCATATCTTACTTTGTATACAAAGCTATATGCCTTCATCGGCTATATATATATATATATATATATATATATATATATATATATATATTGAAACAGAATTACCTGAATCCTACGTAGTGTGTGTTAAGGAGTATTTACTAGATCAATCCAAGGAGTTTATAGACAGAGCTGTTAGAAGATTAAAAAGGAACATTTTTATAACCTTATGGGAAGCAAATATTTCCTTAAAACTTTTTTTATAAGCCACTAACTAAAAAAGATTGAAAAATTGATCTTTGCTACAATTAAGAATTTCAATTTATCAAAAGTCACCTTTGAGAGAGTAAAAAGCAGGACATAATGGGAAAACATGCTTTGAATTAATTTATCTAATAAAAGACTCATATCCAGGATATCTAAAGAACTCATTAACACATCAAAAACCAGAAAAATCAAGTTAAAAAAATAGGACAAAAGAAAAAAATCAAACAGGGTGTTCACAAAAGGAGCTATCCAAATGGCTGAGAAACATGGGAAAAGGCGCTTCACTTTATTAGTCATCAGGAAAATTCAAATTAAATTCATAATGAAATATGACTACTAACGCACCAGACTATCTAGAATGAAAAAGGCTGACAATCTCCTGTACTGGTAAGAATATAGAGTAACCGTGACTCACATGCACTGCTGATAGGAGTGTAAGTTGATACAACCATTTCATTCATTTTTTTAAATATGTGGGTCATGCAAAACATATCTTCATGCTGAATCTAGCAAGGACTGCTGATTTTCAATCTCTGAGAACTCCTTCATGTAACAGATATGGACCCTGAGGCACAAAGAAGTTAATTGAAGTTTAATTCAAGGTCAGATAGCTAGAACGCATGTCTCCTGCTGCTCAGTTGGTGTTTTTTCTGCCCCACAGTGTGGCTTTCTCTAAATGACCAGACAGGAAATGAAGAGTAAAGTATAATGCTTTGAAATTTAACATATTTCTCATTGTGCAAGTAAAATCCATTTCATGAAATCTTAAATGAATAAAAGGAATTTAAATCAAATGCATTTCAATTCTGCTAAGGAAGTTTTAGGCTTAAAATAATAATAACAGTAAGCCTAGAACCACCTATTAGAGATTAGAATTTAGAAGGTTCAAACACAAAAGGCTTTTATAAAAAGATATCTGGGTATTAGTCACCATTGTTTTCATACATTTGAAAGAACTTAATAACCCACGTAATTATTTTTTTCTGGAGTACAAATGAACTGTTCCAAAAAGATCAATTAAATAATGAGAGTGAGAGGCATCTTTTTATTATAGGGTTTTTTGAGAATTTACTGCATTAAAGTTAATTCCCTTGCCATTATTGAGGAAATAGTATGGTTGTGTTGAAGTTTTAAAATTTCTACTTATGTAGGAAAAGAATCTTTTGGCAGATTAAACAATAGACTCTTTGGAACACTGAAGTAGTCTTAAAAAAAATTATCTCCTTTAAAACTGGTCCATCTTTAACCAGAAAGAGAAGTTTTGTGGGGTTTTTTTCACTGCAAGAAAGCTTTTAATTTCACATTTAGTGAGATGAATCACTATTTTCTTTATGTAGGAATTTTATCTATAAGCACTTGAATTAAATGGTTATGTTTTTAAATACATAGATACACAGTTAAGTATAGTTAGAGACTACTGTTCTTCAGACATTCTCTAGCTAAATATCTCTTCAGTAGATAGTGTTGAAGTTTCATCTGCTTTTAATTAAAATAAATGATCTGAAGCTAGTAAATCAGAGAGACGATCTAAAAGGCTTTAGAATGTCCAATGAGCTTCTCTAAATTTCTCAGAGAATGTTGAAGTATCTCAAAGATACTGAAAAGTTTCAGTTCACTGATGAAATTCTACCAACTACATAAACAATAAATGCAAATTATGCACAATTTGCTGGAGCCATTATTTTGAAAAAAGAAAAAGAAGTGACCATAGCATACAACTCTTCCTGTGGGACAATAAAAGAGCATATACTTTCCTACAAATATTAGTTCACATATAAAATGATCTACTATGCTTTCACCCAACTGGACAAAACTAAATGTGTTAGCTGTATAAAGGGCATGGAGCCAAAACATCAGAGAGAGAGAGAGCTAAAAGAAGAAGGAAATGAATTTTTGTAGCACATTGTGTAAAACTTTGTAGAAAACTTTTATTCACTGCTATTAATCCTTCACTTTGATGAGAAATGTATTCAATCATTATTCCTTTTTTAAGAAAATGTTCTCAGCTTTTTAATACAGTAATTGTAAGACTTTTTTTAGACTTTAAATATCTGCTTTAAAGTACTTAGAACAACCAGTTACATTCATTTGAATTCATCTATTGCCGTAGAGTCGAGGGAAAGAAAAAGTGACCTGGCAGAGTTAGATTAAATAATTTATTTCTTCAGAATATTTAAGCAACAAGCAGAAATTTGACCTTTAGTTTTTAGCCAGTGTTTTTAACATGTTAATGTTTCTATAATATCATTTACATGGTTTCAGATAGCTATAATTGATCAATGTACTAAAAGGAGGGTTACAATTTTATTGTGACCTAAGAATCTGATCCTTTTCTATTCCTCCTTTCACCCTCAAGAACTACACAAATATACAGCCAGAAACAGTCACATATTCAAGACAGGACTCAACATATTACCATTTCATTTCCTAAATGAACATTTATGTGTCCTTTCATCAATGTTTTTTATGAGCTCATCCAGACTTATAAACTGGTTTTCAGACAAAGCTTGGTGGGCAAAACTAAGTAGGCTGAAAATGATCTTGTCACCCTCTTGTTTTATTTTTAAATTGTAAGAGTATTTTAAGTCATAATTCAAATCTATAACAATAGAAATATAAAGATTTAACTGGGAATGACTTTCAGAAGGGCCGTACCAAAGAAAGAAGAGAAAAAAATGAGTTTACTTGCACATAAAATCTTCCCTAATGTTTGGAGTTAAGCCTTAGAGTTGGGGTTAAAGTCAAACCAATTTATCATGGATTTTACTTGAAATTTCTCCATCAAATTTGTAGGCTCTAAGCATCAAAGTGTCCTTAAACATATAGTTTAGGTCTTAAAGTAGTAACCTGGGATCTTCTTAGCCTGTTTCAAAAGCAAAAAAAAAAAAAAAAAAAAACCCTAAAAATACTGATATAATGCTCTCACTCAACCCCTTGGAAGTTCTGAGAGAAGCATGACTGAACTCCCAGAAGAAACCTGGATTGTTCCTTACAACCAACCCTTTCCCACTGAATCACTCCCCATTTTGGCTCTCTTTTACTTCAGTTATTGATAAACCTGTCTGTTCCCATCAAGGTGACAAAGAGCAGCCCTGTGTTGTATTCATCCTGATATTCCCTAAGGAGCTTTTAGCATTTAAGGAGAGAGGGCCACACAGGACCCCATAGTCCTATTTGGGACAATATAACTGGGTGATGCACTTTTCATTTAGACTATATGCTACTCTTCATACTTCTGCTGAAAGAATTTCTGTTATACGAGCTAGTTATATCCTTGACATTTTTATTGAACGGCACATATAATAATGCTAGATGATTGCTACATTGAAAATATTTTAGTTACTCTCACCTTATGTGAATAACAGTAGTAAATCTGACCCTCCCAGCATTTTCTCACTGCATTCTTCCAGCTGTGCTGGTGGCAGGGAACTTGAGGCAGTAAACACAGCTGGAGCTATTCTAGTCCCTGTTTGCAGGATCCAACTCTAGGCCCCTACACCCACTATCTACTGACATCTCAGAAGGTGTTTGCTCTCAAGGACAGACAATCTTTCACAGGATGGGTATGAATCCCGCAATAGTATGTAGTTGCCAATGAGTAAGAAGGAATGAAATGACACAAAATTGTAACATATTAGTATTGCAGCTGGGCGGTTTTGGGGAAATCATTTGAGTCTTTTTACCCATTTTCTTATGCACAAAACATGAACTGGTTGATCTCTACGCTACTTCTTAATACCAGCTTTAAGTTTGAGCTTACTTATGCTTTATAATTTGATTAAAATTAAATTGAAGGGCAGAGAATGGGGTCTATGTTGGTCACCCCCACGGTGACTTCACTCAGGTTCCATGAATGAAAGTGGAGGCTTAGGGAAACTAGAAAAATAAGAGAGATTCCTGAGAGCCTGCCGAGACATGATTCTGGGCTCACACTAAACGAGGATTAAGAGATATCTTACCTTTGGATTTTTCCATCTACTCCTACTACCCACTCGCTTCGTCCCAATCTTTCAGTTTTGCATTTGCATTTGCCCTGATCCCTTTGGCAAAATGATTTTGTCTTTGACTACTCAAGAATGATGTTTTCCATACCAGCTGCAAAACTATGGTTCTATACATGAAATCCAAATTGTTTTTCAAGAGCTATACTTCTACCTCTCCAATACCACAGAGCCGCTCTTAGTTTCCTTCTCTAGAAATTTTCTCACATCTTCAGACAGTTCTTTTGCATGAACATTAAAAATTTATCCCATGAATCCTTTCTCATATACCCATAAGGAAGACAATATGTTATTATAGAAAAACCAGCAATTCCACACTTAATGTTTATTAGTCAAACATTTACTGTGTTATTAGTCAAAAAGACAATGTGTCATCCATTGATAGATAAAAGTTGATAACAGAGGATTCAAAAAACACAGAGAAAAAAGGCTGTTGACTTTCATTCTTTCAACACAGAGCAAGACCAGATCAGATAACCAAAGTATGAATCAGCTGGTATAGGAAAGAAGACAAAGTACAATAGGAAAAGAGGAGTAGAAAATTACTTTTAAAAATTTGTTCAATTAAAACAAATATGTGAGACCATACTGTCTTATGCTATGTATTATTGACCTACTAAATAATCGTTTGGGAGGTCTGGGGTGGATTTAAGTACCTTTGGTCTTAAAGAGGTATATGAAATACTAGAATTTAAAAAAGAAAATTAGAAACCTGAATGACCAGTTCTGTTGTAAAAATTATTGATCCTCCTCTTAATCTGTATATTTGTTTGATGAGAAATTCATATTCTTGCAATGAAATAACTTGTAGTCTGTCTTCCACAATATTTTGCTGCTTTACGTAGCATCAAAAAGATTTTGAGAGTGAGAGCTATTGATGGCCTATTTGTGCAAGCATCTTGCAAGGTGTTGGCACTTCAAGTAATGTGCAAGACTCACCAGTGATGACATCAGGCAGGGGGGGAACTTCCTTCACAATTAGCCTCATACCCAAAGAGAAGAAGTGCCCATATCAGAATCTTACACATTAAACTGCCAGAACATTGGTTCAAAAAGTACTGCAGGAGGAAGAAGAACCATAGTCACTGTCACCTTCATCTTTGCCTTGAAAACCTTGGTTTTCATCTTAGAATAGTCAATGTATAACAGTCAAACTGATACTGCCTGCCCAGACCCACACATTTCTTGTTCAGGAGATCAAGTGAACCGGCTTGGCAAGAGCCTACTTGTGTAACCCGTCCTCTGGGTCTGCCTACTCTTACATGCGGCCAGCCAGATGATCTCCTGGCACTTTTCCAATGACTCAAGTCCTCGGAAACATGTAAAGTGTACTGGAGAATTTGCATCTTTCTGCTTCCATCATGGCTTTTCTACACAGAGCGTTGCAGGGGTTTTAATTAAAATTGTCTAGCATTATGCCTATTGTATCATCGCTTTGTATTATTCGCTACAGGTACCTTAAATATATAAAACTGGGCATCCATTTTTAATGAAAGATAATGTTTTGAAAGGTAATAATAGGTCAAGAAATTGCATATGTATTAAATGTCTTTTTTACAATCAAATTTTACATTTTTCTCCACTTGAAATATCTCCACCTTTCTCCAAAATTTAGCATGTCAATAGGTAGGATTAAAGTGTGTAGAGGTAATGACAGAATGAAGTAAGTTTTCTAGGCAGTTGACGAAGTCACTTAAAGCAGGATTTATCCGGGGTGGGGGGAAGAATTCTCAACAACTTCACTCTTGCATTCACATTTTCCTTATACATACACAAACTGTAATGGAATCACGTATATTCATTGTCCATGTACTTCATCAGAATGGCGTCATTAATATTAAAGTTAAATGTGTGTAATGGAATCTTTAAGTCATTTAAATGTATTTCTTTAAGCTTAAAGCAGAGCTTTCTTGCACATGAGACATTGTACTAGGAATCATGGGATTTGCTGCATTGTCACAAAGGATTTTTCCGGATGGCGCCTCAGTGTTTTAGTTCCTTGCTGAATAAAATTACGGACCTGCATTGAAAATCAATAGTTAATATAAAAGAGTATTTCTTTTTGTTAAGACTCATTCTTTACATAATTTCCTCCATGGTAGTGACTGCACCCTATGTAACTTTCTTGTCTGCACAGTACAAACATAGTCCTACAGGTTATTAAATAAACGTAGGTAATCAGTAATTTTCTTTTCGGAACGGAAGTTTGGTTAAGGTATACAATATGTTTATTTGATACATTTACACATGACATGTTTACCACCTAAACATAGTTATTTTATCATGTACCATATGTTTTGATAGGCAAACAAAATTAATCCCATAAAAAAAGAGTAAAGTCGGTAAAGAGTATAAATAGTTTGAAAGTATTCTAATTTAAAATAAAAAAATTAAAAATATATATATTTTTAAATTTAGGTTAGTAGGTAACAGTATCTATATTTACAAACAAAATGCAAGTGCTTAAATCACATTATGTTAAAAAGATCTGTGACCAGTGATTTCAACTGTTAAGTATAAACATTGAAAGTTATATATTTCTTTGAGATTTAAAGGCACTCAGATTCTTCATCTTTTAATTGGTGTTGACTTTTTTTTTTACATTAGAGCTTTCTATTTAAAAGTTTGTGTTCTCTAAAATCTAAGACTCATGCACAGTAATAGATGCTATGCTAGATGGTGGAAACAAATGCTGTGGTCTGCTTTAAGAAATGGAATGATTACTAACTTCATCCCCGTGCTAGCTAGGAGTGTGAGTCAAACATAAGATAACCGGACATATTTATTTCAACTTTTGTTTCTTTTATCCTAATTTAATATAGAAAATCACTCCCACTGAAATGACATTCTTTTTCAAAGTGAACAAATTTAGAGAGAAAAATAAAACTTCAAGGAAGAACAATGACAGTAATATTTAAAAATAAAAATTTATGAATACATAGAAGTAATATAAGAAGAAATTTTCTCAAAAATTTATGTTTAACATCTGCTGTGTTGCTAACACATTATTTGAATTAAACCTAAACTCTCTTTACTATTGGTAATGTTAGATGGTTTTGGTAAAATTCAACAGTCTATCCCAATTAAGAAGATGATAATCTCCAAATCTTACTACTGGCTTCTAACCAGTAGAAGTCAGTAGTACCTCCTTCCCCATTTGTGGCAACCAAAAATGTCTCCAGATACTGCCAAATGTCCCAGGGTGAAGGGTGGAGACAAAATCGCCCCCTGTTGAGAACCGCTGCTCTAAGGCTTCTTAGCCATACTAGCGATGCATGACCTTTCCAGGGTCTCTGCCGAGTGCATTTAACTTAAAAGTTCTTTAAAATTGTCAAAGAACTATTATATTCTTAAAATACGAATATTAAAAAGCCATATGTTTACACAGAAATTATTATATATAAAGCTGAGTCTAGGGAATACTACATAGTCATAAAAATATAAAATTATACCCACTTTTAACTATGTCCATGTAAATGAGATTTTTTTAGTGTAAAAGCAATAATTTAAAAATAATATATTTCTCTAAAAAACCTCATTTCTAAATGTGACATTAGACAAGTATCTTAGATCTTAACAAAAAATAACAAAAATATTTTATACCTTTATTTTGTAACATTCAAGCATATCCCAAATTTCACATGAATCTCCTTACTGCCAAACTATACTTTCCATTTTTTTCAGTTAAAAGGGTGAATGAAAACAACCACAAATAAACAGCCATTCAAGCCAACTGATGTACGCAAACAGATCTCTGGGAATAATATTATCCAAAATATTTACATTGGTCATCTGTTTGTAAGGTCTTACTTTTCTGTTTTTTAATGTTTAATTTTATAATTTTACCATTTTCTGAGAGAAATTTAAACTAAAACAAATTCAGAATAACCTTTTTATTTTCTCTTTGCCATGTTACTGGGGCATGGACGGTCTTTTCTACAGGCTCTGACCTGGTGAGTGTTGCTCTGGCCTTTGGGGTCCTTTCTGCTTGGAGACAGGCCAGCTCTCAGACTTTCTCAGGCTTCACTCTAATGACCAAGAGGCCTGAAACATATAGAACAGATAAGAAAGAGACCTTGTTTGGGAGTTGAAATCATTGAGATTTTTCAAAAGAACATTATAAAGGATAAAAAATTATAAGCTCCTTCTTTCTCTCTGCTGCGTAGAATTCCATTGTGTAAATATACCATAGTTTTTGGATCCACTCATTTGCTGATGGGCACTTCGGTTGCTTCCAGTACTTGGCTATTGTAAATTGTGCTGTTATGAACATTGGGGTGCACAGGTTCTTTTGGATTGGTGTTTCAGGGTTCTTAAGGTAAAATCCCAGCAGCGGAATTGAAACTGGAGAGCATTATGCTAAGTGAAATAAGCCAGGCGGTGAGGGACAAATACCATATGATCTCACCTTTAACTGGAACATAATCAATAGAAGAAAAAAGCAAACAAAATATAACCAGAGACATTGAAGTTAAGAACAATCTAACAATGGCCAGGGCGGGGACAGTGGGAAGAGGGGATTACAGGAACTACTATAAAGGACACATGGACAAAAATTAGGCTTTCTTCGAAAGTCTTAAAATTTAAAGTAGTATAAAATTTAATGGATCTGAATACTGAAGAAATGCTCTTCCATATGTATTTAGTGGGTTAAATGTTACCTAAATTATTGTGAATCTGTTGATCTCTATACATGAATACCAAAGTTAAAGTCCTCAAAATTATGTTCTATTTATACTCCAGTGTATTTCGTGAGTACTTTATGTGCAATTAAAGGGGGCAAAAGACATCTTCTATGGGAGAAAATATAATGACTATGTTGTCAACATAGTAAAGAGACAAATGAAAGTATCAATTGTTAAAAAAGAGTAAAATGTAATACATAAAACCATACTAGTTAGCTAGCTCACCAACATACCCCCAATCTATAACCTTATCCTTCATTAGCCAGACTGAAAAAACTGGTTTCTACAGTTCCGCAAAAGAAACTCTACACGTACATGTGGAAGTCTTTGGCTCTTACTGCCATTTTTTTTAGGGGGAGAGTGAAGGAAAAAAGTTTGTTCAAATAATGTTAGCTACCTCTAAAAACCAATAGACACCTTCCAACAGTAATGTTAACATATATTATTAATATATATTAATACATATTGTCATTCTTACATTTCTATTGTTTTATTAAGTAAAGACAACAAAGCTTAAGTTTTATAATAAAGCTGATTACAGTGTCTGCTCGCTGTCTATTTTTATAGACTTCAGACTTTCACACCTTATTTTCTTAAAATATTCAAGGTTTTCAGAATCTAATATACATAGTTGTAACAGCTATTAAATGACTAGCTTTCCCATCAGATAGGCAATCTTTATCAGTTTCTATCAGACTGTAGCTTTCTATCTGCCACTCACATGCTGCATCTTCTGGTTCCCAACTGTATGCTAAGCCCTTTTCTATTAAGAAGCCAAAAGCTGAAATAGAGCATTCATACTTTGGGGGACAAACAACTTACCTCTCAATTGGAATTTCTGAGATTTCCAGGGAGATGATCCTACACAAATTAATCTCCCTAGCCTTGTCTCTTAGAATTATATTCCATTAAGCATGTCTATAAGTTGGCACTTTGTCAGAAGAAGTTTTAAAAAAACTCATAAAGAATTAAATGGTTAGAAGAGGAGTTGGTTCTGTGTCTAAAGCATGAAATAATTTTTTGAGTCAAATTATCTTCCAATCATTGCCATTAATTTGTCCCAATACAATTTACTGTACTGTATGTAGTCAGGTAGTTAAATAGCCAAAAATCAAAGTTGCAAATGTTATATTTTATAGATTATTTGTTCATAATTAAGACATAAGAGTAACTTTTAGTCATATTTCAACTCGAAAAAATACTGACTGTCATTATTAACAGTGTTTCCGAGACAGACTTTTAAATATGGCCTGTAACCACATTGCTGAATTTATTTCTATTATAAATCCACACTCAACATGTTTTCAATAAGTTAGCATTTGGGGTTTTCTGGGCACATAGCATTGTACTTACCACACTACCTCTGTAGCCAACCTCATATTTGAAATATTAATCTCTCATAAGAGTGGCTTATTCCTGCTGTTGAGATCATTTTTAATTTATTCTTTTTTAATAATCTCATGAATAGTTCTACTTGGCCTTTGCTTAATATCTTTCTGACCTGGCTTTGGACTTTCTTCTCCTATGTACTAATGGAATAACCATCTTGGTCCCCTCCCCCCTATTCTCTGTGTTCAAACAATGAAAACCACAGGAAAAGTTGAAAGTTAGAGAAAAAAATTTTGAGAGGCCAAAGATGAATCACACATTTGAAAACATGTAAATTATACATTTGGAAACATGCAATGCTTCAGTCAGTACACGCACATTTGAACTACTTATTCACATGAGAATTTTACTTTAAGAATTCAAAAATTAATGGAAAAGAAAAAAATGATTACATAGATTTTCCTTCCTGGTACTTTTAGGCACACATTTCCCTTGCCCTGAAATTGCTGAAGTCTTAAACACAAGATGTCATGTCATGTTTTCATTGCCTTCTCTGATCCCTGTTGAAATTACATATGGATCTCATCTAAGATTAATAACTGTGCATCTGTTCATTTAACAGTGCAGCAAGTTTGGAATCAATGGACATATACATATAGCTGAAATGATCAGTAAGTCTGAATGAAGCTAACCATATAATTACAGAAAATGTCTTTTTTTACAAGTCGTCTATTTCTTTGTGTTTCAACAATGTTTACTACTACAATATTGAGATTGTTTGAAAATAAATGCAATGGGAAAAATCAAAACTGTCTCCTTTACAATATCACTTTTAACCTTTAATTATCAAGATGGGAAATGCAGTCTTGTTAACAAAACTGTCTTGTAAATAGAACACTCTACTAAGGCACTATATTTTTAGGAAACAGTCCAAATTTTCTTCAGATATTGCCTTCAGATATTCTTCATAATAAGTTAAAGCTTACAAAATATCAAGAAGGAGAATATCAACAGGCTCATCTGAACAAATCTGGGCACAACTTATGTGGGAGGTAGAGAGTGAGTAGGGCAGGGGAGAGTTATAGGAGAAAAATGGGGACAACTGTATTTGAAAAAAATTAAAAATAAATAAATATAAACAAAACAGAAAAAATAAAAAGGTAAAAAAGCTTTCAAACATTCTTTCCCATCTTAGCTTAAATTCCCAGCAAAAAGCACAGGACTTTTTTCTGTTTGTTTGTTTGTACTTATTCTAATATAATCTTCAATAAATTAATCTATAGAGGGTTCTCTTATTGAGCCTACATTTAGTAAACATTTAGTAAACATCTTAATTTACTAACTTTGAAAATAAGATTTCTTTAACTTTCTTTAGTTATATGTTTATTTTTAGCACATTTTTGCAAACAGACAATATAAAATAATATTTAATTACAAAAATGAATAAAACTGTGTGTATGTGTTTTGGAATATAGGTGTGTTTTGGTTAAAATTAACAGAGTTTTATGCCATGTTCCTTTATATATCACTGGGTCTTTTCATACACTCTAAAGATTTTTATTGCTATCTTTGAACTAATGTTAATCACAGTTTTTTTTCTCTAATGTTGACCATGTCTCTGGGCTAAGAACTCATGTATACCCAACTGCCTCCTGGATTTCCCAACATCCAACACTGTATGCATGATCTTCGTACACCTGAACTAGTTCCTCCCCTGTCAGATCTAGAATTCACAAATTAGACACTTGTGGTTCAACTATGACTACTTGTACTTCTTCTCTTTATAAAAGAGAAGAAGTACAAGTAGTCATAGTTATTATAAACACAATAAACATTTATTGTGTTTATAAAACACAATAAATCCTTATATTATGCCATGTTTCTCTTCATTATGTTGTCTAATTTATTATTGTGTTTATAACAATTGTTGCAATTGTTATCCTGTATAGCTCTCTTACACAAGTCACTCCATGTCTCCATGCACTTGTTGGAGGTACTTACCCTGACTAAATGCTTTCCATAAATTCCTTCAACTGACTGGTAAAGAACACATGCTTGAAGTCAAAGCTGATTCCAACTTTGTCACTGATTTCTTATATGTCACTTGCAATTTTGTTCATTCTTTTTTAGCTTAGTTGGCACAGCTGTTACATGGGCATTTAAAAAAAGAAATAACTGTATACATTATGAAGTTTTTATAAGGATCAAATTAGATAGTATGTATAGGACATAGCAAAATAATCAACATATAGTAAGCAATCAGAAAGTTTATTTTATTATTATTATTGACACAACTTAAGTATCATCTCCCCCATGGATCCTTTCATGAATCCTCAGGACCTATTACTGCTTCTCTTATAGGTTCCCATACAAATTTAAGCCCATTTCTTTTTTTTAATATATTTATTGATTATGCTATTACAGTTGTCCCATTTCCCCCCCTCACTCCACTCCATCCTGCCCACCCTCTCCCTCCCACATTCCCCCCCTATAGTTCATGTCCATGGGTCATACTTATAAGTTCTTTGGCTTCTACATTTCCCACACTATTCTTACCCTCCCCCTGTCTGTTTTCCACCTATCATCTATGCTACTTATTCTCTGTACCTTTCCCCCCCTCTCCCCCTCCCACTTCCCTATTGACAACCCTCCATCTGATCTCCATCTCTATGGTTCTGTTCCTGTTCTAGTTTTTTGCCTAGTTTGCTCTTGTTTTTGTTTTAGGTATGGTCATTAATAACTGTGAGTTTGCTGTCATTTTTACTGTTCCTATTTTTGATCTTCTTTTTCTTAGGTAACTCCCTTTAACATTGCATATAATAAGGGCTTGGACATGATGAACTTCTTTAACTTGACCTTATCTGAGAAGCACTTTATCTTCCCTTCCATTCTAAATGATAGCTTTGCTGGATAGAGCAATCTTGGATGTAGGTCCTTGCCTTTCATGACTTGGAATACTTCTTTCCAGCCCCTTCTTGCCTGTAAGGTCTCTTTGGAGAAATCAGCTGACAGTCTTATGGGAAGTCCTTTATAGGTAACTGTGTCCTTTTCTCTTGCTGCATCTAAGATTCTCTTCTTCTGCTTAATCTTAGGTAATGTACTTATGATGTGCCTTGGTGTGTTCCTCCTTGGGTCCAGCTTCTTTGGGACTCTCTGAGCTTCCTGGACTTCCTGGAAATCTATTTCCTTTGCCAGACTGGGGAAGTTCTCCTTCATTATTTGTTCAAATAAGTTTCAATTTTTTGTTCTTCCTCTTCTCCTTCTGGCACCCCTAGAATTTGGATGTTGGAACGTTTCAAGATGTCCTGGAGGTTCCTAAGCCTCTCCTCATTTTTCCGACTTCTTGTTTCTTCATTCTTTTCTGGTTGGATGTTTCTTTCTTCCTTCTGGTCCACACCGTTGATTTGAGTCCCAGTTTCCTTCACCTCACTATTGGTTCCCTGTACATTTTCCTTTGTTTTTCTTAGCATAGGCTTCATTTTTTTCATCTGGTTTTTGAACAGATCCAATTCTGTGAGCATCTTGATAACCAGTGTTTTGAACTGTGCATCTGATAGGTTGGCTATGTCTTCCGTGCTTAGTTGTATTTTTTCTGGAGCTTTGAAGTGTTATGTCATTTGGGCCATTTTTTTTTTTTTTTTGTCTTGGCGCATCTGTTACTTTAAGGGGCGGAGCCTTAGGTGTTCCCTGGGGCGGGGTAACACTGGTCACTGCACTGTAATGCTGTATGTGGGGGAGGGGCCGAGAGGGAGCAATGGCGCCTGCTCCCCTCTCCACCAGATTTCAGTCACTCCCTCTGCTACCCACAATCAAACTGGGCCCCTCTGGTGCTGGTTCCCCAGTGGGCGGGCTTGTGCAACTCCCTAGGCCCCTGTGGGTCTCTCCAGTGACCTCTCCTGTGAGGCTGGGAGTCTCCTGCTGCCACCCTAACCCCCAGAAGCGTTTTCAATCAGATGTTTGAGGCTTTATTTCCCTGCGCTGGAGCCCTGGGTTGCAGGGTCTGCTTGGCTCCCCACCATTTGTCCGATTTATCTGTGCGTTTATCTGTGCACGAGTGTGGGGCTGCAGGGTCTCCTAGTGGTCAGACTGCCTGCCCTGTTGGTCGCACACTCCGCCAGTCTTGGTCCCACTAGGGCAACGCGAGTCCTCTCCGCCCCAGCTGCCAGTCTCCGTCCCTCCTACCGGTCTGGATGTATGTTTATTTTTTATTTCCTTGGTGTCGTACTGCCTTGCTGTTGGATTTTCTGTCAGTTCTGGTTTTGTGAGGAGGTGCAGTGTGTCTACCTACACTGCCATCTTGGTTCTCCGATTAGCCCATTTCTTAAATCATTTACTAGAATGTATTGACATTTTCTCTTCAAATGCTGCTTTACTATAAGTTCCTCTGGAGCAGAGAATCCTATTTATTTATTTATTTATTTATTTATTTTTTATTTTTAGAGAAGGGAAGGGTAGGAGGAAAAGAAGGAGAGAAACATCAATGTATGGTTGCCTCTTGCGTGCCCCCAACTGGGGACCTGGCCTGCAACCCAGGTATGTGCCCTGCCCAGGAATTGAACCAGCAACACTTTGGTTCATAGCCTGCTCTCAATCCACTGAGCCACACCAGCCAGGGCCAGAGATTCCTTTTTAATCATCTATGCATGCACTTAACATAATTCCTGGTACAAAGTGAGCATTCAGTAAATGGTTGCTGAACATGATTGCATACCCACAAAGTAATCAAGAGGTTCTGAGTGATCTCATTAATATATCAAAAATTAATAAATGAATAAATGAACTTTTATTAAATATCTTTGTGATAGGCACTATGCTAGATACATACCAAAGGAAATACAGTAATCTTGTGAGATAATAATTATCATCTCCAATTTACAAGTGAGATAATTAAGATTTGGAGTTTATATGCCCAGATCATATTGCTAATAAGAGTTATAAATCAAATTGCAATTTTCAGCTCTAAATTGAAGTATCACTTATGAAAAATATAGTTATATATTAGAATCAAATTATTGGTAAAATTGTTAATTTCTGCTTTACCCCAGATCAGGATTTTTTAACCCAACATCTGAGAGTGGCCTTTGAAGGGTCCATAAATCTTCTGCGAGACCACATGCAATTGTGTGTATGTGTAATTTGCTAGTAATAGCATCTGTGGCTTTTATCACATATTGAAAACAGTTCATGACCTGAATGAGAAAGGTTATGAAGCAATGGTCTTGATGATACTTTTCCATTACTCAAAATAGTTGATTAAACTAGTATACTTTATTTCTTATTAGTACTTATTTGCTATCAGATTGTATGTAAAATCAGTTCCCAGTGCTGAGTATATAAGTAATACTCATATGGAGTGGGGCTTAGTTTTTCATTTCATAAGTACAATAAAGCTAATTAATTTGACACCAATTTTTGAAAGTGATATAAAGTCATAAATTTTTCTTGGCTCACTAAATAATCATAACTTTCAGAGGAAAGCTTATTCCACTTAAGCCAAATAATTTTCAAATATTAATTATTTACATTAAAAATATGCGAATTATACAGCATATTATTTATGAAGGATGTCCCAAAAAAACTTATTTGACAAAGTTTTGTTAGTTACTGGTTATTTTATACACACACACACACACACACACATTACCATTATCTATTTCTAACAATATTGTAATGGAGGTTTAACTAGTTGGCCTTGAAGTTCCCTTCTGATATGGTAATATTATTTAACTTCTGATTCATGTGGATAATTTAGACTTTTATTTTAAAACCAACCATTACTCAAATAAATCATAATTGTGTTACTAAAAATCCATGAAAAATAATACCATATGCTTTTTATTTTCTTAAATAGTATTTTTTTAAGATTTTATTTATTTATTTTTAGAGAGAGGGGAAGGGAAGGAGAAAGAGGAGAGAAACACCAATGTGTGGTTGCCTATCATGTGCCCCCAACCGGGCACCTAGCCTGCATCCCAGGCATGTGCCCTGACTGGGAATCGAACTGGCGACCCTTTGGTTTTCAGGCCAGCACTCAATCCACTGAGTCACACCAGCCAGGGCACCATATGCTTTTTAAAGAAAAATGGCCCATCCAGGGCTGAGATGCCACATGTATATTTATTTGACCATCCTCTCACCTTTACCACCTACATGCATATCTCTTCCCCTTCCTGTGTGTGCGGCATCAGCAATGACACTGTTTATTCATTAATACTTTTTTATCTTTTGTCAATATTTCTTTGCCTTGGATTGGTCACTGAGATAGGTAGTGTGTGTCATGGCCCTACCTATTTCCAATCTCCTTTTAACTTGTCATATTCTAAATGCTGAAGAACCTAAAATCTAAATTTTTCAGACTCCCTAGCTGATTAGGGCCTGGGAACTCATCCAGTTCTCCCAAGAGAAACCCACACAGAAGACCTAGAAGCAGAAAGTTGCCTGGAAACTTGTGAAGCTAAAAAATAGATCCCACCTTCTGGCCAGTAAGGTGATGGAATCATTTGGTTCTTCTGGGGGTGCTGTGGTGGATTGTTTTGGTCTCGATTTTGCAGAATCATAGGTGTCATGTGGCAGGTGATGAAGGCAGTAGCACACCCTCAAAACAGGGTCACCTAATATACTCAACTCAGACAGCAGGATCTTGTACCTGAATGCAAATGGACACACCAGTCCTCATAGAGAAAACCTCACTATGAAACAAATTATCAACTCAACTAAATAGTATGCCTAGCAACACAGTTCATTTGCAATCTGGCACAGGGAATTTTTCTCACACTAACTAGTAACAGAATGTGGATCAGCACCTTGTCCACTCCTTGAACAGCACTACCTTAGGTTGTTGGGCATTTTTCCTAGTCTTGTTTTTTTTCTGAGCTATACTAGTGTCTAAACCTGATTCTTTGAGTTTTCAAAAGATTTTGTTAATTGTATAGCCTTTTTTTTCTTATATTAGCTACACGGAAGTCTGTTTTCCATAACTAACACAGTTCTTACATGGGATGGGACATTGTCCATGGTAACATTACGCAGTGGTCAGGGAAACACCAGCCTTTAAGTCGCACTATTATTTTAAATGCAGACTTCACCTGCATATTGTTTGCACTCTTAGGCCTTCACTTGCTTCTCAAAAAATCCTAATCTTCCTCCCGTGGTTACCACAGCTTAACATTTCTTTTGTTCATGCAAACAATCCTTTAAAGGACATTGAGTTCTCAAATATCTTCCATGACTTTTACCTTCAGTGTATCCTTTCTTGCCTGACTTTATATACATTTTTTAAAGCCTAGTAACGGCCATTGTTTAATAATTATATTATACTTAAAATAACTATAGTTATATAACACTTGTTAAAAATTACATGCATATAACAGTATTCACATCTAAAGAGTTCATAACATGTGTCTAAATGAATAACAAGCTAGATACCTTCAGAGTGAACTAGGAGAACATCACAGCCAGAATGATTAGGAGCCTAAAGGGCATACAAGACGCTGAACTAGTCATATAGCCTTTCTACAAATTAAGCTCTTCAAAGAGAATTTCCCTGCTCTCTCTGGAGTGACTACAGGAATCTATACGTTTGAAAATATGTTTTAATTTCAAACAAAACATAGAATTGTTGAAAAATAATTTAGATTTGAATAAAATAAAAAGTGACCATTTCTTGCCATTTCTCTTCCACTCCCCCAAATCATCTACTCTTAACATTAAGCATGTCTCCTTTTAAACCTTTTTTTATTATTATTAAGGAAATAAAGGATATCCATATCCCATGTACTCTCCTGTGTTTCTCAGCCTCCTGGCAGTTCGGCAAGTCCATTTGACTAATTATGTCTATAACTAAGTAGAAATGATTTGTGTCCCTTTAAAACACCGACATTACTTGAAGTCCTGTACTGTCCTCAGTTTCTCCTTTTCTCCTGCAGGAACAACCGATCAACTTTTTGTTTAGGCAGCGGAGCAGAGTGTTGAAGGGCCAGGGTCACCGAGTCACTGGGGAGGACCGCTGCCCTGTAGAGTCTGACACGCTCACCATGAACCCACAGCAGTAAGCCCTGTTCTTGTTGCTTTAAATCACTGAGATTTAAAGATTGTATCTTACCACAGAAAAGCATTTCTTAGCCTGACAATTATACCTATGCATATAACATACATACATAGAGGTAGACAAACAAGTGTGTATAAAATACTTTCATTTTTGTTCCTTTGAAATTGAGACTGTGGTATAAATACTAATTTAGAACTTGCATTCACAAACAACATAACTTTTGGTTAACGATGCCAAAGAGAATGTAATATCTTTAGTATTAACAAAACATGTAATAGGCAACTGATGCTCAGAGCAAATACTTACTTTAATAGTGGATAAATATTTATAACTATCTTATAAAATCCACTCAGTCAAATGATGATCTGTGAAAATATTGATAACCAAGATCTATATTATAGTTTCTATAATTAATTATATTAAAATAAATAATGCATTCAAGTTTATTTAAAAGATTTGATTTCATTGTTTAAGGTCACCATTAAAATATTATTCTTCCTAGCATACTTGTTTTATACAGAAAAAGTAAAACTTTAAAAAACGTTTTTTGTTGTTTATGGCAGGCACTACTTAGGGTGAATTTTGTTCCCAGATCACACAGGGGTGTCCAACCCACAGCCCACGGGCCACATGCAGCCCAGGATGGCTATGAATGCAGCCCAACACAAAATTGTAAATTTACTTAAAACATTGAGACTTTCTGTTTCATTAGTGTTTATGTATTTAATGTGTAGCCCAAGACAACTCTTTTTCTTCTGTTGTGGCCCAGAGACACCAAAAGGTGGAACACCCCTGAATTATAGTCATCCAAGAGTAGCAGCAGGGGGAGTGGGAGAATGGGGAGAGGTCAGGACTTGGAGGCCCAAACCCTACCTGTCACCAAATTTAAAAATCGAATCCTTGTGTTGAGATAAAGTCATCATTGGTTCCTATTTCAGTGAATATGATCATAAGGAGAGCACCAATGACCATTTCTATTGGGCTGTCAATATGGGGGAAACTAGAGAATACATTCAATTAAATGCGAATGGATTTTGTTTAATTTTGTGAGAATGTTTGATAGGTTTATCTGCAAATAACTGTTAGCTTTATGGTTAATTGGGCTAGGACAATGACATGTTTTTCTTCCCACACAAGTGATTATTTTCTCAAAAGTGAGAAGCAGAATTCACAAAGTCACCCAACCAACCAGTTTGGTTAAGTGGTAGCCTTTATACCTGACATTCAAGTGACTTCAGCAAACATAATTGCAATTGCTAGTATGGACTTGACCTTGAAAACTAAGTAGCTCAAGGATTATCTGGTGGTGCATTGTTCAATAAACTCTGTATCATCGAGCCACCCGGACTTTAAAAGCAGGAGGAGGTTACACTGTTGTTTTCATATCCTGGTTTTAGTATGATCAAACGTTTTGCAGACCCTGCTCAGAGAGTTCTTCCGCACATTACACCCCAAGTATGATTACTTCATTCCAGACGACTGTATTTTATAGCTCTTGTCTGTTCCATAACTTTGGATGGGTTACAGTTCTGCCAACACAAAACATTTACTTTCTGTACACTCATACAAAAGAAATTTTGGTCAGCTCTGCCAAGTTCTACACTCTCTAAAATTTTCCTAAATAGAGAAATCTTATTCAAACAGATAAATGAAGTAAGGCACATAAAAAAACAAACTTTTTAGTTTGTGGGAAGGAAAAGTGAGAACCTAAAGCATAAACCAGCTATTCTGTATTAAGACAGTGAGACTGTTTCATTGAGCTCATCTGAGGAAATTTGCAGGTCACAGCAGGAGCCACCAGTGAGCTCAACTGGCAGCAGCTTCAGTCTATTTCCCAATCAGGACTTGGACCCCCTTGGTTGGAAGGAATAGCACACTTTCTTTGTGGCTTTGTAATCACTTCAAGTCTACAAAGTTCTGCCCAGCAAATTTCCAAAAACAGCCATGAGCTATCACATGGCATTGCACTTTATTTACTGTAATATCCCCAGTGTAAAATTTATTTGCCATTTTGATAAAGTATTTAGTTGTCAGAGTTACAGTGTAAGAGGGGATGAGGGCCAGTTTCAAGCAGAAATGAGTAAATATCTTCAATATTTAAATTATGGCTCAGATTCCACCAACACTGGCATCACCTGAGAGCTAGCGAGAAATGCAGAACCTCAGGTCTGGCCCAGACCTACTAAATCAGAATCTGCATTATAACGAGATCCCCAGTTTTTAACAAATCACATAGAAGTCCATAAAGCCTGACTGGACTAACAACTTCATGTGGTCTCTCCATAAGAGATCTTCCTTTGTGTTCGTGGCTCAGGGGTTCATGTTCTCATGGAAGACTCCTCCTAAGTGCATGTACTATCTCAGTCAAGCCAGGACCACTTACTATATGCCAGACACTCTTCTGGGCTCTTCTCAAGGGAGACAAAAGTCCTTGCTTTAGCATAGCCATTGACCTTAAATCCTAGTGTCCTAAAGCAAATAAAGCATATAATTTTCACAGAAAATGTTGATGTATCATATAATCCTTGTTAATTCTTTGATGAAGCAGCATAATTTAAACAGATAGTAGAACATGCTTCCAATAATTAGTTATTGATGGTTTACATAGTACATTAAATCATTGGTGTTTACCTATTCAGAATGGGTAAAATGGTAGTATTACCTAAATATCTATGAATAAATCAGTATTTACTTAAAGTAATCTTTTTCTCTTGATATCTATTTTCGAGGTAATCCCTGGAGAAGTATAAAAACATTTAATCAGTCACAGAGCTCTAAATAAGAAAATAATTGCAAAATTGCACTTCATAGAGAAAATTATTAGTTCTAGGGCAAAACATGTAGTTATATAAATTGTGAGTTAACTTATCTGTCACCTTTAAACATTGGTCTTAAATCTTTAAAAGTAAGTCCTATTTATTGCACAGTTAAACCCACAAGAAAAACGAGAACAAATCAATGGAGCCATTTATTAATCTTAACTACGTGGTACACAGAATTATGATGGCATTGTTAATATTTTAATTAATATTTAAGTATTCTGTAATGAGCTAGTTCATTCATAATTCTCGGTGTCAAATTACAAGAAGAATAAAAATCACATAGTTATAAAAAGATAAACTGTTCTCCATCATTGTATATACTTTTACATTCACACACACATGTGCGCACAGTATCCTAAGTGAGACATTGGTGATTATGTTATTAATGAATAGAAGAATAAAAACATTTAAAATTATGCATCCCAGACATAAAATGATGATATATATGAGTAAGAGCTTCTGGAGGAGCCCTTTTCCCCATTTGTTAAGTATGCGCATGGCTGTTTCTTTTATTTCTGCTATGACATTTTCAGGAACCCTACTTTGTTTCAGAAAGTCTGACTCTTTTGCAATTTCTACAAATGTACATTGAGCATCTACTGGGAATCTATGAAAAACTCTCTGAGAATAGATGGATAAAAACACCTACAACAACCCTAGGCTCCATTATCAGCTATATTTGCAAACAAACAAAAAAAAGGGGGGACAGTGGCAGGAAGAAGATCATGGTTGAATGTAGTGGCAGTGTATTTATGACACACAAATACAGGTTTGATTGTGAGAATAAAAGAGTTTCCTCAAATTTAGGAAAAGATTGATTTTTTTGTAGCCATGGTAACAAGTGGCCACTAAGCATCCACAGATGATCAACCCACTTGCTTTTGTGAATGTTTGTCAATGCCTGTACTGCACACTCCCCCAGAACCCTTATGAAATCAGTCCTCTGCTCTGCTCAGAGAAGCTGTGCCAGACCAAGGTGGCTTTCTGGCAGTAAGTTCGGCCTTGTGCTTTTTATTGTAGGTATTGTGTGATGACCTTATCACTCTGACCATGGATAGCGTACCTGCTTAGAAGAGAAAGAACTCTCCTCACTTTGTTTCCAGCAGAGGATCCTGTAATGCCCTCTTACTGAACTGTGGATTCTCCTCAAAGTGTGTGATGTGCAGCATCCAGCATCACCTGGAAGCTTGTTAAAAATGCAAATTCTTTATAGCAGTCCCCAGTTTCACTGGACTAGGAGTCTCTTTAACAAGCTCTGCCAGTGGTTTTTGTACTTGCTGAGGTTTGACAAGCACCAACAAGAGGCACATAGCCTAGAAGTTATTGAGCCAAAATTCAAATCCTAGCTATTTGACCTTGGTAATTTACCTGTTAATGTAAGATTAAAGGACATAATGATTTTAAAGTGTTTAACCTGGCGTGTGCTGTATAATTGCCAACTATTTTATTATATTTATTATTGTCAGTTATAAAAACCATCTATGTGTAACTTCATACATTTACCGATAACTGTATTTAAGCACATACAAGTTCTTTTCAAACATCAATCACATTTTGCATAGCTACTTAATCTGACTGATCATCATGAGCAGTTTGGAGAATTGTTTAACAAATGCTAATAACAAGACACATTACAGGACCATAACTTGGTATTAAGGTATAATGCATAATAATTAAATGAACGATAATATATACATTGCATATATTTCTTCTACTTTGGCTGAGTTGATAAAGTTACTATATATTTGCAAATTAATTTAGAGTCCCTAGACTCATTCTGTTCTCTGAGTAATCTCAGCCCCTCTCCTTTTTCTCATGATCACACCTTATGACTTTACTGTTAGTGGTTCCAAAGTGTAATATTTCCTTCCCACTCCAGTCCTTTAATTTTATTCACTTCTCTTCCCTAATCCTCCTAGGACAAGTCCCTTGGAATGCATTTACTGCTCTCCTCCTCTTGTCCTTTCCCCTACCCCTCAGGAGACCATTACAACATCTTCAACCTCTTCTCTCACTCACGCCACTGTGGCCCCCAACACCCAGGTCTCCTGGAATAATTTTGTACTTATTGGAACTGCATTTTCATTAAGTCTCTCAGGTTTCAAAAGTCCTCATTTCCTAATTTACAGGATTCACACATTTAAGTTTCATTGCTCACCACTATTTCCTCTTTCTACATCCTGTAGTCTCTCTCATATCTTCTGCTTGCTTTTGTTTGTTGTTTCTCCTCGAGTGTTTTCCTTGGGTAAAATATTTGCATGGCAAACCATCTGAGTTTTTACATGAACAAGAAAATGACTGAGTATAGGATTTTTCACATGCTATTTTGTCTTCCTTGTAGATTAGTAAAGAATCTCTTATTGTCTTTTGTCTTCCAATGTCAAATAATAAGACTAATGTCAATGTGATTATTTTTCCTTTGTCGGTAACTTGTTTTCTTAAATTGGAAACATACATTATTTTTCTTTACCCTTGTAGTTCACATATTTTGCAAGGATTTACTTGGTTGTGTATGTCTTCTTACGAAATCAGCCTGGAACTCAGTCAGACTTTTTAATTTCTGGACTGAAATCCTTCTTTAGTTCAGGAAAATTTATTTCTAAGAGTTGATTAGTGTTTATCTCTCTCCCATCCACTCCTTTTTCCTCCTTCTAAATCACCTTTTACTGTTCTTTTTCTTAAAATTATTCTCCTAGTTTCTTTTTCCTTTGTGATTTCTCTTTATCTTTCTTATCTGTGGTATGAGATATTTTTTGTACTTAACTCACCTTGTCTCAACAGTAACTATTCTCCCTTTGAATAGATTTAATTTGTCAGTCCCAAAATCAGGGGCTTGGTTTCTGCATGTGTGCTGGTGTGTGTTTTGTCCTTGTATATCTTTCCATTCCTTCTCCTTTCCTTATTTTTTTAATCCAGTTGCTCATTTACCCGTATGTCACTGGGCATGTATTCTGAATTTCAAGCCGATCCTCTTTTCTCTGGCTGCTATGACCCCTTAATTAAGCAGTTATTTTCTAAAGCAGCACACTGGGCTCATTCTGGTGGCTAGAGTTTATTTAGAGCAGAGATTCTCTAGAGTATAAAAAGCCAAAGGGTTATCTCTCCCTCTCTCTTTAGTCTTGTCTTGTCTTTAATGGCAGGCTATCAGCCTCTTCCTGAGACACCAGAGTGGCCTCTCCTCTTTTCTGGTTTCCCTGCATTCCCACAGACATAAGATTAGGGGAGACTCAGCTAAGTCTCTAATTCTGGCCTTTAGAGGTTCAAGTTGACCGGAGCCACATAAACAGAGTGATCATATACCTTCTTGGATGACAGAGTCCACTCGTTCCCAAACACTGAAGTCTTCCCTGGACCCACCACTCACCTGCCAATTTCTCTGGGCTTTGATGCTGTTCTTTAGTCAACTGAGTAACCTAAATGAGAGAGACCTCCACAGAGCCAGGCGGTTCATTGACCCTTAGTCACCTACAAGTCTCAGGAGCCACCCAGCTCACAAATGGCAAACAGCTTACGACTGAGACAAGGAGGAAAGGGGGGTCTTTAAGTTGTTTCTTTGTTGTTGTTTAACTTGGGGAGATATGGGCTAGGAAAAAAAAAACATGTAAAAAACCCAACAATATGTTAATTAAATACATAATAAACTAGTACGTTAGAGTAGATAGGAACATGGTAATTATAGAAGGCAGATAAAACAGAATAGTGGAGTAATTGCTTATTTAAGAGGCACCGTTTCCCCTGTCCTTCTCTGTGCTGAAGCCCCAATTTTTCTCAGGGGATCACCCTCTCACATGCTTGATGCAGAGGACCTCACCTCCTCCCAGGGTGAGTCATGACCAATAGGAGTTGCTCAAGGTGCTGTCCATCCTTTGGCCAGTGTCTGGGTGACACTGGCAAATGTGACCCTAGTTTTGGCGGAGAAAATCTCTTTGGTGGCTTCTGGAAAAAGTTTCCTCTTAATAAAAATAGATACATACTGGAAAATATCTCTTCGTCTCCTGCAACTATTTCCTGAATTTACCAATTTGGTTGCATTTTTCTTTTGTGAACTATCTAACTCTTTATTATCTGAACAGTTTTATGGGTCTTCAGACAATTGCTGCTAAAACCCCTCTACATATTTTAGAAACATGTATGTCTTGTAAAAAAGAACTTTGGTGTCAATTTAAATTTAAATTGAAAGTGCAACTTATTTAACCACATTAAGTCTGCTCTTTCATCAGTTGCTCACCTACTTTGCCGGTCTGTCATAAATATTACACTTGACTGTTTATGTAAAATCCCCATAGATGCCTGGGTATACTAGGTACTACCTGTGGTTGTCCCACGGGGGGGGAAAAATCAACTTTTCTCCAAAACGTTGGTTTAGCTATTGAAGCAAATGAACCATGAATGCACCGAGAGGGTATTAAAAGTTTACACTCACAAACTGAGGTCTTCTGGGGAGGATAGGATGGCTCCGAAGCAAGTGTGAAAATGATGTGTGAGGGGCAGGAGGGGCACCTGACTTGGGGATTGTGTTTAGTGGGTGTGTCCAGGCTCAGGGTTCCCAAGCAGCAGACAGGGACATTGGGAGTTTAAACTTCCCACTAGCACCAGACTGGGAGTGTGAGTGCCTTCTTAAAGATTTTCCAAGAAGTGGGGTAAGAAAGAAAAAGAGAGGGGTGGGTTTTGAAAGCTACAGGGGCTGAGAACCAAGATGGCGGCATAGGTAGACACACTGCGCCTCCTCGCACAACCAGAACTGGCAGAAAATCGAACAGCAAGGAAGTCCGACACCAAGGAAATAAAAAATAAAAATTCATCCAGACCGGTAGGAGGGGTGGAGACGGGCAGCTGGGGCGGAGAGGACTCGCGCTGCCGTGGCGGGACTGAGACTGGCGGAGTGTGGGACCAACAGGGCAGGCAGTCTGACCACTAGCAGACCCTGCAGCCCTACATTCGCGCAGATAAACCGAGTGGGCCGGAATCAGAGTGGTGGAGAATGGGGCAGGCAGAGCGGCCCCACATTCGCGCACAGATAAACGGGACAAACGGCAGGGATCAAAGGAGACCACGTAACCCAGGGCTCCAGCGCAGGGAAATAAAGCCTCAACCTCTGATTGAGAACGCTTCTGGGGGTTAGGCTGGCAGCAGGAGACTCCCAGCCTCACAGGAGAGGTCATTGGAGAGACCCACAGGGGCCTAGGGAGTTGCACAAGCCCGCCCACTTGGGAACCAACACCAGAGGGGCCCAGTTTGATTGTGGGTAGCAGAGGGAGTGACTGAAATCTGGTGGAGAGGGGAGCAGGCGCCATTGCTCCCTCTCGGCCCCTCCCCCACATACAGCATTACAGTGCAGTGACCAGTGTTACCCCGCCCCAGGGAACACCTAAGGCTCCGCCCCTTAAAGTAACAGATGCGCCAAGACAAAAAAAAAAAAAAAATGTCCCAAATGACAGAACACTTCAAAGCTCCAGAAAAAATACAACTAAGCACGGAAGACATAGCCAACCTATCAGATGCACAGTTCAAAACACTGGTTATCAAGATGCTCACAGAATTGGTTGAATCTGTTCAAAAACCAGATGAAAAAAATGAAGCCTATGCTAAGAGAAACAAAGGAAAATGTACAGGGAACCAATAGTGAGGTGAAGGAAACTGGGACTCAAATCAACGGTGTGGACCAGAAGGAAGAAAGAAACATCCAACCAGAAAAGAATGAAGAAAAAAGAATTCAGAAAAATGAGGAGAGGCTTAGGAACCTCCAGGACATCTTGAAACGTTCCAACATCCAAATTCTAGGGGTGCCAGAAGGAGAAGAGGAAGAACAAAAAATTGAAAACTTATTTGAACAAATAATGAAGAAGAACTTCCCTCATCTGGCAAAGGAAAGAGACTTCCAGGAAGTCCAGGAAGCTCAGAGAGTCCCAAAGAAGCTGGACCCAAGGAGGAACACACCAAGGCACATCATAATTACATTACCTAAGATTAAGCAGAAGAAGAGAATCTTAGACGCAGCAAGAGAAAAGGACACAGTTACCTACAAAGGACTTCCCATAAGACTGTCAGCTGATTTCTCCAAAGAGACCTTACAGGCAAGAAGGGGCTGGAAAGAAGTATTCCAAGTCATGAAAGGCAAGGACCTACATCCAAGATCACTGTATCCAGCAAAGCTATCATTTAAAATGGAAGGGAAGATAAAGTGCTTCTCAGATAAAGTCAAGTTAAAGAAGTTCATCATGTCCAAGCCCTTATTATATGCAATGTTAAAGGGAGTTACCTAAGAAAAAGAAGATCAAAAATAGGAACAGTAAAAATGACAGCGAACTCACAGTTATTAATGACCACACCTAAAACAAAAACAAGAGCAAACTAGGCAAAAAACTAGAACAGGAACAGAACCATAGAGATCTAGATCAGATGGAGGGTTGTCAATAGGGGAGTGGGAGGGGGAGAGGGGGGAAAGGTACAGAGAATAAGTAGCATAGATGATAGGTGGAAAATAGACAGGGGGAGGATAAGAATAGTGTGGGAAATGTAGAAGCCAAAGAACTTATAAGTATGACCCATGGACATGAACTATAGGGGGGGAATGTGGGAGGGAGGGGGTGGGCAGGATGGAGTGGAGTGAGGGGGGGGAAATGGGACAACTGTAATAGCATAATCAATAAATATATTTAAAAAAAAGAAAGCTACAGGGGCCAAACATCCAAAATGAGTCAGGATCCATTACACATGCTCATTTAATGTCTCTCACCACTTTGTCATTTTCAGGAACACATCACAAAGCATTGATTAGGCATTCCTTTTACAGAGGTAGAGAAAAATGGTATGTATATAGGAAAAATAACCTCTATCGCCATTAGTTTAAATGTCATTTTTGAAAGGAACATAAAACACAAGAACTCATTTACACATCTGCTAATACTGATGTTACACTCTCATCAGATCCTACTTTAGAATAAAATCAATGTGTGAGTCATTAAATAGATAGTAGACAGAAGAATAAATGAGTAAATGCTTTCCTGTTGGTTTGATGGAGCTTTGGTGGTTAATTTCTAGCAGTCTGAACATTTACACTAAAAGGAAACTTCCTTTTTCATGATGTGCTTTTGTTTGATATCTGCTTAGTCTTCCTCCATATTGACAGTTAACCAAAATCTGTTGCAAACTTAAAACCAAAGTAAACAGCGTGTGAGGAGCACTGGGGTTTCTTTCTCCTGCCTGTAGATTTATTCCATTACGTTCTAGCCAGTTCTTGTGAGCACAGAGCCAGCAACTCTGTGCCATAACCATGCGCTGGGCCCGAGTTCTCACAGAGGCAAAGGGAAGAAGCTGTGTTTCTCACTTTCCTCTCCATTTCCTGTAAAGATCAAAAAGAAGCATACGGCAACACTGTACATGAAAAGGCACAAAGATGAGTGATTATGAGCTCTTGATTTTCTATTGCTTTGAGATTGAGCACATAAGATATTGGGTATTTAAAATATTGGTGACGTGGTCAACTATTTCTCACTCAGTTCAGAAAGAGATGAGTGCTTATTATAACCATCTCTTCCCAAATTGACCAGGTGTGCTGTGCAAAGATTTAATATCTGCTTCTTTCCAGCTATGGCACATTCTTGTCACAGTAATTTTTATACATTCTCCTTTTCCTCTATCTCAAAAAAATTTTCAGTTCACTGCCATGAGATTTTGAAATCAAAAAAAGGAAGTGGAACAAACTCATTTGACTTACTATGCTCTTGACCTCAGACAGGTCTTTGTAGCCAACACCACCCTCCCCGCCTCACCATGCCTTTTCTTCCCTGCTTCATAAACCCCTCTAAATACCTGCTTACCAGTCAAGAACAACACACTATCGACCCACTATACTGCTAGTTACACAATGCGCTGCAGTGTGTTTCCTATTTCATTAGGGAGGAGTAAACATTAGTTTACTTTCCAAGCTAACCTTTAGCCACTCAATCATTTACCAACACTGCATATTTAGTTTGGTAGCCTGTAGACCCAACTTTCTTTAGGTTATAGTGAGCCATGGGACTGCACCATTGGGCTGGAAATTTGGTCTCAGCAGTGACAAGAAGAGGCAAAACTCAGGTTTTGAGGGGGAACATTTTAAAAGCCTAAATATGCTCTATACCATATGATTCCTTCCCTCCCTCACACTTTAATTAGAAGTAGAAGCTAGGAAAAGGACAACCAGCTCCATATTGGCCTCTAATTCAATTCTTGTGTGAGCAAGTTACTGAAAGATTCTGGACCTCAATTTCTTAAGTCCTTTTCATTTCTACCCTTCAATCAAGGTGACTGCCTCTTCTTGTCCCCATTACTCCCAGTGTGACTCTTGAGCTTTAGTCTTTTTAGTCCTTTCCTGCATCCCAGTTCCTCTTTAATGTGATATCTCTCACAGATAAATGTGGGAGAGGCTGAAAAAAGGATCCAGAGTCTCCCTAGAAGCAGCCCTGGCTCCCTGCCAATGGGCCAAACACTAACGTGAGATATAAAGGAAAGTCTTAGCCTTTGAGATTTCCCTGTTGAAAAACAGGAGAAAAAAAATAAATGCAAGTACTTTCACCTTTGCTCTAGAGTATTCTAATATTTTTCACAGATTTAAAGAGGCTGGTAGGATTTATAAAAGGTTTGGACTTGTCTCCTCTGAAAAAGAAATCTAATAAAATCCTAAAGTCAATATTTGTTTTTCTCAGCAAGCGTTCATAAAACAGAGTCAGCACCTCAAATGAATACACATGCATAAACCAGGGAACAAACAGAAAGTTTACATAGATATCTGGTGATTTCCATGTTTTCCTCACTTATTTGCTTAACTCAAACCACAGCATGTGGTCATTTGGTTTTATTTGACTTTATGATTTTTGCAACTCTACATAATTAGGTACAAACAACTACGCCAAAAATCCCCACTCTCTGTGGTCAATGACAAAATTTTTGCTACCATTGCTCTTGGTCTAAATATAGTTTTATAAGCCTCTACCCAATAGTCCCATATTTTTGCATAACACAAAACAGTACTTTTTTGAATTGCAAAAATTACCTATGGAAAAATACTAAAGGAGTGTCCAAGCATAATTCTTTATATTATCTCAGGTACCTGGGGCAGTTGGTTTAAACTGTTCAGACTGTAAGGAAGTTATGTATCCTAAACAAGTCTCCATGACCTTCCAAATACCTGGCTGTATAGTCACTTGACCTATCAGAAAAATTAAAGTTTAGGCTTTTTACTGCCAACTTTGTCAAACTCCTCCTGCAAACATGCATCTTCTTGAGACATGCCTTCAGAGTCTTGTGGAGACCACCTTTAAGCAGCTGTCAACTGATTTCCAGCTATGATCTCCCTATATCTGTCAATCCCCAAATATATAGTGATAGCTATGTATATGGGCAAAAAACTATTCTCAGTGTTAGGAAGATATAAAAGAATAAAAATTTGAGTTCCTATTCTCAAGGAGATCAGAATCTATTTGGAAAGACAAAATTCAGATAGATGGAACAGCTAAAGACTGGTATCAGGTAATTTACAGCTAAGCCCCAAATCATGTAGTTCAGATAATAAAATATGCTAAGAATTTGGAAAAGTAAGAGGTCAATAAAGAGCTTTTAATAATCCTTTCACTAATCCTAAAGGATCCAAGCTTGAGGTAGAGAAAAATGTAAGTAGTTATGTGTATTATTTAATGGTCAATCCCTGTCTGACTTGCCTATGTCTGGTGAAATAGAATACGTATTTAAATTTCATGCTTTCCTTTATAAACCAGTTTCTCCTTTCTTTCCTCTCATCACCTCATCACCTTCTTTCTTTCTTTCTTTCTTTCTTTCTTTCTTTCTTTCTTTCTTTCTTTCTTTCTTTCTTTCTTTCTTTCTTTCTTTCTTCTTTCTTTCTTTCTTTCCTTCTTTCTTTCCTTCTTTCTTCTTTCTTTCTTTCTTTCTTCTTTCTTTCTTCTTTCTTTCTTTCTTTCTTTCTTTCTTTCTTTCTTTCTTTCTTTCTTTCTTTCTTTCTTTCTCTCTCTCTTTCTCTCTCTCTCTCTCTCTCTCTCTCTCTCTCTCTCTTCCTTCCCTTCCTCCCTCCCTCCCTCCCTTCCTTCCTTCCTTCCTTCCTTCCTTCCTTCCTTCCTTCCTTCCTTCCTCCCTTCCTTCCTTCCACTCTTTCTCATCTGACAGAGATTTATCTAGAGACATTTCAATGACTTTTGCTAGGTGGGTCATAAGGATAGCAGTTATTTTCAGAGAAACAATTTTAAAACTTTAAGTGCTTAAAATTTCTCTATTGAGCTGAGCAATTTTCTTTCCTTTACTTAAAGCTTTACTGTCACATAGAGGATAAATTTTATAGTAAAACCATTTGAGACATCACTGCGGTGAGGTCTATACATGAAGGGCTAACCAAGCAGGGTGGGGTGAAAAGAAGGATATCAGAGATAGGAGGGCAGGGAAAAGATATGAGAGGAAAAATTGTTTTAGATAAAAAGAAAATGTTCCCTAAAAGAAGATCTCCAGGGGCAGAACAAGAACCACGGGTGCCCAACCCATGGCCCAGAATGTCTATGAGTGCAGCCCAATACAAAATTGTAAATTTACTTAAAGCCTTTTATTTTTTTTTTTTTGCTTATCCGTTTTTGTTAGTGTTTGTGTATTTAATGTGTGGCCCAAAACAACTCTTCTTCCAGTGTGGCCTAGAGAAGCCAATAGGTTGAACAGTCCTTACACCAAAAGAGGTGGGCTTCTCTTAAGAAAGAGAGAAGAGACAAAGAGAAAAGATGGTGATTGAGAGTAGAGATGGTACAGGAAAACTATCTTTTAAAAACAAACAGACTGACAAAAATTAAAAACAGTCTCCTAAGTTATACAAATGGGACTTTATCACTCTTGCAGGCTTAATTTATTTTACCATATTTGTTCTCCATTCTTGTAAAAAAAATGATTATCACCAACAAGAAAGCAGAATATTCTGTTGTCATTTGTTTACTTGTATTTTGTTTGTGTTTCATTTTTTTTTTTATATTCAGCAAAGGGAAGTCTGTCCACCAGGAATCTGACACACGAGCTTACGAACTGTGTTTTATGAAGTTTGAGAAGAGCTGAACAGATTGAGATGAACATGCACATGCACACACACTCCTTAATGCTACTTATTTTTAATTTTTGTGCCCAGAAGCCAAATAAGGCAACAGCTATTTTTATTTTTAAAATCAAGGCAGTACCAACTTTCCATTCACAGCGTGATTTACTTGTGCCATAAAATGAAGAACACTCTTCTTTTCCTTGAAAACTTAATTCCAGGTGTAGAGAAGCAAACAATTTGGTGGCTCTGCTTAATTATTGTTATGCACTTCCATAAAGAACAATGATTTATATTACCTCAGAGCTGGATACCAGTAAAACAAATGGGAAAGTTCATAGTAGAGTCTGGTGATACCTGAGGAATTTGAAATTAATATCCAAAAGCATGGTTGAATGCGAGTGAAATAAATCTAGTACAGTTGATCCTTGCAGGGTTAAGAGCACTGATTCCTGGCCTGCGAAGCTGAAAATCTGTGTGTAACTGTTGACTCCCACAAAACTTAACAACAACCTACCATTGACCAGAAACCCTACTGATAACATAAACAGTAAATCAAAACCTACTTTGTATGTTATATGTATTATATCAATATTCTCATAATAAAATAAGCTACAGAAAAAAATGTTATTGAGAGAATCAGCCCTGGCTGGTGTAGCTCAGTGGATTGAGTGCAAGCTGACAACCAAAAGGTTGCTGGTTTGATTCCCAGTCAGAGCACATGCCTGGGTTGTGGGCCAGGTCCCCAGTAGGGGGTGCATGAGAGGCAACCACACACTGATGTTTCTCTCCCTCTCTTTCTCCTTCCCTTCCCCTCTCTTTAATAATAAATAAATAAAAATTTTTTTAAAAAAGAAAATCATAAAGAGAAAATACATTTATGTTGAGAACCGCCCTGCCTGGTTTCAGAGGCTATAACCCCCCATGGTTAAGGCTGAGTCAGAGTTGGGACCATAAGCCACTAAGGAGACAAAGCTTATCTCCCTGGCAGAAGTGCCACCTCTGCCCACTTCACCCTGCTTGGCCCTGAGCTTGGCCAGTTAGCCAATGATGGGTAAGAATCCTCAAGGGAGGATCAACCTAAGACAGGCTCTGGTCACCAGGGATAAGCTCGCAGGGAAGGACTCGGGGGGCTGTGGTAAAAGGGGGTGATGGACCCTCGCCCCTTGGCTTTGAAATAGCCTGAGTCCTCATTCTGTCTGCAAGAAGTCTCCTAATCTCTTGGCTGCTTTACTTCCCTTGCCTGATTTAAGCCTGAAGCAATAACAGAGGGCAGTGCAGTCCTGTGCTGGGAGGGGCGGATTCCCTGGGGAATCGGGCCTAAGGAAAATAGTATATTCCTGTGAAACCTACTTAATCTGTACCCTCAGTTTAAAAGATAAGGGTCCAGACCTGAGATGAGTCTGGTGCCTAAAGTTTTATGGCCCTCTAGCTGATTGGCTGTATGTAACTCAGAATAAGCCCTCAAGGTTCTCTGTAAATCCTGTATTGTTTAACCCTACTGGCTGACAATGATTGATGAGCTTTATCTGCATTCCTATGCGAATGAACCTAATAAAAGCCCGTGGAGGGAAAGGCTCAAGGCCCTTCTCCTTGGAGAGATTGGCCACTTTTCCTCCCCAAGTAGATCATGTCTTGGTAGTCTTATTCTTCATCCCTGGCGGACTGGGGGGGGGGGGGGACGGGGGGGGGGGCGGGGGCTGTGTTAAAGCTCCCCGACACATTTATAGTATTTATTTTTAAAAATCCACACATAATTGGACCTGCTCAGTTCAAACCTGTGTTGTTTAAGGGTCACATACAAAATAAAACCAACTATTTCAAAAGAATGTGCCTACTGATAACTATAAAACAATGAAGTATACTACTTGGGTAGTGACTTAACATTTATCTTCAAGGTACAGGCTAATAAATTAAATCTCAATTTACATCCAATTGTAAGTAATCTCTACAATAGCATAAACTAATCTAGATTTTTTTTAATTTGTGACATATTAGAAGAATCAGTTAAGAAAGTTTTCTAAATTTATACTTAGAATAGCTTGCAGAAACAAGTCCTTTAAGAGAAGCAGCTTTCATATATGAGGAAACGTGAGCATTTCATTTTCAACTTAAAATGTAGTCATTTACCTTACATTTCCACAGAAGAATCAAGAGCCGTTTGAAAATCCACCTACACAATGCTTTACCCTGAAATATACTTAGAGGAAAAAGAATTACAGAATTTAAAAAATCAGGTATTTTTCCTTTTCATCATTTCTGCCATTGGCAATAGCTTAAGGAGAAAGCGTTTAACTATATCAAAAATATCAAATGTTCTACTAGGTGACATTAAGTGTAATGGAATTTCAAGTTTGAATTAATTTTGTAGCTTCCCTATCACTCCAAAGATTACTATCTCAATAACTGGCATCAATAGTCAACACAAGAGAACTTGAATAATTGGTGATCAATCAGGGTGACTTCATCCTTTCTAGGTCTTAAAACCTTAGAGATTTTGTTTAGGAAAAGTACATAGAAAAACATAACTATAGCTAGGTACAAGTTTAATTCGACTGTTTGAAAGTACAGTCTAACCTTGCATTTCAAATTTTCATTATACCATGCTAATAGGCACGTGAAAATTTTATGGGCTTGGTAGTTACTCATTTAGGAGTGTTTCATATCACTGAAAGTAATACACTTTGCTACTAGTCAAACAACCTCATAAAATTCGCAGAGATAAGATTTCATAAAAGTTGGACAGCAGTCGAGATAAAAAATTTTTATCTTAATGAAATTCCAAGACAGGCATCATATTTCTATGTGAAATAGTTTCACAGAGAAGACATTTTACATCAAAGAATCTAAATTAGGATGAGTGCGACTTGGAGCAGAAGTCCACCACCCAGAGAGGTTTTCACAAATTCTCTTCTCAAGACCAGCCTCCTATGAAAATAAAAATATTTACACATCTATTTAGTCAGTGACAAATAGAGAGGAAACCATCTGGCCATCTGAATCAGTGTAAATTGCCCAGCCACTCTTGTGAAAAGAGGAAGCTAGACAAATTAAATGCTTATTTTGTTTTGCAGCTAAACAATTGTCCTAAACTGTAATCATAAAATCCACATTTGCAGTATTAAATAAACAAAAGCAAATCAGTGAAGAAAACTTGTTTTTGTGTAGCAATTGGCAAGGGGATTAGCATTTCAGTGGATCGGATTTCCTAAACCTCCTCATTCCTGATAACAGCCTGGGTGGTGAGGCGACACACCAAGGGGCATAAATTATCTAAAGCTGGAGATAAGCAGAGGCCATTTGGGGGTTCTGAGCACCACATAAATAGATGCAAAACAGTAGGAGAACCAGCCCATCCAAAACCTCAGAAGGATTAGCTGCGTGAGCTCTGACTCCTTTGCCATTGTTAGCTGTGATTTATCATCAGACGGTAACAGAGACTCTGCCTTATCTGTGATAATTCAATGGCTTAATGGCAGCACCTTTATCCGGAGGTCATAATTAAGCTTGTTTGATCAGGCTGAGAACAAGCACCTATGCTGTGCACAGCCCTAACTATCGCTTTTGGTGTCGGGGGTATAACATATTAAGAACATCTTTGGGAATAACACTAGTAATTTCGTTTAAGTGCTGTGGCAAGTTATTACGTGCCTGTAGGACAGAATCCCCTAAATGAAGAGCAATGCATTCAAAATTTAGGAATTTCTGTATAATTTTTTTTTAAGTTTAAAAAGTAGCTTTGGTCTTTGGTGCTTGGACCTAAAACCAATTTAAATATAAAATTTAAAATGAGGAAATACTGTAACATTATCTTCAACTAATAAAAGCAAATGTTTATTAAAAAATGAATATTTATTGCATCCTACAATTGAAACATCTTAAAGAATTCCAGCATCTCTCCAAATGTAACAGAAATTATAGGCATTAATTCAAAAAGACATAATAAAACCTTATTAAATGTGAAATTACTGGATGAAGATTTCATTTGATTTTAAGAAATATATGAACTATTAAATATTTTAAAATAAATTATATTTTATTACTTTAAAGTACTTAGCTAATTTGAACTAGCTGCTATACATTTTTAGAAAGAGATTATATCAGCTCTAAATGTAATAAGATGTGTTGAATTTAGCAGTGCCATTTGGTAGCAGATCATGAGTATGTTAAAACACACAGAAAAGTTTTTTCTTTAACTTGGTTAAAATGTATTTATGGTTACTTTATGCACAATCATTTTTTTTCTTAAAACTGTGCACAAGTAAATTTATAGATGTTAGGTATAATTATTTACAAATTCTGAATTAAGGTGCGATATATCTAAGATGTGTTTCAGCATTTGATTTTAGGTATATGTCACTTGAATATTTTATGAAATGAAATAAAAACTCCTCCATAAAATATTTTCTCATAAAATTTAATTGATTTAATGGATACTTAGTTTCACCTCTTTTTATATGTGATATAAATTTTTTTAAAAAATTCTCTCCTACTGATGTTTAGAAAGTTTAGACAAACTAATATATCCACAGCAAAGTCAGATGCTTTGGGTTCAATTCACATTTCTGTCACAGGTTATGTGACCTTGGGCAAATTATTTAATCTCTCTAAGCTTCAATTTCCACTTCTGTTAAAGGAAGAGAATAGTAACACCCTATGGTGGTGTTCGGAGAGTCCGAGGAGGAAATTCAAGTGAAGTATTGTGCACAATGCCACACCATAATTCATACCGGATGTTAACTCTCCCATTAGTCCTGCTTCTCTATTTCACCTTCTCATCTTTACCTAGCCAAGAACTTGAGGTTAATTTCTTTAAAAAAGAGCATACTACAAAATTTAAGAAAACTAGATGTTAAGAATGATTAAATAGATGAAGTCAATATGATAGTCAAAAATAACTAATCAAGTTAACTTCACAGTCTCTTCTACTGATTAATAACCTGTTTCAAAAGCTTGAGTCTTTTGGGAGTCTCAGATATCTTAATTTCCTTCTCCTCCTCATAATTATATTTATAACCTCCTGGATAAAATTATCAGAAGAAAACATATATGTTTAGTGTATTATTATTATACATGTGTTAATGTATATGCACATATGTGAATCAAATATAAATTGTTTCTTTTTACTAACTGTTAAAAGGAATTTTCCATGTTCTGAATAAGAAAAGCATTAGTATATAATAATTAAAATATATATTATGTTTATATATTTATGTTTTAATTATATATTGATATACTTTCTATATTAATATGTCTCTATACCTTATAATAATTGAAATATACCTATCATGAAAATGGGTTCTTTGAATGATAGTGTATGATTATTTCCCTTGAAAATTAATCTAGTCAGACCCTAAATAAAAGTTTCAGCACACAGAATCAGAGCATTTAGTCACCTTTGTATTTAGTAAATAGTTGAAGCATCATAAAATGTGGGCTTCCGGAGCTGCGCACTGGCAAACCCCAGATATTGTGTGAGAGTGTGCGTGCCCCAATGTTCCAAAGACTCTGAACAGTGGGGGGGGATCACCGTAAATCCAATCTCGGAGCAGGAGCCCTGTGTAATCCAGCGAGATGGCAGAAAATCCCCACTCTCTTCCCAGATGGAGAACATTTTGTTAATTATACCTTGCAGGGTATTTCTATTTTGCATCTTACTCCTTAATTAGAAAGACCAATAAAACCATGTAGGAATACAAGTTGAGAACACAGTCACTGCCTGGGTTATAATCCCCCCAACCTCCTGGGAGAAAGGCTGAAGTCAGGAATTCTTAAAGGCAAAATAAAGAAAAAAAAGGTAAAAAGGAGATAGATTCAGGTTGGACTGTTGCCAGCTCTTCCAGTATCACATTTATATGGGTCATTTTAAAGTCATCTATTCCATTTACCAATCTAATAACCTGAATTTTTTCTCTATAAACTGTGCTAAGTTGTTAGTACCATGTGCTCAAACAATTCCAGCTTTATATCTTGTGAAACAGGTCCTTCTGTCTTCGGGCACTATCACTAAAACTCTTTTCCAAAGTTTTCTGCAACTTCCATTTGTAAGTACTATGTGTTCTTCCATTTAGATTCATATTAAGCAATCTGATCTTCTTTCTAACATCCCTTTGAACATCTGAAATTATACAGCATACCTCACATGATATTTTCCTACAGGAGGTTAAATCATGAGCTTGGTTTTGAAAGTCCATACCAAATAAGTTAGAATTGTGGGGTGAGAACCAGGGATTACAATTTTTCAAAGATGCCCAGCTGATTCTAGTGTGCACCAGTGTTTGAGAATCAGTACCCTATAGCCTTGTCAGCACATTAATAACACCAAGCTTCATCACTTTTATTCTAATTGGTAAAAATACTATTCCACTGGTGATTATAAAATTAATCTAATTATCACTGAGGTGGACCACAGTTTATATGCTTATTGGCATTCAGAGGTTGTGTTCTGAGATTTCATCTGCCTATTACCTGAGCATATTTCTTATGGGTTGTTTTTCTCTTATTTATTTATTAGAAGCCTATACTTTATTGATACTGAGTCACCTTATTTATATTACAATTATTTTCTGTCACTTTATCTTCAGATTTTTACTTTAAATGGGGCATTTTGTTTGGTGATGTAAAATAAGTGCAGATTTTTCTTGGTTTGCTTAAAAAAAGCTTTCCCTACTTCCAAAGAAAATTCACTTCTTCTTGATGTCAAGTTGGCCAGTTTATGAACATAATGTAATTCTTCATTTAGTCAGGCTTTCTATTGTGTCTTGTAATAGAATTTTGTTAAATTAACTTCCATATATTTATTGCACATTTTCTACTATCGTATTTTTGGTTATTGCTAGTAAAGGATACTGTGGACTTTGGGCTATTTTTTTGAATCCAACCATCTTGTTGAGACTTTGTTCATTTTAATAGCTCTTCTGTTTATTTGCTATGGTTTCCAAGAAAATTACCCAATATCTGGAAATAATGACAGTATTACCATTTCTATTCCATACACCTTATCATAACATACTACATTTGCCAAGACCTTCCACAGCACATTGCACAACACAGGCAATATCAAGAATCCATGTGCATTTGTCTACTGATGGGCACTTGAACTGTTTCCACATCTTGGCTATTGAGTGGATAAAAAAGATATGGTACACTTACACAATGGAATACTACATAACTGTAAAAAAGAAGGAACTCTTACCCATGTGACAGTGTGGATGGACCTGAAGTTTATTATCCTAAGTGAAATAAGCCAGTCAGAGAAAGACAAATACAATATAATCTCACTCTTATGTGGAATCTAATAAACAGAATAAACATACAAAAAAAAAAAAAACTGGAGGCATGGATACATGAAACAGACTGACAAATCTCAGAGGGGAGGGTGTGAGGAGGAGTGGAAAAGATCAGCCAAAAAACATATGTGAATGTATATATACAGTCCATATACAAAGACAACAATGTGGTGAAAGCCAGGGGTGGGGGTTGGACAGAAGGAAACAAAGGGTAGGAGAATGAAGGGTATCTGTAATACATGAACAATAAGAACAAACGAATCCATATCATCTTCCAAACCTTAAAGATAATATTTCTAAAATTCCTTAACTAATTGCTTTGAGTTTGGGGTAATCAAATTTATCAGGGTAAGAAATTTATTTTCTATTCCTCTTTTTTATGTCTTTATCAAAAATAAGTGCTGAAAAATGTTCAAATGACTTTTCTGCAGGTATGAAAAGTATGCAATTTCTTTTTTATTAATATAGTATAAAATATTGAGAAATAACCTGCTATCTAAATACCCTTACATTTTCAAGATAAAATCTACTCAATTGTAAAGTATCCTGCTCTTTTTTTTAAATGTTTAACGTTATTCAATTAGAGTTGTATGCCTTTTCTCCCCATCTGTCCACCCCACCCCAGCCGAACCAAACTCCCTACCCCACCTCCACCCTCACCCTTGATGTTGTCCATGTGTCCCCCATCGTAGTTCCTATAATCACCTCTCCTTGTTGTCCCCTCCCCACTCCCCCCTGGCTATTGTTAGATTGTTCTTAACTTCAATGTCTCTGGTTATTTTTTGTTTGCTTTTTTCTTCTGTTGATTATGTTCCAGTTAAAGGTGAGATCATATGGTATTTGTCCCTCACCGCCTGGCTTATTTCACTTAGCATAATGTTCTCCAGTTCCATCCATGCTGTTGCAGAGGGTATAAGCTCCTTCCCTCTCTCTGCTGCGTAGATTTCCATTGTGTAAATATACCATAGTTTTTGGATCCACTCGTTTCCTCATGGGCACTTAGGTTGGTTCCAGTACCTGGCTATTGTAAATTGTGCTGCTATGAACATTGGGGTGCATAGGTTCTTTTGGATTGGTGTTTCAGGGTTCTTAGGGTATAATCCCAGCAGGAGAATTGCTGGGTCAAAGGGTAGTTCCATTTTTAGTTTTCTGAGGAAATTCCATACTGTTTTCCACAGTGGCCTCACCAGTCTGCATTTCCACCAACAGTGCACTAGGGTTCCCTTTTCTCCGCATCCTCTGCAACATTTGTTTGTGGATTTGTTTATGTTGGCCACTCTGACTGGTGTGAGATGGTACATCATTGTGGTATTAACTTGCATCTCTCTGATGGCTAGTGATGCTGAGCATCTTTTCATATGTCTCTGGGCCCTCTGTAAGTCTTCCTTGGAGAAGTGTCTGTTAAGTCCTTTGCCCATTTTTTAATTAGGCTGTTTGTGTTCCTGGAGTGGAGTTGTGTGAGTTCTTTCTATATTTTGGAGATCAGGCCCTTGTCTGAGGTATCATTGGCAAATATGTTTTCCCATACTGTTGGTTCTCTTTGTATTTTAATGCTGTCTTCTGTAGCCATGCAAAAACTTCTTATTTTGATGGGATCCCATTTGATTATTCTTTCTTTTATGTCCCTTGCTTTAGGGGACGTGTTTATGAGGATGTTGCTGCATGGAATGTCTGAGATTTTCCTACCAATGTTTCCCTCTAGGACTTTCATGGTGTTATGCCTTGTACTTAAGTCTTTTATCCACCTTGAATTTCTTTCTGTGTATGGTGTAAGTTGGTGATTGAGTTTCATTTTTTTGCACGTATCTGTCCAGATCTCCGAATGCCATTTGTTGAAGAGTCTATTTTTGCTCCATTTTATGCCCCTGCCTCATTTGTCAAATATTAATTGACTGTAACGACTTGGGTTTATTTCTGGGCTCTCTGTTCTATTCCATTGGACTATGTGCCTGTTTTTATGCCAGTACCAGGCTGTTTTGATGACAGTGGCCTTGTAATACAGTTTGATATCAGGTATTGTGATCCCTCCTGCTTTGCTCTTCTTTGTCAAAATTGCTGCAGCTTTTGGGGTCGTTTATGGTTCCATATACATTTCTGAAATGTTTGTTCTATATCTGTGAAATATGTGGTGGGTACTTTAATAGGGATTGCGTTGAATCTATAAATCGCTTTGGGTAGTATGGCCATTTTGATGATGTTAATTCTTGTAATCCATGAGAACGGTGCATGCTTCCATTTGTTTGTGTCTCCCTTCATTTCTTTCTTCAATGTTGTGTAGTTTTCTGAATACAGGTCTTTTACCTCCTTGGTTAGGTTGATTCATAGGTACTTTATATTTTTGTTGCTATGTGAAATGGGATTTTTTTTCCTGATTTCTGTTTCTGATGTTTCATTGTTGGTATACAAGAATGCCTTTGACTTCTGAGTATTGACTTTGTATCCAGCTGTTTTGCCAAACTCATTTATTAGGTAGAGTAGTTCTTTGGTGGAGTCTATAGGATTTCCCATGTACACTATCATGTCATCTGCAAACAATGACAGTTTCATTTCCTGCTTTCCAATTTGGATGCCTTTTATTTGTTTTTCTTGTCTGATTGCTGTGGCTACAAATTCTGATACTATGTTGACTAGGAGTGTTGAGAGAGGACATCCTTGTCTTGTTCCTGATCTTAGTGGGAAAGCTCTAAGTTTTTGTCCGTTGAGTATGATGTTGGCTGTAGGTCTCTCATATATGGCCTTTATTATGTTGAGGAATACTCCCTGTATTCCCACTATGCTGAGTGTTTTTATAATAAGTGGGTGCTGTAACTTATCAAATGCTTTTTCTGCATCTATTGATATTATCATGTGATTTTTGTCTTTGCTATTGTTGATGTGATGTATTATGTTTATTGATTTGCGAATATTATACCATCCTTGCATCCCTGGGATGAATCCTTCTTGGTCATGGTGTATGATCTTTTTAATGTATTGCTGGATGAGGTTTGCCAATATTTTGTTGAGAATTTTAGCATCTATGTTCATCAGCAATATTGGCCTGAAGTTTTCTTTCTTCATTGTGTCTTTATCAGGTTTGGGGATTAGGATGATGGTGGCTTCATAGAAAGAGTTTGGGAATCTTCCATCATTTTGAATTTTTTTGAATAGTCTGTGAAGGATGGCGGTAGCTCTCCCTTAAATGCTCTGTAGAATTCTCCTGTGAAACCATCTGATCCAGGGCTTTTGTGTGTTGGGAGTTTTGGGAATACTGCTTCATTTCGTCTGCTGTTATTGGTGTGTTCAGGTTTTCTGCTTCTTCTTCATTCAGTTTTGGAAGATTATATTTTTCTAGAAATGTGTCCATTTCACCTAGGTTTTCAAATTTCCGGGCGTACAGTTCTCTGTAGTAATTTCTTACAATCCTTTGTATTTCTGTGGTATCAGTTGTAATCTCTCCTCTTTCATTTATAATTGTGTTTATTTGGATCCTCTGTCTTTTTTTCTTGATGAGGCTACATAAAGGCTTGTCGATTTTGTTTATCTTTTCAAAGAACCATCTACTGCATTCATTGGTCCTTTGAATTGTGCTTTTAGTCTCTGTGTCATTTATCTCTGCTCTGACCTTGGTTATTTCCTTCCTTCTGCTTGCTCTGGGCTGTCTTTGTTGTTCCTCAAGTTCTTGTAGGCGTAGGGTTAGGTTGTTTGTTTGAAATGTTTCTATCTTTTTCAGGTAGGCCTGTATTGCTAGGAACTTCCCTCTCAGGACTGCCTTTGCTGTGTCCCGTAGGTTTTGGGTTGTTGTGAGTTAATTTTCATTTGCTTCCAGGAAGTTTTTGATTTCTTCCCAAATCTTGTTCTTGACCCATTCATTGTTTAATAGCATGCTATTCAGTCTCCATGATTTTGAGTGTTTTCGGGTTTTCCTTTGGGGTTGGTTTCTAGTTTCAGTCCCTTGTGGTCAGAGAAAATGCTTGATATGATTTCAATTGTCTTGAATTTGTTGAAGCTTGCTTTGTGTCCTATCATGCGGTCTATCTTTGAAAAAGTTCCATGTACACTTGAAAAGAATGTGTATTTTGCTCCTTTGGGGTGAAAAGCTCTCTATATATCAGTTAAGTCCATTTCATCTAGGATATTGTTCAGTGACACAATATCCTTGTTGATATTTTGTTTGGAAGACCTGTCCATTTTTGATAGTGGGGTGTTAAAATCCCCTACTATAATTGTGATGCTGTCAATATCTTTCTTGAAGTCCTCCAAGATTTTTGTTATGTATTTGGGTGCTCCTATGTTGGGTGCATATATATTTACAATGTTTATGTCTTCTTGGTGGATTCTTCCTTTGAGTATTATGAAGTGACCTTCTGGATCTCTCTTTATGGCCCTTCTTCGGAAGTCTATTTTGTTTGATATGAGTATTGCTACCCCAGCTTTTTTTCCTGTCTGTTTGCTTAGAAAATTTGCTTCCAGCCCTTCACTTTCAGTCTATGTAGGTCTTTTTACCTGAGATGGGTCTCTTGTAGGCAGCATATGTGTGGGTCATGTTTTCTTATCCATTCAGCTATTCTATGTCTATTGATTGGAGCATTTAATCCATTTACATTTAAGGTTATTGTTGATAGGTAGTTATTCATTGCCATTTTTTGCATACCTGTGTTCCTCTGTCTTTCCCTTTTCCTTCCTTTCCTTAAAGCAGTCCCTTTAGCATCTCTTGCAGAGCTGATTTGGTGCAGGTGTGTTTGTTTAGACTTCTTTTGTCTGGGAAGATCTTTATTTGGCCTTCTATCTTCCTTGAGAGCCTTGCTGGTTAAAGTAGCCTTTGGTTGCAGTCCTCTGGTTCTCATTACTTGGAATTTTTTGCCATTCTCTTCTGGCTTGGAGCATTTCCATTGAGAAGTCAGTTGCTAACCTTATTGGAGCTCCCTTGTATGTTACTTCCTGTTTCTCCCTTATTGCCTTTAAGATCCTTTCTTTGTCTTGGAATTTTGCCATTTTAATTATGATGTGTCTTGCAGTAGGCCTCTTTGGGGTCCTCTTGCTTGGGACTCTCTGTGTTTCCTGGATTTGGGTGACTTTTTCTCTCCTCAGATTAGGGAAATTTTCCATCATTACTTTTTCAAACAGGCTTTCTATCCCGTGTTCTTGTTCTTCTCCTTCTGGTATCCCTATTATATGGATATTATTATGTTTCATGTTATCTTGCACTTTCCTTAATCCCTCTTCATTCTTTCTGAGCCTCTTTTCCTTTTCTTGCTCTTTCTGGGTGTTTTTTTCTACTTTGTCCTCCTGCTTGCTGATCTAATCCTCTGCTTCATCTAGTTTGCTTTTGATGCCTTCTACAGAGTTCTTCAGTTCAGAAATTGTATTCTTCATTTCCTCTTGGCTCTTGTTGATAGTTTCTATTTCCTTTTTCATGTTGATATAGTTTGTAGTGAGTTCATTGTAGTTTCCCTGTAGATCTGGTAGTTCTCTGTGAGCTCAGTGAGCTTCCTTATAACCATTGCTTTGGACTCAGTATCTGATAGTTGACTTGCATCTATTTCAGTTAGCATTCTTTCTGAGGCTTCCTCCTTTCCTTTCATTTGGGGATTGTTTCTTTGTCTTCCCATTGTTTTTGAGACTCTTCTTGTTAGCCTCTGCTTCTTAAATTGATGTGTTCTGACTCCCTGGGTTTATGGTATGAACTTCTATGGTAGAATGCCAGTGGTATTCAATGGTGATGGCTTAATCTCCTAAGCTCACTGGTCTTGAACTGATATTTATGGGTGTAACACGGTCTAACTCTGGTCTTTTCAGAGTCCAGGTTTTATTGTCTCACCTGTGGGAAAAGGAAAAAGAAGAAAAAAAAAAGGAGAAGGGAAAGATGGAAAAAGGAGTAGAAAAGGAATGGAAGGCAGGAAGAAGGAATCAAAAAGATCAGAGGAAAGATAAGAAGAAGGAATTTTAACAAAAATTAAAATAAAAAATAAATAAAAGAAGGCAGAAAGAAGGAATAAAAAGGTAAAGGATGGAAGGAAGAAGGAATGAAAAAAAGAACAAGGACAGAAATGAAGAAGGAATTTAGGGGAAAAGAGAGGGAAAAAAAAGTCTTCTGCTGGCTTTAAACTGGTCACGTTAGTTCTGCTGGTCTTCCTGTCTGTGAAATGGGAGGGGGTGGTTGGAGGAATTGGTTTCACTTTTCTCCCTTCCTGAGCCACACTCTTCACTGTTGTCCATCCTCCAGTACAATTCCTCAGGGTCCTTCTGCTCCCCCCTTGGCCTTTAGTTCACCAGTTGTGCTGTCCTGAGGTGTACCAATTAGAGGCAACTCACACTCAGACGACCACACCTGAAGTACCAGTTCTGAACAATTCCCACCTAGCCCCTGCACACAGAGCCCTGCAGTGCCCACTTGCTCTCTAGGAGGAAGGCAGAACATCCAGCAAGGGGAACTGCAGGGCTAGGGGAAACTGCAGTCCCTAGAAAGACTTGACCCAGTAGGGGGCTGAACTACCCTGAAGGAGCACTGAGAGCCCCTAGCATCTAAGACAGCAAAGAGCAAGAATGTATCCTGCCCTTTTTGATCAACTGAAGATAATTTAGAATTTTTGAATCTATATTCATTTGAAATCTGCCTATAATTTTGTTTTTATGGATAGATTATTATCAAAGTTAGAGTTTCATAATTAAATTAGTTAGATACTTTGCCCAACTTAATATATTAATTTAATTGCTGAATTATGTTGAGGAGAAATAGAATCTGTTCATTGACCTTTTGATAGTATTTACCTGTAATACTTTCTAAAACTAGAAGTATTTGAAGTGAACGACTTTTTATTACACTCATATTTCTGTATTGGTTATCAATCTATTCATATTTCTTATATTTCTTACACCAATTTGGGCATTTTATTATTTTCCCCAAATATACTCATATTTTCAAGTTTATTGACATGTAATTATACTTAATATACTTTATGATTTTATATACCTATTTTACCTAAGGTTATTTCTCTTTTTTATTCAATATTTGGTCTATTAAATCTGGTTTATGAGGTGCTTAGCGTATTAACTCTGCTTCATGGTGCTGTCCATGAAAATTGTAATGTCTTTTTCATGATATTGACCTTCTTTAGTGAGGCTGATGATTCTCGATTATGGGCTAATGTTCTGCAACAGTGTGATTGTATCTTGGCCTCCAGCCAACCCATACATGGCATAAAGCATACCCTTGTAAAATGAGTTTGGGAGCCTTCCCTCTTCTTGAATTTTTTGAAGTAGTTTGAGAAGGACACGTGTTAGTTCTCAGAATGCTTGGTAAAATTTTCCTGTGAAGACATTAGGTCCACTGTTTTTGTTTCTTGGGAGTTTTTTGATTACTGCTTCAATTTCACTAGATGTAATCTGTCTATTCAGATTCTCTGATTCTTCCTGATTCAGTTTTGGAAGATTGTATGTTTCTTCCTAGATGTTATCCATTTCATCCAGGTTGTCCAGTTTGTTGGCATACAGTTGTTCATAATATTTTTGTATAACCCTTCATAGTTCTTTTGTGTCAGTTGTTATTCCTCTTCTTTCATTTCTGATTTTATTTATTTGAGTCTTCTCTTTTTTTCTTGATGAGTCTGGTTAACAATTTGTCAAACTTGTTTATGTTTTCAAAGAAGAAGCTCTTGGATTTATTGACCTTTTAGATCATTTTATGAGTCTGCTCTGATCTTTATTATTCCCTTCCTTCTACTCACTTTGGTCTTTGTTGTTCTTTTTCAAGTTACCGTAAGTATAAAATTAGATTGTTTGTTTGAGCTTTTTCTTATTTTTTGAGATAGCCTTGTAATGCTATGAATTTTCCTCTTAAGATTGCTTTCCCTGTGTCCCACAGATTTTGGATTGTTGTGCTTTCATTTCCATTTGTTTCAAGGTATCTTTTGATATATTCCTTGATCTTGTTGTTGACCCATTCATTGTTTAATAACATGTTATTTAACTTACATGTCTTTGTGTGTTTTTCAGTGTTTTTCATGTGATTAATTTCTAGTTTCGTAGCATTCTTGTCAAGGAAGATGCTTGATATGATTTCAATCTTCTTAAATTGATTGAGACTTGTTTTGTATCCTAACATGTGAACTATCCTAGAAAATGCTCCGTATACACTTGAAAAGTATGTATATTTTGTTGCTTTGGGGAGAAATGCTCTGGAGATATCAATTAAATCCATTTGATCTAGTGTGTCATTTAAGGCCATTATCTCTTTGTTGATTTTCTCTCTGGGGGATCTATCCATTGAAGTCAATGGGATGTTAAAATCCTTAAGTATGACTTTATTTCTGTGCATCTCTCCCTTTATGTCCATCAAGACTTACTTCACATGTTTAGGTGCCAGCATCATCTTAATTCCAGATAAAGACACTACAAAAAAAAATTGGAAAATATAAGCCAATATTCCTGATGAACATAGACACTAAAATCCTCAACAAAATATTAGCAAATCAAATATAGCAATGCATCAAAAAGGTCATATGCCATGATCAAGTGGGGTTTATTGTGGGAATGCAAGGTTGGTATAACATTCATAAATCAATAAATGTAATTCACCACAAAAACAAAGCAAAGGATAAAAACCATGTGATAATATCAATAGATGCAGAAAAAACATTTGATTAAAATCCAGGATCCCTTTATGATAAAAACTCTCAGAAAAGTGGGAATAGAGGAAACATACTAAAACATAATGCAGGCCATAAATAGCAAATCCACTGCCATCATCATACTCAATGTGCAAAAACTACAAGCATTCCCCTTAAGATCAGGAAAAAGACAGGGGTGTCTGCTTTCACCACTTTTACTGAACATAGTACTGAAATCCTACCAACAACAATCAGATGAGAAGTAATAAAAGGCATCCAAATTGGGAAAAAGGAGAATAAAACTGTCTTTACTAGTAGATGACATGATACTGTAGGTAGAGAACCCCAAGGATTCCACCAAGAAAACACTTGAACTGATAAAGGAATTCACCAAAGTAACAGGATTCAAAATTAACATCCAGAAACCGGTTGCATTTTTATATGCCAACAATGAACTAACAGAAAAGGAAATTAAGAAAACAAGTCCATTCACAATTCCTTCAAAAAAATAAATAAAATAAAACTCTAGGAATAAATCTAACCAAGGATGTAAAAAACTTATACTTGGAAAATTATAAGACAATGAAGAAAAAAATTAAAGAAGATACAAGTGGAAACACATACTGTATTTGTGGATAGAAAGAATTAACGTCATTAAAATATCCACAGTAACCAAAGCAATCTATAGATACAATGCAATTCCTATCAAGATTCCAATGATGTATTTCACAGAATTAGAACAAATATTCCATAAATTTATATGGAACCACTAAATGCCCCACATGGCAACAGCAATCCTGAGAAAGAAGAAAAAAGTTGGAGGAATCACACTACCTAATATCAAACTACATATAAGACATTAGTAATCAAAACAGCATGGTATTGGCATAAAAACAGACCCATAGACCAATGGAATGGAATAGAAAGCCCGGAAATAAACCCACACCTTATAGTCAATTTTATGTGAGAAAGAAGCAAGCAATAAAATGGGTTAAAGATAGTTTATTCAATAAATGATGTTGGAAAACTTGGACAACTACATGCAGTAGCTGAAATGAAACTAGACCACATTCTTACATGACACACAAGAATGAACTCAAAATGGATTAAAGACTTAAATATTATACCTAAAGCCATCTTAGAAGATCTTAGAAGAACACATAGGCAACAAAATGTTGGATACTGCTAATAGCAATATTTTATGGGATATAGCTCTCCAGGCAAGGGAAAAACTAAACAAATGTGACTATATCAAAATAAAAAGTTTTTTCACAGGAAAGGAAAACCTCAACAAAATAAAAAGACAACCCACAGAATGGGAGACCATATTAACTGATATATCTGATAAGGATTTAATACCCAATATTTATTAAAAACTTATAGAAGTCAACACCTAAATAACAAACAATTCAATTAAAAAATGGGCAAATGACTTGAGTAAACATTTCTCCTAAAAGGACATACAGATGGCCAACAGACATATGAAAGATGCTCAACATTACTAATCATCAGAGCAATGCAAATTAAAACCACAATGAGATACCATCTCACACCTGTCAGAATCGGTATCCTCAATAAATCAACAAACACCAAGTGCTGGCAAGGATGTGGAGAAAAAGGAACACTTTTGCACTGTTGGTGGGAATGCAGATTGATGTAACCACTGTGGAAAGCAGTATGGAGATACCTCAAAAATTAAAAATGTATCTTACTCTTGACCCAGCAATCCCACTTATGGGAATATATCCAAAGGAATCTAAACACTAATTTGAAAGAACATAAGCACCCCTATGTTCATTACAGCATTATTTATAATCACCAAGATATGGAAGCAACCCCAGTGCCCATCAGTAGATGAGTGGATAAAACAACAATGGGACATTTACACAATGGAATACTCAGCCATTAAAACAAGAAAGTTTTACCTTTTGCAACAGCATGGATGTACCTAGAGAACATTTTGCTAAGTGAAATAAAGTAGTCAGAGAAAGAAAAATACCATATGATTTTGCTCATATGAGGAATCTAATGAGCAAACTGTACTAACAAAACAGAGACAGACTCAGAGAGAACAAGACGATAGCTAAGGGAGGGTGGGGTTAGGTGTGGAGGGATTGAGCAAAAAGGAAAAAGGACTCATTGACATGGACAGCAGTGGTGTGATTGGGGGGAAAGTGTTTAAGGAGACTAAATGATAATGGAAAAAGTACAATAAAAAGTTTTTTAAAAGAAGCATACCCATTTTCTAGATACTGGAAATCCTTTGCTTTGACAGCTAGTTTTCAGGAACTCTACTCAAAGTGCTGTTATCTGGTTTCTCAAAAGCCTCTGGAATATCAATCAAGTCCTTGACCTACTGCGAGAGATGCGCATAGTCTCTGTCTGACCGGGACTGAGGACCCAGGGGAAGCTTGTCAACTTTCCTTTGCCTGGAGCCACTGCTTTGTAGAAATCAGCAATTTTATCTCTTTTCCTCCTTTAATTGCTTCAGCAGTTAGGAGAATTTGAGAATGAAAGTCTTTGTTTCAGCCAGGGAAAACTTGAGAACAGAATGGAACTTTACCTAGACCCTATCAAAACTGTTAGAAGTCAATAGATTTATATTATCTGATATAAGTCTGTGAACTCTGGACCAAAATTTCTAACCTCAGTAAGAATATAGGCACCTAATTCCTTTTATTCCTTAATCAGCTTCCATGTAAGTTTTTTGGACATTTTTCTAGAAAGTTATTATTTTTTTTGGTATGCTCAGATGTCTCTTTTAAATTTATAAACTGTTCATCCACAGTTACTAAATTATTATTGTTACTATTTATAAACCCATTCACTTAGACTGTTATTAGGTGGGACAAATTTACATAGTTGCCTTTGAGGAAGTACCCCTACCATTCTTGCTAACTTTCACACTTCTCTATGGCAGGAGTTTCCTTCTCAGAATAGACTTGTATAGTCTTTCTTTCCAAATTGTACATATTTTGAAGGTTATGATTTCTATTATAATATTAGCCTAACCCATCTACTCAGCTCTGATGAAACTTCAGAGTGTGTGTCCAGGCAATAGGGTTGTTCATATTCCACAGAACTCTGGTAAAATCATTTTTTGAAGAAATTTCGAATCTGAGCTATGGGCGTTGCCATTGCTTCAGGAATACCAGAAAATTTAATATTGTAGGAAAATTCTAGCAAGTCTCTCTTAAGCTATATATTTACCATACTATATAGGCCCAAGTGTTTTAAAGCATCTTCTTCACTTTCATATTCATATCTGTTCTCAGTACAGTCATTATATTTCCAAAATTCATAACTAGTTCTGACAATCACAGGTATCTTTGCACCACGATTCCTAGAAGAAAAATCCCAGTCAGTGTCCAGGGATGATAATTGGGCATTAACAATAATATGTATTCAAGGAAGATTGTTAGCAAACACCAAGCAGCACTTCCTGCACATGAGAGCTGGATTCTCAGTCTACGGTCACAAGTTTGCAACAGAATGTATGCTCTGTGAGGTCAAAGACTCTCCCTTGTCTTTCCTTCAGCTCTTTCCCCAGTCTCTGAAACTGCCTAGAACAGAGGAGTCTCAATAAAATTTTGTTGAGTGACTAAAACATCACTTTATTTTTTAACCTCATCCAAATTTTAATTTCAAATAAAATAGCTGAAATTTAACCTTAGTCATGCTTCACACTTTTCTGTCAACAGATTTGTGTCGAGGGGCTGAAATCTACTCAGATTCCGGGTATGAAGATCTATGCTGAGCCAAGTCATGTTTGTTTGTTTGTTTTGATTGTTTGTTTTGCTGAACTAACATAAGAGCAACTTTTAGGCATGCACATATTCATAATTCAACTAAAGATAAATGCTTGTCAAGTTCAAATCTAGCATGGGAAGGGTGTTACAAACAGATTAAGAATATTGGTGGAGCCTGAATGGGATGTTGAAAATGGAGAAATCTTGATCCCATCCCTGCTGAATGGGACAGAGCAGCCCTCTCTGTAGAGCAGAGCGGATGGCTACCCAATTACTGTGCTGAGAAATGGGCTCATCACACAGATGGTCACATATCATTTTCTAGAATATTTGTTTATTTCTTTGTAATAGTCAAGGACAAAGAATCTGTGTGGTAGTTAACTGTTTCTTGAAGTTGAAGGGTATAGTCCTGACCCAGTGAAAGTCAAAGAAGGTGATTTATGACAGCTTTTTTCCTCCACGGCAAAATTTAGAAAGAAATAAGAACAAAGTGCTCTGACACCTCTGAGGGAGTAAAACACTCACAATTTACAAAATAAGTGCTTCAGAGTGACCTATGACCAAACTGACAGCCTCTTTAAAAGCAGATATAAATTGCCAAGATAGAGAGAAAAGTTACGACTTGTTCAGAAGGATACAGGTCTCTGTAGCAGAAGGGGGTGACACTTTTGACAACAGCAACATCAAAGATATTGCCCTAAGTAAAGACCAATTCGTTTTCTGAAACATGTCTAAACTCAAGTGGAATGATTGATTGGCATCAGAACTTTTTTCTTTTTAAGTCCCAGCAGTCTGAAATTTTATGGGTCAAAGATGGAAAAGGTAGAGGTGAGAATGTATGATTAAGGTTGCTGGGGACACTGAGCTTGAGGATGGATGGTGTCTCCAAAGTTTTCTTTGAGGGGAATGTTTAAACTTTTTCTTTTTTATTGATACTGATTTACTTAATGCAGGTAACAGGCAAATCCATTCCAGGTATTCTGATTTGGTCAGTAAATGAACAAAGAAGTATTATTTGAAGAGGAAGGAGAAAAAAGGGAACTAGGAGAAAGTGGAGAGGGAGGAAGAGGAGGAACAAAAAGGATAATAAAATGAGGAACTGGAGGTGAAGAAGGAGAACACTATGATCTCAATCAGCATTACAGCCTAAATTCCTTTGGTGAATATCAAAAGTAGAAGATGACCTTTAATTCTGTTTGGGGTGGGGGTGGGAGAGATTCAATCTAGACAGGTTAATTAAAATACTAATGACTAATTAATGTGTCATCCTCTTTTATATTGTTGGATTAGACCTTTCACATGAATGGGTGCAAAAAAGAAAATATAGTAATTATATTTGCTCTTATTGTTTAAAGATAACTAATTGCCAATAGTAAATTTGCTTCTTTGTATAAGCAAATTAGACGTTTAAAGAAAAAATTAATCATGAGAATATTTATTCCTTCTACACAAGTAAATCGCGGGTTGGATTTGGGTTCTTAATTTTTCTTCTGGTTAACATTGTGCACTTGGAGACTTGGCTTAAAGAAGAATCCTTCTATTGACGACAATTCTGAATGATTGTCAATATTTTACCTTAAATCCCCGTAATTAATATTGGTGTTATTTTTACTATTTATTATTTTTGTACTAGAAATACTTGCATGCATTTTTGTTTAAAAGACTTCAGTAATATAGAATTAACAATAATGAAATGTAAGTGTCCCATTCATCTCTTTTATCATGATTCCTTCTTTCCTCATTACAAGTAACTACTAAGAAAAGGTTAAGTACATTCTTCTAGCCCTTATTCCTATACATTCACACACACACGTGTCCTTTGTCCTTTGGCTTGTTACATTATTGTAAATACACCACATTATTCTAAGACTTTACTTTTTCTTACTTGTCTTGAGATCTCTTCATGTCAGTATTTGCAGGTACACCTTCTCATTGTCCACCGTTGCATATCATTTCATTGTATAGATGTCCTATAACTTATGTAACTGCTCCCTTAAAGAGCAAGTTTTATTTTATTTTTTCTATTTCAAACAATGCTATAAAGATCATTCTTGTACATTTATCTTTATGAAGATATCACTTGCTGTTAACATTCCTAATAGTGGAAATCAAGGATATAGATTATGATGAGAACATGATTAAACATGCTTTTAATTTTCATTTTATAAGAAAATATAGGTATTTAAAGGATGAGGTGTTTATATATTTTAACACTCATTAAAAAGAATAAATATTAATTATTAAATGTTACTGTCTTTTACAATAAGCTTTGTATCCAACACTTAATGTAAATAATTTTATATACTGTATTGCATGGAGTGTGGTTTTGGATAATTTTTTAAGCTAATAGACAGCAGATATTATCAAAGTGTGAATCCTACTGTGCATATATTTTGTTTTAGTGATGTTTAAGGCTATCTTCAGGAATAGGCTGGAAAATAAACTTTATGTTTTGATCCAAAGAGGAGGATCAAACTGATATTTATGAAGTTCCTATTATTTGGCAAACACACAAAATCTTAATTCTAATCTTCATATCAAATTTACGATGTTTTTAATTTTACTTCATACTTGTGCCTATAGTTCATAATTAAATATTCTCTGTTAAGGTCAAGACTTCCTGTTATATTAGAAGACATTTTTTATTATTTTCATTGCACTTCTTTTATTACATTGATCTCCCTTATACCCCTCTCCCCAAGAATCATCACACCATTGTCCATTCCATGAGTCCTTTTTCCTTCTCGATGGATCTCCCTGCCCTCTAACCCCCATCTCCACAGCTGTCATGTGCTGTCTACGAGTCTGTCTCCATTTTGCTTGTTAGTTCAGTTTGTTCATTAGATTCCACACATGAGTGAAATCATATGGCATTTGTCTTTCTCTGACATGCTTATTTCACTTAGCATAATGTTATCCAGGTCCACCCATGCTGTTGCAAAGGGTAAAATTTGATAAGAGGTTCTTTATCTATAAAGAACTTATAAAACTCAACACCAAAATAACAAGCACTCCAATTAAAAAGTGAATAGGCACTTCTTCAAAGAGGACATACAGATGGTGAATAGATATATGAAAATTACTCAACATCACTAATAATCAGAGGAATGTAAATTAAAGCCACAATGAGCCCTGGCTGGTGTGGCTCAGTAGACTGAGCACCAGCCTGCAAAACAAATGGTTGCTGGTTTAATTCCCAGATCAGGGCACATGCCTGGGTTGTGGGCCAGGTCCCCAGTAGGGGGTGTGCAAGGGGCATCCATACATTGATGTTTCTCTCCCTCTCTTTATCTCTCCCTTCCCCTCTCTAAAAATAAATAAAATCTTTAAAAAACACAATGAGGTATCACCTCACACTGGTCAGATTGGCTATTATTAATAAATCTACAAACAAGTGCTGGCGAGGATGTGGAGAAAAAAGAACCCTAATGCACTATTGGTAGGAATGCAGATTGCTGCAACCACTGTGGAAAGCAGTATGGAAATACATCAAAAAATTAAAAATGGATCTGTCTTTGGACCAGTGATTCTACTTCTGGGACTATATCCAAAGGAACCCAGAACACTAATTCAAAAGAACATAAGCATCCCTATGTTTAAAATCACCAAGATATGGAAACAGATTGAGTGTCAATCAGTAGATAAGTAGATAAAACAAGTATGGGGCATTTATACAGTGGAATACTACTAGGCCATAAAAACTAGAAGAAAATATTTTTATATCAGCTAAAATTTTAAATCTCTTTCCAACTTGGTATCAGTGTGGATATTAGAGAGTTGTTTTTAAGCTTGTCCATACTTTTGTGAGCAATCCTCAGAGTGATGTGGAACTGCTATAAAACGTCTTGCTGAAATCAAGATAGACTTTGCACATAGAATTCTCTGATTTGCCTGTCTAAAACTTAGTGGCAAAAGGAAGCAAAGCCAGCCCTTTCATATCAGTGAGGATAACTGGGCATGTGATAGCTCCTTTTTCTTGTTTTCAAGACTCAAATCCGTTTTCTAATTTCACCCTGGGCTGTCACTGGCAGAGTGTATGAATTCTGCTTCTGCCAGTGCCTTCAAGTATCGAGAAGGAACTTGGCATCTCCTGTCATCGGACAGTTTCCCATTCCCTGAGACATTTCAGAGTGGAGGTAAGGTTTTGCAGTCAAATTACAAATAAAAGTACTTCGAGGGCAGGATCTTTTTCTGTTTTTCCCCCCTGTGGTAAGCACATATGCCTAAAACAGTGCTGGGCAGGCACTCAACAAACTTCTACTGAATCAATGACTGAACTGTTACACAAAACGGGGATTTAACTTCTGCCTAAAGATGTGATTTAAAATATTCAAGTGCCATCTTACCATCATGCGTAACATTATTTTCTTTTCTGTTCTGAATTTAAATTTACCTTTAACACTATTTTACTATTTGTAGTTTGAAAATTTTTCTTTTGTAGAAAAGACTTGATACAGGTATTAGGACAGAATGAAATCATGTGAGAGAGCTTTGAGGATTACAACCCTGTTTGCTGTCTCAGGTGCTCATCTTGGGAGAGGTTTCTCAGTTCCAGAGCTACACGTGACCACTTCTTTGAAGTAGGCTTTTATCCCCGCTGAGTGCAGTGTCAGAGACCAGGCCAGAGCCATTTATTTTGCAGACTGTTAGAAAAGTGCAAAGTTAAACTTCCACTGCTGACTCTTGCCTTACCTTTAAACTGGAGGTCCGTGGCGGCCGTGAGTGCAGGTGCGCCTCTCTCAGGTGAGGTGACCCTAGGGGAAAGTGTGCAAGGGTTCTTCAGGATCCCTGCCTTCCTCTACTGTCCCACAGAGATACTCTCCGTCACTCCAGGTTTCCAGTCCCCTAAAAATACCTTTAGAACCACACGGAAGGACTGGAAGTCACTCAATCCAAAAGACTTCATAAATTTTTAAAGCTGTAAAAGATTTTAACAATCAGGAAGCTAGAACTAGACATAGGTATGTTACCTATTTAATTATAAGAGTGATTAATTTAGCCTATTACTCTTCTAGGCTTAAGATATGTCATAAGTATAAAAGAAAAGTTAAAGTAGGTATGTTCATAACTTTTTCCATAAACACATGAAAATACACAATCACATAACAATTTATTATGTTTTTGTTTTTTACATCTTTTCAAGGAAAGCCTTTTTAATCTACATCTATGAGGTGAGTACAGAAGAATTTGAAAGATGACCAGCAAGTCTGTATGGATTTGCATTAGAAAGGCAGACACATCAAACAATACAGGTGGGGAGAGAGAGAGAAACTCCTACTCAGGCTGGGTCTGGAGGAGTTCCAGGGCACAGTTAGTGCTGGGGTCCAGCTAAAGAGGGACTTTGGGGAGATAAGTCAGTTATGAATGGAATTTCTGTCTGGTTCATTCCATGTCTCTCTGCGTAAATGTTCAAAATGCTTTTACACTTTCTTTTAAACACTGGCTAATATTAAGGTTTATATTGTTTTCTTAATCTAAAACAGATAAATGACACTTTGCCTAGCCTGGATAAAGGTGGGGACTATATTCTAACTATAAAAAAACAAAACAAAACTAAGACTTATACTTCCAGACAAATACAACAGGGTAAAAATTTATGTTTCCACTACAGTAAACCAAAAATAAAGAAAAATATACAAAACAATGGGTTTAAGATACTGCACCACAAAGAACAATGATCTCTAACAGACTGGAAACCAGTAAGGTGAAGCCTACAATCACCTCAGCTTTCTGCTTCAGACAGCTGTCAGGCTGCGGCTGAAGAGGGACACCAGGCGCAGCCTGGCAGACTTCCTGAGTTGAAGAGATCACGCTGGGAGTCTGGGGAAACCGAAGTGCCAGAGTTTGTAGAAGAGACAGTGCAGCACAGTGAGAGAACTCTGAAGATCTAAAGAAGGTTCAACTTTGAATAATCGATAAACATATCTGAGTAAGGAAAGTAGCCAATGCCAAGGAAAGAAATACTCTACATGGTCAGAGACAACAGTATCTGGGGCTCATATGAACTGGGAACAGTTCTACTTACAAGACGTTTTATATAAGCCTCATGGCAACCACAAAGAAAAATTTGATAGTACATACACAAAAGATACAGATTTTAATACTTGCTATAAAGCTATAGTAATTAAGACTCTCGTACCGGCACAGAGACGGACAAATACATCGATGGAACTGAGTGAAGAGTTCAGATATAGACCCATACAGATGGACGATTGATTTTTTGACAATGGTTCAAAAAATTTAAGGGGGAAAAGATAATGTTTTAAATAAATGTTATTAAAATAATTGAATATCCATATGCAAAAATTCAAGACAAAATTTGTACCACATAAAAATTAATTCAAAATGTGTCACAATCCTAAAAGTAAAATCCTAACTATGAAACTTCTAGAAAAAAACAAAAGGGAAAATGTTGTGACGTTGGGTTAAGCAGTAATTTCTTAGATACAACACCAAGACATAACATATAAAGAAGAAGTTGATAAAATGGACTTCAAAATTTAAAAGTTCTCTTCAAAAGACACTGTTAAGAGAGAATGATAGGAGATGCTACAGACTGGGAGAAAATATTTGCAAACTCAATATCTGATAAAGGACTTTAATCCAGAATATAGAGAACTCCTCCAAAGTCGACAATAAGAATAATCCTTAATAAATAAAGTGGGTCAAACATTTAAACACATACTTCACCAAAAAAGGCCTATGGGTGGTGCATAAGCCCAAAAGACACTCAACATCATCAGTCACAGGAGAAAACCCTAATGACCTACCAATACAGCTACACACATATTAAAAGGTCTAAATTAAAGTGTCTGGGCACAATAAGCTCTAGTGTGGATGAGAAGCACCTAGGACTCTGATGTATTGCTCTTGGGAATGTGAAATGGTGTGACCATTTTGGAAAACAGTTTGTCACTTTCTTAAAAAGTTAAACATATTCAGACCATATGAACCAGCCATTCCACTTCTGCATATATACGTTAGAGAAATGAATAAATATATTCATACAAATTTGGTATACCATTATTCAGAGCAACTTCATTTGTAATAATGTGAAAACAAGTCAAATATCTTTGAACAGGTGAGTGAATAAATAATTTATGGTGTATCTATATCAGAATAAAAGAAAGAAACTATTGATATACCCAATGATACGTATACAACTACAAATGATTATTCTAAGTGATCTAGACAAAATCTAGAATCTAAGTGATCTAGGAATCTAGACAAAAAAAAAAGATTACCACCTACAGATTTCCATTTTTACGAAATTCTAGCAAATGCAAAGTAACCTGTAGTAACAGATGGCGCATCAGAGGCTGACTGGGGATGGGAAGATGGGTGCGGTTTTGGAGAGGTTGCAAAAGGACGCCCGAAAACTCGGGTGACACAGTGTTCATTACTTTGATTGTGGTGATGTTTTCATAGAAGTACCTGTCTGCTAAATTCTTCAAATTTTATACTTTAAATGTGTGCAACTTATGGCATGTGAATTATATGCTAATATAGCTACATTAAAAGAAAATTTTGAAAAATTTAAAAACCTTTTATTAAAGTTAAAAGAAGAAGGAGCAGAAAGAGGAGGAAGAAGAAGAGGAACACAATAAGGATGAGAAGACCTAGAAAAAATGCTCCTAACCCAATAAGATAAATGACAGAATGTCTGGCATTGTGTTTTCCGAATCCCAGGTGCTCTCCACTTACCCTCTATGCAGAAGTATCTGATCGCTTACTCCCGTACTGGTAGCTACTGAATCACAGTAGCCTGGTCCTTTACTGGACCAAGGTAAAATTACATTTGCTTCTAGAATTTGTGCACATTAGTCTAGCATTGTTATATATAAAATATTTTTCATCATTCTTACTAATGAAGGCCACAATAGAGTAGCAAATTCAAATCAATACACCTTGCACATTATGATTTTCTTTAAATAACCTCAAAAATACAATTTTCAGAAGCAAGTGGCCCAGAATAATATTGTTATGAGAGTAGCTATTATGAAATAAGGAAAACAGTATATAAAATTTAGACACTGAAACAAGAATGAATGAATCATCATCAATAGACAAACAACAAAATTTTGTACAAAATTTCATTCATTCTTTGGTTGCTATAAAATGCTATCAACATATTCTAGTTAACAGTGGGAAGTGTTAGCTTATCTGTGTCCACTTCCCAGTAACATCCACTTTAATCCGCAAATTATGTTTTGTTTCTATGGCAAGCTTATATCATTGTCTAAGTAAATTATTCTTAAAATTACAAGCTGAAAAAAATCAAAAACTGTGATGTGAATTTACAATAAAATATGTAGATATATGCTGAATCCTGTGCATTTCACAGATACTTGGCAATCATCTGATTGTTAAAGTTCCTTCAGAAATAAATGCAGATGGCCAAGTTTTATCAATTTATCTTATCATACTGCAGTTTGTAAATATTTTTTATATCTCTCAAAATACTACATACACCTAAAGTTAAGAAAAGACCTGAACTTTTCTCATTTAAACTGATAATCCTTACGTTTCCTGATGTTCATTTTACTTTTGGGAGGACTTACAGATGATCATGTATTTGATGGAGCATGGAACCTACTTCTGACATGTAATATTGTTTTTAAGTAATTTTTAACATTTTTTAGATTTTATTTATTTTTAGAGAGAGGGGAAAAAAGAGAGAAAGAGAAACATTAATGTGCAAGAGAGGCATCAATAGGCCATCTTTTATGTGCCCCCAACCAAGGACCCAGCCTGCAACCCAGGCATGTGTCCTGACTGGGAATTGAACCGGCAACTTCTGTTTCCAGACTGGCACTCAATCCACTGAGCCACATCAGCCAGGGCTAAATTTTATTCTTAACAATAAAATTCTAAGTTACAGTAAAGTGTTGATTTGATATTGAATGTTAATTTTCTTGTTTATTGGGATAAGGTAGCATGAGTTTATCACTATGGTTTCAAAGTGGACTAGACAGGTGTGAGGATGTGCCCATGAGGTACTTGAGAGAGGAAGTTTTGGAACACTGAAGAGAGCGTGGTAGACTGTAGGTGCATAGGCACTCACACCTCTACTTCCAATCCATATATTCTTCTGCAATGACACCTTGGTCTTTCCAATCAAAAAGTGGAGTCTATTTCTCCATTTCATAAGAATGGTTGCAGAAAAAGTGCTGTGTTTCCAGGCATTGACCTTATCCACCTGGGAGCTTCTGCTTCCTTCTTCTTGGAAACCATATGCTATGTAATCAGTGGAGCTACCTAAGACCAACAGTTGTAAAATGCCCAAGTCATGTGGCGAGTCCCCAAAGGATGAGAAACTGTATGGAGAGAGAGAAAGAGGACAAGGAGCACTGAGACACCAGACATGTGAGTGAAGAAGCAATCTCAGAAATACTTGTTGTAGCCCAGCTGCCCTGGATGACATCACATGGACCGGAAACAAACCTCCCAACCAAGTGTTTTCCCAGTTCCTGACACACCAAGTTGTGAGTAAAATGCAATGGTTATCATAAGTCACTGAGCTTTAAAACAGTGTTTTTTTCCAGCAAGAAATAACAAAAACAGAAATTGTATCTTGCAACAAGGTCTTGCTGTAACAAAAACCTGAAACAGATAGCATTTGCTTTGCATCTAGAAGTCAGGCAGACACTAAAAGAGCCTTTAGTAGACTATTAGGGAAGAATGGGGAGATTGTCATCAGAGCTGGAGAAGACACCTTCTGTTCTATCATGGAGGAAAGTCTGGCAACACTTTCACCATTGATAACACTGGAAATAAAATATATCTACCTGGTTTGTTTTGCTAAGGAGATTTCCAGGCAGAATGGTGAAAGTAACATTTTTTACTGGCATGGTAAAGAGAGAAATGAAGTTAAACTGAAATTATAGAGGTTCTGACACAGACTTTCCAGTCAGGGAAAAGTTTTTCAAAGTAAAAAATGGCTTCAAGGTAAAGGTAAAGTCAAAGTTATGATGCTAAGACCGTTTTGCTGAGAACTCAGAAAGGTTTAAGGGTATGTTCAAAGACTCTAACAAATAAACAATGCAGCTTCTAAGAATCTTGAGGATATATGCTTTTAAGACACTGGGCTAGACAAAAGGACTTCTGTGGATCCTAAAGGTGTTGTCCCACAGCACCTTCACTCTCAGGGTAGAAGAACCTGTGTCTAAGAGATTGACAGATTTGGCTTTTGTCTAATAGAGTAAACCCCAAAGTGATTTATAAGAAGCTCATGAAGTTTGTAAGAGAATTTTTCTTGTTAGCTTGGATTGAAAAAGATGGAGACAGGTCAAAATGAAAAATAAAATAAAATAAAACTAAAGGCCTCTGGGATCCCCATTGCCTGGGGCTGGAAGCAGGCTGAGAAAGCTACACAATTGCAAACATAGACCAAAGACAGAAGTCTGGAGAGCAGAGCTGGAACAACGGAGATCACTCCCAGGAAGCAGCATCAAACCTGTTTCCAGGAAAAGGCAACATGAGCCTGGCAAGATTTAATGCTTTCTACCAGTGATTGCTACATCCATCCCATTTCATACTCCCTCACTTTTGGCACTGGACCATTTATTACATTTATTTTATTCTTGCTTCAACATTGGGTGTGCGGGAGGCTGGTAACTTGGCTCCTTAGTCACAGGTCTCTGATTGGGAGCAACAACACATAAAAATCCTCTGCCATACCTGAACCTGCTTTAGATGGTGAGCTCCTGGACTTTGAGCTAATGCCACACTGGAATGAGAACATGCAGGTCTTGAGATGGGAATAAGTGTGTTTTGCATGTGCGGGAGACGTGAATTGTAATGGCCAGAAGCAGACTGGTGGAGAGACTTGCTCCCTGAACAATTGCTGCTTCTCGGATCAAGAGGTAGTCTAATGCTCTTCTCTATGAGTGTGATGGACTAGTCCCAGGGACTTAATTAACTGACAGACTATAGTGGAAATGACATTCTGGGACTCCTGAAGCTAAATCATAAGAAGCCTTTTAGGCCTACTCGAGCTTCTTGGAATCTTTCCCAGTGGCATCACATCCATCAGAGGCAAACCTCCCACCCACATTCTCCCCAAATTCCCAACACAAAAAGTTGTGAGCAAAGTAAAATGCGTGTTACAATACATTAACTAATACATATATTGTTGTATAACTAACACATATATTATATGTAATAATGTATAGTTGTTGTTACAATCTCTCTCAAAACCTAGGAGCCATGCAGTTGAAAGTCTGATCTCACCTTTAACTGGAACATAAGCAATAGAAGGAAAAAGCAAACAAAATATAACCAGAGTCATTGAAGTTAAGAACAATCTAACAATAGCCAGGGCGGGGGTGGGGGGTGGGGGCGGGGACAGTGGGTAGAGGGGATTACAGGAACTACTATAAAGGACACATGGACAAAACCAAGGGGGAGGGTGGAGAGGGGGGAGGGAGGTGGGTTCAGCTGGGGTGGGGTGGAGGGATGGGGAGAAAAGGCATACAACTGTAATTGAATAACAATTAAAAAAAAAAAAAAAAGAAAGTCCAAAAGCCTCATCCAAAATCCAAAGTATGTGTTTCAGTCAACAGCCCTAGAGGAGTTCTCAGCCAACAGCCAGCCTGGGCTGCCAGGGGTGTGAGGAGCCATCGTGCATATCCAGCCCCGCTGCCTCTCAGGTGACTGTTAGCTTAGTCACTATCTGCCTGCAAGACAAACGACTCTGGGCAAGAGGAAATAAATTGTTATTCTAAGCCCCTGAGGTCTGGGATGGTTTGTTACACAGTAGTAGATAGCCTCTACGAAAAGGTTTTGTTTTGTCAGAAGGAAGGAATTGTTACTTCACAGATGTGGCAGTTTCACATCTCAAATTATAACAGACCCTGGTATCGCCCTACATTCTTCCACTCCCTTTGCTAAACATCACTGATGAAGGAGCCAAATGCTTTGCAGTATGGAACATAACACTTTCTCCAGTTGCAAAAAAAGAAATAAAAAGTTGTGAATTAGTCCCATGACTTGTGGTCTGGGTTGTGCAAATGTTGGCATATTCAATACTTCTAAAGATAACTATATTTTATGGACACCTGCCTTGATTTTTATTTTAAAATAAAATATGTATGAAAAACACATGGGGAGATATTTTCAGTATAAGTTGTTGAAGGGACAAATATTTTAAAGCACACATTTTGAAAGAAACACTTCCCATGATGTCTTTTTGAAATGCGATGGATAAAATGTTTACAATGTGTCCTGTGGATATTTCCAGCACACAAAAACTCACCTGAGATGGTTGCAGTTTTAAGAATGAAACCAAACCAGCCCTAGGTAAAGCATTTATCTGTGGTCTTCGGACTTTTTAGCAATCCTCTTGTTCCTAACACTCCGACTTTGTTGGTAGCCCAACTACACTGCTCTTCTCATGGGCCACTGAATGGCGAAGAACCTGCTGCTTTGTGTTCCCTCCAGAATATGGTCTAGTGATATGCTCAAAGTAGCTCCTCAGGTGGCTGCTGAATGCAAGCCTACCTTCAAAGTACAGAGAGTGGGCAGCCACACGGCATTTCACTTCCTCCATGGGCAAGGGTTTTTTAGTTTTGTTATACCTGCTAGTCTCTGTTCCCTGAGAAGCATTTCACATCAGCAAGCATCGGTACCTTCAAAAAAATCCATAGCGTTAATGACATAGTTCTACCTAAAGAACACAAATGAAGGTTAGGGAAGAAGTGACAGGAAGGTGGTTTTTCAAGGGAAAGATTGTTTTGGTCAATGACACCTGGGGGCCGCTGTAAAGTAAAGATCATGAGACTGGAGGTCAGGTGTTGGAAGAAGCAGGCGGGAGTCAGAGATTAGAGAAAGCAGGAAGCCAGAGGATGAAGACTCAGCCAGGGCCAGGGGAGGCATAAAGAGTAGCAGGGAACCAGCTATACGTGGACAAGAAAAAAACAGCTGAAAACTAGCCAGGTAGCTCGTGAAAGCCACGGCAACATAGAAGAACCTCAGGTGGCTCTGCAGGAGCTTCTGGGTAGGTCTGGAAATAGTCTGACATGTGGGTAACGCTGATTGACCAGCCACTGCAAATAGAAATCTTTTTCTTTTAGCCCATCTATTCATAAAAAATAAGTATTTATAAATTGCTTAAATTACTTCAATGCCAGAGTGCTGGGGATATGACATATCTAGACAGTCCCCCCAGTTTTTTGGTTTGTTTTTTTTTTTCAAAGACATTACATTCTAGAGCAGACATACTGAGCTGACCAGCCATGCAAGAGTTACACAGATCCTCAAATGTGAGCAAAAAGAGTTCTTATGGGGCACTGACTTATTTCCCCTCTGTGGAAATGGCCAGGGGGCATTTCATTTGCCTTTGTCCTGTCTGGAGTTGACCCACCCAGTAGTTTCCAAATGAATAGGATTGGAATTCTCACCCATTGTGATGGGAGCAAATAGAGTGGAAGCCAACCAAGGATTGCTTCTCCTTGACAGCTCGCACTGAGCAGCACTGGGAGTCACACACAGCTCTGTGCAACAGGGTGTTCAGCACCTGGAAGGGAGGTGCTGCTGCTCTGGATTCTGCCCAGCAAAGAATGCTGAGTGGATTACAGGTGGCCGCTCTTTTTAGAGTATTGAAGCAGAACTTTCTTTAGACATTTCTGCATGTGGAACAGGAACATGACAATTACAAGTAACGTGCCAAGAAAAGGGAGAACAGAGCTTGTTGCCCTCTGTGCAAGGTCAGTTGTACCCCTCCCTGATTCAGAGGCACATTCTGAGGACCTGGCACTCTCTCTCTAACAGCTTTTAGGCTCTATATTCTTCTTTCAACCCACCCAGATACTGCCGATGCTCTCAGCACATTACCATGCAGGCAGAGGCTGCTTCTAAATGATTCCCTTCTTTAAAAAACAGCAACGACAACAACAATGAAAGAAAAACATACAAGCAACCAGCATTGACTGACATTTCTCATAAGCTCAGTGTTTAATGACAGCCTTGCCTCCTTCATGTGCATTGTTTGGTAGCTTCCTCTCATTGTAACCTGCATACTAATGAGAAACCTGTTCTCGATATCACTGCAATAGAGTTTTTGAAATATAAATAGGGAGTAGAAAGAGTAGCTGCCCATAGTAAGCAAGATCTAAAGTAATGAAGTAGAAAAAAATTACAGAACAAAGAAAAATAAATACACATATCCTCATATCCTATGTATGGACCAAATGTGACACCCTTCTTTCTATTTTTTTAAATCATAGTTTTCTAAGCCTTATAAGTACTCATTCAGGGGAAAAAATAAATTGGTGGTTAGAATTTAACATTTAGAGTCAAACCTCGATTTGACTCTCAGTTCTGCCACATGCTAGCTGTGTGATTTTGAGTAAATATTTAATCACTATTTGTGTCTCAATTTTACCATCTAAAAATGGATGAAATAACCTTACTACTCTTCAGGCAAAAAATTACAAACATAACACAGAAGCCTCTGACATATATGAAGCCCTTGAAAATGGCAGGGAAGGGGCGAAGCGAGGCGCCCCCTGTGCTGGTGCTATCCGGAAGGCAGTGTGGCGAGCGAAACCCTGCGAAGAATCCTGCCCCCTGAAGGCCTGCAGACCTGATCGTGCTCTCATGCCTCTCCGCATCACATGCGTAGATCGTCCCCACTCCGCATGGGCACCAGGAGGAATTGGGTTTCCAGGAGTGTGTGCATCGTAATAAATAAGACAAAGATAAAGAAATAGGCTCTGCTAATATTAACAGGCAATCTGAACTGACACTTCCCCCAGTAGCACAGGACAGCCACATGTGATGGAGGTTCTAGGAAGAATTTGAGAAATGGGTCGATTTGCCATGGGACATTCTCACTGTTCTGTTTGCTTTTAGCAATTTGTATTGTCTGCAGTTTACCTGTGGACAAGTGTATGAAGTTTTGACTTTACCAAAATCAACACGCACATAATACGGGGCTTAAAAAGATTTCTGCCCAATCAGTCTGACCGTTGATCAATCTTATCATGTCAACACAAGAGAACAAAAAGAATGACAAGGATGAGACCTCTAATGTGAATCCCCTGAAGGCCACCCACATTGACTTTGTGGCAACTTCTGTTAGAGTGGCAGGCTTGGCATGCCCCTTCTCTGATGTCCCTTTGAGATAGAGCTTGCTGTGCACCTGCAAGGAGCAGGGAGCTGATGGCCTCCGGGCACTTGTGCTGCAAAATGGGCCTCTGCTCTCCCCTGGCAGCCCCCAGCGATGGCCCAGCCCTGTGGGAGCAGAGGCCTTGCCATTTCTGCTCAATACAGGACTCTTCCGAAGGTGTTTGCTCTGGAGCTTCCTTTTGAGATGCTGGAGACATTTTCAGATCAGCAAGTCAGTCAGAGATGCTGCCAGCGCAATCCTGGGTCTCCCCACCTCACCCCCACCTCTGCTTTCCCTTTACAGGTGTCAGCTTTGCATTGTATCCCTGGTCTGAAGGCTCTTTGTTGTCTTGCTTTATTCTTGTGAATTTCACAATTGTTACCCCCAATAAAACTCGTGAACTCCGAGCTCCACCTCAGCCTATATTTCCCAGAGAACCCAAATGATTGCGAACTGAAACTTGAGACCTGGAAACAGAGTTTCCACAGAAACGGAATTAAAACAGTATTTCTCTCCCTTTCCTTTTGCTTATTTAGTTGTCTACTTTTTGTTTCCTTGTACTATTAGCAATCAATATTTCACTTAAAGTTTTCTGCATATTTCTTTATTACTTATATTGAACTAGTTTTTGCATCGCTGTTCACGTAGCATCTTGGCAGATTTATTATTAAAGCACATATATGTACATACATCTTTAATTTATAAAATACTGCATTTTTACAAGTCTTTCTTAACTTACCACCAAACTCATTTTTCAAAAGGTAAATAATTTTTAAACTATTTAGTCAAATATTTATTGTATTTTTACTCTGTACCAGGCACTGCTAAAATACTGAGGTGTCCACATTACCTGACAACCAACGTGTCCCGTATTGGTGACACTTACGTTCTCCGGAGGAAAGAGGTGGCAACAAGCAAACCAGCTGCCTGTTTGGAACACTGCTCCAGCCTTCCCAAGGCGATGCTCCTCACTTTATTCTGGTCCCTGTTTAACATCACCTCACATAGGCCATTTATGGAAATTTCAACTCAAATAGCTCTTCTCCCTTTTTCTTGCTGACGGTTTCTTCTTTGCCCTCATTGCATTAGGTACTACATTTACTTGCTCATTGCTTTATGTGTTGCCTGCTTGAAGGTAAGCTTCATATATCCAAGGACTTTGCCCAAATCCCAGCTACTAGAACACAGGGTGATGTTCACCTGGACTGGACCTCTTCTCCTGTCAATTATGTGGACAAAACAATGGTAATTTGACTAGAAGTGTTTCCCCCTAAAATTTAATAGACAAAGAATCATTTGAAATGTAAAATTGTATTCATTATTGTTGTGATAAACTTCTTCCTAGAGCATTTAGGTCCTTGAGAAATTAGATAATAGTATGAAAGCTATGACAAAAGGAAACACTTAATATATTTAATCTTTGGGTAATTCCTTAAACTGGCCACACGTGTATATTTTAGATGTCTCAATTTATAAATAAATGAACAGATAGACATTGTGGGAATGTATTAAAAGATTTTTTTCTGATAGGATGTACATTTATACACATTTGATGGCCACTGCACTAGACATGAGTTCTAAATTGTCGAATATGATAGAAAAATGTTACAGGCTGAATTGTGTCCCCCACTCCAAATTCTTACATTGAATTCTTAGCCCCAGTACCCCTGAATGTGACAGTATTTGGAGAGGACTCAAGGTCTTTAAAGATGTGATTAAGTTAAAATAAGGTCATTAGTGTAGGCCCAATTCAATATGACTGAAGTCCTTTTCAGAAGAAGAAATCTGGACACACGGAGGCCCACAGAGGAAGACCGCATGGAGCCACGGGAAGAAGAAGGCCATCGACAAAGCAAGGGGAGAGGTCTCAGAGGAAACCAACCTGTCAGCACCTTGATCTCGGACTTCTAGCCTACACGGCAGGGAGGAATAAATTTCTCTGTTTAAGCCCCCTAATTAGTGATACTTTGTTATGACAGCCCTGGCCAACTAATAGAGATGATACAGATTTCTATACACTTCTACATAAATTTGTTCTTAGTCTTCCTGTATATTTGGTGATTTTTTTATATATAAGTATACTTGTTATAGATATTTAAATTCTAATATTTAAAATTATTGAACAACACAAATGATACATTTATTTTATTTATTCCTACATCTAGAAATCTCCAGAAATAAATGTTATCATAACTTTGAGACCACTATGCATGTACAGATAAGTATGCATCTAGATATAGATGTATCCATATAGAGATATACTTAAATATTTGTGTTAAATTCTTCTAAGTTTTATAATTATAAACTTGTATATTCTTAGTAATTTTTGTAAGTGGAAAAATTTAATGCTAAAATGCAACAGTTTGGGAAAAAAGTAAATATTCCTTCCCAAGTTACGGTGTTTGTTTTGTGTATGCTATTGAAATCCATCAGCTTCTACTGGAATTGAAACTAAATAGATTGCTAGGGACAGATTACTCAGAAAAGCCAAACTTGCCCAGTCTGCCTGGTGATACACTGGGCTCAGGATTATGAATGTGTTATCAAAAATGATCAAAAATGGTTCAGCCTCAGCTATGACCTGACATCAGGCATCTTGTAGATGCTGTTAAAAATAGTAGCATTGCCGAATGAAACTGATACCCCAAACCAAAGAAAAATATTGGATTTTTCTACCTTCTGTAACAAACCAGCTACAAAACCTGTAACACAATAGAGCTCTAGAACTGATGGATTTTAGCCATATATATACGGCTAGAAATTCTCCAACTAAATTATTTGCAAATTCCTGGGTAAAAAGCAATTTACTACAGACGTTGAGATGAGCCAAGTCAGCACTAATACTAAAGAAAAATAAACCAGATGAGGAATGTTCTTTTATATCCACCAATATCCTTAGGACCCAGTCCAAGGTACTGGTTGACTTTTTGGCTCACAGATTAGAAGGTTATTTAATGGTGTGAATCAAAGAGAGGATTTTTATTCAGAAGGATAACATTATTAATAATTTTATTGCATGCCATACATCTCAATCACCACAGTGGACAAAAAGGCACAGATGTTTCATTAGATGTTAAGAAGGAATTTATTAAGTTAATTGCCATGTAAGTATTACATTTAGTAAAATGTCTAATAGTAAGTAAATCTTTCCAAAAGATTAAGATATAAACTTCACGAGGCAAGCTTAACATCAATATTCGCTGTCTTCAGTCTCCCTTCTCTCACTGCCCCCTTGAACCCACTTCACTAAATATTTCGCTGCATCCCTCTGCAAACACTGCCACTGTCAAAATCACCCGAGGTCGAGTCCCAGTCTTCATCTCATTTACCTTATTATCCATGACATTTTGACAGACCTGATTACTCCTTCCTGCCAGAAACCCCTTTATGACCCGTATCCTAGCATACGACTCTCTTCTGCTTTTCTTCCTACCTTTTTGTTCTCCTTCAGTGGCTTCTCCTCCTCTCTCTAGACTCATGAATGCCCCAGGCTCATCCTTGGCCCATCCTCTAGCTACTCATTCTTGATAATCTCATCCAATTTCATGACTTTTCTTGCCATGTATATGCTGAGACCTCGAAACTTAGATCCCAGCCTCAGTGTCTGCCCTAAACCCCAGACCCACCTACCATCTATCAAAGTCCTTCTTGCCACCATCCACGGTTATCTGTGGATATCTAATGGCCTCCCACAGTTAATATCTCCAAAACACATTGACTTCTACCTAATCCTAAACAGACTTCTCTTCCAGTGTTCCTCATTTGTTAATAGGACCTTCGTCTTTTTCATTTGTTCAGTCTTATGGGTTACACTTTATTACTCTGCTTCTTTAGCTCATACCCTACTTCAATCAACATAAATTAGGTGACCTCCAACTTCAAACTATACCCATAATCTAACTATTCTCACCAACTCCAACTCCGCCATTGCTACCTGCTCCAAACTGCCATCATCTCTCTCTTGAAACTTATTTCATTAGGTGATCAGGCTGTGCCACAGGATCAATGTAGCATGAATGCAGTCAAAGTCAAAGGCAGATGAGTATCGCCCGGAGAGGAAGGAGACCAGTGCATGACTTGTGGTCACTGAGAAAGACAGCATGCATACCAGGCTCAAGTAGTACCGTAAGAAGAGAGAGTACAAAAGATCCAGCCCCTTGCAATGTGTCAGTCCCCCATGACCAGGTCATTCCTAGGTGAGGTGGGCATGCACCCTCAACCCTGGTAGAAAGACCTCAACCCTGGCCCTGAAATACAAAAATCTGGGGTCATTTCTGAGGGCCACTGATGTGGGCATAGCTGAATAGTTCCAAGGAAGGTTTACACGTGCCTGCTTTGAGCAAACAGGGGTGTCTTGACTGTGTTCTGAACTCTTTGCATGCAATTCAATTTACGAGCTTCTCAGGGAATCCTGTGCAGAGCATAGAGTTCTTGGAAACACTGGGGACTTGCACAGAGCTGTACTGAGATCCTTCCCTCAAAATATAAGTGACCTGCTCCTGCCTGGATACTAGTCTTCACTGAGTAAACAGAAATCTTAACACAGTACCTCAGAGCACAGCCACCCCATGCCTCACCACTGCACTCAGAATGAAAACCAAAGCTGTTCCAATGGCCAAGACAGTTCTACATAATCTGTGTCCCTGTTACCTTTTATATACTCTATTAACCTCTGTTTACCTTTTCTTTTCTGTTCCTCAAATTTACCCAGGTGGCTCCCAAAGAAAAACTTTGCATTTGCTCTTCCTGGAATGCATATGACTGGAATGTTCTTGCTTATTCACCTCCATTAAAAGTTTGCTTAAATATGGCTTTCTCACCGATGTCTTTCCTCGCCTCCCTGATTACAACTGACACACATTCCCAGGCCCATCAACAAAGTCTATAACCCTTTCCTCGTTTCTAGTGTTCGTTTTCTCTACAGCATTTCTCCTATCTAACAAACTACGTTTTTCATTTAATCATTTTGTTTGTCTATTGCCTCTTTAAAGACTAGACTTTGAACTTTATAAATTTTTGTGGACTTGGATTCACTGCTCTAACCCAGCCTAGAATACTGCCTCTTGCACATAATAGGCTTTCAAAAAATAGTTGTTAAATAAATGTAAATAAAAATGTGCTAAGAATCTGTGACTCTATTATTATACTCAATTCTGTCAGATGGAAACATGGGTTATACCAGCAACCCTTTATAATAATGGTTTGAAAGGAAATATTAATACTTACCTATTAATCACTAAATATTTTAAGAATGTTGAAATTTATTTATAAAATTTACTCATTTCACTCTTACAAAAGCCCATGGAGACCGCATTATCATCCCATTATACAGATGAGGAAACCAAGACACAGAAAAACTGAGTGTGCAAAGTTTTAGTATTAATAGGTAACATATATGGGATATTTATCCAAATTGTCTAGTTTTAGCGCTTATGTTCTTAAACACTGAGATTCATTACCCCTCCATGGTAGGACATTAAACCTTATGTTAAATATTGAGAACAATATTATTTTCCAGTGACAACAATGCAAGCCAAATTAGTATACAAACCAAAGGAATTTTATTATCACATTTAACAGGGATAGAACTGGTCTCAGTCTCTCAAGGGACTCAAATTTTATCTCTAGGACTTTCTTTCCCCTTATCTAATCTTTGCTTTTCTGAGCAAGTTTCCTTTACTATTTTTTTTTCCTGTAGATATATATTTCTTTTCACAAGGCAGTAGGTGAGGGGAGGTTAACAACAGCAAAACAGTCATAAAATCCAGTTTGAAAAATCCCAAGGAAGGAAAGGGCCACTCACTGTCTGTCTTTCAGTGTTACCGTGTAACATTCTTATTGTCGAGATGTCCGCCCTTGGTCCATTTCAGCGGCCAGGTGGTGGTTTGCCATGGCCAGTCAGGCTGAGAGCACATACTGGTGGCTGGCTGAGTGGGGCTTTTGTTCAGCAGACCACCAGAATCGCATGAAGGTTGCCAAAGGAAGGCTGTAAGCAGGGAGAAAACAAAAGCTGTTTGTCCACTCTCACCTACTTTATAAGGCAAAATCAATGTAAGAAATAATGACCAATATTGTAAGTTTCGTAGTTAGACCTTTGGGATATTCAGTCCATGTTTCCTATTACAGCATTTAACTACTTAGCTAGATGAATCAATATATTTGAAAAGTGGGCCATGGTTAGATGAATGGAATAAGTGTATCAAAGCCCAGGATTATTTATTTAAACCTGTGTACCTAAAGTACAAGTATCAAATTAAATCAAAAAGTTGAAGTAAATAGGTAAAAAAATTACACACTAAAAATTTTTTTTAATAAAAAATTACCTTAAGAGTGCCATGAAGATGAGACAGAGACAAGTACCTGGCAGGATATCACCAAGGGTTCTTCACTAGAGAAACTGAGGCATTTATGAACTTGAAGTGTGCTAATGTTGGACCTTTGTTTCTCAGCAGATATGTACCCTGTCACATGCTTCCACCCTGTACCATCTCTCTAGGACAGTTGCTTAGCAGAGGGTTTAATAATGAGACACATATATGAGGTCCATCCAGAAGGTATCCAGCCATGTAATATGAAAAATAGACATTTACTGATGAAGATATAAGCTATAAGTAACACTATACATATGACAGTGATGCCTCAGTCCCTTCAAAGCAGGCACCTTGGGATCTCACACAATTCTCTCAGTGTCCATTAGCTGCCCCAACATATTTTCCTTAATTTTATAGATTGTGTGAAATATCTTCCTTTTCAATGGTGATTTTAGTTTTGGGAAAAGCCAGAAGTCTCAGGGTGCCAAATCTAGGCTGTAGTGGGGCTGAGTGACTTGGGCGATTTGACCTTTCACCAAAAAACTCTGCAGGAGACATGATGCATGAGTGGGTGCATTGTCATAATGAAGCTGCCAATCACCAGTTGCCCATAGCTGCAGCCTTCTGAATCATCTGAATAGTTTCTGTGGAGGAATGTCCAAACTTAATGCAAAATTTAATGCAACTTCGTTGCTCTACTCAGTCATTTTGAATGTGTCAGAGCATTCACACGTGCTCAGTCGATGGTGTCTACCACCCCCACTGACTGGTACAGTGAAGTCATCATTGTTCAAGCATGTGCATCCCAATCCACGCTCCCTGGCTGCCAGTTTACACTGATGTTGTGCAAACAGTTCTCCTTGTATTAATAATGGCTGGACTTTTTCCACACCTACCTCCTACATTTGTCTTATTAATTCCATGTTTTGCCTTCCCCTGAGTGCTTAGAGTCATTAACCTTATTTAAAATTGTAGACTGAATATCCACACCCTCTTAAATTAACTGTAAGAATATTCACAAAAGTATAAGAGGAGTGATATTTCATGTATGAATTTTTTCCTAGCACAGTAAAAATCACTAAAACTACGCAGGTGCACATACACGCACACATATGACTAGGCTCACCTTTTGATCCACATGATTGTAAAATGTTTAGTAATTTTCTGACTAGTTCCATCCAGACAGCAAGAGGAATCTCTAAAAAGTCTTAAGTTAGAAGATTCACTCTCCCAATTTTCTACTTAGTATAAACATTCTCTATGATCACCTTTATAATTAACCCAGTTTATTTTTTTTTAATAATTAAAAGCATCTATTTATGTACTCAGTGCAGGTGTTTTATAAACTTTAATTTTAATTTTTATTTCTCTCACTGACTTTGTGAGGCAAAGATTATTATCCCATTTTTTTAAATAAGAAAACTTGGACTCAGGGGTGCTGCATGGATTCCCCAAAGTCTCATAGCTTGGCAGCGGTGGAGTTGAGATATGAACTTTTCATCTCCAAACACCATTTAAATGCTCATGAGTGAAGACCAATACATCATGGGGTGTTCACAGGAGAAAGAGGGATATTTAGTTAAGAAGGACACTTTTTTAAAGCATTCAGGGAAATTCATTTTATTTTATCTTTTTGAAAACATTTTATTGTATTTTTTCAATTGCCATTTAGCCCCCTTATATCTCCTGCAGTCACCACACTGTTGTCCATGAGTCCTTTTACCTTTTTGCTTGATCCTTCTACCCCCTAAAATACCCCCCTCAATAGCTGTCATCCCGCTCTCTATAAGTCTGTCTCCATTTTGCTTACTATAGTTTGATTTGTTCACTAGATTCCACAGATGAGTGAGATCATATGGCATTTGTCTTTCTGTGACTGGCTTATTTCAGTGAGCATAATGTCCTCCAGGCCCATCCATACTTCTACCCTCTTGGTGGGATTGCAGACTGCTGCAACCACCATGGAAAGCAGTATGGAGGACCTCAAAAAATTAAAAATGGAGCTGCCTTTGACCTAGCAACGCCACTTCTGGAAATTTACCCAAAGAATCCCAAAACACTAATTTGAAAAAACATAAGCACCCCTATGTTCGTTGCAGCATTATTTACAATCATCAGGATATGAAAGCAGCCCAAGTGTCCGTCAGTAGATGAGTGGATACAACAACTATGGGACATTTACAAAATGGATTACTAGTTGGCCATAAAAAAGAAAAAGAATTTATCCTTTAGGACACACTTTCATAGGGCTGGTGTGTGCAGGCCACATGTGATTAATACTGAGGGGGAATGGGCACATCTTGTCCAAAAATAAAAGTAAGTCTTGTATGGTTGCTGGAGATTTCAGACACCGAGATAGATTGTGCAGAGGAGCAGATAGGGAGAATTAATACTGAGGGGGAATGGGCGCATCTGTTCCAAGGGCCTTTTGCAGGGAGTATACTTGGCTGAAGTATGGGCTGTGCATTAAGGTGATATTTAGTCTCGTTGCAGAGGATTTTCATCACAAATACATGGGTGTGCTTAATTTGATAACCATGATTATTGACCCCACTTATTAAACATTTGCTCCGAGCCAGGCAGTTACTGTGTTTTTACTCACATGATGATAATCTAATGGGAGTATTTCCTGACACTGAGCGACATGAGCAGAAGTGCCATTACTCTGGCTCTGCTCTTCATGCCACCACAGCGAGGTCAGAACCTACTCGTACTTGAGGGACATTTAAAGACCTATGTGCTCACCTTCACAAATCTCAGTGTCTGAAATCTCCAGCAACCTTATAAGACTTACCTTTATTTATTATTATTATTTTATATTATTTATAATAAAGAATTTTACTAAACTGCCAGGAACAAAGTTTATGGTAAAGGCCAGATGAGAAACCATGGATACCAAAGTGTAAGAATAAATGTTCAAGCCAGTACTCAGGAGCCAAAGTAGAGTACAGAAATGGTAGGTCAAGTACAAGGGCAGCATGAAGACTGGTGGAGTTAATGAGGCTTTCTTACTCTCTGACTCTCTGGGAGGCTGACACACCTCACCACCCAGCCCTGCTGCCTGGGCTGGCCCAGGACAGGAGACCGGAGTAGCAGAAGTGGAGAAGTCTCACCACTGCCTCAGAAAATTAGGAGACAAAAAAGAACATTGCCCTGATGTGGTGTCTTAAACTACACTTGTGTTTCCATGCAGAGAAGACCTGGTCTAAATCTAGACACCAGTCATTTGTATGGGTTGATTCTAAAAGGGGCAAAAGATAATGTAATCTTTTCATATTAACCTGCAAAAGTGAAAAAACTAATTTGGATCTGCTGTAAGGAAATTGATCAAAGCATCCTGAGCCCCGTAGCTGTTGTGACAGAATAACCCTCTTGGTATGTAAGTCTGCCCTTGGATTCCTCCTCTGGCTCCTGGCTGACAATGATTTGCTAAGCATTGCAGTAAAGAGCTAGGTGACAGGAGAGCACCGAGTTATCAGGCAGCTATATAACCTTGTGCCAGCCTCATGCTTGCTAAAGAGCTCTTGTTGAACTTGTCTCTTTGAAAGAAAAAAAAAAGGCATTATGAAGCTGATATGTATACCCAGAACTCATATCAAAGCTGACATATCAGATACACATTCAAACTACTATGCTGGGCTGTGATAATAATTATTCTGACTGCTGGTATCATCGTGTTCACACTATTACCCAGAAAAATTGCACCTTGAGATTGTTGTGTTGATTCAGATTTGAGTCTATTCATGTCTAGAGCATATAGAGACACTAAAATAATTTCAAAATCTTTCCTTAGTAGAAAATATAATATCAGGCACATCTCTAAAGCAAAATTGAACTAAAGCATACTTTAGGGACTCAGAAGAAAAGAACTGACTCAAACTTGTATTTTTTCACTGGCAAGATTTTGAGAAATTTATTTGACTTCTTTGCCCTCATATTTATTAACGTTAATAGTAACAACAATAGACAAAAGACAAAAGGTATAGTATAGGTTTCATTTCCTGAAAAAAGTCTTAGAAAGTACTAAAGCCTGTCTATGAGTGTTTAGTATAAAGATATATTTATTCTATTGTTTGTGTAATAAAAACATGAAAAGGCCAGTATTTCGATATTATTGGACAAAAAAATTGGGGAAGTAGTTTGAAATCTCTCATGGGAAAATCAGAATGTTAGACATAATAAAGACTTTAGACCACCTAATTAAGTGGTTCTCAAAGTGTGGTTCCTGGCCAGCTGCATCAGCACCATTCAGGGATTTAGACATGTAAACCCCTCCTGCCTGACCTGAAACCCAGAGTAACCCTGCAGGAGTCCAGCAGTCAGTATTTAACAAGTGCTTCTGGTGATTGTGATGTTCATTTGAGAGACATTGATCTAATTCAAGGTCTTCGCCTGACAGATGAGGAAACTAAGGCTCAGAGAGAGTGTTATTTGTTCCTTTTTTCACATTTTATGTATTTCTTTATTTACAGAGAGAGGGAAAGGCAGGGAGATAAACATTGATGTGCTAGAGAAACGTCCATCAGTTGCCCCTCATATGCTCACCTGCTCCCAGCTGGGGACCTAGCCCGCAACCCAGGCATGTGCCCTGACTGGGAATTGAACCAGTAAACTTTCAGGTCACAGGCCAGTGCTCAATCCACTGAGCCACACCAGCCAGGGCTATTTATTCCTTTTATATCTATGCATTGAACTTACGCCATGAATTAAGTAACACTTTTCTTTGAAAAATGTCAGCGAGAAGCTAGAGGGTTGACAGGCCTGCAGGGTGGAACTGGAGGGCAGAACCGCACTTTCAGGATCGCGCTTCTTAAACACTGAGGTCTTGGGTCACTCTCAGACTGTCTGGCAGCCCTGGCATTCTGTTACAATGGTAGGGCACTAATACAATTAATCTAAGGTGCCTGTAATTCATGACTGTAGAATTATTATAGTCTTTTGTATTCTCTAGATTTGATTATAATTTTCCTCATATTTTATGCCACTTATGCTCTTATTTTCCAAATAGAATAAAATATCCTCCCTCCCAACTCCTGAAAGAATTGATCAGGAAGATTTCACATTTACTGAGAAGACGGTCATTTTATTGCTTATCACTTTTCAAAATGTTTGCATGTTGCTTATTGAGTTTTATTACATTTTCCTTTCAATATTTTAAAACTACACTTCTAATTTGGAAACTGCAAGATACTGACCTATCCTTATTTTTCCCTTAAAATAAACCCTTCACTAAACAAGCATACAATACATATCATTTTAAATAAAGTATGTCTTACATATATTTAAATATAGGATCCTCAAATTCTATGGTTCTAGAAAGCTCTTATGAAAATGTTCTATGGATACGCACCTGCATTTTTCTCCTGTTTAAAGAGAAGACCATTTAGAATCAGGAAAGCAGAAAAAAAAACAAATGATTTTAGTTCATCTATGCAGAGAAGAGTATGATGTTTCAGAGTGAAATATAGCCATCAAGACCATAATACTTATCTAGAACTTGGTTTTCTCATTTGTGGACTGAGAATGATACTAATATCTGCCTCATGGAATTATCATGATAAATAAAAAGGGACCACATATTCAGTCTAGCAATCTATTTCCCTATAGATGGCTGTGATGTAATGTTCAGCAGTAAATATCTATTGAAGTTCAGCTACTAGATTTATATGTTCTTTTCTCTCATCAGAAATCACATAATCCTACGTGTGCATTCCTCACAGGTTTGAATGTGTGTGTGTGTGTATTTCCAGCAGTATCTTCTCTAAATTGGAGACAGTTTTTATTATGCAATTCTGTTTATACTTATTAATACTTTTGATATTGTTTTTAAATTCACGCCTAAAATGTAGTACAAGCATATTCAAGTGGTAACTCTTCTTGGAATTTATAGACGATTAGCTTATTTGGGATTCATACCATGGAATTCTACTCAGCTGTAAAAATGAAGAAAATTTTACCCTTTGCAACAATATGGGTGGACCTGGAGAACATTATGCTAAGTGAAATAAGCCAGTCAGAGAAAGACAAATACCATATGATTTCCCCCATATGTGAATCTAACAAACACACTGAACTAACAAGAAAAACAGAGACAGACTCATAGATGGAGAACAGATGACAGGTAATGGGGGAGGTTAAGTGGTAGAGGGATTGAGCAAAAAGGAAAAAGACTTGTGGACATGGACAACAAGGTGTTGAGGGCTGGGGGCAGAAGGAATAAGGGGACTAAATGGTAATGGAAAATACAAGGATTATATATTTAAAGAAAATAAAATGCATGCCAATTGTATATGCAATTATAAAATGACAATCATTTATAAGAGGATGTGATGAGTTTAGGCATTGCCTTAGCACATCCGAACACACCTCGTGAATGTAGCTACTAGAAAAACCTAACAACTGTTTGGATTATTTATTAAAAGTCCTTGAAAAGAAAGAGTTTCGAGGTAAGCTGTTTGAGTTTGATGTTCTGAAGAGCATGGAATCCCATACTCGAGTGGCTATCAGATAATATGACAGAAGCATCTAGGGTTTATAGTCCAAAGGGGCAATAAGTATTCTCGTAGTTAACTGATAAGTTCATGTTTCTTCAAGAAAAGAAAGCTTCACTAATTTACATGCAGATGATAAAAATGCAAATGGCGTCTTTAGTATTCAAAATGTACTTATTCTGAGGAAAAAAATTTGGATTTTGTTAATTGTGAAACCACTTATGTAAAAATAAACACTGCGTAACTGAAAACAAGTATTTGGTTAAAATTCACACACATTCACGTTTCTCAATATCTGAATAAGATATTACATTGACTGGTAACAGTGGCTGGATTTCAAACTTTTCTTCAGGACGCTTAGGGGTTATGCACATCGCTCAGGTCTGGTCTTATTTTCATTACAGTATGCTGAGCCTGGATTCTGAGCTTATCTGCGTAGTTTTGAATCCTGGCTCTCACAGTTGTTCTCCGTGTAACCTCTGGAAATCTTTCAGATTCTCTAATCCTATTTCCACATCTAGGAAATGGGAATAAGAAATCCTAACCTTACTGGGTTTTAGAAGACATAGTTGAAATAATTCATGTGCCATGTTTAGTAGATTCTTGGCAAAATGTTAACTATTATTAGTAACAGAACATTAACCATTATTATTTTTATTATTGAACACTTAAATGTATTTGAAAAAATGTTTAGTTAATAGTAGTTAAGGACAGAAGGACAACGGATAAGCTCTGGAGTCCCAGATATTGTCAATAAATTAAACTTGTTATACATATATAAGTATTTATATATGACTTCTAATATTTAGAATATCAGATATCACAAAATGATTCCAGAACTATAAAGTCTCTGGAAATATCCAGCTCACTTTTTAGGCCATATAATATAAAATGGCCCTAAACATATTTATTTACCTCAAAAGAGTGCAATAAAATTTTACCAAATTTTACAAGCATTTTCTGAAATTTTCTTTTTTAAATTAAAAAAAAAAGTTTATTTATTCTTATATAGAGGGGAAAGAAGAGAGAAAGAAGGAGACAATTACCAATGTGTGGTTTCCCCTCACACACTCCCTACTGGGGACCTGGCCTGTAACCCAGGCATATGCCCGGACTGGGAATCGAACCAGCAACCCTTTACTTCACAGGCCGGCACTCAGTCTGCTGAGCCACACCAGCCAGGGCCATTTTCTGAATTTTTTTGTAAAGAAATTACAAATCACTATTACATGTTTGAAATTGTCAAAAATATGTTGCATTAAGAGGCACAATCATGATGACTATTATAAAGTTAAATTGGTGCACACTTATACAGAATTACTTAGAATTCTGAAATAATAACATTTGGTGGGAAAAGTCATAGCCGTTGCTATTCTACATGGTATGTGACCCACAGGGAAACATACAGTGCTATTTCATGAATCTTTTACAAACCCAAAGCATATATTCAAATTACCCAAAAAAACAGTTTTGTAACAATAATAAACATATTCTCTGTTGATCCAGAGGGAAGATCTCAAGTTCCCGTTTCTTGGCTAAGGAGAATTAACATAATTAAGATGAATATCCTTCTCCATCCCCATACATTTTTCCATCATAGACATGTGTAAAGTTTTATGAAAAATCATGAGGCAGAGGCAACTGTTTCATTTTTCCTGAGGTCATGAGGAGGGGAGTGGGAAGAAGCCTTACAATCAACCACAATTTATATTATTTCTTTTGAGTAAGGAAGGAGCTGGGAGTGTGTTACCCGGGACTCTCCCAAAGCCTGTAAATCCTGGTCCAATCCAGCGGTTTCTAAAGTTTGCTGCATAGTGAAATCACCTGGATTTAAGAGAAGAAAAATCCCAGTGTGCAGGTTGCACCCAGAGGAACCCTATCAAAATGCTGCGAGTGAGAGCGAGGAACCAACCAGTATCTTTAAAAGGCCCACAGTGGATTTTTCTGTGAGTCCAGTTTGGGAGTCAATTTGATTAAATGGGAGCTTGGAGACCTCAACCCTATATATACACTACTCTCTTATCTCATGTATCACACCCATTTGAAAACTTAAAACTTTTACGTTAAAACACACATACAGGCAAAATCATTCGGACTTGGCTCATTTCTGCACAATTTGGCTTTTCTGTGAAGCCATAGGCAAATGCGGTGGGAAATATACAAGAAAAGATACTAGTATCTGGCACGATGTCAAGTTTTGTGGGCAACATGGTGAGGGCTGCTGGAGAAAGCTGGGCAGGGTACCCACGGTTGTGAGACTGACAAAAGAATTAGAATGCGTGGGTTTAGGTAGGCATATAAAGCATTAATTTATAGCTTATTCAGCAGTGGGAACTCTATTTCCCAATATAAACAAGAAAGTTATTTTCCTAAATATACTTTTTAAAGTAAAATTATCCGTTAAATGATTCCCATCCGATAATGGTGTGAGAAAGTGTTAGTTATCAGAGGAGTCTGCACAATCATGCTTCTCTTTATTTCTGAGAACTAATAAGCAATTTACAAATGTTTCTTGATAGTGCCATAAACATTTTTTGGTGTAAAATGGAAATTTTATTTTTCTGAAGATGATCTTAGATTGTCTAATACTACGCAGTTTGTTTGCTTTATGTGATTTTTTAAAACTTAAAAAACAAGACCCACTTTTATTTTTTCATCTCTAAAATCTGTAAACTAAGTCAGCGTGGATTGTCCCTGAAAAATAGTTAAGACATGAAAAGTTGTAAAAATTAAATTATTTCAAGCAAGCTCTAACTAGTACCTTCCAAGTGAAAGAAGGAAATCAGAAAACATGCAATGTTAAAAGCTCGGTCAATAGGCGGAAATGCCTCCAAACACATAGGAACTCACTGCTGGAATTCTAAAGTATGGAAGTCCTGACAACACTGTTTCAAAGTCCCTCATAAAAGCAGGAAAACAGGGAAAGTCCAGCTACTGACGTTGAAAGACTTTTATGCTTTTCCCAATATTGCAAATTTCGCCCAGCATAGCATGAGTCTGCCTAGGATAGTAAAGTCAATGACTGCCCGCCATCCAACTAGAAGTTTGCAGACTTCCACTGTAAAACATTCCTATAAAGATGGGGCATAGATACTTTCTTCATTTGCATTTTATTGTTTATTGGAAATTCTTTGCATACTTATTCAAAGAGAGTCCCTTTTATACGCTGAACTATGCATGAAGGCAAGATACTATTTTTCCTACTGGTGACACGACATAGAATGTACATTGAGATAAAGTAGAGAAAGGTGGTGTTTTCTACAACTTTTATGATTCTGCTTACAGCTATTTAAAATAGAAAAGAAATGGGTTTCCTAAACCTATGCAGTTTTAGAAAGGCAGGCTGTTGGCTTACTTTCATGAAAATTAACTTTCAGTAGGCTGTGGTAGTGAAAGGAAAAGGAACTGGGGCAAAACTGCAAATTCAGTTATAAAAACAATAATTAGGTATTTCTCTTTCTTGGGTTTATGTTTCTTCACTATTAAATATCATCAATTTTGAAAGGCAGTCACACTACTGTCGAATCCACACTACCTGTGGTATTGGATTGGATTATGCTCGTAAACACGACGGTGTCATTTGTACTCACAGGCACTTCATTCAACGAGCTTATTTCATGCCTGTGCACATATTTCATCAATACACATACATCTGCTTCAACAACTAATTGGTTTTTATCTAGTTCGCCTTGACTTTTATTTTTCTATTTAGATTTTATACATTGGTGAGATCATTTGAGTTTTAGAAAATACTTTTAGCTCTGAGTCATTCAAACAGTTTTGATACATCTTTAAAAACTTGGTATCCTGATTATATCATGGGTTGAGAGTCTATTGGTAGAGGACGGATGTTTTCATCTCTGCTTCCCTACAGAACGACTTCTGCTCATCGCAACAAAAATTAGATGTGTACTAATGAAGGACTTTGGCTGTGTCACACCCTGGCTGCTCTGCACTAGGGAAGCAGTTTTGCGTGGAGATAGACTGAAAAAAATTTGCTGCCTCAGCTTCCTTGGTAACAGTGACCAGCCAGGGTTTTCATGTGTGCTGTGTAGATGCAGTCAACACCACAGCTGTCGGAGCTGCTGTCATTTCCGTCTCTGGGACGGACACTGGTAAGATGAGGAAAAGGCTTATTCACTACTTCAGCACGTACTATTGAGTCTTTGGTGCAGTCAAGAGGAGAAAAGAAACATTGTGTAATTTTAGCAGACAGTATGCTACATTCTCTCTCTCATCTCTTTTTCTCAAAAGCAGCACTTTGAAGTAGGTATTTTAGCCTTGCTTGGCTGGTGATGAAAGAGACTGAAAAAGTTTGAGGGGTTTTCTCAACATCACAATTAGCAAGAGGCCATGTCTGCTCTATAAGCAAAATGTGTTTTGCTCCAAGATCTGCGCAATTGTCTCTCCTGCAACTGATTAGGAAGGGATTCACAAAATCCACAGTTCGCATTCATAGCCTAAGGCAGTGCCCGAGCAGGTTTTCTTTCACTCTTTCTGGAGTCAACACTTTCTGGAAATGCACATGTTCAGCTATAGAACCTTCTTTTAAAAGTTTTCTGAAGCTATACTCTGGGTTCTCTGTATAGTTTATCAGTAACTCTTCTGGTATCATAGGGCTCTGAGGTCTAGCACAATTTGGTATTTAAGTTACTCTGCAGTAAAACCTTTCTGGTTGTTTAGAAGGAGGTGTATCATCCTAAATGAGTTTCTGCCTCTTAACTTACAAATACTGAGGGGCCTTTAGTGAGAGCTTAACGATGAAAACAATAGTAGCCAGGAACATTTCTAAGTTCTTTAGACATATTTATTTAATTCTAAGAGCAACTTATGAAACAGGTACTGTTTATCATTCCCATTTAACAAAGCAGAAAATGAGGCAAAAAATGTGGTTAAATAACTACCCCAAGGTCACATCACTAGTAATTGATAGAACTGGGATTTGAAAGTAAAACCAAAGGAGTTTCCTACCTTGTTGAGATAAAACATTGCTAACCTCTTCCTCCAGCCAAGCTCAAGCATTTGTGGATGTCTACCTTGCTAAAATTTGTTATAATTTGAGAACAGAAGAGCTTTTCATATCTTGGAATCCCATGAAGGTAACAATTTTATACATCAACTTCTGAAATGAAAACAAGGACTACTCTCACCTTTTGCCATCAGCTTTTTAAAAGCTAAATTGAGAAAGGATTTTGCAGATATGATAACCAAAGGTGTGAGTTTGGGGAAACGGAATTGCAGGAGATTTAGAAAACAGCAAAATGCAAATCAAAACATGTCATATACTATCAAAAATTACATTAATACACATGATAATATTTATAATGTTATAGTCAAAGGTGGAGAAACTACCTAGTAAGTCCAAGTTTATTTCAATGAATCTTTGATTGTGTTTCTTTAGTCTTAATAGTTTTTATATATTTTTATGTACTAATTTATTCAGTCATAATCATTTTGAAGTGGCAAGCTTTAAAGCATTGCTATTTACACATATGTGTACAAATTCCTACCTGTCTGAAATATACTAAAATAAAAAAAGTAATGCAGTCTTTTGAAAATCCAGAGAGTCACAAGCAAAAAAGGTCTCAAAAATGCCTGGCATCTTCTTACCTATTAAATCATCTAAAACCTGGTGAGAAGGGTCAGGAAAGGCCTGCTGTGGTGAGTCTGATGTGAATATTTATCTCGATGTTACAAACCTCTAGAATCATACAGAGCCTAAAAGCAACGCCGACCCAACCTTAGTCGTGTTGTTTCAGCTCTACTTGTTCTGCTCTGTTCCTATGGCTGTTGTTTCAAGATGAGCAAACCCTCGATAATAACATTACCTAACACTCCCACACAGTGCTAAACCAGCAAGCATGATTCCACATGTATACAAAGAGGATTAAAATATAAATCGAAATTTACTGTACCCTGGAGCACTACCAGACAAATAAACAATTTATTCATGTAGAGGTTACAGTTGTTAAATTCAGGCAGCTTACACCTGTGCTGGGTAATACCCACCTCCGGTAACCTAGGAGCCGACATGCAGACTTCATGATGGCCGAGAAACTCCAGGTGAGCTATAAAAGCAGATAAATGGTATGTAGTTTGGAGAGTAGCAGATGTGATTTAGAGTTTATGGGATTAAGAGACCTTGCAGGTTACATGCTGCAAGATCCCAGGAAGATTTAAAAGCTAAGAAGCAAAACCTTGAATTTGAACCCGTGCTTAACTGGAAGCCACTGAGCTGAAAGCAAAGCAGGTGAATTCTTAGACTATGCAACATACAAGTCATAAAGCTTGAAGAGCCGCAGTGGAGTTAGAAAATACCAACCAGATTGAAAGAAAATATACCAAAACCATTAATGAATTTAAAAATATTGATATATTTTTCTAAACATATATATTTGGATTTACCAAGCTAAATCAAAATTACAGGGAAACATTTGGTAAGAAGGTAGAAAATTCAATTAAAAGAAATGAAATCATCATAATGTTATTTTAAATTTATTCCACATTATTTAAAGCTCATTTGTTAATTTCATGTGTTCATTAAATTACTGTTAAAAAAGGTAAGGTTGATATGCCCAATCTGATGGATACAAAACCTGAGTTTCAAAGAGTTTAATTATTCTGCCAATGTCAAGGAATCATGAAATGATGGAACCAGGACGAATACCTCCACATCTGAAAGGTTCTAACCTTTCCTTACACCTTGGTTATTTTTGTTCTCTCTAAATGTGAAGATTATGCTTTGATATTAAATTTGTATGGAGCAACATACAATGGCAGTTAAAACTTAGTGGTAAAAATTGAAATATTACCAAGTAAGTGAAAGCCTGTATTTCAGTTGCATTTGAAATGCATTTATTTAACCTTAATAGTAGCTATATAGTTCTTCTCTCAGTCAAAATTATTGATTATGTACCTGTCATGTGCAAGGCATTTCCCTCCAGCCTCTACACAGTGTCTGTTGAATATACAGAGAGAAAGACCTATTGCAATGGCTGTAGTTCATGCATAGAGAAACTTTGCACTGGAAAATTAAATCTTTATAAAAGGAAAGTAAGAAACATGATAATATTTTTACTTTTGAAAAATGTCAAAAATATGTAATTAAATGCATGTCTCTAGTAGCAGGTTTTGGTTCTTATAATTAACTTGAATGTATAAAAGCAGTAGAGGCAAAACCTCTTCAACCCTGTGCCCAAACACACGGCCCAGACAGGTCACAGGGTCTGCTGCTGCTCCGGGAGTGGGAAACAGAGGTAGAGTCACAATTATAAAAGCATGCATTTAGCCTATTTAATTCAGCACACATACATAAATAAATGATATAAAGCATGAAGGTATACATTTTAAAAATGTGAATGTCAACCAATGGGCTAATTACTGAGTGTGGTATTGCCTTGTGCTAAGACCATACAGATCTTTTGCTGAAGGAAAGAAGTAGCTATAAAGCTAGGGAAATGCATGAAGTGGCTAGCTTGATTATCTGCCAAGAGATCGGAAAAGAAATATACAGATGTAGGGCAGTGGCCATATTTTAAATAGTCAAAATAGTATTTTGGAACAATGAATTATTACATGTCTGTTTTCCAATCAAAAAAGTGTGTGAGCAGTTAATCGAATATAAACATGATGTTTTTATACTCTCAGAAATTAAGATGTGCCCCTCACATCTTATTTGTTCACATAGGATGTGTGGGTCACTGTAGTCAGTCTTGAGACTTCAGATGGGCTTGCGCATATCCCTCAGGTCAGCAAAGATGGGGCCAGGTAATGGATGGCACAGTGCGGCATCCGGGAAACCTCTGTGACTCTGGAAAGAGACATACTTCATTCGGTGCAATGAGAGTGATTACGGGCTCAGGTCTGGAGAATGGTCTTTGTGCAGTAGGGTAAGACTTACTGCCAGAGTATCCGAGTGCCTGGCTCCAGGATCACGTGATCTCAACCACTCAACAGGAGCTGTCCCAGGCTGGGAAATAGAAATGTGAGTAGGACAAAACTTCTACTTCTTATCGGTGAGGCAACATAATTGACAGATAAACAATGTAAAATATAATGTAACTGGGTAACAAAAAATCAGAGGGCTTTTTTTTGACTTTTTGAAAAGATAGAATAAAACTATGCAGAAATCTCCCCACAACTTCAACAACAGTGATGAAAGATAAAATTTAGAGCATATATTAAGATGAGATGAAATATAAATTAGCATATAAACATATAGATATAATTTTCCAAAACTCAGATTGCAATGTTTATTAACAAAATGATCTGCTTTGTCTTTTATTTCCCAGAGGTATATTCAAGCTATTAAAGGAGATGCATACAAAGTAAAAAAAAAAAAAAGACATTGTAATAGTAATTATAAATTGAATGAGGATTGTGTGTTTTTCCTCAAATTTATCTTTCTTTTGTCCACCATTTGTTTTAAAGCTAACTACATATTTTTGCTTTGAGGTACAGGAATGGAAGCCTTTCCCAGCCTTTAAATCTGTGTTGGGCTCAGTAAATTCTAGAAGACATTAAATAAATACACTTGTTCCCCTCAGATAATTTATAATGACATGGGAGTGTGAGAGAACTTTGTATGTCAAATATACAAGTAGCCAAATGCTGCACAAGGGGTAACAGCCCAGATGACGCAGGCAGGGCCGCAGTGGTCGATGTTATGTTACATAATTGAGTGGACCTCTCCATCAGTTAAGGGGTCATTACTTAGTTTTTCAAACTGGGGGAAAACAGGATCAGATATGTGTTAGAGAAGTTACTCTGAAAGTTATGGTTAAAAAGGATTAGGGGAAGAGAAACACACGGGAGGGCATGGCATCAATTTGGGTGAGAGGGGACGAAAGACGTTGGGGCAGCGGTGGTGAGAGGGGTGGCAGATTGCAGAGATCCAGAAGAGCTAAGGCCATCGGCTGGACCTGGAGAGCGATTGTTCATGGCCAGATAAAGTTTGACATTTTGGGGTACTGATTTGAGAAACATGATTCATAATGATTTTTAAAACACTGAGGAAAAGATAAGAATGAAATTTGGTGCAAAAACATAACTTGTATTGAAAAATTCATTTGTAAGAACTCACAACAGTGTGTTCATGTGTTTGATAAATAGAACAAAATGCAGAGAAAAATATTTCCCTAAGAAATTGTAAGAGCTAACATGTATTGAGCATTTCATATTGTTATAAGTAATTTCCAAGTATCAATTGATAAATTAAACAACTCTTGAAGTTGGGTACTATTTACGCCCATCTTACAGGTAAGAAAGAAGAAAGCTAAAGAGAAATTAAATCTTTTTCCCACATGGTCTGCCTTTGAACTCTGCAATCACGCAAGACATTATGCTGCCCCTTCATGATGTGAATGCGAAGCAGATTTACAGGCAGGCCCATGAAAATTGGCTTTATTATATATATATATTTTTAAAGATTTTATTTATTTATTTATAGACAGAGGGAAAGGGAGGGAGAGAGAGAAGTATCAATGTGTGGTTGTCTCTTGCACGCCCCTTACTGGGGACCTTGCCTGCAACCCAGCCATGTGCCCCAGACAGGGAATCGAACCTGCAACCCTTTGGTTTGCAAGCCAGTGCTCAATCCACTGAGCCACACCAACCAGGGTCTTTATTATATCTTTAATTAACTACAAAATCACCGATGCTATCTTGAGGTTGAGAACTGGAATGAGAAATGTTTTCTTATAGAAAAAGAAAAATACTCTTTTCCATTGTCTAGGACTAATTTAAAAATAAATAGTCACAATCACATCTCACATATTTCTGCAGACTACTACTCCTTTAAAAAAAATTCTCACCATGTATTTTCTTCATCAAACAAGATATTGGTAAATAGCCCTTCATTGTTTCTCTCATCAAGCCCAATTTCTTCTACTTGATCTCAAATTCTTCTTTAATCTTGTTCTGTTATTTATAACCAGCGGTACCTCTTACGTTTAACCTCTGGAAGATACTGCTATTTGAAATATCCAGGTTTTGTTTACTAACCAGCTCCTTCCCTCTCCCTTTCTCAAACAGGTCCACATCTCTGAGCTCCTCCGCTCAGTCCCCTGGGGCACTCCTGCCACCCCAGGCCTATCACAGAAGTATCCATCCATGCTCTGAAATTACTTTTCTCCCTCAAAGCCTGTTTTTGCTACCACCTTCACAGCACCCCATTCATCCTTCAGAGCACCTTAAACACTCTACCTTTTAAGACAAAAACAATTTGAATTAATTTGCACTTCAAGGATTCTAAAATGTTTAAAGAGTATCTACTGAGTACCAGAAACTGCTAAGTCCCAAAGGGCACAAAGCAAAGATTTCCACTTGACTCCTGCCCTCCAAGAGCACTTGATCTACTGGGACAAGCACACACACAGATGATCAGACCTAGCGCAGGAAGATAATCACAGCACCGGTAGCATAAACAAAGCACAGGAAAGAGCATTGTGGCACGTAGGTGGCAGTGAAGACTTGGAAGAAAGAACTTTGGAGTTGTGTCTTATTAAAAAAATATTTATTTATTTTTAGGGAGAAGGGAAGGGAGGAAGAGAGGGAGAGAAACACTGACAGGCTGTCTCTTGCTCACCCCCAGCTGGGGACCGGCCTGCAACCCAGGCATGTGCCCTGACCAGGAATCGAATCAGTGACCTTTCAGCTTGCAGGACAACACCCAACCCATGGAACTACACCAGTCAGGGCTTGAGTTGTGTCTTGAAGAGTGGAATTCCTTCCATTTAGGAAAGTGAGAGGGGATGGGGATGTGAGGATGGAGAGCACGGGTATGAAAGCATGAAAGTGTGTGTTCGATTGCTCTGATCCAGAAATGCAGTAGCTATTTCGTATTTCAGGTACAATTGCCAGACCTTGGTTCCTTAAGCTTCATTTCCACCTGTCACCTTTCTGGTTAGAATTGCTAATAGAGCGTGTTAGCCTCTGCCTTTAAACTCCGCTTCTCCTATCTGACTCTACAGAATTCCTGTAATTCTATGGCTTTTATGTACACTTCTATATAAAATATTATTTGTTCCTTTCCAAAAAATGAAAGTTAATATTATTCAATGTTTGCTGGCTTTGTTTTGTAAGTAGATCAGAAGAGGTTTAATTCCTTCTTGTTCTGCTGGCCCCACACCACACTTAACCTGTCAGGCAGTCCTTTATGATGAGTGGAACCATTGAAATAACAGCAGCAGCCCATGCATTAACTCCTGACCATTTCTCAGGTAAAGCTAAGCAGAACTGTTTGTCCATCAGGTTCCTGTTGTGTGTGTGAAGTTGGGTTCTGGAGCTTGGGGTGCAGCCTGCTAAGACCTCGTGAAAACATGGAATAACAATGAGGCATGGCCCATAGAGCTCCTGCCCAGTAGGTCCCTGAAAACACTTGTGCTGATGTCAGAGCTGGAGAAAAGTGTTGGTCTCTTTCACCTGGAAAGAATACATTTTCGCCTCATGTTCTGTCCAGTTTTCAGTGTTAACAGTGCATGTCTCTGACAAATTGATAGAGACACACCAGATTAAACTTAGGACTTTCTTTTATGATTTGCTCTATAGTCTGTCCCATCAGTGTAGTGCAAAGCATTCTTGGTTTGGCTCATTGCTATGAATTGGAAAATGATTTTAAAAGCAAGTGATTGATAGGAACACTAGTTCTGCATATGTAGTTTAATTTTTTTCTATTTGTTTTTCTAGAGTTTGTTTTCCATTTATTCACTTTATTTAGTTTTGGTTACACAATGGAATGCGGAGATTTGAACAATATATGTCTGTCTTTTACTACACTAGAACCAACATTAATTAAACCAAATGTGCCTGATTCTTCCAATGTGTCTTTCTTTAATTAAGATCTGATTTATGACACATTTAAAAACATACTATCCATTCTTATAGCTATATATGTAAAATACACAAATATACTTAATTAAAGGCCGTGAATTTCAAAAAGGAAACGTAACTCATCTTCAGCAGTAGTAACCTGGGATATTTAAAATAATGACATTCATGTGGTAAGTTTTATCTGATTGAGCTTTATTTGCTATTCATGGAGGTTTAGAGTAGACAACACCTCACTGGTTACTGTCCCCAGATCATCCAATGTTGGCAATTCAAGAATTCCTACCACTGTTAGTATACTTAAAGTGCTCTCACATGCCTACAGAACACTAGAGCTACTTAGGGCTTACCAAACTCTGTGCAATAGGCCTAATAAAATCAATTATTTACATTTATTTTAACCTCAAGGTCAATCAGAAGGGATTTTTTATTGATTAATTGTAGATTTAATTTTGTTCAATCACTGAACTTGAAAAACCACCTCTTTATAGGACTTAAACCTAATGAGGCTCACAGAACACTCCTGCTGAAATATTTTATGCCCTGTCCAATTCTTCCAGCTATGTGGAGATGGCAGCTCGGGGGGTGGGGGCGGGGGTGGCTACTGCAGCGACCTACGCAAAGCCGAGAGGTTGCTGTTTTTGTCTGAGCAGCTTGAAAGTTTGCCAGTCACCATGCACTGTCTCTTATCATTTGTTAGAAATTTGATCACTTCTTTATGTGTCCTGCTTTCAGAAACTTTGCTCAAAATTGACATTGAATATTCATTGCAGTTAACAATATAAAACAAAGGGTAAAGCAGGAGACAAAAGTCCTTCAACAAAAAGTTGTTAGTGATGATTACCGTAAGTATTCAATCTAATTTTTACTTAGTGGTAGACCTTATATCCCTAATAATGCCTTTATAATTTTGGAAGAAAAGGAATGCTGGTAGGAGAGTGTATTTTTGTGCCACTTGTGAGTCCAGTACTGAGGAGATCATTTGAATGCCCTTTGGTGTTTCAGCTGTGTGAACTTCACAAAGGTGTTACTTGTTGAATGTTCAGGAATAGCCAAGACTTCAAGATTATCTTCAAATTTCAGTTTGGCTTAGCCTAAACCTCGGCATCACCAGTGCGACAACTGGCAGTAGCACCTCATCTGGTATGTTGCCTGGCCTCATTTTTTGAAAATATGTTTAGATATTTGTTAAGAGCTTGTAGAGCTTCAGATGATGCTGCTGTAGAAAAAGGAGTGTGTGGTTTTCTCCACTTCAGGTACAATTTGAAATGATCCTTGAGTCAGCGTCAGTGAAACACTCTATCAGACCATCAGCTAGCTCATTTCTCCATTTGCTCCAAGCCCTATGTTTGCGTCCTGCAGAATCTTAAATGTGAACTTGCAAAGCTATACATACACACACACACAAATTCACACATATATATCAATTTTACCAAGTGGATAAAATACTTGTCTGGGTCCAATGATGAAATATTACCTTCCCCATATAAATATTCTTGTTAGTTCCATGTAGCTGTAGTTTCAAAGGGAACAAAAAAAGGTTTTAATGAAAAAGCCTGACAGTACGGCCATTTAAAGCCTTTTCTTAACTAGTTATTCTTTAATAATTAGAGCGGAATAAAATCAGAGGGCAAGAGGATGAGGGGAAGCAAAGGATATTAATTCTCTTCACAGTTGGATGGGTCCACTGAAATATTTCAATAAAACCTTTACTCTGAATATCTCCCTTCATGATATTGTGTACGAAAATAAAGAATAAGTCAGGGGCATAAATGAATCCGCCAATGATTGGAGACAGGGTTTTCTTTACATTGTCTAATAGACTCATTTATTATTTTAAGCTGGTAAAAAGAGACTTATGATTCGTGTTGAAGAAAGAGTTATTTGTGCTTGATACATTGAAGACACCGTTCAAAAGCAGTTTGTCCTTATAAAAGGATGACCCCTGTAATAATTCTTAGGCAAGGAGGGACACATTCAACCAACAAAAAGCACATCTCGCCCCAAGTTCCCCATGATTTCTCCACATATAAGCAAAAAAATACACATCAGTAATTTATTTGACCATGCACATCTGTAAGTAGCAGAGTTCTAAGCTACCCGGGAAACAAAAGGGAGAACATCAGCATTACCTAAATAAAAAAAAGAGAGGTGAATTACACCATTTTAATTGTCTTAAAATCACGGATAAGAGGAGCAATTAAAATATAGTCCTAAGTAGTACTAGCTAATGTAGATTACATAAGTATACAATATGATTCAACTAATAGTGCTCTGACAAGCATAAACCACCAGTTCTGGGAAACAAGGCCCAGATCAATTGCCGAGAAAATGTTAGATCCAGATGTCATAAACATCACCTTTATTTCCATACTGAATGCAAAACACAAGTCAAGTGTGAAGACAGCGTTCTAAAAAAGGTGGCTCTATTAAAGCAAGGAGGCCATTTTTTTGCATTTTTATAATTTTGAATTCTACTTTTGACATTTGCTTTCTTTACTTTTCCTCCCCTGAGCACTAATTTATCAAAAAAATAATTCAAGGTGCAAGTTATACATTCTTATTGTTATAACCATTTCATCTCTTTCTGGAAGAGAGTATTACAATCAGCATTACAATGTTAATTCTTTTTTCTCTGCATATCTGTTTCACACATGTTTCAAATTATAATGTCGATTGGGAAAAGAAACTTACAAACGAGAGAGTGATGTCATCATACACTTCCTATTGTGCTGTGTGTCTTTCCCATCCCTTCTCCCCTTTCCCTGTAAAGAGCTGTAAAAAATTTAAGGCAGATGAGGTATATTGCTGAAGAAAAGTTATTTTTGAAAAAAAATCAAAAAAACTTTTTATTCTGCCCTTCTACTCAAGAAAGACTACTCAACTATAAATCTAGTGCTAGAAAAAAGCAGGAAAGACACCGTTTGCATGTACCATACTAAGTCTTCTATTTCTAGAATGGCTTTTTGTTAATTTAATTTTAATAGAAAAAATAAGCACCTTAAGCTATGAACAAGAAAAGAACTTCATTATTAGTGAGTCTAGAATCCAAATGGAATTAAGAACACTCACTCAAACTCTTCCACTCATTCTCACAAAGGCCAATGCTACTGATTAGAATTGTAAAGTGCTGTACTTAGTATAAACACTTGTATACACTGCAGACACTGAAAAATAACCCTCAAGCACATTGTGTTATAGTTCCAAAAATATATTTACAGTCTATTACAAAGATTACAAATGGAAGTGTCTAGGTGACTGTATTATGCTAATTAAAATTATTTTACAGATTATTTTTCCTTAGGGACAAAAACATTTTAGTGAAATTAAAATGATTTTTCTAGTCAATCAAAAATAAATAAAAATATCAAATAACACTGTACAGTGATTTAAAAGAAAAAAAGGGGTAGGGAGGGGCTTGGGAAGCAATCCGTTTGAGTTTTTCTATAGCCATCTTTGGTCCTAAACGTGGGAGAACACATTATGTAGCACTGAAAATACCTGTTCTTTTGTGATGCTCTGCAAGTAAAATAGAAAAATATAGTGCATTTTCAAAGTATTCAGAGCCCACTACAGAGAAATGTGTGTACAAAACAAGACAGTATAAATAAAATTTACAAGTTTTACAAAGGAACATTTACAGATTTTGATTCTGTTATTTGTTTGTTTGTGGATGCCCACATTACCAAACAAGACCAATTGTGACCGATCCCTGGGATCCTTCTCTATTAAAATCATTATAAACAGCCCGATTCTCTTTGGAAGTACAACAGTCCAATTCCGGGGTAGTTCATGATTTTCATGACTTTTGAAAGCAGTACTCACAATATGTATACATTCCTGAAATAGCTATAAAGACATTTAATTATTGCTTGTGAAATTCTAACATGTAATCAAATAATATGGAATAATAAATAAAGCTGAAAGAAAGATCCTTCACCTCTTTCGGGCATAGCAAAAGGGGCTCTTTCACTTAAGTTTCTCAGTGTTCACAAATGAAATAATTTTTTTCTTTAACTGCATTGGTGATATCCTGTGCAGCAAATTTGTTTTGAAAGGTGAAAACTGTGAACTGCACCTTGTATCACGCTTCGGACTTCTAATATAAAATTTAATTCTTTCCACTTCTGTTTGGACTGCATTAAACAGAACGAGATATAAAATATATGCCAACTATTTCTCCTAAATTTCCTAAAGTCATGTTATTGAAAAAAAACCTTGATGTGCTCACACTAAATTTTACATAACACTGGATAGGTCTTCCTTTCAGAGACTTGCCTTCGCCGACATACTTTAGATGAAGTGCCTCATAGTTTTTATGGTCATAAACATACAATTTGAGGGGTTTTTTTTTTTAGTAAATTCTGTCTAGTAAAATCACTTTATAAACAATCAGTTAAAAGTGCCCTATAGTATTTATGGATCATTATTGCTTTTTTCATTGAAAAGATAGTATTGTCTGCTCTTTACAAAAAAAAATATTAAAAAAAAATCAGAGCTCTTGGCAACTTGCATTTTCTTGACTACCTGCCAATTAGCAAACAATATCAAAACAGCACTGATAAAGCAAAATAAAATGGCACAAGAAAGGATACCAATGTTCTCACAGAGATATCTTCTATCATGCTATTTTTTTCTTTTTTCTTTTTTTAGTTTGAGATTCTTTCAAAAGTACCCAGTGTAGGAATGTGTCATAGAGTAACACTAAAAAGGTCCAAAGCTATAAACACCTTTCTAAAACAAAGTCCTTATGAAGAATAAACACAAATGATTTTAAAAAGGAATAGTCTGAAATCACATATTTGAGGAAAATATTTCATTGATTTTAACAATAAGATCATGGTTTTATTTGACAAATATATTCTTTCTTAAATTCTTTATGTACATCTTAAAAAGTCTGTAAGATAAAAAGGAGGTTAGAGAACTCAAGGTGTTTGGATGGTTTTCAGGTAGTACTTTGTTTACTGTCACTGCTGTTTTCCTGGCCACCAGTGGTGGAGCCTAAGTTCCCTTTTATGTATCCCGGTGGCACTTAGGAGGTCAAGTCTGTAGGTGCTTCATCAGTCTTCTCTTCACTGTAGAAAGGACCAGGACTCAGCTGTCTTGTAGCAGCATCCACTGCACACACCGAAGGCCAGCACTGTTCTCTCCCGCCCACAGCTCGCATCACACCTGGATGCCCGTCCCGTGTAAGTGAAGCATTTGTGCTCTCATAGTCTGAATGCTGCTCATGATTTTCTTTTGATGGCCAACCAGTGTGATCCCTAAACTCATCACATCGCTGAAAAGGACAGATGCATTTTTTATTAGTTACCTTACCAAGAATTTATTCGGTAGTAAACTGTCGTCAACTCTTTAATTAAATAATCTGTGTATCTTATGGGAACAGACCCCGTCTTGGTGTTCTGGGGTATGTGGTCACATTCCTGCAGCAGCTCAGGTCAGCGACCAGCATCGCCTTCTCTTTGGTGAACACCTCACTGCTCAGCCCCTCGATGTGCCGAGTTAAGATATTTTTAAAGTGATTTGAAATTTTACATAAGAAATTATCAAAATGTTAAATTATTATTAACTTAAGGTAAGATTAGGAAATGTTAGTTGAAACATTGTAATCTTGAACCTAAATGAAATTTAAAATATTTCGTTATTAAAACATGTGTATGGTATGAACAGAAACAGTTCTGGCTTCTAGTAGAACAAGAATTTTCATTGATCATATAAATTTTGATAGTTTAATTATATGGTAATTGTGAGCACATTATTGATCATATACTTACTTTCAGTTCAGTTCAATCATTTTGTAAAGAGCACAATACCCATTACCCATGTTTAATAGCGTAAATCAGACAAAAGCTATTTGGATCTGTGTATGTACTTTTATGTTTGTTGGTAGCCAGAAAGACTGAGCTTAGGTATTCAAGCAGCTAAAACACAGCAACAGGACAGTGCTGTAGTATTTCGCAGCAGTATCTAATAAGACTGAGAGGCAAGGTCTTTAGGGGGGAGTAGCTTACTTTGGAAAGACAAGGATAATTGTGCCAGCTCTGCCCACGTGGTGCCTAGCAGAAAACTAGCCGAGATAGAATGCGCACTGTTAAATTCATGCACACGACATTTCCTGACACTGGGAAGAAGTGCTGGCCTTCATTTCATCTGAAAAGTATAAATCCTTCTCACAACAGCAGGTAAGAAGGACCCCACTAATGGAACCTTGATAATTGTTTCCCATTTTCAAACACATTGACTAAGAGAAACAGCATCACCCATAAGAGTTATGTAGTAGCCAAAGAAGGCAAGGTTGTGATATATTAAATCGCTTTCATAAGCCCACATCATCAGTGATGGAGCCAAAGCAGAAAACTAGTTTTTACTTCCAGAGCACAGCAATTTCTAAGTTGTTTTATCAGGTGATTCTTAAGGTTAAATTTTTTTTGACTCAATCAACACTTTCCAATATGTAAGTTAAACTAAACTGTTACAATAGTTACAGTGAATTAAATTGTTTCCTATGACTTCTTCAGGAAATAATCGTATTGAATGTCCCAATGCATTCTGGTGTTGGATTTGAAACTTTGAGATTTGTAGCGTCTGATACAAACGTGGTGAAAGAAATCCTCCTTTGCAGTGAAGAAAGAGCAGGAACCTGACCGTACCATGGTTAATGAAAACAGAAAGTCTCACTGAAATGATGTTTAGCACGCTGGCTGCAGAGACAAATTAGCTACCACTTAACTGAGTCAGTTTGGGAAAAACACTTAAGTTCTCTGAGCCTTAGCCTTGTTGTGTGTGAAACTACTGAGCTAACAAAATTGTTGCCGTGAGGATTAAAAACAGTACTATACATTAAAAGGTCATTTAGCATAATGCTTGGCACAGAGAAGGCATTTATTAAAAAGATAATGTTCTCCATGGTTTTGTGGTTCATACCTCTTTTATATACCTTGAATGTATAAAGCTTGGATTGTACCTAATACATTCTTAAATATAATTTTTAAAGTTTAAGCTTACTCAATAGTCATTCTGGCAACTGATTCAAGGGTATTGTAGCCAGCTGCTGTGAAGTTATCTTTGTATCTTTCCATCTTAATAGCTTGTAGCCATTCTCCAACTGAACAAAATGTAGTGAAGTCAGGAGTGTTTTGATCCAGAAGAGGGCTTATTGGCCTAGATAAAAATAAAACATTTTTTTTTTCATGAACGACTAAGGGAAAAGATTTTGTACCATACAAAAATAAAGGTATAGGGAATAAAATTACATGTTTTAATTAATGTTATAATACTTATAAATATAAAATATAAAAATAAAGATATGCTAATAAAATCTCATGCATAAAGTTTACTCAATAACTACATACTCCAAAATTTATATTTTATTTATATATGATGACCACCAGATTTCATCTTTTATGCATTTTTAAGATACAGCCAACGGTATTTGTAATCAGTAAATATTTGTTCATTTGCTTTTCTAAAATTAGCTGGGAGTAAAGGAAGCACATTTGGCTGTGGACTGACTTGTTTAGAAAAGTAGGCTGCTGTTAAGACGTTCTGTGTCCACTGCACTGATGGCAGCCATATGAACACCTTGTGGCTCATGCACTTTCCCAAGGCCTAAGGGACTACTGGTGCAGACCTGAGAACAGGCTTACCTGGCCGCTGAGGCTGAATAGCTACTAATATGCATTATAATGCAGGAAGCCAAGTGCAAAGAATGGAGTGTTTCAGACTTGTTTAAAGCTGGTATACTTCTTTAATCATGTATTGAATTACTTTTATAAATGTTAATGTCAGAGAATCATTTTACTAACTGCAAACAAATAATAAAATTGATACTATGTAACAAACCAGGGGGACAGTAATAAAAAGTCACATAATAACAATAGCAATAATAATAGTAATTTGAAAATGTGAAATACCATCTAATTACAAAATTCCAATTTAAAAAGTTTTCTAAATGACAGCCAATGATATCTATCATAACTTCTAAGGAAAAAAGCAATAATAATTAATAGATCTCTTTAAACACTAATTCAAAAAAATCTGCAAACACAGTATATTTAATTTGGATTTATAATTTAACACAAATGTCAACTTGCCATGGGGGTGGGGTTAAGGAGAAAAATGGTTCCCGTGAATATTTTCATTTCTCCAGATTCCCTTCCTTTAGTTTTTCTTACCTACTACACGTTCCCAAGGGTGTTTTCAGACTATTTGGGTTTCGAATCATTTTGTCTAGAATTCCAACTATCTGTTCAAACTTTGGCCTTTCAGAGCGCTCCTTCTGCCAACAATCCAGCATCAGCTGGTGAAGACCAGCCGGGCAGTCCATGGGTGCAGGTAAACGATAACCTTCTTCTATCGCTTTTATAACCTAATAGCCGAAAGGACATGAAAGATATTACCACATGAGGTTCAGTTATAATTAAGTAAATTGCCTCGTAGGCAGGCAAAGTGATTTATCCTGATAAAAATGAAGCACACCACTTTGCAAAAGACTTATTTTTTCCAAAATATCCATGAATATTGAACATGTTATTAAAGGGTGCATAAAGTGCAGGATATGATGACATTTTGTAGTTAATTCAGCAATAGAGAGCAGCAATTAAGTTTACTCAGAGTGCAATAGATGGAAAAAATTTTAATGTCATCCCAGAGGTTTTCAAAAGGAAAGATGTTATGGAACTATTTTACATGTACAATATATAATTGTGCATGTATACATTTCTCCCTAAATTTATACATTTTTCAAGTTGTAAGAGGAAGTTTTATGTTACCCAAAATGGAACCCCCCTAAGTTTCACTTTTTGCAAACTTCAAATGACACTTCTAAACAAAATATTAAAATATGTTAATGTACCATGACAAAGTATTACTAAGCACAATACTATTTTAAATAATATGAAACTTATATGTTAGAAAGCATATAGTGTTATCAGATAAAGTGGTGTGGGAGCCAATCTGTACTCCTTCTCCAGGTGATTGAATCACCTTGGGGCTCCAAGTTTAGTGACCTCACAGTGGCAGATTAAAGCCAGCCTTGGGGGAGGAGCGAGGGACAAGGGGTTCCACTAAGAAATTGAGAAAGGTTACAGATCAGGGCTCTTCTACTCAGAGTTCTGGTTGTTAAACTGTTATCAGCATACAACTACTTATTTATACGTAATAAAGCCTCAAATGCTATTTACGTCAAGTTTTGACTGTTAACGAAAAATAGGCTTCCATAAAATTTGTATGTGGCAATCAGAAAGTCTAAAATTCCTTATTCAGACTTGTTTTTTCCTACTTATATGGAAATTAAAAAAAAGATCTTGAAAAGCAAACATTGTCACAAATCTCAGCAGCACAGGGAAAATAACAGGAAGGCAAACAATGCAAGAGGGAAGGGCTCACAAAACATAATATTCAAGGGGGGCTAAAAAACCCTTCGATACTGACATAATATAGCAGAAATATAAGGAAAAATGACTAATAAAAAGAGGTGACCTTGAGTTTTTGAAGAAAATAAAGTCAAAGGTAGGCAGACAATAAGCAGGCTTTAAAAAATGTTGATTAATGTATTATTTGTAGGAAATCAGATCCTTAAGATGCTTGTTGACATTTATGAACAGCACACGTGAATGTAAAAGGATGCAGGATGGAATGAATAAAGTAGCTGTTATCAACAATTTTTAGAGAAAATCCTTTGTTAAAAAAAGTCCATTTGAATTTTTAAAACACCTATATATGCAAATTGATAAAGTTTAAAAGGTAAGCAGATTAACTTAATCACAGTAATTTTTGAGGAGTGTTGTAAGTATAAAGTCCTCAGCCCAAATCCTCCCCGCATCACTCTTTTATACATCAGTTTACTAGACACATCCACCTGCGTTTTCCATAGGCACATTATACGTCTTATAAGCAAAGATACACAAGTGGTAACTCTATCAAAGTCACAAATATAAAACTACAGGAGGAATTAAATTTACAGAAATGCAAACCATTTCATGTGGCTTTGTTCAACATTCCTGGGAAGCACTGTGCTTGGATTCCAAAGTGCTCTCTGTTCAACAACGTGGGAAAAGTACAAGGAATGCACTTTGGAACACTGGGTTAAGTTATTCAAACAAATTGTGCATAAGTAAATAAAAAACTTTTTAAAACTTTATTATTCAAAACAACCAAATAATAAACAATTGGGGGCACTTTTTCATTGGGGAAGGAATGGCTTTCCTTGTATCCGAGTTTGCCTGTGTGTGAACGCTCGCAGCATCTTCTGATGGGACAGGGCCCCGTTCCCATGCCAGTAACATTACTGAGGTCCTTATCACCATCTCAGAACCGTTTCCCTCTCCTAGTTTGCTTTCCTTCTGATGTCCAGAAAGAAACAATGCAGGTAGGTAGAAGGAGCTTTCCTTTTTCTTTCCCTCTAAACAATCTTTTAGAAGGTGAACCGAAATCTTATCAGGATCCTCCTGACCTAATACTCTTCAACAACTCTCCCATAAGCTTCTCCGGTTTTGGACACAAGAAGTTCTTGTCTTTGTATCAATGAACACAGTGTAGTACTGTGTAATGACTCTTACAGAAAAAAAAGAGTTAATTAATCCCTGCAGCTTCTTATCGCATTATAGGAATTTCATGCTTATTATTATTGTAGCAGAGAAACAACATTTATTGCGATACAAAACAAAACTTCTAGCTGTCAAAGCTACAGTGGCTTCCACATTTTAATGGAGCAGCAGCAATATATAACTTTTAAAATAAGATGTTCTGGATTGGGGATCAATTTTGGGACAATACTGCTCCCGTTAACTATCATACCCTCACCTACAGGAGCACGAGGGATACTTGCTGGGAACCGCGGCATAGAGCACAGTTTGGCATTAGCTGTGCATCCCCCCTTGAGCACTAACCAGCCAACAGGGGATAAATCGGGTGCAAACCGAACCTAGAGGTTCTGCAGTTTTTAATTTGGCTAGCTTCATTATATTTCCAATTAGGAGAATAAGAATCACTATCTGCTGATCATTAGGGATTTTTGGAAACAATAAAAGGCGCACAGACGGGTAAGGTAAGAACTTAGACTTCTTAGAGCATTACATGATTAGTCATGCAATTCATTAAAACATCTTTTTGTGAAATTACCAAAAAAATACTTTGGTTTTGCCTGTGCAGGTCTAGCCTTAGTACTGTAATAAAAGTGAAAGAAAAAAACATTTATAAGCCATTTCTAATTTTAGACAGATCCCTGAGGATAAGAAGCGACTAGGGTAAATGCCATCTATAAAAAGCCACTGGGATACAATAGGGAGGGCTGGTATACACTGTAAAAAATTACTTAGAAACAAAAACAAAAGTTGCTCGTTGATAGTGTTTCAGTATGATTACTGTGACCACTGTAATTAAGAGAAAAAGAAGCACAGAACAACCCATGCCAATGGGCCTGTGTTAACTCAAAATGGGACATACGGTGATTGGCTTCTGTTCTCTGCTCCTGCCCATTTCAACCTCCCATAACATAACCCACATTTCAGATAATTACATATTTTGGACCACACAAGATTATGGCAAAGTTTTACAAAACATCACAATTTTGTGTTTATCTTAATATAAAAAAATATAAAGACTTAAATTAGTGGTGGCTTAAAAAAACTTGAGGGATCACAAAAAAATTTAGTTAGAACTAGATATATTTTCAAATCTCACAAATGTCTTAGAATGGACCACTTTAAGAACTTACCTTTATGTCCCATGTACTTACAGAAGCTTACTTTACTAATAACATAAAAAATGTATTGGCCTAACCGAAAGTGAGAAAAAAATAACTGTTGAGTAATGTACACAGAAAAAAAACCTAATCTATGCAACGAAGAATTTCAAAATTTGGGAGTAATAATGTTATTTGAATTAATTAAGACTTAAATTCAATTAACAGACAGCTGATGTGATGCTAACTATGAGTAGTTTCTATTTCTGTAATATTTGTTACATTAGACTGCATTTTACATACAGAAAGATTTTTCTTTGAAAGGGCTATACATGTACAGATTTTTAAGAAGAATGAAAACTAGAAACTTATGTAGAAAACTCTGCCTTCATTTTGATCATAAACAACTAGATTCTAAGTGCTTCTATTTAGTAAAAATTCAAGAAAGTTAGAAGTACATGAAAATACGATGAGCTTCCAAACAGTGTTAACCAAGTCATAAGGCACTGGGCTGTGGGTATGATTATACTTATGCATATCATCTTTCCCCAAGTTTCCTTTGCTCACAGTCATGTCTGGAGTTTGACTAAGTCCTCCTGGCACCTACCTACCTCACAGCCTTCTTCTACAGTATCCCCTTTCTATTTCCTCAGCGTGATCAAAGAAACCTCCCTTTATTCAGCATTCAGCCAGGAATTTTGTGAACTTGCTTATAAACAGAACCATCAATTTACTGATTATTTTCATGGCGTTTTATTAAAAGTGTTTTAAAATCCAAGGCATTTGATAGTTGGGGGCTTTCTAAACTCCTGACAAATCCCTAGCAACTTCACTTAAACACTATGAAGTGAATTGATTCACTTAGTAAATCAATCTAAGTTAATTAAAAAATTAATATATCTCAAGTTCTATGAAGGCAAACTTCCCAGAAAAACACAGTGTATTCACTTGGACCCAGGATTTCCATGTACATGAGGAGGTTCAGAGATGTCAGGTCTGTCCATGAACTGTTACCAAGGACCCTAAGTAAAAAAGCCTTTTATCTAGAGAATTGTTTACCAGAATGGAATTATTTTAAAATTACCCTGGTTTTCCACATTGAAAAGGATGTATATATAATTATTCAAGTAGCAGTTCAACAATACAAGTATGATATAATAAATATTACCCTATAAGAAGAATTTTAACATCCATTTCATTACACAACTGAACTGCATAGGTAATCTCTTACTATTGCACAAACTTGTCTCAGAATTTAATAATTCAGACCTTCAACATAAAAAAAAGAGAAAGATGGTGTTAATTGTTCTATGTCATAACTCAATTTCATTCTATACATATTTAATTTGATCAATACAGATATTTATTAATTCTTGATATACTAATTATGTATTCATGATATTCCACTTTCAAGAAAAAACAAAGGAACAATACTTCAGGAATTCGAAAAAATGAAAACTGAATACATTTGTTTTTTTCCTTAATCATTTCTATTATTCGTGTCTAAAAGGGAACTCTGAATTTAAGTTATCTGATATTCCTGTCATTCTCTTTATGTTTGAATCTAGTACAGAAGGAAGGTGTCAAAAGCAATGAAACTCCACGGGGTGTGTGGGGGGTGTAAATATCTCTCTGTCGGCCCGAGGATGCCTGTCCTCATCTCGACAGTCCATGAAACCTTTGACACCAAGACCTGTCAAATATTAACTTTGCCTCTGCCAACCGACTCATCATTTAGCTTTTTATCTTTGAAAAATGAAAACAAAAACTAAAAATAAAAAAAGTTTAATGTTGTCTCTCAAATTAAAATACCAAAAGATTTAAATGATTTAAAAGCTTCACCTTTGTAGGGTGTGAACTTTTCAGGTGGTGCACCAGTTTGTAAGAAAATACGCTGAAAATAACTTTACTGACAGTCTGATTTGACTTTAGTTGCCTAAAAATAACTCTAAGTTTAAGAACCATAGACACTTGATATGAAAATTCTAAAATAAAAAACAAAGATATTGATTTAATAGAACAATGTTCATGATCTCTTTTTTGAAAAATAACATAATTTTAACTTTAGACAGCTTCTCTCACTGTCCAAGTCTCACTTGTCTCACTGTTCCAACCTTATCCTCATTTTGAATCACCACCAGTGCGTACAACTTTGGTGTAGAAAGGTAAATCTATTTGCTAGGTCCTAACACACCTCACTAGGCTTTTGCTTCTCAACTTTCCAATCCTCTGAGAATTTTCTCATCAGCTATAAACCAAGGTCTTCTTCAGATTTCTAGTTCCTAGATTTACACTTTCTCTATGTTTATCTAAATTTCACTGACATTGTCAATAAGTTGAACTATATAAATCTGCCAGTATTTGAAAATTTCTGACCTGTAAAAATGTCAATTTCATAAAATTCAACCTCAGAGAAGCTAAAATTCACATTTACTTATCTTGTATTGTTTTATAAATGATTTCGTAGTGTGGGATGTCTACCCCCAAGAAATGCTTTCAGCTTCTTCTGTCAACGAATAACAGCATGTTTTATGTCTTTGTACATAACAGAACACACATTAATGAGCACTATTTTCTTAGGAATTTCCAAAGACACTTCCATTGTGATTGTGTTCTAAATATCACTACAAAACACTTACCAATCTTGGTCAAAGATAGGTTTGTCTCATGAAATTAAAATTTAATTAAATCAATCAATAATAATTTAAACATATTTTCTCAGAACATTAAAGACAAAGAAGAAAAACCATCAAAGACAAAACAAAACAAAACAACAACCCACAACCACAGACTTCTTTCCCCTCCTCTCCATAAGTGATTCTTTTACTCCTGTGACTCTCCCACTACAGCTGTGCAGCAAAGCATCGTTATCTTTATTAAGGAGAAAATATCCTGTGTAGGCCTCTTATATCCAGAGAATTTAAATTCAAAAAAAGCAATTCTTCAAAATGAAAAGCAAAATTAAATTAATTGACCTACTAATTTATGATTAATTATTGTGGTAATTTGTGCTCTTGTGTATACTCAGCAATTGTATTTTTATAATTCTATAGAAGTTTCTTCTTATGAACCATTACCTACATCTTCCAATAATAATGAATATTAATGTATTACATCCTTTTTGTTTAAATAGTGTAACACCTACATCTTGATTTGACATGTCCCAATAAGGTCTTTCTCCGTAAGACATCACTTCCCACATGACTATTCCATAGCTCCATACATCACTGGCTGATGTGAATTTCCGGTACTGGATGGCTTCAGGTGCCGTCCACCTTACTGGAATTTTCCCACCCTGTTATAAGAAGAAATCAACATTTTAAATATGTACAATAACTTATTTAAATACATCATTTGTAGCTGAACCATCAAGCTATCATTAAACATCTATATATTTATGTTTGGCAATTTGGCAGTATCACCCATATCTGTCCTGAATCTCCCTTAAGTGTATTTAAAGTTACTAATCTGTGTTTTAAAATCATTACGAGACTTCATTTTTTAAGTCAAATCAACTTAATGGGTCTTATGTGGTCTCCGGGCAAGAGTCTAGTCAAAAGACAGTGACAAATTAGGTAAAATAATTACTAAAATGGAATGAAATATGGAGTATTTAAATAAACACACATTTCCTTTTCATCTAGTCTCAAAAGAGTTATAAGAATTACTATAGTTAATATTCTTTTTAAATCATTATTTAAAAATTGAATTATATTTTTCTGCTACAAGTATGAGGGCTGGTACATATATGGTCACGTATTATTTATATGAACATCCTGCTATAAGCTAAGCATGTTGCCATTCTTATCATTATTTCTTCTCTTATCCTATATGTAGGTTGTAAAAGCAACAATGACTCTTCCAAAAGAAAAAAAATAGTAACATAAAAAAGCTGAGCTCAATTTGCCTCTTTTCTCCCTGTTAGTTTTGTATCACTAAAGCTTTGCTCTGTTGGTAGGAAACTCTCAGGCATTGGGGAGAGATGCAGGGCTAGACTTTTTCTTACAGTCGTTGTGTAGACGGCTTCTGGATCATCTTCTATGACCCGGGAAAGGCCGAAATCTGACACTTTACAGACAAGATTGCTGTTGACGAGAATGTTGCGCGCTGCAAGGTCCCGGTGAACATATCCCATATCAGCCAGATACCTCATTCCGGCAGCGATTCCTCTCAGCACTCCCACTAACTGAATGACTGTGAACTGCCCATCGTGTTTCTACCGGAAGACAAAACCAGAAGTCCAGTTAACTATACTCTGAAAGGGAAAAAATCTCCATGCAAACCGTCTGCACACTGTTCATTTACTGTTGTATAACAGGAAGTAGTAGTTAATTTTCTATGTAATGTAGGCATTTGTGAAAAACAACAAATGCTGATTTAACTGAGTCAAATACAAAATAGAGTTTTGGTAATCATTTATATCGATGTTATTGACATTAATAATAATAGTTTCAGATTATACAAATTCAAAAGTATGTGCTAATTTTTAGGTGAAAGTTATGGAAAGGAATTCCAAGCATATCCCTGACAGCTAAGTGTTTTCCTCACTAGCAATAAAATTATATAAATAATCTAAAATTATAAAGGTATGAAGACACATATATTAAAATATTTTCTCCCAATGGTATAAAGGGGGGTAGATTTTTGATTAAAGAAAAAGAGAAACTAAAAAAAAATGGTTATATCGTCTAACTTTGTTCTCATTTTACACTTTTCCTTGTTTTGTTATTAGTAGAAACATTACTTGCAACAAAGAATCTCCAAAATAGATGTACTAGCACATGGGATTGAAGACTATTTGCAACTTGACTGGCTATTATATATTTTTAAGGAGTTTTTAACCCATAGGTTTCTCCAACTGAATTACAAATAAGGTGCATGAGGCCATGGGTTTGAGCTGATTAACTTGCTAGCTGACACTTTCCTCCAGAGAGCTGCTGGTTAAGCAGGCCATGAAGATGCAGCAATGCACCTTCTCTAGATCTCCCAAATACATGCACGTCTGGGCTGAATGGATCGTTCTAGATAATGCATGATCACTCTGCATGTCCTCTTCTGGCTGAGATTATTTTCCCTTTGCCATTAAAAAAATGTTAACATGTGTTCATGTTCTTAGGTAAAAATCTCTGAGAATAAAAATATATGTGTTTATACATTCAGATTATATCATTTACAAAAATAACCACATACTATTAATTAAAAAAATGTGAACAACTATGTGCTCAATATTGACCCAACAGTCTAAAGGGTTCCAAAGAGCAGAACTCGGGTCGTGGTCATTTCACACTCCGCTTTTCTTTGTGTCTATCGCTCCTGCTGGTATAGTTGTGCTACAAAAGTAAAAAGCTACTCCAGGGCCTGCAGGCAAATTACAAGGCTTCAAATAGCCTCTGTTACTTGAGATAACAGATTAAGAGAAACTATTTGTGTTATGTACATTGTATCACTTAAAAGATAAAAAAGATTGTAGTTCAAACCAGTCTAAAACTCTCATTTTAATATGCTTTTTGAAGACAACTTTTAACTTGTTAAAGTTTGTAATGTTCACATTTTATACCACAAAAAGAAAAGTTCAGGAAATTATTTTGGTAGCACGCATATAATATATTTAGAATGGAAGAATAATTTTGCTACTCACCCTGAGAAATGCATCAAGGGCTCCGTTTTCCATGAATTCTATTACAATCATGACTGGTTTCCCTAAAATGAAAAATACACATATGTAAGAAAATAAAAGTGTTGCTTCAGAAACCACAGCCTCAACTTCAGTGTTAGTCCTCTTGTATCCCAGATAAAGCACATGGTGCCATTTCGAAAGACTCAGTGTGTGAGCTCTGAGTGTTTCAAATATTTCTAGTGCTGCCGCTAAGGTCAAAGGGTCATTAAATGTCTGGAGCATGGTCATGATTCATAAAATTTAACAATAAAAATCAGTGTGTTCTCCTGGCTCCTGCTTTGTGAACAGAACTCAGAGCAAATGGCACTTTATATATAAAATGTGAAGACTAAACAGCATCACTTTTATGGCTTTTGAGCTAAATGGGAACATTTATCACTTGCTGTATTGGATTTATTCTTTAATTCTAATCTTGCGCTCATTTGATTTTTTTTTTCCTGAGGTGGTGACACAAAAGAATTGTTTAGTCAGTTCATAACAAGAAAAACATTCATTTAGAATATGCAACATGTTTATAATTTGATTTTTATTATGTATGAAATGACACTAATTTCTGTTAGTCACTTGATAAATGAATATATAATCAATATCTACCTCTTGTAACAACCCCTTCCAAATGGACAACATTTGGGTGGTCAAACTGCCCCATGATGCTTGCTTCACATAAAAAGTCTCTCCGTTGTTTTTCTGTGTAACCAACTTTTAGGGTTTTTATGGCTACGGCAACATCTCTTTTCCCTGGAAGTTTCAAACGGCCACTACAGACTTCTCCAAATTCTCCTGAAGTAACAGAACAGACAGATGCATTTTAATTTCAGAAATATTTCATCTCTCAGAGAAAATGTAAATAAGTCTTTAAAAGCACTTTTAAGCTTTTCTAAACTATTTGTTACACAAGCTACTATTTTATTTTATTTTTTCCATCACCATTTGTCTGTCCTTTACTCTCCTCCACATCCACCCACCCCCTGCCCCCCTGCAATCACCATACTGTTGTCCGTGTCCGTGATTTCTTTCTCTCTTTTTTCCTTTCTTGGTCAATCCTCCCAAACCCCAGCACACTCCCCAGAGCTGTCAGCCTGCTCTCTATCCCTGAGTCTGTCTCTATTTCACTTGATAGTTCAGTTTGTTCATTAGATTCCACAGATGAGTGAAATCTTATGGTACTTGCCTTGCTCTGACTGGCTTAGCTACTATTTTTAACTGAATTAACAAAAACTTTCAGAAAAAAAATTAGATCTGAAATACATTTTATAATATACATACACTGCCTACTAAAGATAAGAGCGCATCAGCAAATTCTAAACATTGCTACTGCTTTTATGAGGTTTTTGTTTTGTTTTGTTTTTTGCATTTTAAATTACTGTATTACTGTTCAATTACAGTTGTCTGCATTTTTAGTTTTAAGGAGCAAATAGTTTTTAAAGGTTTAAGAGTCTGGAATTCATATGCACTATGTTACATTGAAGGCAGTTGGACTGAAAAATGTGAAATTATTATGTAAGTGCATTGTATGCATAGAAACTAATATTCATTTAAAATATGTTATACATGTTAGTTTTATACATGAAATTAAATAGTACAAGGGCTACCTAATATCTAAAATTACAAGAAAAAAGTATAAAAGTGAAAGCTTAGTAAGAAGATGGTACATCAAGGAAGATGAAATGTATTCCAATAAAATTATGACACTTCAATTTTTTAAAATGCTACATCATTTCTTGAACAACAGGCCAAAACTTAATAAAACAGCTTACAAAAAAAAACCCCAGTATTTTAAAAATCCAGCAGAAAACAAAAGATACACAGATTATCTGTGCCACATGCTTTTTTTTTTTTTTTTTTTTACTTTTTTCTTAAGATTTCATAAACAAGTACAGCCTCTTGCTTCCAACAGTTCAGGTAATTGCAAAAGTTCTATACTTGAGGTACAATTATTTGCCTGTTATTATGATGTATAACTTTCAATCTTGGCTAAATGGAAGAGCTGAATAAGGAAGCTACAACAGCCTTACCTGCACCAATCACACGCTCAATTTTAATACAGGAGGCATCTAGCTCCTTGGCGAATTGATGGACAGCTCTATTTGGGTCTTCATAGGTTTCAGGGTCAATGTAGGTTTTGGTGCCTGGAAATTTAACTGTAATGATGTAAGAAAGCATGACTGTGATGAAGCAAAGCACTTATCGTGCAGTCAGCCCAGGAGTTTCATTATGCAGAGTGCTCCTTGGAACAGGGAACTTGCTTCCACATCACCTGATTCACAGCACTTTTAACAGACTACTTCAGTCTGTTGGTGTATAGGTATTATCTGCAAGCTTCTATAGGTAACATGGGATCCAGCTCATAGGTTACTAACTGAATTGCTTCTCCAGTAAATCAACAAGAGACATCATCAAAATTCTCTGACATGACTTATCGGACCGGAGGTTTAATTAAATTCACTGCTATCACAGCATAGTTCAGGCCATATTGAAGTTTGTAATGGACTTGGAAACACATTTGTAAATCTGTAAGTCAGTCAATCAATCAAATACATACACTGAGAAAAGAAGACATGTCATATACAGGTAGCCTACTACACTGACAGCAATATTAAAAACATTTAGACATCTTACTTATTCTTTTGATTTATTTTTTAAAGACCAACCACCGTTGACATATACATAAAATTAATACAAGATATGAGGGTTGCTATCACAGACTCAGAGAGAAAGCTACTAAAAACACAGTTTCATCTTTATCTTACAGGGCAATAGAGGCCAGATGTACAAAGTCCAGAATAAAGTTAGAAAATTTACAATATTCCTAGGATCTGCTAACCATGTAGGACACAATTTGAAAGAGGAGTGGTTTATATAAACTTTCAATTATAAGGCTCCGGAGGGAGGCAGCAAATATGCCTCAGAAAAGGTAGTCAAGATTCAAACAACATAGAATCATAAAAGTTGCAAAAGTTAAAAATCTTCTTAAAATGCACCCAGAAGCATGCAGGTAACAGAAAATACTATGTTAACTTTAAATCAAATTCAATTACAATAATGTATTCCAATCAATCATTTGTTTAAAGACAAAGATAAGATAAATAAGCATATATTTGGTTATATTAATGCAATGAAAAGAATTACACTATATCCTCAAAAACACTTTATTGTTTTTTAACAAAGCCACTAAACAATCTTTTCATTAAATCTTACTATTTGGAGAACAATATATTTCTTTATGTATTACACTGAAACCTAACTGTGCTTATGTCATAACATTAACTTAAAATTATATTTTAGAAATAAACACGTAACAAACAAAAAGAAGCAGAATGTATAAAGGAAAATGGGATTTAAAAATCTTGATTTATTCTGCTGTAGTTGGTTGTTTATCCAAAATTGATTGTCTTAAACAATTATTGTTGCAGTTTATAAAACTGACAGATGCTCATTTGTTACTAAAGCTGAACATGAAAAAAAAACACAAGAAGAAAAGAGAGAGGGGATAGAAAGAGAAAAGAGAGAAGAAGGAGTGCAGGGAAGAGGGGGAAAGAGAAAAAGAGAGAAGGGAAGAAAACAATAGGTTAACCTCCTAGATTGGCAGGCAGGTGGAGAATGAGCCATCTTCTCTCTTTTTATTCTCTTTCTTTCATAGTTTTTTTTTTTTTCTGTTTGTTTTGTTTTTCAGGGAGCTAGAGTGGAGGTAACCTTCTGCATCTCAAATGGGGTTTTTGATGGTTCTTTATTCAAGCTGTCATAAAACATTTTGACAGGCCAGAGCAATTTTGGCGTAAAAACATGAAATACTGCCTGGCTTGGATTCGAAGACATTGTTAGAAGAAATGGTAGGAGGAAACAAAATGTAAATTGGAATTGCTTCACTAAACTCCTCCACTGTGTTTATATCTTTAAATGTAGCACTTGGGCCATAGAGAGTTGAGGGTGTCTGATACAAATGACTGGACATTCTATTAAATTCAGTGCTCTAAAAAGGTAGCGAAATGGTTGCTTTCATGTTTCTGTAAAAATCCAATCTGGTGTTTTAGCACCTAAGAAAATTGTTTGTATAGTAAAGGAATAACAGGACACCAACATGTGAACAGCCAGTGACCACAGTGCTGCACTTTACATTTTTTTAGATACAGTCACAAAATCCAATGAAATGCCTGGTCTCATCAAATGATAAAAGATATCCTGTAAAAAGGGTGATTCAAAACTATCACCCTTTACCATGGATTTACCAGAATAGGACATATTAAGTGCACTTTGTTTCATTATTCATTTAAAATGGATTTTTGAAATAAAAAAATGACATAATTTCTGAATATTCTAGTTTGTTGCTTATCTCAATTTAAGACTGAGCTCTTTTGTGTTTTAGTAGCTCATTTACATTTCTCATGAATGTTACATATCTTAAAACCACCATTGAAATGTTTGCTCTATAGATGAAAACTGTGTATTTATCAAGCTCATCTTGTCTATGTTAGCAAGTAAAACACACAGCTGTATTGTTTTCTAATTACAAACTGAATGTCAAATGTAAAAAAAGCAAATGGCATTAAAATATTAAAACTGAGTGATGACAAGCATAAGGCTATACAAGTTTTACAGAAGCCACATTTCAATTTAACTTCTGCAATAACCTGCAAGCTAAAACCAAATAAACTAAAATGTGTTTGATAATTCAGAAATGTCTCAGATGTACTCAGTAAAAGAAACAAAAGTGACATACTGATTAAGGCAATATTAAATGATTCTGCCATCAAATTATTCACATGTGGGCCGAGTCAGGGACTCCAGGAACTGTAGTCTGTTACTCTTCTATACACACATTAAAGTCGAGATAAAAATTTAGGCATTCAAGTTTGGATTCTCTTCTTCCCGTCTGTGGCAGTGTTAAAAATGATTCTCTCATGTCATCAGAGAGGCGAAAAAAAAGTAACTTGCATCTTTTTCTGTACGTCCTCTAACTAAAACCTGCCTGTGGCACACTCTCATCACGGAGGTGCCCTCGGCACAGCAAATCAATCACCGACGTGTTAGCCAGGGGAGGCACAAACTTGGGGAGCGTGTCAAATACTCCCAGAGCCGGGGAGGTGTCAGAATCACATCTGTTCGGTCAGAATCACAGGGAGATTTCGGTTTTATGAAGGTTGGACCGTCTACAATTGGGATACCCTCTTAAAGTAAAGAGAGATCACACCACAAAATTGCTAGCGCCTCACCAGGTCCTTAACAGGGGTCTGTGAAAGTGAGAGGCCCTGAAGCACAGACTTTGCAATTAAGCCACCTCAGGTCAAACCGTTTACTTTGATTTGCAGTATCCCCAATAACCTCCCTGCCTTCAGTGGCTGGAATTCTAAAGAGTTTTATAATCAATTTAGATATGATTATCTAGAGCCACCTTTATTTTGAAAACTAAAGTCATGGTAATTGCTGATGCAACAAATAAAAACACATTAAAGAAATTCAGGAATAGTAATAATAACATTTACAATTTTTCTTTTTGAACAACACATTTTCTTGATTGATACTTATGTAAACTTTTAATTTTACAATGGATACACAATATCTTCTTAGATACTGACATCATGATTTAATAAATAACACAAAAATAGCTATAATTCCTATGCCATTTAAGAAATTTATATATGAAAAGTTCTAGTAAAGATTATTGCTATGAAGAAAAATAATAAGTAAAATTGTTCTTAATAGTTTCAAGGATTATAATAACTAATATCATTTGATTTTTAGTTTTTTACTTTGGCTCTCTCTCTCTTTTTTTTTTTTTTGCTTTCCATCCACATTGAACAAGAATAAGAGTAATACAGATGGACATTTATTTTCTTTTGTTCTCTAAGCCCTCTTCCAAATATGATTTCTAAAATGAACATTTAAGGATCAGGTAACCCAAATCCAAGGGACAACATTGGAGGATTACATCTTATTTTTATACCTTTGATGTTCGGTAAAAGCATCTATCAGGGATAGACAATGTTTAGCAGCTGAAGAGAGAGATGTTCCTTAGCCTTTCAAGGTAGCATCACTCACTGGGTGGGAAATCCTTCTAATCTGATATGAATTCCTTAGCTAGAACGTGGGCCATGCAAAATTTAATGGGTCATTACTAGAAGAGTAGGAAACCTCTGTTCAAAGTTTGCAAAAGGAAAAATTGTGACATTAAAGCAGCTGAATATCCTGTAGTTATATTAAAATTTCTTGTGAGGTTACATTTCAGAATATATTTTATTTTATTTTTTTAATTCACATTCTATGACTTTCATTCTTGTGAAATGCTTTAAAGCAATAAATTTAACTTATTGTATAATTTCAAGCATGATGCACTAGGAATTTTTGTCATGCCAATATTAACAACCACATTTCTGTATTAACTGGGATATATAAAAGTAAAGAAAAACCAAACACTTACAATGAAAGTAAAGCTCTTCATCTCCTTCTTGGTCAGCTTTGCTATAACCACAGTGCCTGAAAAAAATAATCAAATTTGTGACAAGCGCAATCAATAATCTCACCTTATATATTTAAAGTTATATAAAATATAACTTAAGTATTTTACAACATGCTAGTTAGATCTATAAATGAAAGATAAAAACTTCCTGTCTTTAGGTATAAACTTAATAATAATACATCAATTCATATGATTTCAAAAAGGCATAGAATATAAAATATTCCTGTAAGACAATGGAGAAGGAACATATTTTGTAGCTTTAGACTTATCAGTGAGTGAATATTAGCTTATGCCTTTTTTTCTGGAAAACAACAGATTTTAAATGGTTTCCACAAACACTAACTAAAAGAATTAATTTACCCAATCGAAATTGCAATACTCATCCTCTTAAACTAAAGGCAATGATTAAACTCAATGTGTATTTTGACCTTGAGAGAATAAAAACTTACTGATTTGTAAAGTTTCTTATCAGACGAGGAATGTTTACATATACTATTCCAATGTACTAACAATAAATAATGGGTAACATAATTCTGAAAAATGTTATTTTAGAGGTTAAAAGAAGTTTGCATTCTACCTTCTTCCTATGATGAAGCCAAAGACCATGAACACCAGAATGATGGTCCCCGCGACCGCCACCACTGCAATGATGATGACGGGGTTCTGCTCGCTGGACACGGCTGTGGCTGCAAAGAGGGCAGAGGCTCAGAAACACTGCCGGCCACGCAGAACTGGAGGGGTGCACAAAGTCTTACCAACAAGAGACATCTCTGCTATCGAATTCAGCTCTGATTTTAAAGAAATGCATTATATTGTAACAGTATAAATTTAAATATTTATTTTTGCATGTTAAAGAAGTGGTAAGGACAATGCTTTCATCTATTTTATATCCCTCAGCTATAAGAGAAGTGAGCCCATAAAATGCCTTGTTGAATGCCTATCTCCTGCTTATTTATTGGAAACTTAGTTATGAATCAGAAATAGTGATCTTTGATCTACAATTGCTGTTAAATCTTTTCTTAGCAAGGTATGTGATCCCTCTATGGCTGTTTTTCTGGTGTATAATAAAGCAACCAAAATACATACTCTGCATTTTTCAAAGCACCTTAAGTGCTTTATATTTCATGTTATCAATATAAAATGAAAATCATCATGTGATCATATTAAATCATCATGAATTTACAATGCACCACAATTGAGAAAGGAGAGCAACATTACTTTTATTAATTTGAAAAAGTATGCAATACACACATGAGAGTTTATAGAAGACGTTTATGCAAGAGGAAACTTTCTCCAATTCTTTAAAAACATTTCAGCATTATCTAATTGTAGACACTTCCTGCCTTCTATGCTCATGAAGGCAGGCCCGCTGGCCTTTCTGAGAGTCTCTTTGGGAAGAGTATATGTTTGCAAGTCCTTTACAGCAGCCTGATTCCAATTCTTCATCACATTACACGGCCTTCATTCCCACTTCCGTTTTTCCAAATTAGTGAAGGTTTACTTATAATGTAATTTGCAATTGTGATATTTTCCTGACTATATTCTAATGCCAGTATAGTCTTCATAAAATAATCAAAGCAATATAAAACAATAAAAATGTATAGTGCAATAAAAGAATCAGTTGCAAATATCATATATAATGTCAAACTAATATTTGCTTATTTCTGAAACAATCACTGGCTATAATCTTTAATGTATAGCAGGATGGAAAATGCTAGTGCTTCTTTCTGGTGACAAGGGACTGGGTCTCCAGAGCAGTAAGTGACAGGTGGGCAGAGTTATGTGTTGCCACAATAGGCAGCATAACATTTTTTTCCCTTTAGTTTATCTATGTCTTCCCCCATTTGATAACTCATCTCTTAACTTTGTATACCTATGCTAACTCTTTTACACCATAGGACAGCTTTTACACTGAAAAACAGTATAAATAGCTCTGGTGTAATAGTTTCTGAACAAAGGAGCCCAATTCAGCACCTGCTGATTACTCCCCAAGGGAACTAAATGAAGGGTGGTGGGGAAAGAAAACTTTTAACCTTTATTTATGATTTATAGCTTATTATCATTCAACAAGAAAAGATGACTTCAACTACTTTTATTTTTTGGCGTTGGTTGTTTATTGTTTTTATCTGTGTTTTTATGGATATTAAGAAAGGAAAAAGAATGGAGTAATCTGTTCATGAGCAAGGAAAAATTATATACATATGTGTTGAACTTATTTCCATTCAATGGATATTTTTCATGGGTTTAATCCTTTGCATGTCTTAGGTTCGGTTTTCCAGTAGCTTCAGAAACAGAGCTCCAGTGAGAAAGCTAACCCAGGTAAGTGATGAAATAGAATTTGGGAATATTTATTTCTACTGTTATTTATATAAATATGTATGTATTATATATATTATATATATGTTGCACTTTAATCTTTCCATAGTCAACATTTATGGTTAATATTTTCATGTATTTCATGGGTAATAAAAATTAAAACTTACTTATAAGTGCCATAATGAACACCCCATGGTTTAAAAATTGTAAAAACAGTAGTTGACATTGGAGAGAAGGGGCTTTTAGGATGACGTGCAATTAAACAATTGGTTTAGCTTCTCTCATCCAACCGTGCTCAACGGGCTTCTTTTTGGTGGCTTCTTCCCTTTCGCCCTTCCCCCAGCACAGTGAGTGGCTACTTCTGACACTCGGAGAGCGCCGCCGGCCATGCACTCCACCAGCTCCTACCTGCATGGCCAGCATTTGTGCACAAGTCTGCCTTTCACTAACCTTTAAATTCAAAGTATCAACTATTTCATGTGTCTGTGCATCTCTAATTCTTAACACAGTTCCTTGTGCTAAATCAGTGTTTCTCAAAGGTGCTCTGGGGAACTTTGAGGATCCCTCAAGAGCTCTCCAGGGATCTGCAAGATCAAAACTATTTTCATATGACATGATGTTATTTGAGTTTTTCATTCACATATGCTCACAAGTGCATAGAGTTGTCCAGAAGTTATATGACATGGGATGATGTCATCACACTGAGAGCCAATGAAATACGTACTTATGTGTTTTAAACAATTCTTAGTTTTAATTTCTGATGGGGTGAATATTGATAGATATAGTCCAAGTAATCAAAGCCTCTTTGGGGATTCTCAATATTTTTAATAGCCTAGAAGGGTTCCTGACACCCAAAAGTTTGAAATGGCTGCACCAAACAATAAAAACTGAAGTCGAGATGGTGTGCTGGGCACTGTATTGGCACTTCGTGTACATTAATTCAGGGGTCCCCACCCCTGGGCTTTGGATGGTGCTGGTTGTAGCCTGTTAGGGACTGCAGCATTTGCTAATTAACTGAATCCTCAGACTGCCCTGTGAGTTAGGTACAGACAGCAGTTCATCCTAAGTCCCACAACCGGACATGGCACTGATTGACACTGATCATCTGTTCTAAATTGATGTCTGCGAGGCACTCATTCTTTGCTTCTTTATTCAGTGCCTTCTATGTGTCAAGCACTGGAGCAGGTACTGGCAAGCCAATAGTAAGAAAAAGGAGCTATGATCATTCTTTCATCAATTTACATTCCAGGGGAAGAGAATATTCTTAGGCTAAAAATCCCCACATTTTTTCTAGTGAAAAAAATCAATTTCTAACATTTATTTCATGTGATCATCCAGGTTTCACTACTTCATTTTATCCTCCTTGAGTCTTATTTACTTCATTTTAAATAATGAACATAATATGTATGAATCTCCACACATAATAAACAATAGTTTAGAAAGTTTTCAAACCTATTTGGAAAATATTCTGGGACCAATTTTGAAATCTATTTTGAAAATATATTCAAACATATTATGAAAATATTTTAGAAGTTTGAAACCTAAAGTTTTAACTGATAAAAAAATGTGTCAGAAAATGTGAGATAACTACTTGATGTTTTTAATTTAAGTTTAAATTATTCATTAGAATGCAAAAAACATCATTTGAAGTGTATTCTTGTTTACGAATCACAAACATCATGAAATCAATCTAAGTTAAAGGCTACAAGAACACATTTAACGCTATACCGCTCAAATGTTTAAATGTTGAAATCTTGTGTAAACAATAAAAATAAAAATAAATTCTTCAATGTTTTGGGGGCCATTGAACTTATTCTCATTTCAAGACTCTTTTTAAACTCCATTTAACAATAATGAAGAATAATTGCATTAATTTTATAACACTAAATTATGTGACTTTTTAAAATTGATGTTTTTGTGCCTGTAATTTTAACCTCAACTAGCTGAAGAACAACTAGCATTGGTGTTCAAGCTGTTTGGAACTTGCGTTCTGACAATAAATGAGGACATGAACCCAAGATAGCTCTGCTTAATTGCAGTACACTGTAGACACACGTACTACTGTTGTTCTTATGTGGCATTATAAAACAGGCAAATGTAAAGGGCATTCAATATATTGGTGCCATTTTATTTTTAAGCTGAGTGGTAGATATAGAGATATTCATTTAGATACACTTAAATTTCATATGAACTTTCAATATATTCTTTAGTATGCTTGAAATTGTTCACAAAAAGTGAAAAAGAAATTACTAAGATAAAGATACATGCAAGTTCTAAGATCTTCTTGAACTCAGTTTTTGAACTCACTGCTAAAAGACAAGACACTTGAATTAACACATATTCTTACATTTTATCTTCCTCTGGCCCGCCCAGGTGTACATCCTGGCTTTACTTGGTTTCTATGAAGGAGCAGTTTTGACTGACAGAAGCACAACATATTCATTTGGGGGTCTACGAAACCAGCCTGTGTCAACACACAACTGAACAAGCCCCGCTTCTGTTCTGAATTTGTCTTTTTCAAATAAACCCCGTATGTATTAAAGAGACTAATGTAAATCACGAGTTTCTAACATTGCAAAATGAAACAGCACATTTCATATTATTATTCTAGATAGCCTCCACAAAATACATATATAGGCATATATATTCACCTTTAAAGGTAAAAATTATCTTGAACAAAATCTTCATCCCTGATTTTTAAAAAAAATGCCAGAGTTATAGAGAGTAAAAGTCCAAATCAAAGGTGGTAATTACCTTCAAACATTTTACCTGTAGCTTCCTCTAGTGTAGCAACATCAAGCCTGGGACTGTAATTTCCATAGCCAGCAGCAGTAAAAGCCCGAATCTGGAAAACGTACACTGTCCCTGGCTTCAGGTTATTAATGGAGGCTGAAGTGGACTTGGTCTTTACTGTTGAGTAGGTACGTTCCCTTTGATCCTACCAACAATAAATACAGAGTATATTTAATTGTGATTGCAACCAGGCAGTTTGACAGCCAGTTTTTGCAATTCATTTCAATTTTCTGCATTGTTATTATAAAGGCTACATTGTATACTCTGTGGAATATTGTAGCATTGAGTTGTTTCTTGGAAAACATAAAATGTAAATGTGAACACATGTTTTTCTTCTATAAATTTCAAAGAGACATAATTTTGTTAACACATGTATGATATTTTGAGCTTTTGCTTTGTTGGTGGAGGGCATAGTGGTAAGAACTACTGCTTAAGAAAATCCAATGTCCTCATGACCAAGACATGGTTACACCTGTAAAATTGGTGTGTTAGTAAAGCTCACTTCATAATATAGTTCTTCTAATATTTTTAGTGAGTGTTATTCAGCAAGTAAAAAAAAAACATGCTAAAATGAAGAAAGCTGTTAAATAAAGAAATTTAGCTAACACCACTACCATAGTACAGCGATTTTCAACCCGTGCTGCAAGAATTTTTAAAACATACAATACCTGACTATGTAGTCAGGGGCATTGATCTGTTTTCCCTTAGACTGTCAAATAAGAAATGACAGCGGCCAACACAATAGCCATCGGATGTGAATGCCCTGTCTTGAACTATAAGTACATAGTCATATAATAGAGTTGCGTCTTATTGGTCAGGTAGCATGATAAGATTGTGTCTATTGGTAAATTCTTGCTAAGAGAAATCCTTATACACAAGGAAAGGCACCTGATTTAAAAAAAAAAGTCACATTGGTACAAAAAAGGGTAGATAATTAATAACATTATTTTTTGTAAGTCAGCAATCAAAATTATACCTATTTGTTGTCAGATCAGCAAAAACCATATTTTTAGTGTGCTGAGAATTTTAATACTTAGCTTATGTGTGCCATGAAATGAAAAAGGTTGCAAATCACTGCCATGGTGACATTATCAATTGTTTTCATTATAAACTGCATTTCTAACAGAATAAAACCGTTCTTACAATATACATTTAAAAAAAATATTTTAGCCATGGCCGGGCAGCTCAGTTGGTTAGAGCGTTGTCCCAATACGCCAAGGTTCAGTCGCTGGCCAGGCCACATACAAAAATCCACCAAGGAAGGCATAAATAAGTGGAACAACAAACTGATCTTTCTCTCCCTCTTTCTCTGAAATCAATCAATCAATACTTTTTAAAAATAAATATTTTATGCCAAAAGTATCAATATAATATCAAAGTATTATATGACTTATGGTGTGACAATATTTTAAACAATATTTCTTAGTTCAATTTCCTTATTTTTCAGATATGTAAACTGAGGCTCAGAGAGTTTAAAAATGTTTATCATATTATATATCTTAGAATAAAAAAAACATTTAAAAATTCAAGAATATAAAACTCCTTCATAACCATAGTCAAATAAATAAAAATTTAAAGCCTAATTGGTATGCTTCTAACATTCTATTTATGAAAAAAATAATAACTACTCATCCAAATATACAATTTTAGACAGTTTTAAATTTCTTCTATAATAAATTCCTGTGTTCAACTGTGACTGTCAATAAAACTACTCAGTGAGATCTGAAAATGCTAGTCTGGTGTGATTTGTCTTTAGTCTGGCATTCACAAAAGTGTAAATAAATTTATATCTAACCTGGATTTAGTGAAACTGATTTGTGATTGTACTCATTATATTCATTCATAAGATAATTATATTATAGTACATGTTTATCTCAAAAAAAACCCTAGGCGTAGCTGATATTAGATGACAATAACACATACGTGGATCACAAGCTTACACACATTACAGTTCAATATAGTTACTCTCTCAATGATTGCCCAGTTTGTAAGTTCAGTGAGCGTAAATACATGTTGCTTCTATCATGCAAAGTAGAAAAGTATTTGAATGGATTTATTCCAGACTACGGAACTGCAAAATATTTTGTTCCATTATGAGACTTCACTCTCATGTACTGTGTAACTTACCTTTTAAAAATGTATTTTATTGTTTTTGAAATCAATGAAATTTCAGAAGGGACTACAACTGTTAGAAGCTCATTGGAAAACAGACATAAAACCAACATTAAAAACAAGCATTCTCTCAGAAATGCAGTTGATGGGATAAAAAATATGTTCCCTGGTACAAAATGAGATATTTAAAATGTAACTTTGGCAATGGAAGTCACAAATTTGTAATGGGAAAAATTAGCCAAAATATTGTAAACTTAATCCAAACATTGCAACTAATCTTAAACTCTCTGTTTCTCCTCAAAGGGAAAAACATCTCTTGTCAATGCACTATGTGCGCGTTATTTACTCAGTCAAGTCGCTCAGCCCCAAGATCTCCCAAAGCTTGACACTCCTATTTTGAAGTGCTGTTTAAATGGTTAAAACAGTTATATGTATATTACAGCACTTCAGCTAACTCATTTAAGTCCATAATAGGCACACCTATTATTACCATCACTACTAGTAATCGCAATAGAGTCCATGTTTCAAAGCTTGAACCAGGTCTTTCTGTGAGGAACAGCTTACATAATAATTAGTGACCAGGATGCACCAGACTGCCACTCTCCAGACGGGTCAGGAAAAAAAAACGCATGTATATGCTCAGATACATCACTGTTTATTAAAGCTCAGCCATTATGGAGACTGAAGGGGCAGCACTTGGGTTTTAGCAGCGCCATTTTTCATGGGGAGCAGTGTAAAGAGGTGGTGTTGCACATGACTAGCACCACGTACATGAACTCTCTTTCAGGAGGAGTTTAAAGGAGTGGAAGAAAATCGTTCAATTCTGAAGTTTAGAGACTACTGCAAAGTTATTGCAGAAAATACAACTATATTTTCAAATTACAAAATCATTTGAGGCCACCATCTCTATCACTAAAACCACAGAAATAAAATAAATCATTAAAAGCCCAGACAGACATCCTAAAAGAAACATGTTCCACAAACACATCAAGCCGTGTGGCTTCTGAGCTACTAAACATCCTCCATCGAATTATTAAGATTTCAAAGACAGAATAAATCAATACTCTACTAGTGGAATATTTTCATGTGTGTAATTTAATATACAGAATTATTATAATAATGAACCAGAGATTCAGGGAGATAGTTATCAAAATTGGTTAAAATTAACTATGAATTTTGAAGTACCACCAAATAGTTGGCATAATGACCAACTCTAGGGTACCGAGACATAGGATGACATGAGACACACTGCACACCCCATGCGTTTCCTGGTTTTCGCACTTACTTTCTCGTAATACTTGATTTCATATTCGGTGATGACTCCATTGGGATGCTCTGGCTCCTGCCAGGAAAGCTCGACACTCCGCTGTAGCACTCTCTCCTTCATTACTCCACTCACTTGCGAGGGAGCTGTTTGGACAAGATGTGTCAATAAACAATGAGAAAATTCACTGGATGCCTCAAATCAAATGTCACAACTGATCAGTCCCATGCTGTGCCAGTTTCATTAAGGTAAAAGAAAGCACCTTTTCATAGCTCACAATTCAGAAGCTAATGAATATTCATACAGGACCTTATTACTGTTCATAAACCTTAATAGGAATTTAAATTAAAGTGCAAACAGCAGAAGATAGCATTGTTCAAGTTAGTGAAAAATGGAAATGATGGGGCTGAGAATGACAATTAAGCAAATGAATGCTAATTAAGGCTAAAAAATATGATTTCAGATTAATCTCCATTGATAAACTAAGTCCAAATATTTATTTCACATACAACAGCAATACACTTTAAAAATAATTTGATTTCATGCAAGTAAAAGTATATGAAATGGCTACTTTAATCTTCAATTAAAGGGATCACACTTCTCACGAATGTTTTCATGTTTCACATGTGTGTATTCCCAAGCATTCCAGTTAACCTTGAGAAAAAAAAAAATTATACTCCACTATGTCAAGGGCAAGAAAATGCTAAAGCTGCTGCTATTTAAATATATGTGTAAAAAACACATACATACCCCTGCATATGTAATTTATACTTATGTAACCAAGGCTTCAAGCTCTGAGAGAAGCAGCTCAAACTATACTTTTGCTTTCTCTTTCTATATAGATAATAATATGCTTAGCGTTCTTTCATTCTAATTAGTGGCATATACTCCGTTTGGTAGCTAAGGCTGTGGAATGCCGCAAACTAATTTGCTCTGTCTAATTTGCTTAGTGATGATTAACTAGTTGTCTGCTCTGTCTAAATGAGTGGCTGCACGGGCTTGGCTGAATTTCAGGGGGGTCATTATGTTCCATGTATCATGCTCTATCTCATTTTGTAAAATATTTTCAGGCTGTTAATTTAATTTTCAGATGTCCAAATTTGTTAATAATCCTGCTGACAGAAAAGCAATTATATGGGGCCAAAGCTGTTTAAGCAAGATTCTGATGTTTATCCCTCTGGCTTTATTTTGTTTCCTCTACTTTTTAATATTTTCTTGTATCACCGTCTAGAAAAGAAAACATTTTTCACTTTCTGGCTTGGCAGTTGTAAAAGAAGGACATGGAAGATGCATGACTCCCATTTCCTCTCAGATCGCTAACAAAAGTGTAACTAGGGAAGATTAAGTGGAACAACTTTTGCTTTTGGGGGGATGCAGCTTAAGTACACAACACACTGTTTACAGAATAAATGTGTTTCTGATATGCTTCCGATGATTTTTACCACAATTTTCAAAACCTGAACATATACAGTGAAGAAGAACTGGTTTCTAAAGTGATGGGGCTCTCCACCCTGACAGAACATGCTTAGCAGGTCTCAGCCACTGTGAGACCTTCACAAGGCTGCTCTTCTAGCCATACCCTTGGCAAACAAATCCCCCAAATCATGAGGCGAGATGCCACTTAGAAAGTAATCTGTCATAGTCTAATTTATTAAAATCATCCAGAAAAATCTGTATTTTAACTTCAATTAGTAAAAAAGAGAATGCAGCACAGGTAAGATTACAGTAATAGTCAACACATGTGATTTCCTCATTTACCTTCTGATATGTTACAGCAAGATCTAACTAAGTATAGATGGGACCTGATTTCTGCAGTTACACCCTAAAATTATATTCATTGTTTCATCCTGAAAGAAAAGCTTTTACCAATAAAATTATAGTAATTGGGGGGTGGGGGAAAAAGATACCTAAAATATTTTTCAAATAGTATTTTAAAATTCATGTCTCATCACTAATAGTGCAGTGTGCTGTTTTTATCCCTCTTTTGCACTAGGAACCATATCCGTAAGTGACTACACTTCTGCTTTTCTGTATATTTCCTGTTTTTAAAATGTATCCCTTGCTGATACTGTAGCAAGTCACACATTTAAGAGGATCAGAGACAGAAGTACTAGCACATGGCCCTTGAGAACAGATAAACTGTATGATAGGAAAAATCTTTCCCTGTCTTATGACCTTCAAATATAATATTTTGGTACAGGAAAACTGATAGTATTTTCCCTTGAGTTTTAATATCTCAGACACAAAGGATATATAACTCAAAAGATGTATCAGCTAGTCAGACTCTAATTTTATTTGCAGATAAAATTATATGTACAAGTAAAATTGAAGTTACATAAAATATTCTAATCTTAAAACTCAATAATTTCTATGGTTAATATATATGATCTACTACATTAATTACATTGTTACAAGTTCACTAAGAATATACTCATCCTTAGACCAATATATTCAATTTATTGTATCTGAAGTTCATTTTTGAAAAGAATATGTACACGATTAAATTCTATACATAATTAACAACCAATTAGGTGCTCTGACATTTAAATTGTAATTTCTACAATTATCAAAGTGAAATAAAATATATTATAACTGGAATTGATGTGAAGTTAATAGGCGGTAACCAACAATAATAAATTCCCTAATTTGAAAAAGTAGGAAAACCAGTACTTCACGTAGAGAGGCTTTAAATATGAATTTTTATTATGGTTTCTAACAAATGATTAACGGATTCGTTCCTCACCTAAGTTTCTAGAAATATTCAGATACAAAAATTAATTTCAACTGAAGAAACAAATGGAAGATGTTTTCCGTTCAAGATCTTAATGACTTTTTTAGGGACATATCTGGAGTCTGTACAAATGACAGTAAATGATGACCTCAGGAAATTCAGAAAATGTGTTCTGTGGCTCAAAAGGATAAATTTCAACAGTATAAAAACAAAGTTTGAAACATTGATGGTACAGGAAAGCAGAAATCTAATAACAGGAGGCAGGTAAATTTGTAGGCTAGGTGTCTTAGTGTGAGCCTTTGAATTAAAAAATAAACATGTGTGCAAATATTTAAAAAAAAGAAAAACCCAGTGGGTAAACAAATGTAGAGAAGCCAAACAATGGACTGCTTGCTACTTAGCAATAAAATGAGCAAACTACTGGTATATGCTACAAAATAGATAAACCTCAAAAGTGTTGGTAAGTGAAAGGAGCCAGGCTGTGAAACTGCATACTGCAAGATTTAACGTGTATGAACTGCTCAGAAACGACAGAAAGGAAATCTCCAGTCCTGTGGTTTGGAGAGGAGTAATGGAATTTGATATTGCTAGCAGGCGCGAGAGAACTTTCTAATGACTAAAATGTTCTAAAATGGCATTTTAGATTGTGGTGATGGTAGCACAGCATAATAAATTTACAGAAAATGCACTGATTTGTACAGTTACAACATGTACATTTATGACATGTACATTATACCTCCTTAAAGTTGTTAAAATAATGATAAAAAGAGCTACCCCCACCCCCCAAAATAATCACTAAGAATGGTGGGTTTATGTTAAGACATGAACCAATCAACATTTTACAGATTTTGAGCTTTAGGTAGTCATGTGTGGCTTTTGATCTTAATTTGTAATTAAAATCCAAATACAAAAGATACATTTAAATTTTAAGATGAAATATATTCATAAATACTCAATTTTCTCCTGAAAATGTTAAGTTTACCTTTACATACGGAAAAATGTCCTACCACAAAGTTGGGATAAAACACAATTTTAAAACATAGTGTAGTAGGCGAATGGCCCTCCAAAGATGTCCATAGTCTAATCTCTGGAATTCGTGAGTGTGCAACAGTATATGGCAAAATGGACACTGCAGCTGTAATTATGGTTATAGATCCTATAATAAAGCTACCCTAGATTTCCCCCAGGGGGTCCAATCTAATCACATCGGCCAGCGTGACAGGTGCTGCAGAAGAAGCCAGAGAGGTGACGCATGAGAGGGTATCAGCCTGTCAGAGGGCACCACATGGGAAACACAAGAAGATATGGAGACAGCCTTTAGGATCACAGACTGGTCCAGGGTGACAGAGGCAGGAAAATGGAGACCGCAATTCTACAAGTGAAAGAACCTAAATTCTGACAACAATACGAATGAGCTCGGAAGTAGGCATTCCCCAGTCTGCAGATAAGTGCCCAGCCCAGCTGACAATCTGACTTTACCCAGTGAGGCTGTTCTTAGGGTTTGCAGCTGAGAGCCAGCAGAGAGCAAAAATCTCTGCTGTGCCAGATTTTTGCCCAGCAGAATTGGGAGATAATAAAGAGGTGTTGTTTTTAAGTTTTGGCAGTAATTTTTATGGTAGCAATAGAAAACCAATACATATAGATAATAAAGCAAAAAAAAAGTAGATCTACTGGTCTATTTATGAAGTCTATGAAAAAAAGTTAACAATAGGCCATTTTGATAATGTAATATGTGAAAATTCATGTTGAAATAACATGAAGTCAAATTTTTTTTTATCTTAACACTCAAAACACAATGTCTTATAGGAAAGTAATTTTCATTATACATTTAAAAAACTTTTTTTTGTGCTTCACACACAAAAACACTTCAGTGTAGCTCATGATATTGATTTTGGATTTAAAAAGTAATTTATAGGATGGGGAGAAAATGCAGACCACTGTAATTGAATAACAATAAAAATTAAAAAAAATAAAAAGTAATTTATACTAGTCATCATTGTTACTACACTATAACTGTCATTGAATTTCAACAAAGAATGGTGAGTGGAAACATCATATTTGCATTTCTAAACAATTCAATGAAATAAGATGGGTCAACAGGCATGAACGGACCTTTTACCATGCATTTAAAATCGTTACATCTATTGACATTTGTTAGGTTTCCATTAAATAGTGAATAAATTCAAAATGGGAAAACGAACAAATCTGTAAAACAATCCAATGCAAATCTGACGATAGCAGAATAGTAGTCTTTCGTGAACACTTCTGTTTCTCTACAGCATGGAATTCATGTTCGGCAATCCTTTGAAATCATAAATATGTACACTATTAGAAGCGTAGTATTTTATAACACACAACTTTTAGTTTGTTTACTCTTCCCCACAGGTGTTTCATTTTTGCACTACAGAAAAAAACATATAAAAACACATATAAATTTATTACAGTAACAAAACACTAGGCCATAAGCACACAGTTGAGTATCACATAACATATCAATTCCATTTTTGTGGTGTGTAGGAATATGTAGAAAATTCTAATATGTGATTTCACTAAACTTTAATTTCCTGACTGTAAATAAAGAGGTTAGAATAATATTATAAGCAATAAGTAGAAAATATTATCTAAGAAAAAGAAGCACTAGAACTAAGGTCAATTGAGCCCATAGCAATTATGAGCAATCAATTTGTAATAGATGTCTGTCAAATTATTTTTTGGTGGAAGAGAAGCATGATTTGTAGCTAAAACAAACAAAATGTCATTCTATAATAAGGAATTGGAGAAAACTCAGTGGGAATTTGATTTATCTTTTTCAAAATAAAATTGTTATTTGCATTGCTATCTATTTAATATACCAATTAGCATTATTTTTATTTGCAATGAAAAATACAGTACATAATAAGTAAGATATATCACAGAATGGATTTCTAAATGTATTTAAGCACAATAACTGAAAAGACAACTTAAATAAGAGTAAAACTAACAGCTGGAACTTCTTTGAAAAAATGAATGTGATGTTGAACTAACAAAGCAGAAAAAAAATTCCAGTCAAGTATAATTTTAATTTATTTTATCTTCTAAAATATTTTAATTTATTTTTATAGACAGAGAGGGAGGGAGAAAGAGAGGGAGTGAAACATCAATGTGTGGTTGCCTCTTGTGTACCCCCTACTGGGTACCTGGCTTGCTTTGACTGGGAATCGAACCAACGACCTTTTGGTTTGCAGGCCCGAAATCAATCCACTGAGCCACACCAGTCAGGGCTCAAGTACAATTTTAAATAAAGTCCATAAGTTTTCAGTAGGGTAATAAAACATAATGGAAACAACAAAAGTCACTGTTCTACTGTTTGATTAAGAAACGCTTTGTTCTTTAGAGCAATAGTTACAACATAACCTGACAATACTTATCTCTGAGAATAAGGTTTTCTTCTCTGTTGTTATCAGATGATTGGTAACCAATTGTTTGGATATTTAATGAATTGCTACAAGAATTAGCACTTCCTGGCAAAATCTCTTGATAAAATACTTTAAGGTCAAAGAGGTGAGGGTTGTGGAGAAAGCTACTATGGCCATTGGTCATTCTAAACATATACTGGCCTGCTGCTAATCTCACTTTAAGTGTATTTTAAAAATTTATTTACTGATTTTGAGAAAGGGAGTAAGGAGGAAAGAGAGAAACATCGACCTTATTCCTCATTCCTGTACTTGATTTACAAGAATCAGTTGATTCTTGTAAGCGCCCCAACCGAGGATCCAACCAGCAAGCGTGTTGCATTGGGACAACCTTTCTGACTAAAATATTAATTGATGAGGGGTTAATTTGTAACTCCTGGTACATTTGTATTTTCATAGAATTACCATGTAATTGTAACTGTCAGTGTAAATAAAATAACATAAAATAATATTTTGTAAACAATAGTTATGAGTTACTGGCCAATGAGGAGCTAGAAACTTGGGTTAAATGAGCACCTACATCAGTAAGCACTTTATTGTTCCTGCTCAGCTGACTTTTTTTTTCTTCTTAGAAAACTTTTCTGGATGGACAAAAAGCATTTCTTTCTCTTTGCAGACTCCTTGATATTATTTCTGGTGTAAGCTACTTAACATATACTAGCAGTTTCAGTGGCAATGTCTTTTAAAAATAGTCTAGCATTAATCTAAGTACCCTTCCCGGTTACATTAAAATGCTTAGGGGGTAATGTCACGATAACAACATTTTATTGATTTCTGATGAAAGCTTCATTTGCTTATAAGTTCAAAATATAATTTTTCATGAGGATAGTAAAAGTATAAACAAAGAATTGTAAGAGCTGCAAATATGATGAGGCCACAGTTTCCACTTTCAAGGAGACTTTAATGTAGAAAATAAGTTAGAAGGTAAATGTACTCAGTTTGAATGCACAATTAAAGTTTACAGCATACATGAAATATGAACCAAGTGTAGCAAAATCTTGGGAGGCCATAAAGAGCCAAACACACAAAAAACATTCCCTGTAACTCAGTGTTTGACTGGTATAACTATATATTTAAACTAATTATCAGGAATGTTGATATCATGTCTATAACATGTAAGAGACTGCTTAACATCAATCAATAGTAACAGAGCCAGATTGATCCCATGATTTTCTCTCTAGTGGCCTCTGCCAATAAGTTACAACTCACTGGGTCATTTTCCCTCTGCTTCAGCTAATACAGAATTACTTTTTCAATCACAATTTATATTCAATATCATTCTGTATTAGTTTCAGATGTACAGCATAGTGGCCAGAAAATCATGCACTTTCCAGAGCGGCTCACCCAATATTTCAAACACCCACACGACCCAACACATAGTTATTATGATAGTGCTGACCATATTCCCCAGGCTGTAGTCTCTATCTCTGTGACTACACCCTAACTACCAATTGTTACTTCTTAATCCCTCCACTCTTTTCACCCAGTTCCCAAACCCCTTCCCCTCTGTCAACTGAGTCTGTTTTCTGTATCTAAAGTCTGTTTCTATCTCATTTGTTAGTTTTTTTTGTTCTTTAGAGTTCACATATATGTGAAATCATATGGTATTTGTCTGTGTTTGTCTTATTTCACTTAGCATAATACCCTCTAGAACTATCCATCCTGCTGCAAAAGGTAAGACTTCATTCTTTTGTTATGGCTGAGTAGTATTGCCTTGTTAAATGTACCACAGTTTTTTTTATCTACTCACCAATCGATGGGCACTTGGGTTGCTTCCATTATCTTGCCTATTGTAAATAACACTACAAAGAACATAGGTGGGCATATATTCTTTTGAATTAATGTTTTGGGTTTCTTCAGATAAATACCCAGAAGTGGAATTATTGGGTCATAAGGCAATTCCACATTTTAATTTTTTGAGGAATCTCCACACTGTTTTCCATAGTGGCTGTACCAGTCTGCATGCCCACCAATAGTGCACAAGTTTTCCCTGTTATCCACATCTTTGCCAATACTTGTTTGTTGAGTTATTGATGATAGCCATTTTGACAGGTGTGAGGTGAAATCACATCATGGTTTTGATTTAATACAGGTTTTTTCCTAAAAACCTATTTCCCTTGCTGACAGTGCTATACAATATAGCAGTTAATTATTTTATAGTTTATCTCCTCAGTTATTCTGATATGCTTTGAAGGCAGGAAATTTAGAAAAGCAAAAGAGTGTGGGACTGAAGCACATGTGCCCACGTCTGCATCTGGGTTCCATTGCTTATTTGCAATCTGTGTGAACTTGAACAAGGAATTGAACTTCCCTGTGCCTCAGTTTTCTCAGATTTAAAATAGCTATAATCAGACTGCACTTCAATAATAGAATTCTTCTAGAAATCTTAAAGCCAGTCCTGGCATCTGCTAGTTCTCAAAAATATATGTTATGTATTATCATCTTATACTTTGTGTGTATTAGATTTACTGATGCCAAAGACCTATTCCAGAATACTCTGATTCTGAGATCAAATTCAGGCATCAGTATTTTTTCAAATGCTCCTCAGAAAAAGATGACTTATACCTGAGTTTGAGAATAATTCCTTTGGAAATTTTACAGAAACATAAATTGTTATTTCAAGGTGAAATAAAATATTTTAGACTTTAAAATATTACATTGACAATTTTATTCAATTTCTATAATGTAGAAAAGACCAATTTATATAATCTATATTCTGTACTAATTTTATGTGCACTAGGAAGGTATTTATATTAAGTCATTTAGAAGGAACTTACTGTAAAAAGAAAAAAGAAAAAACAACAACAAAAAAACCCTTACCAAAATGGGAAGAGGGCTGACAACACATTCTTTTTTTTTATTTTAAGATTTTATTTATTTCTTTTTAGAGATAAGGGAAAGAAGAAAGAAAAAGAGGAAGAAGAACATCAATGTGTGGTTGCCTCTCAGGCACCCCCTAGTGGAGACCTGGCCCAGAACCAAGGCAGGTGCTCTGACTGGGAATCGAACCAGAGACCATTTTGTTTAGAGGCTGGCACTCATTGCACCGAGCCACACCAGCCAGGGCAACACAAATTCTTTTTAATATATTAGAGTATATAAAGTTAAGAGCAAAATACAGATTAAGCAATCTCTTCTATATTCGGTGATGAGAAATCTAATATTTTAATAAGTTTTTAAAATAAAAAAAAACACTTTTAAATCTGGTCTGTCAGGTCCTCTGGCTCCATCTCTATTTTCCATGAATCCATAGCTAACAACTAGCTTATTTATAAAGCAAGTTATGTGACTACAGCCCATAGGTAGGCTTTTTACTAATGAAAATAAACTCAAATAAGATGAAATATACACACATATTTGTTAATGACCAGAACCTCCCTTATATGTCATCAGAATAACAGTTTTAGTCGTGTGTATTTTCTTTGATATTGGAGCATTGTTGGTTTTTTAAAAATAAATACACAGAGAATTGTGTTGTATTTCAATCATAAAAATAGTTTAATACCAGTTGACAATTTTTGAAATGTTAAGTTAGTCCAAATGTTTATGTTATTAATATCTTTAATTATAATTTTCAAAGCTAAATTCTTTATAATGAATATTCTCCCATTAATTTATATTTAACAGTCTAAATTACCATGTATTTGAGATACTTAATTGTATTTCCTGACAATATGTGCATGAGAATAATTGCTCAATTAGTTAATAGATTTAATTTATATACTATTGTATAATAGATATCACAAAAACATTATTCTATTATATAATAATATACACTAATATTCACATAAATAATTACGTGGTTTATAAAGCTCATTAGTTCTTCTTCTTAAATATCTACACAATGTTTAAAATATTGTAGTGTTTGTTATAACAGCATGTGGAAACTTCACAGATGTGGTTTATTTTACAGGAGTAATAAAGCATGCACTTAAACAACATGTAGGTAGTTTACTAAGAGAAACATTGTCAATAGGAAGAATATTAAAGAAAGAGAGGTGAGATTTGCCTTAAAGCCTTGTGTTAATCATATAGAGCCAGAATAAATCATATCTCGCATTAGAATAAAACCTAGATTACTAAATGTCAAGTCAGTACTATGTGGCAGCTCGGCATTTATTACTGCTAAGCCCTTTTCCAGTATACCACTGTTCTTCATTATCTTAAATTTAATATCAATGTATTGCAACCAAAACTTTTAAAAAGGGAATGGAATAGAATAAAGTAAAGTTTTTCAAATAAAGGGGGAACCCAAAATAAACTAGAATTTATTTATAAAATATTGTGTATTTATTCTTACATGTTTAAACTTCAGTCACCTTCAAAGTACTCTCCTTTTGATGCAATGCACCTATCGAGATGTTTTGTCCACTGCTCAAAACAGTTTTTGAACTCCTCGATTTTGATGCCTTTCAGTGCTTCTGCTGTTTTTTGTTTCACCTCTTCCACATCAGCTAAATGTTTCCTTCTGAGGACATTTTTCATCCAGGAAACAAACAAAAAAAAAAGTTGCTTAGGGCAAGATTGGGTGAATAGGGAGGGTGGGGCACAGGGGTCAGGCGGATTTTGGTCAAAAACTACTGAACACTTAACACGGTGTGGGCTGAACTCCTATATTACCCACCATGAAATGGACAAAGGCACTGAAAGAATGTTCAAAAAAATTCACTGAAGCTAAGGCAGCTTCTCAGAACAATGTCAGCTGGTGCACTGATACAGATGGGCTCCTAGAACACTCTCCTAGCAAGGGAAGCCTCTATTAGAAGGGGGACACCCTCCCGGAGATAATTCCTTTTTTTTAATTCCCTCATATGTTTCCCAAAATGTTTGTTTCATATATGTGGGTGTATGTTTGAATATACTAAAGTAAAGATATATAGTATGAACTTGTGAATTGTTATTGTTATTTAAAAAAAAATTGAAAGCCACTTCATTACATGATATATAATTGAGGTTATATCCTTTATAGAGTGGTAAGCATGTGTAAAGTGATACAATACAAACATAATGTAGCAGAAGCAAGTTTGGCAGCTCCATATGATCCATTCTTTTACGCTATCACAAACTTCTTGATGATGGTTGAAGAAAATGACTGAGCCCATTATATTCTCACTACTATCAATCTCATACTTTTCCATTTTAGGGCTCTTTTTATTCTATTTCTCCTCTTTGCGTCCTCTACTCTGATATGAATTGTTTTTTAATGCATTCCTCCTGGTCCTCAAAATCCTATGTATTCAAACCAATCTACTTTCTTAAATATTATTTAACAATATTAATTTTTGCAGAGATTTTTCATTACTGGTTTTGTCCATTTTTTTTTGTCCATTTTATTTTTTTAACCTTACCTCCAAATCATCACTTTGGTGCTCCTCACAATTAATTTGTATTGATTTTCCATTCTATTATGTTGAATTATTCAAGGAGAATAACAGAAAAGAAGTCACAAAGGAAGGAGAAAAGTGAAATAAGGAGGTGGTGGAGGATGAGGAGGAGAAAGAGGAGGAAAAAAGAAGGAAACTTAAGTATCTCAAAACATTAAAATTACCTAATTTAAAATGTGCAATTAAAAAAATTCATCACCTCAATGGCTCTATGTACTCTGCATATATTCTTTTCAATACCAGTCAAGATTTATTATTTCAAGAAACCTACCTAAGCACTTAGTTTAATGGAGTCTGCTAAATATATTTCAATTAGCACTGCCGCTTGTATTTTCAAATTGTTGCCTCACAACATGAAAGCTACTGCCTAGGAATTTGGGCATAAATGAAAACTACTTTAAATTTCCTAAACCTGTATGATGCCAATGGTACAACATAGCATTAATTTACTAAATAATATTTTAGTAGCAAGAGAAAATGAATGCAGTGTGGCCAATACTTAGGGAGTCTCTTTTTCCTCCCCACAGAAGGCTGAGTATTGAGTTTAGTTATCTCTAAAAATATTTAAAAATCAACACATAAAACTAAGAAGTCACTTTTATGTACTGGGGAAATTTGGCTCAGAAGGAGTAGATATATGTAAGAAGAGTTACCAGTTTATGAATAAGTTTGGTTCTAAAAGTTTATTTGTAGTTCAGTGGTGTGTAATTGGACTTCATTTCTCCTAGAAACAATATCATAAAGAGCATTTAGATTTCTAGGTTAGCCCACAAACATGTATTTGACCTAGATTGTTGTTAAAATATTATAGATTTGTATAGAAAAGGAAACAAAACAATTATGTTTAATAACAGTAATTAGGCAAAATAAAAAATCAATACCATGAATAAAATGAGTTTGTTATTACCTTGAACACTGGTGCTTCAAATAGTAATTAAGATCTTCCCAAATCCACCTAAAATTCTCATGCATCTTAGCCAAAAATGGAAACTGATCAGCTCTGGCTTGCCTTCTGCTCCTTCCCTCCTCTTGCTATACAAAAAGTTTCGACTTTCTTCCTAACTCATCCCCAGCCACCAGGAAATAACCATCTCAATAACTAACTAGAAGATAAATAACACTTCCACCTTTTATCAGAGCAATGGTCTATGACCATAGGCCCAAACTGGCTAATCACATGTTTTTGAAAACAAAGTTTTATTGGAACACAGCTGCATCCTTGTGTTTACATATTGTCTATGGCTGATATCATGATAAAATATCAGAGGTGACAAATTGCAGAGAAACAGAAAAAATAAAGCCCACAAAGCATGAAACGTTTATTATCTGGTCCTTTTCAGGAAAAGGTGGCCTACCCCTGAGTTACAGTTTGTTTGGCTGCAAGTAAGAAGACTCAAATAAACAGTGGTTCAAGGTTCATTTGTTAGTGTTCTTGAGCAAAAAAAAAAAAAAAAAGTAATCCACAAATAAACAGTTGGTATATTTTGTTCTGCAGCTCAAGGATAGTAAGATGATTCTCATGGCCTTTCTCTTGAGGTTGCAATATACTGCTATTGCTGCTACTATAAAGCTATAACAGCCAAGCTGCCAGCAAGCAGTGAAATGACAATGTGGAGATGCTCGGGAGCAATGTGGAGATAGCAATATCCTGTTTACATTTCATTACTCTCATTCTCTAGGCTGAACATGGATATTTAACACTTAAACTGGACATACTGCAACCCTAAAAAATGATAGTAAATAAGAAAAAATAACTTGATATTACAGAGAAAACTAGCAGTGCCTTCCACCCTCACCTTCCCAATAGCACGGGAGAAGGAGAACATTCACTAACTTAACTCCTGTTCCCACAACCTCCTCAATTACTTTTTCTTCTAAGTATAGAATAGAAAGGATCAAGGGAAGTGATTCCAATTCCTAAATGAAGGCACCAGACTATGGATGAAAAGAAAGTTTATGTAAACTAAGACTTGGAGAGTTATGATACCATTAAATATTCATCAGTCAAGTTTAAGAGAGGTGAGAAAGTCTCTCTCCGTTTTTTTTGTTTTGGTTTTGGTTTTTTTGTTTGTTCACCTGCATCAAATAGTTACCTCTGGTAATGATTTTCCTCATAGGATCAGATAGTTGAAGAAAACATGAACAGGGTAACGACCACCATCCTGAAAAAGTAATCTCCTGGTTTAAACATATTTTCAGTGAGAGGAGCCATTTCCTAGGCTGCATGAGTTAACATGTTAACGAAACATAAACACAGAACTTTTTACAAGAACACCTTTCGGTAACAACATTTAAGTTAGCCATTATAAATTTGAGAAGTTGCTATGTGAAAAAAAAAGAGTCTCAAATTGATTCACAGCACTAGCAAAGAACTTTCCACCTTGCATATTGAGGCACTTAGCATATGCTAAATAAACGGATAAATATATTGCAGTGCAAATTACTTTCTCTTTTACATAACTGATATCTTCCAACTTGGATTGTTCCTAATAAATTTTACATAAACTTAACCTTCTTCCATGACAATAAAATTATTTCTCAAGCTTACACCCCTTTCCACCTGCTGAGGAATTTCTCTTCTTCCCTTAACAGCCAAATATGGCAACAAAGTTATCTAGATTCTTGTTCTCCATTTCTTCAACTCCCATTCACGCTCCAATCTTCTCTAGTCTGGCTTCAGCCCACCTCATTCTGTCCAGTGAGTTGCTCATAAGGCCACCAATGCCCTCACCTAACCACGCTGAAGTGCTTTTCTCAGTCCTCACCTTCCTGAGATTCTCAGCAGCACTAATATCCTTAATCTTGCTCTCCTTGGCTTCCATGGCATACTCTTCTAGTTTTTCTCCATCTGGCTAATTCTTTTGTTTCCTTAGCAAGACTCCTCTCTTCAACCAACAGACACATTTCCTCAAGGTTGCATTAAAAAAATGCTCATTTTAATTAGTCATTAAAGAAATGCAAATTAAAACAATATTAAAATACCACTTGATACCGACTAGGATGCCTACAATCAAAAAAGACAGAAAATAACCGGTGTTGACAAGGATGTGGAAAACTACAGCTGTCATCCAGTCTTGGTAAGAATGTCAAAGGGGGCAGCCACTTAGGAAAATCAGTTTGACAATTCTTTAGAGTTAAATATAAAGTTACCATATGATCCATTAATACCACTCTTAGTTGTCTACACAGAATAAATTTAAAAAAAAAACATAGGTCCATGGGAACTGTTAAACATGATGTTCAAGCAACATTTTTCATATAATTGATAAGAGAAAACCACACTGAGATTCACAACTGGGAACAGATAAAATGGGACAGATACAAGGAAACGGTATTACTCCACACAAATGATTGCTATATGATGCAACATGGACACCTCTCAAAAGACCTTATGCTAAGTGAAACATGCCAGACACACGAGACTCACACTGTATGCTTTTACTTATCTGAAATGTTTAGAATGCCAATCCTATAGAGGAGACACAGCACAGATCAGTAGCTGGCTAGGTCTAGGTCTGGGAATAGGGAGTGACTGTAAATGAGCATGAGGGAATCTGACTGTGTTAACAAAATGTTTAAATACTGGATTGTGGTAAAGGTTACACAGCTCTGTGAATCTATTAAAATCATTGAATTATACACTTAAAATGAATGAATTTTATGGTATGCAAGTTACATTTGATAAAAAGTTGTTAAAATTTGGTGTTGTATGACTTTTAGAATAGGGACCAAAATCTTTAACATGCATTCCTCTCTGACCTCAATCTATGTATCTATCCAGCCTCACCATGTATAAACCTCCCTTTCTGTGCATCCCTCACACTTTCTGTTCCCCAGCTGTGTCCAACGCTCCTTTCACACTGCAGGGACACACCTTTCTGGCTGCTCCTCTTCGAACTCTCTCTCCCAACTCCTCTGACTGGATGCAACCCAATGTAGAGGTGGAACCTGATATGTGTTTGGGTAATTATTATTTGATGAATATCTGGTTCTTCCACTAGAAGACTGTATCCTCTATAAGGCTGGGGGGAGGAGTCAGGTTCATGATTGATTTTCTTAACAAAATAATGTCCCTACTATTTGTCACAATTCCCAAGCTTTAGGTATATGTTTAATTCTGGTTTATTAAATAAATAACAACTCTCAATTATCTACAATTTTCCTCTAAGGAGCAATTTTTTTTTTTTAGTTCTAGGGTAATGAATCTCTTGAATTAAAGTGCTAAATATCCTATAGAACTTTATAGAGTTGTGTAGATACCTTAAGATCAGACTTTATTTTTTGAATACTGATTGCTATGTATATTGCATTTCTTTATGGAGAAACATCATAAAATCCCAAATGGTTAAAAGGAAAAACTAGTGATACCAATCTATATTAGGGTGATCACTTAAACGTCAGCAAGTTTTGGTAATTTTCAATATATCATTAAGATGAATTTTGATACTAATGTATTCAAGTTATTTATTCAACCAGTTTTTAAACTCAGCTTTTGAAACCTGGAGTAATTTTGCTTACACTATTTTGAGGCAAATTTTATTTTATTAAAAAAAACTCCAAATGCAACCAGGTTCTCTCATTACATCTTATGCTGCGTGCCTGCACTGAAGTCTGAAGACCACACAGAGATAAAACTATCGGTTGTATGTATCATACTTTTTAATAAAACAAAGCCCATCAAAATATTAGTTTCAATTCCCCAAATTTTTCTTTAAATGGTCATTATAATGAAGGATTTTAGTTTATACTCACTCTCTTGGCCTTATAACTGTTTCAGAAAAAAATGTTCACAAATTATTCAAGACCAAATTATTTTAATCCAAATTAATGTGCACTTCATATTTATATACATATATAAAATTTATCTTCTAAATATTTATTCCAAGTGATTTTCTATGTAATAAAATACTTACAGTTTCTCATTTATAATATTTAAACACAGAAAAGTGTTGTGAATTAAATGACTTGTACATTCACAAAGACATTTCCCATTTATTTAAAACAGTTTCAGAAATTCTATTGGCTTTTATTCCCTAAACATACACTCCACATTGAATAAAGGTGTGGAATTGGTAACTCGTCAGCTCTCTGTTCAAACAATAGCTAATGTGTGCATGACAAAGAGCATCAAACATCTCCTCAACTCTGTGGATCCATTTGCCAGATTTAATTTTTAGGGACTATTGTCACCATAGTTAGTATTTGTTATAAAATTCTGATAAAATTCAAATCTAAAGTTTTCCTCTAAAATAGGGAAAAATTCTTTATTCTCCTCCCCCATTATTTTTAGTTTTAGGTTCATTGTTTTGTTTTAGATCTCTTTGCCTTAAATCAGTAGACTATCTGCTAACTGCCATCAGGGCTGGAGAGTGACTTTTGTTCCCTGAGAATGAAGCAATGCAGAGTTATGACCACCTCCCGTTACACAGTCACATAATGACCTCATCTCACTCAGTGCAACAGCGAAGCTCTTCAGGGTGCTCCGTGCCCTGGAATCTTCCGTTTATGGGCCTGGCAGGAAGTTGCGTGGATGATTCATTAAAGGTAATTCTACTTCCTAGTTATTATAAATCCTAGCCCTTGTTAGCATAAAATAAAACAAAACATACAACTGCGGGCAATAAATATAACATTGACATATATACAGTTGTCCATGTTGCAAATATTACCCTGCTGATGTACACTTAATCTTTGCAACTCACTAACTGACAAATGCTTAATGGCTCTGTAAAATGAATACATTTTCTATTTTGCCCAGTAATAAAATTTGTCCAATGGCACACTTCTTTATAAAACTGCATCACAGTTCTGAACACATGCCTCATTTCTGTCCTATATTGTCTTGGATGGCAAACAAAACAATTGTGGAACATATTTTGTGCTACATACTGATGAAAAGTGAAAGAGATTCCACATGGTTTGTACTGATAAGAATGTATTTTGAATGAAAGATTCCTACATTATTTTAAAACTAAAACTTTTGAATTTAACAAAGTTTTAGTGTTATTTTTTTCAAGTCAAAGACAAGAGAATTATCATTAAGCACCTAACCACAGAGCCAAATAAAATATTTGATTAAAGCTGCAAAATAAATTAACATTTAATTACTAAATAACCTAGCTGGCTCAGTTCCCACTCCTGATGTATAAATAGTGATGTTCACAATAAGTGGTGCTCTGTCCTCATCGGGGCTGCTCAGCTCCATTAGACGCATGCCTATAGCTTCTTTTATGGAGACAATCCATCTCATGTTGGTCTTCCTTTTTTCCTTCAGCCTTCCACTTTTCCTAGTATTACTGACTCTTCTACCTTCTCATGATGTGCCCAAGGTAGAACAACTTCACTTTTGCTATTGTTACTTTTAGTGATGTTTCAGGATTAATTTGTTCTACAACCCATTTGTTCATGGGTCCAGGTAGACGTTCTCCTCTGGCATCATATTTCAAATGAATTAATTTTGTTTCCTGTCCGCCTTCCTCACTGTCCACCTTTTGAGTCAGTACATAACAATTGGGAATACACCATCTGATGGATGACTTCCAGTGTTTCATTCATCAAGTCAAATGGAAACTACTAAATAACAGACATGGAATAATTTTTGGTGCCTCATGTATTAAAGAATCAAAAAATTGTTAGCTAATATCCAATGATCCATTTGGAAATTATTCCTTAGATAAAAGGTGCAAAGCACCCTTGGCCACTCAGAACACACACACACGCACCGGCATGCACACTGGAAATGTAATTCTGTTGTGTTCCAGAGTTAAAAGGAAAAGTATTTTCAAATAATTCTAAGTGAAATTTTATTTCCCATGCTTAAAATTCACCACTACCACCATCACCACAATATATACATTAGGTATTACTTATATAACTATATATGTATATAATTATAATAAATAGAAAGAAAGTGTATTGCTAAAGACTTCCCTCTCCCAACTTTACAAGCTTTGAAGTCGTACAGAAAAAAAACTCAGTCCCAGCTCTGCTTATTAGACATAAATGATTAGTCATCTCATGTTGCTCAAGTTGCTAAAATGCTCTGAGTTAGGTATTTTTTACGTGCAAAATGGGAATAATAAGAATGTTAAAGGAATTAAAAAGTATAATGAATGTGAATCATTTAACATAATGTTTAGCACTTACTTGTAGCAATATTTCTGTACATGTTAGTATTAAGAAAGAAATTTAAAAAGAAATAAACTTGTCAAATTGACTTTATAAAATAAAACAGCACATCAAGAAATATTTCTATTCCGTTCATTGTATTATTTTCTTCTAATGTGAACTGACATTTTAAAATTTAACATAAATATTTTAAATACAATATATTTGAAACCTTGAGTATTTTAATTTCGGTCCACAGAGATATACTATAATTAGGCATCTGTTGAGGGGCACACATGTACCGTCACATTCAATCATTATGTCCTACTTAATTTCTTTTTTAAAGTATATTTGATTGATTATGCTATTACAGTTGTCCCAATTTTTCCCTTCTTTATCCCTCCTCCAGCACCACCTCCTTCTTAGTTCATGTCCATGGGTCATACATATAAGTTCTTTGGCTTCTCTATTCCCTATAGTATTCTTACCCTCCCCCTGGCTATTTTATGACAGATTATGCTTTTTATTCTTTGTACCTTTCCCCACATTCTCCCTTCCCCCTCCCTGTTGATAACCCTCCATGTGATCTCCATTTCTATAATTCTGCTCCTATTCTAGATGTTTGCTTAGTTTTTGTTTTTTAGGTTCAGTTGTTGATAGTTGTGAGTTTGTTTTCATTTTACTGTTCATAGTTTTTGATCTTCTTCTATTTCTTAGATAAGTCCCTTTAACATTTCATATAATAAGGGCTTGGAAATGATGAACTCCTTTAAATTGACCTTGTCTGGGAAGCACTTTATCTGCCCTTCCATTCTAAATGACAGCTTTGCTGGATAGAGTAATGTTGGATGTAGGTCCTTGCCTTTCATGACTTCAAGTACTTCTTTCCAGCCCCTTCTTGCCTGAAAGATTTCTTTTGAGAAATCAGCTGATAGTCTTATGGGAACTCCTTTATAGGTAATGCTGTCCTTTGCCACATGGAAGCAAAGAGGGTTGCCCCTCCCCAGCGAATACCTAAAGATCCTCCCCTTACAACATAACAGGTGTGGTGAGACAAAGAAATATGGCCCAAATGTAAGAACAGATCAAACACCCAGAAAAAGAAGTAATCGACAAAGAGATAGACAACTTTTCAGATGCAGAGTTTAAAACACTGGTAATCAGAATGCTCACTGAAATGACTGAGTTCAGTCACAAAATGAAGGAAGAGATGAAGGTTATACAAAATGAAATAAAAGAAAATATACAGGTGTCTTATTTAACTTCTTTCTGTATGTTAATAGGGTATATGACATAAATGTTCTGTAAAATTTGAAACCATCCGTTCACACAAATTAAAATGTAAGGATGATATATACTATATAAAGAATTATATGTTGAACTCTGGATAATATATAAACTGCAGTTTTTCTGATTAGAGGAAATTTTATTTGCTAATAAACTGACTTGTTATTATTTTAACCAATTTGTTATAATTTTAAGTGATTTGAAGGTGTGACCTTAACACTCTTTCCAGCATCAAATATAACCAACTCTTTAAAACATATTCTGATTATGTTATTCTGATGCTTTAAAGTGCCCTTAAATAACTCCCAATTAACAATTATTTTGTTGGTTACCTTGAGCTGTGTGGATATGGACAGGTTATTTCATTTCATTGTGTGCCTCCCTTTTCTTGTCTCTCAAATGGAGATACTATTACCAAGTTATATGGGGGCTGTTGAAAGCATTGTATGAGAAAAATATAGGAAGGGCTTAGCATGCTGAGTATAAAATAAATGGTAGCAGTCAGCATATCAGCAAGGAACACAAGGTCTGTCACGGTTGCCTCTGTTTACTCTTCTAGTATCATGACATATTATTTCTTTCTTATATCTATACGTAAGGAGGGCAAAACCACCTTGAAACAGGGAAAACTATCTCTTTTTTCACATTTTTTAAATTCTTGTTCGAGTACCGTTGTCTCCATTTTCCCCACCCCAGCCATCTCCACTTCCCACCCGATAATGGGAGGAGGCGGGGGAAGGGTTGCGAGGAACTTGGATAAAGGACACATAGAAAAGCCAAAAAGGGGTGGGGTCAAGGGGGAACTCTCTCTTTTAACTGTGGATTCCATTTCATGACATCATGGTTATTATGGCTGCCTGACTTCTACATGGAAATCCTACACCCTAGTCTGTTAATAAATTTCTGCTCACAACGTCAAGAAAACCAAAGGCTCGCCGCTCTGTACTTGACATATACTTTAACTAGGGTAGTTAACTGTTTATATCTGTTCTCTCCTTACCAAAATAGAAGCTCCCCTGAGGTAAAAACTGTATTTGTTCACGGTTACGTCTCCACACACTGCATGGTACCAAACACAAGGCAGGCATCTCACACATGTTTGTGAAACTAAATGAAAGTTGTTTTTTTTTTTTTTAATATTTGGGCAAGCAACGCTTCTCCTTAAAGAAGATTTATAATAATTTTTACATGTAAATATAACAATATTCACATCTCTATTTTCAGTGTTGCCCAGATTATTGATATTTCTTCAGTATTTTAAATATCAATGTCTGATGATACTCATTAAGTTGACAGCAGCAGATACACTAGATGTTTGAAAGCTGCTATTTTTCTAAAGACAGGTAAAACTGCAGCACTCATATTGAAGGGTTTCTCCTTGTTATTTAGTTAAGTTACTAAATGACAAGCTGACCCTGATAAAGAATTATGAGATACCAATGTACTATGTATAAATACCTGGTGCCTTAGATCAATATCCACAAAATTCCCCATTGTGTTTAAAAGCACAGCATGTGAACGTGGCCTAAATAAATCATCTATTTTACACTAACAATAACCTACAGAAAAGCAACGTAACTCCTTCAGATAAACTTTCATTTTGTAGTGTAAAAATAACAGATTGCCTATAACTTCCATAAACACTAGGTAGACAGGTCAGCAACCCATTGAACCACAGGTGATAGGAGCCGTAGCTAGAGGTATTCTAGTCAATCTATGTTCTTGCCAAAGCTCCGTGCCTAATCTCTGGTCTAATTTTAGAGGAGATACAAATTCTTATATTTTGTTCTTATCTGTGGAGCAAAGAGTAATGATGATGGTATCTTATTAGAATATATTTTTAAATAATATAGATGGGAATATAATTCTGGATATTATAAAATTTATAAGAAATAAATTATTTTTCTAATATAAGTTGATTTTGAAACATGTTGGTAAAGTCATATATACTTAGGAATTAAATTATTTTTAAATGATTTTTAAAGATTTTATTTTATTTATTTATTTATTTATTTTTAAATGTATTTTTTAGAGAGAAGGGAAGGGAAGCAGTAAGAGAGGGGGAGAAACATCGACATGAGAGAGAAACATAGATTGGTAGCCTCCCTGACCTGAGACAAAACCTGTAACCCAGGTATGTGCCTTGAGCAGGGACTGAACTGGCAATACTTCCCCCCCCCACTGGGCAACATCTGGGCAACCAAGCCATACCAGTCTGGGCAAGAATTAAATTATTAAAAACTCAGAAATATGTGGGAAAGGCTATGCAAAGGCATACATGATGCACATACGTGATTTTTTGTATTCATAATTTAGTTTGTAAAATATCTGATGTTACTTAAATTTATTTGCATTATGACTTTTATTTAAAACAATATAAATTTTTATAACAATTTATAAATTATTTTAAATTTTTAGATGACTCAGGTACTTTAGTATCAAGAGAAAATTAATAAATTCTGATTTTTGTTTTAAAATATGAATGTTTCACAATATGAGATAAGCTTCAGAAAGACATGTAAAATTAAATGAACCATTTGGGAAAATCAGATAGTTAATGATTGCTCCTAAGACCATCTTTATGAAATCCCTTTTTCTCTCTCTGACATCTGAAAGAAAACATTGTCATTCTGACGTGTTTTTTAGATCAGTCTGTTGACACTGGTATCACACAACTTTGAACTGATGTTGAGTTATGTAACAAGTGACAATATCAACTCCCGAGACAGCCAGGACACTTGCTTCATGAATGCATTTTGACAGGTCAGACACAAACCTGATACTTACAAATGTGCAGCAGCAATAAGCCAGCATCACAAAGAGTAAACAAAAGCCTCTATTGCCTTGGGAGTCATGTTTATATTTTCTGGAAAACATGTTATATATCAATTATTATTCTCCATCTTATCTTTGCTGTGATTCAGCTAAGGCACTGCACTTCTTTTTTAGTAGCAAAATATTTTCCTCCTGCTTGTGAATAAAAACTCTGGCCCCCAGGTACTGTTGTTTATAAATGACTCCCAAAGGCAACAAGACATCATTTTCCCAGGTGGGCTACTCATTTACTTTCTGTTTTCTTTTGCCCACTATTCATCTATGGTGACAAGTGTCAATTATGGACAGGAGATTTATGGGTCAGGAAAGATAAAGCCCAATTTACAAATCATTTCCTGAGTAAGCAGACAGGTGCAATGACAGAGCCGGCTTGCTGTAATTGAATTTCTTGCTGCTGTCTACTCAGTCACAAGAAGATGTCGACCTCAAGGATATTAGCAATGGAAAAAGTCTTAATACACTATGATTTTGAATGTGGAGATGATAATATAGCCTGAGTTTTAACTCTGGACTCTGAATGGAATATTCTAAAGTAATTTTTTTCATGTAAAAATAAGGAGTTTCCTGACCCCTTAAATGGACAGTTCATCAGGAACAATGTGTCAAGGTAGGCTAGCTTTAAATCCAATGGCAATTATAGTTAAAAAAATAAATTCCACCTAGATATATCTAAATGTTAATTTATATGTAACCACTAATATACTAACACTGAAGAATATTTTTTGGAGAAATGCACATATTTTCATGGGTAACTAATTTGAACCTATTTACTAATGGGAAAGTTTTCCATCAAATACCTATGGTGTTATAAACTAGTAGCTAAAGTTTGCCTTGTTTTAAATATTATGCAAATATATGCCATCATAGGAAACTATGACTATATTAATTGCAGTTTACCAGCTCCAAAAATGTATATACCTTGTTTAATTATTAATTTTACATGTTCAGTTTAAATCCAAATTTTTCAATGCATGTGTTAACCAGTAAGCCTTCACCCAAGGCATGGACAGGAAGGCGAGGTTCTGGAGGTTTGCAGAGAGTTTGACACAGTCACCGCTGTTGCTTTGCTTGTACACATTTTATTAAAACGAGACTGGCTCGTTTAGTAGCCATCTCATAGTTTAAGATTTAAATGTTTCAAATTAACTTTTTTTCTGAAAAAATCTTTCAAGTACTACTACAAAATGTGGTAACTTTTTGAAATGGGGGCACTTTGAACAAAACTTGATTAGGAAAATTTTCTAAAATCCTACAAATTCTAAAACCAGAAAGACATGTTAACCTACAGTCATTGTTTCCTAATAGATGCTTAAGTTAATTTCCATTTTATTTTTAATTAACTGATTACAGATAATGATACACTGAATCATTTTGAACATGTGAATGTATCTAAAATTTCACTAGTAACATAATTTTCAGTTTGGTATTGCTACTTTACTCTAAACAGTTTTATAAATTTCTAGTTCACCATGAAATTTACAAAGTTTTCCATTTTTCTGTGTTTTAGACAACACTTGATATTATTATACATTTAATTAACATTTTATTCTTATGTGTTAAATTGTCTTTTGCTGCTGTTCATTTGTATACCTCCCTAATTTTGTTAATTAAGTGAACATCCTTATTTCATCATCTCACATATTTAATAAGTTTCTTTTTCTTAGTATTTTTATAATTTTTCTTTTTAAAAAATAAACACTGGGCACTACTCCTTTGTTAAGCATACAAATATATTTAGCATTTCCTCCTAGCGTGAGGTTTCTATAATATTTTCACTTTTATAGTCAATTTTATTAATATTTTCTTTATGGTCTGGGTTTCTTGGAAATTCCTACTCTAACAAATGTCATAAAGAGAGTCCTCTATATTATCTTCAAAATTATTTGTTATATTTTTTCTCTTCACAATTGTCTTTTCTATGAGATTATTATATATTGTGCACAGTACAATAAATAGTGTTATAACGCTTTTTATTTATTTAATTATATCACTTCTGTCATTTCATATTTCTATATATCTTTGAGATCTTGTTCTGTTTTCTTAGACTAGTTATCTTATGGTTTTTGCTGAGAGCATACCTTTAATTCTATAGCTTTATAATACATCTCCACACCTTTTTCTTGGTTTTTAGCTATTTTTATCCATTTTCCCTTTTTCATTCAATTCAGGAATTTGATGAACTGATCAAGATTTACAGACATTCTATTGGAAATTTGATTGTAATCAAACAGTATAAACATTCATTTGAGAAGGCTTGATATATTTATAATATGAAGATTTCCATGTACTACCGTCAACCTTTCTATATTTTTTAGGTTTTTATGTCATTTGAAATGTTTTTGTAGTTTTTTAATTTAAAATCTTGCATAACACATGGCCCCCTGTAAATTTTTATGTGTTTCTACAACTGTCAATTGATTTTTTAAGTTATGTCTTCATATCAGCCACTATTCATTTTCCAAACACCGAATGCTGCCCACTGAGGACGGTACCTAGAGAATCGCCTACTGTAGCAGTCCAAACAGGCCTTGGGGAAGGCATTTCAACCATGTTTGAGAAAGGAAACAGGTTAAAATAATTAAATTTTCCTAAGGTCACTAAATCTGTAACACTGAGAACATAACTAGGTCTAACTTATTTTTCTTCCTGAGAAAAGTGAACTTACTTATTTGCAGGATATCACATATGAATCTTAAGAAAAAAACGTTTTTTAAACTAAAGTTCACCTTGTTCAATATGGCCATAAAGACTACAAAACACATTTTATAAGTTTTGGAGCTCTGTCTCTACTCAAAAACCTCTTCTTTTTTGGTGTTCCATGTAATCCTGTGTTAATAACTGGTTTAGGTCTACTGTTCTAGAGGTGGCCGCTATTCTGTGTAGCCACTACAGACCAAAGGAAGATTTTTAAAAATGGAAAGGTCTTTACAAGCAACTGCAAGTTACCACTGGCTATAATGTGAAACCTTTCTCATATACAACCTTGTCAGCGATAGCACTGAGTGACCCACCGGGCAGCTATTTACTAAAAACAGGAACTCCGTAATTGAAGGCCCTGTACTCCTACACCGTATCTCCAAGCCTGTACCAACACATACCACAAAGGCCTCGGCTAAATGCGGTTTAAGCTGCCAAAAGTTGTGAGCTACTAAATGCTTTTAAAGCTACTTCAGCATATGTCTCTGTCAAAAATACCCCAGCTGGCCCTTATTTCCACTACAATATTTTATATGTAATTCCCAATAGACTAGGGTTGCAATTACCTTATGTGGGTGGGAACAAAATTAGCCCTCAACTTAATGAACGTTAGATTTAGATAGGTATCATTGCAGAGATTCTCTTTCCCGACGGTATATGTAGATAGGAGGGTCTTATTAATAAAAAACTGCTATGATGTCTGCCTCCTTTGTTTTCGACATACTGTGATCTTTACGTTGACTTCAGTCTAATACAATTCACAACTCAAGAAAAGTTCTGACTTCGGGGTATGTTGAACAGGAATATAAATTAGTATTTATTGAGCATTGGTTTTTTAAGGCTTTGTAAAACTTTCTTGATTATAACTTAAGGCTTAATTCTCTCCAGAATTAGTCATAATTTACAATAAAGACACAGAATGTCAGAATCAGAACAGTTTTTGGTGCCCTATAATGTAATTCCCAGGACAGGGACTTTGACTCATTCACTGCCTCACATCCAGCAAATATCACACGACTAGGATCACAGTGGGAACAGTATCAATAAATTAAAACATATTTTCCAATTCAATATCTTGAATCTTATAGCTGAGAACACAGATGCCAAAAAGTGACGTTATCTGTCAAAGGTAAATGGTAAATTACTAGGAGAGTGGATTAGAATCCCGTTTTTCTTGTATTACGGTCAGTGGGTTTTCCAGGATGCCAAAAGCTGAGAACCCAGCAGCCACAGACAATGCTTTCCTGGCCCACGTGTAAACTACGAAGAACAGAAACAAAGAATGTTCCCTCCAACGGGTGCCTTTTTGTTACAGAGTTGGACCGCTGGGCATGGTATGAAGTACTTTCAAGAAATTCTCAGTTAGGTAAACTGGCTGAGAAAGACTGCATAGTCAATTATTCATAATGCAGTATTTGATGATATTTAAAATACAGCATATATTCATAAATTTTATGAAATAAAAAGCCAGCTTCCTTACTGTAGACTTAGTCTTACGTGTCTGAAATTCAAAAGCTATTTTATTTTCTTTCAAAGATAAAATCGATTTAAGAAAAATCACTTAGGAATAAACCTAAAAATTTAACAGGACTTATATAAAGAAAATAATAATCCTTTACTCAAATACACAGAGACATATGTAATTAAATAAAGGAATAGAATATGTTCTGAGAAGGCTCCATGTTGGGCAGATAGCTATTTTATTCATATTAATCCATAAATTCAATAAAATAACCATTCAATGTAAACTCCAAAAGAATTAAAACAACAACAAACAGAGAATAAAATTTAGCTGGAAAAGAAAATACATCAGAAGAATCAATAAAATCAAGAAAGATAATTATAATTAGGTACCTAAATTATAAAACATAAAATTCTAAATCTATAATAAGTAAAACAAAGTCATATGAGCCAACAAAACAATGAAGAATTATGTAAAACTAGAAAGTCCTCCAATAGGCCTTGGCACAAAATGTAGCATTTTAAATACTGTGAGAAGAATGAATTTTACAATAAATAGTACAAAGCAACTAAAAAGATTAGTGGGAGTAGAATTAAAACCACCTCATACTGTACACAAAATATATTCTTGATAACTTAGAATTTTAACATGAAATCTAAGTCACTTAATAAAGAACACATGAATAAGTATTTTTATAACTTTGTTATGAATCGAGTTTTTGAAGCATGATAATACAGCCATAAACCATTAAGCAAAGGACAGACTTATAAAAATATGTCAAAGAGTAACATATAAAGTTAAGAGACAATAAAGTAGAATCTATTTATATATGTGTATGTATATATAATTTCAAGTATAACTTATTTCACTTAATCAGCACTTAATGTCATTTAATCTACAAATACTTAATGTAATAGATCAAAATTTATTTATTTGTTTCCAAGGAGCTTACATCTTAATGGGGCCAGGAACATATACAGGAAATAACATGGTTATTAAACTATATGCTGTGCTAATAGAAGTGTTAACATGAGAAACTTAAGGCAGGGTCGGGGTAGGGGAAATATTGTTGGTGGCTGACATTTCAGACCTACTGTACAGTTTATCTTAAGAAGTAAAACAGTACTGTACATTGCTTTTAAGAAACAAAATGAAAAAAAAAAGAGACAAAAGCATATGGATCAGCCCAGTATTTACTCTGCATTTTAAAATTAAATAAGCTTTTAATTTCATCATTTTATCCATAGGAAGATGATTTGTGATTTTGTAAAAATGGGAGGTTAAGTTGCATTTTTGAAGTATGAGAAAGCAAGGCAAGAGAACACCCCTTTTATTCTGGGAATGACCAGAGGAGCCGCACCTATCTTCTACAAGTCTTCTATTTCCATGAGTCGTTCCCCCGGATTTTCTTTGGTTCAATTGTTAAGCATTGACCTTGGAAACTTAACTGCCACTTAATATGCTTTCACATGCTGCAGAACATAAGTCTGAGAAATGAACAGGAGAAAGATGGTTTTCTATCTGATGTTAAGGACATACTTCACTGCTCTCAACTGAAGAGAACACAGGGACATTTTTGATTAAATCACAGTCTCCACTAAAGAAAAGTATAAATCACTAACAGGCATTGTAAGAAGGAGGGGCCCTAATGCACTAAGTCCCAAATTTTGGACACTCGTTCAAACTATATACCGTGAAAGACAATATAGAGTCACTTGAAGATTTGTGGTTTGTTCTGGGTTCTAGACTGAAGACAGAAAAGCAGTCTCTATCGGACTGCCTGTTTATACAACGTACAGTAATGGTTCTGTGTAAAAAAGCCTTTGGGAGCTGCCGATACTTATTTTATCCATTCTGCTCCAACCTCCCCTACCAAATAAATGATTATTTACTGAATGCACTACACCACCTGCCTTATTCCAGATGCTCTAGAGGATAGTAAAATGATTGATTTTACCTCATGCCCTTGACTTAAAAGAGGATAGAATTAAGTTAAGTAAGATGTAAGTGCAGAAAATGAGCTATACCGGTGGGACATCCTGCATGCCTTAAAGAATGGCATGGATCCTTTTAGAGGGGGGTCCTGTAAACCCCCAGCTGAAACTCTCTGATGGTCTCCCAATTACCTCCGTGAAAAAGCCAAGTGCTTAGAGTAGCTACTATCTCCATTGCCTACAACTTAATCTCTCCTTTGCGTGTTAGCCACAGTTTTCTTGCTGTTGCCAGACTCACCAGGTATGCTCCAGCCTCATGCATATGGTGTTCCATCTGTCTGGAACATTCTTTCCTTAGACATGTGCGTGGTTTGCTACCTTTCCTCCTCCTTGTTATTGATGTCCCCTTCTTACTATTATTGAAAATTGACAATCAGCCCCTGTCTCACCACCCTATGTCTACTTCCTATTCCTGTTTCTTAGCTTCTAATAACCATATAGTCTATTTATTTATTTTGTTGGTTAGCTCCACCCATAACTCTAGTATTTAATTGAAAAACGTATGTTTACATTTATTTTGAAAATAAATTGCAGTACCAGAAGAGATGAACATTTTGTCTTTTTACCCACAAATATTTCTATAGCTTCCCCATTATTACTTCCAGTTATAAAATATATATGTGTTGAATCATTGAACAACTTAAAAGGTTCATGGAAGAAAGCTGGTTTTAATGATGCCAGGAGATTTGATGAAGCAGGGAAAACAGTATATTGTAAAAAGGAAAGTAGAAGGCGCTAATAGTGAAAAGAGAAATTATGCAAGTCAAAGTCCAAGGAATAATGAGAGAGGCTAAAGCAGTTCTGCTATACAGGATTTTGTGGATTAAAATCTCCTAATAATTTCATGGTGCCCTATGGTGGTTACAAATCACTCTTTGTAAGGAATCTTTCCTCCTGCAATTGCTCTATAACCATTGGAAGCCAAATGGGCATTGGCTTCCAACCTAAAATGCCCATTTAAGAGAGAAAAACTTCTCTGGTAACAAAAAAGCAAAATATGTATAATTAAGCAATTTAGTGACAACTAGTTATTGTGAAAGGCGATTACTTTCTAATTCTTCATGAATTTTAATGCTAATTTAGACTTATTAGACATATTTAGGTTAATGGAAAAAAATAATACAGACTAACTGCCAAACAAATAAAAACCACAAGTCCTTAATTTATTCTATTACCTATGGGAATAGATACAGGTAACTAAGCCAAAAAACATTTCTTCTGTTGTTAATACCTTCATTAGTGACATCTTTGCAAACTTATATACATATTTTAAATATTTTAGCTTCCATATATGTTAAATATTCACACAGAGATAACAATATTTAATGCAGTCATGTTACTATCTGTTAATATATTAACAGATATTCAGTTAATACCTAATCTTTTTGCTTTAAAATAAATCAATCTGTATAATGAGTGCCCCCCTCTTACAATAAATAAATAATTAATTAAGTAAGTAAGTAAGTAAATAAAATCTATCTTGGTCCAAAAAAGTGGGAATACTCATTAAATAACTTTTCAAAAGTATGATCTGACTGGAGCACGGCGGAAGAAGCCTACCTTCTTCTCTACCCTCACAAACCCTGCCACAGATCCCAGTTGAATGGCCCTTAATTTTGCTGATGTGCCAGAAATTATATTGAAAATTTTACATTTTATTTCATTAAAGGGGATAAAGATTTTGTGGGAATAAAAATACAAAGAATTCCCTAAGAGAGCTTGCCAAATGCCAGGTTCCTGAAAAGTAGAAAAAGTTTTAGGAATGCATTCTCAACTACACAAATGGACTTAATTAAAGTAAATAGGAATTTCTGTTGACGTAGCCAACCCCCTACATGTGTGCATGGCACGGTATTATAGACTTAAAAATTATAAAACCAGAAAAATTAGAGTAAAACAAAGAGCAAAAGCTGGGTAGCATTTCACATAACCTATGTTATACTGAACTGAATAGTCTTTTTTTTTTTTTAAATGCGAAACTAATTCTCGTGTTTAACAAAACTTAGTGTAATTAAATTGATTTTACCCCCCTGATTTCTTAGCTAAATTCCATGTGGAGTTCAAATCAATTTATATATTTACAAGGTATATAAATAATATAGATGTTCTATATATAATGTAGCTATTTTTAAAGCTTAAGACCATTAACCCTTAGTTTCCTCCCAACTACACTAAAAGTTGAATTAAATTTTATGAACTACAGTGAGAACACTAGGTTTTACCACATCAAGTGAATGAAATTAACTTCCTTTTGAAAAAGGGAAAATTCTACATGTGAAGATAAATCAAATAATTTAATTCTCTTAGTAGCAATTAGTATTTATTTCAACAGAAAATGTAAGCACACTTAGGATTGTTTGCATCTCAATTTAATCTTAATAAAATATTGTTAATTAAAAGGCATAATTATAAATAACATTATATTTGAACACAGAATTTAAATGTAACTGATAAAAATGAAATCAGACTATAAATTATCAAGTTTAAATAAACTGCATCTATTTACAAAGAAAATACTTCCTGTTACCATCATTTTATTAACCAAATGTTAGGTTCTATGTATTTTCTGTATTAAAAAACCAACCAGTGTGACAATATGCGGTATAAAAAAAAATTTACCTTGATGAAAAACCAAAAATTTTAGTGCTGTCTACACTATATAGCAGAAATAAATCAAAGGCACTAAACCTTGAAATCCATTAGGATAATGAACTGAGTTGCTCAGGCTCTGATACAAATTTTGAATAGTGTTTTTTTGCTATATTTTTATCTTTCTCTGAACTAAACTACACCCATAATACCTTACCAATAGATATTTTGAAAGAATAGTATTTATCTTCATTCATTCTTTCTCGCTAACATAGACAGTTTTTAAGAAGCTGAATCTATTCATTTGAAAGTGAAATAATTATTTTTGAATATTACACCACATTCAAATTTTTGAGTCAAGTTTATTTGTGCCCCTCTTAGGTTATTACACGTTTAATTTCATGGCATTCAGATCAGGCAGTTGCAGACAGTGGAAAAATAAGAACAATTGTGGTAAAATATGTATGTCCTTATGCTACACATCAACACAGACCGATGACCACGACTGTGTTCTTTACCCCCCGAGGGCTGTGTGAGCACGTCCCGCCCTTTTCATTCTGGGGAAAGCCCGCCGCCATCCTTTGAATCTGGATGAGACCAGGAAGATTTACTGATAACAAAAGGACCTTTTATGGTGACTTGAAAAGAGCTAAGGTAATAAACAGTTTCTACTTAGCTCTCAAATATCAGTATTTCTTTACAACGAATATGGATGTGAGCACTTTTGTTCTGATGTCAGCACTATCAAAATAAAGAGAGACGTTATCCTGAATTCTCCTATTTGCGTGTCTTGGCAAAGGGTGCAGGGTGAGAGAGATGTGTGAGCAGAGTAAGCTTACAGTATCAGAAGAACAGTATTGTCACGGAAACCTGACACTATCCACACAGAAAGCATATTCTTTGTGTCTCATGAAACGCTGACCATTTTTAATCTTCTGAGGTTTAATCACTATTGAGTGATATGCTACATGATAACGCAAACTCTTCTCGGGCTCTAACCGTCACGTTTCCCTCTTCCTTGGGATACTAGAACCTGTTCTCTGTGGCTGTCCGTCCACGGAGCAGAGCATACTGGCCCTTCAACACCTGCTCAAGCTACCATGTAAGAGATTTCAATGCACGAAAGGAAAAAATATGTTATTGCTGTTATAGTTAGTAGAACCAATGCACTATTAATCCTGATAATAAAGGTTCGCAGTTAGTTAATAATTACATGTAAACTTTTTTATTTATTTGAAATAATTTTAAAGCAATTTTCTATTTTTTAATTAGAGTTGACATACAATATATTAGTTGCAGGTGTATAACATGGTAATTAGATATTTATATAATTTATGAAATGATTCACCCCAATAAATCTATTACCCATGTGACACCATACACAGTTATTATAATATTACTGACTATACTCCCTATGCTGTGCTTTACATGCTTGTGACTACTTTGTAACTTTCAATGGGTGCTTAACCCTGCTTCCTTTATATCCATCCCCTCAGCCTCTCCCCCAGTCTGGCAACCATCAAAATGTTCTCTGTGTCTATGAGTGTGTTTCTGTTTTATTTGTTTATTTATTTTGTTTTTTAGATTCCACTTGTAAGTCATATGATATTAAAAATACAATTAGTTTGATGAATTTCAGAGATGTCTTTTTCTTGAAAGAGCAATACAGAATAACTTTAATTTATGAAATTCCTCATAATCTGATGGCTACTTTAAAAATGTTCTATATTATACAATTTACCATGAGAAAAGTTAATCTTGATAAAGAAAAGGCTTATAAATAAATGATCATTTTTATTTAAACAATACAAAAAATCACCAGTGCCTGGTAAAGCTAAAACAAAAATATATTTATTATATATGCCATTGAAATTTCAAAAATTATGGTTGTATATAATTTATACTATTAAACATTAAGTATATGAGAAATGAATACATACCTACCCAAATGTTATATATTCTTATACAATACTTTATAAGAAATCCTATTATTGAGATAAATATAAAGAACAAAATAAATGTTCACGTAGAGACTAGCAATGAAATGCACTAACAAATGTCTGATATTATTAGACATGAGTAGTTGCACAATTAAATGAACAATGGAGATAAATATGTTCTATTAAATACACTAACATTTAAAAATAACATTAGAAAGTTTTTCAGGTTTTACCTTTTTTTTAAAGTTCAGCAAAGGAAGTGAGATCAGGGATATGTAGAATGAGTTTTAAAAGGTGGATTTTAACTACTGCGGTCACTTCATGTTTGGTTCACAGTCCCTAACACATGGACAGCTTTATTGCTTTATCAGACATCTAAGGGGTGCATTTGAAAAGACTTAAAAGAGTTATGTTTTAAAAAGTCTGCAATAAAAATGAATTATTATAATCAATTTACATTTTCATGGTGTTGAGTTTTGGAGCAAATTACTTGGCCTATGACATGAGTCAAATTCATATAAATTTTGGTTATGGGCTCAATGAAGAAAGCTGCACCTCTCACCTCCCAAGTAATTTTTCAGTTCTGTTATAAAACACATTGAAAACTAAGTGAAAATCAGCAATGGAAAAATCTCCCAAATACACAGCATTGATTTTTTTACAATGGTGTTTCACTTTAATCTCATAAAAGTTAAAAAGAAAACAAAGCAAAACAAAACTCACAGCAGGCTCTCTCCTATTCTGTTGCAGTGCACATTGAAATAACCCATTCGTAACACAATTAAACAGTAAGCACCGAGTCTTTGACTGAATAATTCTCTTTCTGTAAATAGATGCCAGCATTGTAAAGGGTGTATCTTTAGAGAAACACGAAGGAATTATCAACAGTAGTGGACAATTAAAAATAATATAAAATATCCTACCTATATAATAAAACCTATAATAAAACTGAAAATAATGTTTTCAAGAAATATTTCATTTCATGAGAAAATGATACTATATAATACTGAGGGAAAAGTAGTGTATAGGATCAAATATATACTATTAATGAAACTTTGGGAAAATTTGAACAGTTGGTGATGTGTTTTTTCTTGTTTGTATATTGTACATGTCTGGATTTCCAATTTTAAATAGCAAACATATTGCTTTTATAGTCTAAAACAATAAATGCTATTATAAGAGAACCCATATCTTATTTGGTATGATCAGGGATACAAATCAAATTTAATATAGATATCTAAGCAGAATAAAATACACTCATTTTTAAACAATTACCATATATACATTTTTAAGATTACTAAATTATATCCAAAGTGTTTGCCATAAGATTTCTAATTTTAAAGAAACACATTTTAAAAAATATAGGCATTAATCACCAGAGTTAAGGATTCATTAGAGATGGCACAAGCAGGGTAAAAACTCATGCAGAGGTCTGCTTAGCCTGTCATGAAGTGATGGCCAGGGAGGAGGACCAGGCTAAGGCAGGTGGTCTTAGTGGGGGAAAGATGGAGATTTGGGGCAATAGTACCATATCTAGCACCGGGAGCCAAACACATACACAGCAAGTACATTTGGCCTATAAAGAGCTTAGGGATGGTCTTTCTCTTCCTTCCTCTTTTCTATTTCTGTGTCTTATTTTATATTCTCATTCTTTTCATCTCTCTTCTCTTTTCAATTCTTCTGCTCATGTATTACACTCTATGCTTCTTCCTGCATTATTTTAGTCATATTGAAGCAATCTTATTGTGTTCACATTTTCCCCCTGAGGCTAAACAAGCATATTACATAGGAAATGTTTTTCATTCACGAAAATATCTAAAGTAATGTTTTACTACATAAAAATAAATTACATTAGAAACTAAATGTTGAGAGGTTTCAGTTTGGTTAAATTGCTCTTTTTGTGTGTGTGAAGTGTAACGTGGAACAAATGCTATATAATACTACATCCATCACCACTACTCCTATTATATGATGGCACAGTAATCAGCCTAATAATTACTACTGTGATTACAATTTCAGAGATGAAGACTTTTAGGCTTGGATTAGCATTTAACAGGGCACTATAAGGACACATCTGACTATGAAGGGGCAGGGGCATTTTCCCAGGCCTGCCCAGCCCCCACGTTTCCTCGTCTGCCTCACAATCATTGATTAAAGCAGTCACCTACTGAACATTTACAAAAATCTTAGTTCAGCCAATGGAATAGCAAATCTGCCTTACATCCACGACTTTCAACCATGACCAAACAGCAGAACCACAACTGGAAAACCATGTTTAATAGGCATTATTCTAAGAATACAAGTAATTTTGTGGAGGGAAAGAAAGATAAAATGTTTATTCAAGAAAACAAATGTAATACTTCAAATAAAACACTGCTAAATTTGTATTTAGATATATTTTAGCTGATAATCTGATACTAAAGTATGAGTTTTATAAAATATTATAGTTATTTAATAAATATGGTAATGTTAGTAAATTTTTCTTAAACATATAAAACATTACTATGATATGTATAAAAACTTACAAATTAACATCAAGCTGACAAAAAGATTTTCTTAAATAAATAGCATTAAATGATGTGTCTGAAAGTGGATATACAGAATCTCAAAATCTGAAACACCAGAATATTGAATTCTTTCACTGGGCCTAAGTTCAAGATTAAAACATACATCACTTAGGCACTGGCACTGAATAAAAACTAGGATAATGTCTTCTCAGCTGTATGTCAAATATCTTATAACATATACTCCTCATTAAGAAAAAAGAACACAACCACAGGAATGTTCAGCAGTTGTGTGGTCTATCTTTGTCTTCAGGGGCCTAACTCATACAAATTTAAGCAATTTCAATATCAAATAGTTAATGTTTACAATAAAAAAATTACCGAAAATGCCCTCCATCAGCCTTTAAATAATAGCTCCCTTTGATTTCAGCTAAATTCCCTGCTAGTGTAAAGCAATGATCAACTCTTTTTTATACTTGAAAAAAATCTCTGTAACTTTAGTTTTGCTCTTGTGGATGCTTGATTCAAGTTTTTGTTGCATATTTTTCACTGTGCCCATTTTTGACCTAAAATGAACACCATGACTACATTCTGCAATTTCCTTGCTCAATTTTTTACCTATGGAGAACCAGACATTTGCATGATCAACTTTGTGGGCTATGAAGCTATTTAAGCTCCTCTTAATGTGTTATTTTACTTATGATAAACATGCTAATAACTCACTCTCAGTGTTTCTTTTAAATTTTCTCTTTAAAAGAAAGGGTTTCTCTTTTATTATAAGAACTCCACTGTAGAAGCAGGCCTCCTAGACTAGACACCCTAAAATATAGCTTGAACGGTTTATGGAAAATGTCAATTTCATTGGTCTTGTGGTAAAAATTAAAGTTCCTCTGATTCGAAGAAGAAATGGCAAAGCTAAACTCCCACTGTGTTTTGAAAGTGGTGAGAGAGTATAATGAAAACAATTTAAAAGGGAGTGTATGACTTATTTATCCTGTCACGGGAAGGGCCTGCCCTGCCACAGTTTTGAAAATAGAGTGAAGCCAACAGATAGTTATTTGCTGTGTATAATGCACACCCATGTTTTGGGCCCAAACTTTCAGGAAAAACATCTTCTGTCTTAATTTTTTAATACAATGTTTTACTTATTTATATTTAGATACTTCTTTTTTGTATTATAAAGAACAGATACAAGGTACCAGAAATTAAAAAAAAATTAAAGCATTTATATAAATATGGAATTATAACTACCCATGTATAATGTGCATCCTTGTTTTTCCCTCAATAAATTTGGACAAGAAATGTGCACATTATACACAGCAAAATAAGGTAGGTAAGCCTTTTTTATTTTCTCAAAACATGACTAGGAAGGCAAGTAGGAGTTGATTTCTAAAAATCTTTTCTATTTCATAATTCATATCTAGCATATTCTTAACTATGTTTAAGAATAAGAGTTAAGAATACTCTATGTTTAAGAATAAAGTTTTTAAATATATAAGTGCTATAGCTATAAAATAAATTTTGAAAATATTGAGAAATCAGATGGAAAATAGTAATTAACCTTGACAAGAGGAAAGTAAACCACAGCTTTACGGTGGAATGCAGTAATTTCATATTGTCCATTTAGTAAAACTACCTGCTGTGTTTACTAGGGTCATTTCTCCTTGGCTGCTCTTTGCCGAACAAATAATAATGTGCCGGACATTTTAAATCCCCTCTTTTCTTTTTTCTGCTGGGATTACAGCAAAGGTCAGAGCAGGTGCTCTAGGGGGCTCCATTCTCTGCGCAGAAGTTGCCTGTTTGCCTGGGTAGGTATAAACCACTCGTACCAACCCCATCACCTTCTGGCTTTGGAATGTATATACAAATTTTTAAAGATTTGTTATTTTAATAATGTTTTAAATAAGCTAATGTAAAAATGAATGACAGGTGGAAGTCAGTCCTAGGTATAATCCGTAATGGAAAGTAGCCTAAAAACAAGGTTGTTCACAAGGGAAAGTTTCTAATTTGGGGGACACAGTTATACAAGAGCCAGTTTTGTGCTGCTCTTAGTACATTTTTAACTATGAATTATGGACCATGGTGGGTTCCCATACACATTTTTTAGAGTATTCTATTTTAACAGTAGCAAAGTGATTAATCCAACTACAATCTGTCTATCAATAAGGCCCCTTCATATGAAGATGCAGTCTCCAGCAGGGCTTATACTTGGTCACAGAGTTATACATAATTACAGCTTAACTATTAACTGTTTTGGCAGAACCAACTTTACCAGAATTAAAGCATAGATAAGTTATACCCTCCTTCCATGTCAACACTACCCACCCCCTTACCTCCAGCTGGTATAAAAGCAGAAATATTTGACCCTGTGTAGCACCTACAGTATGTGAAGAAACTGTCTCCTGCTGCCACCACAGCTAGCTGAAGAATCCCTTGCAGAGTCATTAGCTACAGAAAGAGATGAAACAGCTAATCTAATGAAGTTACAATATGAGTTGGAACTCTTCATCTTCCTGTAAGTAAGCCTTCTAATAATCACAGCTTTCAGTCTTACCTTCGTACCTTCCTCATAATCATTTTCTGTATCTGGAACGCTTTGCCATTTCCTTTTGATCAAAATACTACACCGCATGAAGCTTGAAGAACTAATCCAATTATGGTATTATCCTTCTCAGAAGAAAAATGTACTCTAAGACATACAGCACTCCTATGCATTAATGCTTCTCTGTTGCGAATTCATGGATTTGTCAAACGAAATAATATCTATGAAAACATGAACACAGTGCTTGGTACATAACATGGCTCTCAAAAGTGTTAGTTTTTTCTCTTGCTGTTATTTTGCCTACAAATTCTAGCACAATTTTCAGTTCATGGCAGAATAAATTGGCCTGTGTGTCTCCATAGCTTGCCACTATGCTGCCATCTGCCTGGTGAGAAAATGAAAGATATGTGCAGGAAGAAACTACGTAGAATTAGGCATTTTGGAGCCAATGACTTCACTAATTCATTGTATTTAAATGTAGATTTATGGACTAGTAATATTCCTTACTGTAATTTTCACTAGAAACTTAAAACAAACAAATAACCCTGCAATTTAGTATATTTTTAATAAAGATAATGCATTTAATTTAAAAGATGCCCTTAATCATGCAATTTTATTTTTTGCTCATATAATTTTTAAACATAGTTTAAGAAATAGTGGGTTACCAAGGTGCTCACTTCATAAATTATATAAATGTCTGATCACGGTGTTATATACCTGATACTAATACAATATTATATTTCAACAGTAATTTAAAAAATAAAATAATAAAAGAAATAATAGAGATAAGACAATACTGTCATTTGAAAACTTTGTTTTTTTCTTTCTTATCTATATCATTACCCTTATGGTGATTGTGTAGTGGTATTAGTCCTCAAAGCTTCATGCAGTTTTCCTCATTTGTCAACTTTTCCTTTTTTTAAAATTTTAAAGTTGCCTAAAATTCTAGGATTAGAAACTGGTACTGTGGCTGCAGTCTTTTCTGATAAATACAAGTAATTCTTCTGTTGTCTAAATTTCTTAATCTTTGCTGTTATTTAGATTTAAATTCTGAAGTATAAATAATATGTGTTTAATAGTTACTTTTCCTGCTAATGTCACAATGCAATTCAAATTAACAAATATTTATTAAGGGCTTACTATATTCACACCACTCTTGTGTTAGGGAAACAAAATCAAGGAAAGGGTAGTTCTACAGTCTCACAAAGCTTCCATCACCCATAAGGAAGACAGACAATAAGCCTAACAGCTAAGAAATTGTATAGCACAGAGCATGAAACCTGGTCTAGAAAACATAAACAGTAGAGCAGGGTCTGGGTGTCAGGATATTGAAAAGCTACAAATTGTCATATTAAGTAGTAGTCCAGATAGACCTCATTGAGAATGTAGCATCTGAACAATAACTTGAAAGAGAAGAATTGGTTAGCCAAACAGATATCCCGCTAAAGAAAATTCTAAGGCAGCAAGAGTAGCCAGCACAAAGGCCCAAAGGTGGGAGCATTTCTGGTGTAGGTAAGGATCAGCAGAGACTGATGTGGCTGCAGTGAGTGAGTGAGGGGCAATGGCAGGAGAGGAAACCAGAGAGAGTAAGTAGGTGTGTTAGGTTAGGGAACCAATGACGTAAGGCCTGAGGGACTTTCACTCTGGCTCTGAATGATATGGGGGATTACAGCAGCTTTCCAAGAAGAGGAATGTGATGGTCTATTCTTTTGAAAGGATTTAGCTTCTTGTGGGAATGGACCGTGAGGAGCCAGGTGTAGAAGAAGGGAGATCCTGCTAGGAAGTTTTAAAGTCACCCAGGTAAAAAATGCTGGTGGCCTGGAACAGCCCCAGCAGGCACTGAAGTAAAGAAAGTGGTCAGATTCTACATATATATTAACAACCAAGTATTCAAAGTATAATAATAATAACCTTTAGTAACTAAAACTGATAACTATAAATCCACTTGAAAATAGTATCTAGAAGGCAACAAAATAGTATATCTTATAATTTTCTGAGTTTCTGTGGTAAGATGAAAAATAAATATTCTATGCTGAGTATCTCTCTGATTAAAACATATTTATAGATATTTAAATAATGAATTGTGTATTAAATTAGGTAGAACATTGCAATAAGAAAGAATGCTAGGTAACTAAAGATGTGACTCAGTGGTGAAATGTGCAGAATATGTTGTGTCCTAGTCTGAACGGGTTACTCCTTTTAGGCAGAGAAATTACTAATCCATCGCACTGATTAATTAAGCTCCTTGTGAAACTTCAGAAATTATATCTATCATATTTTCACGACTGGTTTTATTTTACCTATAAGTACTTTAATAAATGTTACATTTTAATACTAAGAAGCTTCAGCATGTTAAAATATTCTGCAGATACAACAAAAGCTTAGCGAAGCACTTTGAGATATAAGTACAATTCAAATAAAGATTCAGCATATTAGTTTTCTCATCCCAAAAGAGAATTCCTTAAATTAACATTATATTACAGTGATGGGCAAAGTAATTAGAGACTAAATATGCTTGGCTATTTTAAAAGAATACAGTCATTAGCACAAAATGATTTGTAGTGTGATTTTACTTCACTGGTGAGAAAAACAATTCCCTTTCATATTTAGTAAATATATTTAAGAATGTAGCTCAAAAAACCAGGTTCAGCAGACATATAATGCTTATTTTTCTCTTGCATGATTTAAAAAAGATGGTATTAGACACAGTTTGGATGTGCAATTAAAAACTGAGGGAAATATATTATATAATAAAAATGTATGGCATTTTTGATAATATATAAAATGTAATAAACAGAAAATATAATTTGGAAAATTATATTTAAAGCTTATAGTTTTAGTAGCATTTAATGCTTTAGAGACAAGATGGCCCAACACAATTAGCCAAGTCCTGAGGCAGCATTAAAATGCTGAAATATGGGATTACAGTAGTTTATCAAGTCAGAAGTTTTCCAAAATAATTTTGATTAGATAACATGTTATTTCACTTATAAAATGTTCTAGGGCATACGAAAGAATTTGTGTATTTTCTAATATTTTGTTCTCACATAATAATTGTTAAATACAATAGCAATAAGTTTTCTTACTTATTATAAGTGCTAGGAGGAAGACTGTTAAAATGAGCTATGTAGTTCAGAAACTATGTCCTGAAGAAGATATACATAAATATGTATTTTGATATATCTCTTTAAATGAGTATATCTCAAACTGCTATATTAACATCTGGCATATGTAAAAAACATCCGTAAGAATCACCTGCATACATATAAACAATGCATATAACTGGGCTCTATTCCAGTTAGCTAGGAAATCAGGATTTCCTCACTGTGGGTCCTAGGACCCTCATTTGTAGCAAGCACCTAACATGAAGTTTGGGGATAATACATTTTGAGACTTAAAGAATTAAAGAATGGGATGCATAGAACAGAAATGCAGTATTTGTTGGTGGTGTGTACATCAATCACAGTGGCTGACAGTATGGTCTATACAGATTCATTTTTAAAAAAAGGGAGACTTAAGCAGATACTTAAGGGTGGAGAGAACGTGGATATGCAGAGGTGGGAGCAAGGCACTTCTGGTGAAGAGACTGGATTGACAGGGAATAGTTGGAAAACAGTTACTACGAGTTGGGTGGTGAAGTGGCCCAGGCTGGACTGGAAGCTGACTGTACTGTACACTGTGGTGCACCACACCGAGCCCCATCTCTTCCATGGTTTTAAGTGTGCCTGTGACTGACAGCTTAATGCTGAGTGTCTTTCTGAACTTTGTTCTAGGCTGACAAGAGCCACCTGGGCCAAGGTCATAGCCCCTGAGCAAGGGCATATGCAATGACCAATAAATGCCAGATGAGGAGATGACAGAGTTCTGGCATCTTGCCTCAACTGAGACAACTCTACAGTGCCCTCCCAGCCCTAATCAAGGGATTGGCTAAAGCCGTTGTTGTGGCAGAATCTTAGCTCATGTGTTCCTCTGCCCAGTCCTGGTACTCTTGTGCCCTGTGATGCTGGTCTCAATCCCCAACAAATGTCCTGCTTACATACCTCTGTCTCAGACTCTATTTACCTTTGGAACTCAAGCCATGTCTGTGAAGCTGTGTTCAAAAATTAATGCACTTCTTGTTTCCTTCCTATATATCCATGGGTTTGATACAATGAGAGCATTATTTAGTTTTTAAAGTGAATTATTACACACAATTATACAATCTGAAGACTTCATTGAAAACCTTAGATTTCTGACTCGCCTTCTGGAAGTTACACTGCTGGCCCCACCAAGCACACATGCTTCTTCAGTCTTCTTTACTTCCCCCAGAGGAGTCTTTCCTCTGCAGGTCCCCATGTTCCACACAACCCCATACTGGCCTCAACATCAATAAATCAGTTATATAGAAATTTGTTTAGACTAATTGGTCACTCAGGTAAATACCTAAACTGCACCCTTTAAGAATTAATTGTGGGTTGCTTCCAAATCTTGATGATTTTAAATAGGATGAGTGGATAAATAACTATGGCACACTTACACAATGGAATACTACTCGGCCGTAAAAAATGGTTTTATCCTTTGTTACAACGTGGATGGACCTGGAGAACATTATGCTATGTGAAATAAGCCAGTTAGAGAACAACAATACCATATGATTTAATTCACATGTGGAATCTAATGAACAAACTGAACTAAAAAGCAAAATAGACAAACTCATAGATGGAGAGCAGGCTGACAGCTCTGGAGGATGGTTGGGTGTGAAGGGATTGAGTGAAAAAGAAAAAGGGCTCATGGATACCAAAAGCAATGTGGTGTTTGCTAGGGGGAGGGGTTTGAGTGGAAATGTAAGGGGGGGTCAGGGGAATAAAGGGTAATGAAAAAAAATACAATAAAAGACAAATAAATAAAAGTGAAAAAAAGACTTGATTTTGGCTTTTAAGAGTACTAGAAAATTAGAAAGGCCATAAGGCATAGTGATTGAAAACGTGATTTAGGGTTTGACTTCTGTTTCTGCACAACCTTGGGTTACCCCAATGTTCTACGCCTTCATTTCCTTATTTATAAAATGGGGAATTTAGTCTTACATTATAAGTATTGTGAGGACTCACTGAACTAATGAGTGCAGAGAACCTAACACAGAACTTTGGTGAAGCAAACACAGGTTTATAGTTGTGAGCACGTGAAACACAGAGTTTATTCTTGAATTACTATTTATTAATTATTGCATTATTTTTCCATATGGACAACAGTAAACCTACTTTTGCTCCATTCATACTTTATGTAATTTATATACTACATACCTATAATGTACTACATATAATTTATTCTGTAGAAAAGTGAAATAAACAAGTTTAAGATGGGTCCTTAATGGAAGGAAGCATAGTGTTAGTTAGTAGTACTTTTAAAATTCAGGAAGAAATATTCCAATAAAGAATTACATGGAAATCAAAAGCAAATATCTTTTATCCTCTATTCATAGCAATTCTTTTTCTATCTTGTATTAAAATATAAAGTTCCCTGGAGAGGCCGAATGATTCATTGTTTTAGAAGGGTGATTTTCTGATAAGTGTATTAGAGTTTCGCAGATACACACTCTTCCTTAAACAATTTCCAAATCTGAACCACCTGCACCATGCTTACTACAGAATGTTCTTCACAGTCCAATATTTGGGTAAGGGGACATTTTAAAGTAATGCAGTTAGCTCTGGTTATATCAAAGGCATAATCAGGGAAGCATATTAGTGACTCTCTACACTGATTTATTCCTTTAAAACTTGAGTTTCTAAATCATGAGCTTAGTCATTGGGTCAAATCAGGACCAAAATTCTGTTTGGATTCAGTGACTCACATACATTTCTAAGGTAAACCTCCCAAAAGTCACTTGCAGATACTTGTGTGTATGTTTGGGTAAGGAAGAGGGGTCCGTTCTTTCAGATTAGAAAAGTATGGTAAGCGGTTTCGAGTATTTAGAGCAGGATTATAAAATTCATTTTCATCAGGGGCCACATCAGCCTCGCGGTTGCCTTCAAAGGGCTGAATGTAATTTAGGACTGCATGAATGTAACTACTCCTCAACTAGGGGCAAGGAGCTCTACATTCGGCCCCTTGAAGGCAACCACGAAGCTGATGTGGCCCCTGGTGAAAATGAGTTTTTCACCTCTGATTTAGAGTGAGTGTGCATGTGCATGTGTGTGTGTGAAAATATGAGTGTGTGTGAAGAAATGAGTGTATGAGTCTTAACCATTTTGTTAAATATATTTACTAATGCTATTTAGGACTCATATAAACCAGCAGTCAGTCACATTGGTCATTTTCAGTAAATTTAATTTAAAAGCTTCAATTCAGATTTTACTAATAGTGTATCCAAGGTGGAAAGCAAACAAAAGACATGATATGAGAATTTTTCATAATGCAGTTGTGGCTTTTGCCCACAGATCCCAAATCAAATAAACAATTGCAAGTGTGTAACACAGCACATTCTGAGTATGTGTACTTAAGTATTTTGGTAAAATAGGTTATTTCTAAATATTCACCTCTCTAGGAGATAAGTGAATAGGTAGAGGATATTAACCAACCAAACGTAGATGCTTTAAAACTTGGGACCATACATGTTGTTATTCCATACTCAGCAGGCCTTTTATCCACCTCAGTGTGGGCTTAAATACTGACATCCAATAGGGTAAAATGTTTTCAAATATATTTGGGACTCCTGCCGTTCTTCCCTAAATGCTTTCCTTCTTTTTCTCAGTATTCTACTCATTACCCTCCACCACTTCTTACAGTTTAGCTCTTGGAACCAAAATAATGATTTTAAGTATATAGAATATAAAGTTCTGGGAAATGTGCATGATTTTGTATGCTTACAGATCCATACTATTCATTAGGTACTAAGTTTCAACACACAATGTAGCATGCGTTTCCTGGCTTACTGTAATCAAGATTTTGGAAAGGCAGCTGTTTGGCAATATTATTTACATATTTTCAGATCTCATTTTTGAAGTGGAAAATTCCATCTGAATTAAAATATATCCCTCCAAGGTTAAAAAATCAGAAATGAGGGAACACTACCCCTAACTGGTCCTGCTGGCGTTCAGACAGCACTGCTCTCTAGCATCTTTCAGTTTGATGTCGTTTTTGGATGTAACTAAATGCCAGATACCCTGACAAACATACACTCTACCAGCTGGATCTCCATCTGCTCAACTAAACATTTTCACACCAAATCTGTATAAAAAGCTATATTTTCAGAGACAGTTATCTACAACTGAAATATTAAAATCTTAACTCCAGGAGTCCTTCCACTTACACATTTCACGTGCATTTAATCACAAATACAAAACCACCTCCAAGTGTTATCAGTGGTCTGCTTGCTCTGTTTTGACAAAAGTTATCTTCGGCCATCCATAAAGGGCAGATAAAGTTTTTGAGCATAAGAAATTCTTTCAAGATTTTCACAGAGGCATTGTTAATATCTTTTGATGTGTTTGCTTAGGGAAAGAAACTGTAAAATTAATGTTAATGGATAGAATGATTGTTTTAAAATCTGCATTGTTTGTCCTGGGATAACTTTATTTGCCTACATATAAATTTATTACCAAGAAATATGCTTTATAAATAGTTCAGAATCTTTTTAATTGGGCCTCCCTTATGCAGAGTAGCCAAGAAAATCTCAAGTAATTAAAACAGTTTCTACCTGAAAAATCAAATTACTCTAAGAAGGTTTTAAAGAATACTATATAAACCTCAGTGGCTAACATATTGTAGAATGGGGAAGAATCATCTAAAACTATTATTAGACTTTAGGAAACCCAACAGCAGATGAAGGGCATAAAGTACAGAAATATAGCAGTATTGTCAATGAGGTAAAAACAGGATCCAGAACTCACAACATACTAGTGAGAACAGGAAGATCTTGGAAACAGAAAACTGCATACTCTCAGCACTGTGTACATTACTTCTACATAATATCAATGACCATTCTTTAAAACATACATGTGTATGTATGTTGGGGCAAGTAAGAGGGACCTATTATTTCAGATTAGAAAAAGCATAGTCAAGAGAAGAATCAAGGATGACTTCAAGATTTATTCAAAGAAATACAAATCTGCATTTCTTTGGACCTAGGCAAGCATACTTAAAGCATTCAGAACTTTGAGATTTCTTACAAATCAAGTCCTTGGCCAGGAAGCAGCAAGAAATGCTTGTCTGCTCATAGCCAAGAGTAGAAGAGAGGTTCATTTTGTAAGAGGGAGAAGGGGTACATGCAAACCCTGTATCCATAGGTTTTCCCCTCCCTATTCTATTCTCTGCTTATTAATAACAATCCTTAAAAAACATGCTTTACAGTAAACATGGCTCTTCTAAGACTAAGTTTAGGTAGGATAAAAAACAGTTGTGGGTGGGGGGAGAGGGAGAGAGGGAGTGTGCGTAGAGATTTTCTTCAGGTAAGTATTTTACAAGAAAAACACATTTTAGCTTTCACCTCTGAATTCCCCTAGGGACAAAAAACAAAAGATTTAAATCACAATAAATACAAACACCTATGCTGTAGACCAAAAAATGTTTTTAGAGTCTACCAGCAGGAAAAAAATAGGATTGCCAAGAATAATATATGTACATAGGAAAATACTTGTAAAAATATAGCTCAATTCTAATCCTAAATTCTAAATAAAAGGACAATGGAATTCAGAAAGAACTACTTCTAAATGGCTTTTATTTCATAGAAATATCACCATTATGTCACTTACTATATATTGTTTTAATAATCAAAACTTTCTAGGTAAAAAACTCTTCACATATCCTTCTAAAACATATAATATGCCCCAGTATCAAAACAAAATGCCAGGCCCCTTCAGCTGCATGAAAACACAGGCCAAAACACTGATGGGTACTCGACTCAAAATAAATATCAATTGTCTAAACTTTTTTATTAGTGCAAACTTTGTTTAAAATGGGAAAAGTTGGGATGCCACATCCTACTAAACTATACTGCTTCTCACTCTCCACACCTAGTCCTGAAGTTGCTGAAATATACCTGCCTAGCATACCCAGGTAAAAAATAAAAGATACAATCAGTCAAAATTTTTTAAATATTTCAAAAAAATGAACTACCACTTTTCTTAATATCCAAAAAAGGTGTATATTTAAAAATCACAGTAAAAAAAAAAAGAAACTGTTTTGAACACATTGGTACGCTTAATGTTTTGTACATTTACTCAGACGTACTTTGCAGGAGATGAATATATTTAATTGGCTCAAGAAAGGGCTCTGAATCATAAGAATATCAGTGAAGAAAACTTGCTCAATTCAAGCACTTGCCAAGAAAAATGGTTATCACCAAACACATGAGATTAAATAATTATCTGTTTTCTTTGCTGGCTCAAGATAGATGTAGAGTGATGCCTACACTTAGTGAAACAAATGACACAACACCCTGTCTTTGCCATCAATGAGATCCATCAAAGATTCCAGAACAACCATTCTATGTTTATAAACTGCCTGATGCCTTTTCCAAACATTAGCCACAGAGCAGATAATTCTATTCCTAGGCTAAGAACGTGTATGCGAATCTCCTAAGAACATTCAAGAAAAACTTCACAGTGACAGTGGAAGGAAAAAGGAAAGGCTGATGATACCCATCTGCCCCAATAACCTAGGTTCCCTGACACAGGATGACCATTTCATCACTGAATCCCAGCCCTCAGCAAATTACCTGACGTACAGTAAGCACTCCATAAATGTTTGTTTAACAAGCGGATAAAAATAAAACCCAAATCTCAATATAAATTGCCATCATATTCAGGGTTATTTAACCATATATAAGAAGTGATCCTAAAATTTAAAACAAGTATTAAATATTTAATGAATATTATAACTTGAACTTGGAAGAAAGGCTGACTGGCAGGCATGTGATCTAAAATTCTCCATTTGTGATGATTTCCAGTCATTCACTGAACACTGTAAGCAGGAGCAAGCACAGAGAGAAATTTCTAAAACTGAGAAATCATTTGTTCCTTGAATCTTAAAAGAAAGATTATGTTCACTCTCTCCTCTTCATCACTTTTAGTGAGTGAATTTCCTGTTATTACGGAAATACACAGAGACCTGGGATCACATCATTGCATGTCAGTTTTGGACTAAAATTCTTCAGTCTACTTCATGAACACAGAAATCTGGTCTTCGTTACATACCACTTGAACTCCAGGGGCTAGCAGAGTGTTTGACACCTCATAGGCACATAATACTTATTGAATAAACAAATGAATGGACAGAAACAACAGGCAAATTGAAACTAAAACTTCCTGAGGTAGGAACTTCAGAGTTTTTTGAAGGTTAATGTAAAACTTTGCACAGTATTCTCCGAGTTAGCTAAACCCATTCTTTCGACATGATGGTGACTCACTTCACAACTTAGAGCAACAAGTGCAGAGCAGAGCTCAATGTTAGCCACCCTTGATCTATAGATAAGTGTGATCTAAGACATGAGATGTCCTGACGGCCACCAGACTCATACTGAGCTCATTATACCCAAAGTTCACTTCCCACTCCTCGCTTTGCAGGGCTATTAACATTTGACACAGGCCATGACTCCTCCTTGAAACGCTTTCTTTGTTTTCAGGGCATTAAACTGAATTTTCCTCCTATCTCACTGGCTGTTCATTCTCTCTCACTTTTTCTGATTGTTCTTCATTACACACTGTCCTGGCACTCAGATCTAACTCCCCCTTTTTTTTAAACTTCATCTATACTAATTCAATTATCGATTTATTTTCACTAACTTAAATTCCATATCTGGCCCTGGTTGGTGTGGCTCAACAGATTGAGCACCAACCAGCAAACCAAACAGTTGCCAGTTTGATTCCCAGTCAGGGCACATGCCTGAGTTGCAGGCCAGGTCCCAAGTAGGGGGCACCCAAGAGGCAACCACACATTGATATTTTTCTCCCTCTCTTTCTCCCTGCCTTCCCCTCTCTCTAAAAATAAATAAATAAAATCTTTAAAAAATTCCATATCAGCTGATAATGCCAGATTTACATCACTAACCGAGACCTCACACATCAAGTCTAGATTAGTATAACCAATTAGAAGCAACAGACATCTTAAAATGAGCGTGTCCAAAACTGAGGTCGTAAACTTCTTCAAACCCGTTCCACTGCCAATCTGCTGTTCCTGGAAATAGCCCTTCTCAGTTGTATTCTCATGATAGAGGCCATTGAAATGAACCAAACAATAAAATGTAAAAAATTCAAACACGGGGGAATAAAAACTTGTCCCCCTGCATCTGTATCATTAGCAATTCCACCTTGTCAGTTGCTCAGGCTAAAATTCTCAGAGTCACTCTTGGTCTCTCTCTCATATCTCAGTCCACAGTCAGTTAATTTTGTTTGCTTTGTATTCAAAATGCACCCAGACTCTGACCACCACTCCTTACCATCCCCTTGTTAATAGCCTGCACAAGTCAACTTCATCTCTCTATTCTAGAGTACTTCAATAGCCTCCCAAACTAATCTGCTTCCATCCTTGACCCTTCTTATCTATTCTTAACAAAGAAGTCAAGTGATATCATTAAAATGGAAGTAAACTGATGTCACTCCTCTGTTCAAATCTCCAATGGCTTTCCATCTCCATCGAAAGCCAGTCGTTATAATGACCCATAAGGACAAACACAATATCCTCCAACCTCATGAACACGCTGATCTCCACTTCTACTCTCCTCCCCCTCTTCACACCAGGTATTCCCATCTGTGTGCAAACATGCCGAATGTGTTCTTCCCCTGTGAAATTCTGCTCATGCCTTTCATGCACTACTTATTGGACAGCATCATCTAATATTTAAATATTTTACAGGTTTTTTATACTTTTTGTCTGTTGTGCCTTGTGTACCTAATTCCCACTAGAAGCTAAGGAAAGACTTTTTTGTCTGCTGATTTTTCCCAGGACCTAAACCATGCATGAAATTTATGAATGCTGAATAAAGATTTTTGAATGACAAAAGAAAAAATGAAAGTTTTAAGAGAAAATACTTCACTACTGAATTTTCACTGGTTGGGAAATGATTTTGGTGTGATGGAGTTCACACCTTCCTGGAAGTACACCCAAGGTCACACTCCATTGGTTTTTCCCACTCAACATAGAGGTAGCTGGTCTTACCCAGCTTTATTATCTTTGGATAACAAGATTTCTCCTAGGACACTGGTTCCTTAGTCAAAGGAATTTTAAAGCATAAGAGGGTCACTCTCCACGCTGGGTAGTAAACATTCTCATTAGAGAATTCCCATGGAAGCTCTAGGATAATCGATGCATCTCTGCTAAGCACACAACTTAACCATGGGAGAAAGATTCTCTGGGGAACAGAGGGGTGAAAGATGGCACTGTCTCCTTAAGCAAACTACATACACACCATGCTTTGGCTAAATGACAAAACAGGCAAAGTTCTAGTTCCAAATTGAAAGATGAAATTAAGAAAGCATAAGAAGAAAAAGGCACATTTTGTTAGACATATTAACCAAAACTGCATTATAAAATCCATGTTCATCTTTCATTATTAAAATCAGCTTGTAGGGAGGACATAATAATTGTGAAAATCTCATCATTTTAGCGCACATTTTAACCTCATGGAACTGAGGTTAATAATGTAATACGTGTTTTTTTGTTATGAATAACTTTTAACTTTTGTCTCAAAAAGTTTATATTTAGTATCAGTTACACTGAATAAATATCTTCTTTCTTCAGACTTCTAATGATATCAGTAATTCATACATTATATGTGTAACTACAGAGTATGTTTCTCAAATTCTGAATGAGGCACTGGCCACTAAACATTTATCATATAATTTTAGCAAAATAACTAAAATTTTAAATTGCCAATCATCGGTAGTTTTTATTTCAGACACAAGAGTTTGAAATCTTTTGTCAATGAACATCCAAGCCAGACTGTAAGCAATATTAATACAAATATGAAAATAAATTTATCATTTTAGACACACTAACACAACGATAACAAATGGTTCAAGAGCTCCTCCAAGAATTTTACTCCACACCTAATAAAAAAGTGTGAGCACTATAACATGAACACTGAATTCTGATATCTTTGCTTTTTTCATGTGCTTTTCCAACATAGCTGTTCTTTGTAGAATTTTGAAAATAAGGGGACAGTCCCCAAAGTATACATTGCACCCAAAAGAAAGTATGGCTGAGGTTAAATATATTTAGTACTTTCCTGGATTTCCTCAAATATTCCTGGCATTTTCTCAAATGTTTTTGTAACTACATGTATAAAATATCTTTTCATATGCATAGTTCACTTCATACACTGAGAATGGGCTACAACCAACAAGAAAAACCAAGTCTACTTGTAAGAGGGCCCACTGCCTTTCCAGTACACTCAATGGTAAGAAACAAAGACTCATGCTTGGAGCAGAAGACACTAAGCAATAATATTGCATTAAATTTCAAGTACATCTCAGAGATACTGCAGGTTTGGTTCTAAACCACTGGGGAAAAAATTAGTATTGCAATAAAGCGAGTTGAAATAATTTGCACCATGGACGGCTTTGCCTTCACTTTGTAAAAAACACAGCCTCTGCAAAGTGCAATCAAGTGAGGTCGGTCTGTATTACACTGTGAACTCTCACGTAAAGTAAAACCAGACCTGCCATTTTACATTGGTCCAAAGTAAAACCATGCTTTGGGAGGAATGGAGAACAGTATCACAGTCAGTGGGAAGAGGGGACAAGACTACCAAAGAGAATTGGAATAATCCTTGTTATACACGTTAAACATAGTCATTGAATTATTTTAGAAACACTCCACATAATGGTAATCACAGTAAGAAGGTGACTCTGTATCTAAGGCTATCAACAGCATTTTTCTCTAAGGGCAAAAACTTTTACTGCTTCTCTTCTTTGTTAGCTTTGCATCAGCCAAGAAGGTGTTTCAAAGGCAGCTAAGGATTTTTTGACTCTTTACTCTAGAACTAATCTTAGGACTTTACATTTTGAAAAACATACACAACTAATCAATGTTGAGTATTTCTTAATTGGATTTAATTAGATCTGTCTGATGAAGTTCACATTGGAAAGTGAGCTTATAGAGCAAACATTTCAATACAGCAATGGTTATTTGAAGAAAAGTATTATAAATGTTAGAGTGTAAATTGACAATATGAGAATGAAGTAAACCTATAAAGGTTTAGGAATAAGTTTTGGTGAAGAATATAAAAATCAGAACATTACAATTGAGGGTATTACTGTACTTTAGAAAAAGGAGTAAACAAAGATGGCCTAATAGTTTTTCACTAGTTTTATTTGCCACATATATGTTCACACTTCTATAATAAAATCATGTTTTCTAACGATTGATATCCTTCTAGCTAATTCCGAATGTCTCTTCTCAGTTTCCTTCACCCATAAACCCTTTCCAAATTCTTTTTTTAAAAATATATTTTAGTGATTATGCTATTACAGTTGTCCCATTTCCCCCCTTCACTCCATCATGCCCACCCCCTCCCTCCCACATTCCCTCCCTATAGTTCATGTCCAAATTCTGCAACTCTTGAACACATGCCTTCTTGAAATATGCACACTTTATCTTTAACAGAAAACAAATATAAAAAACATGTTCTGGAGTTCACTCGAATCAAGAATACACATAGTTTTTTTTTTATTCTTTTAGAACTTATTTAGAAAAAAGAGATTCCTTGTAGAGTGCATAGATTTATTTACATAACACAGAAATATTTTTCACAGAAATAATCATAAGTCAAAGAAAGAATCTGAGTAACTGAGAACAAAGAATCATTTCAGTTTAAATATTCAATCAACGGAGGCAATGGTGATTTCTCACCGAATAAGTTCCTTGATATAATGCGTGTGGCAAATAGGCACTCAGCAACATCAGACATTTAGTTTATCAATGTATTATTTCTTCAAAGGTATGTATTTTTCACTTCTCATCTTCTAGTGTGAACCACTCTGTCACTTTATCTGTTCCATAGAATCCACAAGCCAGTACTGAATGAATAGGCTTTAATTATGTTAACTCTGATTCAAGGGGAACAGAGATAAATCTAAGTCACATTTCCGTATATAGTTCAATTCAATATAAATCGTACATTAATATACTTTCTCAAGAAGTATGTACTATGCACCTACAATTGTTAGGTGTTTGACTTTAGAAAACATGTTTAATAAGAGCCCTTGTTTAAGAATATACTCACAGAATCAGACTCAGAGTATGTTTACGTGGAGCTCAGTGGACCTGGTGGGAGCTGAGGAGTGGAAATGAATCGAGCACACAATAAAAAATTTTTAAAAAGTGAAAAAGTCTTCTTGAGAAAATTAATAAATTAATAAAAAGGTCATAAAATAAAATAAATGCAATAATGGAAATTACAGCTCTTCTTACCCTTCTGGTAAGTTACATTTCTGCTACTTCTGGCAATGACTACATAAGGAGAACACTATGAAATGATCAGTTATTTATAGAATATGAACTGTGCATATCTGTAATCAGTAATCTGATATAAACTTTTACAATAGTGGCAAAGTCCATTTCTCTCTTTGCTAAGTGGCTTAAATTTATATTATATGCAGTTTCTACATAGAAAATTATATAATAAACTTTTTGTGCTACATACATAGGAATATATATGTGCAATACAAAAGTAAGCAAGTATTAGTACTGGTTTTGTGCACATTCTAATAATGCACCTTAAATTCTAAAGGTAAAAGCACAAGAAGATTTTTTAAAAATATATTTATTGATTATGCTATTACAGTTGTCCCATTTCCGCCACTTCACTCCACTCCATCCTGCCCACCCCCTCCCTCCCACATTCCTCCCCCTATAGTTCATGTCCATGGGTCATACTTATAAGTTCTTTGGCTTCTACATTTCCTACACTATTCTTACCATCCCCCTGTCTATTTTCCACCTATCATCTATGCTACTTATTCTCTGTACCTTTCCCCCCCTCTCCCCCTCCCATTCCCCTATTAACAACCCTCCATGTGATCTCTATCTCTATGGTTCTGTTCCTGTTCTAGTTGTTTGCCTAGTTTGCTCTTGTTTTCGTTTTAGGTGTGGTCGTTAATAACTGAGTTCGCTGTCATTTTTACTGTTCCTATTTTTGATCTTCTTTTTCTTAGGTAACTCCCTTTAACATTTCATATAATAAGGGCTTGGTGATGATGAACTCCTTTAACTTGACCTTATCTGAGAAGCACTTTATCTTCCCTTCCATTCTAAATGATAGCTTTGCTGGATACAGTAATCTTGGATGTAGGTCCTTGCCTTTCATGACTTGGAATACTTCTTGCCAGCCCCTTCTTGCCTGTAAGGTCTCTTTGGAGAAATCAGCTGACAGTCTTATGGGAACCCCTTTCTAGGTAACTGTGTCCTTTTCTCTTGCAGCTTCTAAGATTCTCTCCTGTTTAAACTTAGGTAATATAATTATGGTGTGACTTGGTGTGTTCCTCCTTGGGTCCAGCTTCTTTGGGACTCTCTGAGCTTCCTGGACTTCCTGGAAGTCTCTTTCCTTTGCCAGACTGGGGAAGTTCTCCTTCATTATTTGTTCAAATAAGTTTTCAATTTTTTGTTCGTCCTCATCTCCTTCTGGCACCCCTATAATTTGGATGTTGGAACGTTTCAAGGTGTCCTGGAGGTTCCTAAGCCTCTCCTCATTTTTCCGAATTCTTGTTTCTTCATTCTTTTCTGGTTGGATGTTTCTTTCTTCCTTCTGGTCCACACCATTGATTTGAGTCCCAGTTTCCTTCGCATCACTATTGGTTCCCTGTACATTTTCCTTTGTTTCTCTTAGCATAGGCTTCATTTTTTCATCTGGTTTTCGAACAGATTCAACCAATTCTGTGAGCATCTTGATAACCAGTGTTTTGAACTGTGCATCCGATAGGTTGGCTATCTCTTCCTTGCATAGTTGTATTTTTTCTGGAGCTTTGAAGTGTTCTGTCATTTGGGCCATTTTTTTTTTTTTTTTTGTCTTGGCGCTTCTGTTACTTTAAAGGGCGGAGCCTTAGTTGTTCAGCAGGGGGGGGGGGGCGGGGGGGGTGATGCTGGTCCCTGCGCTGTGATGCTGAATGTGGGGGAGGGGCAGAGAGGGAGCATTTGCGCCTGCTCCCCTCTCCACTGGATTTTGGTCTTCCACTCCACTACCCACAATCAAACTGGGCCCCTCTGGTGCTGGTTCCCGAGTGGTGGGCTTGTGCATGCCCTAGGCCCCTGTGGGTCTCTCCAATGACCTCTCCTGTGTGGCTGGAAGTCTCTCCTGCTGCTGCCCCAACCCCCATGGGTGTTTTCAATCAGAGGTTTGAGGCTTTATTTCCCCGCGCTGGAGCCCTGGGTTGCGTGGTATGCTTTGCTCCCCGCCATTTGTCTGGTTTATCTGTGAGCGAATGTGGGGCTGCAGGGTGCTACCCGCTGCTCTGCCTGCCCTGTTCTCAGCCACTCTGAGTCTGGCCCTCTCGGTTTATCTGCATGAACGTGGGGCCCGCAAGGTCTGCTAGTGGTCAGACCCCCTGCCCTGTTGGTCCCACACTCCGCCAGTCTTAGTCCCGCCATGGCAACATGAGTCCTCTCCACCCGGGCTGCCTGTCTTCGCCCCTCCTACCGGTCTGGATGAAGGTTCATTTTTTTATTTCCTTGGTGTCGGACTTCCTTGCCATTGGATTTTCTGTCAGTTCTGGTTGTGCGAGGAGGCGCAGTGTGTCTACCTAAGCTGCCATCTTGGTTTGAGATGATTTTTTTAATGCCTTAAATTTTCAATACAATTAAGTAAAAATATTATTTAGGATATCTTTGAATTTTCAAAAAAACATTATCAACGAATAATTTGAAGACATTTAAAGCGAATAAATTGTTGAAAGTTGATTTGAAATAAAAAATGGTTCAAAATCATCAAATAACAAATTAATTTTATATTTCTATTTATATTAATTTTATATTGCTTTATATAATTCTCTAACTTGCATATACTACACCTACAATTTGAAATACTTTCTATATATTAATTTTTTTAAAGATTTTATTTATTTATTTTTATAGAGAGGGGAATGGAAGGAGAAAGAAATGGAGAAAAATATCAGCATGTGGTTGCCTCTCACGTGTCCCCTACTGGGGCCCTGGCCCACAACCCAGGCTTGTGCCCTGACTGGGAATTGAACCATCAACCCTTTGGTTAGCAGGCCTGCACTAAATCCACTAAGCTACACCAACCAGGGCTGAATTACTTTCTAATTACTGGAGAGAAAATTTAACATTTAGGAAATGAGTAGATGTTATTATTGCTGCTACTCTGGGTTGAAATCATACATGCATTACTACCAGGGTATTCTGAATCAAACCCACAAATATGAAGGTAAAAAGTGTGATACAAATACATTTCTTTCCTTGATAACCACAGATATATTTGCACATTTCACCTTTATACTTAATCCAAAAACAATGTAAATCGTGATGTGCAGACTGTATTTAGAAATTTTCCAGTACAAGTATATATCACATGCTTTTTACAATTGACCTTTCTTTTTCCAGAAATAGAACAACACAACTACAAAAATCAAGAAAAGGAGAGGTAATATAATCCAGAAAACAAGAAGAGACCACAGGGCCTGTGTGACCCCAATGGTCATCTCACCCAGCCACGTTACAGCCTTATGACCTTGGGCAATTTGCTCAACTTCTGCCTGCATTCTGAATAATGGCACATGTCCCACAAAACTCTTTTGAGTTTGACACCTAGGGAGTCAATACATTGTTAATAACCAGAACTGAACCCCTAAATATCTTCTATGTAACTTCGACCTTACTTTTTCTACTCCTTAAATGTAATGGGGCACTCAAGAAATATTATAAAAAATGCTTTTTACTTCTGTTTTAGTATTAGAATGAAATGAGACTTTCCAACCAAGGTAAAGTATAATCATCTCCATATGCCATGTACAGTATTATCTGTCTAAGTCTGTAATATTAGCTTTTTGCCCTGACCAAACCCGGGATGTGAATTCTACTTAAAATTGTACAATTTCATTCGTATTTACATTATAATTACAAAGGATTATTTAAAACTCTGGATGTCATTAAGGACATAAGGAATTACTTTTTTAAAAAGCATTGAAATAATTATGTTTAAAAACACCTGTACTCTGGGAAGGAGACCACCAGAAAAGATATAGAGTAGTAAGAAAAAGAAAGGGGCAAGAAGGAGAAACTAATTGGACCCATAGATTAACCCATAATTCACTGTCACTGCAATAATCTTCTAGTTTTTGTGTTTTTACTTGAAATCCCATGCTATTTATAGGAATTAAAATAGATACCTGGAAACAAGTTATACTTTCTAAATTTTTATGCTAATAATATTTTATTAACATAAATAACTATAAATTGCATCAATTTCCTTTGCATTTAGTGAAAAGTTAGAGAGATAAAAACTATTCATTTAATAGTGAAAAAGATTATTAAGATACAAATCACTCACGTGGAAACTCCCTTTTCATCTTTTGTTATTCTACACTGATCTGAACATGAACCCAAGATAGACATATGATGCATCTTTCTCTCTGAAAACTAGAAAAGAGGCACAGATATTATCCTTGTTATCCAATACTAAATGGATAATGTTTAATTATGATTTAGGTGTTTTAAAAGCATACTTACAGTATATCAAAAAAGAGAATAAAGTTAAATAATTCATTTAGTGTTTTGAGTACCAAAACTTTTAAGCCTTTCAACTTCTCTAAAGCCTTTTAATATAAAGAAAAATAATAACAACCATCATGTAACTTTATTTACAATATTGTGCTTGATTTTTTTTTTAGGGTTGCTGGGAGGAATGTGCCTTATACACACCTCAATGACTTCATCACCAGTAAACCCGGCAAGATCATTGCATGCATGAAAGTTTCAGATGCTGTTCATTTGCCATGTTACAAATTGCTTTGACACAGTGTGTCCATCCCTTTGAAAACTTAGTAGGTAGTTAAATGTATAGCTAGATAAAGCCTTTCTACACCTTGTAAGAACAGAACAGTTTCCCCCCCATACCAGCTCCTTTAGCAGATACCCCTTAAGCATCCAAGAGTAATCTCTTGCTTTGAATGGCATTCTTCTTCAAGTTTATCAATTTCACCATAAATCTGAAGGATGTTTAGAGTGACGTAAATTGGATATCTTTTACAATATACTACAGGAAAGAAAGAAAAAAACAAAGAAACTTACTTATATCAGCCAACCTGTTCATTTGTTTGCCTTCTATAGAGATAGGGGTTGGGAATCATTAGGAAAAAGGCACCTGTGAAGTATAAACGAGTAATTAAAAGTGATAAAGGTGTCCTTTTGCTGTATCTGGCTGAAGGCACATTCACTAAAGTGAGAATCTTCACAGAAGATATCGTAAACAGAAGAGTGTATTGTTGCTCTGTTTTCAAATCCAGAATTCAAAACCTCACTTTTCTCCCATGGGAGATTGACTCTAGAGAAAGATCCTCAAAAACAAGATTGCTCACTAACGTCAAAGATTGCTGATGATCAAAAGCAAGGTTCCAGGGACCACACTCCATTTCCAAAAGGTCAAAATCACAAGAGCTTGTAGAAAACGACTGTGTTTACACAGTGGTTGAATAAGGCTCTGACAAAAGACTCCACTATTCTTCGGAATACAGATTAGACACAAGACCTGCTTCTCTGTGGGTAGTTCTTTGACCAAATCTACCCTTAGAACAAACTACTTTTACAAATATAAAATGAGTTTTGATGTAGTGCTTTTTGTTTACAAGAATTTTTAAGTTTCTGAAAGAAAGTCTGTTTTGAAAGGGCCTCAAACAACTAGTTTTTTTAAAACACTCGTATTTGCATAAATGTATTCAGTACAAAATTGAGAGACTTCTGTCATAGAAAGCTGGTAGGAGTGCAGTATCACAGATAAGTCTTGTGAATTATTCTCACCACTGATCTCAAACCTGCAGCTCTCAAGTTAGATGTACCTCAGAAAGAGAAATAAGTATCACAGGACAAAACAAGCAGCAGCATCCTGGAGGCAAAGAAATGAATTCTCAGGGAACAGCTCGTTCTTCGTTCACCATGTATGTGACTCTTGTGACACTGGACTAGTGCTTTCATATTGGAGCTGACCTTTTCCTGTGCCGAGCTGCTGGCTACCAAAACAAATGGGAAGGCAGGGAGGGCAAGAAGGAGAGAGAAAGAGAGGAGGGTGGAGGGAGGAATAAAGGAGAACTAACATGTCCAACAGCATAAAAGTCTAGAACAGGACCCTCAAGAATATCGTCATGTTGCCAAAAGTCCCCATGAACAACACCCCCTTGGGGTAGAAATGTAAAAGCCAACCCCACCAAAAAAATGAGTTATAGGTCAGTCTGGACCTGTCCAAAAATAGAATGCATGTTCTTCTCTCTCTCTCTCTCTCTCTTTTTTTTATGTTTTACACCTTTTGGCTACCCAGTTCTTGCTTCCCCCTCACCCTTCCGAAAGTTTAAAATAATCTAAGTAAGTTGTATGGACATGAAGGTATATTCAAGGGTCATTTTTTAGCCAACAAAGAAAGCCAAATGGAAAAGTGGAAACCAATCAAATATATTAAATGAGAACAATTTCCTGGTACTTTAATAAGTTCACATAGAACTGCATAAGGGAATATTCTCATGATTCTATACCAGCAAAATTAAACTCTTTAAATTAGTATTTCAATAAATCATATTTCTTCTAATCCCAGTTTATAATAAGCAGGCTTAAATTTCAAACATAGATGTTCTCAAATATTTAGAACTTCCTCAAAGTTATCAATAATATCTGAATATCAAATGGCAATCAAAACCAAAAATGGGTTATTTTAATTCTTATTATTTAATGAAGTTACATACTAGAATATCTCTTTAAAAACTAGAACAACTAAAGCTTATTGGTCTTTAAAATCTTTTCAATTTATTTCTATCAAATCATCCTCTTCCAACTTTATATTATCTTATACAGAAAATAAAACATAAATTGAGTCCACTAGTGGAAAAGGTCCTGTATTTTGATAGGGCAGTAAAGAAAATTATATGCAGTTATAATATTTATCTATATGTCTAGAGAATTAAATTTTATGAAGAATTAAATGTTTAATTATATTAATCCATATATATATATATACACACGTGCACACACACATAATAGTACCATAAGTTGTCACATATATTCATACTAAATTTTTCAAAAAATTATGGATAAAAGATAACATTGATATTTATGACAATTTCTAACAGTATAACAATATGAAAACTATTTTAGTACAAGATACTTCTTAATTCAAAGTTAATTTTCAGAAATCAATTATATCTAAATACCTCATTAATTCCTGGAATTCCCTGAATTATGATGATTTTGCCTAGAAATGGGTTCATAGAAATGTCTTTATTTTTGTACCCTTGGTTATTGAGAGGGTTACATTTTATGAGCATTAAGACAACATTAATTGGTGGTATAATCAGCAATAGTTTGTTAATTTTACCAAGACCGTGTTTTGTCAGTTAAATTTATATAGCACAGCTGGTCAATATTCTATTCTAGTATCTTGATACCACCAACTGAAAACTGAAAATCGTTTTTATTTTATGAAACAATTTTTAATGTGTTGCTTCATGGAAACTGAGATTAACTAGTAAAATACAGAGACTGCGCCATTTGTCCAAGGTCAGAAACAACTTGATACCTTGGACTGAAACATTCTGAGTCTAAATCCAGAGTTTTAAGTCCAGCTTTTCTGATATCTTTTAAGTTTAATTTTGTCTACATGAACTGTTATGTAGAAACAGATTTTATTTTGATGTAGGTAAGTAATCTGCTAAGCTGTATATATTTGATTCTGCAAACGGCCTAAGCAATGCATCTTTTTAGCCAGTCAGTACACTGAGAGAGACCTGCACTTAGAGAAGCAAGGTAACGCAGATCATAATTCAAAATGGTGTGACAGGGAACAATACATTTACTGAAAAATATACACTCTCATGATTCAGAGTTGCCAAAAAGAAACTCAATGGTAGGGACAGATGTTAAAAGGCCATAAATTGTTTGTTTGGATATTAATATTTGGGAGGAAATCTATCTAACTATTTAAGATGCTCTATATGTCCAATTATTAGGGGTAGTATATGTTAATAGCATAATCATAGAGACAATAATTTCTTCAACATTTATAATATGAATCCATTCATATTCATACATGATATACACAAATGTGGGTGTGCAGGTGCTTATGTGCATACACCTGTGTGCACACACACACTCTACTGAAGAATTCGCAACAGTGAGCCATTCAGTAAGGGATCTTCCTGACCAATTTAAATCCTGAGTTTGACTGTCTTGTAGCTTACAAGCAATTAGTATGAACATTTCTAATCAAAATGAAATGAAATGAAATTATTGCATCTCCATTCCAGAAATAACATGGATGGTAAAATATCTGTATATTCTTGTAATTAAATTACTGTGAAAAAATACCCCAAAGGTTCATTTTTAAATAACTAGGGTAACACTTGGATAAAGAAATACTATGTGATTTTTATAAAGTAATGTTAAATGTTTTGTGAGTCCATAGTTAATGCAAGCACATTAAAATGTGTTCAATTATTTCCATAAAAACAGAGTCAAATTGATGTTACACATTAAGAAGTATTTTTTAAATAAAATAAAATTTTAGCTATGTAGAGTTTTGGTTTGATGATGGAATACTTATAATTTAAATCATAACCTATAGCCTTGTGGAGGTACAGGGCAGGGTTTTCATTGTGAGAGAGGTAAGGGCTAGAAGCAGAGATTTGCGGAGTTAATCAGTTATATAAGGGTGATAGTAGAAGCTGGAAAAGTACTCATCTTCTTCCCAGTGTCAACAGTCCAAATTTTTCAAACTATCTAACTGAGTAAACATTATAACCTACTTCATCTACTACAGATTGGACTGCCCTCTCTTCCGCTAACCAGGCAATTTATGGCATAAAAGGTTGTCAGATATTTAGATCACTTTCAAAGAGACAGTCAATCTATTGATACTATATTTTAACTTGATTTTTAAGGAGCTTCAATATTTTTTAAAATGTCTCCAGAGTAGAGAAATAACACATTATATATATTACAAACATAACTTCTAAGTTAGAAAATTATAAAACACTTATTTCATGTTTTCACTAAAATTTAAAAAAAGACTATAACAGAAAGGCAAATTATATATTTTAGAATTATTTTATGTACATGTGTGCAAACTAAGTTGGTAATATCATTGAACTTTGGCATTAATCAATGTAAGTAATTAAGGGATGAATCCCATCAAAACAAAAAGATAGACAAAACATAAAAGGTGAGATATCTGTTAATTCAGAATAAAGAAAATTGTAGAAAACAGAGTATAATGTAGAAAGTATGTTAATTTTGATCTCACCATCTTTTAACCAAAAAAGTCACCTAAGGAGTAAGCTTAAGTTTAGGTGGTGTCATGGCAGATTTGTATCAGCAAATTGATACAGATGTTAGCAACAGTTAACAATTTAGCCGTATCCACAACATACAAAATGACATGCAGATTGGCTACACCTAGAAGAGAAGGCTTTCATGATTATAATAATCTATTGACTTCACTGAATATGGAAGTGTACTTGTGATGTCAAATATAATGTAATCACAATATCTAAGAAAAAAATCTTCTAAGACATGGTTCCAGCATTTGGAAGACCCCATATCTCTTTCAGGGTCTGCCTGGTTAAAGACTCAAGACCCACTCAAGCACTCATAATTCAGGAGCCTGCCTGCCAGCAATAAAGGCTGCAATTGGATACTTGGTGAGATTAATTACCTAGATAGGGCTTCATAATGCAAGTCAAATGGGAATGTAATTAAAGTGCACCTTCCATGAAAATTATTCATTGCTGATGGATCAGGTGACAGATAAATCAAAAGGCATTTTACAGAAGCCTGCAGGTTAACTTGAAGCAGGTCTTCCCTTTTTATAAAACTCTGTAATTGCAGGTATGGAATTCACTCCTGCTGTCCTATCCTCATCACGATACCATAAGACAAACAGGTACATTGTAATATAACCTAATGGAAACAGAAGCCAATAGAAAAACCATTAGGATCATAGTTACAAACAAAAGGTCACACCTGGCTGGTGTGGCTCTGTGGACTGAGTGCTGGCCTGTGAACTGAAAGTGTGTGGTTCTCGGGCCAGGTCCCCATTTGGGGGCAGGTGAGAGAGGCAACCAGTTCATGTTATCTCTTGCACATTGCTGTTTCTCTCCTTTCCTTTCTCCCTCCCTAACCCTCTCTTTAAAAGTAAAAAAATAAACTATTAAAAAAAAAAGGTCAGCTAGACTGGAACCAGTTGGCTGGCAGCTTTCAAGAGAATGTATCACTCTACGTCCATACTATAATGCGGACTGCAATCACAAAGAACAAGGATGAGTTAATAAACCGACTGGTTCCTGGGGTGTAATCCTTGCAGATGAAAGACCTGCTGGGGTAATCAAAACAGAGTTATAAATTAGATAAACCAGGTGGTATAAAATATTTTACATCATAATTCTTAAAAAAGTCTTCCTGGATATGCCATTAACTTTTTACTGTCAATAATTTATTTATGGTCTAAGAATAATTTTTTAAAAAACACTGTTTTATAACAACAGCAGGGTAATTTCAGTTACCCAGAGGAATGCTAAATCTAATTTCCACGCTGGGCTCTCTTAGCCATGTTTATTATACACCCAAGAGTAGAAGGATGAAACAAAATATCCAATTAAATGATAGTTATTGAAAAATATGGTTTTACATGTTACTAATTTGCTTGCTCTAACTAAACACATTTTGCCTTTAGTGACCTGTGTAAAGAAACCGCCTAATAGTTTTCTTGTCTGTAAGAACAAACAATGCTGGACAGGAAAACCATGCCATCCAGTAGATGGTACATGGAATAAGCAAAAAAGGACATTTATTGTTAGAATAAAATAATAACCGGAGCAAAGAAGTCAAAATACTTTTGTTCAATAGAAATCTTTAAATAATAATAAATATTAATGTTCTATTACAAATCCTACAATTATGTAACTTTTCTGAAAATTTACATTATATTTTATTTAAACTTAAAAAATATGAAGTCAAATTCCCCTCAGTAAATCACCCATTCCAATATCAAATAAAAATCCTTCAAATTAAAAGACAATCAAAATAATAAAACTTATGTTGTATTGTCACCTATAAGCAATTAAAGGGCTCATCACAAAAGTTCTTACCTAATTCTTATGAATATTTCTAACATTGTAAGTTTAAAAAAAAGTTCCATTGAAGCTCTTTCTGGTGAAAACTCTTAAGGAAACATACAATTAGATTTTAGGTATGTAAATTTGATACATGGGGCCCAGTTGTGTTTGAAGTGCTACAGGTAAAAGTATAGATACACATCTGTCAGAAAATCATCTGTTTATATTTCTCCATTCCTAAAGGTTACTGATTAAAATTGAAAGCAGGTGTGGTAAATACCCCACGCATTTTATCAGCACACATTGCTCTTTTTGTTCCCTGCAGGCTCCAGTTAGTAACTTAATCCCAACCAAACTATAAAGTAAACTGTTCATGATTTGTCAGATTAGCTGATGCTTATCCAGAAAATTGGGCTAAAAAATAGTCACCAGGACACTGTAATTAAGAGCCATTCATCCATTTCACCCCTGGACTGAAGAAAATAATGAAACACCAAAGTAGCCAGATAGCATTCCAAAAGAGGCCAGTTAGTACCTTTTCAAAAGTACCGCCAGTGTTTAAGGCAGCAGGTGCACCAGAAGTGACTACAAATCACACCCATAGCCAAGGTTTATTGAAATCATGACTCTCTCTTCATTGGTTACATAATATTTAAAGTAAAGGAAATGTGACTAAAAAGAAAAGATAAAGTCTTTGTTGTATTAACATACTGTAAATAGCAAGAATGAAGCTTCCAAACTTGTAGGTGAATGTCCTACTTTTTTATAAAGGAGCACATCATATGGGGCATAATTTAAAATACCCGGGAGAAAGATTTATGAAAACAAAAGCACAACAAAAATCCATGTGTTCGTGTATACATATACACTGTGTGTACACTAAATATATTAACAGACCTAGTCTTAATGAGATGTGTATAACAAGCCATTTGAATTGATAGCTATATTTAATATTAAGAATAATAAATGTATTAGATGAGACATTGTTATAAATGCATAGTTCATCTTTATACAATTAACAGCTTTCTTTTTGTGACCTCTACTTCTGAGATTATCAAGTTCTCAACAAAGAAATTTATGTGAGGCTAAATTTGGGTTGGTAGTGATGTCAGGGATATGCAAAAAGAAAACAGGATGAGATGTCAAAACAGGGAGAAAATAAGGTTATGATAATGTATTAGAAAAGGAAAAAGGCAGTAATTTTTCTCAGACTCATTCTGTCTTAGAGCTTTGCCAGTCTGATAAATGCTGTATGAAATCAGCATGAAGAGTCATCTATTACAGTTCAGTGCAGCCAGCACGGAGCACTTACACCACATATGCCATGGTGTTAGGCTTTGTTTTCAACCATGAAAAATGATTGTAACATTTTGTACCCCAAGCTGTTGAACAAAATTGTCTCTCAGAGTTCAGAATTGTTGCATTTAATGGACGTTCTCTTGTCTTCATTCTCCCCACCTCCTGTGACGCTCGGTTCTGTAGTCAAGTGACTCGGGCCTCCCCAGCCTCCTGTTCCTCGCAGAGCTTCCATCCGACTGGCCTTGCGCTGCGGTCTGGTCTTCATCCCGAGCTCCCCACATCCTGCCAGCCCTTCACTCCTGGTGCTCTCACAACTTCTCTCTCACGTTTTTTAATTATACCTCTACCTCTCTTTCCAACAAAGGCTATTGTTTAACTCACCGTGCAGAGAGGGTTATGATTCTCAGACATATAACATTTAGGTTCCACTGCCATCCTAATGTCCATTCCTTAGGACACCCAAGGAATGTGCACTCAAAATCTATGAATTTACAAAGTACCTACAGTTAATAAATGTCTGCGTGCATGTCTATACACATAAGTACATCAGATCACATTATAGCCTGATGTAACAGAAGGTGAAGGTGTGATGTTTCAGAGTATTAGCACCACTTGCTCATAAAGGATTCAATAATGAAACGGCTTAACCATATCTTTGCATTTATTATCATATATGATTGCCACTATGAATGCTATGCCCCAACAATGATGTACATTTTCCTACATGCTGAAGTTCATGATCAAACATTATTAAAAACTGGGAGACACAAATATCTGATGTCAACATGCTACGGGCAATTAGGAACTGTGCATTAAATCTCCTTCCCGAGCCCTGCGTCTTCCACAAGCAGGAGTGTGCATCATCCGCTCTGCTTTCTCCCTGATTAATTGTGAAGGGTTGCAGCAATCATTCCTCTCTTTGTGACTGACCTCTTTGTAAACAGAGTGCAGGAAATATGGATAGTTTTTCCTGGTTTTTTACCACTTAATTGATCCTTTTTCTTACTTACAATAGTACAAAGGGAGCCTGAGTCATAAAACAGTTGAAGTAGAAACAAATATCAATCAGGCTTCACAGCAGTAACAGACAGATGTGAAAAGCAAGATCTTGATAGTGTTCTCTCCTTTACCTTATTACTTAGATCAGTTGGTTAAAACTGTTAATGATCCTCTTGGATCAATGCATTTTCCTTGTAGCTATAATTTACTGCATTGGTTGATTAGTACAGATGTTTTTGTGGGTAACTCTGCATTATTCCACCAGATTGCTTGTCTGAATCAAATTTGCTTCAATTCATTCCAATGAAGAAAGAAATAAAATAATCAACATTTACACTCCTAACAGTGGTACTAAAAAACAGAACAAATAAATGCTTGTCAAGTTAAATGCTACCTCCCACCTTTCTCAAAGCTCTGTCCCTCAGTTTATCCAGGGCTTCACGTGGCATGGTGGCATGGTTGGGTGTGGCAGCGTGTGGGGAACAGGGCTGGGTGGGGACCTGGATATGTGCTTCAAATTTATGGGCCCAACTTTTCATCATCATCACCATGATCCTCAACTCACATAAAGTTTACTCGTTTATATATACAAATAATGTATGAAATTACCACCCACTGGCTTTTCATTCTCTGAAATGCAGCATATTGATTTCTGACTATAGATGAAATTTCTTCTGAAACTGTGTCTGTTTCAGAAAAAAAAATCAATGCTATTCCTTTAATAACACTTTGGGGAAATGGTTACAATAGTTTGCTCTATAGGAACTAAGCAAACAACTCACAGATAAAAAAACCTTTTTGTACTCTGACAACACCAAGTAAATTAGGTTACCAGTTTTGTTCAACTAAGGAAAAATTACCTGATTCAATTCATATTAAAAATATTTCACAAATGGGTTAGTTTGCATTCTTCAAGTAGTAATATGACACCGTATTATAGATTATGCTGTTTTATTACTTAACTGTTTACTATCTCTAGAAAAAGAGACTGAATTCAATATACGAGATCTGTCCAGAAAAAGTCCAACCATTATTAATATAATGGCAATACTTTGCCCTATATTAGTGTAACCTGGCAGCCAAGGAAAGTGGACTGAAATGTGCATGCATGAACAATGATGACTTCACTGTACTAGTCAGTGGGGGTGGGAGACGCCATTGAGTGAGCATGTGTACTGTGTGGCCATCACACTCAAAATGACTGAGTGAGAAAGCAATGAATCTGCATCAATTTTGCATTAAGCTTGAACATTCCTCTGCAGAAACTATTTGGATGACTCAGAAGGCCTTGGCCATGGGCAACTGGTGATTGGCAGCTTCATCACAACAATGCGCCTGCTCATGCATCACGTCTCATGCAGAGTGTTTTGGTAAAACATCAAATCACACAGGTGACTGAGCTCCACTACAGCCCAGATTCGGCACCCTGCAACTTCTGGATTTCCCAAAACTAAAATCATCTTTGAAAGGGAAGAGATTTCAGACCATTGATGAGATTCAGGAGAATACAAAAGGGCAGCTGATGGCGATCAGAAGAACTATGTGAGGTCCCAAGGTGCCTACTTGGAAGGGGACTAAGGTGTCATTGTCCTATATACAGGGTTTATTGTATCTTGTATCATCTTCAACAAATGCCTCTATTTTTCATAGTACATGGCTGCATACCTTCTGTACAGACCTCGTATATTGACCCGGGGGATATAATAAAAAAATACATATTGTACTTAAGTACATGCTATTTTTTTGTTTCATATACTTTTCTCCTAAAAATAAAGAGCAGGTGGTCTGGTTAGTCATATTTCAGTTAAAACAGATTTTCTATGTCTTAACTGAACATTTTGTCTTTAAAAATAAAGTGGCTATTCTTTATCAATAATATTCTAGTGGATGCATTTTTAACTTGCTTCAATCTCTACTCAATAAACTGACAGCAAAATGAAGGATCGCCTATTAAGAACAACACATATAATAAGAATTACTTTACATAATTCCATCATTATGGACCATTCCAGGATAATGATCCTAATGGGTAGTCATATATTTTTGAATAACCTTTTTAGAGGGAGCTTAAATTTAACAAGTTATAAATTTAAATCTCCAAAATATCAAATTATAAAAACTTTTCTATTGGAAAATCCTGAAACAGCACTCACTTCTTAAACATGGAGAAATTTCTAGTTTAACATTGTCAAGAATATAGTAAACTTGCTCAACCTGGAAAACTCAGGGACAAAACTAGTAACTTATTTTGTACCAAATGAGATTGTGAACTCTCTGGTGTCTCTTCTCTATCTCTCTTTTTTAATGATTTTATTTATTTATTTTTAGAGAGAAGGGAAGGGAAGGTGAAAGAGAGAAAGAAACATTAATGTGTGGGTGTCTCTTGTGCGCCCCTTACTGGGGACCTGGCCCACAATGCACGCATGTACCCTGACTGGGAATTGAACCAGCAACCCTTTGGTTTGCAGGCTGGCACTCAATCCACTGAGCCACACCAGCCAGGGCTCTGGTGTCTTTTATACGGACATTAAGCCTGCAGGATCAGGTCCTCAAACCTATAAACTCATTTAACCTTAATTATCTCCTTATAGCCTCTATGTTCACATACAGTTGGGAGTCAAGACTTTAATATAAAATTTGTGGTAGGGGGACACAATTTGTGGTAGGGATTCACAGAAGTATTAAAACTAAAGTAATGATCAGATTAAGATCTTCGGAGATCTTAAATATCATTATCCACAAAATAGCAATTCTGAGGTCAAAAATTTAAGACAAGATTAAGATGTATTAAATTGAAAATATGAGAGACTACTTAAAACACCTATTACTAGGTTTCTTTCAAATGTCTAGAGTCCTTCCATTGAACAGTACAAAGATCAACTTCTCCCCCCTAACCCTAACAAAAGCACATACAGTTCACTAAAGGGTGAATCTGACAGCTCACGAAGGTACTAGGGTTGAAGACCAGGGAGGTGATTTGAATGGGAAGGTGTGGGGATGAGAACACAGGTTGTTTACACATGTTTTAATTGAGGAAAGTCACACAACAGCTATGTACTTTAGTCTGAAGCTCACAAAAATATAGTCTGAAGCACTACTAAACAGAAAAAAAAGTAAGTAATATATGAAAAGCTGGTGTTATTTAGTTAAAATAGTAGTCCTGAGCACTAATGAAAAAGATCTCAAATTTTGATTTCCACTCATGATTCTACTACATTCAATGTCATATAAAAAGATAGAAATTAATTTTAGTTTCAGATTTTCAAAATGTGAAGAATTTTAAGTTTTCAAAACTATTGGTTATTCATATCTTAATATTTTATAATAGGATTACTTTAAACTTTTGTCCTAAACCTCTACTTAAATACCAGGCTATGACTGAAAACTCATCTTAAGATTTTAAATATATCTATAGTTTCAAGTACAAATCACAAAATTTTTATACTTGAAATCATTATCCTATGTATTCATTGAATAATTTAGACAATATTATATTGAATTTGAATTAAACCCTTTATATATTAATCTTGATAATCTTAAAAAGTCTTTTTTCATATTACAAAGAATATTTAAATTTGTTCAACAGATTTACTAAGCATGTGCCCTGAACCCAGTATATTACAGGGGCTGGAATAAGACTAAGATGTCACTAAGAAAGGGGTAGAAGGACTAAGGTATTTTCTTATTTGTAAAGACAATGTGAAGCCACTGTAAGCAAATACTGTCTAACAGGAAAGGCAAACAGTTCCCTAATAATGAGTGGAGAGTGTTATAGGAAAATGTATGAGACACCTACTGTAAGACTGTTTCACACAAAGCCATACTTTTTTCCTAAATTTCCAAAGTTGGAATGTAAACACACTGTGTAGGCATATAAAATGACTAGCCCATAATAAGCACTCAATAAGTTGTAGTTGTCAGTATTAATGCAAACATGGCTGCATTTCCCATATAAGAATACTATTAAGATTATTAAAAAATCCTCATTATATACGAGGGGGTACCTGCCAAAAAATGGAATTATCTTCTGGACGGCGAGGCCCTTGTAGTACAGGCTTAGGAACCAGTATGTATCAGTGCACAGCTGATGTTGCTGTGAGAGGCTACGTTCTGCTTCGGCGGCTTTTTTTGAAGATTCTTTCAATGAATTTCCCCATGATTTCATGATGGATGATTTACGAGCCCACCTGCCCACACCACGCTGAGTGTTCAGCAGTTTTTGACCAAAAATGGCATGACCCCCATGCCCCATCTTCCCTATTCACCAGATCTGGTCCCAAGTGACTGCTTTTTTCATCTGCTTCCCCCGGTGAAAAAAAGTCTTCAAAGGAAAACATTTTGCCATGTAAAAGAGGTAAAACAAAAAACGGCAGAAGCACTAAAAGGCAACAAAATTGAGTTCAAAACTGCTTTGAGCAGTGGGAAAAACATCTTGATCCATGTATTGCAACAAATGTAGAGTATTTTAAAAGTGACTGAAGTTTAATCATGTAAGAATACAGAATTTTTTTATAAATAAATTCTGGCTTTTCTTCAGGGTTCCCCTCATGTTTTAATTACTGATGACCATTAAAGAAAAACTGTTGATGTGTCTACATGTATAATTTTAAATTAATGGCACCACAAAAATACTTAAATGTTAAAGAATTGAAACTCACTAAAATAATCTAAAACACCTACTTGCTAAGCAAAGCATGTAATTTTCTAAAATATCATGCCTTGTGGCATGAAATCAGCATGACTGAATTTGTTCTGCCTTTCAGGTATATCAGGTTTATAAAATAACTAGAAGCAAACAGAAATGTGTATTTTGAATGGTTTACTGTTAAATGAATCTCATTCAGTTGATATTTGTTGCAGATTGCGTAAGTGTGAGTATGTACATAAGTTGTAATGACACTAAAACTATTTCTATAAAATATTTTTGTTGGTGGTGGTAGTGTTGACTTTTCTTGCATTTACATCTTTTTTTTCACTTTATGAAGCTATTGAATTAATATTATTCAAAATAATCAGTAAATGCTCTCAAGCAATACAATTTTTCATAACATCAAACTCCCTTAAAATTATAAGTCAAGTTCATACATTTCTAAGGAATATCAAAACATATAAACTTAAATGGAATTAATTTATTTTATTATAACTTGTACTACAAATTTAAATTATTGAAAACAATGGTCTGAACTAATTTATGGGAAAAACAGTCACTTGAGTGACATTAATAAATATGAGTAATGATATTCTGACAAATAGAGAACATGACTCTGGCACTGTCTCTTTTAAAAACAATTTTTACTATGTATGTTATAGAACTATATTTCTATTTCATTCAACACTTTATAAACATAGAAAGCTAAGCAAAGTTAATACTTAAGCAAATCTTAATTTTGACAGTGAAATAAGATCTGAGCACTTGAAAACATAAAGGAAATCAGTTAAATTAATAATGCAGAGTTATTTTAATAGTTTCTTGAAGGTCAGTAAAATCACAGCCAAAAGGCTAAGAGGAGTCAAGTAGTATGATGCCGTTTCAGAAGAAATTTCAAGTTCAAAGAGATAATATAACTTGTCCAAGATTAAGTAATTATGTCATCAAATATCAAACCCTATGACTTTTCCATTCATATCTCAATGCTTTCCCTCTTGGAAAATTATTTAACTTTTCTTGTACATGACTAGTATCCCCGATGGAATTAGTAGAACAATGTTTGTTGTACAGCAAGTACACAGAAAGAACTGTGTTATTGTATTTTTGTACACCGGTAGTGAATTATCAGGAAGGGAAAGTAAGAGAACAATCCCATTTATAATTGTATAAAAATATACCCAGACTGAATTTAACCAAGGACGTAAAAGACCTGTACTTGGAAAATTATCAGACATTTGAAGAAAGAAATTAAAGAAGACAAAAATAGGTGGAAGCATATACCACAAACATGGATAGGAAGTATTAACATCATTAAAATGTTCGTAGTACCCACAGCAATCTGGGCCTCCATTATTTCCCCCCACACTGCGATAGATGAAGATTTTAGAACATTTTGCTTTGACGTACAAAGAATTACATAAATAAAGGGTTATACAATGTACAGATGATGTGTTGCAGAAATGTGCACCTGGAACTTATACTGTTCAATTTTGTTTACCAGTATCACCCCAATAAACTCAATAAAGAGAGGACTAATCAGCATTCATCGTGCTACTCACTGAAATGACATATTTGTAGTAATACAGAGTTTTAAGTTTTCTCTAATAAAGTCTTATTTAATAGGATACTACAGGAAGCCAGACAGTATTTCATCCCCAATTTACTCAGAAATAACTTCAGTGATTCATCCATGAGCACATTCCTCCTAAGTGTTAGGATTGGGTCTGGAGCACAGATCTTTTAACTCCCAAAACTCTACTACTACCCTGAACGAAGGATAGAAGGTCTTCAACATATTTCCATTCCCACAAACATTGCTATGGAGGGTCCTGAGCACCAGACTCCAACTTATAGAAAAGGAATTAGAGTGCACACACTGGCTTCAAACACTGGCTGACCACATTCCATTGTTACTCTGTGTCCTTGCCCCTCACAGGCAGATTCTGTTTTTACACTAGGCATCAGTGGGTTGCTGATGAGGAGGATAATGAAGCAGAGATTGAGATTTAAGTTGATTATTGAAGTGACTGCAGCATAAACTAGGAGGGCGGTGATTCTGTTTGGTTAATGGAGAATGGGAGTGTCAAGGGTCACTGTAGGTTTCCATGACCGCCATGGGCATGGACAAAGTTTCAAATCACTTCCCCTTTAAAAAGAGCACAAATAGTGGTGATGCAGCTTGCAGGGGGGGAATCTGCTTATAGAAATTGAATAAAAGCATGGTCACTAACATTCTAAATTTTCTGTTAATAATAAGTTAAAACTGTTAAAGTTGCCACAGCTCATTGCCATTTTAAATACATTTTTTTTTGTAAGTAGAAAATGCTAACAGAAAAAGCTAACAGTGTAACAGTGAAAATTCATGGGTTTCTCATGTTTGAGATGCGGTAGAGACTAGGCGATTGTACATTAATATTTCAATATAAAAGTGCAAACCTAGTTTGCTTTTTAACTTTATTATATTTATTCTTCATAAAAAGTTTAATAGCTTTATTGGGATATAATTTACATACCATAAATTCACTCATTTTAAGTATACAATTCAATATTTTTAGTATATTTACAGAGTTGTGCAGTCATCACAATTTAATTTTTGCACATTTAAATTACTTCCTCCCCTCCAAAGCAAATCTAGTTTGCTCTTAAGCAAAAGAGAATCAATGCCCACAGCTACTTTACCTAACCACTGTGAGATATTTGATTCGAAAATTTATGGAAAATCTATGACCCATTTAGCTAGTGTAACATAAACTTGAAAAATTAAACACCAACATTTAAAGAGCAAGAAAACCTACTCCAAATGCAACCTATTTGGCAAACTCTATTTGTGGTATCAGTTCAGCATCTTTATGTTGCATTAAAAAATTAAAATGTCCCTTTTTATACTTGATATTAGCAGGAATAAAGCAGTTATTCTAGCTCAGCAGACCTCAGAGTCCCACTAATAGTGCCAAAGATAGCATAATGTCACAATTATGCACCTAAAGTGTCTCAAACACACCCACTGCAGAGTTAGAATGCCAAATTTAAATATACAGCAACACAAAAAATGACAACAGGATTTTAAAAGATTGGCAAATAGGGTAAGGGTAAATAAAATATATCACTCCAGATATCAGTTAAATAGGTTATGTATTTTGTCCAATGTTTGAGGATTTGAAAGCCGCTATGTTGTTTTACTCCCAGACATCTGCTTTTACATGGGAGACATGTTGTGCAATACGATTTATATATCAAAAAGAAACGTTAAGAACAAGAACCCACTAATCTGTTCAGAATGGTAAGCGGGAGACCAGATGCATAGTTTGCGTTCTGCAGATATAATTTAAATTAGTAATGTTTTGTTAAAATTGGCATAGAAATGCAGACCAGATTAGTCTATGTCCAGGAATTTGGGATAATACTGGTTTTTGACAGTCAGCCAAAGATCAAGAAGACCTAGTTACTAGCTTGTTAGGTTGCTCACACAACTCAGGACCCCACTGAGAGTCCAACTGTATTAATGATGATGATATAGCACTTGGCTACATCTACTACCTAGCATCTTCCTTCAGCAGCAAGAATTTTCAAAAGGTTGGGAAAGTCCTCAATTTCTGAAACTTCCGTCAGTAACAAGATTTCTCTGAAGGTATATAAAGTCTCTGATTTATGAAGCTTCCTTCCCAATTTGTACTTCCCAAAACATGCTTGGCAGAGCAAAGAATGACTGACTATGGTGTCTCAAAGCTAGTTAAGGAAATAAGTGAAAATTACTTTTAGGCTAAACTACAAAGGTCATAATCATGGTTATTATATTTCCTAATTCATTTCTTATGAAATCATCATGAGATCTCTTAAGCACTTAGTTCAATATTATAAACATTAATATCATCACAAATCTACTGATGAACTTAAAATTCTTTCATAGAAAATTTAATGCAGACTTGCCTTATATTTTAATATCACATTCTGTCTGGTAAAAAATTGGTTAACACTATGTGAAACAGTGCAGCCAACTCTTTCATTATTCCCAATTATCGTGTACATTTTGATCACGAACACTGGGCACACAAAAACGTAAAGATGCTAGAAATATTCTTCACTTCACTTTATCCAATACATACACTCTCCTCCTCTGGATCTTTGAACAGACTTTCTTGTCTTAGAGCAGTCTTAACTGGTTTACAATTTATCCCTTTTATTTCTCCTGCCAGATCTCTGGAGGAGATGTTAATGAGTCTAGTAATGGTTTAACAGGCAGCAGGAGAAATAACAAAGAAAAGTTAAAGGTGTGAATAATGAACAAGCTGGAATAATTGAGTTCTGTGTAGCCAAGTTAACTAAATATTCAAGCGAGACACTTCACTTAGGTAGAGACATTATTCACTTAGTAAAGGCAAACAAAAAACATACCTGCTTGACCAGTGGTGATACTGACAGCTGCAAAGAGCCTCTGGGATCGGCTTAGGTCAGAAACTCCATTTACAGCTTCAACTTCAAAAGTATAATTAGCGTGGGCTAGCAGGTCCATGACAGTGACAAAGTTATCCTCTAATCCAGTCTGCTGGGGCATGTATCCAATGTTGCTCCCACAGGGAACGCATTCGCCCTGCTCCCAACTGCACCGCTTGCACAGTATTCTGTAGGTCACATCGTTTCTTCCCCCGTTGTCCGCAGGAGGACTCCATTCCAAACTTACTGTGGTCTGGTTGATGTTGAAAATGAGGTTCTGTGGCGCAGATGGAGGCCCTTGGGAAACCAAAACAAACAAACAAATAAGCACTGTAGAAAAAAAGTGAAAAAAATGAACGAAAACCACATGGGGCACTAAGCAAGTGGCTCAATTACCATACAGAAAACTAGTTGAAATGCTTCCTTTCACATAAACATTTCATTACCTTTCCTAGAGAAGCCATATAAAAGCCTCCTTGAATTCACTTGGCAAAAGGCTTTATTTATTTTCCATTTAATATGTCAAAATGGAAACGCGATAACAACTGTCTTTGTACTTTGGCCACGGCCTTTAGCTACTCTACTTCCAAGAAACTAAAAAAGAACAGTTAATTCTCCTAAAAAAACAAAACAGTTGTGCAGTTGTTTAAAAAAAATGGTTTTCCTTTCTACCATATAACAGAGAATACACCTATTCATTTTTAATGTGCTCAAGAATGATTTATAAGACTGTCTGGAATTTGGTTTGGATTTGGGTCTCTCAAACATTCATTAATTGAAGCACCAAGATGTGTGATTTGCTCTATTTAGTAATAGAATTTTAATTTAGAAGCCATTACTTTTTCATTGCATTTTATAGACATGTTAAGACTCAAATAATTTTTCTATTTTATGATTCCTGTAAAATACATGTGAAAAGTACTAAAATGTATCTTGATTTCACAGACATAAAAATTACATTGAAGTTTAAGTAAGATGTATTTTACATTTTTGTTTAGCCCTAGAGGTTCATGAAAAATTCAAAATATTTAATAATAATTAAGACTGCATTCACAAATTGTATGCCTGTCTCAATGATGTCACGACAGTAGAAATGAGAAGCAGGGACCTGGAAGTCTTTTTTTAAACTTTACTATTATGGACTTACTGGTGCACGCAACATACGGTGGGTCAGATGGAGCCCTGTAATACCCATCCTCACACTCGCATCTTGAAGAGCCTTCTTTGTCAGAAAAACTGTGTGTTGGACACCGAGAGCACTGAAGATCTTGAGACGAAGATTTGTAGAACCCCCGGCCACAGGCTGGGTGTGCAAGAGAAAGTAAAAACAGAGACATGAGAGCAAACAGACCTTTCAGAAACTGTAGTAATATTTAGCAAAGGATAAAATATGAAATATGATTTTTGAAAAACAAGCTCTTTATGATTCGAATTTTGTTGTAGTATATATCAATAACCCAAGTTATACTACTGCATTTCAAGACAAAAATAATAAAAACAAATCATACAGCAAACTTGTTTCTATAGTTGGCATCGGTTCAGAGTCCAGAGCCCAAAACTGAACACAAGCATAATTTATTTACACGAAATCTTAGGATATTTAATTAAGGGTAACTTTGACTTCAATGCAATTGTGTGTTGAATTGTATTAGCACACTTACAAGCTATGTTTTTTTAAATTCACTATAGCTGTAAATTAAGCATAAGTGTAAATATGATTTAAAATGTAAAATATAAAGATAATTTTAATCATCTGCTAGACATAATGGTATTAAAAATTTCATCTGAAAAATAATAGAAATGTATTCCTTTCAAATGTTCAGGAAATTTCAAAATATAATTTCAACCAGTTTAACTTAAAAGGCAGGTTGCTTTCCACTAAGTGAACTTCCTTGTTCATAAAAATAATGAAACCCGTACATAGGAGAAACCTGTTCCACTAGAATCAAGGAGAAAGCCGTCAACTGGAAAGAGACCAGGGCTGTTTCTTCTCTGCGGAGAGGCTTACTTAGGGTCTAGTCGCACTAACACAGCAACTGCTCCAGCAAGGGGCAGACAGGTACAGAGAAATTCTCTATCACAGCCTCCTGAAGTAGTTTTTACTCAATTACACCTTATTTGTCATTAAATCCAGTAACCTTGAACTATTTACTATCACTGGTTATTTTATATATTTTCAATTAAAATTAAGCAAACTAAATTTTTATCATTTTAACAATTTTTTATAGATGGTATTATACATTGAATATATTAAGTAAATTCCACTTGCTCTTCATATTTTAAATGGATATCTATTAAGTTTTAGTGACCTTCAAATTTAATAGAAACTAATAAATCATAAAGATTAGTGAATAGTTAACATAAATTAAATTATAACTTAATTTATTAGATTCAAGTTTTTTTAGTGTTCTTAACTTGGGCATTATTAAGTAACTTAATTACATTTCGCTCTTTAGTGGGAAAAAAATCTTATCAAAAAGGTATATTCTCTAGAATAAAAGTTGAAACATTCTCTACTTTTGTTCACATGCTGAACTGAATATTTAGTGCATAATTGTGATACATTGGGAGCTCAAAATCATATTCAGAGCTTCAAGAAAATAAAACTGTTTTACATGAACAAGATAGATATTTTAGATTACTTAGAAACTTAATTTAAAGATATGCTATGTGACAGATAAATGTTAGATATGGGAACAGAACTACAATCGTTTCTTTGCAAATATATTGTCTACCGCTGCCCTCTGAAGCCAGTCTCCCTTTGGTTGGCTTCCTCAGTTCATACAAAAGGAAAACATTCGTATAGCATATTAAGCAAAAAACTTAATGCATCTTCACAAGTTCTCAGTAGCAATTACTACAAATCTAAAGCACAAAGAGAACAATGAGATTGATCACCAAATAATATAACAAACATGTAACACAAAAATGTTTCCACAGATATGACCCCGCCACATAAAAGAATGGTGAATTGATTTTGTATTTGAAAGAAAGATGTTTTATTTACAGTGGTAGTTTGGAAACTTTTAAAGTTTTGTCTCATTTAAGGAAGTTAGCTTTCTGGCCCTTAATCAAACTCCATCAGGATAGAGAATTTCTGTAGAATAAGAGATAATAACAGTCTCTAAAGTTTATCTGGCATATATATGGATAGGCTTTTATTCAAACCATCTTAGTTGCATGGTTATAACTGCCAAGTGGAATCTCTAAATAGTTTTTAGTAAGTTTCCAATATGAGTGCAGCTGGGTATCAAACAGAAGATAAAGTTACTCAAGAAAAGAAGTAATGACAAGTTAAGGTAAAAAATAAAATTACTTTTCAGGTGGAAAAAATAAGAATGGTGAACTGCTAGATTAAAGAATTTAGCATGGCTTTCTCAGAATGGGAACTCCTTTCTTTTAAGTATTCATTGTTTCTTGCTGTAAATATTATCTGTAATTCAATTTTCCGATATGGCATCCATAAAACAGAGAAGACAATGCTTTACTCACAACCTGCAGCTTGATGATGTTAAGACCCAAAGAATTAAAAAAGAAAAAAAGAGAGAGACAGTAACAGAGATAGAGAGATGAGAGAGAGAGAGAGAGAGAGAGAGAGGCTTATGTTGAGAGTCTCTAATGACATTATGTATGCACTTATTTTCTACAGGAGAGGAAGATGGGAAGCAGGGAGACGGGGAACACAATGGCAACATGATTTAACATCTACTTAGGCAAGTCTTCTGGAATTACTAGGCAGCAAACTACCTAGTGGATTCCTTCGGAATACTCATTCCCCCATTGCAAATTAAAGTCTCTAGCTAAAGGCTTATTCCCATTTTTCTCACAAACGAGGTACATTTTTTGCTCAACATACATGATTTGTGGAATATGTATGGTACCTAATGTGAGAAATTTAAAATCCCTATCATTCAACTTCCAAATTACATTAAATTCTGCTACCACTTTAACAGATGGGAAAACAGATTTGAAGCAAAAGTAACCTGAGTTCTTCAAATCATTCCATTTGTCTAGGTTAAAACTGGATTTAGAACACAGGACTATGGATACTCAACCATATGCTATTCTATCAGTATTGACTGCTGAATAAGCCAAAGCTTGGCACTTATTCAAGGGTTCTCAAGGGCTTTAGCAACCCCCCAAATTAATTTTCAATGTGTCCCTATTTTCTTTCACTATACCCCTTTACTAATTTAAAGCTACTATTTTAATTTAGAGAGCTATGAAACGATATCCTGGCACACCTTGCAGAAGAGATATTAAATAGGTTTTCTCAATCCCACTATGAATGTTGGCACTGATGATGCCTGCAAAATGACGGAGTGCACGCATGGCTATTATTAAAGAGATAATGACAGAGGCAATGCTGGAAAATGTGGTCGTCAAAGTAATTTTTTCTTTGAAGTAATATTTTGTTTCAGTTCAGTTATTACTGAAAATAATGACTTGTAACAAGACAGTTTGACTTAACCTTTAAGGAAACTATTAATTTAGAGTTATTAAAAAGAAGTGCAAGAGTCCCCCCTTTTCTGTGGTTTTGCTTTCTGCAGTTTCTGTTACCACAGTCAATTGGCATGGCTCTGTGATCCAGGGTCACCCAGAGCCCATGCCCCTCCATCTGATGTGTTGCCAGAAGGTCAAGAGTAGCCTGACCAATGTCACACTTGATTTACCTCACGTCATCTCAGACTTGTATCGTCTCGCATCACCACAGGAGAAGGGTGAGTGTAGCACAACAGGGTTTGGACAGAACCCACATTCACATAACTTTTATTACCGTATGATTATAATTGTTCTATTTTATTATTAGTTATTATTGTTAATCTACTGTGCCTAATTCATAAATTCAACTTTATTGTAGGTGTATATGTATAGGAAAAAAACATTGAATATATAGTGTGTGGTACTACCCTTGGTTTGGAGCATCCACTGGAGGCCCTGGAACGTACCCCCCACAGAGAGGCAGACCGCTGTACAAAATCTTTAGAGCTACGATGTCAAGTCAAGAACATGAGACAACACAAGCCGTGACTTTGATGGTAAGAGTGAGTGATTGGGTGGTTAAAAAGTGTGGGAAGAAAGTAACACACGTTCTTAAAACTAAAATTTTAGGTTAAATATCTACATGAAATATCTTGAATAAAACAATCATAGACAGAAACTGGGGTGAAGTGACTTCTGACAGTCAACCACATACCACGTTTTGTCACGTATAATGAGCACTTTTGCCCAAATTTTTCAGGGAAAAATAAGGGTGTGCATTATACATGGGTAGTACCTGAAATTCTTTTTGTATCTGTTCTCGTATTTTATAATTATTTGTTACATAAAATTTTTTGTACCATATATGTTCAAAAATAAATGCTAAAATTCCTTATAACACAAAAACGAAGTATCTAAATAGAAATAAATGAAAAATTGAATTAAAAAAATAAAATGAAAGCTTTTTTTTCCCTGAAAGTTTGGGCCAACAACGTGGGGCTTATGACACATGACAAAACATGGAAGAATTAGATGAGTTCTCCAACTGCTCCCCAAAAAGGCTACATCGGAAACCAAGGTAATCCCCTCCAAATGCAGCTGGTTTTCTATGAAGTAAGTACTAGAAAAATGTTTTTAAGGGTAAATGACTTCTGAAACCTCAATCAAAGACAAATTCCCTTTCATACATAACCCTGAAGTATACAGGAATGACTTTCTAGGAGTTGTTCAATAGAAGTTTTAAAACATTTTTTGCTTTGCTTCATTTCTCAATTTTTTCAACAGCATTTGAACCCAAACAAACTAATATAATGTGTCTAATGCCAAGTTAGGTACAATAAGAAACATACAATTTTAATTTCCTGCCTTTTGATGTTTTTGGTTCTTTAACTGAACACTTTTTTGTGTTTATATATTTTCTTTTTTACTGAATTTATTAGAGTGACATTAGTTAATAAAATTATATAGATTTCAGGTGTACAATTCTATAATACATCATCTGTATATTGCATTGTGTTCACCACCCCTTAAGGTAATGTTTCATTGGATTGATAAAAATTGGAAACATGTATAAAATTTGTTTTCAACATTTTATTACTTTTGTAAAAAATCTTTCACCTATTATTTTAATAACGTTATTTTTTTCAGTGCTACCACAAATGCCTGAGATTGATTCTTTTTCCTTTTTTTCAGCCCTTAGGGCCTTAATGAATAAAATAACATAAATTCATTATCCTAGAGAAAAGAACCATAATCTTGTCAGATTTCATATACTAAGCAAGTTTTCATTTAGTCTGTTCTTTAAATGAAAAAAAAAATCAAAAAAGGGTATCAAGGAAGCACATGAAACTTCTGTTTACTGGACAATAACATTATATCTACTTCAATATGTCCATGAAATTATAATATACTATATTACAAAATCTGTTATAGTATCTACTGCAATGAAATGAATGTAATTTAATATATTTAATTTCCACCACTTTAAATAATAATATTTAAATACCCATGTAACTCAGTTGGTTCAAATAATATTTGGGGTTTAAATTCCTTTAAAAAGAAAACAAAAGGCTTTCCCATTTATAAATCAATTACTTAAGAATTATAATACAGCAACAAAATTCTGAACACAGAGAAATTTAAATATACAGGAGAACTGATACTGAATCCCTGTTCTCTGACTCCCGAAGTCTCCTAACAGTTGCACATTCCACAGCTGTATTCAATGGATGTTGAGTGTTTAAGCAATGGGGTGTCAGGTCTTTGGGTGTAGTGTATGCTTGCACGAGGCGGTCTGTGGAATAATCAGGGTACTGGTTTAAAAACTGTGCTCTCAATGAACAATCCTAAAGGCCATGCTAAAAGCCACAGGCACATTTCTACCCTCCGGTCTAAGCAGTTAGGGGGAACGGAACAGTATCTCTTCTTTCTGAAGGAGGGTGCAGATGCTCAGACTTGCCCTGGTACTGTAGGTGTATTACCTATAAAGGTAAGGGTAGGGGATAGCTTATCTAGTTTTATTTCTAAGGACTCTATCTCAGAAAATCCACAGACTTCTAGAGTTCTACAGCCAAGAAAGATTCCCTGATCCTTATGGGCTATTTTCTTCGAAATTTTAAACTCCGATTTTAACCCCAGACTTTTTGACAACATCCTGGACATCAAGGTGCTAATAGTCCGTCATCTCAGTCAGCTATGCTCCATGGCTGCGTGTTAGGGATGCCTTCAAAAGACACTAATGACTTGGCCCATCACATTTATTGAATCATTTCTGAAGCCTGGACATTTTTATATTTTAAAAGATTTCCAAGTTTTTAGAATCATCATTCTGTAGCTTCTAGGTCTTTTCTCAGACTATCAAAATCTCTAAAGAATGCATAATAACAAAATATCTCCACCATAAAATTAAGTGGGGAAGTAAAACAAGAAATTATTGAGAAATCTATACATACATTTTAAGAAAAATAAAAATTAAAAAACCATTAATAAGCCAATCCAAAAAAAGGCAAAGAATCTGAATAGATATTCCTCAATGGAAGATATACAGATGGGCAATAAACACTCAAAAGCATACTCAGCATCATTAGCCATCAGGGAAATGCAAATCAATCCAACAGTGAAATAACACTTACACCCTGTAGAATGGCCACAGTCGAAAAGAAGATAAAACAAGTGTTGGTAAGAATATGGAGACCAATGGCATATTTCATAGATATAAACAAACACTTTAAAAATTCATATGGAGGTCACAGGACTCTTGGGAGAGAGCCGAGTTAAGGGATCCCTCCCCAGCCAAACAAGGCTTGAGCAGCACCGAGAGAGACCTGGTTGCTTGAAGTCGCAGGGAGGGGAATAAGGACAAAGTAGTAAACCCACTGAGACCTTGGGCGCCGGCTGGGGAGAGTTGGGTCGTGTGGGGCCCTGACCCGGACAGTCCCTGGTCTAGCTGGAGATGTGAGCTGCATAAGAGGACAGGCACTTCCAAAAAAAAAAAAAAAAGAACATGGAGAAACCAGACTCTTATACACTGCTGTTAGAAATGTAAAGTGCTGCTGCCTCTTTGGGAAAAAAAAAAAAAAAACCGGCAGTTCCTCTAAAGCAGGGGTGTCAAACTCATTTTAACCGGGGGCCACATCAGCCACGTGGTTGCCTTCAAGGGGCCGAATGTAATTTTTGGACTGTACAAATGTAACTGCTCCTTAACTGTTAAGTGAGAGCTCGAGCCCACGCTGCTGCTGGGTAGAAACAAGGTGCCAGGTTGGATAAAACAAGGCGGTGGGCCTTGTGTTTGCTACCTGTGCTCTACAGGTAAAACAAGTTACCATATAACCAGCAAATCCCATTCCTAAGTATATGCTCAAGAAAAATGAAAACATGCATCAACACAAAATCTTGTACATAAATGTTCACAGCAGACTTATTCATAATAACCAAAAAGTGGAACCGACCCAAATGCCCATCAAATAATAAATGAATAAGCACAATGGAGCATTATTCTGCACTTGAAAGGAGTTAAACATCGACGTGATATAACATGGGTGAACCTTGAAAACACTATGCTAGGTGAAGAAATCCAGTCACAAAAGCATATTATGTAATTTCCTCTATGAGAAATTCAGGACAAGCAAATCTATAGAGACAGAAAGTTAATCAGTGGTTGCTAGGGGCTGGAACAGTGAGGAGAAATGGTAAGTTACTATTAATGGGTACAGGGTTCCTTTTGGGGGTGATGGAAATGTTCTAAAATTAATTTGCAGTGAAGGTTGTACAACTCTATGACCATATCAAAAACTACAAAATTGTTTACTTTAATGGGTGAAATGTATGGCATGTGAATTATGTCTCAGTAAAGCTGTTACATACAACAAAATCAATTAATAATGCAACTTCAAACGTAACATTTAAGTAAGCAAACAAAGAAAATAGTAGCCAGTTTTATATGTTGATAATATATTCTTTGTCTCTCTAACACATATTCTATATCCATCTGTTTTCATAAAGCTGTATTTAGGTAAAATAAACTAGCTATGAATTACTTTAAAATTTTGAACATCTATAATCAATATATTCTTCTTACCCATTTGTTAATTTTAGAGTCTCATAAATAACAATTTATATTTTATCTAACAAGTAGCAATTTTATCTAGGTAATTTTATAACTTAAAAGAAATAGATACTTATCAACATCAAGCGTGTATTTAGGGGGGATTTGTGATACATTATAGACAATGTGAGTTTTGAGTAAATATCTGAATAGATCTTAAATATTCTTATATTTTATTCACAGCATTTTGCCAGGCAAAAACTGGATTCCTTCCCTCCTACCCCTCAATTCTCCTTCCATGGGCTAACTGAATAAAACCAGATTCAGCTTCCTCAGGTCTTACTGTTTCCAGACCTGTGATTTTAAGCACAATTGAACTTTTTCTGAAGAATTATGTGTATGTGTCTGTGTGTAAAATATGAGGCTTTGCAGATGTTTCCGGCCACAGTTATGCAGCTGCAAAAGGTTTATTAATTATGCAGTATAAGTGGATTCTTCTGTAATTGAAAGTGCCCGGGATTTAATATTATTGTAGAATCTGTACATACATAGTTAGGGATTCTAATATGTGCTGTTATTTTTATTTATTGCAGATGGACATTTTACTTAATTCAGGGAAAGTGAGTCTGTTTCCATAGGAGCTTTCACATATCTTTGTCGTATGAACGTCTGTGCTTCTATAACGCAAAGGGGAGAGTGTAGCTTGTCGAAATCATACTCCTGCTGCCCAAAGTGCTGGCCTCATCTGGGATAGAGAGACCCAGATTCTGTATTTTAATCCTATTGACAGTGCCTCCTCGGGAATAATTACAAAAGGCCGTCTGAAAGCCAGCCCTCTCGTCAGTGATGCTATGATTTCCCATATTGAGAATGAACAGCGGGCAGGGAGGATAAAAACAACATGATATAATGAGCTTATTACAGTTTGTGAGGCACCATCCAAATTACCGTACAACTAACCTGTAAGAGTTTAGAAAAGCAACAACGCACAATATAAAGTTTGCGATGACAGGTGCTCAAGTACTGAACACAATTAGGGGATTTTTAAAACTAAAAAGAAAGATTAATTTCAGGGCATTATAAATAGGTATTATATATTTGTGTTATTTAATTTAGTACTTGTATTGACAGTATATAGTGGAAAAGAAAATATAAAATAAGAAGCTTTTATAAGTTTTATTTTTAAGACTTAGATTATAAAAGAAAATAAAGCATTACATAAACACAGTGTCTTCTCCTTTATTAAATTACCAGTTTGGAATATGTTAAGAATTCTGCTGAGGTCTGGCATTAAAATACTCTTTATTTTATCAGGATATCACCCTTGTTCTAGTGACATTAGAAAACTGATTTAAAAGGAATAAAGATGTCAAGTTAGAACATTCAGAATCTTTTCTGTATTCTTATTCTACTGTACAAATATTAGACTATGTTAAAGAGGTATTGTGTTGAAGCAGGAGAGAACTGGATTTTAACTGAAATGATCTGTGTTCAGATCTACACCACCACTTACTGGCATGAAGTTTGGACAAAGCCACTTCACATTCCTGGGCTTCCACGTCTTTGCTCCCTTGTTATTAATGATTGAGTGCTACAGACATATTAGCCATTTTTATATTTCTATTTGTAATCAATCATCTAGCTGTTCAAACTCCCATCTAATTGTCTTTAATGTAATACTATAAAAACATAGTTTCTACCACTATCACCACACCCCCCAAGCTCCACATACAAACTAACATCCCCTTAGTCTTTCAGTGGTACCCCAGCAAGAAAGGTTCTCCAAGGGCTGTCCTGCCTCCCATGCCCTCCCTGCCAGAGATGTGTCCCTGTGCCAGGGACCTCTCTGCCTAACAACTCACCTCTACCCCTCTCTGTGCCTGTCTGTGTTCCCAGAGATATGCACACTCACTTTGATTCACGCAAATAGGATCCAGAAATGAAGTTTTAAAACTAGGTAAATTACTTAAAATCAACTCCCATAAAAGGAACGATTTCAAAATGAAATTAGACCCTTCTGGATCTCACACTGTTGTTCTCATAGGTCCATTCTAAGATATCAAACTACAGACTAAAAGAAAAAAAGAATTATCTGTGAAATCTCAGATTTAGTAACCCTGCTGGGAAAGAACTAAAATACAGTTATTTTTCTTTTTGTTGTTGCCAGGTGAGAGTGCAAACTCAGTGCCCCACTGCCACAAATACTGCAGTCGAGTTTCCCCCATTTGGGGAAATCGCAGAGGTCAGCCCGTCCAGAGTGCAATGGGAAAGCCAAATAACTCCCCTGCCAGGTAAATACATACATATACGTGTGTCTGTGTGTGTGTGCATATATATATACACACACACACATATATATAGTAATCTTAAATCTAATTCAAGTTTATGGCAAAGTAATATAGTTATGGGGTTGTCATGGATGAAAACACTTAAATTAGGAGAAGGTAACTGACCAAAACTCAAACATTTCATTACTTCTTTGTAGTAACTAACCAAAAAATGTGGCTTGTTTTTGACAGGGTTATTTTATTTTTCTAAAAGATTTCCTTCAGGTCAGGTCATCATGAACAAGCTGCACCAGCAGAGCTCTCAAACAGCGATACAAAGGTGATACAATTTGTCCGTTATATAAATTATCAGTTTGGCTTCCCCGCAGCATGTAGTAGCTACATAACTTTTGTAAATTTGCTTATGTTCTCTGAGCCCCATTTTCCCCTATTTAAAACAGAGAAAACTTACAATAAGATGACCTCATAAGATTGTTTTGAATTGAAGTACAAATTCATGTGAAGAACTTAGCACAGTGCCTAGTGGAGATTAAGCACCCAAAAAATAACTACTATGCTTATTTTACAAAGTAATTTTCCATGAGAAATTCTCACTATAGTATCTACTCTGAAAAACATTGAGTCACTTTGCCATTTCCAGATGTGTATGTATACAAGGAACACTAATCTTAAACAAATATAGCCAAATTTCTCATTCCCTAATTAAATAAGTACTGTTTGCCTATTCTTTGCACTGTCAGGCAGTGGACCAAAGATATATCTGCTGAAAGACAGATATAATGATATCTAAATACCATACTCTTTGACCTAGCATCAAGTGCTATGTATAAGCATTTGATTATGTCCTTCAGCTAATTAAGATTCTCATATTTCATAACATTTACTTATATAAATTATAAACATTCTGCCTTAATTTGTATCTTTTAGAATGTGTTTAATTATCCCCTAGTTCAGTGGTAACTAGAGATTCCAAAGTCACCTTTCCTGCCAAGCAGTAGCATTTCATCAATGTGAAGTGAGAAAGCTACTCAGCACAAGTAGATGTGCGGGAAAGGTGTGTAGGGTCTTATGACTGACCAATTGTATTTAAACTGGAGACCTATTTGTGGCAGTTCTTGGCATGTTTCTCAGCGAGACTAATAATGCATCGGGCACTATCAGAATATTCCACAAAGGCAAGTTACTTCAAATTGAAAGAACTTCAGGTAGCCCTGGCTAGTGTTGCTCAGTGGATTGAGTGCAAGCCTGCAAACCAAAAGGTCGCCAGTTCAATTCCCCGTCAGGGCACTTGCCTGGGTTGCGGGTCAGGTCCCCAGTTGGGGGTGCATGAGAAGCAACCACACATTGATGTTTTTCTCCCTCTTTTTCTCTTTCCCTTCCCTTCTCTCTAAAAATAAATAAATAAAATCTTTAAAAAAAGGAATTTCAGCTAGACAAGACATAAATACAAATGCATGAGATTTCATTGTGTTTAATAAAGTGAACATATTTTAGTTCAATTCAAAGAATTAAAATTAGAGTATTTTGTGAATGATTCATCAATAACAGGTTTTTCTTCTCTGTTATATACTTAATATACTTAATTTAAGTATATACAATATACTTAAATCTACATATTTAGAAAAATCTTTAAAATCTATAGCCAAAATAAAGAATTAATTCCATTTATTTCTTTTTTCTTTTTTTGTTGTATTTTTCCATATTAATTTCTTAAAGAACAGTCCTTCCATTTCAAGCAGTCTCAGACATGCCTTATCACCATCAGTTTTCTGCAATGATTTCAAAATGATTAAAACAAAATCACCAGTTAAAGCAATCTTTCTAGCTATTTTGTAAAGACAATTTTTCCTTATTTAGTCAGTTATAAAATCTGGATCAATACTAAGCCTTGTGAAGCAAATAACCCTAAAGCAGTTTAAGGCCATTTGATCATTTGGGGAGATAAATAATCATTTCTGTTATGCCAGTAAAATTTTCTGAAGATCATAAAGAAATCAGTTTACCCTGAAGCATGACATTTACAAAAGATGCATCAGAACAATGATAAGACTGACCCAAACCTTAACTTTTAGAAATAAAAATATATAACAGGAAGAATAAATCCTTAACAACAAACGATGCTGCTGAGCTCAAGTGATTATTCAAAAAAGCAGCTAGCTACTCATACACATAAAAAGCAACCAGACAAATACATGTGTGCCCATGTGTGTATATTTACTATATATGAGATAAACAATCATTAGAGACATAAAATAGTAAAATGCTGTAAGTGCATTCCCATACTTCCTACTCCTTATAATAGAACATCAGTTTATTGCTAATTTTTAATTCCACACCAAGAAAATAATCTGTCACTGCTGTATCTGTATCTTATACACTTTGCATTCATAGCATTTTGCAAACAGATAATGCAAGTACTACTAGAATCTTTTAATACAATTTTTAGTAAAGTCTAGAAAAAGTAGCTATGTTAGTTGTGAAAATATGTCTAGTTTAGTTCTTCAAGAATAACTAACTCATTCTCCAAACGGAAAAACAACAATATTCTAGTTTTAGATAATCTAGAATTGCTATATTCTAGAATGCATACAAGTTCTCATATTTCTGGTAGTAATTTGGAACTAGACAGGCCACTATTAAAATAAATATTTATAATTATCACTTATATTGGAAAACACAGAAATATCACTGAGGCCTTACATTATGAAAAATGATTTCAATTTATTTCTTTTTTTTTTTTAATATATTTATTGATTATGCTATTACAGTTGTCCCATTTCCCCCCCACTCCACTCCATCCTGCCCACCCCCCTCCCTCCCACATTCCCCCCCCGTAGTTCATGTCCATGGGTCATACTTATAAGTTCTTTGGCTTCTACATTTCCTACACTATTTTTACCCTCCCCCTGTCTATTTTCCACCTATCATCTATGCTACTTATTCTCTGTACCTTTACCCCCCTCTCCCGCTCCCACTCCCTTATTGACAACCCTCATGTTCTAGTTGTTTGCCTAGTTTGCTCTCGTTTTTGTTTTATGAGTGGTCGTTAATAACTGTGAGTTTGCTGTCATTTTTACTGTTCCTATTTTTGATCTTCTTTTTCTTAGGTAACTGCCTTTAACATTTCATATAATAAGGGCTTGGTGATGATGAGCCTCTTCAACTTGACCTTATCTGAGAAGCACTTTATCCTCCCTTCCATTCTAAATGATAGCTTTGCTGGATACAGTAATTCTTACTGGTTCTCAAATTTTAAAAACAATTATTGTGGAGCAAACAAAAAACTCATTTTAATACAATGGGTTATTACATCTTTTATTTTTTTATTATGAACACAACTATATATTTTTTCCCACACACCTTGCCTGTACACTTTTGTTTTCCCATTCAATTTCATATGTTGTTATGCTAAATTGATCCATTTAGCCTATAACCTATGGAGTAGGAAGCATGAAAAAACTGTTAAAGCCTATGTACATGCACATGTATTATTTCACTTTTTTTAACTCAAAACTTAAACCTAACAGGAAAACTGGATAAAAACATAAAGCATCTTTTCATTAAATGTGAGCTCAGAAAAGCAATATGAAGTATCAAACTCACCCTATACTCCTGCATATCTCCATCTGAAACATCTGAGAAATTCAGAAGTTAAATTCTGTGTTCTCAAGGTAATGAATAATAATGCAATGTGAACATTTACAAAAACAATTTAATGAAAGTTTTCTAGAATATAATGATTGATTCTATTTCTGCACTAATGGTGCTGTAATATAATATTGTGTGAAGAAAGCTGATAATGTATAAAATCATCCTCATTAATTATAATCAAATCACTTCAAAACCTACCAAAAGTTTTGAAAATATAACTTTATACTAATCACAAAACAGATAATAAGGAAGGAAAGAAAAAGTTCAAAGATTGCCTCAAATGAAATGGTGAAGGGTATTCAGAAGAAACATAGATGGCAGACTGCGGAGACACAATGTCCCCGAACACACACTGTCCCAGGGGAATGGGCCAGATGATATTTTCAGAATAGATTTGTTTTTTAACATTTAAGTTAAATTACCCTTTGGTGTGCATGTTCAACAAAAGACTGATAAGAATACTAGTTGTGTATATGTCTAAATAAATTATCTAAAAATCCAAGGTGTGATTGACTTAGTCCAATGGTATAGGGATAACTGACATTATATAAGAACTTATGAGAAACACACTTTTGCGAGAGGATGCGTATGAATAGGAAAATGAGGTATCTGATGCTTGAAAATATTCATGTGTTTTCATTTCATTTCACCATAATGAACACAATACCTACAGCATGAAAAGAGCAAGGGTCGTCCTTGCCAAATGCCAACAATATAAAAGGAAATATGTCTAACCTTAGAATAATGTGAATATCCCTTTTGACATTTTTCAACATAATTATTTTGTAGTTTAAATTAATGTTCCTTTAAGTAAGAAGCTTAAAAAGTAGACCTTTTCAAGCTACGGTTATTAAAGAAACAGGTCTAGGCACAATGTCAACATAAATTTTGAAGTTCTTCGATTTTCCCAAAATAAAATCCCTTTCTTATTATATAAATTAGACAGTGTTGATTATATCCCCAAATGACATGCAGTCTGTAGAATATTAAATTCCCCACCAAAAGAAAGCACAAAAATGACATGGAGTCTCACAGAAGGTATTTGAGTAGATCATTTTTTAGAGGCAGGCTCCAATCTAGAGGAATTTGTATCAAGGGGTAAGCTGTGTGGTGCTGACCTTCCTGAAGAAGATTCATGACAAAGACACTTGTTAAAATTTCAACCACACACCCTTAGTGAAGCCGTGTCTGACCTCCGGCTTAGGCAACTGGACCCCTCCTCTGTCCCTCCCCTCCTGCACGTGAGTGCTGCAGATAAGGTTTATGTCTATATCAGTGTCTATACCTATGTCTGCACCTGTATTTATGTATGTCCCTGCGTCTACATATCTATGTCTCCACCTGTATCTTCATCTCTCTATCGATGCAACACTGGGGACATTGCACTCCCATCACAATCTTTTAAGATAGTTATCATATTTTCCAATTAAATAAACATGTTAATTATATTTACTTTATATTTCACAAGAGTTTTGTCCTTTAAAGTCTTCCATCTGAGTGTCATGCCTCACTAAGCAAGTCTTTAAAACTGCCCAGAATGTTGGTGTCTTACGTGTATTTATGGAGATGGCAATTTTAATTGCTAAAGTAGAAGAAACTTGTATGTGTGAATCTGTACAGATGATTAATAAAAAGTTTATAGACCAGTAGAGAATCTTCTTTAAGAATTTAGGCTATAGAGCCAAACACCTTGAGTTCAAATCCTAGATCAAATGCTAGACCTACCCCTAGACCACTACAGAGATCTGTGCAGAAAGTATCCAGCCATGTACTATGAAAATTAGAGACACTTATTGAAGAAGATACAAGAAACATTGTACATAAGACAATGATACCTCAGTCCCCTTCAAGGTAGGCACCTTGGAACCTCACACAGCTCTCCCATTCATCATTACCTGCCTTGCCGTATTTTCCTGATTTTTATCAACCTCCTGAAATCTCTTCCCTTTGAAAGGTGATTTTAATATTGGGAAAAGCCAGAAGTCACAGGGCACCAAATATGGGCTGTAGGGGGACTGAGCCACCTGGGTGATTTTAAGTTTCACCAAAAAACTCTGCAGGAATTGTGATGGATGAGTGGGCACATTGTCATGATGAAGCTGCCAATCATGAGTTGCCAATAGCTGTGGCCTTCTGAGTCATCCAAATGGTGTCTGCAGAGGAATGTTCAAGCTTAATGCAAAATGTGATGCAGATGCATTGCTCTACTTGCTCAGTCATTTTGAATGTGACGGCCACACAGTGCATATGCTCACTCAGTAGCAACTACCGCCCCCACTGACTAGTACAGTGAAGTCATCATTGATCACACATGAGCTTTCCAGTCCACTCTCCTTGGCTGCCAGGTTACATTAATGTCATGCAAACTGTTCTTATTATATTAACAATGGCTGGATATTTTCCAAACAGACCTTATAGATAAGAAATTGACTAAAAATAGTAATAGTTTTTTTCCTTATAGATCGTTATATGAACTAAATTAATAGATTTATAACAGTGTCTAGCACATACTAAGTATTTTACCCATGCCAGTTAATATATCATTATTACATTAACATATAGTAAAGAATGCTATTTAAAAAATTAAGATAATTTTGCTTCCACTAAAACATACAAAAACTTCTAAATATTCTCCAACATTTTTTCAAAGAATAGTTTACCTGCATGAATATGCACATTATGTACCTAAATGTCTGAAAGTTTCAGCTTAGGAATTCCTTAATAGTTTCTACAACTAAAAATATCATGTATATTGAACTATTTAAAATAATATAATTTAAAAATTTCATTTGAAAATAACCTATTTTCCTTTCTGTTGTTTTTGTTCTGGATAAACTTACTTTGTTTAGCATGCTATTTAGGTAGAGATACTACTCTACCTTACACTATAAAATAAAAGGAAATATGCCAAACCCATTTCAATCTATTCAACTTGCCACTTAATGCCAAAATAAAACAACATGAGAAAGACTGATAAAATCTCAGAGATTTGAAAGGAGGGGAGTAATAAAAAAAGGAACAGATTTCTATGGTAATACAACTTTTGTTCTAGTCAGTTCATGCTTTTTTCTTTGCTATCCTTAACAGTGATGTAATATTCCATATACATTTTAATATCAATCTGTTTTCTATCCACATTTGCAAAGTCTGATTATTTTTTTTCCAAAGACTCCTAAGAAAAATGAAAGCTACCATTCTCTTCCTTTATGACCACAAAGTGGAAGAAAAAATTCACAGTACTATTAGGGATTATTCTGTCATTACTTCCCTTAGCCAGCTACCCACAGAACCTTCATTATAAGGGATTTATGACATATGGATTTGAAACAAATTATGGAGAAAAATTAGGGCCTTCTCAAAATTCATAACAAGTCTGAAGATAAGAAGCAAGAGAGGAGAGGACAGACTCTAGAAGCATGCTATGCCATCACTGGCAATGACTAAGTGAAAAACTATGGCTTCACTTTCATATATTAATACCACACTGGTAGTCTGCAGCCAAACAACTGATGTTAATCCCTTGAGAAAGCAAATGATTATAATATATGAGAAGGCCAAAAATGTTTCTCCCACCTATAGGAATATGTGGCTATTTTATTTTGGAAAATCATGTCCTTCCATTATAAGATAAATATTTACTGTCTTCCATAGCCATGCATTTGAACAAAACTGAAGAAGACTATATATGTAAGTGCATGCCCTGTAAGTGAAGGCTTGCCTTTGGGGAAATGTAAGTCCTCTTCATCCCTTTAATCCTGAGCCCCAAGTCAAAGGTGCAGGCGGAGTCATGCACTCTTTCAGGCAGATCCTCAAAATGCAAATTATTTGTTCATCCTTTTCTTAGGTCCCATCATCGATTCTATTCCTCAGAAGTCTGCTTTCTGAGACAAGTAGCCAGGAGTCCTCACTGCTTCGTTCCCAGCAATATTTGAGAGTACTCACATTGGCCCTTTACATTTACTAGTAGTGACCAAATAAAGATCTGAGAATAACTTACATGGCAATTACAAGGCTCCAATATATTACACTGTTTTTCCATCAATGACAAAGGATATAATTTTTAAGTCTATAGTGCACTATTTTTCAAGTAAGGGTATTTTGGTCCCAAGATATATTTCACAAAGACTGCAGACATTCTGAATATTTTAACTCTACGGCGACTGATGTTACCAGCATCCAGTAGGCAGGCATCAGAGATGCTGCTAGACATCTGACAGGACTCTCCCCAACAAAGGACTAACTGGCACGAACGTCGGTAGTGCTGCTGCTGGAGAGCCCTGCTTCACTTACTACACACAAGCACCTGTCAGTTCCATTTCTGTGTCCTAGTTATCTCCTTGTTAATAAGCACTTCCTAACTAAGTAAAATGAAAATGATTATGGCTAGGCTTTTTCCATACTTAATAAAAATAGAACATAACTGTGTTACAAAAGTTATTTTATCTTTTGTAAGCTTAGTTTTTCTTCATGTTTCTCTAGCTAAAGCACTAGATGATTTGCTAAGAAATTAACCTCATTTGAAATATCTGTGGGGAAAAGGTTTTAAAAAACCAAAAATAGTGCTATAAAGATTGGAGTTGACAGAACTATTGTTATTACCACCATCACGTCTCTTATACCAGTGTCTCCTATTTCAAGTGACCAGCTATCTGTAAGATGTTTCCAGTTATAAAGCTCATCATAACCTCAAATCCAAAAGGGGGTAGAAAACCCCTGAACTTGCCGTTCCTTCAGAAGGACAAAGCTTGGAGTGTCTACTTTCCTCTAACTTTCATAGTAAGTTAATACCTGTCCATTACTCTTTTGACACCATCATTAGAGTAATCTGGGCGAAATGTTTATCACAGCTCTTCTCACTTACTGTACTATCTTCCTGGAGTCCACAGGTGGCAAACACAAGGCCTGCAGGCCAAATCCAGCTCTCCACCTTGTTTTATCTGCCAGGCACCCTGTTTCTACCCAGTGGCAGCACCAAGCTTTCGCTTAACTGTTAATGAGTAGTTGCATTTATACAGTCCTAAAATTTTATACAGTCCTAAAATTACATTTGGCCCTTTGAAGGCAACCGCAAGGCTGATGTGGCCCCTGGTGAAAATGGGTTTAACACCCCTGCTGTAGTCATTTACTTATTTATTCATTCAACAAATGTACTGAATAATTCTTATGAACTCATATGAGAAGAATGATAGGCATTGTGGGAAGAAAGACAGACACTGTCCTTACAGAGCTCTCAGGCTAGTAGAAGGCCAATTATTAAACAAGTAAATGTAACGGACCAAAATGTGATAGAACAGGGGCTTACTGTCGGAACACCCATAGGTGGCATCTCTTCTCGTGTAAGTGAAACCTGCACAATTATTAAGGAAGATTTTTTAACAAAAGGGTGGAAGGAAATTATTCACAGGCAAAGGAAAAGCAAAGAGAAAAAATATGATGGCACATTTGAGGCACTGACAGAATGTCACTGCACGGTAATGCAGAAGAGAACCAAGTAATGAAGCTGGAGAAAAGGCAGGGGTGGGAGTTAAGAAGTTTTTTACTCTAAGAAAATAAGAAACCATTGAAGGATTTTAAGAAGAGGGTGTTGTGATAAGACTCACATTTAGAAAGACCACTCTAGCTACAACAGGATCGCAGGAGACAGGGAAAGAACAGAGAGAAGGCTGCAGTGTGCTGCCGGGAAAGACCGCGGTGGACTGTAGCCGGACGCAGAGTGTGGTTACAGAGAACAGGACGTTCAGCAGCTCTCGGAGGAAGAATCGGGAGATTCTCACCAGATAGTCTCCAGTCTCTTACACTTTCCAACTGCACAGCACATACCAGCAGGTCTGATTTTGAAATACTCTGCAATAAAATACAGTTTGATTTACAGTAGCAATGAGGGTCCTCACAACATCGAATGAGATAGGTGAGGCAAGCAAAATCCTCTCATTTGACAGATGCTGAAAGTGGAGGCCCAAAAAGACTAAGTAATTCAGGCCAACTGATAATGTTACCAAGTAGTAAAAACAGGCTTCGACCCCAACTCAGTTTCTGAATCCTCTTCTGTTCCTAGTGGTGTGTTTCTCCCAGACCCAGACCTCTGCTGAAGTCTTGTGCTATTTGGTGTATATTACACACTCTGGCACCCAATAATCATTTCATAAATGTATGTATATATATATATATATATATATATATATATTCAGTAACCATTCCACATACAAAGAGAAATAAAAGCATAAACTCTTATTATACTAAATATAACTAAATGAATAAAATTATAAATAGACACTTATATTAATATAAGTAATACAGGAAGAAGAGAGCTAATAGCATTGTCCAGGCTAAAATTATGTTTCACATGGATTAGTTGGCAGTATGAACAGAGCATAAATATTTAATGAAATATGAAAATCAAATTTGCCTTCATGCAAGTTCACTCTTAATGCACATTAACTCCAGTGAAGTAAAAAATTTGAATTGCCTTTTCCTCTAAAACATAACTTTTCTTTCCATTTAGCTGTTGGACAAGTGATCCTATAAGGTTCCTTACATCTTCTGCTCTAACTTTGACTGAAAAAACATTATAATTAATCAGTTTGCTATCATGAAATATGAAGTCCTGAGTCACTGTTTAATAACAACTTTGGGGCAATGTAATTACTATTGTTAGTGGACATAACTACCAGTTACTCATATATAAATTTATTTTTGGATAAGATAGGTAACAATAAATGTATATTTTTAAAAAGCTATAATATACAAAAATACATTTTAAAAAGTGATTGCTTTAGAACATATAAAATGTGTGAAAAGAGGAAGCCAAACACTTTATATGGAAGATGACTATGTACTTTATTATCCAAACCAGGGCCCTTTCAAAAGTCAAAGAGGAACTATTAATGATAACAACAAAATGAGTGTCACTATAATCACTAGAGTAGATGACAGCAAAGGGAAATGGCTTTCTAAGGTGTCGTGAAATCACAATGATAAGCCATATATGACTTACAATTACTAAATAACTCAGACATACGCCAAAGTGTTAACATGTGGAAATTTTGGAAATTTTACCAGCCACCTCCTCTACCAATGTTTAGAGAGGTGAGTTGGAATCCATATATTTCACAGTAATAACTTGTTTGAAACTGAGTTTAAAGCTGAAAGAATTTTTTGTTTGTTTTTAATCTTTTTCCACACTACCTAAAGTATCCTTATTTAGTGCAAAGAATCTGGGTTCCTTGCCACAGTTACAAAACAGACTTCAATCTCTAATACATTTACAGAAATCTTTCATTATTTCCATTTAACACTTTTCAATCTATAACAATACCCAATTAACTTTGAAAAGCAAAGCAACAAACAAATCAAACCCTATTATACCTCTCCTAATTCTTGCACTTAAGTTCTAAACAGTCCCGGGACAAGGTAAATATTTTTGTAGGGACAAAGAAAAATACTTTAACTCAAACTTTTAAGGTGTGAGTTGTGAACAATAACCACTTACAATATACAATAGAAAAGCAATATGCTCCCTCAAAAGCATTCCTCCATGGATACCAGACATTTTAATCCACTTTTGTAAAGAACAGGAGGTATTAAGAAGTTGAAACACAAACAGAATTCTTTAAGATGCCTGGAGAAAGAAATATCCATTAGTAAGCAGGATTCTCACTGGGATTGCATTTCTTGAATATTCTCTGTCAAGGAGATGAGAATATCACTTTTTACACTTTAGTCCAGGAAAGGGATAGTCTGAAATTAGAGCTGCTAAAAACAGGCAGGTACTGTGAAATTCAAGGAAATGCTGCATCAAGAAGCTAAAGGAAAGAAAAAAGGATAACATTCTCTTTATTCTTACAAAATTGGCACATTATTCCAAGTGAGGTAACAGGCAGAACCTCAGAGCAGATTAAAAGGAATGTGAGGACAAATGTTTCATTCAGTAGGCCTTTCTATATAGCAGATAACTTTCCACCCAGTAAAGAAAACCCTTGTCTTGCGTTAACTACATTTGAAGCTTTGCCTTAGTATATAAAACCCCTCTTTTTTTCCTTATTCATGACTATATTGGCAAGTGCCTCTACATCATTCATACTTATAAAATCCAGCATGACAGGTGGCCCAAATTTTGCACTGTAACTATTAAAAGCTCTGTGGAAGGTAACTGCCTTGTTTTCATTTGCTTTTTGTTTGCTTCAGTTACCATGAAGCAATTCCTCCGGAACATTTTCAGAAAGCTTCCTTCCTCTTTAAAAATTATGAAGTCCTCTTTAGAAAGAATATATAGTAGATTTTTCTGAAGAAAATTTTACTGTTTAGTCACAGGTAAATTCATTTTAAAGGATCACATTTGCTATTTACAAAATTTACTTCCAGTGCTACATGCAATGTCCTTGACAACACGATTATAAATTGAGAAAATTGTAAGGAGATAACTTTTAAGTTAAAAGGAAAATAAGCAATACAAGCAGGCCATTATTTTAAGTTATTACTTAGATAAGTGATACATATCTTATTTTCATAATTGGGAACTGAAGAAACACAGTGGGAAACACAAGTAAGATCTAATGCAATATACCTTTAAAAGATATTATTGTGTTTTACTACCCTCTCTGAAACAAACTACAGATTTCTATTGTAGAAAATCCTTTCCATTTCGAAATATGCCCTTAAAAACAAGAACCTTTTGAATTAATTTATTTTGTAAGGTAGATAAGCTGCTTCTTTTGATATTGTGATTATTAACACATGTATTTGGTAATTCTAACAACTGAAGAATTAATAAACATTAGTAAATTAATCACAAATTAAATCACAAAGTAAAAAGCTTAGAAACTTTATATCAAAGGTTGTAGAAACCAATGAACTAATAAGCTAGGAGAAAAGATAATTACATTCTGGAATTCTGTAACAGATTTCTCTTTTTTCTCTTCTTTTTCTTAGAGCCTGTGATCCTCTCATCCCAATTCTTCTCCCGTCTTTGGAGAGACAGATTGATAGCATTGCCCTCTGTCAATGAGCACAGCCATACTTAGGCCATCATCTCCAATCAGAACTTTTTGTCGTTTTCCAGTCACGAGCTCTGAAAGTTTTCATTTTGACCTCAGCCTTGAATCTTGTTCCTTTCCCACTTTAATTCTGCTTATTTTGCTCATCTCCTTCAAGAGCCCTAGATGATCATTTCCCCAATTATGTTTGCAAACATTGCTACAAATATTACTACAAATCACCTAAAAAGAATTTATCATAAGGTCAACTGTCCAGATTACATCAATCAGTTTAGAAAACTTTGGATGCAATAAGTTGTTAATAGCAACCTCCCAAGCTTTTGTCTCACATTATAACCCCCTCCAAAGGGAATAAAACCATTTTGATGTGGGCCATCCAAATAATTAGAGAAATTTTTACCCGCTCTTTACAGGTTTGCCTTGTCACTGATACCTTTCCTTCATGACAACTGTCTATTTTTTTTCAAGCCATTTTCTCACTTTACCATTCATTCCTTGGCTCACTTAGACTTGGTTCTGCCCTCACCACTGTTAGATGATGGGATCTGCTTCCCATATGGTTCCCCTTAAAAAACTCTCCCACCAGAATTTAATCTAACTTGTCTTCCCAGCTTCTACTACTATCACTATTTTCACAAATATCTCTGACAAGGACCCAAGTCACTTTTGACCTCTCAAAACAGTAACAGTGAGCACAGCCATACCTCCAGCCACATTCATTTCAAGGGAGAATCTTAGACTACCTGTTTTTCTGACCTGACCCAGAAGACGGCAGGAAAAGTGGGTATGTGAAACGAATTTTTTCTTTTTTGTCTACTGCACCCAATCAAAGTCTTTATCCTATTTTAAGAGCCATCATTAAGAATGCTCAATTTGACTGGCCCATTATTTGATGGGAGAGTCTCATTCCCCATTTCTGTATATAGTTCAGATAATTCACATCATCTCGCACAACACCTAATATATTTACCAAGCACACGTTTGTTCCAGGAATGTCATTCAGTAATCCATATGCATCCTATAACTAAATATTGGCTAGCGCTCAGAATCTGCAGATTCTACTATGATTCCCCAGTTTAAGATGAGAAAACTGAGATTATGTACAGTTAAGTAATTTGCTCAAGGTCACAACTAGTAAGTAGTAGAATATGAATTTTGCTCTAAAGCTCTTGCTCTTCACCATTAAATATAATATTTTAGGCAACAAATTATTTTTCATAAGAAATATACAAATAAAATATTCTGGACCTCTAAGAGAGGAGAGATTAGTATGACTGAAAATCAGACAGGGCTACTTGGAGGAGTTAACACGAGTTTTTGAGGGACACACAACACAGAATATTTTATGAGGATATGCAAGAAAAGGAGTGTCAGATGTATAAAACAAACACAATAAAATATTGGATTCAAAAGGTAAGGGCTACATTTAGAAACTATTGACAAATTACATTAGTTTCACTGAAGTAAAGTGGGCTGACAGAGGATAGTAGTAAAAGATAAACTCAGAAATTCTCAAGTCATGTTTCCTCCTTAATGTCTTATTTTTCTAGTCATTAGTTTTAGCTCCTTAACACATCCCTTCCTTCCCATTCTCAGTAACAGGGCCTTCATTCAGAGTCTTTACCCTGAGTCACCCCAAACATGCGGTTGCTTTCAGTTTCTCTCACCTCTAATCCAGTCTTCAATCTCCCTTAAAGTTACTACTACAGCACAACTTTGACTTTACGCCCTCTTCAAAATTCCTGCTGATTTCTCCATAACTACAAATGGTAGTATAAATTCCTTAAGACTGTAGCATAGAAAGTCCTCCACCCAAGATTTAATCCAATTTATCTCATATTTTTCTAGCTGTATCACTATTTAAAACTTTTTGCACGTACCCCCAGCTATGTGACCCCCAATATGGCTGCGATTTCACTTGTGCCCCAGCTTTACCCACAGCACTCACTGGGCCTGGAAGTCTTCGTGTGATTTCACATTTATCTACTAAAACTCAATGTACATACCATCTCCTGCAAGCCTTTATTTGTCTCCATTTGAAATTTGTCTCCTCGCTTAATTAGAATACAAGTATATACACAATTTATCACTTCTGACTCATATTTTAACTAGTCATTTAAATATTTATACTTTAATGAAAATATAAAGTCTACCTAATGTGCACAGAATAGATGCCCAGTACATTTTTTTTTATTTTTCTGTTTTATCAACTAATGGATGGGGAGATAAAGTTGGGAAGAAAATTGTCAGTAGAAGTTTTCCTGATGCACCTCTTACAATGGGCAACAACTGCTGATATGGGAAAGCACAAATGCTGGGCAGCCTCTTCCATAGGCTCTACTAATCACCATTCCCCAGGACTGCAAAAGCATCTAAGACCAAGATCCTCAAATGTTATCTATTACCTGAGCATCTGAAGAGAGAAGGCTGATCTACCAAAATTATACAGGACTAAGTGGGGCTAGAGGCTTCACATCTACATATCTTTTTAAACACTCATAAATTATACTCTATCATATGCTTCACAGATGATTTATCTGCTAAAATATTTTCTGTAGTCTGTTATGAAAACAAGTGTTAATTCGTTAAAACAAACCTACTGAATGGCATGCAAGTTGAAAAACTGTATTTTTCTGGAACTAAGAAACAAAAGATTTTGAATATGTCATATTAACAATCAAAATTAGTCTCATGACAAATACAAATGCACGTGTGATATCCATAACATGGCAAGATTCAATATGCCGTTAAAGATGATCGTTACAATATATTCACTTACTTTTAGTAGTTAATTTTATAATTAATTTGGTTTTCTTTCCAGAATTAATATACAATTACATGCCAATTTCTCCTCCCTCCCACACACAACAAAAGAGATTTACCTTTGGGGAATTCATATGTAAAACCTATTTGATTTCAAGCTACTCATTTATAGCTAATTCCATAAGCAATATTCATTGCCACAAAACAATGCAACAGACTGCAAATGTATAATAGCTTATTAGTAACAGCTACAACTCATATATATATATATATATACACATTCTTATAGATTTTCAGATTATATATATATAATATATATAATATATATAATCTGAAAATCTATAAGAATGTGTATGTGTACAGACACACATGAGAGTTTTATATATTTTATATATTATATTATGTTTAAAGAATCTACTCTGTGTTATCCAGCAGTCAGAAGGAAATAAAGTGTTAAATTCTTCCCAAGTTTTTAAAACCCAGGAAGTCCCTGTTTTCCTTCTACATTTATGGTAGTGCATCTACTGAATTTGTCTAGATTGTGTTTAATTCTAAAATATTCCTGAAAAATAAGAAACCTCATATTTAACTAAAGTGGTATCCCATACTTTTAAAAAGCAACCAAAAATAGTACTTGCTCCCCATATGTTAATGAGAGTGAAAAACAAGGCAAGGAATCATTAATTTTGTCATGTTATATCTATGCTCCTTTTCCTGCGTCATGAAATTATAGCTAGATTAATATACAGATGTATGGGTACATATGCATATATATGTGTAATAATACACGATCAATGCAGAAAACACAAAGTAGAATAATCGAAAGAAGACTACATGTAACCCATATCCCACTGGACACAGAGGATCCACATTATCAATCGTATATATATTTCCCAGCCTTTCCTAACAGTGGTATCACACCTCCTGTGCACCACTTTTTTCTTCGCTTAATGTTGTTAACAATTTCTTATGTAAACAATTATAATTTAATAACATGATTTGACAGTCCATATGGGATCTCATTTGATAGATATCCTGTAATAATTTTAGTCTCCTCAAACACATAAGTTGATACTGCCTTTTTCAGAGTCAAGAATCTTTTTCTTGTCTTGGAAGAGAATCCTATTTTCATCATTATCATCATCAAAATAGCTTGTTGGTACTTCATTATTAACTGGCAATTAGCTGAACATTGAATAAGAAATGTAATTTTTGGGTACTGCTGTATAGAAGTTAACTAAATAGCTACATTTATATATTTAATCTTTCCTGTTCTGCTTACTGAATAGGTAGGGTGAGCCAGGGAGGGTGCTAGTTTTAGTGGATATAGAGAAATGCCATTATTTTGCAGTAACCTATATCTAATGAGGCACATTACAATAATGCACTTTGGAAATCTGGCTGATCCCACATCTGGCAACCTGGGGGAAGGAGAAGGGAAGGGGAGTACAAAATGATAAGATTATAAGACTTCCAAAAACAGATGATAGATAGTCAAGGCAGAAAATTATAGTATCTCAAGATCACAAGGGGAAATAAAGCATTTAGGATTCCTCAATTTTCAGCATAGTTACGTACTAGGTATAAAAATAAACAGAGGCAAGTACGAAAGGATTTTGAATACGATGGTAAGAACTATCTTGGTAATTACTTTAGTAAATATATTTACAGAAAGTTGTGACATAACTGAATTTGAATGTTAAAAAATTACTCTGGAGGGATAAGTAGAAAAAATATTAAAAGGGAGTTAGGACAAAACATAAATAAAAAATACAACCCTAGGAGGCTAGTGATATTCTCTAAGTTGATAAAACAAAGATGTAAATTTAGGTAGGGGCAATAGGACAGAAAAAAAATGATTGGATAGATTGAAGAGATTTTATGGAAGTAGAATGAATAAGGCAACTGTATAATGTCCAGCATCTTTTAGCAAAATAGAAATACAGAGAACAATTTTTAGAATAATAACAATTGTAGCTAATGTATATTGATTGTTTACCATGTGTTAGACAATGTAATAAATGCTTGGTAAGTATCATCTCAGTTTTATGCATATTTATCTTCCACTATCCATCTGTAAGTGCTGTAGGTTAGATCATTTAGTCTATACAAAATCTCTTGAAATAAATACCATTAACATTTCCCATTTTTGAATGTAGGAGACCAAGGATTTGAGAGATTAAGTAGATTGCCCATTCACACGACTAATTGGTGACAGATTCGGGACATGCACCTTAGTGTATCTCTAGTCCAGAAGAAATATTTTCAAGCATTATTAATTACTTTAATTGGGCTATGTTCCCAGTATGAAAGATATTTCAAAAGTCTCCTGAAAATGAAGTACTTATTCACTCATTATGAAGTATGCATAGCAATAAAGATGCATTAAATTTCTCTTTAAAGGAAAAAAAAATGAACAATGGTCGAACGATGTAGGCTAGAATTTCAATCTTAAAAATTTTGAACTGACATCAATGTATATAATTCATATTCAATTTGATTCTTTTTAAAGTAGAAATCATTCTTCTTTAATTAGAAACTCACTTTGAAAATAATTATTTTATTAGAATTTGTGAGTCCACAGCACCATTGAAAAATTAACTGCGACTGGGAAGAACAGTAATTCTTACTTACAGAATCAAACAAACTACTAAATATAGAAGGAATAAGAAAACTAGAAAATCAACATTTTTAAACTACCAATGTAATAAATGATTTCACGTGCTATTAACAATGGATAATAAAATATTGGGTGAAAGATTGTCAAGGAATAGGAAATTATAGTATCCCTAAGCATCACTGAATAATTATTGATTAATTACGAAAGGAAAACAGTAAATTTACAATAACATAATCTTAACCAAACCATCAAATTTAGCATCACAAATAAGGGGAGAAGTTGACATGATGTGATACAAGCAGAAATAAAACACATCAACTACGCTATCTCTACCTTTGGTATCCCTGCCAAAAATGAATGGCTTGCCTTGGCCCATGCTTCACATTTTCCTAAATTCTCTCAAACAAATAGAATCTGGCTACAGTGAGCCCTGTACCTCTTGCTAAGTTCCCCAGGCCCAGCACTAGCAGAAGCTAGACGTGGTTCACAGCTTGGCCTCCTCTGTGCACCTCCAAGCCCAACACAAGTAGCAGCCATCTGCAGATCACTTTGTGGCTAATGCTCTGTGTCCCCAGGCAGAGCACAGGCAAAGGCTGACCTTGGAAATGCCAATAGCAATCAAGGCTCAACTAAAGAGGGGGGTGTACTCAGCCCACACAAGAAGGCACACCTTGAATAGCCAGCTTGCGTAAGGGTAATAGAGAAGGCTGTGCTACTGGACCCTACAGGACACCTACTACACTAAACCACTGTATCAAGCCTGACAGATGTCATAGCTCTACCTAATACACAAAAACAAACATTCAGAAGCTGCCAATATGAGGAGACAAAGAAGCATGGCCCAAATCAAAGAACAGAACAAAACTCCAGAAAAAGAACTGAACAAGATGGAGAAAAGCAATCAATCAGATGCAGAGTTCAAAACACTGGTTATAAGGATGCTCAGGAAACTTAGTGAGGACCTCAACAGCATGAAAAAGATCCAGTCAGGAACAAAGGACACATTAATTGAAATAAAGGACAATTTACAGGGGATCAACAGTAGAATGCATGAAGCCAAGAATCAAATCAGTGATTTGGAACACAAGGAAGCAAAAAACAACCAATCAGAACAGCAAGAAGAAAAAAGAATTTTAAAAAAATGAAGGTAGTACAGAGCCTCTGGGACAACTTCAAGCATACCAATATTCTTTTCATAGTGGTACTGGAAGGAGGAGAGAGAGATCGAGAAATTGGAAACCCACTTGAAAAATAATGAAAGAAAACTCCCCTAAATTTGAGGAGAAAATAGACATTCAAGTCCAGGAAGCACAAAGAGTCCCAAACAATATGGACTGAAAGAGGGCCCACTGTAAGACACATCATGATTAAAATGTCATAGGTTAAATATAAAGAGAGAATATTAAAAGTAGCAAGGGAAAAGCAGTTAGTTACTCACAAAGGAAACCCCATAAGACTGTCAGCTGATTTATCGAAAGAAACTTGCAGGCTAAAAGGGATTGGCAAAAAATATTCAAAGTGATAAAAAGCAAGGAATTACAACCAAGATTACTCTACCTTGCAAAGCTATCATTTAAAATAGAAAGAAAGATAAAGAGCTTCCCAGACATGAAAAGGCTAAATAAGGTCATCATTACCAAACCAGCGTTTTATGAAATGTTAAAGGGTCTTCCTTAAGAAGAAGGTCAGGCCCTGGCTGGTGTGGCTTAGTGGATTGACTATCCACCTGCAAACGAAAGGGTCGCCTGTTCAATTCCCAGTCAGGGCACATGCCTGGGATGCAGGCCAGGTCACAAGTAGGTTACACACAGATGTTTCCCTCTCTTTCTCCCTCCCTTCCCCTCTGTCTAAAAATAAATAAATAAAGTCTTTTAAAAAAGAGAAAAACTATGAACAATAAAATGGCAATAAATACATATCCATCACCAATTGAATAAAAAAAAAAACAAGTAGAACAGAAACAGAAATCGTAGATACAGAGAACATTTCGGTGATAAACGTGAAGGGATTAAGAAGTACAAACTGGTAGTTACAGAATACTCATGGGGATATAAAGTACAGCATAGGGAAGAGTGGCCAAAGAACTTATATGCAGAACCCATGGACATGGATAACAGTGTGGGGATGACCTGAGGGTGTTGGGGGGAGAGATGCTTGGTGGAGGTAGACAAAAGGGTGAAATTTGGGACAACTGTAATAGCATAAACAATAAAATGTAATTAAAAATAAAGTTCTTTCATTTGACATATAGTATTATATAGAAGAATGTCTTTGTTTTGGGAAAAATGCTAGAGTATTTAAGAGATACTTACTTTTAAATGGTTCAGCCAGGAAAAATATATCTAAATATATGATATATAAAAATATATGATATACACACAAGAGTGAAGAAGGGGGAACGAATAAAAATGTGGCAATATTTTAAAGATATTTAAAGTCTGAAGTCTGACTTTAGAGTCTGAAGAGTCTGGAGACCATTAGTGTTCTTAGGCTATTCTTTGTACTTTTCTGTTGGTTAGACATTTTAACTTTTTATTTATTTATTTTAGAAAGAGGAGGGGAGAGAAGGAGAAAGAGAGAGAAAGAGACATCAGTTTGTTGTGCCACTTATTTATGCATTCATGGGTTCAATCCCACAACCTTGGTATGTTGGTAGAATGCTCTAGCCAACTGAGCTATTTGACCAGGGCTGGTTAGACATTTTAATAGGAAAAAAATTATAAGGTGTAAATTTATTTATCAAATGTAGTTCAACATTTACTGCTCAATTGTTAACATTATTAATTTAGAGTATTTTTGGCAATCTATAAACTCATATAAATTTATCTCTCACTAATATATTTATCATAATAATCTATAAACAAAAAGCACTCAAAAAGTGTTTGCTGAACTAAATTAAATTGTTTTTATATTCCAAGCACCTAGCCCTAACAGTGTTTTTAGTACTGAATTCTTGTTAACACCAATTCTATTTTGTTTGATCATCTACTCTCCATGCAGCATTGGTGAATTCCTAATCTGCTGATATGTTATAGCCTTGTCAGTTTCAACTTTTTTTTTCAGTAAAATGCATTACACTTTGGAAATCACTTAAATTGTCAACGAATATTTAAATCTAGCCTACTAGTACTTGTAGCCTTGATATGAGTACACTGTAATGAGAACAATCCCCCTGGAACTTTATAGCAAGTACTAACTCTCCAGAGGTTTGTAGAGATTCCAAAACAAGCATCTCTTCCTGAGGGTAAGAAAGGTCGCTACATGTAGAAAAGCATGAATGGAAACTTCACTGTCATCTTCACCTGAAAAACTATTAATGTGACTCCACTGTTTAAGGAATAAACAAAAACAGACATTTGGCAATCGAAGAAACTAGAAAATACTTCCTGAATTCAAATGGTGAGACGTAATTATATAGTGCTACCAAGAAGAAATAGAGCATCTCGACCCTCATGTGTCAACTTTTATGGCTTGGTAGAGCAAGACAGAGAAGAGGGCCTAAGGGAAGTAGCATGAATAGGGCAGAACTCAAGGAACAAATTCCTCAGTCACAAAGAAAAAATACAGATAAGAGAGGATTTACTGCAAAGCCTGTGGACCTGAGAAAACTGTCTATATATTTATGAATATACCTATATACTAATGAACAATTTATATTTATGAGTATAAATATATAACAGAAGGAAATGTGGAAGGATGAGAGGGAGAAATGGAAAAAAGAGAAAATTGGTTATTTATTTAACTAGCTAAAAAGAGCAACAGAATAAAATAATCCACTATTCTAACCTATTTCTTCCTCATTAAACTTCTAGCTAATTAAAAATATAATAAAAATTAAACTCATGGTTTAAGAGATAGAAAATCTAAAAACTAAAAACCCAAGGTCTGAATTCTGATTGCATTTAAACCCAATATAATGGTTAAACTTTGGAGCATAAATTGGCATTAAAGAATTTTCTTCAATATGAAATGATACAATCAAGATTTTTCAAAATTATATGTTACAATCTAAATTTTTAAAAATTATATTGTAGTCTCCTTCTCTACAGAAAAAGCAATTTTTACACCCAAATCCTCCCATCTCAGGATTCTTTTGCAACTGTCAAAAAAAGCCACGGCCATGCTGACAAAGCAGTGCAGAGTAAACTCCAATCTGCACACAGCTTCAGAGATCTGCAGGTACAGAACGTGAAAATCACCCACTTTTCCTGACCTCCAGCGTAAGTCAAACTTCGCCAGAAATCCTTGATCCCTGGACCACAGTAAGAATGAGGAATAAAATCAGCCATGCCCTCAAAGGAATGGCTACTTTTTCAGTTGTCCTGTGAAATGTCAGCCCAAGTATTGGAAATGCTGGTTTATTTTTTCCTCCAGATTGACAGAAAGGAAAAAACAGCTCCCATGAATTTCAGTGAGAGATGCACTATTCACTTAATGATTCATTCTCTAATTGATTACAGTACAAATAACTGCTCCCATTTTTTCTGTGCCTTTTAAAACAGGATAAACAAACAGAAAGCGTTCAAAATTCAATACTACCCATTTACTGGATTCTTCCATAAATTGTTTCTTCATGACACAAAAGTAACACTTATATTTTAACACAGTACATAAAATCACTATCAAGGAAGAGACTGTGGGGAAAGGAGGGCAAATGTAGAGTAATTTCCTTCATATTAAAAAATATAAGCATGACAGGCCCTCCTTCACATAATAAGTCATCATTTATTATTTTAAAAACATGTCTATTTTGATATCATATATTCCCCATGTAGGTAGGGTCTGTGGGGACAGGGTGTATAAGGGGACTAAATGGTAATACACTAAATGGAAAAAAATACAGTAAAGATTAAATAAAAATAAATAACAAAATGGTAAAATTGCAAATTTTTATCTAAAATGTCAAGTTTTCTTTGAAAATGAATAGAAACAGATTTTTTATTGGGAATCATTGTTTAACATTTACATAAACTTATTTATTGAATAATTGATAGCAATCTCTTACTTTATAGATCACATAACCAATACTAGTTAGGACAAAATATCTCCTTTCTTCTAACAATGTATGGCAATAATAACAATCAACTCTGGGAAAGGATGCTTTGACTCTACAGTCCGACTGAACTTAAAGGTTCTTAAAGTTCATTTTAAATCCTGTTCTAGAATATCATAATTTATACTCAGGTGACATGACTTGTTTAGTCATCTTTAATAATTCTCTACTGGCCTTTTTTTTCCTTCAAACTATTGCCCTCAGAAATTGTGGCTTTCTGGCAGCAATCTAGGAGTCCCAATTATTTCAGGCATTGTTTGGTTCCTAAAATCTGAAATGTAATCAGTATTTATATAAATATAGTGCCTAGTAAAGGTTGAGCAATGTTAATTAATGACTGTTATATTAGTACATGAGTGATGTTTAGTGCTTTCCTGGTCTCGAAGAAGTTTCTAATCCAAATAATGCCTCTAAGAATAATGCGAGAAATCCTGTGAGATGACACCACTGGTTCAAATGATTCAACAAAGAAAAACTTTAGAAAGTTACCAGAAGCCTTTTATGACACCAGAACACACTGACTCACATATTTAAACAACCCTACACTGGGCTCGCAGGACTTAACTGGAGTGAACTCTGTAAATTCTAAGGGCAAAGGGGCTGAGACTTAACAGCAGCATGAAATGACACTTCTGTTTCAGCGTTTCTAATTTAATCTGACTCCTGCAGATCATAATGCACAAATGGCCTTCCAGTTCAGACGCAAGCACCTAAATCCATTAACTAGTAATTCCATGAAGCAAAATCTACTGGCCTTTCACCAATTCTTCCTTATTTTCCTCAACTATAGAAACTCTTTGAATGCTATTTCTGAAGAAATCAAGAAAATCTATGACAACATAATGTAAAAATCTTATGCAAAATTCTATCTGTACTCCTGGGAGCTTTTCAAAAATGTTTATAAAGGAGTTACTACACTGTGTAGTAGATCATTCAGAGAAAACACTAGTAGGAGGCTGCTATCATCTCTGGAGTATGTTCATGTATATTTGTGTCCATTTGATTTATTTGGAGGATTCTTTGTACAAAAGTAATGCAATTCCAGATATTTGAAAATAAGCTTAATTTAGTTCACCCCCTACCACCATCACCGCCAACACTACTAACAACAAAACTTACGAAGTTACTCTTTGTCAAAGTACTGTTTTGAAAGTAATTGATGCATTGACTGAATTTAACATCTGTATGTGCAGATAGTGCATACAATTCATAAACAAAGCTACAACTCTAATACTTGCAACTCATATGTACATCATTTTAAAATCCTGTAGGAGATAACTGATGAGAGAGAGTGAGGCCAGATATCAGTGAAGTTACCATCTACAGGGATAATTTCTCTCCAGTCTTTGAGCATCATTTTCCTTAGAAGGGTGCTTAGATTCAGACAAATATGAGGGTAAAAACCAAGAATTTGACTAAACACATGTTTAGTGTCTTTGTATGATTGGGTTCCGGAACACTGCCAGTGCCAGGAGAAAACTTGGTGTATGATCTCATCTGATTTTAGTTACTTGCAAAAAATAAATAAGAAGAATGTATCTTACTAATCAAATGCTGTCTTTTCAAGTTTGATAGAACAAAAAACATGTCTCCTCCTTTAATAAGTATAAATAAACAAGACTGATGAGGTGAAAAAAATCAATACCCAGATTCCAAAAATGTTACAACTGTTTATTTTCCATTCAAACATGACTGATGTCAATTAGATGCAGATCTACCCTGGCGATTCTCATCAAATCCACCATGTCGGACAGTCAGTCACCTTCCACGGAACTCTGAAAATTCAACACTGTGCTTTAACACGTCTTTTCCCTAAATCCTGAAATCCCGCACATGCCTTTAAATGATCGCTTTATATTTGTCACAGGTGTTCTATTTTTGTCAGTGGTAATGTTTTAGTTACACTGTACAGAACTACTTAATATTGTTGATATAATGGACATTTATGACCACTGGTACATTTTAAGACTAATTTTTAAGTACTATGGATTTTTTAAAGTACTGAGATTTTTTAAGTACTATGGAAAATCCTTCAGAGTGAGAATATATACAATATACAATTTAAAATATAGTAAGAAAAATATAGGAAAATCTTGCTTTATAGACTATAGTCTGTTAGGTTGTAACAGATATTACCAACTAAAGAGAAAAGGAGCTTTCTGGCAATGCTTTAAAATGATAAAGTCATTCTGACTTGCTCTCTAATAAGAGCGATCCACTTTTTATAATCATAGAGAAATACAGTCTGCTTCATTATGTTTTGAATGTGAACTAGTAATTCAGAATTTCCTTGAAATTTATATCTTTTATTAGCAAAAAATGAGTCTATTCTTCTGTGACTACACATTGTTACAGAAACTAAAGGAAGCCAAATAAGAGCTTGTTCTGCAGTAGAGTAAAGCTCTGCATGTGAAAACATCTTGATGTGTAGTGAAAATAATACAAAGTTAAATTGTTGTCAAAGTGGTAAATCTGTAGCTACTGCGAAAATCAACTAAAAATATCAAGAGGCTAAAGGATATATATTTCCTTTCTTGACCAAGAAAAACAAACACACATACACACACAAACACACTCAACACATTCAGTCCATCATTCATTTTTTGAAGTGTCAGATAACATTATTTCTCAAATGACACACAGGGCTTCATTTGCTATGCATAAGGTCAGTGAATATTAGCTTCATTTACACTTGGCTGAGAATCTGTTGGTGTCAACAGTAGTGGCTTAGTTCCTCCACTGAACAGGGTTAGAATCTGACAGAAAGCTGCCACTGAAGAAGATGGATGATCTTCTTTGGTGACCCTGCTCCCCTAAAGTGTCACAGTTTGGGTCTCTGTCCATTGCTACAACAAAAGGCCCTCTCTGAGCTCCCCAGTAGCCTTCAGCTTTATTGGCGCTAACAGGTCCAGACATTTTCATCGATTTGGTTCTCTACCTTTCAAACACAAGGGCCTGCCCTTTTTGGCTAGCTAAACCTTGGCACAGATGTCTTGCTTCGTAATTGCATCTCTGCTGTCTGTTGGAAAGGATGCAATCAGGCAGGCAAACATCATGTCAGCACAGAAAATGCTGAACTGTTTATCTCAGTTTCCCAATGTAATTTGTCTGTGGAAATTAACTCTTAATCTCCATGTATACTTCTAAAGGGAAAACCAAAATCACATGTTTATGTGATGGTCACTAGCTTGTAAAATGTGTTATGCAGAGCCATTCAGTAGGTAGGAAAAAAAGTGCTTCTGAGTCATTTTTATATAAGCAGTTATTGACAACCACATTTTAAAATGAATGAACCTGAAAACATTCTATATAATTTTCATAACTCTATTTTGCGCTCTATTGTTAGTGGCTAACACTGTGAAATACAGCCTTCCCTGACTAAGAAATACATAAAAATATTTACCATCCGACAAAGATGCTGTAACAATATAATAAGTTACACGTTGATTTGAAAGGCTACGAGCTGTTTTAATGTTAGATTAGTATTGATTTTGAATAATGTGAAAGAACTTACCTAACCTCAAATTTAAATGTTCAAATATGCATATGCAAACATGATAAAAAGTTTTTACTAATAGATTTTTTAAAATATTTTGAGTATAGATTTATATATAACTAAGAAGCTCTAAAATATTATAATTATTACTCTCAACATTATTCCAAGCAAAATATAATTTAATAGATTTATGTATCTAAAATTACAGTTAGCTAATAAATATGTGTACACATAAAATATACAATCTGAGTACTAAAAATGAAAACTGAAAATAAAAGTAAATTTCACAAAAATGAAGTATGTACATAAGTTATAATTCAAGTTAATCCTTTTATTAAATTGCAGACAAAATATAATTTGATCATTTTCTGCTACTTTAAAATAAAAACTATTAACCATATATTAAGTTATTTCAAAATTCTGTACATTATTTTCAAGTGCTAATGCTTTCATTCAAATTGAGAAATTAATAATTTATAATTGAAAATAATTTAATTAAAATCTCTGCAAACATTCTGATATATTATTAACAACTATCAATAAAATGAGCACACACTGTAGTTGAGAAATCCATTAAAAATATACAATGTGGACAGTCATTCAGGAGAAATTCAAGAACACAGTTCACTTTTATGTTTAATATCATATACCCTGTACATCAATTACTCAACTTTTATTCTCTCAAGTAAATAGCATTTCTCTAACTAAAATTCCAATAATTTCAGCTATGTATATTCAAAGCAACCATAAATTTGTACGTATTTATTTTATTTATTTAAGTTTCTGTAAGACAGAATGAACAAAATCAAAATTCTTTCTCCAGATGTGAGCCAGAGCACCAGAGACCTGATTTTTTTTAAATCGGATCAGTGATTATTCTTACTTGATAATTGTGATGCTAAAAATCTAAAATTAATCTTAACTCAAGTGAATTGATTCTGAGCAATGTTTTCTTAAATGTAAAGAAAAATAGCAACAAGATTCTTCATGTCCAATCAGGTCCAGGATGATTTTATGTGTCGAACTGTCTTAAGCAGTCTGCCTGTGCATATTCTCAGGAGCGGGTCCATCAGTCAGTGCCAGCGTTCCATCAGACCGCACTGGGATTCCAGTGATAGTTATCTGCTTATCTGCTGACACTAATGAATAATAAATGACCATGCCCTCTTGGTGTATATGAACCCAACGTGTATTATTTTCCACGTACATTAGCCTTTATGCAGAAGCAGATTTTTCTTTTTTGGTTGATGTTGTTTGTATGTTTTCATCTCATACATTAGGAATTGGTTAAAAAAAAAAGTGGCTGCAATAGAAGATGTGCTTAATGTGATCTCTGGTATATATTAGTGTTTTGTTTTTCTCCAAGTCAACCTTGTCTCAGCTTGCATCATAGAAGCTTAAACGAGTCTCCTGAATATTTATGCTATCTTTTATAGATGTGACACATAGTTTGTTGTCTCTGCAATGGAGTATAAAATGACAGAAAATCCTTAAGAAACTAAAGATCAGAAGAAGTTGTGTCAGCACCCTAACCTTACCCCTCTTTCAGAGTCACCCTTAATCTGCTTTCCTGGAGGAAAAACTATTTATAATTAAATTATGAGTACACTCTCCTTAGTTGTTAAGTCTCCATCTCTCTCCGATTTAAACACATAATAACAGAAATAGTTACATACAGTTTTTTGCAAAAATAAGGATTAAGAACTTTAACTAATTAGGCATTCTTATGCACATCTTGCTGAGTTCCTTTGCGGTACTGACTGACAGAGGTAATTCTAGAATTATATAGTTATAGTCAAATGTTACAAACGAGACTATGTTCAAAGTGTGAATCATTTTCTTAGCTCAATAAAAACAAGCTGGAATTCAAATTATGCAAATCTTATCATATATTATGATCATTTTTAAATTTACCATTTACTTTTCAATTGTGAAACTCTCTTCTCAATTTATTAAATGTTTAATGTTATTAACTTTTTAAAATAATGAACATAGTCAATGATTTCAAGCAGTGAAAACTAGATTTCTTATTATACTTAATTAAGAATTTTAACAGAAATGTAAAAGAATGAATTACAGTTCAAAACAGATATGTCAAGGTTGCATCAAAACTTCACAATGATAATGAATAATAGTTATTATTAAGGATAAGCATTTTTATTTAGTTGGCTACTAATTTATACAACTTTGAATTATAGTACGTAAAATCACTGCCACGTGAAGAAGGCAAAAGGGCAAAATATTGTAGGCTACATATTTATACTTCAGTAAAGACAGTGCAGGGAAAATGTATTTTCACTATTTTAATCCTCTTAATTGATGGGAAGGTATACTCTAAAAAGTTTTAAATTAGAGGATAGTGTTGAATTTTCTGAAAGGTAAATGAAAAGCTATTGTCAATGTCTACAAAACTATAGGAAATAATGCAGAAAAAAAAAAAAGGAAACCAGAGGAAGTGGGGATGGCAAAGAACATCCACTTTACCACATTGAGGGATAAACTATATTAGAAAGAAAGATGAAAATCAATGAGAGAGCTGTTTGAATTTGAAGTGAGAAGCAATGTTGGCTTATTGGGAAAATTTACAAAGAGTAAAATGATCAAAGCATTGTATGTTCAGCCTTAAGGAACACAGCACTCTCATTCATAATGTTTGTGCAGAATAAACATTAGACATAGAAAGAGCATGGCTGAAGCAGCAAACTTAAAAAGTTCCTCCCAAATTTCCTTTGCAAACTAAAATACTGCTCAACATAATAAACCGGGAGCCACATGTTTTCCCAGCTCCAGCTCGTAGCCTGAATGTCTGAGCTTAACATGTGTTAATTTTATAGCTCAGTTTTGAAGAAAAGATTTTGCAGAAGCAAGGACTGAGGGTCCAAAGTCTGCAGTTTTCTCAGAGGTGATCTAGTGAGGAGAACAAGGTTAAACAGCAGAGTTTTGCTCCCTCCGAAATTTTAGTTTCTAATAATGGAAGAAGTGGCCACTCTTCTCCTGCTAAACATTTACATGCAATTGTCATGATATGCAAAATGTGCTAATTGCTAAAATTCATCCCCTCATGATATGGTAAAATACTACAAGAATTGAATTAAAAAAATTACTTTATCTTGCAGTAGAGGAATCCTAAATAATCTACTTGAAAATCAAGAAGCAAAAGTTTGTTTATAAAATTTTTTGCTTTGTGGAAGAAAATGTAAAGGCATTTCTAAGGCAGCTTTATTCTGTTTTTTTTTTTCTTTTTAAAATATGCAATAATCCAAGAATATCCTATAGGCCTTTTCAGCCTTTTCATTATTGTTGATTGTGTTTTCCATAGAGAAAAAAAAAATCTTAACTATTCAGCACTTACAAATCAAAAGATTAATGCGCAGCAGTTTAGAAATCTAAAAATGGGCCAAGGACAAAAATATACTTAATTATTTGATACATTATGTTAACTTGTGATTTTTTTTCTAGTAGATGTAGAGGTCGGCAGTGTATGTGTATCCATGTCAGCATGTGAACATGTGTGTAAATGCATGTACACGTGTGTATAGTATATGTATTATGTTGAAATGGGAAAAACTGAAAAGAATAAATTATGATTTTACGTTGGAATCTGTCATGAATTATTTGTTAGAACATAAATGAGGTCTTTAGTTATCCCATTCTTGAAAAAAAACGAGACCAGAAAACCCTCTCACTTTTGAAATCTCGAACTTATACTCAAACTCCAGGAATTTATTATTCTAATTTTCTAAGAGATCATAACTTCATGGAGTACAAAAATACCCAGAGAACAGTTTTGTTATTATAAATTTATGTAGTTGAGAGGGCAAATTAATTGATTATTTATTTAATCCATCTACTAGTTTAAAGTCATTAATTAATGTGATTAAGTAAGTTAATGCCTTTATGTGTTAATTGTCTACATGGGAACTAGTTTACATAATAATAGTAAGCAAACTACTATTAAAATAAATGTAAAACATATAAATCCATTGAAAATATAGAGTAGTATGGTGAACATACTGATACTCAATTTTTTTTTCTCAGAATAAACTTTCATTATATCTAATGAAGCTTTAGATATATTTTACCCCTCTACACCTATGTCCCTTTCTTGCTCTCTTTTAGAAAGGGTCCTCTTCTTAAAAAGTAGAGTAGGAAACATTAATGTAATAGATTAGTGACCAACTTTAAAAAATAATAAATTCGCCCTGGCCAGGTGGCTCAGTTGGTTGGAGCACCATCCAGTCTGCCAGAAGGGTCCCGGTTCGATCCCTGGTCTGGGCACACACCTATGCCGTGGTTTGATCTCCAGTCAGAATGCATCAGGGTGGCCACCGATGGGTGTTTCTCTCCCACACAGATGTTTCTCTTTCTGTCTTTCCACCTTCCTCTCTTTCTAAAATCAATGAATATATCCTCAGGTAAGTATTTAAAATAATAATAATATAATTAAAAATGCAAGCCATATAGATGATAATTACAGCTGATCAATATTATGCTCCCTCCGCAGATCTATGTTTCCTATAATTTTGGCTATAACTCAGGTTTCAGTATGAATGGCTGAGGTGCAGGTCTTATACCACCATAGGTGAGGGACTAAACTAGGTGTTAATTGGGTGAAATATGAAATAAAATATAAACATAGTATGTGTCCTTTTGAAGCTTTATGACTTTTTAAAGCATTGAAAGCAAGAGATAGTATAATCATCAACAGTAAATAATATAAGTGAATAAGCCAAATAAAAAAATGTAAACCCATAGCACTATAATCCCCTTTTATCCAGGGGTGAATACCTTCCAAGATCTCTAGTAGATGCCTGAAACCGCGGTCAGTACCACATCCTGTACACATATACTGTGTTTTCTCCTATACATACAGGCCTATGGCAAAATTTATTTATAAATTGGACACAGCCAGATACTAATGATGATAATGAAACAAAATAATTATAATAACATACTATAATAAAAGTTAAGTGAATGTGGTCTCTCTCTTTCTCTCTCAAAATATCTTATTTTGTTGTACTCACCTCTTCATTTAAAGGAAGCACTCTACCGCTTCGTTTTTGCCAGCATCGCTCTTTTGCACTTCAGGACCATTAGGAAACGAACTAAGGGTCCCCGCAACACGAGCGCACTCGATCTGATAACTGCGATAGCTACCAGTGACCAACAAGTATGTAGCACACCCAGTGCAGCTATTCTGGAGAAAGGAATGATTCGTGTCCCAAACGGGAGGAAGAGCAGGAGTGTGACATTTCATCACGCCATTCCTAACAGCATGGAAAACATAAGTTGTTTGTTTCTGGATTTTTCCATGTAGTATTTTTGGACTGTGGTTGATTATGGATAACTGAAACTGTGAAAAGCTAAACTGTGAAATAAGGGAAGACTACTGTATGTAACATGTAACTACTAAAAACAAATTTCAAATTACTACACCCAAGAATGCACTTTCCCTGGTTTTCTATGTCAGCCATTGATCTCTGACTAAACGAAATAAGGTAAATAATAAAACTCCCATACTCATACATAAGGCCAACGAATTTATGAGAAATAATACACATTTAACTCAACTGAGGTGTATATTATTCTCAGTTCTTACAAAATTGTGTTATTCTGGATTAATACTATGACCTATACATGCAGAGTCTCAGATTCTAAAACTTTTAACAAAGTTGATATCATGGGTAGAAAACAGAAAACAATGTCTATACCTCACTAGGCTCAAAGTTGAATGATTTTTGTTACCAGATTTTTAAGAACTGCACATTATATATGCATGTAACCTACTACATTCCAAGTATTAACATATGTGAGTATCCTTATGCAGACATGCCTCCACAGAACTAAGTTTGTGAGATGTATTGCAGAGGATGGGGTCACTTAAATGTGAAAAAACGATATAAAAAGGACTTTCTGAAATTTACTTCTGTAACTCATTCATCGGATATTTATACACATACAGAAAAATACAGGGTCCAGAAGAAATTAGCACCCATTTGGGTGTGGTTGGTAGGGTAATAATATGGGTGTAATAATTTCTACTTTTAATTTGAACATTTCACCTAAAATGCCATATGCTGTGCTTGAGTGTGATATTGTTATGTTACAGATTACATGGTTAGGGTTTTTGTAATAAAAGATTTTGTAAAAAAAAAGCGGGCGTTATTTGTGCTGGACCCTGTATATACTAATACACGGTGGGACAAAAGTAGGCTTATACTTGTGAAGATGTGAAACACAGAGTTTATTCTTGTATTATTACTTAGTATTTTATTATTTTCCATATGAATAATTAAACCTACTTTTGCCCCACCCTGTATATATCAGGGTTAAATTCCTTCCTTGAAGATATTATTGTTTGTACAAAATAACCACAATATACACAATATCATAATAAATTAAATATTTTATAGGTTAGAATTATAGTGACAATTATCTTAGAGGAAATGGCTAGAAGTTGAATACAAAAATCAAATCCAACACATAATTTTAAGGCACCATTGATTTGTATCATGACATTCCCGGGAGAGAGAAATGCCATTTGAACTTCCACCAGAAATGTAAAAGGATGAATGTGAACTTGCCAGAGTCAGGATAATTAGAAAAGTTCTAAAGTTATAACCTGAGCTTATAAATCATAAAAAGTTAAATCAGACACATTAATTTCACACATCCTTCTTTAATTATTTTTTTCTCACTTTCATCAGATCTTCCTTCCTGTCCTTTATTTATGGAATAGTTAAGTGCACTGCCGGTACACACAAAGATAAGGGAAAAGCAGTATAATTTTAAACTAAGTCTACAATATTCTAATAGAAAATTGTAATGACCCTAATTTAAGAATCACAATTATCCTTCTCCATTTTTCTTTTTTAAGGAATTATGAGCAAATACCTCTGTAAAGAACAGAAGAAACTGAGACTGGCAGTGGCTCCTGGGAAACAGGGCTGTGGACGGGAGCACAGGGAGGGCATTTGTTCTGGATCTGTGCACGTTACCCATTCGACAATGTCTTAAAGCAAGTATTCTAAGCTTCTGAAAGTGAACAATTTAAAGAACAGCATAAAATTGTGATGTAATGATGTAACTTAAATAGAAGAAACATATTTGGAAATGATAATTTATGTAATTTACAATTTGTAGAGTGCAATATTAAGTTAGGAACTGATTTCTCAGGTTCTGTTTCCATTATTTTATGCTTGTTTTGCAACACAATAACTTTATAATATATATTTTGGAAACAAAACAATATAATCTTATAATAAAATTCACTTTCTCATATAAGACAATGGCAAATATACTTCAAGAACTCATATATTTGGAATTCTGTCTTTCTCAAGACATAGATATTAGAAAAAAAGGTAAATGGTTTTCATTTCATTAGAAGAGAGAGATGAAGTTGGGAAAGACACAGAAAGATAGTGATGAACATAATGGATATATGATGATGAATATTTATTATACCACTTCATAGAAATTTCTCAAATCTAGAGCAGACTCCTGTCTATATTTACTAGGTATTAGCATATCATCTTGCTATATGCTATGAAAATATGCAATATAATAAAGGGTTCTCATACCACAAAGTTTAAGACTAATAGCCACACACGATTAGGAATTAAACAGTCATGTAAATTTAAAATAGAAAAATATTTAATTTGGCAATGGGTAATAATGATTTGTCTTTAAGAAAATTGATAAGTATTTATTGGAAGACTTATGTGGTACAAGGAACTATAGGTTTCCATTGTTAAGAAGCTTAATAGCTATAAAAGGAAATCACAAACAATAATTAAAATCAGATAGCATGTGATGATTCCCATAGGGAAAGGGCAAGGTATTATTTATAAAAGGGCAAAGTATTTATAAGTATTTACAAGGAGAGATTATCTAACAGGGGATCAGTGGCATTTAATTTGAAATTGTAAATAAAGGCAAAATTTCCACAGCCTAGTTTCCACAAACTAGGTAGTATTGTAGGTAGAAAAAAGCACGGCACAGTGAGAACAGGAGAATGGCACTGCCAGTAACTACCATCAGAATGTGGAAGACTGAGGTTACTGAAGAAGATGGGGAAATGTAGGATTAAGGTACAATAGGTAATTGTGAGAGGTCATGAGAGTTTGTTTTTTCCGTTTATTTAGGGCCCAATGTCAAGTAATAGGATATCACAAAAATACCCACGGTGTGCTAAAGGCAGAATGAGAGACCAGAACCAGGCGGGAGGAGCAGGGGCTTCACGTGTGATAAATATGTGATTGGGGGAAAAGCAAAAGAGATGAGGGCCGTGCTGTCGGGATTTAAATGCCAGCCTAAAAAGTAGGGAATTTTTATTGATAATGAGGAGCCTGAAGCTTTCTGATAAAAATAAAGTGATACTACATTGTGTTGTACAAAGCACATTTTGATTGCCATGTGAAAACAATGAATAGTAAAGAGAATAATGGTAAAGATGAAATATTAGGATGTTGGGAAGACAGAGCCGTAAGTATTTTGAAATTACTATAAATGAAAGAATATGTTCAGATTTGCATCACCTTTCAAGAAACCCTAAAAGAAAGTTTATTTTTATAAAAGACTGCAATAGATTACATGTTCATCTATAAAGACAATGCCCACTGTACTGGTTACAAAAGAAGATTCTGGAGCAAGAAGTCCTTGATTAAACAGTAGTCTGCCACTCCCTACGAGACTAGGACCTTAACCCATCCCTCACTGTGCTTCAGTTTCCTTACATAGAAAGTGTGTGCATACACCTTATATATAAATGTAACCTAATATAGAAATAATGTTATACTTCAGCAAGAGTCTTTTTTCTTCTTTAAATTGTGTTATAATAGTGTCTACCTACATGATTAAATGGGTTAGTAAAATCTTGCTTTAAGATTAAATTAATTAATATATGTGAAGCTCTTAAAATAACTCTTTTCATCTATTAAGAATTAAAAAATAAAATAAAATCTATGACCTATTTCTCTGTTGAATGCCTTGAATCTCTCCCCTTTTAAATGATTTAAACTATACCTGACAGTTACTAGTGCTCTGGCGCCTGAGCCTTATATTTAATACAGACATTAACTTAATTTAAAAACATATTTTGGAGATGCAATTTAATTTGTCTTTGTATGAACTATCAGGTTACATATAACATAATTATATTGTTTTAAAAAAACTCATAGACACAGAAAATCATATGGAAACTACCAGAGGGAAAGTGGGGCGGAGGAGACAGAGAGAGGAAAGGGAGAATAAATGGTGATAGAAGGGGACTTGACCTGGAGTGCTGAACACACAATACAGTGTACAGATAATATATTATAAAATCATACATCTGAAACCTATATAATTTTGTTAACCAATGTCACCCCAATAAATTCAATTAGAAAGAAACAAGAAAACATTAATGTTCAAGATATTTAAAAACAGGGAGAACAGCCTTGGCTGGGTGGCAGGAGCATCATCCCATGTACCAAAAGGTTGTGAGTTCAGTCCTTGGTCAGAGCACATACCTAGGTTTCGGGTTCAACCTATAGTCGGGGTGCATATGGGAGGTAACCAATGGATGTTTCTCTCTCAAATTGATATTTTCTTTCTCTCTCCCTATCCCTCCCTCTCCTCCCCTTTTCTCTCTCTTTAAATCAATAAACATATCCTTGGGTGAGAATTTAAAAAATAAATAAAAATATAGAGAACAAAAGATCACCCACAACTGCACCAGTCTGACATTTAATGTGATATTTATGTCCCTGTCTATTCTTTTCCCTATGTGAATTTTGCCTAGTACTAAATATCAGTGTATACAAAATGTTATTCTTTATTTTTCATTCAAGTTTTTAATGGCACAGTTTAAAATTCTTGTTAACACATTGTTGATATTTAAAGTTCAATCAAGGTGATGGATGCACTTAAATTTGGACATGTAAGTTATTTCCAATATTTCAAACTACATAAAATGTTGAGGTAGAGTTATGTAAAAGGTTGTTTTCTCTTACAGAACTATCTTTTTAGGTAAATCAAAGACGAGAATATTGGCTTAAAGGATATAGAACTATGTGTGGCCCGTAAGATCTATGTTTATTCACTCATTTTCATAAAAATTCTTTACTTCACAAACTCCCTATGTTATTAATAAAAAGATAATAGCAAGTGTTCATTGCATATTTGCTATGTCCCAGATACCATTCTTAGGGTTTTAACATGCATTATTTCATTCAATTCTGATAAGAATCCTATCAGGGTCATACTATTTTTATTAGCCCCAGTTTACACTTAAGGAAATTAAGGCTTAGAGAGATTGTCCTAGTTTATACACGGTATATCATGGAACCATAATTTTAAAAATCTGTGACTCCAACATCAGAGCTATTAGTTTAGTAGTGCATCTTACATTTCTGTATATATTTGATTATAAATACTATACATTATAAAGACTCACTTGCTATAATGAAAAGTGATGGTACAGGTCACATACTACTATTCTGTGAAAAAACACATAGTTTTCAAAAATCCAATCAAGCAGAAATTTAAATACTAATGCTATCAAATTGAAAAAATGTTTTAATTTATTGAATTGTGTATGTTTGTGACATGTCCATAAATTATATATTATTAAAATGACAGACCTATTAATTTAATAGAAAATATTAAGAAACAACTATGAGAAAAAATTCTTATAATAAAAATGAGAAATGTATGATTATTTGAATGCCCCTTACATGAAATCATAAAAAAACCTAAATCTTTGTTTTAATTCAGAAACTTAAAATTAAGCAACATAAATAATAGAAGCAGATTACTTCTCTATGTTCTAATATATACACATGTAAAATGCATTACAGCTTTAGATGTTTTACAATTAGAGTGACTACGTATTTTATCATCTGAATCAGAACACTTCTGAAAGCAAGCAGAAGCAATGTTGATAAGTAAAAAAATTATCCCAGGCAAATTAGGCATATCATCACCCTACTTTGGATAAAGTTTCATCAATTCTTCTGTAACTAAAATCCATTACTTGAAGTACAGGACAAATTTTAGGAAACAGTGGGGTGTGATGGGGAAATAATAAACAGGATCATAGGTTCTCAACAAATTTTGTTCTTTATTAATATCCCTGAGTTTCAGTTTCTCAGATCTCAAAAGAGAAAAAGAAAACAATACTTTTCACTTGTCATATGTGCTACAGATTAAACAAGAAAATGAACATAATTGTTCAGTATAAAATGCAAATTAACTGTATAAGTCCAAGTTACACTACGAAGCTCCACACTTTGACAAATAATATTCTAATTTTTAAATGAAATAAAATTATACAAAATTTCCAAAAATTTCAAAATATAACTTTATTAGCCTTCTGATAATATTTATATATGTAAAATACAGGGGTAGGTTGCAGTTGTGCATATGCAAAACAGTTTATTCTTGCAGTATTATTTATTAATTAACGTTTTATTTTCCATGCAAATAACTGTAAACCTACTTTTGCACACCTCTGTATAATCTGCTCTCAATTGTTTGAATGACTGAGCTTTTTATCTAAGAAAATATATTGGCTAGTTCATAAAAGTGACAACTTCCATGGTAATTTTTAAAAAGGATTTTTGACTGTACTTGAACAACAATAAAAAATGTGGAAAAAATAAAAATAAAATTAGTCTAAAAAAATAAAATAAAAACATGTTAACTACCTGGAATTATATATTTTTAAATGACTATAAAAAGATGTCTTCATAAAAATACTATATTAAGGAATCAGACAGAAATTCACCATATATTAGCCTTGAGAAATATTTAGTTTTCAAATTTGAGTTTTTTACAAAATAACAAAGAAAAAATTTACATCAACTGATCAAAATTCTGATCAGTTTTTATAGTTCTTAATATTTCAAATTCCATGCTAAGAACATCACAATGGGCTGGCACTCTAGAAAGTGTCCAGATAAATTTGCCTTGAAGTGGCTAACCGCCCTCATTTGGCTAGGGATTCACTAGCATCCTCTCCCAAACACTTAAGTTTTCCTCAATATGGAACTAGAATTTGTTTTCAAACTCTTAACAGGATCACCGAAGGGAAACAGGAGAAATACTATAAAGGCAGGCCTGGATTAAGTCCAGGGGCAAGTACTCTCAAAATGATGCCAAGAAATTATGCCAAGGAGGGAAGTGATTTTGCAAATGAATACAGTGTACTAGTTAAGTATAAGGTATTTAATTCTCTTGTCAAATCACCAAGGTTAAAAAGTAAGAAAGTTATCTGATAAACAATTTACTTGACTTATAAAATGCAGACATCCTCTTTCAGTTGAATGATAAGAAGGCATCTTTACTCCCTTAATCACATTTTCTTTAATGAAATCTTACTATTAATATCTAATTCCACCTATTCTAACACATAATTAATGTAGATGACAATGAAGTAATTTTATTTTACTTTTAAGTACCTTAGTGTATTTTGCAGGTGACAATAACTTTGGTATTCAAATGAGGTCCCAATTCTTGGAATCAAAATAAATGAATGTGAACATTGATAATAACACATTTAATAAGATGATTTTGATCATTTGGAAGACTGTTCTTAACAGTAAATATATCTCTACTGCAGCTAAAGATTGCTTTTCTTACTAAATTCTATACTTAGAAGTATAGTACTAAAAAAGTTTCTGTTTATTTTTCTTAACAAGTGAATGTAGAAACCATATGAGTTAAATTACATAAAATGAAACAAAAATACTATAATTTTCTTTAAAATCTTTAAACATTAAAAGTGCAAGACCTTTAGTACTATTTCCTAATCTTTCAGTAGACAAAAGTTATTGTGCACTTTTATATGTATTCCTGCTTTATTTCTGTTTCCCATTTTTAATTGCATTAAACTTTCACATTCCATTTTCACATGTCAAAATCTTCGTATTAGTAACCCCGACTGCTGACTGCCTTTATAGCTAAAATATCATAGTATGTTCTTAAAATGTTCTTACAAGAGTTATTGTTGAATCCGCCATCATTTTCAAGTAACTGTTGTAAGCCTCTAGTCAATGAGAACCTTGCCTTTCATTAAACTGATGAGTTAACTAAGAATATTTCTATACTTACCCAGTACAATAGCATTCTGCCTACTAATAGTGATAAATCTTCAGGTTTTGATTTCCACACACATGGAGCCTGCAGGATATTTTACTCTGTAAGAAATATGCCAGGGACAGCAAGGGGGAGAGGACAGTGGGTAGACAGGTTTAACTCCCTCAGGGAGCATAAAAGAATGCTGCTAAACTTTCCTATGGGACCTGCACCTGTAACATCTCCATTTATTTTGCACACAGCTCACGTCACAATGTCAGCTGTGGAGAGAATGATAATTGAGTGCTGAGTTACAAGTATTTAATAGGCTAGTGACCATCCACATGAAGCATTTAACTCTTCAATCAGGACAGAAAACTATGTTTGCTAAGTTACTCCATCTACATCCAGTAGAAATATAATGTAAGCCACATATGAAAATTTAGAACTTCTAGGAGCCACATTGGAAGAGTAAAGAGAAACAGTTGAAATTAATTTTAACATTATATTTTATTCAACCCAATTTATCTTTAAAAAATACTAATGATGTATTTTTAAAAACATTCTTTTATGTTTTGTGTACTAAGCCTTTGAGATCCAGAGTGTAATTTATTCTTACAGCACATCTTGACTCTGAATAGACACTTTTCAGAACCTAAAGAGGTACTGGCTACCATATTGGACATCATAGACCTAAATATTTTTTACTATTATTTCTTTAAGTATTCTACTAGAAAGAGAATTTAGGGGGAACTAATATGATTTATATACCAAATTACTATTAGCAAGGCATTTAAGTTCAGCAGTGAAACAGAATAATATTTGCTAGGGTTCTCCTTGCTTTGTGATGGAATATGGAGCAATATTGTTATAAGTCCAGGCTCTGGAACCAGAATGCTCTGAGTTTGAATCTAAGCTAAAACGAGCATTACTTACTAAAGTAATGACAAGCAAGCCGAATACCCTTGGCAGCCGTGATTTTTCATTCTGTAACATAGAGATGATGGTGACATCTCCCTATTAAATACACCAGTAAAGTGAAGCACATGGAAGAGTATCTGCACACACCGTTACCCCCTAGATTTAATTACAGTGATTACTGTTAGTTCCAGTCCCTCTAAATTAACTAACATTTGCAAATATTAAAACGATGCTGCTGGCAAGGATTAAAAGAATATATGAAAGTTATTTTTTGAAATGTATCATGTTTTATAAGTTACAAGTTAAGAGAGAAGTGATATAATCTAAAGAAAATTTTCAAGATAGGTATATGTGACATAGTTTTAAATAAAAAAACCTGATCAATTATTATGACCACATAATGTTAAGTAGTAGAAAAATCCAGTTTTAGAAAAAAATAAGATTTACTAATTCATAGGCTATTACTGTTTCAAAACAAATCGAAAATGTCCAGCTGAGGTATTAGGATAACTAAAACTTTACTCTGGTCCACTTCAACAAAAATGTGCTCTGCTATCGTATAAACTCATCAGGAAAACACTCGTTTTATTATTTAGTCCAGAAAAGAAATATGGCTTCGGCAGAAGTAACCTCAGAGATTAATTAAGTGAAGTGTGATGAGTTTGTATCAAAATTTTGGTACTTATAAAAAATGTTTCTGAAAGCTTGCAAATGTATTTGTACTTGCCCTGTCAGCAGAACTCTTGTTAGCAAGCCCCTGAACCTACTTTTTTGTGCTACTCACAAGTCCAGATGATTTGGGTTTCAAAACAGGAGTCACATATCATCAAATCCTGATTAATGTCACTTCGCTTTCCTCTCTTAAATCTCATAGCTCAATGCGCAACTGTTGACTGCTATGTCAAGCAGAAGGCTAATTTGATTTTAGTAACAAATACCATTATCGCTCATCTTTATTACATAGCCTTAATGCAGATATCACAGTGGGGAATCATTGATAAGTTTAATGGAGAGTTTACTTAAGATCTACTGAATCAGGCTGATGGTACAGAGAAGACTCACACATTCAAATAATTATTACTACTTAAAGACCTTGATACTGAAATAGAAAAAAAGTGCAAAGTAGAATTTTAATAGCACATATTACTTACGTTCACAAGTGTCCCCTTTTTGCTGGTAGCCTGCTTTGCAGATACATTTTCCAATGGGCACTAACCATTCTCCTTCTGCACTGCAGTGCATCCTGGGGGAGTTTTCCGCCTCTTCCTCTGCACTGCTGACACATGTCCCTCGAACCTCGACTAAAGAGGAAAATTCTGAACCAGTCACTGTATCTGGAAAGATAGCTAAGTTCTCAATAATGGACCAGCACTTCTTGTAGTACACTTTGACAGAAACCAAAGCTATGCAAGCCCCTACATCCTGAAAGGCAAGATAGAATCCCTTTTTGGACAAAGGTCCAATCTCTCTCACCTCAGTGTTAAGCTTCATCTTTCTTTCACCAAGGTCACCTTGAGTAAAACTTTCATCTGCAGCAATGGTGTCTATTTTTACATAGAGGTTTTCTCTTATATTCCTGCCAGTGTCGTAGTCTGTTTCATAATAGTACAAATTAAAGGTTTCCTTGCAAGTTCCCAGTACTCCAGGAAGACTGTTACAATCCCTCAGGGTGAATTTCAATTCTACAAAAATCCTTTGTGCGTTGCCTTTCGAAATCCAGTTAGTCCGCAGCCAGTTGTTTTGGTTGGGCTCCATGACCTGGCATACCTGGTATGTTCGTATGGGGGTGTAGTTCTCATCCAGACCACTAATTTCTTCCCACTGTAAAAGTAAACAAAGTTCATCAGTCATTCAGCAAAAAATAGCACTTAGACTTCGAGAGCGCATGAGGAATCTTTCATAGCACAAATGCACATCTTTGAAACAGGTGGGTCCCTGTCCTGACAAACACGGCAACCTGAGAACACCGCATTCTCACCTCAGCTTAGAACTTGTGGTGGAGCATCATTCAGGGGGCTTGCCTGTTTCTGCATATAGTAAATATTTAACTTTGTTTAATATATCTTTTGCTAGTGTATTATATTAGTGTTTCTTTTTACATGTTTGTTTACATCTGTAGTCTCCATTGGGATTGTAATATTTATGGACTAAAGTGCTCAACATAATTACTTATATTATAGTTAAATGCATATACATATGGATACATGGCAGAATTCTTATAACTCAGTTGACATTTTAAGTGTAAATGTTATATTTAAACTTAGAAAGTACCTAAAAACATAGGGAAGAAAATGCCAAGAGTACTCTGTAATGTAAAAGCGTTCCACTCTATGTTGATATTCATAATGCAAACTCTTTTACAATCTTTTCAAAATGAGACATAAGAGAGTAACATTTTACAGAGCTATTTATTTATTGCAGTGTTATCAATAATATTGTACATAAATCCACATAACTATAAAAAAGTATTTGTATGAAAGTATGATTCATCTTTTTAAATAAACTGCTTTCAATAGAAAATCAAATATATGCGGCAAATCAGCATCCTGAATCATATTTCAGTAATAAGCTTTCTGACAGGAAAAATATCGAATGTTTCAAAATGCCTATTCTTATGCTGATACAATGCATGCAATAGCAAACTCATATTACATATATGCACAAAAAAAGGAAAATAAGTTTAGAAGTCCTGGCAACAATTTAAAGATTATTATATCATCTATAATATTACCTATATTGCTATTAGCAATTAAAGTCATTTCATCTAAAATAGCTCAAAAAGCCTAAAATAAGTTGTTTATGTCTTTTTTTACCATTGTTACAAAATTACCCACTTTATAGTTATGTTGCCTTCTTAGTGAAATCGTCATCTACTTTTACTCATTTCTCCAATATGAAATGCCAATATAAAAATATATTATCAAAGTCCAAAGTCACATAGCATGCAATGTTTAAACTATTATTTCAAGTAAAGCAGATGGGAAAATAAACTAATAATCATGTGCTAATGATTTGTATATATAAAACTTGCCCGAGAATCAATGTATTTAAATGCTCTATAAAGTATCAATACCTATTTTAAAACTGTTTCTTAGCCAACTAACGAAACACTAATACATTATAATTAAGAAAATTCTTGTATGATGCTACCGAATTACTACAATTTTATTATACACACTATCCAAGGTCCTCAACTACAGCGAAGAACCCATCATTATGTGCAGTTTTACTCAACACAACTTGAGTTTGTGACTAGTTAATGGATGCACATAGTCCCTTTGTTTCCATTAGCTGCTTAGAATCTGTTTGAATGGCACTTACCCCAATAAACCCAAATTCCTCCATTTAAAGAGGTAGATGTTAGTCACTTAATAAGATTGAAATTAGTAAAAGAAGTAAAACTGGTAATGGCATCTCCAAAAAAAAAATCAAAAGCTCCAAAGATAAATGTGCTCTTTTTAATAAGTTTCCAGTTGGAGGAAACCAAGGCCAATTAATATAAAGGATTATATCTCAAGAATTCCTGTTTTCTAACTTTAAAAACAATTACATTACTTTGTCCTATCTATAAAAAATCAATTTTACTAAGATATGGATCCCAGTTAACTTTAATTTTTATTTAAAAATTTATTCCTGAGGGGCAAATATCAAAACAACTATGTATAGATAACAAATAGACTACATAAATGCATTTAACACAATTCTTGTTTTATTAGCTCACTTTCCGAGAGGCTGCAGTGATTTCTACAAATGACACCATTGGGGGAAAAGTGTCAATTCTGATACTATGCTTTTACAATTCACTTTTAAAAATAGTTTTGGGAAATTTGTATCTTAATAACAATTTACTTCCAGTTAGATATTTAATTACATTAGCCAATCCATTTCATATATGGGAAACAACAGGAATCATCATTTTCTAATATTATCTGTTGATTCCTTCAGAAATGTAGGGTTAACTCTAATTCAGATACTTTGGACTGACAAACTGCCCATTTGAGTCTCAGGTAACACAGACAGTCATAATTTATCATTTTGTGGATTACATGGATGAAGTATTATAATCATATATCAGTTTACTTCTCCTTAGAGATAAAACCAACCTCTACCTCTATTTGTTTTAATTGATGGATGGTAGAAAATAGGCTACATCTGTCATTGGCAAAAAAGGTGTTTCATTTCTTATTGTAAATGTCTTCCTATAACTACATTATTTCATTCATGAAAAACTTCCATTCGCAAAAAAAGTATTGATGCCTACCTCAGACTTTGCGTATTTTTTACACTTAGCCTGTAAAACATTTGTTACTTTCCCTAACTTATTCTGACCAACACAGGAAACTACAATATGATCTTAAGCAATCTCTCAAATATTAACCAAAATAAAAATCTGAATATTTTAAACAGATTTTCATAACTCACATTTTGAATTCTTAAGTGACTTCCACTTCATGACATTGACTTTATGATATTCTTATACTTAACAATCCCTTTGGACTTTCATTCTTCTCTTTGAAAAATTTGTTACACTTTTTATATCTCACTTACACTTCATGCACTTTGATTCAGATTTCTTACTGTGCTAATGATTAACTCAAGTAACAGTGGAGTACATTTTCCTTTTCAGAGCCCTCTTCCATAAGAGGGAATGAAGTATGTACCTTCTTTCACAATTAAAAGACCTGAGGATAAAGCCATTGAACTAAATTTAAGTAATATATCTTCCCTGATGTATGAAACATATGGTAAAACACTGGTGTGGGGGGATTACTTATATTTCACAGATTTTTATTTGAATGCTGTTATTCATACTTACTGTAATATATTTATATTTACTGTAACGTGTGTGTGTTCTACCATCACTGCTGATTAATAACAGCAGATAGGACATGACATACATTTGGAGAATCCAAATAATATTTGATAGCAAATTATATGCTAAAATATTGAGCCAATTATATTTTAGCTACCTTTTCAAGTATATTTTGAATGATACTAAAACTGTTTTTAAAAGAGAAAAAATGATTACATTCTGTTTTAAAGAATGCACACAACCTACCTGGTTATTATACTAAAGAAGTATAAAGCAACTAGAGAGGTTTAAGGGAGTCTGTGAAAGGATTGTTCCCTGTAATTAGTTAGAATTTACAGCCTGGAGCCTGAGGAATGACTCCGCTCACAATAAGAACTCATAATATTATGGTTACAGAGTTCTTTAAATCCATGTCCCCAAGCACTAAGTATACCCCCTTCTCTACTTAATGAACTCAATGTCTCATGACAAACACAACAGGATACTGAGCACAATATTTGGAATGATAATAAAACTCTTCAAATATGAAGAATATGAGTAACTCCACTGTGGAAAGAGGGAAAGGTTTTTGTGTTCTACTTTAAAATGTAAAGTGTGATATTTTATAAGAAGCACTTACCCCATTTGGTGGATAGGAAATCCATTCCAGCTCTGTTTGCTGTGCTTTAGAATCCAGCAGCAGTACTGAAAAAAAGTTTTATTTCCAAATGTCACATGAACATTTTAAACACATTTGTAAAGTTATTAAAGGGAATCTAATTTTATATTTTATCACTTTATCACTTAAGATATATACAATTCTTTTTATAAATGAATGGTGAAATGAATACCTACCTGAAACAAGTATATTACTCCACTTTGGGAGAAAATATATTGAAATACCACCTTATATTTGGTATTTTTAAATAAAATATTAAACTAAATTTAAAAACTCAAAAGTAACATGAAAGTGAGGGTGAAAATTGCTATGTGATGAATTGTTTCTACAGTGATTGTATATTATAAAGGCTTTGTAAACCACTGAGCCCTGTAAATTTTGTCAGAAGATAATGAAAACATAATAAAGTATAACTCTACAGTACTCTTAAGATAGCCATTAATTTATAATATTCTACCATAAGTATTTCCCAGCATCTTTTGAGAATTGGAGTTTATTTTTTTGAAACTTTTCACACACAGTGTCTTCTGTGAATCCAAAATGAATGTGGTTAAAAACCTTATTAAGCAATGCTATCCTGAGAAAAATAAACTCTTATTTGCAAAGAATATTTCTGAATTAGTCAGACATTTGTTTTCAATATTTCTGCTTTCTTAATTTCCAAAGGTTTCAAAGTATTAACTAATTCTCAAACTGTTATAAATAAACTCTGACTCGACTATGTTTCTGACTTGCCTTTTTAAACCAGTTGTATTCTGCTTTGATGTATCAAAAATCACAGTACAATGTATGTAAATTTATATAAATGTAACGAATGCTCCTGATAGTATTAATAGAACATATTCAAATGCCATAAAACATACTTCCAACTTGATATATTTTATTGCTTTGTAAGACAATTACCCTCCTAAAGAATTCATTGTTCTCTTTACCTGAGTCTTTTTCTTTAAAATATTTTTGACTCTACAGCATGTAGAAATGTATCAGGTTGTCCAGAAATAACAGTGAATGTATTTTCGAGTATGTAAATATGATTAACATCAACCTCAATAAAATTTTAAAACTCGAACTTTAATAAAATACATGCTTATGTGAACTTTTGAATAATATCTAGAGGAAAAAACGTGTATTTTAAAGGAAATGAAAATTTGTTATGCTTAGACCTCGCGCTAGTCAAGGGTTATTCTCTGTAACTTAAAAAGGTATGGATATAGGTAGATGGATGCTTTTCGAAAAAGTGGTTTGCACTTAGGACTGTAGTGGAGGGCCATGAGAACACACACACTTGACTCTCTTCCCAATGAGGAGGTAAAAAACCGCACGCTTTTAAAGAACAAGTTGTATTTCACACTTGGAACGTCAATACATCATTGGGCTAGTGAATTTATATGAAATAACTTTTTTAATTTATTGATTTGAGAGAGCGAAGAAGGGAGGAGAAATCAGTTTGTTCCACTTTTTGGTGTATTCGTTGTTTGCTTCTGCACGCGTCCTCGCAGGGATGGAACCTGCAACCTTGGCGCTTATGGGGACAACGCTCTAACCAACTGAGCTACCCAGCCAGGGCCTTAAGGATTTTTCAAGGTTTATATTGTTTTTGTCCTCAACAATAGAGAGGAAGCACAGAGAACAATGTGGATGCCAGATGCTCTTCTTCTGAGATGATTTACCCTATTTTACTATTTCCTTGTCTTTTGTACTGGCATGACAAGAGGCAAGTTGGTTTCAAACACAGGTGACCTTCTTGGGTCGTTTCTGAGGATGAAATAAGCACCGCGGACGGTTCATTGCCATTCCGTTACCCCTCAGCACCGCCTGGGGTGGGCGCAGAGACCGCGGCGGGGTGAAGATGGCAAGCGCTGAGAAATAAACAAATAAAAACACACCAGAAACCACCCCCTGAACCTTCGAGCAGAAGCAGCTCTAAAGCGATCAGTCCCCCTCGCTCCCCGCCGTCTGCTCCCAGGATACACCCCCAAGTGAGCGCTTCCGCCCCCCTGTCCAGAGCGCGCGGCGCCACCCCCGCATCGCGCCCGCGGAGGGGCGGCCGGGCGTCCCACCCGGACCCGCCGAGCCCGGCCCGGGCTTGGCGACTCCGCGCCCCGCCACAGGGCCGAGCCGGGTGAGGGCCAGGGGCGCGAGGTGGGCGCGGGGCCGCGCGGGCAGCCCGGGAGGCCGAGGGCCGCTGCGGCCGGGGCGGGGCCGCCGGGGGGCGGGGCGGGGGCTGCCAGACGGGCGTGCCCGCGGCTCCGAGCCTCCAGCACGGCTCGGCCAGACCTGAGCACTCCAGGGAACCGGTGGCGCCCTCGCTGCAGAAAGAGACAGGAGGAGGAGAGAGGCTTGCGGGAAGCGTCTCCTCCGAGGGAGCGGCGACGGCAGCTTCTACGAAGAGGAGGAAAACAGCGGCTGCACTTTCGCCTGCAAGCTCTCATTTAGACCCTGGCTCGCAGGAGCGGGAACTGACCGCCCGGAGTCAGAGTTCGCGGGGAAAGTGGAGGAAGGTGCGGAGGTCCCTCACCTTCCTTCAACCGACCCGTCCAGCCCGGAGCCGGGCCCCGCTCCCGCATTCCCGGCGCCCGCAGGTCGTTGCCCCGGCGCGGCCTCGGAGCTCGCTGTCTCCCAGAACCGCAGCCCCAGATCGCCGCTGCGCGTTGGGAGAGTCGCCCCGGAGCAGCCGGGCGCATTCGCCTCCCCGCCCCCATTTTAAATATCTCACTTCAGCGTTTACCGAACTCAGCCTCCTGGAATCAGAATCCTCCCCGCGTCTGCGGCACCCAGAAGAAGGCGGCGAGCGAGCCAGCTGGCTGCGGGAACCTCTCCCCCTAGTGATGCGGTTATTTATAGCTCAGACTCCCGCCCGGGTCAGCCCGAGCGCGCGCGCCTGGCTCCGCCGCCGCAGCGACGCAAACTTTCCGCAACTCCCGCTCCTCCGGAGGAATCGGGAGGAGATTCCGGGACTGAATGTTCCTAATCGCACGCGAGGAGAAATGTGGGGTTCGGCACGTTTGGGTGTGTGTTTGGGGTGTAGCAGACATCGGTTAGGCTGCAAACGCGTAACCGACATTTCGGAGTCACGGTTTTCTCTGAATGGATTCTGCGTCAACACTGGTTGCAGATGTGGAACTGGGGTCAGAAGGTCAGGCTGGACCACGAAGTAGGACAAGACTTCGGGTTGGGGTGGTTTGTGTGAACGAAGAGAGGTGTAGGAAGAGAACTTGGGAGGTGGGGAACCCGGCACTAAATCACTAAGTTTTAAGGGATAAATGAAGCGAAGGCCGATATGCAGCTCCCGCCCCCATTACCACCGTGACCTAACTCTGATATCAGTTTCCTCCATCCTCCATAGTTCAGGAACAAGTAATGATCAGCGTTCTGCTTTTAAATATCGGAAAGTCAACCTCAGCCTTACAAGCCTAGAAGACACGAGGTGGGGTGGGGAATAAATTGCAACTGCTCGGAGCAAGACATTTCCATTGACAGGGTTTCTTTTTCCCCAGCTCCAACTACAGGCACCGAAAGGTATTTTACCTTCTGTCAGTGGTTCAAAGGAGGAGGGAAAAAAAAAAAAAAAAAAAAAAACAACCATACACATAACAGCGTATCTGGTTACCCAAGTGGAACCTGCCTTCTTCATCCACAGCTAGCCCGCAGGGTCCAGGTCTGTCCCACGGTTTGACCCCTCGGACTGAACTGCTGGACTTGGGGCAGACGTTTGGGGACTCGCAATCGCCTAGGCAGCCTCACGTTATCAGGGTCACAGCCCCAGCACGGCCCCTGCCTCCCCGGCCCGGCAGAGCCCTCTAGGTTGCCCCTACCCCGGGCTGTACGGACCTGCGCGCCACGCGCGCTAAGTAGAGGCTTCCCGACCGTGGGGCGCGCGTCCCTGGCCGGATTCACCTCCGCGGCGTTATTGTTCCGCGCCGGCGGCCGAGCGCCAGCCGTAGGCCCGCGGCTCCTCCTCCGGTGCAGTGAGCACTTCATTAGTAACCCGAGCGTTCGGAGCTCACACAAGTCACGGCCCCTCGTGGAAGGCTGCGCACTTCAGCCACTCGCTGGCGGGCTGGCCGGGACACTAGAGGCTGCACTCCCCAGTTTCCGACTAACTCCGGCCGCAGCTTAACCCTCGGGAAGCAAACACAGAGAGGAGGAGGAGGGAGAGAGGTCGAGAAAGGGGAAGACATCCGACTTGCCCCGGGTTTCGGACGACGATCACGCCGGCGGTACCCCGCCACCCCACCCCACCCCACCGCCTTCTGTAGCTGCTCACGCCCTCCAGACTGCCCGCGCCAAAAACCCTGCTCCTGTCGGGCCATCAGCCCCGGGCGGGGGGCTGCGGGCGGCAGTGGAAGCAGCCCCACTAGCCGCCCGCCCGCCCCGGGCAGCCGGAGCGGCGAGGGGGCGGGGAGCCAGCGGGGAGGGTCGCCCTACGCCGGAGGCGCGGCCCGCAGCCCCGCGGACCAGACCGCTCCTGCAGGTAGACAGCTAAATAAATAAGTCAGAACAAACTTTGCTTTTCCATCACCTTACCTTCCTTTGCAGCCTGCGCCTCCCCGGTGTGTGCAAAACGGAAAAACCAGATGTAGCATAAAATAATCCATGAAGGGTGCCGAGTTTGAAAGACCATGGTGCATGAGCAGGTTTTATTTTAGGTCTCAGTTGAGTCGTAGCTTTTTAAATGCTGTTTGATCCAAAGTGGGTTCCTTTTTATTGCTGTCCTCGCATCGATTCCCCTTCTCGATCTCCGGGCGGCGGCTCCACGTTTAGCTTTTTAAAATTTCACCCCCCTCCCCTCCAGTTCTTTCACACTGTGTTCACTGCCTGCAAGTCTCCGACTGCAGACCCGCCGCTTGCTCCACACTCGAATAATATCAATTGGGGGGGTGAGGGCGGGACTCCGAGTGGAGAGCCTCCGCCACTCGGACTGAGTGGCAGGCGCAGCGGGCTTGCCAGGCAGCGATTCCCAGGGCCGAGGGGCGGGTCCCCGTGAAGCGGCCGCCCCGGCCGCGGGGGCGGGGTTCGGGGAGCCGGCCAATCCGCGGTGAGCGGAGTCAAGTTGCGGGTCCTGGATTCCCTCCAGCTTCTTGGTTCCCTGATCGCGCTGGATGCTCAGAGAGGGATGACGTGGATGGCAGCTGAGGTGCGTGCTGCTGTGGGCACTCTGGTTTGTGGCAATGGCAAGCTTTCGTGGAGCAGAATCAAGCCGAGAATAACACTCCCAATTTACAGTTCCCCATATAGCTTTACTCCTCTACGTCTTGTAGAAACAGAGGCTATGCAAGCGTTCTCTCAGCTACCAAGCACGGAGCCGGGACAGTGAAATGAGCTGTGCCTTTAAGTAAAGTGTCTTTTACTTTTTTTGTTGTTACAGTCTCCGCGGGTTGGAAACTGTTCTTTTCCTTTCTTGCAGAGTTTCTACTTCTTTTTTTGTTACTCCAACAGCAGTCAAATCTAGGCTCCACCCAGCACAGTCCGTAGAAGAATAAAAGTAACGACATGTATTATGTTCAAACAGTGTTTCCAAGAGTTTGCAACAATCTCTGGCAAAAGAAACAGAGGAAAAGGGAGTAGAGAAAGGAAGTCTTTTGTTTTATGGGTCCTCCTTACCCCGCCCAATCTTTTCACAATAGTTTGTTGGTTGCAATAAAACATTCAGACAACCTTCAGATGATTCCGTATCATTTTCTGAGGTTTTCCCTTGGATTTCCCCACTTTGATCGTGACCCATTTTGCTGCATACATTACATTTAATTTTAAAGAATGCTACTATGAATTAAGCTCATAAAGTAAACGTCTTTCACAAATATCGACTTCTTTCCCATTAGTATTAAATAAGTATTCCTCTGAAAGGGAAACTGAGAATAAAAAGTATAACCAACATCTCCAGTTGAATTCAGCCAACTCAAATGTCGGGGACGACTGTGTAAAGAGGGAAATTCGTTTACCGTTAGGCAGTTTTGGACTCTGCAATTCAGGAGGTGAGTTAATATAATAAGAACTTTAAAACATTAATTGCCAAATCATCAATTTCAAAGGTCACACAGAGTAACGTTATCACATATTTAAGATGAGCTTTATTTTCTTCTTGTCCTCTATTATTCCTTTTAAAAGAATATTTGTCACTCATAATTTATTTTTATTTATGACAGGCACAAAGTTTGTTCTCACCTAAGATTCCAAATTTTTTCCTGTCTTCCTATCTGGAAATATAAGGTAAATTGGGTTATTTCTGGTATTTTTAGTAAAGGCTTTCCAGAAATGACAACCCCAGATTTTTAAATTTTACTTTATGGTAAGTCGGCTCCTACAGTTTTTATTTGCCTAATACAATTACAAAAGAAAAAGAAAAAAGAGAGAGAGAAATGCTATCTCCTTTGCCTTTAACCTCTCTTTGGTTCTGTAGAGTTTTTTTCCCCCTTAAACGTTACTTGTTCCTAGCCATTATGCCAATTAAATATTTTAGAAAGTATATCTAAAAACATCCTAAGGGTCTTTTAAATGATGCAAATAAAATTTAAATGGCTTAATAGATTAACCTTGAAAAGAGACCCCCCAAAAAAAACTAGAGTACACTTGTTACAGAGATCAATCAGTATTTATACTAACAGATGCTTTAAGAGTAAAAATTGTAAGGTAAAACATTAGAATTAAAAACATAAATCCCCACATGTAGTCTAGAAAACTATTAATCTCAGAATCATAAAATCACAAATATTAAACCACTTCTAATAGTTAAAACTAATTCACTTGGATTTCAACACTTTCCCCAGGGTCTCATCCCCACTTCTTAGAAGGACACCAAGCTAGCCTTTAAAGTTGAAAATATTCCTTTCATCTATTGAATGACTAATACTGAGTGATGTGAATACAAATACCTTTCCATTAAACCAGGAAACCAAAGAAGTAACATCCTTCACTCTGATGAGCATAGGTGGTGTAGGGAGCCCCCTTATTGTGTGCTCTCTTCTGTCAAACACAGGGGCATGTGCAGCCTCGCTTTTATTTTTAGAGACAAGATGCTTCACATTATATGCACATGTGCCAGGCTGCTGACAGTTTTCAGAGTTGCACAGTGATGCTCATTTTAAGTTTGCCAACCTTCCCTTCTCCTCCTCTTCCTTCTTTTTTGATATCCAGGTACTGCATATTGATAAAGAAGTCATGGCATTTAAATAAAAGTGAGTGATTTAGTCAAGAAGAAAATGTTCATTACTCAGTATTATACAGCATATATTTTAGTATATAAATTGGTGTTAGATTATTTCACTAGCAGCAAAGCATATACATCTATTTGAACATGATACATTGAAATAAAACACAGTTTGTAAAATTTTCATATTTTAAGATAATATTTGAAAGTTAATTATATAACTTTTTAATAGTCCATTTTAGCTTCATATGTATGATATTTGCATATTATCTCTTTTTAAAGCAAATTGTAAAAAGTGTCATAAATGTATGTGTGTATATAAAATGTGTTAGACAAGAAGTCATTTTCCTTCACAAAATCAAATAGGGTATGTAGTCATCACGTGTCAAAGCAGAGATTGGGAAAACTATTTCTTAATTTTACATATTCATTATGCAATGCAATTGATATATATATTTAGCTAATTTAAATAAATGGAAAAAAGATTGAAACTTTAATATTTCCATTTATATCCCCTCTTTTGAAACATCTATCATAAATGTATAGTAAAAAGATGAAAAATGCCTACTTTCAGATACAAAGATAATATACTGAGTTTTTGTGTACCATGTTATTTTTACTTAGCTATTCACTAATAATCACACATAACTGTACATATATGAAAATAAATATACAAATTCAAGAAAAATATCAAATAAGGGTACAGAAGTTATTTTCTTTTAAATTGCTCCAAAACTAACCTTTACCTCATTGTTTGTCTCTGGGAGACATTCTGTTATTTTAAGAGACATGGATTCTTAGTAGTAATGATAAAGACTCAGGAATAAGTGCCATGAATATTCAAACTGAAGCCTTTGTGTGTGTGTGCGTGTGTGTGTAGTAAAGGATACTTCAGAAGGTAGAGGAACAGCCTGAGACTTTAGCGTGTTACAAATCTAAGGTGCCAAACTCAATACTGAACAACAGCAGCAAAGAAATCAAAGGGCTGTTTTTGAACCTACTACTTTAGCGTTTACGTCTAAATGCATTCACAGCTGGTAAATGTGAAAATGGAACTTTATCACTGAAAAAGGGGGTACTGGTAAGTTAAACCGAATTAGAAAAAGTACTGTGCAGAAGAAACTGATTATAAACAGAAAAGAAATGGTATGTCTCAGATAAGATATTACAGAAAATTTGTTCTCTATTTGTGATTTCAGTCAAAATGTAAACAATCTATTGTGCAGAAAAATCACTTACTTATTACATTGGCCTGATTTATGTAGTATATACAAAAATGTATTTGTAACCCAATGTAAAAAATGTACATAAGCTAAGCTCATTTTTAAGAGTAATAATTTAATTTATTCTTCTAAACTTAGATTTAGCTGGCCGTATATGTGGAAGGCAGTGGTCTGAAACGAAAGCAGAAGTCGGGACTATATTCTGTTCCTTTATAAAAGTTTACTCACTTTTATGAGGTCAGATAAATATTATAATGTTCAGAATAAAACAATTTTAACTCTTTATCTGCAATTATTGAGTTAATTTAACACATCTTAACAAATAATAGTATTTATATCAAAATTATGAGTCCAGTTGAATATTGCTAAATTGTCAAACTGAAATTTTTTAATCACTTAAAGTATCCAAAGTGATAAGTAAAACAAAGTTATTATTGGACTAATATTAAAAGAACTAATATAGCAGGAAAAAATGTTGCACATTATACCTAAAACCACTTAGCACATGTTCAATATTCTTCAGAATTTTTTTAAAATTTGATTTTTGCCTCAGAAGATTCCTCCTTTGCATTACTTACACTTCATTTTGTGGTAAATTGCCATCAATGATAGGAAGGACTATCTTAAGTTATGCAAATTACTTCTACATGCTTTCATGTTTTCTCATCTTGCAATTTTTAGCTCTTCAAACCCAGTGGATTGTTGTCAAGATCTGTGATAATTCAGTGACCACCAGGGGGCACCACAATCTCTGGATGTCCTAACCAATCAAGTCCTTACTGAATAAGAATGAGGTGATTATAAAATTATATATACATATGTAATTATGATATTTATATATACAACTTCATATATATAATTAGTATTATAGATACTTTTATCCTCTCTGTCAGCCTGCTAAAGACATTCATAAAAATTTGTGAGATGTTCTATGACCTATTTCAGTCTACAGAGGCCAAGTTAACTAGAGGGGCTCCAAAGCCACCTTAGAAGGTGAATTATAATGCAGAAAAATGCTCCCCAATTTTTAAAAACTTAAGATCTGAGGAACTCAGATTTCAGATACTCTCTTCCTAACTTTCCATCCACTTAATTCCCAAAGTCTTTTACCCTAGAAACAGTGTAAGCATCGGATTGAGTATTCTCTAGGACTTCACAGTTCTCAGATTTTAAGGATTTTGTGAACTTCCTAGATCTCTCTAGGTGGGGGAGCATTTTAGAGACCACTTTGCACCCTAGTTTTCTGCTAGGGTCAATACTGAAAACATTGTATCAAAATTTGCTTGACTGCTCTCCAGGAGGTCTAAGAAAAGTTCTGAGGGCTTCCAACCTGCAGCCCCCTAGGCCACAGGCAACCCAGGATGGCTGTGAATGTGGCCCAACACAAAACTGTAAACTTACTTAAACATTATGAGATTTTTGGGTGTGATTATGTGTTGCAATGTATTTACTGTGTGGCCCAAGATGACTCTTCTTCTTCCAGTGTGGTGCAGAGATGCCAAAAGGTCAGACACCCCTGATGGAATTTCTATGTGTCAAAGTAATTTAGAAACAGAATGTCTATGTTATGGGGGAAACAGTTCATGAGTAGTGTCTGCTAGCCATAAAATTATAAACCTGTGGGTACTCTCTCCACAGACTAGAGATAGAATTCTATATGCTGCCAAAGGTGGTGCCTAATACCACCCTTGACTGGATATGTGGAGTTGTTCTCCATGGAAGAATTGGGAAAACTTGTGGGAGACAAACACTGTCCTGGTGGGAGAGAAATCACCAGTTCCCAACTCAATCCCATTTGAGATTTAACGATATTGGAAGCTCTGGAATATTAGGATGGTTCTGACTGAGAAAACAAACCTAAACACCCAAAGAAGTACCATTTGCGATGGAAAGAGAATACTGTGCTTAAAATTTGCTAGGTGGAGACATATGCCTGAGCCTCAAAGGCCCTTTGAACCCAGCAACGCAGGTGTGGTATACCTGCTGATTAAGTAGAGCTATGTGCCCTTTGGAGTGGCACTACTGCTGGGGAGGCATCCATAGAAGGAGGCAACACTGGATCAATTCTGTGTAAAGTCCGTTTTCAAAATTATGCAGTGTGGCATTGACAAAAATAAAGCTCGTGGTGGGCTGAACTTATTAATCATTAGAAGAAATCTGATCCCTGTGGGCTGAGTGTACTGCTAGAGTCATCAGACACTTATGGAGAAGAGAATGCCTCAAGAAGGAGATGTGAGTGTTATCTTAAGTTGGACAAGCCAACTTAAAAGAGATAAATGAATATATTCCTTCTGGATGATGGGGGTCAAACTGATTACAGATTCACAATCTAAATAGCACAGTATTCTTGAAAGAAAATGACAGAAAGTTCAATTAAAGTAGGATTTTCAAGTATTTATTCAATATTTACAAAGGCAGTAGGGGCACATGCAAAGCACAGCCCAACACTCAAGAGACCTAGAGACCTAACACCCAACAGGATTCCTTTGTGACTCATGTTTCCTTGTAGAGAAGTGGAGAAGATCCTATGTTTAGAGAAATAGGTAAATAGCCAGTTTTACTCAGTGTTGATTTCAACCACATCAAAACGCTGATGTCTTCATAATCACTCTATTGACCGTAAACTACAAAATGATTCAATGCACAGTAAGGCTTTTATCGTGTGGCATGTCCACGGTTGTTTTCTTTTCCTTTCTCTGCACTCAGATCAGATAAAAGAATTCATGAAAATTTATATTCCATCTCAGATTCTATGAGGTTATTATTACCATTGTTTGGCTTTATACGCGCATTGCTTTAGCTAAAGCTACATAGTTAACCTGGCACATTCTCTGGTTGATTTTAGATTGATGAAATGGCTGAGGTCAATCTCAGTTTAATTATTTTAATATCTGACAGTCACCCTCTCTGCAGTCTTTTAACAGGCAAGCTCTAGTGGCAAAGTCTGTAAAACTAAAGCTGTGAAGAACATGGACCACAGTTGGCTTATTTAAGGATAGATGGTAAAGATGAAAGGTAAAACCTAATTTATCTACCTCACAGGTGCAGGAAGAGAAGAAATCGTCCTGCCTTCCAACAAAGAAGGACAGGAGCTTCATGAGTTCTTTCACATCTCCAACTGGAACTGATGTTTCTGTATTATCACATCTCTATATTTACTTCAACAATTTATCATATATTGACATGTGCCTTTGAGTCCAATTTCTGAGGGAATGATTACTTTATGTTTGAATAATGCTAATACTATTATATGCATGTCCTCAGATACTTTGGGGGAACTGTGCAGTAGATCATCACATTTTAGATAAATGGCAGTTGTGCCATTTCAGAGAATAACAGCTATGATTCAAGCAGTTATACTTATTCCCAGGGACATTGGATACGCAGCAGGATGGTGAAGGATAGTGAATGAAAAGGAAAAAGAGAAGTAGTTACAAGCTTAGGGTCAATGTTAGAGTTTTACCTTTTTAAACATTTCAAAATATAATAAATATTTTTTAAATTGCTTTATATTCTCCCAATTACATGTCTTTAATAAAGCTTAAGCCTTAAAAAAGTAGATCCATTTTGACCAGAAATTAAACTGTACATTTTATATAAATTTCAGTATTATATACATGTATATCAATTTTTTTAATTGTATATAAAATTTAGGTATGATAGTATATATTTTGGGTATGATAGTATATATATAAATAAAAGTGTATAACTTTTATTTTCTCATATTTACTTATTTATTTTAAGATTTTATTTATTTATTTTTAGAGAGAGGGGAAGGGAGGGAGAAAGAGAGGGAGTGAAACATCAGTGTGTGGTTGCCTCTCACGTGGCCCACACTGGGGACCTGGCCTGCAACCCAGGCATGTGCCCTGACTGGGAATCGAACTAGCAACCCTTTGGATCACAGCCCATGTTCAATCCACTGAGTCACACCAGCCAGGGCTGATTTTTTCCTATTTAATAGAGATTCAGCATGAAATAGATTTTCTCGTAATAACTATTATTCAAAATTTAATTTTTCAGAGATTATCATTATAAGGCATTGATCCCAAAATTAAAAGTAAGTGCTTATGTCATATTTATGTGTGATTTGAATAATGAACACAGATCCAGAAATATTCAGTTATTCAGACATACATATAATACATTAATTTCAAGAGCTACTTGGCTCACAGACTTTGCATATTTCTTTCTATACCTAGAAGAAGCCAATTGGCTTCCTCCTTAGTCTCTCTGCAATCTAAGCCTAGCAATAGGAAGGCAGAATTCAAGGACCACAAGTTGCATACTCCGAAGACTAGTGCTTCATTTTTGAATCTGGTTTTCTAAATCTGGTATTCAAATCCTTATCTTGGCCCATAAATGTGAGTCCCTTAAGTAAACTTCCCACTAGTCCATCCCTCCAACAAGATCCTTGCCCTAGAACCTTGTCATGTGCCTTAGCCACTTAGGCCTTGCTGCCTGCTAATACACCACCTTGATGTGGACCACCTGCCATCTGTGTGGATATTAACTGCTTTTTAGTGCTTTCTTTGCTTGCCACCTACTGTGTTTTCCTGAATTTGTCCAATGCCAGCAATTTACATGTCATGCCATCGTTCTTATCAAAATATTTATTAGACTGTATACACCTGCCTTTCTAGACTACTTTATCACTTATAGACTGGGTTATTTCCTTTAGCAAGCCTAGGTGTATCTTATTCTAGCCCTGACACTTCCACTCCATTACATTCTGCTACATTTAGCTTGCAATGTCTCTGCTCCATCATGAAATGCCACAGAATGTACTCTCTTTCAGATTATAAAACCTCGTGTTTTAATTATCACACTTAGGATGAGGCCTGCTTTTAGAGTCAGTCATCTCTTCTTCTGTCCTTCTGTCTCCTTCCTTCATTTCTTCCCTCCTTTATTTCTTCCTTCTCTCCATTTATGACAATTTACAAAGCACAGTCCACTATTTAACCTTTAGCAAAAGTACACAGAATTAACAGATATTACTGTTTCAGTGAGACAGGTGGTCTAATAGATTATTCAGAGCAATAAATCAGACTGGGGATAGCATCCTAGAAGACACTGGTGTTTTAGATTGCACTTGGGTTGCAAAGAATAGCTGGGAAGATAAAGTTGATTGGAGAAGGGAATTCAGAGAGCATAGTGGGGACTATGTGGGAATGTATGATACGTTTTGTTGAAGAAACAGAAACTACTCTAGGCATTGTAAGCTGATAAAATGTAATTTGAATGATCTTGAATATGGATCTTAATAGGCCTGAAAACAGCCCCTTTGTGCAAGTTAGTAAGTGAATCCTCCCTGGGTTGAGCCTTGAGATGACCACAATCCCAGCTGACACCTTAATTGTAGCCTTGTGAAGTCCCTGAGCTAGAGGACCCAGCCGAGTTTCACTGGATTTTGACCCACAGAAACTAGACAAATAAATTTTGATTATCTTAAACTGTGGACTTTTCTGCTAATTTTTGTGCAGTTACATAAAACTAATACAAGAACTTAAACAAATTTTTTGTGGACATCTAATTTCCAAGTTACACTTATTGGATGTAAAAATGCCTAGGCTAGTTTCTGTTCCTCAGTACATCAGTCAGAGCACCTGGATGTGAGGGCTCACCTGCTCCACGTGCTGAGCAACACTTCATATTTTTTCTAGCCATTCTGTGTGGTGGTATCATGTTGTGTCTAATGTTTGTTTATCTGATGATGAATTAAGTTGAATACACCTTTATATGTTTATTGGTCATTTGAATATCATCACTTGTGAAGAGCCTGCTCAATTTTTTTTCTTTTTCTCTGACTTGTCTTTGTTATAGATTACATACAGGAGCTTTCACATACCTAAATATGCACCCTTTGTCAGTTACACCTATATTGTCACATTTTGCGGTTTGCTTTTTAACTTTATTAATTACATCTTTTGACAAAAAGAAGTCAATTTTAACATGGTACAGTTTAACATTATATTCTTCCATGATTACTAATTTTACTATCCTCTTCAAGAAATCATTGCCTAATCCAAGGTCACAAAGATATTTCCTATTTTGTTTTACCTTTTATTCTGTATTGTTTTACCTTTCATATTTGAATCTGCAGTCCATGTGGATTCATTTTTGTTTACGGTGGGAGGTAAAGGTCAAAATGCACTTTTTTCCTCATAGAGTGTCCTGTGGCCCCAGCATCATTTCTTAGGCATTACACTACAGTAGAACTTCGGTTATAAGTCTGGTTGATGACTATATGTGTGGAATATCTCATTAAGTTTTTGTGGAAATTCTATTGTCAAAGACTCCATTAGTCTTTGGCTTATTTTTTTATTCTTGTATAAGAGAGGAAATGTGCTATTTAAAATCCTTTGCAATCACATAGACTCACAAAGATCTTAATTTTGTTGATAGGACTTTAAAACATTTACTCCTTATATATTTTGAGACAATGTCTAGTTATCATCCATTTTAAGTTTACCCTGATTCTTAGAAAATGTATTGCTTATGTAAGACAAGCCTATGATGCTTCATCTGCCTAAATGCGTCTTCCTGTTTCACTGGATGGGAAGTCAGCAAGCAGCACCGCGATACTGTTTTCCATCGTGGCAAGGATAAAGAAGCTTTTAGGGTATGTCCAGCAGCTTTTTTCTAAGGGAGAGAAAAAAGTACCCAGGAGGCATGTATTCCTGCTGCTCCTGTTCTTCTCCTTTTTACTTTATTCAGTCTGGGTCGGTGCACAAGCTGAGAATGATATTAAAGTAATTAAAGTAACTTAGACATTTAGGTATAAAATACAGCATTGAAGTTCAAAATATACTACCCATTCTCTGAAAGTTTAGATTATTCTGTTTAACTGGGATCTCTGCTTCTGACAATGGCAATACCCTCAGTCCATTTTCAACTGTTTAAAACGTATCGGAACAAACCTCTCCTCCACTGGAAACTCTCTGATGGCTCCCGTCTCGCTTGGTGAAAGTGAGGCTCATTAATGACTCAAACAGTTTCACATACTACGACCTGTGTGACTCCTCCATCTCCTGCCTCTTCTCCCTTTCTCAGTTGTTTTCCTGACACTGACTTCTTGCTCTTCTAATAGACCAGGCAAGCTTCTGCTTTCAGACATTTAAATTCCCTCTACCCTCTGCCTGAAATACAATTCCTCTAGACATTTGTATAGACCACTCCCTCACCTCCTTTAGAGGTACCCAATTGTCTCTTCTCACAAAGAGTTTCCTTAGAAATAGGTGAGGAAGATGTTGGTACAAACTTTCAGGTATAGGATGAATGTATTCTGAGAACCTACTGTGCAGTATGGTGATGAGTTGTTAAGAAAGTACATCTTAAATGTCCTCATCGCAAAAGTGGTCGTTTTGTGAGGTGATGAATGTGTTGGCTCACCTAATTGTAGTAATCATTTTACAGCGTATATGTTTATCAAATCATCAAGGTATACACTTTAAATTTTAAAATGTCGTGTTAATTATATGCCAATAAAGCTGGAAAAATTTTTTTAAAAGTGAAATTTACTTTAATAATACATTTTATTTTGCCTAGTATGTCAAAATATTATTTCAGCCTGTGGCACCAGCCACTTTTCGAGCATGAGATGGCTGTATGTGGCAAGGGGCCGCCGTAGTGGACAGAGTGTTTATCAGAGGGACCTAGACGTTTTGTTAAAACACAGCTTACTACTTCCCAGTCTCAGAGTTTCTAAACCAGCAAGCCTTGGGCGAAGCCTTGGAATTTGCATGACTAACAAATTTCCAAGGGATTTTTTTTGCTTCTGATTTTGGGATTACACCATGAGAGACACGGCTTTAGAACATTGGTTTTTTAATGTCGTCTGTTTGTTGAAATTACTTGGAATGTTTTTAACCTGCTACTACTTGGGTCCCACTCTTAGAGATTCCAACTTAATTTGGGTTTCTAAAAAGATTCTCAGGTGATTTTTAAAACTTTTTCTTTATAAAGAATCATAGATTCCCTGAAGTTACAACAACAACAAAAAGATACAAAGAAGGACACTATCCCATCCAGCCAGTTTCCTTCAGTATTAACATCTTGCAAAAACTGTTGTGTAGTATTAAAACAGTGAAATTGACACCAGTACAGCCCACAGAGCATATTCAGATGTGACCACTCTTACCTGCACTCATTGGTGTGAGTGTACAGTTCTGTGCAATTTTATCACCTCTGTAGGCTCACGTACTCACCGTCATAATCCAGACACAGGACTGTTGCATCACCAAGAAGATCCCACATGCTCCTTTTTGGTAGGTATACTCACCATTAATATCCCCTTTATCCCTATCATTTTGTGATTTGATCATATGGGATCATGCAGTTTGTGACTTTTCAAGATTGGCCATTTTTGCTCAGCATTACAGCCATGAAGTTCATCCAGGTTGTTACTCAGTGTTAATAGTCCATTCTTTTCATTGATGAGAAGCGTGCCATTGCATGAGCAGCACAGTTTCATTACCCACGCACCCACTGAAGGCCACTGGAATTTTCTCCAGAATGTGACCACTATAACTAAAGCTGTGAACATTCGTATGTGGGTTTTTGTATCATCATAAGTTTCTGTTTCTCTGGGATAATACCCAAGAGTGTAACTGCGGGGTCACATGGTATGCAGAGGCTTAGTTGTGTAAGAAATTGAAGCTGCTATACTCTTTTTCAGCATGGCTGTACCTTTTTACATTCCGATCAGCAATATATGAATGATCCAATTTTACTGCATCCTTGCCAGCATTTGATTGTTGCATTCTTTTTCAGCCACTCATTTAGTTATGTAGTGGTAGCTCTTGGTGTAATTTATATTTCATTAATAGTGAATGATACAGAATATTTTCTTTTGTGCTTATTTGCCATCTGTTTATCCTCTTTGGTGAAGTGACTCTTCATATCTTTTTTCTTATTTTTCAATTGGATTGTTTTGTTTTGTACTGCTGAGTTTTGAGAACTTTTAAAATATAATCTAGATGCAAGATCTTTTATGGATATGTGGTTTACAATTGTTATCTCCCGGCCTGTAACATATTATTTTATTCTCTTCAGAAGGTCTTTCACAGAGAGAAAGTTTTGAATTTTGGTGATGCCTAATTTATCAATTTGTTTCTTTCATAAAATATGCCTTTGCTGACAAGCCTAAAACCTCTTCACTTGCCCTAGACTTAAGAATTTCACCTCTGTTTTTCTTTTTTTTTTACTTTTTCATAGTGTTACCTCTTATATCTGTGATCATTTTAAGTTAATGCTTTCTTTTAAGGTATGACTTTTAGGTAATTTTCATTTATTAGAACTTGTGCTTCAGTTGCTCCAGCACCATTTATTGAAAACACTTCCCTAGCACAGTTTGAAAACCACTGTTAACTTTGGCAGATTAATACCTTTGCATCTACCTCCCTCTCCTGGTGCATTACAAGTCATTAAGAAGTATGTCTCAATGGTCTCAGGTTCCAAATGTACTAACACATGTGGAGTTTGGCTAATTCGAGTATTCTGAGTTGAGATTCCGATTTATAAATACATTTCTTTACTTTCTTTTCTACCTCCCTTCCTTTACTCTTTTCTTTTCATCTTCCTCCTCACCTTTCTTTTACTCCTCTACTCTCCTCAATGCAGATACTGGGGATGTAGCAATGAACAAATTATAATTGTCTTCATGGAACTTATAATCTGTATTAAAGGACCGAATAATGTGGATAACTCAAAATAATATACATTCAGAGACCAGTAAGTGTTTGCAAACTAGAAAATGTTGGTAATATTATAAAGTTCATTAAAGAGAAGACTACTTTAAATCAAGGTGTAAGCAAAGTCCTTTTTCAGGAAGTATTGTACACACAAATAGATGTCTTATAATAGGACTTTCATTTTTAGGGTTTTTTAAGATTGAAATACATAGTGTTTCTTTTTTTTTCACCCAAGGACATTTTGTTTATTGCTTTTAGAGAGGGAAAAGCAGGGAGAGGGTGGGAGAAAGATACACATCAGTGTGAGAGAGAAGCATCGATTGGTTGCCTCCCATACATGCCTGGGCCTGGGATTGGTGCCAGGACCAGACAAGGGATCATAAGCATCTGACTGGGAATCTCACAGCGCTCCCCACCGGACCAGGGATCAAACTGGCAACCTTGGTATGTGCCCTGACAAGGAATCCAGCTGCAGCCTCTTGTTTGCTGGACAATGCTCCAACCACTTGAACCACACCAGCCAGGGCCAGAGTGTTTTTGCAAAGCAGGAAACAGTGTTGTTCTAACAGGTGCCTGAAGTACCTCTGAAAAGGACTGGGCAATGCGGTCACCACATTCAAGGCCCAAACCAGGGACTGTTTAAGGACAGTGCATATCTTTGTGATAAAAATCTAGCTTTATTCTTGAATGCTCAATTACCTTCATAATAGACTATGTTAAGCACGTCCTTGCTGATCATTATTCTTTTTTTCCCATTTTTAAATTTTATTGTTGTTTAAGTACAGTTATCTACCTTTTCTCCCCATCTCTACCCCCAACCCCAGCCATCCTCACCTCCCTCCCCTGATTCCACCCCCCTTGGTTTTGTCCATGTGTCCTTCATAGTTGTTCCTGAAAACCCTTCACCCTTTTCCCCCCTTGATCATTATTCTTAAAATGTATCAATAATTGAACAAATTTAAAAACAAAAGAGGCCAAAAGATAACCCAGTAAAAGAAAAGTAGGTACAAAAGTGAAAACAGATTTTTATTTTAAATTGCATTAAGCACACTTTTTCTCCTAATTCAGACCTTCTTGAGATGTAAGATAGTCAAATGCCACTGACAAAACTCCCTTTCCATCTGTCATGACAAGGCTGAAGTTCCTGGCAAGGAACTTATCTTGAAAGGAAGACTGTGAAGTTGAAGTTCCCAATAGAGCTTCCTGTCAGAGCTTGAGAGAGCAAGATCCTTTTTGCTTATTGCACAGACTTAAGCCTTGGTAGAAGTCAATTTTGCAGTCAAATTTTATATGTACATCTGCAATTGATCAGAAAAACATGCTCCACATGCTTTTAACAAGTTAACCTGTTCTTTCCACCCAAAGAACTACCCATAAACTAATTTTCTCTGTATGTTGCAAATCCCACAATTTAAGAGTCATTTTTATGTCATTTTTAATAGCCTTGCCTAAATTTGGATGGGTAGGTGAAAGTAGTTGCAAAAGTGCTGTAAATATATCATTGTCTTTCAAAGACAAAGAGACTTTTACTTGTGGGAAAAAGAATTGTTAAATCAACTACTGGTTTGCCATGTGTATTACTGGGACAATTTGGGAAACAAGTATGTTTTAATGCCATGTCTCCTAGCAACAGGCCTTCACTGACTTGCAATTTTTGGTGTGAATTTCTTGGTACTATGTTTGTTTCGTGGTTATCTCAATTCAATACATGTTTTCATAGAATCCTCTCTCTTTGTCTCATCTCCAGGTATAGTGCTCAAATAGCACTCTTTAAATTTTCAGAGAACTTGTCCTATTTCCTGTGTTTCCATTAAACAGAAGTTGATAATGAATTTTCTACTCCATCTAAACATCTGCACTTACTCATTTTTCTCAAAGATTTTCAATAACTATAGTTTCAATAACTCAGATGTAAATTATAAGACCATACTGTTAGAAAAATTGTATGAAAGGAAAAAAACTTGATAATGCTTATTTACTAATGGAATGTGATTTTTGTAATAAGTCCAGCTCTTAGTTCCAGGCATATAATCTTCAAATTAAGCACTATCAGAAAGGTTATTATAGTCATACGCTAGGGTGTAATGTTGAATGATACATAATGATACATGCACACGTATCTAGGGTCAAATCCCAGTCCCATTCTTATTTGCTTTGTGATTTTGGGCATGGCTCTTCAAGCTGTTGAATATGTTTCTTCATTTGTCTAATAAAGATAAGAATATGTATCTCTTAAAAGAATATTACAAAGTAATTGTAACAATCCAAAATGATGAATGTAACTCACTGAACAGTGTTTTGCAAATTTTACAAGATTTCTTTTAGCAAAATGATTAGGCCACAGTGTTTTAACAAATTTATATACATATATTCTTTGTATCAATTAGGATAATAAGTAGACCACAGTAATAAGATATATACACAGTACTTACTAGCCTGATTGATATGGAAAACAATATATTAAATGGGCACAGCTTCCTGTGCCCAGATTCTAACTCCATCCCAAGCATTCCTAATTTGGTGCCTCATTCTCTTCAGCCTCCCCTGTCTCTCACTTGGAACTAGTTATGGATCTTTGCCATGCTGGAACCCTCATGTATTTGTCATATGTTTGAGGAACCTCAATCCCTGAATCCTTCTATGGAATGAACACTGGGTTGATATGTGCCATTGTGCCCTGATCTTCTGGGACCCTGGGACAACAGATTTATCTAAATGGTGTTGGTGCCTAGAGTGGTGAGCATGCCCTGTGTTTCTCTTCCTGGCCTGGGATAACGAATTCTTTTCTCCTTCTTGGCAGTTCAGATTTCAAATGGCTTCTCTTCAGTCTCATTCTTCCACTGTCACAGTTCTCAAGCCACCCTTTCAGAAAGATTCACCTACAATATTTCATTGTAAATTGTTTTTTTAAATAAGATGAAAATAACAGCAGCTCACTGCAGGCCATTAAGTAATGCCAAGATCTATAGAGAAATGTTGACAATGTCTCACTATCCTCACTTTGCTGCCTTCCATCCTTCAATGTAATCCAATTTAAATATGTTACCATTGGAGGGTGTTTCTAACCACAGCTTTATCTATCCTTTTTCAGTCATGTGGCCACTTACCTGGGTTTATAAAATTATTTGAACAAAAGTCAGTACATCTGAATCTGCAATTACTTTTTTACATTTAATAACACATTAAGGGTATCTCTTCATTTCCATAAATAAGAATTGCTCTTCTAATATTTTAATTTATTTTAAAAATTTAAATATCAAATTTATTTCAAAGTTAATTTTTCATATGGCAAGAGATTGGGCTCCATCTTTACTTTTTCGTGGGTGTCTACCTGCTTAAGCAGCTGCTCAGTGCCGTGCGTCGCCGAACGCACGTAACCTGCTCTCCGGCTCTCCACTCTGCTTCTCTCACTTAGTTTGATCTTTCCATGCCAAAGTCACATTTCATTACAGAATGTTTTCCAGTAAACATTTGTAGTATTTAGAAAAGCTAGTATTTTTAAAAATATTTTTCCCACTCATTATTCTTTTTCTTGTTTTTGTTGCCATTTCATCGACTATGTATTTTCCATCTGAATATTTAAATTTATCACATTAAAACTGTGTTGGAACATTAAATTAGAATTAAATTAGTAAAAATCATATAAAACATTCTGATCCAGTGAAAAGTTTATTTCTACAACTGCCCAGGTTTGCTTGCAATACTGTTTTATAATTTCCTTCACATAAATGCTATACTTAAAAAAGAATTATTCCTAAGCCCTGGCCAGGTAGCTCAGTTGATTAGAGCATCGTCCTTTCCAATGTGCCCAGACTGTGGGTTTGATCCTTGGTCAGGGCACACACAAGAATCAACCAATGAATGCAACCAAATAAATGGGACAACAAACTGATGTTTCTCTCCCTGTATGCCCTTGTCTCTCTCAACTTCTCCCTCTCCCTTAAATCAATCATTAAAACTTACTTTTGCATTTTGTAATTTTTTAAACTGTTACTGGGATATTAATTTTTAGCCCTGTTTTCTAACTTGGGAATTATTAATGGATCCTTACATATTTTTGATATCTACTCAGCTTCTTGAATTCTGTTGTAAGTTCTACTACTATAGTATTTGCTGGGTTTGGGGGATATATATTATAAATTATGTAAGTCAATATAATTGTATTCCTCTAATATTTAAACATTTTCATATTTTAGTTCCAATTCCATTAACTAAACTGTCCAAAGTAATTTTCACAATCATCATAATTGGCACAAGCATTCTTGTCTTGTTTTTGACTTCTGTGTTAGGATTTTAACATTTCCCCATTTACTATCATGGTAGGTGTTGGTAAATATGTTATCAATGTTTATATCAAAGTTAAATCATTTCCTTCTATTTCCATTAAATTTAGAGTTTTTATATGTATTGGCTGTTAAACTTTATTGGACTTTGTATGATATGTGAGTTTTTTTACTAAATAGATAACCTGATTTTCATCATTCTTTCTGGAATGAACCCTATTTAACCATCATTCATTATGTTTTTGTCTGATTCTTTGTTTACTTTTAATTATGTGAAAATGAAATTCATGTAACATGAAATAGATCATTTTTAAGACAATTTACTTGTATTTTAGTACTTTGGTAACATTGTGTGTCACCTTTATCTAGTTCTAAAACATTTTTGTCACCCAAAAGGAAACCCATTAAGCTCTTCCTCTCCGTCCTCATTCTCCCCTCCTCTCACCTGCTGACAACCAGCAGTCTGCTTTCTGTCTCTATTCATTTTCCCTATTCTGTATATTTAGCATAAATAGAACCATAGGATATGTGGTGTTCTGTGGTGATATGTGGGGATCTCTTTTACTTAGTGTAATGTATCCAAGTTCAAACCAATTGTAGCATGTATCAGGACTTCATTACATTTTATGGCTGAACAATATTCCATTGTATACCACAAATTGTTTACCCATTCACCCTTTGATGAATTTTGACCTTTTAGCTATTATGAACAGTGATCCCATCAACATGCATGAGATGTATTTATTTAAGTCCCTATATTCTTCTCTTGCATATATACTGAGTGGATTTTCTGGGTTATATGGTTTCTTATATTTAACTTTTTTGAGGAATTGTCAAACTGTTTTCTATTGTAGCTGAACCCAATTCTACTTTTCACTAGCAATGTATGGCAGTTCTAATTTATCTAGCCATTGTAAGCTACACTCTCCAGTCTTAAAGTTGAAACATTAAATACCCTCCTTATAAGTTATCATGGAGAGAACGCTCATGCCTGAGTAGTTCTCCCTCCCTGTGCCTACTGGCCTCTTTTACAGGAAGAAAAGTGTTTTCTGATCCACCGGGCTAGACTTGAGCTAAAAGAAGAGAGGATATCTCCAACTCCATGTGGGTACAGACAGGAGGTAGTGTCACACATTAGTGTCTTTAGAAATTCTGATTTTTTCTTTCTCACCGGGAAAGAGTAATTTTCTTTCTAGACTCATTTCCATTCTGGGCAGAAAGTGCAAAATTTATTTTGCTTCAAATTCTTACCCTTTGAGTTTTCTTACTTCTACTTCACTCTCCATCTTGTTTCTTAAAAAGATTCATACCGTGCCTTTCTTTTGTTATAGAATCCACATCTTAAAATACAGTTCAACAGAATATGTACACAGATTTAAGTGCAATAACGTCTTGATTTCCTTAAATCATTTAAGAAAACGTTAAGTAGCTCATGCTGCTAATTCTTTTCTTTGAAAGCAACATGCATTTCTAACTTAGTAATTCAGATTTAGATCGCTCTCCTCCAACTCCCTTACCCTCTAAATTGGTGGTAATGGAAGGACTATTTATTGTAACATATGCCACCAGGTAAAGTCCACATTTGAACAACTGTATGCTACTGAAGTTCAAAAGAAGGCTAGAATTAAAACAGAGTGTTTATAAACTGAAAAACATTGTACAGTGTTACTTTGGGGGGTTTGTGACTTATAACTTCCTTTCACTGTAAGATTTTAGTGATATTTATCACAATGTGCATGCACTTTTGTCTTTCTCCTTTCAGTTAACTGAAATCTTCAAATAGAACTCCACATAGTTAAAGCCAGTTTTGTAAAAACAGGGCTAACCAAGTAGTGCCTTGTTGAATTATAATAAGGAGCTCATCCAAACAATAATTCAATTAGTTGAAATCTAAGTTATGATACTTTTAGTATTAGGTAAAACTTCTATATAACAATAAAAGTTGGAGCAATGTAAGCTTCCAAATAGGATAAAAGATGAGCTTTAGATGAACTGTTTAATGAAGTCCAAAAAGGCAAATCCCAACCTATTATCAGACATGAAGACAAACAAATGAAGGGAAACGGAATGATTAAATGCTTTCATCTGGAAATTTGATTTCAATATTCAGAAACTCTACAATTCTGCTAATTCCTCGCAGTCTTTGTTTATCACTAATAAATCAGTGTGCTGATGGAAAGAAGTCATTACCCTGTCTGCACACCTCACTAGTTGCAGGTCACTTATTTCTGTGTTATCTGGTGAGACTAAAACAGCTGTAATTACATTGTTAAACATTGATTAATAAGCAACTCTCATCACTAATAAAAGAAACATAAAATGTGTATTCTTTCAAGTATTAAGTTTAAAGTTTTACTCTCCTCTTGGGAATAAGGAATTTCAGAATGCCATTAATATCTTCCTAAGCTCTTGATTTGCTTTTGCAGCTGCTTCCAGTCACACCTATGAAACTCGATTACCAAAAAGAATTCAGTTACACTAAAGAAGCTCACAAATTTCTAATTTGGTGTATTCATATCTACTCTTTTCACAAAATAAAATTAATACCTTAAAATTAACATTCAAAATATGATTTTCAGTTATTTTTCTTTAATGTTAACAGTCTACTTAATCAAAGCTGTGTTTTTATTTCCTCTATTTTGATTTTACAATTGAATACACATCTATTGCGGTTGGGAATTCAAGTATTTCATAGATTGGCAGTACTTCAGCCAGAAGCATATTAAAGAACTCTGTAGTTACTGTTTACTTGGTATTCAGTGTAATCAGGTTGATTTAAGTGTTACCAGGACATTATTACATGTCAGATATTTTGATAATCATTAATGGTACATAAGTAGATTCTGTCTGACACATGAGCAAATTATACAATTTCCTTTCCAACAATACTGCAGCACATAAAATGGTATTTTAAGAAATGGTTTTCTAGTAGGTGTTTTAAGCATAGCCCAATAGAATTCATGACTTCTTAATAAAGTTCCTTTTGTGCTCTCAAAAATTTATATTGAAATTTGAGGTGCCATGTGGTCTCTTGTACTTTTGTGACTGCCATGAATTTTTTTACACTCATATGTCAGGATCTTTAAAATGGTAGCTGTCATTTTCAGGCAGGGTGGTAGTGTGGCAAGAGCTGAGGGTGGGACTTACAGCTTCAAATCCTGTCTCTGTCACTAAATAACAGTAATTTGGAGCAGTTACCTGAACTCTCTCATAGTGGGAGTGAAAGAAGATAACTTTAAAAAGTGGCTAGCACAATGCAGGTGACTTATGGTAGACAAGCGTAAAACGTTATTTCCCCTCTTTCGATTGCATTAAAAATTTTAAGCAGACTAGTCATTGAACTGCTGAGATTTCTAAGTCTTCTAGGATGTTGTTTCTGTTCCCCAAATATCTCAACTAACAGCTGGCCTCTGATACCAAAAATCTATCGGTTATCACATCAAGCTTCTATTAGTTGTGCACATTTATCTGAATTCAAATATTGGAATTAAAATGTTTGGAGTGAAAATATTTCCAAAGATGAGTATTGAAACAGAAAAATACTACAAATAAAAAAAAGAAGATAGGTAGAGATGGGGGGAAAAGGTTCTGCATGCAGGCAGAGTCAGGGCAAAGGGAGGACTAGCTGAGGCACTGAGTAACTGGGTAAAGAGGTCATGACAAGTAGGAACAGGTGCAGGTCATGTGTGCAAAGGAATAACCCACCTACTCCATGCGGAAAGATGTTACCTCCCAACTAGCAACTCAGTGTTGCAAACAGGAACCATATACTTTAGGATGCTCTTTAAGTACACATAACAGAAGCCAACAAGAGCATTTACTGGAAGGGTTTTTGGAGTTTACATTATTGTCGAGAAGATAGAAGTCTAGCTTAGGGAAATGAATTGAATTAAAGGCTTCCCAGTAGATAAAGCACAGAAAAGTACTCCAAGTGTTTTTAGCATGAATAGCCTGGCTACGCAGCTACTGCCATTGTTTAGAAAATGAGTAGAGCTTTCTTTCTTTCATTCCTCACTTTTTAGAATAAATCCTAACTCCCTAGTTAATATTGTTTAATTCCTCCAAATTTAAAATCTTGGTAGGATACATCTCCATTCAACAATCGTAATTCCAGAGACTTGTCTTGCTGGGCAGAGGGCTTCAAGAGGAAAGGTCTGCCCCTCTGGCTTTCAAAGTCAATAACAGCAAGAGCCCTTTCTCCACTTCACCACAGAGGCCATAACAATGGCAAATTCCTTCAACAAAGGAAAGGAGGTTGGATGCTATCAAACAAACAAATAAAATAGGAGTGGCTATGGTAGTAGCATTGTGTGTGAGTCTTCCAACTAGTGAGAGAAAAAACCCAAAATCTCTGTGGTTGGGTGGGGGCTTCATCTCATTGCTGCTTGAAAAGAAATGCAGGGTCTGAGCAAGTTCCTGAAGGAAAACATTTATTTTCTTCCTGGAGGATGTGCTAAAGATATCTATTTGCCACTTCTCTACCCTTCTCTGTGCTAGGGAAGGCTGACTTTTATGGTCATATCAACTGGTTTCCCTTGTCTTCTTTTTGGGTTTAGAAAGTAGGAGAAAAGGCCAGATATTAGAGATTAGGAGGACAATAAGTTTGAGATATTTATTCTCTTCACACCCTTCCTGTCAGTCTTTATTCTGGTTGGCTATAGCTATTTTTCTCTTAAAGACACGGCTCCTGTACTATCCTTTTCCTTCAGTTACATGATCGCCTGGGTTCTAGTAAATATTCCCTCTCCTTACTTACTGAGGCCTTGGCTTTCTTTTTACTATTATGAGCCCTTGGATGCTATACCACTTTTAATTGTTTTCCTTTAACTGTGTCGAAGCCTTTGTGAAATACTTTCTTTTATAAAGCATTTTCACAGATACTCCTTTTGAGTATGTCTTTGGTTTCCTGCCATAACCTAACTAATGCAGGTGAGCTGCAGGATAGGTCATTACCTGTGAATGGTCTTACTACTGTTCCACAAATGTATTTGTTAGTATTTGGGTGAGAAAGCAATCTGTAAAATCCTGGGCATAATACATGCATTCACCGCTTTTTTCCATTTGTATAAAAATGAGATGAATCAGAGAGTTCTGGCCAAGATGGAGGCATAGGTAGAAACCCTTTGCTTCCTTGCACAACCGAAAGAAGGATAACCAATTTAAAAACAATAAACCACCAGGACTGCCAGATAATCAAACTGCATGGAACTCCCAACAACCAAGGATTAAAGAAACATTCATCCAGACCTGTAGGAGGGGTGGGCATCCAGGTGGGCAGAGAGGACCTGTGGCAAGGTGGCAGACTTTGTGGGGAAGGAGGGGATGACTCACTGGGAAACTAAAGACTCAAAACCTTTAGTGGTAAGATACTGAGGGGGTTGTGAAGGCTGGAGAAATTCTCAGTCTCACAAGAGAGTTCATTGGAAAGTGGGACTAGAGTAGAGCACATGAGTGGCACTGTTCCCTCTCTGACCCTCCCCCACAGACAGCACCACAGTGCAGCAACATGGGTTGCCCTGTCCTGGTGAATACCTAAGGCTCTTCTATTTACAATATAACAGGTGTGCCAAGACAAAGAAATATGGCCCAAATGAAAGAACAGATCAAATCTCCGGAAAAAGAGCTAAGCAATGAGGAGATAGACAACCTATCTGATGCAGAGTTCAAAACACTGGTAATCAGGATGCTCACAGAATTGATTGAGCTAGGTCACAAAATGAGGGAAGAAATGAAGGCTACACAAAGTGAAATAAAGGAAAATTTACAGGGAACCAAAAGTGACTGGAAGGAAACCAGAACTCAAATCAATGGTGTGAACCAGAAGGAAGAAAGAAACATTCAGCCAGAACAGAATGAAGAAACAAGAATTCAAAAAAAATGAGGAGAGGCTTAGAAACCTCTGGGGCAACTTTAAACATTCCAACATCCAAATCATAGGGCTGCCAGAAGTAGAAGAAGATCAAAAAATTGAAAACTTATTTGAACAAATAATGAAGGAAAACTTCTCCAATCTGGTGAAGGAAATAGACTTCCAGGAAGTCCAGGAAGCCCAGAGAGTCCCAAAGAAATTGGACCCTAGGAGTGACACATCAAGGAACGTTATAATTAAGTTATCCAAAATTAATGATAAGGAGAGAATCTTAAAAACAGCAAGAGAAAAGGACACAGTTACCTACAAAGGAATGCCCTTAAGACTATCAGCTGATTTATCAAAAGAAACCTTACAGGCAAGAAGGGGCTGGAAAGAAGTATTTGAAGTCATAAAAGGCAAGGACCTGCATCCAAGATTACTCTATCCAGCAAAGCTATCATTTACAATGGAAGGGCAGATAAAGTGCTTCCCAGATAAGGTCAAGTTAAAGGAGTTCATCATCACCAAGCCCTTATTATATGAAATGTTAAAGGGACTTATTTAAGAAATAGAAGAAGATCAAAAACTATGAATAATAAAATAACAAACTCATAACTATGGACAACAGAACCTAGAAAACCAAATTAAAAACTAAGCAGACAACTAAACCAGAAACAGAATCACAGAAATGAAGGTCACATTGAGGGTTATTAATGGGGTGGGGATGGGAAAATGGGGGGAAAGTTACAAGGAATAAGAAGCATAAATGGTTGGCACAAAATAGACAGGGGCATGCAAGAATAGTATAGGAAATAGAGAAGCCAGAGAACTTATACGTATAACCCATGGTCTTGAACTAAAGGGGGAGAATGCTGCTGGGTGAGGGGTGCATGGCAGAGGGAGATAAAGGGGAGAAAACCGGGGAAAACTGTAATAGCATAATCAATAAAATATATTTTTTAAAAATAGGATGAATCAATACCAAGATCAAGTGAAAAAAATCACCTAGGTCTTGCCTTGTAGCGGGTTTATTTCAAGTCATCTATCCTGATCTTCAACAATATTCTAGAATAAAGTATGAGTCATTGTTCTCTTTACCAATCCTTTTTGTGTGATATGTGCATCCTGAAAATAAAATTTATTCAAATTCAAGTTTAAGAACAAATTTATAATTTGGTATATTCATATCTACTATTTTCACAAACCTTTAAATATGAAATCAATTAAGAATGAATTCATGTACCCTATCACATGGATTAAACTTTTCAAAAACACACAAAAACCACATACAAAAATAATGTTTTGAACTACTTATATCTCTTTTCTCACTTTCCATTCCCCTAAAATATGCTGCAATCTAGCCTGTATGAAAATAGCAATAATCTCCAAAATTCCAAATTCATTTGAATTTAACCTCTTAACTGCATGGGATTTCTCATTATTTATTGGAGATTTTTATTTCCTTGGCTTTCATGAAAGCACCATCTCTGTTTTCTTACTTGTTTTACCATCCCTACAATCCTTTTTTGGCACATCTTTCTCCAGGTTTCCAAATGTTTCTCAGGGAAGACCTTTCTTCCGCTCCCTTCCCCTTCCCTTTTATTCTCCTTCTTCTCTTTTCCTTTCTCCTTTTATCTCTTATAAGTGATTTAATTAAATATAAAGCTTTAGCTTTCACCTAGACCAGAGATTGCAAATTTAAAGATCATCAGAGTTTGCTAATATTGGAGGATTTTAGCATCTATGTTCATCAGGGATACTGGGCTATAATTTTTAATACCACAAAAATAATCAGAGGCTAACAGGTAATACAAATGAGCGAGGCAGGTGGATGTGTGTATGTGCCCCCTTAATGACTAGAAGAGGAATAAAGAAGCAGCCTTTACTTGGTAAGTGGGAAATATGTCATGTGGTCCAGGGTTCCCTGAACTTGTAAATTAGTCTCCAAATGCTTAGATGTTAGTTCAGAAGCATATGTTAACATTGTGCATGTCAGACAAAACACTTGTGTAGGCCAGATTTAGTTTAAGGTGGATAATTTTTGACATTTAATCCCAACCTTCATTTTTAGAAATCTAGACCTCATTTTGTGTCTTTCTTCTGTAAATCTGTACTTACCCTCTTGAAAATATGTTTCCATGTTGTGATCACTACATTTATTCATGAACTTTTTATCTTTATTTGTGATTTTCAAAAATGTCATCAGTATTGAAACCAACTACCCAAGATAGAAACCTTGAAACCATCCTTGTTTTATTCTTAATCTCCTCATGTTGGCTGACACTAGATCCTTTATTTCTTGAATAAATTCTCTTTTTTCAGTTATTACTGTGCCTACGATGTATTTGCACTATTTCTACATCATTTAGAGGTCTCCCTAATATATACGTATATATTAGGGGAGTTTAAATATATATATATATTTTTAAATTCCACATATATTAATATAAACATATATTTACATATATTGAAACATATATATATTTAAACTTCCATTGCCTCTCTACTGCCTTATGAGACTTCTCAAATATGCTTCTTAGATTTACTGGATATGGTGCTTTCTCAGATTATTCATGGAAGGTTTTAGAAGTCCCAAACTAACCATGTCTGGGTTTGCTGTAATATCCATTTTACTCATTTGTAAGTGGATCAAACAATTCCTAAAATATTATTACAAACAAAAAACGACAATGCAAGATTCTCACTAATTTTCACAGCAAGGTATGAGACTTTAAAATGGTTTTCTGCTTGCAGTGGAATGCAGCTACTGATGATGCTGACAGACCTGTGGGTTAACAAGTTCATTGTCATCTCTGTACTATTATTATGGCAAAAAATTTGAGAAGCATTATCTTCAGCACAAATATTCATGGCATACAAGACCTTAATAATTTAGTCCAAATTCACCTTTTTTGTGCAGTCTGCATCTCTCACCCTCACTCACACTGTGCCCACATCACTGATTTTTGTGGTTTCCCAAACATACCAGACATTTTTCAAAGCTCTCTCCCTTGTGTAGAGTAATTTTTTTTTTTTTTAGGAAAGGAATTTATTCAAAAGTCACACAGACTTAAGAGTAATGACTTAATGCCTTCATTGAAATCCCACGGTCCCTTAAAACACCCACAAACACACACAGTCCTTCTTTGCCCCCTGCACCTCGTCCGGGATACTGTATCTCAGGAAAAGAAATAGAAGTCTGTGGCTCAGGTAGCCCCTGGTTCTTCTCAGTAATCCATGCTCAGCTGGAAGGCCTCCCTCAGTTCCTGGCACCATCAGCTGTGTTGCTGGGATCTCCAGTTCTTAATCCATATGGCACCTTCTTATGGCCGACCAGCAAGAGTCCTTTCACCCCTTTCCTTCCTGCAGCATCTCTCCTGCATTCTTCCAAATTGCTAAGAGAGAGCTCTGCATTGCTGCTACATCTTGCTTTTGGGCTTCCTAAGCTGTGTTCTCCTGTCATGGTTGCGTTCCCAGGTTTAAATCCGAGCACCAATCTTCTTCTGCAGCCCCATTTCCTACTCTCCCACAATCAGCTACACTTGCCAGCATTCCCATATTTTTCCAGTTTTTCTGGGCTGCCATAGTAAGTGTGGGCAGGTGTGGCCCTGTGGTGTGGCTAATCATCTCCAAGCTCTTATGTAGACTCTGTAACCAGGGGCAGTTGCCTCCCAATTACACCCTGAGTGGAAGTCACTCCCAGCTCCCTGGCTCAAAGCATGGCCATGGCTATTTAACATATCTGTGAAACCAGTTAAAGGTTATAGATATGTTAAATGACCATTCTAGAGGTTATCTTCAAAACTGTTGCTATGCGAAACAACTCTCAGTGGCCCAGCTCCATGCATCCCATCCCCCAAATCTGACTTGTCGGGGTGAGGATATCCCATATTTTTTTCTTTAAGATTTTATTTACTTTATTTTTTTGATATATTTATTGATTATGCTATTACAGTTGTCCCATTTCCGCCCCTTCACTCAACTCCATCCTGCCCACCCCCTCCCTCTCACATTCCCCCCCTATAGTTCATGTCCATGGTCATACTTATAAGTTCTTTGGCTTCTACATTTCCTACACTATTCTTACCCTCCCCCTGTCTATTTTCCACCTATCATTTATGCTATTTATTCTCTGTACCTTTCCCCCCTCTGTCCCCCTCCCAATCCCCTATTGATAACCCTCCATGTGATCTCCATTTCTGTGGTTCTGTTTCTGGTCTAGTTGTTTGCTTAGTTTGCTTTTGTTTTGGTTTTAGGTGTGGTTGTTAATAACTGTGAGTTTGCTGTTATTTTTACTGTTCATATTTTTTATCTTCTTTTTCTTAGGTAACTCCCTTTAACATTTCATATAATAATGGCTTGGTGATGATGAACTCCTTTAACTTGACCTTATCTGAGAAGCACTTTATCTGCCCTTCCATTATAAATGATAGCTTTGCTGGATACAGTAATCTTGGATGTAGGCTCTTGACTTTCATGACTTGGAATACTTCTTGCTAGTCCCTTCTTGCCTGTAAGGTCTCTTTTGAGAAATCAGCTGACAGTCTTACGGGAAGACCTTTGTAGGTAACTGTGTCCTTTTCTCTTGCTGCTTCTAAGATTCTCTCCTTCTGTGTAATCTTGGGGAATGTAATTATGATGTGCCTTGGTGTGTTCCTCCTTGGGTCCAGCTTCTTTGGGACTCTCTGAGCTTCCTGGACTTCCTGGAAGTCTATTTCCTTTGCCAGACTGAGGAAGTTCTCCTTCATTATTTGTTCAAATAAGTTATCAATTTTTTGTTCTTCCTCTTCTCCTTCTGGCACCCCTATAATTCGGATGTTGGAACGTTTCAAGATGTCCTGGAGGTTCCTAAGCCTCTCCTCATTTTTCCGAATTCTTGTTTCTTCATTCTTTTCTGGTTGGATGTTTCTTTCTTCCTTCTGGTTCACACCATTGATTTGAGTCCCAATTTCCTTCGCACCACTATTGGTTCCCTGTACATTTTCCTTTGTTTCTCTTGGCATAGCCTTTGTTTTTTCATCTAGTTTTCGAACAAATTCAACCAATTCTGTGAGTGTCTTAATAACCAGTGTTTTCAACTGTGCATCTGATAGGTTGGCTATCTCTTCCTCGCTTAGCTGTATTTTTTCTGGAGCTTTGAAATGTTCTATCATTGGGCCATCTTTTTTTTTTTTTTGTCTTGGCGTGTCTGTTACTTAAAGGGGTGGAGCCTTAGGTGTTCCTGGGGCTGGGCGGGGTAATGCTGGTCACTGCGCTGTGACGCTGTACGTGGGGAAGGGGCCCAGAGGGAGCGATGGTGCCTGCTCCACTCTCCACCAGATTTTGTCACCCCCTCCACTACCCACAATCAAATTGGGCCCCTCTGGTGCTGGCTCCTGAGTGGGTGGGCTTGTGCACACTCTAGGCCCCTGTGGGTCTCTCCAACGACCTCTCCTGTGAGGCTGGGAATCTCTCCTGCTGCTGCCCCAACCCCCACGGGCGCTTTCAATCAGAGGTCTGAGGCTTTATTTCCCTGCGCTGGAGCCCTGGGATACGAGGTCTGCTTCGCTTCCCGCCGTTCGTCCAGGTTTATCTATGCATGAGTGTGGGGCCGCAGGGTCTGCTAGTGGTCAGACTGCCTGCCCCATTCATCCCACACTCTGCCAGTCTCGGTCCTGCCTTGGCCATGTGAGTCCTCTCCGCCCCTCCTACTGGTCTGGATGAATGTTTCTTTTTTATTTCCTTGGTGTCGGACTTCCTTGCCGTTAGATTTTCTGTCAGTTCTGGTTGTGCGAGGAGGCGCAGTGTGTCTACCTATGCCGCCATCTTGGTTCGAGTAATTTTTTTTTTAAGTCCCAGGTCAAATGTTAGCTTTTTATAAAAGCTTCCCTGTTCTGGGGTGTTTTCACATGCATTGCCTTTTAATTAGTTAACTAAATTTGTCTATTTTGCTACACTGTGAATTTCTGGAAAGCAGAGATCCACTTTTTAATTCAAAGTGCCCAGCAGAGTGCATGTTAATTGTTGAAAGAATGAGTGATGAACCTTGTGGAATACATTAATGTGTATGCGTGTGTCAAACTGAAAGTATCTCTTATAACTGTGATTGAGTGATGAGATTCGTACTGGGCCAGATTGTGAACTGTGTCAATAGTGGCAACGGAAATTAGAAATAATTCAAGCAAGTACTTCCTGGTTGTAGTTACTAATGCTGTTCAATAACTGTTATTTTAAAACCTTACATAATAATTAGGGAAAAATCTTAGCTATGTAATTTTTCTGACTTGGAAATCATTGGTTTGCTCCTCCAGACACTCTGTTCTCCTCTTCACCCCTTTTTCTGTCTGAGAAAACTAAATGACTTGGCCTGCCATGGGGCTCTTATGCCAGACGCTACTGATTTAGTCTAGCCTTTGGAGATCCTGGTAGAAGATCTGAGGGAGGGAAGAGAATGAACTCAAGTATTCATTCTCTTGGCTCCCTGCACTGGCCAGGTCACTGGTTCTTGTGACCTCTCTTGTTGGGGCTCTCTTGTTGGTTCTGTCAGGGTGCAGCAATCCACTGTCACTACTAAGCTCAAGTGGCTGTGCAGTACTGTGTGGTTCCTCTAGACCCCTGGCTCTCTAAATAGCCTCATATTCGAGTAATTAGTTGAATTATCCTGATTTTATTGTAACATCTATTTCTTGTTGGAAATATGAGGATATAATTCTGTTCTATTCCCATAATTACTTATTCTAAGTGGATGACTTTTGTGTGTGATTTTTTTAGTACTTTATACAACTATAAATTTTGTTCATCCTTAGGCAATTGTGTGTGTGTGTTTCTGTAATACTAACTTAAAAAAGAACAATCAAATTTTCACAAAATATACATTTATTATAGAACAATAGTTCAAAATTATGTAGATTGAAATTGAATAGCATTAACATTTTCAGAATATTTTCTATTAAGTGGAATTATTTATTCAAAAGCATAAATCAAGATGCATTAGAGTATTTCTCACAATACATAAAGTTAAAAGAATTTCATGAAAATTTGGTCCTTTAAACAAATAAAACTTAATTTTCAACTTTCTGTGGAAAACAATTAAAATTAACAGTAAGGAAGATGGTAACAATTTAAATAATTTAAAAATATTTTACATATATATTTTAAAAGGTAAAGATTAAATATATAACCAATAGTTATACAAAGTATTAATTATTTTTTAAGAAATTTAAATAAAGCATTCTCATCATAGATTCTTAGTGTACTGTTTTTATTCCTAAACAAATTGTAGTTATTACTCTAAATTATTAAAATACAAATGTATATTGGAATTTGCTAAAACACTGTACTCATGGTTTCCATTGCGAGGCTAACTTTAGTGAAAATATTAAGATTTTAATGAATACTCCTCCTTCAGGTGACACCCAAATAGTCTTTCTTCTTCTATTGTGTGTCCTATAGTGAGGAGCATTGCAGTGAAGTTTTCACACGTAGCTCTTTAAGATTCAGTCCTTCATATTTAAAGGAAACTTTAAAATACACTTTAATAAGGAACATACTCTGAAGTGAAAATATACCTTTCACCCCTCTCTTTTGTATGAAATGTTGCTCCTACATTTCTCATTTCTTGAACCTATCCCTTTCATTTTTTACACGAAAAATCATTTTACAAATTGTAGTCTTTCGTTTCCACCTTTTTAAAAAACTTTGCAAAATGATTGACCACACTTCACAACCTCAAAGTTGGTGACTCTGGCTTGTTATTTCTCTGCTAAGGATGGCTCATGTGTGGAATTGATTGAGCTTTTCATGAAGTCAGGTATGTGTTTGTGTGTCTCTCTGTGTGACACTTTCACATATAATTTTTGAGAGCACTGGTGCTCATGAGTTTTGGGCAACACTTCAGCTTCCTAACAGTAACACAAGTCCTGGAAAACAGTAACCCATGATCTGACATTCTGATGAATGTGATCTCGAAGCCCATCTATGAGAAGAAACACAGGTAACTACAAATCATTTGGTACAGTCTGAGTACAGATATGAAATAATAGAAAACTTTAAGAATCAACAGATTGAATAAGTCACAACCGGAGAAATCTCATTGGCTCCTGGACCCAAATTCTGCCAGTCTCCTAGATCTGATGTTAATTCTTTTCTGCCTAAACCATTTTTTACCATGTTCTCTTTGACAGTATCCTCCTCAGTTCTCTTGACTCCACTGTTCCAAATTTCATTACAGGACTGAGTCCACTTGTAAGTATTTAGTACACCTTCACATTCCCCCAGTTCTGAGACCACCTGACATATGAAAGAATTACTGAACATCTTAAGACATCAATCAAAAGACATTTAGCCTTACAATTGGCTCTTCTGGCCTCAGGCTCTGAGCCAGAGACTTCTGAATAAAACTTGCTTTTATCTCTAGGGATCAGTCCCAGAGCAGGGCTAATTAATAATTTAGTTTATTTTACCCTGTCTCCTTTTGTATTCCTTTCTAGAAGTACAAAAGTGTTGCTTCTAAACACCCACCTACTAAATAGGCCCTTATTTCTCACCTACAGGCCTATTTCTGAATAGTAACTCTTTTTTTCTTCCTAAATTTCCTGGGCCATCAACCAGATTATAGTTGTTCTCTGCCTTCCTGCTGGGATCTAACACCTGCTCTTACAAGCACCCTTTTGACTTTTGTCTGAATCCAAATTGAGTTTATGGCATTCTTTGTGCCTTGTTCATGGCTCATACTACCTCCTACACACCTTCCCCTTTCAAGTACACTTTGTACTTAGTCTCATAGTAAATCTAACTACTGAATCCTAAACATAATGTTCACACCTGTTTTGCTCTGGTGGGTTCAGATTAAGGCCCAACTGGCTTCATACTTTCCACTCTATTGTTTGCCTTTTTGGAGCTCCACATCTCACAACCTAGTCTGGTGCACAGCATGTCCCTACACCATGTTTTCCTTGCTCCCTCTGTCAATTCCATAGCATCGTCTGTGTTATTCTCAGCTTCCTGAGAAATTTGTTCTGTGGCCAGCTTGCTGATCACTGTTTTGAGATTGTATTAGATTTAATATCATTATCTATTTCAATTTCATCCTAAGTAGCAATATCTGTGAAACCACAGGTTTTATGTGCTTTGTGTTTTTTAATGCATATTAAAAGGCATAACTATTAAAAATGGACAGATGACTGCCAATGTGATCAACTACAGGTTTATTGTTACAGTTCAGATAGACTTCAGGGCAATTTCTGTATCCATTAGTGGTTGTTTGACACTTTTTCCTGTCCTTCCAGCTTATAAGAAGACTTCTGTCCCTCCATATCCCTTCTACCCCCCTCTCCCTCCCTCACCACTTCTTGCCTTTCCTCTCTGAGCAAATAAGGAACATGGATCATCTTACTTTTGTTAAGAGAACCATGTCTTTATCCTCTCCTAAAATTTCTCACAGTTATCTCTTTTCTATTTTTCTTTTATCTAACAGGAAAGATTGGGTGGCCATCATTCTCAAATACAACTGTTTTAACATTCTTCGCTTTTCATAATTACATTTATTTATGTATTCATCTTCTCTTAATTTTTAATCATTTTATCTTGGCTACCAGAAAAAACTGAAATATTATCTTTCTTGGCCCCTCATGTAACAGTGGAAAATTGTATCTGTTGAAGTAGTAACCCATCCCCATCATTCTGTTGGCATTGTTTCTCTAAGTGCTGGCTCTAATATGCAGCTAAGAGATGAACAGCATGTATGTACAGGAATCTAAGGAAATGACTTGAAAAGATGCAGACCCCGACCTTCAGGCATCCCAGATCTGGGAGATTTGCTGACCTTCAACCATGGGAACAGGATGACCTAAAGCCAGCATGACTAAACCAGGATGATGCACAGCGGACCATCACTTGCCTTATCAGAACAGATGGTGCTAGTCTGCACGTAGAGAACTTTGCAACCTTGATCTCTTTGTTCTGTCCCCATCTCCTTCCTTATAAAACCTCTGCCTCCATTGAGATGTAGAAGGGGTCTTTAAGGCATGAGTCCCCCATCTTCCAGATGGCCGGCATCTGCAAATAAATCACTTTACATCAGCACCTGCCTCTCAAATATTGGCTTCCATAGTGGCAGGCAGCCACACCTGCATTGGGTTACACTCACACCCCTTGAGTTTCTGCGGATTCTCCTTTATATCATTCACTAAAGAGAGGGACTATAGTTTTCACTCACTCTCCTAATATTTTACCTCTGAGTTGCTTAATTTTTTCTTAATGTGATATAGCCTGTACACACACAGTGTATATACCTATTATTAAAAATATTATACAAGGAGCGTTCATGTGCTCTTCAGGTTAAGAAATAGATTATGACTAAATCAATTGAATGGGCTTCTGGCAATTGCCATTCTCCATTCCATCCTAGAAGTAATTACTCTCCTAAATTTTGTGGTAATCATTCTCTTTATTTGTTTATGTGTATGTATTCCTAATTCATATACTGCTTATATTAACGCAACATTTGTCACAATTACTTTCCTTATTGGCAAGTGCCAATAAGGGACAGGGCCTCTTAGCCTCCCGTGACTGTCAAACAGCTGCGGGCCAGAAGGAATGCGTACTGTTTTGGAAATGGATTGTTAACTCTCCCTTATCTCCATTTGAAGGTAGCTTTTTGTCCTGTGCTGCTTCTTGACTTTTTTTTTCTGCACATACACACTGAGTATTGTAGGGCAAAGTCACAAATAGGACATGTGCCTCGTCTGTCTGGCACCCTTTATAACAAGCCTCAGACTCTAGGAGGTGCGGTCTTTCTTGCACAAATCCAGCACCATCAGTGCGCTCCCCTGTGAGTTGTAAGCGGCATGCCCTCATCTGCCAGTCCTCTGGCTGGTTTCTTTGAAATATCATGAGCACTTAAGAAGCTTCCCAGTTTGAAGCTCCTGCATTACAATTGACGTCATGAACTGGATATTCCAGAAAATACCCTTGTAGATTAGACTGCAGGTGATAACATGCTGGGTGGGGGAGGCCAGGAGGGAATCCTGGAAATAGCTTGGGAGGGGGAACTAGAATGGTGCACTAGTATTGGGGGGACATCCTCAACACTCCCACGGGCCTTGCAAGGGACCTGCGTGGGGAAAAAAAAAGCAGCAGCAGCTGAAGCAAATGTGTGGCAGTTATAGGGTAAGCTTTTGTAGAATGATAAGGAGATAAGGTTTGAAGGCTAGTCCTAGTCCCTTCTTGAAATTTTTCCTTTGCTTTAGATTTTGTTTTTGTTTCTGTTTTGGCAAGGAGTGGCGTAGGTGACATTTTAGACTAATCAGAAATGTTTTGTGAAAGGTCTAGTAAAGGGGGTAAGGTCTATGAAATGTATTCATGAATTTGCCAATCTAAAGAATGTTAATTACTTATGTTTAACTTGGGGAAGAATTATATGGCTTTAATAATAAAAAGGTGTAAATTATGGCAATATGTCTTGAAGGAAATAGAATTAAAAATAGATCGTTCTAAATTCTGGATGAGTTAAATGTGACTAGGAAAGTTACAGAAGGATTGTGTAGAGGGAAGAAACAAAAAGATAAGCAAATGAAAACATCTGCTTTCTCTTCCCAAATTAGTAATTCAGATTATGTGTATAGTCTTTATTGTGTTCAGTCATGTGTATGGTCTTTACGTGATACTTGTTCGACTGTGTATTACATGTGGTGTGTTTTCTGCCTCTGGATGGCATAACTAGGGTATGATATTTTATTGGCCTAGAGAAAGTAAACACATATAAATTAGTCAGGATTCTGTGGTCTGGGCAAATTATTTGATGTGAAACCAGTTTAAGTATAATTTATATCTTTTAAATATATTACCATAAAATGTGCTGTTTTAAAAAAGTTTATGTTGTAATCTTTTGGTTAAGTTTGTTTGACAGCCTTCCCAAAACTCAAATTTTAAGAGATTTTAATTGGGAAATTACTTCATGTTATTCTAATGGGCCCCTGGGATACCTCAAGTATTCATTCTCCTTCTTTTATAAAAGAGAAGTTTTGGAACTAGTTAGGCCTATTTAATGTGCTTAAAGTACATGGGAAGATTTGACAAATAAAGAAATAATAAGTATAGTCTATTTCTATACACATTTTTATTATTAAAGGAGATGTTCTAGAGATTGGATTAGTTATGATATACTTTCATCTGTAATTTTAATTATCTTAAAATGTTGTAGGAAAGCAAATGCCTTTGTCAATTGCATTATACTCAACTCTGTAACCATGTCATTTTAAGTCTTGTCATTTATAAACAGTCATTGTTTTGCTCTAATGCATTTGCGAAAATATATTATGTCTTGGGAGGGGTTCATGGAGAGGACTCTGACTTATTTTGGATTGCGTATTTCTGAGAATGTATTTTTGGATCATACCTTTGAACTGAGTGAAGATTGCTGGAACTCTGTGAAATGATTGGATTTATAGAGGTGTTTGCAGATAATCAAGATAAACAGAAATTAATTATGGGACATAACAAACTGCAGATAATGTGGCTTCTGTAACTTTTTGCTGAAAATATTGCTAAGTTTTACTCATTTGTTTTTAAGACATAAACTTTGTTTCTTAAAGCAATTTGGTAAAGTATACTTTCATAATATTGAGGCATTTATATTTTTCTCCCTACCTGATCCTCTAGAATTTGGAAGCTCTTGATAAGTGAGTATTGTTTTGTTTTTTTTTTTTCACCATAGCAATATGTTTGCTGCAAAAATCTAATAGGAATCTGATTTCTTCATAACAGGATGCATAAAGCCAATTTCCAATTGTGATTTTATCAACGAAGTCTTTGTCTGGACTGTTACGATAAAAGAAGTCATGCCTGGACTCTGTATGTCACCAAAATGCCATAACGCATTAAGATTGACTTGGAAGCCACTAAAATCCCCTTGGAAAAATAGCCTGGTACCTTACTGGTCACAGGTTCATGGCGGTCTTTCCAAGTAAGGATCAAAGATTACTTACCTAAAAGATGGCATGGTAAGAATCTCTAGACATTTTAGGGACCTCAAGAACTTGAGAAACTCACCCAAATCTGCAGGTACTGCAAGCAGAGCCTGATGGCAACTGTGTGACTAGCATTTCCAGCCCTGAGGGTCTAATTAAACCTCAGTCTAGGAATTCCTTGTAACATTACAGCAAAGTAGATTTTACAAAGCCTATATGATCAATTGTTATTCCTGTTGTGTTTATGCAAATAATCAGGTGAAATTGAAACTGGAGTTCATACAGTAAATGAATTGGTCCTGACTTGGCTCTTTGATAAAAGCATGATTTTAGGGGGAAAATTATGTCTCAATAAAACCTATTTACACAGTTATGGAAAGAAGACTAAAATTCAGTGAATTGTCTATACAATTTTATTTCTCACCTATGAAATAGACTGGATCCTGAATTTTTCCAGTTTTTTTTCAAATTAACATTTAATTTTTCCTTGATCCTTTGATTTGGAATTAATGAGAACTATTGATGATGCAGTGCCAACCACACAGAATTTACCTGAGCACCTGGTGTCACCAGAGACATTTAAACTACAGATAAAGAGGATCTATCAGATTGCCACTGCTTAATTTCATTACAGCAAAAGCCTTGCACTTGGAAGTCTTCCCATTTGACACTCTTGTAGATGCAGAAACTGGCTTATGGTTTGCTCTGTTCATTCACCATTGTGTTATTTCTGTTTTCATAGAATGTATATTATGACTCTATTTACCTACTTTCTCTGTCAGATTCTTGGGAGGTGTCTGGTGAGGTTCTGCAGAACAACACCTTCCCCCAGTGGGCAGGAATGCTGGCCTTTGTGAACAGCTGCTCAGGCTGTTGTGTTTGCACAAAGTTTTGGACTGTGGCCTCTGCCAGCCTGCCATGGTGGATTCACCCTGCGAACCAGACATGCTAGAACTGACTGCAGGACTGGAGGTCTTTTGACCCCCTCTTCAATCAGACGTGTGAAAAGGTATTCTATTGTGAGAAAACAGGTTAACTGTACCAAGCCATGGCTTTCATATGCAATTTGGGACTGTGTAGAGTGGCTGTCAGCATTATAGGTAGAGGTGCGACAACCTGTACCCATATGCACTGGATGCAAAAATGGGACAGCATATGAGACTGCTCAGCTCATGGGGTGGATGCCATCAGCCCTGTGCAAGAATATTATGGTAATGACTGATACAAACTACTGAGACAGTCTACTAACGGGGATGCAGGCCCATCCTCTCCCATGGAGAGACCCATGGGCCTGTGGTCAATATGGTTGGTTATATCTCCCATTAAATTGAACTGGGCATTGCACCTGGGGAAAACCATGGAGCCCAGGATGAATATTGAATACTCTTCCATGTGTCCCTCCAAATGGGGACTCATGTGAGGCATGCTGTCAAGTTAAGCATTCTGATTGGTGGTTCTACCCTCTAGCTATTTTTATACCTCCTGCAGGTAGTATTTTAACCCATGAATAGATTAAGGCCCTGGCAAATCACATTGCAATAGCCCTCAATCACACCAAGCACACTGTTGCTTTTATTTCTGATGAGGTCACTCAAAGGAGGAAAGTTGTTCTACAGAATAGAATGGCATTATACCTCATCACTGCTGCACACATGGGCACCTGTACCATTCTGCATGCAGAGTGTTGTGTATATATTCCTGATAATACCAACAATGTATCCCAAATGGTAAGTGCCATAGGAGCTAAAACAATCATCTATTGGCCATAGCTCCTAACCCCTTTAAGCCTTGGTGGAACTCTTTAGGTTCTTGGTGGCATTCCCTCCTCCTAGATCTCTTTGGCTTCTGTGTTGGTGCTTTTAGCCTTAGGACGTAACCTTTACTGTATCTGCGGTATATGGATGAAATGCGCCCATGTGCTCACCATGCAGGTTCCCCATTGGAAGAATTAACATGAATGACGTGAAGTGGAAGAGCAATGTTGGGGTGGAATGTGAGGTAAATGGACATGGTTCTTCCCTCTTCTGTGACTGAGGGCTGGTCAGATGGTGCTTACCTAAAGGAATGTGTATTGTTTTGCAAATGATTGTGTAACTCCCTCCTTATCTCCTTTTGGGAACAGCATCTTGTCCTGTGACTACTTCTTGACTTTTTCTTTCTGCAGGTACACACTGGGGCAATGCAGTATAGAGTCACAAACAAGACACATGCCTCCTTTGTTAGGGACCCCTTATAATAAGCCTCAGGCCGGAGGAGGTGCGGTCTCTCTTGCAGTGACTTGCCACCGTCAGTGGGCTCCCCTGTAATGTGTGTAATAAACGGTGTGTCCACATCTGCTAGTCCACTCGGTGTTTTTTTGTTTGTTTTTTTTGTTTTTTGAATATCACAAACACTTAAGCAGCTCCACAGTTTGGAATTCCTGCATTACAATATCCTTCTGGTGTAGTTTCAGAGCCCCTGAGCTTACATCTGCCATAGAACTTATCTCATTTACTTTCTCCCTTGGACTATGAGCTCTGTACATTTTATTTCTTTATTCTCAGAACTTAATCAGTACCCAGAAAATATTAAGCATTCAACAAATATGAGTTAAATAAGTTAATAAAAGAAGAAATTGGGGGCACAACCTCATTGTAAGTTCAGAGTTCCTATATTTTCATATTTAAGATCTAAGTAGATGAATACATTTTTTACTGGAAAAATTTTCAATCACAAGGATTAAAACAAAAAGCATGTTCTAGTTAAGTTGCTCCTGTAATCCCAGTTCTGTCACTAATTGACTGCCACCTTGGGCCATTACTTAACCTCTTGGTCTTTTGTTACCTAATCTATAAAATGAAGTTGGAATAAATGATCTCCAAGGTCTCTTCCAGCTGTGAACTTCTGCGATTGTCATCAATGATTGTATAAATAAAAATTAAATTAACAAGAACTCTTAATTCCTAAGCATTATCATTAAATTGGGATTTTACTTTTTCAAAGAGCAATTATTTCACATACACAGCAGGAAAAGAAGGTGTTCACGTATCTTTCTTTCTAGCCACAATTCAACTTCATCAACACAATCATTTTAATATAATGTGAATTGTGTTTTTCCTAGTCAAATATGGGATCTTCTCTTCCTCTGTAGTATTCTTGAGAGATCTCTTCCTTGTTTAATTGGTAAACCCACTCCTTAGCTTAGAATAGATGTGTCACTTGTTTTATACTAATCCAGTGAAATTTACTGGGCTCTCCCCAAAAATCTAATTAGACACTCTAGACTGTAGCTGTTAGGGGACCTGCTTGGGAGAATTTCTTAGATCTTCAACTACTGACCGTGGTCTTTCACATGTTCCTGGACTTTTCCAAACCGATTTCCACTGGCTAATCTATGCTCATCATTCTTTATCCTTTGGTCTTTTCTCCCCACTGCTCTCTGTCTTTTTTCTTATTCCTAAATTTCATGGAGAGACTTCTGGGTAATATACCCTGCCTAATTGTCCACATGAGACTCCTCTCCATAAATCTGTCCCTTGAGGAAAACTCTTTACCCACTATGTTACTGTTACAAGGTCAGAATCTGGATACATAAAAACGTAATCCCAGTTAATGAAAATAAATTAAATATAAAAAGTAATATATGGTCATTATAAATTTCTAAGCAACTTTTTATGGTATAAAGTAAATGTTACATATACAAAGTGTATATTTGGATAAGTTGACACACGTGTACACTTGCAAATCCATCAACACAATAGAGATGATGAAGATAACTTTAATCCTTTTTAATTCCTGTTTTCTACGCTCCCCATACTCTTCTCACCCTTTCCTTTCCAGGCCTCAAGTGCCATTCATTTGCTTTCTGATACTATAGATTATCTTGTATTTTCTAGATCTTAATTGATGTTTTTCTACTAGTTGACCATTTGTTTGAGATAATTGGCTGATTTTCCTTTCCTTATTGTTTCCCATCTTTCTTCATCACATATTCCTTTATGTAAATGAATTCCTTTATGTAAATTCCCCTCAAAGTTGTGTGATTTCTGCTTTTATGTTTATGAGTGTTATAGTTATCTTTTCAAATTAAGATATTTTTAGAGTGTTAATTAAAATTGTATTACAACCTAAAAGTAGTTGAAAGAAGTTGAAAGTTGTATATTTTATATCCTTACCCAAAATAGTGTATGACTTTTCATTTATTAAAATATTCTTTATGGCTCTCAGCAAGTTTGTAGTTTATTTTATATGTATCTCACATATTTCTTGTTCATTTTCTTACTAAGTACCTTATATTTAATACTAATATATATGTTTTTAAATTATAGTTATTTATTTAATACTAGTATACAGGAGTTATGTCATTTGTTTGCTTTTTGTGTGTACAGTCATTTTATTGATTTTTCTTGTTACTTTTAGTAGTGTTTCTCTAAATCCTTTAGACTTTCTTTGTTATAAGATCATATTATTCATAATAATCATAACTTTATTTCTTCATATTTTTACTTTTATTTATTAACATTTATTTTTGGTTAAATTAAATTGATTAGAATTTCCAGAGACATTTAAAAATATAACAGTTTTCTCCTTTACTTTATTAGTGTTTTATATTTAGCATAAAGTTAGCATGTTTTAGCTTTTTTTATTTTAAAGTTTAAAGCCAGTTGTTAGGTTTGCTCAAAATTTTCTCAATTCTTCTTCACTTGATCAGATAGTCATTCTCTAAATGTTATGTAAGGATAATAATAATAATAACTATAGCATTTCAAAATGTTAAATATTTGCCCATTTACTGTTACCTTTGGAAATTGATTTCTGATTTTTAATTAAAACTATAAGATTGTCAGAGAAATCAGTTGATGGAAACATTCAATGAACCCAAATTTACTGAACTGTATTAAGCAGAGTTATGAGCCCCTACCCTGCCCTACAACTCTTTTTAACAGATGTTTGAGAATGATAAAAAGCATGCCTTGAGCTTTGAGTATGTCATCTTTGTCAAGTCACTGTGCCTTTTTGCGTCAGCAGGTCATGGAATATTACATAGCTTTAAAGTGTGTGTGGGGGGGATGCTTGGCTGGCAGTCAAGACCTTTGTGAATTTGAGCAAATTACTTCCTTTTCCCATTTTTTTTTACCTCATTGATTTATAAAGGGCTTAAGATAGCTTATCCCTTCTCTTTTTTTCACTCAAACATCCTGTAACTTTACAACAATCTTTGTTACCAATAAAGTATACATACATAAAAAATATATATCTATATGTAATACAAACTCAAGAGTCAATGTAGTATTGTGGAAATAGGGGAGATTTTGGCTCAGACTATTCTATATCAAAATAGTGCTACTTTACTATCTATGAGACATTAAGTAAATTATTTAAACTCTACAAGCGTGAGTTTCATTTCTGTCAATAGAAAATACTAAAATACATATGTGTTATGATTGTGATGAGAGCTACATAACAAAGAGTCTTTTACAATGGGGGTCAGTATGTGTTAGAATACCAACAGGAAGCAGATGACACACATAATTCTACAATAATACATTTATAGAGATACTAATTATAAAGGTGTAGGTGCATGGTAACTACAAAGGATATTGCAATAATTTGGGGCATATTAGCCCCCAATAATAATAGATTATATTACACGTAGACCCAGAGAGAATAGGGGAGGAAGCACTTTGGGGACCTTTGAGGGACATCTTGGCCTCAAGGAAAGCAGTGACCGTGGTCAAGGTACACACTCAGCCTAAGACAGAAATAAACTTCAGTCAGAAAGGTATAAGTTTGGTTAACTGACTAATCAAATCTGGGTTCTAGAATTTTAGCTTTAATAGGACCTGTGTTTTCCAGGTATCTTCATATAAACCTATCCAGAGGAGTATTTTTATGTTGAATTTAAAGAAGGTATCAAATTTATTTTTCCAGAGTAACTAAGTCCATAAACCAAAGGAAAGTTTTATACAATTTACAGTATAGTCAGGTAAGCTCTATAATAAGCATGAGAGTTTCTAATATTTCTAAAGTATCATCACGTAAGACTAGTAATATTTATTTAGCAATTTGATATGGTCTCATCTGGGTTCTGATCTTTCTGTATGAAGTTTCTCATGCCCAAATCTGCCTGATCTAGCAACAGACTCCTTAATACAAGGTTCTCAGGCTTTTCCTGTTTTTCTTCCTCTATGTATAATCTTTAAGCACTAGATCTTTATCACTTGATTTCTACAACAAGCTGTGCTTCACTTCAATATGTTCTGGAAACTGCCATCTGAGAGTAGTTTCCAGCTAGCTACTCTTTGCTCTTCTATTTTGAGAGCCCTATCTACTGGCAGATGCTTTCTCTTTGTAGAATTAGTATTCAGTTCTTTACTTTGTTGATGACAGAGGGTTTGTTTGTGGGAGTCACTTCCTGCTTAGAATCAGAACTGAACCTGCTGTTGCAGGGAAACATGGATGTCATGATACTTCTGTGGGTAGCAATAGCCCAAGGCACTGTTCTTTAATTACTTCATGGCCTACTTGTCAGGAAATTAACAGGGGTGGATGGTATGATGACAAGAATGCTGTGATAGAAATTTCAACCCTGGACCGTATAGTTGTTTGCCCATTTCTAACCATGCCACTTGGAAAAAATTATTAAATTTTTGATCCTCATATTTCTTTTTTCTCATTTGTGGAAACGAAATAATATACTGCTATACTTAACTCACTAATTGTTATGAGGCTCAAATGAAATAGTATATGTGATGTGATTTGCAAATTATGAAGTGGAAAGGATTATTACTATCTGGAAAAATGAATATTCTTGAGGCTTTGAAACAGCACAGTGTGTTATGTAAATTAGTATTGACTTTGTGTTCATATTTTCCCACCTGACTAGCCAAACGAAAAAAGACATTTATTTTTCATGGAAATCTCAAGGGATATTAACCAATCTTCCTTCAGTATATTTACTATAATTCTAAGAATTAATAGGGACATTTAGAGTATTCACAGATACAAGACTGCACAAATCAAATCATAATCATGTTTATTTTACACTGGTAAAATTTCCAAGAGTAAAGTGTACTTTGCTATTCGTGACTTACTTGAATAGTTATAAAACTTCAAAATTATTATATTGACTTGAAGAAAAAAATTGTTTGACCTTCATTAAAGGCAATGACTATTATGGATCAGCCTACTGCATAGTTCTTTGGATCTTTAAATGTTTATGTGAGTTAAAATATTATTAGGGGATGTTATTTTGCTTAGATTTTTTCTTTAATAAACCAAATCATAATAATTATATTATTGTTGCTTAATTATATATCTTTGTTATTAGTAATTAGATTCTGTACTATTTTTCAATATGCAGCAAAGAGAATTTGAGAAAGGAAAGATATAAAATCAAAACTTTAAAACAGAAACATTTCCTTGATGTATAAAGGACACATGGACAAAACCAAAGGAAAGGGGAGAAGGACTGAGGGTGGGAGGTAATGATGGCTGGGGTTGAGGGCAGTGGTGGAGGGAAAATGGAGACAACTGTACTTGGACAACAATAAAATAAAAAAATAATAAAATAAAATACAAACATTTCTTCCTTTGATTTAGAATTTATTTTTAAAGATTTTATTTATTTATTTTTTGAGACAGGGGATGGGAAGGAGAAAGAGAGGGAGAGAAACATCAGTGTGTGGTTGCCTCTTGCATACCCCCTGCTGGGGACCTGGCCTGCAACCCAGGCATGTGCCCTGACCGGGAATCAAACCATAGACCCTTTGATTTGAAGGCCGGCACTCAATCCACTGAGCCACACCAGCCAGGGCTGATTTAGAATTTCAAAGTAATTATCTCACTTCATATTCTCTATTTCAATATATTTTAAAAATATTTGTAAACATTTGAGTATTACCCACAATATTCATATCTTTTTCATGTTTTATTTTTGCCATCTGCTATTTTGAAGTATTTAATGGCATTCATTGAGTGGTTACTATATGTCTGGCAGTTGACACCACGTGGGGTAGAAAGTCAGAAAAAGTGATTTCTTTTATGAAGATTACCTTCCAAGAGTGAAAGACACACCCAAATAATTGAACAAGAAAATTTCATATGGTGATAAGCACTATAATAATCAAACTGAAATATGGGCTTGGGAGTGACTGGGGTAGAGATGGGAGGGAGAGCTGCTTTAAACGGGATGACCAGGGAAAATCTCTTTCAGGAGGTAACATTTGAGCAGGACCCAAATTATTAGAAAGGACCAGAAACTTTTCAAACCAGGGCAAGGACATTGTAAGTAGAGAATGAAAAAGCCCTGATAAGAGAATGAGCTTAGCAAAGAAAGTCTGTTTGGTTGGAGTATGGTGAATGGTTAGACAGATAGGCAGAAGTCAAATCAAATAATATGATTTAGGCTAAGACAATGAGTTTAGAGCTTATTCTAATCACAATGAAAAGTTATTAGAGTGATTTAAACAGAGGAGTGACATTATTTTATTTACATTGTTAAAGTTTGCCTTGACTAGCATATGGAAATGAGCCAGGTGAAAGCCAATGATGGAAACTGAGGAACGGGTTAGGAGCCTGTTACAGTATTTCAGGTGAGACAGGATGGTAGTGAACAAGGTGGTCAGTGTTCAGTGGAAATGGTCAGATTTGGGATACATGTGAGAAGTATAGCCACTTTTTGCCCTTTGGCATTGAAGTGCAAAGCTGGAGAACATACAAACATGTAAGAAAACTCGAAAATGTGCAATTGATTGGTTTGTGGAATCATTTTTTTTCTTTCATATTTGTGGTGTGATCATCTGGGTACCATTGACAGTGAGTGAGGAAATCTAAAAGAAGCAGCAGTTTGGAGGTAGGGCAGATTTTGAGCTGAGGTTGAACCAAGATTTCTGTTCTGAATTTGTTAATTATTGAGCTGCCTATTAGGCACCCAAACAGAGATACTGAGTAGCCATTTAGGTGTGTTACTCTAAAAAATTGATTAGTCATCCTACTGGAAGAGACCACTGACTTGGGTCATTTAATCATTAGAAAAAGAATTAACATTTTTGAGCAACTACTATATACTAAAATCTTTATATATGATAATTTAGACAATGTTCACAGTACTGTGACATGCTCATTATTTCTCTAAATTTTAAAGTGAGAGAAAACTGTCTCTTAGAGAATTTACATTGTAATGAAACCTATAGATTTAAATTCAGATCTATTAGACTACAAACTTCATGATCCTTTCAGTGAACCTGATGACTTCCAGATATTATTATTATTGTTAGTTGCACTCCTGCCACCTAATTAACAGAAACTTGAAGATACTAAATAAAAATATATGGGTGTGTTAACATGATGAAAAGCTACTTTTGCTGCCATATCCCCAAACCAACTGATAGAACATTTTCAAGTTTCCTTGCATGTTCTCCTGCTTTGAATTTTAATGCTAATTGTATAATATAGTAATTAGTAAGTCTTCTATTCATTAGAAATAGAACTAACTTATGAACATTTAACTTTAGTTTGAATTATAGAATGTAATGTTGAAAATGACTTTAGAAGGCATCTGTCTTATCCTCTAATATATTAGAAATTTATTCTGTGGTATTTTTTTTACTTCAAAAACTTTTAATTAAACTTATTGGGGTAACATTGGTTAAAAAAAAACTGTATAAGTTTACTTTTTAAAGATTTTATTTATTTATTTTAAAAGAGAAGGGAAAGGAAGGAAAAAGATTGATGAACAAGAAAAACATCAATTTGTTGCCTCTTGCACTCCTCCAATGGGGGACCTGGCCTATAATCCAGGCCATGCCCTGACAGGGAATTGAACCAGTGACCTTCTAATATGCAGGCTGGCACTCAGTCTACTGATCTGTATCAGCCAGGTCACACAATTCTGTGATATATCATCTGTATCATTGCATTGTGTGCTTGGGGACTGAGAAGTGAGTAGAAATGAGGAAGTTGAACTACATATTTTTAACATTGTTTTCAATCTTTGAGTTTATTTTTAATTATTAGATAGCAAACTTATTAGAATGAGCTTCATGCCAGCCCAAATTACAATTTTAATTAATTAATAATTCATTTAATATTTAGCTTTACTACTAATCTAGAAGCCTTGTGTGTGAATGCTAGCACACTGTTTTGTTTTGTCTTGTGTGTTGTCCCCCCCAACACCACAATCTTTCCTGCACTGGTAGAGTTCATGGCATATTTTAAGTGTCCGATTAATACTTACTGAATTTATTAGTAAAGAGAATAATAAAGCTGTATATTGATTCTGTCTATCTTCTACTTAATTGTCAAGTTTCCAGACATTATCTTTTGAATACTCAATAAACGCCTTGTATATGTGACTGTATGGACCCCCCAAAAGACCTGTCCACTGCCTAATCCTAGGAACCCTTGAATGTAGTCTGTTTTGGAAAAATGGTTTTTGTAGATATAATTATATTAAAGGTAAAGATAAAATCATCCTGAATATCCAAATGGGCACTAAATCAAATGACAAGTAATCCTTGTAGGAGGTACACAGAAGAGAATTAAAGAGAGGAGAGATAAAGAGAAACAAAAACCAAAAGCCAGAGTTGAGCAGCCACTAGCCCAAGTATGGGTGGAGCCATCAGAAGCTGGAAGAGGAAAGAAAGAGTTCTCCCTCACAGCCTTCCAAAGGAGTGCAGCACCTGGATTTTGGATCTCTGGCCTCCAGCACTGTAAGTGAATAAACTTCTGTTGTTGTAAGCCATCAAACTTGTGGTACTTAATTGTGGTACTTATTTTAGCAATCTCAGAAGATGCTACAAAACAGTGACCAAGCAACAAGTTGGAGGCTGGAAGGAATTGGGTTCTAATTTTCACTTCATTTTTTCTTTTTTTAATTTTAATTTTTTATTGTTATTCAATTAGAGTTGTGTGCTTTTTCTCCCCATCCCTCCACCACACCCCAGCTGAAACCCCCTCCCTCCCCCACCTACACACTCTCCCTTGATTTTGTCCATGTGTCCTTTATACTAGTTCCTGTAATCCCCTCTCCTCACTGTCCCCTCCCCACTCCCCCCTGACCATTGGTAGATTGTTCTTAACTTCAATGTCTTTAGTTATACTTTGTTTCCTTTTTTCTTCTATTTATTATGTTCCAGTTAAAGGTGAGATCATATGGTATTTGTCCCTCACTGTCTGGCTTATTTCACTTAGCATAATGCTCTCCAGTTCCATCCATGCTGTTGCAAAGGGTATAAGCTCCTTCTTTCTCTCTGCTGCGTAGAACTCCATTGTGTAAATGTACCATAGTTTTTGGATCCACTCCTTTGCTGATGGGCACTCAGGTTGCTTCCAGTACTTGGCTATTGTAAATTGTGCTGCTAGGAACATTGGGGTGCACAGGTTCTTTTGGATTGGTGTTTCAGGGTTCTCAGGATATAATCCTAGCAGTGGAATTGTCGGGTAAAAAGGCAGATTTGTTTTTAGTTTTCTGAGGAAATTCCATACTGTTTTCCATAGTGGTTGCAGCAGTCTGCAATCCCACCAACAGTACACTAGGGTTCCCTTTTCTCCGCATCTTCTCCAACATTTGGTTGTTGATTTGTTAATGTTGGACACCCTGCCCAGTGTAACATGGTACCACATTGTGGTTTTAATTTGCATCTCTCTGATGGCTAGTGATGCTGAGCATCTTTTCATATGTCTCTGGGCCCTCTGTATGTCTTCCCTGGAGAAGTGCCTGTTCAAGTCCTTTACCCATTTTTTAATTGGGTTGTTTGTCTTCCTGGAGTGGAGTCATGTGAGTTCTTTATATATTTTGGAGATCAGGCCCTTGTCTGAGGTATCATTGGCAAATATGTTTTCCCATACTGTTTGTTCTCTTTGTATTTTAGAGCTATTTTCTTTAGCCATGCAGAAACTTTTTATTTTGATGAGGTCCCATTTGTTTATTCTTTCCTTTACATCCCTTGATTTAGGGGACATGTCTGTGAGGATGCTGCTGCGTGGAATGTCTGAGATTTTCCTGGAATGTTTTCCTCTAGGACTTTTATGGTGTTACAACTTATATTTAGTCTTTTATCCATCTTGAGTTTATTTTTGTGTATGGTGTAAGTTGGTGATCGAGTTTCATTTTTTTGCACATAGCTGTCCAGATTTCCCAACACCATCTGTTGAAGAGGATGTTTTTGCTCCATTTTATCCTCCTGCCTCCATTGTCAAATATTAATTGACCATAAAGACTTGAGTTTATTTCTGGGCTCTCTGTTCTGTTCAATTGGTCTATGTGCCTGTTTTTATGTCAGTACCAGGCTGCATTGATTAAAATGGCCTTGTAATATAGTTTGATATCAGGTACTGTAATACCTCCTGCTTTGTTCTTCTTTCTCAAAGCTGATGCAGCTATTCAGGGTCCTTTATGGTTCCATATAAATTTTTGAAATGTTTGTTCTATATCTGAAATATGTCATTGGTACTTTAATAGGGATTGCATTGAATCTATAAATCGCTTTGGGTAGTATGGCCATTTTGATGATATTAATTCTTCCAATCCATGAGCATGATACATGCTTTCATTTGTCTGTGTCTTCCTTAATTTCTCTCTTCAGTGTTGTGTAGTTTTCTGAGTACAGGTCTTTTACCCCCTTGGTTAGCTTTATTCCTAGGTACTTTATTTTTCTTGTTGCTATATCAAATGGGATTTTTCCCCCTGATTTCTGTTTCTGCAGTTTCATTGTTGGTATACAGGAATGCCTTTAATTTCTGAGTATTGACTTTCTATCTGGCTCTTTTGCCAAATTCATTTATTAGGTCGAGTAGTTTTTTGGTGGAGTCTATAGGATTTTCCATGTACATTATCATGTCATCTGCAAACACTGACAGTTTCATTTCCTCCTTTCCCATTTGGATGCCTTTTATTTCTTTTTCTTGTCTGATTGCTGTGGCTAGGACTTCCAAACTATGTTGACTAGGAGTGTTGAGAGAGGGCATTCTTGTCTTGTTCCTGATCTTAGTGGGAAAGCTCTAAGTTTTTGTCCATTGAGGGTGATGTTGGCTGTAGGTCTCTCATATATGGCCTTTATTATGTTGATGAATGCTCCCTTTATTCCCACTTTGCTGAGTGTTTTCATCATCAAATGGGTGCTATATCTTATCAAATGCTTTTTCTGCATTCTGATATGATCATGTGATTTTTGTCTTTGCTGTTGTTTATGTGATGTATTCTGTTTATTGATTTGTGAATATTGTACCATCCTTGCATCCCTGGGATGAATCCCACTTGGTCATGGTGTGTGATCTTTTTAATGTATTGCTGGATGTGGTTTGCCAATATTTTGTTGAGAATTTTAGTGTCTATGTTCATCAGCGATATTGGCCTGAAAACTGTCTTTGTTGTGTCTTTATCTGGTTTTGGGATTAGGATGATGCTGGCTTCATAAAAAGAGTTTGGGAGTCTTGCATCATTTTGGAGTTTTTTGAATAGTCTGTGAAGGATGGGGGTTAGCTCCCCCTTAAATGCTTTGTAGAATTCTCCTGTGAAACCATCTGGTCCAGGGCTTTTCTGTGTTGGGAGTTTTTTGATGACTGCTTCAATTTTGTCTGCTGTTATTGGTCTGTTCAGGCTTTCTACTGCTTCTTCATTCAGTTTTGGAAGACTATATTTTTCTAGAAATGTGTCCATTTCACCTAGGTTTTCAAATTTCGTGGCATACAGTTCTTCATAGTAATTGCTTACAATCCTTTGTATTTCTGTGGTATCAGTTGTAATCTCTCCTCTTTCATTTCTCATTGTGTTTATTTGGATCCTCTGTCTTTTTTTCTTGATGAGCCTGCTTAAAGGCTTGTTGATTTTGTTTATCTTTTCAAAGAACCAGCTCCTGGATGCATTGATACTTAGAATTGTGCTTTTAGTCTCTTTGTCATTTAACTCTGCTCTGATCTTGGTTATTCCCTTCCTTCTACTTGCTCTGGGCTGTCTTTGTTGTTGTTCCTTGAGTTCTTGTAGGCGTAGGGTTAGGTTGTTTGTTTGAAATGTTTCTATCTTTCTTAAGTGGGCCTGTATGGATATGAACTTCCCTCTCAGGACTGCCTTCGATGTGTCCCATAAGTTTGGGGCTGTTGTGAGTTCATTTTCATTTGTTTCCAGAAACTTTTTGATTTCTTCCCCAATCTCATTCTTCACCCATTCATTGTTCAATAGCATGCTATTCAGTCTCCATGATTTTTTAGTGTTTTGGGTGTTTTCCTTTGGGGTTGGTTTCTAGTTTCAGTCCCTTGTGGTCAGAGAAAATGCGTGATATGATTTCAATTTTCTTGAATTTCTTGAGGGTCGTTTTATGTCCTATCATGTGGTCTATCTTTGAAAATGTTCCATGTACACCTGAAAAGAATGTGTATTTTGCTTCTTTTGGATGAAAAGGTCTATATATATCAGTTAAGTCCTTTTCATCTAGGGTATTGTTAAGTGACAAAATATTCTTCTTGATATTTTGTTTGGAAGACCTGTCCATTTTTGAAAGTGGGGTGTTAAAGTCCCCTAGTATAATTGTGTTGCTGTCAATATCTTTCTTGAAGTCCTCCAAGATTTTTCTTTATATATTTTGGTGCTCCTATGTTGGGTACATATGTATTTACAATGTTTATATGTTCTTGGTGCATTCTTCCTTTGAATATTATGACGTGACCTTCTGGGTCTCTCTTTATGGCCCTTCTTTTGATGTCTATTTTCTCTGATATGAGTATTGCTACCCTGGCTTTTTTCCCCTGTCCTTTTGCTTGGAAAATTTGTTTCCAGCCCTTCACTTTCAGTCTGTGTAGGTCTTTTGTCCTGAGGTGGATCTTTGTAGGCAGCATATGTGTGGGTCATGTTTTCTTATCCATTCAGCTATTCTATATCTTTTGATTGGAGCTTTTAATCCATTTACATTTAAGGTTATTATCGATAGGTAGTTATTCATTGCCATTTTTTCCTATCTCTGTTCCTCTCTCTTTCTCTTTTCCTTCCTTTCCTTAAAGCAGTCCCTTTAGCATCTCTTGCAGAGCTGGTTTGGTGGAGCTGTATTCTTTTAGAATTCTTTTGTCTGGGAAACTCCTTATTTGGCCTTCTATCTTGATTGAGAGCTTTGCTGGTTAAAGTAGCCTTGGTTGCAGACCTCTGGTTCTCATTACTTGGAATATTTTTTGCCATTCTCTTCTGGCTTGGAGCATTTCCTTTGAGAAGTCAGTTGCTAACCTTATTGGGGCTCCCTTGTATGTTACTTCCTGTTTCTCCCTTGCTGCCTTTAAGATCCTCTCTTTGTCTTGGAATTTTGCCATTTTAATTATGATGTGTCTTGAAGTGGGCCTCTTTGGGTTCCTCTTGTTTGGGACTCTCTGTGTTTCCTGGATTTGGGTGAATCAAAGTCTTTTTCTCTCCTCAGATTAGGGTAATTTTTTATCATTACTTTTTCAAACAGGCTTTCTATCCCTTGTTTTTCTTCTTCTCCTTCTGGTATTCCTATTATACAGATATTGTTACTTTTCATGTTGTCCTGCATTTCCCTTAGCCCCTTTTTAGTCTTTCTGAGCCTCTTTTCCTTTTCTTGCTCTTTCTGGGTGTTTTTTTCTACTTTGTCCTCCAGCTCGCTGATCCGATTCTCTGCTTCATCAAGTCTGCTTTTCATTCCTTCTACTGTGTTCTTCAGTTCAGAAATTGTATTCGTCATTTCCTCTTGGCCCTTGTTGATAGTTTCTATTTCCTTTTTCATGTTGATATAGTTTGCTCTGAGTTCATTGTAGTTTCCCTGTAGTTTCTGGTAGTTCTCTGTGAGCTCAGTGAGCTTCCTGATAACCATTGCTTTGAACTCAGTATCTGATAGTTGACTTGCCTCTATTTCATTTAGCAATCTTTCTGACACTTCCTCCTTTCCTTTTATTTGGGGATTGTTTCTTTGTCTTCCCATTGTTTGTGAGACTCTTCTTGTTAGCCTCTGCTACTTCATTTTTTCTTAAAGTGGTTCAGTGATCTTGAGTAAGTGACACAGACTACTGAAGATGAGTTTCCTCATTTAGAAGAGGGGTTACAACACTAACTTACACTATTACCAAGTGTCAAAGAAAGAAAGTAAAAAGACATACAAAGAGAAGTGTTTTATGACTCCTTATAATCCTCCCTAAAATATAAATCTCTTTAGTACTTTTATCTTTCCTTGATATGGCATAATTTCCAAATTCTTCATAAAAAATGGTTTTCTTCATATGGAATGATAAATCTGACCATTCTAAATATAGTAAATTTTACCCTTATCCATCATCAGAATATAAAAGATCAGTCAAATAAAATTGATAGAAGAGAGAGAGAGAGAGAGAGAGTGTGAGAGAAAGAAAAGAAGAAGAAGATGGAGAAGGAGGAGGATGAGGAGGAGGAGGAGAAGAAGAAGAAGAAGAAGAAGAAGAAGAAGAGGAGGAGGAGGAGGAGGAAGGGAAACAAGAAGAGAAATAATATGAGAAAAAAGAAGAGGAGAAGGAAAGAGGAGAAAAGGTAAGGAGAAAAGACAAGGGGACAAAGAGGAGCAGAGGAGCAAGAAAATTTTTTAAGGAAAGAAGTCTGAAATTTGAGCCAATGCTATATAACTATATAAGAAAATAAGTACAAATTTTGCTTTTATTTATAGGTTAGAAATTTAACAAATAGGAACAACCAAAACATTAATCAATAATAAAAATGAAAAATAGTGTGAACTAAATTTCAAAAATGTAATATTTAGTGAAAAATAGCAAGTTTCAGAATGATGCAAAGAGTATACTCTCATTTATATGAAGTACATTAACATATGGAGCAATATAGAATCATGCTATATATTGTTTGTGGTTACCTGCATATGTAATAGGAAAAATTAAAACATGGATATGACTAATACACATCATATTTTGGATAATAGCTACCAGTGGGAGGGATGTCAGGGAATGAGATTAGCACATATTGCAAATGGGCTTGAGATGTAACAATAATGTGTACTTAAAAAGAAAATAAAAGAGATAAAGGAAAAGAGAAAGAAAGGGAGTGAGGGAGAGAGGCAGAAAGGGAGGGAGGCAGAAGAGGCAGAAGGAAAGAAGCAGATATATGCAGCAAATATACCAAACTGATAACTATTAAATCAATTCATTGAGTTCTTGAACTTATATTTTTTATAAGTTCATTGGAATATTTATCATAAATTGATAAATATTGGAATATTTATTGGAATATTTATCATAAATTTTTGAAGAAGTTTTTCAAATCATTGGAATATTTATCATAAATTTAACAGAGTAGTATTAGAATACATACTTTTTAGGGTTAAATATTTTTACTCAAATGCTTATATTATTACACATAAGGCAAAACCAGTATTAGAAAAAAACCCTAAATAATCACAATTATATAAATAAAATTGTTTTATTTATTCTTATTTTTTTAGAGACACAACTTACTTTTAATTCTTTCTAGTAAGTGGGATTAGTTTTGTGTTTTTCCTGCTGCCCAACAGGGAAGGTCTTTGCAGTCTAAGTACTTTATTTTTACCATGAGTTCAAGGAGAGTTGATTCAGGAAAGAAGAGGACAGATCTTCTGATTTATACTTTTCATTAATCTGGTAAATGATACTCTTCATTTACCTAATGGAAGGGCCTTAGGCTTCAGTTGAACAAGAGGCAAATGGATATAGTGAGACAGTGCAAGCAATAGTATTTCTGAAATACAATAAACATTAAGGAACCTAAACAAATTCATATTTAAATATAGGCTTTTAATTTTGTTCCAAAATCTATATAGTTATTGATACTATGATCGTCTACTACTCTTGATGATGCAGGACATTCTTCTAATGATATTGATGATATTCCTTACTATATGGATATGTGGCTGGGCTCCATCATAAATTTGATGTTATTTCTTAAATGCCTGCTTCATTTCCTCTGACTCCATTACTCTAATTTGTTTCCATAAATGAATTATATCTTGTGTCAATGTACATTTCTTTTTAGGATACTGCTTTGTTTAGAAATGTTGTAAAGTGATCCAAATAGTTTGGAGGCAACATAACAGGTATTGTAAATTTTATAACAGGTGGTTACCAAAAACAGTTATCTAAAAGCAGTTCAAAGATGGTGGCGAGATATGTGGGAGTGGAGTCCACTTCTCTGTGCATAGGTGAAACATCTAGTTGATCATCTGAGTAACAGAGCAAACAGCCAACGATATCCCAGCATATATGAAGATTGGAGACCAAAAATTTTAGAGGACACTGAAATATCAGATGGTAAGGAGAGTGCTTCAGGACCATAAGGTCCCTGGGACCAGCGCGAAGACCAGGGAAGCTGAAGCCCCAGGCCTGGTGCCGGAGGGTCTGCTGCAAGATTCTTGGGAGAGAGGCAGGCTGGGCTGTGTGAGAGGCCAGGTGCTTGGGTGGACCTGTGGGCTTAAATGGGACGAAATTTTCAAAAAGAAAAAAAAAAGAGGCACTCGTTGGCTGTTTGGGGAATTCTCCACAGCAGCTGCCACATCCTACGCCCCTATTGCTGCAGCACCGGGGTCGGTGCACACCCAATCTGCAGCCTGGCGGCTGTACCCAGATCCCTGCAGGGCCAACTGATTCCGTAGGAGGAAGGCAGAATTCCCAGCACTGGGGAGCTGCAGGGCTCAAGGAGTCAGCAGTCCCCAGAAAGACTTGACTAAATGTGTGGGGGGGAGGCTGAACTAACCTGAAGGGGCACCGAGAGTCGCTAGCACCTAGGACAGCAAAGAGCAAGAAGGTGGTGTATGACTTGCCCCTAATTGGTGCACCTCAAGGACAGCGCAACTGGTGGAGTAAAGGCCTAGGAGGGAGCAGAAGGAACCTGAGGAACTGGAGTGGAGGCTGGACAACAGCTTGTGGATCAGGAAGGGAAAAAAGCAAAACCAATCCCTCCTCAACCTGAGGCAGCCAGGAAGACTAGAAGAACTAGCTTGGCCAGTATAAAGCCAGCAGATGGCTTATTTGTTTTTTTAATTCCTTCTTCCTTTATTTCCTTCTTTCTTTCTTTTTATTACTTCTTCCTTCCTTCCTTCCTATCCTTTTATATTAGTTCTTCTTACTTCTTTTATTTATTTATTTTTGAATTAAAATTTTAAAAAAATTCCTTTTTCCTTTCTTTCCTTCTATCATTTTTATTCCTTCCTACCTTGCTTCCTTCCTTCCTTCCATCCTCCCGTTCTTACTTCCATTTTTTTTCTTTTCCCACAAGGTGAGACAATAAAACCTGGAGCTGTGAAAAGACCAGAGCTAGACCCAAAGAGGGGTCATCACAATAACTGAGGCAGACAAAGTTCACTTTGCTACTCCAGACTACTTCCAAGGTGGGAGTGGTGAACACCAGTACACCTGCTGGAAGAGGAAACCCACCAACAAAGGAACCACCAACAGATAACAATGGAAGAAGGTGAAGAAAGGAGTGGAAGCCACACTAAACTAATCCAGGACTGGTCTGGAAATACAACTAAATACTGGAGAAAACACTCAGAACAAACAACTGAACAAGAGTGAGAGAGAAGCCTCAAAACATTGTACACAAAAGAATCAGCCTCAACACAACCTGTCCACACCTGCACAACAGAATACAAGACATGGTGGATGGAGTAACCTTCAATTAACCAGCTCGAGGGAAGGACCCATCAAAGAAAGGCCCAACAACAATCAAAACACAAAGACGTACAGACAGCAAAAATAAACGACAGCCCAAACCGGCGAGCTCAGGAGATCAAGTAGACAGCACCACTGAAACCCACTCACATTCTACCATAGAAGTTCATACCATAAACCCAGGGAGTCAAAACAGATCAATTTAAGAAGCAGAGGCTAACAAGAAGAGTCTCACAAACAATGGGAAGACAAAGAAACAATCCCCAAATGAAAGGAAAGGAAAAAGTTTCAGAAAGAATGCTAAATGAAATAGAGGCAAGTCAACTATCAGATACTGAGTTCAAAGCAATGGTTATCAGGAAGCTCACTGAGCTCACTGAGCTCACAGAGAACTACCAGAAACTACAGGGAAACTACAATGAACTCACTGCAGACTATATCAACATGAAAAAGGAAATAGAAACTATCAACAAGGGCCAAGAGGAAATAAGGAATACAATTTCTGAACTGAAGAACACAGTAGAAGGAATCAAATGCAGGCTCAATGAAGCAGAGGATCGGGTCAGCGAGCTGGAGGACAAAGTAGAAAAAAACACCCAGAAAGAGCAAGAAAAGGAAAAGAGGCTCAGAAAGACTAAAGAGGGGCTAAGGGAAATGCAGGACAACAGGAAATGTAATAATATCCACATAATAGGGATACCAGAAGGAGAAGAAGAAAAACAAGGGATAGAAAGCCTGTTTGAAAAAGTAATGATGGAAAAGTTCCCTAATGAGAGAAAAAGTCACCCAAATCCAGGAATCACAGGGAGTCCCAATCAAGAGGAACCCCAAGAGGCCCACTTCAAGACACATCATAATTAAAGTGGCAAAATTCCAAGACAAAGAGAGGATCTTAAAGGCAGCAAGGGAGAAACAGGAAGTAACATACAAGGGAGCCCCAATAAGGTTAGCAGCTGACTTCTCAGTGGAAACGCTCCAAGCCAGAAGAGAATGGCAAAAAATATTCCAAGTAATGAGAACCAGAGGTCTGCAACCAAGGCTACTTTAACCAGCAAAGCTCTCAATCAAGATAGAAGGCCAAATAAGGAGTTTCCCAGACAAAAGAATTCTAAAAGAATACACCTCCACCAAACCAGCTCTGCAAGAGATGCTAAAGGGACTGTTTTAAGAAAAGAAAGGAAAGGAGAGAGAGAGAGAGAGAGAGAGAGAGAGAGAGAGAGGAACGCAGGCAAGAAAAAATGGCAATGAATAAGTACCGAACAGGAATAACCTTAAACGCAAATGGATTAAAAGCTCCAATCAAAAGATATAGAATAGCTGAATGGATAAGAAAGCATGACCCACACATATGCTGTCTACAAAGACCCACCTCAGGACAAAAGACCTACACAGACTGAAAATGAAGGGCTGGAAACAAATTTTCCAAGAACATGGACAGGAAAAAAAAAAGCTGGGGTAGCAATACTCATATCAGACAATATAGACTTCAAAAAAAGGGCCATAAAGAGTGACCCAGAAAGTCATTTCATAATGCTCAAGGGAAGAATCCACCAGGAAGACATAAACATTGTAAAAATATATGTGCCCAACATAGGAGCACCCAAATACATAAAGAAAATCTTGGAGGACTTCAAGAAAGATATTGACAGCAACACAATTATAGTAAGGGAGTTCACACCCACTGTCAAAAATGGACAGATCTTGCAAACAAAATAATAACAATGATATAGTGGCATTGAACAATGCCCTAGGTGAAATGCACTTAACTCATATATATAGAGCCTTTCATCCCAAAGAAGCAAAATACACATTCTTTTCAAATGCACATGGGGCATTTTCAAAGATAGAACACATGATAGGACATAAAACGACCCTCAAGAAATTCAAGAAAATTGAAATTATATCAATAATTTGCTCTGACAACAAGTGACTGAAACTAAAAAACAACTCCAAGGAAAATACCCTAAAACACTAAAAAATCATGGTGATTGAAGAGCATGCTCTTAAACAATTAATGGGTGAAGAATGAGATTGGGGAAGAAATCAAAAAGTTTCTGGAAACAAATGAAAATGAACTCACAACAGCCCAAAACTTATGGGACACATCGAAGGCAGTCCTGAGAGGGAAGTTCATATCCATACAGGCCCACTTAAGAAAGATAGAAACATTTCAAACAAACAACCTAACCCTACGCCTACAAGAACTCAAGGAACAACAACAAAGACAGCCCAGAGCAAGTAGAAGGAAGGGAATAACCAAGATCAGAGCAGAGTTAAATGACAAAGAGACTAAAAGCACAATTCTAAGTATCAATGCATCCAGGAGCTGGTTCTTTGAAAAGATAAACAAAATCAACAAGCCTTTAAGCAGGCTCATCAAGAAAAAAAGACAGAGGATCCAAATAAACACAATGAGAAATGAAAGAGGAGAGATTACAACTGATACCACAGAAATACAAAGGATTGTAAGCAATTACTATGAAGAACTGTATGCCACGAAATTTGAAAACCTAGGTGAAATGGACACATTTCTAGAAAAATATAGTCTTCCAAAACTGAATGAAGAAGCAGTAGAAAGCCTGAACAGACCAATAACAGCAGACAAAATTGAAGCAGTCATCAAAAAACTCCCAACACAGAAAAGCCCTGGACCAGATGGTTTCACAGGAGAATTCTACAAAGCATTTAAGGGAGAGCTAACCCCCATCCTTCACAGACTATTCAAAAAACTCCAAAATGATGCAAGACTCCCAAACTCTTTTTATGAAGCCAGCATCATCCTAATCCCAAAACCAGATAAAGACACAACAAAGACAGAAAACTTCAGGCCAATATCGCTGATGAACATAGACACTAAAATTCTCAACAAAATATTGGCAAACCACATCCAGCAATACATTAAAAAGATCACACACCATGACCAGGTGGGATTCATCCCAGGGATGCAAGGGTGGTACAATATTCACAAATCAATAAACAGAATACATCACATAAACAACAGCAAAGACAAAAATCACATGATCATATCAATAGATGCAGAAAAAGCATTTGATAAGATATAGCACCCATTTATGATGAAAACACTCAGCAAAGTGGGAGCATTCATCAACATAATAAAGGCCATATATGAGAGACCTACAGCCAACATCACCCTCAATGGACAAAAACTTAGAGCTTTCCCACTAAGATCAGGAACAAGACAAGAATGCCCTCTCTCAACACTCCTAGTCAACATAGTTTGGAAGTCCTAGCCACAGCAATCAGACAAGAAAAAGAAATAAAAGGCATCCAAATGGGAAAGGAGGAAATGAAACTGTCAGTGTTTGCAGATGACATGATAATGTACATGGAAAATCCTATAGACTCCACCAAAAAACTACTCGACCTAATAAATGAATTTGGCAAAACAGCTGGATACAAAGTCAATACTCAGAAATCAAAGGCATTCCTGTATACCAACAATGAAACAGCAGAAACAGAAATCAGGGGGAAAAATCCCATTTGATATAGCAACAAGAAAAATAAAATACCTAGGAATAAAGCTAACCAAGGGGGTAAAAGACCTGTACTCAGAAAACTACACAACACTGAAGAGAGAAATTAAGGAAGACACAGACAAATGAAAGCATGTACCATGCTCATGGATTGGAAGAATTAACATGGTCAAAATGGCCATACTACCCAAAGAAATTTATAGATTCGATGCAATCCCTATTAAAGTACCAATGGCATATTTCACAGATATAAACACTTCAAAAATTCACTTTACAGATGTAGATTAAACACATCAAAGAAAAGTTTATTAAAATAAAAAGAGAACCAACCATATAGAAAAACATATTTGCCAGTGATACCTCAGACAAGGGTTTAATCTCCAAAATATATAAAGAACTCACACAACTCCACTCCAGGAAGATAATCATCCCAGTTAAAAAATGGGCCAAAGACTTGAACAGACACTCCCCAAGCAGGACATACGGAGGGTCCAGAGACATAAAAAGATCCTCATTATCACTAGCTATCAGAGAGATGCTAATTAAAACCACAATGAAATACCAACTCACACCAGTCAGAATGGTCGTCAAACAAAGCAACAACCAACAAGTGTTGGAGAGGATGTGGAGAAAATGGAACCTGAATGAACTGTTGGTGGGATTGCAGACTGGTGCAACCATTAGGCATAACAGTATGGAATTTCCTCAGAAAACTAAAAATAGAATTGCCTTTGGACCCAACAATTCCACTGGTAGAATTACACCTAAGAGCCCTGAAACACCAACCCAAAAGAGCCCATGCACTCCAATGTTCAGAGCAACACAATTTACAATAGCCAAGTACTGGAAGCAACCTAAGTGCCCCTCAGCAAATGAGTGGATCCAAAAACTATGGTACATTTACACAATGGAATTCTACCCAGCAGAGAGAAAGAAGGAGCTCCTACCCTTTCCTATGATCTCACCTTTAACAGGAACCTAATCAACAAACAAACAAGCAAGCAAAATATAATGAAAGACACTGAAATTGAGAACAGGCTAACAGTGACCAGAGGGGAGAGGGGAGGGAATTTCAGGGGAATAGGGTGAAGGGTTTGCAGGAACAATTATAAAGGACACATGGGCAATCAACCGTGTGGTGGGGTTGAAATGGGAGGGTGGTGGGTAGCGCTGGAGTGTTGGGCTAGGGTGGGGGGAAAAGGCAGAAAACTGTACTTGAACAATAAATAAATAAATAAATAAATAAATAAATAAATAAATAAATAAATTTAAAAAATAAAACATGGTTCAACTGTGTTTCAACAATCGTCCCTGTCAACAGAACAGAGCACATTTCTTTAGCATTTGCATATTTTCTGCTAGAGTTTTACATGCTGCCCCTTGTGGGAGGCAGTAAGGAAGGAGGGAGAGGGCCTGTAAAAGAAAGGGCTCTCTACAGGAGATGGGTTTATTTTAACACCAACACAGAATTGCATGGATTATTCTGACTTTTTTACTTGGGATATGTAATTTAAATTTATCACGCTGCTCTAAACCATTAACAGATTTAAACCAGTTCAGTCTGTTGGGTTTTTTTTTTAAGTTTTATTTGGGTTGTATATAAACTTAATGTCAAAGTTGTTGCAATTAAAAAAAAAACATGCTATGCTTTTTCTATTTTATGTAATGATTCATACGTCTGTATTTTATTATTAAAATACTAAATACTACTGGTAAATCAGTTTTAAAGTGATTTAAACTCTACATGTATACATTGTTAGTATAATATATTTCACTTCCATCCTATATTAATTTACGTTTGTGAGAAAACCCAATAGAAGCTGTTGGCATGAACATCTAATAGACATGCACAAAGAAAGTTTTTCTAGGTGTTCCCCTTAGTTTTTTTTTTTTCTTGAGCCTTTCATTGTAGACAAAATGTTATTAACCTGTATGTTTAGGATTTCACCTTAAGCCAGACTTAGAGATTATATATATATAAATTATATATAAAATTATATATACATATATAATTTTTCAGTAGATTTACTTGCCCAGTAAATATGATTGGTGAAAGACGTCCTGGCAATCCATAAAAGAACAGGCTGTGGGGATCCTCATTAATCTTCTAATACTTTCTGCTGTCCTCTTTGCTTTGTAAAGTATTTGCAATAGAGCAAAAACACTTCTGCTTCCCACTAAGCAATGACATCCAGCCAGATCTCAACAAAGCTTCATCTCCCTTTCAAATCGTTTCAGCCTCAGCTGTATTATTGGCTGGCATTCTGAACCTTGAAAGGCAGACACTATTTGTTTAATTGTGTTTCACAATACAAACAAGCTTGGAAAATGCAACTCCTTTGGTCTTTTTTGTCTCCTGATGGTAATGCAGTGTTACTTCTTAGTGACTGCAGAATTACTTTGCAAACAGATGTTAGGCTTTTAAAAATTTTGTAAGCATTTATTTAAACACTGTACTTTAATAACATAGCTGTGTTTACAATTATCTGAAAAAGAGAATATTTAATTTGTTACATTAAAAATAGTATGTCAACAACCTATAACATGAGTTCCATATTAAGCCACAAATGTGAGTGACTGCTAGTTAAAATCAAATAAGTTCTTAAGGAAACTAATTTCTGACCAGCTTTTAATGTATTTTTAAGTAATATTGGTTAATGAATATCTTTAATTTCAAGGTGGACTTCTTTGAAAGGGGAAGGCATATCTAAGTAATACCAAACTTTTACTTTCAGAACCTGATAGAAATTGTGCTGTGTAAAACTTTACTTATACTATTCTAAATCTATTACAAGAAATGATTGTTTTATAAAAGAGAAAATAGTGAGAGTGACCTAACTGAATGCCTCAGTTACTTTATATGGGACGTATATATTATAAAAATATAATTATTCATAATATTACCTATTTGGAAAGAAGATCAACTTGAAGCATATTACCATTTTCTTGATTTAAAAAAATCTTTTCATTTGAGTACATTACCACCTAATACTTGTGGTAATATAAGAAGGAAGATTTACATATGTGAATGTGTTCCTTTGCAAAATGTTACATTTCTGTTATTTGATTTAGGATCCAAGTGCCCAGAAGAAAAGAAGGTATAGGGCCACCATTCTTGAAAAAAGGAGGTATAAAATTTAAATATCTATCTATAATCTATCTATCTATCTATCTATCTATCTATCTATCTATCTATAATGTATAATCTATCATAACCATTTATAAATATTAAATAATGTCAATCCTAACAGAGAATAACCAAATACATTGAAAATCATAAGCAAATCAAAATGGTTGAGGTTTGGCTTTAAGATTTATGTAGCATACATTGAACTGTGATTTACTTTTATTTTTTTGAATATTTTATTTATTTATTTATTTATTTATTTTTTTAAAAAAATTTTGTTATTCAATTACAGTTTTCTGCATTTTCTCTCCATCCTTTCACCCCACCCCAGCCAAACCCACCGCACTCCCCTCCACTCTCCCCCTTGATTTTGTCCAGTGTCCTTTATAATATTTCCTATAAACCTCTCTCCCCACTGTCCCCTCCCCACTCCCCTCTAGCTATCCTTAGATTGTTCTTAACTTCAATGTCTCTGGTTATATTTTGTTTCCTTTTTTGTTGTTGTTGATTAGGTTCCAGGTAAAAGTGAGATCTTATGGTATTTGTACCTCACTGCCTGGCTTATTTCACTTAGCATAATGCTCTCCAGTTCCATCCATGCCTTTGCAAAAGGTATAAGCTCCTTCTTTCTCTCTGCTGCATAGAATTCCATTGTGTAAATGTACTATAGTTTTTGGATCCACTCGTTTGCTGATGGGCACTTAGGTTGCTTCCAGTACTTGGCTATTGTAAATTGTGCTGCTATGAACATTGGCGTGCACAGGTTCTTTTGGATTGGTGTTTCAGAGTTCTTAGGGTATAATCCCAGCAGCAGAATTGCTGGGTCAAAGGGCAGTTCCATTTTTAGTTTTCTGAGGAAATTCCATATTGTTTTCCACAGTGGCCTCACCAGTCTGCATTCCCACCAACAATGTACTAGGGTTCCCTTTTCTCCGCATCTTCTCCAACATTTGGTTGTTGATTTGTTAATGTGGGACACCCTGCCCAGTGTAACATGGTACCACATTGTGGTTTTAATTTGCATCTCTCTGATGGCTAGTGATGCTGAGCATCTTTTCATATGTCTCTAGGCCCTCTGTAAGTCTTCCTTGGAGAACTGTCTGTGCAAGTCTGTTGCCCACTTTTTAATTGGGTTGTTTGTCTTCCTGGAGTGGAGTTGTGTGAGTTCTTTATATATTTTGGAGATTAAACCCTTGTCTGAGGTATCACTGGCAAATATGTTTTTCTATATGGTTGGTTCTCTTTTTATTTTAATAAACTTTTCTTTGATGTGTTTAATCTACATCTGTAAAGTGAATTTTTGAAGTGTTTATATCTGTGAAATATGCCATTGGTACTTTAATAGGGATTGCATCGAATCTATAAATTTCTTTGGGTAGTATGGCCATTTTGACCATGTTAATTCTTCCAATCCATGAGCATGGTACATGCTTTCATTTGTCTGTGTCTTCCTTAATTTCTCTCTTCAGTGTTGTGTAGTTTTCTGAGTACAGGTCTTTTACCCCCTTGGTTAGCTTTATTCCTAGGTATTTTATTTTTCTTGTTGCTATATCAAATGGGATTTTTCCCCCTGATTTCTGTTTCTGCTGTTTCATTGTTGGTATACAGGAATGCCTTTGATTTCTGAGTATTGACTTTGTATCCAGCTGTTTTGCCAAATTCATTTATTAGGTCGAGTAGTTTTTTGGTGGAGTCTATAGGATTTTCCATGTACATTATCATGTCATCTGCAAACACTGACAGTTTCATTTCCTCCTTTCCCATTTGGATGCCTTTTATTTCTTTTTCTTGTCTGATTGCTGTGGCTAGGACTTCCAAACTATGTTGACTAGGAGTGTTGAGAGAGGGCATTCTTGTCTTGTTCCTGATCTTAGTGGGAAAGCTCTAAGTTTTTGTCCATTGAGGGTGATGTTGGCTGTAGGTCTCTCATATATGGCCTTTATTATGTTGATGAATGCTCCCACTTTGCTGAGTGTTTTCATCATCAAATGGGTGCTATATCTTATCAAATGCTTTTTCTGCATTCTGATATGATCATGTGATTTTTGTCTTTGCTGTTGTTTATGTGATGTATTCTGTTTATTGATTTGTGAATATTGTACCATCCTTGCATCCCTGGGATGAATCCCACTTGGTCATGGTGTGTGATCTTTTTAATGTATTGCTGGATGTGGTTTGCCAATATTTTGTTGAGAATTTTAGTGTCTATGTTCATCAGCGATATTGGCCTGAAAACTGTCTTTGTTGTGTCTTTATCTGGTTTTGGGATTAGGATGATGCTGGCTTCATAAAAAGAGTTTGGGAGTCTTGCATCATTTTGGAGTTTTTTGAATAGTCTGTGAAGGATGGGGGTTAGCTCCCCCTTAAATGCTTTGTAGAATTCTCCTGTGAAACCATCTGGTCCAGGGCTTTTCTGTGTTGGGAGTTTTTTGATGACTGCTTCAATTTTGTCTGCTGTTATTGGTCTGTTCAGGCTTTCTACTGCTTCTTCATTCAGTTTTGGAAGACTATATTTTTCTAGAAATGTGTCCATTTCACCTAGGTTTTCAAATTTCGTGGCATACAGTTCTTCATAGTAATTGCTTACAATCCTTTGTATTTCTGTGGTATCAGTTGTAATCTCTCCTCTTTCATTTCTCATTGTGTTTATTTGGATCCTCTGTCTTTTTTTCTTGATGAGCCTGCTTAAAGGCTTGTTGATTTTGTTTATCTTTTCAAAGAACCAGCTCCTGGATGCATTGATACTTAGAATTGTGCTTTTAGTCTCTTTGTCATTTAACTCTGCTCTGATCTTGGTTATTCCCTTCCTTCTACTTGCTCTGGGCTGTCTTTGTTGTTGTTCCTTGAGTTCTTGTAGGCGTAGGGTTAGGTTGTTTGTTTGAAATGTTTCTATCTTTCTTAAGTGGGCCTGTATGGATATGAACTTCCCTCTCAGGACTGCCTTCGATGTGTCCCATAAGTTTTGGGCTGTTGTGAGTTCATTTTCATTTGTTTCCAGAAACTTTTTGATTTCTTCCCCAATCTCATTCTTCACCCATTAATTGTTTAAGAGCATGCTCTTCAATCACCATGATTTTTTAGTGTTTTAGGGTATTTTCCTTGGAGTTGTTTTTTAGTTTCAGTCACTTGTTGTCAGAGCAAATTATTGATATAATTTCAATTTTCTTGAATTTCTTGAGGGTCGTTTTATGTCCTATCATGTGTTCTATCTTTGAAAATGCCCCATGTGCATTTGAAAAGAATGTGTATTTTGCTTCTTTGGGATGAAAGGCTCTATATATATGAGTTAAGTGCATTTCACCTAGGGCATTGTTCAATGCCACTATATCATTGTTATTATTTTGTTTGCAAGATCTGTCCATTTTTGACAGTGGGTGTGAACTCCCTTACTATAATTGTGTTGCTGTCAATATCTTTCTTGAAGTCCTCCAAGATTTTCTTTATGTATTTGGGTGCTCCTATGTTGGGCACATATATTTTTACAATGTTTATGTCTTCTTGGTGGATTCTTCCCTTGAGCATTATGAAATGACTTTCTGGGTCACTCTTTATGGCCCTTTTTTTGAAGTCTATATTGTCTGATATGAGTATTGCTACCCCAGCTTTTTTTTTTCCTGTCCATGTTCTTGGAAAATTTGTTTCCAGCCCTTCATTTTCAGTCTGTGTAGGTCTTTTGTCCTGAGGTGGGTCTTTGTAGACAGCATATGTGTGGGTCATGCTTTCTTATCCATTCAGCTATTCTATATCTTTTGATTGGAGCTTTTAATCCATTTGCGTTTAAGGTTATTCCTGTTCGGTACTTATTCATTGCCATTTTTTCTTGCCTGCGTTCCTCTCTCTCTCTCTCTCTCTCTCTCTCTCTCCTTTCCTTTCTTTTCTTAAAACAGTCCCTTTAGCATCTCTTGCAGAGCTGGTTTGGTGGAGGTGTATTCTTTTAGACTTCTTTTGTCTGGGAAACTCCTTATTTGGCCTTCTATCTTGATTGAGAGCTTTGCTGGTTAAAGTAGCCTTGGTTGCAGACCTCTGGTTCTCATTACTTGGAATATTTTTTGCCATTCTCTTCTGGCTTGGAGCGTTTCCACTGAGAAGTCAGCTGCTAACCTTATTGGGGCTCCCTTGTATGTTACTTCCTGTTTCTCCCTTGCTGCCTTTAAGATCCTCTCTTTGTCTTGGAATTTTGCCACTTTAATTATGATGTGTCTTGAAGTGGGCCTCTTGGGGTTCCTCTTGATTGGGACTCCCTGTGATTCCTGGATTTGGGTGACTTTTTCTCTCATTAGGGAACTTTTCCATCATTACTTTTTCAAACAGGCTTTCTATCCCTTGTTTTTCTTCTTCTCCTTCTGGTATCCCTATTATGTGGATATTATTACATTTCCTGTTGTCCTGCATTTCCCTTAGCCCCTCTTTAGTCTTTCTGAGCCTCTTTTCCTTTTCTTGCTCTTTCTGGGTGTTTTTTTCTACTTTGTCCTCCAGCTCGCTGACCCGATCCTCTGCTTCATTGAGCCTGCATTTGATTCCTTCTACTGTGTTCTTCAGTTCAGAAATTGTATTCCTTATTTCCTCTTGGCCCGTGTTGATAGTTTCTATTTCCTTTTTCATGTTGATATAGTCTGCAGTGAGTTCATTGTAGTTTCCCTGTAGTTTCTGGTAGTTCTCTGTGAGCTCAGTGAGCTCAGTGAGCTTCCTGATAACCATTGCTTTGAACTCAGTATCTGATAGTTGACTTGCCTCTATTTCATTTAGCATTCTTTCTGAAACTTTTTCCTTTCCTTTCATTTGGGGATTGTTTCTTTGTCTTCCCATTGTTTGTGAGACTCTTCTTGTTAGCCTCTGCTTCTTAAATTGATCTGTTTTGACTCCCTGGGTTTATGGTATGAACTTCTATGGTAGAATGTGAGTGGGTTTCAGTGGTGCTGTCTACTTGATCTCCTGAGCTCGCCGGTTTGGGCTGTCGTTTATTTTTGCTGTCTGTACGTCTTTGTGTTTTGATTGTTGTTGGGCCTTTCTTTGATGGGTCCTTCCCTCGAGCTGGTTAATTGAAGGTTACTCCATCCACCATGTCTTGTATTCTGTTGTGCAGGTGTGGACAGGTTGTGTTGAGGCTGATTCTTTTGTGTACAATGTTTTGAGGCTTCTCTCTCACTCTTGTTCAGTTGTTTGTTCTGAGTGTTTTCTCCACTATTTAGTTGTATTTCCAGACCAGTCCTGGATTAGTTTAGTGTGGCTTCCACTCCTTTCTTCACCTTCTTCCATTGTTATCTGTTGGTGGTTCCTTTGTTGGTGGGTTTCCTCTTCCAGCAGGTGTACTGGTGTTCACCACTCCCACCTTGGAAGTAGTCTGGAGTAGCAAAGTGAACTTTGTCTGCCTCAGTTATTGTGATGACCCTTCTTTGGGTCTAGCTCTGGTCTTTTCACAGCTCCAGGTTTTATTGTCTCACCTTGTGGGAAAAGAAAAAAAATGGAAGTAAGAACGGGAGGATGGAAGGAAGGAAGGAAGCAAGGTAGGAAGGAATAAAAATGATAGAAGGAAAGAAAGGAAAAAGGAATTTTTTTAAAATTTTAATTCAAAAATAAATAAATAAAAGAAGTAAGAAGAACTAATATAAAAGGATAGGAAGGAAGGAAGGAAGAAGTAATAAAAAGAAAGAAAGAAGGAAATAAAGGAAGAAGGAATTAAAAAAAAAATAAGCCATCTGCTGGCTTTATACTGGCCAAGCTAGTTCTTCTGGTCTTCCTGGCTGCCTCAGGCTGAGGAGGGATTGGTTTTGCTTTTTTCCCTTCCTGATCCACAAGCTGTTGTCCAGCCTCCAGTCCAGCTCCTCAGGTTCCTTCTGCTCCCTCCTAGGCCTTTACTCCACCAGTTGTGCTGCCCTTAATGTGCACTAATTAGGGGCAACTCACACTCCACCTTCTTGCTCTTTGCTGTCCTAGATGCTAGGGGCTCTTGGTCTCCTTCAGGGTAGTTCAGCCCCCTACTGAGTCAAGTCTTTCTGGTGACTGCAGTCGCCCCTAGTCCGGCAGCTCCCTTCTGCTGGGCATTCTGCCTTCCTCCTAGAGAGCAAGTAGGCCCTGCCGTGCTCTGTGTGCAGGGGCTAGGTGGGAGGTGTTCAGTCCCAGGTGCTTCAGATGTGGTTGCCCAGAAGCAGCCAGGCTGTTGATATGGGTGCACACTTACCTGGGGTTTGGGCCTATGCACCCAGGCATCCTGGTGGCTGATCTGGGTATGCACTGCTCTGGGCTTCAGGTGTGTGCTGGGGCTGCTTCTCCAGTGTTCACAGTCCAGGGGCTGAGGGGGTGGGGGCGCAAGAGGCCACGGTTGCTGCAGAGAATTCTCTAAACAGCCGCTGAGTGCCTCTATTTTCTCTTTTGCTTTTTGAGAAATTCCTCCTATTCAAGTCCCCCAGTCCAAACAAGCACCTGGCCTCTCACACAGCCCAGCCTGGCTCTCTCCCAAGAATCTTGCAGCAGACCCTATAACCCTGGCTGAGGGCTTCAACTGCCCTCCTCCCCATGCTGGTCCCAGGGACCTTATTGTCCTTAAGCACTCTTCTTACCGTCTGATTTTTCAATGTCCTCTACAATTTTTGGTCTCTGATCTTCATATAGGCTGGAATACTGTTGGCTGTTCACTCTGTTCCTCAGATCAGCTAGGTGTTTCACTGGTGCTGAGGGGAAGTGGACTCCACTCCCACCTATCTTGCCGCCATCTTCCTCTGTCTCCTGAACTGTGATTTTCAAAATGTGATCTCTCAACTAGCACTATCAGCAATACCTGAGAACTTATTAAAATGCAAATTCTTCAGCCCCATCCTAGGCCTAATAAATCAAAATCTCTATACAAACTGAGAATACAGATGTTGTATTATAAAGTTGTACACCTGAAATTTACATAATGTAATTAACCAATGTTACTCCAATACATTTAATTTAAAAGAAAATTTTGGGCCAGGGTACAAATAAACTGAATTTTAACAAGCCACCATGAAATTCTGATATACACTAATGTTTCATAATCACTGCTTCATGCAGCACACTAGGTTGGCTAAAACTGATTCTGAGCCCCAAACAATGTAGTCTTCCAAAACTGTAAATCCAGGGGGGTCAAGCAAACCTTTGGTCACTTGATAAAATAAAGACAGAAATCTCTTCCTTCCTCATCCAGCCTTTATTTCTCAAGCAAACATGATCTTGGGATGTCACATGAAGAAAATATTTAATGTTCCAAGACAAGATGTTATTTTGAAGTAAGAGGAGGGCTGACTAAAAAACACCACAGTACACTCTGTCCAGATCAATTTAGTAGTGCTTGTGGGGAATTTCACTGTAGAATCAGACCTGCATCATTGTTTTTCTTTTTGTTTGTTTGTTTTCTTTTTTAAATATTATTTTTTAATCCACACCCAAGGATATGCTTATTTTAGAGAGGGAAGAAGGGAGAGAGAGAGAGAGAAAAAATGTGTATGAGAGAGAAACATCTATTGGTTGTCTTCTTTACCTGCTCTGCCCAGGGATCAAACCCGTGATCTTTTCTACCAGATGACACTCCAATTAACTGAGCCACTGGCCAGGGCTTTTTTTAGATATCATTTAAACAGAGTTCTCATAGCAAAATATTACCCCTATAAAGATGCATCCATCAGGCTTTCTCAGCCTCTGCACTCTGTTTATTCCAATAAATGGCTATGACATAAGAAGCAGAATATCAACTTTTAAACACAATTCTAGTGACTTTGTTGGGATATAGGGGAAGTACATTTAGCCAATGGTATACTTTGAGGGAATTTACTCATTGTTATATATATATTTCTGGTAGGCACAATCTATAATGTAATATAGTAATAAGTATCTTCAAACATCAGTAATGTTCTTTAACTCTGTTGGTATTTTACTAATAAGCAAATGTTACTATTAATTGCCATCCAACAAAATATGTTATTTATAAACCTTGGGAGGACAAAATACTTAATTTCTTTGTGTCTCAGTGTTCTCATAAATGAATTGAGGATAAACTTATCCCTAAAATGTATTCCTTAAAATCGGGGTAATCTTGAGCCATACATGAGAGTTAAAAATGTACAGCACTGAAAATAATTCCTGGCAAATAACAACTACTCAATTAATATTAGCTAATGCTATTATTATTGTTTGTATTTAACATTTACAATTAATTTCTGAAATTAGGAATTTTTTCAAAAGATCCTGTCTATTGTGGTGATTATTTTGCAATATATATAGACAAAAATCAAATCATGCTATATGCCTATAACAAATATAAAGTAGTTACATATCAATTGTAGCTCAATAAAAAATTATAAAATAAAAGCAAAAAAATATTCCACCGTGGTGTGATTTTGAGTGTTATGATAACTCTCATTGAACTAGACTTTTTATTTTGAAAAAGACTTAAACACTAAACTTTATTTATATCTTGTAAGACAATTGCACTGGCACCACTAGATATTCATTTGCTTTGAGTTCTATCTAAAGTTGTCCCAGTACATGTTGAAATGGAGCTAGGAATGCTTGCGCAGACAGTCATTTCTCAAGAGATGCAATCCACACACCTCCAGTACGTTTTTAGAATGTATTTTAAGTCACCCTTTGAAAGTACTATAATAAAGTGCATGTCAGGAATGGGAATGAGTCCATTCTCACCATCTGTTCCTAATTTTTTTGAGCTGAAGTCTCTGTATTATTAAACCACTGTGCAAAATGTTAAGATGGCATTAGAAATCAGAGTTAAATCCAGAGGAGTTCAGAGAACTTGGGGTTATTTGCAAAGATATTGATAGTTACATTACACTGATGAGTAAAATAAAGCCAGCCCTTTGTTCTCAGGTGACCCTGAAGTTCATTTTCTAAACTTCCCACAGGTGTGAAATTCTTCAAAATATTTTGTTAGCTAAGTTGTATACATATATTTAATTTCTATATAAACGCGTAGTTTTGTACCCTGCTTCCTTTACCCTCATTTTAGCTAATAAGAATTTTAATATATCCTCTAGCCATCAAATTACAAAATTTTAAGAGTGCACAAAATCCCGTGAAATAATTTTGTTAATTTTCTTAAGACCTCAAAATTTCAGACTGTGTTCTCCTCAAATGGTAAGTGATTTGACTTACTTTCCTCAGGGATTGTAGTTAACAATGTTTACATTACTTCTTTGTGGCATCCTTGGCAACTTCCAGAAACTTCTATAAAAACTGCCTGTGTTAAGATCTGGGTCCTAGTAATATACAGGTTTCCAATGGGATTTGAAAAGGTGTAAAGTCTGCTTGGCCCCAAAATATCTTCATCCTTAGTCCTGCCAGTACAGTAGAAACTCCCCCATCAATTGCTACTATATATTAGGATTAAAGATATGGTTAAAACAGAACTGCACTCTGTTTTTGAAACAGTAAACATGTATTCAGCACGTGCCCTGGGACAAGCGTTGGAGTGACTGCGTTTATGGGAATGTCTCTGCTGCAGCATGTGAGGAAGTCTGCACTATCTTTGCCCAGTCAAGTGGGTCAGATGGGCACGCAAGTATGTGGAGGACACCCTGTTCAATTTTATAGGAGATAAAGGCTCACTTGACTAATTTATGCATAAGAAGTTCTTAGAAACATTTCACTGCTGTTTGGGTGACAACAGTCTGTCTCAAAAAAGTCTCCCTGGGAGATTAGGCTAATTACTTGATCCCGTTCTTTTATGAACTCATTTCACATTGGTTCCTAAAAATATTGATGTCTTAGCCCGTTTTGACTGAGGCCATGCTTCTCTCTTCTTTTAACTTGATTCATTTCCCATGGACTGAACTCTGAATAGTTTCCCACCCATGGTCTCCTTCGTTTTCTGATGTGTCTCCTGGTATGAATTGAATCTCTTCTGATACGTTCACTGTCATCCCTTTGCACTGGCACTGCTGCTCTGCACCACACGACTGTCAGAGGAGAACTGTTCTCTCTCATGGCCGTCTGCTCTCCAATCTTAGGAGCTGGGCTCAGAACTGGATTCATTATCTGTACCCACGTTCAGGGTCAGCCTCCATGAAGCTTCCACTTGGCCTGGGATTCTGCATCATCTTTCTTTCCTGCTTACTCTGATACCATTTCCACTCTGGTAAAATCTCTCTTTGCTGTCGCACCACCTTACAGCTCCCATACTTTTTACTCCCAGGCTGGAATCAGACACTGACCATACGTAATCCTATGGTCATGGTTATGGGACCACCTATATCCTCTTGGTAGGGTGTTTTTGCATGTTTTGCTTTCTCCATCCATCAGCAAACTCCTGTCTCAGTACAGCTAACATGGTCTTCTCACCATCGCATTTCACACACATCACACAACCCACCCGGTTTTTCGTTCTGCATTAGTATCAGCTAGAGCCAGTAATAAAAGTTAAAATAATGATCATAATGACTATAACATTGAATTTTTAAACGTTCAATGCAATGTTTTTAGTGTTTTGCATTATTAGCATGTTTAATTCTCACAAAAATTCTATGAAGTTGATATTATGCCTATCATGAGGAACCTAAAGAGTGACTTGTAAGAATTTATATTGATCTGGGCAGGAACAATGGTTAGAAGAAGGAGAAATAACTCTCTAAAGTTCATCTCTCATGAACCTGCTGCCACTAATTCTAGCAGTTACAGCTGTTGTCTGTTCACCTTTACCTCTATCCTTTCTACTGTCCTTATCTAGACACCCTCCCAGGTGCTGGCTCCCAGCCCTAGCAGAGAATAAACACTCAGATGTCCTCAGAATAATTTTCATCTTAAAAGCATGTGGGATTTACTTCTTTCTGTTGTATAGGTACCCAAATCTAGCATTAGCCCTTATGAAGGGATATTACTCCTGATTTTTGTTTTTCATAGACTATAGTAAGGAGGAAGTCATTAGAATAAGGCTTTCTACTCTTTTTGCCTTCATTAATGGCAATAACATTGTAATAAAGCAGTCACTATTGTGTGTACTTTGTTAAGAAATAGAGTGATGGGAAGAGACAGGAAATTATTATCTATCCTGTTCTTAGTCCAAAGATATAGAGGCCTTTGTTGGAAAAGTACTTGCAAAAGGAATCTTGCCAGGTAAACATTTGACTTTCTTTAAAAAAAAAGACAGGGAAAGGAAAAAGCAGTGGGAGGGAGGGAAGAAGAGAGTGAGAGAGCAAGAATGAAAGTGATATAGAAAAAGAGAGAAATGATGTTAAGGGATTGAAGTTGAAAACTTCCCAAGGAAGTCCACTATCAGGGAGTCCTGGCCTTCTGTTAGTCCCTCGTGACCAAGATGCTTGGGCAAAATTATGAAAACTGGGATTGGTGGCCCAGGTAGCTTTGTCTGCAAAGCTGTTTATAGGAGACATATTCCATATATTTTAGTGTTTTTGCTCATTTTTTCCCACAGACACAAAGGTGTACCCATTGATTACTTCCTGTGATATTATTATGCAACTTACTAGAGTGCATAAAGATTACCTAGGACGAGGGGGTAACATTTAGTGAGCACTTACGATGAGCCTTTTGTAAGCATGATTTTTATGTGATTAACACAACAACTCTTATAGAATAGGTATTTTCCTCCTCTTTTAATGAAGAAGGAACTTAGTTTAGAGAGTTTAAATAATTTTTCTAAAGTCACACTTAGGCTGTGGCAGAATATATTCTCATGTCTTTTATTAAAAAATCCCGATACTTTTAGTTACTAGACTAGTAGCTCTCATTTTTTTCTCATCACAGCACAGTTTTGAATATTAGAATTTTTGACAGTGCACTTGAAATGATTAAAAGACTCAGTAGAACACTAAACAGGTTAGCAATAACTCCAGCGCAGTCACCACCACAGCATAACAATGCCTTCACAGTGCATATAAAAGGAACCACTGTTCCCTAGCACAGGCCACTGTTAAAGCTGCACTGTTTACTGTCTGTCCAAACAAGTGCTGTTATACACTCACCAGGGAGAGTTCTCACATCTCACGCTTAACCTGAGCTTGTTCTCTGTCATTCACTTGACATCTGACTCTACTTAACTGTTACATAGAGCATCTTGTACCCAGCTCGGAAGTATTATGAAGGACCCTTTCCCACTCTTTAGACTCTTTAACATTGTATATATTCTGTTTTAGCAAAAACCAGAATATTGTGTGGAGCTAAAAGTGTGAGTTAGTAGCAGAAGAGACTGAAAGGGTAGGTAACAGGTAGATCGTAAGTATGGTGACAATAAAATTTTCTGATATTGCAACACTTTTGAAAGTAAAAGGGATGCTATAAATAACGATGACAAAATAACAGTTGAACACTGGGAATTTCCCAACAAGATGATAAATGGTCACCCTAGTCACAAAGAGCCTTGAATATTATATCAAGGAAGTAACTGAGATACTTAGTGACAGGAACATTTAAAAAATTATTCTGGCATTACAGTAGAAAGAAGTAGCCTTGTAAAGAATTGGGAATGACAGACCTATTATAAAGCATTTTCAATGAAACAGGTGAGTACTGGGGACTCTCTTTCTGTCTCCATGTCCTTCATGGAGCTTTCTTTGATCTCCATGCTGGTTTCTTTTAAAGGGACACTACATTTTCCTCATTTAAGTTCTGAACCAAATGAAAAATTAGATAATAAATACTCAGGTGGGAGCCAAAATATTATCATGATAAAGACTGGCTTGAAGAATGTGGTTCATATCTGTTGACAAGTTGTAAACCAAAGGCAGTGCTGGGCTGGGGCAAGATCCCTCTAACACCTGGAGCAGAGCCCGATCCTGGGACAGCAGGCCCACTCCAGACAGCAGGCCCTTCCCACATGGGAAGAGAGGAAATGTTAAGCTCAAATGTTCCAAGGTGAGAAAAAGTGATGTGTTTTCCTGGGATGGGAGGACTGAAGAGGCAAGGATTGAACAGAGTGTTACAATAATTTTATTTACTGTCACATGAAAGGAAATATTTAGGAGTGGAATAAAATATTATGTCTTAACACTCTTTATCTTGAAATGTTCTTTCTGGACTCATTATTTACCATACACTGTCCAATTAGTTATTAGACATTGTATTTTATTCATTTATATATTGACTACATTGTCCTATAGTGATATCTACCATACTTTTACACATTTGGGTATATGCTTATGTGTTACCCCAAATAGAGTAGAAACCCTCTTACACAGTCTCTATTGAGCACAACTTCTGGATTAATAGGCACTCCCAGTCCCTCCTCGAACCACACTGCCTGTGGCCCAAGGCATAGTGACTATTCTTTACTTGCAGGCCACTGTCTGGTGTCTGAGCATGTCTGTTCTCATGAGATACTCATGTGCTTACCAACAGTCAGATAAATGTGTTCCCAAACCTTCTTATAACAATTATAAATAAGAGTGTGATTATATGATATAATTACGTATTACAAAAGTTACTATATAAGTGTGACAGAGTTGGGTCTATGAAAATTAATGGGAGTGGTTTACAAAGACTCAATAAGTAGTGACTAAAGACAAACATCCTTAAGTTCTTGTGCAAGTGATAACAGATTAGAAAAAAACAAAAAATAAAGGATTTTGCACACAGATCTTCAGAAAAAATCTGTAAGTTCTCATTTTACATCAAAGAAACAAATACTAAGAATTATAAGTGATATATTATGGCCCAATCAGTAGACCTATATATTTAAAAAAGTTTTTACATCAAAAAGTTGGTGAATATGTGGTCATTTATATATATTAAGTTAAAATAAAATGTTTAATCTATGTATTATCTTTCTGTACAACCCTTATTTATTACATGTTACTACTCTACATTGAGGCCCATGGACAACGAAGATCCTTTTGAACAATCTTCTGCATCCTCGCTGAGCAAATCTTCTGGTTTTAATTCATAATGTTGGAGGTGGTGGTGACGGTAATGGCAGTGGCAGCAGTGGTTCAGGCTAGATTCAGGGAACAAGAGCGAGTCTTACAAACTGTATCATTTAATGCACTGACAACAGGTGAGTAAACTGAGACTCAGATAAGTGATTTAATCACTGTCATGCACATAGATAACCCTTGATGTTCAATAAAGCATGGATGATTAGATGTTTTCATCCTTAGTTGGTTTCACAATTGAAATACCCTTAGAAATATTATTTGAAATAGAAATATTTTTCTATGTCTTCTTTACCCTTTCCCTAACAGTAACCTGAATGGTCGCTCTTTTTGTAATTCTGAACTCTCCTAGCCCTCATCTAGTCCATGTGTCCATTTTCATCCTGAGACAATTTTCCTACATTCCTCGCTCAATTATCACCAAGGATTACATTTAAAATGATAATGTTCTGGCAAAATTCGGCTTATCTTTGAAAGAAAAATGCCTGTTTTCCAAACAGGAAAACATGGGATCTCATATGTGCTTTAAATGCACATGCATGTTTACATATCCTGTTTTACATTCTCTTGCACTGTTTATTTTTTGGGGAAAGTACCATATGTATCACTCTGGAGAGGTGACAGATTACCAAGGATGAGCATTTATGCTCTACAGTCAAAGCATCAGTGGGATTAAAGTCCCAAACCTGCCCTGCCTCAAATTGTCACATGAGAATGACCGTGGAGTAAAGACGCAGTATTTCATCCCAAGTAGTTAGAGAATCTTCTCAAGTTAACATGAAGACTTCAATATACTTGAACATGGTCATAATATGAGAAAAATGCTATCATATTTTAGTACTTCATTTAAAAAATACTTCATTAAGATATTATTTTCTTAAAATTCTTTCCTGATAACTCCTTTAAAGAAAAGGTAGAGAAATATTTAAAAGTATGTGATAATATGTAGGAGAAGAGTAAAATTAAAGGTGTAAAATTTTATATATAGGAAGTGTGTGTGTATAAACCATGTAAAAACATATACATAATGTAAAACATGTAAAACCATGTAGAAACATACACAAATATTGGAATTAGATAAGCCAAAGTAACAAGATAATTGTCTTTGAGTGAGTTTATCAGTGATTTTCCTTCCCTCTGTTTTCTGCATTTTCTTTGTCTTTTTAATATCGTTTTCATATTTAAAAATATGTAAACATTTTTTATTATCCTAGGTGGAAAAAAATGTCAGCTTAGGCTATTTCCCCAAATAAGAACAGAGTGCTCTGGCAAGCTTTACAGCTTTAGCCTGTCAGAATAACTTCGACATTAAGGACTAAGATTAACCAGTGTTCCTGCTTGTGACCTATTATGTTCCTCTGTTAATTGTAGATATTCTCTGTTCCAGGTTCGTGGTGCGTTCCTAAATGGTGTTTCTGCTCAGGTCCTGTCACTAACTATCCCTGTGGCCATATAACTCGCAGAGGCTCAGTTGTTCATTTACAGGGTGGTGTAAGTACACCAGACTACCTAATGCCCATTTTAGTGCCGACATTATACAATTACAATTTGGGGCAATGATTACTGTGAATATTCAGACAGTATCAGCATATGTCTCCAAATATTACTCATTAGATGATTAACTTTCAGTTTGAACATCTCCAGTGAGAGGAAAATTTGAGTTTGCCCATGATATTTATTAGGTGCTCAAACTCTCATAGCATTGTTAATGGAAAACTTTCTAATTTCAAAATTTTTCCTTACTTTTAGCTTCAGAAATATGATCACACATATTTTATGTTGTGGCATTCATTTCTGTTTCTTGGAGTTATGAAAATTAGTTGACTATTTCTAACTCATAATAAGTTTAAAATACTTGAAAACTGTTATTGTATGTTTTCTTCCCTAGAACTTTTCTCTTATCAAAGATATATATATTTATATGTATATTTATATATTTGTATTTATATTAATTTACCTATTGTTTTCTGGGTACTTACTGGCTAGGTTTTCAATGTCTATGTGAAACTATTTCACACAAAATGGAATAAAAAGGTGGAAATATTTTCTTCAGTGTAGGAATTGCCTACAGTGAATATTTACAGTAGGTACTAACAGAGGTCTTTTCCAGACTCCAGAACCATGACTCTTTCCTAGTCTTGAAGGAACTGGTGATAATTAATCCAAGCTATGAGAGCTTCAATCAGATCCTCTCTGTTGGGAACTTGAAACCTCCCAGAATGTTAGGAATCAATGGACTGAAGCACTCCCAGGCAAAATCCTGAAGAGAGGTTTCCAGATTCCTGAAGTAAAGTCTGGAGAACTTCTCAGACTTCTGCTCTTCTCCAGCACTCCTTTGGTTCTGGATTCTACCTCTGCATCGTGCTGTTAAATTCTCCTCCCATTTTTTGTCTTTAGATTGAAGATTGAGCCTTCAATTATGTGGCACTTTTATATCCAGAAAAAGCAGACTGGGGAGGGGAAGCATCAGAGAAGAGGGGAAAAAGGATAAATGTTATATCATGAATGGCAGTTGAGGGGAAAATTTCAAGTAGAAAAAAGTGGTCAACAACAAAGACATTGTTAAGGAGAATGGAAAAACCTAGGGAAGGTGTGCCGATTTTGGCAACTGGTAAATCATTGTTGAACTTTGAAAATGAAGTTCCAAGGAATAAAAGTTATGTTGTGAAAATATAATGGGTGATGTTAGTAGGGTTTTTTTTTCAGATATATGACCTAAATAAACACAGGTTTAGCTTGATGAGTTAACAAGTCATGATAGAGTTTTTCTGTCAACTAAGTTGCAGACATATGGCCATGTTGAGGAAACTGAAGAGGGAACAAGCACTAAAGTATTTATGAACTGAATATTTCTTCAGAACTAGAAGACCTTGGAACTAATAACTCAACAAAAACTATTCTGGGGAAAGGAGAAGTGAATGAAGAGGAATGAGGGAGGCTGTCAGTTATTTTCAGATAATGAAAGCAAGTAAATGCAGAAGCAACTACTAAGAATATGTTGATACCTTCATTAGGAAACAGCTCTGCTACATAACTTGAGTAGCCAAAAGCAAAATACAAATGAGGGGCCCCTGGTTCAGAAATTAACTATTTCAGGATGGCCACACCAAAACTTTAAGTGAATTTTAGGCTCTTCTGAGTTAATATAACCCCAATTATGTTAATTAATTGACTAATTACTTACTTAATTAATAGAAACCAGGATTAGGGGAAGGAGACTAAAATATAATACACAGAATGTAAATAAGCTTAATAATATCTCAAGTGAATAACATAATACACCAAAGGTATGGAGAAAATAATATATCTTTGTAACTTTGTAAAACAATATTTTACCATATAATCTAAGGACAGGGACAAAAATAACTTTCTATCATTGTCATACTTCAGTAGGAGAATGGGTATCAGATTGGAATGAGCAAATAAGTAGAAATTGTGGGTAGTAAGTGCCAGGTATTTTATTGTGGAAGAAAAGAGTTATAAATAAGGAAAGACAGGAAGCTAGAAATTGTTGAAGTAAAATTGGAAATATTAAAATAGACTCATGATTTTAATATAGATATATAAATAGGCAAATAGATATATAATATTATAGAGATAAAATATAAATGTTTCTATGTTAGTATGTATACACGCATGTATTCCCTAACTTTCTCTACTTAAAAGGTCTGGAAAGAATGAAAACTAAGCAGCAACTAGCATACCCCATGCTTGGATGTTGGTTTCGTAATGCCACTCTCCAACGAATGGAAGCGACCCCTTGGAGAAACGGCCCATTTCAGGGCCGGGAACGCACATGATGAGACAGGAATGCTTTGCTGCGAGAAAGTGACAGTGCTCAAAGGGTGACTGGGACATGTTGGAATGGCTAAACCTCACACAAGTAGAACAAGAACAAAATAACATCAGAAAATTGCCATTTGGTACACACTGCAGTTGTAACTGTATTAGGCAAGACTTATCAATGGATACTAAAATTGGTGTGTGAAAGTATGATGATAAATAAAGTGTTTACATAATCTAAATTATCTTCCCATAAGACAGTTATTAAATGCAAAGGGGAATGGTAGCTTTACAGTGGAGATCCCATCTCAGTGACAAGCACAGTGATGGCAGATACCAATAACTGGAGCTTCCAGGTATGATGTGCTGAGGGGGGCACAGCATCACTTCTGTGATATAAAAATGCTTGGCAAAAAATGCTTATAACCTGAACCATCAGAAAACCTTCATTGAGGGACATTCTACAAGGTAATTGGCTGGTATGCTTTAAAGATACTCAAGATCATGAAAAATAAAAACTAAGGAATTGTCTCATATTAAAGCTGTCTAAATAAAGTAAATGGCAGCTAAATAAATATAATATGTGTTCCTGATTGGATCCTAGACTAGAAGAAGAACATAAATGGAACAACTGATGAAACTTTTGTGAGGTCACTAGATTAGGACTACTACTGTATAAATGGTTATTTCCTGGTTTTGATCATTTTATTGTGTTATATGAAGATGTTAGCATTTTGAGAAGATGAGTGAAAGATACCAACTTTTTGTATTAATTTAAAAATGGTTTTGTAAATCAGAAATTATTTCAAAATGAGAAGTGTAAAATATAAATAATTGATTAATGTCATGGACAGAATATGTTTTGTTCATAATAGATTGATATCTGAAAAGCAGATTACAAATGAGTATGTACATACCATTATGTATGTGAATATTTAATTTTATTATATTTTATTTAATACATTTTATTGATTATGCTATTACAGTTGTCCCATTTCCCCCCCTTCACTCCACTCCACCTTGCATACCCCCTCCCACTCACATTCCCCCCTACAGTTCATGTCCATGGGTCATACATATATGTTCTTTGGCTTCTACATTTCCTATACTATTCTTAACCTCCCCTGTCTATTTTCTACCTACCATTTATGCTACTTATTCTCTGTCTCTTTCCCCCCTCTCTCACCCTCCCACTCCCCTGTTAATAATCCTACATGTGATCTTCATTTCTTTGGTTCTGTTCCTGTTCTAGTTGTTGGCTTAGTTTGCTTTTGTTTTTGTTTTAGGTGTGGTCCTTAATAACTGTGAGTTTGCTATCATTTTACTGTTCATATTTTTTTTACCTTCTTTTTCTTAGATAAATCCCTTTAACATTTCATATAATAATTGCTTGGTGATGATGAACTCCTTTAACTTGACCTTATCTGAGAAGCACTTTATCTGCCCTTCCATTGTAATTGAAAGCTTTGCTGGATAGAGTAATCTTGGATGTAGGTCCTTTCCTTTCACTACTTTGAATACTTCTTTCCAGTCCCTTCTTGCCTGTAAGGTCTCTTTGGAGAAATCAGCTGACAGTCTTATGGGAAGACCTTTGTAGGTAACTGTGTCCTTTTCTCTTGCTGCTTCTAAGATTCTCTCCTTCTGTGTAATCTTGGGGAATGTAATTATGATGTGCCTTGGTGTGTTCCTTCTTGGGTCCAACTTGTTTGGAACTCTCTGAGCTTCCTGGACTTCCTGGAAGTCTATTTCCTTTGCCAGATTGGGGGAGTTCTCCTTCATTATTTGTTCAAATAAGTTTTCGAGTTTTTGCTCTTCCTCTTATCCTTCTGGTACCCACATAATTTGGATGTGAGAACGTTTAAAGATGTCTTTGATGTTCCTAAGCCTCTCCTCATTTTTTTTGAATTCTTGTTTCTTCATTCTTTTCTGGTTGGATGTTTCTTTCTTCCTTCTGGTCCACACCACTGATTTGAGTTTCAGTTTCCTTCCCATCACTATTGGTTCCCTGTACATTTTCCTTTATTTCACTTAGCATAGCCTTCATTTTTTCATCTATATTGTGACTAAATTCAACCAGTTCTGTAAACATCCTGATTACCAGTGTTTTGAACTGTGCATTTGGTAAGTTGGCTATCTCTTTGTCACTTCTTTATATTTTTTCTGGAGCTTTGATCTGTTCTTTTATTTGGGTCATTTTTTTTTTGTCTTGGCAAGTCTGTTATGTAAAGGAATGGAACCTTAGTTATTCCCCAGGATGGGGCAACCCACATCACTGTGCTGTAATGCTTTATGTGGGGAAGGGGTCCAAGAGGGAGCAATGGTGTTTGCTCTGCTCTCTGCTGGATTTCAGTCACTCCCTCTGCTACCCACAATCAAATTGGGCCCTTCTGGTGCTGCTTCCTAAGTGAGTGGGTTTGTGTATGTTCTAGGACCCCGTGGGTCTCTCCAATGAACTCTCCTGTGAGGCTGGAAGTTTCTCCTGCTGCGACCTCAGCCCCCAAGGTGTTTTCAGTCAGAGGTTTGAGGCTTTATTTTCCTGAGCTGGAGCCCTGGGTTGGGTGATCTCTCGCTGGGTCCCACAGCTGCTGCCTCGCCAGCCAGCTGCAGTCTTGCCCACCCCACTCCACAATCCACCACCTTGCTGGCTCCACCAGCCGCCACGTTGCCACGAGTCCTCTCTGCCCAGGTGCCCGTCTCTGCCCCTCCTACTGGTCTGGATGAATGTTTCTCCTTTATCCCCTTGGTTGTCGGACTTCTGTACAGTTCAGTTTTCTGGCAGTTCTGGCTGTTTTTTGTTTTTGAATTGTTGTCTTTCTTTTGGTTGTACAAGGAGGCACAGTGTGTCTATGTATGCCTCCATCTTGGCCGGAAGTGTATGTGAATATTTTGAGGTGTATAGTATCTACTAGAAAGAATGTACAACAAAACAGTGAGAAAAATTACCTTTAGGAAGTTGGATCACATGCAAATTTTTTCTTAATTTTTTTACTTTTTTATTTCTCTCACTTTCTTCTTTTTCTTCCTTTCTCTTCCTTCTTCCCTTCCCTTCCCTCTTCCCTTCCTCTTTCCCTCCTTCCCTCCCTTCCTTTCTTCGTCCCTTTTCCCTTTCTTTTTTCTAACTCCCTTCCTTCCTCCATCACAGCCGTCATTCCTATTCCTTCCCTCTTCATTTCTTTGTTTCTTTTTCTTGTCTTTTTGCTTTTCTGTGCTTTTCAAATTTTCTACAGTTACCACATATTGCTTTTGTAATTAAGAAAACACAGCATAATAATTATAAAGTAACAAATTAAAACATGTTGCATAGGGAAAACTAAACTTTTTACTGTATTTTTATTTTAATACCTGAAAATAGAGTTTGTTAAAATAATGCTTTTTACATGTGGTCTTATTTTTTCCTGTTGTTCTCTTTGTCTTTATCTTAATAAAGTCACAGATGTTTAATAAATGCTTGGACCAAAGCCAGGTAAAGATGGCCTTATGATGATTGATTCCTCTAACTTGTCTTAGACTATGCTAAGAGACTATATTCATCATCTCTGCTGTTCTTCTCCTTGTATTACTAAATTTCCTAAGTTCACTTTGCACAACACATGTGCATAATGGCAATATATCAAGGAATTCCTTTTCAGCTAAAAATAGTTCAAGTGTTATCTTTTTATATAAATAATAGATATTTATAAAGTAATTAAAATATTACTATACATTTCGCTAAAAGAATATAGGTGGGTTTTGATATTATTAATTATCTGAGGACTCCATGGCTTTAGAATGTGGTTGCTTTAGACTTCAAATATAGTTCTTAAAGAGAAACAATCCTTAAAAGGCCAGAGTGTGGAACCCATTTATCTAATTTCAAATCCTACCTACAAAATCAAATACCTTTGTATCCTTAAACAAGTAACTTAACCTGTCTGTTTCAGTTCTCTCATTTGTAAGATGAAATAATAATATGCCCTTTTTCTTAGGATCATTGTTAATGGAAGATTAGTGATTGAAGTTAAGTCATGTAGAATAAGACCCTGGCACATAGTAAGTGTGCAGTAAGTATGAGCTAATATTATTTCTATTAAACAAACCGAGAATCTGTTTGATTGTGACCTCCAAATGATAGAGTGATTCTTTCTCTACATCAATCAAACACATTTTTTGCTGTAATTTTTACCATCTTTTTACATGAGAATGAAAACCACATGTGCAGAATATCTTCATTATAAAACGTGTCTTGACTAACCTAACAGACCTTTCCTTAAAAAATGAAATACCTTATATTTGTTGGAAATGTATAGTTGAGAGACTTTCAATAAATTACCTGATTTAAGTTTCAACTTTGCACTTTGTTACACCCTAAATAATTGAGCTCCTAGCTTATAGGAGTGATTACCTGAGTTTTATATATTCAAACTCCAAGTTGCAGTTAATTAACTTAATTAATTTTTATTATAATTTAATCCCTTAAGCCCCATTTTGGTTGCAATTTCTTGTAGTGTTCCAAACTAACCAATGAAGCACACAAAAAATAGCACAACATTCCAGCTGTGACTTAAATCCTTATACAAGAGATAAAACAAAATTTATACTTAACAGTTAATAAGTTATATGAAAAATGAAAAAAAAAACCTGATGGGGAAAGGTGCTGGCTGATGTTGAAGATAAGTAAAGAGGAAGAGGCACTCCAGGAAAAAAGGAGCAGATAGAAGAAATCAAGAAATAAGAAAGAGACAAGGGAATAGAAAATACTTGGAAGAAAATTTGAAAAAAATGCCCAACAGGTGAGGACAGAGAGAAACAATTTTCAGTCAATAAAGCTAATAAATGAGGGAAGTGCATGGGGTGCCAAGACTTAGCTCATAGAGAGAGGGAACAAAGAGGAAATACCTCTTTATAAACATATGGGAATACTGGACTAAAAAAGCTAAATATCTGAACTAAAATAAGAAAAAGTCAATCCCCACTGGCTTGAAATTAATTACAAAACCACTGCAAAAGTAGTAGGTCAAGGCTGATACCCAGGTGGCTGAGGGACTGGGGTTGTAGGAGGTCCTACAGGGGCTGAAGAAGCGGGCTCTGTACTCTATGAAGACACGCAAAGATAGGCAGCATGGCCTTGGAGCTGCAGAAAACTCAGCACTTCTTCAGTGACCCTCTCTTCCTGAAAAGCAGTAAGGGAACTTCCCATCTCTGTCTCTGAAGGGGGAATATCACTGAAGAGAAATTGAAGTCCCAAGCCTAACTTACATATCCATATGGAGTGATAGTGCACAACCCTGCATAGTTTGAGAACTACATGACAAAAATTCAACATAAAAGTTGCTCCAGGATCATTGAAGGCCTTGAAACCACCTGAATAAACAAGCCAAAAATATCTCTGAAGTAACAGTTCTACAGCAACTCTAGGGCTTCCAAAAGAAATTAATTAATTAATTAGAAAATAGATTTTCGGCTAAACAAAAATTATTCATGCATAGTATAATAAAGCAAGGTAAGTGGCAGACACAGTCAAGAGAAGAATGACTAAACTACAAATAAAGCTTAAAGTACAAATATTAAAAATGATTGAAGAGAAAAATAATGAAACCATAGGAAAATAAATGCAAAATGAAAGGACCTGAATTTAGAGTAAAACAGATGTGTGATTGACTGAATTTACCAATAAGTAATTGAACGACAGGTATTTATTTCTCTGAGCTTTCATTTTCTCATGGAATTATTGATATGGCTATCACATGGTATTTGTGTAGAGACTGAATGAGCAAATGCATGTAAAGTTCATAGAAAATTGGTAGTACTCAATAAATATCAGTGTTTATTTTACTACCCATTTATGAAGGAGTAAGTTAGAAGTTGAAGTTTGGTCTACTCTTTATTTGCAATTCTAAATATCAAGATTTATTTAGTGAATTTAAATTTTAAATATGACTTTCCTAATAGTAGCATTGCAAGAAATTAGTATAGAATAGTTCATCTATCGAGACATAGAGTTAACTAACTGCAATCACATACACATTTTCTGTCCACCTATATATGCAATACCTTCTTCAGGGAGGTGTGAAATAGAGTCCCAATGCTTTCCTCAAATATGGGCTTCTTTAGAGGAGAAGGCACAAGAACAGCACAATTTTCCAGATATAGCTTTTAATTATTTTTGTGAAGCTTGAAATATATCCTCTTGAGATGTTGATTAGAATTTCATTATATACAAATAATTTTGAGAAGACTGAACTTTCGTAAAATCTCATTTTTCATCCAGAAATCTGGTATGACTCCCTCCTTTTATTTATCTTTCAAAATATTTTTGTTCATCAATGAAATTTTGTGATATTTTCATAAATATTTCTTATGCAATTAATTTTTATGTAAAGTTTTATACCGTGGTTTCTATAGTGGCTGACATCTTAGATACTGTTACATATCCAAGGAAACTTTTGATTTCCTTATATTTATATTTCACACCTAACATATAGCACTATTTTTCTTTTAAGTATTTTCAAGTTGATTTCTTTGTACTTTTAAGGTAGCTAATGGCATCTTCTAGAAGCTTTCCTTTACAAATAATTTCCACTATTATTCATTATATTGATAAGAATTTTCAAATAGTGTGGCAGGTTAAGAAGACAGCATAGGCCTTCTTGTCCTGTACATGTTGAAGTACTATTCTTCATTTAATTTTCAAAAGATGACACTTTCTTTGGTGTATTTTTGTCATTTTTAGATGATAATTTACTTTCCTCTTTAAAGTAGAAAAGTATTTTATGAATAAAGTACCTATTTTGGAACCCTGCCTTTCTTCCTGTCAATATCTTAATTCATTATGAAGTAAAAATTTTTAAATAAACTTTTGAAAAGCATGTTCCTGTATTTTTAGACAATCTCAAAAGGGCAATTGATCCATAGTGTATGTGCATGAGTTATGTGTTACTTTTTTGGGTCTGACTATGAAAGCCAAGTCGACGATCCTGGGAGTAATATGTTCTTGACAACTTGAGTGATGCAATGATAGAGCTGTTGTGTAAGCTCCTGAAGACGAGGACATGTTCTGTGATGAACAAACTCAGAGCCTTATAGAAATATGCATGGATTAGGTAAAGCCACAACAGAAACATGGAACATTATCAATTTTACTAAAATACTTTTTTTTCTGCTGAGGAATTAATATCTTTATATTTAAACAATGGGTATTTATTGAAGTAAAATAAATTGTCTTTTGCTATTAATGGTCCTTATTGGAAAATTTTAAGATTATTGAGCCCACTCGACCTGTTAATCTGTTTTTACTGCTCCATTTTTTCAGGCAACTACCTTTTGATTTTTTTATTTTTATTTTTATTTTATTTTATTTTATTTTTAGTTTTTGCTCTAGGTATTTGAGACTATGATAGCTGGCAAGATCTTAGGTTCGCAGAATGCTTTCCATTTTGATATTCCCCTTTAATAATTCATTTTGTCTTTTCACATAAATAGTCATTATTTTATTTTTGTCATTTTGACATTATTATTATTTGTTTGCAGTTAATGCTTTCCTAAGACTGTTTTCTTGATTTCCAATGCCTTTGATCAACCTTCTACTCCTACCTGTTCAATTTACTGCTTTCGAGTAGATACACACTCTTCAGCAATACTCTCAGAAAGAACTCGTATGAAGTTAAGATTGTCCTTCTCTCTGAAGATGTGTTTATTTCTCCTTTGGTCTGAAGCAAAATCTCATCTAGGTATTCAGTTCCAATTTCAACATTTTGAAGACATGGCTTCATCCTTTATTGTTTTTGATAAGTAATTATGCTCTCAATATAATTGTTTACATGCACTCAGCCTCTTGTTCTTATTCTATGGAAGCTTTAACAGATGTTTGGATTTGAATTTATTTTTATTTTTCATGTACTTTTCTTATTGTGTTTTGGTAACTTGGGGATTTTGACATAGAAATTCTCATGCATTATTTTTATAATATAATATCTTATTTCCCCCAATTTTTTGGAGGTATTATTGATATGTAACATATGTAAGTTTAAGTATACGATGTCATGATTTGGTATGCACATATATTGTGAAATAAATAGCAAAATAAGGCTACTGAATGCCTCCATCTTCTTACATTATTAACATTTTTGTGGTGATAACATTTAGGATTTACTCTCAACAACTTTCATGTATACAACACATAGTACTGTTGTAAAGTGAAGTTGCTGTATATGAGATCCCTAGGGCTGATTCACCTTACAGCTGGAAGTTCGTACCTTTTAATCAACACCTCCTGGTTTTCCTCATTCCCAGAGCCTGGCAGCCACCATTCTACTCTGTATTTCCATGAGTTTGGCTTTTTAATTAATTAATTAATTTATGTATGTATTTTTCTTTTTCCTTTTAAACATTATTATTGTTTTATTACAGTTTCCCAATTTCTCTCCCTTTGCAGTTTACTTGAAATATTATGTTGTTTGGTTTCAGTGTACAGCATAGTGGTCAGAGAGTTAACCACGTTCAGCTTTTTCAGATTCTGTATGTAAGTGAAATTGTACAGTATTTGTCTTTCTCTGTCTCACTTATTTCATTAGCAAAATGCAGGATTTTTTTAAACCACTGTCTCCCTGTTCAGTCTGCTAATCTTGCCTCATTAAGGTCTTTAATTTGGTGATTGTATTCTTCTGGATCAGACTTCCCCTTGATTTTCTGCCTAATAGTTATACAATTGCCTTGACTTCTATAAAGAAGCATTGATTATGTGTTTTATCTAAAAATTATTTTTAGAAAATGTAACTCCTCTGAGTTACCTTTTTTTTGAAGTTCCTATATCATTTCATATACTCAGTAAATGTTTTATAATAGTTTATCTTTTCGGAGATCTCTCTAGGACCATTCTGCTCTGGTGTGAAATGGGACTTGTCAGAGGTTGGGAGACTGACTTTCAAGCTCAAACTAAGGGGGAGATTAAAGTTCCCATATATTGTAGTTTCACTTTGTCTGTTTTGAGCTCCATTACCAGACATCTGTGGAGACAGACCCAATGCTATACAGCCTTTGCAGCACGAAGCTTCTCTCTGTATCAAAGACCACCCTCTTCTGTTTATTGTGGCGGCCATCTACCCTGGCAGCTAAATTAGGAGCACTTCCAAGGATGTACTTCGAGCCAGTGCTGTGGGAGCCAGACGTGTAAGGCAAACAGAATTGGGCCCAAGTCTCATGCAGAAGTGAGACTTGGTGGTATCGCACATTGTCTTACTGTCCTGATACAAAATCAGGTCTTCCACCTGTTGGGCTAGTGAGTAAATATTCCACCCCCTCAAATCCTCTGGAAAAGGAGAAATACGATAAGTCTTCCAGATTCAGCCTTTACAAAGGCAAATCATCTCTTAAAATTCCTTTCAGATGTAGAAATAAACCAGTGTAAAATATTTCAGACATATTTTTGACACAAGCTAAATGTAAGCCTAGAATAATTTGCTAAATGTCACAAGAGAGGAAAAAAATTAGTCAGAATAAATAGCTGCCTTTAAGCTTAACTGTAGTATTTTCTTGTATCTGTGCTTTTAACAATCACCCCTGTTAGCTAGCAGAACACATTAAATCAAAAGGAGTTAACGTTGTGGTTAATGTCTTGTTCTTTATGATCTGCATGGGGCTAGATATTACAGAACATATTTTACATATGTAATTCTGCTCTGGGACTACTTTAGAAACCTACGTACAATATGCTGAATTAATAATGCTTATAAGTGCAATATATATGGGGAGAGTTTGAAAAACTCTTGATGAAAGCTGACATATATTTATGAGGTGCCAGATGTTTGCCTTTAAAAGTAATTTTTACTAACCCACACTATTGAGGTTTGTATTGAAGTGGTCTCTTTGTGGTTGTATATTATTTAAAATATGTTCTGTGAGACCTAGGCACAATGGGGTGAATAAAATAATAAGTACCTGTCTAAATTTTATGTACTTTTAAAAAATTAGACCATTGGGGTACATTCTTAATGCAGGTGCAGTGGATTAGACAGAAAACAATAAAAAGAGTTATACATTTCATATACATTTGCAGGTGTTGAAAATGCACATATTATTGTTATTTTAATATATTCTTTTCTATTTATTATGGAGGTAATCATGATATCATATGCTTACATGAAACATTCTTCTAAGGTGTTCAAACACATTACAGTCATTAATTATTTTACATTTATTAACTTCCCTGAAGGGAAACAGGGACAAGTAGTATCACCCTATTTTATAGATGAGGTAACTGGTTACCAAATGACCACTCTCTCAATGTCTCCAAAATCACTTTAAACAATTTGTCAGGGATTTCTTTTTTTCCTTTGGACTTCCACTGTGTTTGACCCCATGTCCAGGCCCATCACAGGTTCCCCTTCCTGGCTGCCTCTTTTCTTACTCTTGACCCACAGGGTGGTTCATCACTTACTGCATTCCAGAGTCTGGCCTACTTGAGGCTCCAGGAAGACCAGAACAACTTTTCTGTTTTTAATCTAAAATTCACTTCCATAGCTCCCAGAATTAACTTTTTCCCAAGATGGAAGTTTCCATTTCTCTTAAAGGAAATTCCATCCTCATCTACAAGAGTATGTTTCATCTTATGGGCACAACACCAAATTACACAATATTCAAGTTCATATATCTGGCTTATCTGATTTGAATAACATCGTGCATATGACAGAAACAGTCCCACCAGATGGTTCTGCATCTAATTCTATTTCTCCTCATCAGGGAGTTAGTATACATTAGTGTTTAATCTTATGCCAGTCTCCTTGTTTCTGTGATATATGATCCTGGGGTGCGTGATAACAGATCACTCAGCAGCATCAAAAGTTCTGAGGCCCAATAATACACTGAGACCCTGTTTAAGTCTCATGTATATGTCATTGTTTTCATGCACTCAATTACTGATTCATTAAACATTTGTTTCAATGTGTGTCTCTGTGAGTGTATGGTTAGTGAGCCAAACCATTACAATGAATTAGACGCGTTCATCTTATAGTTTAGATAAAGAGAGAAATAAAAGCAACCTTCATAATTTCTCCTTTTAAAAAAGTGTTTCAGTTTCCACCTCCAGACTGGGTCTTTTCTAGTTGGTGCCATCCAGAGGGACTGTTAATGTGGTGATCCAATAAGAAATGGATATCACTGGTTCCTTTGATCTCTCTCTATTTCCCTTTCTTTCCCTCTGCCTCTCTCCTTGTGTCCCTGGAAAAGCTAGAAGGCATGCTTTTAGAAGTTTCTTCACCCTTGCAATGATTCATAGCACCACTTGCTTCAACATATCCAGAGAAATAGCAACAAGAGTTTGGGCAGCTGTTGAATCTGTGAATTTTTCTAAAGCAATGTAAATATTTTTCTGAAGGTCTGTCTCATCAGCAAACCTAACATGAACAATAATCAAAGATTATGTGCAAACATGGACTAAGTCTCTTTTATGGAAAGTCTTAGGAATATACTTGATGGGAACAGGGCCTTTAAGTGCTACTATATTTCCCCTTACAAAAATAAAACCTTTCATTTGTGTACATTGATTATGAACATATTTATAGTAAAATTTAGAATGTCAGGTAACTCCATTTTTATTGTGACAATAAGTTAGAAATAGGAAAAATGTTGAAATATGGATTATCAGTGTTTGTATTAAGTGCTTATTTCAAGGTGAAAACTGGGATACTTAAAATTAAATAGCAAGTATAACTTCTATTGAAATTTTTAATGTAAATCATTTTTATAAACATTTTGCATGTCAAAGGGAATAGTTTTGTCTTCTTATTCTTATAGAAATTCATGAATTTATTGAATCTTAGGATTCAGAGGTAATTTAGAGGTCTTTTTGTTTTAACTCCCACTGAACACTGAAACCCTTTTATCCCCATAATGGACAGATGTTTGTTTTTCATTTAAACACATAAGAAATGGAAAACTCACTTTTTTTGAGGCAGTTCATTTCACTGTGGGTTAACCTTGCTGTCTTTCAGGAATTCTCCATTATACCTGAAATCCTGCCTTTTTCGTCTTCTACATGTTGGCATGTTTGGTGCTATCTCTTTAAATAATTGAAGAGAAAAAAATATGTCCTCCACTGCCTCTTCTATTTTCCAGACTTATAAGCCTTACTTTATGGCAAGAGAAGGACATGTTTTTTCAAGCAGAGGGAACAACATGAACAGACATGCAGAGCATGCACCATATAAATTAAGCTGAGAGCATTACCTAGAGAATGGAATTCACGAGGAATGGTAAAAGAAAATAGAAAGGTTGGAAACGAAGACTGGGATCTGACTGTGGATAGTTGTAGACAAGAGAATCTTTGCTATTTTTATTAGGCAGGGTAATGATATGCTCAGAAAGCTGTTTCAGGAAGGTCGCTCAGGACGTAACTAGTCATACAGTAGAGCATGAGTCCCATTTGTATGTGTATGTTTGGTCATTTCTTCCCTCCATATGTTAGCTTTTCCACCTTCCAGCTCTTTGTGTAATCCCTTTTCCTTGAAGGTAGGCTAGACTTAGTAACTAAGATTCCAACCTAAAGAATACAGTAAAAGAGCTGGGATGTCACATTATGATTAGGTTACAAAAGATTGTGACTTCTATCTTAAAAACTAGCATACTCTATTGCCTTCTCAGCTTCCATGATTTCATGAAACAAGATGGCACTTTGGGAAGGTCTCTGTGCAAGGAACTGGTCACACACCAGTGAGAAGCTCAGACCCTCATTAGGATAGTTTGCAACAACTGAATCCTTCTAACAACGATGTGAACTTGGATGTAGATCTTTCCCTAGTTAAGTCTTGAGATGACACTATCCCATCTGATCCATGGATCACAGCCTATTAGAGACCCTGAAGTAGAGGACCCAGCTATGCCAGGCCTGAATTCCTAACCTAAGAAACTTAGAACATAACTGAAGTGTTATTTGAAGCTGCTAACTTTTGTCATAAGTTGTTGCACAGCAAAAGATAACTAATACAGAGATGCACATGCAATATCTTGAAAGCATATGCCAGCTCTAAGGGCAACAGTAAATGTGGTCAGCTAAAGGAGCTTAACCTGACGCACAGGTTGTCAGGATGCAAGCATTGTGAACAACGAAGGGTATAGTGATACCCAGAAATAATGGGGGATTATGAATATTTAGATTATGGATTTTTCAGGGTTCTGGTATATGTACATTTGTAAAGTTCATTCATGTTCAATAATGAAACACAGAACTATATTGTCTGGACTGAGGTATTACTGGCAGTAAAAAGGAATACTTTTTTGTCCCCAAAGAGCATACTTTATAAATTTTTATAAGCAGTTTTGTATATGCAAAGCATGTGCAAGGCTAAAATATTCAAGTTATTTTTTAATTGGCAGAAGACCAGCCAAATGAAGGCACTAAATGGGACCTCAAAATTAAAACAGGGGTTAGCTCTTATGTTTAATGTGTCCATGCTACCATTTTTTTCAAATGAAAAACTCATTCCAAAACTTGAATTTACAGAGCAGTGCCAAAGTGGCAATGTAGCCAAAAGAATAAAAACTAAAACCAAAAACACAAACAAAATGAAGTGCTGCCAAACCAAATCATACTACTTCATTTAATTAAGCCAAGTCCCAAAATTGATACCTTCCATATTGTGAAAATAACTCATTAATAAGCTTTTCTATGATTTTGAATTTTTAAAGAAATAGTAATTGGTAATGTGATGAGGTTTCCTCATTGGGAGAACTAAAAATGCTGAGGAAACATACATAAGAACAATTCCCTTCAGAAATTGGTGATCTGCCCTGGCTGGTGTGGCTCAGTGGATCGAGTGCCAGCCTGAGAACCAAAGGGTTGCCTGTTCGATTCCCAGTCAGGACACATGCCGGGGTTGAGGGCCAGGTCTCCAGTAGGGGGCACATAAGAGGTAACCACACATTGATGTTTTTCTCCCTGTCTTTCTACCTCCCCTTCCCTCTCTAAAAATAAATAAATAAATAAATAAATAAATAAATAAATAAAAGAAATTTGTGACCTAACAAGACAAGAAGAAATATAGGGCCAAGATCCAAAAAGAGATAGAGACTCCAAGAGGGAAACCCAATATCTGGGCCTGCTTTTCTCCTAGGTTTAAAGACATCTGTAGATTCCATTACAGGCAAACTGAGCAGAACTTTTGATAAATGACTAATGTCAATGAATGGAAATTCAAATCTATGCTGGTCAAAACAGAAGCCCTAGAAAACCCCTTTCATTGGAATCAGGATCTTCGAAGGGCTACACTGCAGAAGAAAAGGTAAACCAGAAATACAAAATAAATATCCTGGCCTAAATAAGAATTAAAGCCCAGATCTGAACCATCTAAATCTCAGTAATTTGATTAAGGTGATCACCAATTGCTGCTGATCTAAATTGAATATAAATCCTCAGAGAGGTTCACTTCCAGATAAGATTAAGCATTTTAAAGCAGTTCAAAAACAATTAGAAAGTAGAAAACCTGGAAAAGATAGAAAATAATTTATTTAAAGGCATTGGAGAACTCCAGAGTCAACAAAGACTAAAAAAGAGTAAGCTTTCAGCAAGGGAATGAAAAGAGCTAAGGATCTCCATCTGTCCTTGCAGGCATTTGTTCTTGCAGATTTGAGACATAGGGACACTACTAGACTGGACAGAGTGACGAGAAGAGATTTGGGGGGAGATTTTTGGAACTGGGTTGACATAATTGGAGGTTTCAGAGAACTCAAATATGTCTGGTATCCCTCTCAGTGTATTTCCTGACCTCTAAATCCACATAGAGCTGGAGGCTACAGAACTAAAATAAAAGATTAAATGCCTTTAAAAAAAAATCAAGGGACTATGCTATGCTTTTGAATCAGAAAAGTAATTATTGTGAATATGTCAATTTTTCCTAAGCTTATCTAACCATTCAGTGCAATCCCAAACAGAATCCTGAAGGGTATATATATTTTTTTGATAAACTGATTAAAAAATTTTAGAACTGCAAAGGACCAAATTTTGAAGAGGAAGTACGAAATTGGAGAACCTACACTATCAGATATTAAAGCCCAGGCTCTATTACAAAGTTACAGGAATTAAGGCACTGTGTATTATCATATGGACAGAAATATAGGGCAATAGAATGAAATCAAGAGTCCAGAAACATCCCACACATAAGGGGACATCACATAGGTGATGCCACAGTGGCAAGGGCCAAAGATGGTCTTTTCAATAAATTATCTTGTGCCAACTTTTTATTGATGTGGGAAAAAATTAAATCTGATATCTCACATTTACATTAAAAGCAATTCCTGGTAATTGTAGATGTAAGCATGAAAAAATAAAGTGATAAAAGTTCTAAGATACTATAAAGGGACCCTGGGAAAGAGAAAAACTTCTAATATTAGTTATAAAAGTGCTAATCATAAAAAATAGACTGAGAAATCAATTAAAGTAAAAACTGCTCTGTTTATCAGAAGACAACTTTTGAAGAAAAAATACAAAGCACCCCCTCAAAATGGTGAGATGATTGTAAACACTTATGACTAAGAGAAGGATTGTATCCAGGATTTATAAAGGGCTACTAAAGGGCTACTAAATCAATAAGGAAAGCTCAAATCCACAGAGTAAGTAAGCAGCAGGACTCTGTAGTCAGAGTGCTCAACCACATTAAGTCAGCAGGAGACACAGGTGAAATTCACACTGGATTACTACTACTCCCATTGCAGAAGGGTTAACATTTAAAACTTAAATAGCAAAATTGGATGAATATGTGGGCCAGTGAGAACCTTAACACTGATTTGGGGAGTGTAATTTATTACAACCACTTCAGAAAAGTTTGTTATTATATACCAACATGGGAGATATGTGTACTTTTTGATACAGAAATTCTAGGTGAAGGTTTATACTAATCATAAATAATGTAAATCTGAACACCAAGAGACATTCATAGAAATATTCACAGCAAAAGTCATAAGAGCCTTAAGCTGAAACTATATGGTAATGAAGATGAATTTGACAAGCATAATGGAGAGCAAAGGATGCCAGACACAAAAGAACATGAACTCTATTGTTGAATCCATAAGGAGCTCAAAAACAGAAAAAGCAAAACTTTTGTATTACAAATAGGAATAGTGGTTACTTCTGACGATGAGAGAGGAGAGAATTAAAATAATTAGGAGGGGACTGGAAGGGCCTTTTGGGTGATGGAGTATTAGTTATCTATTGCTGTATAATTAATTACTCCAAAACAGAGCATTTAAAATAACCACTATTTATTATATCAGTTTCTTTGTGTCAGGAATCAGGCTTCTCCTTACCTGAATGCCTTCATCTCAGTGTCTTTTGTGAGGGTGAATTGAAGTGTCAGCCAAGGCAGTTCTTTCAAACCTTGATTGAGCCTGAAGTGTCTGATTTCAAGATCACTGATGTAGTTTTGGCAGGCCTCTGAAATCTACTTCCAAGCATATGGCATTAATAGGAATATCAATAATTAGATTTCTACTTGTCATCCAATAGCAATACAGATATGTAAATAAATTGTTTCATAGATAAGGGAGGTGTACCTTACACCTAAATGTATCACTCACTCATTCCTTGACAAACTTGGCCTGGCTCAGCCAGTCAGCACTTCTGTCCTTTCAATTGGAGAAATCCAGAAGGAAATTCAGAATTGGTTAAGAAAAAATACTTGAAAAATGATAATCTTTTTGTATAAGCAAAAAACATTAAATGTGAAGATTTACAAAAAATACACCAATGATGTATATCAAACTTGATTTTTTTTCGTCTTCACTGTTTATATTCAAAATTTTTACTTAAATTTAGTGGGGTAACTGGTTAATAAGATCATATAGGTTTCAAGTGTACATTTCTATGAGACATGATCTGTATATTTTTAAAAAGCATATATTAATTATATCATGAAATTTAAATCCTTAGATTTTAAGAAGAATTCCACAATAATAACAATAAGGGTCAGTTATTGACCTATTCTCTTAACTCCAAACAAACCTTTCTCTATCACGATGTGGGGAAGGGACCTTGTGAGCCACACCACCGGCTGCTCCACACGAGGTTCCATCAATAGGGAGCATGGGGAAGTGGGGCGTGAAACAGGAGAGAAGGCTTGCTCTGTCCTCTTTGATTGCTGGTCTGAACAGTATGGTCTGAGCAAGAACCCTCCAACCTAGCAGTGGCAGTTGATTCCAGCGGCTAGTTTTGTGCCCAGGTGCAGACCATTGAGAGTTGCCAGGAGCTATACCTCTGACTAAGCTTTCAGGACCCTCCAACCACCTTCTCTCATTGTTCTCCATCCTCAAAGATGTTGGCTCCTTCCAGGAGATGCTGTGTCTGTATCACCTAAGTATTTCCATTTCAGAATTCCAGTTCTCTAACATATGCTTAAGAAATTCTCTATATTAACTTCTTTTGTGTTGAAATAACAGATATTGTCTCTGTTTTTCTGTCTAGAACTCCACTGATACAGTAAGTCTACACAATACTGAAGAATTATCACAAAAAAAGTATTATGGCCATATCTGAGCTTATACCACGGTTTGTTAAACAGAAACCTGGTTTCCCCTGCTGACTTAAATGAAAATTATTTCATTGGTTTAAGAAGATAAATACTGATTATCATTTAGGTTTATGGAAGTCTGCATACAAAAATGTATATTCTAGACCCATGTAACTGCTTAACAAAATCACAAGAGGTCATGCCTATAGACAGTAAGAATAAACTTTAGCTAAGATTATTAAAATGCATCCTGTTAAGAAGGCACATTGCCTGACCATGTGTGATAAATATTAAATAATCTATATATGAAATATAAACAAAATGATAGCATTCATTTCATTAAAATTTATAGGAAAAGAATAAAAAGCCTACTAATTTCATTTCAGTGTAGAGCAACACAATTAATAAAAATTACTCAAAAATTATACAAATACTTGACAGCTGAAAACATAATTACACCTTTGAATAGATATTTTTAAAACAGGCTAATAAAATTTTATTTCAATGGTTTAAATGTTATTTTTTAAAATAAATATTTTTATTTACTTATTTTTAATTACTTTATTGTTGTTCAATTACAGTTGTCTGCATTTTCTCTCCACCTCTCTACCCCACCCCAGCCAAACCCTCCTTCCTCCCCTGCTTCCACCTCCCCCTTGGTTTTGTCCATATGTCCTTTATAGTAGTAGTTCCTGAAAACCCTTCTCCTCACTGTCCCTTCCCCCGTCCCCTGTGGCTATTGTTAGATTGTTCTTAACTTCAATGTCTCTGGTTAGGTTTTGTTTGCTTTTTTCTTTTGTTGATTAGGTTCCAGTTAAAGGTGAGATCATATGGTATCTGTCCCTCACTACCTGGCTTATTTCACTTAGCATAATGCTCTCCAGTTCCATCCATGATGTCAGCAAAGGGTAGGAGCTCCTTCTTTCTCCCTGCTGCATAGAATTCAATTGTGTAAATATACCATAGTTTTTGGATCCACTCATTTGCTGATAGGCAGTCAGGTTGCTTCCAGTACTTCGCTATTGTAAATTGTGCTGCTATGAACATTGGGGTGCACAGGTTCTTTTGGATTGGTGTTTCAGGGTTCTTAGGGTATAATCCCAGCAGCGGAATTGCTAAATCAAAAGGCAGTTCCATTTTTAGTTTTATGAGGAAATTCCATACTGTTTTCCACAGTGGCCTCACCAGTCTGCATTCCCACCAACAGTGCACGAGGGTTGCCTTTCCTCCTCATCCTCTCCAACATTTGTTTGTTGATTTGTTTATGTTGGCCACTCTGACTGGTGTGAGGTGGTACCTCATTGTGGTTTTAATTTGCATCTCTCTGATGGCTAGTGATGCTGAGCATCTTTTCATATGTCTCTGGGCCCTCTGTAGGTCTTCCTTGGAGAAGTGTCTGTTAAAGTCCTTTGCGATTTTTTAATTGTGTTGTTTGTCTTCCTGGAGTGGAGTTGTGTGAGTTCTTTATATATTTTGGAGATCAGGCCCTTGTCTGAGATATCATTGGCAAATATGTTTTCCCATACTGTTTGTTCTCTTTGTATTTTAATGCTGTTTTCTTTAGCCATGCAGAAGCTTTTTATTTTGATGAGGTCCCGTTTGTTTATTCTTTCCTTTACATCCCTTGCTTTAGGTGACATGTCTGTGAGGTTGCTGCTGCGTGGAATGTCTGAGATTTTCCTTCCAATGTTTTCCTCGAGGACTTTTATGGTGTTACAACTTATATTTAAGTCTTTTAACCACCTTGAATTTATTTTTGTGTGTGGTGTAAGTTGGTGATCGAGTTTAATTTTTTTGCACATAGCTGTCCATATCTCCCAACGCCATCTGTTGAAGAGGCTATTTTTGTTTCATTTTATGCTCCTGCCTCCTTTGTCAAATATTAATTGACCATAAAGACTTCAGTTTATTTCTGGGCTTCTGTTCTGTTCCATTGGTCTATGTGCCTGTTTTTATGCCAGTACGAGGCTGTTTTGATTACAGTGGCCTTGTAATACAGTTTGATATCAGGTATTGTGATCCCTCCTGCTTTATTCTTCTTTCTCAGAGCTGATGCAGCTATTCGGGGTCATTTATGGTTCCATATAAATTTCTGAAATGTTTGTTCTATATCTGTGAAATATGTCATTGGTACTTAAATAGGGATTGCATTGAATCTATAAATCGTTTTGGGTATATAGTCATTTTGATGATGTTAATTCTTCCAATCCATGATCATAGTACATGCTTCCATTTGTTTGTGTCTTCCTTAATTTCTTTCTCCAGTGTTGTGTAGTTTTCTGAGTACAGGTCTTTTACTGCCGTGGTTAGATTTATTTGTAGGTACTTTATATTTTTGTTGCTATATCAAATGGGATTTTTTTCCTGATTTCAGTTTCTGATGTTTTATTTTTGGTATACAAGAATGCCTTTGATTTCTGAATATTGACTTTCCATCTGGCTCTTTTGCAAAATTCATTTATTAGGTCCCGTAGATTTTTGGTGCAGTCTATAGGATTTTCTAGGTACACTATCATGCTATCTTCAAACAATGTTACTTTTGTTTCCTCCTTTCCAATTTGGATGCCCTTTATTTCCTTTTCTTGTCTGAATGATGTGGCTATGAATTCCAGTTCTATGTTGAATAGGAGTGGTGAGGGAGGGCATCCTTGTCTTGTTCCTGATCTTAGTGGGAAAGCTCTAAGTTTTTGTCCATTGAGTATGATGTTGGCTGTAGGTCTCTCATATATGGCCTTTATAATGTGGAGGAATGCTCCTTTTATAGTGTTTTTATCATAAATGGGTGCTGTACCTTATCAAGTTATTTTTCCACATCTATTGATATGATCATGGGATTTTTGTCCTTGCTTTTGTTTATGTGGTGTATTGTGTTTATTGATTTGAGAATATTGTACCATCCTTGCATCCCTGGGATGAATCCCACTTGATCATAGTGTATGATCTTTTTAACATATTGCTGGATGCGGTTTGCCTATATTTTGTTGAGGATTTCAGCATCTATGTTCATCAGCAACATTGGCCTGAAGTTTACTTTCTTTGTTGTGTCTTTATCTGCTTTGGGGATTAGGATGATGTTGGCTTCATAAAACAAGTTTGGGAGTCTTCCATCTTCTTGAATTTTTTGAAATAATCTGTGAAGGATGGGGGCTAGCTCTCCCTTAAATGTTCTGTAGAATTCTCCTGTGAAACCGTCTGGTCCAGGTCTTTTTTTTGTGTTGGAAGCTTTTTGGCTACTGTTTCAATTTCATCAGGTGTTATTGGTTTGTTCAGGCTTTCTGCTTCTTCATTGAGTTTTGGAAGGTTATATTTTTCTAGAAATTTACGATTTCATCCAGGTTTTCATATTTATTGGCTTATAGTTCTTAATAGTAATTTCTTAATATCCTTTGTATTTCTGTGGAATCAGTTGTAGTCTCTCCTCCTTCATTTCTGATTGTTTTTATAAGGGTCCTCTCTCTTTTTTTCCTGATGAGCCTGCTTAAATTTTTGTTGATTTTGTTTATATTTTCAAAGATTCAGCTCCTGGATTCATTGATCCTTAGAATTGTGCTTTAGTCTCTATGTCATTTAACTCTTCTCTGATCGTGGTCATTTCCTTCCTTCTACTTGCTCTGGGCTGTCTTTGTTGTTGTTCCTGAATTTCTTGTAGGCGTAGGGTTAGGTTGTTTGTTTGAAATGTTTCTACCTTTTTAAGGTAGGCCTGTATTGCTATGAACTTCCCTCTCAGGACTGCCTTCACTGTGTCACATTAGTTTTGGATTGTTGTGAGTTCATTGTTGTTTGCTTCCAGAAACTTTTTGATTTCTTCCTTAATCTCATTCTTCACCCATTCATTGTTTAATAGCATGCTATTCAATCTCCATGTTTTTTAGTGTTTTGGGGTGTTTTCATTGAGGTTTGTTTCTAGTTTCAGTCACTTGTTGTCAGAGAGAATTCGTGATATGATTTCAATTTTCTTGAATTTGTTGAGGCTTGTTTTATGTCTTTTCATGTGGTCTATCTTTGAAAATGTTCCATGTGCACTTGAAAAGAATGTGTATTTTGCTTTTGGGATGAAGGGCGCTATATATATCAGTTAAGTCCATTTCATCTAGGGCATTGTTCAATGCTATAATATCTTTGTTGATATTTTGTTTGGAAGATCTGTCCATTTTTGACAATGGGGTGTTAAAATCTCCTACTATAATTGTGTTGCTGTCAATATCTTTCTTGAAGTCCTACAAGATTTTCTTTATGTATTTGGGTGCTCTTATGTTGGGTGCATATATTTTTACAATATTTATGTCTTCTTGATGGATTCTGCCCTTGAGAATTATGAGGTGACCTCTTGGTTTCTTTTTGATAGCTCTTTTTTTGAAGTCAGTTTTGTTCAATATGAGTATTGCTATCACAGCTTCCCCCCCCGCCCCTGTTCATTTGCTTGGAATATTTGTTACCCTCCATCCCCTTTCAGTCTGTGTAGGTCTTTTGTCCTGAGGTGGGTCTTTGTAGACAGCATATATGTAGACAGCATGCTTTCTTATCCATTCAGCTATTCTATGTCTTTTGAATGGGACATTTAATCCATTTATATTTAAGGTTATTATTGATAGGTACTTATTCATTGCCATTTTTTCATACCTGTGTTCCTCTCTCTTTTACTATTTCTCTTCCTCTTCTCAAAGCAAGCTCTTTAGCATCTCCTGCAAAACTAGTTTGGAGGAGGTATATTCTTTGAGGCTTCTTTTGTCCAGGAAGATCCTTATCTGTCCTTCCATTTTAATTTAGAGCCTTGCTGGATAAAGTAGTCTTGGTTGCAGGCCTCTGATTTTCATTACTTGGAATATTTTTTGCCATTCTCTTCTTGCTTGGAGTGTTTCCATTGAGATGTCAGCTGCTCACCTTATCGGGGATCCCTTTTATGTTACTTCCTGTTTTTCCCTTGCTGCCTTTAAGATTCTCTCTTTATCTTGTAATTTTGCCACTTTAATTATGATGTGTCTTGAAGTGGGCCTCTTTGAGTTCCTCTTGATTGGGACTGTCTGTGATTGCTGGATTTGTGTGACTTTTTCTCTCATGAAATTAGGGAAAACTTCCATCATTACTTTTCAAACAGGCTTTCTATCTCTTGGTCTTCTTCTTCTGGTATCCCTATTATGCGGATATTATTATGTTTCATGTTGTACTTCATTTCCCTTAGCCCCTCTTCATTCTTTCTGAGCCTCTTTTCCTTTTCTTACTCATTCTTGGTGTTTTTTTCTACCTTATGTTCCAGCTCACCGATCTAACCCTCTGCCTCATCAAGCCTGCTTTTGACTCTTTCTCCTGTGTTCTTCAGTTCAGAAATTGTATTCTTCATTTCCTCTTGGCCGTTGTTGATGGTTTCTATTTCCTTTTTTATGTTGATATAGTTTGCAGTGAGTTCATTGTAGTTTGCCTGTAGTTTCTGGTATTCTCTGTGAGCTCATTAAGCTTCCTTATAACCAACATTTTGAACTCATTATCTGATAGTTGACTTGCCTCTATTTCATTTAGCATTCTTTCTGAAACTTCCTCCTTTCCTTTCATTTGGGGATTGTTTCTTTCTTTTCCATTGTTTGTGAGACTCTTCCTGTTAGCATCTGCTTTTTAAGTTGGTCTGTTTTGATCCCCTGGATTTATGGTGTAAACTTCTGTGGTAGAATACCTGTGAGATTCAGTGGTACAGTCTCCCTCATCTCCAAATCTTACTGATATTGGGCTGTGGTTTATGTTGACTCTTTGTATGTCTTTGGTTTTTGGTTGTTGTTTGGTCTTTCTTCGGTGGGTCCTTCCCATCAGCTTGTTAACTGAGGGTCAGTCTGTCCCCCACCTCTTGTTTTCTGTTGTGCAGGTGTGGGCAGATTTTGAGGCTTTTCTTTTGATCTTGTTCAGTTGTTTGTTCTGAGTAATTTCTCCACTATTTAGTTATATTTTGGATACATTCTGGGTTTAGTTAGTGTGACTTCTGCTCCCTCCTTCACCTTATTCTGTTGTTATCTGTTGGTGGTTCCTTTGTTAGTGGGTTTCCTCTTCCAATTGGTATCCTGGTGTTCACAGCTTCTACCTAGTCTTTTTTGTGATAAGTTGGAGGGGGAAGGTGAAATGGTTTAAGACAGCAGCAGTGTATTCTGTGATATTTAAAGTACCAGCCCTTAGAGAAGAGATCAGAGATCCTTTGGACATGTATAGTGTGAACCATGATAATTCACCTACCTAGCCACTTTTTGGAAAGGGTGGAAAGAAGATAAGACTCTTGTTGTTGTGGGGAAGGATTGTGAGTTCAATCTAGAAAGCAGTGAGCTTGTGGGAGGTCAGGTTATGAGGTAAATTGAGAATAAAGGGTAGAAAATAGATGTAACGTGTGAGAGAATAGAGTTACCACACCATAATAAAGTTCAGGAAACAGTGAAGTGGGCTGGGAGGAGTTCTGTGTAGTATTTACAAATGTATGGAACAGCTATTATTTACAATAGTAATGGAGAAACAACCATATGACAGAATCTACGTGATCTGGATAACTAGAATAGGGATTTAGGTCTAGGTTAGTGTGCTAGTGGAACACAAGTAAAGTGAAAGACAGTTAATTAACAGTACACTGTGAAAGAAAGAACAAGGGGAAACCAGTCAAACAATTCAAATTAACAAGTCAAGCAAAGAAGATTAAACATATAGAAGAGAAAGACAAAAATACTAATAAAATGAGTGTTGTAAGAATAATGAAAAAATAATAATACAAATATACAATAACTAGCAAGTTCTCTGGAGTAGCAAAGTAAAATTTGTTTCACTGTCTTACCTGTTGGGATGCCCCCTTTTTGGGTCCAACTCTGGCCATTTCACAGTTCCAGGTTTTATTGTCTCAGTTGTGGGAATTAAAAAAAAAAAGAAGAAGAAGAAGAAGGAAGGAATAAGAGATATAAAGGGAAAGAGGGAAGGAATAGAACAAGAAAGAAGGAAAGAGAAGATGTTAAAAGAAAAAATAATAATAAATAATAATAAAGTTACTTAAAAAAATAGCCTCCTGCTGGGTTCAAACCAGCCAAGCCAGTTTTGCTGGTCTATTTGACTACATCAGACTCAGGGGGCTTAGTTTGGCTCTTCTCCATTCAGACCAGCCAGCCTCCAGCCCAGCTCTCCAGAAGCCTCTGGTCCTCCAACTTCAGGCATACACCCTTCTCAGGGCTATGGGTGCATGCTGGCGGGGCCTTTCTGGTGCCTCGGATTTGTGTCAGATGCCCTCCGATGTGGGCACTCTCCTGGGTGCTTTGGATTTGGGCTCAATGCCCCCCACACCCGCTTGGGAGCACCACGTGATTGGGTGGAGAGGAGGTGGAGCTGCTACTGCAGGAGAATTCCCAAAACTGCCCCAGAGTGTCTCTCTCTCTCTCTCTTTTTTTCGCTTTTTGATTTTGAGAAATTCCTCCTGCTCAGTCCTGCCCCTCCATGCAAGGAAGGGCCCGTCTTCTCGGACAGCCCACCGCTCCAGCTAGACCAGGGCCTATCCGGGTCAGGGCCCCACAAGGCCCAGCTCTCAACTCTCCCCAGCCAGCACCCATGGTGTCTGTGGGTTTACCACTTCATCCTTATTCCCCTCCCTGCGACTTCAAATAACCAGGTCTCTCTTGGTGCTGCTCAAGCCTTGTTTGGCAGGGAAGGGAGCCGTCAACCCTAGTCTCTCCCAGGAGTCATGCAGCAGGTTGGGTGGGCGCCGGGCTTGGGGCTGCAGTTGCCCTGGTCCCCACGCTGGTCCCAGGGACATTTTTGTCTTGAAGCAGTCCCCTTACCATCTGTTTTTTCAGTGTCCTCTACACTTTTTGGTCTCCTATCTTCATAAACACTGGGGTACTGTTGGGTGTTCATTTTGTTCCTCAGTAGATTGGCTAGGTGTTTCACCCATGTGCAGGGGAAGTGGACTCTGCTCCCACCTCTCTTGCCACCATCTTCCAGCTCTCTTAAATAAATAATTTTAAATAGTAGTAATGACCATAATGTTGTATTGTATACATATTTCTGATAAGAAGGTGAATACATGTGAAAAATATTTGTCATAGAGTTCCAGAGAGAACAGTTAGTACATACTTACATTTTTTAATAGAAATTAGTTTCTACCTATGTTTCAAAATTTCATATTTACAAATTTTGGGGTGATTTCTTTAAACACACACAAGAAAAAGGGCACAATAGTAATTTCGAAAATAGAGAATTATTGAAAAGCATGTGTGAAGAATTGAGGAACAGAGTCTAAATTTTAAAGATTATTACTCAATTTGTATTAGGATGTTTGGAAACATTCTGACTTTTTTCAATAAAATAAAGGCACTTAATTATAAACATATCAAAATACAAAACTGACCATTTCACTATATGATAGATATAACATATAGCAGGATGTAAGATAGTATTAAAATAATCAGTAAATGAATTGAGAAAAATGAAAATAATTTTTGTATAGTTATGGATTATATATGTATATTGATTTAATTTTCTTTTATTGAAAACTCTTAATCTGTTGGACTCTTCCTATTGTTGGAAAAAGTGCCTGTGAGTGGAAGCTTCTACTTTGATTACTCTACTACAGGTATAAAAGTTTCTAACTGCCCAAATCATTATCCTTGTCTGATCTTCTTCTTAGAGGAGTACAGGTAACAATTTCAAGCCCATAAAGTCAATGGTTTTGGCCATCTATTGGCCCAGGAAAGAATTTAAATATGTATGTGGACACCATGAGCTCCTGGTCAAAATATGTAATTCCATGACGAGTAAGGAATATGTAATGCTTGTTATCTGGAGTTGCTATTGACACTGACTCTAAAAAATTTTTGTGTTAAGTATCTGGAAAAAAAGAATAGGAGTGCATAGCTATCTTACTAAGGAGAAAACCATCAGCAGGCCTGTGATACTAAGAAGTGGTACCAGCACCAAGATACATCCTATGATATGCTAAAAACAACCCTGTAACATTTTGTGTGAGCAATTTAAAGACTGTTATTGGGGCTCTGTCAGCAAACCAATCTTCCCATGTCTTTGAAAAGTCAACATGATGGCTCAAGTGGTGGTATACTTATGGCTAGATGAGCAAAATATGATTCCTTTAATTCAGGCAACGTGCAAATGGGACCTTACTGCCATTACCCTCTGGAAATCTGACCACAAAATCTTTTTTTTTTTAAACAACCAACTGCATTTGATCCAGGGCTACCAAGAGATGTGATAGAGAAAAGAGAAAAAAAATTAAGGATGGTGCACTGTGATTCATTGTCTTTTAGACTAACAAAGCCAATTTATAATTTATATTAGCAATCATGTAGATTTGGCCTAAGATAAATGACTATCCCCATCACCTCACCTACAGGAAAAATGACAGAATAATATACTGTATGATTTACTGGAAGGGAGGGAAGGAGTTAATCCTATGTTTATGTTTCTAAGTCTGTGTTTCTCTGTATACTCAACCCATGGGTACACCTGTCAGGTAGGCTTCTTGAACTAATGCTTCCCTGCCATGAAACACACACAAGAATCAATGGTTTTACTACAAACATTACTGTATATCCAATGGCCTATGGGCTGCCAAGGCACTAATGACAGTGTAAAAACTTGAGGCTACAAAAGAAAAAATGAAGTTCAAGTCCACAGTGAATTTACCAGGGTCTTCATATTTGTAAGGAATGAGATTTCTTCTTAATGTCATTGTTATTTCTACCTGTAGTAAGAAACTGTCTTTCAGTATCAAAAATGTGAACTACCTAGCACATTTTGTAGAATTTTTGTTTTATGTTTTTCAAATAAACAGCTCCTTATGGAGTTAAATCAGACTAGAGTCTGCATTTGCACTGGTAGAAATGCTAGGTCCACAAAGATGCTGCAAACTGACAGGAAACAGAGTATTTTCTCACAATATCTGCGAGTGAGTGGTGAAGATCCTGATTTAGACCCAGAAACGTAATCTGCACTAAATGTTCTGCTTTCTCTTTTCTCCCTTATGAAATTTTGAAGGCAAATGTTGAAAATGACTGACTTATTGCCTCATGAATTCATTTGAGGTGGCATACATTGAAATTGAAAGCACTGTTACATGAGTAGCCTATTGTACATGGTGATAAGGAAGTTATTACTTAACTTGGCTGAACACCTGTCAGGGATGGCTCTTGAAATGAGTCCTGGGCACACTTAGGCTCTACCACAAGGAAAACAAACTCATTCTTTAAAACAAGAGGTGTCAAGTCATGATCCAGAAACCTCTGTGTGTCCTGCTATCTGTATCCTGTCAGAGAAAAGTCAGGGCCATGTGAAAATTAAGCATTGGGCATTATGGGGTATATAATACAACTGTTAATTCTTATTGCTATAATTACTCAGCATTGATAGCTGAGAGTAGTATAAGTCAGAACAGACTAGCAGTGCAAATGGAAAAGCTCAGTGTCTAAAAAAATGATGGTTTATCTTTTTTTCCCATGTTAGGTGTACATCATCAGTAAGCTGTATCTCCTCTCTCTGTCCCTCTCTCTCCCCTTCTCTGTTTCACCTTGGAACTCAGTATGTCAGCAGCTCCTTTCAAGGATACTGCCATGCTGATGAAGAGGGGAAAAAGCAAGGTAGCAGACGACATAATAGCTTTTAAAACATTTGCTCAGAAGTGGCACATGTCACTTCTATTTTTATTTCATTGGCCAAAGCACCAGTGATGACTCTGTTCTTGGGTCTATATGAGCAAGACATAGTCAAGGACTTAAGTTGTCTGACCTCCGCTGAATGAGTCATTTATCCTCTTTATTATTTAGTGTCTCTTCTGTGCCAGATACTTTTTATAGTTACACTGATATAAGATACAAAGATTTATGCCTTTGTGCCCACTCACACACAAACTGACGAGGCATTGTGATTTTCCACGGCATCAGCTGAACTTTAGCTCAGTCTCACTTGATCTTTGTAATTATATAGGTCAACGATACCCTTGTTGGACATCCACGTTTCTCACTGCTAGGCCACCAGGTCTATTAGCCACCAGCACAGACCCCTGCAAGTCAGGACCTTTGGTTACCATTTTGGATTTATTTCCTGTCATGGCAATTATAAAAAGCTTGACTCTGACAGTTAGTTACTGTCATCTGATTTGTGCTTTTCCAGAATCTTCTCCTTTCTTTTGCCCCTAAAGAACTCGGATGATTTCCCTACCATCAACTCGGACCCACATAGGAAAGTTACAACTGAGCTTGTGAGTAATGACAGTGCCCTCCCCACGAGATCATCCTTTCCTTCTTTAGTGAAAGAAGTGTCTTCTAAGTCCTCCTGGGGAGCACAGGCAGCTTACAGGGTTCACTGATAATACATAATCAATTCATTCTAGCATACCAACTTCTATAATCCCCCTATCTCCTTCCTCAATACTCTGCCAAAACATTTTTCATATTTACACCTTATTTTTACTATGGGCCATTGATGTTTTCCAAGCCTCAAGAGCCATTGTGTCTTTGTTCCTTTATAAAACTTGAATATGTCCCCAAGAATCTTAGATTTGTTTTTAGTTTGCTTGTTTGTTTGTTTGTGTTTAGAATTCTTGGACATATTCTGAAATGCTTAATTGTACATTACCTTAATGCTCTAGTCAAAATGAAAGATGTTAATCCTGGTAGTTAAGGTTATATTGAAAAAAATGCAGTGTGAAGTCTGGTTAACGCAAACCAGACCCTTTACTGAAGGTAAAAATGTTACATTTTCTATAGTGATGCTTTCTGGTTCCTAGTCTGGTGGCATGCTCTGGGTGCCAATTTAGCTTACATGGTATGCGGTATCAGTCTTTGAGCTTTTGTGTGAATAAATACAAAGTGACTTTTAGCTGTATCCACGTGAAAAGAGATTAAAGGCAACAGAACATGTATTCCAAGGCAGGGGCAGGAATGTTGGCCAATATAATATGGTGGGACTTGAGTGCTTTACAACTTTGTTAATTGTAGACTGTTTACTCTCTTTGGACATTATTATGACCCAGAAAACCCTTGTGAATAAGATGGAGGGCAGACTGTGGTGGGTGTTCTTAGATGCCAAATGTAACTTTTGAAAAAGAAAATGTAGTTTCATAACCTACATCTCCCTGTATATTTCATGGTTGGTAAATCCCATTATTTACTGGGTCTTGACAAATGTCTGCTGGAGCCACAATGCTAATTTTACAAAAGCACAGACAAACCTAAATCTCTTCCTGATATGGCAATTTCCAAGTCTTGGTTTGAAAGCCATGTCTGTAATAAAGTTATCCTTTAATTTAAGCATTGGTACATCCACAAAAGTGTTTGTAACAATTTTCTTTCATCTGAGGATGAGAGATCTCCCCAACAACACACACACACACACCCTGCCAAACACATGATATTATGACAGATCCAAAAGTTATTTTGATTGTTTTTTGGTTTGTTTTTAATAATGTACAACCAATACGACCTTATTCTAGCCACCTTTATAACAATAGACATAAACATACTCTGTTTTTGACAGCTCTTATAAAAGGCCAAGATATACTTAGTGTTGTCACTCTAGGCTTCCATGAGACTTTGCCTTCTGATTTTCCAAAATTCTGAGACAGTACAGCATAATAATTTTGTTTTTTTAATCAAAATTTTTTCTTTCTTTGTTTTTTATTCCAACTCTACCACTAACTAGATGCATGATCTTCACTAAGTAACGTGACCATCTTAGTTTGTTTCTTTATCACTAAAATGTACATCTTAATAGTACCTATCCCACAGAACAGATAGTGAACATATCACTTTTGTTGTTATAATCATCAAAATCAACATATGTATACATGAGACTTACATTTTTTTCTAGGCATGCTTTCTCTTCCTTCTTTCCTTCCTTCCTTCCTTCCTTCCTTCCTTCCTTTCTTCCTTCCTTCCTTCCTTCCTTCCTCCCTTCCTCCCTTTCTTCCGTTTTATTTTAATTCTCACCTGAGGACAAGTTTCCTATTTTTTTTTTTTTTTTTTAGAGAGAGAGAGAGATCAATATGAGAGAGGAACATTGATTGGTTGTCTCCTATACACAACCTGACCGGGGATAGAACCTGCAGCCTAAGCATGTGCTCTGACCAGGAATCAAACCAATAAACCTTCTGTTTACAGAATGATGCTCCAACTAACAGAGCCATGCAGTGCACATTTCTTATATGCCCATTTTTTAATTTACTTGTGAGTGTTGAGGTGATGTTAAAATGCGTAAGAAATTTTAGTCTTTGGCAGGCTCTATTTAATTTTTTTTAATTGTTATTCAATTACAGTTGTATGCCTTTTCTCCCCATCCCTCCACCCCACCCCAGCTGAACCCACCTCCCTCCCCCACCTCCACCCTCCCCCTTGGTTTTGTCCATGTGTCCTTTATAGTACTTCCTGTAATCCCCTCAACCCACTGTCCCCGCCCCCACCCCCCACCCCCGCCCTGGCTATTGTTAGATTGTAATTAACTTCAATGTCTCTGGTTATATTTTGTTTGCTTTTTTCTTCTATTGATTATGTTCCAGTTAAAGGTGAGATCATATGGTATTTGTCCCTCACCGCCTGGCTTATTTCACTTAGCATAATGCTCTCCAGTTTCATCCATGCTGTTGCAAAGGGTATAAGCTCCTTCTTTCTCTCTGCTGCGTAGAATTCCATTGTGTAAATATGCCACAGTTTTTGGATCCACTCGTTTGCTGATGGGCACTTCGGTTGCTTCCAGGTGATAAATTCAGAATGACTTGTATGGTATATGGTTGGATAATAAAGAAATGTTTTGTGATTGATTTGAATAGAGTGATTTAACTAATAATCAAAAAATGTTGTGAAGATATCTAGCTTACATGGTGGATTTTATAATAGGGAGATCCACTATTAGTCTTAATAAATAGTGATAAAAAGGAAACAAAGCACCCAGCCATTAGCATGTTGATTGGGTATTATATTAAGGGAAATTAAGGACCAAAATATTTCTTTCTGACATGATCTAGAATTTTACAGCACTTAAATGGACTGTGAGTATATACAATCATTCTACTTATTATATAATTAGTATTCTGGACAAAGAACATATGGAGTAAAGAAATCTGAATTGAATATGTACTCATATGAGAAGTAGGTGAATTGCTCTTCCTGTTGATACATTTAATTCCAAGCCATGCCTTTTAGTAGAAACACTTTTTAATATGTGCTGGTTTGTTGTATGCTAGTGCAATTATTTTTGTTAGAGTTCCTGATATTTTGGTGAGCTTACCAGCTCTGTGCCAGTCATTTTACTAAAATTTAATGCATACAAGATTCTGCAGTAAGGAATTCTCTTGGGAACATTTCAGGGTAATTTTTAAAGGGGTTCATCTCCAATAAGTGATTTTTTACAATTTCAATTTGATTATATCGCCTAAGAGGTATGGGAAAGGAATTTTTGAAAAATTTTAAGTACAGCTTCAAATGCAGCATTCCTAGATAAATTGTTAGCAAAAAGCAAGGGCAAAGAGCGTAACTAGACATGAGGTAATCAAAGATAGCACACATTTTTCAACAAGAATGATCGCTTAGAATATAATGCAGGAGAGTTTGATGAAAATAGTCCATGGCTGCAGCTTTAAACTAAAGAACAATTTTAACAAGTAGAAATGCAGCAGAAAAATGGAAGTGCTTTGAGAACCTCCTCCACAGAGTGCATTGTTATGGATTTAAAATGGATTGCACATGAAAATGACAGTTACCATATATGTGTGTGTGAGCTTACCAAATTTTAGCTCTTGTCTAAAAAAACAATTAGTATATGATTTTGACAACACTTTATGTGCTCAAAACTAGAATTACAGGATATTTATTTCTGATATTTGCTAATAATTATCTGTCAAAATAATGAGCATTCTGTTGATTTCCTTTCCTCAATAAATTCTTGATCCATAATAATGCATATATTTAAGAAGTAGACAAATCAATGCCCAAATTTTGTATCCTTCTTAGGCAAGTAATATTGAATGTTCTGAAGTATACAAAGATATATCTGATAAACTCATAATCTAGTTGGTCAATTTCCTTAAAATTAATTAACTTCAGTTTTGTCATCTGTGAAATGGGAAAAATTAATAATGCCTATCTATTAGGATATCAAGCTATCAGAAATCTTGTATAAAATGTCTGGAAACTGTGCCAAACTCCTGGAGCAAATGCGCGCATGTATATGTGTAGAGAGGGGGATGTTTGTTGAGAAGCCAAGATCATAAATCCAAGTTCAACTGTCATAGATAAAGATGTGTTTTTAATTTGCTCATATACTTTCCCATAAAACATGGGTGCATATTTGCCACTTAGATTGTTGTGAAAATTTTGAGAGAATAAAGGTAGGAAGAATAAAATTTATATTAAAGCAAATTATTAAGATACTGTAGAATTGATGCTAGAGCTCTTTGATTATAGGTCAACATTTATGGACATGGACAAAACGTGAGAATACTGCTCCCATGTGACTTTCCTGAAGAATCAGCTAGAAAATAAGATTCAGCTACCCAAGATCTCTTGATGAAGTTTTGCTGTTGGTATTACTGATGACCATATAATATATTTTGAAAATGAGGAATGCAATGCTTTTATCTTTGTTCTTCTTTCTCAAGATGCTTTGAGAAAATTTCTGTCCAAGTTTTAAGGTTATTTGTTCTACCTTTTTAAAATATCCCATTGAAAATTTGACAGATATTGCATTGAATCTGTAGATTGCTGTGGGTAATATTGACATTTTAACAATATTGATTCCTCCAGTACATGAGTGTGGAGTATTTTTTCACTTATTTGTGTATCCTTAAATTTCTTTCATTAATGTCTGGTATGTAAAGGTTTTTCATCACCTTGGTTAAATTCATTTCTAGGCTTTTTTTTAAACCTCACCTGAGGATATATTTATTGATTTTAGAGAGAGGAAGGGAGAAGGTGAGAGAGGGAGAAATATAAGTGTGAAAGAGAAACATCTATTGGTTGCCTCTCATCCACACGCTGACCAGGGATTGAACCTGCAACCTAGATAAGTGCCCTGACTGGAGATCAAATCTGCAACCTTTTTGGTGTATGGGATGATGATCCAGTTGACGGAGCCACCCAACCAGGGCTAGGACTTTTATTTTTTGATGCAGTTGTAAATGAGATTGTTTTCTTTATATCTCTTCCTAATAGTTTGATATTAGAAAGTAGAAATTCAACAGATTTTTGAGTATTGATTTTATATCTTACAACTTCACTGAATTGATTAGTTTTAAGAGTTTTTTTTTTTTGATGAGTCATTATGGTTTTGTATACGATATTATGTTAGCTGTAAATTGCAACAGCTTTACTTCTACCTTTCCAATTTTGATCACTTTTATTTCTTTTTTTTTTACGTAATTATCCCGGCTAGGAATTCTAGTGCTATGTTAAATAAAAGTGGTGAGATTGCCATCTGTATGTTTTCTTCAATAAAATGTCTCTTCATGCATTTGTTTATCTATCTTACTATTTAGTTTTAAGAGTTCTTTATATATTCTAGATACCAGTGCTTTTCTGAATACATAGTAGGCAAATATTTTCTCCCCATCTATAGTAGCTTATCTTTTCATTCTTTTTCATAGAGTAAAATTGTTAAATTGATTTACTCCAATTTATTACTTTTTCTTTTTATGAGTCATGTTTTTGTGTCTAAGAACTCTTTCACCATAGATCACAAGATGTCCTATTGTTTTTCTATAAGTTTTATAGTCTTATATTTTGCATTTTGCATTTAAGTCAGTGATTCATTTTGAGTTAATTTTTATATTAAGTGCGATGTGCTTTTTTGCCTATTGAAGTGAATTGCATCACATGTTGAAAATCGTATTTTTACTTCATTGAATTGCTTTGAACCTTTACCAAAAGTTGGATGTTTTTGTGTGGGTCACTTTTGAATACTCTATTCCACTCTATTGCTCTGCCAGTACCACACAGTCTCGGTTGATTTAGCAAAATAACATATTTTAAAATTGGTAGAGTGATTCATCCTTTTTTATTCTTCTTTTTCAAAATGTTTTAGTCATCTTATTCCTTGTAGTTCCATAAAAATTTTAGAACAATCTTGTCTATATCTACAAATCCTCTGGCTGGGATTTTGATTGGAATTACATTAAACGTAGGGATAATTGGCTTATTTACTACGTTCAACCTTCCAATCCATAAAGATGGTATGTCTCGCTATTTATTTAGATCTTCTTACATCAGCCTTGTGTAGTTTTCAGCATGCAAGTCTTACATATTTTTGTTAGCTTTATGGCTAAGTATTTTATGTTTTTGAGTAAGTATAAATAGTATTGTATTTCTTAGTTGTGGTGCCCTGATGTTTATTATTAAAATATGTAAGTACAGCTGCTGTTTTGTATCCTGAGATGCTGATACTTTGCAAAATTCACTTGTTAGTGCTAGGAGTTACTTTCTTGTGTTTTTTGTTTTTGTTTTGTAAATTCTTTGGAGTATTTTATGTAGACAATTATGTCATCTGCAATACAAGACAGTTTTATTTTTTTCTTTCTTATCTGTACACATTTTCTTTCTTTTTCTAAACTTTTTGCACTTGCTAGAACTCCCAGCACTTTGTTGGACATTATGGAAAGAGCAGATATCTTTGCCTTGATCTTGATCTCTGGGGAAAACTTTCAGTCTTTTGATATAATGCTAGCCATATGTTTTTTGTAAATGTTTTTGATAAATTGAGGAAGTTGCCTTTTATTTTTCTGAGAGTTTTTATGGTCAAAACTCTCAGAATTTTGAATTTTGTCAAATGTTGTGTTTGTATTAACAATTTTTCTTCTTTGGCCTGTGAATATGGTGGATTAAATTGATTGATTTTAGAAAACTGAACAAGCCTTGTATCCATGTAATAAAATCCAGTGGTCATGGTGTATAATTCTTAATAAACACATAACAAAAAAACACATAACATAAAAAATGAAGTGGTGAGAGTGGGCATCATTGTTTTTCTTGTTATTATAGAAAAAGCTTTCAGCTTTTTACCATTGAATATGATAGCTGTGAGCTTATAATTTATGGCCTTCATTATGTTGGGAATGTTACATCTATATCTACTTTGTTGAGAGCTTTATCATATATGGATATTGATTTTTAACAAATGGGTTTTCTACATCTATTGAGATAATCACATAATTTCATTTTTCACTTTGTTAATGTGGTAAAGCACATTGACTGATTTGCAGATATTGAGCCATCCTTGCACCCCTGGATGAAATCTACTTCATCAATAAAGACCATGATCTTTATTTTTTAACTTTATTTTTATTGTTCACACTATTACATATGTTCTTATTGTCCCCCGCTTTGCACACCTCACCTCTCCTTCCCTCTGGCCATCACCACACTGTTGTCTGTGTCTATTGGTCATGCGTATAGATTCTTTGGACGATCCCCTCACCATCACTCACCTGGTCTCCACCTCCCTTTCTTCTGACAGCTGCAGGTTTATTCCACGGGTCCATGCCTTTGTTTCTATTTTGTTTGGAAGTTTATTTTGTTCATTAGATTCCAAATATAAATGAGATCATATGATATTTGTCTTTCACTGACTGGCTTATTTCACTTAGCATAATTATCTCTAGGTCCATCCATACTGTCACAAAAATTTGGCTTGTCAACATTTTGTAGAGGGATTTTTGGATTTTAAAAGAAATTTTTAAAACTAACTTTTATGAGCTAATGAATATACATATATAACTTTTATTTAATTTGAGAAAGAAATAAAAAGTATTTTACTAATAAATTTATTAAATTAAATCACATTCACTCTTGAATAAATGCTACTCATTGCTCTCATTAGAAGCATAAAACAACTCATCTATAAAACTATCTACTCTAGAAGTCTTTTCTTACCCAATTGTTTTCTGAATTTTCCTCTGTTCTATTATGTATTCTTATATATTTTACTCTTTAAAGTCTTGTGTAATTTTTAAATCAATAGTGACACTCCTTGCAGTAAAAAAATAGTACTATCTTTACTTCTAAATTTATTTTTCTTTATTTACAGGCTATCCCAAAGTAGATTATAGAGATTTCAATTAATTTTACCACAGAATTTATTATTTATTTAATGTTTTTCACTATCATGATAAAATGCCAATATACTGTTACTTATTGTTATCATGGTCTGCTTTGCACTCAATCACAGGGTGAAAATAGTAAGTTGAAGAAGCTGAGTTTTAGAAATACAATATGTACACAATTACTAATTATTGGTTCAAAGTTCTGCAAGTAATTAAACAGGACTATTTTAAAGGCAAACTATACATAAAACCCCTATAAGGTTTAATAATTGTGCCATATTTTTTGAAGTTCCTTTTAAGATTCCTGATTCTTAGAACAGTTTAGAAGAATGTGGGTAAATGAAGTGAAAAAGCATCTTTTTATTATTACTTTAGTAAAGCTGACTACTTTGTTATCTAAGGAAGTCAGAATGTATACTTTGTTATGTTCTGCTCCATCAATGAAGATTTACTTACCCAACTATTTTTCAAAGGGAATTGAACCCTGCAAAAAACTCTCTTGCAAAGAAAAGTTTTGCAATGTTATTAGAATGCATAATACAATCATTTTACTCCCTGAATGTTGATGTGGCTAGAATTATTATTAGTGTCACATTAGTGAGTTTGATTGTTGATAATGTATGGATTACAATATATTACTACTTTACATATTTATCAACACTTTTGTTTAATTACTACACACACACATACTAGCCACTCACAAAAACTGCAGTGAAATACCTTGAGTTAAGATAAATCAAATATATATAGAAGTTAACTGCAGTTCATAGCCTATCTTAGATATATAGTAAACATTCAAAAACCATTTTAATTGCTTGATTTTTTTATTCAATTCTAAATGTTTTACTGGTAATCCTTGTCTTTTGACCACTGAAATAGAAATGAAGATTTTCTATTTACCTCTCATCCTGTCATCACTCTCACAGTCACCTCAGCATCAAATGCATCTTATTCTTTGGTACCTCTCAGGATGCCATTAATCCATTACAATAATGTTTACTCACCTCAGTCTATTACTTTCTGACATTGTCTTTTGATCTCTTCAACCTTGGTAACTATTATCACATTAAGCAACCTTTTAAAATTATTAGTATTTAGAAAATAATAACCCAAGGAGCAATTAGATGTGTTGCCCTTCTGGTAGTCTATAATTTTCCTTTTTCCTATTAAGTAGTGGATTTCTACTCTTCAGTGACATTCTTTTGATTCCCAAGCACTTACAGTAAGTGTTTCCTTATTTCTTTTTATAACCTCTGCCAATTGAGTTTCATTCTGTGACTCTGTCTTATGACTTTGCCCTAGCACAGACCAAGTAATTACTAGTCTTACATTTTTTCCTTGTAACTACATTTTTCCTGCTGTTTTAATGTAATTTCAATAGTGCCCTATACTCAAGTTAGGGCACACTCTAGGTTTCTGAAGGTGATTTACTGAGATGAGACATATAATCAAAGTCCTAACTACTGTTCACAGCACTTATTGTAATACATTATACACTAATATTTTCAAACTTAAAAACATCAGACATTTGAAAGATTTATATTAAACAATGAATACATATTATTATGACTCTGGCTTATTTTTCCAGGAGCAAACTTCTATTAAAATTGTACATTTGAATCTATAAATATAATACTAACCAGATACAAAACTTCTAAATTATACAGTGATAATTGGCAAAGTTTTTTTTTATGTATATATGGTTAATTTTGTGAAAAAAAGAAATAAAATTCCAGTACAAAATGAAATATTTCCCATTATCAATTAAGGTGAATGTTCCACACAATGCTAGGTATAGTACATTGTTCAAGGTTCCTGAGAAGTTTGTGAATAAATAACTCTAGTAATGAAATTGAACGTCAAGCAGTTCATACATTTCAGTGGACAATCTGGTCCCAAACTTTATTATTCAGAATGGCCAGCCACATACCTGGGCAACTGGCCTTGGCAGTGGGATGGGAATTTCATGAAATGATCTAGTGTTTATACCCTAAGTAGGTATTCCTAAAATTCCAAGATTACCACTTCCTTCTGGTAATCTTTTAGGTCTTTCAAAGTTTATCTCTTGGATAGTAAATGTCTCCTTAGTTATTTTGGTTCATGAAAGTAACACACACACATACACTGCACGTAGAATTTAATTTTAAGTTCACTGAAAGTCTGTGCATTATAATGCTAATCCAGTGAGGGTTTAGTTGTTCTACAGCTTTCAGATTTTCTGAAAATTCTGTTTGAAATGCTGAAAATAAAAAATATACCTATTTTATTTTGTAAAATGGTAAATGGGATTGATCACTCAGCCTAAAACAGAGAGTGCGAAGCACAGATAGGTATTTACTTTGATTTATAGCAATGTGTGTATTTCAGCTTAAGGAAGATTTTACTCCTGGGGACATTTAGAGAATGAATTGGAGGTGTTTTGATATAGGAGGGCAAAGGGAATCTTGTTTTGTTCTGATTGATTTTCCTGCTTAATTTCATACTGTCTCAGGAAGTGGTACAGTAATGGTTGAATACTCTTTAAAAATTAGCTGAATTTTTGAAATATGTTTTATGGAAACTAAGACAAGGAAACTGGCTTTGATTGGATTATGGCACATTTGGTGTATTAGATATTGGCAGAATAAGTCACATGGGAAAGTGATAAAACTGTTCAGCAAAACTTTGTCCCATCACGCATCTTTTGCATTATGAATTTTTGTCACTTTGCAGGACTAGAAAAAGAATCATGATTGACAACTTAAAACCTAAATAAGCTGCAGAGGCAGCGCCAGAGCAGCAATGGCACAGGATGGAGGAAAAGAGATTGAGTGGCTGTCAGTGATCATAATTGTTTGCATAGCACCAGTAGCTCTGTGCACAGCACAGCCTCTAAGTGAAACATCTCCCTCCGTGGGCCTTAGAATTTGATGTGATCACACTGACAACCAAAAGGGGTGACTTTATTTTTTTTCTTTGAAAAAGTAGTTTTTAAAAAAAAATTCCTATCTTGGTCAGTTGGTAGTCACATCTCCCCGAATGAAGAACATGTATGAGCCATAGCTGAACGATTAACATCTAAAATAGAACTAAGTAAACTTTGAATTTTGATGTAAGTTTTATAGCCTTTTGTTATACAAAAGGCTATACATTTTAGAAAATTCAAACTAGCACAAAATAAAATTTAAAATTATACATAGCCATATTTTCCAGCCATAACCTCTATTAATATTTTGTTTACACATTTTCAATGATTATCAATTTGTCAGTCACATGTCTATTTTTAGGAATGTTAGACACAGATGCGGTCATAGCCTATATTTTGGGTACATTGCCATTTTTTTAAACCTAATATTTTACTAACAAATCCCCATTGTTGTAAAGATCTTTCTCTATGATCATCTGCATGGTTTTGGCAACTCAACTTGAGGATGCCCCAGAGTTCATTTGTGAATCATATTTATAAAAATCACTTTATTTATCAGGGTTTGGAATAAGACTGTTAGAAGCTGTAAACATTTTGTCGAAAAGTAAAGGGACTTACTCATTTTCTTTTCTCTTTCTATTCTATTTGCTGAAATTATTCAGACTTTCTGCTTTCTTTGTTCCATAACACTATATTTTATGTTTGGTAGTCAGTCCTCATTTCAAAAGGAATTAGATATGTATTTTCTTCTTCAAGGTGACATCATAGTCTTTTATAATTTCATGATACTAATTTTATTAAGGTATTATTTTTTAAATGAATATTTATTTCTAATAGAGATACTTAGAAAAGTATGCTTTAATATTTAAGGATCCTTGTTAGCTTAAGAAAATTTCTTCATGTTCCTACTATTTATTAAAAGGATAGATTATTTATTTTTGTGGAAAGACTGGTTAGTATCAGACAAAAACATTCATTTTACATCAAAATAGAGGAAGGCTTCCAATCATCACATTCCCAATTTATGTGTGATTTTAGGAAAATTATTTAACTTCACTGAGACAATTTTCTTAACTAAAATAATGAAGCTTATCTTGCAGGGTTTTGGAAATGGAGATAAAATCTGTTTTTCAGAATTTTTAGGAAGTTTAGTGATATGCTATTTATTATTATCTCTATTTATATAAATTGTCCCTAGTGTATGGCACATACTCACAGAATTATAGATACTAATATAATCAGCAGTCTATTTCTGTCATGCCGTTTATGATGAAGATGATCCTTCCATAGCTCAGTTTCTTCTCTTTTTCCTTCCTTTCTCCATCCCTTCTTTCCTTTCTTTTTTTTCTTTTTTACTTATTTCTTTCTCATCATTCCCTTTTTTTCTTTCTGTAATTCTCTCTCTGTTTCATGTTAGTTCTCAACAACTATAGAAGTAACTTATATTTCTTTAACAAAATGCTACCCAAATGCCCTATGGAGGTGAGATCAAGTCATTACTGAGAAGTTCTAATTCCATACTGCACATTCCTTCTTTCTTCCCTGAAGACTATACCTGGTTCCATACCTATAATATTTATCACTACCTTATTTCCAAATTTGCTAATGTTAAACATTAATTGTGTAAATAGTTATATTACTCTACTGCCATTTATTCAATGTATTTTTGCTGTAGATAACGATTATGTAACACCCTAAAATACTGTTTTTCAAAATATGATATTCTTCCATGTTCCAAAAAAGTTATTTCCTATAATTGAGAAGCACATTTTTTCCTTTTGGTTTGGCTCAAAAACCATGGCTTAAAATATTTTCACCAGTTAAAAGTCTGTTAAATGCCACAATATAAACTGTGACTAAAGATTCCTATTTATAAGAATAGGTAGAATTTTCTCCAGGTTCCTAGAAGTGAGCAGAAAGATGAAGCTGAGTAGGGCAAAATATTGGGTTTAACATGAAAATTATATAAGTATATTAAAGAGAGAGGAGGAAAACTATGAGAAGTAAAGCTGTGCCAGGATGGAAGAGGACAGAGGTCACTCAGCTTGAAACTGGAAAACCTGGGTTCAATTCCCAGAATCGCTACTTCCTCATGTTACAGTATTACAGTAGCCACTTAACCTTGGTTAGCCTTTGTTTCATTACAAAAGTCACTTAGCCTTTTTAATTTAGTTTCCTCATTTACAGATTGAAGATAAATAATATCTATTTTGAATGACTGTTCAGATAATTAAAGTATTATAGGTTAAAGTATCTTGTATACTAGCACTCTTTTTTATTTAAGGAAATAAGCATTTCTTTTTTACCATGGCAAAAGGCAAAGGGTGCTTCAAAAATAGATATGCACAATGATAAGTACAATCTCCATGCTGAGATACATTGAAAAATTATGCCCTCGCATGGAATCCATCTGAAAGGCAAAACGGATGGTTGAATTAGCTTCATACTGAGGGCAGGGAAAAGAAGATGAAGGAAAAAACCTTACTATTTAGTGAGGGTACTAGACAGCTTTAAACATGTCATATTATTAAATCCTTAAGACAACTTGGCAGTAGGTTTTAGTATCCTCATTTCACAGGAGATTAAATAGACGCAAAATAAGTTTTCTAAGTAACTTGTTCAACATCACACAGCAAATGAAAAGGAGAAGCTGGGAATCAGCCAGTCCCAAGCCAGCACACCCAAAACATGCTCCATCAGTCATACCAGCAGTCCAACACAACTAGTAAAAGCCATACAGACATATATCAACAATTTGCTTACTCTTTTTTTGAGGATTTCTGTTAGTCCATTAGGTCAACAAGGAGGCAAGAACAAAGGCTTTTGTCTGCTTTAGCATAAAATTCCCAAGGAAGATAGGTTCTCATTAACATAATAGCCCCAATATTAACACCTTTGATGTGCCTTTTTCATGATAATATTCATTTTCTGACCATACAAGAGTACCATACAAGTTTAGGAAAAAAATGTCATATTTTTAATGACAGGGACACTGTCTCAAGAAAATTACCAAAAGAGTGTATATTTGGAAAATGGTGGTAATGAAATCATTTCTTGAAATGTGAACAAATAATTTAAAATACCTTTTCCACAAATGGTGTCTATATTCCCCTGCTGGGACAAATGAGAGACAATGAGGAACAAAAGGACAAGAGGGAAAGATGAAGTTATATATTAGCAATATGATAATTTGCATTAATGCCTTCATAAGTAGGTAAACCCATCTTACTTTCTCCAATTTAGATTATACAGGGTTTCTTTGATTTAAAGTAGTTGGAGCTTTTTTAAAAATTATGTAAGAAAATTAATTTACATCACTGTCTGGATCTGACTCATGGCATAAAGCTTTCTGTTTGTCTGAAGCTGTTGAAACCAAGACCTCTAAAGGAAGCACTGAACTCTGTGAGTAGACCACTTCAGCTTTATAATTTCTCCAGCTGCTGGAAGCTTAACTATGTGGTACCATGTCCAAGAATGTGAAATGAACATCTGATATGAAAGCATTATGATGTGTGATTATTTCACATGTGGTGTGTGATAAAGGTTAACAGACTCCTCTCTCCATTTGGTGTTTCAGCTTTGCACACACTTACAGGAAAAGTTGCCAAAAAGCTTTCCTCTTGTTTCTCTATTTCTAAATTTATTCCTGCTAAGAGGTGAATCTTTATGTGCTCTACTCTAATGCAAAGATCGTGGTTATAGTACCTTTCCTAGGATTTGCAGGAAACATATGGAGAGCAGATTATTCAGGTTGTAAAAATTACCACTTCAGATTTGGTTCACTTGCCTTGTCATCCTTCCTGTCATCCAGTACTCTCTTTTCACCCACCATGTAAACATCACTTTGGCACAAGATTTCACTTCTGAATTTGATGAGGTCTCGTGGGCTCTTTGTGTCTATAGGTGTGCACAAACATGCTGCAAAATGTGAACTTCTGTTTTAATGTGAGATGAAAGGAAAATTGGTTCTTTATTCTTTACTTGGCAAATATATACAAAGTCAATGCTCATTTACTTTAAATTGAACCTCGAGAATTTTCAAAGTGAGAGGATTTGACGAGGAGTGGGGCAGATACAAAATTGGCATGATGGCTGATGTTAACAAGCTTGCATTTGCCAACCAAGAAAATATATGTGCATAAAGAAGTATAAGGAATTGTGAGGGAAAAGATAAATGTTGAAGGAAAAACATAAGGTCTTCTGGAAAATTAAAGGATTGGGAAAAGTTCTGGCTGAGGAACCTAGAAGACTTAGTGGTAGAGAAAGACTTTGAAGAGAGTCTTTAAAGATGTATCAAAGACACTCTGGTGTTTGAGAAGTTTAAAAGGGTGAACTTGGTATCAAAAATATATAATTTTAGGCACAGAGGCAAGAAAACACAGATCAATTTTATTGAGTTGTAACAGTAAAGTGACTATATGTGAAGCTCAGTTGTAAGAAGAGTGTTGGAAAATCATTTGGGGTATATTTTAGAATCCTTCAAATGCCTTGCATAAGAGATACTAATTTATTTCTCAGGAAATGACATTTTATTACAACAAAAATTAGGTGAGAAGTGTGATTTTGGGAACTATTCTTGTAATAATGTGAAATATAGATCAGACAGGGAAGTTAGGGGTGAGAAAACTAATTAGTAGGTGATGTCAATAATAATACAATCTCTCTCTCTCTCTCTCTCTCTCTCTCTCTCTCTCTATATATATATATATATATATATATATATATATATATATGATTACAGAAGGAACCAACAGGAAGATATCAAAGCAAAAGCACTAAGGGAAAACATACATAATAACACAATGTGTTAGATTCAAATATGATTGGAAGGAGAGAGAAATTTAAACAAAAATATGACTTAAGCTGGATACTTGGGGTGAGGTGAAAAATCTGGGTAGCGATAAGTTACTGCTATCCAAGATCCATTTGGTTTACATTCCGGGTTGTAGTTTCTCTACTTTAGGATGTTGTCGAAATTGGGAAAGGTAATTTTGATAATAAGATAAATCAATATTTTACTGGGTTGAAAAGAAGGCACCAGGGGAGAGGGGGAGTCTGAAATACAATGCAGATAGAGAAGATTAATGGCACAAGGGAGCTAGGTGATGATGAAAATCCTGGGTGGATAGTTAGTCTTGGAGCAGGAGGAATTATATGGTTTTCTCTAACTCAGTGAAGGAAGGAGGAGAGAATGGGAGAAACATAGAGATATTTTAAGATAACATAGAATAAATTTGAGGGACAGAGAGTTAAACCTAGATCAAAATAAAGTCCAGATGAGCTGGTTTTCTGGTCATGAAGGAACTGCAATTGTGGCTGGAAACAGAAGAGTATCGGTACAACAGAGAAGACTCACTGGGGAGTGTGCAAGACTCTGCAAAATCATGTCCAAGGACTTCCAGCTGTATATGCTTCATGAGGAAGTTCGAACCAGCTGGGGGAAATGCATCTCACTCAACCTGTCCATAGTAACAATTTTGCTAGATCTCAGGTGGAATTTGAATATCAATTACACTAAATAAGTCATAATAGGTTCTGAAAACATGACTGTTTTTCTCTGTTCCTTGGAAGTTATTATTTTTTCCATTTTTATTTTTAATTGCATCTTTTTAAATTTATTTAGATGTGTGAGCTTTATCAATTCTTTGTTCAGGAATGTGTGGTATAGCACATATACTTTCCTAAATTTAAGTAGTTTTATAATCTAGACTCGTATGTTCCAGTGTTGTCACTCTACACTCCATTTCTGCTGAATACTAGCCAATAGACCAGGGAGCAACAATAAAAAAATGTTTTAAAAAATAAACTCCATTTCCCTTTTAAAGTAGAGGTAATAATCAGCATTAGTTACCCTAAGCTTTATTGAAGAGTACGTAGGTATAGGGCTGATTTGCCATTAATTTTTTTGTGTAAGTAATAATGCACACTTTCATTTATATAGTGATTTTAATGGACAGAGAACTTTGGCCTACATCTGATTATAGTCTTATTAAAACCTTGTAGTATGTACGTTTTATTGTCATTTTAATTTAGACAGAACCGAGTTATGGAGGGGTGAGGTAACTTCCCCAAGGTCCCCAGGATGACTGCACTTGGAAAGTGGGAAGAAACAGCTTCAACACTGATCTTTATACTCTGTCCTTAGTTATGTCCTTAATTAATGAAGCTGAAATTTGAGGGTAAATATAGTTAGAAGTCATTATTAGACTTTATTTTACCTTTAATTTAATTAGTAGTTCATTACATTATTCTTAGTACTCACAGTTTGCTGATTTGTCAGAATACAGCTAACTGTGTAGAAGGATTATTGCTGTGTCCTTAAGGAATTGATGTACTGTTTAGGAAATCACAACACACGTATGCTAATATTCTTAGTGGGAGGATGGGTTATGTGAGGAGAAAGGTGCCTATACTTTAAATTCCTCTTTCTCTAGAATATTTTGATCTTCTACATTGCTTACTTTCTGCATTAAGAAAAATAGTTTTAAATATTTTATTTATTTTACTTAATTTTAGAGAAAGGGGAAGGAAAGGAGAGAGGGAGAGAAACATCAATGTGTGGTTCCTCTTGCATGCCAGCCCCCAGGAACCTGTCCCACAATGCAGGTATGTGCCCTGACTGGGAATCAAACTGGTGATCTTCTGGTTCATGAGCCACCACTCAGTCCACAGAGCTACACCAACCAGCACAACAACAACAACAGATCAGAAGATAGAGGCGAGATAGGTGGGAGCAGAGTCCACTTCCCCTGCACACAGGTGAAACACCTAGCCAATCTATTGAGGAACAAAGTGAACAGCCAACAGTACCCCAGTGTTTATGAAGATAGGAGACCAAAAAATGTAGAGGATACTGAAAAACCAGACGGTAATGGGGACTGCTTCAGGACAATAAGTTCCCTGGGACCAGCGTGGAGAACAGGGTGGCTGCACACACCAGCCCAGGTCTGCTGCAGGACTCTTGGGAGAGAGCCAGGTCAATGGCTCCCTCCCCTGCCAAACAAGGTTTGAGCAGCACGGAGAGAGACCTGGCTGCTTGAAGTCGCAGGGAGGGGAATAAGGATGAAGTAGAAAACACACAGGGTTGGTGAGCACCCACAGAATCCGTGGGCACCGGCTGGGGAGAGTTGAGAGCTGGGCAGCGTCGGTCAGCCCTGACCCACACAGTCCTGGTCTAGCTGGAGAGGCGGGCTGTGTGAGAGGACAGGCCCTTCCTTGTATGGAGCGGCATGACTGAGCAGGAGGATTTTCTCAAAAAGAAAAAGTGGAAAAAGAGACACTTCGGTGCTGTTTGGGGAATTCTCCTGCAGCAGCTAGTCTGGCCTCCTCCCACCGGCTCAGCTCTCCTGCAGTGGCACTGAAGGTGATGCGCTCACACCCAAGGCTCCAGAGAGAGTGCGGCCCAAATCTGCAGAACCTGCTGGGAAACTGGGCTGGAGGCTGGCAGAGTGCAGATCAGGAAAGGGACAAGAGCGAAACCAATCCCTCCTCAGCCTGCTATAGCCAGGAAGACCAGCAAAACTGGCTTGGCCAGTGTGAAGCCAGCAGGAGGCTAATTTTTTTTTGAGTAATTCTTTATTTTTTCTATTATGTTTTTTCTTTTAACCCTTCTTCCTCTTGTTCCTTCTTTCTTGATTTATTCCTTCTTTCTTTCCCTCTATATCTCTTCTTCCCTTTTTTCTTTCTTTTTTTTTTTTTTAAGTCCCACAAATGAGACAATAAAACCTGGAAATGTGAAAAGACCAGAGTGGGACACAAAGAGGGAGCATCCCAACAGCTGAGACAGTGAGACAAATTTCACTTTGCTACTCCAGGGAACTTGCAAGTTATTGTATATTTGTATTATTATTTTTTTCATTATTCTTACAACACTCATTTTATTAGTATTTTTGTATTTATCTTCTTTCTGTTTAGTCTTTTTCACTTGGCTAGTTAAATTGCATTGTTTTACTGGTTTCCCCTTGTCCTCTCTTTTGTAGTGTATTGTTAATTAACTGTCTGTCACTTCACTTGTGTTCCATTAGTACACTATTCTAGGTCCTATACTTCCTATTCTTGTTATCCAGATCACATAGATTCTGTCATATGAATATGCTCCATTATTATTGTAAATAATAGCTGTTCTATACATTTGTAAATACTACACAGCACCCCTCCCAGATATGAGCCCACTTCACTGTTTCCTGAACTTTATTACTGTTGTGGTTAACTCTATTCTCTCACATATTACACCTATTTTCTACCCTTTACTCTCACTTTACCTCATAATCTGACCTCCCACAAGCTCACTGCTTTCTAGACCCAACTCAAAACCCTCCCTCCCACCAAAACAAGAGTCTTATCTTCTTTCCACGTATTCTAAAAAGTGGCTGGTTGGGAGAAATATCATGGTTAAGACTATACATACCTAAAGGATCTCCTATCTCTTCTCTATGGGCTGGTACTTTAAATATCATAGAATACACTCCTGTTGTCTTAAACTATTTCACCTTCACCTTCCAAACAATCAAAAAAAAAAAAAGAGTAGGTAGAAGCTGTGAATACCAGGATACCTGCTGGAAGAGGGAACCCACCAACAAAGGAACCACCAACAGATAACAACAGAAGAAGGTGAAGGAGGGAGTGGAAGCCACACTAACTCAATCGAGGACCTATCTGGGAATACAACTAAATAGTGGAGAAATTACTCAGAAAAAACTGAAAGGAGCAAGGTTTTGAGGCCTTGTACACATGGAAGAACCACCTCCAACACAACCTGCCCACGTATGCACAACAGAATACAAGAGGTGGTGGACAAAGTAACCCTCAGTTAACCAGCTGGTGGGAAGGCCCCATGAAAAAAAGACCCCAAAACAATCAAAACCCAAAGACACACACAAAGTCAACATAAATCACAGCCCAAGACCACTGAGCTCAGGAGATTAAGGGGACAGCACCACTGAATCTCACAGTTAATCTCCCATAGAAATTCACACCATAAACTCAGAAGTTCAGAACAGATCAGTTTAAAAAGCAGAGATTAGCAAGAAGAGTCTCACAAACAATGTGAAGACAAAGAAACAACCCCCACATGAAAGGAAAGGAGAAAGTCTCAGAAAGAAGGCTAAATGAAAGAGATGCAAGTCAACTATCAGATATTGAGTTCAAAGGATTGGTTATAAAGAAGCTCAATGAGCTCACAGAATATTACAAAAGAACTACAGGGAAACTACAATGAACTCACTGCAAACTATATCACATGAAAAAGGAAATAGATTCTATCAACAAAGGCCAAGAGGAAATGAAGAATACACTTTCTGAACTGAAGAACACAGGAGAAGAAATCAAAGGCAAGCTCAATGAAGTAGAGGATTGGATCAGCAAGCTGGAGGACAAAGTAGAAAAAAAAAACACCCAGAATGTGCAAGAAAAGGAAAAGAGGATCAGAAAGACTAAAGAGGGGTTAAGGGAAATGCAGGACAACATGAAACATAATAATATCTGTATTACATGGATACCAAAAGGAGAAGAAGAGCAAGGGATAGAAAAACTGTTTGAAGAAGTAGTGATGGAAAACTTCTGTAATTTGATGAGAGAAAAAGTCACACAAATCCAGGAAACACAGAGAGTCCCAAGCAAGAGGAACCCAAAGAGGCCCACTGCAAGACACATCATAATTAAAGTGGCAAAATTACAACATAAAGAGAGAATCTTAAAGGCAGCAAGGGAGAAACAAGAAGTAGCATACAAGGGAGCCTCGATAAGGTTAGCAGCTGACTTTTCAATGGAAACGCTCCAAACCAGAAGAAAATGGCAAGAAATATTCCAAGTAATGAAAACCAGAGACCTGCAACCAAGACTACTTTACCCAGCAAGGCTCTAAATTAAAATGGAAGGACAGATAAGGAGCTTCCTGGACAAAAGAAGCCTCAAAGAATATACCTCCTCCAAACCAGCTCTGCAGGAGATGCTAAAGGGTTTGCTTTAAGAACAGGAAGAAAAACAGTGAAAGAGAGAGAGAAAGAGAGAGTAACACAGGCACAAAAAAATGACAATGAATAAATACCTATCAAAAATAACTTTAAATATAAATGGATTAATTGCCTCAATCAAATGACACAGAGCCAAATGGATAAGAAAGCCCAACCCACATGTATGCTCCTACAGGAGACCCACCTCAGATGAAAAGACCTACGCAGATTGAAAGTGAAGGGCTAGAAAAAAATATTCCAAGCAAATGGACAGGGAAAAAAAGCTGGGGTAGCAATACTCTTATCAGACAAACTGACTTCAAAAATGAGTCATAAAAAGAGACCCAGAAGGTCACTTCATAAATCTCAAGGGAAGAGTCCATCAAGAAGACATAAACCTTGTAAATATGTATGCACCCAACATAGGAGCACCCAAATACATAAAGAAAATCTTAGAGGACTTCAAGAAAGATACTGACAGCAACACAATTATAGTAGGAGATTTTAACACCCCATTGTCATAAATGGACAGATCTTCCAAACAAAATATCAACAAAGATATTGTAGCATTGAACAATGCCCTAGATGAAATGGACTTAACTGATATATATAGCGCCCTTCATCCCAAAAGCAAAATACACATTCTTTTCAAGTGCATATGGAACATTTTCAAAGATAGACCACATGAAAAGACATAAAACAAGCCTCAACAAATTCAAGAAAATTGAAATCATATCACGAATTCTCTCTGACAACAAGTGACTGAAACTAGAAACAAACCTCAATGAAAACACCCCAAAACACTAAAAAACATAGATATTGAACAGCATGCTATTAAACAATGAATGGGTGAAGAATGAGATTAAGGAAGAAATCAAAAAGTTTCTGGAAGCAAACAACAATGAACTCACAACAATCCAAAACTAATGTGACACAGTGAAGGCAGTCCTGAGAGGGAAGTTCATAGCAATACAGGCCTACCTTAAAAAGGTAGAAACATTTCAAACAAACAACCTAACCCTACGCCTACAAGAAATTCAGGAACAACAACAAAGACAGCCCAGAGCAAGTAGAAGGAAGGAAATGACCACGATCAGAGAAGAGTTAAATGACATAGAGACTAAAGCACAATTCTAAGGATCAATGAATCCAGGAACTGAATCTTTGAAAATATAAATAAAATCAACAAAAATTTAAGCAGGCTCATCAGGAAAAAAAGAGAGAGGACCCGTATAAAAACAATCAGAAATGAAGGAGAAGAGACTACAACTGATTCCACAGAAATACAAAGGATATTAAGAAATTACTATTAAGAACTATAAGCCAATAAATGTGAAACCCTGGATGAAATGGTAAATTTCTAGAAAAATATAACCTTCCAAAACTCAATGAAGAAGCAGAAAGCCTGAACAGACCAATAATAACACCTGATGAAATTGAAACAGTAGTCAAAAAGCTTCCAACACACAAAAAAACCCTGGACCAGACGGTTTCACAGGAGAATTCTACAGAACATTTAAGGGAGAGCTAGCCCCCATCCTTCACAGATTATTTCAAAAAATTCAAGAAGATGGAAGACTCCCAAACTTGTTTTATGAAGCCAACGTCATCCTAATCCCCAAACCAGATAAAGACATAACAAAGAAAGTAAACTTCAGGCCAATGTTGCTGATGAACATAGATGCTAAAATCCTCAACAAAATATAGGCAAACCGCATCCAGCAATACATTAAAAAGATCATACACTATGATCAAATGGGATTCATCCCAGGGATGCAAGGATGGTACAATATTCGCAAATCAATAAACACAATACACCACATAAACAAAAGTAAAGACAAAAATCCCATGATCATATCAATAATATGGAAAAATAACTTGATAAGGTACAGCACCCATTTATGATAAAAACACTATAAAGGGAGTATTCCTCAACATCATAAAGGTCATATATGAGAGACCTACAGCCAACATCATACTCAATGAACAAAAACTTAGAGCTTTCCCACTAGGATCATGAACAAGACAAGGATGCCCTCTCTTACCACTCCTATTCAACATAGAACTGGAAGTCATAGCCACATCATTCAGACAAGAAAAGGAAATAAAGGGCATCCAAATTGAAAAGGAGGAAACAAAAGTAACATTGTTTGAAGATAGCATGATAGTGTACCTAGAAAATCCTATAGACTGCACCGAAAAACTACGGGACCTAATAAATGAATTTTGCAAAAGAGCCAGATAGAAAGTCAATATTCAGAAATCAAAGGCATTCTTGTACACTGACAATGAAACATCAGAAACAGAAATCAGGAAAAAATCCCATTTCATATAGCAACAAGAAAAATAAAAGTACGTAGGAATAAAGCTAACCAAGGAGGTGAAAGACCTGTACTCAGAAAAGTACACAACACTGGAGAAAGAAATTAACGAAGACACAAACAAATGGAACCATGTACCATGCTCATGGATTGGAAGAATTAACATCATCAAATAGCCAAACTACCCAAGGCGATTTATAGACGCAATGCCATCCCTATTAATGTACTAGTGACATATTTCACAGATATAGAACAAACAGTTCAGAAATTTATATGGTTGTCGGGGGGCTTTAACGCAGCCCCCCTGGTCTGCCACAGATGAAGAAAAAGACTACCAAGACATGATCTGGTTGGGGAGGAAAGGTGGCCACTTCTCTCAAAGGGGAAGGGCCCAGAGCCTCTCTCTCCAGGGGCTTTTATTAGGTTCATTCGCATAGGAATACAGATAAAGCTCATCAATCATTGTTAGCCAGAAAGGGTTAAACAATACAAGATTTAAAGAGAACTTTGAGGGCTTATTCTGAGTTACAGCCAATTAGTTAGAGGGCCATAAAACTTTAGGCTCCAGACTCATCTCAGGTCTGGAACCTTATCTTTTAAATTGAGGGTACAAATTAAGTAGGTTTCACAGGAATGTATGTATTTTTCTTAGGCCTGATTCCCTAGGGAATCTGCCCCTCCCAGCACAGGACTGCACTGCCCTCTGTCATTGTTTCAGGTTTAAGTCAGGCAAGGGAAGTAAGGCAGCCAAGAGATTAGGAGACTTCTTGCAGACAGAATGAGGACTCAGGCTATTTCAAAGCCGAGGGGCAAGGGCCCATCATCCTCCTTTTCCACAGCCCCCCGAGTCCTTCCCTGTGGGCCACTTCCGTGACCATGCCTGTCTTAGGTTGATCCTCCCTTGAGGATTCTTACCCGTCATTGGCTAACTGGCCAAGCTCAGGGCCAAGCAGGGTGAAGTGGGCAGAGGTGGCACTTCTTCCAGGGAGATAAGCTTTGTCTCCTTTGTGGCTTATGGTCCCAAGTCTGACTGAGCCTTAACCATGAGGGGTTACAGCCTCTGAAACCAGGCAGGGCGGTTCCCAACATATGGTAGCATAAATGACCCCAAATAGCTGCAGCAATTTTGACAAAGAACAAAGCAGGAGGGATCACAATACCTGATATCAAACTGTATTACAACGCCACTGTAATCAAAACAGCCTGGTACTGGCATAAAAACAGGCACATAGACCAATGGAACAGAACAGAGAGCCCAGAAATAAACTCAAGTCTTTACGGTCAATTAATATTTGACAAAGGAGGCAGGAGCATAAATTGAGTAAAAATAGCCTCTTCAACAAATGGTGTTGGGAGATCTGGACAGCTACATGAAAAAAAATGAAACTCGATCACCAACTTACACCATACACAAAAATAAATTCAAGGTGGGTTAAAGACTTAAATGTAAGTCATAACACCATAAAAATCTTAGAGGAAAACATTGGCAGGAATATCTCAGACATTCCATGCAGCAACATCCTCAGAGACACATCCCTCAAAGCAAGGGATGTAAAGGAAAAAATAAACAAATGGGACCTCATCAAAGTAAAAGGCGTCTGCATGGCTAAAGAAAACAGCATTAAAATGAAAAGAGAACCATCAGTATGGGAAAACATATTTGCCAATGATGCCTCATACAAGGGCCTGATCTCCAAAACATATAAAGAACTTACATGACTCCACTCCAGGAAGACAAACAACACAATTAACAAATGAGGAAAAGACTTGGACACTTCTCCAAGGATGACATACAGAGGGCCCAGAGACATAAAAAATGCTCAGCATCACTAGCCATCAGAGAGATGCAAATTAAAACCACAATGAGGTACCATCTCACACCAGTCAGAATGTCCAAAATAATCAAATCAATAAACAAATGTTGGAGAGGATGCGGAGAAAAGGGAACCTTAGTGCACTGTTGGTGGGAATGCAGACTGGTGAGGCCACTGTGGAAAGCAGTATGGACTTTCCTCAGAAAACTAAAAATGGAACTGCCCTTTGACCCAGCAATTCCGCGGCTGGGATTATTCATTAAGAGCCCTGAAACACCAATCCAAAAGAACCTATGCACCCCAGTGTTCACAGCAGCACAATTTACAATAGCCAAGTACTGGAAGCAACCTAAGTGCCCATCAACAAATGAGTGGATCCAAAAACTATGGTACATTTACACAATGGAATTCTATGCAGCAGGGAGAAAGAAGGAGCTTATACCCTTTGCAAAGGCATGGATGGAACTGGAGAGCATTATGCTAAATGAAATAAGCCAGGCAGTTAGGGACAAATACCATATGATCTCACCTTTACCTGGAACCTAATCAACAAAAGAAAAAAGCAAAGAAAATATAATCAGAGTCATTGAAGTTAAGACCAATGTAACATTAGCCAGAGGGGACAGGGGAGGGGACAGTGGGGAGAAGGGTTTTCAGGAACTACTATAGAGGACACATGAACGAAACCAAGGGAGATTGTGGAAGCAAGGGAGGGAAGTGGATTTGAGTGGGGTGGGTTGAGAGGGGAGAGAAAATGCATACAACTGTAATTGATCAACAATAAAGTAATTAAAAATAAATAAATACATTTCCTACTATGGTAAAATAAAAAACAACAGAAATTATTACGCTTACATGGAACCAATTCTGGTCTCAGAGACATCAAATAACAAAATTATTTTCTTATTGAGCAAAAGTCATTAAACAAATTTTTTAACCTAAATTAGGGGCAAATACAGTAAATATCTGTTCAGATAAACCTGTTACATTGAAAATGTACTTATATACCTTATTATATATTAAATAAACTGAAAGTATACTTTTCTCTCTTGCTTTATGCACCAATGCTAAAACTTCATGGCCAAAAACCAGACAATACCTAGCATAAAATGTCATTTATCAAAGTTATAACTGGTACATCAGAAATTTGCTGTGGATTCCTATAAATAAGAACTATTACTTTCTTTTTTTTTTTTTTTAAATATATTTATTGATATGCTATTACAGTTGTCCCATTCCCTCCCACTCCACTCCATCCTGCCCACCCCCCTCCCTCCCACATTCCCCCCCCCCCATAGTTCATGTCCAGGGGTCATACTCATAAGTTCTTTGGCTTCTACATTTCCTACACTATTTTTACCCTCCCCTTGTCTATTTTCCACCTATCATCTATGCTACTTATTCTCTATACCTTTACCCCCCTCTCCCCCTCCCACTCCCTTATTGACAACCCTCATGTTCTAGTTGTTTGCCTAGTTTGCTCTCATTTTTGTTTTATGTGTGGTCATTAATAACTGTGAGTTTGCTGTCATTTTTACTGTTCCTATTTTTGATCTTCTTTTTCTTAGGTAACTCCCTTGAACATTTCATATAATAAGGGTTTGGTGATGATGAGCTTCTTTAACTTGACCTTATCTGAGAAGCACTTTATCTTCCCTTCCATTTTAAGTGATAGCTTTGCTGGATACAGTAATCTTGAATGTAGGTCCTTGCGTTTAATCTTGGGTAATGTAATTATGATGTGCCTTGGTGTGTTCCTCCTTGGGTCCAGCTTCTTTGGGACTCCCTGAGCTTCCTGGACTTCCCAGAAGTCTATTTCCTTTGCCATATTAGGGAAGTTCTCCTGCATTATTTGTTCAAATAAGTTTTCAATTTTTTGTTCTTCCTCTTCTCCTTCTGGCACCCCTATAATTCGGATGTTGGAACGTTTCAAGGTGTCCTGGAGGTTCCTAAGCCTCTCCTCATTTTTCCAAATTCCTGTTTCTTCATTCTTTTCTGGTTGGGTGTTTGTTTCTTCCTTCTGGTCCACACCATTGGTTTGAGTCCCAGTTTCCTTCTCATCACTATTGGTTCCCTGTACATTTTCCATTGTTTCTCTTAGCATAGGCTTCATTTTTTCATCTGTTTTTCGAATAGATTCAACCAAGTCTGTGAGCATATTGATAACCAGTGCTTTGAACTGTGCATCCGATAGGTTGGCTATCTCTTCGTCGCTTAGTTGTATTTTTTCTGGAGCTTTGAAGTGTTCTGTCATTTGGGCCATTTTTTTTTTTTTTTTTTTTTTTGTCTTGGTGCGTCTGTTACTTTAAGGGGCGGAGCCTTAGGTATTCACCGGGGCGGGGTAACGCTGGTCGCTGTCCTGTGACGCTGTACGTGGGGGAGGGGCCGAGTGGGAGCAATGGCGCCCGCCTCACTCTCCTCAGGCTTTTAATCGTTCACTCTGATACCCACAATCAAACTGGGTTCCTCTGGTGCTGGTTCCCGAGTGGGTGGGCCTGTGCACACTCTAGGCCCCTGTGGGACTCTCCAACAACCTCTCCTGTGAGGCTGGGAGTCTCTCCTGCTGCCGCCCCAACCCCCAGGGGCGCTTTCAATCAGAGGTTTGAGGCTTTATTTCCCTGAGCTGGAGCCCTGGGTTGGGAGGTCTGCTTTGCTCCTCTCCGTTCGTCCAGTTTATCTGTGGGCGAATGTGGTGCCCACAGATAGAGGGTGCTACCCGCTGGGTTTATGTTCTCCGCCACTCTGAGTCCGGCCCTCTGGGTTTATCTGTGCAAATGTGGGACCGCAGGGTCTGCCAGTGCTCGGACTGCCTGCGCCATTTGTCCCACACTCCACCAGTCTCAGTCCTGCCACAGCCACGCGAGTCCTCTCCACCCCGGTGCCCGTCTCCGCCCCTCCTACCAGTCTGGATGAATGTCCATTTTCTATTTCCTTGGTGTCGGTGCCCCCCGCTGCTCGATTCTCTGTCAGTTCTGGTTGTGCGAGGAGGCGAGGAGGCGCAGTGTGTCCACCTACGCCGCCATCTTGGTTCTCCTCGAATTATTACTTTCTTATGCATTCCAAAATAGTTACTCCTCTTTTTTGTTCATATTTCCATGAAGTCCTCATGCTACTCTGTGTCCTTTTGGAAACATGGCAAGAATAACTCAGTTACTATCTTTCAATAAATGAATTTTAACCATTTAGTAGCCACTGAAATAAGATTTTGGCTTCAGTAAAATTTCATTATAGTATGTTCAGTTTTTCTCCTATAATATAGCTTAACTTTGGGGACTCTTGGTTTAGAGTAACAATGGTAAAAAAGGACACCCCAAATGATACTGATTCATCAATGTTCCCAAATTTAAAGGGAAAGGCACATTCTCTCTTGAGCCAAAAATTGATTTGCTCTTCATGGATTCTACTTTGAGAGCACTTGGAGAAGAGAGAATTTTGCATATCTTAGATATTGCATAAACTCGACCTACTCATTATATCTTGTATTGGATTCTTTGTATTTTACTTCAAGGTCCAGATTGTACACAAAGGGTAATTTAGATATAATTTGACTTTAATTTCTGACATTTATGTAATCCTTCATATCATCTGGCATCTAGGCCTTCTTTTATATTTCATTTAGCATTATTCAAGAAATTCTACATCCATTGATATTGACCAGGAATGGCCCTAAGCCAATAATAATATGTTTTGCTTAATAAAATTGCATTCAGAATAGTTTAAAAGGTGCCTGCATTTAAAGGTGAATATAACACTGGTTGCTCCTTTCCTGTGCTAAGCTGCTGTCTAGTTCAACGTGTTAAATAGCATAATGAGTTTGGTCTCTTCTAATAGTGAAAATAAAGACCCCAGAGAACTTGTGTGGAGAGAGAGTTTAATGATGGGAGATGACAAGTCATTCTGAATATGACTTTTCCAAATGAAGCTAACTTTTCAAGTCTATGTTCATTCTCTTAAGTCATGAGGGGGTCAGCAAGTTCTGTCAGATGCAATCGTCGATAGTCTAAGATGCATTTCAGACAACAGAATTCAAAGATGCTAATATTTCTTGCTTTCTGATGCTGCCTGTGTGGACAGTGCTCTGCTCAGAGCAAGTGACTTGGTAAAACAGATTTTTATTTTCACAATGCCTGTTCTGTGTAAAAAGTATGAATTAAATCCTTCATAAATCCTAAGTTATACTTTTAGTTTGGACAAAATCTGTGGTTTTGGTGGTTATGAATTTTTTGAGGGGAGAAAGTGGAGATTATAGGGTTTGGCTTAAGGTTTGAAAATAATTGCTGTGGATTTACATGCATGGTAACACTAAAATAAAAAACTCTCTTTGAGCTTTGATTTTTAAGATTTATTAACTCCTTTAATAGCATTAATACACTATAGCAAATGTCATAAATAAAATAACTACTATTTTGAAACAATTATTTTTATTCTTTTTAGATATATCTCAATGTATTGGAATATACTTTTTTATATACTTAATAATCAGGCTTAATTTTTTACACAAAAAGACAAACTTTAGACCAAGAAGTGAGACCTAATATAGAAAACTTTTAAAAATAAGTCCTCTTGGTAAACCATAGAATGATGCATAATGTAAAGTCTTCTATTCCTATTTCAGACCTGGGATTGAACCTGCAACGTAGGTGTGTGCCCTGACCAGGAATTAAACCCACAAACTTCTGGTGCACTGGACAATGCTCCAATCAGCTGAGTCACCTTGCCGGAGCAAAGCTTGACTGATTTTTATCACGTTTTCAGAGACCACTCAATTCTGTTTATGAATAAAGGGTTTGATACATAAATAGTGAATTAGTATGTCTATTCACTCATCAGTAATTCTCATAGAGTCCTTGAAAATAATTTGCAACTTAGTTCAAGTAATATAATTTGAGCTAAGTATAAAGTTACTATATAATTCATATTTGGCTTTGTGAAATAAAAGTAACTATTTTTACTTGAGTTAATTTTAGTTTATATGTCATAAATAATCTATATTCTGTCTGATTTAACATGAAGGGGTACATTTAAAATTATAGAAATATAAAGAACTTGATAAGTATTAACCATAAACTCAGACATAGTCACACTTTGTAAGTTTTTCTAAGTTCATATATACATGCATACATGTAAATTTAATCACATATAAAGACATAATATTATAAATAAACTATTTAAAGATATATGGATAAAAAAATAAAATTAAATTGAGATTATAAAGCAGCGTATTTTTTCATAATTTTATATTATGTCTTCTTTTCTTACTTTTTATATGGTTTAAGAAAATGTTAACTAGATCTTTGCCCATGTTAATCATTTAGTTGGCTATTGCTTATTTTCAATTATTGATTATAATAAACAACATTGATGTGAATATGTTCATTTATGAAATTTCAAATGGATAAAATGATATCTTTAAGAAGAATTTCTAAAATTAAATTTATTAGGGAAAACTACTAAATAAATATACTATTCATTGACATATAACTTTTCACCATTTAACACTCCCACCTGCAATGTGTAGAATAACTATATTACTATTCTCACCACAGCATTGTTATTATAATACTTTTAAAAAGTATTAACTCTTAAATGCTTAAAAGAAATACCATAGTTTTGTTTAATTATTATAATGGTTTGGTGTGATGAAATAATTTTTATACTTATTCACTATATTTTTGCTTTTGTTAGTTACCAGTTTAAATTTCTTTGGTTTTTAACAATTGATAGATGCATGCTTTTTTAAATTTATGTGGAAGATATTAGCTTTAACCCTGAAAATACACTGTGTGTTGCAAATATTTTCTGAGTATGCACCCTCTTTTCTTACTTCATTTAGAGGGCTAAATGAAGTTTACATTTTTAACATGAGTAGCAACAGTTTAATGCTCATTACTCCCAGATTTCAGGGCCATTTTTCTGAATTAACTCCCTTTGACATTTTTATTTTTATTTCTTCAGGCATCTATATGTGGATGTCTAAATAATTTGCTCATAATAAATTTCAAGAATTGAATCCTTGATGAAGGAAGTTTGCTAACTTATATCCCCTTCCACCTCTATCTCCAATTCCAATTAATTCTGTAAACTCATCTTTAATTCCTCTATTGATTCTTATTTGATCTTTAAGTCATATCCTTAAATTTATGTATAATAAATACTTCTTGATTCCCTTGTCACTGTGAACAAACTTATCAAAGACTCTGCCATTTCATTCTCTCTTTTTCTTTTATATATTTCATTTTAATAAATGTTTCTTGCCTTGTCTATAGCTTGGTTTAAAAGTTGAAATAGAGACATTATTTATGTGATTATGACTAGATAGATGAAATTCACTGCTGCATCATATAGTCTTCTACACTACACCTCCTTCTCCACGGTTTTCACATCACAAGTCCAGTGCCACTCAAAGGGTTCTTGTCTTTCCTAAAGCCTAGTGGATGCCGAAAGTTACACCGTTTAGCTCTCCTTCACACTTGCTTCATGGGTTTTTTTTTTTTCTGAATTGTAGGCTCCTCTTGGAGTTGCTAATTGCCTTTCTTTTGTTTTGAGGTAAAATTAATACATTTTTTCCTCCATCACTCTAATAATGTTCATGTTTGTACTAATGCCCTTTTATTTTTATTTTTACTATACACATTTCATTCTATTCTTTTTGTTTAATACCAAAGCCTTCTTGCTTTGTCTTGGCCTAGCTTCTTGTAGCTTCTAGGCCAATTGTAGCTTCTGTGCAACTTACTTGTGGCTTTCATTACAGTTTGTTTCTCCTGAAGTTTCTAATCACCTATTTTTCCCTCTGGTATTTTATGCCTTTTTCATCTCTTATTTCTTCTAATGTTTCTATCATAGTGATTATTAAATAAGGCATCTTTCTTGCTAACCCTGATCTTTTGGCCTACTGTAGGTCTAAAGGGTTAGATCAACTTAACCTTGGATCTCTTAATAGCTTCTTGTCTATTGTACTTCTGTACTTATTAAACTATATCCTCAGAATATTCCTACAAAAGATGAATAGGAAGTGAGAATCTTCACATGTGAAATGCCTTTTTTCTGCCCTCGTATTTGATTGAACGAATAAAGAATTCTGTTCTAAAATTGTGTTTGTGCATCATACAATGCTTTAAAATTAGATGTATTTAGCAAATACATGTTTAGCAAATACTTTTAAATTCTTGAACACATCAAAAGTGACTTTAATTTCTTGTTATTTTATTTTCAGATTTAATTTGTTATTCTAAAATATGGTATATAGTATAATATTAGAATCTGTGTTGAATTTTTCCACTAATTATATACATTTCCTCATACCATTTGTGAATAGTCAACCTCTTCCCCTAAATTATCTGTGATATGTCCTTGGGCATATTCTATCATCTATCCAGATTTAAATATCAACAATATCAATTCTGCTAGTCCTATCTTTTGATTCTTATACTAGTACTACATTATATAAATTCTTAAAACTTTGTGCTACTATATAATATCTTGAAGACAAGTCTTATTTTATTATCCATTTTATTACTACTCATTTTTCTGATTAAAGATATTTATGTGCTTGCCATTACATATCATTCCATATATATAAAATAGAAGAAAATGAAGATTGATGTATTGACCATGCACAAAATGTTATGTCATGTTTTGTCTATAGTTTCCATTTCGGGTATGCTTAAAGGCACACATCCATCAGTCTGTGTACCATGACTGCATGGAATTCCCGTGCGAAGATATACAGCATTTCTGTAAATGGTTCAGTACTGATGGACATTTCAGTTGTAGCTCATTTTACCTATTAAAATCAACACTGGTATAGATACCTACACGCAAGTCTTTGCACGTATCAAATTATTTAATTTATATACATTTCCAAAAGTTGAATTTTACTTATAAATATTTAACTAATATTTGTTTAAGATATTTGTATATCTACTTATTAATAAGATATAATAACGCTTGTAAACATCAATCAAGCGCCTACTCTATGGTCAACAGCTTTCAAGTTGCTGAGGTTTCAGCTGTGTATTTATGGAGTTTACCCTTTAGTGGCCAGAAATGTACAAAAGCATGCTTTTTAAAAGGTAAAATAAATTCACATTGTAATACAGTAAGTAAAACAAAATTGGGTGAATTGGATAGAAAGGCTGGACAGCACAATCTCCAAGGGAGTATTCAGGGAAGGACTTTGAGCTTTGAGGAGTTGCCAAAAGGAAAAATGACTCACGGACATGGGCGACAGTGTGGTGATTGCTGGAGGGTGGGGGGCAGGTAAAAGGTGACTAAATGGTAGTGGAAAAAAGACAATAACGATCAAATAAGGAAAAAAATAAGAATGTCTGATGAGAGACATTTATACCTTAAGGAAGAATGCTCCAGGAAAAAGGCAAAAAAGTCCCAAAACAGTGGTTGTTAGTTTTTTATGTAAATTTTTAGATAGGTAATGCTAACATCATAAAATTGTTGAAAACATTTTAGACTTTTCTGTTTTATGGAAAATGTTTCAGTGGCATAGACATTATTTACTTGCTAAAGGTATGATAGGAAATCATTAGGACCTGGCTTTACCTGATTTAGTATTTTTTTGATACTTTTTCAGTTTTATAGATTTTTTGTTATTTGTTAACTCTTAGGTTTTCTACTACTTTAGAAAAACATTTCAATATTTTTAAACAAGTATTTGTTTTCATTCATTTCCATTATGTATGGAGTATTCTCTTGTGATTTTTAATGTACCCATGTGATTGCTAGTCCTTTTGTAATTACTTTTGTCAAGAAATATTCTTCATTTCCTCTGAAAGTGTTTCCAGTTGCCTTTTTTTTTTAATTTTCATCTTTTAACAAAATATTGGACCAAGTATGAATCATCAGCTCTTCTTTTTCTTTTTGTTTCTAAATTCTTTAACTTATTTTTTGAATATTTTTGCCTTGTCATTTTTTAAAATCTTAGATCAAATTTTTTTAATGAATAAATTGCCTTCTCTATCAAAAAATCTCATTGACAACATCTCCTAAGTTTTGATATCTAATTTGCAGCAAAGTTTTCTTTTTCCTTTGACCCATTATTATTTAATAAGAGGATCAAATATTTTTATGTTTGCATAGTTTTTAATTTTGCTTAACATATTGGAGTCACCAATTAACTTTTACTTGTTTCTAGTTTGATTGGCCTTGTAGTTTGTAGAAAATTCTCCCAGGTGCTAATTGGACTTTTTTAGCTAAAGTTTTCAAATTTTATGAAAATCTGCATTCTTTTATTTATATCTATAATTACATTAATGAAAATTAAATAGCAATTTTCTTATTAGCTATCAGCTTGATATAATATTGGTTCATTAATTTATTTGTTCATTAAACAGGTATTTTTTGAGCTATTAACTTGTGCTAATCATTATCCAAAAAAATTACTATACAAGAGAAAGAAGGTCCTGGCTTTATGTAGCATTATAAATGTAATATAATGCTACAAATATAATGTAGAATGAGTAAAATGCACATATATAAAAAAATACAAAATCACCCACACTTAACCATGTCTGTGTATTTATTTTCAGTTTTTCTCACGAAAATTTAAAATTCAATATTTGAGAAATATATTTTACTCCCCTTTTAAACATAACTAGCCAAATTCTAAAGACAATTACATTAGATTTTAAGGTCTTTAGGTGAGTTATAAAAGAAACTGGAACCATTTGAACCAATGTCCCCAAACTATTTTGAAAACTGGAAATAAGCCAGGTTTTCTTTGTTGCATGCTTTCCATTAGCTGTTGCTTAACAGAGAACATTTCAGATGCCTTGGTTTGCATTGCTGTCTTGATTTTCCTTTTTTCAATTTCAACAGAGTGGCTCATAAATAAACATGTTCACGGCTCAGGTTGGGAGTGACAGTTTATTCCTACTATTTTGATTGTACAAGATATCTACAGTTCTCTTCTCTAGCTAAACATCCATGCATGCACTGTAAAATTAATCATAACATGGCAGGATGCCTAAGAATTTGGAACTGCTTCTCTCTTGATGATTCTCAGTGTCAAAGTGAAACTTTCATTTAGTAATAATTAACAAAACTTATAAAACCTAATTTGAGGAGATTTACCCTCCAACTGATATATGTACTGCATTTTCTCATATATAAAATCATATGATAAGCTGTTTGTGACTCTATTTGATTATAAAGTGAATCTCTTTCTTTGGTCATGGAATCACTATTGATGCTTTTAATAGAAACATGATTATTTTCACATGTTTACTGATGACCTTGAAGTCTGTGTACACAGACATTGCTGCGTCATTAAAGATTGGCACCCGACTGTGGTGATGCCCTTCTGTGAACCCCAGCTGCTCTGCACCTTGAGAGCAAGATTTACCCTAATTGCAGGGGAAATGGGAGGTAAAGGAAAAGCTGTATACATATCACTTACCCCCAATAAGAGGGGATGTCACACTTGTTCAAATGTTTACTTTCTTTTTTTATTCTTCTTCCAGCTGAGCCCTTTCAACTCACTGGAAAGAGGCTGGTACTTGAGATCTGAAGGTCACAAGTTCTATTGCACTGGCAGTTTTCATGGATGTGGTTAGCAGATGACTATGATGCCTGTATTCTTTGTATATAGGGTCACAGATCATTAAACATCACTTCTATTAACATCTGCTTCTGTCTTTCAACAATAACGTATGTGAGCCATGGACTGTCTTAAAAGGGGTAAGGTAACAAATTTATTTGCCCTGCTTTACAGGCATGTTTGTGCATATACACATAAAATATTAAAGGCTGTGCATTATATGATCATCCCAAGGAAATTTTTTTCTTTGTATGATATGAAATATAACTGAATGAGGAATTTTTAAAAGTAGAATTGCCTTTCTTGAGATCCTGTTAATTCTACCTTCATAGTAACTCTTTTTTCTTTCACTCCTCTCATGCTCTGTGGTGTACCCTTCATTTCAGTGCTAAAATGCATAACTTTTTATCTAATTTCCACATCTCTAATTTGGGCTGATATGTCTGTTCACATTGGCTGTTCTAGAGCACTTTTTTCTTCTCATCAACCTCCTGCTCAGAATCCATCAATGATCCCATTATTGACACAAGAATTCAAATTCTTTAGCCTAATATTCAAAGCTCTTTATAATATGAACTAAGCCTTCTTTCTAATGATACCTTTCGGCTATGCTACATATACTTTCTTCTTTAGTCAACTAAGTCAGCCACATGAGAGAGTGTTGTATAGTCAAAACTTACGGTGTAGAGTTGAAAAAGTCTGTACATTTAACACTAGTTTTACCTCTTAGGATACATTTCTGAAAATTATTAACTTATGAGCCACTTCTTCAATGGGAACAACCACCATCTTTGCTGGATAATGAACCAGTGAAGGCAAAGTGCACAGAGCTGGAGGCATGAGGGATGCCCTATAAAGGCAGCTGGTAGTAATAGTAATAGTGGTGTCAAATTCTCCCAGTTACTAATTTCCTATCATTTCCATTACTTAAGTTCAATCACTCATTTAAGTTACAACAGTATTCCTTCTTGTCTTATGAGTTTTTCATGTTTATTATCCACTTACTGTGATTTTCCCTCCCAAATTCTACAATCTAATTATCTACATCATTAATTTGTGTTTTAAACTCTGTTTTATACTCATATCAAGATTAAAAGCTGCTAGAAGAGAATTCCTTAGGTTATATCTGTCAGTTCTTTGCTACAATGACAGTTTATCAATTTTGCAGAGCATTTAATAAAGATATGTTGGTTAATTTATCTACTGACATATTATGAAGAAAACACCATACATCTAAGGAATACAGCTTCACAACTATATTAAATGGAACTGAATATTTTTATGTGAACTTTAATGAGCAACCTGAGTTCAGTATTGATTTTAACAGAAGTAAATGTAATTCACTAGTTGGTGACAGTAAATTCAAAATAGCCAAGTTTTTACTTTCAATTTTAGCTAAATCTGTTGCATCCCACAGATCCTTGTTGAAAGGAATAACATCACCAGCTTATTTTTATCCAATCAACTATGTGTCAGGAGCATACTACTCTCGACATAGTTCTGAACATTTTGTTACTATTATTCCTACTTTACATGTGTTAACACAAAAACTCAGAGACAGTTAGGAAAGTGTCCTAATGTGGACAACTATTGTAATAATTAGAGAAATATTCAAAAACTATTAACTCACATCTCTGTCCCCTTATTTGGAAGCAGTACAGTTTATTCATCATTTTGACTTGCCTATGTGGCTTTGGGAATGGAATATTCATAACTGGATGTTATGTGAGCAGAGGCTTCAAATGTGTTGTGCTGTTTAGCTTGTCTTTTGCCTTCATGCTATTTACTTTGATGAGTATATCCTGGGTGGTCGCCAATCCATGTACTGAAACCTAACCTATAGTGACTACTCAAGCCCATTTGTAGTTACAGTGTGAAAAAGAGCTGTCCTGCCAAAAACAGCCTATAGGGCCGAAGAACCTTGACCTGTAGACCTATGAGGTAGAAAATCAAATGTTTTCTGTTATAGATTTGGAAGTGCTTTGTAGGTAGTATTAACATAGCAATAGCTGAAAAATCCACTAAAAAATGAATGAGCTAAGACTTTGAGCTGTCAAAATCCATGTACTTTCTACTATACCACACTTCCTTGCCAAATTGCAGCAAGAAGAACTACATTTAGAGTGTTATTCAAAATCTCAGCTCATATGATTTCATATTAATCAAAATACATTCTATTTTTCTTACATTGCTACAAGAACACTTCTATTAAAAAGCACTCTTATTGTCAAAGGAACATCATTAAAAATCCTTTCCTGATATCTGTAAATACATTTTTGGCATACTATGTATATATTGAGAACTTCCAAGCCACAGAGCCACAGAACTGTCACTCGGAATGTCTGCTCTCACATGTGTATACTCCTCAAAACATGTCCTGCTTGAGGTGATTCATTACCACAAGACAGTTCTAAATCAAATATAAAGTTTAGGAACTGATTATATATTCACCAATGTTAAACAGTAATTTTCAGAGGTAGAAAGTAAGCTATTACTTTAGAGAGTGACATCAACTTGAAGAGTAGATGATTAACAAAATATTAATTGCTAAAGGTAGTAATTGAAGATGTTACAATTGATGTATAATGTTGGTTATTAGTATATCACTCACTGTTTATAATATTTGTATGTCCTTCTGATGGAAATACTGGTGCCTAAAATAGATTAGTAACAAAACTGAACTGGCTAGAATCAGTAGTATTTGATTGAGTTGGTGCTTACTAGGCGTTTTTAGTTGGCATCTAACTTTGCCAATATCTCAGTATGTTTGTTATCATCTTAAATATTATTTTTAAGTCTCAGAATTCTTAAAAAGCAGCAGCCTTGTCTTACATATATTGGTTTTTCATTTGATGTCTGAAGTGTCACATATTGAAATTCCTGTTAACCATCACTTCTCTTTCTTTAAATGCTCAGCTTGATAGTGAATGTGGGAGCTGGCTGCAAAGATGGCTGCCTACAATTCATCACGTTACCCTAAATGCGTGCCTAACCCTCTCTGCAAGGTGGAATCCATTTCCCCTCTCCTAGAATCTAGGTTGACCTTTTGGTTAGGACCAACAGCATGTGGCAGAGCTGACACTGTGCCAGATCCAGATCTAGGCCTTAAGAAACCTGGCTGCTTTAGTTTTTGCTCTCTAGGCATTCCACTTTCCTATAAAGAAGTGTGTGCAAGACTTCCGAGTGATGAGAGACTGTGAATACAGAGAGACCAGGCCAGACCTACTGCTCTTTTAGCTACTCTGTCAGAGGTATCAGCATGTGAGTAAAGCCACGTCTGATGCTCAAGCTCCAGTCAGGCCACCCCAGACAGCAGAGAAATGTAGGGCAGAGACCAAATGCCTCCAAGTTGTAGAAAAATGACAAATAAAAAATGGTTGTAGTTGTTGTGAGTCATTAAGATTTGGGGTGGTTTGTCATGCAACAATAGATACCTAAAACAGTGATGTACGTTACAATATAGGACACAGCCTTTTATGCTAGTTTTTAACCTTTCTTATGTGTGATTTCAGTGCCTATAAAAGCATTTTACCAATATCTCTTTTTATAGTTTAATTAAAGTCATTAAAAAGTCATATTTTATTGCATTTTTTTCTCATTTTTATTCAGCTTGCACAATGGGATAGTTCAATTATTTTTCAATCATTATTTTAAATAAATGCATATGTATACAGTCAGCAGAAAAATTGAGGCCTGTATGTAAAATATAATGAATGATAAATCATAATTTTTACTTCAATGATTTTAAATTTGGACTTATAATAATATATATTGAAAATGAGTAATTTTATAAAATTTTCAACAGTAGAGGGTAATAATTACCCAAACATTGGAAAATATTTAATTCAACAGAATATTCTGATGCTCTTTGAATATATTATTTTAAAACCATATCTGCCAAAATGTGGAATAGCTAACTATTGTTTTGTAATGTCTATGTTTAAAAGTGAATTATAATTAGGTACAATTAATTAGCAAGTAGCAACAGAGAGAATAACAGTTTAATCTTGGCTTTTAATTTACAGTAATTTCATTTCTTCAAAGTATGGTAGTATTAATAATTGGAAAAACATTTTTAAAGCTTCTGTACAGACGATCCTGACAATAGAATTGTAGTATATTTTAAATTCATGTACTACTGGCACTGGGTCTAACTAATGAAATGAATACAGTCCATGAGTCGATTCCTAAATGTACCAATTCCTTAGAATCTAGTAGAGTCCTACACACATAAGCTGGTCAATCAAATTATTTTACTTACATTTTCAGTATTAAATAAGTCCCTATTAAGTACAAATGTCAATGATAAAAGTCAGTAGGATCACTATTAAAGCTAATTTAGTCAATATCTGGATAACACCATGGATCAAAAGTCCACATCATTCATATGAGGATAGTAAAGGTGAATTGGAAACTTAACCTATAGTGTAACTCCCCTTACTTGATATATATATTGAATAGAAATTATGGTGTTGGAATTCTTGACTCAAATTGCATAAATGAACATTGAATACTTGGAACTTTGAGAAGCAGAAGAGGACTAAGGGAAGTAATCAACTTTGAGGTCATAATCAGAAATAGTGAACTTAGACTCTAACAGACATGCTCACAAATCAAATGGTTGGGAATGTCTCAGGATTTTGAATGACTCATCCTTTCTTAACAATCATTCAAAATGGAGGCTTGGGAAATATACTTTCTCATGTGCTGAGGAGGGAAGAGTTAAAACCAGGATATGCTTATCATCATTATTTAAGGCATTAAAATATTCAAAATCTTGTAAGAGCACTGGGCTGCATTCAAGCAATCTGAGCCTTGGCCACGATTTGTATAGAGAATTTAACTACCTTAACAGCTAGCTCCAAAGTTGTAAATAGGAAGAGACTCTGTTTGGTGAAAATACCTGTTTAAGTCACTTGGAGGTTGTAGGCGAGACTGATGGCATGGTTTTGCAGAAGCTCTGCTGGGAAAGGTGAGTTCAACACTGCCCTTCACTGGGTACAAACAAACATATTAGGGGTATGGTTTAAGAACAGAAATATTTCCAATGTGGAGTATTTTTTAAAGTCACTAATTTTAGGGCAGTTTTAAGTGGGGGGGAGAGAGAGAGAGAATTTGTTGTTCTATCCATTGATGCATTCATTGGTTGCTCTTCAAATTTGCCCAAAACAGGAATCAAACCCATACAACCCTGGTGCTTCAGATGATGCTTCAACCAGCTGAGCTACCTGTCCAAGGCTCAAACATAGTACCTTCAATACCTAAGTATCTTCAGTGCTCGAATATTACTCCTCCCTTCCCCCTAACCTCCCAAAGAGGAATTTTAAGTTTGTGGGCCATACTCTGCACTCGTATCGCTCTAACACTTAATAAAACATTTTATACAAAGTATACTGGGTTCCTCCTCAATGTTAGTGATTAAAACACATTAAGACAATTTAAACACTAAGTTGATCCCCAAATGTAAGAAAACAGTTGAAAACCAAGAAGATCTTCAGAACTTCATAGGAATCTTGAGGAAGATATTTGATTCTCCATAGCATATTGACTAGAGGTTTTAAACATTCTTTTTAAGAACTGAAGGAATAATTTTAGCTGATATCTGGATTAAATAAATCATATAATATTTTAAATGCACTCTGTGGTTTCAAAAAAAAGTCTCCAAACTAGTTGTGCCGGGAGTGGCCATTGCAAAATTAGGTAAATTGCCCAGTCTCTTTGTGTGCTCAATCAAAGAATCATTATTTCCTTAGAGCCTAGTAGAGTCCTACACACATAAGCTGGTCAATCAAATCTTATGTGGTTAGTCTTCAAGTGATACTTTAACTATTCATAAAGACCTGACAAGTTTTGACATGTGAATTTCTTTTAGTTGGAGAGGATTCTTTCAAGTAAATGGAAAGGAATTTCAGAGTATTGGTTTCTCTGGGAACATTGTTTAAAAATAAAACAAAACAACATCATCAACAATAAAAACCTCAAAGGAATTTTTGAGGTCAAGGAATGGATTTTTCTGAAGGAAAAATACTCAGTCAAACCATATATAATCAAAATAAATCAGAGAAGGAGCTGCGTTTTAAGGGAGGGCATCATTGATCCAATAGCCTTGGGAGCATAGATCGAGTAGCATTATTAGCAGGGAGAGGGCGGGAAGTCCTTTTGTGTTAAAGCACGATAAGGGTGTGTGGAGGGTGTGAGAGCGACAGACACAGCGCAGATAGGGATCAGTAAGAAGCAGCCAGCACCCTGTCAGCTCTGAGTTGTTCCTTTCAGGCAGGCTGTCACAAACAGAAAATGAAAGAGACAAAGATGCAGTGGAAGGGGTAAAAATAGAGAAAAAGTCAACATTAATATATGCAACAAGAAGAGAAAAACATTAGAATAATAGTAATAATTGAAACCTCCCTTGCTCAGGGGGTCCTTTTTCTACTCACAAATAATTCGATGGTTTTCAGATGCCAGGTTAAAAATGACAATACAAAGTCATCAAAAGGAGTAAGGACAGGACAATGGCTACTTAAATTATGGCAATCCTTCTATTATGCTTATCATGTGAATGCTTAATCAGCACTTACAAGGTGCGTGTGTGTTCATTGTATATTTTTACTTTAGTATGCTACAGTTGAATCCTCTAGCATCCATGTTGTAGGTATCTACAACATTAATTTTTAATGTATTGATTACAATAAACTCATAAATTATACTTCAAGAACTTTGATTCAAATAAATGAGTAGTAACAACCAAAATAAAAGCACCATTTTCTCTTCCAGGCTTAGCTTTTTATGCATAGGTTGAGTTAGTGTGGGTTGCAATGTGTATATGTTATGCTTATCTCTATGTACATTTCTGTATCTTGTGTTCCATGTGTGCTTCCTTATCACTCAACCTTGCTTCCTATCTGTGTGTTAGTTTTATGCATCTGTGTAACCAATTATTTATGTTTCAGGGAATATAATGGGACTCTATCTCCATGGATTAGAACTAGAAAAAATGATAACTTCATATGCAGAGCCTACTGATTAACAGAGATCTGGGGTTAAGGAAAAGAATGCTTGAGAACAGTGGAAAAGAGGTCAAGGGCAGAAGGAAAGTCTGCAATCTGAGAGCAAAGATGAATCTTGAAAGTAAGAGACAAGTGTGAAGATTCCATCGAAACAATACTGAAAATATTAAAGAAAAAATAATATCTTATAATTTATTTAAAATTTTTACTTGGCTCTGATACTCTGAAAATTATCCCCTCCATTGTCTAAAATCCACGCAATGTTTGCCACATATACATCAATGAATTGGTGGTGCCTTAGAGAATAAAATGACCAAGATTACACCTGGAGGTGCAATGGTGTAGAAATGAACACCAGGCCCAGCAAACAGTGAGTAGGGAAGCAGTTGGCAAATGCATGGCCGGGAGGTGGAGATGAGGCACACCTATTTTGTCCAAATATATTAGGAGACGTGTACCCCTGAAGGGGGATGTGAGACCCACACTTGGGTTACATATAACACATAAACATGAAGGTCCCATCCGGAATCAAGTGCTATAACTACACTTATGTATGATTTCCATTAATTACTTCATTTTGCATGTGTAGACAGACTGCAAAGAAATATCATCATTCTCGCACTCCTTTTCTATTAGGCATAACTTCATAAGAACTCCATTGTGTAGAAGCTTAGTTTATATTTCATGACATTTCACATAATACTAATATGGTCCCTGTGTAACTGTAGCACTAAAAATAGCACCCTGTGTCTGTAATTGCCAGCACAGTTGATAGTCTTTGTACGCTGAGCAGGAATGTGTCTCATTCCATAAATCATTCACAAGGGCTGCAGTGATCCGGCAGCTCATAATCTTAAGCAAATAAAACCGAACATGTGTCTATTCCCTGGACAACTGCATGCACACACTGACCCTCTGCTCTTCTCCAGTTTGATCTTTTGTGCTAAAACCAGAAAAGTAGCATGCCTATTCTGGTAAGTTTTAGTATTCTTCCAGTATTCCTTTCGATCTTTGTCTCCTAATAAATGTAAAAGAATAAATGTGGGTAAAGTGACTACAGGATGCTACATAAAGATTCCATCTATTCTATTACATGAATTAATGTGTCATCCTTGACAAAATCAGATTTAGAAATTTATGACTTACCTAAGGATCATATTCCTTAAGAAAAATAATCACCACAGTAATTGATCATTGTGATTATTTTAAGCCTAACCTGGCCTCAGTAAGGTTTCCTTGAAAGAAGCACTGAGTTATCACAAAGGGAGAAAGACAAATCAGGACTGGAAGGAGCAACTCTGCTCTTTCTGAGACAATGTAGCCAAAGCAGGAGGTGGTCACAGAGTTTATACCTTTATGAGGCCAGTAGTACAGGACCCTAATTTTTACCTTAAAATATCGCTTCAAAATATTTTATCTCTGTTATAAGCTATTTAGTTATGTTAATATAACTTTAAAACCATACACATTTATAGAAATTCCTATGATGCAAAATATTCACTTAGACTGATTTTTTTTCACCCTTCATAACTGGCTAAAGGAACTAGAGGCCCTTTATTACCATTTATTCCACCTTCTTGAGCCTCTCTCTCATTCTCTCATGAGTTGAAAACTATACAGGTTGACAGAATTGCACCTAACATCAGCATCGTACCTGGCACATTACAGGCATTGAATAAATATTTGTAGTTGGCATATGTAGTTTTGGCTGGACCAGCTCCCACTCCCATTTTCAGTGTGCAATATTTCTTTAGGGATTAACGCCCCCTCCAGACTTAGGACATGTTATTGGAGGGAGACTGACCCTATGCCCCACCCTGTACCACAGACTTGTCACCCAGGCCTGGCTCTGCACATACTTCACGTGCATCTCCCCCTGGCCCAAACTAGTGTGCAACGTAAAACAGGATGGTAAACATTTAATTCTAGGAGGTCAGTTGGAGTTTTGGAAATAAAAAATAATTTGCAATTTAATAGAAATTTTGGCTGTAAAAATGACAAGAGTCTAGAAATGCCAGGTTTCTTCACATCAATGATGTCTGTGTGGAAATGAATTCAAAATAGGAAAAAATACAGAAAGAATGAGAAGACATGTGAGAGCACGAGAGAGACCTGATAACACGGGCTGAATTCCTATATTCTGCCATGCCTAAAGCCGGACAAACTTCCGTACTTTTCAGGAACTTAATCAAAACATTTTGATTTATATTTATCTGAATTTGGTATGGTTACTTGCAAATGAGAGAATTCTGATTAGTACGTTTTAAGTTGTTTCATATTTTCCCCCAAATAAAAAGTGTGTCCTATTCTTGAAAAAAAGTGTGCCAAATATATATGTCATATTCATAGGATGGACTAGGAGAATTGTTCACAGATTTCTTTGAGCAGATCAAATAAAAATGCCTTAGAAAATGTCTGTAGAAAGCTAAAACAGAAGAAATTAAATTTTTCTAGCTCTTATTTCCTCTTAAATGGAAGGGTGTCATAGGCGGTTCTTAAGATGACCCCCAATGATTCATTCCTAGTATTACGCCTTTGTACAATCTCCTCCCCCAGAGTGTGGGCTGGATTTAGTGACTCACTTCTAAATCAATAGAGACTGGCAGGAGTGATGTAATATCACTTCTGCAGTAGGTTATAAAGAGACAGTGGCTTCCTCTTGAAGATCTCTTGCTCTCCGTTGGATTTCTCACCATGTCATAAAACTGTCCTGTGGAGGGGCTCATGTGCACGAGAATGAATCAGGTCACCTCCTGCCTTCCCCTGGCCCCGCTCAGTCAGGTCTCCAGGTTAGGCTGCAGTTCCAGATCATTGGTTGCCTGCAATCTTATAGGAGAGCTTGAGGCATAGACACCAAGATAAACCACATGCAGATTCTCTAATCACAGAAATGCAAAATACTAACCGTGCATTGTTTTGTTGTTAAGTTTTGTAGCATATTACACAGACATAGATAACAATACATAGGAGTGTAATCTGAACCAGTGCTAATATAATAAAATCAAAGTTTCTGTTGTAACACTGTAGCCATATTCTGCCACCAATTAGCAAAAAGCAACCAGCCAAGGGAAATTGGGCTCGTTTCAATTTCATCTGAATCTACCAGCCATTATTATTACCATGAAGGACCTGAATACATTTGTCTCTGCTAAGAAACTCAATATATTCACACATTTTAGGCTTTCCCCCTTGTATCATTTGTCTGCTACTGTTTCATTCTATTTATTTGTTCTCCAAAATTCAGCATTTTAGAACTTGGGAAGCAGAATTCACCAAGGTGTTACCTACAATTATTACCTTTAAAATAAAGATTCTGGAAAATAATTACAAAGAAACTTCGTTTCTGGGAATATGAACAAGTAAAATGAAAACTTAAAAAAGAAGAGGATATCCAGGTTAAAAAAAAAAGTTGCTAAAAGTTTCCTCTAGAGGGCTTTTATGCACAAGTATGATCTAGTATGGAATCTCATTTTGGGAGTTAAAATTTTATAAAGGTCATGTGAATTTTCTTGAAATCCACATGTATTGAGCTCCTAAACTTCGATTTGATTTCAGAGAGTTTAGAGTCCTAAGAACTCGTCCTGCTAACTATTCTGGGAATGAGTCAGCACACAGCCATGGTGAGAAGATGCCAGATGCCAGTGTATACACTGCATCAAAATATTTTTTTTGCATCATTGAAACAATTACTGAATAGATTTTTCCTAAATTGGTGTATCTGGATTATTTAGTAATTTTTAATATGGTTAAATTGATTTTCTACCACATTATATTTATTGATTGATTTGTTTGCTGTTTTCTTTAAAATCTATATCATAAGGCTGTATAGTATAAGACAGTGATGTATGTAAACTGCTCAAGTCTTCTCATGATGTCTTCAGGGATGTATATTCCAGTATCTCCCAAATGGATACCTGAAAGTTTTAGAAAATTTCCAAAATATTCCATCTTTCTACACAACTGCTATGCTGGCTGCTCTGAAAGGGTCTTAATGTGGGAACTTCAGACAGGAATCAAAGAGAGAGTCAAGTGCAGAACACTGTAAAAGAATGAGACCTTCTGAGTTGTCTGGTAAAATCTGAGTTATATCGGTCCACACAACTGTTTGGTTCCTTTGGCTTTTGCCATACTGACAGAATTGTTTGGCTATTTGTTCAATAATATGATCTTTGGCAGCTGAGAATATAAGAGATCACAGGGCAAAGAGCAATGAGAGAGAGAGAGAGAGAGAGATGATAGGAATTTCCATACCTGCATTTCTATACCTGTGTTACAAGGCACCACTTCCTAACAAAATGGACCCAGGAGTCAGCAGGCTCCTCCATATATTGCCAGTGAGAAAATTAACCACTTCTCTCAAAAAGGAAGAGAAATTGGAAAGGTTGAAAGGAGGAATAGGAACTGTTAACGCAGTATTTCCCTCTTGCTGGGAATGGCAGAAATCTCCTTTCTGCCATAAACAGATCATTTCCCACTTCATGGATGCCTTCTGTTCTAGAGAACTATTGCTTTACTCATTCAACAGTGTTTCTCAAACTTGGATATGCCTACAAACCACATGGAAATCTTGTGAAATGCATGTTTGATTCAGTTGGTCTGGGTGGAGTCAGATTCTACATTTTTATAAAGTTTCCCAGTGATGTCAGTCCATGGTCTACATTTCAGTAGCAAGAATTAGAATATGATATTTTGCAAGACTCTCTAACTCTTAGTTACTATGAGAATGTATGCAGACACTATTCTCAAGGAGCCTACAGTATATTCAAAAAGTCAACCCACGTGTAAAAATAGCTTGTGCATTAGCAAAATTGATGATAGCAATCAGGGCCTTGGAGGAGGGTCCAAACAGGGCTGGCTTCAAGGGGGTGAGACCTGTGCAGTCACACAGGGTCTGTGTTATAAAAAGCCCATGCTTGGCTTCCTGTTCTGCAGCCACTGTCTTCAAATCCATAAGTTTCGAACAAGAGGCATTTCATTTTCATTTTGCATTGGACTTCATAAATTACATAGCTGGGTACAGATAAGATCTTATTGGGAATGAACGGGGGGGAAATCACCTCCCGCTGAAAGAAATAAAAATAATAGTTTTGATAAGGAAGAAGCTTTGGAGCTGCGCCTTGTTAAATGAGCAAGATTTGAACAGAGATGTAAATGATAAAGTGATGAGGGAGAGTAATCTGGGCAAAGGCATTGTTACAATCAAAGGAATGAAGACTAGAAAGGGTGGTATGTGGGAGGAATGGCAAGTAGTTCAGTCTGACTGGAACATAAAATGCCGAGCACATAGGAGACAATAAATTTTTGCTTAATGAAGGTCTGCTGAATGAGTGTCCCAGAGATCAACTTACTGTCTGTATTGCCAAGTTAGGAGAGAGAAACAGTAACACCACTGTATTCAACTGTAGCAACTACTGTGGCCCATACCAGAGGTTCAAAAGTGGAGATGGTTAAGAGCGAAGATTCACATAATGTTTGTGAACAGATATGTTTCTTAGCTCTGCGAAGTGGTGGGCGCTTTAACTGGTCACCAAATATACCCTGAGTGATTGGGGGTGGGATAGTGATTTCCTTTCATTAATGCATTATATTTTAATTTCCATCCATCTGGAGAAATCCGTTTTATGTTTAGGATGTTTGAAACAAAAGTGCACATTAAAGCAAAAAAAAGTTACCTTTGAAAAGAATTAGAAACTGAGATGAAACTATTACTATGATACATAACTTTAAAAACAGACAAATAGCAATAATTGATTAAAAAATTATACTTGGAGAAACCCAAGCATAAAAGTGCAAAAGGATTGAAATAACCATAAAACAGTAGAAGAGTCATACATCATTTTCCTAATTTTTAATTTATTAGATATGAATAATAAACATAAGCTTTTATTTGTTATTCTAAGAATGAGGTTAGAACTTTGAAAAACATTCACTTGGGGAAAGCATACAAATTTCTAAGGCTTATTTTTCTGCTTTAAAATTAGTGTGAGGTGTCTAAGTTGACAGCTGGGGAAATTTTTATGCCTCACCACAGCACTGCTTTGCCCCTTTGCTCTTCAGGTGTCTCTTAACTTTCCCCGATTTCCTCCCCCATGTCCTCACCCTTCATCCCTGTAGACACAGATTAAATGGGAGGGACAAGGGATGCCATGGCACAGTGACTGAGTTCCCCCTGGAGATACCGAACACATGAGCCAGAATGTTCAGTAAACTGCCACCAAAATATAATCTCCAGGGCCCTCTCGGAGCCAAGGTTCCCTTTGAAACCAAGAGCAAAAGCAACCTTGCAACAACATTACCCGTGGTGAACCTCACAGAATGTAATATGCCCTTGATCCCTTAATCTCCGGTACTGACTACCCTGTAGCTACTTGTACCCAGTGTGATTGGTAATGCAGGAATATTGTACAAAATTCTCACATAAACCAGGCCTTGTGCTTTGTGTGTGAGATAACACAGTCTCTTTTTTCCTTTCTATTCTGTAATCACTTTAATTGCAATTAATTTTCCTATCCCTAAAATAACTGCTTAAAATAAAACTTTAAAAGGAAATAGAATGAATCAAAGCTTTTTAAAATCATGAAAAGTTTAACCTTACAGTTTCTTGCTTTCTTTGTGAGGAAAACAAATTAAGACAAAAAGCAGCTGAAATGAAGTGAACTTTTTTTTTTAGTACCAAAAGTCTGTCCAGAAACTGTCATAAAATAGGTATGTATAATTCACAATTGACAGATGAAGGATGCCAGAATTGCAATGAGCCATATTTAAAATATTTATTTCTTTATCTTCTGAGTCTTCAATCAAAAAAGCAAATTTTTGTTTCTGTCATCTGCCTATTGGCTAGTGCATTGCCTATCAGTCAGTCAGATTTCGTTCATAAAGTACACATAAAGATGTAATGAGTTTCGGTGTGAAGTGCAAACTGGTCAGCTGGGTCAGCTTTATCATATATGGTCTACATCGGAGGTCTTCATTGCTCCCATTAATCAGACTCTTTCTAAATACTGTGTTCCTTTAGTGTCAGAGAGATTACGTGAAATTTCCCAGTTGAGAACAAAGGTTGGCTTCTTGGTGCCGTCTCTCTGGCTTTCAAACAGAAATAAAACAGACCCGCTTTGCAATGGTGTTGTTTGGATTGCCTCCCTTATGTGCTATGGTACACGGTATAGTCACTCTTCAGAAAGCCCTCCCTTGCTATGGAGACATTTGCATGCACAGAGGACAAATTAATGTCATTGAATTGGCAAGTCTCCACAGTCAGAGTGAAGTGTGAAGTGCTGTAATTAATTGGGATGTTTCAGACAGAAACCTATTAGCCAAATAGTTAGAGGAATTGTGGGATAGGGGCTTTTTGCTTGAGTTATTGAATAATTACTTTCAATTTCATTTTGGCTATGAAAATGTGCCAGTAGACACCAGATTTGTGACATTTTGGTCTGAATGAATCTGCTGGCACTGTTGCTATAGTAAAGATTTAGAAAATATGCACTCAACCTGTTTATGAAAACGGGGGATTTTTAATTTATCCTGAAATCCCTGAACACATGTAGACACTCTTTTACTTTCACAATTAAACCTTTTATATTTTAGGGATCATTACCAAAAACAACATGTTGAAATGAAAAAATTGCTGAGTATTAAAAATATATAAAATATTAGCAAGACAAAGCATAATGTCATCATACCACATAGCATTAATTGTAGCTAATATATTTGTGTGGTTCAATATTAATCTCACAATTTCTAGAAATATGTTTAAAGATATTAAAAAATTAGATCATTTCTGAGTAACAAGACACTATGTATGCAACTTGAAAGAGGGACCATATTCATCACTGAAAATCTGGAGTTCTTATTTATGAAGTATTATACTAATATGGAGGGATTAAAAAATTTTAAACTGTTGTACACTTTCTACTTAACCACCTCCCACACTTCTCCTCAAAAGTAAGAAATGATTCTGAAACTCTAAATGCTTAAATAGCCAATAGGCCTGAGAATTTAGCTAATTGTCAACTTCTGGGTAAAACCTGTAAAAGTTGAGGGAGAATGGGAGTGGATCTTTCTCCACAGGACTCTGATTTTTAGCCCAAACAGTTACATAGACATCAAAGAACACCCCAGGACAACCAGAACACAACAGCTGCAGACTTCCTTTGATCTCTGCTCAGTGACTTCTTCATCACACTTAGTGTTCTCAGACTGGGGTATTTTTTGAGTCCCTACTCCTTCTCAAAAAGTTACTGCCTATAAACTAATGCTAGTTAACAAATGTTTTCCACAAGGGAAGGACGTGTACTGACAACAGTCTTCCCCGTGGGCTGTGTGTGTTCTCTATGCCCATTTAGCATTGAGATCTTCGGGTTTTGACTCTCCTCTGACAAGTAACAGCACAATCTTCCGGAATTGGGCTGCAATTAGCAAGAGAACCTTGATAATTCAGGGCATGTCATTTACAGGCTGCCTAGATCTTCTAATTTTTCAGTATTTAATTATTCCATTGATGTTTTTCCCTTTAGACATAAATTAGTTGGAGGAAAGAAATTCTTAAATTCAGACAATTAGTTGTGAAAAGATTGGTTTAAAAAAAGTGACTGAAATGAATAATTTAATGATTCAATTTTTCATGTCTCTATGTTCTGTAGACAAATAATCTTAATTATGGTTAGGATGTTTACACAGTTATGGACCTTCTGTTCTGTATCCACACGTGTTTTTTTTTTAGGTCAATTCAAAATTACTTCAAAACTGTTAGTATGATAGATTTTATAGATATTTCACTTAATTCCATTGCATTCCATTTAACCCACCAAGAATTTGTTAAACATTGAGTATACAACAGACACCATGGTAGGGATCCTGTGGAAAATTTAAAGGGGAAATAAACATTCCGCAGCAGAGAGTCTGCCAATGGTGTAATTTGATCTACATTCAAGAAAAAATCTCTGATACAGAGAAAATAATGTGATAGACAATAAATGCTAAACATAATAGAAGATAACTATCCATATATACATGTAGAGTTCTCAATTAATGGCAAAGGTGGGATTTGAGCAATTCATTAGTTTGTTGCAAATGTGCAGATAATGGTTAGATATTTGAATAAATTTATGCATGTACTTATTTCTAAGTCTATCTATATGAAACAAATATGTATCTGAAGTTCTCCTGGTGCATTGTTGTACTTTAGGATGTGTATTATATAAAGAACTGAAAGTACTTCTGTCTATTAATGTTTTTTTGCCATAAGGACTTATGTTAATAAAAAACAATCAGCAAGGGAAATGTTTTACACATTAATCAAAGAATAAAACAATAAGTATATTTATTTCTGAATAACAGAGCCTTATCTTAAAAACAAACTAAAATGGGTATCATGTTGATACTTTCTCTCTGGTGAATTACAGGTAGGCTAACAGAAATGGTTCATTGAATGCAAGAAATTGGCATCTTATTATGTGAAGTCACCGTTTGATCCTCATTTTTTCCCAGAAGCCTGGCTAGGTAAGGACATCCATAATAAGACCCAATGATCTTAGTTCTTCTTTATAGCACATAAAACCCTTGTGATTCTTATTAATTGTCTGTTTTTACTGTTAAACTGTAATGTCTGTGAGGGTACGCCTGTCTCACTATAGTATACCCAGAGCATATCACAATAGGTAAATAAATATGTCTTTAGTAAATACATAGAGAAGTACTGTCAGAGGATATAGGGAACACTTTTTAAATTGTGGCAAAATTATCTTAATTTATACTATTTAAAATTTTGTTTTATATTCTTATTCTCTCTGTGCCATAATACACTTTGTAGACTTATACCAAGTAATATCACGTTTCCCAACATATATGTTTATATGTTGGTTTCTTTTGAGCAAGAACTTTCAGATCTTGCTCAAGGGTCTGATGAAAGAATGCTTGGAGAAGTGCAGCATTTGCAAAGGGAATCGCAGGGCTGGAGCCCAGTAAACTAAGTGGAGCTTTTGTTTTCTTGTGATAGCTGAACATGAAACAGTGTAAAAAGAAGAACTTGAATTATTGTCTGGAAGGATCCATAGTTAGTTAAGGCCCAAGGTTAGGATAAACTAAAATCAAGAAATCAGGATAGTTCACGTTTAAAAGACAGAAAAGAGGGAGAGATTGAGAGTAAAAAACAAAGAGGAACAATAGTGGCCAAATGGGGCCTTAATCTGTCAAGGAGCACTGAAGCTGCCTTTTTATTAATACTCAGTAAACTATGGTGATTAAAAGACACTGTATTTGGCTAGACTATTGACTATAGATATTATGTCTTGTCTTTGGTTTCTGGCACTTTGCTTAGTTGTTGAGTATATGATAGATACCAAGAAGTATTTATTGAGTTGATGGATGAATCATTTTGTCTTTCAAATCCCAGACAACTTTGTCTTTTGGTCTTAATGGCCTCTTTTATTTTGCAATGAGTATATTTCCAACACAGCTTGACATTGTGAGAATCATGAAGATTATTGCCAAAGCAATTAACAATTGTCATTCGAATGTCTTGAATAAATAGAATATAATTGCACTAAATGTAATATGTTTTTATTTATTCAAGAATAAAGTAGTACCATAAAATTAAATTTATTTCCCAGATTAACATTCTAGGCTTAAATTTTATTTTGTCAGCAATATTATTATTTACTAATTTATAGAATTGAATATTTTATATATCCACTTTCTGATAATGTAGTGTTTTGTCTCAAAAACCCATTAAAGTGTGGATTATTTTCTATGATTCATAGATCCTGAGCAGAAGATGCTATTCATTTGCCTTGTTCTTTCCAAGAACTCTTGTTTTCAATTCTGTATCATTAATAATGACCTTGATCTATCATCAGTATAGTGATATTTAAATTGTAAAGATTATATATACATATATCTTTATTATATATCATATACAATTATAATTTTGTGAGGGCTATTATTCTATGATAATATTGGATTGATAATCATCTCAGTTCTTTAAAAATTAGCCTGCAGGTTTTCTTTTAGAATGTAATTAATCATTTGCAAAAGGGATGTGGAATGTTCCTGACCAGGAGAGATGGAGCTGATGTGGGGAAGAAGCCCTCACTGACTGAGCATCACTGGGCAGAACAGTATCACTGAGAACACCCGTTCACGGATGACCTGACTCCTGTCCCACTCGAGAAAGAGTTTTCGACTAGACAACAGCCACAAGGCCTTAGTAGCTCTTTCTGTATCTATGACCTCTCACCTCATACCACACACTCAAAATTTTGCATCCCTAAGAACAATTAAATAATAGATTAGAACAATATCCCCCCCAAAGAATGTAATACAGGTGACCTTGTCATTGCAGGGAGAAGGCAACAGGCAGCACATTTGGGTGTGTGACATCCTGACTCAGAGAAGGGTCCTGGACAGGCGAGGCATGAGGTTGGAACAGAGGAGCCCAGGCAGATGCCATGTCGGGTGGGCGGGAGGCCAGGCTCTGTGAGGCTCAGATCAGCCCTCACTAATTCCAAACCTTGACTTGCTCACTCTGTTTAGGCTCCATGCAGAGATGGTAGGAATAAAAGGACAAACTAAGGATTGATTAAAGTGAAAAACAATAATAATAATGATAATAATAATAAATGATAATAACAAGAATGAAAGGTAAAAGAGATAAAACTTTAAGAAGATAAAAGTGTATCATTTCAAGGTCAATTGTACTTCTAATCAAAAAGTTCCCCACTATGGCTTAAACCCTCTGTATCTAGGCAGGTTCTATTTGTTACCATTTACAGGCTGAATATTCTATATTCAATACTAAAATTACTAATTTAGCTTATGTTGGGAGGAGTGGTTTATTGGGACACAAGCTTTTCTGAAGACATAATTAACTGATAAAGAATATTTTTTGAGGTGATGGTGAGAGGGAAATAGCCACTATTTGCTTTAAAATGTAAGCTTAACTAAGAAAATATGGTCTTGGAAAAGACTTATCTTTTATATACCCAAACCAATGCTTACAATTTTATTCCATTTTGACTTTGATCCTTAATTGTTAATAATGACTAATTCTTCTAGTAGTAATTCACACTCTGTTTTAAGAAGATGATTCTTTTAACCATTTTGAATATTTTAAATTAAAGTTAAAATGTTTTCAAAGTGCATGCACTGCTCCACGGCTTCAGGCCAATATCTATCAGCCGCTCTGCTCTCTCGGTTGAGTGCGAGTCTCACCCATGACAGCTTTCTGTAAATGAGAGATAAAGCCCTGCTCTGTAACTTTGTAACGTTCTTCTGCATCTCGCAAACTTCTGCATCTTTCGTTTTCCAGGGCCAAAGGGAAGGAAATTTGTGTTGTATTTACTCCTTTTTTCTCTCTCATCAATTATTTGCCTTATATTTATTTACATAAAGTTTTCTTCTTATTAGCAATCAGATTAAAGTCACAAATTGTGCTCAGATGCACACTGCTTTCCATTAAAAGAACATGTCCTTTTTAAGACAAATAATTTTTTAAACCACTTTTAAACATAACAGGAGTTAGAAACTGAGATATACATTGATTTTACTATGTGACCTTTGTCCTAACTGTGAAGCTATCAAAATATCTTATCACATCTTGCCTCTTCCATTACCACATACCAACTTACTCTTTGTAATAAAATACTCTGCAGTAATTCAAGTTTATAATTGCCTTTGCATTTCTAATAATTGTCACTGTAACAAAACCTAAAAATATAATTTCTGTGCACTTAAATTAAATTTGTGTCTTTTCTTTTATTAAGTAGGAGCTATTCTAGTTACTAAATTTAGGAATATACTTTTCACACTAACAGTTTAAAAATATAACAAATAACTTTTATTCAGTGATATAGTGATGACTTTTTATTGCATTCTTATGTAGAAATGCACGTGTGGTTTTTATTTTTATATTTACTATATTTTTATTTATCTTGGTTTCTTTTGGTTTTCATATTAAAGGAGCAGTTTCCACATGTTGTTATCGACTCTTTCTATTTTTGTCAAGGTAGATTAACAAAAATAAGTCTTTATTCAGGGAGGACTTTGACACTTTGGCCTAAATGAATGATTGCGGAATCACAAAAGTGAACCAGGTGCTGCTTGAAACATAGGAAGAACCCAAATCCTCCTTCCCATGACCTCTGGACTCCGCATATTTATCCCTTAAACCCTGCTGTAGGATTTATATGTGCACATATCATGTCCCCACTCGGCATCATCCATGAGTTACGAGCAAACTTCTCCAGTCATCCTTTGCCGTCATTGGAGCAGGTGATGAACCAGGCAGGCCCACCTCCATTGCCCACCAGACTCCACAGAGCAGGCTCAGATTGCTCCTGGCAGCCCTATGCCAAGCATGCTTGGCTATGATGTCCTTTCCTTTATGCCTAGTTGAGCGAGTGTTTCTCATTTGTTTGGTTAGTAATACCTACCACAAGTATTTTTTAAAGTGCAGTTTCACCACACACTGTATCAAATGCTTTACAAAAGTGCACGTATTCCATCTAGTATATCCTTTTATCTATGCTAAAGCATAGCCATTCCCTTCAGCCAGCTGCTTCTTCTAGATTCCTCTCATTAGTCTGCAATTCCCCACAGCTGTGGCAGGCTGCCCCCAACCCCCATTCTATCTTCAACTCTCTCCTTTTTACACTACCTCCCTGTGAGGGAAGCCCACTAATATGCTCCCCCTTTCAGCTGCACAGCTTCCTGGGACAGCTCCCAATTAAAAAGCCTAAAGATTCCCTCTTCAGCTGCACAATTTTAAATCTTCCCTACCACAGGCTTACCAGGACACCCCACTTTTCTCCTACAGAAACATTCTTCCGCTCATAGTTAAGAATACGGTGATCCTGGCTAAAATAAATATCACAACCCTTGTCTTGCAAGAAGCCCACAATGACTTATAAAATATCACCCTCTATGTCTTTAATTTAATGTTATAAAAACTTAGAATTGTGAGTATGGGGGCAAAGGAGATACTAATCTGAGAAAATGGCTCTATAAAATAATTCATGCTGAGGAGACTATGATCTTGAATGCCATTCACATAAACAAAGGAAGGAAAATTGGTTTAACAGAATAACACGGATTGTATTTGCACAATTCTAAATGTCTTTGTGAAGAGCAAAACTTTAGTTATTCACCCACATGTTTCTAGATAGCTGGATATTTGATATTAGCTGGAAGTTTGATCCAGGGTAGATGTTGTGAAGAGTGACAGAGTTGTCCTAGACTTTCTAAGTGTTTATGAAAAATAAACATAATAAAAATGGATTTTAAAAAGGGAGATGAAAAATACCCAATTAAATATGACCACATCTGAGCACCGGTTCTTTTATCCCTGGAGGGTCTGTGAAAACTGACACCACTTTGCAGGCGGGTTAAAGCAGCGTGTCCAGAATACCATCCAACATCAGAGGATGCATGGCTTCAGTTTCAACAACCTTGACAGATGTGCACATCTCCGTTATAGAACTAGGGCACATGTATGACTAGATGCCCTTGCCCTCGGATACTTCTGCTTTATAAATGCAAATACCAGTTTAATTAAATGATGGGCTTGAATGGGCTTCCCAGGCAGAAATGAGTCTCCATTGAAAGTATGTTGATTTGAGAACATTGAGAAGAGAACACATCTATTTAGTTTAAGAAGTATTTAGAAGGTCATGTTGTCAGAAAAATCAGTGACCTGCTGTGAGTCTTTTTCTAATTTAAGCTTTGATGGATTATCCATGTACAGGCACTGTGCACTTATAAACCAAAACACAGATAGGTTTGATATGATACAGTGGTTTTAAATTGTGTTTTAATTTGCAGCTATTTGAACCACTTCCATTTTTTACAGATATTGAAAATTGGAAATGAGTCAAGCAGCAGCGTGTTCCAACATACTGCTCCAAGTAACAGCATATCTCTTCACCGTGTACAGTAAGAGTCTGAAAATTAATAACCAAGTAAGAGACACTTAGCTAAAAAGATCCCAAAATAGGAGATTAGCACACATTTTTATTAAAACCTGACTGTTGTGGGGAAAAGTACTGAATCAATTGATTCCAGAAGTCCTGGCAGCGACAACTGCTAACTAGCTGACATTGGTCGACCCATGTCTGCTCTAAGTCTCAGCCTCCACATCTCTTAGATGGGAAACTTACCAGTCATTTGTATATAAGGCTAATTCAACATGAGAATGAAATGTAATGACAGATTTCGTGAATGGAAGAGATCTCTACAATGTCTTGTCTTATTATTACATTTGTAACTACTATTGTTGGCCAGTGCAATGTCATTTCATTAAAATAATTATTTATATAAATATTTTCACATACATTTCCCAGCTATGTCTTCTACTTTACCAATTAATTCATTTATCAAACTCTGAGTTGGTCACGTACAATGCTAACTATGGGTAACTTTCCTCATGGACCTCACATCTGACTGGAAACCTTGACATAAATATTTGTTAAAATATTGTAAATGAAAATGGAGGCATGCAATAGGTATGTTTATGCACAAAGAGAGAATACTCAACTAACTTTCCAGAGAAGTGAAGATTTTCTCCGTCGAGAATGTCATAGTTAATATTATGCGTCAATTTGGCTGGGCTACAGAGTCTAGAGAGCTGATCAAACAGTATTTGGGGTGTTTCTGTGTGTGTGGTTCTGGATGAGATCAGTATTTATATCTGTGAACTTGAGCTAAGCAGACTGCCCTTCCCACTGTGGGAGGGCCTCATCCAGTCAGTGGAAGTCCTGACTAGAATGAAAAGTTTAACCCTCCCTTGAGTAAGAGAGAATTCTCCAACTGACTGCCTTGGCCTTCATCTGCATCATCAGCTCTTTCTGAATGATGGTCTTCAAACCGAAACATCAGCTCTCCCCCAGTCTCCTGTACCACTGGCCTACTCTGCAGGTATTGGACTTAGGAGCCTCTTACACAATTGCATGAGCTAATTCTTATAACAAGTCATGTGTGTGTGTGTGTGTGTGTGTGTGTGTGTATATATATATGTATTATAAATGAATCTATGTATATATGTATATATATATAATTGTAATTGGTTCTCTTTTGCTTGAGAATTCTGGCTAATACAGATGTGCCATTCATGCTGAATATTATAAAGTGTGTGTGGGAGTTTGAAAAGTAGATGAAGATGTAAACGACTCTATAGGTAGAGAAAGCATACTGGGATAAACTAGAACTGGACTGAACAGACACTCCAAGAAGTTCCCTTTGGGCTATCAAGAGTGGGGGTTAAGATGGGGGGAAGAAAGGGTAGAGGCAAGAGATGAGTTTAAGGGTTAGATCACGGAAATGCCTTCTGTGCTGTATAAAAGCTTTTGGACTTTACCCTATAGGAAATTAGAAGCCATTGGAAGGATTTAAACAGGGAAATAAGATGATTAAATTTGCATTTTAAAAGATTACTCTAGCTGCAATGTCAGGTATGGATTAGAGAGGGTCAAGGCTGCTGACAGGAAGATTACCGAATTGGTATAAGCCAGGATAATGAAGTCCTGCAGCAAGTCAGCAGTGGTGGAAATGGAAACGAGGTGCACAGAAAGGGTACAGAAGAGACAGAATCAACCAAATTCAGTATGCGTTGGCATGGGTAAAGGGGCATTAGATAGACTAAGCAGAGTGCTCAGCGTCCAGGCTTGTGCCTCTGGATAGAATTGATAGTGTCATGCAGATGGCAGAGGAGGCTTGGGAACATGAAAATTAGTTATATTTTGAGCATGTATTGTTTTTGACACATGTTGCTAGCTCCAGAAAAGGATGTCTAACAGGCAATTAGAGACATAGATCAAGAGACAAATTAGAAGTCAGGGCTAGAGTTATAAAAAAGGTTGGGCTACTTAGGAAGCTAGATATAGAAATTACTGTTATCGATGAGATCATTCAAGAAATCTGTGAAAAGTAATAAAAGGAAGGTGACAGAGACAGAACCCTTGATGGCTCATAAAAAATGAATCCCCTGTTTTCTGGTTACAGATGTTTGTGGAGTTAGGATTAGAGTAAATGGCACTTTATAAGATCTTCCTTGAAGGATAACATATTTAAATATAAACACTAGTTATGATTTATGCCACATAAACATGTAGTTTCATGCTGCTCTGACACACCTATATTTATTTTTCAAGCTTATTATTAATTACATCTATAGAATCAGTGTTTTGGTGAGATGCTAACACTTTAGCAATCTTGGAAAAAGAGAACTGTCATTGATTTAAGATTATGACTTAAAACCTACCTGGTATCTTAATATAGAATTATAGAAGACAACAACATATAGTTACACTTATTCTGCTTGCTCATTGGAAGGTCAAACAACTGCAGAAACAAACCAGTGTTAAATGGAGTGACATGAAGGCCATTTACTGTAATAATGGTCTATAGGTCTGTGATTTATGTTCTAATGTTCTTAAATGCAGGGTTCTTCAGTGCTGTATTACTTGGGGTATGGGAGGAATAATTGGGGCATTTTAGGAGGAGAAGAAGGAAGAAAAAGAGGAAAGGGTAGGGGAGCGTGAGAGCAGGAAGAAAGAGAGGTGAGGGGAGGAAAAAGGACAAATAGCAGCAGAAGCAAGAGGCTGGATGTGGCCCATAAAACCATATACAAATTTTATACACACACACATACACTCCCTTTAGAGAAAAAGATTGCTGACACCTGAATAGAGAATATAAGTGTAAACAATACAAACTCTGAGAGCAAACAATCAAATTAACATAATCCCCAAACAATAAAACAGCTGACCACCCCTCAAAAAATCCTTTACCTAAAGTGACAAAAAATTTTAATAATTAGTAGCTATTTCTTTTCTGCCCACACCATCACCTTTGGAAAAGGAGCCCATTGGGGAGCCCTGATTTCCACCTGCAGCAGAAGCCCTGAATGATAAGTCTGTCTAAGACCCTCATATTGAAATAGGCAGTACGTGCCCCCCATTCATTATAAGTGTATTGCTGGCCTGTGAAAGGACCTCGGCTCCTATGTGAGGACTATGCTATGAAAACACAATGCTGGTTTATGTGACTTTACATCTCCATCTACTTTTCAAACTCGTACACACACTTTATAATATTCAGCATGAATGGCACACTCTGTATTAGCCAGAATTCTCAAGCAAAAGAGAACCAATTACAATTATATATACATATATACATAGATTCATTTATAATACATATATACATACACACACACACACACACACATGACTTGTTATAAGAATTAGCTCATGCAATTGTGTAAGAGGCTCCTAAGTCCAATACCTGCAGAGTAGGCCAGTGGTACAGGAGACTGGGGGAGAGCTGATGTTTCGGTTTGAAGACCATCATTCAGAAAGAGCTGATGATGCAGATGAAGGCCAAGGCAGTCAGTTGGAGAATTCTCTCTTACTCAAGGGAGGGTTAAACTTTTCATTCTAGTCAGGTTTATGCATCACTAGTCCAAAATTCCAAGATGCCCAACATATCAAATATTTTTTAAAAAAATCAACATATTGTATGCTTTAGTTTGGGAGGGATTTAAAGGAAAATGAATTGTGACTTTTTTCTGATGGGAAAACAAATGTTCTTTGAAATGAGAGCCTAGGATTTTTTGTTTTGCTTATTTAAAACAGCTATTTATTGTTTCTTGTAATAGTTTCCTACTAACTTTCACATAGCTCTGTTTTACTTCATCTATTTCTTTGAACAATTTGTCACCTGGTCCTTTTGTTTTCTCCTCCTGAGGAAGGCGTGTGGGTACCAACAGCTACAGAACATATATACACCAACACACCAACACACCTTATTCCACTCCATGCATCTTTCCTGCCGGCATGCCTTTCTATTTGCTCCCCACCTGATCCAAGGCATCCATTTGAGGGGTTATTTTATTCCTTTGTATAAAAAGCATTTATTCTGCTCTTCTGAGAACTGCCTATTTCTATGAGTAGTATCTTTAAAATATTTCTTAGATTTTTGAACAAAATAAAGGTGTTCATTACTTTGAGAAGAAAACATTTAATTCTGTAACAGAGCAGAAAAGTTGAAAATGTCACTCTTCCAAATGGTTGCATTCATTCAAAGAAAAACCAAGTGTCCAAAGAGACTCAGTATCCCACTAAACTGACCAAAACTTTAATCAAAAGTTGTTGCTATTCATTTATAATACGTGCTGGGGATGTAACATACAGCATGGTGACTAGAGTTAACAATACTGCATTGCATATTTGAGAGTTGAGAGATAGAGCTTAGAAATTCTCATCACAAAAAAAAAACAAAAACAAAAACACAACTTGTAACTGCGGTGATGGCTGTTAACTAAATTTATTTTGATAATAATTTTGTCATATATATATATTAAATCATTATATTATACATCTAAGACTAATGCAACATTATATATCAATTGTATTAAAATAAAGAAACCCAAAACAAAGTGCATTGCTGGATTCCTAAACTATCATATATAAATCCAGAAAATGAAATATTGCCTATTTCCCTGACTTCTAATCTTTTTACACTCAAGGGAAATTGGGTTAGCAAGTATTCTTCTGCTTACTTATGATTTTTCTATTAAAGTTCATCTTATAATGTGAAGACATACAGGACCTAGGGAGACCTGCTCGTGCTGCAGCGGCTAGTGCACGAGAAGATGCGAGAGCAATAATTTTATTTTTCTTAGCCTAATAGGCTACTAACCCAATTTGTTGATGTGGTTTTGTAAGGTATACACAGGCCACTTGAACAGGGAAATGAAATCAATCACTGAAACCTCAGTCAGGAGAAATGACCTTCAGCCAATGTCCCTTTTGAAAAAGAAAAATTTTAAACGTCTAGAGAATTACAAGCTTGGTGGAGCAGGCGCTTTTTGAACCCTCCGTGAAGCCTGTGAGTGTTACTCAACCCCACTAGAGTGAGGTGGATCGTCTTACTGTTTCCACAGCTGCCAGGGTATTAAATTCTGACTGCATCCAATGCTGTGACCATCGTACTGTGTCTAACTGCAGGCCAAGTGCTGGGGAGAGGGCCGCCAGAGGACTTCTTTCTGGAGGCTGTCGGACTCTGATACGCAAGGTCCTCTTGCTCTCCGCTGATCTGTCCACCACACAAAAGGGCTCCTCAGTGCCCACCGCTCACGTCTGCTGGCTTTCCAACATGCACTTCATATGATTTCCTGTTAGTGCCAGTTTTTCAAAAGGGTCATTAATCCTGTCATCTTAAAAATCAAAGGTTTACTTATTGACAGAAAAAGGAAGCTTTTTTGGAGGGAATGGCTCTCACCACTGCTTTAAACCTTGAATAGATATTAACTAGTAAAAGACAGGGAAATGAAGATTGATGGCTTACACCTGTTCCTTACCATGCACTGTCCCTTGGCCATAATTTCAGGTACTGTCACTTTAGAATACCAGATTATGTCATATATCTTGATTCCCAGGGAAGGTTAATATATATCAATCACTTACAAAAAATAATACCGTAGATAATAGCATGTTTTTTCAAAATATGCCATTATCTTAAAACTAACTGTTTTATATATTTTAAAAAGTTGTCACAATTTGTGGTGAATTGTTATGGAAGGTTACGTGTAGTGGTCCTAAAATGGTCCTACAGTTGCATGTGGAACTGGTGCTGTTATTAGCTGAAAGAATCTATAAAACACTTTTTAAAATGAACTTTTTCTTTTGTTTATAAATTAACCTTTCAAAATATTAACAGTATTTCTTAAAATAAAACACATACCTATATAATATTTTTACACAAATGTACATGTAACATTTTTCATTTAGTATCTCATTTTTCACAAAAATATATCCTCCCTAATTCTCATTTCCCAAGAGCTATGGGGATGAAAGACTTTGATGTGAGTCTGTGAAAATTATAAAAGTGCTGTGATTTCTTCCTCAGTAGAAACTGATTGTGTAGACTCCTAAAGTACAAATAACAAAACATATTTATGAGGAACACATTTTGAAGCAGAAAATACATAAAAATGAAGAGAATAATCATTATTATCATTCTTTCAAAGTTCCAAATCTTCCTAAGGAATAAAACCTACCAGATAAAACTTTCAACTTTCTGATAATTAGCTCTATCATAGTTGCAAACTACAGAAAGATAAACTTCACAAAAGAAACCTAAGGTAGGTTTTTTATACTACCTTAACAACTCTGATAAGGTAGTATCAGAGTTAGCATACAAATATAATATTTTAAATACAAATTATGTTGAATCCTCTAGCAAACAATTATTGTAACATTCGGGGAGAAAACAGAGATTTAAATTGCCGTTAGGTATTATGTAGCACTTCATGTTGTGTAATTTGTTACCATGTGTTTTTTGCAGTAATTTCCCTAATTTCGCACAACCGTTCCATGCCATAAATTAAAATCAACTTTTCCTTTCTAAAGAAAATAGAAGAACAGCGAGCGCATGACGATGCTTGCTGGAAAAGCACATTGATGATTCCTGATTGGAGCAGTAGTCAGCATGTATAAGCCTCTGGTTTGTAGTTTTACTCAATTTTATATAGAGTTGAAAGTGCCTTGTCTTAGAAAGTATATATTCAAAGAACTCAGAGGGGATCAGGAAGAAATTATGTACAATTGAATTTCAAATGTCTGATAAAAGATAGCATATGGCCATTTAGATGTTCCTTACTAGCAATTGGAAATAATGATAATAAACCAATGAACATTTTTGAGTGCTTTTGGTGTGTCAGGCAATGCGTGAAGAATATTATGGGAATTATCTATTTTATTTCTCATAACAATATGGCAATAATATTCCTATCATTCTTATTTCACATAAAGGAAAATCAGTTCTCAGGTTAAGAAATTTCCTTAAGGATGCATAGCTACTGTGTAAGAGTCTTTCTTATGCCAACATCCATACTTCTAACCATTACCTTAAATAAAAGTGAAAGTAACCACTCAGGTGAACAAAACAGTATTTGCAGTCGTGATAAAAATCAATCTAAAAAGCAGAAGGAATGTTTTCTACATTTTCTCCAGAATTTAAATTTTGGCATTACTGCTGATTCTTCCTCTTATCTCAGATCCTTTCCTCACTTCATTTAAGTTGGATTTCATAGAAACAGTCTACTCACTTCGTGCTACAGATTTTACCAATTGGGACGTTCGGGGAATATTATTAATTTTTATGTACATAGTTCATTTACATTTATATTATAAATATCACATGTACAGAGCATCATTATAGGGTGGGAGAGTACAGGGTGGATAAACAAATCTTAATATTTAAGATATTGTCTTAACATTTAAGAGGTGGGATGGGTTGGCTCTGGGCCTCAACTCCTGCCCCACACCCCAGGCTACCTTCAGTTTTACATCCTTGACCTCTGTCTTCTGCCTGGTCCTTCTATCCTAGAATCTACAATAAGTCATTCCACTGCAGTTTTTACAGACCTGTCTCTTCCTCCAGAGTCCATGTTCCCATAGTAAATAGGTAGATTTTTATTCCCCTCTGTGTCTTCCCCTGACATCCTAATGCTTACCACAAAGAGAAACTTTTAAATGTTTTTTAAATGAATAACCAAATAAATGAATGGTTGTAATATTAAGTAGTGAATTCTTAATTTGAGGGGCGTTTGACTAGATAGCCTTGTCAGTTGCTTCTGTAATTGTCTAATATTACAGGTCAGTGGAGAGAACAGTGCATGTGTGTGTTATGAATTTGGAGCCTAATATTAAGGATATTGTCTACTCTTTGAATGTATTATAAAAAGCACAAACTATACAGAATAAAGAGAAATGATATAACATATGTTAATATATTCAACATTCACCCTAAGAAATAAAGCATTTACTGTGTGTTTGAAGATCCTTCTGCCTCCTGCTCCTGTATAGAACTTACCTCTACCCCTGCATTACAGGTTTACCACTTTTCTACATTTCTTTACATTTATCAGACCCTAATAGATGTATGAATATTTATATTTGCATTTATATTTACAACATAGTTTTTGCATTAAAATTTCTATAAAATAATGTCAAACTACACATTCTTCTACATTTCTTTTCATCCAATGATTTGTGACTTGTTAGTGCTTCATGCGTAGCTCTAATTCATGAGGTCTAACTTTGACAAGACTGAAAAACAAGATGGCATAGAGTGAGTACTGGAGTATTGGAAGAGGCAAGTGAGAGTATGAGCAGGAATCAGGGTTCCTCAGCTATGTGTGGGTTGGCTCCTTGTATGTGTGATGGTTATAGACTGACACATAGAAGGGTAGTAGGCTCCATGAGGGCACGAAGGACAAAAGGAGAGCCACTGGGGATCCAGTGACTTGCAAAGAGAGGAACAGAGGTTAATTTCCTCTGTGATTTATAACCAATTGGCCCTTGAGCTGAAAATAGTGGCACATTGGATGGTAATGAGAAATTAATTTAGATACCGATAAGAAATAAATGTGTGTGCCCTTGAGGTTTGTGGGAAGAGTTTGAGTCTGATATGTTTGGTAATGCAGAATAAGCAATTGTATAGGGATCTGAGGGAGAATATTATGATTATGAGTGGAATACATTGGAGAGGATTTGGAACCAACTCAGGGAGGTCAGTCATTAAGAATGTCCATTATGTTAGGGATCAGCCATGGAGAGCATGTACTACAGAGGTAGTAGCTGTATCAAGGCAGAGAGCGGTAAAACCAAGTGATAATTATAAGGAAAAATAAGCATAGCATCTTGAATAATCTCCCTTGCAAAATGAGTGAAGAAGAAAATATTAGGATTAATACACATATAAGTGTTCCAAGCCTGAAACTAAGTTTTTTTTTTTTTAAGAAGAAATTATGTAAATTATGAAAACTATCCCAATTGATAGAAAAACTTTCTCATTGATGACTGGGATTCAAGGGAGATGAAAGACTGGATTATTTCATCTCTTAAATCTTTTAGGATTTTGTGGGGGGTTCGGAGACTTGTGGGAGGGAAGAACAAAAGTAAACAAAGAGGAAGGAAAGAGAAAACGTAACAAACTCTCTAAAATGACTTAACTTACTTAAAGGTAAAATCAAAACACTGAGGAAAAATGAGCTCCTACCTCACCCTACCACCACTTGTTCAAGTGATAGCTTACCTACATTTGTTTTAGGTTTTAACTAATGTGTTTGTGGACGAGTTAGTCCAACTCCTTCAAGCATGACACTCTTGAGGTCAAAGTCTTCGGCTTGCTAAATCTACTGAATAATTAACTTTAGCTCCAACCTGTAATCACAGCTCATATCCCAAACTTTGACCACTTTGTGCAAGAGAGGGGACCAGATGAAAGCCTGGTACTGTGAGAACAACAGTCTCAAGACACTCTCAACAGACGGGAGTCAGGAACACCACATTCATCTACAAAAATGCAATTTGGACTCCTGATTTGCATGTGTATTCTTAGAGAACAAAAACCTGAAACGTGCTATAAAGCGTGATGTTAAGTTGAATTCTTCTAAATTAGTGAGCTGAAGGAAGGCACTTAAGATTAAAAAATTATAGCAAGTTAAAAATCATATTTTCTACCATGTAACATGATTAGAACATCTATAATTAAATACCATAACTAGTCATTACAATAAATCAAACAGTTTATATTGTAAACTTTTTCCTGAAGGTTAGTATGATTTTTTGATATAGAAATTAGAGTTAGGGCTTTACCTCATTTTTTATTAGCTTTCACTTATTTTCTCTTCATTTAGACCCACAAAGTCATTATCATTGCTCAAAGAAACTGAAAAATGTAATATTCTAAAATAAATTGGAGTTATTTAAAGATTATTTTCATGCTTAAAAACAAGTAAAATGAGTTTTTAAAATATTATATATTGTATTTCTACTTGGAATTATTATGAGTTTGTTTTATTCTTTTGTGTAAGCCATCACCCTCATGGAATTGTTTTTGCTTTATCATAATATTTTTCTGTATTTCTCTGCATACTTCAAAGTCAGTATATTTTGTATTGCTCTTTATTCTAACCAATCATTTCAGAATATAAAAAAATTCAACATTATCCATTTAATTTATTTTGTTGCTTTAAAAATACAGTGAAGAGGCTAATATGTAATATCTTTTTGTATTTTTCTCTTCTACAATCGATATTCTTATCAGTATCATATTGGTCATGCAATTGACTTATACAATTATTCTCTGATTTTCATGAAGAAATACTTGTTTATCAAATATATTCTTTCTCTTTTTATTTTACCACTTTATTCCAACCTCTGTTAGACAAAATATTTTCAAACTTTCTTTTTGTTCTATTACTGTCGAACAACTTTTTTCCTCTGCTTTCTCAAATCCCTAATGAGAGAAGGAAAGCAAATATGGCCTTGATGGTGCCTGTGAACTGCTATCTTTTTATCAGCGTCACTGCAAACTAAGATTACGGAAACAACTGTCTGTTTTAACCTAACTGTGGAAAGCATCTGGGTTAGATGAAGGTAAAGCATGACAGAGTCAGAAAGGAGCCAGTTCTAGATAAATTAGCACAGAGATCAGGCAAACAAATGTCCAAGTTTTTTTTAAATTAAATTTTATTTTTAGAATAGCTTTAGATTTACAGAAAAATTGCAAAAATATTAAAATTTGAGACAATTAAAGTTGTAAATATATGAGAGATATTGGACAGTTACCATGTGCCCTACACTTAATTTCTCCAATTTTTCATGCTTATTAGTATGGTAGATTATAATTAATGAACTGATATTGATAAATTTTATATTTTATTTACATTTCTTTAGTTTTAATTAATTTTTTTGGTTGTTATTTTGTTTCAGGATGCAATCTACCAACTTTACCATACTGCATTTAATAATCATATGTCCTTACATGCTGCTGGCTGTGATGGTTTGTCACATTTTTTATTGTTTTTGGTGACTTTGTCAGTTGTGATACATACTGGTCAAATATTTTTTTTAATAGAATGTCCAACAATTGGGACTTTTCTAATGTTTTTCTCATAATTTAACTGGGGTTGTGGTGTTTGGGAGGAGGACTGCAGAGATAAAGTGATTTTCATCACATAATATCAAGCGTATCAACGTGACTTATTACGGTGGATGTTGACTACGACTGTTTTAGCTAAGGTGGGATATTACTTTGCTATGGTGGTCCTAACAAACTACCACATTTTGGGTGCCTTAAACAAGAGAAATTTATTGTTTCTCGGTTCTGGAGGCTTGAAGTACAATGTCAAGGTGTCAAGCAGTTTAGTTTCTTCTAAGGGCTGTGAGGGAGAATGTTTTATGCCTATCCTTTAGCCACTGGTGGTTTGTTGGCAATCTTTGGCATTTTTTGGCTTATAGATGCATCACCCCGATCTCTACCTTAATCTTTTCATATGATATAGGAAGGAGAGCCTGGACATGAATATATCAACTATTAACGGCACTTGTCTCTGCAGTTAGAAACAACAACAGTATATTGGAAGAGAATTTCACAAATTCCTAATACCACACCTTCCTGCCATCTCTCTTGCTATATTGGATGAAGAGTTTGGGTTCCAATCTAAAGCAAATCTATTTATCTTTTCTATTCAATTATTTTTTTGAGAAATGAGAAATTTGTTCTCTCTCTCCTGCATCACAGATTTTTCCTCAACACTGTCATTTATTGCTACCATCTGTGTTCAAGTCATAATCATCTCTCTCCTGGATGACTACAATAGACTCCCAACTGGCTTCCCTAATTCTACCTTTGTCTTGTGGCCAAGTCTCAATGAACTTGCAAAATGGTATCTTTTCAAAACCCCTGTTGGATCACGTCTACTCAAAATCTTCTAATAACTACTTGTTTCACAGATTAAAACCCATTGATCTACAAGTACCTTCATGATGGGCTTTTCCTTTGGCTCTCTGACCACATCTCTGCTACGCTTTCCTTCATCCATGCTGTTCCTTCAACACCCAGGTGCACTGGAGTTTCAGGACCTTTGCACTGTGTGTTTTGAATGGCTTACTCCAACACCTCTTTCAGGTCTTTACTCAAATTAACTTTCTCAGTTAGGTCTGTCCTGCTCATATTATGTAAAATTATGACTACATGCTCATCAGGCAGTTACTGTCCACTTAATTTGCCTAACATATCCATACTACTTATTACTTTCTTAAATTTATTTTTTATTGTTTATACAATTGCAGTTATTCCTGCTGTCCCTTTCCTCATCTCCAACCAGCCTCACCCTCTGCCCTCCCCAAGTCAATCCCCTTATCACAACCATGTCCTTGGGTTATGCATAAAAGTTCTTTGGCTAATCCCTTCACCTTGTTTCATCCAACACTGCCCTTTCCTCTGGACATTGTCAGTCTTTCTATATATCCACACTTCTGTTTCTATTCTGTTTGTTAGTATGTTATATTCATTATATTCCACATAAAAGTGAGATCACGTCATATTTTTCTGTCATTGACTGGCTTATTTCACTTAGTATAATATTCTCAAGGTCCATCCATCCTGACACAAAAGATAAAGTTTGTCACAAAACTTTTACCTTTTTTACCACTGTGTAGTATTCCATTGTAAGGTTATCACAACTTTTTTACCCACTCATCTACTGATGGGCAGTTAGGCTGTTTCCAGCTTTTGGTTATTGTAAATAGTACTGCTATGAACATGTGTGTGTGTGTGTGTGTGTCTTATATATATATATCATATATGTATATATTTGTGTTGATGTTTTGGAATTCTTAGGATATATTTCCAGGAGTAGAATTCCTGGCTCAGAAGGAGTTCCATTTGTAATTTTTTGAGGATATTTTGTTTTTCTTTCCTCAGTGGCTACACCACATTTTATTACCACCAACAGTGTACTAGAGGTCCCTTTTCTCTACATCCTTGCCAACACTTGTTGATTGTTGATTTATTGATCGTAGCCATTCTGACAGGTGTGATGTGATATCTTATTGTGGTCTTAATTTTCATCTCTCTAATGATTAGTGTTGTTCAGCATTTTTCCATATGTCTATGGACGATCTGTATATCACCTTTGGAGAAGTATCTATTCACATCCTTTGCCTGCTTCTTAATTGGGTTGTTTGTCTTCCTGGTGTTGAGTTGTATTAGTTCTTTATATATTTTAGAGGCTAACTCCTTATCAGATGTATCATTGGCAAAAATGTTCTCCCATACAATGGATTCCATATTTGTCCTCCTGGTGGTTTCTTTAGCTGTCCAAAAGCTTTTTATTTTGATGTAGTCCTATTTGTTTATTCTCTCCTTTGTTTCCAGTGCCCAGGAGATATATCAGCAAAAATATTGTTACAAGAGGTATCTGAGATTTTACTGCCTATGTTTTCTTCTAGGACTTTTATGGTTTCACAACTTATATTTAAATCTTTTATCTATTTTAAATTTATTTTAGTGTAGGGTATAAGTTGGTGGTCTAGTTTCATTTTTCTTTTTTTTTTTTTGCATGTATTTGTCCAGTTTTCCCAGCATCATTTATCAAAGAGACTGTCTTTGCTCCATTGTATGTTCTTACAACCTTTGTCAAATATCAATTGATTATAAAGGCATGGATTTTTTTCTGAGCTCTCTGTTCTAGTCCATTGATCCAAGAAAATCTCAATCAAGCAATCTAACACTATACCTAAAATAACTAGAGAAACAACAACAAACAAACCCCAGAGCAAAAAGAAGGAAATAAATAACATCTGAGTGGAAATCAAAGACATCTAGATTAAAAAAAAAAAAACAATACAGAAGATCAATGAAACCAAGAGCTGATTCTTTGAAAAGAGAAACAAGATTGACAAAACTTTAATCAGGCTCATTAAAAGATTAGAGAGAGAGAAGGAGAAAGAGAGACAGGAGCCAAATAAATAAAATCAGAAGTGAAAGAGGTGAAATAACAACTGATATCACAGACATACAAGGGACTGTAAGAAAGTAGTATGAATGATTATTTGTCAAGGAATTGGCAATCTGAGTGAATGGATAAATTTTTAGAAACATAAAATCTCCCAAAACTGAATCAGGAAGAATCAGAAAACCTGAATAGACCAATGACAACTAATGAAAATTTGAAGAGGTAATAAAAACACAGCACACAAAAGTCCTGAACCAGATGGCTTCACAGGAGAATTTTAGCAATCATTCAAAGAAGAACTAGCACTGATCCTTCTCAAACTATTCCAAAAAGTTCAAGAGGAGGGAAGACTTCCAAGTTCTTTTTACACTGACAGTATTATCCTAATTCCCAAACCAGAAAAAGACACAACAAAGAAAGAAAATTATAGGCCACTATCCCTGATGAACATAGATGCTAAAATCCTCAACAAAATAGTAGCAAACCAGATCCAGAAGTACACCATAATACCACTTTTAAAAATGCAATGTACTCATTAATATGTATTTTTATCACTTTCCATAAGATTATGAGCTTCGTTAGGCAAACATTTAACTCTGTTAAGTTATCTTGCATATGACCAATGACTAGACTAATGCCTGACACTCAGTAGACTTTAAACAAATTTTAAAAATAATTTTCCATAACAATGGTAATAATAGTAATGGCTGACACTTTCAATATTTTCTATGTGCTAAGTACTCTTGTAGATTTGTTGTACACATTAACACATTTATTCCTAAAAACAAGCCTATAATATAGGTATTATTTTCTTGCTTTACAAATTAGGAAACATGCCAAATTTCCAAAATTAATAATTGGAAGGTTGAAGATTAGTGGCCATTTCTTATTTATATTGTTTTCTATTTTTCAAAAATTTTACATTGAATAGGTATTTCTTTTATAACCCACAGAAAAATATTTATCAGTCCAGCCATCCCATCAGTGTTCCCTTAGTCAATGATTCTTTACAGGATGCATCCAGCTGTAATCTGGGATTTGTGTTCTTATACTGACTATTTAATTCTTATTTTCTGTATATCTTTTATCCTTACAATTAGCTCCTGTGGTTATAACTACTTTTTCACATGAATCTCACAAATTTTAATACAGTGCTTATTTATTGATATCTTTAATGAATATTGACTGATAAGTATTTGTGTTTGCCCAACTTTGATAAGAATGTGCATGTTTGTATGTGTGCATTTTGTGGTTACATTTTTTATGAAGGTAAGAGTTATGAATACATTTGCTTCTGTTCTTTTAAATTGAACTACAGCATAATGAAGGCTTTAAGCATACTAAAAATTCCCTAAGCATCCCTTAAAACATGTCAATGAAATAATACAGCATAATTATTTTGTTCTATTTTTAAAGATGGCACATAGAGGTTAAGTAATTTTCTTGAAAGCAGAACATTTACATACTGTATTTTTAATTAACCATCTTAAATTAACTGTGCACCTTATTCCTAAAACTTTTATGAATGTACATGTGGTTCAAAAGTTAGCAACTTGATGATTCAGAAAGCAAAGAGCCAACAAATTTGTGGTAAAAAAAATCACCTACAACCATTACAATCTCAGGTTTCAAAAAATGCCTAGTGATATATAATTGTAGTCATTATTGAGATAAACTGAGTAATGGAGGCTAATTAGAAATCAGCACAGTATAAGGATCAGTAAACTTTGGGTTAGTTAAAACAGTCTTTAAAAATCAAAATTCTGCAGCAGATTAATCTCTGAAAATTTATCTAACCAAACTAAATAAAAGCTAAGTGTTATATTTTATTTGTTACATGGACAGTTATTAGGGAATTTATCTGTCATAGTATTCATCTATGTCTTCATGATGTACATACATATTCATCAAATGAAGCTCATAAGTGAATTTTAGTTTTTGTTAAACAATAAAAACAAAGTAATTTAGCAATTGGCATAGTTTTTCTTTCTCTAACACGATGGGGAAGGACATTGGTAACAGGGCCGAAGGGGCGTGGCTGCTGAGTGCAGTGTGTGCACACAGAGAGAGATTCGTTACCCATCTATTTCCCCAGCCCGCCCATTCTGGGCGTCGTTCTTTTCACTGACTTTGCACACACCTTTTGTGGTAGATAGTTTTCAAAATGACTGCCATCAACCCCTTCCCATCCTGCCTGCTTAAGCTACTTCTCATTTGCTCCTGATCTAGCCCTAATAAGTTGTTTCCTCAACAGACTGCAGCAGAAGTAACATTCTTAATATTACAAGATCAGGTCAAAAGAAGTCTTGCAGCTCCTACTTAGGTCTCTTGGGATGTTGCCAGCTGGAAATCAGTTTCTGTGCTGTGAGAAGTCAATGGGAGCCACATGGAAAGAATGTCTGTATCTGCTCTCCTTGACAAACAAGGTGAGCTTCCTGGCAACAGTTGGCACCACTGACAAGAGTACCACCTCAGGTATTGAGCCCAGGAGAGCCTTCAGACTACTGCAGCCCCAGATTCCAACCTATTTCAACGTTTTGGGATACCTAGAGTAACAATCAATCAATTGGCACCAGTCAACCTACAAAACCACGGGAAATCACAATAAATTGTCATTTTAAACCACTGAGTTTGGGGTTATTTTTTTTCACAGTAATAAACAACTGACAAAATTTAATGCCAGTAGTTGGTTGCTGCCACCTCAAAAACTTAAACCATCAGTTGTTCTTTGAAACTGAGAGGCTGGCATACACTGGAGGGATCTGAAGGAGACTGTGGCAGACTTGAAGGCACTGAAGTAATTCTGTTAGAGGATTGAGAAAAGTGACCCATTTTACACAGTAGCAAGAAGTTTGGCAACACTGCTTGAGATTAAGTACAAACTAGAAAATACATAATAAATCTTGATTAAGATTTCCAGAGCCATAAAACTACAACTGTTATTTTTGAAAGCCATGTATAATTAGGTAAAGATAGAGAAAGGGGGAGGGGGGCTAAAAATTATTTGTTCAGTTTCAAGAAGAAGTTTGAGAAAACATAAAGGAGCCTGGAAATGTTGCATCAAAAATTAAACTGTTTCTCTCATTATCAGACTTCACTATAACGAAAAACCTTTCAAAATAACAAATGAGCTCAAGGCAAAGATCAAATAAAAGATGTTGCCAGAAAATTAGGTTCAGGGTTGAAATATTCCTACAGGGTATAGTTATAAGAATTTTTGTTAAGACCTTATTTTGTTAAATAAGAAATATTTAAGGTTGTGTTTTGTGTATCTCAGCTGGATAAAAAGACTTCTAAGAATCTTAAATGCATATTTCCTAGACATTTTCAGCCTGGAAGTCTAATAATGGTGTGTCTTTTAGACTCTCCATAGTAGACAGAAAGATGTCAAAAATCTAAATACCACTGTGCCATAGCACCATGCTTTTTAGCCCAAACCAGAATGGAGTTTCCTCAAAGAAATTCTTGTCTATGTCTTCAGACAAATAAATTGAACCTGAATCAGATTTATAAAAAAATATCTAACATTTTAGAAATATTTGCTTAAAAAAAGGAAGAAGCAGTTCAAAACGTGAAAACCTTCAAGGCCCCCAATCTTCTATGCTTTCCAGACAGCAAGATGAGCTATTTATCTCCACATACAGGCCCTTTTTTAGGGATGACTTCGATTTCAGAACCAAGAGTCCATAGAATGGATTCGAGAGACACAGAGAATCATTCCCAGAGTAGAGTTTAAGCTAGCTGGGTAACTAGTGATATGTGCAAAGCTGGATTTCAGAACTGATGACAACTGATGGCTATACGCCACCTGTCATCTTTTTCACTTTTGAAATGGGAATGTCTGTTGCAATTATCTTACTCCTGCATCATCATTTTATATTGGGGTTAGGAGGGAAGTGGTAGGGGCAGAGAAACGAATCTAGAAAGATCATAGGATGTCAGACAGAGAGAAGTCATATTTGATGACCTGGACTTGCACCTAATTTAGATGTGTATGTCCTGACTTTAGAACGGGCACCGTAATGAGGTGAGTTTCCACCTCTTGACTGGACAATAGTGCCTGTTGCATGTGGAAGGGACGTGAGTTATGGTTCCCACAGGGCAGCCTGTGGAGGGTAGTCTCAAAGATGCTCATCAGCAGTTCCTTCCCTTAGTATACATACCTGTAGCTCCTCCCTTCAAGAGGTCAGATTCCCTCTTTCCTAAATCTGGACTGCATTAAGTGCCTTATTTGACTAATATGATATGGTAAAGGTAGTACTCTGGGGCTGAGTTAAAAGCCTTGCAGTCTACTTGAGTGTCTTAAAAAGTTGACTCTTGTAATTCACCCCTTAGAAAGCACCCACCATACTTTGAGAAGCACAAAGTGTAGCCTCTGCACTGAAAAAAACCATCTGAGTTTTAGTGGAGAGGCAAAATCAACTACTGACATTGGGGATGTTCTATCTTGGACGTTGAGCCTTTGGATAACTCTAGAATTGGCCTTCATTTGACTCCAACTCTATGAAATACTTTAGGTAAAGATTGCCAAGGGTAGTGGAGGACCATTTAAGATCTAACAAATTAATGTTTTATGCCAATGAGTGCTGGGACATTTTGTTTGCAGCAACAGATAACTGGAGTACCATCATTGTAGCAATGTGGGAGTAGGGGAGGAGACCGGAGAGAGGTTGTCCTTGATGTTAGCATACAAGAGGTGATTGGTGGAAAATGATGGACAGCCACAAATCACTGCACACCTCCGTGAAACCATCTGTCACATGAAACACAATTTTAGCTGCTTGGGGAGAGGCAGTGACACTCTCATCTTCAAGGCGTACATGAAGGGACAAGCAGTAGCACAGGGGATGGATGCAAAGCTTTGCCCTCTCTCCAGAGATCTTATATGAAGCAGTAGCTTCTGGGAAAAGGGCAGATATTCTTAGCTCTGTGTCTTATAGGGACACCAAGCAGAAGTTTCCTAATATTGGAGCAGTGTTAGGAAAATCCCATCTTATAACAACCAAGGATATAAGGTTGAGTTTAGCTATCATGAGAAGGTGGGGTACCAATGCTAAGAACATTCCAACTGAAGGTACAGGCATATATCACCTCCCTAGGACTGAAGTGAGACCAGAATAACACAGAACCTGACCTTGAAAAAGCAAAGTTAGCACATATCAACAACAAATATCAATCAACCATTGAGGGAGAGATGTTTCCTTTGTGGAGAGACCTATTGAGACATTTTTCCACTGCTCAAAGCACTTTCTGAATTTGTCAATTTTGATGCTTTTTAATACTTCCGCTGTTTTTGTTTCACCTCTTCCACATCAGCAAAATGTTTCTCTTTGAGGACTGTTTACATCCGGGGAAACAAAAAAGAGTCACTTGGGGGTGAGATGGAGTGAATAGGGAGGGTGGTGCATGGGGATCATGTTGTTTTGGTCAAAAACTGTGGAACACAGAATGGTGTGGGCAGGTGTGATCATAAATCACCCATCATAACATGGGCAAACACATTCAAAGAGTCTTCCCCCAAAATTCAGCGAAGGTGAAGGCAGCTTCTCACAATAACACCAGCTGGGGCACTGATACACATGGGTTCCAAGAATACTCACCTGGGGAAAAACCTATACTACAAGGGGTTTGCCCTCCAGAAGATAATTCTGGGGTTTGGGGGCCCCCTCTCATATATATCACACAAAACCATCCATCCTCTAAGTGAGCAGTCAGACCATTGGGATTTTGCAATGTGTATTGGGAAGAAGCAAAGCTTCCTTGACAATAACTATGTATCCTAAAATGAACACTTAGCAAATTTGGAAGTAAAGGCTAATGATGTGTATCCAAAAGAGGGGTGGTAAACCGAGACTGAATAGAATGAAACAGTGTGAAAGGCAAATAATAAAACAAGGTAAACATGCACAATGAAATAAGAGGGATTCAAATTAAATTAAGAAGAATTTTGTACAGTTTTTAACACTTCTTTAGGAGTAAAACTTGGCATTAGAACATGTAGATACTTAAGAGCTGCGGAATCTAATCACGCCCAGGTTAGCTCTATAGTCAACATAACACCAGTTACTAGTAGGTTCAGGCATGTTTCTCTCTCGTTCTCTTTCCTCTCATTCTCATTCTCATTCTCTCTCTCTGCTCCACCCTTCCCGCTCTCCCTCTCTCCTGGCATTCACACACAAACACACACATACACTATAGAATCTGGAGTTGTATCTGGTAGATATTTGGACTGAGTGGAATTACTTCATAATTTTTATTAAAATTGTTACTCCCTTACAGACTATCGCATCGATAAGGCACATCTTCTATCTCTGTGTTTAAAATGACAACAGTGCACTCGCTTTTCATAGCAACTGCTGCAATCGAGTGGTGTGCTATATTTGGCTCTGCGGGTATAGACACATTGTGATATCCTATAAACATGCTATTAATAACTACTAGTGATCTATTTACTCCTCTGAAAAGAGTCTTATTTTTTTATTTACATTGACCAAAAATTCTCACTTTTTAATTTTCAGTAAACTTCTACTCATTTGTATTGTTCACTTACTTGTCTTACTTCAATTGTTTCAAACTTTGACAGACTAAAAACTTATCGCAGAATTGAAGTTAATACCTCAAAATAAGGCATGACTTTAGAATTCATACTTTTATTACAATAATATCTTATGCTTTAATGTATCTAAATATCCAAGCAATTAGTCATAAATGGAAACATTTTAAAAGGGTGCAATAACCAAGGCTTTGAAATTCTCCCGGTATTAATTGACAAAATGTAATTAACTTAATATCTTCATTCCTTCTAAAACTTGTATGCAATCCTTTGTTGTTATTTATTTGTTCACAAAAATGAATACTTTGAATATTTACTTAGAAAATTTCTATAGATTTTTCTTAAACCTGAGTCACCTAATAATTGCCTAAATCATTGAGATTAAATCTATATTATGATTCTCAGATAAATCATTTAGAAAGGAAATTTATATTACCAACCTCAAGATTATTAGCAACTTTTATATATAAATATAGTTTTGTTATATATCATTCTTAATAATAATCTTATGCTATATAATCAATAATTAATAGGTAATACATTAGAATGGATTATCCAGGATACTGTCTGATAATATAAAGCTCTTAAGCTCAATGTTTAAAGAATAAATGGATGTATGGATAAATAGCATAGATAAATTAGTGCATCTTCTAACTATTGGGTACTGTATACTATAACTACTATGTGTGTAGTACAAGCAAAACAAGTCCATATTCCCCCCAATGTCAAGGGTACCAAAGCATGATTAGCTTTACATAGCTTGGTGGCAAAGTAAAGGTATATTTTTCCTTTCATTGACTCCCATCAATATTTTGTTATGAGATGCAGTCTACAATTTCCAATATTTCTTCCTGTCTGAAGTCTATCTATCCATCTTTGTCTATCTTCTCTCATATTTTATTTTTCATAAAATCATATCATATTATCCTTGGCATTTCCCCTCTTCTACCTCTACACTATGATCCTTAGGCAGACTATACCGAAGCAAATCTGTTCATGTCGACTTGTACGTGGCAATGATGGACAGAATTTGGGCAAACTGATACCAGACCTGTGCTAGCTGACCCTACAATCATTCTTCAGGGTTTGCTTTTTTAAAAAATATATAAATACCCTTTGTTTCCTGAAGGCAAAAAAAATGGTTTTAATAAGAACTGTTTTAATGATGAAGTATCTACATATTTTATGGGGAAAAAATGTCTCTTTGGTAAAAATTTTTAAGAATGTCTTGCTGCCCAATGGAGATTCCCACTGACTTCAAAAATTTCTGGTAGGACCATCAATTATGAGATCAGTGCTAATAAATATTTTCCATCTATAGTAAATATCCTCAATTTTGATAGAATTATCTAGTAAATTCTTTTCTGTACAGCTGAATCAGCTAGTTCTTTTAGCTGATTGCAATGGTAAATGTACAATTAAATTTAAATTCAGATATAATTTAATGATGTTTTGTAAATATTAAAATTTCAAAATGTTATAGGTACCAGTGAGGTTCATGGTGTATACCTTTCATCTTAGAGAGGCAGTAATACAATTATTGAATGTGTATCAATACTGTATCAAACTAGCAATCTGTCTCATGAATATACATTTATGTGCTCATTCTACGTATGAGTAAAACATATTGGCACCTAATTTGTACACAACTAAGCATTTTTACTGTCAAGCTTACCTAAACTAAGATAAAAGAAAAAAATTCATTTCTGTTCAGTCAGTTTAAATCCATCTGGTGGCGAAGAGAAGTGAATTGGCAATCAGTGAATTAAGAGGAAGAGACTCTATATTCCAGTGCACTGAGCCAAGGCTTTATTTTATTATTTCCTTAAATGTAAGGGCTGAATAACTTATTTCATTAAAAATGATGGTGCAGTAAGTTTAAAATCTTTATTTGCATATTCCTTCTGCATCTATGAATTAACATTCTACGTACTCCCTTTAGTCAATTTGTGATATGCACAATTCATTAGGTCTACAGCAAGCTGCTGCCCAAATCCAAAAGTCAAAGGATAGAGCTTTCTCAAATGGTTTAGAAGAAATCTTTAAGATTATTAAAATGTTAGTTGAACCCTATGGACTTAAGAGTTCAAGATGAAAGAAAAGATAAGAAAGGACAGGAAAAGAAAATATCTGCAGTCAGGTTCCGTGGGGAGCTTCCTGGGCCAATTAAACATTGCTCCTGTGTGGAAGGGAGACTCGGAGCCTGGAGAGTCACTAAAAGTTTATCAACTTTAAATACGAAAGCAGCTGGGATTATACCCTAAGAACCCTGAAACACCAATCCAAAAGAACCTGTGCACCCCAATATTCATAGCAGCACAATTTACAATAGCCAAGTACTGGAAGCAACCTAAGTGCCCATTAGCAAACGATTGGATACAAAAACTATGGTATATTTACACAATGGAATTCTATGCAGCAGAGAGAAAGAAGGAGCTCCTACCCTTTGCTGACATCATGGATGGAACTGGAGAGCATTATGCTAAGTGAAATAAGCCAGATGGTGAGGGACAAATGCCATATGATTTCACCTGTAACTGGAACATAAAAATAGAAGGAAAAAGGAAACAAAATATAACCAGAAACATTGAAGTTAAGAACAATCTAACAATGGGCAGGGGGAAGTGGGGAGGGGACAATGAGGAGAGGGGATAACAGGAACTACTATAAAGGACACATGGACCAAATCAAGGGGGAGGGTGGAGGTAGGGGAGGGAGGTAGGTTTGGCTGGGGTGGGGTGGAGGGATGGGGAGAAAAGGCACACAACTGTAATTGAATTACAATAAAAAATTTAAGAAGAACCAAGATGGCGGCGCAGGTAGACACACTGTGCCTCCTCGCACAACCAGAACTGACAGAAAATCGAACAGCAAGGAAGTCCAACACCAAAGAAATGAAAAATAAACATTCATCCAGACCAGTAGGAGGGGCGGAGATGGGCAGCCAGGGCTGAGAGGACTCTCGTTGCCATGGCAGGACCAAGACTGGCGGAGTGTGGGACCAACAGGGCAGGCAGTCTGACCACAAGCAGACCCTGCGACCCCACATTCACCCAGATAAACCGAGAGGGCCGGACTCACAGTGGTGGAGAGTGGGGCAGGCAGAGCAGCGGGTAGCACCCTGCAACCCCATATTCGCGCACAGACAAAATGGACAAACAGCTGGGAGCAAAGCAGACTGCGCAACCCAGGGCTCCAGCGCAGGGAAATAAAGCCTCAAACCTCTGATTGAAAACACCCGTGGGGTTTGGGGCGGCAGCAGGAGAGACTCCCAGCCTCACAGGAGAGGTCATTGGAGAGACCCACAGGGGCCTAGGGCGTGCACAATTCCACCCACTCGGGAACCAGCACCAGAGGGGCCCAGTTTGATTGTGGGTAGCGGAGTGAAAGATTGGAGTCCGGTGGAGAGTGGAGCAGGTGCCATTGCTCCCTCTCGGCCCCTTCCCCACATATAGCATCACCCCACCCCGGGGAACACCTAAGGCTCCGCCCCTTTAAGTAACAGACACGCCAAGACAAAAAAAAAAAAAAAATGGCCCAAATGACAGAACACTTCAAAGCTCCAGAAAAAATACAACTAAGCGCGGAAGACATAGCCAACCTATCGGATGCACAGTTCAAAACACTGGTTATCAAGACGCTCACAGAATTGGTTGAGTCTGTTCGAAAACCACATGGAAAAATGAAGCCTATGCTAAGAGAAACAAAGGAAAATGTACAGGGAACCAAAAGTGATGCGAAGGAAACTGGGACTCAAATCAAAGGTGTGGACCAGAAGGAAGAAAGAAACATCCAGCCAGAAAAGAATGAAGAAACAAGAATTCGGAAAAATGAGGAGAGGCTTAGGAATCTCCAGGACATCTTGAAACGTTCCAATATCTGAATTATAGGGGTGCCAGAAGGAGAAGAGGAAGAACAAAAAATTGATAACTTATTTGAACAAATAATGAAGGAGAACTTCCCCAGTCTGGCAAAGGAAATAGATTTCCAGGAAGTCCAGGAAGCTCAGAGAGTCCCAAAGAAGCTGGACCCAAGGAGGAACACACCAAGGCACATCATCATTACATTACCTAAGATGAAACAGAAGGAGAGAATCTTAGAAGCAGCAAGAGAAAAGGACACAGTTACCTACAAAGGGGTTCCCATAAGACTGTCAGCTGATTTCTCAAAAGAGACCTTACAGGCAAGAAGGGGCTGGCAAGAAGTATTCCAAGTCATGAAAGGCAAGGACCTACATCCAAGATTCCTGTATCCAGCAAAGCTATCATTTAGAATGAAAGGACAGATAAAGTGCTTCTCAGATAAGGTCAAGTTAAAGAAATTCATCATCACCAAGCCCTTATTATAGGAAATGTTAAAGGGACTTACCTACGAAAAAGAAGATAAAAAATATGAACAGTAAAAATGACAGCAAACTCACAGTTATTACGGACCACACCTAAAACAAAAACAAGAGCAAACTAGGCAAACAACTAGAACAGGAACAGAACCATAGAGATGGAGATCACATGGAGGGTTGTCAATAGGGGAGTGGGAGGGGGAGAGTGGGGGAAAGGTACAGAGAATAAGTAACATAGATGATAGGTAGAAAATAGACAGGGGGAGGGTAAGAATAGTGTAGGAAATGTAGAAGCCAAAGAACTTTTAAGTATGACCCATGGACATGAACTATAGGGGGGGAAGGTGGGAGGGAGGGGGTGGGCAGGGTGGAGTGGAGTGAGGGGGGGGGAATGGGACAACTGTAATAGCATAATCAATAAATATATTTAAAAAAATAAAAATAAAAATTTTAAAATAGTAATAATAAATAAATAAATACGAAAGCAGTCATTCGGAAGCCCTGGCTTCTAAAACACCTTGTTTGAAAACAAACAAAAAGTAGTACAAAGAGTATGTTACCATCGCCAAGAGTAAACAGTTTTAAAAAAATATTGTTTTGGTGGAAAATAGTGACTTCCATTGACCTGGAGTCTAGCCTGTGCTTGAAGAATGGGCTGTTACTTAGGGGAAATGACCTTCCCTGCCCTGCTGCCCCATGCGGAAACTGGTCAGATTGCCCTTGCTGAGTGCTTACCATTGGTAGCCACGGTGACTGCAAGCACATTGGCTTGCTTCTTACCTGTGAAAAATAGGCTTCTTCGAGGATATTTCTTATAGGGTATGTGCCTACTTCACTACCTTAAGCACTGGATATGGAAGATTAAAATAGCTATTCTTCTGGATTAAAAAATAAAGAAATCTATAGTTGCTGCTACTAACTCGCAGCTTCTCTGAAGATGGCCTTCTTTTGGAAAGCCTGTTTTAGTTATTTCCCAGCAAAGAGTGGAGGTTAGAATTCATAGTTGCTGTTTAAACAGTGCATTCCCACAAAGTCAGTGGTTTTGCTTTTCTAACAGTTTACTGAACAACTGGTTAACACAGTAAAGATACAACCAGAAAGGGTAAATGCAATGCTCATAGTTTGACTCTGGTTAAATTCCCCATTAGAGCACACACAGAGATATGCACTCAGAACCTCCATTCTTTATATTGTAATTGGATAAACAAAAACATTGCCTAATTTCTATTATTTGCTAAGAGGAATTGCTCCACCCAAGTGTTTATGTCATTTAGACTGATTGAAGCAGGAGAAGGTGAGGGAGAAGAGTAAAAATTTACATTGTGCCGAATTCTTAGAGTAACCAAGAAAAATCAAACTCCTCAAAATGACCATCACAGCTTTTTAAGAATGGGACTGGGCACCCAGCAGAAAGTACCTCTGCAGGAAGCTAAATTTGGGTCCTTTCTCTGAACTAATATTCATCCAGGAATAATGAGCTAGCTTGCAAATTTAAGAAAGGCCAGAATGTGTTCCAAATTAAAAAAAAAATAGCATAAAGAAATTTGGCATAGAATGTGCTCTAGGGTGTTGATAATTAGATTATGCTGTTTTTACCTTTTACATGAAGAATTGGATTATTGAAAGTAACCAGTAATCACCAATACAAACATCTTGAAATTGCAACTAAGCCTATCTATTATTTTTAACGTTTGAACCTTTTCAAGAGCTTCCCTTAATATAATTGGATATTGAAGCTGTTTAAGTATGTTAAAGCATGTTTCGTATTTTTTTATAATGTTTTGGGGGGGAGGAGGGAGAAAAGGATTATGCAGACTTTTGAATGAATCTGGGAAAAATACAACAGATCTAAAACCCTTTCATCTATGTCTTTGTAAATCTCTAACTTGAATAGGACCAAGAAGTACCGCAGCTTTTCTTACTCGTAAAGAAGTCCTAGTGAACTAAGCTGTAAAGCATGGCATAAAAAGACAGGAGCAAAACCAGGTTCTCACTTCAGCCTCACACTGTTGGATGCTGTTGAAGGAAATTAATCTGAGCAGATTTAGGATGAGGGCTTTATGTCCATATGGATTGGCAGTTGGCGAGACCTCGCCATTAACGGTGCACAATTAATAAATAATATGTCTCTGTTTGCTACGGTAGCTGTTCAAGCATTAAAAAGCTTATAAAAATATTGCTTAGACAAAAACCCCACATATGGGCAAGGTCTTGATCCATGCTGGATATCTCCCACTCAGGAATCCCATTTGCATTTTGCATGGTACCTCGACCCCCAAACACGAATTGGTTATTCATTTCTCCAAGATGAGCCAGATGAGTTGGGTACATTTATTAATAATTCTTATAAATAAATATCATTAAAAAATAAAAAAAGAACAATCAGCCCCCATAATGTTACTGTTCCAGCATGCAAGCAGAGATTGGGATTTAAGCAACCACGCAGGGAAAATAAACCTGTGGCTCTCAGAGCACTCATATTCTTCCACATGATAAATGACTCTCAGATACCACTTCAATTCTGATTTCAGAGGCAAATTAAATTTCAAAATTAAAACAAATTTAATTTTAAATGTCTCTTTGGTAGCACCTATCAATAGCAGACCTTACCTAGAAAAACTGTAGGATCTGTGATCTTAAGAGATTTTTGACCTGATTTAAACCGTGGGGCTAAAAAGATGAAGACACCAACTAATGAAGGCTTCTGCTAAAATATCTCATCCAGCATAATTCTAAGTCAGGTTCGAGGACTGTTCTATGTTTGCAAGATCTTAGCCCAAATTATATCAAATCCAATCCATTAACTGATACATTTCAATTATTTTTATTTTGTATTGATAGCAACTGAGTACATGCGGTGCTGTTTAAAGAGTAATCTGATCAGTGCTGGCCAGGTGGCTCAGCTGGCCGGGGCGTTGGTGCACATGACAAAAGGCTGTGGGTTCTATCCCTGGTTAAGGGGAATACCTAGGTTGTGGGTTTGATTCCCAGTCAGGGTGGGTACAAAAGGCAATCAATTGATGTTTCTCTCTCACATAGATGTTTCTCTCTTCTCCAAATCCATAAAATCATATCCTCAGGTGAGGATTTCAAAAATAAAGGTAATCCGACTGACCATTTTACAGTAAGAGTAACTTTGTAAATGAACTGAAATGGAAATGAAAGCTCCTGAACCCTATGTTTCCAAAGATTAGCCCACATGTCATGGACACATATCAACATTATAGAAGATGGAATTATGAGGACATTGTCACTTTCTCTGTCTTTTTGTAGTTCTTGAAGGTGACAGTACACTCCTGAATTCCCTTTTTCTTTTTCACTAAATCTTTTTTTTTTAAATGTTAAAGAAACTCTTGCTCTATTATAAGTAAAACTTTCCAGGAAAGCCTATATGACATTCCTGTTAAGTGAGTGACATTTGCAAATATTGTGTATAATTCAGTTTCCTTTGAAATCGGTCACCGTGTTTTTACAAGAAATTCAGTTTAACAGGTAGGTTGTAAAGAATCTGCAGATAAATCAGGTTATTTTAATGTGCTAAATAAAGCCCCCATATTCTCTTACACTCTTTATTGTATTATTGTATAATACACACAGTTAAGTTTAGCATATGTTTAAAGGTAGTATATCACATTTCCTTTCAAAATTAGTACAATAATTTCATTATTTTGTTTGACTTATTAAATGTATTCATTGTCAAAAATGTGGGCAAATGAAAAAACACATCCATTAAAAGAGAAAAAAATAACCCTACAGTTCTTTTTCTGGAATAACACTTCCTGGTCCTTCAGTAAGCAATTATTAAAATAGTTGCTTGCATTCCCTTAGAAATTATATGGTTACATGCAAACAGGCTTCATCCAGAACTTTTAAATGCAGGTTTCTGGGAGTTACTTTACTTCAACTGGGGTTGGGGGAAACTACATTTTTATATTGTAACCATGGTAAAATGTGGCGCATTAGGAATGCTGTCAATCATTGATTTACTGCTTAACTGTAGGAAAACACTTTTAAACAACACCCCCAGGACTGGCAGAAGCTCTTCTTTATTGTCAAGGTGTCCGATACTACATCAGGTAGCCACTAACTCTAAAAGTGACGTATGATTTTAAAAGCCCAACAAAAAATTAGTTTAGTATCACAATTTTTAAAACTACATGGAAAGGTATTTTAAATTATATATATTTTTTCTGGTCTATGCAATACAAGCCACAACAGAGCGCTCAGGTCATAAAAAGAACACACATTATGAGAATGTTCTAAATTTTCACATTTTGTTTATATTTTATTGCTTTTACTTGAGCTAACATGTGGTATATTTTTACAAAGCCTGATTGTTCACATATTTAATTTCTATGCTCATAAAAGCCATATATTTTTAATACAATCCAACCAGCAGGAAACAATCAGACTCTACTAAATATTTTAATATTAGCCTGAAGTAGTGAAGTGAAATATAAAAGGGAAAGTGGTTTTAGAGCCTGTGACATTTCACACTATCCCATCAGTAATAAAGATATATAAATCAACTTTTCTGGAAGGTAATTGGGGAATTTTAAAATCCTAATACCAATGCTATGTATGGAATAATTAAAGAAACATGATATGTAAAGTCAACAATGAATATAACACACAGTATATTTCTTTTTTTTACTAACCCCTTTTCCATTATGCAAGAAAATTTCATTTTAAAAAACAATACATTTATTACACAAACAAGAAATCTAGTGGCTTGTTCATTGGAATCCTGTATTGTTCTTATACTTAATATACTCTCATATAAAATTGCTGCTAAATGTATTGAGTGCTAAACTTTAGGCATTGTTAAGAAATCACATTTCTGTTTATAAAAGCACTATTTTTGCATCCTCTTCTTTTCTCTTGTGAAGTATTTGATTTTTAAGTTGTAGTTGTGTAATCACCCCTGTTAACGCTCTGACTGAAGGGGTCCTGACCATCTATGTTATACTTTAAAGGAGGGTTGATGCCCGGAAACGGGGACGGAGGTAACTGTTCAATAAAAAATCCCAGAGGCACACTAACGATTTTAACTCCAACTTTGAAGGAAGGCTATATTTGAAGGATACACAAGTGCACAAGGAGTTTTTTTTTTAATTAAGGAGAATCACCTAAGTGAACTCTTCAAATGCTCCTTTCTCATATTAGTCCACAAAAAAGTCATCAGCAGACATTTTGCATACAATCTTCATGAAGGTATTTGGGGAGTATATTCACACTGAAGAATAGTCCCATCTCCTAAAGTTATGATATGGAATTGGTTTGTTCCATAAGAAGACACAAACAGAAAAAAATAACATTTATAATAGAAACTGAGTAATATATGAGATAGGCTGTTCCAAGGCTTTCAAGTCAAATTTCTGAGCAATGACAGAGAGCAGATATTTCAGTGGGGCTCAGTCATCTCCCATGTGTAGAACCAGTGTGGCCTGCATGAGGAACCAGAGATAGGTGGCCGAGGACAGAATAGAAGTTTGTGTCATGAATTTAGAGAGATGAATATTTGATAATTGCTATTCTGCTTTTTAAGTCTTCAATGTCTTTTTAATTTCCTAGACATAACATATTTAACTTCCTACAGTCAACTCTTTACTTCTTTAAGCACTCACCACTTCCAAAATATACCCTACACTCACACGTGAATTGAACCACTTAAGTCAGTGTTAGCAGCCTGGCAGCTCTGCACATGCTCTGTCCCATGTTTGAAATGTTCTTTGCCTCCAGGTATATGAACAGGACCTCTACTCACCTTTGAGAGTTTGTTAGCATGTCACTGATGTGGGGAAATCTTGTCTGGCTCACTTTAGATACTTAGCGTTTGTGTCACCATTACGATCTAATTCACTCCTGTTGAATAAATGAGTGAAGGATGGGAAAATATTTCCTTAGGTACTACACGTTAGGGAGATCACCTGCACATCTCTGTTTTCGACTGAACTACTTGAATTTCATTATTGTAAGGTTATCTTTTGAGCTTTCTATCTAATCATTCAAGCACATGCATCAAAGGGTCATTCTGCTAATGATCTTTGAGATGGCAGGAAAATTAAATTGCTTTGTTAGCTAACACTGCACAGTTGTGAGGTTCCCAGTCAAACAATGCATACATACATAACTTCTTTACAATGGCAGTGAAAAATTACTGAGCTCTCACTTTGTGCCAAGCTCTGTTGTAGAGACTTTATATGTACTAACTTCTTTAATCTCAATGATTTATGAAGCAAGTAGTATTTTATGTCCATTTTGTAGATGAGGAAACTGAATCACAAGCAGTTGCCCCAGGTCGCTTTGCTAAGTAGTGAACATTTGAGAAAAACAAAGCAACAGAAATGTGTTTCAGAAAGTATGACACTTTTTGTCACAAACAAACAACACAAGTTCTTCAGTGAATTCTTCCATATATTTACACATGCTCTTAGCTGTTTTGCAAATAACTTATCCTATTTCTGAATTCAATCCTAATGTCTGTTGAATGATTGCCACATGTATTATGGGGAAAAAGAATAAAAATTCAAACATCCTTTCTGATTTTAATAGACATGTAGATACAAATCTATGCTCCTTCATCATAATCCTAAAATAAAAACTTTTATAGCTCAAGAAAGCAACAAAAATATTATTATTAAATTTTAATTAATACTAATATAGAAACTATACTTTTAGCTATACTTCAAAGCATATTGGACTTTTTTTGTGTAACAAACATGTATCATTTATTTATTATTCTCTTGTACATTTTGGGGCTTAATTATTCAAAAAATTTTAAATATTTGTAGTTATATGATTTTGAACACTATGGTATATTACATACATTTACATTTGGAGCCCTAATGTGGTCCCTGGGCTTTCATTCTACATATAAAACTGCTAGCTGGGATCTCCCGGGATCTCCCACCATTACCTAATTTTCAATTATCCAAAAAAAATCACTATCATTATCCAAATACAGTTCACATCTCAGATCACTTTATTTTTACCACTGACATAATAATTCTCCCAAGATCCCAGCTTGAAACCTTGGAGCCGTGCCTGACTTCATTCTGCACTGCTGTCTCTACAGAGATTAAATCACCACGCCCTCTCTCTGTCTACTTCTGTTCTCCTTCTCTTTCCGACCAGACCTCGCCACAGCAGCAGACAGCACCATTAGACATGCACATGGATCCTCCTGGAAAACTGCTTCAACACATGTGTTCCTTAAATAATGATATCTCATTATTTAGTCTGCTTTGGGCATTAGCACTTTGGCTATTTCTTGTCTCTCTAAATATGTCCTTGTCTATACTCTCCTCACAATTGTCCTTGTGTTCATCATTTGTATGTGTGTGTGTGTGCCAGTACCAGGGATCACCAGCTGTCCAGATACCAAAAAATCATGTTCCCAAAATCATGATGCCTGTTCCACACGAGAGCAATAAAGCTGTCCTGCGTGTGCTCATGTCAGATGCCCTGTTTACTTCCATGCCATCTTAACAGCATCTGCAGTCATTCACATGTTTTTGTTGTTGTTGTTGTCTAAAGTGCCCTCCCTCCCCCTTTCTTGCAGTCCCTGGAGTGTCACTGTCCTCTCAGGGCTTACCTCAAGCCCAAGCACTGCTCAGGGCTCTCAGGGATGCGCTATCGCACCTGAGCTCCTTTCCCACCTAGTGCCCATGTCACTCACTGGGCACTCTGCCTATGTCTCTCTCTACTTAAAGTTGTGTTTCCGCATGAATATTCTATCCCCTAGACTGTGCTACAGAGATTTTTTAAAAAAGTATTAAAATGAACTGTGTAGCTTTTTACTTTGTAATTTTATTCATAATAACTATTGTTACTGAATAAAGTAGAATTCAGTTGTCTGTTTCTGAATACAGGCATAACACAAAAATTGGTAGGGAAAGAAAAAGGGTTTTATTAAAAAGTCGCCCAGTTTGGGGGATCTGGTGAATTCCCAGCTCCAAGCCAATGTCTTCTGCAAAACACAGAAAGAAGGCCGCCACCTCCAGTACCAGAGTCAGTGTCGATATACCTGCTCCATTCTTATCTGTCTTCCTGGGGCTGAGGCTGTTACAAGAATGGGTCTCTGACTCTGCAGCTCTCTCTCTTCCTGGAGTGTGTGCTTGGGGTTGGCATCACTGTTGCCTTGCTGCAGCTTTCCCCTTCTTCCAGGGCCAGAGTGTGCTGCCAGGTCACGGCAGCTGGTCATGCAAGGGGCTCTGTGGGGCCTCAGCCTCAGATGCTGCTTGTGTCCCTGGAGCTGCTGAACATTCAGGCTCACACATCTGTCTGTTGCTCTCAGAGTGAAAAAATGGGAGTGGTCCAGCAGCACCTGCCCTGGGCAACACACAGCTGCAATCTCCTGCAGGCTGCTCCTGGTGAGGCTCGGCACCTACCATCTGGGTGAGCAAGGGGAACGCAAAAAGGGGCCAAGAGGCCAAGACTCAGTGCCCTTTGTTTAAGTCTTCCGCCCTCAGATCCTTCTTCTGTGAGAGCGTCCACCTTGCCTGCCAGTCCTGGCTGGCATCCATCTCTAGCATCAGCTTGTGCAGTGTCTCTGCTCCTTCTCCTGTTGCTATGGCCCAGAAGTGGGTAGTGGGGCACACCTGGGGTGGGGCGTTACACTCCGGTTTGTTTACCCTCACCTTGGGGTACAAAATCACAAGCCTGCTGCAGCTTCAATCTGCTGCCTGAGGGTTTCCTGAAACTCCTCCCTCACTTTGGGGAGTGTAGCCTTTTGCACTGCCTCAGGGAGTCCTCCCCTACTCCACCAATCTGGCAAGATCCAGCCTCCCTCACCCCATTACACTATAACAGGGTTGATTGAAAGTTTTGTGTGGGGATATGATTTTCAGCTATTACACTGGATGTTCTTTTATATTACAATTCCTGTAAAGGTGCAGCGTGCTAAATGAAATTTGGATTGTAGAAGTTCTCAAGATGTGTTATCTGTAGTCAGTCACTAGCAATGCTCCTTCCTTCTAATTGTTGTGTAGTCCGTATGACCTCTGCACTCCGCATTAGTGCTGATTTTATTTTTATCCCCACGCAAGGATATGTTTATTGATTTTAGAGAGAGAGGCATGGAGGAAGGGAAGGAGAGGTAAAGAGGGAGACTGAGAGAGAGAGAGAGAGATGTTGATCAGTTATCTATCATATGCACCCAACTGGGGATTACACCCACAGCACAGCCCGGGTAGGTGCCCTGACCTGGAACAGGACTTGCAACCTTCTGGTGTACAGGATGGTGCTCCAACCAACCAAGCCACTGGACCAAGGGCATGCTGATTTTTTCTTTCACAGATTTTAGGATTGGCTTTCTGCCTGAAAGCTTTTCTTCTCCAATGTGTTTGTTTATTGAATTTGATTGAGTGCACATGGTATGTCTTTATATAACTATCAATGTTATTTTTTTCCTAAAATGTAATGTTTGCTCAATTTATATCATGTTCAACCTAAAAATTCTTCAGTGGCTCCCAATTTTCTATTTTATTTATTTATTTATTTATTTTTAAATATATTTACTGATTATGCTATTACAGTTGTGCCATTTCCCCCTCTTCACTCCACTCCATCCTGCACACCCCCTCCCTCCCATATTCCCCCCCTATAGTTCATGTCCATGGGTCATACATATAAGTTCTTTGGCTTCTACATTTCTTATACTATTCTTACCCTCCCCCTGTCTATTTTCTACCTACCATTTATGCTACTTATTCTCTGTACCTTTCCCCACTTTCTCCCCCTCCCACTCCCCTGTTGATAACCCTCCATGTGAGCTCCACTTCTGTGGTTCTGTTCCTGTTCTAGTTGTTGGCTTAGTTTGCTTTTTTGTTTTAGGTTTTAGGTGGTTGTTAATCACTGTGAGTTTGCTGTCATTTTTACTGTTCATATTTTTATCTTCTTTTTCTTAGATAAATCCCTTCAACATTTCATATAATAAGGGCTTGGTGACGATGAACTCTTTGAACTTGACCTTATCTGAGAAGCACTTTATCTACCCTTCCATTCTAAATGGTAGCTTTGTTGGATAGAACAATCTTAGATGTAGGTCCTTACCTTTCATGACTTGGAATACTTCTTGCCAGCTCCTTCTTGCCTGTAAGGTCTCTTTTGAGAAATCAGCTGACAGTCTTATGGGAACTCCTTTGTAGGTAACTGTGTCTTTTTCTCTTGCTGCTTCCAAGATTCTCCTCTTCTGCTGAATCTTGGGTAATGTAATTATGATGTGCCTTGGTGTGTTCCTCCTTGGGTCCAGCTTCTTTGGGACTCTCTGAGCTTCCTGGACTTCCTGGAAGTCTATTTCCTTTGCCAGATTCGGGAAGTTCTCCTTCATTATTTGTTCAAATAAGTTTTCAATTTTTTGTTCTTCCTCTTCTCCTTCTGGCACTCCTATAATTTGGATGTTGGAACATTTAAAGATGTCCTGGAGGTTCCTGAGCCTCTCCTCGTTTTTTTGAATTCTTGTTTCTTCATTCTTTTCTGGTTGGATGTTTTTTTCTTCCTTCTGGTCCACACCATTGATTTGAGTTGTTTCCTTCCCATCACTATTGGTTCCCTGTACATTTTCCTTTGTTTCTCTTAGCATAGTCTTCATTTTTTCATCTAATTTGCAACCAAATTCAACCAATTCTGTAAGCTTCCTGATTACCAGTGTTTTGAACTGTGCATCTGATAGGTTGGCTGCCTCTTTGTTGCTTAGTTGTATTTTTTCTGGAGCTTTGATCTGTTCTTTCATTTGGGTCATTTTTTTTGTCTTGGTGTGCCTGTTATTTAAAGGGGTGGAGCCTTAGGTATTCACCGGGGTGGGGTGACACTGGTCACTGTGCTATGGCGCTGTGCATGAGGGAGGGGCCAAGAGGGAGCAATGGTACTTGTTTCACTCTCTGCTGGCTTTCAGTCACTCCCTCCGCTACCCACAATGAAATTGGGCCCCTCTGGTGCTGGTTCCCCAGCGGGTGGGCTTGTGCGCACTCTAGGCCCCCATGGGTCTCTCCAATGACCTCTCCTGTGAGGCTGGGAGTTTCTACTGCTGTAGTCTCAACCACCACAGATGTTTTCAATCAGAGGTTTGAGGCTTCATTTCCCTGCGCTGGAGCCCTGGGTTGTGCAGTCTGCTTCACTGCCCTGCATTTCCTCCCGGTTTATCTGTGCACGAATGTGGGGCCACAGGGTCTGCTAGCCACCACCTTGTGGGGTCTGCCAGTTGCAGCCTGGCCCGCCCTGCTCCACAACCTGCCACCTCACTTGGTCTGCCAGCTGTCGCCTTGCCACGAGTCCTCCCCACCCCGCTGCCCCTCTCTGCCCCTCCTACCACTCTGGATGAATGTGTCTTCTTTATCTCCTTGGTTATCGGACTTCCATACAGTTCAATTTTCTGTCAGTTCTGGTTGTTTTTTGTTTTTAAATTGTTGTTGTCCTTGTTTTGGTTGTGCGAGGAGGCACAGTGTGTCTACGTATGCCTCCATCTTGGCGGAAAGCTCAGTGGCTCCCATTTTTCAATAGAAAATAGTCCTAACTGCTTTGGTTTGCATTTCCCTGACTTTGACATTTCCCTTTACACATTTAATGGCCAGATTCAAAGTCTTATTGTGCTGACCCCTGTATGCCAGAGGCACTTGAAGATTTTATGCTTTACTAATTACAGTTTCTTGTCCTAGCAACTCACACTCCTGTGAAATCTTACTAAACATTTTATTCTTCACTCCAAAGTTATTTTTGTTGAGTTGCCTTCTTTTTTTGCCAAAGTAATTTGCTTGCCCTTCTATGATAACATGTCATTCACATTTGTGTTATAGTCATGCACACATGCATGCTACTTTTCCAGTGCTAACTTGTAATACCCTTGAGGTCAGTACAAAATGCCTTTGTATCCTCATAATGTCTCCATCATTGTACAGCAGTAAGCATGTGATGTGTATATACTAATTTATTCTTTATCATTTAATATAGGGTTCTATTTTCCAGCTGGGGTTCTGATGTGGAATATTTCAATTTTGTGTTCACCTAGAAAAGATACCTTCTATTTGAACCGAAGAATGTTTCTGTTAACTAGCTCATTCAGTTCTTTCTCATTCTTATGTCTTCTCTAATTTTTTAAAGCTGTACAACTTGGTAGTGCTTAGTTAGCATTGTGGCTTTAGCTGACACTTGAAATAGAGTCAGCTTGTGAGGATTTTTAAAGTTGGTTCTTGGGAGACTTACTATGCAATTCCATGAGACCGTAGAGTCATCAAAGACAGTTTCTAAGAGTGATAGGATTCTTCAAATTTTAATAGGTTTGTCTAAGAGGTAAAGTGCATATATTTACTGTGAGGCATTGGCCAAGCTCATTGGGGTAATTCCATCAGTTTTGTAGAGAACAGGTAAAAAGATAGCTTTATTTATGTACTTTAGCTGAATCATTTCATAACCCTTCAAGCCATCCCTTTGTGGTGAAATATTGCATCAAATTCACTCCCACCATCCTCACTATGCCTAATTAAAGCTCTGTGTCAAGCAAAACAAAAGAAATTGAAATTATCTATAGCAGCAAGGGATTAAGATATTTTTGCATTTACAAAAATAATTTATGTATCCTGGAATCAACATAGAAAAACCCTAAGGTCTTTGATGTTGTTTCCTTCAATTTTTAATAAATACCAATACACAGTCCAGCGTACACAGTACAATGTGTAACGAAGGCACAGTTTTCCACTGGATTCATAGTTCAATTAAATATGGTGTTAACAGGAGGTACCTCCATAGATGAAGGGAGAGCCTTAGTACACTTTACCTCAGCACAACCTTTTTATGCCAGAGCATCAAGACACATGGGCCTCACACTGATCATGTTTCTCACACAGTCTGATTAAGGACTGTTGAATTGAGCTGAAATTTAAGAAACTCAGAAGATCCATGTAAACATAGCAGAATGTCAAGTTCCTATGCACATTCATACCCAATACATTACGACTTCAAACCTGCTTTACTAAAGAATTGCTCTGAACTTGAAATATCTTATCTACCCAGATTTAATCAGACCTTCCAGGTTTAAGGACACAAGACCACCCTCACTTCAAAGGCCCATGGCAAGTAATGGGTGTCCAAGGCACCCGCTTCTGATCAACTTGGGTACAAAGTCAGGGTTTCAACCTCAACCCTGCCCTCCCCCTACCCTGTCCTGGGTACAGTAATTTGTTACAATTGTTACTTATGCTTATTAATTTATTATAAATGGTATTATAAAGGGTATAGATAAAAGGCCACAAGAAAAAGTGCATAAAGTGAGCTCTGGAAGCATCCTGAGAACAGTAGCTTCCTTCCTCTCAAAAGTGGGGCCTGCAACCCCCTCCCAGCTTGTAGATATGTTCAGTTCACCAACATGGAATCTCTCCAAACCCTTTTATTTATGGTTTTTATGCAGCTTCCATTTTGTAGGTAAGAATAATTAAATCATTGGTCATTGGTGATTAACTCAACTGCCCAGTCACTCCCTGTCCCTGGAGGTTGGGAGGGTAGGAATGAAAGTTCTAACACTCTAATCACCTGGTTGGTTACTCTGGCAGCAGTCACTTTATTGGCATAAACTGGGGTGTGTTGAAAGGAGCATGTTATGAATAACAAAAGATGCTCCTCAGCTAACTCTTATTATTCTGGAAGTTATAAGGATTTTAGGAGCCTTGTACCAGGATCTCAGGTAAATCAGTGATCTAGAAGAGCTTTAGGACAATAAAAATAACAGTGAAAGAATGAAACAGAAAAAACTTAAGTGTTTTTGCCACACATGATTCTAAAGTTGAGTCTAATAGTGATTGTTAACTTGCCACAGTTTTGTGAATGTTACAGATTTCCCAATTGTTTTTTTAGTATCCATCACCAGTCAATATTTTCTAAGCATTTTTTCCTAAACAACTTTAGTAGTTTTTATTAACCTTCTATTGTTTTCTCTACCTTGCTGGTATTTTTATGACATTTTTTGTAATGTTAATTTCTATGGGGAGGAAGTAAGAAGTTCATAGATAAGTTTTAGTATAGATAGACTTGTCAATATTCATTAAGTGATACTGTCACTAACTAAAGATGTTGGGGAGGACAAGAAGGAGGAAGGGAGAAGGGCTGCATATGAATGTCCCTTTATGTGGGCAAAGGAAGATGTAGGGAAGGAGGTGAAGGAACACTATTACCAAAGACTTGCTAATAAAGCAGCAGATTCTTAGATATCATAAACATGGAGTAACTCTTCAGAATAGAGATTAAGAATGAACAGAGCTTTGAAATTTTGTTTTCATTCCACTTCAAAGTTATATTTTGCTTGATGTTTATTGTCAACTGCTCAAAAAGGATATCTTAGGACCAAGATGAAAAAAGGATTTCATCTGTCCCTCTCAAGTAGTTCCCTACTTTTTTCTTGTTTTTTATGTATATAATTTCTCTACTCCTGGTTGATATGTTCTACTTTTTTTGTGGTTATTTCATCCTCAAAACTCTTGCATGCATAATTGAATTAACATGTTCAAAGTCAAGGAAGATATTTAAAACCAATTGCCTCCAGGTAGCTAAAGCATCAGCTGAATTATCTGCCTTTCAGCTTCCTCTTTAGTTTTAATCACTGGGGAAAATTCCCTTGATTTCTCAAAAGCTAAACTATACATTTAAAAATATGTTATATATTATCCAGAGCTTCTTGGTATTTTGAAGATGGATGATATTATTGATATCTGTCATATTACTAGAATTAAAAATCGTAGCCTCTTGCTTCTAATTTTAGAAGTATTTCTTCTTTACTACCTTCCTGTGAATTCTATGTCCAAACACTTCCTGAATTTAATTTCACCATGAAGACATCCCAGTCAGAATTAAGATGGGTAGGAAATTTGGAAGAGGAAGGAGGAAGAACTACTCTGAACTTCCGAATCTCAAGTCTCTTGTGTTGGTCCCTGTGGGATGCACAGTTCCATTTCTTATTGGACGCTTGTTTTCCTAGGTTCTCCTCACTCCAACCTTAGCAGTCCCTCAGACTCTTTCAGCTGCATTTGCAATGCACCACCTTACCACATGGAAGCAGTGCAGATAGGTTAAATTGCCTTTCCAGGAAGTATAATTTTCCTCTTGGATTCTGAGCTGAAACTCAAGTATTTCTTTTGCGCAGTACTGTAACATTTTCTTTCTTAATTTTTTTAAAATGTAATTTTATTGTATTTTTTCCATGACCATTTAGTCCCATTATACCCTTCCCCCCAGCAATCAGCACAATGCTGTCCATGTCCATGAGTCCTTTTTCATTTTGCTCAATCCCTCCACCCCCTAACCTCCCCTTCCACTTGCTGTCATCTGCTCTCTATGAGACATTTTCTGAATAACAGCACTAATGCCCCAATTTTCCTGCCCCCTTTCTCCCTCAGCAAAATACTCCCACTTTCCATTCTAGATAATAGTTAATTTGACCAATGCTACCATCAAAAATACATACACAATTGCACAGCATTGCCAATATCTGGATTTTCTATAACTTAACAAGAATTCTAGTTTTGAAGAGATGAGAGAAATGTTTTAATCCAAAAAAATTTGTGTGATAGGCTGAATAATATATGGCCCCCAAATATATCCACGCCCTAATCCCTGGACCCTGTGAATGTATATCATCTTCTATGGTAGAAGTTAGAACTTTGCAGATGTGATTAAGTTAAGGATATGTAGATAAAGATATTATCCTGAATATCCCAATGTAATCATAAGGGTTTTTAGTAGCAGAAGTCAGTAGAAATACAGCCAGAGGGAAGGCAATGTGATAAACACAGGAAGCCGAGTTTGGAGTGACGTGGCCACAAGGCAAGGAACACCAATACCATCTAGAAGCTGGAGGAAGCAAGAGAGTCTCCCCTGGAGTCTCCCCTGGAATCTCCAGAAGGAAGGAGCCCTACTAACAGCTGGACTTTATCCCCATAATTTTCATTTCAGACTTCTGAAAGCCAGAACTGTAAGAGTATGCATTTGTGGTGTTTAAGGCACTAAGTTTGTGGTAAAATTATTATAACTAAATCCTACTAATTCAATGGGCAATTGAGATATACATAAGAACATTATCTCCAAAAATAATAGTAAACAGTGACAAGGCAGCAGTAGTAGTTGTAGCTTCCACTTAACTGAAATTCCATTATCTACAAGAAATTATTCTGAGTGACTTATTCACTTTATTTACTTGAATTTTTATAATAGCATTGTAAGGAGTATATTACACCCCATTTTACAGAAACAAAACCACAAAAACAATTTCCCCACTGATGAGTGGCAGAACCAGGATTTGAACACAGGACTGTGTGAAATCAATGAAAAATTATTACACTGTATAAGCAAAACATGAGAAGAATTTAATCATCACTGAGAGAAATAAAGAAATGTTGGAAACATGCTATAGGCAGTCTTATAGGTTGAACAGTAACTCTCAAAAAAAAAAAAAAAAAGTCCAAGCCCTAAACCCAAGTCCTTCAGATTGTAATCTTATTTAGAGATAGAATTTTACAAAGTTAATCAAGTTAATATGAGGTTGTTAAGGTGGGTCCTAATTCAATATGACTCCTGTTCCTATCAAACGGGTACATTTGGGGGCAGAGACAGACCTGAACAAAGGGAGAACACCGTGTGAAGATGAAGGTAGAGATTGGGATGCTCTTACAAGCCAGGGTGCACAAGATTGCCAGCAAATCACCAGAAACCAGAGCATAGGCGTGGGACAGATCCTTCCTCACGGCCTTCAGAAGGAAACAACCTGCTGACACCCTGAACTTTGACTTCTGGCCTCCAGAAATGTGAGACAATACATTTCTGTCGTCTAAGCTGCTCACTTGGCAGTATTTTGTTACGGCAGTACTAGCAGGCTAGTACAAGCACCAGTGATGATGGTGGCAATAGTGGTAATAGTAGCAACTGTGGTTGCTTTTAAAAATCAATACTCATCCATTATAGTTACAAAATTTAAAAAACATAGTTCCTGCAAATCTTTATATATATATAAAATATAAATTTATATATATATAAATACATATTTATATATATATAAAATAGCACATTTTAACACTTACCTTAAGAGATTATTTGCATAAAATTTGATCACATTTTCAATTTGGTTAAACAACTACAAACATTATAAACAGAAGTAATAAAGATAATACATTCATTTCCAATAAATTAAACTTATAAATATGTTGAATCCCAAAGAGTATCAAATGTCCCAACATTATATATAAATGATAAGATTTCAACATAAAATTATAAGCCTTAAACTAATACTGAGTTAGACATTTAAATTTACTCTTATAGGTTATATTCTTTAAACCTTTAAAGTACATAAAATATCAAAAATGTATGAAATCTTTAACTGAAGTATATAGAAGTTATAAGGTGGATTCTCTCAGACACTCCTATACTGAAGTCTAACTCTTTCTCAGGTTGGAAGATATTTATCGAAGAGCAGTTTATCATTCCACCCAATTCTGGGGTTACTGTCTCACTTTGCTGAAGTTCCCTAGAGAAGAGAAGACAGCCTTATGCTTGAATAGACCTGTATCCGTGCACGAGTGGAAACTCTAAGCCTTATCCATGGCCTATAACTGGGACTTAAGGAAGAACATTGTCTTTTGTTCCATTTGCCTGACATTTGAGTCAAACTCTTACTTTTCAAGCCAAAATAGATTCTTACCCCCACCCATGCGCCATGTGGCTACATGAATAGGTGGCTGGTGGCTTTTGCTTTTTCTTTTTTTTTTCTTAAAAGCAAACACTAATATGATATTAACAATGTGCCAAGCACAAGTCTAAGTTTTTAAGATACATTAACTCATTTAATCTGTGAATTGAGATTCTAGGTCCCAGTGATGGCCACAACATCTCAGCAGTATTAACAAATGAGGAATATCTACTTTGCATAACCAAAATATCCTGTAGCTAGATGGGGGGCAGGGGTGGCTGGGGTAACAGAGCCAACATTTGCTCAATAATCATATCTAAGATCAGCACATTGAAGTTATTTAGTTTGAATATAACCAATTGTAATAAGTAGTGAAATGGAATACCAGGCAACAGATCACAGTCAGGGAATATCAGACCATAACAATCCTGAAAGATATAACCATTAACAACCCATAGCTCAAAGACCCTGGTTCCCACAGCCAGGCTGCATTTTGTCCTTCTACTCTCCTAACTCGTGAAGATCAAATCTCTGGCTGGAGCTGCAAGACCCATCCCTGTTGAGGCCTGGCACAGGACTGACACTAGTAGGTCTGAGGAGGAAGAAAGCGTCCATAATGATAATGTACCTAATGGGCCATCAAATGCATCCCACCCATAGGTTCGGTTATTGCCACCTTTACTACCAACTCTAAAGCATGGGTGCATGTTGTGTTTAGTGATTAGAGACTTCAGTCTGAGTAGACTGCATAATTTCATAGTGGAAAATTTTATGGAAAATATTTCAAAAATAAATATAAGTGATTTTGAAAGTTTGCCTTTTGTAGTTTCTCTTCATGAACATACAAGCCAAGGAACTGGGCTTAATGTGGTTCACTCTAGAATTCTAATACCATAAGCTTGGAGATATTTTACATGTACCTAGTACTATAATGCTCACAAAATCTCCATTAAGGAACTGAGTCTTACAGAAGTTTTTAAGAAGGTTGGTCAGTGGGAACCAAATCTATGATTCAAACCCAGAGCTCTTTGAATCCCAAGCTAGTGTTTTTGAAGGCTCCATTGTTCTCTCTGCCCAGTGATCTAAACAAGATTTTAGCTTCTTGCATTTGGTTTGTGAATAGGACTTCTGCTAAGCCACTATATTCAGAATTTGTGGATAAAAAGAAAGATAACATGAGAACTTGGTTAAACCTATTCCTCCTCTGAGTTAGTCATAAATGATAAATGAAAATGATAACCTTTGGGGATTTGTGAATAGGAATTTTAACAAATTAGAGAACAAAGAAAAGGATCTTATATGCTTAATATGTTTTCTTTGGGTTGGGAGGGTGGTTTGTTTCAGATGAAAATAGAAAAGGGGGGTGTTTCATGTTTGGCGCTCCAAGCTATCAAACTTGAAAAAGGGCAAAATTTCTAATCATTATCTCATAATGGCTGCAAATCTTGGTGAAAATCTTCTCATTTAGTGCAAAGATTGAATATACACAGCACCCAGCAGCTTACATTTTAAGATGAAAATTTATTGCTAGAAGTAATTTTGTTTAAGCTATTTTTACTTCTTCCCCCCCCTTGTTAACTGTTGGAATACTCCTTATTCAGCCATTTCCTTGTTATGGAAGTGTTACATGCTGCTGTGGTTTGTAGCTTTTCTTTTGTTTAAGATCAGAGAAAAGTTGGGGGATAATTCATTTTTATCATTCCCTTTCTAAGAGTTTATGTTCATTTTTAAAGCAGTAAGCTTTATTTTCTTTTCTGCTAGACAATCTTCAAATTATAAACATACCACAAAAATCTTGAATATAACAAATCCATACTTTTTGAAATTAAACCCAAAACTTCAGTTTATAATATTTTTGAAGAGTGTTCTCTACGTTTATTCTTTTAAATTTTTTAAATTGAAAACATGGTTAGAGTCAACAGTTAGCATATTTCAGTGCTATCCAGACTTAATTTTCTCCTCCTATGCAGCCTCTGATCTTGCTGCAATCCTCCCTCAAAGTAAGATCAGCATTTTGGTGGATCTCAACTCCACAAGCTATTAGATGTTACTGAGGACTCCATGGGGAATGAAGACATTTAATAAAGTCCCCCTGTCAATGTCTTTGTTTCCCCCCAAAATCTCCTGTGTTTTCTGTTAGACACTTTATCTTCCATTTCTCAGACATAATGGGGTGCACAAATAACACATTAAATGACTTTTTGCAGTAAACACTTTTGAAAGGATTGTTATAGTTTTGCTTTTGAAGTTATTCATCTAGGAGTGACTTACAATAAAGTCACCATTGGCTCTAATAGCACTGTATGAATCATGATAACACACGGATTCTTGCAAAGTGAGAAAATGTAACCAAAAATTGTTCTTGTATATCATGATTTTTTTAGAATTGAAATTTTAACAATTTTGAAGTTGATATAAGGTTACGTATTTGTGGACATTGAATTAAAATGTAATTAAATATCAACTTACATACTTATTTTTGTCCATACAGTTTTTTTCTGTGTTTTCCACCAGTGCTTCTCTCAGATCTGACCCGTAGATCTGCAGAGCCTCTGCATTATGCCTCTGAGTGCTATGCTAGTACACAAAATGTTCTCACTTAGTCCTCAACTACCATGATGTACTCGGGAAAACAAGAGCTTAATAATTAGCAGTCCCCAACCCCTTTGAAAGCTACACATGTGTGTGTACACATGCTTGCACATATTACATACATTTTGTTTTTATGTATGAGAAGATGCTACCCCTAAGAAAAAAAGGCTTGCCTCGTATTAAAAATCTCTTCCTCAACCAGTAAACATTTTCTGCTCTCAGCAAATCTCCACACGCTGCTTTCCTGTGAGATGTGGGTCAGACATTGTGGAGAGACTCCCTCTGGCATAGGAGGAAGGGTAAGAAAGGCTGGGCCATCACAGCCTGCAGTCTCTTCATCCCAAACTGCCAGAATTAGTCTGGATCTCATCACCTCTACTGCTGTCCCCTTGTCCCCTTGTTCAAGCCACCAACTCTCTGTCCGTGCTCTTTCAGTGGACTTCTAATTGGTCTCCTGCTACAGCTCTTGATCTCCTTCAGTCAGTTCTCAACACTAAGCCAGAATGTGTTTGTTCAAACTTTCCCTACTGGACTGTGAGTGCCACGAAGCAGGTTTTCTTGGTCAGTATTGCACAGCACTGGACCCCAGTGTCAAAAGCAGTGCTTGGCTCATTTTACATGATATTTTAATTTGTTCAGTGAGTGGCTCCTTCTAATGAGTTGAGAAGCTTAACGTGATATTTACTAGTAGTATTCAGTTTTCTGACAACTCAACATGCAAAGACTCTTCACCTAACCCAACCTCTAATTCCTTTTTTAGGAGTGTGGACCAACCCAATTATGAGGCCATTTGGGTGAGTTTTTCCCTTGGGTTAGCAGTTTCTACCTGGAGAAGGTTCACGTTCCCTGCTCCTTCCAGGTACACCCTCAGTGTACATTTGAACCTCCTAGTCAACTCTGTTGTGAAAAACATATTAAAATAGAATTAATTAAGTATGGGGCCTGAGGGATGGCACTAGCTTTCTACCTGGGTCCACATTTTACAAGACTTGAGTTTATTATGGGCCCATGATCAAATGTTGGGAAGGTATCTGCTTATCCTACTCTATCCTAGAACCTTGCCCTCTGGGGACCAAACTTCAAGGGTGAGCATCACTTCTTGTTCCCAAATCTGCACCACCAGAGCCAAGCTGGCAGATCTTATTCTGTGTAGAGAGTTCATTACATCCTTATTTTCCTCCTCCTTGTTCTCTCTTAACTAGGGCAGCTCAGGAAGTCCTTTGGGACATATTTTGAGCAATACATCCATTACCCACATAAATTTCTCAGACAGCAATCTGAATCCCTCAGGTCAGATTTTTCAAGGAACTCTCATTAGCACTTTGCACCAGCAGGGTCCCAGTAAGACTCCATAAAATCGCCCTGTCCTAGAGCCATCCTTTCCCTTCTGTTCCTATACTCTCTGCTGTTCTTTTAGAGGGCTACCCCTTCCCATGGCTTCTCTTGTGAATGATTTAAGCACAACTCAAGTATTTCTTCTGGCCCCCTGTACTTCACTCCCAACATGTGACATGCCATTTTCTGTTCCACAATCTGCATAAGTGAATACAAGTCCCTTCAATTCATGTGACTGGTCCTGGCACAACCTGGCATATATATTATCCAAATCTTTCACGTTTTCTTCAGACACTGAAAAAAATGTCAAGAGTACCTGATAACAGCTTCATGATGATAGTGGTCACTGAATGATTGAATTAGAAAATGTACATGTATGTGTATGTACAAATGTATTTATAATTTGGTCTACAAATTCATTAATTTAATTAATGATTAATTTGTTATAATTAAGTATTCCAGGAGTACCAACAAAAACTGGTATAATTATTATAGGATAATTTAAGAGAAATTCATATACAAAAAAGCAGTTTACTTCAAAAGTGTGGGGGTGGGACCACAAAGGAGTGTGGAGTAACACCAAGCTAGAAACTGCCAAGCTGTTAGCACTCATCAGCCTGAATAGGGATGGGAAGGGCAATTCCTGGAGCCTGGAAAGAATATAAGTCGGCTGCCTTGCTATGAACACATTTTTCCTCTCCCTCACATCTGCTGGGATTTGCACTGGCCCAACACAAGTGGAAGTCCAAGGACGAAGAAGTCCTCCTATTTAGTGTGTTTAGTTTAGCCCCCTGGAATAAGAGGGGGAATGGACTTGGAGGGCCAAGTACAAAGAGCTTGTGATTCTGTGGCAATTCATCATTCCTGAGGCACTTAGGTCTCTCACTGCTGTGCAAGACTATACCTTAGAAAAGAGACCCTATACCTTCACTTTTTTGACATTTAATAAGATTTCAAAAATAAATTGTCTTTATATAAAATATAAGGGACATTCAAGAGAGCAAATAGAAAAAAAGAACACTCTAGTAAATAATTCTCAGACCAAAGAATTAAGACGATAGAAAATCCAACAGAGAAATTCTAAGGCTGAAATTTAAAAATGCATTGAAACCATCTGGAGGTTGATTTAGAAGTGTGTATGTCTAAAAACTCCTTTTCATTTAAAACTTTCATTCAGGTTTTCAGGAGTTGATGTATTGCCTACAGGGAGTAAACTGCAATCCACATGGCAGCGGGTTGACTACAGAAGTCTGCAGCCTCAGGTTACACAATCAGATATCTAGACTTCGGATTTGTTAAGAGGATCCTTGAGGAGATTCTTGCTGAATTCAAGTTTTCTCTTTGCATTTTGATACTAAGTACATAGATAACAAAATGATTTTCAAGGCTGTGTATATTTCCATATGAAACATTATATATTTAACAAGTTAAACTCCTTTTAAAAACAGGAAAATATTTTTTCACAAACCACTTAGTAAAAACAAAAAATGAATCACAACACAGTATAATGAGTTTTAACAAAAACTCGATAAGATTAAGGAGTTGTCAGAAATTATATAATGGGCACTTGGGAGACTATTTTTAAAAGTCATTTCTAATTACTTTTTAATGGGAAGATTTCATATTTTTCTAGTGTGTGTGTTTTTGTATGTGCATTAGATTAGTTCAGATGAAAGTCAACTACAAAAAAGCTGACAGATTTGTTTTACAGATGCATTTTTAATTTGTCTCTACACAAATAAACAGATCTCTATCTTTAATTTCATAGCATTTCTATTTTATGTCTTGATGAAAAGACTCAGTTCTTTGGCTTTCCTATTAACTGAAGTGCTTTTGTATTAACCTACTTGGAAAGAAGAAGAAGAAAAAACAGATCTCATATTCTAGAAAAGAGATTGTCCCGGTGAAGCTTCATAGTGATGCTTTGAGCTTGTAGCATAGACACTTTTTGCAATAATGTTGCCAATTCAGTGCATTTGAGATTTTAAAAGTGAATAATAGCACTTTTCATAGAAATTTGTATATAAATTTGCCAGGATATCTTAGTCATAGTTCTTTTTTTCCTAATCTGAAATTGTCTTTTTCGAAGAGATTGCTGTCTGAATGTACTATTTGTTCTTTTGGAGATGCTGTTCATATATCATTAATGATTTGTTTTAATTCTTCATAATTTTATGTTTACTTTGTTATTAATTTTTAACTTTGGTTGTTTAGAATTTAAATTAGTTATTGCAACAGATATATAATAATATTCATGATTTAGCAACCAACTCCTAATTCTATAGTTTGGTGCAGTTTTGCGGGGAAGAAAAATATTAATGATCTTAGTTTAGGGCTTAGGGAGTAGTTTTAAAAAAGCATAAAGTGAAAGTGATAATATTTTTACATTCAAATTAAACCCTATATGTAAGAAAATACATGACTAATTAAATTAAAGATAGGGAACAGGCTGAGAAGATAAATTTGTAATGTATATTATATACTTAGATTTACCATCCAGAATATATCAACTATTCCTAAGAAGCAAAACCTGTAAAACATATCAACAATTCAATGAAAAGTAATGAATATTGGTAATTCTAAAATGAGGAAACAGATTTCCTAAAGACACGAATAAACTAAATTTTAATTAATATTGAGGAAATGCAATTTCAAACAAAGACAGTGGTTTTTAGCTACTGAAGCAGCGAAAGTAAATACCTACTGGCAAGTTTACACGAAATTGTGGCGAACAGGAATCCTCACACTCTTCCAGTGGGAGTGCACAGGGCTACACAATGAGGCAGGATGGCCCCTATGGTCGCCACGCCCTCTCACTGGGTTGTGCTTTGTATAATCCCCTCCCTTGAGCCTTGGAGCACAGGAGTGGGCCTGTCACTTGTGTACACCAATAGAATACGATCATGGTAATGGAATGTCACTCATGAATAAGTTATAATATTCAGTTAGTCCTTGCTCGGCACAGTTCTGATATGTACAAAAAGTCCATTTATCATGGTTTAGATAAATAGCCCCAGTCTCCCAACTACATGATATAAGTTTCTGTTAACATTGTGAATAAGTTGTGAGGAACTGAAAAAAAAAATTGCTGCTAGCTCTTCAGTCTACATATCACTATGTAAATAACAGACACACATGATGATTGGTGACCAATCACTGATTTCCTTTCAAAGTCTGTTGCTATGTCAGTTTCTTCATGCACAGATAGCAAAGCATGGAGTTGTAATGTCTCCTTGCCTTCTGAAACAAGCCATGTAGCATTTTACAGAAATGGGTAATTGATAGGGGAAATTCACTAAGAAAGATGGAAGTACAGCAAAGAGAAGAAAAGTGAAAACACTGGGAGTAAAATTGGACCTGTTTAGAATATTTGAATATGGGATGGAAAAGTGAAAGTAGGACAAGATTTTCCCTGCAACTTACTTTTTCAAGTACAATGGGTATATTTTTAAAAGGCAACATTGTTTTGATACCTTCAGTTAAATTATACTAGGAATGGAGTGTTAACATCCACTTTGGATAAAAGACTGTACTAAAAAAAAATTCCAATCAGTTTGTCTAGCACTCAAGCCAAAATATTGAATCAACTGCATCTTTGAAAAAAATTAAAGCAATTGCTGCAATAATTTTTACTGCCAATAAATGCTGGTTTTATTGTTTCAGAAGTATCATAAATGATTTACATAATTATTTGGTGAAGCTAAAAGAGCTAATGAAAAAGCAGCTATAAAATTTGCACTCAGAGTCCAAGTATTAGTTAATATGGTTATTATGATTGTCACGTGTTTAATGTTGATAAGACAAGTCACTATTTGAATGTAGCCCTTATTAAGAACTTATAAGAAGAAAGATACAGAATTGAAAAGTGGTCATCTGGGGATGTTCAACCTTTTTGTGTCTCTGGATCACACTGAAATAAGAAGAGTTGTCTTGGACCACACATTAAATACACAATCACTAATGAAAACTGATGAGCAAAAAAAGGCTTTAAGTAAATTTACAATTTCATGTTGGGCCTCATTCATAGCATGCAGCCTGTGGGCTGCGGGTTGGATGCCCTCTAGATATATACCCTGAAGAGTTTAGTGAAGGGGAACCGTTGACCTAAATGCTGGCAGTGGTTGTGGTGAATAGAAGGGAAGTGTCCAGAAGAGGAGACTGGAGGAACACTTTACTTTAGGGAGCCCTTGGATACATCTCGTGATATTGATGGTGCAAAGGTTGAAGTGTCGGAAGTTGACTCATACTTAGAAAGGACTATGACATTTCACCAACACATAGAAAACATGCTTATTCCATACAGTAAGTTTGGTGATGAGAAGAAGGCAATCCCTGTTCAAATCACTCTTTATAAAGTTTTCAAAGAAGTCACACACTAATTCTGATATTTCTACTGTTTAAAGTTATAGTTCTAAATATACTTTAGTTTTATTAATTATAATATTTTCAGTATTTTCCACCTATGGTAAGAAAGTTTTTAATGTTTTTTTTTAATTTTTATTGTTATTCAATTACAGTTGTATGCCTTTTCTCCCCATCCCTCCACCCCACCCCAGCTGAACCCACCTCCCTCCCCCACCTCCACCCACCCCATTGATTTTGTCCATGTGTCCTTTATAGTAGTTCCTGTAATCCCCTCTTCCCACTGTCCCCACCCCACTCCCCCCAGGCTATTGCTAGATTGTTCTTAACTTCAATGTTTCTGGTTATATTTTGTTTGCTTTTTTCTTCTATTGATTATGTTCCAGTTAAAGGTGAGATCATATGGTATTTGTCCCTCACCGCCTGGCTTATTTCACTTAGCATAATGCTCTCCAGTTCCATCCATGCTGTTGCAAAGGGTACAAGCTCCTTCTTTCCCTCTGCTGTGTAGAATTCCATTGTGTAAATGTTTTGAATGCTATGATATCAAATGCTATGATAAGCACATCACACACATTATCATATTTAAATCTTGAAACATTCACAGATGAAAGAAATGTTGCCATCCCCACTCTATAGACACAGAGTTTGGAATTCAGATATATATATGACGAAGTTTGAAGTTTGCCTGGAAAAAGTGCAGCCATTGTTAATATAACGAGAATATCTTGCACAACATCTATGTAACCTGGCAGCCAGGGAGAGAGGACTGGAATGTGCATGTGTGAAAATGACGACTTCACTGTACTAGTCAGTGCGGGTGGTAGACACCACTGAGTGAGCATGTGTACTGTGAGGTCGTCACATTCAAGATGACTGAGCAAATACAGCAAAAAATCTGCATCAAATTTTGCATTAAGCTTGAACATTCTTCCATGAAACTCTTTGGATGATTCAGAAGGCCGCAGCTATGGGCAGCTGGTGATTGGCAGCTTCATCATGACAATGTGCCTGTTCATGCATCACTTCTCCTGCAGAGTTTTTAGGCAAAACATCAAATCCCCCAGGTGACTCAGCCTCCCTAGAGTCCAGATTTGGTGCCCTGTGACTTCTGGCTTTTCCCAAAACTAAAATCACCTTTGAAAGGGAAGAGATTTCAGACCATTGATGAGATTCAGGAAAATACAATGGGACAGCTGATGATAACTGGGAGAACTGTGTGAGGTCCCAAGGTGCCTACTTTGAAGGGGATTGAAGCATCATTGTCCTATATACAATGTTTCTTTCTTGCATCTTGAATCTTTTTCAATAAATGTCTCTATTTTTCATATTACATGGCTGGATACCTTCTGGACAGACCTTGTATAAATAACTCATGTAATTTCTCTCTCTTAGAATCTGAATAATTAGGTGATGGAAAGCAACATGTTTAATTCTTCAAACTCAGATGAAGTCTACATGTCAGACAAAAAGTATATTTCTGATAATATTGCTCACATAAATAGCAATGGGGAAACATATTACAAATAAAATAGTGTAAGCATTAAAATGTTGGTTCTTAGTAGTAATTGAGCCATGAACACTGACAATTTCTTTTATTCTTGTTAGCCCATAGAAGAGTGTATAATCTAAATATTGTAGGTTTAAGAAAATAAAACCAGAGAAGCATTGAAGGGAGTCCTTCCAAAGCTCTTATAAAATATAGAAGAAATGCTTTAATGTAAGAGGATATTTATTCTTCCTGACATGGTGGATTAGAATGTAAGTATTTTTTAACATTTAAAATATATGTAAATTTTGAAGAATTGGGGGAATACGTTAAACTTTCTAATTAAGATTTTTGGTGAAATATTAAGATACTTCCTTGCTCTGTCTCCTCTTACTATCACTGTGTACTGCCATTCATTCCACTCTTTCTCCTTACCTTCTCTGCCACCAGCATAGGGAAACCCACCCTCACCTTCTTTCTACACAATCTTTACAAATTATACAAACTTCATTTAAAAATGTGAGAACCGTTACATTTTCTGTTTTGTCTTTCTGATTACCCGACTCTGCCCTAGTGTCCTGGAAGCACCAGCCTTTCTTGGATCTAGGAGTTAGCTGTGTAAATTAGAATTTTCTCTGGAGTGAAGACTGAGAAAAGTGGAAAATAATATTCCTCTTCCAATCTTTATGAGTTTATTTTGCAGTGAGACTGCCTCGGCCTGCGAGGCAGTCAATGGGGTCCGCTGATATACCTGCAACGGATGAAAAGGGATGGGACAGGAGGCGTGAAAGAACGGCAGCAAGACAAAGGATTCTGATCAAGCTGCAAATTTATTTCAAAATGGAGGGAGTTATATAGAGGAGGGCAGTAGAGGAAGTGCAGTGGATAGGTGGCTTCAAAGCGTGCTCTAGCCTGCGATTGGCCGGGGGGTGCATGGCAGGCACGTGATCAAGGCACTGATTGGTGTGCCAGCTGCATGTGCAGGGGGAGGTTTCTATGGCTCCTGACCGCAGCATCCTGTTATTCAGGCGCAACCTTCAGGTCTGATTGTATCAGCCTGTTTCAGGCTTATCCCAGCCCCCAACATGAGACGATTGCTTGGGGGTGAATGTTGTGGAGAAAGAATGATCTGAATTCCTTCATCTCCACCTTCATCTTCACAAGGGGCAGGGGTTTAAGACTGACTTCACCATGTTTCCTGTTGTTGAAAACATTCCCCTCCTTCCACATGGGGTAGTGAGTGCTGCTTTCTGGTGTTGGGAGGACATGACAAATGGGACGTAACCTGAAAACTTGCCCCTTCCTGACTTAGGGAATAGGGATTAGAGAGTGGGGAACAAGGAGAAAAGGAGAAAGCCAGAGGAAGAAGAGAATCAGAAAACCACCACACTCCTTCTGGCAATTTCCTATACCTATGAGATTATCTAGTTAGCCTGCACCTTGGAAATATTCAAAAGACACCCGAGGGAAAGAATCAGGCAGTGGGGAGGGAAGCTTAATGAGAGGCAGAGTGTTTTTATTCAAGAGACATTAATCACCAAAAGAACTGTAATTATCAGGTCTGACAAAACTTCATGCAGAATGAGGAATTTAGTTATTTCCCCTTCCTGTTGACCAATGGGTTATAAATATGAGGAAGTTAAAGATAAATATGAAAAAACTTAGACACGCAATATAATCCATGCTTTTGTATGCACATTTGTGATATTGTAATTAAGTTCTGTGGTCTTGATATATCTAAATGAAATCATCTCAATCCCATGTTTCAAACCCTTAGTATAATATACAAACTCTTGTAAGATGCTTGGTCTAAGGTCTATAGAATCTGGCCTTTTCTTATTTAAACAATATCATCTTGCTCCAGTTTCTGCCTGGGTCACAAGGCTCCACAAGATGTTTCAATTCCTTAAATGTGCCAAACACTGACACATAGGGTCTGCTTAGAGCACGCCCCTTCCCATTTTCACCATCCATTTAATGAAAATGTGTATAATTCTAAATCTGTAACAGTTCTGACTTCATCATTATATATATATATTTTTTATTTTTATCATTGACACTATTAAAGATGTTCCAATTTTCTCCCCCTGTGCCAACTCCCCCTTCCCTCTGGCCATCACACATTGTTGTCTGTGTCTAGAAGTTATGCATATATGTTCTTTGGCAAAGTCCTTCACCTTCTTCACCAAAAATTGTTATAATTTTTTGGCATTCTCTTCTTATCTTCCAAGCACTATATATTCTGTAAGAATGCACTTATATGTGTATAACTGTTTCATGTCTATAAGCTCCATGTTTGGAGACTACACTCATTTTATTTATTCACTACGATCTACTCAGGGCCCACTACATAGTAGCTATTTCATATTTTTAGAGAATTAAAACGTTAAGTGTGGTCTTATTTTCATGAACTGTAAGCATATATTGTTTTCAAAACAATTTGATATCTGCCCTATTATGTCCTTTTAAGTATAATGTCAACACTTTGAAGTTATTTATTTATATTTTTAGAAGCATTACTGTTGTCTTGTCTAGCTTTAGTCCACATGATTTTAACCTCTCCTAAATTATCATAAGTGAACTTTTTTAATTTTTATAAGCTCTTTTTTGAAGTGAGAATGGAAGAAGGAAATAACATTTATGGAGTACATCTAAGTGAAAGCCATTTCTATTCAATCACTGACACAAATCACTGTTTTCGAAGTGCTCTTAAATCCCTGAAAAACACAAAAGGTATTGTGCAGTAAAAGGAGTGGGATTAGCAGTTTTCCTATTACATTAATGTGATACCTTATGTTTGAAGAAATGAGAAGGAGAGGATTTCAATGCATTGGAATGTACTTGGTCAACTAGAAGGGTAGATGAGTTCACTGAGTATTATGGTGAGATTCCAAGTATTGATTCACCCAAACCTTGATGATGAATTTTGGTGAGTTACTAACATCAACAAGGCCTCTGAGGGTAACTTTGGAATTTAGCAGAAAAAGTGTTAACTGCAGGGCCACAGTGAGTCCCTGTTTGCCTTATCCCCTAATTAGCTGTGTGAGCTCAGGTAACTTGCTAATTCGCTGAACTTTGGAGTGGTCTGTTGTGAAATAAGGATCCTCATAACTGGCTTTTAGAATTGCTAATATATAGAAAGAGCACTAAACACTATGTCTTCACATAGTAGGTACTCAATTAATGGCAGCCATTTTAAAGCACAGATCAGCTCTCAGCCCACAGAGAGTGCAGAAAGACTTTTCCTAACTTTTCATTATCTGGAGTATCAAGTGAAAAGTGGTTTTGTTTTCCTCTCTTCCTAACCTCAGAGAATAACAATAAACTGTGGATGTGTTGATAAATGGCTGTCTCTCGGGCATGTCTACCCAGAATGGCCAGGAACATATTAAGCTGGTGCTCTGTATACACCAGAAACTCTCTATATATTTGCTAGCCAGTTAGTTGTCACCTTTTTTAAACATGTTTTTTTAGATGTCAACCTTTTCTTGTATGGTTCTCTATCTCTTTTACACACTTTTATATTGCTTTTGTTCCTCTTACCCATTTAAAAACTTTGATGTTTTCTGGTTCAACTCTGTTTTAGATTCATTCCTATTGTTAAGACATACAGTAAAGATAGTGGGACATGATTTGATAGCCTCTCAAATCATGTCGAAAAAATGTAGTGATTCTGCACTCAAATGCCTATTAAATAAACATTTTATATTTAAATAACTTAAAGGATATTTAACAAATGAGTAACTAATTGTCCACCAGCTGGGAATTCGCATAGTGTGGTCAGGATGACCTGGCCAGTCACCTCATTTCAAATGAATCATTCTGCATATGAACTGATTCTGGGACTAATTCTGCATATAAACACAGGAATGTGATAACAGTGCTGACATTGGACATTGGAATTTAAAAAATCAGTCAAGATTTTAGGCAAATACTGTTGGTAATATTAGAAATTCATATGTGCAATAAAAGAATATTACAGCATTCTTCAACATATATATTGCAAATTGAAAATCTTCACATTTATTTCTTACAATGTCAAAAAGAGTACTGTGTAGTTTTGTACTCTTACTCTGTCCTACTGTTTTTTATTTTCATTCTGACATTAGAAACTGTTTTACCCCTAACGAATACACAAAGTATTTAGGCAAAAGTATTGTTAAATGAGAATCTATCTTTAAAAATCCACTTTAAATATGTTCTCTCTGACTGTTAGGGATATTGAAGAAGGAGGGTTATATAAAGAGATTATTTGACAAGTATAAACAGAAAATAATCAGAAACCCAGAGAATCACTTCTTGCCTTCACTGGACTTACTAAAATTATTTACAGCTAGTCTTCACTTTCTTCAGTCTTCTCTAAAGTCTGCGTAAGAGGTTCATGACATGTCACGTTCATACTCCCTGAAGGATTGACTCTGCTGTCATCTTGGTTCTTTTAATGAAATCACACCAAATTTTAATAATTAAAAATTAATTTACATAATGTGTTTCTTATGAGATAGTTGGTAAAACATCAAGATAAGCAACTTAACTTTTGGTTTTCCATACTTTCCTAAGTATTATAAAATGAAACTACAATACAAAGCCCTGTTTGGGTAAATACATAGACACTTTGCTGATTTCATGTAAATAGCTGACAAGAAGACTGTACTGGGGTATGAGTCACATGAGTTTATCACAAATCAGATACTGGTCATATTTCCCAATAGCAAACTCTCAGAAATCTTTTTCCTAGGAACTAATTCAAAGATGAATTTCTGAAAGTGTGGATTTCCCGAAGGAATCAAAATCAGCTTTGAAGTAGAGGCCCTATGGAAGTCTATTCCAAAAGTAACATTAAGTATTTCCCTCAACTCATCTTTATATTAAGGCAATTGAATCATTTTGTGAAATTCTAGAACTATCCTTTCTCTTAGGAGAATTTTTGAATTAGGAGTGAGTGGGCTTCATATGCAGGAAACCCTTTGGAAAAGACTGATTTGATTCTAAGTTTCTAAAGGTCTTTATTATGGGGACTTGTCGGATCTAACAGAGCTGCCCTAGAATTTCAGAATGTGAGAGTCTAGGTTTAGATTCCCTTTACAGTGGACATAAACAAATGATATTTAGGCACATTTCGATATGTTATTTTCATCAGGAAGACTTGGTTATCAGGTGTTTCCAAAGTAATTTATACAAAGCATCTCTCTACAGTGTCAGTTATCCCTCTGAGTGGGAAAATAAGCAATCGAACTGTATTTATTTAGCTCAAATATATGAATTAGTTCCTGCTGTTTCAACAAGTATCCAACTGGCTGTTTGTATAGTAAACAAGCAAAAGCAAAAAGCTCTTTTCTTCTGCCACTATTAATTCTTTTCAAATGATTAATGAGGAAATATTAACAGGAAGTCAAAAAGAACCCACCTATCAGATTTAGCATTAGATCCCAAAGTGCACAGAGCTGAAGCCTGATTGTCAAAATACTAAGAGGTTTCCAAATCTGATTTTATATTTGGGAGACAGAGTCCACAAAATTAACAAAATTAAAATATGCAATATTTACAATCTCTAAGTTGCTTTCATTTTGTTTCTGTAGTAAATGTTGCAAAAGTTTTCATAAATATTTGAATTATTGTTTTCCCAAAATGTTCAGAATGCTTTATTAATACTTTCTCTAGTAATGTTTCTCTGTTTGGGAATATCACAAGAACACACAGTGTTGTGTCCAGCATTTTTCTTAAAGGCAGGAAATGTAGAAGATTTTCAGTTCTGAGGTGAAGTGGGGTCTACAGCAATAATGTGCTGTAAAATTACACTGGGACAGGTAAAAGAAAGGGAAAGATGGAAAAGCGAGGAGTTCAGGAGTTCATAGTGAGAACATGTTTCACTAGGAACATTACATATGTTCTTTCATTAGCCCCTTACACTTACTGTGAACACAAAAGCAGAGCTGGAATTCTAATTAAAACAAATGAGATCCAGAGAGTTTAAGTAAATAGTTAGCCAACTAGTAATTCTAACAGGAAGGATTAGAACTCAAATCTCTTAAACTATAGCACATACTTTTCCAGTACATCCAGGGCATTAAGGAATGCATTGCTGAAGAGATCACCAGAATTCATCAAAAGGCTGTAGTGGTTGCTTTCCACTAGGAAAGAGAGGCTAGAGAAGACATGAACTGGCAACAATGGACTCAGGTTCCCTAGTGGAAATGACGGGATCCAGAGTGATAGAGGTCAGGTATTGGCCTGTATTCATTTGAGATATAGTGGGCACAATTACCATAATTAGCCACAGAGATCTGTAGCAGTGGCTAATTATTCCCAGGGCCCTAGGGATTTAAACAAAACAAAACAAAAACAAATAAACAAAAAACACTGGGCAGCTTCTTAATCTGATTTATATAAACAGAAAAATTCCAGATCTGCTGAGCATAAACAAAACTTGAAGAACGGAACTGTAGTGAAGTTCATGGTCTCTTACTCAATTCTAAAACTTAACCAGGGGTGTCCAACCTTTCGGTATCTCTGGGTCACGCATGGAGAAGAAGAGTTGTCTTGGGCCACACATTAAATACACAAACACTAATAAAAACAAACAAACAAAAATCTCATAGTACTTCAAGAAAATCTATGATTTTGTGTTGGTCGAATTCATAGCCATCCTGGGCCATATGCGGCCCACAGGCTGTGGGTTGGTCACCCTTGAAATTATCTTACAGACACAGAATGGCTCAATTGACAGGGAGGCTAGACCCCTTTGAGGAAAGGCCCTCAAAAAGGGCCCCAACTCTTTAGTTAGTGAATTATTCTCCAAGTCTTCTCTGGAAGCCATAATCCCTTGATAATATGACTGAGAAAAAAACAAATAACCAGACTTATGTAGTCATTAAATACAGGTTCTGGACAGAGCTATTTGTTACAGCGGTCTAACTAGGGACTAATGGGGATCAGGTGAGAGACGAAGTCTTGGTAAAGTCAGAGTTACGCTAAATTTATCGGGATTGTTTTTCCTATTTCCCTGGACTGGGAGAATCCTCCCATTGGTTCTCTGCTATGGAATGAGGGCTATTTCTGTAGAAATGTTTCACATACCTTCCTCTCATGGTTGTCTTCCCCCAAGATACTAAACCAAAAGATACAAAATTAAAAGCAGTTCCACATTTCTGGGGGTATTGCAGATAATAGTGTCACCCTCATGGACTTAAACGATAACAGAATGGATATTTCCTTTTTATACCCATTTAACTTTTCTGTTTGACTACTGCAAGAGTCAGCAGGGCCTTGGAGAATGACTGTGGATTATAATGACCTTAACCAGATGACACAACAAATGTCTGCTATTCTGCACACGGAAACTTCAGTGGAACAAATGGATGCATGTCCTGGACCCTGGTGCACCCTTACCCTAAGAAACACTGTCTTTGACTGCCTACTAATCAATGTAATCTGAAATAGGGGATCTTCACATATCAGAGACAATGACACTCTTTACCACCTCTCTTCATTTCTATGACATTTTTTTTGCTATGTCATAATCAAGTATGGAGCAATCTTTGTTTATTTGTTTGTGGCATTCCACGGCCTACATGGTGATCCATTGCATTACATTAATTGAAGCAGGTAAGAAGAAAGCGCCAACTCCATGGTTGTTTTAGTTAGATACATGCAGGCCCTGCAAAATCCAAAATCCATGGATTTTGCAGGGCCTGTATGAAATTCAGGAAATGGGGTCCCTCAGGTGGGACATGTCTGGGGATACTGTCTTAAAGTGAAAAACACATTGCTGCACTTTTCACTAACCTCCAAGAAGAAATAGGCATAATGCTTGGTTAACCTGTTAAGATTTTGGAGCAAATGCATAAAATGTTTGGCCTGTTTTGATATATTTACCAGGTAGCCTTTAAGCCTGCAATTTTGAATGGGGATCAAAGCAAGAGAAGGCTACACAGCAGGTCTAAGCTGCAGTGTAAGCTTTCCTGAAATGGACCACGTGATGCATTAGGCACAATGGTTCTGAAAGGGAATGTAGTACAGAGATACTGTGTGAGGTCTCTGGCAAGTCCCAACATGGGAGTAACAGCAGAGATCACTTGGGTTTTAGATTAATAAATCCATGTTCTATTTTGCCGAAAGTATAATCCATTTGGAAGTAGCTCCTGGCATTTAAGTGGGTTTTGGTAAACTCTCAATGCTTAACTATGGACACCAAATGATTTTTTGACTCAAGCTGCCCAATATGAAAAAATTAAAAAAAAAGGGGGAAAAGAACAGATGCTGAGGGGGTACAATGCTGAGGTGTAAACTCTGATTACTCTATGTTCTTTCTTCCTGTTCAGTTCTTCACTCTTCTCTGAGTTTTGTTCTTTGAGAGGCTAAGGAATCTTGTGGGCTCCCATGCCCTATAGATTCTGGCTGTGTTCAGCCAATGGGAGGCAATGAAATGGAGGGCAGTAGGAGATCGATTATTCATTCACTCCTGCACTTCCTCTTTGCTGAACTGATGCTCAGTGCTGGTTGTGTGACCCTCTCTAAGGCCACACCTCCATTTCCTATGACTATAGCTCCAACTTCCTGGGACAGCCTAAGTACAGTGTGGACTTTTCTCAATTGCTAGTCCTTGCGATTTTCAATACTCTCTTTTCTTGCTCTTAACCTTCTCTACAGCTCTATAAATAGCTCCTTTATTTGACGCTCAACCATGATTTCTTTGAACATAGAATCATACCCCCCACCCCCAGTTTAATGATAGAACAAAAGGGTGATCCTGGGAAAACATCAGGTCACATCATGCTGCATATTGATGGACTTTTTAGTAAGAGATAAATAAAACTATGTCTTGTATAGACACTGTTATTTTGGAGTTTTCTATTAGAGGCAGCCAATCATCTTTAAAGATATAACTCCTCTCTTTGATAACTCCTTCTCCCACTCTCTGGAAAGTGTGGTTTTATAGGCCTCATTCCAGCCTCCACTGTATGCCTTGGACATCTCTCCTTTTCTGAATGTCAATACACTTGGTGTCTTTAGCACTTCCTTCCGGCTGAGAATATCTAAACATGTCACTATCTACCACTCTGGTACCATCCACTATCCCTTAACAAAATTGTAGCAAATATACACTGAACTTATTGATAAGAATGATACTTTCCCCATTTATTTAGAAAGAGTCAAATTTTATAGCCTTCTAGGTACAGAAGATTAAATATTTCCTTTCTGAGTTCTTGCCATTAGTATCTCTGATGACAAGCTGATTTTCTTTTTTCCTGACTGCATGAAAAGAGATGTGGGACAATATCACTGGAAGATGCTGTAGTGAGAGAAAATAAGGGGTAGGGCAGAAACCAGGCCCTGTTTCATGTTGCTGCGTGATCATCTGCTGGGCAGCCTTGGAAGTCAATAGCTCCCAAAGACCTTTCTGCAGGTCCTGGTCCTGTCAACATCTGCTCACTTGAGCTGAGTGAAAACTCCTCTGCCTTACACCTATCCATCCAAAAGCTGCAGAGAAGTCTGTCAGCCCTGCACTGAGGAGTGATTTTCCCTGTCTATGTCTGACTGTCACACATCTCATGAGACTTGGGGCACTGGAAGGGCCAAGACTTGCCTTCAGAATTTTTGAATCCTTAGCAGTTAGCACATGTCTGGCTCATAGTAGAAAGAAAAAGAAGTCATTTCAAACAAAGTTGTCAACACATCTTCAAGATATGACTCAAAATCTAGCACACTAATTCATGAGACCTTCCTCCCTACCATTTTTCACCACCTTCAAACATGCTATACCAGACATGTCTTATGCCCTGTGTATGTCCACAGTAATTTATATATGCTTCTCTTACAGCATTTTTCCTGTTAACTCACAATTGTATGTCTTTTCCATGAGCCTATGTAACCATCAAGCACTGTAGATAAAGCTCAGTGTTTAAACCTTTGGCTCTGAATCCCAGCTCTGCTCCTTCATAGCTATATTATCTTACTTTAGTTACTTAATATCTCAGAGATTGTTCCTTATTTGTAGACTGGATATAATTCAGTCATTCATGTATTTATTATTCATGTATTTATTACATACCAGGTGCTAATCTAATGTACATACTGGCAATAGAGTCAAGAGCAAAGAAACAAGAATGAACGGGACAGCAGAGAGAGGAGGAGGAAAGGAAGGGTAAGGTGGACCAAGTCCTTGCCCTGATCGAGATCAGTCTCACTCTGGATATATCCATATCACCCATACCCATATCTCTTGGACAATTGATATGGGTTTATATAATTATAAGTAATTTAGAGTAAATCAAGCAAGGTAAGGGAATAGAGTTTGACTGAGTGGGTCAAAAGTTTTGAATTCATTCTAGTTGCTGATTTGAGGATTAAAGACAACCCTCAAATTTTTAGGGCTGTGCACACATAACGTTTTTCTTGGAGTGAGGTGTGTCCTAGTGACTTGCTTTGGTTCATGAAAGCTGGAAAGAAGGGATTGCACTGGGAAGCTTTAAGAAGAGCCAGTTAAGGATGACCGCATCTCCTTTCCCCTGCTGGACTTATTGCAGAAACATTCACAGAAAAGGAGCTCCTTTGGGTTAGCCCTCATGTTGCCCGGTGCTGGACTACAGCTTGGACTTGGCGATTGTTTTACTAGAGCGTAGCCCACCCTATTTTACTGATGCAGGCCTCGGCCCACTGTGTTTTTCCTGGCACCCGGAAAGCATTTGGCAAATTCTTATTACCATTATTATTCATTGTATTATAGTAGCATTTATATTGCCAATGTAGAAACATAATAGGGATTCACTATCTTTCTATTAAATCAGCATGACTTTTAAGGCATTCAAATGCAAGTATTTTGATCCAACCTCAACAAATAGGAAAAGTAAATTCCAAGTAATTCAAATGTCCTGTCAGAGGTGAAAGAGTTGCCCTACTTTGGCCCACAGAGGTCCGCTGACAGAAAAAGTTAGACCGAGGAACCAAGATGGCAGCATAGGTAGACACACTGCGCCTCCTTGCACAACCAGAACTGACAGAGAATCGAACGGCAGGGGGCTCCGACATCAAGGAAATAAAAGATAAACATTCATCCAGAATGGTAGGAGGGGAGGAGAGGGACACCAGGACCAGGACGGACAGGGGACAGGACTCGAGTGGCTGTGGCGGGACCAAGACTGGCGGACTGTGGGACAAATGGCACAGGAAGTCCGACCACTAGCAGACCCTGCGGGCCGACATTCGCGCACAGATAGACCGAGAGGGCCGGACTCAGAGTGGTGGAGAGCAGGGCAGGCAGAGCAGTGGGTGGCACCCTGCAGCCCCACATTCGTGCATAGATGGACCAGAGGAACAACAGGGAGTGAAGCAGACCACTGCGCAACCCAGGGCTCCAGCTCGGGGAAATGACACATCAAACCTCTGATTGAAAACGCCTGTGGGGGTTGGAGCAGCAGCAGGAGAGACTCCCAGCCTCATGGGCGAGGTCCTTGGAGAGACCCACAGGGGCCTAGGGCGTGCACAAGCCCACCCACAGGAACCAGCACCAGAGGGGCCCAGTTTGATTGTGGGTATCGGAGTGAAAGATTGAAATCCGGAGGAGAGTGAAGTGGGCACCATTGCTCCCTCTCAGCCCCTCCCCCACGCACAGCATTACAGCGCAGCCACCAGCATTACCCTGCCCTGGTGAACACCTAAGGCTCCACCCCTTAAAGTAACAGACATGCCAAAACAAACAAACAAACAAACAAATGGCCCAAATGACAGAACACTTCAGAGCTCCAGAAAAAATACAACTAAGCGAGGAAGAGATAGCCAACCTATCGGATGCACAGTTCAAAACAATGGTTATCAAGACGCTCACAGAAATGGTTGAATCTGTTCGAAAACCAGATGAAAAAATGAAGCCTATGCTAAGAGAAACAAAGGAAAATGTACAGGGAACCAATAGTGATGCGAAGGAAACTGGGACTCAAATCAACGTTGTGGACCAGAAGGAAGAAAAAAAACATCCAACCAGAAAAGAATGAAGAAACAAGAACTCAGAAAAATGAGGAGAGGCTTAGGAACCTCCAGGATATCTTGAAACGTTCCAACATCCGAATTATAGGGGTGCCAGAAGGAGAAGGGGAAGAACAAAAAATTGAAAACTTATTTGAACAAATAATGAAGGAGAACTTCCCTACTCTGGCAAAGGAAATAGACTTCCGGGAAGTCCAGGAAGCTCAGAGAGTCCCAAAGAAGCTGGACCCAAGGAGGAACACACCAAGGCACATCATAATTACACTACCCAAGATTAAACGCAAGGACCTACATCCAAGATAACTGTATCCAGCAAAGCTATCATTTAGAATGGAAGGGAAGATAAAGTGCTTCTCAGATAAGGTCAAGTTAAAGAAGTTCATCATCACCAAGCCCTTATTATATGAAATGTTAAAGGGAGTTACCTAAGAAAAAGAAGATCAAAAATAGGAACAGTAAAAATGACAGCAAACTCACAGTTATTAAGGACCACACCTAAAACAAAAACAAGAGCAAACTAGTCAAACAACTAGAACAGGAACAGAACCATAGAGATGGAGATCACATGGAGGGTTGTCAATAGGGGAGTGGGAGGGGGAGAGGGGGGGAAAGGTACAGAGAATAAGTAGCATAGATGATAGGTGGAAAATAGACAGGGGGAGGGTAACAATAGTGTAGGAAATGTAGAAGCCAAAGAACTTATAAGTATGACCCATGGACATGAACTATAGGGGGGGAATGTGGGAGGGAGGGGGTGGGCAGGATGGAGTGGAGTGGGGGTGGAATGGGACAACTGTAATAGCATAATCAATAAATATATTTTTAAAAAGAAAAAGTTAAACCATATGCTGTATATGCATGTTTCTATTGATTAGCAATATAAGACTAGACAAACACATTTTCAAAGTCATTTGGCTAGAAAACATAATAAATTTAATTATGAAAACAGAAAACCTTTGAAAATCAAGCATACAAATTAAAAATGTTCAGTGAAATTCTGTAGTAATAATAAAGTTTGTCTCAAAATGTCAACATAAACTAACAATTGTTATTTATTTAAAAACTGGACAGAAAGTTCAGTTTGAACTGAAATATAGCTCAATTTCTCTCAAACCTTAGCAAGAGAAGCATAGGGGAAGATATATATAAACCTTCTCTGGTGGCAGAAATTGCTAACAGCACCAGAGTAAATCTGCTGCTTGTGAAACATGTAAGGACAGATCTGAAAGGATGAGGGAAATGCAAAATACATCAGAGGCAATTTTTCAGTGGATAAAATTAAATCAAAGGGGAAACCAAGTTTACTGGAATATAAATATATATGATAAAATGAGAACTACATTTTCTAAAATAAGAATGTGTCCCTCAAATAATATTTCAGTAGTATCTAAAAAATAAACACTATGTTTTAAAATCCTATAAACAAAATTCTAAATAACCTGCTTCTGATGTATACTATAAACTAGCCACTTGAGTATATTGTTTCTTTCTTAGGATTCACTATCTACCACAACAATCGCTGCAGCAAAAGAAGTAAATTGAGTTTGGACTATATGTTAGTAATGAATATAGTGCAATTACAATAGCACGTTTAGTAGACTTGGCTTGAAATAATGCTCTTTAGAAGGCTTGATTTAGAAATCCACAAGTGAGGCTTTTTCTAAGTCATTGAAATAACCAATGCAACTTCCTTGCTCTGGGAACTGAACAAGAAATTATTCAGTAGCTTAGAACATAGAGTTTTCCTGTACCTTTAATTTTCCTGTTATTTGACAAGGTATATTAACCTAAATAGAACAGATTTTAAAATGTGTTCTAGTAAGAATGAGAAATGTCCTTTTGCTTCACTTTGAGATTTTTTTCTTTTCCAACATCACATTTCTGATTAAGTGACTGTCAAAAGAAGCCTTAGCCAATCAGCCAAGTTTTCAGTAAGTAGTTTCTAGGAGCTGCATGTTTCATTTTGTGTAGGTATTAAAAGAACACTAGGCAACACACAAACTACTGCATCAATGAAAATGATCTATTTTTAATTTTGTATTCAATAATTACTTATTTTAATTGATCTATACCCATTTCAGTTGGTAAGCAGCTTTAAGATTTAGAAAGTCAAATATACTAATCTTTCCAGTAATAAATCATAAAGAAAAATAATTATTTTTCAAGTGGGAAGATATGCATGCATGCCTTATAATAATCATATATATATATATATATACTACACATGATTTAATATACACATGCATATATACACATATGTACCTATGTGGATGTGGCTTAAATTCTATAATTTGTGTACCATATTAGAAATAATATAAACAAAATTTGAACAAACTTAAACAGGAAAAAATCTTGTTTTCTTTTGTTCTAAAGTGAAAATACAGATCCTGTCTTTTTCTTTAGTTCACTGGGGTTGCCTCAACTGGCTTGATACTACTGAGTTAGCATGGGTACACAGACGCCCCTGAATTTTTAAAATACATTAAAATAAAAGGCTCTTCCACTAACAAATTCCACTAGAATTATCAGATCTTCACCACCGAAGTTTAGTCATAGGCAGCCGGATGGGTTTTTACTCCTCCCATCATTTTTAATTGTCATGGGTTACATTTATCCTCCCTAAATCAGTATAGTATATGCTGTTTGTGGTTCATTTGAAAGGGATGCACCACAGAAAAGATAAATTATTTCATTATCCCCAAAACATTTATTAATTGTCCATATTTTGGGGAGGCAGTGTTGAGTATTATCAGCGGGAATTAATTAGGCTCACTTCCTGCCTGGCTGGAGGTCAAAGCGTTACATGTCTACAGAGCGATGATGCAGGCATTTTAAGGTCATGCATTAAGTAAGTTTTTACCATGAACGTGTGCACCCTTGTGCAAAGGATATCAGTGATGTGGGTGAAAAAGGAGACCCTTGGGAGATGCGTGCCATGGTGATTCAGGAGCACTCCTGCAGTCACGTAGGAAAGACTCCTGCAGAATCCCCACCTGAGCTACTGCTGTTACAATGAGAGCATGATAAGAAGGGGTCGGAGCGGTGGATTTTTTCTGAATCTTCAATCTCTCAGAAATTACTAAACAGAAGGGATTACCAACTTCCATCTGGTCTACATAGTAGTAAAATGCTGTATGTGCTTTGGGAATGAGGGGTCAGATGGGAAATGAACTAGCTATTGGCAAATATCACAGAGAAATGCATGACCAAGCAGAAGATGCCTTTCATACTGATAGAGGTTTAAATACATTCTTAGAAAATTATATCCATTTTATATAACAAACATCTCTGGGACACCAACATATCACTCCCCCTCCTTTACTCCCAACTCTAAATGGTTACCAGATCTTATTAATTATACCACATCCTCAAATTAATCTTTTCATCTTTTTCAGGAAAACAAAATTGACATGGATTGTTAATCTTTTCTTTTTGGATAACTGTACCAGCTTCCTAGCCATTTTTTCTGGATCTCTATTCTCTTTGTCCATAATAGATCCTCTCCATAATAAGTCCACTCTTCTAACTTGGTATCTTTAAAAAAATATACATAACATGCTGTTTTCACTTTGAAAATCCAAGAACTTTGCATTAATTAGGCAATGAAATCTTTACACATCAGATTTTTCTTTAGCTACCTCTTTTTTTACTACCTTCCTATTCCCCCATCTCTGCCACAAGTTTGCTGAAGTTACTGCAATATTTTCATGCATATCTGTTTATGTATAGGAGGGGTACCCAAAAAACCCAGAATTATCTTCTGGAGGGCAGGTCTCTTGTAGTACAAGCTTCCCCTGCTAGGTGAGCGTTCTAGGAACCCATCTGTACCAGTGCAACAGCTGATGTTGTTGAGAGAGGCTGCATTCGGTTTCAATGAAGTGTTTTTTTGAAGACTTTTCACACGTTTGCCCATGTCATGGCGGGTGATTTACGAGCGCACCTGCCTACACTACACTGAGTGTTCAGCAGTTTTTGACCAAAACTGGCATGACCCCCATGCCCCACCCTCCCTATTCACCCCATCTCATCCTGAGGGACATTTTTGTTTGTTTCCATGGATGAAAAAACCCTCAAAGGAAAATGCTTTGCTGATGTGGAAGAGGTGACACAAAAGAAGCAGGAGCACTAAAAGCCATCAAAATTGACAAATTCAAAAACTGTTTTGAGAAGTTTTGAAAAAAAATTTTGAAAAATTATTTCAATAGGTAAATTACATCAAATGAAGAGTATGTTGAAGGTGACTAAAGTTTAAACATGTAAGAATAAATGCACATTTTTATAAGTAAATTCTAGATTATTGGGGTACCACTTATTATATTTTTTCTCTGTTCAGAATATTGTTTTCTTCCTTCTTTATTTGAAGAGACCTTACTTTACCTCCATTTTATTTATTTATTTTTTTAGAGGGAGGAGAAGAGAGGGAGAAACAGAAGGAGAGAAACATCGATGTGCTACAGAAACATCAATCAGCCAGCAAGCCAAGCATGTGCCCTGAGTGAGAATCGAATTGGTGACCTTTCAGTTTGCAGGACAAGGCCCAACCCGCTGGGCCACACCAGTCATGCTCTCTTAAAAGGCAGATGCATAGTCTTGTTCATAGATCCTTCCTTACCAGTGCAGTTAGTGAATTAATACCATCTACTCACTACATGTTGATTGTGATTTGTAGCTCTCTCAAGCACATAGTTTCATTTTATACTTTCAGTAAGTTTGTAAAGTATTACACAGTAGATATTGTTCCCATATAGTAGTAAGAAAATTGAATATTAAAGCCAAGAAATAACTAAGAATTTTAGTTTTAGTTTAAATATTTGCTCCATTTTATTTTATTTATAGCTTAATGTCTTTCTAGTGTATCATAGACTTTGTTATATAAACACCATATTTAATCCCACACACGTGTGTGCATGTGTGTGTAGAAAGAAAAATTTTCCCTTCGTATCGGCATGAGTGTCTTTGAACATTCACAAAGGATCAGTACATTATAAACCAAAAGATCCCTTAGTCTTGTATCCTTCATTTTGGCTTTAACCCCATCATGACGAATTATGGCCTGACAGACGATCTAACTGAGGTCCTATCAAACATGTCAGACAGGTGTTTTAGGGTCGTGATTTATGAAATAAGCTTGGAGGTCAAGTACTATGAATGGAACGTTCCAAAAATCTTAATATAGAAGCTTGAATATATAAGATCCTTCATAAATTTTAGGGGAGGTAATTATAAATTTATTTTGATAATGTCTGTCAGTCAATATGTTTTATTTTTATTTTATGCAAAAGACAAGGTAAGTGAAAACCTGTGAATAATAGAGCCAAATAAAGAAGGTACTAGGTAATGTGGTCCTTATACTTCTATATTGAACATAAACCAGATTTTAGTTTTCATCCTACGTGAGAGGGAAGGGAAAATAATAATATTAGCCAAATATACCAACTCATTTCTCAGAAACAGCAAGATTTAAGAGCAGAGATAGGGAAAATAAATGAGAGGAAGGAAATTCAGGCATTTTTTAGAACTTAATAAGAAAAAAGCAAATGACTAGATAATGGGTTTTATGGGTTAATACAATGCTTTCCTACATAGAGCAAAGCCCTTCAGGCAGCTTTCCGTGGGCACATTGCTCTAATGCTTCTGTAGCGGCTGCCACGGTTTTGTTCTTGTTCATTCACATTTAGTTGCTCAGTGTGCATAGCTCTAATTTATAAGCAAATGACCTTCTGACCAATTGTGTGTGTACAAATCTCTCTTCTTCTCTGAACATTTGAAGCAAAGTTTGGTAAATAGTGCAAGATTCAGGAGGGAAGACATAGATCAAAACTAAAATCTTGATTTCAACGCCTTGAACTCTTGCTATATATTTTGTCATTCTTGGGCCTTAGTCAAGTGGTTAATGAGACCCAAACTATTTGAAATGCATGTCTCTAAAATCTAAGTGGGATGCAGCCACATTTGAGTAAAGAACTATTAAAGTGATGAAATCAGTATATTGTATCCAAGGATAAAAGACATTGTAAATATTTAGTCTTTCACAGTCACAAACCACTTAAATGGATGAATATAGTCTATGCATTGGTTTATGGTTCTAATAGCCTCCAGGAAATGTCAAGGTCACATACTCTCCCAGAACACAAGCTTTTGCTTTTGAATTTTTAATTTAACTAAAAGATGTGTAAAAGCACACAGTCACTGAGCTCCCTATTGGCTCCACATCTGTGTAGGATTATATGCAAACAATATTTGAGCTAGCCTTGGCAGTCACATAGACTCACTAGCTTGAGTGTAATTAATTTTTTTTTTGAAGAGAGACAAGAATTAAAGGAAGACAATTTGGAGAAGCACTGTTTTCAGCAATAATCTTACACATGAGGTAAGGCTCAAAGTTGCCAAAACGGAATCTGGAAATAGGGATCCATCAGCCCATGTCTGAAGTAAATCATAATTGTTCTGAAAATGATTAACGCTGGGTGACAGCCAATGTTACTTTGATAAAACAGTACTTAGCCTGATTCTACAATTGAGTAGACAGGAAATGGCTCACCTTTGGTAATGACTTAACTCTTTCACAGAGGGCTATAGTAATTCCAAAATAGAAGCCAGAAAAAAATGTCTCGGATGCCAGGAAATTAAACAGAGTTTCCATGGGTAGCAGACAATTGCTCTTTTTCTATCACTGTCTCACATTCCTTTTACTTTTTTCATATCTGCAGATTTTAGTGGACAACATACCTACTGCTCAAGGAGCTTTTTAAAAATTATCTCTGCTGATTTGGCTGCATTAATGAAGTTAGTTAACAATGGCATGACTCACTTCTTGGTGACCTTTTCAGTTTGCCAAAGTTACACAAAGTATTTTTCTTAAATACATTGTACTATGGTAGGACAGAGGCAGAGCAAATTCCAACAATTTGTCAAATGCAGTCTTACAATTATAATACAATCTCGAGATATCCTGATTCCTGGAATGCAAAAAAAACCTACTAAGATTGGTCTCTCTCATCATATGATGTATTTAAAGCCTCTTTTAGACACACATATCCCCATTCTACATCACACTCTCTATTTGCAACATTGCCAAGCTCAGGCTCTTCCTTCCCATGGGCATAACTTAAATCCATCTAGAAAATGATTTGATCTGCAGAATGCAGATCATTTGAAACTGGACAGAAGAATAAAGCCTTGGAGACAGCACAGAATGTGGTTATAATAGTCCAAGTTAAAAATGACCAGAGCATCGACAAGGGATTTGGCTGCTAGACTAGTGGGTTATTAATGGACAAATGCTCTTTCCTCAACCAGGGGATGGCTTCTATTCCTTGTGGTTATGGGAAGAGGAAGTGGAAGGAGAAAACACTTTACTGGCAAACACATTACTGACCCTGCAGAGGCAGCAAGAAAAATGAGCAGAGAAGGTTTTAGAAAGAGAGTTTTGCCAAGCGGAGTAATTGTTGCAGAAAATGCAGGATTCCTTGGACGTGATGACGACTGGGTTGTGTCTCCCTCTATCAGAGTAGGATCCATCAACTAAATGCATTGGGGAATGAAACCATCCTGGAATGTTGAAATCACTGAATCGGGAGCAAAGGCATCCTGATTCCTGTCCATTATGAGACGTAGATATTCGAGGGAACCAACCTTTCACTTCATGCATGGCACCTATGGACAGGCACTTGTTATCCATATTCTGGGATGATACCAACCGAGTTCAGGTATTTATTCTGCAATACTAATATGTGTTGATTTTTGCTTCAATAAACATGGCTATCAAAATAATACAGAATGCAGTTTTTAGACTTTTATTACTCTCTGAGATAATGCTTAAAATAAAATGATCAGGGTATATTTTTAATGATAGGTTTTAGTAAATACTCATTGTTAGAAAGGGACAAATATTAAATGTGTTTTTAGATTTGATGTTTTGCTCATATCACATCTCAAAACTGTTTACTTAAAATCAAATATGCATGAAAACCATATTTAGAACAAGAGTCAACCTAATATAATACATAAAACAGAGAAATAAATAATGGAAGAATATAAATAAATAAAATTAAATGAGAAAGAAAGCTCTGTTACTGCAGGCTAATAATAATATCTAGACATGGCCCGTCCTTAGGAGCAGATATTCTTCCTCACTCTTTCCCTCTGATGGAGGAAGCCCAGAGAAAGCTTCAGCTGGGAGCAAGAGCACAATTACAGGAGTCAGGCAGAGGGACAGCCTGGTGGCATCTCTGCCACTCAGAACCAGAGGCATAAGTAGGTAATTCCTGAAGACGGATTTTGCAGAACTGTGTTTTTGAAATGCTGGAAACTCTTCCACTGACAATGTACTCTTCCACTTGAGATGTATTCTTGAATTTTAGAGCAGGAACTTATCAGGGCTTTGGGGGCCTCCAAAAAAACAATTTGTTTAAATGAAACTGCTCCTGGAAATGGTCACAACATTACTGGCAGACCTTTGGGCGATTTTCTCTGTATAATCTTGTTAGAAAACCTTGCTTGCTGGAGCGGGACAATACGATGATCCTCAAAGGAGTTATGGGAAAAAGAAAACAGGTGTCTCAACTGGGAAGACCTGGAAGTAGCAGGGTCACAGAAATAGGCCTGTCTGGCTCTCTGCGTTTTTCTGCCATTTGCTCGATGCTGCGGTACAAGAGGTCCAGTTCGGGCTGCCCTTCCCGATGAGGTTGTTGGCAGCCAGCTGTGTGTTTGCACGGAGAATGCCAGTCAGGGCAGGATTGTTCCTGTGTTGAAAAGGCAGACACGCACTTTGTGGCACTCCATCAGAAGAAAGGGGATTTCCTGACAGAGGTGGAATGCTCAATCAGAAGAGTTTCTGGAAGCTTGCCCTGTGCTGTGAAACCTGCTGAATGGTTTAAGTTTTTCCAAAATTGCTTGAAATTTAGCTTCTAGGAGACTGTGCAGATCATTCCAATTTTCCTTTCAATTTTGCATTTTGTTGGATGTTTCCCTCAAGTACTTCTGTGTAGTTCAGTTATTAGTCAGAGCTGGAAGGTTTATTATTTATTTTGACAGTCACCAGCCTATTTTGTCAAACAGTCCACATCACTGCTCCATCTGACAGGTGTTACTCTTAAAATCTCTCAGCTTCTTTCCTCCCTTTGAATGAGGCTTCTAGATCTGCTGTCTGTTTCTTTCCCAAAGGAAGCACAGTATGTTTTCTGGTTGATAAAAAGCTTTGTTTTGTTGCTACTCTTCAGTGGCAGATTAAGCAGCCTTTGGTCAAAGACATTTTCTTGGTTTAATCTAAATTTCTGTGACTGCTTAAGCTGGGATCTAATGGGAGATAAAAATAGAAGAATAAAAGAGAAGATAGTGAACACAATGTAAGTGGAAGCAAGGGAGTACTACAATTATCACCTCAGTGTACACATTGCAAGGTTAGAAAGGTCCAAACACGATTTAATTTTAATGGTGTGAGGTGTGGGTTAAAAAAAATAAAGCTGCATAATGTGTTCCATACTATCATAGAAGAAAATGCAAGTGACTATGGTGACACAGAGGAGACCACTAGCTTAGATTAGAGAAGTCAGATAGGTCTTTCTGGAGAAGATGGCATGTGACTTGATTTTTAAAGATACATGGTAACATAGACAAAAGAAGAGTGGGGGGAAGGACTGTCTATATCGATGCCAATAGAAGGAGTATAGTGAATTTGATTTTGGATATGTTGCTTATCACAAATCATGCAAATATTTGGCAATCCTTTTTTCCTTGGTGTTCATGGCCCATCACTGTTATCCATTCAGTTCTCTAACTTCATTTACTGCTCAATGTCACCTCCTCAGGAAGCCTTCTCTGATCCCTGAATGCAAATACTTCTCTATCAGCACATTGTAACTCTCTATTTTTAAATCTTGTTTGATGTTTCTTAATTGAATGTTTTACTACCTGTCAGAACGAAATAACAACTCTTTCTTTAATTACTTATTGTCAATCTCCTCTCTTTTAGCAGTACTGTGCAACATACTACCCTAACAACAAGTTTATGAACCATGATTCTGTGGTTCAGGAATTTGAGCAGGGCTCACACAGATGATTTATCTCCTTGTGTTGTGTCATCTGTGCTGGGTCAGCTGGTCTCACTCATGCAGGTGGTGGCTGGGTTGCAGGAACAACAGTGGCCTTACTCACATGTCAGGCATCTTAGTGCCAGGTTCTTGGCTGGGGCACCTCTGTCCACATGCATGCTCTCTCCAGAAGCACAGCCCAGACCATCCTACCAGGAGCCTCAGGAAAGCAAAAGAAGGAAAGTGGCAGCCACCTCATCTCATAAAGCCTCGGCTCTGAACTAGAACAACATCACCTCTACCAAATCTGGTGGTCCAATCAGTTCTAACACCAACACAGATGCAGGGGAGAAGCAACAGATTTCCATTTTTTAACTTGAGGAATTGTGAGGACATACAGGCTCAAAAGGAATTATTATGACCCTTCCCATTATTCAGCACATTTTCTAGAATTTGAAGTTGTTGGAATCTCCTAGCTGGGTGGAGCCAAGAATGTAGTTGCTTATTTTTTTCTCATTTTGTCTACATTGGAACACTATTAAGTACCATACCCATCATATAATCCTGATTTTTTAAACTGGAATCTTTTATGTCTATTTGTTTATCAGATATTTCTTCTTGTATGACCTATAACACTTCAGAAACAATATATAACAAATTAACTCATCTTTCTTCCCCCCAAATTTTTCTCTTAATTCCAAAAATCCCTGGAAAAGGACCCTATACTGCTACACTTTTAGAATCCGGAACATGATAAAGTATGTTGGTTAACTGACATTAGCATGAATTAAAAAGTTTAAACACCAAAGTAGGTTGCATAAAGGTAAACTTACTGGCTTTACTGAAAATGAAGGAAAGTATATTTAATAGTTATGTTGTTTTGTTATTTCGCACTCTACATTATGCTGCGTTCTGTATAAAGCAAACTCTACTTTAAAAAGAAAAGTATATAAGAAAGTATGAAAATTGGAGTAGAACACTACTGAATTTGAAAGCCATAGCAAAGTTTTCAAAACCTAATGCTAAATGTTCAATCAACCTTGGAAATCATATTCATTTAAGTTTTATATTAAAATCTTTATATCTGCTTTTTAAAAATCTGTAATATTGCAGTAATTACAACTTTAAGCAAAAACATTTTAGAGACCAAATGCTTTTTCTTCCCTCTCGCCAAAATATGGTTATTGAATTACTTGTAGCAACAATTAATCACTAACTGATTCATCAGCCTGCAGCTGGGATTAGAGAGCTGACTTCCTATTTAATTCCTATTTTATGTTCTACTGTGCTCAGCAGGGACTGAGTAATAGCAAACGGATAGCCTTTCCCTACCCTCAGTACCTTTTTTCTAATATCAGCAAAGAAGAAAATTTTGAATATTTTTCTCAGCTACATTTTTCCCCACACATATTTCTGAAAAGAAGTTTAGCATTGCATGCTGCTCCATTCTGCTGTGAGCATAAGGCATTGTAGAAAGATGTTAAAAATTTGGCCAACCATTCTTTGCTATTTTTCATTAAATGACTCATGTTAAAGAAATGGCTATATAACTGTCTCCAAATGGATAATGATTTTTCTATTTCTTGGATACCTGAATTTTGAACTTCATGTGAATGACATATAAAATGCTGCATAAATGCCCCAAAACAGAGAACAACTACTAGTAAATCCGTTAGTGAGATATTGTACATACTTTTAAACTTTGGAATATGCTTTTTCTTTCCACTTCTAATGAAGTCAAAATTAGTTTAGATATTTATCTGAGTCATGCATGAAAATATACCCATCTACTCAGCAATAGATTTTCTTCTAGTGTTCTGTTTACCAATAGGTTGTATTTCGTAGAATTCAGTGAGAGGATATTATAATTTACTTAGGCAATTCCTAGGAAGTGCTAGAAGTTTGGCCTGGGAGCAACATGCTCACCCTCTAGTCCAGAGGAAGAAGAAGTTCACTGAGACCAAGTGTTCTCAGTTAAACAATTTATAGACTTCAAACTGTCTGCAAATGTTAAAGCAAGATTGTGTCATTTTGCCATTTTCTCCACCTTTCATTAGTTTAGCCAACACTTTAAAATAAACCCCCTTCATGGAAATCTGAAGTTCTCTTCAGGACAGTACAGAATTCCCTTCACTATAATCACATTCATTCATTTACTTAATTATTTTAAAGTTCAGTATCCTCTGAAAATGTTAGCTACAAGTTTTTTTTCTCCAATTCTCCCTAATGTAACTGAAATCATAATTAGTGTGCATTAGTAATATTACACATACCCAGAACACAGAATGGTCTGAAACTTCCTTCTACCTGTGTGCCAAGTCAGCTTGCCATAGTTTCATGGGCGCTCACAGAAGACACAAGCCTCCTGGCCAGAAGGACTTTATTCATCACTAGCAGTCGCCAGCATTTAAGCTGGTGTTCTGCAGGGCAATGCTAAGTGGCCAAGTGGCTCCTTACACACAGTGGTTTGTATTACAGGAGTAGAATTCCAACCTTAGGAAAACTGAATCTGTTATAAGGCTCAGTAAACTACCTAATTTTTGCCCCAGAGGGAAACATTTGTGTCGAACTGAACAATAAACATACAAGACCAATGGAGAATTGTCTTCTAACAATACACACCCCTCAATTTAACACTGTCTTGTCTTCTGGGAAATATTATTATGAGTACACAGCTTTGTCAGCCATGTTGGTAAACCTGACTGATAGAGGTCAGGACTAAATCTGTTCCATTTGTCTCATGTTACATTTAGTAAGGACTCTGGGCAGCAGCATGAGGAGTTAGGCAGTAGTAACATCAACCAGCTAAGCAAATCTCAAAAACCACCTGGACTTACCTTAGAATTCTAGTTGTACATCTACATGATTGATCTGATAGTTCAATCACATGCTTGTTTCCATAGTTTGTGGTTTTAAAGAGACATGTCTTTAATCTGCCAGTCTATAGTTGACAAGGTAGCAGAATAAATAGTTTAGAGTGGGGTGTCCAACATTTTGGCATCTCTGTGCCACACTGGAAGAACAAGAGTTGTCTTGGGCCACACATTAAATATATTGTGACATATAATCACATAAAAATTTCATCATGTTTTAAGTAAATTTTTGATTTTGTGTTGGGCTGCATTCATAGCCATCCTTGGTTGCGTGTGGCCTGTGGGCCACAGGTTGGACACCCCTGATAGGCTATTGGAAACAGCTCAAGAGACAGTAAATATAAAATAAATGTCACCAAGGAAAGTACTGCTCTATCGAGTTGAACAGCCATGTCCATATTCGGTACTGCATAGTTGATGCTGTGGTTACACAGTTGGGTGGTCCAGTGGACCTCAGGTGTCAGTCCAGATGAGTCATCAGTGAATCATGCCTGGGCACTTAGGGCAACCTCTGTGAATCAAGGACCCTATTGTGCCAGCAGCTTTGCTTCACTTGGCAGAATAGAGGCCAAAGATTTCTCCAATGAGATAATTACATTTTTTTTTCTTTTCACATAAAGCAAAATTTGTACGTGGTCCAGACTAGCAGCATTAGCAAATACACCATTTTAGCTTGACAAATGAGGACTTCCAGGATTGTTGGACCCTTTCTTCTTAGCCATTGTTAGTCACTGAATCTAAGTCAACTGAACCCCAAATGGTAGTTTTAAGTTGAAAAGTCACAAAGCCTTCAGGGGTCAGGTATTCAGTTTCGATTGATGTCTCAAAGAAAGCTGATTGTTGTTTTTTAAGGGGTATACCTAGTAACTGTGTCATGGAAGCAACAAATCCAAAAGCCTAAAGGGAGTCTCTGGATGTAGGGTGCCTCCCTTACCGGAGACTCTAAAGAGCAAGATAATCAGTCTCTCTCTCTCTCTCTCTCTTTCTCTCTCTCTTTCTCTTTCTCTCTCTCTCTCACACACACACAAGCAAACACAGAACAAATCTGAAGAAATGTTTTGGGGATGTTTCACACCTGTAAACCCATCTTAAAAATTTTACAATAAATATCAGAATGTTCACTTCATGTGAACCTAAGAATTTCTTAGTATTTGTCAGGATAAAAAATAATCCTAGCTTTTCAGTAATTATTAAGTGGGAAATAGAATGAATTCTAATCATATTAATAAAAGAGATGGGAAGAAAAACTGTAGAGAACAAATGGGAGACTGATATGTGGCAATATTGAAAGTCACAAAATTAGGAGCATTATATGTAGCTAAGCAGATATCAGGCTGAGGAAATCAGCCAGAATGATAAAGTTTGGCAAACATTTGAAAAAGAAAACAATTTGAGTTAAATTTTTAAATGAAAAGAAATCCAGTCAGTGAAGGTGATGGGGGAGGAGTGAGGGTAAAGAAGTCTCGCTTCACTGAGCAAGATAATAAGTCTGCTCACAGAATTCTGGACCCTGGAATTTCAGAGACTAAAGATTTAAGGTGGCTATAAAAGAATGAATTGTAGTAGTTGACACAGGAAGGATGAATAAGGAGATCCATTGAAGCCTACTCAATGTTAGAAAAATCTGGCAATGTTTCAGAGATGATGGTAGTCAAAACTATATGTGGAAGAAAAAAATTATCAGAATTTTTCAGTACAGAAGTTATTTAACTCACATGGAAATAAGGTCCTTTGGACAGCCTGGTACTTGACAGAGCATAAAGATATTTTCTAGTGGGAGGTAACAGATAAAGCCCTCCCAGCTCCTGTGTGAAGATATATGCAGCACAAGTTTAGGAATGTCTATTATTATATTATTTTTATTGTGCCATAAATATTCGTAGCATCATACCACAGAGGAAAATTGTGCCAAAGAGAAATAGAATTCCAGCATCAATGAGCTTATGGAACAATGCAATATGCACAAGGAACAGAAGAGATGTAATATACTGACTTTTAATTTTTGTTTGAGACTGAGACCCATGGCTATCTAGAGCTATCGTTGCAGCCTCATTAGTAGAGGAGCAAAATAAATTACATCCGTACAGCAGGGAAATACCCTACAAGTACCAAACTCTAGTTTTGACACTTATTTATTGCATAAATATGATGAAAATGCAACTCCTACCACTTATAATTATGCTTTGCACTCAGGTGTTGTTTTTCCTTTTTAAAAATATACATTCAAGATGCAAGAGATATTGAACAAGGCCAGTTTAATTATTCCCTCAAGAACAAATGTGTTCATATGGTCAGGAGTTGTACATAGGGTATACACATAAGATGAGTACTTCCTTTCTGATATTTCTATCTAGGTCTGCCTTGAAACTGAGAACTAAAAGGGGCAAATGGAGAAGTTACTACATCAAGACTTAATCTTCCTAAAATGTCTTTTACATCTCATGCATAATTCCATAATGAAATACATTTCATGTGTGGTTATCTATCTGAGAAGCCACCTACTGCAATTGCCTCTAATCATGCTGCCTGTGCAGTCTATCATGCAATGAAATGTAATTTGTACCTGTATTACTGAAGGTAAACACATCTGAATGGTAGGTCTGTGGACAGATGTTTGTGTACATGGCCTTGTACGCAGCAAAGCAGATATGTTTTGAATTGCAACTTAGGAATCCAGTTCTATCAGTAGGTTTGTGTAGGTTTGGAGGTCAAGTTCTTCATCGAAATCTTTGCATAGAAGCACCTAAACACAATCTAGGACTCTGCAAAGAAATAAATCTAAAACTGATTAGAAAACTAAAGATGAAGCATGCACTTCAGTTAATCTGTTAGAAAGTATTATTTTAAAATGTTTTCTGTTATATTCTCCCATATTGGAAAGTTATCTTTATCAAGAATCCTTGGTCACAGAGTGCAAATCCAACCTGGAAAAGTGCCCTGCAAATACAAGCTGTAGCTTTCAGGTGGGAACTAGCATCACAGTGGGTGGTTCCGAATGGAGCATCACCGTTTTCTGAGTCTCATACTCAGTGCTAATTGTAACTCCAGTGGTAACTTCAATGTCTCAACCTTATAGCTGAGGATCTCAACCATAGCTTTTTATAAAAAAAAATTAACAAAATACATTAAAAAGGTTTCAAGTTAATTATAGAGTTCATGTTTAGGTATGTCATTGAGTACACAGTAGACATACATGGGAATTCAATATATATTGATGAGAAATAATGATTTTTTAATCTTACAAAAATTTACTCAATAAAATGTTTAAATTATCTATATACTTTCAGGCAAAAATCAAACAATTATGTTGTCTAATCCTGCTCGATTATTTTCCTGTGAAAATAAAATGAACCCTGACTAAATATGCACTGAAATAAATTAATCACACTTTGTCTGATGGTTAAAAGACAAAAGTATTAAAGATAACTACAACTATAATAATAGCTACACAGGTAAAAATATATAAATTGTAAAATAAAAAAATAGAATATGTATGTGGGGGCTGAAGAGTAAAAATGTAGAACTTTAGTATGTGTTAACTTGTTATCAGCTTAAAATAGTCACTTACAGTTATATTTTTTGTAAGCCTCATAATAACCCAAAGCAAAAACCTTTAGTAGATACACAAAAGATAAAGAAAAGGGAATCTAAGCATACCACTACAGAAAAAATTATCATATAACAAAGGAGAAGAGGCAAAGAAGGAAAAAGATACAAAAGAATTACAAAACAGCCACAGAAACACTAACAACATGGCAATAGTAAGTCCGTCTCCATCAATACTTACTTTAACTGTAAATGGACTAAATTCTCCAATTCTAAGACATATAGAGTGGTGAATGAATTAAAAAAAAACAATACCCACATATATGCTGAGGAGGTTAACTTCAACTTTAAGGACACCCACAGACTAAAAGTAAAGGGATATTTTATGCGAATGAAAACCCAAATAGTTCAGGGGTAACTACAGTTGTATCAGACAAAATAGACTTTAAGACAGACTGTAGTAAGAGCCAAAGAAGAAATAAAGATGGGGATATATTGAAGGATCTTGTAAAAAAAACTACAGGCATCGCGAAGGTCTGGCAGGCCCTTGAAGATTTCCTGAAGGCACTTAAGACAAAATTTACAATGGGAATCTTTACCAATGAAAGCAATGGCAACCCAGAAATAGACTGTTAAAAGGAAACTGAATGATAATACCTTACAAGCCTCATCTCTAGTGGCACTGGGCTTAAGAGTTCCCACGGTGTCACGGCACATGGCAGGACTGTTTGATGCAGCTGTAGAGCATCTTTACTATGAAAGATATGACAAATTTTTCTAAATATATAGCACAGACTATTGCATTAAAAGCTGAAAAGGGAATAAAGTTATAAATGTTTGACAAGAACGTCAATGAATAAATAGATTTTTTAACAAATAAACAGATTGAGCTGTAAGAACTGGTCGGAAGAACACTATGCTACAGCTGTGCTGATATTTTTGCCTACTCCAGTGCAAACAAAACTACCATTGAAATATACGGGGTTCCTTTCTGCAAAGAAGAGAATTTAAGGTTATGTTGACAGAAGAAGCATTTTGAAGAAATAAAAGGTTTACTGTAGCTGACCATCCTGAGGGGTTGAATTAGTTAGAAGACTTTTTGAGGACATTACTTTGTGCAAGTGAAAAAGTTTCAAGTTTACCTCTTCTCTATTATTACTTAAAAAAGGAAACAAAAAACTCAATTTAAATACGATGAAATCCATGAACTTAATACAGGAATTAAAGCATTGTTTGAATCTTTACTATGACTAAACTCTGCACTGGGTTAAAAGCAGCAAGAAAACTAAAACTAGGTATTGACCTTTCTTCCCATAGATGCTCCTCTGGGAGTAAATTGAGTCCCTGATTGCAGATAATTGAAGTTCCCCAAGCTAAAGCCTGTCCTAGCAAACTTAGTTTCAGCTGTAGTTTTAATTTAGAAAATAAAAAGCTTCTGCACAAGTAAAGAAAATAGCATTAAAATGAAAAGAGAATCAACTATATGGGAAAACATTTGCCAATGATACCTCGGGCAAGGGTTTGATGTCCAAAATAAATAAAGAACTCACACGACTCCACTCCAGGAAGACAAACAACCAAATTAAAAAATGGATAAAGGACCTGAACAGACACTTCTCCAAGGAGGACATACAGAGGCCCAGAGACCTATGAAAAGATGCTCGGCATCACTAGCCATCAGAGAGATGCAAATTAAAACCACAACGACATACCACTTCCCACTGGTGAAAATGGCCATCATAAACAAATCAACAAACAACAAGTGTTGGAGAGGTTGTGGAAAAAAGGAAACCCTAGTGCACTGTTGGTGGGAATGCAGACTGTTGAGGCCACTGTGGAAAACAGTATGGAATTTCCAAAAAAAATTAAAGATGGAACTGTCTGCTGGACTGGCAATTCCACTGCTGGGATTATATTCTAAGAACCCTGAAATTCCAATTCAAAGGAACCTATGCACCCCAATGCTCATAGCAGCACTATTTACAATAGCCAAGTGCTGGAAGCAACCTACGTGCCCATCAGTAAATGAGTGGATCAAAAAACTATGGTACATTTACACGAGGAATACTACACAGCAGAAAAAAAGAAGGAGCTCTTACCCTTTGTGACAGCATGGATGGAACTGGAGAGTATTATGCTAAGTGAAATAAGCCAGGTGGTGAAAGACAAATACTGTATGATCTCACCTATAAGTGGAGTCTAATCAATGAAACAATCAAGAGAAATATAACCAGAGACATTGAAATTAAGAACAAAGTGACAGTAACCATAGGGGAGGTGGGAGGGAATAATGGGAGGGGAAAAGGGGGAAGGGTTTTCAGGAACAACTATAAAAGGCACATGGACAAAACCAAAAGGAGGTAGGATGAAGGGTGGGAAATGGGGATGGTTGGGGTGGGGGGGGGAGGGGGGTAAATGGAGACAACTGTATTTGAAGGACAATCAAAAAAGAGAAAAAAAACAATAATTAGTAGGTTGACACTATTCCTTTCTTAAACAAAACAAACAAAATACAATAAAACAAAGATCCTGTTTTTTCTCTAAAAGATATGTTTTTCTTTATGTTTTGATAAAGAAGTGCTATCTGACTTCTCCTTAACTTTACTTGAACAGAGCAACAACTATGTCTCCAAAGTGTTCTGCTAAAAGGGTGGGAAAATCATTAAGCACAGTGTCTGTTCTTTTAGTAATACTTTTCAATTGTAGTAGACATTTTGTTTATACTTTGAAATTGGACCCAGAGAAGAAAAGTTTATTCAGTATAAAATCTTTAAAATTTCACACTGCCTTTTTTTTAATACAATACCTTCATTCTTTCTATTCTGTAAAAATTGGGTTTTGAGAATGCAAAAATATTTATTCTTTTATTTATTATTTTTATTTATTAATTATTGTATTATTTTCCATATGAATGACTGTAAATCTACCTTTGCACCACCCTGTATTCAGAGGAAAAGATTCAAAGTGGAAAAGATTAAAAAGCTGAAGCATAGACTGACCTGGGAAACCAGAGAACCAAGCCACACTCCTAGCGCGACCGCTGCTATTAGTGTGGGCCTTGGTCGTAAGATCGCATTGATCTTTAACAAACTTCACCCTCACCTTCGTGCAGTGTGAGGAAAGCTTGTAAGTGGCTACAAAATGAAGCCCTTGGCTGTTCTTCAGAATTCCTGCATGGCCATGAAATCTTAGTCTCTACAGACACAGAGCTGGTGCTTCGCAGGTGTTGGGAATAACCACGTAAGAGGCCAGACTGGGGCTAGCTCAGTCAGAGTCTGTACGCAACAAGGCGAAGGGGTGGCCTTAAATGCCAGGATCAGTTTAGAGCGCTCACACTTGTCATGAACAAAACCAGACAGTCTCTGAGGTAAACCATCAACGTCCTCCAGGAGCTCTTGGAATAGGAATGGTGCATCCATGACGCTTACAAACTTCTTTGGTCAATTAACGGAAATAGCCCTTCCAGAATTTCTTATATTCTTAAAGTTTGTATCTGTGTAAACATTCACGACTGGGAAAGCTCCTGTGCTTCTGACTCCCTCCTCGGACACAGCCAGCGCGCACGCACCCAGAGGGCACTTGACAGTGGACTCCACGTCTCACAAAGGCCTGTTTTCAGCATAATTCCAACCGCTCCAAGAGGCCAGAGCAGAAGCAATCAGGTTGTCTATGAACAAAGCCAGTTTTATTTCTTCCTTCCCAATCTGTATATTTTTTATTTCCTTTTCTTCTCATCTTGCATTTGCTAAGAACGTTCAGTATGACGTTTAAAAGGAGTGGAAAAGAGGATATCCTTGCCTTATATCTTTTAGTAGAGGGGAATCTTTGGTGTTAGCTCTTAAGTGTTTTATAGATTATTTTTTTTATCACGTTGAGATCATCCTGTTTCTAATTTCAGAATTTTTATCATGAATGACTACTGGATTTTGCCAAATGTCTTTCCATACCTATTAATATGATCATGTGATTTTTTTCTTTTTTAGCTTACTGAAGTGATAGACTACATTAATTGATTTTTGAATGTTGAACCAGCCTTGCATACCTGGGATAAATCTCATGTATAGTGCTTTTTATATGTTGTTGGATTCACTTTGCTAATATTTTGTTAAAGATTTTTTGCATCTATGTTTACAAGCGACATTGGTTTTAGGTTTTTTTGTTTTTAGTTTTTTTTTTCTTGTAATATGTTTGACCGGTTTTGGTATTAGGGATTCTGACCTTACAGAATGAGTTAGGTTGTATTCTCTCTGGGTCTATTCTCAGAAAAAAAAAAAAGAGAGAGAGAGAATTGGTACAAATTTTTCTTTAAATGTTTGGTAGAATTCACTGGTCTGGTGCTTTCTGTTTTGAAAGGATATTAATTGTTGATTCAATTTTGTTAATAGATTTAGGGCTATTCAAACTGTAGATTTCTTCTGTGAGTTTGTCAGATTGGATCTTCAAGAAATTTAATCTAGTTTATCAAATTTGTAGGCATAGAATATTTTATAGTATTCCTTTATTATCTTTTTAATGTACATAAGATCTCCAGTCATGTTTTCTCTTTCATTTCTGATATTAGTAATTCGTGTCCTTTCTCTCTTTTTATTTAGCTTCTAGAGGCAAATTAATTTTACTGATCTTTTTGCCAAGAAGCTGCTTTTGATTTCATTGCTTTTTTCTATTGATTTCCTCTTAAATGTTTTTGAGTGCTGCTCTAGATCTTATTACTTCTTTTTTTCTGCCTATTTGGATTTCATTTGTTATTCTGCTTCCTTGAGGTGAAAATGTAGAATATTGATTTAGAACTTCTTCTTTTCTAATATATTCATCCAATAATATACAGGGCATAGCAAAAGTAGGTTTACAGTAGTTTGTACAGAAAATAATACACTAATTAAAAATAATAATGCAAGAATAAACTGTGTTTTACACATTCACAACTGTAAACCTACTTTTGCCCCACACTGTGTATTCCCCTTTAAGTAGTCTTTCACAGCATCTCACAAATTTTGTAAATTGTGTTTTCATTTAGATAAACATATTTTAACATTTCTCTTGGGATTTTAATTTGATCCATCTATTATTGAGAAATTTATTGTTTAATCTCCACATATTTTGGGAATTTTCCATTATTTTTCTTTTATTGATTTATAGTTTAATTCCATGTGGTTTGAGAACAGACCATGTATGATTTCTTTTAAATGTGTTAAACTGCATTTAATTGCCCAGAATGTGATCTATCTTGGTGAATGTTCCATGTGAGCTTAACAAAAATTTGTATTCTACAGTTCTTGGTTGAAACAGTCAATTATATCCAGTAGTTGATGGTGTTGAAATCAGCTGTAGGCTTATTGCCTTGCAGTTTGCTGGATCTGTTCATTTCTGATAGTTTAAAATAGTTTTTTAATTCTTTTCTGGTGAAATTTACATATTTCACCAGATTATGACTAAATACTTTTCCCTCCTTCCTCTGTTCCTCCCTTCCTTCTTTCCCTTCTTTCTCTCTTTCTGTTTCTCTCCCTCTAATTATTTTTTGTCTAATACCAAAGGAACATTTTTAATAATCAGAATTAGCCTTCTGTGGAGGTAAATTGTTGATTTTAATGTATGGAAAATATTTTTCAGTAAAATATAATGAATTGAAAGTTCAATATTGCAAAATGTCATTTTATATCAAATTAACTTATTTAAACATATGTAAATCAAATCCTAGTACACTGTATATGTGATAAATATTTGTCAACTGACTCTCAACTTTCTTTATTGGTTCATCAGTTACTGTATTTTTTCTATTGACTTTCTCTTCTTTTTGATCATTGTACAAAAGCAATTTATATTATGGGTATTAATTACTTGTTAATTTTTTGTTCTCTATCTTCATGCCACTTATCTTTTTAATGTTTTATGATATTTGTTATTACATAGAAGTTTTAAGTGTTTTAGTACATAAAACTATTATTGTTCTATAGTTTTTTCTTCCTAGGAAAGATATTGTCCCTGACAAGATTATATAACTATTTTCTATTAATTTGTCCTATAATTTATTTATTTATTTTTATTGCTTACTGTTTTAACTTATCTGGATGGTGGGGTGTGTGTGTGTGTGTGTGTTTGTGTTTGAGGTGAGGAAGGTCTCTAACTTGATAGTGCTTTTGACGCTACTCAATATATAGTCCATCTTTCCCTAAATGGTTTTAAAGATCATGCTTGCTTTAAGAAAAATTTGTATATATAGATAAATCTATTTTATGCTTCCTATTCTGTTTACCTACTTATTTTTCTATTTATTTATATACACTACAATGTTTTGCTTGCTTGGCTTTATAGTATGATTTTATATTTTCCAGACTACTAATTTGCGATATTATGTTGCTCCATATCACTAGGATATATTTTGAAAGTGTGGGGTTATTTTAGGGTGTCGTAATGACTCAGGGTGTGCCAGTAGTAATTATTAAGTGAAAGCCAGAGATGTTAACGTATTTCAATAAGTAAGAGTGCCACCCAAGAATAAATTACTTTAACCAAAATGTCAACAATACCTCTATTTGAGAAACCCTGTTCAAGAAAAACAAAAATAAAAGCAAAACAAAAACCCCCCACAAAACAGAAAAAAATCTCAAATAAAAACCAGTTTATAATCAGTTGGTCAGGTACAATTTCAAAAACTGGATCTAACTTGGAATTCTTATAAACCTCTTTAACTGTTATAGTGGAGACTTGACAATTTAGGAAAATTAAGAATTAAGATTGAAGCTGATCATGCAGGAAAAAACATTCTTCATATATTTTTTTTTTCCTAAGGGGAATTTTAGATTTTTCCTCCACTTAGATTTGTACATCATTATCAGGTTAATCCATAGGAATCTTGCAGGTTTTGCTACTACTGTGAATTGAATTTGTCTTTTATTTTATATAATATTTTAATTACATATTTACATTTTATTTTCTAGTAGTTGTATTTTGTGTCTATGAATAGGAAAGCCATTAAGTTTTTGCTGATGTGCTCAATCACTCTTTTAGAACTGCTTTATTAGGCCTAATTTAAAAATTTTGTTTGTTCCGTTAATTCTCTTGGATTTTTTGAGATAAAAATCATATTTTTATTGGTTTACTTATTTTATATTTTATTTATTTATTTTTATTGTTGTTCTATTACAGTTGTTCTCCCCTGCCCTTATCCTGCCACAGTCAGTCCCCATCTAGTTGTCCTGGTCCATTGTTTTTTCCCCTTCTTTCCTCCCTGGTCTCCCTTCTCCTCCCCCCTGGGGTCCCTGGCAGTTTGTTCCTTGTTTCCATGTTCTTTTAAAGAGTAATTTTTTTTACCATTCTAATATTTCATGTATGTATTACTTTGTAGAATTACATGAACTAAGAACCCAAGCAATAGCGAGGGTGGCATTTTGTTTCTTAGTTCAATGAGAGTGCCATTAATATTCTGTCATAAAGTATATTGATGCCACTGTTCTTACTATATGTTTAACCAAATTTTCTCTCTCCTTCCAGCATGTTAACTATTTTTATAAAGAATCTTCAATCTGAAAACAAGTATATCAGCTCTAAGAAAAACACTCATTCAATTATTATGATAATGGAAGCAACCTAGATCTGTATCAATAGATAAATAAAGACTGTATAGTACATGCATACAATGGAATATTTATTCAGCAACAAAAGATAAAATCATGTGATCTCCAACAACATAGATGGCATAGCAGGTATTATATCAAGTGAAATAAGTCACACAAAGACAGATACTGCATGATTTCACTTATATGTGAATCTGAAAACACAGAGCAAGTTAATAAAACAAAATAGAAACAGACCCATAGATACAGAGGACAAGTTGATGGTTGCCAAAAGGGTGGAATGTGAGGGGTAGGGATTAATATATATACTTATAAGTATAATATATATATGTATAAATATATATACATATTTATAAGTATAAATATATATACATATATATATATATTCTGATGAATAGAGTCACCTAATTGACCACATTCCAATGCAGTTTTAAAATTAATTACAGAAAATATTGTCCAAATGCTCCCTTCTTTTTGAATTTATATATTTGTATTTATTTTCTTCAAGTTTGAAGTGGCTCTAATGTTTCTCTTTCCTGAATACTACTATTGGTTAATGAACACCTATAAAATATACACTATGTGCTGGATGCTACTCTCCTTGTTTGCGTATATTACTCATTTTTGCCTTATGGCATTCTCATGAAATATATATTATTGCTACCTTCATTGTAGAGAAAATGATCCAGTCACAGGAAGGATAAGTGACTTTCTCAAGGCCATATAACTGATAGTTGCCTATCATGGAAGATACTGGATGAAAACACTATATTAATATCCCTTCCCACATGATCTCAGAGAATGAATGCCTCTATTATATTTCTCTTTATCTCCGACAGAGATGAACACTTTTCTCTTTTTCTGTTTACTTTTTATTCTTTCTCATGCTTACCAGTGATTTGTAATTGGATCTATACCTTTTAGACTTATCACCTTTCATTCTCTGGTGTATGCAGCAGTAGTGGTATCCAGGAACGGATCTGTCTGATGGCACCAGACATACCAGTGGGGCATGCAGACAAGTGCATTTCTTCAACGTGATCTTGACTGTCGGTACTCTTACAAAGCTTCTGTTGTTTTCTACCATTTCCCCAGCAGGTCCTTCATCCTGCCAGCTAATTCTGTGAGCTACCCAACATTCTTTCAATGAATTTATTTTCTTCTTTTATTGGCTAGAGCTGCTTTTGCTCCTCACAACTGAGATCCCTAACTGAGCAGTTGTTACCAGGGAACGGGGTGCATTTGCTCACCACAAGGGATTGTGGGGATCATCAATTGTTTATTTGGCATAGCTGGGTCAGAAACTACTCAAAATCTTGCTTAAATGCCAAGACGGGAATTCAGCAGCAGTAAAAAAGCTAATCAAATCATTGCCTCTGGTCACCTGGCATCAAGTGCTCATCACAGACATCACGTTTGGGAATTGAGTTGCTCCAACCCCAGAACAGTAGGATGCACATAAGGAATTTATGGACTTAGAAAAGGGGCAGCAGCTTTGAACATCAATGGGCAGCTTAAAGAAAGAGAATGACAAGTTAAAATCCTTGAATTCTAGGCTCATAGCACTGACTGAAATCCAGGGAGTTTCTAGGATCAAGATAAAAGAATCTCTTATCTTTTGTTGCTGCAGGGACTGATCTGGGTGAAAAACAAAACATGGTCTTAGAGACAGCAAAATTAGACTATCTGTGGGATTCAGAGCTTTTCTGTCATTCTTCTGTGAAAATTAGAGATTGGTAGGAAAAGAGTATGTTGGCATGGCACCCAAAACATTAACTTCCACCACTGGAGCATCATCACTGAAGAACATGCTGACAATTTCCTTATGCCTCTCCAAAAGGACACCTGTAGCCACTTGTCAGGGTGAGGGTTTTCTGGGTATCGAGATATGTACAAACTGTTGGGAGATGCTTATATACAGATTTTAATAGTATATTAATCCATTGTGCTTATTGGGAGGACTTTCCTTTTCTATGACCTACAAGGCCACATGTAAAGCTCATGAAGCAAAATAATGTTGTATGAAGTCCAGTTTTCTCTGGTGCTCATATATCATGTAAAGCTTGACAATTGTTTCACATTGTCTCAGAAAAAGAAATGTCAGAATGTACGAGAAGTGGATGTTAATTTTCCTAGATAATAAGGGAATCTCACAGAAACTGAAACTGGGGATTAAAAACAAGGATTTGGGGGAGACGGGAGAAGCAGGGAAGAATTTCTTGAAATGGGCTTAAAACATAAAGAATATCCATGTTACATGTTGACTCAAAAGCATTTTCGCTCATAATGATTAGCTGGACAAGAGAACCTGATCTCTTGATATCAATGATCTCCCTTCAGTAGCTTCAGGATTTACATAATGAATGCCGTGAATGCTGTGGTGATAAAGATGGGTGCTATCTGCAGGTACAACAACACAGGATTCCATTCGCCGGTATATGAGAATGTCTTTCAAAAAGTAGTATTTCTGAACCTACATTATTGTACTGTACGTTTGCATGTCCATTACTTTTATTTTTTATTACTTTTGTTAGGGAGAGTTTTTGTAATGTGGATTAGATCCTCATTCTGGACTTAGATTTGTATTTGATTTTTCCATTCGTCATGCCTCACGTCAGCATTGCCCTGAATGTCTTAGCCAACTGAATACCTTATTCAGCACCATGATATCTATCATAACTTCTTCCAAGTGACTCATCTTCCCATGGGGAAGAAAAATACAAGAGAATGGGATAATGCCCTTAGGTTAGTTTAATTTTATCAGATATCTTATTGAAGAATGAATATGGCACCAGATCATAAGATGCTACCAATGATTTGAAACATTGATTGATATATGGTATTATTTCTTTAGTTCGTATGTATGTGTCCACAAACTAAGGAATAGAATTGGAATTAGCACCTCTCCCACCTAGACCTAATCAATCATGCCATTAAAAAGAAATTCCACCACTGAAATTTTGAGAACTACCAGTTTTGAAATTAGTAATAACCAAGAAAGAAATGTTCTAGGGTATTGAGCAGCAGTTATATGGAAATAAACAATGCCATTGAGACAATTAAGAGTCTCATGACAATGTATCAGTAGGCCAAAAGGGAGTGGGGTACTGTATTGGATGAGATAATAGATCTCAGAAATCAAGAGAGAAGAGGGTCGATGATGCATCAAGGAGGATGCCTACCCTACTGCCTCCTGGGGAAAATCATACAATCATTTCTAGTTCTGAATGACTGAGACAGTATACAGGTAAAACTAGCAATAGCTCAGAATCCCTAGGCACCTAGAGCAGGTTAATAACTTAAGTTCCACCATCTGTATGCCCAATTTTTAATTTTGAGGATGTGAAACAAAATAAGATTTGTTAAAAATTGATTGACCACAGTTGTTTCCATGGCAGCAGTGCCCAGTGTCAGCAGGACTAGTACAGAGGTATCCAGGGAGAGAGAGTGAGTGGCAATAGGGAATTCCTCTGATGGACCTTACTTGTGCTTCCTGATGCATAACTATCCTGTTTCTGAAAATATGATTCTCCAATTTTGATTCAACTCCAACATCAAATTTCCTCCAATGGAACACTCTCTCCGACTCTACATAGCTCTTTACATGCCACTCCAAAAGCTTATATTATTCCCTCTGTCATGGTGTATCTCATTAATTCATAATTGTTTTCTTTTTCATATTACCTTCTCTATCGGAAACAGGATTAAAACTTTCTGTGGTTAAGATACTCTAGGCTCACTCAGGGCCTAGTTAGTGCAGGGTAAGAACTACAAAACTCTGTTTCCATTAAATGAGTGTCCTTGATTTTCTGGCCATTACCCTATGCTGGTCATTAACTCATCACCTCTCAGCTCAAACTCTTCTAGACTCTGCCCTGTGATGCTGGGATTGGAAATCTGCAGACTACATATCTACTTGGTCAGTTTCCACTCTGTGAGTCTTGGCCAGTAAAAAGCTGCAGAGAGAGCCATAAGGATAGAGGAGGAAGAGGGACTTCATCCATCTTCTTTGTGTGCTCTTGGCTTCCTGCTTGCTTACTGCCTCCTTCAGCATTGTCCTAGCCTCATCTCACCTCTTCCCCTTGGCGGCAGAGGTTTGTTTCAGTAAAATGTTGAATTGGGTTTTCAGTTTTTCAGCTCTTGCAGAACCAGCCTCAATGTGCTCCTCCAGAAACCCTAGTACCTGCTGCTATGGCTCAGTATCTCACATTGAAGGTGTGGGTCTTAGTCCCACATAGTTTCTCCTCCAAGCTATGAGACACCAGCCTATGTCCAGCAGCGCCCTTCTCCAAAGCCTGAGTTTCAGCCCCACAGGGCTCCTCCTCCAAGTTTGTACATTTGCATCCCCCAGCCCCAGGATGGGAGCTACAGCCTGTAGACACTCCTTCTATAACAACTTAATTTTCCTTTTTGCCTTTTAAATTCTTCAATACCTAATTAAGAATTTTTACAAAAAATTGTTTCTGTTAAAATAATTGAATTGATTTAGTCTCCTGACTGGAGCCTGACTGGGACAAACTCCTTCCCATAGTAGGAGATGCAAAAGCATGCTTGATGGTAACCTGAGCTTCTGCTCTGGCTGCTTGAAATCCTAACTGGCCCTGAAAAGTGTATTTATCTGCTTATGCTTCTGCATGTGATATATTGACTCAGAGTACTAGAAAACTCCAGGTGCTAAAGGCAATTTGAATTGTATTTTCAGTATTAACAATCAAAAATGTTAATGAGGATGTTCATGTTTATTCTCTAGTTTTGTATTGTTTGAATAATTTAAAGGAAGAATCATGCATCAATCAAGGTCCTGCCGAAAATGGATTACATATTCAAATTGGATAATTTGAGATGAATTTAATAAAAGAACTGTTTACAAAAGCTAGGGCAGAGTATAGAGAAACCAAGAGAGAGAATGCAGTACCTAAGGCTGAGTTACTTAGAGAAACCTGTTTTCACCCTTAGATCTGAAAGGACTAAAGCCCTTAGAGAAATCTGTCAGAAAGAAGGGGAAGGGACTAGCCAAAGAACACGTATGAATGACCCATGGACATGGACAATAATGTGGGGATTGACTGCCAGTGGGTGGACTGGACAGGGGAGGGCAAACAGAAAAATTGGGACAACTGTAATAGAAAAACAATAAAAAAAGATGCAGAAAAAAAATCACCTGTCATGAGATGTGACCTTCAGTTGAGATACACAGTCAATTTGAAGAGAAGGAGGTAGGAAAATAAATTCCTCTACCCATCTCTGATCTCCTGCCAGGAACCCCCATTAGCCAAGCGCAACTGGGAACTAGAGGCCCAGAGAACTGCTTGATGCAGTTCACAGAGGCCAGCCTGCTGGGGGTCTAGCACAGTAGAGAGGGGAGAACAGAGAATCTGGAGGAGTGAATGGGGGCTATCTCACATAAATGGGATAATTGCAAATGTAATTAAAATGTTTTTAGTAACAGCAACACATTCAGGGAAAGTTTTTTGAATCAATGAAGAAAATATACTTAAGGTGGGGAGAGGTTGAGGTGAGAAGATGAGAGAACATTTAGAAAACATTTCTGGAAGCACAGAAGTTAAATATAAAAGAGAAACTCATCTGAAAACACGAAAGAAACTGGAAGTGTAAGTGTTCTAAGTAACATTTTTATTTTTAACAATAAATACAGATTTTTAACAAACTTCCATCTTGATTCAGGAAAACATTTTAGTGCTAGGAAGTATAAGAAAACACTGAAACAGTTTTACAAATACCTCCACACACATAGAACATATGTATATGCTTTAACATTTCAAAATATAACATGTGATAAGTTGCAGAGCATTTATAATTAATTAAGTTGTTTTCTCAGCCCTCTGGAAGAATATATTCTAGGATAGCTGACTGCACAATGTTGACCATGATTTATTTATAGACCACTAATGAAGACATATCTAATCATCATAATTAATTGGTATTTTTGTGCTTTAGGGCTTAATCACAAAATCCTTCATATGCTGACTCAAAGTAAACCTAGCTATGGGGCAAGCATTTAGGACAAATGCTGCTGTTGTTTCTAATGTACACCTCCATCATATTGATTTATTTATTCAATATTTCTGGCTGTTGTTATACAATGCCAGGGCAAGTAGCCCATTTGGTCAACATAATTTTTTAAAACTTTTTTTTCCTTGAATAAATAAACAAAAAGTAACTAGAGGAATCATATTTCACATAAGAGATGAAAACTTCAGTTTTTTCCAATACAATTATTGCATTGCCTTATAGTCACATAGTCTGTCATGCTATTTATAAGGATCTTGATTATCCTGAAGTCAGAGCAGAATTTTGAAGGAATTTCACCACAGAAAGATAAAAAAGATACATTTTCCTTCAAACTTACTTGTTAATTTTTATTTCTTCATATTATTTCTTTTTTAAGTATGTAAAAGTCATTCAAATTCGTTGGGAAAGAGATCAGGATTTAAATTGTATTGTCTATTTTTATAGTTATTGGGTTTTTTGCATACTTTTAAATGTTATTTTCCAATTGCCATTTGCATTCAGTATTATTTTGTGTTAGTTTCAGGTGCACAGCATGGTTGTTAGATAATCATATATTTTACAAAGTGCCTCCCCTGGTATTCCAGTACCCACCTGGTGCCACACATAGTTGTCACAATACTATTGACTACATTCCCCATGCTGTCATTTATATCTAGGGACTATTTTGTAACTACCAACTTATACTTCTTAATCCCTTCACATTTTCCACCCAGTTTTCCAAACCCCTTTCCCTCTGGCAACCTGTCTGAGTCTGTTTCACTTTTATTTGCTTGTTTATGTTGTTCTTTATATTCCACATATTAGTGAAATCATATGGTATTTGTCTTTCTCTGACTGGCTTATTTCATTTAGCATAATGCTCTCCAGGTCCTACCATATTCACACAGATGGTAAGATTTCATTCCTTTTCATGGTCAAGTAATATTCCATTGTATATATGTATCGAGCTTGTTTAGTCACTCATGTCTTGATGGCATGTGGCTTGTTTATAAATTTTGGCTATGGTAAGTAATTTAGGGTATGCTCTTTTTTATATTTATAAATTTCTAAATTATTTTTATTTTTATTTCTATTTTTATTTTTTCAATTTTCCAGATTTTTAAAATTACATTTATTGTGGTGACATTGGTTAATAAAATTATATAGGTTTTCAAGAACTACTGTAAAGGACACATGGACAAAACAAAGGGAGAGGGTGGAGGCGGGGGAGGGAGATGGGTTTGACTGGGGTGGGGTGGAGGGGTGGGGAGAAAATGCAGACAACTGTAATTGAACAACAATAAAAAATTTTTTAATGGAAAAAATTATGTAGGTTTCTATATACTGTAATACTTCATCTGTATATCATGTTGCATGTTCACCACCCCACGTTAAGCCTTCTTCCATCACCATTTAGCTTTTCCCTCTCTGACCCACTCCCATCCCCCTTCCCCTCTGGTAATCACCATGCTGTTGTCTGTGTTTTCTTTTTTTTTTTTTTTCAATTAATCCCTTTACTTTTCTAAAAGAAATCCTCACTCAGAGACATTTTTAAATTGCTTTGAGAGGGAGAGAGCATTTAGAGAGAGGGGAAGGGAGGAAGAATGAAAGGGAGAGAAACATCAATGTAAGACAGAAGATCAACTGGCTGCCTCCCACAATGTACCCCAACAGAGGACTGAACCTGCAACCCAGGCATGTACCCGAGCAAATGACCCCACAAGCCTTTGGTTTGTGGGATGACACCCAACCAACTGAGCCAGGGCTCCCTTAACCTTGTTCACTTAGTCTCCACAACACTCCTCCCCTTTGACAGCCTCCGGTCTGCTCTCTATCTATGAATCTGTTTCTATTTTGTTAGTTCAGCTTGTTCATTAGATTCCACATATGAGTGGAATCATATGGTATTTGTCTTTCTCTGACTGGCTTATTTCACTTAGAATAATGCTTTCCAGGTCCATCCATGCTGTTGCAAAAGGTAAAATTTCTTTTTTTGGCTGAGTAGTATTCCATTGTGTAAATGCCCCATAGTTGTTTTATCTACTCACCTACTGATGGACACTTGGGCTGCTTCCATATCTTGACTATTGTAAACAAAATACTGCAAAGAACATAGGGCTGCATGTATCATTTCGAGGAAGACCCTCAGAGAACTTTTTTCATGTTTGGATACTGAACAAGTAAGAAACTATACAAAGATGAAAAATGGATATCAAATATCTCTTTTATTTGGAATAGAGGTCAGATTCAGGATATAGGTTATACTTTCAGAATTAATCTGCCCCGCACCCTCCATTCGCAGAGAATCCTATGTGGAAGTCCTGTCTTGGAAGAGCAGCTTCCCCAGAGGAAGGAGAAGGGCAAAGTGCACCTGGCTATCCTTTCCCAACCTTTTGCAAATTCCTTAAATCTCTCCACCTCCAAGCACTGAATAAGTAGAGTTAGAGAAAGGACCAGGGTTGTACTTTATGTTGTTTCAAAAGGGAGTCGGGGATAAAAGATTTGATTCTTTTAAAATAAAACAAAGAAAAGCATTATTTGCCATTAGCTTTATTCAATTTAAGTGATCCTTTGAATATTTTAGGATTAAAATATTCTAAGCATTTTATCTTTTATCTCTGGTAGTAATCAAGAGATCCATAACATGGTTGCTGTTTCCAAAGGAGGGAATATGCACTTGCGTGTAAGATTTCCTTCCTATGCTATTAGCCCCAGGTGAAGGGCACGGTAAAAGGGGATTGAGCACATTGTGGGTCTAATGGAGCAAGGGTTGTGACCAGACCATGAGCGGATAGCCAGGGTGGTTTTCCGCATACAATCAGTTTCTTCAAGAGTAGCCATTTAGCACCCTGGCTAGTGTGGCTCCGTGAATTGAGTGCCAGCCTGTGAACCAAAGGGTCACCAGTTTGATTCCCACTCAGGACATATGCCTGGTTTGTAGGCTAGGTCCCCGGTTGGGGGCGTGTGAGAGGCAACCCCATGTTGATGCTTATCTCCCTCTCTTTCTCTAAAAATAAATAAATAAAATCTTTAAAAAAAAGAGTAGTCAGTTATGACCTCGGTGGGCTGGATGATTGGGGGTAGACGTAGCAGAAAGCAGTCACGGTGACCCCAAGGATTTCAACAGGATCGGTATATTGTAATTTTTTTCAGAATAACTGACAAAGGACATCGTTCAGGGTGCTCAGAACTAATTTTAACTCACACTGCAGTGGTAGTGGATAATTTTAAATATTTAGGTTTTGTGATAAAAATTGAGAGGTTCCAGCCTGACCTCACTGAGCTGTGGGGAGGGCGGTCAGCAGGCATTTCCAGCAGTCCGCTCCTTCAGGGTGTGTGTGAGCTCCAGAGAGCCTCCTGGCCCTCCCCACAGCAGCTCCCCTCTGGTGGCCAAGTGAGGCAATGTTAAAAAAGCTGGGTCACTTTAGCTCAAGGTGGGTCAACTCCGATGGGCAATGTAGGCCTAGACTTTGTCAGGTCCTCAAAATAATCTGACTTCTCTTTGTTACCAGAGGTGTCAATCCCTAAAATACATCTTGAATACCAAATGCCACCTCAGTGTTTGCTTCAGAGCACCTATCCTGGTGATAGACGCCCATGGTTTTATGAAATGAGCCCATTCTTCTCATAGTGAGAAGGATTAAAATAAGTTATAGGGCAATGATCAAATATAACAAGGGTGTGAAGAAACCAGAACATGCATTTATATATTTAGCTTTTTATTGAGGATTTATGCAAATTTTGAACATTCTTTTTAAATTAATTTTTTATTTTTTTACTGTTGTTCAATTATAGTTGTCCTCATTTCTGCCCCCCCATTACTCTTCCCTGCCCTACCCACTGCCACCTCCCACATTCAATCCTCCCCCCAACCATGGTTGTCTGTCCATGTCTGTTCTTTAAAAAAAACACCATTTGTTTGATCTTCTGCAAAGTATAGTGCATCTTTTGGACATTAACTTCCACTGAATTTTCTGGAATTGAAATAACTTTCATAATTTATATTCAAGTAATTTAATTTTTATGATTCTTCTGTATCTCTATTTCATTTAAACAAAGTCTTTATTGATTTACTGTTATTTACTTCGACAAAAAAGTAATAATTAAACCATTCATATTGAAGCCCTCCTGATAAACTACTAGAATGACAAGAAAAAGTGAATAAACACTCTATAAATAAGGAGGAATCAAACAAAAGGAGAGACAGATAAATATAATTGACTTGAATTAATATGATATTAACCACAGACTGTATGGCTTAAACAAGATTTATTTCTTACTGTTCTGGAGGCTGGAGAGGTCCAAATTGATTTGATTCCTATTGGAAGTCCTCTTTCTGGTTTGCTGACGGCATTCTCTCTGTGTCCTCATGTGGCAGAGAAAGAGTACAGTCTCTCTTCCTCTTCTTATAAAGCCACTAATTTCCTCATAAGGGCCCTACCTTCACAAGCTCATTTAACCCTAATTAGCTCAAAAAGACCTCATCTGCAAATACTATTACATTGAGGGTTACTTCAACATATGAATTTTGAGAGTTCACAATTCAGCACATAGCCCTACTCACAAAGAAAGATTTTAAGATCAGCAGGAAAATTAGTTTTCCAGATTGTAGGAAAAATTCATATTCTAGCAGGTTTTCTCAAGAGAATGAAGAATTGGTAGTAGAGACAGGGGCTGAGTTCCAGTTGTAGGGCTGGATGCTTTTGTGATTTGACACCAGTTAGGAACTATCCATTTATGACTTTGACCTTCCTAGATGGGAAGCTGGGGCCACCAAAAACTTCCACAGCATTGTTGTGTATATCTAAATGAGACAAGTAATGAGCTCTGTCATAACGATAATGGCAAATTAAAGGTAAGATATCATTAAAGATGACTTTTCATTTTAAAGATTGACATGATATATAAACTAAATATTGAAAACTATTATGAAAATGACAAACCATTTAGAGAAATAAGCAACTTGTAAAAAAGAAGAACTAGCATATAAGAAAGAATTTTGGGAAACTATATTTGGATATTGTTCTTCCTAGGATGTTACAATTCCTCTCTTTAAAATAAACCTGTGAGATTTTAAACTATATTTTTGCACTGACTTCTCAAGCAGTGAGGTCAAAACCAATGGGTAATTTGTTAAAGAAACAAAAGAAAACGAGAAGAAAACCACACTGTGATATTGGGAGCCAGCATATAAGCGACTCTTGTGCTAGTGTTTAGAGCATGGGGTAATTATTACCTCCCAGGAGTTATTGATGAGACTTAGTGCCTCAAACTTGTGAGTGAGAAAAACAAACACAAACTCAATGGTAATCTGTTTTATAAGTCTGAGAAAATACTGTTTCCCTAGAATTTGAGTTTTTGTTATTATGGATTGATAGATAGATTGATAGATAATTTAGGGACTGTGCCCACTCAGCATAAGATGTTGATAATAAGTGCCCTGCAACACATTCTTGATTAACACTACAAAGCAGGTATTTTCTACATGAACTATTCATGTAGTTTTTATTAAATATATAAGCACACATTTTCTCTTGTTGCCCAACCTTACTCTACTTGTTAAATATTTGTCATCCATCTTTAAAAATTATCCAGAAGACATAAGAGCCCTTTATAGCATAAATACTAAACTGTGCAGAGGAGATATTTCAAGTTTAGCTATCACAGGGACAGAAAGACTTGATGTGCTTTATGCCATGTTTATTTATCCTAACTATACAAGTAGAAATGATCCCCAAAGTTGTTTGATAGACAATGATTGAAGCAGCAAAAATTACTGTAACTAATTGTGTTTAGCCTGTTTTGTTAATCTAATTGAAAATCAAGGTAGAATCTCTCTAGATAGATTCTGTATTTTATTACATTTGCAAAAAATAAAGCAGCTATGTAATTCTTAATTTTCAAAAATAATTATATTGCTTTTGAAACTCTCAGAACATAATTTCTGACTGTGCATTATATAAACAGGTAAGCAATCTGACTTTGTCACCTGAATGTTCCCAGTTTAGTTTCTTACAAGACTTGCTGGTTCTCTGGTGTTTGTTTGGAAATACAATCAACTGCATTTTACAGCATGCTTGTCAATGGTGATGCTAAATACTGGAGGTTTATGTTCCATAGAAGGTGTCATCACGAGGGTTACTCATTGTACAGACTTTGATGACAGTAATATTTTTCCTCCCAAGGTAAAATAATCGTTTAAGTTCAGTTGGAAAATTCTGAACTTTGTAGTCAGGTGTTTTCTTTTGCTCTGTAAGTTTGCAGTTAATGAGATCTTAACAAAACTTCAATCTGGAGGATAAACTAGTTTGGACTTTTGACTGGACTGACTCATCAGTTTGAGAATTGTCAATTAATTAGGTTGCTTCCACCTCCTCTGCCCCAGCCCCCACCCCTGATGGAACTATCTGTGTATCTGAATAACAAATTAGCCTGGTTTTATGTATTAGCATAGTCTCAGTTGTACAACTTATCCAAATGTATTTGCACTTTGATAAAGCAGTTTTTTGATAGAAGGGACCATAAAAGCATTTATCACGTTTTTGATATATATTAGTCAATAAAGTATGTCATTCATTGAAATGCCCCTGGGTGCAGTCTTAGGTGGGATGGAAACTCGAGAGAGAAAATAGATAGTCCCCTGCTGGTGAGAAAGAGACATCCACATCCAGCACTGTCCATGTGGGAAGGATGCTGGGGAGCCGGCAGCTGGATGAAACCCTGAATCACGTCGCACACAGCTGCTGCTTCACTTTCTGTAAGAACACGGCTATGCTGATTAAATAGTCATGAGTATTTAGAATTTTTTTTCTTCTCTGGCCATCTGTAAATCATGGAAGAGGAATGGGTGGTTTTCTTCATCAGCCACAAGTCACCCATCCAAATATTCCTCCCACGCATGTAATTTTGCCCTAGCCAAACAATATCCATTCTTGGATTGGATTCTACATTTTTGCATATCTTTCCTTCTGTTTCTTCTGCCTAAAATGATTTTATTGCACTCTACATTTATCAATGAGCATCAATGACTACCCTTTAATGGAAACCTTTGCTAATCCCTTGTTTTCACACACTTATGAATTCTTAAAATGCTTTGCCTATACCACTATTATGGAATTTTGCATACATACCTTTCTGTTACTTGTTGCAGTGATTTTAAGGATATGTCCACAGATTTTTTGATATGCATGTTCACAAAAGGTGTACTTTAATTTAGCTCTTTTTGAGTGGCATTTGGATTTAATAACTCTATTCTAGTGAATAGAATTTAACAGAAGTAACGGAGTATCATTTGCAAGAATAGGTTATAAGGATCTGTGATTTTCTCCCAGATGTTATTTCTTGCCCTCATTTGAATGATTCCTGCTGGAGGAAACCAGGATCACGGCAACACTCAGGCAACCTTTGGAGAGGCCCTCATAGTGAGCAACTGATCCCAGCCAGCATCAGTGACCTCAGAAAGCAATCCTTCCTATTGACCTTGTGATGACTCCAGCTGCAGCCTACAGACTCACTGAAACTTCATGTGAGTCTCCAAGTCAGAAGCACCCAGTTAAGGCATGTGAATTTCTGACCTTCAGAACCTGCGAGACAATAAATTTTTGCTGTTTCATGGAGCGAAGTTTGGGGTAATTTGCTTTACAGCAATAGATAACTAATGTAACTTACTTTCCTTACTTTCTCTTGTACTACATCATAAATTTTTTCAAAGATGGGAATACCCACTAGTGAGGCACTATTTTTAGTTAAGGTAATATGTACCTTCAGCTGCAGAAAATAAAATTTCAAAAGCTTAATCAAATAGAAGTTTAGTTTTTACCAGTATCAAACCGAATATGGGTATCTTTCCTCCAAATGCTGACCCAGGTATTTAGGCTCTCGGTATTTTGGGACCCCATTGTTTGCTAGAGTTCCCTCAGAGACATCTGTTTCTTTTCCTATATTGAGATCGTTAAGGAAAAAAACAGAGCTAGAAGAGGCATGCTGGCTCTTTAGTGTCTTGAAATGGAAGAGTAAAAAATTTCACTTTTATTTACATTCCATCACATTAGATCTCAATCACATGGATCCACCTAGTCACACAGGAGGCTGGAAATGGCTTTTGTGTTTTCTCAGGAAGAAGAGAGCCATAAATTGGAGAAAGCCAGTCGTGTCTACCACACATTTCTACCTTTATAACCTCTAATTCAATGTTCTGCAATATAAGCAGTCTAAAATATTTATTGAATGAATGCATGAGTATGTTAATGAATTATCATAGAACATTATTTTAAAATAATTATATGAATATCACAATTCAATATTAACTCAAGCCAACACATATTTATTGAGCATTTTTAAACAATTTTATTTATTTATTTTTAGACAGTGGGGAAGTGAGGGAGGAAGAGAGGGAGAGAAACATCAATGTGTGGTGTTTGGGGGCCTGGTCCACAACCCAGGCATGTGCCCTGAATGGGAATTGAACTGGCGAACCTTTGATTCACAGGCTGGTGCTCAATCCACTGAGCCACACCAGCCAGGGCTTACTGAGTATTTACTAAGTGACATAATCAGTTCTATGTGTTAGGAATGTAGCAGTGATAAACACAGATGAAACGTATTCCCTACATTTTAATGAATAGGAAAATAATATAAAGTAAATGAATAAATAAATAATTTTCAATAGTAATGAATGATCTGAAAAACATATTAATTCAACGGAATGAAGGAGGTAAGGCAGAGGGAAAGTTTAGAGCAGTCAGAAGGGCCTCTCATACACGGTAACATCAGAACTGAAATCTCACCATGACAAACAGGCTCTACAAAGACTCAGGAAAGGGCATTCTAGACTGAAATAGCAAGAGTAAATGGCCTGAGGAAGGATTTTCCTTCTTAGCCCTGGCTGGTTGACAAGAAATGTTGACAGATGAGTAGTCCTCCACCGGTTAAAGCAGTACTTTCCAGACAGTAACGAAGAGTTTGGAATTCATCGGAAAGTATTAAAAAGAAAAAAAAACATAATTTTATATAGAATATTGATTTTTACTGTCTTTGGTTGGGTTCCCTAGAAGCAGAGCATAAGACAATCACCCTCTCAGGAGAATGGGAGCGAGGGAAGCACGAATGTGGTCTCAACAGAGACTAACTTCAGTCTGATCCTATGGGAAAGTTCTGGAACACAAATTAGTGCTAACACCACAGAGTTAGTCCCTGAGGCAGGGGCCAGCCTCTTTTAGTGTACCTATCTGTTGCAGGCTGTTTTCTATCTTATGCCTGTAAGGATACAACCTGGGAGAGGCAGCTCCTGTTTTCGGCGAGTCTGTTCTCCAGGGCAGATTGGGGTCAGATATGTATTATTATCATTAGTCAGTCCTTACAACTGCTAGGAAAAATCAACATGGGTCACCAATAACATCTACTACAACCACTCTGGCCACCGAGTGGAGAATCGATTGTGGTGGTGGCAGGATTGGACAAGTGGAAAGAAGAAAACCACTCCAGTAGAATTTTACTCTTTGTGACAGTATGGATGGACCTGGAGAACATTATGCTAAGTGAAATAAGTCATCCACAGAAAGACAAATACCATATGATTTCACTCATATGTGGAATCTCATGAACAAACTGAATTAATATGCAAAATAGAGACACATTCATAGAGAACAGGCTGACAGCTCTGGTAGGGGTTAGGGGTTTGGAGGGGTGGAGTGAAAATGCGAAAGGACTCAGGGACATGGACAACAGTGTGGTGATTGTGGAGATGGGGGGATGGGTAGAGGTGGAAGAAGGTATAAGGAGGATAAATGGTAATGGAAAAAATACAATCAAATATGTGTGGAAACTTCAAAAAATAATATAAAAATAGTATACATGGGGGGAAAGTAAAGTAAACTGCCATTGAATTTAGAAAAGTGGCATTGAAGAAAAGTAGAGAAATTTATGATGTATTTTGAGTAACTCAACTAGATATATAAATTGAAGGGGCATGGGAACTAAGGGTGACTTTTTTGAGATATTTGACTAGAAACTGCCATTTACAGAGAAAATTTTTGGAGGAATAAATAAGAAATATCATATATCTTTCTATGATCCCTGAAGATAATTTCATTCTTTAGAAAGACATAATTTATTTTTATATATCACTTGGAGAGAACAGGGTAGAGAAGATTAAAGGAAAGGGACAATTAAAGAGATGGTAAGTTAGAGAACAACAGAAAGGAAGGGAGAAATAAATAAGAACATGTGACATAAAGAAGAAATGAAAGAAAGGACCAGAGATTTGTGTAAGGGGCTTAAGAAAAGGAAACTGAAAGGAGAAATAATCTATAGAGCAGTGGTTCTGAGGAGTCCCTGAGACCTTTTCAGGGGCATATGAGGTCCTCTTTTGTCCCACTTCCTATCTGTTTAAGATCAGACTTCAATGAAGCAACTTACTGCAACAAACTGAATACATAAGGAAGTTTGAGAGTCCAGTTATTTCTTTCACCAAGGCCTTAAAGAGATTTATAAAAATAAAAAATAGTGCCACATATTTTTGAAAACTATAGTAATTTTTCATGAATTGTTATTTATTTTAAAATGTGTTTTTGTTATTTTTTAAAAATAAACAAATGGAACTACATCAAATTAGAAAGCTTCTTCATGGCTAAAGAAACCATCACCAAAATGAAAGGGAACTGACTGTATGGGAGAATATAATTGCCAATGATACATCAACAAGGGTTTAATCTCCAAAATATATAAAGAACTCATATTACTCAACACCAAGAGGACAAACAATCCCATTAAAAATTGGCAAAGGACCTGAATAAACATGTCTCCAAGGAGGATATACAGATGGCCAATAGACATATGAAAAGAGGCTGAATGTCGCCAATCATCAGAGAGATGCACATTAAAACCACAATGAGCTATCACCTCACACCGGTCAGAATGGCCATCATTATTAAATCAACAAACAACAAGTGCTGGTGAGGATGTGGAGAAAAGGGAACCCTAGTACACTGCTGGTGGGAGTGCAGTCTGGTACAGCCACTGTGGAAAACAGTATGGAGTTTCCTCAAAAAATTGAAAACGGAATTGCCTTTTGACCCAGTGATTACATTGCTGGTAATATACCCTAAGAAGCCTGAAAACCAATTCAAAAAACTTACGCACCCCTATGTTTCTAGCATCACTATTTGCAATAGCCAAGTGTTGGAAACAGCCTAAGTGCCCATCAGTAGATGACTGGATCAAAAACCTATGGTACATTTACACAATGGAATACTATGCAGCTGACAGAACGGAATTCCTACATTTTGCAACAGCATGGTTTGAACTGGACACTACTATGCTAAATGAAATAAGCAAGTCAGTGAAAGACATATACCATATCACTTATAAGAGGAATCTAGTGAACAAAATCCTCTAAGAAGCAAAATGGAACCATACCCATGGAACCATTGAACACACTGACAGCTGTTGGGGGCGGTATGGTAGAAAGAAGGGGAAGGGATTAGTTAAAGAATGTGTGTGGATGAGGACAACAGTGTGGTACTGACTGTGTTAGTGGGGGCTGCGTTAGGCAGAGGAGGGCAAATGGGGAAAAGCTGGAACTGTAATGGAAGAAACAATAATAATAAAAAAGTAAAAATTAAAAAATACTTTAAAACTTGTTCTACTATTTTTTTCAAATATGAAAAATAGTGATAGATATAACCCCCAGAAACAAGAGCTCTCTGAGGTGTTTGCTAATTTTTAAGAGGGAAAACAAGTCCTGTGACCACAAGGTTTGAGAACCATTGCTAGAGATTACCGAGGTTTCATAGCAGACGGTAGTTCATATACTTTCCTAGGGAGCTGAGTTGTTCTGTTTGGAAAAAATGTTATTATCTGGTTACTTAGTAATCATCTTTCAGAGGTTCCACTCTGAAACAAAAACCCAAAGTTGCTAGATATGAAATAAATTGCTAGGTAAGTGTCAGCAATTTTCCCATAACTACATGAACTTAAAGTCCACTTACTGAACAGAGTCAAACCGATGTAGGAATGGGACCTGATATGACAGCGCTCTTTTTCTCTCTCGCATTTTCTTTTTCTACCTAGCCAACTTTGATGCCCCATTATCAAAAATGGTAGCTATTTTGTAATGAAAGAAATGGAAGAGATGAAGCACCCAAAATTCATTAATAATCCAAATAATTCCCTGAACCAGTGAATTTCAAATGTATGAAACTCGTTTGAAACATCTTAAGAAGATGAGATTTCAACATAAGTATATATAAGATCTTAAAAAAGAGCTGTAACACCCTTAGGAACAGAGGACATTCTAGGGCACTGACTCTCACTTCTGCCCTTTGTTGTTTCCCTTTAATTCCCTTTACATGAAACTTGTTTTTCACCATATGGTACTACCACCTGCATTTTCCAGGCCGCTCTCTATGGAGGGCCATTTGTTCCAATCATCAGAGCCCTCTAGTAAGCCCTGCACAGAAGTTTTTTGTAGCACTGCGTCCACCCTCAGCCCATCTCTGGCTGCTCCTCTCAAAATTCATCTCAGCTCTTGTGGGGGAGCTTTGCCCCCCCTGTCTGCCATGGATGAAAATAAGTCTACCAAGAAATGATCTGCTTGGCATGGAAAGGTGGCCAATCTCTCATAGGAGAAGGGCCAAGAGCCTTTTCCTCAATGGGCTTTTATTGGGTTCAATTTGCACAGGAATACAGGTAAAGCTCATCAATCATTGTCAGGCAGTAAGGATCAAACAATAGATATCATAGAAGAACTCTGAGGGCTTATTCTGAGTCAGGGTCAGTTAGCTAAAGGGCTATTAAACTTTGGAAAACAAACTCCTTTCCTGCTGGGACCCTTATCAGAAAATTGAGAACATTCTTAGCAAAGCAGGTTTCACAGGGTTTTATGCATTCTTTCTTAGGCCCGATTGCCCCGGGGAATCCGCCCTTTCCAGCACAGGACTGCACTCACCTCTGTCATTGTTTCAAGCTTAAGTCAGGCAGGGGAAGTAAGGCAGCCAAGAGATTAGGAGACTTCTTGCAGACAGAATGAGAACTCAGGCTATGTCAAAGCCGAGGGGCTAGGGTCCATCACCCCCTCTCTCCATAGCCCCCCAAGTCCTTCCCTGTGGGCCTCTTCGTGACCATGCCTGTCTTAGGTCATCCCTCCCTTGAGGAATCTTACCTGTCATTGCCTAACTGGTCAGGCTCAGGGCTAAGCAGGGTAAAGTAAAGTGGGCAGAGGTGGCATCCCTGCCAGGGAGATAAGCTTTGTCTCCTTAGTGCCTTATGGTCCCAAGGTCTCTGACTCAGCCTTATCTGTGGGAGTTACAGCTTCTGAAACCAGGCAGGGTGGTTCCCAACAAGCTCTGCTGTCAGAAAAGTTTCAGTGAAAAGATGGCAGAGGCCATGGAAGAGCACAGTACTTGATTTATTTTGTACATTTATGTAAATTTTACTTTAAAGTTTTTAAATCACAAAACTGTAATTTATCTTGAAAGTACTTATGGTTGGAACTCAATTGTAATATAGTCCTTGTTATTCAGGCCATGTTTTCCTATTTAAAGTTCTTTTAATGTGGACTCTCATGCTTTTACCTAAAATTAGAAATGGAGAAATCTGACATTTTTTCCTCTAGTTCAATTTCTAAATATCTTAATTTTGTTTCCTTTTCTTTGGTTAAAAATGTAACAAGTTATTGAAAAAAATGCCTGTCATTTGGTACTTAGAAGGAGATTCTATGGATAAAAATCTGTGCTGTACAACAGATACTATGGCAAATTTTAGTAGATGTGATAGGAAAAATTAGTCATGTCATCATTATCAATGTGATACCTGAAAAATAAACATAATATATAAAGCATGAATGTATATGCACACAGTGCCCAAAGTGTGTCACTGATTCGGATTTGCAAAATCAGTTCTATTGTACGAATGCTCGTTTTAGATTCCATCTTGTGCAGATGGGTGCTGGACGTGTGTAACTGACATCTACTGAGATCCTTAATTATGGATTGTTTTGAGTTTTCAATCCAGACTGTTTATCAGATGTTTTTTGTATGCAGTTTTGAGCTATGGGAACTAATTTTTTCCAGCTTTATTGAAATATAATTGACTTATAACATTGTGTAAGTTTAAGATGCACAGCGTGATGATATGATACATCTATAATATATATTGTGAAATGATTACTACAATAAGGTTAGTTAACACATCCACAACCTCAGATAGTTATCTATTTTGTGGGTTTAACGAAACTATTAAAGCTCTAAATTTATACCAGTTCACAAGCTGACTCTGGTCACCCTGCTATTCATTAGATCCCCAGAACCTACTCAGAACTGAAAGTTTGTATCTTTGACCACGCTCTCCCACTCTCCCCTCTCCCCCCAGCATCTGGTAATCATCAATAGACTCTTTGTTTCTATGAGTTCACTTTTCTGATTTTTTTATTTTGCAAAAAGTTATTTAGAGATTAGAGATATATTTTATTTCACAGAAATTTATTAGACATTTTGACGTTTTAATATGTTCAAGCACTTTTGATTTACTTTAATTTTGGATAAAACACTAATTAACGTGACAGTAAATTTTAGTAAAAAATTTTCAATTAGATTTATAAAAAGTTATACTCAATACAAGGATAAGTGAACAAAAATCCATGACAATAGTGAATGAAAAAGTACTAGGCAGAAATCTTGTTATCTATATAAGATTAATTTATAGTGAATAATGCATTATCATAACAAAATATATTTTTAAATATATTAAATTTCTTCTAGGTATCTTCTTTGCTCTATTAGTATTTATAACTTATTATTTTTCTTTGTTTAACTTTAGGCCTTATTCTATTTAAGTTACCATCAATTCTCAATTAGTGAAAAAATGCTTTGCAGAGATTTTACTGAATTGCTGAAAATTTTGGTCAATTTTAACCTTGAAATTAAATCATGAAGTGTTTTGATAGGTGATAAAGAGAGCTAACAGAGTTAGGACAATGATAAGAAATTTTGAAATAAATGTGTATTCAGTAGTTATCTCCTAATTTATCAAAGTCTGGAGTGTACCACTGTCTCTCTCTCTCTCTCTCTCTCACACACACACACACACATCCATGACAGATGAGGAAATGTGGAGATGGAGACTCAGGTAGATTCAGATAGGTTAAGCAACTTTGCTGAAATCACACAGCTAATGTCAATTCAAAATATGCTTTATGGTGAAACAAATTGAATTTCTTCTTGCTCTCAGAAATTTAGTGATAAAATAGCACTTAGATAGTGAGACTGCTGCATTCTGAAGTGTAATACTTACCTGTAGAAGCTATGTGTTTCAGAAAAAAAGTATTTCTGAACCTCTCTAGCCTGCAGTTTTCTATTCTGTAAAGCAGATTAACATTATCTACTTTACAAAGATGTGAGCAGTTTATTCCAAAAGACTGTTCTTACTCAGGATTTCTTTTTCTCTGTGTTTTTTAAATGGATTGGGGCATAAAATGAGAAGCCAAAAGTGGAAAGACATACATTTGACATGTTGTGCAGGTGGGAAGAGAACTGTACCAATAATGGATTTTGGCTGCGGAGACACAGCCATACAGTAGAAAGCAAATGCTATCTCTTCCATAGTGATTAGTAAGGGTAAGGGCTCCATGACCAAAAGCAAGAGTGGGGGTTGCATGCACCTGTCGTCTAGGTAGAAAACTCTATTTATTTTTTACTGCTGTGTAACACACTTTTCCATATTTAGAGAAAACAACACCCATTTCTTATCTCACAGTGTCTTTAGGCCAGAAGTGTGGCCATGGCTTAACTGGGTCCTCTAGCCCAGGTCTCACAAGGCTGATATCCAAGTGTCCGCGGGGCTATAATATTATGTGAAGCTCCAAGTCCTCTTCAAGCCCTCAGGCTGTTGTCACTACTCCTTTCCTTGCAGAAGTGTGGCAGAGGCCCTGGCTCCTGGAATCACCTATTGTCTTTTGCCACACAACCCTCTCCACAACATGTAACTTTCATTCATTCAAGGTCAACATAAGCACATTTACAGCTGCTTCTTATCTTTTCCTTCTAGCTCCCCTTTTAATGCCTCACCTGATTAGGTCTGACCCACTTAGGATAAACTTATTTTTGATTAACATAAACTCAACTGAATAGAAACATTAACTATATTTGCTAATTCTCTTTATCTTTTCCATGCAAAGTAAACTAATCACAGATATGATTTCATTATAGTTATAGGTCTCGCCCACAACTTAAAGGGAGGGATTATAAAATGGGGTCAGGTTACAATTTTTTCATAGTTAACATTATGGTCATCTTCTCATGATTTAATTTATTTCTTTCACTTACATAGCAATCATACAGTTTAGGGACAATACTTTGTCTCCTGGAGTAATTCCTAATTAGAATGAGCAAGTGACATTTAAAAATTTTTAACTTTACCCACAATGGTAAACTGATAAACATGTTGTATTGCAATCTGATGCAGACACACACACACACACACACATACAGATGAAAACTTCTATGATTACAATATGCAATTTACTTTTTTACTTTGTGTTCTCTTCCTTTCCATTCTAGTGTTGTCTAGTCTATTTCACTCCACAATTAAATGCTATTTGTGCTTCAACAAATTGATTTCACAAATCCATTAATGTGTTATCCTAAGAAGTGAAAAAATAATAAAATAAGCCAACCGTTGTAATTCTATTACCTTGCTAGTGAGTATTGTAGGAAAATGAAGCAGTTTACCTCTAAGCATAGGCAGACTAAAATTTCAGAGGGAATGAGTCTTCTGGTGGAATAATTAGTGGGAAATTAGGGTATATAAAAGCAAATATATCATCCAGAACCTGGAATACATGAAAATGCAAGTAAGAACATATTCAAATATAATGGAAGACCTATTACAAATTAATACTTTGTTATCCCTCTATGGTTGCCCTAGGTTTTTAGTAAGCCGATGCCAGAGTTGATGGTGTTTTGATTCGTTCTATGTAGTCTTCTCACTTGAGTAAAGCAAATCGGTGGCTGAAGCAGTGTCTTGCTTCACTTGTTTTATGACACCATGCTGAGGAATATAATGGGAGACTTGGAAGCTGGTGTCACAGGTCTATGTGCACAATAGCAGTACTAGTTTTCTGAAATTCAGATTCAGAGGATCAGAGTTTCATGTCATGTGAAGACTAATTGTACAAATGTCAATCTTTTTTGGGTTCATTAAGTTATGATACTTAATTACCATCAATGTCAGTGAAAGAAAAAAAATACCCAAAGCTTTCCTAAAAGCTGTACAGATTCAAGTATATGTTGATTGATAGAAGCCTATTGTTTCCTAGTGCTTAGTAATGCTCTTCACTGCATATATTACCTGGAGACTTCACCAAACACTGTGATATTTGAAACTCTGATGAAAAAATCACTTCTGTTGTTAGATGGAAAGTTCTATTTTATGAGCAGACCCAGTGACTTGTCCCGTCCATCCTTTGAGCATATATCTACATCTCGACTGATTTTGGCACATTCTGTATGGGACAGTTACTGGTCACAGAATCTCATAAATAAAAATAAGAATCTATTTGTTGGTTAACAAGAACAGGTTAAGAAGGCATGGTTTCAATTTATGAAGTATCATATCAACTTTGTTTCTAATTAATATGTAATAATTGCAAAATGCAATTATGTGATTTATTAATTTCAGTAAACTTGTCAAACGTACCTTAACTTTGTAAAATACTTAGTAATTAATGTAGAAAATAGTAGAAACATTAAGCCAAGAATAGGACTAGACTATAAAGATATCATGATGTTATCAAGTAAAAGTTGTTAACAGAAAGATGAATCTAGCCACATCTTTCTTGAGCCTTACTACTGGTTACAGAAAGTACACTAGGTCCATGATATTTGAAAGTAACAAAATGATTCTAAACTGTTTTTCAGAATAAGAATAAACATGAAATGATGAAACATATTGACCAATGCAGATGATGGATATCCATGATGAGTTTCCCTGCATATTGGTATGATTTGAGGTTGGTAGGTTTTAGTAATTACAATGATCTTGTAACATTTTAGAGAATAAAGGGCAGATACACAAATGCAATAAAAATCAAATGTATTTATTAAGGAACAAAAATATATGGCATGCTTTTATTCACCTTATAAATACTTTATTTATCAAAGCCTGTAGCATGTAGTAAAATGAATTACTTTCTTGCTATCCTTAAATGCATTTAAAGTTATCAAAAAGAATAATGCAGCACTACAGAATAAGACAGAAATAGAAAAAAGTAGAAAAATGCAAACAAGAGAATCTATGAACCAGCAACCTAAATACTAATGAGAGAAGCAAAACTATAAGAATAGATCCAAATAAAAGCTACAGTTATAATATATTACCCTCCAAACAAAATGTACATGTAGAGGCAAGACCCAGTTCCCTAAATAGCTACCCATAATCATATACAATTGGTATGCCATTATTTTCTATTAGAAAGAGAGAGTAAATGAGAATAAACTGCAATATTAAATGTCTGATAGAACTGAGCTCCTAATTAAGTCCTTATCCAAATTAAGTTAGCATCTCCCTTTTACACTCTTTATGTGTCATGTATAGGCTGCTAAAAATTCGTGGCATAATTATAGTCAAAATAGATGTACTTTGCCTGTTCTGAACAACATGAAGTTTGGCAGAAAATGAAGAACCCAAACCATACAAAATTACTGAATCCTTGAATTGTTAAGGCAAGCAAGAAAAACCTATGGACTCTTAAGCTTATAAAATAGTTTTATTTTTATAAACCCCTTCTCTGTCCAGCACACAATTTATAACTTTCTGCCACATCAGTAATGATCTTCTACTGCCACTCAAATATAATCAGTGGTTTAACCTATTGCATATGTATTGTCAGATCCTCACTAACATTCCCAATAATAGTAAATTTTAAAGAAATGTTTAAATCTTTCACCATTTGTAAAGAATGACTTTTTCCTCCAAATTGGTCACATTTCATTGGACTGTTATACTCTGGCCTTTTAAAATGAGCCTGAAATCTCTTTATTTCTCTTCCTAGGAAGTCTCAGTTTTGTGGTTGAGGTAACACATAATGGGATATGCAGCCTTTCACTGCTAAGTTTTACATTTAAACCCAGCGTCCATTGTCAGTAACCAGGTGTTAGAGCATTTCATGACCATCCTAGAACTGCTCCATGAGATTTACTAGCCTCGATTTAATTTCTCATGAACATGCTGTTTTTATTACTTCAAAGTAAAGCCATGTCCAGGTGAAAATCTCATCTGGGTCTACAATTAAAGGGGTCAAGAAATAAGCTACACTGTGAGTCTGAGTTGTGTGTAAAAGTCCTTTTTCATTTGTGAAGCTTTTTCTAAGAACTCTAGAGAGAACCAAATACAATATTGTAAATCTAAATATTTTGTTAATATATTACAACTATAAAAAGTTAAAAATTTTGATAAAGCTATGAAACTTTAAGGAAATCTATATTTTACCTCTATTTAAAAAAAAAAAAAAGAAGTAGGGCTTCTGATTCTGGCCATGATGAAGTGGCTGGTATTACCCTTATCACAGAAGCCCCACTTCCCATCATAAACAAATATAAATACTAGTAATGTGTGCAGAGCAACAGTTTCAGGAATTAAATAACAAACAACAGAGATGCAATTCTTGAAACGAGAACAGCACCCACACTAAGCCACACATTAACCTTGATGTTCCCTCAGAAACCATTTTCCAAGTTCTGTAGAAGAAACAGAACTTAAACTGAGAACTGTGTTGCTGTGTGAGGAAGCAGGGATTGATCTCCAGGTTTGCTAAGGGGGCCAAGTTGGAGGTCAGGTTATAGCAAAGAAGAGAGGCATAAAGACTAAATTTTGGAATTCTTCATGAAAACTGCCAACATATCCTTAGCTAACTAATAGGTTATACACAGAGAAAGCAAGACTCTAGTAGGCATAGCAGAGCTGAACAGTGATTTCAGAAATTACAAACTGCTGTGGAAATACTAAAGTTCCAGCCCAAGAAGAGTGGAAAGACCTTGATGACCAATGCAGGCAACCAGTTGAGACATCAAACAGACTGTGTTCTTGGAGTCAGGTCTATATGTAAGAAGCAAGAACAAAATTCAAGTAGGTCTACCCTAGAAGAAGCTTAAAACTAAGGTTGAGGTGATTTAATTTCTTACTGTAAAATAAAATAGCATTTTTAGAGGATTATAACATAATCTAGAGCCTCAGCAATGGTGGTGCCCAATGCAAAGTCATTAGTCATGTGAATAAAAAAGAAACAAGTGATAGATATTCAACAGGTAAAGCAGTCTGAAGACACAGACCCATAGAGGAACCTGATGTCAGTGGTGACACGCAAAACTTCGAATACTATTAAACATTAAATTATATGTTGAAGGAATTAGGGAAATGGTGAACACAGTGGACTCATAGATAAAATAATTAAATGAGAATTAGACCCATTAAAAAACAGAGGACACTTTAGAATTGTAAAATATCATAGCTGAAATTAAGAACTCATTTGAGAGCTCTTGATTTTCATTAAAAATGTCACTGAAATTCAGAGGGAGAAGGTAAGTACTTTAAATAAATGAAACTATAAAAATTGGATATCTACATGGCAAAGATATGAACCTTGACTCATTTTACTTCATAAACAAAAATTACTTTGGAATCGATCAAAAACCTAAGTGTGCACGTTTGAACAATAAACTTCTGTAAGAAAACATAAAAGTATCTTTATATTTTGAAGATACAAAGATTTCTCAGTAACATACAAAAGGCACTTATAATAAAAGTAAAAACATTTAATACCAAAATTTGAAAATTCTGTTTATCCAAAAACCCATTAGATTGTAAATTTGAAGGAGATACTAGTAGAATTATTTGCAGTAGATGTATCTGATGAAGACTTTTGTCGAGAGTACATAAATAACTCCTACCAAGCAATTTGAAAGGCTAGCTTTTTTTTAATGGACAGAAGACTGAATAGACACATACTCTTATGAATATATACATAGAGTTAAAAGCAAAAAAAATCATATCTGAATGGTCAATGAGATTATTCCCCCAAATCATTCATCATCAGGAAATGGAAATTAAAATACAAACTAAAACATACTTTATAGATTAGCTCAGCTAATAGACTGATAAGATCAAAGGCTGACAATGATGTATAGCCACAAAAACTCTCCTACATAACTGTTAGGAACATAAAAGTATAATGTTCCTACATTATAAAATACAAAGTATAAGCAATTTGTAAAATGTTTAACTTTTTTATAAGTTGATACAATAATTTAATTACTAGTTGTATACTCAAGGAAAATAAGTGCATTTGTCAAATTTATGTCCAGTTTATTCATAATAGGCTACTACTAGAAATAATCAGGTGAAAGTTCAAAAGCAGGACAATAGATAAATTGTGATACATTAATTTAATGGAATATTCCTATGACATAAAAAGGTTAAAATATTTACAGACATAACAGCATGGATTATGTTTACTGAAATTAGGCAGGCAACAGAAATACTTAGTGATTTAATTAAGATTAAAAACAAGACACAAAATTGATTCATGGAGATAGAATCCGTAAAATGATTACCTCTCTGAAGGGGAAAGGGAAGGAAGGCAATTGACAGGGACACTATTCTAGGGTAATTGAAATACTCTATATTTTGGTCTGAAATGTAGTTATGTGAGTACATGCATATACAAGATTCATTAACCTTTATATTTCAGATTTGTAAACTTCAATGACTGTCAATTATATTTTAATCTCTGGAGTCCACTGGATGGCTTTAACAGTTTCTAAGAAACTGTAAAAATTTTGATTTGTGAATTCAATTGAAGGTGAATAAAAAATTTCTGATTTAAGCACAGATAGAAAACAAAAACATGTAAAACAAAATTTAAAATATATGTGGCATTTTAGATGATCTTATGTATGCTTAATTTCAGTCCCAGGAGGATAGTTGAGAGAGAACAGGACAAAAGTGATACCTAAGATAATAATAGCTAAGAATTTTCTAAAAGAGTCTAAAGATACTAATCCACATTTTCAAAAATCAAAGTGAATTCTAACACAAACAATATTTAAAAAACACTGAACCCATATTATGCTCAAACTGCTAAAAATCAAAGATGAAGAGAAATTCTTAAAAATATCTTCAGTGGAAGAAGAGAAATATGGGTGACTTTCCAATAGACACTATGGAAACCAGAAAGATACCAGTATGGACTGCATAAATAAACTGATAAAGAGGAAACAACTTGCTCACCTTGAATTCTACATTTATATAAAGTATATTTAAACACTGAAGATAATATACATTTCTTTTAAAAGCTGAACATATCTGTCACCAACAGACTATAAGAAACACTAAAGTTCTTTAGCCTAAACAATGATCTCATGAAACTATGGAAGTGCAAGAATGAAATATCACACAGAATGAGTGTATGTGAAAATGTGAGAGGAAACTACTTAAATTTAAATGTTTATGGGATTTGGACAGAACCAAGATGGCAGAGGAGTAGGTGGAAGCTGCACAAACCTCCTCCCAGGACCACACTAGAATTACAACTAAATTATAGAAAAATCATCCTGAATAACCAACTGAACACTAGCTGGAGAGAAGCCTTATAACCACAGACAGATGGAAGAAACCACTTCATTACAGCTTGACTGATAGGGGATGCAGGGGATGCGTGAGAAGACTGGCTGTGCTCCCACGGATGGCAGCTAAAGTTGCAGAGGGATATTTCAGCACTCAGGGGGATTCCCCTAAGTGTGGGGTCTAAACCCCAAGCTGAGCTCCCCAGTCTACATCACCAGAACCAGGAAAGGAACGCAAATAACATACAGCTATGAAAAGCAGCAGGATTTCTGTCCATCAGTGACAGATGATTAAGGGACCCTTTAGATGACACAGAGAGTCTCTTAAAGGGCCAACACAAAGAATTTGTTTGCAGCCACTTACCCTGGGCTTTGTCAGTGGGAGGGCAGAGTGGACTAGAGGAGTTTGAGGAGAGTCTGGGCTTGGTGGCTCTGGGGAGAGAACTGAAGGAACATCCACCAGAATTCCTGTGCTGAGTGATTCCCCATACTGCAGAAGCCATCTTTCTCAGGCAGAGCATGCTACTTAGAATGGCATCAGACTGAGAGGAAGCAATAGCCCTGCCCACAGGAATTACTGTCTCACCCTGTGGTGCTTACTCCTTGCTGCTGAATATAGCTGGAGGTTGTTATCTCAGTGATTAAGTTTAACAACTAAAGTGGATCTCTGGGAGCTCTGAGATTTTAGCTGACCCTTCCCCAGGCCTGGTGCTGATAAAAGCTGTTCTTGTTGTGCAGCCTGATTCTTTCTGCACAGATCCAGGCCCATCAAAGGGAGCCATGGGCTGTGGATCACTGATAGCTCCAAACAGCTTGCCAGGGCTAGTCATTGGGAATGTTTGACATTGGCCTGGATCAGAGTCTTGCAGATCTAACTAATACATAGAAATAAATACAAAGAAGTAGCCAAAATGAGAAAACATATAAACGGGCCCCAAATGAAAGAACAAGAGAATTCTTGAGAAGAACTAGATGAATTGGAGGCAAGCAATTTAAACAGAGAGTTTAGAGTAATGATTATAACGATACTGAACAGCATGAAAAATGACATCAAAACCCTGATAAAAGGACCACTCAGAAATAAAGAATGCAATATCTGAACTAAATAATATAGTGGAAGGAATAAACAGTAGGTTGGATGAAACAGAGGATTGAATCAGCAGTTTGGAAGACAAGGTAGAAAAAAAAAAAAAACACCCAAGCAGAGCAGCAAAAAGAAAAAATAATTTTAAAAATTAAGGATAGCTTATGAAACCTTTGGAACAATATGAAGTACTGCAATGTCTGCATCATAGGAATACAGAAGAAGAGAGTGTACAAGGATCAAGAACTTATTTGATGAAATAATGACAAAAACTTTCCTAATCTAGTGAAGGAAAAAGACACATGAGTCCAAGAAGTGCATAGAGTCCCAAACAACTTGGACACAACGAAGCTTACACCAAGGCACATCCTAATTAAAATGGCAAGGTTCAAAGACAAGGAGAGAATCCTAGAAGCTGCAAGAAAAATACAAGTAGTTACATACAAGGGAGCACCAATTAGACTGTCACCTGATTTCTCAACAGAAACATTTTAGGTCAGAAAAGAGTGGAATGCAATATTCAAAGTGATGAAAAGAAAGGATCTACAACCAGGGCTACTTTACAAAGCAAGTCTATCATTTAAAATCAAAGGAGAAATAAGGAGGTTCCCAGACAAGAATAAGCTAAAGGAGTTTGTTAACACTAAACCAGTACGGCAACAAATGTTAAAGGGCTTTCTAGAAGAGGAAGAAGAAGAGGAAAAGGAAGAAGAAGAGGAAGAAGAAGGAGGAGGAGGAGGACAGGAAAAGGAGAAGAAGGAGAAAAAAAACAGAGGGAAATATCTAACAATATAATGGCACTAAATACGTATCTATCAATAATCACCTTAAATGTTAATGGCTTAAATGCTCCAACCAAAAGACACAGGGTTGCCAAGTGAATAAGAAAACAAGACCCATATATATATATGCTGCCTCCAAGAGACCCATCTCGGAACCAAAAACACAGAGAAAGTAAAAGGTTGGAAAAATATACTTCATGCAAATGGAAAATATAAAAAGCAGGGGTAGCAATACTTATATCTGACAAAATAGACATCAAAACCAATGGTATTGTAAGAGACAAGGAAGCAGTCTACATAGTGATAAAAGGAACAAATTTACACACCCAACATAGGAGCACCTAAATATGTAAAGCAAATCTTAGTGGACATAAAGGGAGAGATTGACATAAATACAGTCATAGTTAGGGATTTTAAACATCCATTGGCTTCAATGGCTAGATCTTGCAGACAGAAAATGAACAAGTAAAAGGTGGCCTTAAACAACACACTAGATCCAATGGATTTAATTGATATCTTCAGAGAATTAAATGCTTATGGGGTTTATAACATATGAAGAAATAGAACATATAACAACAAAAGAATAAAAGAGGGCATGATCAATCAAACTAATCTCTTGTAAGGGTTTTTGCATCATTTAGGATATGGCAAAAATAATAATTTACAGTAGACATTGACAAATTAAGATTGTATAATTTGATTTCAATATAAGCAATAACAGAATAAAACCAAAATGAGTAAAAATAAACTAATAGAAGAGATAAAAATGATTAATGTAAAATTTCTGAATAAGTAAAATAAAGAAGTAGTGGATGAACTAAGGAGTAAGAAAACATTGGCACCAGTAGCACTGATGGCAGAGTTAAAAATCCATTGCATCAAGAATTTCATGAAGCGATGCTTGTGAACATCTGTCACAGATGCAAAACATGCAGTGTAGCTTTGTGTTAAATATTCAAAAGACTAATAGCTACACATTTTTCTAGTTAAAGAAAGAATAGATTTTAAACTCTAGGCTTAATTCCCACATCTGAGAGCTCATCTTGTGTCAGCATGCTATGTTATGAATAATGAGTAAGTGGAAATTCTGATCGATACCATAGGATATGTAATCTATCAGAAAGGATAAATATGATATTTTTTTGTCTTTGTATTAAGAATATTCTGTATTCTTCAGCTTTTACTTTAACATTTTATTACAATTCAATAATGTCAGTTATTTGTGTGTATCATTTTGTTTTTTTGTGTTAAACTGATTAAGCAACATAAACTCCTCTAGGTCTCATATCCCAAAAAGATGGTGTCTTAATGTGATATTGATATAAATCAAGGATCATGATTATAAACAATAATTTTTGAAATCAATCAATGTGGAGTTTCAGTCAATGGCACTGTGGAGTAAATTTATGAAACATATTGAAAACTCTTCCAATAGTCTTTCATTGTTCAATCAGTTCAGGTCTCCATCTGTAAATTTTTCTTGCTGATTTTTTGATATTTTAGGATAGATTTTTTTCCAAACCATCCCCAAAACACAAATTCACAAATTTTGATAATTACACTTATAAAATTGTCATATAATAAACAATACTTAATAATTAAATTGTGAATAAAACTACCTTTTCCATTTGAGGAGAACTATTAAGGGAATTAAAATATATTGCATGCAAAATGCAAAAAATAAAAAAGTAATGGAAGCAGGATTTTGCAATGTTTAGAGACAATTTTTTTCTGAGATTCTAAAATACAAACAGCTTGGTAAAATATGAACAGCTTCTAATCTGACAGCATATTACTTCTCATTGCCTCAGCAAAACTATTTTTGAATCTACAAACATTTGCCACCATCCTATTCATGCAAAATCTATCACAGTTCTGCAAAGCACTCAAATTTTGCAGAAAATTATAATGCTGAAAATGATCACACAACACTCCATTTTAGCTTTAGCCTAGTTCTGTTCTTGGATATCAGAATTTGTTGCAGGTGTTTAATACTGAAATGACTCCACAAAATTTGGTTCTCATTACCAATAAAGTAGCCTTTACCTTTCATAAGCAATCATTTTGATATCAATCATATAATTGTATTTTATATACTCTTTATAGTTACATTAAAATGTTTATGTTTCTAATTATGTAAAAGTCATAATTTTTATGTTTGTTAATATTTTAATAGTAAAATATTACATTATGAGTATATTCTAATTCTAAGCCTATCTGCTTTGAAATTGAACTACATTTTCACAATTTGCTAGAAATAAAGTTGGGTTGGTATTTTGAAAGTAAAGAAAAAATATTGAATAGAGTTAGAAATTGATACATAAAAAGGTGAATGATGGACTTGGCTTTTATGGTTGATTAATTTAAAGAATTAAAGAAATAAATATGCAAAAATTACTACAAGCATGTCCACATCTCATTGTTAAATTTTCCTCAGTGTAGTATTAGATTAATTTACTCATTTTATAAAGTTATTGTCCAGTATTTGCAGAAATATTTTTTCTAATATTTAAAAATTACATTTACCTTAGCAGAAAAGCATTCTAAAATTAACTGCCTGCAAATAATGTCTTCAAAATAAGTTTTAAGTTTTGACAGAAGTAAGTAGTTACTGGCAGAAAAGAATGTTTTTCTTACTAAGGTAATTCCAAAATTTTATGTAAAATCATGACCAGCAAGAATAGCTGTTACTTGCACAAAAATGTATGCCTTATTTCCCAAATATCTTTGAGCTACGTTTTTTCATAATTTTGGAATTTTCAACATATTCACTCTGCTCATAAGATACATTCTCAACCAGTCAAACAATATTTTACGGAAAAAAAATCTAGTACTGAAATTAGCTAGAACTCAGAGTTCAGATGATCAAGCCATGGATAGAAGTTTTGTATCTTATTTTCTAAAAGATAGTATCAGTATAGTGTACTTCTAAAGGTGTTGGCCTTTGTAATTAGACAAACCTCCACTTAGTTCCTACCTGTACTGGTTTACATACATATGAGACTTGTGCTAGTTTTGTAACAGTAATAATTCTTTGTCTTCTCACCATTATGTTAAGTTTATTAATTTAGCAATAAATCCATTATTTTCAAGGAAAAACACAAAACATTATTCAATAAGCAAAATAAAAGTATGGTGGTGTTGAAATATTAAAAAAGACATTTCATAGTATTCAGGGATGAATATCTATGGGCAAATGGTTTCACAACTTCATTCTCTCTCTGAATCTGCTTTTAATCTGTACTTTCTACAGTTTGCTCAGTCACATAAGTTAGATTTATATTGATTTAATTTTAGTATTAGTAATCTAGCACTATTAATAATCTGCAAAATTATCATACACTGTACTTAGTGGTTCACTGTCAGTAGAGATATTGATCATGTAAATTTGAAACTACTTTATAAATATTGTACACTAAAACAGTTTTATTAATTTTAAGAGGAACTAGTTTCTAAATGTAATTGAATTAAATGCAAATATAGAATAAAAGAAATTAAATAAAAACCTGTAATAACACATTTTACTATTTTTTGTTTCACATGAACTCATGGATTTTTATGTTTTAATATGAACTCATAATTTTTGTAAAATGTAGTTCATATTTCTGACTTCTGAAAAATTTGACACAGTAATTGATACAATTATTGCTCAGAATTTGGGTTCTAAATACCATTCTATTAACAACAAACCAGAGCTCCTTGGAGAAGTGACTCATTTCAGGTCCAGAGCAAAGAAACTCCAAGATGAGCTTATGATATTTTACAGTGCCTGAGACCAAGGAAATATTCAAAGATAAATAAAGGCATTTTAAAGAAACATAGGAGAGAATTCACATGGTTAACTGTGTAAACATTCAAGCATAGAAATAATAAAAGAAATTAAGGGAATAAGGAAACAGGAAAGGAAGGAAAGAAGAGAGGAATGGAAGGAGAGAGAAAGAGAGAGAAGGAGGAAGAAAGGAAAAGCCATGATCTTCAAGTCAGAGAAAATAAGAATAAATAAATAAATAAACCAAATCAACCAAAACCAAATAAATTTTCTACTGCCAGAGCTAATTACAGTACCAATTCCATATTTAAAAAAATACTAAAGAGAAAAATATGAAGCTATTTACTTTTTTAAGAGAAAAAATATAGTAAATTCCTAAGTTATGTGGAAAATCTCTCTACAGAAGAATATCAGCTAATAAGTTGAAGTAAACATTTTTCTTTTTTAAAAATTTATCAGTGAATTTTTAAAATTTATTTTTAAAAAATATTTATTCTATTTTTTCCATTACCCTTTGGTCCCCTTTTATAACCCTTGCCCCTAGCAATCACCACACTGTTGTACATGTCCAGGAGTCCTTTTTCCACTTAGCTCAATTCTCCTATTCCCTAACCTCCCACCCCACTAGCTAGCATCCTGCTCTCCAACTATGAGTCTGTCCCCATTTCCCTTGTCAGTTTAGTTTGTTCATTAGATTCCACACGTAAGTGAGATTATATGGCATTTGTCTTCCTCTGACTGGCTTATTTCACTTAGCATAATATTCTCCAGTACCATCAATATTGTTGCAAAGGATAAAACTTTCTTATTATTTACAGCTGAGTAGTATTTCATTGTGTAAATATCCATAGTTGTTTTATCCACTCTATTGATATAGATGGAGATATGGATGGCTGCTTCCATATCTTGGCAATTGTAAATAATGTTGCGATGAACATAGGTGTGGTTATATTCTTTCAAAATAGTGTTTTCAGTTCCTCTGGATATATTTTCAGAAGTGAGATCACTGAGTCAAAAAGCAGAATCATTTTTAATTTTTTGAGGTATCTCCATACTGCTTTCCACAGTGGTTGCACCAATCTGAATTCCCACTGATAGGGCAAAAAGGTTCCCCTTTCTCTGCATCCTTGCCAGCACTTGTTATTTGTTGATTTATTGATGATAGCCATTTCAACAAGTGTGAGATGGTATCACACTGTGATTTAATTTGCATTTCTCTGATGACTAATGACATTGAGCACCTTTTCCAATATCTATTGGCCATCTGTATTTCCTCTTTGGAGAAGTGTCTATTCAGGTACTTTGCCCATTTTTTAATTGGGTCTTTTGTGGGTTTTTTTTTTTTTTGGTGTTGAGTATTGTAATACTTTATACATTTTGGATATTAACCCTTATTGGATGTATCTGCAAATATGTTCTCCCATTCTGTGCATCATCTTTTTATTTTGTTGATGAATTTCTTGACTGTGCAAAAAGTTTTCAGTTTAATGGAGTGCCATTTGTTTATTTTTCCTTTGTTTCCTTGCCTGCAGAGATAACAGATAAATTATTGCTCACAGGAATGTCCAATATTTTGCTGTCTATGTTTTCTTCTGGGATTTTTATGGTTTAGGGTCTAACATTTAAGTCTTTGATCCATTTTGAATTTGTGGTGTAAAAAAGTGGTCTAGTTTCATTTTTCTGCACATATCTGTCCAATTTTCCCAACATCATTTCTTGAATAAACTATCTTTAGCCATTGTATGTGCTTGCTTCCTCTGTTGAATATTAATCAACTATAAAGTTGTGGGTTTATTTCTGGGCTCTCTATTCTGTTCCATTGATCTATGTGTCTGTTTTTTATGTCAGTACAATGCTGTTTTGATTACTATGGCCTTATAGTATAGTTTGTGTTAGGTAGCATGATTCCTCCAACTTCATTCTTTCTCAGAATCACTATAGCTATGCAGGGCCTTTTGTGGTTCCACATACATTTTTGAAGTACTTGTTCTAGTTCTGTGAAAGACATCATTGGAATCTTGATAAGAATTGTGTTGACTCTATAGATTGCTTTGGGTAGTATGGACATTTTATTGATGTTAATTCTTTTTATTCATGAACATGGTATGTGCTTCCACTTATTATTCTCTTTAATTTCTTTCTTCAGTGTCTTCTAATTTTCTGAGTACAGGTCCTTTACATCTTCAGTTTGGAATTGCTTTAAGTCAACATTTTTCAACTCTTAATGAAGTAATGTATTCAAGCAAAAGTTATCAATGGTTGCTAAAATTATTTAATGTTTTAGCAATAATTTATAAAATTGATATTTATTAAAATTAATTATAAAATTATTGCTAACTTATTCAATGCTTTTATGTCATATAGTTTTTATTATTAATTGATTAATTCTTTTTAATAATCTTATCCTTGGGAGTATTTAAATGTATTTATGAGAGATAGCGGACTTACAGGGTTTTGGTATCAAGTTATGCTAGACTCATACCGAGAATTATTTCCCACTCTTCAGTCATTAAAGTGGTTGTTTCAGATTGGTATTTTTAATTTTTTTTTGCATGTTTCAATGCTTTCACCTGGTGTTTTGTCTGGAGGGCTATTTTAATCAAGTTCAATTATACTAGGACTAATTTGATTTTCTATTTCTGCAATTTTGAAAAGCTATTATTTTTCTGGGATTTTTACTTAAAATTTTCCCTTTTATTTTTCTGAAAGCTGTATATAATATCCTAAGTTTTAGTAATGCAGTCCGACAATAGCTCTGTGAAATAAATGCATTCTTTTTTGTCCATTAGCTTTGTGTCCACTGAACTGCATAAATTAATTGATTTACATAGTTTGTATGTAAATTTTATGTAAAAATGCATAATTGCAATTAACAAGAACTTTGCTTCTGCCTTAAGTATCTTACGTGTCTATTTATCCTCTTGGGTTTGCTCTAATTGCTACCTTGGCTCAGTTCTTATAGTCCACACTGTACTTGGAAGTCTCAGCTGTGCTAAGCTGGGCAGCTTTGCGTAATTTGGCTGGGTCCTCTCACATGTCTCGAAACTCAGCTGTGTCTTCTGGCTCATTCAGCTTTGCTTCACACAGTCTTTCATCGCTTCAGGTAGTTTGGGCTGTTATAACTTGTTAATGAGAAATTGGTTTAAGCTTTTCTGTCTTAACATTTTTTTATCTTCTTATCCCCTCAGCATCTTTGTCTCAGATTTATCCAAAGAGATGATCTGATTGAATCCGTCCAATAGTTTGATTGCTTTTCTTTGGAGTAGGGGTTTTCCCCATCCATTTAGGTGCACTTAGTTTGGAGGGAGGGCATAGGCCCTATATTCTAAATGGGAAAACCATGGCTGTGGGTTGGAACGATTCTTTCACAAGAGCTTGTGCTCTGGAAATAGTGATCACCATCTTCACAACATCTTGTCAATTCAAACATTGTCAAGGCCATTGGCAAACTGAGCCAGTTCTAGCAATGATTCTACTTGAAAAAGCAAAAGGATTGTGTCTGCATATGAATAAATTCAGCTAATATTTTATAATAAATGATAGGAACTTTTAAATTTAATCTTTTATGTGTCATGCTCAGCTTTCTGGAAGAAGAGACTGCCCTGAATACATTACTTTATTAGTTTTATAAGAAATGCCTCAAACCTTCATCAAGGTATAATGAAGTGTTTAGATAAAATAACCAACTTACAATTACAGTAGTAATAGGTCTGCTCTCCTATCTGATTCGTGGGTCTGGCACAAGAAGCTCCTTGAAAATCTATGCAAAAGAAGGGAGACGTGGTTTAGATTCACATCTACCTTTCTGAGAAATGTGACTCAACAGAACTTCATGTATTTAAGTCTGATACATTTGAAGAAGATGATCCATTTCTTTGCTAATCTACCTGAAATTTAATGTGTCAGGCAAGGTACATATGTCATTTTTGTTATTCAATATTATCTACTTTCATAAATACCATCCAAATGCTGAAACAAACACACAGACAAACCATGGGCTGTCTGCTGCTTCTTGGCAGTAGTACAGAAAATGGTTTTACTGAAGTATATGTTCATTTTTTAGAAATTATAATTAAAGTCTGACAAAATCCTATTAAATAATGTATTTTTAATTAGAAATGCATTGTATAGCCATCTCTTACTTTAAAATTCAAAGGGTAATTCTAACTATTTTTTTCTAGGAATCTCTCAAAACCCTTTTTTATTTTCTTATCTTTCTTAAATCTTTTTAATTTTCATATTAAGTAGTAAAGTGTATAATTTATATACATATAGCTTATGCATTGAAAAATAATTCTTACTTTTTTCTCTCATTAGCACTTTAGAACTTGAACATTAAAAAAATCATCCTCTACATATTAATCTATCAAATGTAGTGATATTTTCATAGAATGTAGTGAGAATTAAATTAGATATTTGAGTAGATTTAATTGTGTGAACCAGAGTAGCTAGTTAACACATGGGAGCTAGGATAGTAATCTAAATAATAATCCAACAACAAAGTATATACATGGAAACAAATTTCAACACTATTAATACTATGCCAAACATAGCACCATATGGTATCGCTACATTATAATCATGTCACTTTTTACTCCTCTCCTTAATGATTGTTTCACCTTTATCCTTTATCCCCTATAATCATTTAGTTCTATCAATATTCTTTCTTGAGACATCTTTTTTCTTTCAAGCCAAATTAGTATTCATCAACAAATATCCATTCAAAATTTAGAATGTGAGTGCTTAAAATGTCAATTTTTATAATGATTAAATATATATCTAAATTCTCTTTTCCAACTTGAAGATGTGAATTGGCCTATAAGAATTCTGAACAAGTTGAAAAATAAATATGGGTTCAAAATGGTTCAAAATATTAACTTCTTTTATGAATTGGAGAATGAGATAAATCAATACTGCTATCAAGGAATGGGATTAAAGCTTATAAGAGCTGGAGGAAACATGAATTTACTTCAATCCATACTCCCCTGGAGTGTCAGAAGCTATTAAAATAAATTTATTTTTCACTTAGCATAATATTCTCATCCATGCTATTGCAAAAAGTAGGAATTCCTTCTTTCTTTATGCTGTATAGTATTCTATTGTAGAAATGTACCACTGTGTTTTGATCTATTCATTTACTGATGGGCACTTAGGTTGCTTCCAGCACTTGGCTATTGTAAATTATGCTGCTGTGAACATTGGGGTGCATAGGTTCTTTTGAAGTGCTGTTTCAGGGCTCTTAGGGTATAATCCCAGCAGTAGAATTGCCTGGTCAAAAGGCAGTTACATCTTTAGATTTCTGAGGAAATTCCATACTATTTTCCACAGTGGCTGAACCAGTCTTGATTCCTACCAACCGTGCACTAGGGTTCCCTTTTCTCTACAACCTTGCCAGCACTTGTTGTTTGTTGATTTGTTTACAATGGTCATTCTGACTGGTGTGAGGTGATATCTCATTTTGGTTTTAATTTGCATCTCTCTGATATCTAGTGATGCTGAGCATCCTTTCATATGTCTATGGGCCATATATGAATGACCCACAGGCACGGACAACAGTGTGGGGATTGACTGTGGGAGTGGGGGTGGGATGGGTGGAGGAGGGCAATAGGGGAAAACTTGGGGCAACTGTAATAGAATAACAATAAGAAGTGACTTACAAAAGGAGAGATTTTTATTTTTCATGGACCAGAGAAAGAATGCAGCAAATGGAAAGGACACATCCCCCTACATTGTGCTACCTGATCAGAGTTGAGTGATAAATAAATATTCATTTCCTTAATGATCAAGAAAATATTTATGCTGATGAGAATATTAACAAATATTCTTCTGAGGTTTGAAAATGCATGATTTTTCTTATATGACTGTGATCATTCTACTCTGACCTTTGTCTCATCCCAATATTATTTCCAGCAAAATTGTAATCTCTATACTATCTTATTAGATTGATATTCTGGAAGTTCTAAGAAACTACTATTTTATGTGAGGCTATAAATTTCTTTTTATTCTAAGACCAGACAATGTTTTCTTTGAGAATAGTTTAAGGAGTTACATTATAGCAAAACCTATTTTGAATGTCCTTAGACCTTATGAGTAGTCTTTAAATTAGAAGATCCTCATAATCAGCTAAACAAAGCTCTTCTTTCTGTTTAATTTTTTGGCCCTTTCTTGGATATTTAGTGTACTGATTTCATTAAGAAATTAGACCATATTATTTGGAACCTTTGTGAATACATTAACAAGGTTAATATTTCAAAAAATAAATTTTCTCTGTACTTCACTCCCCTTCATGACTTTCTAGTTAATGAGACTCAAACTTTTTTCTGTTATTGATATATTTAAAAATTTTTATATATCAATGATTTACCATCCATTTATGGTTTATTCTTTATAAACTGAAGATACAGCTACTAACATGATAATGCTTAATTTACTATTGGCAATTATATCTGATAAAATGGCTTTAACTACTTTTCGTAGAAAATATGACTCAAACTGGCTCCAATAATCAAGAAATTTGTTCGCTCATAAATGACTGTGCAAAGATAATATGTTTCGGGGCCAGTTTCTTTCATTGTCCTGGTTCCCTTTTTGTTTGTGATCTCTTCATGGTGCCTGTTGGCATAAACTTCAGGCAGCATTTCTAAAGGTGTCTCCAGTTTTCACATTGGCATAGGTCAGAAGGCAAAGAAAGGAATGACTGCTTTTGTCTTAACATTGCCAGAAAAAAACTGTAAGAGTCACTATGACTGAAATGTTTAGATAACATATGTATCTTGATGGCAGTCATTGGAATAGAATACACTGATTACTTTCGGCCAAACATTACCCATCTCAGGAATTGGGAGTACGGTTACTCATACGCAAGGCTTGGCAATGCACTGAAACTTGGATGTCTTAAACAGATTAGAATTTTTATTTGTAAATGGAAAGGATTACAGTGACCTTTTCAAATGTAGTCTTTTGTTCAGTGTTCTTTCTTCATGATCAAAAGCAGTTTTATTCCACATTGTGCAAAGGACAAGGGGGTGCTGTGTGTTAGTGTAGATAAATGTGTCCCTTTACAAATCTTACAAGTACATAGTTAAATATCATGGTCCTTAGCATTCCACTTAAACTCTTGCGCTAATTATCTCAAGGGTGATCCACTAGATGATTAAAGACAACATTTTTGTTATTAAGATCTATTGATTATTTGTCTAATTTATTCACAGTAGTGGTGTCTCTAATCATTTCAATCACAATGTGGTGTCTTACTCATAGTTGCTAAAACTGTGTTCTAAAAGTAATACTTTATAATCATCCCTCAAATATTCTGAGGTTTGTATTCCTGGAAAAGTCAGTGTAAGCTGAAGTGGTAAATGCCAGATCAGATGTTCCCGTAGGAACATTTTGTAACAAGAAGTTATGTTGCAGACAAAGGTCTTGATGCATATTTAGTTAGTTTTGTTTTAGTAATGGCAACAAATAAACCATTGTATCAACTCTTAAATTAGTATAAAAATATACTTGTAAGACAAATAGTATGATGTCTTTCACACACAAGAATTCCAGAAGTGATTGCAGATCTTGGTTCAGCAGAGCAGCATCTGCAGAGATACAGGATAGAGGCTCCATTCTTTTGACTCCAGTCTTGCATATTAGTTTCATTTTTACACTTCTTACCTTGCAATGATGATGTTGTGGCTGCAATTCTAGACATTATGCTTGTATAATGAGAAAAAAGACAGGGGTAGTGTATGGGGACCATAGCACAACACTATTTATTTATTTTTATCAGGAAAGAAAATATTTTTCTAGAAACCCTCAGTATCCTTTTGCTTACAACTCATTGACCACAATGGTATGTTGATTACATTTGTTTGAAAAGAAGCTGCAGTGGATAGTATTTAAATAGACACACTGACGTCCTCAATGAGATCATTTTGTTTTGTCGGTTACGGTTAAGAGAGAAATGCTTTTTAGAAAAGGTTAGAGTATTTCTCCATAAATCTAGTACCATGAAAACCCAAAATATCTTCAAAATTCTATATAATGTAAAATGAAAAAAGACTTTTAACATGATCAAACTATTTTATGAATGAATAAACATGTATAGACATCATTTTAAATATTAAGAAACTTAGGCTTTATATCTCGTACTTTGTGTGTGGCAGTAGGGAAACGAGCTCTATAAATTAGTTTTCATGACACACATAGTGATATCTGTCCCTGTAGGAACACTGTTCTTGCTGCTTCAGAGGTCATCTGCATTGTGGGCACTAAGAATCGACTCTGAGCTGGGCCACCACTACAGTCCACAAATAGCTAAAAAAGCCTTGAAAAATTATGGAGCTGACCCACCGGAAGTCGATCTGCACCAGGAAATATGAAGCCCCCTGAAAAATGAACATCATCCTTAGCGTACAGTTTCAGGCATGAGAGATGTGGTGTTAAAACAAAATTTTGTACTGGGAAGGGGCAGAACTGAGCACTGCTGAAACGTTACTTGTTTTTCAATCCAAGCTAATTCCTTCTAACTGTTGGATTTATTTATTACTAAATCTTGGGGTATAGACAGAAAGCATGATTTATAAATGAGAAACGATTTGTAAATAGTCCTACCTGTTAAATGAATTTATCGGAACCCTAGTAGCTCCCTTCAGTTGAAAGTGACAGAAAGACGGGAGACAGGCCTTCTTCTCCACTCAGAAATAAAATATTTATAGGGATCACTGTGCTTCTACTGTAGCACATGATAGTAGTGACTACGGGACATAGGGATTCCCTCGGAAAACAGCACATCCTCGCAGGAGTACATACACATCAGCATAGACAGCAATGGCAGTGTTACAGGAAGGCCCAGAAGCAACAGCCGAACCCAACACACACAAGTGACACTAGTTGAGCCGGAGCGCAATGTAAGGAACCAGAGACTTAGAATGGGGCACTGCAGAGTAATCACGGTGGTCTCCAGCAGACTGAGATACAATTAAGAAGTAAGAAACAGAGCACACCATATGGTAGCTGAGTAGCTAATCGTACTTGTCTGTGTGTGGGTATCATGCCCTCTAGAATTTCTTATGGGCACATTTCGGTAGTTAGTTCTTACCTTTATTACATGGAGGCAAGTCATTGAAATATACATTAAACCTGTTAACGAATATTTAGGTCGGAGGTGACCTAGCCGGTCTCATAAAAGCAGGACAGAATAACAGCGGAGATTTGGCTCCACACATATATTTCCCTGCGGGTCTATAGAAGACCCTCAATAACCACAGTATTACCATTCTTCACCTTAGGGTCTCTGTACTCTCAGGTGGATTCTCAAATGATAAAAAAATTAATAGAAGTACATTTTTTGAGCATTTTGTAAGTGCCTGACCCCATCCTAGAACAGTCAGCAAATATTTTCTGTAAAGAGCCAATAGTAAATACTGAGGGTTTGTGGGCCACATGGTCTCTGTTGCCACTTATCAACTGTAATGTTATATCCCCCAAACAGCCATAGCCGATACCTGATTGAAAGGTGTGGCTGTGTTCCAATAAAACTTAAGTGACATTGAAATTTAAATATCATATAATTTTTATGTGTCACACGATATTATTCTTATTTTCATTGTTTTCCTACTATTTAAAAAAGGGGAAAAACACCGCAGGCTCTCAGGTTGTACAGAAGACAGACTGCAGGCTGCAGTTCTGATCCTCGTTCTAGAGGCATAATGAACTCATTTTATTTCTGTAAGAATTGAATGGAATACTTGTAATTCTTATTCTACATGAATACACTGGGGCTCGGAAAGAATGCTATCTTACCCAAGGACACGCAGGAAGTGGTAAAACTAGTATTCACACAGAGGTGTGTCTGACTTAAAACTCCATGTGTGGATCGGCAGCAGTTTCCGAGTCTGTGCTGCGAGGGGCCGGAAAGGTGTGCTCCCGCTCTGTGGGAAGAAGCCTAATGATGGATCTGTGGTGTCCTCTGCGAGTGTGGGAGTCAGGACAGCAGCGCCTGCTCTACGTAACGGTTTCTCTGTCTCTACCAGGTGAGTGTGTGACCAAAGGTCGTCTCTGATTTTGAGAATTCTGGAATCATTGGGACTACATCTGCATTTTACAGAAGAGCAGGTTTGTGTTGCAATGTCCAAGGGCCTGTATTCTGACCACGTCATCACATGAGGATGGCGGTCACACTCCCATTTCGACAGGCATTCCCCACCTCCACTCTCTGGTTACCAGTGCCATTTTAGGGCTGTTTATAGGTGCAAGATGCATTTTATATATATATATATATACATATACACATATGTATATATACACACACATATATATATGTATGTATATACACATATATATACACATATGTATATATATAACTTGTATATATATTTATATACAAATTATATATATATTATTTGTATATATAAATATATATACACACAATATATATATTTTGCTGCTTCTGATACCAAATCTCTACCAAGTACATAGTTCAGTCCAAGACTGACTCCTAAAGGCTGAATGGCAGAGAATCTGTGAGGCTGCTTCTTACTGTTTGCCTAGAAAGTCTGAGCCTCCGTTTGCTCTCTAATACTCCCAGCCCATGCTGCTATGGAGAAGTTCCGTGTGGTTCCAGAGGCTGAAACTCAGGGGCAGAGTGGAGGGATGCAGGGAGGGCAGAGAACCTCCCCACTCTGTCAGCTTCTTGGATTTTTGTCACCTCTCTCTTAATTTTCTTATTTGAAGTCCATACAATTTTTGAACTTGCTTTTGGTTTTGCTTTTTGTCATTTAACATTTTTTGTTAATCTTTGTATGACATGAACGCTGAGTCATTCAGTGTGCTGAGCTCCAGCTTTTAATGCTAATAAATGCCACCTCTATCTTATTGTTTGGGCCAAGGGGCCCAAAGGCCTAATTTGAATTTCAAAGCTGAGAAATATTTGTTTTCATTTCAACAACCCTTCTTCCTTCCAGCAACAGATAAATGGTCTTCCATCTAATTTAAGACAGAGATCCCACAGACTAATAATGGAATTGTGGTGAATGAAGACCTCTTGGTCTGATACATCCAAAATATTTTTTGTCACATAGTTGAAGGCCCCTCTCTGCTCTCTCCTGTGGTGCATTGCCAGATTCCTGGGCCATTGCCAGAACAAGAAGATTAATGTGAAGCAAACGGCTGACCACACAGCTGAAGTCCCCGGTCAATACCTGTAAGGGTTCCAGGGAATAGATTTCTGTCTGTTCCAAATCTAGTTCCCTTCTGCAAAGAAAAGGACTAGACAGTAAAACAGATTAGGCCATAAGTAATTATAACCATGTGCTTCTTAACTACATTAACCTAATCAGTGTCAGCAAAATAACCATTAGAAATAATATTTACCCCATTTCTACACAAAAGAAAACTAAGCCCAAATTTTTGCATACAAAATTCACTGACAGCAAAGGTAGGTAAGTGTCTATTGTATTTCCTATTGTTGCAGTTACAAATTACTGTAAGTTTAGTATGTTAAGCAATTACTGTGCATTATCTTATAGTTTCTATGGCTCAGAAATCCAGATAGGTTTAGCTAGGTACTCTGTTTAGGGTCTGACAAGGTCTAAATCATAGTGTAGTCTGTTTGGGTTCTTAGCTAAACACTTTGAGAAAGGACTCATTTACAAGCTCATTTGGGTTTCTGGCAAAATTTGGTTCTTTTTGGTTGTAGGACTGAGGTTCCCATTTCCTTGACATATGGCCTTTTCACCTCTCTGTCTCCTTTGGCCAAATCTCCTTGATGTTCCCTATGCTTTGAAGAACTCATGTGATTACATTGCATCCACTGAAAAACCCAGAATAATCTCACTATCTTGAGGTCAACAGAGGTGCCATTTTAATTACTTTGCAAAGTCCCTTTTGCTGTATAGCATAATGTGTTCACAGGTGTAATACAAGAAGATAATGAATATAGGGACCAAAGTTTTGCTTTATCATTTGAGGGGGGACCAAAAAAACCAAGAAATCATTTATAAAAAATTGTGTATTTATTCTCACATGTTTAAACTTCAGTCACCTTCAAAGTACTTTCCACTTGATGAAATACACCTATTGAGTTGTTTTTCCCATTCTCAAAAGAGTTTTTGAACTCTTCAATTTTGATGCCTTTAGTGCTTCTGCCATTTTTTTTCACCTCTTCCACATCAGTCAAATGTTTCTCCCTGAGGACTTTTTTTACCCGGGAAACAAAAATTAAGTCACTCAAGTCACTTGAGGTAAGATCATGTGAGTAGGGAGGGTGGGGCATGGGGTCATGATGCTTTTGGTCAAAATCTGCTGAACAGTCAGTGAAGTGTGGGCAAGTGCACTCATAAATCACCCATCATAAAATGGGAAAATGCTTTGAAAGACTCTTCAAAAAAATTTCACTGAAGCCAAACACAGCCTCTCACAACAATGCCTGCTAGTATACCAATACAGATGGGTTCCTAGAACACTCACCTGGGGGGGAAGACTATATGACAAGTGGCCCACGCTCCAGGAGATAATTCTGGGGTATTTTGGGGTTCCCCCTTGTACATATGTTTATACAGTATCAAAACTTTTAAAATGAAACCTTAACATATAGCTTAGTAATGTTTAATAACATTTCTTAATATTTATGCCCAATAAGGGTGCCTTAAACATGTTATCTGGTCCCTTAGAGAACAGAAAAACCTCTTCTAGTCATTGTTTCATCAATACATGACTTGAGATATGTTATTTAATTTCAGTGGTTCTGTATTTTTTTCTTGAAACAGGAATAATGAATTTTATCATACCTACCTTGTTGAGCTGATAGAAGCATCACAGAGATTAATAAAGAGTGGTAAACACACTTTATGCAGGAATTTAGCACCTGCATTTTATTTCTCATCAGTGAGACTAGATCATGATTAGATATGCTGTTTTAGGTTTGAAAAGAAGGAAAGAAGAAAAGTCAATGTTTATAGGGATACATATTTAGAAATATTTAATTCTACTCAACTTTGAGAATCTTATAGAAAATACATATGGTGTGTGCAAGTGCAAATAGATCAAAAAGTCAGAAGATAAATTTATTTCTTTCATATTTTATAATGCCAAGAGATAAAGCAGCCCTTGCTCTGGAATCTCTTCTGTCACATTGTTCTCTATAAAGTGACAGGTCGTGATGTGCCACTTTGACAAGACACAAGGTGACACAGGGCGTGGTCTGCAGTCCGTGTGTAGGCATAGGGAATTAGGAAAACCCTCAAAAAGGGCAGTTTGGGTAGAATTTAATAAGGCATTATTAAATAGATAAAAGGTAAGAATGAGCACACTTTTTAATAAAATAAAACATTTAATATTTTAATAAACATTTAATAAAGTAAAACATGATATTAGATGTTCACCCTTGATCCCAAAATTTTATAATCATCTGCTTCCCATCGAACCTTCACATATGACTAAGACAGCAAACCTCATACCATGGCATTGCCTTGTAAGAGGAGAATATGGTGATACCTGGTAATTGAATTTTGTTTTGACCCTTTTTGGCCTCTGTGCAGAAGCAATTTGTGAATTATTTAGCGAAAAAGGAAAAGGATTTTTGCCTCAAGAGAGAAATGCCAGGTGCAAAGAAGAATTTAGCTCAACCAGCGTTATCTCTTACAATACATCTGCTTTTCCCAGCTGGAAATGAAAATTGAGATGGACATTTCTATTCATCCTTATGCACTAACAAGATTCCTTCCTTTCACTGACATGCTTCATGTGTCCCAAACTAGGCCAAAAGCAGATTTAAAACTTTACAAATCATGCCCAGGCCTTTGTCATTAAAACAACAATCTATGACTGAACTGATAAAAAAAAGTAACTGTATTGTAAATAAAGTTGGCATATTGTAAATAAATTTGGCTTGAACATTTGGGCGTCTCAAGCAATAACCAAAGCAAATCAAGAGCAGTGTGGATTTCAATCTTAGCATTTCTTTTGAGTTATACTTCTTTATAATTAATACATCTTTTAAAAAGAATGGCAGTTGATAGTTATGAGAATAGTGGTGAAGTGAGTAAAATTGCTTTTATTTCTTGTTACTTTCTTTGATTTTAAAGTACTTTTTAATGTTGTGATTAGATAACATACTGCCAAAAAATCTAATATTATCACTGATTTTTTAAATAAATCATAAATATGTCTACAGGACATCATTTCCTAAAGATTACAGATACACTACTTTTTATTAGCCATCAACAGTATTGGCATGTCTGTGACAGGCACAGGGTCAGAGTGAAAATGATTTAATAAAGAAATTCAAAACCCATGTAAAAACCGAAATTGCAGCCCGGCTGTCACAGCCTTAGAGATTTGCGGGGCCGGCACGAACATTTTGTTTTATTTCTAAAGCTTTGATGGCCTGCCAACGTGCATTTCTGCTGTCACTCTGAGGACGCTTCTGGTAGCACTGGAGTGGCAGACAGCTCTTGATTGATGAGTGTTTGCATCCATTCTGTTATTCATTGCAAATTTCTTCCCTGACATGTTTAAATGAAAAAAAAATCATACAAGAACTTTTACAATTATGCGAGTCGACCCGCACCAGAGTTCCATTCCTGTCTGTTCAGGAATAAACAAACACGCACACCAGCACAACAGGTTCCTTGGAGATAGGGAAGATAATGTCAGTCTCATACATTAATAATATATTCCTGTTGAAAAAAAGGGCAAAACAAAGAGTTTAATAATGACAATAATGGATTGTAAGTAAATCAGATTTGGTGAAGGTCTTTCTGAAACTGTTTCAAACAATTTCTTTGGTATGGAGCTATCTTGCTATTTCCCCATTGTAATTTTCACTTGCAAAAAGCAAAGGATCTCAACATCGAGACTTTAAATTGCAGGGTTTGGCTCTTCACATATTAGTAAGCAGTACTGGGAGCCCACGGTGGCCTTGTAATCAAAGACCCAGCATTCTCATTTCATGAGCTATCAGAGGTTTGTACAATGTTAAGCTCGAGGATGGCCTAGGATGCAGGTTAGAGCATGTGTGTGGGCTGCGGCTGAGTTTTCGATTATGTCACTTGACTGAATAAGATACATGAAAAATATATTCATCCGTTGATTTCTCTGCCCTATAATAATGGACCAGTTTCTGTGTGTGTTAGGGCTCTTTATGTTTCAGCTAGAAGCAAAGCAACTCAAACTAGCTTAAATGGTACACACACAAAAAGGGTTTTGCTTGGTTGATTTCCGCTTTTATAACTGGATGATCCAGGTCTGGTTGGAAATCAGGACTGACTTGCTGTAGCCGCTCAGGAGTTGTCACTCTGCCTGCCTTGTCCAGTATCAGCCACAACTGCAGACTGGCCTCTCCCGGTGAGCAGCGCAACGACCACCACAGATTGATTTACCCTTTACATTCCCCTCCACGCACTGCCAAGAACTAGACACAAAGCTCGCTTCTTCCTCCAAACCCGCCAAAAAGTGGAAATGTCCTGAGTCATATGGTCCTTGAGCCAATATTAAGAGTATGGGTGACAATCTGGTTGACAATCACCAAATACCAGACACAAAACAAAATAAAATTAAGGGAATTTTAAGGCTCATAGGTTAAGGATTAGTGTGATGATGATCTTGGTAAAGAAATTTTTGTGGGAATTGAATTAATTTGTATTAAATGTCTTCCTGGAGGAAATTATATATATAATTTATATATATATATATGCTTTATATATATTTACATATATTTAAATATATATTTAAATACTTTATATATATAAAGTACATATATATATGCACTTTATCTTTATTTTTATTCTTTTATTGACGCTATTGCAGATGTCCCCATTTCTCTCCCTTTTGCCCCCTTCTTCCCAGATCCCACTCCTCCCCATTCCCTCTGGCCATCACCACACTGCTCTCTGTGTCCATGGGCTATACACATATGTTCTTTGGCTAATCCCTTCCCCATCTTTCATCCAGCTGCCCCTCCCCGCAGACAACTGTCAGTCTGTTCCATTTATCCATGCTTCTGTTTCTATTTTGTTTGTCAGTTTAATTTGTTCATTAGATTCCACACATAAGTGAGATCATATGGTATTTGTCTTTAAGGATAGAAGGGCAAAGAAACAGGAGGAGGAATTGGAGGTGAGTATTTGTGTAACCAATCACTCCCACATCACTACCTTTGTACATGCATCTGTGATACACTTAAAAATAACTACCCCTCCAAGCCCTCATTCTAAGTCTTATGCTAAGCTCTTTATAAATATGTCATATCATGAAACAACCTTCTTTAGAATTAGATATTATTATCTTTATTTACTAGATGAAACTAGACTTCAGAGCAATAAATGACTTTTCCAAGATGATTCATAGAAATGATTAAGGATAATTTGTATTTTTATCTTCTAACTTCAAAGTTCACGATCATAACCACTGCATTACTACTGTACCTTTTTTGTGTGTTTGCTTTGCTTCATAGGTTGGTCTCTTACTATTGTGAAATTCCTAAGGGCAGGGATTTTTCTCTGCTTTGTTCACTACAATATCTACAGGGCCTAGAACAGAGCCTGGCTTACAAGAGGTGGTTAATTAACATTGAAACATTTTGAATTAAGTGTTATATCCTTTTGGTCAGAAAAATTACATTTAATGATTGGTTTATAGGAATCCTGGAGTTAGTTGCTGTATGAGATGGGAAGAATACAATTTGCCATAGGGAAATAAAATAACTGTAAAGTCTACTGTAATCCTTGAGAGAGAATTCTGGATTTAATATGTGGCACAAACATTTTTAGCTATATAACTGAAAAATAATTTTATATAGCTTTGTTTCCTCATTTTAAAAATTATGGTAATTTACATTACACATCTTGGTGTCTGTCATATTGTGGGTTATTGAGATTATTAAATAAGGTAACACATATAAGTCAGTTACCATGATATATATTGAGAGTAAGAATTCACTGAACATTAATTATTATTATTATTGTTGGCATTACCCTCCTCTTCCATTTTATCATTACCTTTATCTCCAACATCAACATCGTCATGTCAAAGTGGTATATGTATATTCTGAAGAATGCTATTTTTATTATCTATTTTTAAGTGTAAAATGGTTCTTAATAGCATCAGTAACCTATATCATTGAATAAGTATGCCTGAGAAGAATAGTTGGGCTTATTTTTTCCTAAATCAGTTCCTCTCGAGGGACTGTCCTCATCAGAACTTATTTAAAATTCCATCTAATGAGGGCTTTGCCAGCAGCAACACAAAGAACTTAAAGGATGCCTTTGATATCCAAACAGAATATTTTTAATTCTCACTTAGTAGACCCAAGAAGCTGAAACAAATTTCTTAATTTTTCAGTTTCTAGAAAGGTAGAATTTAAGAATTTCCTAAGATACATCTGATTTTGAAGACTTAATGAAATTTTATTCCCAATCCATAAAACTAATCTTACATACATCTCTACTTTAGAAACCTGTTTTTAATCACACTTCATCCACTGAAATGTTGATGCTTATACCTGACATAGAATCGACACTATTAGTTGTTGTTTAATGTGTTAGTCTTGTTTCTCTGAAAGTTTCGATCCTTACATATTCTCGTGGTGACAGCACCTTCCCATCTTAAAGATGTGCAATAGAGTTAGTTAATATGCACACATAACACTGTTCAAGAATGCTTTTTAGATACCTGCCTTATATGATGCAGTTAGAGCAAGTAACTCCATTTCATAATAAAGAAATAAGTCTACATTTCAGAGCAGTAAGTCATTTACTTACGGTCACTTATTTAGTCAGTGACAGACCCTTGAATTCAACTGAAGGTAGATTTTTACACTTCAAATCTGGTACTTTGGGTTCTTTTCTAACATAAATATTGCTGCTGCATATGTATATTGTACTAAATTTGGAGATATATGAGAGCAGGTACTTTTTATTGATTTCTTTATACTCAGAATGTTTAATGTATTTCTCAGAATATACATATTGAGCATTAAAATATGTTTAATTGATAGGAAAGGAAACTCAGGAGCATGTATAGAGAATATATGTTGCAGTGGTCTAGTCCTCTTTTCTTTTTTTTTAAAAGAATTAATTTATTCATTTTTAGAGAGCAGGGAAGGAAAGCAGACAGAGAGGGAGAGAAACATCAATGTGTGGTTGCCTCTCACATCGTCCCCTACTGGGGACCTGGCCTACAACCCAGGCATGTGCCCTGTCTGGGAATCGAACCAGCGACCCTTTGGTATGCAGGATGGCACTCAATCCACTGAGCCACACTATCCAGGTCTAGTCCTCTTTTCTGTGGACACTTTCAAGAAATATATTTACAAAACATGGAATGGGGCCCACTCAATCTGGATAACTTGATCAGAGTTTACTTAAAAATATGGTGATCACAGCTATGTGGGATAGATGTGGGGGAATTGCAAAGAATAGTATAGGCATGAAGAACTTGGAAAGAGAGAGAAGTCTATATAAAGTAGACTCTAGCCAACTGGTACTAATGTCATAAAATGGCATCATGGGAATAAAGAATCTGACTTTACTCTCTCCTTCTGCCAATCTGTTGTCAGGGAGAGGCTGTCTATTCATATAGTCCCTACAGGTCAGTCTAGTGGGGCAGAGAAAAAGCATGAAGAAGGGTGGAGAGTAGCTCTGAAAGCTAAACAAAGATATTGAACACACTGAACTTTCTGCATAGTGGTGAGAAACAATGAGATCATATGTGTGAATATGCCTCATAAACTATAACTGAAGTAAATAAATATATCCATTATCTCATGCTATTTGAATGCTTAATAAAAAATTGTTAATTCGTTCTCTCAGAGTGCAATATTTTCATAGGACATACAGTCCTGCAACTTATCCAGCTAGAGAACCAAACTTTAGGTCTAGTTTTATTATATTTCCCATGGTTCAAAATATCCAAATTATTATTTTGAATTGCTGACATAAGTAGACAACAGTTAATACAAAATCACACAAAAACAAGAATTGCATTTGGCCTGCAAATATCATCACTTCTTTCAAGTCCTCCCCACCTACTTTAACAGGCCTCTAACTGTGCAAAAATAGCAAGCAAACACATTCATCGAAAACTCAGCTATAAATAAAAGTAAATGAAATGACTCAGAATTTTACACTTCAGTAAATTGAACATCATTTAGTCCCCCATTTCCTACCTACAAATGACAGAGGTGAACCTTAGACATGTAACGTCACTTGTCCGGGGTCGTGGAACTTTGCGATGGGACTGAGTTTGAAGACACAAAATCCTGCCTGGGCTCTTTCCACTACTCCATCCTCACTCAGCTATACACACTGAAGAGTGCTCATTTACTTAGGAACTGGAGATTGTTCTTATTGATTTTTTCAGTGTTTTTATTTTCTGAACTCTTGTAACATTAGAATATGAGAGTGGTGTGACGCCACATACATTGATCCCAGAACTAGTTCAGCTTACGTAAGTCAAGACAGGGGTTCTGATTTCTTATGCTTCCAACATGTGCTTTCTAATATTATATCTTCAGCCAAAGATCACTATCCCATGGAAATGAGGATCCAAATCTTGCTTGAGTCTGTAAACAATTATTGTTCAACCAACTGATTATCAAACATTCATCCATCCCTTTATTCATTTAATACACATTTATTCAAATTTTGTTGAATCAGTGGCACTATAACAGTAAGTAAGATATAATCTTTGACCTGAAATGGTTTATAGTCTAGAAGACAGGACAAAGAAGAAAACAGAAAACCGGAGGGATACATTTGATCTGTAGGGTAACCACTGGGTATCATGAAAGCACTGAATATACACCGGCCTGTTCTTAACGTCTGTCTCACTTGTATTAGCTCAATTAGTAGTCACCCGCATCTGAGAGACAGGGATTATTTTCCTCATACTTAAGCTAATGTAATGTAAACCCAAATAAATTATGTAAATTTATGAACATGTATGTAGTCATGTAGTGATCAAATCAAGGCTTAATGACACTGATAGAAAAATCCAAGCTCCATATTACCTCTGCACAATCAAAGTTCTTTGTTGTACTATTATGTCACTCACAAGATTCTAGAAAACATGGTTGCTTGTGAGCACGGGCCATTTTTTCCTGCTAGACTTTAGCCCCTCAGAGAAAAGAATGGTATTTACGTTTCTGGGACTTACCCACAGTTTCTAGCATCATGTTTTGGAAATGATAGCTCTAGAAACAAATTAAAGAGTCACTTCTCTCTATAAATCTGTATATAAAGAAAATGTATAAATAATATTGACTATAAGGACTTAGACAAACACACTGAGCAAAATTTTACAAATACATTTTGTAAGAGCAAAACATAGGTTCTTATAGTAACGTAGGATGATCTCAATGCTCAAAGAATAATCCTGTTCTATTGTTAAGTCAAATGGGATGTCTAATTAGCTAAGCACAGATTTTTCTTTCTTTTTTCCTCCCCCAGAAACCCATTCAATTTTTAAAATATTCAAAATTCCTAAACGAAACAATTTTAATCATCTATCTGTAAGTTGGTAGCACTATAGAAAATTGACAGCCTGGCATCAGAGTTAAACACCCTTTTAATTCTTCTTTCTCCTAATTTGTATCATTAACGTATCTTAGTCTGTCAAAGTAATCAAAGCCATCAGTGGGGGAGAAAAGGTGACTTGTACGTACAAGTATCATGTATTTATTAATATGATTATTTAAATCATATGGTTAGAGAGGGTTTATTGGCAATGAGTACAATTGCTGACCACGTATATATTACTGTCATCCCACCAGGGCCAAGGTTTCACGCTCAGGTCGGCAAGCCGTCCCTGGCACCCAGGTAGGATAGCACAGCCCTGAGCAATGTGTGCTCGCGCAGTATGAGGGTATGCATGTGTGGCCTTTGTGTACAGCATAAGCAAGCTAGAGAAATCAAATCTAAGCATCAAGGCACCTGGGGTAACATCTCTCATTTTATCATTCTCCAGTCAGAGTAGTATGAGACCTTGTGGCACATTATCCAGAACAAATGATCGACTTTCACCCTGAACATGCATCATGGTGCGTCTTAATTTTGACTTGAAACGGTTTTCTGCTTCTTAGCATCTTTCTCAGCTCATTACCTTCCAGAGGCTACTCTTTGGGGCTGTTCAAGGGGCTGTTTCTCCAGCACTGGGTGGAGGATAGGGAACATCTACAAGCCTTTCAATTCCCAGTTTCTCATGGCACGTGTGAAATCTTATGCCACCACTGCAAATCCAATTTGCCATACTGGGTTTGGTCGTGCCAGTACCTAGATGTAAAACCAATTTAAAGAAACTGACATTTGTTTTGGGGTCTCTAGTATGGACTTTCTTTTCCTCTTTCTCTTGCCCATTGTCTGCTTCCCAGCAAAAGAAAATTATACATATGCATGTATATATGGGTGAACTATACATATGAAAATATATATTCCTATTCAGAGATGAGAAACACACACTTACTCATTTAGAATCCCCTAGGAAGAAATGTGCAACTTAATAGAATGCAGTGTTTTATTTTTAGTTTTGAGAAAGTATTCATTAAGGGTAAAACAGGAAAGACGATCAAAGCACATGAAAGAGAAACTGTATTCTTTGTACTTTCCTTGTTGTCTTGACTGAAATTTAGTCCTCTTCACCTCTTGCCCCACTGGATTCACTAACCTCCAATTTTCTTCTCCCTGTTGTGATAAACTCAAAAATGTGCCTAGAATCCAGACAATAAGGTTGCCTGTGACTTCTGTATGTTTGGAATAGGAATTGCCACCTAAGTTTTCTCAGATACTTTTGATTCTTTTGAATTATTTTTTCACCTTGAGGGAAAGGGGATCTTTTTTCCTTGTTTCTCCCCCCACCCCCGCCCCACCTTTCAGTGTCAATTTAACAGTGGCCTGAAGCAGGCACCAGAGAAACGCTGGGTGGCGGTCCCCCTCCTCTCAGCCACCAACACTGGGACCCGCTGTCCTCACGGATGCTCCAGATACATAACATCGCGTTGTTTTCCAGCATTTGCTTGCTGCTCGGAAGTCCTAAATTTTGCTCAAGGCCAGCCTTCCATACAGACAGGGAAGAGCAGAGCAGCAGAAATAACAGGTTTTTCTAAAAGCATGTGTCTGTCACAAAGCAAAACCATGAGATTTCCTAGGTCAGCCAAAGCACAAAAACTGGAAGTGCAAAATGTCCCGTGCAGTGATCCAGTCCATGGGACTAAAGCACAACACTCCCAAGAGTTGTTTTTGGTAATCTCACCCATGATTTTCTACGAGGAGATGTGTATCTCGTAACCTGGTACCTTTTTGTCTCTTCCATATCTGTTCTGTGTACTGTCATCATTTATATGAGTTTCCTGTAATCAAAGCATCTGTAAGGTCTAGCACTGGAATCTCTGCTATACCCTGTTTCTTTCCTTTTCCTTTCCAAACACCCCTCCCCGGCCCCATTCAAGGCGTGAGCTTGCGCTTCGGAGCTCCAGAGTTCACGCAGTCCGGCTTGCCTGCCAGGGCTCTGCCTTGTCCCAGCACTGGGCTCCCGAGTCAGCTCTTTTCTAAACTCCTGAGCACTGCTGGGTGGAAAATAAATACTTTCTTCAATTAATTTTAAAGACTAGAAAAATGGTGATCCAAGACATCCAGCAAGTAATTAAATAGGCAGTGTGTGGCAGTATAAACACACATACGCATGCACACACACGTGTATATATAATGTGAGGTATTTAATTAAAATAGCCAAAACCATTTAAAGATCCTCAGTTTCCATCAGGAAGAAGCAAGTGATGTAACTAGGTAGCGTAAAACATTGTACCTCGATGGGAGTTATCTGTATTTGTGTGTGTGGAATACACACACACATGCAGTATTTTTATTGTTGAGACTATATTACTAATAGTCTAAAACTAAAAAGAAGCAAGCAAATAAAAAAACAAGTAAATCAATAATTTGAAAAAATCAAGGACAAGTTTTCCAGCCAAACAAACTCACTAGAGACTTTCATGTCCTTTAAAATTATTGTTTTTTTCTTTACCATCAACAGCATATAAAGCCTTTATAGGAGCAAGATTTTTTCAATACTGAGCATTGCAAAATTAAATTAAGAAAATGAGTTAATACTGTTTAAACTCTGAAATCATGGGTAACAGTCAGAAAGGACTACAATAATTTATTATTCAGGTAATTTTTGAAACAATAAGAATGTATAAATCTTTTTAAAACAAATACTTCGATATTTTCTGTAACTGATTTTGTTGTTGATCCTGGAGACTCAGCAGTGCACAGAATAGACAAAGTCATGGTCACCTCACACATCGAGCGCCTGACTGGTTCTACATTAGAAGGTGAGAACATCAGTTCTTATAAATTACATACATTTAAATTATCTAGTTTCTTATCTTAGTCACTGGAGGGACTCAAAATTTTGTTTTAAAAATAAGTGAACTGGGCTTGCTTCTGCGGCACACACACTAAAATTGCAATGGTACAGAGAAGATTAGCATGCTCCCTGCACAAGGACGATAAAAAACAAAAACAAAAACAAAAGCTAGATAACTCAAAAGAAATCAACTAATGCCTTTGACAAAGAGATGCTTGCTTGTAAAAAGCAGTATGCCTGCATGTAAAATGGACAGCCAAAAGATTTATTTTAATACATACTTTGTTATAAAGAAAAAAATTACACTCAAGTCCATATTGTAATACTAATTATAGTGTGTAATATTTTGATAGTACATTTCTAGAGGTATTAATACTTTGCTTACTCCTTTGCCTACAATTTGACTTAAATATTTATGATAATATACACCTAAATGGTAACATTTTACTTTTACCAGAAATCCAATATTGAAGTTTTTTATATAAAGTGGAAAATCTTGCCCATGTGATTCATACATTGAGCCTGTGACTCTAATGCCTTTAACAAGACAGCCTAATGGCCCATTATTGTTTTTAACATGCCACCTTAAAATAACCTTTCAGCAAATTTTCTGACATATTTTATCTCAGCCTCCATTTATTTCATTTATATTGACCCTGGTCCCTTTAAAATAGCTGGTTTTTGAGAAACACTGGTTTAAGCACAGCGTTTCTGCAAAGACTTTAGGATTCTTCCAGTAATTCCACATTGAGGCTGCTTAGTTTTATGGGTAGCAATCTGCTCTTCTTTTGGAATCTGTCAGGATCAGAAAAATACACATTAATCACTTACTATAGGAGCCTGTGCCGCTCCCAATGTCCCCTATTTCAAGATACAATTGGATACTTATCAGAAATTACCCATATCCACACAAAGGAGGAGTTGGCTGTGCAGTGTTAACCAAGGACTGCGCCTCTTTGTCAGGTGGTGTTCTTAGAGACCCCACAGGGCTGCCGTATATTTGTTCTTTGTTTATTGATGTACCATAGGGACTGTCTCACTTTCAGATGACATCTAAACCCTACAGTGGCTCCAAAAAAAAGCAATGCAGCTTTTAAAGAGCATTTGGGTCAGCAGCAACACCACCTGCAAAATACTTCCTTAGACTGATTAGGCCCAGTTGTGGAGGAGCCAGGAAAATCACGGTTCTAAACTGGAGGAGTAGTGTTGTGGGAATTGAGAGAGAGATTCAGTTGGTTACTCCCTCAAAGATGTGAAAATACCTTTTTGACTGTTTGACATTATGTGAAAATGTGTGGGTCCCAGGAAATCTTTGAACAGAAGACTTCTGGGATAATTTTCATCAACTGAATGTCTTTACATGGCTGTTACCTTTGAGAATCATCTTTTCTAACATCCCGGCCTGGGTTCATGGGGTTTTCATTCTGTTGTCCATCTCTAGCATATAGGACTGTTGATCAGGGAAAAACTATTCCATACTGCTCTTGGAGATGCAAAACCAGAGCCAGCTATTGAGAATGCAAAAGTATTATTTCTCTAAAATGTATGATAACTAAATAACTCTTTTTATTATTGATTGAGAGAGACATCAATTTGTTGTTCCACTTATTTATTCATTCATTGGTTGCTGCCTGTATGTGTCCTGACTGGGGATTAAACCCGCAGTGTTGGTGTATCTGGGCGATGCTCTAACCAACTGAACTACCCGGCCAGGGCTGAATCACTCTTTCTTAGCGTACAAGCCAAGCAAAACACCCAAGAGTGTTTTAAATATACAATAAATATACACATTATTTATTGATCATAGATTATTCTCTCTCTAGAAACATACAGATTTGATTCTTCAAACGGCAAGATTACTAGATTATTTATAGTATACCTCCTATCCACATGCCCAGATAAATGTTTCAGTTTGAAAGATAGAAAAGACAGATGCTTAACACATTTATTCATTTCATTCTATTCACATTTCACTTACACTTATTTTATTCTATTCAAATCAAGAATTTAAAACTGGAAAGTAAAGATTTAACATGCAGTAAAAATAAATGACACTATGAAGTAGTAATCAAGTGTCAAATTAAAATATTATATTAAAAAATCCTGACACATGAACGTTGTTGAAATGTGAATTCATATTGTCAAATATGTACCTATGTGAAATTTTTTAAAAAGTTCTGTAAGACATTGACACGTTGTGCTTTTAAAAATTCCTTTAGTTAACTTTTAAATAATCTTTTTTTATTTTTGTTCTATTATAGATGTCCCAATTTCTCCCGTTGCTTTCCCCTGCCCCCCCGTCCCCCAGCCAATCCTCGCCCTGTTGTCCATGTCCATGGGTCATTTATACTTGTTCTTTAACTAGGCCCTTCCCCTTCTTTCCTAAAAAAGATCAAAAAGTACTTTAAATGTTGTTTACAAGGACTCTATTCAACTTCAACACACACTAGATCATCAAAAATGTTATTGAATAAATAAATAAGTAAATGATTGAACAAATGAGAGGATGAATAAATTAATTAAATACAAATAAATCAGTGAATAAATAAATAAATGACGGCATAGTTTAGGAAAGATTGCTATTATCTGGACTGAGTGAAAAATAAAATCTGGGATTTGAATGAAAGAAATCTGAAAAATAAACACAGAGAGGAGAGTACTATATTGGGATTTCACATGTGGAGGTGAGAGTAAGGAGAGCATTTTCCACAACTGAGGTTAGGAAAATAGGGGAACATTTTTTAAAAAATTATGTATGTGATATATTGAAAGTGATATTCAAGGAAAATTAACTTGGCAGAGTAAGAATATAGATTAGCAGAAACTTTATATAGTTTTATAAACATATAAAAACACCTTTATTTGAGTATTTAATATTTGCCTTGCAATCTAAATTAAAAAATTATCTTAAAAAGATCACTGGACATATGAAAGATTATGTTACCAGAGATACTCATTTTAATATTATTTTTAATGGTTTAAAAATAGAAACAAAAATAAAACAAACCAAAGAACTATAAAAAGGCTACAGAATGAATAGATTCATTTATAAAATGTGTAAATAATTTCTCAATATAAAAGTGTTAATACTGTATTTATTGAGGAAAAAACAAGTTATAGAAAGTGCTTATTATATAATCTATGAATGAAAAATGCATACATTTCTGGGTTTACTTTTTCTAATTTTTTATAACAGTGCAGTATGATTTTTTATGGCTTTCAATGATTTCCTTGTTTAAATTTAAGCTGCATTTGTAAGATTCTCTTATCTAACAATCTATCTATGTATCTATCTACTCCTCATTAGTGCTGGTTTGAAGTTACTGAACCATGCTTTAACCACAAGCTCTTCATCATTAAATGGAGCTATTAAGTGCTAGTTCACAGGGTTGTCATGTAGATAATACATAGAGAGCACCTAAAACAGCCCCTAAGCAGGTAAAGGGCTCTAGACCTATGAGTTCTCCCTCCAGAGGTTCTGATTCTATGATGTTTTTCTAACTGCACTGTATAGTTTTTAGAAGTGAATAAATCAGAATCTTTTTATCTTTAGTAGTGTGATGAAGTGCATGCCAATAAATACCAAAAATGGAATTTATTTAGAAAAATTATGTATTTATTCTTACTTGTTTAAACTTCAGTCCCCTTCAAAATACTCTCCATTTGATGTGATACACCTATCAAGATTTTTTTCCCACTGCTCCAAACAGTTTTTAAACTCTTCAATTTTGATGCCTTTGCCATCAAAAGTGCTTCTGCCATTTTCTGTTTCACTTTTTTCACATCAGCAAAATGTTTCCCTGTGAGGACTTTTATTATCTGGAGAAACAACAACAACAAAAAGTTGTTGGGGCCAGATCAGGTGAATAGGGAGGCCGGGGCACAGGGGTCATGCTGTTTTTGGTCAAAATCTGCTGAACACTCACTCACTCACTCTCCATAGTGTGGAAAGGTGTGCTCATAAATTACCCATCATGAAATGGGCAAACACATTGAAAGAGTCTTTAAATGTGTTTAAAAACGCATTTAAAAATCAAATTCGCTGAAGTCGAATTCAGCCTTTCACAACACCAGCTGGTACACTGGTACAGATGGGTTCCTAGAACACTCACCTAGTGGAGAAAGCTTGTACTACAAGGGGCCCGCCCTCCAGAAGATAATTCTGGTTATTTTAGGGTTCCCCCTTGTATAGCTAACCATTGTTCAATAAATAGTAGAGAGTATGAGTAAAAAATTCATCATAATGAAATTTTAAAACAACTTTAATACCCTTTGGGGAGATAAACAAAAAATGTGGTATTTCCAGGAATACACATACTTTTCTCTTTCCAGATGTCTTTATCTCTCTAAAATAACAGGAAAACATTTGTTACTACTGTGGGGAGCACACAGCTATAATCCTGCATATTAGGGATTTTTTAGTTGGTCACCTAATTCACTTGGCTAGGCAATGGTGAGAACTGCAGAAGAGGCAAGAACAAGGCTCAGAAAATGAAATAAATCAGTGAAAGAGGTTATGTGACTTACCAAATTCATGGAAATAGATTACTTTTTAAGAAATGTTATTCCTTAAAAGGGAGTTTTTCTTATTGATGTAATGAGAGCATTAATTTTCTAATTGGCTAAAAATTGTGTTCTTGGTCAAGGTGAGAAGGTAGAGAAGGTGTTTTGGAGGAAATGGCTGTGGGGGATTTGTTTGTTTGTTTGTTTCAAGTATTTCCTTTAAGGCAAATAAGCAGACAAATAAGCAAGCCAAAAAATTCCTGAGAGAAGTGAAAGGAAGATTTATCTACTGAATATCTTTTTAATTACACAACTGATAGAAACATTTAAGATCAAAGCAGACAAGTGTAATCTTATAAATGGTTTTTTTTTAAGGAGGGTTAATACAATGAAATATTCTGATCATAACAAAGTAAAAAAAAATGTTTTTCTATTTAGACATTCATTTGGCATAATCAAAGCCATTTTACCTGGCCAAAATGGGCTGAGTAACTTTGGAGAACAAAACATGCTTTGTTGGAATGAATATGGGTATAATTGAAAGAAACCAAAAAACTGCTCAAATCATTAGAGAAACTACAAACTAAATTGAGAAATAATTGCAAGGCCAGGCTTCCACATTTAATCAGGTAGTAGCTATCGGGGTCTCAGCTAACAGGCTCTAAACGAATTCTCTAACATTATTAGCAATTGTAGCATCACATTGCACAAAACAAGCTAAACATAACAGGAATGTGTAACTCTCATTGCCATGAGGCCTGCTTCTGAGGAATTTATTTTGCATCAATTCTCAACAATAAAAAACCCCACAAACCCCAAAACCAGATCAATAGAACTGTCACTGAGTCATCGACACTTCTTAACTCTGTTCTCTTCCCACAGATGCAACACCTGCTGTGGTTTCTGGGTCTGTGCTCTCGCTTGCCTGCGGAGTGTTGGTAGAGATTGTAGCAACCTGAGCAGGGTCTCACCGTGTCACAGAGGCCAATGGATCTTGCACCCTGGCGGTAAGAACTGCCAACGAAATGTTCTTAATTCACAATGGACAGATTATGAAACTGAAACATGAGCACAGAAGCTGTGTAGGAGGAGGAGGGAGAAGAAAGGAGTAGAAAGACGAAAATAGTGGCAGATGTAATATTTTTCTTTTATGTTTTTGTTAACGGTACTGGGTTTTGATAAACCACTAATGATCTGGATGTTTTACCCATGATTTTTTGAAGACAAGGTTTAAAGGCCCCTTTCTGGCTTGAAGGTGAAGAGACACTACTTTGAATTCTAGAATAAGGAGGATGCCATTATTTCCAATGTTATTTGTCTTTTTTTTTTTACTGATTTTCCTTCCTTGCTCCACCTTCTTTCCTTCCCTTTTTTTCTTTCCTCCCTTTCTTTCTCAAATCATATAATCACTGAAACACTAAATCATTTTGAAAGAGAATATGTCATTGCATGTATGTGTTTGGTAGGGGGGCATTAAGTAACATTTCCTAAATTACATCTTTGCCAATTTTAAATCCTTCCTGTGAGTTTATTCTGTCCAAAATTTGTCCTTTTTTTTTACATAAATGAAATGATTTAAATTTTCAAAATAGGAACATATCTTCTTCTAATACATTTTCATGTCTTCAGCCTTGAAATGTTTCAATGTTCTTGTATGTAACTAGAAAAAATTAAAATGTTGACTACCTCAACTCTTTTTTTAGGATAATTATAATAACTTGTGTTCAGTGGAAACAGCACACATTTAGCCTTTTGACAATGGGAGAAAAATTGGTTCACCCTCATTTTACTAAAGCAAAACCTTGTTACAACAGACATTTGTATAATAACAGAGCAAAATCTGAACCTCTAATACAAAGACTGGCAAGAGTTGCTTTGTATGTCTTGGGTCTGGATTACATAAATCTAAATTATAAAATGATTTAATGCATAAAATATTTAGCAAGTTATTGTGCTTCAGAAAGAAATCATTTAAATCAGTGCTATTTTCAAAGAATCTTCCAGTCTACAATATCAAGGATGTGAAAATTACTTTATATGTTTAAAAAAAACTGTCCTTTAATGAGAAAAAATATTAAACAATTCTAAGTGCACAGCTACTAACTGGCTGATTTCTGATCCCCGACACAGGATGTCATCCTCAACCAGTGCCTGGCTGCTCAGCATCCTGTGGGAACCACAGGCTTCCAAAGATTCCTTTTTACAAATAACAATCAGTTCTGATAGAAGAGACACAAGGAAAGCCAGATAAATCTTGCACATCGTTACTAGCCTCATTGTTTTGCAAATCAGTGGCATAAAGTAGAACACGTGCAGGAATCCTCTTACAGGTTTCTGAATGCCAGGGATTTCAGATATGTGAGTCCTTGTTGATTAGCAGTAAATGAATAAGCCACATGACAAATCATTACCTCTACCAGCTAAGTGGCTGGTTTAAATTAAAGATTCCTGGTCATTGTTTGAATTCATCAAGATTGGTCCATCTAAAATGATGAGCCTTTCCCTATTTATTTGTCAGTACATCATTATCCTGACGTCTGCCACATCTGATCACTAGCTCACTTAAATAGCTCAAAACAGCATGTTGAAAGTATCCTATTTATAGTAGAGATATGTAGAGTAATCCAAAACACTGTCTGCTTTAACAGTGCTAACCCTCTCTTCGCAAGAAATTCTTCTCAGGAGACTTTTATTTCTGAAATGATCAAGCCCCAAAGCCAGGTGCCATAACAATGGAATAAAAGGTGATTTATCTGTATTTTAACCAGCTATATTTTCCCCCTTTGTAATTTGCTTGTACAAATGCAATTATTCATTTTCTTCAGTAGGTGACTAAGTTGGTCGTATTTCACTTATAGGTATTTAATATCCATTTTCCTGTAATGATTTTTCAGTACTGTTTTCCACAAATGTCAAAATCCTGAGTTGTTTATTTGAATCCTGAGTTATTACTCTAATAATGAGAAGCTCTAATTATAGAGTGCAGTGAATGAAATAGGCAGCAGAGAGCTTGCATCCCAATATCACCACTAACGTCAAGATGTGAAAGTGCTGGTAACTTCTTTAAACTGCATTCCCTAATTTCTTCATTTGAATACGATTGCTGTCTTCAGAGGGGTTGCACCAAGCTCTGGAATAAGAAACTCTGTCTTGCCTGTACTCTATTCAAATTGCGCTTTATCTCTGTTTAAGCAGGGAAGTCACCTGAAGTGTACCGCCCTGTAATTGCTGAAGGCTGAACTTCTCACCCAAGTGCAACAGCAGTGCAGAAAGCAGAGTTTGCACCAACTCTCACCCTCAATTATTTGTGTGGGCAGTATGGTGACACTCCACTCTCTAACACTTTGGTTTGTTATGCACATCCAAGCAATATTAGGTACAGGGAGCACACAAGGAAAGTAACTGGTTTCCCCTCCCACTTTCCATCTGTTGTGGAAAACACACAGGTTTTTCCACCATGGGTTTAGAACAACCTCGTGTCCTTGGAGCACAGACTCAGACTGCCTTGTAATAGCAGTATGAATCTTCCTCCTACTCCTCAACCCACAAACCTATTTTAAGGCTGCATTCTGAGAATAGCCTCCCTGGTGATGCTGTTGGAACATAAGTGACCATGTTGAACAGCAATGGCGTGAGACTGACTAAGCATGGTGCACAGGCTGGCTAAATAACTCCTCTCCAGCGCAGTTGTGCCTCCAAGCCTTGCTCTGCATGTCCTGGGTGAAATGGCCTTGCTATGCTTTCAGAGTTAAATGGGGCAAAACTACTCCTTACCAAGGCAAAGTCTAATTTTATTATATTTTTTTACTTAACACATTTAGTATTTTCACTAAATATTTGCTGAGCTTTTACAAAAATATTAAACTCAATTTCTCTATCAATTGTTAACTTATTGCCTCAGTCCCGAACTCAGTGGTTAGAAATTACACATGAGGAATAAAAATGACTTAAAAGATTAGACATAACTAAGAAAGAACATTGAAGAAATAGCTGATTCAGTAATGAATTAAAACTCAGGCCTTTCTCTCCCTCTCTCTTTTCTGAATGCACACTGAACCAAACAGGGCATGTCACGTGAGACCAATTAGATGGGGGCTTCAGATTACACAGCCATGAATCCAGAGGCATAGGTTCTCTCCGTGGCTTAATCACAGATAATTTGTAGAATCTTTCTAAATTATTATAACCATTTTCCACATTAAAATGCACTCGATATTAATTTATCTGTCATTCATTTACTCTGAAAATACATTTGTTAGTAAGCACCTTGTTGTCCTTGCTCAGGAAAACAAGATGGATCTGGTCCTATGGATCTTACTACATATTTTGTTCTAATACACTTTTAGTATCACTCAACTATGCGAAAATGGTAATGCCTGAACTGAAGCGTGGAACACATAACTTCCAATAGCTATTAGGTGAAGTTTATGTTGTTTTTAACAATTCTACTTTGAAATTTAAGTATAGTTACATTTTAAGATAGGCTCATAGGAGACACATCCTACATATAATATTATTTTACAATTAAATTAAACATACTATAAAACTTGAAATTAATTGGTAGTTATAAAGACACCATAGACAAGAATGAGTGCACTGCACCCCCTGCTGATGCCCCTGGAGACACAGATTTCAGAAGAATGAGGACAAATATTGATTCTGTTGCACATAATATCTGCTTATTTAAGCACTTGAGAAAGAAGGCACATTTTACTGTTCTACCTGCTGAACTGATAGTAAAATTGTAAATTCTGAAAGAGAATTAGAATAATAATAATTTTTTTCAAGGCAGTTCTTATCTGAAAAACCAACTTTTCATAGCTAAATTTTATGCCTCCACTTAGGCTTCTTAAATCTTACCATTTCAAAACTAATCTTCATAAATAACTTATAATTAATAACTATGCCTTCATAAAAGAAATATATGGTCATTGTTTTTCATTTAATTTGCTTAAATCCTTTACTCTTTGGTGTCTCCAAATAGTGCTACCTGGTGAGCATGGTGCCGACTGGACTTCTCTCCTTGAAGCTGGGTCTGTAAAGACTTGAGTTCTTGCCTCAGAGGTCTCCAGAATCCTGCTAATTATAAGGGGATACTAAGAATTCATCAATGGAGAACTTCTCATACAAAATTGAGTGTATATTAATATAGCAATTAATTACATATGTCAGAACAACTTTAGAATCTTTCCTTTGTATTTATAGAGAACCAAAATTTATATGAAATGAAGGAAAATATTAGTTGTAGAAAATTAAATGAAGAGATAAATAGAGATCAATATGAACTTTAGTGGTGGCCTTGATATAAAAATGTCTTTTTTAATTAGGGGCTAAAAGATGAAATTTTTCAATGACAAGCTTCTTTTTAGCCACATTTGGATGAAAGATAATTTGTATCTCAATGTCATTCCTCTTTTTTTCCCCAATAATAATGAGGAATATGGACCAATTCTCAATAATAGTTTGGATACTTAGAAACTGTAGTGGTTTTTTTATTTGAGTTTATGCTATATAAACTTATATTCCCCAAATAGCTTGTAATGCTAATGGCATCTATCAGGTATTATTTGTAAAAGATATGAATAATAATAGTCCATCTGGTGTAGTCCCTTTTCAGCAGAGGAATGGTAGAAATTAATGTTGGCCTGGATGTAATAATCCATTTAGGATGACTCATGAGAGAAAACAAAATGATCACTTGCTCTCTTTTTTAAAAAATTACCTAGCAAGTATTTGTCCACTAGTTATTTTTTATGCTTTTGTTTTTTTAAAGTTCCACTTTAAAGTTCTTAACTCAGTCAAATGCTTTGTGTCAGTCCGGGGAAAATATCTGACAACATCAATAGTACCACTGCAGCAACAATAATGTTAAACTCATATTTACAAAGACCTAAATTTATGTTGTATTTCTGGGAGAGGAGAAAAAGGAGCATATAAAGATGCATCAACTATTATAACTTAAGAAATATGAAAACTAATATTTATTGAGTGCTGAACAACTTCTTTAAAAATATCCCTTTTATTTTCATAGTTTATCTTTGAGGCAGACACAATGAATTAACCCCACTTTACAACTAAGGAAACAGAATCCCAAAATGTATAAAAAACATCCTGAGACCACACATCTGGGACATGACACAGGTGGTATTCAAATCCTGGTCTCTTTTCCAACAAACATGAGCCCTTATTCACTGTGAAATATGGGTTTTGTGCATGTGCTATTGGAAAGCAAACATAGATAATAAAGTGTTATGGAATGGCAACATTTTGTGATTAGATAGATTTTTTATTAATTATGAAAATTACAAAACAAATACTTTTAATAGTAGTAGACCATGCAGGGGTGTCCAACTTGTGGCTCAGGGGCTACATGCAGCTCAAGGTGGCTATGAATGCAACCCACCACAAAATTATAAATTTACTTAAAATAGTATGAAATTATTTTGTGATTATGTGTTGCAATGTATTTTGTGTGTGGCTGAAGGCAACTCTTCTTCCAGTGTGGCCCAGAGACGCCAAAATTTTGGGCACCCCTGACACCATACACTTTTATTACTACTCATTCATAAACCAACATCCTCCCTCCTTTTTTTCAAGTTAATCTTCCCCTTTTCTTGTTCCATCACTCTCCCTTCTTTAACATATTCACTACTAATGTTATCATAGTGTGAAGAGTTCAAGCAGGAAGGAAAAGGTTAGAGTATATAGAATTTTTTAAATTTCAACTTATAGGACTTATTGATTGGATAGCATCTGAGAGGACAATGAAAGATCTCTCATACTCTTCCTTACTGGATAGAAGTATGGTAGAGTAGAAAAAGTGAAAAATATGGGTTTACACAAGTAAGGATTAAATTTTAGCTCAACCACCTGCTAGGTATAAAAATTTGAACAAGTAATTCTGTGTTTTTAGCCTATCTGTGCATTGAAGCTAATAATACTGGTTAATTTTAATGATTTAAACATAACTTATATTTTCAATTTAACTTTAAAAAGTGTATTGAGTGCTTACTATGTATCTAATATTATTCTAGATCATTAGGATATACCTGAACAAAAGAGACAATTATCTTTTTTTTTCTTAATTGGTTGTTATTCTTCTTTTTGTTTTGCAATGAAGCAAAGTATAGCTACCTATGCCTCCATCTTAGATGAAACACATTTTTGCCTGTTTCTTTTTTTAATTTTTATCGTTACTCAATTACAGCTGTATGCCTTTTCTCCCCATCCCTCCACCCCACCCCAGCTGCACCCACCTCCCTCCCCCCTCCCCCCTCCCCCTTGATTTGGTCCATGTGTCCTTTATACTAATTCCAGTAATCCCCTCTCCTGACTGTCCCCTCGCCACTCCTCCCTGGTTATTGATAGATTATTCTTAACTTCAATGTCTCTGGTTATATTTTGTTTGCTTTTTTCTTCTATTGATTATGTTCCAGTTAAAGGTGAGATCATATGGTATTTGTCCCTCACTGCCTGGCTTATTTCACTTAGCATAATGCTCTCCAGTTCCATCCATGCTGTTGTAAAGGCATAAGCTCCTTCTTTCTCTCTGCTGCGTAGAATTCCATTGTGTAAATGTACCATTGTTTTTGGATCCACTAATTTGCTGATGGGCACTTAGGTTGCTTCCAGTACTTGGCTATTGTAAATTGTGCTGCTATGAACATTGGGGTGCACAGGTTCTTTTGGATTTGTTTTTCAGGGTTCTTAGGGTATAATCCCAGCAGCAGAATTGCTGGGTCAAAGGGCAGTTCCATTTTTAGTTTTCTGAGGAAATTCCATACTGTTTTCCACAGTGGCCACACCAGTTTGCATTCCCACCAACAGTGTACTAGGGTTGCCTTTTCTCTGCATCCTCTCCAACATTCGTTTGTTGCTTTGTTTATGTTGGCCACTCTAACTGGTGTGAGATGGTACCTCATTGTGGTTTTAATTTGCATCTCTCTGATGGCTAGTGATGCCGAGCATCTTCTCATATGTCTCTGGGCCCTCTATATGTCTTCCTTAGAGAAGTGTCTGTTCAAGTCCTTTGCCCATTTTTTAATTGGGTTGTTTGTCTTCCTGGAGTGGAGTTGTGTGAGTTCTTTATATATTTTGGAGAGCAGGCCCTTGTCTGAGGTATCATTGGCAAATATGTTTTCCCATATTGTTGGTTCTCTTTATATTTTAGTGCTGTTTTCTTTAGCCATACAGAAGCTTTTTATCTTGATGAGGTACCATTTGTTTATTCTTTGCTTTATGTCCCTTGCTTTAGGGGACATGTCTGTGAGGATGTTGCTGGGTAGAATGTCTGAGATTTTCCTGCCAATGTTTTCCTCTAGGACTTTTATGGTGTTACAACTTATATTTAAGTCTTTTATCCATCTTGAGTTTATTTTTGTATATGTCGTCAGTTGGTGATTGAGTTTCATTTTTTTGCACGTAGCTGTCCAGTTCTCCCAACACCATTTGTTGAGGAGGCTGTTTTTGCTCCATTTTATACTCCTGCCTCCCTTGTCAAATATTAATTGGCCGTAAAGACTTGAGTTTATTTCTGGGCTCTCTATTCTGTTCCATTGGTCTATGTGCCTGTTTTTATGCCAGTATCAGGCTGTTTTGATCACAGTAGCCTTGTAGTACAGTTTGATATCAGGAATTGTGATCCCTCCTGCTTTATTCTTCTTTCTCAGAGCTGATGCAGCTATTCGGGGTCATTTATGGTTCCATATAAATTTCTGAAATGTTTGTTCTATATCTGTGTAATATGTCATGGTTACTCTAATAGGGATTGCATTGAATCTATAAATTGTTTTGGGTAATATGTTCATTTTGATGATGTGAATTCTTCCAATCCATGAGCATGGCACATGCTTCCATTTGTTTGTGTCTTCCTTAATTTCTTTCTTCAGTGTTGTGTAGTTTTCTGAGTACAGGTCTTTTACCTCCTTGGTGCGGTTTATTCCTAGGTACTTTATTTTTCTTGTTGCTATATCAAATGGGATTTTTTCCCTGATTTCTGTTTCTGCAGTTTCGTTGTTGGTATACAGGAATGCCTTTGATTTCTGAGTATTGACATTGTGTCCGGCTGTTTTCCCATATTCATTCATTAGGTCGAGTAGTTTTTTGGTGGAGTCTATAGGACTTTCCATGTACATTATCATGTCATCTGCAAACAATGACAGTTTCATTTCCTCCTTTCCCATTTGGATGCCTTTTATTTCTGTTTCTTGTCTGATTGCTGTGACTAGGATTTCCAGTACTATGTTGAATAGGAGTGGTGAGAGAGGGCATCCTTGTCTTGTTCCTGATCTTAGTGGGAAAGCTCAAAGTTTTTGTCCATTGAGTATGATGTTGGCTGTCGGTCTCTCATATATGGCCTTTATTATGTTGAGGAATGCTCCCTCTATTCCCGCTTAGCTGAGTGTTTTTTATTAGAAATGGGTGTTGTACCCTATCAAATGCTTTTTCGGCATCTATTGATATGATCATGTGATTTTTGTCTTTGCTGTTGTTGATGTGATGTATTATGTTTATTGATTTGCGAATATTGTACCATCCTTGCATCCCTGGGATGAATCACACTTGGTCATGGTGGATGATCTTTTTAATGTATTGCTGGATGCTGTTTGCTAATATTTTGTTGAGAATTTTAGTGTCTATGTTCATCAGAGATATTGGCCTGAAGTTTTCTGTCTTTGTTGTGTCTTTATCTGGTTTTGGGATTAGGATGATGCTGGCTTCATAAAAAGAGTTTGGGAGTCTTCCATCAGTTTGGATTTTTTCGAATAGTCTGTGAAGGATAGGGGTTAGCTCTTCCTTAAATGCTTTGTAGAATTCCCCTGTGAAACCATCTGGTCCAGGGCTTTTGTGGGTTGGGAGTTTTTTGATGACTGCTTCAATTTTGTCTGCTGTTATTGGTCTGTTCAGGTTTTCTGCTTCTTCTTCATTCAGTTTTGGAAGATTATATTTTTCTAGAAATGTGTCCATTTCACCTAGGTTTTCAAATTTCTTGGCATACAGTTCTTTGTAGTAATTTCTTACAATCCTTTGTATTTCTGTGGTATCAGTTGTAATCTCTCCTCTTTCATTTCTAATTGTGTTTATTTGGATCCTCTCTCTTTTTTTTCTTGATGAGCCTACTTAAAGGCTTGTCGATTTTGTTTATCTTTTCAAAGAACCAGCTCCTGGATTCATTGATCCTTAGAATTGTGCTTTTAGTCTCTATGTCATTTAACTCTGCTCTGATCTTGGTTATTTCCTTCCTTCTGCTTGCTCTGGGCTGTCTTTGTTGTTGTCCCTCGAGTTCTTGTAGGTATAGGGATCGGTTGTTTGTTTGAAATGTTTCTATCTTTTTAAGGTAGGCTTGTATTGCTATGAACTTCCCTCTCAGGACTGTCTTTGCTGTGTCCCATAGGTTTTGGGTTGTTGTGAGTTCATTTTCATTTGTTTCCAGAAGGTTTTTGATTTCTTCCCTAATTTCGTTCTTGACCCATTTATTGTTTAATAGCATGCTATTCAGTCTCCATGATTTTGAGTGTTTGGGGTTTTCCTTTGGGGTTGGTTTCTAGTTTCAGTCCCTTGTGGTCAGAGAAAATGCTTGATATGATTTCAATTTTCTTGAATTTGTTGAGCCTTGCTTTGTGTCCTATCATGTGGTCTATCTTTGAAAAAGTTCCATGTACACTTGAAAAGAATGTGTATTTTGCTTCTTGTGTCAAAAGCCCTATATATATATCAGTTAAATCCATTTCATCTAGGGTATTGTTAAGTGACACAATATCCTTGTTGATATTTTGTTTAGAAGACCTGCCCATTTTTGACAGTGGGGTGTTAAAGATCATACTATAATTGTGTTGCTTTCAATATCTCTTTTGAAGTCCTCCAAGATTTTCTTTATGTATTTGGGTGCTCCTATGTTGGGTGCATATATATTTACAATGTTTATGTCTTCTTGGTGGATTCTTCCTTTGAGTATGATGAAGTGATTTTCTGGGTCTCTCTTTATGGCCCTTCTTTGGAAGTCTATTTTGTCTGATACGAGTATTGCTACCCCTGCTTTTTTTTCCTGTCCGTTTGCTTAGAAAATTTGTTTCCAGCCCTTCACTTTCAGTCTGTGTAGGTCTTTTGTCCTGAGATGGGTCTCTGGTAGGCAGCATATGTGTGGGTCATGTTTTCTTATCCATTCAACTATTCTATGTCCTTTGATTGGAGCATTTAATCCATTTACATTTAAGGTTATTATTGATAGGTAGTTATTCATTGCCATTAAGAGACAATTATCTTACTCCAGGTGGAATTTACATTTGGAAGTGGAAAGACAGAAAAGTCAATAATTGACCTAATAAATAAATAAATAAATAAATAAATAAATAAATAAATTTTTTTATGCTAGAAAGTGATTGAAGTAGAGCAGGATAAGGGATTTGGGAGTGCTGGGTGTGGGGCACACTGCAATTCTGAATGTTCCATGTAGAGTAGGTGTCATAGAGAAGGTGACAGAATTAAAGAAAGATAGGTGGCTATGTGGACCTCCCAGAGGAAAAGCTACAGCCAGAGCAAAGGCTCTACAGAGCAGTGACTCATGTTAGATGAACATGAAACAGCACGGAAGGACATAACCTACAGATATTGCAGAGGATACAGGTGATAGACTCTCTTGCCTCCAAAGAAAACTTAATAAATGCAACTGCTATTTTGTTTAGATAAGAAGTGTTAAGCTTACAAACAGAAAAAAATATGTGCTGGACCTGAGAAAAACAAACATAGGACTGTAAATATTTAATTGATACTTGCTTTGTGTCAAGCATTGTGCTGATCTCTCAAAATCATCTCCCATTTATCCCTCATGAAAGCCCTACATGAAAAATGCCTTTCTCATATCCACCATGCAGAGTAGAAAACTGAGGCTCTAATAGATTAAGTAACTTGTCCAGGATCAAAATCTTATAAAGGGACAAAGATGTTATCAATGATCTTCACATGACTCCTTTTAGCTTAATATTAAATTCATGTCTCACTCTTTTCCTATTTAAACATACTTGTCATGTTGTTCTGATTTCCAGATTAGTCTTTTATTTCCTTTCACTTCTCACATGGGCTCCTTTGAGCTCTCTATCATATCCTTTCCATAAAATTCATTCAGTGTACTGGTGGTGGGAAATAAATCATTTCCACCAGCTCTCTTCTCTATCCCTTTCACCAGAGATTGAATTTAATAGTTCTCTAGGTATAATTAGCTCATTGTGCAGGGATTTTATTTTAAATATGACCAAGCAACAATTTTTTGATTTCAATTCCTAAATCATATGTGTCATTTTTAATGTTAGTATTTATCACCTCTCAAGATATACTTACTTACATTAGCATTGATTGATTCATTCATTCTCTTTTAGATATATATTTTTTCTCTGAATGATTTAACTGTTAAAAAAAGAGAATTATTATTAGTTTTTATTAAAAATTCTACTTAATAATATACAAATGTATAATCAGATTTTAATATTGTCAATAGAGAAAAAAAGGCCTGTGTTTAAGGATCCATACACAATAGAGGTACAATTATCTGGTGTTTAAATAATATAAATATTACAAATCCTTCCTTTTTAAAAATTATTGTCTTTCACTATTATCAATTAGATATTTTCAAAATTTACCCTAAAAAGAATATAGGTTCTGATATATCTTCTAAATCTAGAATGTCATTTGTTGATTATAATGTATTTTTCCAGGGTTAATATCTATAAATCATAATGTCTCCATGTTTTTCTATTTTCACATAATTTTCAAAGTCTTAGTTTAATATTTATGTCCCTCCTAATTTTACCCCTCTTGTTTTTAGGCCTATATACAAATGACAAAGAAAGGACTTGAAATTTATTATCAGAGGATTTAAATTTTAAGAAAGTATAAAGAACCAAAAATTATATACTTACCAAAAGTATATAAATTTGATTTTAAGAACAATTGGATAAACAGTTGGATTGTCTACTTTTAATCTGCTTCTTTTAGCATGGTTTGGGCCAAAGTGACTTTTCATCTCCTGAGGCGCGGCTGGCGTGACTAACAGTGTAGTGAGGCCCACACACAGTGCAGCAGGGTTACGATCTGCAGTTTTCAGCCCAGACATTTGCCATGCTTCCTCCTTGAAGCCAGGGTACAGATCTCATAGGGGTGTCCAAACTTTTGGCATCTGGAAGAAGACTTTTGGCCATACTGGAAGAAGAAGAGTTGTCTTAGGCTACACATTAAATACATTGTGGCATGAAATCACAAAAAAAATCTCATAATGTACTAAACAAATTTATGATTTTGTGTTGGGCCTTATCCACAGCTCTCCTGGGCTGCATGGGGCCCATGGCCGCAGGTTGGACACCCCTGTGAGATTACCTGCAAATCCTAATCTCCACTCTGTGGCTCATGGATTCATTGCTTATGTCCATTGTTCTGGCACCCAGCTATTAAACCATTGACTAATACAACTTTCAGTGTTTAAGAGAATTGGAAGTTTACATGACACATGCTCTTATTCTACAGATGAGGAACTTGGAGTTCTCATAAAAGAAATAACTAGTACATGCATAGCTTTAATCTTAACACAGTTTAAAAATTGATATCACATAAATGTGTCAACCAGCAACTTTTGTTGAATATTTACCATGTGTATTCAATTAAACCACAGTAAATACTTTTGATTAAAATGGAAAAAATGTGATTTTCAGCAAAAAAAGAACAACCTTTAAGAATATTTATAGTTCTCAAGAATAGAGTACACCAAAAAAATCACTTTTTGTTACCTATAATGTTGGGATATATTAAAGCTAGGGACAGTGAGAAGTGAAAAAGCCAAAGCATTATTGAGATGAATCAGTGAAAATTGAAGATCTAAAAAAGTAACTTAAATGTTCAATCAAATACTTTACCCAAAGGACAGGAATATCTATCATGTTATAAATGAGGAAGAAAAAAGTGACATGTTGAATCAGGAAGAAAGGAGCTTTTTATTAAAAGAACTTTAACTATTTCATGCCACTCGAACCCTTTGCTCCCAACAGACCTTTGTGAGTAAATCCTGAGGTGCAACTACACAAATAAAAAGCTATGAAGTAATGTCAGCTGATTTTCTTTGAAAAAATGTATCTTGTTTTAAATGTAAATATTATTTTATTTTTACACACTCTCTGTAGCCTATGCTGATTTTATTCTATGATTTTTTAACATCTTGAATTAAGTAAGGGGTATTCACAAGAGATACATTTCTCAAGGTGCCACTTAGGTCTTAATTTGTTTTTGAAAAAAAAAAAAAATCAGTGTGGACTGCTGCTAAAAATCACACTTGATTTTTGGAAAATGAGCCAGTCACATTATCACAAAATATAACTAGTCGATTTGAACTTTTTACTAACCAAAATGAAGAGCTTTATTGTCTTTTTGCTGTCACATTATTGTTTTACTTTGTCACGTTTACTTCATTTTCCCTTTTTACATGTCAGTAACTTCACCTAACCAATTGAAATTTTAAAAATTAAAAAAAATCTCATTTGATTTTACTTTCAATACTTACGAAAACTCATATATGGTCACCTCCATTTTACAGATTAAGAAACTAATTTTGGTAGGTTAACTGATTCAATATTACAGACTTAGTATATAGAATTAAAGAAATTTGAATGCCAGAGACCATGAACTTTCTAAAAGTCTCATACATAAGAATGTCTGTAGCGTAAAAATATGTCATCGGTTGATAATGGTTTCAACTTCATTTTTAGGTAAGCTCTTCAAGGAAGATAGTTAACCTTTTACATTTTCTAAAACAATATCTTGGAAAGAAATGAGCTTGTATTCTTAATTCTCTGACCCACAATGATTACAGGCTCCATTAAGAGGCTCTTGTCTTATAGAAACAGAAATGTAATCAATGTAGGTTACTGGTCATTCTCTGAAAAGATTAAAAGGTTACTTCAAAGTTAGGAAACACAATTAAACTGCTAAAATAAAACTCGCTTCACTGTGATATACAGTATGTGTCTGGCATAAAAGCAAAATGAATAAAATGAACACTTCACATGTGTTAGAAATCCAATACATTTTAGCTTTTATTATACTTTTATATAATTTATCTTTTGTACAACATCGTGCTACTTTTCTTTGGAGTTTTTTCATTTTGATAAATTTTTGTGTGCATTTATTATTGTTCATAATATATAAAAACTAAAATCACTTTTGCCTTTTAGTATCTTAATATGTTTATTTATTCAGACCTTGAGTTGTATACAACAATTAATGCATTGTGGGCCTTATGCTAGTTCTGGGAACACAACCATAAAACAGATGGGCATTCCTCATCTGCACAGAACTTGTGTTTTATCGGTGGATACCGACAAGGCAGTGGTTGACTACAACACAGGATAATAATTATGAATGAAATTATATGGGAACTTGAGGGATCATTCTGGACTCAGCACATGCAAAATTGTTTTAACCTCAAACTTGAAGTCTGACAAGTGAAAGAAAATTAGTCAAATAATGAGAAAAGGGAAAAGAATCTAGGAGGCAGAGAGATGAGAGGAAGTTGAAGAACTAGATGACTAATGAGATACAGGAAGCAAGAGAGAGAAAGGAGTCAAGCAAGTGGGAGGACAGCAGTGCCAGGGCCGTGCAGATATATTTACTCTGGTTTGGAACACACCGGATCTTTGGTGAATATGAGATAATTGTTGGAACATTTTATGTGTGTGTGTGTGTATTTGCTTCTAATAATCATATTTTTCACGTTTTAACATTTGTTAAATCCAAATGCAGAGTACAAGCATTTGTAATTGCCAGCAGGCTTTCTTGGTTTTATGTAAAGTACTGGTGCATATTATAGTGAATAGTGGCTTAAATTGAATGAAATATGATATGCCATAGATTTTTGTCTCATCCTGCAGTACTACCTGGATCCTAAATCATTCATAGTCAACTTTCAGCCATCACATATGATTTGTGATATCTTTAGTAAACTTCAAACTCTCCTCACCCTGAAACCAATTCCAAAATTCAGGCTACATTGCACATTCTAAATCATGATTAGAATCCCCAAACAGGAATGCTCCTAATTTGCCTTTTAAAGAAGAATGATTTGGAGCTACCTTATCATTTTAAAATTGTCTCTTTCTAAATCTCCATCTATCTGGGAAAAAGGGTGGTATTATTACCTGAGCAATTGTTCAAGTACCTTGCTGTGAATACACCCTGTCTTACAGGCAGAGCCAAGGTACATAGGTGAAGATGGTTTCTGGTCAGCCTCCTGTGCCAATTGGCAGTATTCTGAGACTGTGTGCACTACTTACATCAAGATTGCTGGGATTCAGAGCGAATGTCTCCTACATTCTTTTCCATCATCTCTTTTCAATGTATTTTTTAAAAAAACACACAAAAACTCTTAAGTAATCTTTATAAATGGGCTCCTTTATCTAATAACTTTGTGAGATCTTGCTCTAATAGGGACTTAAGGGTGATAAACTAACATACAATATATCTCAGACTCAGTCTCTCATGAAATTGCAGAGAATGTGCTTAGTTGAAGATTAAAACTTTGGCTGGAATGTTATGCTTGATTTTTTGGGAGTCATGTTATGTGTAATGTTTTTTCAATGAGCAGAAAGTTACTTAATAACTAAGGTATATTACTTGTAGTTTTCTGGAAGCAGTAAGTTAAATGAGTTGCATGTATGCGTATGTGTGAATGTTTCTAGAGATACAAATTATGAAAAGACACAGGACACATTTCCTTTCATCAAGTAATGGACACACATACAAACATCCCCTTTCAATTGAATGAGGGGAAAGAGAAAAACAAGCAATATGCTTTGAGAGTACAAATTCACAAAAGATTTAATCTGAAGGTGAGTGAGCTTTAAAGAAGGAGGTGTAGTTGAGATATTCTTGATAGGTGGGTGCTTAGGGAGGGCATTACAAGCTGAGGAATTATGTGCACATGCCTGGAGTCATATTATGTGTCCAGGCAATGACAACAGTCCTCTGCATTTAGGAACATGTTTTGTAGACGACTGAAGTGGGAAATGCTGCTTCAAAGGGTGATTGAGCAGTTAGGCCCAGATTACTGGGCTGTGCTAAACTGTGTACTCGTTTGTGGGGGCTGGAGAAACTGTCGAAGGTTTCTGAGGAATGTGGACTCACGATTAGTCCCATGTAAAGCTTTCGCATTGAATAAGACCCTGGATGTCTGCAATCTTCCATCACTCTACAAACGGGAGAACTGGGGTTCAGAAGGAAGCCTGGTCAGCACTAGGCTTGTGCAGCCGACTGTGTTAGTGTGTGGGAAATAATAATAGCCTTAACAATACTATTATTACTGTACAAAATGCAAAGGATTTCCAAATTAAAATCAAATGTTTCAAGGTCCTAATATTTAACTATACAAACGGATAAAATATTCTTAAGTTAGAGACACATAAGTACTCTTATAACAGAGGAAACTCCCATAATACAACTCATAGATGTCATAATATATTGAAGGATAGATGTCATGGTGTACAGAAGGCTTGGAATTCTATATCGAGTAACCGGAGTGATCGGTTTACTCCTGCTCCCCTCTAATGAGAGAGTTGGGCTAAGATATATACACACACACATGGTGAGATATATACACACATGTATACATGTATATTGATATATACACATATGTACATATGTATGTGTATATATATCTCTCTCACTATAAGTTAGTTGAGTAAAAGAAATAAACAGGTGAATATACTAACTATACAAACCTATAGATGAAAAAAATGGTACATGTGTAAATTTGATGTGATCAGTGGCCAAGTGTAGGAGAAAGAAGAGAAATTGTGTTTTAGTTTTGTTTTGACTACTTGTTCTAAAAATTCTTGCACTATCTTTCATTCTTAATTTGTCTTTTTTTCCCTATTGAATCAAATCACTGAAAAAATACGTAGTTCGTAGGTGTGCACTTTTACAATGGCATTATTAGTTCTGATATAAAACTTACTTTGTCTTGTAAAATGTATATAGAGTTACAGTGGTCAGCTTAGGCCACCACAAGAAGACACTGTAGACTTGGTGGCTTAAACAGCAGAAATTAGTTTTTTCACAGTTTTGCAGTTTGGAAATCTGAGCTTAGAGGGCCAGCACGGCCATGCTCTGGTGAGACTGCTCTTCCTAGCCTGCAGATGGCTAAATTAGAGTGGGGAGTTACACGGTCTTTTCTTGGTGAGTGTGTGTGAGTTCTTATGAGGCCACTGGTCCTATTAAATTAGGACCATACTCTTCTGACCTAATTGAACTTTACCTCCAAAAAGCCCTATCTTCTAATACAGTCACGTTAGAGGTTAGGGCTCTGACATGTGCATTCTGGGAGGATACCATTTAATCCATAGCAGGCCATTATAGAAAATAGGAAATGAGTAAAATAACATAAATAACACATTTTCATCTTTTCTTTCAAAGATGACCACTCTAATCTTTATCAACCGATAGTTATTAATAGTTTTATAATACCTAACATACTTTTTCCCCTTAACTTTCAGGGAATTTCAATGAGTTCCTTAGTAGTATAGTCAAAGACCCTGAAAATAAAACTGAGGAAGTCAGTTATAGAGATGAATAACATATGTTTATTGATTTGATCATTTATTCATTCACTTAGGATTTACCATGTATCAGGATCCATTCCTACCAATTTGGCAATGAATCAGGCAGGTGGGAATTAAACATATAATTACAGTTTCACAGAAGTTGGTAAGTTCAATGAAGGGAAAGTGCAGAAAGTATATGGTAAGTAGACTAAATTTAGTCTGGATGTGAAGGTAAAGAGGTCATAAAATACTCTTTAATAAGAAATACTCTTAATATTGTTGAGCAGTCTTTGTATGTGATGTATCATTATACTCATTGTTTTCAAGATTTTTTCTTTCTCTTTGGCTTTTGAAAATTTTACTATAATATGTCTTGATGTAGATTTCTTTGAAATTTTCCTTCTATGAGTTTACTGAGCTTCTTGAATGTATGCAGTAATGTGTTCCACCAAATTAAGAAGTTTCTGGCCATTATTTATTCAAGTATGCTTGGTCTCCTTCTCTCTTTCCTCTCTTTTGTGGGACTCCCATTACACCTATGTTGGTAAATTTAATGGTATCCCATTGCTTTGAGAGGCTCTGTTAATTTTTCTTTATTTGTTTTTCTTTGTATTCCTTAGACAAGATAATATCTATTAACCTATCTTTAAGTTTATTGATCCTTTATTTTACAAGTTTAAATCTAATGTGGAGCCATTCTAATGAATATTTCATTTCAGTTATTGTACTTTCCACCTTCAGAATATCTATTTTATTCTTTTTTATAATCCTTTACTCTTGATATTTTCAATTTGGTGAGACATTATTGTCATTTTGTTATACTTTCCTTTGATTTTAAAAAATATTAGTCACTTAGTTCTTTAACTATATTATAATAACTGATTTAATAACTTAGTCTAGCAGGTCCTAAATCTGACCTCAAAAGGACCAATTTCTAATGATTGTTTTCTTTCTGTGTATATTCATATTTCCTGTTTCTTTGAAGTCACTTAATTGTTTTGCTGAAAACTGTACATTTTACATAATATAAGATGGGGCAAAAAGTAGGTTTACAGTTATTTGTATGGAAAATAATGTGTTAATTAATAAATAATGATACAATAATAAAATCTGTGTTTTGAGTACTCACAACTGTAAACTTATTTTTGTACCTCCCTGTATAATGTGGCAGCTATGGAAATCAGATTCTACCTTCCCCAGTGTTTGTTGTTGTTATTGTCTCTTTTTTTGTTTGTTTAGTTAGTGACTTTCCTGGACTAATTCTATAAAGTCTGCATTTCATGTAGCACGTGCAGAGGCACCTAGACAAAATAGAGCTTAGTGCCAGAGAAGAACCATGAAGAAGATGAGTAAAGCTGAAGTACCAAAATGGAACAATAAACTCAAAAAACAACTTTGTACATTACAACAAAATATTATGAGTAATGGCTAAAGGGTGATAAGAAAGTAATATGATTGGATTTTATTAGAAAAGTCACTCAGGCTGCTGTGTGGAGGATTAGTAAATATGATAAGGGAGCCTTGGCTGATGTGTCTAAGTTAGTTCTAGTATCATCCCTTAGACCAAGAGGCTATGGGTTCGATTCTCAGTCAGGGCACATGTCCAGGTTCTGGGTTTGATCCCCAGTTGGGGCACTTATGAGAAGTCGATTCTAAAGTTTATATGAAAGTGCAAAGGACCAAAAAATGGCCAAAAGAATTTTAGAATATAAAAACAAAGTTAGATAACTTGTACTACCAGATTTTAAGGCTTATTATAAAAGTACAGTAAGCTAGACAATACAGCTTTGGCTATGCTAAAATAAAAAAAAAAACAAATGAAAATCAACCTAGAAAATTTCCTAAGCCAGTAAAACCAATTTAGTCAAATAAGCAATAGCCTATTTTGCAAGACTAACTTGACCTGGGTCATTTCTTGTTTATGCCTCTGGAAATCATAAGCAAAATTGAAATGTTTCTCAAGGTTGATATGAAATAACCAATGAAAATTCCAATATGAAAACCAATCAATGTAATGAATAAGCAGTTACTGCTTTCTCACTATTTAAGCACTTATTAACAACATACTCTTGAGCTTCATTTCATATTTTGGTTTGAGTGCCCCCTGTGTGTAAACTATTTTTGGTGTGTGCACAATAAACTTTTACTAATTACTACTTCAGTCATCTGTTGGTTTTACGTTGGTTATCTATGAACCTTTGACAACGTAAAAACAAACAACCAGATCAGTCCGACAGAAGTAGACCTATGCATACACAAGGTGGGATAAACATGGTTTATGGTCGTGAGTTCATGAAACACAGTTTATTCTTGTATTATTATTTATTAATTTTGCATTATTTTACTTACAAGCAACTGTAAACCTACTTTTGCTCCACCTTGTACAGATCATTTTCACTACAATTTCCAAGGGCATTTAATAGAAAAAGGATAGTTTATAACAACTAATGTTTAAAAAATGGATATACATATGCAAGAAAAGAACATTGACTCATATTATACCATACACAAATTTTAACTCCAAATGGTTCATAGTCCTAACACAAAAGACAAAAATAAAACATAGGAAAAATGGGGAAATATAAGAGAAAGTCTTTATATCTTCAGGATAAAGGTTTCTTAGATTAAAAAAGTAATAAATTGATAATTTAGCCTTCATAAAAATTAAATGATAATTCTTCTCTTCAAAAAACACTGTTTAGAAAATAAAAAGGGAAACCACTGACTAGGAGAAAATAATAGTTACGAATGTCTGACTTTATACTGAATACATATCATTTATTATAAAAATTATTAGGAAATAATCAACCCAGTAAACATGAACAAAACATTTTAACAGACACTACATAAAATGGGGTGTAAGAGAGGTCCAAAGCTCATGACAAGATGTTCAATGTCAGCCATCAAGGAAGAGGTAATTTAACACAAGAGTGAAAACCGTATACACACTTCAGAATGCTTAAAATAAAACGAATGGGCCAAGATTGTGGAGCAACTGGAACCCTTCTACATTGCTTGTAAGATTATAAGATTATACAAATATTTTAGAAAACAGTTTGGTAATTTTTTATGAAGTTAAACATACATTTACCATAAGACTAAGCCATTCCACTTCTAGTTGAAATAAAAACATTTGTCCATAAAATATTTAAACAAAAATGTTCATAGCAGCTTTATTCATAAGAAGTCCATCTTTAAACAAGATAAAATAAATGTTATATGTATAAACAAATAATGTTATGTTTACAATTGAAATAGTGCTAAGCCCCAAAAATGAAATATTGATGACTTGGACCAACATAGATGAAACTTAGTAACATTATTCTGAGTTAAAGAAGCCAAACACAAATGGATGTATGTAGTAGGATTCCATTTATTTGAAAATCTAATGAGGACAGATAGAATCACTTGTGACAGATGGAAGTTTGGTAGTTGCTATGGGTGTGATGGAATAAACTGGGATTAAAAGGATACACTTTGAGATGATGGCAATCTTCTGTGTTTTGATTGTAGTAATGATTATAAAAATGTAGCAGTTTCTGAAGTTCATAACTGCATTCTGTCAAAGTTTAGACAGTTTTATAGGATCCATAAAATAAACTGACAAGGAAAGGACTTCTCTTACACACCACAGAGATTCAGTGAATTGACCAAAGTATGAAAGAGCCATCTTGAAATATCAGTATTTCAGTATCAGTGTCAGAATTATATAGCATCAGTATCAGAATTAAAAGGCCAGAAAATTGAAAAAGAAGTTTGAGAGCTCAATCAAGAAAGATAATTCTTAATATATGGAAATACTTATATCAATAGTTCTCTGCTATGCTAAGCAACAACTTAATCAGTAATACTTGATTATTTTATTAACATTTTGAGACCAGAGAACACTTTAGATATTAGACATTAAACACTTCAGATATTAAACATGTATTTTGAGACAAAATATTTTTATTAGAAGACATTGTGGGCAAAATGATGAAACATATCCAATAGCTTGAAAATTTGGCAAATGTGGGGTTTCTCTCTTTGTTACTATTTCATGGCATTCTTGTATCAATAAGAGTATTTTTAGAAAAAATACTGATTTTTCTACTTACGTTAGCAGGTTAATTCCACTGTAATTGTCATAATAACTTTTCCCAAAATATTACTAGCTCTGATATTTTTCTGTTATTTAAAAACTGAATCTCAAAAGTAAGTACAATGCCATGAAAATCTCACCCCTGAAATCCCCTTATTTCAAACAAAAAGAAAAGAAAAGAATGTGAGACATCATGAACTTGTTAAGAGAAGAAAAGAACAGACCTAGAGTTGATTTACTTCAGAAAAAATAAGAATTAACCCAAAATAAATATATACATTGTGGAACAGATGGCTTCTATTATCTGGATATCAATGTACTACTTGAAGTTTGATAATCACATTATCAATTCTAAAACATTTTGATGTCTCTGTATCTGTCCTAGTCCAATTCTATAGTAAGTCTTTCATAAAGTATTTTCATTTAAATTTTTAAAGTAATTTTGTTTCTCTTGTTGACTTTTTCTGCTTGCCTTTGGTATTGCCAATCTTTTCTTTCTATGCCTTACTTCTATGTCAAGGCCAAGTCTTCCTTGGGACATCCTTGAGCTTTCATTTTTCTAATGTTTTAAAAAAATTTAGCAGATGACAGCTAGTGGGGGGAGTTAGAGGGGGGAGGGATTGAGAAAAAAAGAAAAAGGACTCATGGACATGGACAGCAGTGTGGTGATTGCCAGGAGGAGGAGTATAAAGAGTCTATTTAGTAATTAGGAAACATATAATAAAAATTAAATTAAAAAATTTAAATCCCACCTTTTTACATATTTAATTGCTATCTCAATGTTTTATGAGAATTGCACATAAACCTAGCACTTACTTTAGCATATAAGCCTCACATTCTATATCTTCTAAAGTCATTTAGAATAATCTGAATAAAGCAATCATTTTGTTATAATTAGGTAATGATAAACTGCTTCTATGGAAAAAACTAAATGTGAAATAATTCAACCATAAATAATAATTATTTCTTAACAAAGGTGGACCTTTTGTCTTTTCAAAATACCCAGTTACCTAGAAAGTCAACCCTGTGTTAAAGGAGGGGTTCTGAAGCCCTTCCTGGGGAAGGACACATCTGACTGTAAGTTTCACAACTTAGGTCACTAAGAGCTTTTCATGAAAAGTTTTAATTTTTTTAATTTGATAAATTTTGTTATATCCTTGCATTTTACCTATTATGAAATTACTGGTAGTTTTTCATGGTAAAAAAGTATGCATTTTACACCTTTAAATATTTGACATCACATTTTAATTAATATTGCATATACTGAAATAATATAATAATTTATAAATCCATATTATAATGCATGTTTTTACATTTATTCCAGTAAGTATTGACATTGTATCTGCCGACACCATTTTCAGCACCGTGAGCATTGCAGTGAACAAGACGAATTGCCCTTCCCAGAGCTGCGTGGAGATTTTGAAATATGTCAGCATTAGAACCCTGTAAAGTCTGAATTCCTGAGCTGTATTTTTACAAATAATTCTATTTCTTGGACAAGATATTTCACATCACTAAATCTCAGTTTTCTCGTCTATAAAATGGGGATAATAATAAACTTCATATGTTTATTGTGAGAATTTCTAAGATTAGTGACCATAGAGCACTTAGTATGGAGTGAGTTCTAAAAAAAATGAAATGTGTATCTGTGTCCAAAGGAGTTCCTGTAACCACCACAATTCACAATCCTACTTTCTTTGTCCGCTACTCCCAGCTTACTCTACAGTTCCCTGCCCCTGAGCCTTCAATGAAGTCTCTCTGATTATTATCTCAACCCAGTCCTTGGCATCTTGGGACCCCAATAAATCTGTATTTTTAAAAAGGGGGAAGTCTGCTACACAGCGTTACTTACCTTGTGTTTGCATAACTATGGATTTCCTTCAGCCTTTCCAATACAGGTGATGAGAGACTTCAGGATAATTTTCCAACCCAATCTATGATCTTCAAAGGGAAAAGAATGTGCATATATATATCATTAATATATATATGAATGATAAATATATACACATATTCATGTCTTAGTAGATACATTGTTGAATAGCAAATGATTAAATACAATTTTAATGTTATCGCATTTTTTGGTTCTATATAATTACTTACACAACCTTTATTTGTCCTGTTGAAATACATCAGTTTCTGTGGTTTATGAAAAATCATTATAAACTATAATGAAGAATTTTCCATAATCTCTTTATCTCTTTCTTTCTTTTCATTCATTTTTCCTACCATATATATATATGGTATGTACATATATATAGTATGTATATATATATATCTATACACACACACATACACACATATATATCTCCTTCCATTAATCCTATGTTTTAAATTAGATACTATCAATTGCTTATTTTGACACTTCTCTTAGATATTATTTAATAACAAAACACAGAACTTAATCTTTATGTTTTGTTTTTCTTAGTGTTTTTGGAGCAGGAGTTTATGTGTCAATTAGTTTCCATTTTGTATAAAAGGAATGCTAAAGGCATTTTAGAACCAAAACAACTATTTCATTTTCCTTACATTTATTATTGTAGGCCCCTTAAACTCAGCAGTTTTAAAAGTTTATTTTTAGAGGCAAGTCACCCTAGATGGCAGGAGCTCTTACTTGGAACTGAAACAATGAACTGTGTCCCATTCTTCTCCATTGTTCCTTGAGACCTTTTTTTTATTCCTTACTTCTTTTTGCCAGCAAATAGCCAATTGTGAAGGATCTATTTTTCCCAGTTTTAGTTCCAAGGTCCCATCAATCATACCAGACCTGAGGGGAGGAAGCATCGTGTGTGCCCTAAGATCTTCAAGCCCAAAGCTGTGTTTTTGCTCTCTCTCTAGCAGTGCCATCTGCTCAGAGCCAATTTTAAAGCCAAGGGATTCCAATAAACCCACACGTCAAAAACTTCCCACTATGCAAGAAAATCATCCTAAAGGATCTGTGTGAAAAGAGAGGCGCACACTTCAAAATGAAAGCAACAATGTTTGGAATAACACCACAGAATTCAAACAGAGAGCTTGTTACAGGACTCACAAATAAGCAGCTACACCAGGAGGTGGCATACTTCAAAGAAGTCTGCAAAAATTAAAGGGAGATGAAAAGAAAAATAAAATGCTGATTAAAATGTTATTAAATAAATGTAAGCATAAGTTAATGATACTCAATAAAAGAACTTTTAAAATTATGCAACTAGTTGAAGATTTTCTATCTCCCATTTATTGTGCAGTATATTTTCAAGTAATATTGAGTGACATTCAACACTTTAAATATTTGAAAAGCATGCAATGGTACTAATTTAAAATTTAAGAAGGCAATTAAAGATGAGGATTAATGTGAGAAGGTCCTAAAACTTGTGACGATTGTGTTGTATACTTAAAAATTTTAAATAAAATAATAAAAATCTTATTTTCATTAAGTTGTTTAGAACTATAAAGTGATTTAATCTTGTTGATTTGAGTGGCTTTAAGTTCTTTACAGTTTAAATGTATTTTCCTATAAGAACAATGAAATAATAGAACTTAAGTTCCTAATAAGAGCTTTTATGCAAGAGCTAAATACATATAAATAAATATGTATGTAACATTTAATTGTGACATACACATTTCTCTTAAAAGTTTAACATTACAATACAACAGCCAGATGATCATATTTTATATTCTTGTAATTATTTAATGTTGTCTTCATTTATAGAGCATTATCTTATGTAGAAATCTTGTGATACTACTTGAGGAAAAAATGGCAAGTAATCAAGCTTTTGGTAAAGGAAAGAGAACAAGAAATCTTCAATGGCAATGTGGAAATTATGAGCTTGAAGACCCTCAAGAACAGAAAATCTGAAGGTGGGAGTGCTCCTAAAGCTCAGGAGTGAGAGGTATTTTATTACATGCTAAAAGATTGACCAAGGGTGTTGGTTTTTGCTTTCTGTTTTGACTGTTAAGCATCGCTTTAGCTATTACTTTGCTGTGGAGCAATTCTCTCCAAAACTTAGTGGTTTAAGGTGACATTTAGGATTATCTCTCCCAGCTGTATGTGGCAACTAACAGGATGCTTAGCCACTTCACTCAGTGTCCTTCATGCAGATGTAGTTCAAGTGGCAAAAATAATCTTTTCATTATGTCACTACTCTATTTACAACCAATGTAAGTGCTATATTTTATATGAAACCAAGTTTAACGTTCTTTTTAATTAAATGTAGTTAATATATACTATTAGCTTCAGGTGTACAACATTGTTATTCAGCATTAATGTGCCTAACGAAGTGATCAATGGTCTAACTGCAGTCACCATCTGTCATTGTACAAAATTACCACACAATCACTGACTGTATTCCCTTTGTTGTGACTCATTTACTTTGGAACTGGACATTTGTACCTCTTTTTTCTTTGGTCCTTCCTCTCTACCCCTTCCCCTCTAGTAACCACCAGTTTCTCTGTGTACCTGAGACTATCCATTTTCTTTTGTTTGTTCATTTATTATGTTTTTTAATGGGTGTTGGGAACTGCCCTGCCTGGTTTTGGAGGCTGTAACCCCCCATGGTTAAGGCTGAGTCAGAGTTGGGACCATAAGCCACTAAGGAGACAAAGCTTATCTCCCTGGCAGAAGTGCCACCTCTGCCCACTTCACCTTGCTTGGCCCTGAGCTTGGCCAGTTAGCCAATGACGGGGAAGAATCCTCAAGGGAGGATCAACCTAAGACAGGCTCTGGTCACCAGGGATAAGCTCGCAGGGAAGGACTCGGGGTGCTGTGGCAAAAGGGGGTGATGGACCCTTGCCCCTTGGCTTTGAAATAGCCTGAGTCCTCATTCTGTCTGCAAGAAGTCTCCTAATCTCTTGGCTGCTTTACTTCCCTGTCTGACTTGAGCCTGAAGAGATAACAGAGGGTGGTGCAGTCCTGTGATGGGAGGGGCAGATTCCCTGGGGAATCAGGCCTAAGGAAAATACTTACATTCCTGTGAAACCTACTTAATCTGTACCCTCAGCTTAAAAGATAAGGGTCCAGACTTGAGATGAGTCTGGTGCTTAAAGTTTTATGGCCCTCTAGCTGATTGACTGTAGCTCAGACTAAGCCCTCACGGTTCTCTGTAAATCCTGTATTGTTTAACCCTACTGGCTGACAGTGATTGATGAGCTTTATCTGCATTCTTATGGGAATGAACCTAATAAAAGCCCATGGAGGGAAAGGATCAAGGCCCTTCTCCTATGGGAGATTGGCCACCTTTCCTCCCCAAGCAGATCATGTCTTGGTAGTCTTTTTCTTCATCCATGGCGGACCAGGGGGCTGCGTTAAAGCCCCCCGACAAATGGGAAATTGTACAGTATTTGTACTTCTCTGTCTGACTTGTTTCATTTAGACAAAGTGTTCTTCCTGCTTTTTTATTTCCAAATTTGGTCATTGCTATGTATTATGACTAATCTAAAAATTGTTCATTTAAAAATCATTGCATATTTTAAGTGAAGGTCTTAATCCTTGCATATTTTAAGTGAAGGTCTTAATTTACTGCAAATATATTTTCATGCTTAATTTTTTATTGTCACCAATTTTCAACTGTTCAATAATCCCAGTATAGTTTTTATATTGAGATAAAAAAGAACAAAAAAAAACCCTGTTAAATCCACTGCTTGCCAGGGTATGCTCTGCACATCCCCAAAGCCTAGATTCCTGCACTCACTGGACCTACGAATTATTTTGGGCTTTAAACAAGTCATGACACTGATATGAAACAGAATCAATATGAGCAGCATATGAAAGTGTAACACTGGATTGAAGTACAGAAAATGTCTCTGAGGCAACAAATCAAATGTACACATTTGTATAAACCAAAGTTAGTATTAGTTACATTTTAAATATCATATTTAATGAATCATCCACCTGTCTAAACTAATATTGATTCAATGAATACAGTAAAACTTGTTTAATAATGCTTTTTCAAATGGGACATTTAAAAAATAATGTTGAAAACTTTTTAAAATCCTAAAGTGTGCTGATATAAATAGAAATATATATGTGCCAGGATATTTTGAGGAAAAACTCACATAATCTTAAATGTGTTGTATGTCAGTTTTGGTCTAGGTACTGAGGAGACCCTGGCACCCTCAGAAGACTTCAGCAGGGCGAGGCACAAATCAAGGACCATATGCAGAGGACCCACGGGCGTGAACAACCTTTGGGAGGGTGCTGGGGGTCTTGGTGGGGCAGGGGAGAGCAACAGGGAAAAGTACAGCGCAACTGTAACTGAATAAAAACAACCACAAAGATTTCCAAAAGACACCAGACTGTGGCTAGACCGTCAGGATTTGAATCCTGGCTCTGCTACTAACTAGTTTTGGAAATTCACATGAATTATTAAACTCGCTATGCCTCAGTTTCAGCATTTGCAAAAATCAAGATGGTAATAAAATTGTACTCACCTCAGAGGACAAGTGTTCATTAAAGTGCAGTCAGTAAGTTAATATGTGTAAATTATTTATAGCAGCACCTGAAATATTGTGTGCTGCTAATAACTGTTAGCTATTATAACCATTATTTGTCTAAATTGTTGAAGCTCAAAGTGTTAAAAATGAGAAATGCTTGTAGTAGCTTTGGAAGCCTTTATACCAGTTCCACTGATGCCATCATCACTCAAAGGCTATTAGTAAGTTTTTTCTTTGAAACTGTTATAAACTTACAGAACAAAAAACCCTCAATTTAGACTGAACACTTAGCATATACTATATGCAGCTGTTACTTTTGGTGTTGGGGATAAAGACATGAGCACAATGTAATTCCTGCCCTTAAAATACTTACAGTCTAATGGGAGAAATAGAATACACAAACACCACCATGGCACAGCATCCTCTAGGTATTTTAGTACAGAGTTTTTGACATTAAACCATCATCATGAATTTACGTGCATTTTCGATTCTCATGAGACTGAAATGTGTACTGAGCATGGATTACTCAGAAACCAGCATTGGGAATGACCCCATGTAAGTGTCCAACGAATGGTTGTTGAGGGAATGGAGAGAGAGCGAGAGAGAGAGGAAATCATAGTGGAAACTGTCAAAGCTTCATAAGAATGGGCACTGTCTTCATTATGATTTAAATACTAAATAAGAGTTTATGAGGTACAGAAATGCAAACTAGTTTTGTGTCCAGATAAATGTAAACAGTTTTGTACTGGTGTGGTGAATAAAATATATAGTCTTTTAAAGCCCTCCCAAGCAGTAGAAGACCTCCGAAGGAAGATTATCCAAGGAGGAGGGAACAGTAATGTGAGACTCTAATCAAGGCTTCAGCAGGTTCCGAGCAATTTAGGAATTACTATCTGCAAGACTGGAGATGAATTGAATTGGGTGGGAGTGTGCGAGAGGGAGAAAACAGTGCAGTTTTGATTTTAGTCTCTGGTGAAGCTTTGAATGACTAAAGTGGTAACAAATTTTTCCATTTTGATGGCAGATCAAATTGGAGAAACTACCAGCATTTTTAGAGCCATTATTGTGTGAATAAAGGGAATCATCAAATTCCATAGTACCATTTTTATTGAATTTCAGCAAAATGAAACTGATTTTCTTCTCTGGCACATCCAATAGTTATGTATGCACTTTAGTTACAAGATCTTCCATATTTCTGACAGGGGGGAGGGAGGGAAAGGGAACTAAATGGTAATGGAAAAAAATACAACAAATATCAAATAAAAAAATAAAAACATATCTAATTAGATCACACACACACACACACACACACACAAAGAAGAGCTTCCAAACATTTGATTTAATGGAAACATATGGGAATTTGTGTATTGACTTTAAGGGATTAATTTTAAGAATAGAATTTGGTTGAATAAATTAGTTCCTTCTTATTTAATGTTGCCTTACAATTGTGTTATCACATCTTATATTTGTCACTGCTCTACAGCACTAGGAACTCAAGAATATGCAATAGGACACCCCACTAACAAAGACTATTCTTTATCTTGCTTACTGCGAAGTCGTTAAATGCTGCTAGAAATTCAGGGGATATTTGTCATTTGTGTTAGGATGTCCGTTTAGTCATTTCGACGGCTTCATCTGAGGAGCATAATACTACCGTCGTATAGACCATCAGCCTTCCTGCCCAGACCCTGTATTCGAGAAATACTATAGTTGTGAGACATGTTTTCCTACCCTCATTAGCAGTATCATTTTAAGTGTTTGTAAGTCCTCTTTCTTTGTTTAAGCTTATTTGTTGTGACCCATAAACTAAATAGAGTAAGGCCTTCAGAATATGTCAGCGCTGAAGGCTGTGCAGCTGCACTTGCTCGGATCTAACATTACAAACAACGCTGTGGGGATGACAGCAATTCTACAATTCAGGACAATTCCAGAGATTTGCAGTTTTAAAAACCCGCAGTGACAAAAATTACATTATTGTACATGTATCACAAGAAAATAAATCCCAGGTTAGAATCTAAATTAAAGACTCATATCCAAGAATCTAAGTTAAAAATATTGACTTTTAAACTTTACATTTATAAGTGTTGCCTTTACTAAAAGTAAATTCTGATAGGCACATGTCATTACAACAGATATTTCTCTAAACCTCTTATGCATGCAAAGTATTCCTATCCAACCCTTAACAGAGTTAAATAATCAACACCCACTATGTTCCCATTATGTACAATACAACTACCACAGGTGGGTACATTTAATACACTTAACATATACACTTTAAATAAGAAAGACAGTTTTTGATATTTGGGGGAGGGAGGGTAGATTATTTATGCCCAAGTTACTCCTAACTCAAACCACATAGCACATCCCCAAATGGGAACATGAATGACTTAGTCTGTTTCATATACTTTTTATTCAAATTCCAGTGATGGTTTTTTTAAACCATATTTTATGGAGCAGCTGCAGGACCTGAACTTCTTTTTGTCTTGAAAAAAATAAAGGCCTCAGTTAGCTCCCGGTAGAACTATGAGCTACAACGTGTTTGTTAGTCTAATGCGTCCATCCTTTGTATAGCTACCAATTCCAGACAGCCTCGCGACTCCCTTCCCTACTAAACTATGTGGGAAGACAGCAGGTCATGGCTGCAATCTGCCATCCAACAAAAGAAAGAGAGGTGTGAAGAAAATGTTTGTGTACATTTGAGATGCAGTGACTATCGCTATGTAATTAGCATTAGACAGTGGCTGGCCCATTACCACAGAAAGGATAAGAAATTTTCCTGACAGCTAAATTGGAATTATGTTAATCTGACAGAGATTGTGTAGAAAAGGCTGCTTGCCTTTAGTTTCCAGCACCACACTATGTATCGTTTTCTTAATTGTTAGGCAATATTAAAAAATCTGTGAAAGCAGGCAGTGTCTTGAACTGTGTGGTGTGAAACCGTGGTCAGTTGTAACCATGACTACCCTGTCATGGAGAAGTCTGACAGACAATGGCATCCACTAATTATAACTTTACAATCCTACCCTAGCCATAGTTTACCAAATTCTTCACAGGGTTATTGCATTTAATTTGTTTCTTAGTGAATGACCTGGAAACTCCACAGCTCTCTTACAAATCTTATCAGAGGAGCTATGCACTGTTTCCAGAAACCTCCCTGAGCCCTAGCTACGAGGCAAGCTGGAGATTTTCCTCTCACACAGATGTCTTTTCAAGCAGGGCAACCTTCTTTCTACTTGGAAGATTTACTTCACCCATTAATCATGTATAATTGTTTCCATGTTACAGAGTTTTTAGTACATTCTCAATGATGTGATTTATTAAATTTTATGTTAAAAATGACTTAGTTATGCTCAGGAACAGTAAAAGGCACTCATGGTGCCTTCAGGAAACACTGCCTTGAGTTACAGGTGGTAATTACCTTACCACACTCGAGTAGTTTCTTCCCTTTCAGAGTCATAGTTCACAGCCCTTTTTATAACCTAACTTTAGGGTACTTGAAATAAAAAAGATGAACTTTTACTAATCTTTATACTTTTCAAATGCAAGTTACTACATATTTGTTAGTACTTAAAACAGTAGTGATAGCTTTATCATTCCCTAATTATAGGAAGAAAATTCACACTATGATTTTGAATCAAAACTTTTGCTTAGTTATTTGGCAACTTCAATATCTTTAAAAGTAGGACTAATATTATGTCTGAATTGTGAAATAGCCATGAGACAAACTGAGAAAATTTTTTAAGTACAACATTGTATCTTTGGAATGGTAGCAGCAGATAGTGGTCAAGGTAGTTAAACCGTATAACTATATAACTATTTATACACATATATATACATATGATACACATACATGTGTACACACATATATTCTTTTTCTCTCTCTCTCTATATATATATACACACACACTAAAGTTTACCTTACAGCTATAACAAAGTCAAATAAAATTTTATATAAAAAATGACAAATATGGTATTCATTATTTATGATTTCTGGCATAACATTGAATATTTTTATTCTTTCAGATACAATTATATAAGGTATATTTTCTACTTGATTTTTAGTTAATTTGTCTCTGTATAGTACCTGGTTTTGTTGCTATGATTATTTTCTTTGTAGCTGTAATGGTGTTTTACGGTTTAACTATTTGGACCATTATCTGCTGCTACCATTCCAAAGATAAAATTTTGTACTTAAAAACATTTCAAACCTAGTTTGTTTCATGGCTACTTTATAATTCATACATAATAGTAGTCCTATTTTAGAGGCATAGAACTTGCTGGATAACTTAAAAAAAAAAAGCCAATGGTATTCCACCTGGAATACTATTCTGCCTTTAAAAAAAGGAAATTGTACCTTTTGTGACAGCATGGATAGACCTGGAGAGCATTATGCTAAGTGAAATAAGGCAGTCAGAGACGGACAAACACCATATGATTTCACTTGTATGTGGAATCTAATGAACAAAATAAACAAACACAATAGGAGTAGGCTCAAAGATGCAGAAAACAGAGAGACAGCAGTCTGAGGGGAGGGGCTTGGGGAGATAAGTGAAAAAGGTGAAGGGATTAAATAAGCAAACAAATAATAGAACTCATAGACACAGACAACAGTATGGTGATTACAAGAGGGAAAGAGAAGAGGGCAGTGGGGCAATAAATGGTGATGGAAGGAGACTTCACTTTGGGTGGTGAACACACAATACAATATACAGATGATGCATTATAGAATTGTACACCTGAAACTTATATAATTTTATTAACCAATGTTACCCTAATATATTCAATAAAAATTTAAAAGATAAAATCCCTATAATTTTTCTAATACTTTTCTGTTACTTGAGAATTTTGTGTTGCAGACTTTTAGTGGGAGAGCTATGCTAGGTACATGAGATTTAGAGTGGTGGATGTGATTAAATGCTTAAAGGTAACCATCAAAAAAGGGGGAAAATAATCTCAAAAAGAAGCTATTAGTGACTTAATTGTGATTTCTGCAAATTAATATGTTGAATCCCTAACCCCTAATATAACTGTATTTGCAGAGGGCTTCTCAGAGTTAATTAGGTTAAATGAGGCCATAATGCTGGAGCCCTGATCCGATGTTGACGGCTTTATAAGGAGAGGAATAGAGAGGGAGCTCTCTCTCCCCATGCCCTATCACACAGGAAAGGACATTTGAGCACACAGCAATAAAATGGCCATCTGCAAGCAAAGAAAAAAAGTTTTCTTAAGAATCTAACTCTGCTGACACCCTATTCTCAGGCTTCCAGCTTCCTGAACTCTAAAAAGTAAACTTGTTGCTTAAGCCACCCAGTCTATTATATTTTTGTTAAGCCAAACCACACTGACTAATACAGAAACACAATATGTAAACTATTTATTCATGTTTGATCAATTTTAATGTCATAATAACTATAAAGTCCTATGCATTGCAAAATTAATTAAAATGCTACTTTCATTTTTTGATGTAGAACAAAAACATAAAGTATAAATTGCTGTTATCACTTTGTAGCAGAGACTTGCACAAGAATTTTAATACTAGTGGTCTTGGGATATAGAAGTCAGATTTTAATCTACCATCTTCTCTATTTTCATATATCTGAACATGAAATAGACACACATTGTATATTAAATATTCACAATTACATGACACTCATTGAGAAAAACACATCGAGAATATGTTTTTGAAGATTGCTATTGTTTGTTTTTCTTACTTCTCCTTAAATATATACAGAGGTGGGCAAAAGTAGGTTTACAGGTTGTATACATGAGACACAGAGTTTATTTTTGTATTATTATTTATTAATTATTGTGTTATTTATTTGCATTACAATAGTAAACCTCCTTTTGCCCACCTCTGTATTATGATCACAATGTATAAAAAGATATAAGAAAGGCTATAAAAGTGATAAAGTTAAGGAAAATAACAGTGATTATGTAAGATGGGCTATTACTAGTTTTCCATAAAAAAAGTTGGTGTATGTTTTTTTATGACATTTTTGAATAATACAGCTTATCAAATTTATTGCTGTGAATAATGCACAAGGTCCCCTTTTAGGACCAAGGAACTCATTCTCACAGCTGCCTGGAATCCTTGCTGCTGACAGAACACACATTATCACTTGCTGAGAATTTCCCTCGGCCAAAGGGAGCTGCCCATCCCAAGGGGCAGTTCGTGTACAATTACTAACTGGTGCAAGGTACAAAGGCTTCCTTCCCTACTTAGATTGCAAACATCTCTGAAGGTCTATTTCAGCTTCAGCTGTCTCCTGGCATGAGCTGATGCCTTGAATGAGTGCACCAGAGTTTGAATTCTCCATATACCCAATTCTGCCTCCTTCACTCTCTCACTGGTGTGGTTCTCTACAGCACTCTCCAATAAAGCTCTCTGGGCAAATCTTTATTTTGAGTCAATTTTTCCATTTTCATTGAAAAATATATTTCATATGAAAAGTCACTTGAGGGAGGAGACATTTGATACATATCAAATAAAAATTTGTGATGTTGGTAATTATTGAAAGGTAATTCATTACCATGTTTTAAACAGTTATGGGTGATGTTGTAATGTATTTCTTAGATCCTCTTACTGAAATGTAGGAGCTATTGTCCAAGCAGCTGTGAGTGTGGTCATAAGATTATTCTTAACTTTCATACTCACTCACCCAAGGCCATCCCTCTTTCTGGGACAACCTGCATCCAATGGCAAGTTAAAGCAGACTTAAAGACACTTTTGGAAGGACACCTCAGCTTTACAATTACTAGTAGGTTTGGCTAAGGGATGAGAAAAGCTCCCTTAGGCCAAGGACAATTCTCTGAAAGGAAAAGTGCTCTCTACTGTCACCAGCCAGCACTTTAAGGAGCTGTGGGAATGAATTCCTAATCCTGAAAGAAGAATCTGAGCAAGGTACCCCTATACCCATTCTCCTCTGCCCAATCTTTCCTTCCTTCACTTTCACAAGTATTCATCCTAAGAGTATTTAAAAAAGTCCCGCATGCTAAACTTGCCCAGTCTACTTTCAATGGAACACAGACAGCAATGATGATGCCGTGTTGTATGTGTGGTCGGGGGCCTGGTGCATAATTTATCAGGTGATTTCTAATTCTGTTGGATATTTAATAGCTTAACTTTAAAAAATCATCTTTTTACTCTTTTCCCACATCACCAGGATTATATTTTTTCAGAATTCTAGATATCATTTTGTATCTATATTAGAGTTGAGCTGTATTCAACTTCTTTTTCTGTTTTTCTGTCCATCATGCACTTGTTATAAGATAAACGCAGTGCACTTTAATGGGAAGCTTGCTTGTGGAATGAGTCAGAATTCTGTTCCCATATTGCTTTCTGACAAGTAGATAATTGAATACTCACCTCTCCCATGATAATCATGATCTCTCAGTATCAACAGCATGGTTTTAGTGAAATGTTTTTTTTTCTTCCTATTGAATCAGTTGGTAAAGTATATTGCTAATTTTTGTGATAATAATGGCAATTCAGATAAAGAGCACTCTTGAATTTATAAAGCTCTCAGCACATGTTGGCTTTGAGGTAGGAGTACAAGGTGAAGATGTTAAGTAGTGAGCTTGGGCTTTGCTATGTATTCTGTAACACCACCACTATACTTCTGTAGTTCCACATAGTGAATAACTTTTGCTACTTATTTGTTATTACCCAGGTAGCCAATTTTGGTAAATCCTGTCTAGAATAGAAATAATATGATTCACATATCAGGTTGTCAGGTAGAATTCAATGTTACATAGATGGATAGGCTTAGGATGGATACGGGCAAGATGCAACTTTGTTTTGGATGCAGTTATCAGAGAGGTCAGATTTCCTGGGGCCCGTAGGAGATTTGGAATAGTGATTCTGACAGAGAGGGTAATGATGTGCAACATGGATGCTCTTGGTTAAGTGGAGTACACACACGGTCTCCCTTGGGATAGATGGGTTCCTCGCTTGAGCTTCAATTAAGAAAACTAGAGTGGTCCATTGTGGAAAGAACACAGAGGATATAGCAAATTGCCAACTAGCTAGTTTGTTGGCCCATTATATATGAAAAGTGTATAGCAATAGCTACAGGTGTCAATAAACTGAAGTAATAACTACAGGTGTCAACAAAGTGAAGAAATAGTGGAATAATACAGTCGCTCTTACAAATGGAACAAGGAAATGGTCAAAGCTACCTTTATAATGGTCAAAATATGCTTCCAGATTCTCATCTGACTGAACAATACTTTCAGTAAGACAAAAATAATTCTATTTCTTATTTTATGTGATTTAATAAATAAATATAATTTTATTTTTAGAATTGTATTGTGCAGTCAACATAATATAGGAAAATTTTTGAAAAAAAAGGACAGAAACAAAAAAGACAGGGCTCTTTTCATGGGGAGACAAAAATTTAAGAAAAGTTAAAAGTGGGGGAATATTAAATGAGCTAATTTAACAATGGGTGAATTAGAGGGGAACATTTATGTTAAGAAACAAGAGAACAATTTAATTTTAGAAATAAAACAAAAGTTGGTAAAGTTAAATTTTTATATTTCTCAATGATACTGTTCACCGAATGTAAATAATAATAAGGGAGTAAATTATAAATATTTATATTCTGGTAATGAAATAACTTCAGAGGAGACAAGAACACAATAGAATTTTAACCAAGTCATGTTTGGCAGTATAACAAAGGCTCTGAGAATGGGATTCCCGCTTTATAATGAGAAACATCACATATACATGAAGTAGACAGAAACTAGGTGCTAAGTCATAGATGGTCCAGCTAGCTCTGCTCTGAGGGAAGAGGTGAGAGACAATTGGGCTGTTAGACAGTGAAAACGTAAGTAAAATGCACAGAATTTAAGTTTAGACATGAAAGGATCAGAGTTACTTTGCAAATCAAAAGGCTTTTTGGTGGCATAGAACTTGGGTTTGTCCTACTGACTCTTGTCAAGTCAGCTCAGTTACATATCCAAGGGTTTTCCTGTGCTCTGATTTTATTTTTGTTATTTTGTATTTTATTTTATTTCTCATATTTTTCCTTTTTTAACATTTTCAGTTATAGTTTGCATTCAATATCATTTTATGTTAGTTAGATGTGTAAGAAAGAAGTGTCAAGATGGAAGGTCCAGGGAACCAGACTGGGAAAGGTCTGATACTTCTCCTGGTATCTGTACGAGTTAACTTAGGGACGAGAATGGTGGCACTCAGATCTGAGAGTCTGCCATTGTCTCTCACGTTTACCCAGGAGAGCCACAGTGCGTGAAAAAGAAGCAAAGATGCTAAAATAAACTTTTCTTGGGCCAATATAGAGACTTCTGGACTTAATTCTACCATAGAAACTTAGTTCAAGGATTTAGTTGAAGCAATCTTGATTAATAATTTTAAGATTTGAAATATCACATTTCAAGTTTTCCATTTTTTCATATACTAACAAACTGCATTGTTTTATTTTATTTGTATGAAGTCATGATAATTTCACAATAAATGCCTTCTTAAACTCTCATAATATTTTCTTTAGCTTGCATAACACAGAGAATTATATATTATAGTCATTTTTCTGAATGTCTTGTTTTTACAATTAGAATATAAGATTCCTGAATGCAGGAAGTAGGATGATATCCAGCACTTTTTCTTTAAAGTACATGTATGGAATAGGTGTGTATTCAGGGATACATTTGAAGCATTGACAATCGGAGGGTAAAGAATAAGGTGTGTGGCTATTATAGCCTGTAAGAACCGAAGGTTTTAACTCTGACAACTGACATTTATAGGCCAACTCCTGAGGGCCATATTGGTCATAATGTCAAGTTGAATATACATTAATATATCTCACTGTATAAGTCTGAATGTTGTAGTTTTTATCATTAGTGTGAAGGGCCCATAACTCCAACACCAAAAATCCCTGTTGAGTTGTTAAAGAATTTCTCTTAGGGGGGAAAAAAAACAAGCTTGGTTTATGATGAGATCTTTGTTAGTGGGCTGTTCTGTTTAAAAATGAAAAACAGAGCATGGCCTTAAAGTAAAAATGAAACATTTTTAGTTGCTTCTGACATGATTAATGCATGTAAGTGCTAAAATGATGTTGAATAATGTTATTATATTTCTATCTATACCAGAGTTGACTCATTGACACTTTTCAATAGGATTAGTTCTACATTTCAAGGATTTAGAAATGTATTCAGAATTATTATTAAAAATTCAGGTACACTGTAATTTTTTCATAAATGGTTGATTTTCTTTTACTGGAAACTTCCCCCCAAATATTCTGTTACAACTTTGTTCATTTTCAGATTGTGTGCGTGTGTGAGCTTCCTTATGCTTACTTTAATGAAATTTTACCAGATAATTTGCAGAGACTACAGGATGCTTCCATTTGAATATGGGGATGTAAGGATTTATTATTAATTGTAATGAAATGGAAAGTTACCTTGAATTTAGTTGAGCTTTCTGGTCAACACTTCCTTGAAGTTTGTGTTCAATCCAGGTGTTCTTTTCTTGACTACTTTACCAGGTTCTCTTATTGGGACTGTAGTCTCGCACTCCTACTTGTAGTGTTATTGTAAGACATAACATCGTGTCTACTCCTTGGTGTTCCACAGCCTGGATCGAAGTGGTCTAACAGCTGATAATCCATCTAACACCTCTGAAGAAAATGCTAGTCTGAGTCTTTAGTTTCCAGTTACATGTAGTTGAGAGGTGGTTGAAGTACTGTATAAAAGTATTACAAATGAATTCCGTATCAACACCCATCAAACTTTGGGCCTGCTATATGCCATGATGAGTGTTAGGCAGTTAATTTGCATTTAAAAATGCAAAATTATTATTCATATTTATAAAGTAAAATTTAGAACTGGAGAGGTTAAATAATTTCCTCAAGCCTGATAAATTCTCAGGTAAGAATTGGAACCCAAAGGTATGTGATTCTAAATTCTAATTGTGTTTTACTGAATCATGACAAAATATCTCACTATACAAACATGGTAGCACAAAAATAATAATGAGACTTTTTAATCTATGAGGTAATTAATAACATGTAACATATTCTTTTGTATATTATATCAAGTTTTGTTAGATTTAGAAAAGATTCTGAAAGTCATGCACTATGTAATATTTGCTATGTTAGATAATATGGAACTAAACATTTGCTCTCATATAATTATACATATATGAACTTCAAGTAAAGTTGGAAAGATGAATATTTCAAACTGGGGCAAATGAAGCATATTTTTTCTAGTCTGTGATTGAATTAATAATGTGTATCCTTCACTGTTATAGTATCATGCATGTAGAAGATAATCAACAAATCTATTGCATTACAACTTTATCTGATTTGAATCAATAATAACTTAAAAAAATGTGTGAAGACCTACTAACAGTTCATGAAATAAACCACATTCAAATGACTTCTTTGCAAGTTATTAAAATAATCAATGAAACCATTATTTCACATCTTATTTCAAAACAAACTTCAAGTCTGTTGAATATTTACATATTTATGAAAACAGAAGATAATAAAAATAAATATTTATAAAATCTCATTGGAGGTATTGGGAAACAAATATTCTAAGATAAGATATACTGGGGAAAACACACACACACAAAAAGATTGATAAATTGGAGCACATTGCAGTAGAAAATACAGGTGTGTTTAATGTGAAATAAAATTAACTTATTTAAAAATTATTAACTGCAAATACAAAATAGGGAATTAAAAGTGAATAACAATAAAAATTTTAAAAAATAAATAAAATAAAGATAGGACTCCAAAAAAATAAATAAGTCGTTCAAATTTATAAACAATACCAAAACCTCAAAATATAAAAGGTGAAAAACATTGATAAATTTATCATAAGTAACAAATACTGAACTTGAAATATCATACTTACTTAATAAATGAAGAAATGCCAATTAAGCCCTCAGTGAGGCAGGCATCTTTTCTTTTAACTTAGAAAATATTAAAGAGCACTTTATGTTGATAAGAGATGTGAAATGTGTATTTTCATATTTGCTTATGGAAGTGCAATTTATAAACAACTTAAAAATAATTTTGCAATATTTAAGTGACTTAGACAATTCAATTTCTTGGCTTCTAATGTAAGGAAATTGTGTTGTGTGTGAAATTTTTGTGGGGAAGAGAAGGGGAAATAATTAGGTAAAAGTGTTTACCGGGACATTATTTAAAATATTAACATTTGGGAGATTTTAATATCCAACACGTGTGCATGTAAGAACTTTGGAATATCCATTCCATATCATTCAGCTTTTAAAATGCAATGTTTAAAGAATAGTAGCATTATTTAATTTTCATGAAATTGCCCTAGTTCAATGTAAAAAACAATGCACCTTGATTTTACTTTGAGTTAGGGTTTTCATAGGAAAGTAGATTGCCCATTTTCCTCAATGAAATTGACAGAAAGCTTAAAAATTTATATTTTTAGTTGCTTAAATGTCAATATATTGACTTTACATAGTTCCTACCTGGCTGTGGGAATACATTTTTACATCACCAGGACTCAAAAGCACTTGGAATATACTGCTGCCTGCAAAGGAAGGACTCTGCTCCCATTCACCACCCTATTAAGCAACCAATTTCCTGCCAAGATTTCAACAATATGGGGGAGGCCTTTGCTTTCTACATGTGCTGATGAGCAAGCCTACTTCTGTTGGGGCTGCTTCTCCACTCGAACTATTTTCTGGTTTTAAGAGTTGGTATTCGTGTATGTGAGGTTTCACGGTGTATGCCATGGGTCACCAAGCCTAGCCACCTGCATTGGAATCATGATGGCTCTAAAACTGTTTTAGATTTAACGGCTTTTTTACTTCCTCATTGCACTCCTATTCCACTGAATGTTGTAATTTCTACTTTTTTTTACTGGGTCCTCAAAGTTGCCTTGATTAGGCCTGCTGCCTTTTTTCTCTCCAGGACACTCATATCCACTTAGAAAGCTGTGGTGCGTAGCCAAAAGTTCAACTTCCTCAGTAAACAGCTGTAAGCTCTTCACCAGGTGCGGGGACACTTTCACGACTCTTGTAGATATATCCATCTATGCCCCGTGTCCCTGCTTCTGTTTCTAACTTGTCCTTGCCACCAACCCTCATGGTGCCAAAATAGTACAACATCTACAGGTATGTCAAGGGGACAAAACAAGGAAAGAAACATTTTCTCCATCACTGTCACACTACACTAGAGGATCTCAAAGGACTGCTGCTTATAATGGAAGGTTTTCCAAAATGTGCTTTCCATTTTTTTCTTACAGCCATTTTCATTTCAAAGACCTAAATTCATCACAACACTCTGCTGTACTCATAATCACTAGTCCTTTTTGATGACTAAAACCTTTTTACTACATTAAGATTCTCACATCTGGCTTATGTCTTGCACATCCTTCTAGGAATGTAGCTGTCCAGTTCCAGTCCTTCTTATCCACCAAGAATATTTCCTGAACAGAATCTGTCCCGCACATCCTACATGTGTTCCATGGGAAGCACACACTCCTTATTTGCTCTGAGAAACTCTGGAGTCCAGGATAAACCCAATGTAGCACAACTTCTGTGGATATCATCATCAGGGTATTCACTCAGTTTATTGCTAACTTTTTAGATTTTGCAGCCAGGAATCTGGTGAGAGATTTAAGCATGAAACAAATGGTTGTCAGAACTCACTTTGGAAAAGTAAGCTTCTACTTCTTTTTTAAAAAATGTTTTTTATTGTTTTCAAGTACAGCTGTCTCCATTTTCACCCCACCATGCCCCCACCCACCCACCCCTACCTCCTACCCTCAATCCTTCCCCCTGTGGCTTTGTCCATGTGTCCTTTATACATGTTCCTTGATGGCCCTTCCTCTATTTTCCCCCATTATCCCTCTCCTCCCTCCTTTCTGGTTACTGTTGGTTTGATCTTAATTTCAATGTCTCTGGCTGTATTTTGCTCCTTTATTTGTTTTGTTGATCAGTTTCCCCTTTTAGGTAAGATCATTTAACTTTTATCTATCATCTTAGAGTCTCAGCACAACTTTCCTTTTGATAGAAAGTCACATATTCTGAGTGTTTTTCAACTGCATCACAACCCTAGATTTCAGTCAAATGACCCATTTTCTATACATAAAAGTAATTATCAATTTGATTGTTTTATTGTTGTTTGCTTGTATTTTAACCAAGGGAATTATATTAATGGAGTTCTTCTTAAATGATATCTAAATAACTCATATATTTCCTCTGATACTTTCACAATTGTCCCTTGAAGTACATTACCAAATACACAAGGTGATTTATGACCGGCTCTAGATCAAGCACTTGAAGTTCAAACTTTCAAAAAAAAAGTTCTACCAAGAGCCAAATTACTAGGCGATTTATAGAAATAAATAACTTCCTCAGTTATCACAATATTATAAAATAAACTCAAATTTAGAATAGTTCAAATTACTTTTCCTTGAATAAAATTCTTATACTTCACTTGGATATGTTTCAGTCTTTTATAAATAATAACAAAGATGCTAATTACACGCAAAGAATGTTGCCATTGGCATGCATCACTGTAGAAGGGCAATTGTGAAAAGTCTTACAGATCGAAGTGATACTGTGGTGCTGCTGAATATGTGGATATAGACCTGAAATAAATCAAATCTCCATCCCCCACCCCCAGAAATAATCAGATTGATTTGTCTTGCACATAATGTGATTTTGCTCTCTAAAAGATAAGATGTTCAGACAAACCATTTCACATTTCCTCCTTAATAATTTTAAAGACAATGCCTATGTATTTCCAGTCCATCTTTATATATATTTCTAGAATATATGGATTTATGTATGTATGTATATATGTAATACATACATATATATGTGTGGAATGCATATAGAGAGACAATACATACATGTGAAATATGTACGAGGTCTTTCCAGAAAAAGTCCAGCCATTGTTAATATAAGGAGAATGGTTTGCACAACATCAATGTAACCTGGCAACCAAGGAGAGTGGACTGGAATGCACATGCATGAACAGTGATGACTTCACTGTACTAGTCTGTGGGGGCGGTAGAACCTGTTGAGTGAGCATGTGTACTGTGTGGCTGTCACATACAAAATGAGCAAGCAAAACAATGAAGCTGCATCAAATTTTGTGTTAAGCTTGAACATTCCCCTGCAGAAACTATTCAGATAATTCAGAAGTCTGCAGCTATGGGGAACTAGTGATTGGGAACTTGATCACAACAACGCGCCCACTCATGCATCACATCTCCTGCAGAGTTTTTTTGGCAAAACAGCAAATCACCCAGGTGACTCAGACCCCTACAGCCCAGATTTGGTGCCCTGTGACATCTGGCTTTTCCCAAAACTAAAATTACCTTTGAAAGGAAAGAGATTTCAGACCATTGATGAAATTCAGGAAAATATAACAGGGCAGCTGATGGTGACTGGGAGAACTGTGTGAGGTCTGAAGGTGCCTACTTTGAAGGGGATTGAGGCGTCATTGTCCCATGTACAATGTTTCTTGTATCCTGTATCTTCTTCAGTAAATGTCTCTCTTTTTCACATACATGGCTGGATACCTTCTGGAGAGACCTCATATATTTCTGTACATATATTTTTGTATATATGAAGTACATACACATATATGATGTGTATATATAAAAATATATTCTCTAAATAAGCACAATCTAAATAATTAATTCATCTTAAATCTTTAAATATCTTTAAATATCTGCCTTTTGGTTCCTTACCTAATTATTCTCTAGTTTCTTACCTGCATTCCTTAAATTGGTAAGTAAATTTCTGTTGCTATGGTTTAAAATTTTGAACAGAAGACTGACAATTACATGATTCAAAGTAGATGACAGTTTACCTTATTGGAGGTAGTATTTATAGTCTAAAATAATAATTATCTGTAAGATTGTCAAGGGGTTACAAAGTTATTACAATTATTAAACACTTTTATTCATCATAGTAATTTGAAATGCAGCTTTAAATGGTTAGTCTCTACCTTTGTAGTGGAAATTATACATTTTTTTATATAATGAGGGAGGTAAAAAATTGAAAAGAGAGAATTCAAATAAATTAAGCACTGACAAAGGAGATAACAGATACCTTGCCATCCACATGCCATACTGATCAGGCCAATGGTCCATCCTTTCAATGATTCTATTTCTTGGTAATTTTTACCAGAATACTTTATATATTTGCAAAGTTAAGATTATACCACAAATATATTCTTAATAACCCATTTTTTGTCTCTCAACTGGGAATTTAACTTTACCCTTTATTCTACATAATATTTGGTGGGGTGAAAATCTATAGGCTTCCTGTCTGCTGTATAAAGAATCTCTCATTTGACTTATTTTTAAATGGTTTCTTTCATGACTTATAGAAACAAGTTGTTAGAGCATTCTGGAATTTTACATATGTCTATATAAATCATATGAAAATGCTTCATAATTTTATAAAGTTAACTCACCTCTCTTGTAACCATCATATTTCTAAAATAAAAATTTCTTGTGACCTTGTCTAATAGCAGAATATAGTCTATCCTCTTGGTTAATTTTTTTGTTCTTATAAGTGCCTTTTATTTCTTTGTTCTTAGTTTTATTTTGTTTTGTGTTTTAGAAATAGTGATCCAAAACTGTATCCAAGTAGTCCTGTTTTAAGCTGTGATATGTAAAATGTCTAAGTCAGTGTGGTTTAATGAAAAAAAATTTGCTCAGGATATAAGTTCTTTATCAAAATCTTGGCTCCCCTCATTACCAGGCATAACCTCATGCAATTTACTTTGCCTCTTCGACCCTTACTTTTTCTCCTTATAAAATATAATAATACTTTTCTCATTAAATTTTGATGATACATAAATGATACATAAATTTACCATTTAGTGTCTGACACATTGCATAAAAGCTCAATAAGCAATAACCATGATTATTAGGATAAAGCACAGCTGTCCAACCACCAGACACAAAGGTTGTACAATGTGTGTTCTGGTCTTTCTGCCCATCTTCTCTCTGCATCCAAGGAGAAATGCTAATAGTTCAGAAGCCAGGGCCATGATCTCATTGGCGTTCTTTATTTCTGAATATTCATTTCTTGGAAATTTTACCATATTTTGCTGTGTATAATGAGCACTTTTTGCCCAAATTTTTGAGGGATAAATAAGAATGAGCATTATATATGGGTATACTAAATTATGTATCTATATAAATATTTTAATTCTTTTATTTATGCTTATGCATTAAAGTATAACTTTAGAAAACAATAATGATATGTGTATGCATATCTTACCTAGGTATGCACATCCTAGGGCATAGAATACCCTGGAATATGATAATTGGTTTTGTTTCTAAATTTAAATAAATAAAAATTGAATTAAATATTAAAATGAAAGATTTGTTTTCCTGAATGTTTGGGCCAAAAATGTGAGTGCGCATTGTGCATGGCAAAATATGGTATATCTTCTCCACTTGTGAATCTTGGTTAGATGCTTACCTGGATAATGATGGGATGACTAGGCCTAGAAAGACCGACATTTCACTAATCCTTAGAGAGAGATCTTATATTTTCCTTTGGACTAAGTTTTTTTTTTTTTTTAACCATCTAAGTATTTTTTTACCATCTAAGTTTTAGGCTAGGAAAAAGTGGAGTAAGGTCTTTAAGTTTGTTTTCAACCTAGACAAAAGAGTTCCCCATTAGTCTAGCTAAAAAAAATAAAAAATCACATTGGGCTTTGCTGGCAAAGTCTAATAATAAAAAAAAATATGTAGATTTGATCTTGAGCTTTGCATATGTATTTCTTTGGGGAATCAAAATAATCTGACAGTGATAGAACAAAACTATGTTTTCACATGACTTATGAAAATCTATAGTCAAATATTTAATAAAGTCCATATGAGAGAGAATTTGGCTTATTGCTTGTTATTTTTTACTTTGTGTCTCAAAGGTAGGCTGGCTAATTCTCAAATAACATGGTTGATCAGTGGTTAGTAAAAATACATGTCGAGTTACTTCTCACATTTAGTCTCATTCCTACTTCTTTCCATCATCAGCTTCTTTAATATTGTGTTTGTCTCAATGGCTGAATTTATCTTCCTTAGCTTTGATCTTTGATATATACCCTAGTGTATAACTTTCATTCATTCATTTAGTCTTATAAACAAACACAAGCTACAATCTGATTAAAAACTTGACCTTCTGGGTACCACTGCCAGACCTCTGGGCAGCAACTCCCTTGGTAAATGATTCAGATGGACACAGACTGGGCCTCCTCAAGCAGTGATCGCAATCCTGTTGCACTGGAGAACCCACTTTATTTTAAAAATATAACACACATACAGAAAGTTACACAAAACAGAAATGTAGGGCTTATAAATCATTATTAAGTGAACACATTTATGAACTCAGATGAAGATATTAGAATATAGTCAGCACCCTTGAATCTACCATTTTGTCCTCTCTCAATTCCTGTCATCCATTCTTTCAAAGATAACCAATATCTTGGATTTTATAATAATCACTTATATGATCTATTTTATGACATTGTTGTATAATTATGCATTCTTAATTAACTTAACTTTCTTAAGTTAATTAAGAATGCATAATTATACAACAATACCATAAAATAGCAGGACAACTGTAACTGAACAACAATAAAAATAAAAACAAATTTCTCAAGCCTCATTTTCTAAATTACCAGTTTTCAGATTGATGTGACTTTAACACAGGATATTTCTACTTGGTGCATATCTCAAAGTATCTTTTACTAACATAGACTTTCCTTCAGATTTTTTAAAGATTTTTTCATCAGAAGGAAGTGTGTTGTAAGAGAAGTATATGGAATTCAGCAATAGGCAGATCTGAGCTTGAAATCTGGCTACACCATTACTACTAATGTGAACTTATGTACAATAAAAATAAAGGAGCCATACAGAATATACCTTTGTATTTATCTTCTTTCACTAAATATTTTGTGGGGTATTATTATTATTGGGTAGGGTTTGTTGAGTACTAACCCACTGTTTGGATATTTCATAATTTAAGTGCTCATTCTACTTTGCTGGATATTTAAATTGTTCACCAGTATAAAATAAAATGAAAATTGTTGCTTTAAGTATTCACATTTGTGCGCTTTTGTGCATATGATCACACAGTTCTTTTGGATATGTTCCTAGATGTGAACTAGCTAGTTGTGAGACTGTAGGTAAAAGTATGTTCACCTTTAGATAATACCAAAAACTTTCCAAAGGATTATATCAATTTATGTTTCAAACAGCAATGTCTGAGGTTTTTACATTACCCTACATTTTCTAAAGTTCTTAAAATTCACTGACCTTTTAATTTTAGGTATTTTAGTGGGTGTGTGAGAATATCTCAATCTAGCTTATTTGATTTTTTCCTGATAGTGAATAATACTGAACATCTTTTCATATATTTGTTAGCCATGTAAAACTGGCATATTTTGTAAAATGCTATCTCAAGTATTCTGTCCATACCCTACTGGATTCTTCATCTTTTCTCAGTGGCAAGATGGTTACTTTGTATGTTTTGAATATGAGCCTATTATCACTTATATATGTGCTGAATATATCATTTCACTATGGTGGTTTGTGTTTTCACTTTATTGAGGATTGTTTTTAATGTCTGCAATGTTCATACTCTTAAATAAATGTTCTTATAAAGGTATATGTTTTTATTATTTTTACAATTTTGTTATATAAACTGAACCTGAGTGAGTGTAAAAGTGGGTATATGCTATCACATGTATAGTCAAGAGAGTTGTTTCATTCCTGGTACATAATGTTTTCTATGCAATAGTTGAACAATAACAACTAACCACAGGACATGATGTCTCATGAAAACATTTCACTATTGATTGTTTTAATTCTTATGATAAATTGTGAATACTGTATTTGCCCTTTATGCTAAAGAGTGAGAATATCTTTCATATGACATTACATTTTAAAATCTGATTATTGTATATTCAAAGTTCTAAATCAGTAAAACTAAGTAGTATCTTCACATTATATGGTAAGTTGTTTAAAAATAGAAAGTGCCAATATTAGTAATTATTTATGCAAGTGAATATTTTCACCATACCACAGCACTGACCTCTCATGAAAACTTTCAATAATATTCTCACTGAAATCATGATTTTTGTTCCTAATCTTGAGACATATAATAGTTAAATGATTTAAAAAGTAAGTACATTTTCAAAAACTGTACTGCAATTTTTTAATGGGTAGAACTTTTTAATAAGTCTCAGAGAACTTGAACAAATAGAACTCCTCATAACTTTACATCAACATACTTTTTGTGGTTAAAGGCAACAATCGGTGATAATGTTGGCAGGTAATTGCAGAACAGTGAAGATTTGACATCAACCTCCGACAGCATATTTAGCTTCCATTTATTACCAAGGCATCAGCTAACAAAAATTGGAAGGGACAGTTTACCCCTCCGAGCCCTACTTTGGTGTGTAACAGCAAAAGAAAATTGATTTAAGTAAAAAAGTCTCAAATACTGCTGTTCTTTTTACACAACATTTAATGGATTCTAAGTCTGTGCAGAGCATCATACTCAGTGTTTAATTTTAAATAGCATCCTGACCATAAACACGTGACTCCTCTGTCAGCACAATGCAGACCTCCTATGGAAGGTTGTAAAAGAACCATGCACAGAGCTGCAAATATTTCATTTTAACTTCCATCCCATCCCATGCTGTGATGTTTTCCTTGTTCCTTATGTGCAGGTCAGTCTGCATATTTCCCACCGAATTCCCGCAGAGGACCTTTGACATGCACACGGAGTTATAAAAACATTTGGTTAGCCAGCCTACAAAATATGGACATACATTCCAAAACTTACCCAGTAAAATCCTAGGAAAATAGTTACAAAGCAAAGGTAATTATCTGAGGGAAAAGTTGCCTTTATTCAACTTCTTTACTATAATGTTAAAAGTGATGTTTCCACACATACCAGTGGAAACTCCAATCAGTAACTTAAAATGAAAAAATATACATATTTAAACATATTTTCTTTCCTTACTTTGGTGGCCTGAAGACGATAACAGGGGAAAGACAGTGCTACTTAATTCTTCTGATTTTGGGTGGTTTTTAATATTTTAATTTTAACATTTTAAATCAAGAATAGTACTACATTAATTAAATATGCACTCAAGAGTACTCTTCTTACTTTTGAAAATGTACCCTTGAAGTAAGTGGGATTTAGTTTGAGCAAACGGTATAGGGACAGCTGTCATTAGTAGTATTAATTGCATGGCTATTTGGTTCATGACATTGGAACCAGCAGTTTCTGTAAAAGAAGATAACAATTAATTAATTAAAACAGGCTAATGTAATGTCACAGTGTAATATATGAATAATATATAAAATATGTTACAATTGAAAGGCACATGAGAATTCTTTAGGAATCCAAGTTCCTAGACTGAAACTAATATGGTTGGATTACTAGGGAATCCATTAATCATTAGTTTCTATTCCTTAAGATAAACATAATTTGTAGACCATGTTAGTAACCTAATTTCATCTATCTTTATGCTGAATATAAATTATATTTCAATGAGTAATCTTTGTTTCTTAAAACACTTTTAGATGTACAAAAATTTACAAAGATAGCACAGAGATGTCCCATACCCAACACTCAGGGTAGCCTATATTTTACATTTTATGTGAGTATGGTAATTGTCTTACAATTAGCTAACCAATGCTGGTACAATATTATTCACTAAAGTCCATACTTTATGCAGATACACATGTATCTTTAGCAGAGAAAAACTGCAGGGCCTAGGTAGAATGGGGAAAGTTGTAGTACTACAGACCTGAGCTTTTGTTAGCATTTTGTTACTGATGTGTTCTGTGTCCTTCCTCTCTTTCTGGCCTCAGATTCCCCATGTGTCAAACTGGAAGCTTGCATACAATGAGCTTCAGTCTGTTTCCTTACTCTGAATTACCTGGTAATGCTACTTGCAACAAATGTACACAATAGACAAGTAATAGTATAATACATGAATTGTAAGTACAGCAAAGTTTTCATTGTTTTTCAAAACTAGTATTACAAATGACCCTTATCCCGCAAGCCCTTAAAAAGACATTTCCTCATTGCAACTTTTAATCAATCCACTTAACTTTAATCGAATTATCTTATGCAAACAATATTTACTGAGTGCTTACTTAATGCCAGGTAATTCAAAGCATCATGTATAAAGCTTTTAATAAAATAGGTAAAACCCTGCTCACATGGAACTTACTGACAGTTTAGAATTAAACCCATTAATTCTAAGATCGTATCTCTATCATATTATGTTTACAATTTGAAGGGGAAAATGTAAGAATAAGGACATTCCAGTGAAGAACGGGATTATTTCAGGCTGTAAATAATGGACCTGTGATAACATATGATGAAGGAAAATTAAAGACAAATACAACCCTTCCCTTTTTCACATCCATAAAAAAGGAGAAAAAATAACATTTAGGGTCATCTTTTATCAATTTGGCCTGGCAGCTTCTGTTTAGGCCAAGTGTTAGGTGTCATTGTCAACAGGACTCATTTTCACCATTAACACTGTCTTGGTTTGGACACTAAATTATATTATTAACCTACCCAGATTGTAGCCAAAATATAAGGAAAAAGTAGGTCTAAAAGTACCTTCCACATTAGGGAAATTTTATTGCATGTGTAAAAATCGTGGGGCACTATCATCATAAGCAATTAAATAGTACATGAGATCTGAGTGAAAGGGAGCTAATTCACTTGTAATAGTAATGATTTTCACTATTAAAACTTTTTGTAATAATTTTAGAAAACTTACAATGTATAAAAAAGTACAAAGAATATAATAAAAATCACACAAATCTTATCACTCACATAGTATTTTGTTGTACATCATTCCTGTATTTTTAAAATATTTTTGTTTCTTTCGTTCTATACACATATGTACAGACACTACAATTTGATTTTTGGTCCAGGATGTATGTGTGGACAAATATTAGAAACCACAAAAGCAGAAAATATACTATTGTAATAATTTTGATATCTTAAGAAATGAGAAATTACAATAAGCAAGTATTAACACTACATGTGAAGAAATACAAATCTGGAGATATTAAGTAGGACACACTGGGAGATCGTAAGAGGCCTGCTTAGTACGAAAGCTGAAGGAGAGGGAGCAGTCTCATATTTCAGGGTTTGGTGGCTCAGTATCCTCTAGGAGGAAATAATGGAAAATGCTACATAAAACAAGAAGTGTTCATTGATTCGTTTATTCACTCATGTTAAGCCAAGTTAGTGATGCATTTGTTTGTGATGTTACACCATTTTTGCCTTTACTTATTCTTAGAGTGCCAACCTGTGCTCTGTGGTTACTGATTGGCACAAACCATGCAAATCAAAGTCATATTTTATTCAAATTCATTAATTTTTAATTACTTTAAAATGTGCTCTTATATTTTTATTTAGAAGTTTAAAAAAAAATCTCTGAGAACACCAGCAAATCATGTTTTAATTTAAGCCAATTAAAAAGAATGTCACAGAGTGCTCTTTTAGTTTTCTCAAAGCCTAGTCAATTAAACCTTCTCTTAGTTGCACTGATGTGCATCTCTAACTTGAGAAGGCACACTGTTGAAATTTCAGCATTACCACCTGTGATACAACAGTCTTTTTTGGTTTTCTATGTAAGATAATAGGAATAATATTTTTTGTGGCCTGTGGACTCTGCACAACAATGTGTGAAGTGAGTGGTTAGAACCTTCATAGCTCAGCTTCCTAAGCTAATTGGTTGCCCTGTGTACTGCCTTTCAGAGGGGAAACTTAGTGGTGAGCAGCTGAATGAGGAGCAGGCTTTCTGATGCTTAACACAGCAGTTCAGTGTTCTTTCATAAGTAACATTCCCTAACAAAGTTTGATAAAACATATACCACAATACCTGATATCAAACTGTATTACAAGGCCACTGTAATCAAAACAGCCTGATACTGGAATAAAAACAGGCACATAGACCAATGGAACAGAACAGAGAGCCCAGAAATAAACCCAAATCTCTAAAGTCAATTAATATTTGACAAAGGAGGCAGGAGCATAAAATGGAGCAAAAATAGCCTCTTCAACAAATGGTGTTGAGAGATCTGGACAGCTACATGCAAAAAAATGAAACTCGATCACCAACTTACACCATACATAAAAATAAATTCAAGGTGGGTAAAAGATTTAAATATAAGTCATAACACCATAAAAGTCCTAGAGGAAAACATTGGCAGGAAAATCTCACACATTCCACTCAGCAACATCCTCACTGACATGTCCCCTAAAGCATGGGACATAAAGGAAAGAATAAACAATTGGGACCTCATCAAAATATGTATGGGAAAGTATGGGAAAACATATTTGCCAATGGCACTTCAGACAAGGGTCTGATCTGCAAAATATAGAAAGAACTCACACAACTCCACTCCAGGAAGACAAACAACCCAATTACAAAATGGGCAAAGGACTTGAACAGACACTTTTCCAAGGAAGACATACAGAGGGCCCAGAGACATATGAAAAGATGCTCAGCATAACTAGCCATCAGAGAGATGCAAATTAAAACCCCAATGAGGTACCATCTCACACCAGTCAGAGTGGCCAAAATAAATAAATCCACAAACAAATGTTGGAGAGGATGTGGAGAAAAGGGAACCCTAGTACATTGTTGGTGGGAATGCAGACTGGTGTGGCCACTGTGGAAAACAGTATGGAATTTCCTCAGAAAACCAAAAATGGAACTGCCCTTTGACCCAGTAATTCCACTGCTGGGATTCTACCCTAAGAGCCCTGAATCACCAATCCAAAAGAACCTATGTATCCCAGTGTTCATAGCAGCACAATTTACAATAGCCAAGTACTGGAAGCAACCTAAGTGCCCATCAGTAAATGAGTAGATCAAAAAACTATGGTACATTTACACAATGGAATTCTACACAGCAGAGAGAAAGAAGGAGCTTATACCCTTTGCAACAGCATGGATGGAACTGGAGAGCATTATGCTAAGTGAAATAAGCCAGGCAGTGAGGGACAAATACCATATGATCTCACATTTAACTGGAACCTAATCAACAAAAGAAAAAAGCAAACAAAATATAACCAGAGATATTGAAGTTAAGAACAATCTAACAATAGCTACAGGGGAGTGGGGAGGGGACAGTGTGGACAGCGGTTTTCAGGAACTACTACAAAGGACACATGGACGAAATCAAGGGGGAGGGTGGGGGTGGGAGGTGGGTTCAGCTGGGGTGGGTTGGAGGGGTGGCAAGAAAATGCAGACAACTGTAATTGAATAGCAATAAAAATGTTTAATAAAAATAAAATAAAATAAAACAAAAAAATCCATATACCAGATGGAAAATGAAACATACATCATGCTTCCTTGCAAAATATCACCATCTTCCTTCCCAACTTCATGTAGCACTCCCCATGACTGTGAGAGCCTCCAGCAGGCATCCTCTATGCTTCATTTCCAGGTGATGTGGAAATTCCAGAAGAGCTGAGGGTGAACACCAGGTCTATGTCATAGCCAGAGCAATTCATGTTTTCACGTTCCTTCTGTTGCCTTCATTTGTACTATTCAGTTTTCTTTAAACTTTATCTTGTTCCTTGTGCTTATCTTGTTTCCTTTGAACTTCCATAAAATTCCAAAGGTTTCCAAATTTTGTCCTTCACTGTATGTGTGATGCCTTTCAATATTCTCTTATCAAAAAGAACAAGCATATATGTTGGAAATTATTGATTGATATCAATCACATTTGAATAGATATGATTACTTGTTCTCTGGCTTAATAAGGTGAATGGAACATGAAGAAGAAAAGAAGAGAACAATGTGGTGTATTTAACAATTATTTTATGACAACCAGAATCCTCTAATGAAGTCTGGTAACAGAATCAATATTTGCATCTGAATACAAAACAAAACAGTTCCCACAGTAGGTAGAGCTGACAAAGTCCTAATCTTATGAGTGAGTATATGGCAAAAAACACATTAAAACATTATTTACCCTGGCAGGAGAGAGAATCGTAATAATTCGTCTATAACTTCTGAAATGCAATATGCTTGCAAGGGCAGGGGGAGGGAGACAAAAAAGAACAGAAGAAGGGAGAGAGGGAAAAAGGAAGGGGGGAGAGAGAGATAGGGATAGGGAGAAAGAGGGAGAGAGAGAACATGTAGGAACACAGAGAAGAAAGATAAAGAAGTAGATATGGGTGATATCAGTTTACTGCCCGATGAAGCAAGAATTGAAGCCCCGTGCCTTTTAGTTTCAAGAACCATTACATTTTTGTATTCTTATTTGCATTCAAGCAAATTGTCTGGGTTAGGTTTTCTGCAACTTATATCATCCCCAAAATTCTTATAGTCATCACTGTCTAGGTTCAGAGCTATTTATTATTTTCTATATGTGTATAAAAATAAATAAACAAGATCTTGAACTTTGAGATCTAGCCTATGAGGCAGAAGTATATGCAGATTATTAAAACTTGATATAGATATGTAATGAGAGAAATGTGCACATTTAAGACCTAAGATATTATAAGAAAACCATCTGATATCATTTTTCATGGATATTCTAGGCAAAAAAGATAGCAGAAGCTAAGTCAAGACCAAAATGAATGGTATGGTGTGTGTAGCTTTCCATTCAGGTGGAAACATTTCCTCTTTGACGTTTCTTGTGATTACTTGGTTTGATTTCATGTCACATCTCTTATCTACCACAAACATCTTCTAAAATAATCTAAAATAATTTTTGCTTCATAGACCTACTTTCCCTATAGACATTAAGTTCCTTGAAGACAGAAGAGTATGAACTAATGATTAGACATGAATCTGTGCACATACATTGAATTCCATTGGTCTGCATATTCAATTTCTTCCTAACTCATGCTTTTTGGTTTATGAAACAGTTGAAGAATGAATCAAAAGGCGATCAATAAATCTAGTACTAAGAAGATTATGATTATTAAGGAGAATAAATGAGTGAGGAGAAACTAAGTATATGATATTTTTTTCCTTTAACTTTTTAAATTTTTTTCATTTTTAAAAAATTTTTATTGTTATTCAGTTACAGTTGTATGCCCTTTCTCCCCATCCCTCCACCCCACCCCAGCTGAACCCACCTGCCTCCCCCACTGCCACCCTCCCCCTTGATTTGGTCCATGTGTACTTTATAGTAGTTCCTGTAATCCCCTCTCCTCACTGTCCCCTCCCCACTCCTCCCTGGCTTTTGTTAGATTGTTCTTAACTTCAATATCTCTGGTTATATTTTGTTTGCTTTTTTCTTCTGTTGATTATGTTCCAGTAAAAGGTGAGATCATATTGTATTTGTCCCTCACTATCTGGCTTATTTCACTTAGCATAATGCTCTCCAGTCCAAACGGAACCCTAGTGCACTGTTGGTGGGAATGCAGACTGGTGAGGCCACTGTGGAAAACAGTATGGAATTTCCTCAGAAAACTAAAAATGGAACTGCCTTTTGACTCAGCAATTCCGCTGCTGGGGTATTACTCTAAGAACCCTGAAACATCAATCCAAAAGAACCTATGCACCCCAATGTTCATAGCAGCACAGTTTACAATAGCCAAGTACTGGAAGCAACCTAAGTGCCCATCAGTAAATGAGTAGATCAAAAAACTATGGTACATTTACACAATGGAATTTTACACAGCAGAGAGAAAGAAAGAGCTTATACCCTTTGCAACAGCATGGATGGAACTGGAGATTATATGGTATTTTTGACTTACTCTATTATCAAGATGCTGATATTCCTGAGGATTATTTAAAGACTCTGAAATTATTATAAAATTCTTATTATAATTCCGGTAAAACTTCCCTTGAATTTATTTTTGATTTGGTAACCTTTAATAAATGTTTTAACCAAGGAAATATAATTGCATTGGAATGAAATAGAAGACTAGAATGCTTTCAGTCCTCAACACTGATATAGCTACAATTTATTAAGAAAACATCAATAATTTATATGCTTCCACTAACATAGCTTCAGAACAAAAAGTAGCATATTCAACAACATATTTTCACTTGGTTTTCCACTAATTTCTTCTCTTAAAATTCATAAAGGGAATCATAAGTATCATTTTTCCAGAACATTTAAAATTGTGAGATAGAAGGAATGCGACAGGCAGAAAACTTGGAAAGAAAAGAGCAGTGATCCCTTCCACCTAGAACGTGCTTTTTTCTGAGGAGCCACAGTTGTGTGGATGTGTTTAGACTTTTTACACAGGGACAAGTTTTTCCAGCATTTTTACCTGCACGTTCGGAGACAGTCAAGCGCATAGGTCCTTTCAGCAGAACCTGCCTTAGACACTTAACCTTTCGTGGCTCAGGCACCCCAAGACAAAAAAAAAAAAAAAAAAAAGGCCCAAATGAAAGAACAGCTCAAAGCTCCAGAAAAAATACAACTAAGCGAGTAAGAGATAGCCAACCTATCAGATGCACAGTTAAAAACACTGGTAATCAGGATGCTCACAGAACTGGTTGAATTTGGTGCTTTTTCAAATTAGATGAAAAAATGAAGGCTATGCTGAGTGAAATGAAGGAAAATGTACAGGGAACCAACAGTGACAGGAAGGAAACTGGGACTCAAATCAACGGTGTGGACCAGAAGGAAGAAAGAAACATTCAACCAGAAAAGAATGAAGAAACAAGAATTCAAAAAAATGAGAAGAGGCTTAGGAACCTCCAGGACATCTTTAAACATTCCAACATCCTCATTATAGGGGTACCAGAAGGAGAAGAGGAAGAGCAACAAATGGAAAACTTATTTGAACAAATAATGAAGGAGAACTTCCCTAATCTGGCAAAGGAAATAGACTTCCAGGAAGTCCAGGAAGCTCAGAGACTACCAAAGAAGTCGGACCCAAGGAGGAACACACCAAGGCACATCATAATTACATTAGCCAATATTAAAGATAAGGAGAGAATCTTAAAAGCCACAAGAGACAAGGGGACAGTTACCTACAAAGGAGTTCCCATAGGACTGTCAGCTGCTTTCTTAAAAGAAACTTTGCAGGCAAGAAGGGGCAGGAAAGAAGTATTCCAAGTCATGAAAGGCCTACATCCAAGATTGCTCTATTCAGCAAAGCTTTCATTTAGAATGAAAGGGCAGATAAAGTGCTTCCCAGATAAGGTCAAGTTCAAGGAGTTCATCATCACCAAGCCCTTATTATATGAAATGTTGAAGGGATTTATCTAAGAAAAAGAAGATAAAAAATATGAACAGTCAAAATGACAGCAACCTCACAGTTATTAACAACCACACCTAAAACAAAAACAAAAGCAAACTAAGCAAACAACTAGAACAGGAAAGAATCACAGAAATGGAGATCACATGGAGGGTTATCAGCAGTGGAGTGGGAGGGGGAGAGAGGGGGCAAAGGTACAGAGAATAAGTAGCATAAATGTAGGTACAAAATAGACAGGGGGAGGTTAAGAATAGTATTGGAAATGTAGAAGCCAAATAACTTATATGTATGACCCATGGACATGAACTAAAGGGGGGGAATGTGGGTGGGAGGGGGTGTGCAGGGCAGAGCGGAATAGAGGGGGGGAAATGGGAAAACTAATAGCATAATCAATCAATAAAATATATTGTTTAAAAAAATTGTGAGATAAAATTGATGTTCTGCCAGTATCTTAAAAAAAGAAAATATTGCATTGACAGTGCATAACATGTCTATTACACGTCTGTGGGAATGACTGTTCCTTGGGGGAAACATTGAAATGGGTGACAGCTAAGGATTATTTAGATTTATCTTTTCAGGTGCTCTGTAGTGCTTTTTGAGAAGCTCGATCCCTATTGCCTTGCTGGGGCTAGTTGCCTGTGCTTCAAGTGCTCTTTGCCCTTCCTCTGGGCAGAATCCAATGTTCTCAAAATAGACCTCTTTCCATCCTCCCCTATCCACCAGATATTATATCTCCACCAAACCTTTCTCCTCAAACCCTGTGATTGTTGGTTCCAAGGTGAAGAATGGAAGTTACATATTTAATCAGAAAGAGAATGATGTATGTCAAACTCATAGCTAGCTAAATATGTTACACCACTTAGGTCACAAATTCCTTTGGCCCACTTAAAATACAAAATCTTCTCAATAAGTGCCCTAAGGTATGATATTAATGGTGAGGAATTTTAACATAGGGGCAAAGTATCAGAATAATATACAGTAGCTATTTTAGGCACATTTTTGGTGTCACTTCAATCATATAAGTGAAATAATATATTCTGTTTCCATGTGAATATAGGCCTCCCTTGAAGTCAAAATTAAGCAGCAGTACAGTGACCATACAATTATCAATTGGATAAATCATTCTCAAAATAAAGATTGTATTTTGGAAAAAAAATTAACCCATCTTCTTTGTGCAACTATTTTTTGAATTAATATTAATATTCTTAATATACACTATGCTCATTTAAATTATTATTGTAAAAACTCAAAGAAAAAATGACTTGGTCCCCAGCAAAACATATCCTTGTATAGATGAAATCTAAACGAGGGTTGGCTGAGGGGGGAAATGATGTTGGGGCTAGCTATTTTCAGAGCCGATTGTCTATAAGCTTGAATCCACACTTTGATTCTCAGAAAGTGAAATAGTAAAAATAAACGTTTCTGGTCTATGCTAGGTTATATTTGTTCTTTTAGGCTGTGGTATTTTTGCTTCAATTTATATCACCCCAGCTGAAATTTTAACAAGACTTTGCCTGTAAAGAAGCTCAATAGCTCAAGGTGGTCAATAATTCTTAAATACTACTCATACTTCAAGACAATTATTTAATCACTTCTCACACTTCTTTAAAATCACATATTTCAAATAATGCCATTGCTTGTTTGAAATACCAATTTTCTAATCATTTAATCTTAATCTTACTTCTATCTTTTATGTCATCTATAAATTCTCCAGATTTAAGTTGTCCAAAGTTTGACACACTCTTTTGGCTCTAAGTTGATCAATATAAAATGTAGATGACATTTTGTCTTATAATTGTTCATTAGAATAACACTGCTTTTTATAGTACATTTCAGTTTTATGTGTTCATATCTCTAAAATACTGCTACTGAGTTGAATTATGTTCAATTCATGTCTTCTGTGATCTTTAGGTTCTCTTCTGTCACAATGATCCCTAATTACTCATTCTGTATCTTGTATGCATCATGCTTTTTTCTTATAGTACTTCCTGCTTTTTACCTGACCTCAGGATTTTCACTATTTCTGGCTACACTTGCAACTTGTCAAGGTCAATTAGAATTATAATCTTCTCTAAAGGGCTAGGCAACACAAGCATTTGTTCTTCTAGCTGACTAATAAAATATACAAAGCTGCACTCAGTTCAGAACCTATGTAATACTCCTTACTACTTCTGTAAGTAGGTATTAACAGTAGGATGTTAATTGAAAACATATCTGTGAAGCAGCCAATTAAGTGAAAAATGCCAAGGTTATAATTCTAATTACATCTACCAAATGGCTTTCCCATACTTTGTAATCATAGTCCATACCTCTGACCTTTGTCACAAGTGACACCAAGACATGCTTGTTCAACATTTGAAAGATGAATTGAATGTCAAAGATCATTAAACATCATATTGTTATTTAAAAGATACAACCTATTATAATATGTCAATAGACCTACTAGTATCAAGATATGGTCTAAATATTGAGGGAAAATATAGAAAGCCAAGATCAGTAATTTAGGCTGATAATAGCTACCCAGTCCGAAGTAAGAGAACTGTGATAAGAGGTATGGATTGAATAGTTAAAAAGAGGAGGTGAGGCAATAACATTCATCTCACTACCTTTATGATTCTCACCATACATAAAGAATGATCTTTATAAAGCTATGTTAAATTTTTTATCTTGAGTCTATTAAAAATGATAAAATAATTTTATAAAGCAAGGGAATTTAAAAACAGAAGTAATATATATAATATGAAGCAGTCATTTCTCCTTGTGATAATTCTGAATAAAATTCTAATGTAGAGTATAAATATAAAATTTAAGTAGAAATTTTTATACAAAGACTATTCATACCTATGATGAGTTAACATTTCCCTTAGAACAACAGATTTACTTTGAAAAATAGGCTTATATTCCAGATCAACAAATTCTAGGGATGTTTTACATACTGAATGTTTTAAATCCATTTACATATCCATGTGTGTGTGTGTGTGTGTGTGTGTGTGAAAGAGAGAAAGAGAGAGAGAGAGAGAGAGAGAGAGAGAGAGAGAGAGCGCTCTCCAAGTTCTACAGGTTAAAACTTTTCTTAACTCTTCTCTAACTATAAATCTTAATATTTTTCAAATCCCACTCCACCAAAAATGACCTTTTTATAATTCTTCAAATATTCAGGAATATATGTGCCTTAGGAAATCTGCACTGTTCTTCTCTTGATCTGAGATTCTGTACCCCAGATTTGAGTGTGCTTACCCCTTCTTCTTTGTCAATAGTTCACTGAGATCTTATGTAAAGAGAGAAATGGTCCCTGATGCCCCAATTTAAAAAATTCTGTGTTTCTCACCACTGCCCAATCACTACTCCCTATTCCCTTACTTATTTTATTTTCTATCTAACAACACTACTATCTAAAAAATCTATTTAAAATTATTTGATTTCTCTTACGACACCCAAATGTGGAATGTTTTTCTCAGTTTTTTTACTATTGGTTTTCTAATGCTCAGAATGATGCTTAGCATATAGTAGCATTTCAATAAATATAGACTACAAAACAGGTATTAAGACTATTCACCAATTTATGAAGAATACCAAATAGTTAAAATGTATGCTCTTAAGACAGATTGTCTGAGACCAGAAACCCAGTTTTATAACTTTCTTATCTTATAACTTTGAGAAAGTCATTAACTCTGTTGGACTTTGGAGTCTTTGTTTTTACATGGAATAATAATAGTTCCTAGGATATTAGTTTCCTAGGGCTGTTGTAACAAATTACCACAACTGGGTGCCTTAAAACAGCACAAATTCATTCTCTCACAGTTTAGAAGGCAGGGCTACACACACTCTCCTGGTTCTGGGGGAGAATATATTCTATGCTGCTCTCAGAACTTTCGGGGTTGGCCATCAATCCTTAGCATTCTCTGGCTTTTAGTTACATCACTCTCATCTGTGCCTCCATTGTCACATGGGTTTCACACCTGCACCACCCTGTGTTTCCCATTTCTCTTTGTCAGGGGACCAGTCATTGGATTTAGGGCCCACTCATCCAATACAATGTGACCTAATTTGAATTTGACTATATCTGCATAGATCCTATTTCCAAATAAGGTCACATTCAGGTCATTGTAATAAAATTATTATGGTGAAAAAATAATATTTGAATAGCTATGTATCTCCCACTATATACTCTGTTATGCACTATTCTGTAACTTATATGAGTTAAGTCCTTTGAAACTCACAGTAGCTCAGTCAGTTAATGTTGTTATTTTTCTCTTGATTATGACTGAAAATAGAGATAAAGAGAAGTTAATTAAATCACCAGAGGTCACATAGTTAGTAAGTGGGTAAGCCAAGAATGTAGCCCAGGAAGTCTAGTTCTGGAGCTTGGCTCTTATTCAGGACCTTACACGGCCCTTTGCTAACAAAGCACCTTCATTTTCTGCATTTCCCTCTAAACTGTGAATTCCATCAAGGCCCAGTGCCTGCTTTCTTGGTCTACTCTATGCATCCAAGATTTGGCACACTTCCTGGCATCAAATAGGTCTTTTGTTTAATAAATGACTGCTTAGCTACAAATAGAATGGAAGCTGATATACTTTATGACTATATAAATAAATATTGAGCAGAAACTTTGATCCTGATTTGTCTTTAAATTAAAAAAGTATAAGCATGAAAGCAGTGCTCCTTGTCTTATGTGGATGTGTTACCATTCGAGTAACTCTGAAAACTATTTAAGTCATCTTATAAACAATAGTGCATTTAGTAACTGGCATAAAAACATTTCTCAGATTGCTTAAATCATTTTAGGTGATTTTCAAATAGAAAAATGCAGGATATGAACTTGCATGTGCTATAAACAAAACTATCATTTATTATTCCACCCTGTAACTTTTCTTATTTTACATCTAAAAGAATAAATGTATGTAAAATGTCCTCATATTGAAATTTTCTTAAATTAGTAGAGCATTGCCTCTGGATATGAAGTAAATTGCATGTTAAAAATGTTAGGTTAATATTAGCATTACAATTAATAGTTAAAGACTGTATATGTACATGCATATAAATATATATACACACAGGGGGAAGCAAAAATAGGTTTACAGTTGTGACTATGCAAAACACAGCTTTCTCTTGTATTATTCTTTATTAATAATTTGCATTATTTTCCATATGAACCACTGGAAACCTACTTTATTTCCACCATGTTTACACAAAATAGCACACCCAAATACTCAGAATTTAACAAGGATGTGTGTGTGTATATTTAACACAAATATATATACAAATATATATTATATAAATTATATACAAATATATAAATATAATATATATTATATTAAATATATATATACACATATATGGGGAAATTAAATATGTTACTATTTGCAAAAAATAATTATAAATATGTTAAAAAACCAGAAAATTGGACAACATTGGGACCTGAGAAACAGACTCTTCAAAAATGAATCCTTCAACCACTATGTTAACAAAATTTGGTTATCACATTAAAAAAATATAGATATATTGTCATGAATTAAAATGGATTATATATTAATGAAATAAATATTTTAAAAACTTTAAAATATTAAGGGAGATTGTAAGAAATTAAATGTTAAGATATAAGCACAATGCTACATTTCTGGAACAAAATATGAAAATGCAGACCATTAGAAATAAGCTTAATTTGTTTAACAATGTTGTAATTTTTTAAAACTTTCATACAACTAAAGAAGCCATGAATAAAGTTAAAAAATATCAAAGAGTGTATAGAAGAGGTGACAACATTTTAAAAAGGTAACAGTATAGCACTTGGATACATAATTAAGTCTTTAACTCATTTATTGTTTTAAAACTAAAATATTAAGTCCCTGTTTTATATCAGGTACTTTAGTAGATTTTGGGCTATATTGGTGAAAAACCCAAAAGAGATCTCAATCTTTTGCAAGTTTACATTTTAACAAAGAGACTAGAGATGATAAAAAGTGAAATGTATTACATGTTTTTAAAAAAGCTATTAATAAGGATGGGGGTATGAAGACTGGGAATGGAATTGCAATTTATTTCTTATGGTTAGTTAGAGTAGGCCACACAAAACTTTACATCAGAGTGAGGACTTACTGAAGTGTGAAGTTAACATTTCATGTACCCATTCTTTAGGCAGAATTCTACAGGCTTCTATAAAAACTCCAATATTGGAACTTATCAGTGTATATTCAAGGTGAAGATCAAGATTGATATCTGGTGTGGAATAAGGGAGAGGGTAAACACGAATTGAAGATTGTAGAATATAGAGCCTTGTACACCATTGTTAAGACAAGGATATTTATTTATTTATTTATTCTCCCAATTTGTTCAAACAACATTTATTACAATAAAACCAAATCTCACACAACCTTTTTTGTCTTTAGAAATAGAGCTTCCTTTACAACATTTTTTTTATTGTTGTTCAATTACAGTTGCCCCCATTTTCCCCACTACTTTCCCCCATCCTAGCATCCACTTAGGTTGCTTACAGCATTTGGATATTGTAAATTGTGCTGCTATGAACAGTGGGGTGCACAGGTTCTTTTGGATTGGTGTTTCAGGGCTCTTAGTGTATAGTCCAAGCAATGGAATTGCCAGGTCAAAAGGCAGTTCCATTTTTAGTTTTATGAGGAAATTCCATACTGTTTTCCACAGTAGTCGTACCAGTCTGCATTCCCACCAACAATGTACTAGGGTTCCCTTTTCTCCACAGCCTCTCCAACATTTGTTTGTTGATCTGTTTATGTTGGCCACTCTGACCAGTATAAGGTGGTACCTCATTGTGGTTTTAATTTGCATCTTTCTGATGGCTAGTGATGCTGAGCATCTTTTCATATGTCTCTGGGCCCTCTGTATGTCTTCCTTGGAGAAGTGTCTTTTCAAATCCTTCGCCCATTTTGTGATTGGGTTGTTTGTCTTCCTGGAGTGGAGTCATGTGAGTTCTTTATATATTTTGGAGATCAGGCCCTTGTCTGAGGTATCATTGGCAAGTATGTTTTCCCATACTGTTGGTTGTCTTTTCATTTTGCTGACATTTTCTTTAGTTGTGCAGAAGCTTTTTAATTGGATGTAGTCCCATTTGTTTAACTTTCTTTATGCCCCTTGTTCTAGGGGACATATAAGTGAAAATATTGCTGCGTGGAATATCTGAAATTTTCATGCCTATATTCTCCTCTAGGACTTTTATGGTGTTATGGCTTATGTTTAAGTCTTTTATCCACCTTGAATTTATTTTTGTGTATGGTATAAGTTGGTGGTGGAGTTTTGCATGAAGCTGTCCAGATCTCCCAACACCATTTGTTGAAGAGGCTATTTTTACTCCATTTTATGCTTTTGCCCCCTTTGTCAAATATTAATTGACCATAAAGACTTGGGTTTATGTCTGGGCTCTCTATTCTGATTCATTGATCTAGTGTCTGTTCTTATGCCAGTAATAGACTGTTTTGATTACAGTGGGCTTATAATATAGTTTGATATCAGGTATTATGATGCCTCCTACTTTGTTCTTCTTTCTCAAAATTGCTGTAGCTGTTTGGGGTTGTTTATGTTTCCATATACATTTTTGAAATATTTGTTCTATATCTGTAAAATATGTCATTAGTATTTTTATAGGGAATGTATTGAATCTATAATATGTTTTGAGTGGTATGGACATTTTGATGATGTTAATTCTTCCAGTCCATGAATATGGTATATGCTTCCATTTATTTGTGTCTTCCTTAATTTCTTTCTTCAGTGTTGTGTAGTTTTCTGAATACAGGCCTTTTACCTCCTTGGTTAGGTTTCCTCCTAGGTACTTTATTTTTCTTTTTGCTATATCGAATAGGATTTTTTTCCTGATTTCTGTTTCTGATGTTTCATTGTTGGTGTACAAGAATGCCTTTGATTTCTGAGTATTGACTTTGTATCAGGCTCTTTTGCCAAATTCACTTATTAGGTCCAGTAGTTTTTTGGTGGAGTCTATAGGATTATCTATGTACTTTAACATGTCATTTGTGGACAATGACAGTTTCATCTCCTCCATTCCATTTTAGATGACTTTTATTTCTTTTTCTTGTCTGATTGCTGTGGCTAGATTTTCCAATACTATGTTGAGTAGAAGTCATGAAAGTGGACCTCCTTGTCTTGTTCCTGATCTTAGTGGGAAAGCTTTCAGTTTTTATCCATTAAGTATGATGTTGGCTGAAGGTTTCTCATATATAGCCTTTATTTTGGTGAAGTATGCTCCCTCTACTCCCACTTTGCTGAGTCTTTAGAAAGTGTTTTTTATCATAAATGGGTATAGCACCTTATCAAATGCTTTATCTTCATCTATTAATATGATCATGCGATTTTTGTTTTTCCTTTTGTTTATGTGGTGTATTATGTTTATTGATTTCCAAATATTGTACCATCCTTGCATCCCTGGGATGAATACCACTTGATCATGGTGTATGACTTTTTAACATATTGCTGGGTGCAGTTTGCCAATAATTTGCTGATGATTTTAGTGTTTATGTTCATCAGAAATACTTCAAGAAAGATATAGAAAGCAACACACCTATTGCAGGGGACTTTAACACCCCACTGTTATCAATGGATATCTTCCAAACAAAATATTAACAAGGGTATTATGGAACTGAATGGCACATTATATCAAATGGACTTAACTGATTATATATAATATAAATATGGAGTGAAAAATTCCATGCACATAATTTGGGAGAACAATCTGAAACCAAATAGTTAAAGATAAAGATATGAACAAATTTTATTTATCCTGGCTATATAAGCTGGAATTTATCTGACTTAGTAGTCATTCTTTGAAACTTCTCTCTGTGTAAAAATACTATCATTGTTTAATTTTCATATCCTCAATAAGTGAGTTGAGTATTTTTCACTAGCTGGTATGTTGTTCATTAACTTTGCCTTTTGTAAACATCATACTGTCTTTTTCTAAGGAAATTGTATGGGCTTCCTATGTGTTGAGGTAAATTAATATAATATACCTGCAGAATATATTACAAGGATTAACATCTCAACATATAAAAAAATTATTGCCAAAGACAATGCCAAGGAGCTATTTCCCTCTGTTTTCTTCAGACTATTATGATTTTAAGTTCTACTTTTGTCTTTAATCCATTTTGAGTTGATATTCATTTATGGTATAAGTATCCAAATTCATTATTTTACATGTAAATATCCTTTCCCCAATATGGTTTATTAAAGAGATTATCCCTTCCCCATTGTATATTCTTTTTAAAAAGTATTTCATTTATTTATTTTTAGACAGAGTGGACAGGAGGGAGAAAGAGAGGGGGAGATAAATATCGCTGTGTGGCTGCCTCTCATGCACACCCCACTGGGGACCTGGCCCATAACTCAGGCATATGCCCTGACTGGGAATTGAACTTGTGACCCTTTGGTTTGCAGGCCGGCACTCAGTCCACTGAGCCACACCAGCTTGGGCTCCATTGTATATTCTTGATAACCCTTATTTATATTAACCATATATGCAAATGTTTATTTCTGCGCTTTCTATTCTATTCCACCAGTTTATTTGCTTTCATGGCAAACTGTTTTGATTACTATAGCATTGTGATATAGTTTAAATCAAAAGTATAATATCTTCAAGTCTGTTCTTTATCAATACTGATTTGGCTATTCTGTGTCTTTTATGGTTGCACATGAAATTTAGAATAGCTTGTTTCTTCTATTTCTATGAAAAATGCCACTGACAGTTTAATAGGGGTTGAATTGAATGTGTATATTGCTTTGAATAACATGACATTAACAATATTAATTATTTCAATTTATGAATATGAGATATCTTTCTGTTTATTTGTAACTAAGGTTTGTTGATTGTTTAGTTTTCAAAAAGCAACTCAGCTTTGTTGATTTTTTTCTATTGATTTTCTATTCTCTATTTCTGCTCTGCTCTTTATTTCTTTCTTTTTATTAAATTTGACTTTAGTTTTTATTATCCTCCAGTTTCTTTAATGTGTAAAGTTGGATTATTTTTGTTGAAGACCTTTCTTCTTTTTTAATGTAGGCATCTGTGAAATAAATGTCCATTTCAGTGCTGCTTTTTGCTGTATTTCATAAGTTTTTGTACATTGTTTTTATTTTTTTGTTTCAAGATATTTTTAAATTTTTCTTTGGATTTTCTATTTAATCTAGTAGTGATTCAAGATTATGTTATTTTCCCCATATTTGTGAACTTTTCTGTTTTCTTGTCATTATTACTTTTTAGTCTTCTTTATAGTTAGAAAGGATACTGGGTGTGATTTTGATCTTCTTAAATTTGTTGAGACTTGATTTGTGATCTAACATATTGGAGTATGTTTTATGTGCACTTGAGAATAATGTGTGTTTTTCTGCTGTTGGGTGAGTGTGCATCATTTAAAGAGCATATAGTAAGACTTTTTGTTCTGTGGCATTTTGAATATGTTTTTCTTCATATTTTTATAGATATGTTTTGACAAATGTTCTTTTATACTTTATGTTAAAAATAAATATTAACCCAATCCTCTTTCATGAGGATGTTTTCAATTTTTTAGTATGAAAATACTATATCCAAATATAAAAATATTAAAGAATACTGAAATATAGAAGGAAAAATAAAGTACCCGTAATCCTGTATGACGATAAATATTATTCTGTTTTTTTCTATGCAACCTGTGAGAATTTATTATCAATGTTTTTCTAGTTTATAAAATAACTTCCTACTACATGTGGAAAAATTTAGGTTTTACACTTAAAACTTGATTGATATCCTTGATAATAAAGTCTTGCACTTGTCTTCACTATATATTTTTAAATAGTGTTTGGCTCAAGTTCTGATAATATCTAAGTTCATATACATACTGCAAATTGTCCTCTTGAAATGTTATTCCCACTTCAAATATATTAATGCCTTCAATTACCAACACTGAGTATTATATTTCATATTTTTATCAATTTATGGATCATGAAAGGGCATTTCCTTGATTTAATTTGAATATATTAAAAATGGAGTATTCTTGGATATGCTTTTGTGAGCATGTCAAATTTTTCTTTTCAATTTCCTTTAGTTTATTTAATATATTTTTGCCATCATAATTAAAATATTCTTCATTGACCAGGCGGTGAGGGACAAATACCATATGATCTCACCTTTAACTGGAACATAATCAACAAAAGAAAAATGCAATCAAAATATAACCAGAGACATTGAAATTAAGAACATTGTAACAATAGCCACAGGGGAGTGGGGAAGCGATAGTGGGGAGAGGGGTCTATAGGAGCTACTATAAAGGACACAAGGACAAAATCAAGGGGGAGGGTAGAGGTGGGAGAGGGAGGTGGGACTGGCTGGGGTGAGGTGGAGGGAAGGGGAGAAAATGCAGACAATTGTAACTGAATAAAAATAAATAAATTTTAAAAAATATTCTTCATTGAAATCATTAGTACATCTCATTTTGTTTTCAATTTGATTTCATGCTTGCTTATTTCATATGTCGATTACTAGTTTTCTGCTAAATTGAACTGAGATCTGTTCACCTATTTTCTCCCCATTGATTAAAAATATATGCAAACTTCCCCTACACCTCACTGCTGATGATCTTTATGCTTTCTACAATCAAATATTCTTTATTTCCCTTTAATTTTCAAATTCATGAAAGAAAAAATTATTAACTCTGCTAATATAAAGTTAGGACTAGAATATTTTTTATTGTCTTCATTGCTTTTCTACTTAGATATTTTATTTTATTTTTATGTTGTTCAGTTATAGTTGTCCTGCTTTTCCCCCACTGCCCTCCCCTGCCCCATCCCCCACCACTTCTACAGTTAACATTCCCCATATTCTGTGCCCATGAGTCCTCTACTTGTGTTCCTTTGATTGCCCCTTCCCATTCTTTCCCTGTTATCTCCCTCCTCCCTTCCCCCTGGTCACTATCAGTTTGTTCTTTATATCCAAGTTTCTGGTTTTATTTTCCTCATTTGTTTTGTTGATTAGGTTCCACTTACAGGTGAGATCATACAGCATTTGTCTTTCACCACTTGCCTTATTTCACTTAGCATAATAGTCTCCAGTTCCACCCATGCTGTTGCAAAGGGTAGGGGTTTCTTCTTTTTTCCTGCTGCATAGTATTCCATTGTGTGAATGTACAAACGTTTTTTTGATCCATTTATTTACTGATGGGCCCACTTAGATATTTTATAACATGGGACTGGAACTTCTAAATTTTGAAATACACTTTTTGATACTCATCTCCTCCTAAGCAGCTTTTCAGATATTTCTAATATAATTGTCATGATACTATATTAGGATCTCCAGTTCACTGATTTTAGTGTACCCTTAATTCATTAGCTTTGTTTTCCTACTCACTTCCTTTATCCTCCAGTTTAAAGTCCTACTTTAATTATTGGAAAATTCTTGCAACACACAGACTTTGTTGATTTTTTTTCCATTTGTTGCCTCAACAGTCAAATATTTAACTCTTATTGGTGCAGTTCTCCCTTTTGTTTAATTTTTATTTTTGCTTGTATCAAGTGCAAATACAACTGAACAAAGCCAAACGTAGGTAACCATAAGCTGTTACCCACAAAGTCTCACTTACCAACCTCAGTTCACGCTTAGCAATCTTACTATAGTTCTGTGCATAATTCACATATTTACTATCAATCAAACCATCTTAACCATTTCCAATTTTTCAAACCCCTACTCCCTGCATTTCCTTTCATCTTACCTTATATTTCTGAGTGAAAACAATAGCCATCGTATCTACCAACATGCAAATTTACCCATGTCTGTGTCTTCCTTACTAAAATAGAGGAACTCTCTCTTTTTTCCATGAGGACTAGTCCCTCTTTTGGATCTTACCCTTTAACCACTAATTCTTAAGTAAATTTATTTATTTTTAAACTGGTTTAATTCTTTTTTTTTATTAGAAAAAATCCCATTTATTTTTTCTTCTAGCTACTATCAACTCTCTACCTCCTAATCAACCTCTCTCTGTTTCTGTTCAGTCTATTGTGTCATTTCCTCAAATGTAGTAACTCTGAGGTTATTAATAAATACAATGGACATTATTCAATTATTATAGTAAAATCTTGATTTTATGTGCATAGCACTTTTAGTTATTTCTGGCAAAAGAACTGTCATTTCCTATAAAGAATTTTTGCTATGGGATTTAGTTGGAGTTGCCACTCTCCTTGAAATTCTGAGTGGCCCTGCTAAAAACAATTTCTCTATCCATGTTATTCAATGAGCAAAGAACAAGCACATGGCACAAACAAAGTTAACCACAGAAACTATCACGCCTAGCTCATTTGAGAGATTGCTTCCCATATCACTCCTCAGAAAAATTCTAAGAACAATGATACCAACAGTGTTAAGAGCTTTTGTTCTTTAACTTGGTGTTGAACAGCTTGTCTCCTTTCTTTCATAGAAAGTATTAAATATTCAACTATATTTTTTACATTTATGTGGTAAGGCCATTACTGGGACCTAAAAAAGAAGGAACACACCCTGGTTAATTTGGAAAACAAGTTTTCTATGGTGGAAGGAAGCTCATTCATATTAGTTGGTAAACCTTAGACAACTTAGACCCAATCCTGGCTCTGAAAATAGAAGTTGGTCTGATCTTATCTTCCACTTTCATGTTTTACATTGTTTTATAAACTTTACATCAGCCATGATTTACTAGTTTACTTGTTTATTTATTGTAGATAGTAAAGTTCCTAATTTGTTTTAGCAATGTGGTTAACTTTCATTCTTTATTCCTGTTCTTAGTGAGATTCTTTCAATTTTTGTATATGTTTCATTGAATAAGTTGAGACCTGAGGTTCTGTTAACTATTTGCCATATTAACCTATATATCTCTGTTACATGTGTTACTTTTCATCATCATTATTAATAATAGTTGATATTATTTTATCCTTAATTGATTCCAAAATATATGTATAATACTAAGCATTTCTATGCATTCCATATTTTATCCTTCTATCAACCTTTAAAGATTACAATTATTTTATCCATTTTAGTAATGAAAAAACTAAGTTTTAGCAAGATTCTATGAATGATAGTGATCATAGTGCTGGTTAATGATGAAGAAGTATTTGAGTCAGATCCTCTTTTCCAAAGTGTATGTAATTTTCACTATGTAGTGCTGATTGCCTTTTAAATATTTTAATGCACATCCACTAGTCTATGGATACTAGCCACACTTTCTGTTTTGAACTTACTTTTTCAGGCAAATCACTATGTACTCTTATTCATGAATAATATAGAAATCAATAAATTTAAGGCTATATGGTATAGAAGAGTAAAGTTTAACTACAGTGACAAAATTTTTAATTAGTATTAATTTTAATTCATTTTAACAGTGTTTTCATATTTATTTATTATATTTATCTGCTACTTATTTTAGTAACAGAAAAATAATAAATATCACTTATTTGGTTTTAATTAATTGCAATAAATAATTACATATTGATGTTTTTCTTTTCACAGCTAAATTTTCTAAAAATCACAAATTAATGTTTTTCCTCAGCATTTGTTTCATTTCTTTCAAGTAAGTGTTTCTAAGTGAAGTAAGCCAGGCAGTGAGGGACAAATACCATATGACCTCACCTTTAACTGGAACATAATCAACAGAAGAATAAAGCAAACAAAATATAACCAGAGACATTGAAGTTAAGAACAATCTAACAATAGCCAGAGGGGGGTGGACAGTGGGGAGAAGGGTTTTCAGGAACTACCATAAAGGACACATGGTCAAAACCAAGGGGGAGGGTGGAAGCAGGGGAGGGATGTGGGTTTGGCTGGGGTAGGGTAGAGGGTTGGGGAGAAAATGCAGACAACTGTAATTGAACAACAATAAAATAATTAAAAACTTGGAATAAAAAATAAAAAAGTAAGTGTTTCAATATAGCACATTTTAATTCCAGAAAAACAATGGGAACTTAGTCATATTTCCAGAGTCAGATAGATTTATGTTGCATTGATTGTGAACAAGACATTTGATTACAAAGTGATGTGACCTTATGGAAATAGCAATTAAAGTTAGCGTTATGATTAGTAAGTCTAATAGAGGGACTCAACTCGTGTGTAAATTATTCTCTGTCCAGTCATCAAACATATACGGGTATTGTTAGGAATGACAGCTATTAATTCTTAGAACTGAAATTACATGTATAAAATATGAGAACTAGTCAATTCACTTAAAGTAAATGTTATGTTAAATGTTGCTATTTATACAAGTTTATTTAATTTTTCCAATAAATAAAACTACAAGAAGAGTAATGCTTTATGCACAAAGCACATGTATTAAGATAGATCAGAGATTCTGTTTATAAAAACTCAAATTCAAATATTAGCTTGCATTCTTTTCATTAATTGGATGTGAGAATAATAATAAAGTTGATAAAGACTGTGTAATGTATACCAAAAATTATGCCTTTTCTAATAAAAAGACCTAATAGTCTCCAACCCCTTTAGTGTGTATATTTTTTGATAAGCTTGCTATTTGATTATTTTTAGGTTGACAGATTTTAAAGAATTTCAGATATGGAAATTACTGACAAAAATAGAAGAAAAAGCAATATTTTGAGGATAGGAATCTTTCCCTTCCAGTTAGGTAGATGTCAATAATAATGGCCCCACTAAACCTCAGAAGGCCAAACAAACCAAAAATCTGGTGGCAATCATGTTAGTAATCATTAAAAGAAGCTCAAGGTGCGGGTAGAATTGAAAGCAGTAAGTTACATTATTCTTTTTGTTTTATAATTTAATATCTTGGAAATTAAATTTTCTAAGGCATCATTAAATTTCTGCCTAGACTATGCTAAATGCAACCATTATTACATGATATTTTAGTAAAATAAAAGACTGGTACTTTTTACAAATTCATGGTCATTGTTAGTTCAGGTAAACTGCTTTTTAAAAATCACAGACCTTAGAGCAAATTTTAAGTCAAAGAGAATGAAGCTAAGTATACTTAAGAATTAGAGGGAAAAAAACCCTAAAATTCCTAATGGATTTAGCCATTATGTTTGTTAATTTGAATGCATAAAGTTTAACAATACAAGTTAGAACAAGTGAAGTCTGGATGAAATTCAGTTTGAACTAGACAGAAACAATTATCTCTGAGCTTTTGCTGCCGGAAAGATGTTTAATGATGTGATACTGGAAATGACAATTCTCCTTCCCACAGAGCACCCGCTTTCTTGGAAGTGGGAAGAGAAATTTCTCTCCCCAACTAAAGCAGACAAGGCACCCATGGCTCTCTGTGTCTCATAAGAGATAATGTTCAGTCCAAAACAGAGCAAAGGTTCCTGAGGAGCCTCCATTAGAGAAGAGATGCAATTTGAAAAATGAAACAAAACAAAACAGAAAGCTCTGCACTGAGCGTAAAGGAAGAAAGAGGCATTTCATTGAATTAAGATGTTAAAAGTTTCACTCAAGTTTAACTCATAACTATACAAATAGCTTCTCTGAGACAATATAACCACTAAAACAGGATAAAAAACTGGAGCAAGAATTTTGTCAAAGACTGGAGACCAACAGCAAAACTGGAGCAATAAAGGAAACAGGCCAGTGGGACCACAGAAATGGCAACTCAGCACCTGGAAACCAGTAGTTTTGATTCTTATTCAAAATACAAAGGCACATACTTCTGACTGTCTATTCCTTTTGTAGAATGATATTTTTCCTTAAAACTCCCAAGGCATTCATTCCAAATATCATTACCTGTAGTTCATTGAACAAGGAGGATGAATATTAAGAAGTAAAAGGTAAACATCCAGGTGCTGGAGACAGAATGACCACTTACACTGCTGGAGCTGATTTGACATTATGTAGAAAAAAAATCAGGGTTTTACCTCCTATGATAGAGAAGTTTCAGTTCTGGAATTGATTGTACAAAAAACAGAGATAAGGACAAATATTTATATATTATGGTTAACGAAAAAATGGATATGTCAGTTAATTTCATGTCAACTTGCCTGGACCTTGGGGTGGCCAGATATTTGGTTAACTATTATACGAGGGTGTGTCTGTGGGGTTGTTTTTGTATAAGATTAATATTTAAATTTGTGAAATTGAGTAAATCAGATTGCATTTCCCCTTGTCAATAGGCCACATGCATTCAGTTGAATATCTGCACACCATAAAAATACTGAGTAAGGGAGAGTTCTTTTTCCGGTCTGTCTTAATGCTGAGACATTCCTCTTCCTTTGCTTTGGACTCAGAGTCAGATGAAAACCGCTGGTTTCCTGTGTCTCCAGCTTGACTACTGAAGATCTTGGTTCTTCTCAGCCTCCATAATTGCATGAGCCAATTCCTTATAAACAATCTCTTATTTTTATAATTATTCTTATATCTCTTATTGCTTCCATTTCTCTGGAGAACTCTGACTAGTATAATGGTGTCGTCTAATTGTTCAAAAACAGGTGACATGTTAAAAATTTATATTGATTACTATAAAATCTTTTAGGAAACTTAGAATTAAACACTATATTCAAATACTTCAAATGCATTTTTTTCATAATCATACTGTAAAACAATATTACATATAAGCCTCTGCATTTTAAATTCAGCAATCTTTTAGATCCCTCCCTAAAATATTGCCAGGATTACATTTGCTATAAATTTCACACCAACTACAGTGGATTAAAGATAGCCAAAGGTCTGCCACTCCCTCCTTAGATGAGCAGTCTAATTCCTCATCCCACTGCATCTGGACTACACCTATCTTTTCTATGACCAATACAATATGACGGGAATATGTGCCAGTTATGGCCCTACTCTTTAAGCAGCTTCTCCTCCTATCTTTTGGAATATAACCACCATGCTGTGAGGGAACCCAGAAATAGAAAAGCCCATGTGGCAGACTACTGGGGACCCCAACTGATCATTAATCCCTATCTCCCAGCTAAAGCTAGAACCAACTTCCTCTCAATGAAATTGATCCCTCTTAAAGGTGACTCTGCACTTTAGTTGAGCCTCCTCCACTGAGATAACACAGAGCAAAGAAAAACTATCCCCTGAACCTTATCTAAGTTTCAAAACGCAAACAATGAGCATGGTAGTGATGGTTATTTCAACATAAGCACGCGGTCTCCAAACGGTGCACAGAGGCACCCTTCGGTGTGGTAGTGAACCCTCAAGGATGCCATGAGACATTTTATATTTTAGAGAAAAACACCTATCAGATACTATATGATTGACTGATTTCATGTAGTTCACGGTTTCAACATTAGAATGCGCTACTGTTCTTTCAGTGACACCCTGTCTTCACAAAGCTGGATTTTTGGCAATTCTAGGCAGAAAAGCAAGTACTAAAATCAGTGTAAAAAAGGAAATGAGAATGGGGGTGCTCAATATAATCCAAGGTCTGAGCAGCAGTCAGTGCCCAACTGGTACAGACTTCCCATTTGTAAGTGACTGTGGTTATTTAGAAACGAAATGTTTTTTTCTCTTTCTTATGTGCATTATTTTTCAAATGGCACCAGGATAAAAATGCATCTTAAGGGTAATATTGCTATATGTTAAGGATATAAATGCATATTAAGAATAATATTATTAAGATATAAATGCTTATTAAGTTGTTTTCTCTTAATTTCTTAATAAATAGAATCATCTTTTTTTTTCCCTAGAGGTACTGTGAAAACCAAATATTAAGACATTAAGAGTCCCATAAACTGAGAATATTTGGAAACTGCTATAAATCCTTATATAGTATAACTAGTATATGATACATAAAATAAACATTTAATTTCTTGTGAAAATATTTATGATAGAATCATTTAGAAAATAGTATTTGTTAAATATATGTAACATGTAGCATGTAATATAATCTTAATGTTATAATCCATATATATATACCCTTGTTTTAAATAAAGAATGAAAATAAATATGCCTCAGTGTTAACCGTGTTTATTTCTGGCTGATGGGTTATAGACAACACAGAGGTGAAAATTACAGGTCCTGACATCAGTCTCTCTCTGGATTCTACTAATTACTATCTGTGAGACCTTGAAAATGTTACTTTTTTGTGTTTTAGGTTCTCCATTTATAATATGGATATAATTATAACACCTTCTTCATGGAGATCTTACAAGAATAAATTAATTTTTCAAATTGTTGATTACAATCAGTAGCATAAAATTCAATAAATATTTGCATTTATTACTATCATGATGACTTATTTCTAATTTTTAGAAATTATTTTATTGTTGTTCAATGATTGCATTTGTTTGCATTTTTTCCCTACCCCTGCCCCCATCCCAGCCAAACCCACCTACCTCCCTTGCTTCCACCCTCCCCCTTGGTTTTGTCCATGTGTCCTTTATAGTAGTTCCTGAAAATCCTTTTCCCCACTGTCCCATCTCCTCTCCCCTCTGGCTATTGTTAGATTGCTCTTAATTTCAATATCTCTGGTTATATTTTGTTTGCTTTTTTCTTCTGTTGATTATATTCCAGTTAAAGGTGAGATCATATGGTATTTGACCCTCACCACCTGGCTTATTTCACTTAGCATAATGCTCTCCAGTTCCATCCATGCTGTTGCAAAGGGTATAAGCTCCTTCTTTCTCTCTGCTGCATAAAATACCATTGTGTAAATGTACTATAGGTTTTTGATCCACTCATTTGCTGATGGGCACTTGGGTTGCTTCCAGTACTTGGCTATTGTAAATTGTGCTGCTATGAACATTGGGGTACATAGGTTCTTTTGGATTGGTGATTCAGGGTTCTTAGGGTATAATACCAGCAGTGGAATTGCTGGGTCAAAAGGCAGTTCCATTTTTAGTTTTCTGAGGGAATTCCATACTGCTTTCTAAAGTGGCCACACCAGTCTGCATTCGTACCAACAATGTACTAGGGTTCCCTTTTCTCTGCATGCTCTCCAACATTTGTTTGTTGATTCGTTTATATTGGCCACTCTGACTGGTATGAGATGGTGCCTCATTGTGGTTTTAATTTGCATCTCTCTGATGGCTAGTGATGCTGAGCATCTTTTCATATGTCTCTGGGACCTCTGTATATCTTCCTGAAGAAGTGTGTTTTCAAGTCCTTTGCCCATTTTGTGATTGGGTTGTTTGTCTTTCTGGAGTGAAGTTATGTGAGTTCTTTATATATTTTGGAGATCAGGCCCTTGTCTGAGGTATCATTGGCAAGTATGTTTTCCCATACTGTTGGTTCTCTTTTCATTTTAATTCTGTTTTCTTTAGCCATGCAGAAGCTTTTTATTTTGATGAGGTCCAATTTTTCTTTCCTTTATGCCCTTTGCTTTACGGGACATATCTGTGAAGATGTTGCTGTGAGGAATGTCTGAGATTTTCCTGCCAATGTTTTCCTCTAGGACTTTTATAGTGTTACATTTATATTTAAGTCTTTTGTCCACCTTGAATTTATTTGTGTGTATGGTGTAAGTTGGTGATCAAGTTTCTTTTTTTTTTGCGCGTAGCTGTCCGGATCTCTCAACATCATTTGTTGAAGAGGCTATTTTTGCTTCATTTTATGCTCTTGCTTCCTTTGTCAAACATTAATTGACAGTAGAGACTTGGGTTTATTTCTGGGCTCTCTTTTCTGTTCCATTGGTCTATGTGCCTGTTTTTATGCCAGTACCAGGCTGTTTTGATTACAGTGGCCTTGTAATACAGTTTGATATCAGGTATTGTGATCCCTCATGCTTTGTACTTCTTTCTCAAAATTGCTGCAGCTATTTGGGGTCGCTTATGGTTCCATATAAATTTCTGAAATGTTTGTTCTATATCTGTGAAATATGTCATTGGTACTTTAATAGTGATTGCATTGAATCTATAAAACACTTTGGGTAGTATGGCCATTTTGATGATGTTAATTCTTTCAATCCATGAGCATGGTACATGTTTCCATTTGTTTGTATCTTCCTTAATTTATTTCTTCAGTGTTGTGTAGTTTCTTGAGTACAGGTCTTTCACCTCCTTGGTTAGCTTTATTCCTAGGTACTTTATTTTTCTTGTTGCTATGTCAAATGGGTATTTTTTGCTGATTTCTTTTTCTGATGTTTCATTGTTGGTGTACAAGAATGCCTTTGATTTCTGACTATTGACTTTGTATCAGGCTGTTTTGCCAAATTCATTTATTAGGCCAAGTAGTTTTTTGGTGGAGTGTATAAGATTTTCTATGTACACTATCATGTCATCTGCAAACAGTGACAGTTTTGTCTCCTCCTTTCCAATTTGGATGCCTTTTATTTCTTTTTCTTGTCTGATTGCTGTAGCTAGGACTTGCAATAGAATGTTTACTCTGAGTGGTGAGAGAGGGCATCCTTTTCTTTTTCCTGATCTTAGTGGGAAAGCTCTAAGTTTTTATCCATTGAGTATAATGTTGGCTGTAGGTATCTCATATATGGCCTTTATTATATTCAGAAATGCTCCCTCTATTCCCACTTTGCTGAGTGTTTTTATCATAAATGGGTGATGTACCTTATCAAATGCTGTTTCCACATCTACTGATATGTTCATGTGTTTTTTGTGTTTGCTTTTGTTTATGTGGTGTATTATGCTTATTGATTTGTGGATATTGTACCAGCCTTGCATCCCTGGGATGAATCTCACTTGATCACAGTGTATGATCTTTTTAATGTATTGCTGGATGTGGTTTTATTTTAATAAAATCCTCAATATTTTATTGAGGATTTTATCATCTATCTTCATCAGCGATATTGGCCAGAAGTTTTCTTTCTTTGTTATGTCTTTATCTGGTTCTAGGATTAGGATGATGCTGGCTTCATGAAAAGAGTTTGGGAGTCTTCCATTTTCTTGAATTTTTTGAAATAATCTGTGGGGGATGGGGATTAGCTCTCCCTCAAATGCTCTGTAGAATTCTCCTGTGAAACGGTCTGGTCCAGGGCTTTGTGTGTTGGAAGCTTTTTGATTACTGTTCAATTTCATCAAATGTTATTATTTTGTTCAAGCTTTCTGCTTCTTCTTCATTGAGTTTTGGAAGCTTATATTTTTCTAGAAATTTGTCCATTTCATCTAGGTCTTCAAATTTCTTGGCATACAGTTCTTCATAGTAATTTCTTACAATCCTTTGTATTTCTGTGGTATCAGTTGTAATCTCTCCTCTTTAATTTCTGATTGTGTTTATTTGGGCCTCTCTCTTTTTTTCTTGATGAGCCTGCTTGAAGGCTTGTCGATTTTGTTTATCTTTGCAAAAAACCAGCTCTTGGATTCATTGATCCTTACAATGGTGCTGTTAGTCTCTATGTCATTTAATTCTGCTCTGATCTTGGTTATTTCCTTCCTTGTGCTTACTTGCTGTGGGTTGTCTTTGTTGTTCCTCGAGTTCTTGTAGGTGTAGAGGCAGGTTGTTTGTTTGAAATGTTTCTATTCTTTTTAGGTAGGCCTGTATAGCTACAAACTTCCCTCTCAGGACTGACTTTGCCATGTCCCATAGGTTTGGTATTGTTGTGAGTTCATTTTTGTTTATTTCCAGAAACTTTTTGATTTCTTCCCTAATCTCATTCTTCACCCATTCATTGTTTAATAGCATGCTATTCATTCTCCATGTTTTTGTGTGTTTTGCTTGAGATTTGTTTCTAGTGTCAGTCCTTTGTGTCAGAGAAAATGCTTGATATGATTTCAATTTACTTGAACTTGTTGAGGCTTTTTTTGTGTCCTATCCTGTGGTTTCTCTTTGAAAATGTTCCATGTGCATTTGAAAAGAATGTGTATTTTGCTTATTTGGGATGAATGGCTCTGTATATATATATCAGTTAAGTCCATTTCATCTAAGGCATTGTTCAATGCCACAATATCTTGGTGTATATTTCGTTTGGAAGATCTATCCATTTTTGACAGGGGACTGTTTAAACCTCCTACTATAATTGTGTTGCTGTCAATATCTTTCTTGAAGTCCTCCAAGATTTTCTTTATGTATTTGGGTGCTCCTATATTGGGTGCATATATATATTTATTATGTTTATGTCTTCTTATGGATTTTTCCCTTGAGAATTAGGAAGTGACCTTCCATGATTCTTTTTATGGCTCTTTTTTTGAAGTTAGTTTTGTCCGATATGAGTATTGCTGTCCTGGCTTTTTTTTTTTTTTCCTGTCCATTTGCTTGGAATATTTGTTTCCAGCCCTTAACTTTCAGTGTGTGTAAGTCTTTTGTTCTGAGGTGGTTCTCCAGTAGGCAGCATATGTATGGTTCATGTTTTCTTATCCATTCCGTTATTCTGTGTCTTTTGATTAAGGCATTTAATCCATTTATATTTAAGGTTATTATTGATACGTATTTATTCATTGCCATTTTTTCATATTTGTGTTCTTGTCTCTTTCACTGTTTCTCTTCCTGTTCTCAAAGCAAGTCCTTTAGCATCTCCTGCATGGCTGAGTTGGAGGAGGTATATTCTTTGAGGCTTCTTTTGTCTGGAAAGCTCTTTATTTGGCCTTCCATTTTAATTGAGAGCCTGGCTGGATAAAGTAGTCTTTGTTGCAGGCCTCTGGTTTTCATATTTGGAATATTTCTTGCCATTTTCTTCTGGCTTGGAATTTTTCCATTGAGAAGTCAGTTGTTAGTCTTATCGGGGCTCCCTTGTATGTTACTTCCTGTTTTTCCCTTCCTGCCTTTAAGATTCTCTCTTTATCTTGGAATTTTGCCATTTTAATTATGATGTGTTTTGAAGTGGGTCTCTTTGGGTTTCTCTTGATTAGGACTCTGTGTTTCCTGGATTTGTGTGACTTTTTCTCATGAAATTAGGGAAAACTTCCATCATTACTTTTTGAAGCAGGTTTTCTATCCTTTGCTCTTCTTTTTCTGCTTGTGTTATCCCTATTACACAGATATTATTATGTTTCATGTTGTACTGCATTTTCCTTAATCTCTCTTCATTCTTTCTGAGCCTCTTTTCCTCTTCTTGCTCATTCTCAGTGTGTTTTTCTACCTTGTCCTCCAGCTCTCTGATCTGATCCTCTGCTTCCTTGAGCCTGTTTTTGATCCCTTCTACTGTGTTCTTCAGTTCAGAAATTGTATTCTTCATTTCCTCTTGACTCTTGTTGATAATTTCTATTTCCTTTTTCATGTTGATATAGTTTGCAGTGAGTTCATTGTAGTTTCCCTGTAGTTTTTAGTAATTCTCTGTGAGCTCATTAAGTTTCCTTATAACCAATGCTTTGAACTCTGTATCTGATAGTTGACTTGCCTCTTTTTCATTTAGTTTTCCTTCTGAGACTTCCTCCTTTCCTTTCATTTGGGGATTGTTTCTTTGTCTTCCCATTGTTTGTGAGGCTCTTCTTGTTAGCCTCTGCTTCTTAAGTTGCTCTGTTCTGACCCCCTGGATTTATGGTGTAAACTTCTTTGGTGGAATACCTGTGAGATTCAGTGGTACAGTCTGCTTGATCTCCCAAGCTCACTGATGTTGGGCTGTCACTTATGTTCGCTTGTGTATGTGTTTGGGTTTTGGTTGTTTTGGGGTCTTTCTTTGGTGGGTCTTTCCTACCAGCTGGTTATCTGAGGGTCATTCTGTCTCCCACCTCTTGTTTTCTGTTGTGCAGGTGTGGGCAGGTACTGTTGCAGCTGGTTCTTCCATGTGTACAAGGTTTTGAAGCTTTTCTCTTGCCCCTGTTCAGTTGTTTGTTCTGAGTAATTTCTCCACTATTTAGTTGTATTTCCAAATAGGTCCCGATTGTGTTAGTGTGGCTTCCACTCCCTCCTTCACCTTCTTCTGTTGTTATCTGTTGGTGGTTCCTTTGTTGGTGTGTTTCCTCTTCTAACAGGTATCTGGGTGTTCACAGCTTCTACCTACTCTTTTTTGTGATAGGTTGTAGGGGGAAGGTGAAATGGTTTAAGACAGCAGGAGTGTATTCTATGATATTTAAAGTACCAACCCATAGAGAAGAAATAGGAGATCCTTTGGACTTGTATAGTGTTAACCGTGATAATTTCACCCACCTAGCCACTTTTTAGAAAGGGTAGAAAGAAGGTAAGACTCTCATTGGGGGTGGGGGGAGGAGGAAAGGATTGTGAGTTGGATCTAGGAAGCTGTGAGTTTGTGGGAGTTCAGATTATGCGGTAAAGTGAGAGTAAAGGGTAGAAAATAGGTATAATGTGTGAGAGAGTAGAGTTAACCACACTAGTAATAAAATTTAGGAAACAGTAGAGTGGGCTAAGATATGGGAATAGTGCTATGTAGTAGTTACAAATGTATGGAACAGCTATTATTTACAATAGTAATGGAGCATCAATCATATGACTGAATCTATGTGAACTGGGTAACTATAATAGGGAGTATAGGGCCTTAGAGTAGTGTGTTAATGGATTCAAGTGAAGTGAAAGACAGTTAATTAACAATACATTATGAAAGAGAGAACAAGGGGAAACCAGTCAAACAATGCCAATTAACCAGTCAAGTGAGGACTAAATAGAAAGAAGAGAAATACAAAAATAATAGTAAAATGAGAGATGTATGAATAATAAAAATAATAACAATACAAATATACGATAAGTTGCAAGTTCTCTGAAGTAGCAAAGTGAAATTTGTTTCACTGTCTCAGCTGTTGGGACACCCCCTCTTTGTGTCCCACTCTGGTATTTTCACATTTCCAGGTTTTATTGTCTCACTTGTGGGAATTAAAAAAAAAAATGAAGGAAGGAAGGAAGAAGAGATACAAAGGGAAAGAGAGAAGGAAAGCGAGGAAGATGGTGCTAAAAGGGAAAAAAAATAAATAATAAAGAATTACTTAAAAAAAAGCTTCTGGTGGCTTCAAACTGCCCATGCCAGTTTTGCTGGTCTTTTTGGCTGCAGCAAGCTGAGGGGGGGCCAGTTTTACTCTTCTCTATTACTGATCAGCTCTCAGCCAGCCTCTTGCCCGGTTCCCCAGCAGCCTCTGGTCACTCTCCCCAGGGCTACAGGTGTGAGCTCAGGGCTTTCCATGGTGCTCACTCATCCCTGTGGGCTTGCAGCCTTACACACAACCATGGGATTGTCCCAAGGCCATGTGGAGAGGAGGCTGGAGCTGCTGCTGCAGGAGAATTCCCCAAATTGCCTCCAAGTGTCTCTTTTTTTTTTCACTTTTTCTTTTTGAGAAAATCCTCCTGCTCAATCCTGCCACTCCATACAAAGAAGGGACTGTCCTCTGGTTCAGCCCACCTCTCCAGCTAGACCTGGGACTGCCCAGGTCAGGGCCCCACATGGTCCAACTCTCAACTCTCCCCAGCCGGCGCCCACAGTCTCTGGTCTCAGTGGGTTTACCACTTCATCCTTGTTCCCCTCCCTGCGACTTCAAGCAACCAGGTCTCTCTTGGTGTTGCTCAAGCCTGTTTGGCAGGGGAGGGAGCCATTAGCCCAGCTCTCTCCCAGGAGTCCTGCGGCAGACCCGGTAGACCCGGGACCTGGGGCTGCAACCGCCCTGGTCCCCGTGTTGGTCCCAGGGACCTTTTTGTCCTGAAGCAATCCCCTTACTATCTGTTTTTTCAGTGTCCTCTATACTTTTTGGTCTCCTATTTTCATAAACACTGGGGTGCTGTAGGCTGTTTGCTTTGTTCCTCAGTAGATCGGGTAGGTGTTTCACCCATGTGCAGGGGAAGTGGTCTGTGCTCCTACCTGTCTCCCTGCCATCTTAGTCCTCTCTAATTCCTTATGCTTCATGAAATGAACCACTTTTTAAAGCTAATCATTGTTAGAAGTGTTACCAAAGCTGAGGTATTTATGTTACTGTTCTCTGGGCTACATAGCAAGGTTTTTTTTTCAAATGGGTCCCTTTTGTCCTTAATCTTTCACATTCTCCAGGGTTCTGGTTCTGTTTATAGCACCTGACTATAATGGGGATATCACACCGTAAACACTACTGAAATTATTTATTCTGGAAACAACACTGCACCAAGAGTATTTTAGTGTGGGGTTTTCTATGATAGAAAGTTGAAAAAGAAATTGAATAAAGATATGAGATTAAGCCTGGAATTTAGCTAGGAACACACAGTTCAAAGTACCAGTTCTAAGTGTACATGCTAAAAATTAGCAAGAGAGCCTCAAAGTAAGGCATGACAGGGTATGAAAACTGTGTCATAGCAAGTGGTCTAAGACTGAGTGTGGGTGGAGAGTGGGCAAAGGTGTCTGGTTCACATTTTTGCACTTTGCATCTAAGTATATGTGCATGCATGTACACATACGGGTTTCTGTGTGTGCACATGTGTGGGTAGGTAAAACGAGTGTGCAGTTTAATTAGGTTGGGCAAATCTTCCCTTCTTTATTTTAATTATTACATGGGATACTTATATCTGTGAATAAATGTAGGTATAAGTAGAGTGAAATTATGAGATTAATTGTTTGGAGAAAACTTGCTTTAATATTACCCCTCAAAAACAGATTGCTTTTATACTCTATTATGGAGCCTAAGAGTAATGACTTGCAATAGCATGTCAGTTTACTTCTAATTCTACGTTTAACATATTTTAAGTTCATGATATATCAATATATTAGAAAAGAGTAAACTATTTGATTCACTTTAATGCAAAGTGATACTGAAATTTCATCTATAATAATGACATAAAATTTGTTGTTGTTTATTTAAGTAAAATATAATTTGGTTTACAACTATATGTAGTGCTTAACTGTGACATGAACCATAGAGCTGATATATGACTAACTGAAATTTGGGAATATTGAATTAAGAGAGTGGATTTGACAAATTATACAGAGGAATGGAACAAAAAAAAGTGATAAATAAAACTGTCTTGACTATTTTGATAAAGGGATAAAAGAGTTTGTTCTTCTTCCTGTAACTTAGCTTCCTGATGTTGCTGAAAACAGTGATTTTTCCTTTCCTTTGACATGTGATTCTGTGAACGTGTCCAGGCCAGCTCTTGATTGCTGATCCTTTCCAGACGACTGGCAAGGGCAGCAGGGGCTCCACCACGGCTTGTATCAGTCACCCACCAGAGCACACATTCCTGCCACTTACCTGGTGCACATTCCCCACACTGATAAACATGTTATTCTCCCATGAAGTACGTTTGCCAATCTGTATTTTTAATTGGCATAGGAAGCGCATCTCTCAATACATTTAATATCTATCATTGTAGAGCTAGACTCACACAGGGAAAATCAGATTCCTTTCCAAGCTGAGTCAATTTCAGTAAACGCTGGTTCTATTATTCTTGACAATGCTAAATATATATATATATATTTTTTTTACAGTTTTTGAAACAGGAAATTATTTTATTCATGACTAAAAGTCATGAGTTTTGTATAAATAAAGGGAATAGTGGAAACAAAGAAGTTAATACAAATATTTGTGGGCATGTTTGAAAATCAGAAATGTTCAACTTTCTAGAACAAGTTGTGACATTCTCAAGTTACAATATCAGATATTTATAGTACCTTTAATAGTTATCGTAACTTTAAATTTCACTATTTTACAAGCAGCCTTAACATCTGTTAAAAAGGAATCTATGAAATTTTCAAGATAATTGGGGAAATATATCTCATAAGTATTTAGAATGAATATATAGCTTTCAAGATAATAGGAAGCTATAGCTCAGGAGTTCTATGTCTGTGGTGGCTAAAACAAAGGAGTGCATGCCATACTTCCTTAGATGCTGACTAGTGAATGTTAGTTTCCACAGGAAGACTGGTATCAGTAAAGTTTTCCAGAAGTATATTGCTTTTCTCTTAGTGTGTTACATAAATTCTTCATGTTAATGAGAGGAGCAATGTATTCCAATAGTGGCCATCCTTTATTGTCTTTTCTTCTCTACACTGTAGGAATAATATGCTTGTTAAAAGAATGGATAACAGTTATGGCAGTGAACACAACTTCTGTTCCTTAGTATTATTTATGATAATTGTAAAATATTTTCATGCTGTTTGTGAGTTAAATATACCAAAATAAAATCACCTATTTTTTATTCTGTTAATTTAATAATTTTTCTAATAATAATTGTTTTAGAAAAGAAAAAGAAATAGCATTTACACTAACACAAATGCTTATAAGTTACACAAAAGTAAAAACATCTTTGGTGTCTTATTGAAATCACCTACAGTAACACTCTTGCAAAAAATTAGCTAAATCTTTAAACTGCAGTTTTTAAGTGTCATGAAAAATACATGTCCTTGCATAATAATATACTTACTTATCAGAAATAGAAGAAATTTAGTAAAAAATTACTGCCATATTAGTATCTCTTTGTGTGATAGAAGACTTGTGTTGAATTTAGAGGTGATGTCATCAATTTGTACAATCTTTTAAGCTCCACCCCTACTCTATCCAAAGCTACTGTTTTTTTCAAAGGAATGAAATGCTTTATCTTCTTGACAGAACAAATTGACTGGAAAATTACATAAACCCCTCAGCAGATGTTCTCTCCCACTTTGTTTCAGAACTTGCACTGCTGTAGAGTGTTTCCAAGCCCCATGTGGAGACAGGCTTGCAGGATGCAATCAATGTATGCAGAGTCTACGGCAATGTACGAGAAGGCTAGTTATTCTTTGGTTATGTAGTCAAATACAAATTGACTGATAAAACATAATACTACTTCTGAATTTGTAAAAATTACTAAATATCCATAAGATTTAAGCTATTCAAATTAGCCCTACAAACACTAAAGGTTCTTCTGCCCAAGTGAAATTCCAAAGTCCAAATTGCTAGAAATGTGTTTGCCATAATGAATGAGTTTTGGAGTCAAGGATGTCAGGCAGCAAAAAATAGGAAAAAGCAACCAGTTTTGACTTCCAATCCCCTGCATCATATCTCTGTCAGTATGGCATACTAATCTGTGCAAATCAGATGGCATCTTTAAAATTATAATGCACACCACTGAGTTAAGCATCTGTATAAAAAATCTGAATTGTCATCTATCTCTCTGTGAACCATACAGTGTAACTTGGTGTCACTTAATGCTAAATTACATTCATCTACGTAATCTGTCTCTCTGTCTAGCATGGCAAATTTACAATTGTAATTTATCCCTTCATTTTTCAAGTTTTCAAAAATTTATTTTGCCAGGAAGTTAAAAAAATAATGTAACCAGCTCTCAGTAAAATGCTATCAAGCTGGTCAATAAATTTTGTATTAAAAAGCCTCAGTGTAGATGTTTACATTCCTAACACATTGCAAATTCTTAGCAACTCTATAAAATGCATTGGTATATTTAGCTAAAGAGATCATTTTTAGGGGAAAAGCGATTTCCCCACTCCTAAAGAAGAAATATTTTAATCAAAAATATTAAAATGTAAGTCAGAAAAAAAAGAAAATAATGCTATAAATTAAAATAACAATTGCCAGAGTAACATGATTCACAGAGAGGCAACTCTTTTACATGTGAGCTTTCGTTATATATGCTTGCTTTCTACTGAAGTGTTGAGTATGCTTCATATAAAGTCACACTTCGTAGAATTTACCACCTTCTAAAGAAATGTTCAGTCAGAATTTGCTAGTTCTATCCAAATAATTTTTCTGATAACTAAGATATTATTTTGGTGATTTGTTCTAAATATTTAACTTTAAGGACAGCAAGAAAATGATGGCTTTTTTCACTATTTTTTCTTACACAAGTCAGAGTTTTGCATTGATAAATACCTAGACCTTTTTCCAAAATACTTGAGTTCAACTTCAGGCTTTTTCCATAATTAAATGTTTGGACAAGTCATTCTCTGGATGCCATGCCCCCTAATGAGTAAAATTATGGATGTTCCAGGTTCCACCCTAAAACCCATTAGACTCAGTGGAAGAAAAGTCTATAGAAGCTGACAGGAGAGGGTCTTTGGGAAGGTTTGTATCTAATAGCAAGTAATGTGGACTGTGGCTTCCAGACCAGGGGCCTCGTAATGTGCTTCAATCACAGCTCCATTGTCAGTTATCAGTGCTTCAAAGCCAGAGGTCTGAAGAAAACTAAATAAAATAAAATTGACTTAAGAAGGTTAGGGTTACTAAATAATAATAGAAAATATATTTTACATTATATTATAAAATAGGTTATAGTAAAGAGAAAAATCATCTGGGAAAATATGTAGAAAGTGAGTACTTTCTTTGATTTCTACTACATTTCCCATCATGGCAAAGATTTTCTTGAAATTCCCTACTTTTTTTCTAAAAAGCAAATATTTTTGAGGGTTGTTTTCTTCATTTAAAAAAATGACCTGCTTACATATGGCACAGTTCTCTTTTAAAATAAACAACTCTTCTATGTCTATTCTTTGTAATTTTTAGTATTTATATTATTTAAGTATATATTAATTCATCCTTTTTCTTGTATTAAAAAAACAGTTCAATCTAGTAAATTTCAGAGAGTATTCTGCTATATTTATGATATCACTCTATTTAAGTAGTCTCAGTTAAGGAGTTAAAGACTTTGAGACTCACTACAAAATTAGGATACCTTTAAGTGGCTTTACCTCTTGCTATTAGCTTAACTCCCTCCATTTTTGTTAAGCCCACTACCAGCAAATGAAATATACTATATAACTTTCTGAATAATAAGACATTTGGTAGGGCTTTCCCATTTAAAAAAATCTCTCTTTGGATGGTCTAAAAAATTGTGCAATGTAAAATGGAAGTTCTAACTAATGTATGTTCACTAGACACCTCCATTATTATTTAGCAATGTAAGTGCCTCACAACCTAGAGGTGTTTCAGCCAAGCATGGTTGTAATGAGTATTCTAATCTTTCATTGTTTTGGAAAATATCATGTGGACAAACAAATATAAGTGAAGAAATAAATAATGACCTCTCAAAAATAATAACATTGTTTCAAAAAGATAACACCATATTAGAAAATATCTATAACTAACTTCATAAATTCATACTTTCCTATAAATCAAATAGATACTCTACTTTTTCTTATTTTTAAAATATTATTTCCTTTCTGTCACCAGGTAAAAATGACTCAATTTACATTTAAATACCTATAATTTAGCGTATCAGAAATATCATCACTTTATGGGATCATCACCGTTTGGATTCTTTTTTATAATTTACATAGAGGAGTAAATCTTAAATTTGTAATTTAAAAAAAATAATAGTGTGGTTGGAGATTCTTTTATTTTATCTCAAAGACAAACACTTAACTGTGCAATATAAGTCCCCAGTAAAGAACACAAGATCACCATGAGAGCAATGTACAATCATCATAGAATAAAATAAAACTTGCCTGATTCTATCATGGGATAAAAATGCATATATCTAAATTCACATGGCTTTTTAAGGCTGTGGTTTACCATAGTATTTTAGCAAAAGAATTCAAGCTTATTCATGGCTCCATTCACACATACCCTGTATCTCTGACTTAGACTGCCTTATGGGACTCTTTGACTTGAAATACATCATCCATTAAGTCTTTTTCGAATCATCTGAGTAGAATGAATTCTATTTTGTTATGTGCCCTGTTTTAAACTACCTTTATTACCATATGGTGTCATATATGTTTGTTCAGATAGCCTTGGTTTTGTCTAATCACCAGTCCAATTATTTACTTACTATTTAATTTTTAATAACTTAAATCACAGGAATTTAAAGAATAGGGCTCAATCAATGTTAGTAAATATTATCCTGTTAGAAATATTCACACATAACATATTAAGATTCCATGGACCAAAGCTTGGGTGATTAAAGTGTGTTCTATAAAATTTTGAAAGGGACTGTTTCCTGACTATAGTTTATGGGTGCCATGAAAGTTATGACTTGAAGATGGGCAGAAAGAAATTCTTAGGGAGAACTAGAAATCAATGTAAGTGGAGATTTAACTCTCTGTAATAATCAAAATAAATGGATCAAAAGTAAAACCTTTAACCACTCAAAATTAAGCCAGTAATATGGTCTCCCCATATTTTAACCCCAGAGGAATCCATTCAGTATTTATAAAATATATGAAAATCCCTAAAAAATGATTAGGTCCATGTTTTTTTTTTTCTTTGATTCTATACTGGGTTTAAAGCTGGAAATTATTCCAGCATGCAAAATTTAAGCTCACAGGTGTATAAGTAAGTGAGCAATGAATTTGCCTTCAGCACATGAATATACGTTGGTGGTTTTATTCTCTGAGGACACTTTTTCCTCCATAAATAATACTTTTGGAAAAGCTCATTAATTTGACATATTTGACATATGTCATTTGACAAATGAGATATTTTGGAAAAAAAGCATTTGATTTTTATTTTTGAAAGTTCACATTTTATGATAAGTAAGATATGCAGTTTTTTACTTCATAAATAGAAATCATATTGTGTTGCAGGTCACAGTTTGTATAGATGAAAGTATAAAATGAAGTGCTGTCATTTTTAATGTTATATAATAATAATTATTGCTAATATCAATTTCAGCTAGGTATTATTTCAGTAAGTTCATTATTTCAATAATGCGATTTTAGTGGATCATAGTAGAAATTCTAGTTTACTTGTTTTTATTATTTATCATTAATAGCATGGTTTATTCTTCTGAATAGAGAATATAGATCTTATAATTTAATATTTACATAGGAGCAGTTTGTCTATTTGAATTGAGAGTTGTCTTTTTCCCTACATTTGTATATCTGAATTCACACACATGTACTTATATTTTGTAAATTATTTTAACTTAGATAATTGATTGTTGAAATTATAAAATAATAAATATCACATTAAATGTGAAATATGTGGTCACTAAAAATTTCTCTGTTTTTTATAATTTCTGGGCAATAACTTTCTCTATGAAATACAGTGTTTGGGCAATGCACTAAATTCTTCTGGATTTTTTTTAGTGTTGACATTCTAGCACTTTCAAGAAAGTCCACAGATATGAAAAAAGTTATAAGTGAAATTGTTTTAACTATTCAGCATACCATAACTCAATACCATTATTTTAAAAGTGAAAACAGTATTTTAATCAAAATTTCTATAACACAAAATCAGGAAAAATTTTGGATTGTTTCCTCAACTTAAAAACTGTATCCTAAGTGCCAGATAAACATGTGTAAGTAAAATTTCTAAAGTAAGTCTGAGTAACCTAGTCTTCTTGTGTTTTATTCTTTGAACCAGAAATGGACAGGTGACTCTAAAACAGGTAAAAAAGTATTTAAATATCCTTATCATAGAAACTCAAAATATTAATATATTAGAATGGGTTAAATGAAAGGAGAGGATAGTAGCGTATTCATGAATGTGAAATATAGCCTTGGCTTATTACTTAATCTACACAGACTAATAAGATTGTACCAGATTCCTGTGTGTTCCTGCTCCTTAAGCTCTTTTGAGTGCCTCAATTGCCAGTGCTGTAGTAATAAACCTCACTAAAAGAGCTCAGTGAAGAGGGTTATTAAACCAAGTGTGTTCTTCATTACACTGGCCCTTAACAGATCATAGGAGTGAGGGAGTTTTGCATTCAAGTAAGTTTATGAACTTCTGCACATTGTATATCAGACATTTCAAATGCATATATTTGTTGGACATGGTATCATTAGCATGTTTGTGTTACATTAATTAATTTTTGAAAATACTTTTCATGGCTGCATAATGAACCAATATATAGATGTTCAGTAACTTACCCATTTTTCTACTGTTGACACAAAAATTTTCATTAGTGTGATTTTAATAATTATACTGAAAATAAAGTTTCAGTCAAACTTCTGATAATTTTTATGGAACAAAAGCAAGAACTGGAAATAGTAATGGACCATGCCATGTGATGATTATAAGGTTCCAGATAAATATACTGCTGAGTTTCCTTCCAGAAAGTTGTCCAATATGTGAGAGTATTATTGCACCTATTCCTAGTTATACACATAAGAGCTTTTTAAAAATTCCAAAAGAACAATGAACAAAGCACTTAGAAATCAAAAAATCATATGGACATAAATGAAAAAGTAATTTAAAAAGTATTGAGTAATTACAATAATGCAAATTAAATCAATGACTAGATCTGTTTAATCTGTTAAGGAATTAAACTAATGTTGTAAACATCCTTATACACTGCTGCAGGGATGTCAACGTGGCCCAAAATTTCAAGAAAGCAATTTAGTAATATTTATCATGGACCCTAAAATATTTAATTCCCTCCACACTTTTTCAAAAATTAGAAACATGGATAGAAATATTTTATGTAGAGGTGATTAGTGCAGCATAATTTGTCACAGCTATTTTTTTAATGACCATGAGTAGAAGACAAAAATATCTATGTTGATATTGTAAATATCACTTCATAATCCATTCAATCTTACTTCTTTTATTAAAGTAAACTTTGATGCAGACACTGGCCTATAGTGTTCGCGGCATTATGGATGAGATGAGACAAAGTCACACGGACTACAGAAATCCTGTGGAGGAAAAGGGATGACATGGCTGTTCTCTCAGTGAAAGAGCGAACCGCCCATCCCTTATCTGGACAGGCCTTTATTGCTTTTTTTCTGAGCACATACATTGAGGATGGTCCTCATTTACTATGCACAGATATGCTTTAGGTGGTTATATTTGACAGAAAACCGAGGAGAGGATGTTACTAGTCACATCAAAAAAAAAAAAAAGATATTTTCAAATGTAAAGGGAAAAGTGGTTGAACTGGTTACACTCATCCTTGGGAGGTTTAGCATAGATTTTAGGAAGTTACTTTAAAGATATGCAGTAAACATTTTCTGCCTCAATTCAGGGTGAGGGAGTTTTAGTACAAAGCAAGTCTCAAAGCAGCCTCGGTACAATGCAGGCCTGATTCCACACAGGAGAACCTATCTGTGGGCACGAGTCCTGTGTGTTGGACCTCGCTCCCCACTGGCCTTGCCAAGTAGGAGCTGGGCTACATTTCCCACACCATGCAGAATGATCTCCTATAAACCTTCAAATGTTATTATATAACCAACCACCTAAAATAAATATTGTACCCTAAGCCCTTCTTTCCACTAAAGTGGTTCCATTACTAATTTCAGGTAATTCGATGTAAGCAAAAAATAAATGTGCAACATATGTGGCCTTAAAATGAAGGATAGTTCTTCTTGTGTACTAAGTCTTTCTTCCTGCTATAATGTGGAATTGGTAGAATGAGCTGGAACAACCATCTTTAACCATTAAATAGAAACATGGATGTCACAAGAGCAAAGTAAACTGATCTTGGGTCTCCGATCATTTTGGAAATTCTTGGATACCATGTACCTCTGAGACTTCTATATGAAAGATAAATAAAATTTTATCTTTTTAATTCTTTTTTTTTATTGTTGTTCAAGTACAGTTGTCTCCATTTTCACCCTACCACTCCCCCAACCCCACCCATGAACCTACCCCCCTTTTGGCTTTGTTTATGTGTCCTTTAAACATATTCCTTGATGGCCCTTCCCCTACTACCTCTTTTTATCCTTCTACCCTCTATTTTCTGATAAATGGAACTAATCAACAAAAGTTTATCTTGTTTTAACTGCTGTTGTTTTAGCTTTTTTATTGCAGTAGCTCATACTTCTTAAGTGTATGGTACATATATGTAGGGATATTATTCAGCAACTTAAATTAGCCTAATCACATGAAACAACAAGTAAAATAATACTTCAGAAAAAAAGCAAAATATATTACACCAACTTTCAAAATTATTGATATTAAATGAAAGTAATCTCCAAAATGTTATTAAGAGTGAAGTTTTGGTGGTAAGATTAGGAATTATTTTTAAGATGTGTTTCTTTTCCCAATCTAATTATGAAAAAATTCAGACAAATCCTAATTGAGGGACATTTTACAAAATACCTCATCAGTGCTTTCCAATACTTTGAAGGTATTCAAAAACAAGGTGTCTGAAATTGGCATAGCCAAGAAGATCCTAAGGAGACATGGTAACTAAGTATAATATGGTATCCTAGATGAGATTTGCACACTAATAAAAAAGATAAAAACTAAGGAAATCTGAAAATGAACTTTAGTGAATAATATATTAACACTAGCTCATGAATCATGATAAACATATCACAGTAAGGGAAGATGTGAACAGTAGGGGAAACTGGATGCAGAGTATATGGGGACAGTTGAGCAGGACACAGCGCCTGGTAACCCTCACCAGGGGAAGACTCCAGCTCTGTGGAGGGCAGTCAAGATAGTCACAATGCCAGACGCCAAAAGTGGAAGGCCAAATACTTCTGCCCACATCCTGCATCTTGGTGTCTGAGTTGCCAAGGAATATACAACACAGCTAAGCACTGGATGGGACTGGGCTTTTCCTCACCTGGAGAAGAGACAAAGCAAGATGAGTTCTGGCAGTGTGCAGTCCCTGCTGGCCAGTGCGGCCTCTGGCGGCACATGCAGGGCCATCGGCCTTTGTGGGCCCCTCCTGTGCCTCTGCAGGAGGACCCTGACCCTCCCTCACCAAATACTGAAAGAGAAATTGCCTTACACACCAAAGCAGAACAAAAGAACACTCATTATGCTTGAAATAGGGAAAGATTTTCCCTCACAAGGTGTTAAGTGTGGGTTTTTTATCTTTGGAAAGGAAGGTGAAGGCCCAAGGCCTATGCTTACATGGCTGTGCCTGAGTTCAAAGACGGTGCTCAGGAGGCTGCCTTTCCCAACAGGAATTCTCGTACTATCTTCACAACTTTTCTGTAAACATAAATTTATTCTATAGTTTCAAAAAAGATTTATTTAGAAAAGTGTTCCAGGCATTTCTGCAGACCACAGTTTTTGCTCCTAATCTGTCAGCTCACTTGCTTTGCATGGGCAGAAGATGGGTCTGCAGTGTCCACAGCTTTTGCCAGATTCCCACTTCAGTTTCTTTGAGTCCTGAGACACACGTGTGTTCCACTTCATGTTGAAGGGCATTAACTTTCCTTGCAAGTCACTGGAGTTGTGGAAGCTGGAGGTTTGGAAGCAGTGGTGAGTCGGTCTGAGTCCCAGCTCCTTCCCATGGATTCCAGATTTTCCTTATTGTCTTCCACTCCAAGTCCTTACCTTTCCAGCTGTGTGCCCTGCTGATCCCATTCTACCACCGAAGGCTGACACAACAGATGAACATAAACTGTATAAACAGTTCCTAAACAACATGAGATGAAATCCATATAATAAATCCCACATAGTACATTTTCCTTAATGGTTATGTTTCTCCAATCAAATTTTGCCTGCTATAGCTATGTAATCTATTAGGATCATTTATTAAAAATCTTATGTAGTGAGCAGTAACTTCCTTATTTCAAGGACTAAGAGTTGTCAATCAATCACCATGAAGCTGAGGATTAGAAGGCAACATATCCTTCGAATCCAATACATTATTTTGAAACCTCCTTAAATGCTACATTTTTCCAAAATAAATCCAGATAAACAGCCACTTTGTTGAGCACTTCATTGAAGAACTAATAACATTAATGAAATCTACCATCTAATCACTATATTCTAGCTCTTTTTTACTTTCAAATGTGTTACATCTATAATGAAAATAAAAGATATTTTTAGTGGTCAAAAGACATAAAATGATTAATCACATATCTATTAATGACATTTTAAAAGTACCTCAGTCCAGAAATGTGACACTACAATCATTAAAAATCAGATTCAATTTTCAAAGATACTAATCTTAAACTTCATACTGCTGGCAGAAACATAAAATTATACCCAGTCAGCTCAGATGCTCTGGATAATGGAAAATCTCAGTTCTATGGTGCTGCCAGAAAATAATATGCTCTTAGAAATTCTGCAGGTTGAGTAGGGAGATAACTGATCAGAATATGACAAAGTGATGTTACAAATTGTTCAGAACAGAAAAATTCTAGATCCAATGAGATTTTTTTTGAGACACTGATTGAGGTCCAAGAGCAGCATAATGGCACCAAATGGATAAAAACAACAATAAAGTCACTCTTCATGCATAATGCATAGACATCCTCTACTGCAGTTGATATCACCATCTGGTGTCTAATTATTCCTGCCTCACACCACACGGTGTGTGCACCTAGTGGAATGACTGTACATTATAATAGCTCAGCACACAGACTCTCTGCTGCTAATTATAAGGTGCTAGTTGTTGTTGTTGCTGTTGTTGTTGTTTTAAAGACCATGGGAATCCCAAGAAATTTCGTTGCTTAAAATAAATATTGTGCAGTGTATTACAAGGAAAAGGAAGCTCAATTTTTATTTTTCTAAAAGATCTATTGTTCCTTTATTTTTAGTTTTTCCTAAAATATGTATCCCTGAAGTTAATTAAGGTCCTGCTTCTCTATTCTCATCACAAGATACTTTTTTCAAACTGTATAATTTTTTTCCAAACTGAATTCATTTTTAAAAATTTATTCACATATATGCTTTCAAGTTATAAAAATTAGAGCTAACAGTTATTTGTTCACTCCTAAAATAACAAAAGAGAAAACAATTCTTACGAAACCAGACATTCATTCATTCATTCATTTATTCATCATTCAGTAGACATTCATTGCGTATTTACTCAAAACTTTACTTAAAGTCTGAGGGAATAATTCATTACCCCCTGAGACAGAGTTAGGTTAATTAATAAAAAAATAGATACAGATAAATGATTACAATGAAACTTTATAACTGTTATAATAAGAATATTTATAGGTTCTTATTGGAGTGAAGAGGAAAGATTCCTCATGATATATTTTAAATGCTGAAGATATTGCTTATTTTCTTGTTGATGTTTTAGTTGTTTATTGCTGCACAAAAATATTCCCCAAAGTGTAGCGGCTAACAACAACAATCACTTACTTGCCTATAATTTTGTAATTTAGTAAGACTTAGAGGCAACAGCTCAGCTTGTTCCATGTGTGATGTCTTTAGGAAGTCTTTACTGCAGGAATGGGGGAGTCAGTATGATATTTATTCACGTGGATTAAAAATTGGTCTGGCTTTGCCTGGTTTCTTAGGCGGGATGGTCAGTTGAGGACCTCAGTTATCTTCCACATGGGCCTCTGTATGTGGCTGCTGGGGCTTCTTCACAGAATGGTGTTCAAGTTGCACATGAGGGGAAGTGTAAGCTTCTACTCTTTCTAATGTTCAGACCCAGAAAGGATCTGATGTCACTTCCACCACAGCCTGGGTAAGAGACATGTTGAGTGAGGTTGGGGAACTGAAGAATTAGACCATACTTCTCAGAGCTCTACTTTTGGCTATCTTTAATTCACCAGTTAATATGAAATCTATCAAACAAATATAATCCTGGGAAGTATTTCAAAGAGTGATGTAAAGGCTTGCTTCTCTTAAAATTTGGAGTATTGTTGGAAAACTCTATTTTAATACTATGATACTAAGAAAAAAACCTCTATATTCCAAAAGAATATCTGAAAGGGTTTAAATCTAGGTTTCTGGCAACAGTTTGTGCTAATCAATAGAAACTTTTGTTTATATCATAAATACATTTAGAAAATATGTATTAGATACCACAATATGATAACTCTTTTATACAACATCTCATTCAATCACTATAACGAACCTTTCCGGTAAAATTATTATCCCCATAAAAAAGTGAGGCTAAGGGAAATCAGTAGTTATCTGAAGTTGTGCAGCTAATATGTAGAATATCTTGGATTTGAGCCCAGACTGCCCTTCTCCAAATTTGTAGTGCTACTCTAAGTTTCAAGAAATCTATTTTCATATATTTTCCCTGATATATTTGTTGTCCACTTGCAAATAAAACTGATTATTTACTTTAAGGAGGCTTGAGAGTCTTGTAACATAGTTTATATTCCCACCCTCCTACCCCACAAACCTGACCAATGAATTATTCAACCAAGTTTTAATTTATACAAATATTTAAATATAAAACAGTTTGCAATGAAAGTATGTATTACAGAGATATTTATTACAAATTAACATTTAGAATGAAACAGGTAAAACTTGGAGATAAAACTGTATATGTTTAAAGATCACATCTGGATACCAAATTCTAAGCTGAATCATTCAGTTGCTTAAATATTTGCCTTCCTCGTGCCTTTTTTTCCTACTTCATAAACTCCATGGCAGACAGTGATAGGACTCTTACTTTATACAGAAGGCTAACAACTTAGTAGATATTGAATGTAGGGGGAAATGTTATAAAAACCCTACATGAAAAAATTATGAAAACAATAAATTGGATGAAATGCCAATCAGAAAACCCAAATCTATAATACTAGGTCAACTGTAATCATGTTGGAAAATTTCCCTGTGAGTCCTGTGCTCTTCATTTTTCTGTTATGCTAAGAGAGAATTACATGAAAGCAGATTATAGCTATACTTTAAGACAATTATTTCAAGACCATTTGAGAGCAGAGAAGTACTGAAGAGCTTTTTGAATTATTACAGTTGTATTTTTTTAGAAGGTTTCTCCATTAACGTTAATTATGTTCTCCCTGGAGTCATGAGCTCAGGAGCCTTTTGAAAAGGCAAATTCATTCACCAGCAGCTGAATATTTTAAGGTTTCAATTCATTACTATTTGACCTGAAACATTTAGAGTTGCTCATTTTTCTTTTTTAAAAAGAAGCTTTATTGAAATAAAATTTATGTACCATAAAGTTCTCCCAAATAATGCTATAATTCAATGGTTTTTAGTTTGTCTACTGAGTTTTGTGATTATCACCATAGTTTGAGAAGGTTTTCATTACTCAAAAAGAAACCTTTTACCAAATAACCATTGTACTCCATCCTCTCATCTTCCCACCCCCATCCCTAGGCAACCTAATCAATTTTGATTTTTCTTTCATTTCAGATAGAAAAATGGGGAAAATAGTTTTCAGATTATGGATACAATATTGTATAACCCACAGGTCTAGATTGCCCATGTGTCCATTTCTTGTTAATATGTTAAAGGCCAGGCAATATAGCTTCAAATGCCCCCTATGAAATAATCAAACTCCTTTAAAGAAATACAGGAGTGTAGCAATGGGAAACAGGTCCACTTCCAGTTCAAGAATCCTGAACCACACTCACTTCCGGAAGTTTCACTGTGGGTAATTGGAGAGAAGAGAGCACATGCTAGTTTTGCATTCTTGCTTTACACCTTTATTCATGACCTCCATTCCACAAATATGTCTATGTATTTACATTAATTTCCAAAAGTTCTTTTTTAAAGCTTTTCCCTACATTGTCCCTGGTAGTCTTCATTCTAATATCTCCTATCTAATATCTGATATCTCTTCTTCCAATTCCTGCCCCAACAAAAATGCACATACTTTTAATATTTGATTTGATTTTATTTTTGTTTTTCATGAATAATCTGCATTCAGACTCCTGATTTACTTCACCCACATTCATTTTTACTTTGTCACATTGGATAATTTCTTTTCCTTTTTCCTGTTTTTCTCGCTGTTACCTGAAGCACAGTAACATCTCATTACCTTAACCCTCTTGTGTGTCCCTGCTTTTCCAGTGCAGACTATAAAACATGTCTTGCATTACCTAATGTAAATGATGACCTTAGCAAATTTTTAGCAGCATCTGTGCCTCCGGTGCGAGCTTCCCTGTTGTTGAAATAAAGTACATATACATTTTTCTGGTGCTCTTAGCATAACTGTGTAGCAAGATATAATGGGATAGAGAGGTTAAACATAGATTTGAGGTCGTAAGGTAGACCTTGGTTCCTAATTCTGACTTTAACCTCTAATTCATTTGAATTATTTAAACTGGAAAATCCTCATCTGTGAAATAGGAAAGATAATACTGACCTCATGGAGTAGTAAAGAGAAAATAATAATATATTCAAACACTTAGCACAATGCCAAAAATGATCAATAGTATTAGCAATCATATTATTTTTATTACTACAATTTATACACCCTAAGCCTTTGCTAGGCTTCTTTTGGGTGAATCTTGGTAAAATTCATTTAAAATACTATTTTTACAGAAAAATAAATTTCAAGTGACAGACTGACATAAAGCATTTTTTCCATAGCACGGGGCACTGGAGACTCACTGGGTAAAAGTAACGAAAGTGCTGTGAGGTGATCCAGTCGATTCTCTGTCCTTTAAGTGAGGAACATACACACATTCATCTGCTTGTTAAGGTTCTCCAGTGAATATGATGTCATTTAATACTTTCTTGAAACACTAAATGGAATCAAAATTTTCTTCCAATACATATGTTTGCTATCAAAACTTGTCAGAAATAAGAGAAAATTAAAAAAAAAGACACATAATCTTCTCAAGCCATTATGGAAACATTTTTCTATAAATCTGACATAATAATATATGCTTTTATCTTTCAGTAAAAATTTAGATTTATTAAAGAATTTTTTGCAGGAAGCATGTGCTTGTTCTAAATGAACCTGATAAGATATAAATAAATAAAGCATGAAGGCAAGTTCTGGAATCCATTTGTTATTTAGATTGATTAACCCTCATTATGATGTTTTTGATTAACATCTCTAAATATTGTTTTGCATTGTTGTAATTCCTTTATATATTTGCTTTCTGAAACAAAACAATAAATTCTTAATTGTTTGAGGTCCATTTTCCTCCCAGTTTGTAAGTTCCCTGAAAGTAGGCACTTTGTTTCTCTTAAACGTTGCTAAGCTCCATAATAAACTGTGTTTGAAGGAATGAATAAGAGAGTGAATTTTAAGGAATATTTAGACCTATTCCTCTGGAAATAATTCTTAGTTCCAAATTGGTTCCTTTGAGAATGATAAGAGGGACTTGGTATCTGAAGTCACAAAATATATTTTATCCAATAGTGTGTGTGCATGAAGCCACATATAAGTTCTGTGAACACATAATATGCAATTACTTAGATATCTTAGGTCAAGGTAGATTGATGATCAAATCTTTTTTTTCTTCCTTGATGCCCTGAGAAACCTAAATAACTAGGTAGCACCCCTCATAGAATATTGCCTAAATAAGCTTACTATGGTCTTGTTATTCTCTGGAGAACATAACATCATTGCTCTGATCTACTTCAAAAAAAAAAAGAGTATAGAAGGAGAACCAAGATAGCGGCATAGGTGGACACACTGCACCTCCTCGCACAACCAGAACTGAGAGAAAATCGAACAGCAAGGGGGTCCAACACCAAGGAAATAAAAAATAAACATTCATCCAGACTGGTAGGAGGGGCGGAGACAGGCAGCCAGGGTGGAGAGGACTCTCGTAGCTGTGGCGGGACCGCGGAGTGTGGGACGAACGGGGCAGGCAGTCTGACCACTAGCAGACCCTGCGGCCCTACATTCACACACAGATAAACCAAGAGGGCCGGACTCAGAGTGGCAGAGAAAGGGGCAGGCAGAGTGGCGGGTAGCACCCCCTGGCCCCACATTCGAGCACAGATAAACCGGGACTAACAGTGGGACCCAGGGCTCCAGCACACGGAAATAAAACCTCAAACCTCTGAGGGAAAATATCTGTGGGGGTTGGGGCGGCAGCAGGAGAAACTCCCAGCCTCACAGGAGAGATCTTTGGAGAGACCCACAGGGGCCTAGGGCGTGCACAAGCCCACCCACTCGGGAACCAGCACCAGAGGGGCCCAATTTGATTGTGGGTAGCAGAGGGAGTGACTGAAATCTGGCAGAGGGGTGGAGCAGACACCATTACTCCCTCTCGGCCCCTCCCCCACATACAGCATCACATCCCAGCCACCAGCGTTCCTCCCCGCCCCACCCCGAACACCTAAAGCTCTGCCCCTTTAAGCAACAGAAGCACCAAGACAAAAAAAAAAAAAAAAAAAAAAAAAAGTGGCCCAAATGACAGAACACTTCAAAGCTCCAGAAATAATTCAACTAAGCAACTAAGAGATAGCCAACCTATCAGATGCACAGTTCAAAACACTGGTAATCAAGAAGCTCACAGAATTGGTTGAATTTGGTCAAAAACTAGATGAAAAAATGAAGGCTATGCTAAGAGAGACAAAGGAAAATGTACAGGGAACCAATAGTGATGTGAAGGAAACTGGGACTTAAATCAATGGTGTGGACCAGAAGGAAGAAAGAAACATCCAACCAGAAAATAATGAAGAAACAAGAATTCGGAAAAATGAGGAGAGGCTTAGGAACCTCCAGGACATCTTGAAACGTTCCAACATCCGAATTATAGGGGTGCCAGAAGGAGAAGAGGAAGAACAAAAAATTGAAAACTTATTTGAACAAATAATGAAGGAAAACTTCCCCAGTCTGGCAAAGGAAATAGACTTCCAGGAAGTCCAGGAAGCTCACAGAGTCCCAAAGAAGCTGGACCCAAGGAGGAACACACCACAGCACATCATAATTACATTCCTCAAGATGAAACAGGAGAGAATCTTAGAAGCAGCAAGAGAAAAAGACACAGTTACTTACAAAGGACTTCCCATAAGACTGTCAGCAGATTTCTCAAAAGAGACCTTACAGGCAAGAAGGTGCTGGAAAGAAGTATTCCAAGTCATGAAAGGCAAGGACCTACATCCAAGATTGCTCTATCCAGCAAAGCTATCATTTAGAATGGAAGGGCAGATAAAATGCTTCTCAGATAAGGTCAAGTTAAAGGAGTTCATCATCACCAAGCCCTTATTATATGAAATGTTAAAGGGAGTTACCTAAGAAAAAGAAGATAAGAAATATGAACACCAAGAATGACAGCAAACTCACAGTTATTAATGACCAGACCACACCTAAAACAAAAACAAAAGCAAACTAAGCAAATAACTGGAACAGGAATGGAACCACAGAAATGGAGCTCACATGGAGGGTTATCAACAGGGGATTGGGAGGGGGAGAGGCGGGGAATGGTACAGAGAATAAGTAGCATAAATGATAGGTGGAAAATAGACAGGGGGAGGGTAAGAATAGTGTAGGAAATGTAGAAGCCAAATAACTTATATGTATGACCCATGGACATGAACTATAGATGGGGAATGTGGGAGGGAGGGGGTGTGCAGGATGGAGTGGAGTGAAGTTGGGGAATGGGACAACTGTAATAGCATAATCAATAAATATATTTTAAAAAGAAAAATAAATTTAAAAAAGAAAAAATAAATTAAAAAAGAGTATAAATATTTTTTTCTGAATATTGACTGAAATTTTTGGTTAAATGCAATATACCAGGAATTTTGGTTAATGTGATTAAAAGTTTTAATTGACAATTTTGTAAAACAATTTTCTAATATAATGACAAGAAATATTTCTAAAATTGGAAAACTAAAGAAACTGGTATTCTGCTAGGTTGACCAAGGCAAATTAAATTATAGAAGGGCTTTTCTAGTTGTTATAAAGAAAATAAAAGAATGGATCCAGTTTTCTCAATTTTAAGATTTTCTCACATTAGCTTTTCTTAAACCTTTGACACCTGCTGGAAAATAAGAGCAAATGACAAAATAAACAGCATGTACCTAATGGATATTAACTGAAGAACTTGGAAATACTCTCACCGTGGTGCATTAGAAAGCCCTGTCTTTTTGATTTACAGCACGATTTAGTTTGCATGCAAAGTGTCATAGAGATGTTTATTTTCTACTAGCAACATTAATTTTAAATTTACATTATGAAGATATTATGCCAATATTACCTAGAGTAAAACCTAAAAGGAAAGGAAGGAAGGAAGGAAGGTAGCCATGCTGACCTTGATGATTCCTGTAGTCTGCTACCTGTTCCCCTGGGGGCTTCACTGGGGTGTAAAATCAAACCACACGGGCACCAATCCCAGCAAAATGTCCTGAATGCCTTTTTACTGTGCGTTTTTCTTTCACCACAGAGCATTGCTCAGTCACTTCTGTTTTATTAATAAATGAAAAAAATATTACTTTATGCACCATGGAAAGTATTTAGATAACCTGAAAGGTATAAAAATGTGTATGTGTCCATGTGTCGGGAAAGAGAGAAAGGGAGAGGAGAGAGACAGAAAAAGACAGAGACAGAGAGAGAGAAAGAAATGTTAAACAATCCAGATAAAAGTGTGATATACCATTATTTTGTCTATGCCTAAAACATGTAAAAGATATAAAAATCAGGCTTGATATTTTTGGTCAATATGATTTTTAGGAGACAATTTTGACAGAAGAGTAAATAAAATAATTTTTATTTTAAGAGAGTGGCCCTATATCTACATCAGCAATTTTAAATACCAGCGTTTGCTTCAGTTGGCAAGAGCCCCAAGGAGAGTTATCTATAGGCACCAGCTGATGATGAAGCAAGGCCTCACAGGCTGCTGTTCTGCTGGTGGTCATGATGGTTTAGGGGCTGAATTCTTGCTTTTAAGTTCAGAATCATGGTTTAGTTGCTATAGCCAAATGTAATGACTTACTCAGGACCTAACATGCTTATTAAATCATAAGTAATCCTCTGGGAACACTCAAATATAAGCAATATCTGCTAACTCAGGCATTCATTCCTTCTCACAAATTCTTTTCTCTCAGTAGAATACCCTCTCCCAAGTGTTCTCCTGACAAACTGTTAAATTCTTCCAGGCTCAGCTGAAATGCTAGCTAAACTGCAAATGACTCCCTGGCTCTGGAGTTCTTTCTTGGTGCCAAACTGCATTCTAAATAAAATTTCCTTACAACAATCATCTCATGTTTTCTGTTTGTTTGTTTGTTAACCTGCCTGCCTCTACCACAATGCAATCTTGCTTTGTACATGGGGGACATGTATCTTTGACCCTTCATTGCTGTGTCACTGTCATCTGACCAAATTCCAGGAGAATTAATAGGTAGAAATATTTTAAAGGAATCAAAGTATAGCATAAAAAATAAAATATAATCCTATTAAGCATATTGATTTTCATTAAATTATTCAAATATGCAAATTGTTTAATATATCTGCATCCTTTAAGCAGATCTTTCTGTAGCAATTTCGATGACGATTATGGAAGCAGACCTCAGAGATGTGAATTTGGTCATCTTATTGCATGAAAAGAACAAATGGATAATGGAGTAGCCAAATAAATAATTATATACGAGTGATGAAGTGTCATCCCCCCCCACCAGACAGGAGCACCTCTACTGCTACATGCCTGTGTGTTCGGTAGGACTCAGCAAGGCCAATGATTCCTTTTGTAAGTGGAGGGAAGGGGGAGGATTGATTCTTTTCTACATTTTAACAGCTTTACCCTCCTATCATCTATCCTTCTATTCACAACTTGTATTTTTGGTCAGTACTGTTGTTTAAAGTGCAGACTGATTATATTTGCAGACCTTCCATATATATATATATATATATATATATATATATATATATATATATACACATACATACACACACACAGAGACATATATATTTACATATATATCTGTATATAATTTTAAACCTAAGTTGGAATTCAATTTTATTTTAGGTTTAATTCAATGATATTTTTAGAGTGCTTAGTATCATAATATGGACCCTAATATACACTACATATTGCTAAATAAATAAAATGGACTATTGATTTTTAGGTGATTTCTTCATTTAATGTATTATCAATGTTAATTTTTCCTAGGGTCACTGAGTCATTATTTAGTGACCATGAAACCTGTCTCATTACAAGTTTATGTTACCTGAAATATAAATATAAAACTTATAAGAGAGAGCATCAACATGTTCTGAATTAATCACTTATAATATATTTTAGTTCATTTAATTGTTTCTGGTTGATTAGCTTACAAACTCATAAAAAGCACAGTATTGATGTTTAGGTTTTTAATAAAAGTAGAATTAACTTGTATAAAGATTATGAAGTCATGCTTTGAATTTGATTCTGTGAGTCCATTCATTTTTATATCTATTTAATCATTCGGTCTGTTAGAAATGATTGTGTGGGAAGAATGACACTGTACTCTTAGCTGTACCAGTGAAAATTTCTGTAAACCTAGCCAGCAAATATAACCTCTGAATCTAAGCTTTTTCTTCTATGAAATAAGTGAACTAAATTAATTAATCTCTCAATTTCCATCCAGGTATGAGAGTGTATTGTGCTATTCAGTGATGGAATACTATTAGGGATACACAAGACTTCAGAGTTACTATAAAATGTCCGTAACAACATGGCTATTTTTTTTCAGGGTAATTTCCCCCTTGATAGATATTCCCCACTCTGGCAACATTCATCATTTAAATTGACACCTGCAAGCTCAAAGCTCAATTAAAAATGATTAGAGGCACATTGGAAAAAATCATAAGGCTACATGTAGACACATTTAGAAAAAATCCTTCAAGACTAAATTGCCTGCATTGCAAATGTCTGTTTACTTTTCTACACCTCCCACAAAAATGAAAACATTTTAAGATATGGGAGCACATATCATTCATTTTTGTTTCTTCAGTGCCTCATAAGTAGTATGAATATAATACCTGTTGAATGAATGAGATAAATAAAAATAAAGTTTACATAATTCAAATATATATTTCTTGTCACTATCACCTGGAAATATACAAGCAACACACATTATTATCAAATTCCATATGTGAGTACCAAAATATAAATGACTCGGGGAATAGTAGCAAGTTGGCTAAAGCTGCATTTAGCATTTCAGGACAGTGTTGTCTCAGTTGTACCCAGATGCCCAGATACCAGTTTGTGTGCTCTGTCATATCCCCTGCACCATCCACAGTTATCTCCACCCAAAACCGTGTGCATGTGCATGAAGTGTGCTGAGGATGATGGGTGGATACAAACATATCTAACAAAATATGTGTCAATACACTGCATTTAATTACTTATAGTTGATTTCTGATTGTTCTAAGCTGCACATACTAGTAATAATGTTAGGTATTCTAAGGAGATTTAAAAAATGACCCACTATCCTTCAGATCCAGATCTTCCATTTTAAAATGAGGGTTCCTAAAATAGTAAACATATAGACATGAAGGGGATTGATGTTAATTCCCACCACATCAGTGTTCTTCTGCTTAGCTTTTACCTACCACTGGATTGTACTTTGTTCTCCAGTTTCCACCTCCTTAGATGGATGCAGGTGTGTCCCTGTCTTTCTCACAACAGAATCAACACAAGCCTACTAATTCTGATGCTTGTGTCAGTTCTTGTGGGCCTCAGAAGTATTCCAGATAGTAAAATGGTCATTGCTATTGAAATATTGAAATAAAAAAGGTAGGAAAATGCTAATTTCTTTGGAAAATCATCCATTTTCTTTTCAATTTTAAATTTATTTTAAATAAGGAGAAGTGATAGGTATTTGTAAATCTTATCAAACCGATGAAATAATCTAGATACTTTTTGGATGTTTCCAACATGAGAGTGTTATAAAACTCTCCTTATGCATCAATTTGATTCAGATTCTGAAAAATAATAAAGATCTATTAAACAATGAATTTTGGCCCTGGCCGGTGTGGCTCAGTGCATTGAGTGCCGGCCTGTGATCCAAAGGGTCGCCTACTTGACTCCCACTCCGGGCACATGCCGGGGTTGCAGGCCAGGTCCCCAGTAGGGGGCGAGAGAGAGGCAAACACACATTGATATTTCTCTCCCTCTCTTTCTTCCTCCCTTTCCCTGTCTAAAAATAAATAAATAAATAAAATATTAAAAATTAAAAAATGAATTTTAACCATACTTATAATTTGAATTTAAAGAAAGAGCTGTAGAGTTCCTTATACCTGGACAAACCAGTATGATTTTAAATTTTTATTCATTTTATTTTTTATTGATTTGAGAGAGAGAGAGAAACATTGCTCTGCAGTTCCACACATCCGCGAACTCACGGGTCAGCCTCTGTATGTGCCCTGATTGGGGATTGAACAAGAACCCCTGGAACACTGGGATAACACTTCAATGCACTGAGTCACCTGGCCAGTGTGTCCACTGTTATTTTAATATGGACATTGTCCTACTAGTCATCTGCATATTTCTCACAACAAAATAGAGACCAACCCTGCTCCTACACAACATCCTCTTTCCCTTCCTCTCCTCCATTCAAAAATATAATCATTAAACATGTTGGTCTTAACAATCGGACCTACTGTTTTTATAGAAAACTGATTCAGGAATAATATAAAAATCCTGTAGCAAATACTTTTGATATAGAATAGTTTCTTCTCTAATTCCTCCTTCGCCAATCCAAAAGAACTTGAAGTGCAAAATCTTTGTTTTTTTTTCTTTTGCTTTGGGACTACCTATAGCCTTTGTAAGGCTGAGGTCAGACCAGGGTAACATCTGTAACAATGCAGATCAGATTTGCTGTGCTCAAAGAAATGAGCAGTTTTAAAATAAGCATTTTCTCATCAGTATTCTGTACCACCATCTTAGCATGAAGGAGAAAAATACAATAGTGAACTTAAGAAAGGAAGAAAAGGCAATGACTCAGAGGGGGTACTACTTGCTTTTTGGCAATGACTCAGAGGGGGTACTACTTGCTTTTTAATTGAGCTTAAAAGGAAGAAAAGAGAGAAAAATAGTCCCACAGCCTTGTCTTGGTGAGATATCTTTGAATCATTTTGAAGTATGTATATTTGTATAACATCCGCTTTTAGTGCACCAGATGGAATATAGCTAGATGTAGAGAAAAGGCTTATGGGTACTGTGGACACAGAAGCTGAGTACCAACTGAGGGCCAGAGCTGCTGAAGCTACTCTGAGAAAGAGGCTAAGACTGCCTGGTGATAATCAAATTCACCACATGCTATCACTGTAAACCTTGGGAGCACTGAAGATATTTTCACTCCTCTCTCTATTCTCTCAATATAGATATAATTTTCAATCTGGCCATTATTTTGTTTGTTTGTTTTTGTAAGATGTTTTTCTCTATGAACTTTCTCTCAATGTCAAATTCTCTCTAACATGTACTCAAACGCTAACTGAGTAATTTCACTTAATCAACCTATAATTAAACTGCTGTTTAGTTTTCTGACAACTTGTCCTCCTTGCATTTGCAATCAATCAATGGCACCATAATAATGCTATGATGACATTACCTTCCTCAAGCATTATTTTCTTCATGCCATTTGCCAATTTAAAAAAAATTTTCAAAAGTGTTTTGTGGCATATTTAATCATGACATAGACAAATATTATATTATAAATACTTATATTCTTCATACCCCCTTATTTTGAATAAGGTCAGTCCAGAGAAAAATATTTTAATGTTTTTCCAGAGCTGATCACTGCACTAATTGATACAGATTGAAGAAGCAAAAACGGGCTAAAATATATTATAAGGGGTTGTCCCTTAATTATCCAGAGCTCTAAAATCCCCTCATTGTATTCTCCCCTCACCTTCTGCCACCTGACCCACCCCTTGCCAGTGGAAAACCTGCTTTCCAAAGAGCTCTGAACAGAGGGCAGGAAGATAGAGGCCTGATGTAGGTGATGCAATGAAGGGAAGGCCCACCCCCAAGCAAGGTGGCACTGGACATTTACTTAAGAGCCTGGGCATCCCTGGATACGTTACCACTGTTAGAAAAGTTTAGCTTAACTTACGAAGTTTTCCTATAAGATGTAATATGTATTGCACTTCCTCCCGCACTAGGCCAGGGGTCTCTCTCTCTCCTACATTCCAAAAAAACTGTATCTAAAAATCCACAGAGGTAAATATGTCAACTGCTCTTGAGATCAAAATTAAGGAGATGGACTAGTATCAATGGAATGTTTACAGTGAGAACCTAGGTATATACAACATTATATATTTTCTGTAGTTTGAAAAAGTTTAAAAAATACCATCGTGATATTGCCACATAAATTCTTAAGGTGATGAGATAATTCCTCAATGGGGAAAGATATATTGAAAGTATTTTGATGCAATTAAGATACTTGCCAGGCTTCTCAGTCTGGCCCCAGTGGGCAGAGGCCTGAGCGCAAGCCAGTGACACCAGGTATACCACATGATCACAGGAGAGAGACATTTATGAGAGGGCAGAATCAAGCATAGAAAATAAATATTTGAGACTTAGGTAGAAATGTTGCTGAAGTGTTATTGGAGTTCATCAAGACAGTGAAGGCAGGGTTAAAGAAAGCCTCAAAGGTGGGGAAACAATGGGGAAGAAGTGGCATGAAACCTCGACATCTCCACTTCTCTCCTGGAAGCTCAGACTCAGTGGTTTTCCCTTCTAGCTGTACATTGTAAACTCTTGGGTGATCTTTTCATTTAAAAAGAAAAATCAGTGCCTGCTTCATTCCAACTTAATTAAATTTAAATCAAGGAGGATGTTGCCTCAGTGTCTTCATGAATTTTTAAAAGTTCCTCGGGTCTTTCTAATGTGCAACCAGGGCTGAGAATCACTGACTGAACTTGAAAGAGCACAGGGCAATGCTGAGAGTTGCCTTAATTTGAATGAAGAAGTAAAGTATAAACTACAAGCTCCTGCCCACCTAGAAATCCTTGTTACCTTACCATAACGGGTTGAGATTAGACAGAGAACAGGGAACAAGGGCATCTGTAACATTTGTATGCAAATGTTCTTGAACACACAGAGACTTCATGAGAATCCTCTCCATTGATAAATATTAGGAGAAAAAGAAGACAGGATTCTTCTCTTCTTGTACCCCAAAAGATCAAAAGTGAGACCTTTGGGAAAGGTTTGAGAAGCTTAGAGGAGACCAGGAATGACTTACACTTGAGGTTAGAACTTTAGTAACTTAGGACATAGTGGTGAGCACAGGCAGATTTCGATGCTGAAGTCAGAAAGTTATCCCGCAGCCAACTGGGGTCTATCAGAGACTGTTTACCAAGAGACTCATGACATCCTGGTTTCATAGCTGGATCTAAACTCCTCGCATCAAAGTGAACGCCACTGTCAATATGTTATCATTTGCCAAGCTATTTGCTTGTTAGAGCACAGAATCACTTTGCTCAAATCTGTATTCTTTTCAGTTTTATTGATTTCTATGCTATTTTAAATATTTGTTACCATTTTAGTAAAATTATTCTCCCCTTTCCCCAAATTTATTTCCCCAATCTGTTAGAAACACCGAAATTCATTAGATGTTTTTAGTCCTAGCTTGTTCTATGGCTTAATCCACTAACTGACTTTTTCATTCACCCACTTTTCAACGCAATGTTCATTTAGCATTTCTGTTGTCAATTCATGCATTTTCACCTGTATTCCTTGGTAAATGAATTCTTTATTTTCCAGTGCCTTGCCCCATCATCTCTAAAGTGAATACACTGGCTCTGTCATAGTAGTTCTAGCCCCCTGAGCTGCTGAGCATTGTAAGCGATCAGGGAGACATTCAAATTGGTATGAAATGAATGTCCCAGTTTCCATCCAGCACCCAGATTCTCATTTCAGTCCTCTAGTTTCCTCATTCTACTTCTCAGTCACCTCTTCTAAACCTCTATTACCCTTCTTGCTTGCTGGCTATGACATTTTCTAGGTGTTTCCTTAGTTTTGGATGGTTTTGAGGCATTTTGATCATGATTCAACAGATATATTTTTTTTTTGAGGAAGAGCACAGATGTAAAATGTATTCTCATCACATCATATCAAGGGATGAGTACTGTCAGGATGACATCACTGCTGCTGTTAACCTCGATCACCTGATTTAGGTAGAACTTGTCAAGTTTCTCCACTGTGAATTCATGCATTCTCCCCTGCCTACACTGTTTCTAGAAAGTCACTATGCACAGCCCATGCTGAAGTGGTAGCCAGGTAAGTTGCACATCTTAGACGGCAGAGTTTCTACAAAACTATTTGAAATTCTTCTGCATGAGAGAGTAGGCTTTTTAATTGGTGACTCTACATCTGCTCATCTCTTGCTCTCTGTTCCTTGCTTCTATACTATAGACACAGAGGTCATGTTAAAGTGAATATCTGTCCTCTGTTCAAAACCTCCCAATGGATGCCCATTGATAAAAATAGGAAATCATAAGTCTTAGACTCAAAGTATAAAGCTCTGCATACCCACCATACTCTAAACCAGAGCATCTCAAATTGGCTCACCTGAGAATCACCCAGTTGCTTCAGAGCATCCAGATGCCTTGTCCCCACTCCAGAGCGCTCTAGTTTATTACCAAGTCATGCCTTTGGAACATTTTAGCACATATTGCCTTTTTATTTTGTAAACTATGTAGTTTTACACAATTATTTTTCTAAAAGTCATCATCCCAATAATTATATTTACTTATTATATTATTCATAAATTTTCTGAGATTTTTTTCAGTTGATGTGGAGTCAGTGATTGTCTTTTGATATTTCAGAAGTACTTGGGTACATGTTACAAGCATCTCAAATCCCTTTCATTTCTAAAATTTTAGTAAAGAGTTTCTATGGTGTTGAAAAAAGTGTAACTACTTTATAACCAAGAAATCTATTTTAATGTTGTTACAGACCTCTAGAGCAATGAAAACTTCTAAGATAATCCCAAGATGAATTATTATGAAGTGTCATCTGCATATGTTATTAGTTTTCTCTTCATAAGCTCTGATATCATTTACCTATACTAAATTATATTAATCATTTATTTGATTAATTATGAAACATAAAATATATATATCTTCCAATGTGCTATATATAAACAATGAAATTACAGGGCATTTACTTTATATTTAAAAAGTATATGTGTCTATAAAACCAATTGATTTTGAAAATATTTATAAATTAATATTCTAAAATTCAAAATTGAAAAAAGGGGTTCAAAGACTAATGTTGCATTATCAAAAAGCCCATATTTATACTGTATGAAAAAGCAACATTTTCTTGAACCAAATGTAACTATTTCAAATTTAATGTGTATTAGAAATTGGTTGTTGTTATTTTGGATATGGTTTGATAATTTCAAATTTTATTTCTTTTTTCAGAAATAACTTAATTGACATTTCTTATTATTGAAATAATAAGTGATTATTGGTAAAATAAGAAAATTGAAACATATAACAAAAAATTCTCTTTAAAGCCTCATCATCCACATGCTATAGTGAAAAACTGTTTTTGTAGGAAAAAATATATATATATGTACACACATATACATGTACATATACAGGTATTTGTATCTATGCATGATGTACATATTTAGCAATAATATATATGTATATGTGTATATGTATATATCGCAAGAAAGTAAGAACATTTCCAGAAGCCAACATGAGAAGAAAACACACAAGTGATCCCAGAGTAGAAGGAAGAAGAGTCATGGCCTCAATGAGTCATATCAAGTCAGACCCAGGTGCTAGCCACTTGACTAGTTTACAGAGGCATGTTTGTCATAAGACTGGAGGCAGCTGGTCTCACAAACCCAGGAAGGTTCAAAGAGCCTGAGGTCTGAGGAGATTAGGGTGAAACCAGAAGGTGTGTGACAAGGTCTTTCAATTTAGCAAAAGGCCAAGGCCCAGAGGGCAAAAGTGCCAAGCACATCTGGGAAGGCAGGTAGACTTGATCCAGCACATGATCTCATAATATGTCTGCAATGTAGGAATTAATATTGGGTATGTAAACATAAACAGACTACATAAAATATATGATAAAAGTTCTAATTTGTGGTGCTAAAAAGAACACAGAACTCTATACTACAAAGTAATTTCAATACACAGTGGTGGGCAAGAATTAGTTTATAGTTGTGAGTATGCAGGAGATAGTTTATTTTGTATTATTATTTATTACTTATTGTATTATTCATTTGAATTATAACTCTAAACCTACTTGGCAGACTATGAAGAAAACTTGTGAATCTATCATCATATGTTGGGATTTTAGCGGACTTCTGTTACTAAGATCAAGTAGACAAACACTTCAGAATATATATGCAAGATTTGAACTATTCAATGAATTAATAAACAAATAAAAAATCATTTACATTTGGTTTAATCCATAGATAGATTAATTAATCTAACCTTCATCAAAAACTTACTATGGGGCCCTAGCTGGTGTAGCTCAGTGGACTGAGTGCGGGCCTGTGAACCAAAGTGTCACTGGCTCGATTCCCAGTCAGGGCACATGCCTGGGTTGCAGGCCAGGTCCTCAGTAGAGGGTGCGCAAGAGGCAACCACACATTGATATTTCACTTCCCTTCTTTCTCCCCTCCCTTCCCTTCTCTTTAAAAATAAATAAAATCTTAAAAAAAAAACTTACTATGGCCAGACGTTGTGATAAGTGCTGGGAATACAAATTTAAATGAGAGACAGTATGGATCAATTATGTATTGAGTCTGGAGATTTGATTCATAGAGCTTAGAAGGCATACAGGTTTATTCTCTAATACATAAAAGGCCCAGAGGAGAGCAGTATATACTGACACTGCAGCTGTACAAAAACATCACATTCCGTGGTTCCTTCGGTTTCTCTTCCCTGCCTCACATGATTTTCATTTTCAAGGTTATCTCATGAACCAAGAACATTGCTAGAGCTTCAACTGTTATATCATTGGGCTAAGGTGCAAGAAAGAAGAAAGAGAAAGAAAATTAAAGTACCCTGCCTTTTTTACATTTTCATTCATTTCACACAACACTTTTCAGCACTTAGTCACATGTCACAGTAGTTTTAACAGGGTCTGTACTCTGTAGGCATCCAGCAGAGGTCATTATCACAATGAATAAAATTATGATTCTATTAATGACTAGGAAAGGAAAAATGTATGCTTTGGTAGCAATCATCTGTCTTATTCTCACAGCTTCTCCTCACCTTCCTTATAAGATTTAACAAAGGAGATTGATAGACATGTTAGAACAACAACAACAAAATAGGCAAAGATAACAGGATTTATGATAAAGGTCATTTCTTTGGTATGGTGTGTTATAAAGGGCATAGTGGTCAAGTCCACTTTGGACAGTCATGGACAGAATTATATATAATATTGGTTTCAAAGTGTTTCCAATATATTGCAAAATTATCCAAAGGGATGAAGAAATTGGACTACTATTTTGGTGTCAGGTATTTTATTTGTACTTCCTTATTTAACCTTCATATAACCCTGTGAAGTAATTATTATTTTTATATCCCTGATAGAGAGATAGCTTTTTGAACAATAACAAAATCCTACTCAGGGCAACATTGTTAGCTATGAATTTGAATAATATTAAAATCTAAGTTTTTCTTCCAGATTCTATTATTTTTCAACATACCATATACTATTAAAATCACTCCAACCCAAGACATAATGTTGGAAAACAATTCTCTGACTTTTATTGAAGTATAGAGTTAAATTTTTAAAGGAATCCTCCTAATTTTATATTCTTCATCTACTATTCCAAGAGTTTAAAATTTAAATGTCTATCTGCATGAAAGTCATTTCTTCCTAAGCCCTTTCTGACTCTGTTTTTCTCCTTCCCTCCCTCCCTCCCTTTCTCTCTGTCTCTTTCTCTGTCTCTCTCTGTCTCTCTCTCTGTCTCTGTCTCTCTCTCTCTCTCTCTCTCTCTGTTTTTAGAGAGAGAGGAATGGAGAGAGGAAGAGAGGGAGAGAAACATCAATGTGTGGTTGCCTCTCACACGCCCCTTACCGCGGACCTGGTCTGCAACCCAGGCATGTGCCCTGACTGGGAATAGAATCGGCAACCCTTTGGTTGACAGGCCTGTGCTCAATCCACTGAGCCACACCAGCCAGGGCTGACTCTCTGTATTTCTGACCTCCCAGGATATTTTAAACAACCTTGCCATGTTTTTCTAGCTTTAGAAAGCCCACCTTCCCAAGGTATAAGCCAGGAAATGCACTTTTTTATTCTCTTTCACAATGCAACATAAGACAATGGATTCCAACCATTGCATTTGTCCAAAAGAAACTTCATTTGGCAGTAATCTATTTGGGTAGAGAGTACACCTGTGTAGGGTTCATTGAATTGATATTGAATTTCCAGAAGTAGTAGTGGTTATAATTTTGACTTCAGCCCTAGAACTGATGTTGATATGATTATTAATGCTAGCCCAGTGGAACAAGCTTTCTATTTACACCTCAGTAAAAACATACAAAGACAGTGGTATTTGCATCCTACCACAACCACACCAAAATTACATCTGAACTACAGAACAACCATAATTCACAACCACCTGAAATCTAGCTGAATGGAAGTCTTATAACTAAAGATATAAAGAAGCCACATGGAGACTGGTAAGAAGGACAGACACAGGAATGGCCTGGCCCCACACTCAAATGTAGTGGTTAAATATCAAAGGGGATATTTCAGTTGCAGGGTACCCTCTGATGAACCAAAGGTCCCCCCCCCACCAGAATACCCAGTCCAGATTTCCAGTGCCAGGAATAGAAGTCCCTATAACTTCTGGCTTTGAAAATCAGAAGGTATGGTTGCTGAATGAGACAGAGGGTTCTGGGAGTACCAGCCAGATTCTCTTAAAGGGTCTGTGCACAGATTTACTTGGACTCACTCTGTCTGAGTTCTAGTACTGGGACAGCAGCTTGAAAGACATAGGGATATACAGGGAAGAAATGAATTGCCTGGTTCCAAAATGAGGGCTGGAGGGTCAGCCTGCTCCCAGACAGAAGTGCTGCCAGAGACCATTTTTTTCTTTGCTGAGCCCTTCCCTAACAGAGCTCAGAGGCAGTTGTATATAAGAGTCTTCATCAACTTGATTAACTTTATGGGTCCCACCCTGGTGATTTCCTGAGACCCCATCCCTCCCAACCTGTGGGCCCAACCAGGCCCTTTCAGGTGGCTTTTCTATACAAAGGGCTTGTCTTGGCTTATGCTACAGAATCTCCTAAAATCTCTTGAAATTTCACAAATCCCAAATAAGCAGCATCCCCAAACAAGCATAATCTGCCCTCAGCATGCCCTGTAGCTCTTGCTAACTGGCCCCAGGTCTGGCACTAGGCAGCCATCCTTGGTTCACAGCTTGGACTATCCCAGGAACCTCCAAGCCCAACCCGAGTAGCAGCCATTTGCATATCACTTTGTAGCGCACATCAGGTGGCCTCAAGCAGGGCATAGGCAGCAGCTGACTTTCGCCTATACCCCTGAGAAGCCCCAGAGTCAGGGCACCCAGTGAATGGTTTCAGATAGCACAAAAATACCATCCAATCTCCTCTAATACTGACACCCTCAAAGGGTAAACTCAGCAGCAACCGAGCCCTGTTGGAGTTCTGATCTATGTATTTGAATCTTGCACAACTGATCCTCTGCTGTGGTCACTGCCAGTCCTCCCAGCCAATCAACCTGGGGTAAGTTTCTCCCATTGAGGTGCCAATAGCGATCAAGGCTCAACTAATACGGGAGGGTGTACACAGCCCACACCGAGTGGAGGGGCACACCTGAAGCACTCAGCTCAAAGTGAGCAAAGAGGCTGCTCCACTGAGCCCCACAGGACACCCACTACATACGGCCACTCTACCAACACTGCGAGGTGTAGCAGCTCTACCTAATATATAGACACAAACACAAAAAGGCAGCCAAAATTAGGATACAAAAAACATGCTCTAAATGAAAGAACAGAACAAAACTCCAGGAAAAGAATTAATGAAATAGAGACAAGCAATCTATCTGAGGCTGAGTTCAAAACACTGGTGATAATGATGCTTAGTGAACTTAGGGAAAAAGTAGATGAACTTTGTGAGAACTTCAACCATGATACAGGAAACATAAAAACAGAACTAGAAAACCTACAAAAACAGTCAGAAATGAAGAATACATTACAGGGATTTGGCAGTAGAATAGATAAAGAAGATGATCAATCAGAGATTTGAAAAATAATAAAGCAGAAAACAATCAGAATAGAAATGGAAATCCACCCCCCCCAAAAGAAAGGATAGTATAAGGAGCTTCTGGGACAACGTCAAGCTTAGCAACATTCTCATTATCAGGGTGACAGAAGGAGAAGAGAGAGTGCAAAGAAGTGAAAACCTATGTGAAAAAATGATGGAAAAATTCCCTAACTTGGTGAAGGAAATGGACATACAAGCCCAGGAAGGACATACAGAGAGTCCCAAACAAGATGAATCCAAAGAGGCTCTCACCAATACACATTGTAATTAAAATGTTAAATTTTAAAGAAAAAAAGAGAATCTTAAAAGCAGTAAGAGTAAAACTGTTAGTTGCTTACAAGGAGCTGCCACAAAACTGTCAGCTGATTTCTCAACAGAAACTCTGCAGGCCAGAAGGGATTGGCATGAAATATTCAAAAGGATAAAAAGCAAGTTCCTATAATCAAGATTACACTATGTAGTAAAGCTATCATTTAGAATTGAAGAACAGATAAAGTGCTTCCCAGACAAGAAAAAGCTAAAGGAATTCACCACTATCAAATCAGTGTTACAAGAGATGTTGAAGGGTCTTGGTTAAGAAGAAAAAAATAAAGATTACAAATTATGAATAATTAAATGGCAAATAGATATTTATCAACAATTATCTTAAATTCTCAAATCAAAAGACATATGGTGGCTGAATGGATAACAAAAGACCCTTCTGTATGCTATTAGAGACTCACTTCAGATTGAAGGATATACAGATTGAAAGTAAAGGGATGAAAAAAGATATTATATAAAAACAGAAACAAACAAACAAAAAAAGCTAGGGTTGCATACTTATACCACATAAAATTGATTTTAAAACAAAGGCTATAACAAGAGACAAAAAAGGTCCCAGCAATTCCCCTTCTTGGTATTTATTCAAAAGAACCCAAAACAATAAATCAAAAAGTCATATGCATCCATATGTTCATTGCCGCACTATTTACACCAGCCAAGATGTGAACGCAATTTGTGCCCATCAATAGATGAATAGATAGGGGTGTGGTGCCTGTATGTAATGGAATATGACTCACCCATAGAAAAGAATAAAATTTTGTCACATGTAGAAACATGGTTGGACCTAGAGGATATTATGCTGAGTGAAATAAGTCAGACTGAAAAACACAAATGTCATATGACTTCACTTATATGTGAAATTTAATAAACAAAATAAATGAACAAGTCAAACAGAAATGGACTCATGGATACAGAGAACATTTAATGATTTCCAGATTGGTGGGAGATTGGGGGGATGTGTGAAAAAAATGAAGTCATTAGGAAGTACAAGTTTGTAGTTAAAGAGTAGTCATGGGGATGTAAAGTACAGCATAAGGAATATAGTCAATAATATTGTAATATCTATGTTTAGTGTTAGGTAGTGGATTTATCAGGATAGTTGCTATGCAATTTACATGAATGTCTAATCACTGGTTGTACACATGAAACTAATGGATATTGTGCACCAACTATAATTAAAAAATAAAAATAATGTTTTTTTAACCAGAAAAACAGGTTAAGTTGTTAGGTAAAAAATTATGGTAAAGATACACTAACAGCATGACGCATTGGACAGTCCCCTTGAGAAAGACCAGCAGTCATCCTGGATTCTGGCTCTCAGCACAACGTACTGGTTGACCTTAGATCTCTCACATACTCTCTCTGTCCTTCAGTTTCCTGAACCTAAACCACGGGCTTGAATAGAAGGCCACAAGTGTTTTTACGTTGAGAGTTACTATTAAAATATTTAGAAGAAATATATGTGTATTTGTGTGCACATGTGTGCACATACACACACTTGTTTATGTATCTAGATACAAATAAAGGTTGTATCTAGGACAAGTAGGATTGGGGAATCAGAAAGATCTTATTAAACCATTTATCTTAGTCAACTCAGTCTCCCCTTTACAAATAAGGTTTATATTAGACATATACAATAATACAGTTAAAATAAATAAAAACCAATTATGAATGAAATAAACATGATTTCAGAATCATCTTATTTAAACCAGACCCATTCTGTATTTAATAAGTTTTTTTCTAGCTGGACATTTAGTACTTAATGAAAATACAAAAAGAATGTGCGGCAATAACGGAACCTCAGAAATTTTGCGATGAAAATTATTAAAAAGCACCTTAAATATTTTGAAAATCTTAATATAATGAAAGCTTTAACCAAAAATATAGGTAGTCGATGATTTGCAAATGTGTACTTCCTGTTATACCCACATCGGGCCTTACTGAGCACTTTGGTTCTCCCTCCTCAGTCTTAGTTTATTTTATGCCATTTGAAATTGACTTTTTTTCCTCTTATGGACTTGGATGATGGGATGGCTAACACCAAGAAAACTCTAAAAGGTCAAAGCCAGTAAAACATGTTTTCTTTCTTCACAGAAGTAAAAATAACCTTACACTTCTGCAGTGTTTCACTTTCATGCTTTTTATATTGGCTTGGTCAGGAAATACATCTCATTCACACTGATCATTATAGCACATGTCATCAGGATAGACACAGCAGAGTGTTCAAAAATACATCAGCTAGACACCAGTAAGCATCAAGCAGTAACACTCTGAGTTTCCTACAGTCTATAACACATATATTTATGTCAACTTGCAGGAAAATATATAGGTATTGTCAGCATTAACACATCAAAAAGTGAGAAAAGAAAATCATAAATATGGCTATTACGTAAGAATCAGCAGATGTCGATTATTAAATAGACCATTTACCCACTTATTAATTATAACTTCTATATACTCTCTTTCCTCTGAGTATGCAATTGTCATCTTTCCTCTTTATTTATAAATATTTTACCTATGGTATTTACTTTTAATGTTTTGCAGAATGTCATTCTGAACATTATTGCAAAAAGATCATTAATTAGATTAGTCTGAGTTTATTATTTTTATAACTAGCTATTCTTGACTACAGATTTTCTTGAGTAGTCTGTAGTATATTATTCATTTACTATTAATTTATTTTATTCCATTTAAAACTTCTTTCTTATCATTTATTATTCTTTCTTCAAGCTCAAATATTTAAGAATGTAAATAATCAGTTATTTAGGAATCAGGTGTTACTTGTTAAACCTATCCTTTTTTTTCTTCCCAGCTGTACATATTTTCTTGAGATTACCTACCTTTCATAACTGGCAACACATATTTCTAAAATATCAAAAATTCTGACCCTTTTACTCTTTACTACCTTACACCCCTTTATTTAATTAAAAAATAAAATATTTCAGCAATGACACAGGATCATTTTTTTTACATGTTTTCAGACAACATGTACAATCATCAGTTGACACAAAAGTTATTTGTACATTACAACCTCATAGAATGAATTAGATGAAAATGTAAAAGTCATTAAAAACTGTAAATTTGCACACAAATAAATTATTCTTGCTTTTATGACTCTTTTAGCTCATGATATTCAGTGGCACACAATTCTACATGAAGTTTTCATGGTATTCCAAATGAAACACATCTCTGTTTTCTGTTTTGCCAGATATGTTGAAAACAGGGGAAAAAAGTTAGTCTTCTTTTTAATTTTGAAAAATGTGCCTTGAAGAATCTAAATAACAAAGATAGTAAGAGTATTCAAATCCTATTTAATTTCTCATTTATTTAAAAAATTTATCTTTCTACTGGAAAGTAGAAATATTTATGATAAAAAATAAAACTTAACAAATAAGACAAGATAAAATTTACCTGGCCCTTGAAGATTTTAAATAGATTCCTGTCTTCAAATAATTAAGACTGAGAATACTGAGAAAATTTGTATTTTTAGGCTGTCCTCAACCAACCTACAACCCTTATCCTTCTTTTTTAAAAAAATGTTATTGTTCTATTACAATTGTCCAAATTCCGCCCCCCATTGCTGTCCTCTGCACCAAGCCTCCCCATTTTACACAGTCAGTCCCCACCCTCTTGTCGATGTGTCATTTATAAATGCTCTTTGACTAGCCTTCTTATTCATTGTACTTTTTTAAGATTCAGTCTACATATGATATCTTCTGTGAACCTTCCCTCTCCTTTGATTGTGAGTTTCTCCCCATCCCTATACTCAATACTTGTATCATTTATAGCATTTAAAACACCCTATTTCCATATTTTCTATGTTGCATTAAAATATTTCAACTAAATTATAAGTTACATAACAGCATCGTGTTTTATTAATATTAGTATCATTGTTAATAGTACATTGGTGAGCTCCTGGTAAATGCTTTTTTAATGCATTCATTATAAAGCTATTTTATAATTATTTAAGACATCACAAAATATTTAAGAGATGCTGCAATGCTTTTATCACTTATCTTCAAATGACGCTGTACAGTGTCCTATTAGTTCCTTTAAGGTTCTTATGAATGGAGTGTTAAGTAAAAAGAGGAGAGGTCTTCTACTTTTCTTGCAAAATCCAGGCATTCTCCTCCCTTGTCATATTCACCAGGGCAGCTTCACTCTTTTTGGATTTATATATTGAGATTCTGTTTGAATAGCATTTCATTGTATGGAATGATTTTGCTACTAGAAGAAAAAAAAGACCTGAAGATCCATTTTAAGATGATAAATGACTATATGGAAAAGTGGACAGTTTGTGTTTTAGACCTACACTGTCCATTATGGTAACCAATAGCCACCTGCATCTATTGAAATTTAAGTTAACTACAATGAAATAATATTTCAAATTCAATTCTTCAGTCATCCTATCCCTGTTTCAAAAGCACAATAGCCACAATGTCTATTGGGTATCATTTTGAAAACCATACACCATAATATCTCCATCATCATACAAAGCTCTGTTGGACAATTTCTTTTTTTTTCTAAAATTAAGAGTATTGAGTCTAATATAAATTCTTGTAAAAGAACAATATCAAAATTATGAACAATAAATACATATCTAGCAATGACTGATCTAAAAACCAGAGGGGAGGTGGGAGGGGATAATGGGGGGTGGGAAGAGGAAGGTTTGTCAAGGAATATGTATAAAGGACACATGGACAAAGCCAAAGAGGAGAAGTATTGAGGGTGGGAGGTGGGGATGTCTGGGTTGTGGGGGAGTGGTGAGGAGAAAATGGAGACAACTGTACTTAGACATCAATAAAAAAATGAAAAAAAAACTAAGCAAACAAGAAGAACAGAGACAGAATCATGGATATGGAGAGCATTTTGATGGTTGCCAGATGGGAAGGGGGTATGGGGAATGGGTGCAGAGGTGAGCATATTAAGAAGTGCAAATTGGTAGTTACAGAATAGCCATGGAAATGTAAACTACAGTACAGGAAATTGAGTAGCCAAAGAACTTATATGAATGACCCATGGACATGAACAATGGTGTGGGGATCACCTGAGGCTGGAGGGGGGGGTGGGGAGCAGCTGAGCAGAGGGGGACAAATAAGGAAAAATTGGGACAACTGTAATAGCATAATCAATAAAATATAATTAAAAATTAAAGTAGTGAAAGTGAAAAAATAAATAATTTAAAAATTCTAGAATACAAGACAGAAAAGTGATAAATTTTAATTGTGTGCATGACATGTTTACTTGACTTGTATTAAGAGACCTGTTCCATGCTAATTCTCTAATGTTTTCTAACATATTATAGGGTGAAAGACTAGGAAACTGAATAAAAGTGGGGAGCCTGGAGGCAATGCCTTTAGGTTAGTCAAACCCTAACTGTGATTTCATTAATCTTTAGTGAAAAATGGGTAATAATACTATTTAGTTCATAGGAGCGTTTGGAGGATGCAATGAGAAAAAGCTTGGATGGATTTAGCATAGTCCTTTCCACATTTTAATAATCAAATTTATAACATTACCTAATTAATGTTAGTTTAATTCACTATCATGTTGGTAGACTTCTCTTAGCACTTATGGGTTATGTCTAATGGTAATCTGATGGATTAACTTAATGCTTTGCAGCACAAAATTGGATTACCGGACCACAATAATGGCACTATTATGGATGCTAACATAAAAATTTACTTAATAGTTAAATTCAAAGTGAGGGCAGCAAGAATCTGCCAGATGATTTACAGACCTCAGGTTGTCAGGACCCAGTACTCCCAGCTAGAGGGTCTTGCATTATCCAATAATGCTGTTGGAAAGCAGATTCCCAGGGGTCACTAAGCCTTCACAAACATAATCCCATTTCTTATTGTATCTACAATGTATATGAAAAAGCAAAGTATATCAACTATTAAGCAAGGATAAAATGTATTTGGTATTTCTGGTATTAATAACAGGTTCTCAGAAGTTATTGGGTTCCTTCATTCTCATGATAATGATTAATTAAAGTGATTCAATGATAATGATTGATAATGAATGCTTAATGTGTTAATGATATAGGTCATTTTTCACTGCCCTTTTTGTGCCTCTCGTCCCTGAAGTCCTCATAGAGTTCTTTTCCAAACAGATCACCTCTGTCTGTTTGCACGAGGGGACAGGAGTTGCAGGTGAGTAGCGTGGTGACATTAGAGCAGCGATGTGGAGGCCCGAATGCCAGAGTCTGAATCCTGCATCCACAAAAAGGACGGAGGCTCTCCACCTGACCAATAGGGTCTTTGGCCTTCCTTGGCCTGCCACTCTTAACTAACTATATTTCCACTGGGTTTTTTTTTGCTGTTACACAAAAATCAAGTGTGTTTCTATGTCACTGGATGACCTATTTCCATAGATCTGCAGGGGTTCTGGCCCCAAATATCTCCTGATTTTAGTATTTCTAGTGTGATGTTCAAATTTTATTCTTGACTGAATAATTCTCAACTTGTAGAACCATTAGTTTTATTTTCAGTAGTGAATCCCAGTTGTAAAAATCAAATAAATCCCATCTTTTCCCATGTTCCCCTCTGTGACTCTTCTGGCCTGTATTTTATGAAGATTTCCAATGAAATATACTTTCACATCATTTAATTTATATTATATGTGCCCTTGAAAGGATCAGTGACAAAGACAGATATTGAATACCTACAGAAATAATTCTAAACTAACTTCATTTCCATTTTCCAAATATTGTGCATAAAGTAACACCTGTAGACAATATATCTAGAATTTTATTTTCTCCATGGCCTTTTCTTTCTTTCTTTTTTAAAATTGTTGTTCAATTACAGTTGTCTGCATTTTCTCCCCACCCCTTCACCCCACCCCAGACAAACCCACCTCCTCCCTGGCCTCCACCTTCCCCCTTGGTTTTGTCCATGTGTCTTTTATAGTAGTTCCTGAAAACCCCTCTCCCCACTGTCCCCTCCCCACTCCCCTCTGTCTATTGTTAGATTGCTCTTAACTTCAATGTCTCTGGTTATATTTTGTTTGCTTTTTTCTTTTGTTGATTAGAGATTCCAGTTAAAGGTGAGATCATATGGTATTTTTCCATGGCCTTTTCAAAGCTGTCCATGATATATTTGTGTAAAATTAGGAGAAATACATGAGGAATTTAATGAAGGGTAGTTGGTTAAGCAAACAACTAAGAGTGCCAATTAAGCATTTCAGTAAATTAGTTTTTACTGTAATAGGAGATTGTACTTACAAGGCTCTTCCCCAAATTTCTAGGAGTATACATCACATAAATGGATTTGATATAAGCAAGGTACAAGGTATATTCTGATACCTGATGCCATAGGTCATTAACTTTCATTGAGTGTTTTTGAATGAACACATATGTAGCTTTCTTTCTAAGTGTACAAATGCAAAAAATGGATAAAAAGAGTGAATGCAGGATGAAATTGGAGTATTAGAAGCATCAAAATTTAAGAAGTACAACCTACAGAAACAGCAGTTAAGAGTTGCATGCATGTTCACAAAATTAGCTGCTCAAGTTCGGTAAGAGAAAGGCCCTGGTTCTATAGCTGCTTGTATGAACATATACATCAAGAGTTTCATTTACTGTGAAAATATTGTTTAAAACATTAAAGTAATTTATTAAATTATTAAGATAAGCATACTACTCAACACAGGAAACATGCTATTTTATTAGACATTATAAAAATGCATTGAAAAAATAAAACACATTGAGCTGAGTTGATGAGTTCTCATTCTGGGGGGGAGGGCATTGAAAATATCCGAGTCCTGTAAGGAGGAGTCCAGAAGTAGAGTATACAAATAATAACATGAAAAGAAGGTTTAGTGAGATGAGAAAGCTTAGTCCAGAGATGAGAAGCCCCATCAAATCACAAAACCACTTTTCTGCACCTGAAGGATTGTCTTGGTCATTTTCTTTCTTTTCTTTTTTTTTTTTTTTTGCTCTTACGTTTCTCCCCCTTCCTATGGGGAAAAGCTAGATCAAATATGAGAAAGTTGCATGGAATTATATATGCCTAATTATAAGGACATACTTTCTTAATCCTGAATTGACCAAAAATGTGAATAATAGCCCAATTCCCCACTCACAAAGACAGTCAAGGTAAGTAAGGATATTAGAAAATACAGTCTTCATTGGATGACACACGTCACTAAATGCTAAACAAGAGTACAGAACAATCCAGAAAAGAAAACTATAATACCTCTAGACCAGGGGCATCACATCTGTGATTTTGTAGCTGAGCCGAACCATAAATAAATTACTATAAGATAACAAAGGCTGCTGTGATACAGATTGTCACAAAATGTAAAATATTGTGGGATGAGATATAAATACTAACACTTGCTGAATATTAGTCTGAAGGGCTGGTGCATGCATTTAAGGTTATATTTGATCTCAGAAATACAGTAAAGGAAAAATCTTTCAAACCCATTGTACTGTGTACTTAAAGGAGGTATACTCTGTAAACCATCAGGGAGAGTAATAATTCAAATGATCTTTAAAAACTTTCATAGAATAAATATCAGATAAAGAGAGATTATAAAGTCTAAAATCCAAAACTATACCCCTTTCCTGATGCTTCAAGTACTCAGTGATTTTAACATGACTTCTCTTGATGCCTACCTCTGTGTGCCCTACTCGGCTCTCCTGTGTTCGGAGTCCCATCTGTGAGTTGTATGTTCTCTTTGAATGATCAGAGCTCTATGATAAGAACAGTAAATGGTGTGCATTATAGCTACTAACTCTGTTCCTATCAGCTTGCTACTAATCAGCAAGTGCCTCAAACTAGCCAGCTTCTTTGGCATATATTTACTCTTCTCTATTCAGTTTCTTATATGTAAAATTACAGTTAGGTTGACTGGCTTTTAAGTATATATATCTACACCTTGAAATTATTTGATTCTCTGCCAGCAAAGTCCAAACAGAACCTGCTTTCTCAGGGAATTCTAATGACAGAGGGCCTGTGCCTTTTATCTATCCTGCAGCACCAAGAGGCTTATCCTAGTTGCTCTTCATCCTGTTATGTTAGGAATCATTGCTTTTCAGAGGTACTTACCGGAAAGCCTTTAGTCAGGGATTCTTCTGTTTTGCTTTCCAAGAATTCAAGAAATCTGAAATCCACAGACAATAAATGGCCCCTTTCAACTCAATTTTGCTTTTTAGCCTTTGCTGGAGCCAAATACGTAAAACTCCAAGGCAAGTGTGGGAGTCTGGTCCTGCCCCAGTTCAATGGCAGTCTTGCCTTATCGGAAAGCACCCAGAATGAGTTTCCTGCGTGATTGCTTTGCATTTTCAATTCCCCACCTGCTTCTTAGGACATGTGTAAAATATTTTTCTTCTGCTATCTTCAGTTTTAGCATTTTCCCATTTCCCATTTTTTAGCTCATAGAATTTTAAAGTAGCCAATCCTTTTCCTTAATGAATATTTTAAAATATTTGAATATTCAAAATATAGCAAAATAGTTGAAAGAAAAGTTTTTCACATAAAAACAAGAACATGTTTCACAGACTTCACACTTGTTCCTTTTTTTACTTGCTCTAGTCTAAAACGACTTGTGGGTATAGACATAAACCTAGATGCCAGCTGTCTGGATTTTTTTTTCTAAATTGTCTAAATTGAATTGTTTGGTGCTATGAGTCTAACTTCTGATAACAATATTCTGCAGCAGTAATTTTCTAAATATTTTCTGAAGAGATTAGAAATTAGTGTAACACTGAAAAAGTCTACTATGCCCAAGAAGAAATTTACATACCGTGTCAGTCTAAGTCCAATTAAGAGAGAAAAATCACGCAGCAATTTAAAGAAAGAAAGTTTAACATAAAAATATCAAACTATGCTAGGTATGCAGAAAAAGTCAACAGGTCTGAGGCTATTATCCTCGGAAAGGCCTGCTTGCACTAGAAAGATCAAGCCTGGGAATTCTGATTCCAGGAGAGTTTCCATGTTTCCTGATAAGAGTGGCTTGCTATGCTACCTACACTGTTACAATGTGTTTTATGTAGAAAACCTGCTTTGCTTCTGGGACTCTGGAATTTAGGCAGGTGGCAAACAGAGATGCTATGTGATAAGACTCTGATGCCCACTGAGTTTCTAGTGAGCTCTCTAGTAGAAAACATGTCACATGTATTGTCACTCTTTGATGCTGAGGGGATTAAATGACTCAAATTGGTCAAGATGCTTGTAACCTCAGGACTGCCTCCATGCGCCCTTTTCCCTTTGCTACTTTTCCTGTGCATCCTTTTCCTGTAATAAATCATAACCGTGAGTACAAATATGTGTTGATCACAGTAAATTCTTCTAGTAAGTCATGGAAACTGGTGATTTTTTTGGAGACTTCCAACGCACTTGGTCAGTATAAAAATGTAAAGAAAATGCTGAAGTGTACACTAGGACAGAGAGAGAGTATCTCAGAAAGAAAAATTTGGAAGGGACCCATCGTCCTCCAGGCCAGGTTCCCTACATCATTGGAGAAGATGTAGTTGCAGCCCAATAAGTGGCAGAGAATTCTGCTGGATGGCTGTGACTAGATCTGCTCCTTAGTCACCAGGCAAACAAGAAACAGCATTCCAGAGCTCAGACAAGACAGGGTTGGTGAGCGGACACATAGTAGTCTTCTAGGAGACTTGGAGTTCATGTTCTGCCATGAGCGGATGCAGGGAAAAAACCTCTGAGACTCAGTCAAGCTGAGGAGAGTATGTGGGGATGAAATTAGGGTTTAGGAGATACGGGCCTGAGTCCTGGATTGTGCAGTGCGCAAGGAGCATACTCATGGCGCAGGGTCACAGGGGGGCTTCTCAGTCTGGGCTTGCAGTTGAATAGAATGTAGCTCATCTCCCCACCACAGGCTGATGTTCTGTACAGCAGAAGCAGAAAAGCAAAAGTTGCACTTTGGAACCAGAAAGATAACCTCCACTTCTTCCTGCAATGCCTCTCCAGCGCCCTCTACTGACAAAGTTTAACATCATGTTCACTGTAACAAAGATATGCTGAAAGCCCAGTTCATTTCTTGAATCAGATGATGAAATATGAATGCGCATTTGAGAAGCAATACATTGATAACAGGCTGGCACATTCAGTGAAAGCATCTAAGAAAACGCTAGACAAACTGTTCTTTTGAGCTTTCTAAATTTGATATAAATCAAACCCAACCACACATTATTTCTATTCCTTGAAAATAAGCACACGTAAAATATATTTACATTTTCTCTTTGGTCCAGTTTTAATGCTCTTCTTGAAGTCCTTATTATTTTCCAAAACATAGTATGCATTTCACTTGTTCACATGTTTTTTAAATGGTAAGTAAAATTGCAGAATAAACATACCAGTAATGTAAATTCTAAAATTGTTTGGAAGTCACTAGTTTTTTCTTTCACTGCCTAATAGTAAATTAATACTCAGTGGATATGCGATAACACAACTAATTTGAGAAAAAAAGAAACAAAATGCCACTTAATTTTAATCTGTATTCTGCTTGTTTCCTATTCACATTTTACTTAATTGCAGCAATACAATTAGATTTTAGTATTATTTCTCTATTTTGTTCTCTCAGGCTACCTTAAATATTTAAATTAGAAAAAGTGTTAATAATTTTCTTTTTTATTATCAAAATGTTCTTGGTCTTATTAGGTTGGTGATCTTATTTCTTAACATAATTTATATTTCCAACTTAAATTACTTACTTTGTAGTGTAACCTAATGTCCCATGCAATGATGTTATACCTGCATTTGTGTCAAGTCTAATTATGAAGGCTTGATTTGCATAATGTGCAAGAAATTATTTCCACTTTCCTTACCATGCAAACAGATCAATTTTCTCATTAGCCCTTACCATCAGTTCTAATTGCTTCAAGCTTATGTTTTCATTTTACTCTGTTTCCTAGCCAGACTTGGTCCTTACCTTATGTATGCACAGATTGCTACATTTCAGGAGATTTATTAACGTTGACAGATTAACTATACAAATCAGTAATAGTGCAATAATTTTCATTATTTCCTTTCATTATTTCCTTACTCCCATTGTAAGTCTCCAATAGGTTTCTTTTTGCCTTTGCTTTGTCAGAATTTAGAAAAGAACAAATAAGGAGATGAACCACAAAGTAGGTGACAATAAAAGATGAAGAGAAAGTGGGAGGTATAACTCATTTCAGGAGCAAAGCTTTGGATAAAAGACTCTAAGGAGACTTCTTCAGGCTCTATGCGTTGACTAAAGGAGTTAGTGGTGGTGCATAATTTTCCCACAGATCTTTTGTTCTTTGGTGTGTTTGATGCACAAATAAAAATGTGGGTTGAAAGTTTGCAGAGTGGAGTTTGTGTGCTTACAAAGGGGGCTTGTAAATTGAATGTGCTGATGCATGTGAAGTCAGACATGCTGTAGATAATGGGCACTATTGGGAAGATGTGCTCAGAAAAAGGTCTCCAGAACCCCACGTACTTCTGGGAATGCCAGGTTTTGTTTACCGTCTGCATGTAACAGCCATTCACCAAGTCCGTACTCAGAGTGTTTTCTAATAAAATCATCTCTAGTAGAGAAGTTGATTCTGATTCATCAGTGGAAAATTGAAAAAGTATTTACATGATGAAAACCAAAAGCACACATTTAATGATTTTTCCTTTATATTTTTGCATTTCAAGACCCTAGTACTCAAATAAGATGGTAATAAAATATCTTATACCTTCTTTATAGATTCACTGGAAATACTTGTGTAGTTCCTATCAAACCTTTTTTTCTTAGTCTCTATGTATATATATGTGTGTGTATATGTGTATACACACACATATCTTACACTTTAACTTACAACTGGTATAACTTATACCTCAAAAACATGAAAATATACCAAAATAATTTGATTAAAGTTCCAAGCTACTTAGTTCCTAGATAGGCACTTTTCTACTCTTTTCTCCAACAGAGTAAATTTCCCGGTGAGGAATCAAGATTATAGTAAGATTAAAAACTGTGCTGACAGTGCTATATTTGAGGGCCAGCATAATTCTGTGTGTGGTAGTATTACACAAATAAATATTTGTTGCATGAAGAAGCAAATAAGTGAAAGAATCAATAACCCTGATGCTCCCAACTTAACTAGGACTCTGTGGTTTTCAAATAAAAATATTCTGGTTTTCCAGTGCCTGACTGCCAAAAACAAATCTAAATTTGATATATACTTTTTCAAGTTACCTAGTCACTGTTGCCAAATCAAATTGTGAACATGGATTTATGCCTTTAAGACTCAAACATGGCTAGGGCAAGACAACTTTTCTGCTCCATGGGTACAGAGTCAAGAATCAATCTTGAACTTCTGACAGATGTACATGATGGAAAACAAACTATTGATTTATTGGAAGGAGATTGTCTCTTGGGTCAAATAAGGCTCCATCTTCATTGGAAACAGTGGCAAAACCTGAAGCCTTGGACCCCGATAATTGTTCATGGCATTGAGGCAATTTTTAGTCTCACCACAGGTATAGGTTTCCCTTTAAGTTGACCATACCAGGTGTCCTTCAAACCAAGGCTCTACTGAGAGTGGAAGCTGTGGTGACATTGGAAAAGATGGGAAATGAGGACTATTGTGAGCAGACAAGGATCTATGGTCATACTTTCCATGGGAACACTTTTCTCCTAGTTCAAATTTCCCAGGGAAGGCTTTTCTGTGGAAGTAATAACATATTTTACTCTTTTTGAGATTCTTTATTTCACTTCAGTGGGGCCAGGATGTTGTTGACTTCTGAAGACATGGTTCTTCTCTTTCAGACAAATTTTACACAATGGTTCATAGATTGGGTCTTTTCCCTGTTTTGTTCTCTTTGAATGGATAGGCTTTGTCCGTTTAATTTGCCAAACTATCCCATACTGCAGTGCAGTTAAATATATATATATATATATATATATATATATATATATATATATATATAAACTTTCTAGTGGAAAGAATTAGTTGCCACTTCTTAAGGCTCAGTAAAATTATTAGACAAGAACATTTATGGTCTTCATTTCCAGTGAGATATGTATGTGCTGGGGCATGGGACAGGAAGAGACAAGTAGTATTGTACACAAGCAAAGAGGATAAAAAGATAGAAGGGATATGTCATTCAGTTAAGAGTTAATACATAAAGCACAGCATTAAAGCATTCAATTCTATACACACACATACACATACACATCGAATTTGAATGATTCTTTCTGGTTGGGAGATGTTTCAAACACCAGCAAATAAAAATGATGACATAAATAGTTTTTTCTTGTTTTAGAAAAAACTTATTTGGGGTTACTATTGAGATATAACATTCTTAGAATTCCAGATAAATGACTTCACTAATACTGAATCCTTGTTCACATGGTCACACTTTAAACATTTACCACTTTAGCTAATTTTATTTTTTCAATCAGGAAGTGGTTAATCTGAGACTAAAGACACTTATATATTAGAAGATGTAAAGCCTTGAGGTGATTACAATATGAATGTCCTAAAATGAGAAACAGAATTATTGATTCTCTCATTTGTGTTTGTATATGTGTTTATATGATGTTCACTCTGGGCAGAATATATTTGGAGGCTGACCCATGTAGTAATCATTTTGCTAGCCAATAGTTTTCTGAAATTGCTATAAAACATGCCATATGATCTCAAATTTACTAGCAGCAGTATACCTGTCTCCTGCTTTATAGATCCTAGAGAAAGCAAACACTTGTAGCCAAAAGAATGTGGAGCCGATGCTCAACAGCAAATTTGGAGGACACTTTTCGTTTCAAGGAAAGATTTCCCAGGGTCTGGATGGAAACAGCTGGAGGCAACCACGGAGCTCTAATTCCATTGGTAACAGCAGGGTGCACACCTGTTGGAGACCAAGGAATAGCAGGTTGAGCAATAAAGACCTTGTAAGTCTTACTGGAGTGTGAAATTTAACAATGACTCGTCAGGTGTTCCTATCAGTTGTGAGTCATTTTTTTTCAGCAGGACTCTAAGTTGAAGAGATCTCTATTCAGAATATTCTTCTTTTTAACTGAAGACAAATGCCCCCTTACTAACAGACACAGGTCATGACAACCCACTCTTAAATCCTTACCCAGGCTTCTTATGAAGGGGAACGTTGATTTGTTTTATCTTGTGTTTTCAGGTGGAGAAAGAACCTCCTGAGTAATTCTGTTGTCCCAACTTTGCTTCCTTTATCTTTCCCCTTCAGGGAACGGTCAGCTTTAAAAAAAGAAATTATGTTCCCTTAATTCAAACTCCTCTCTTGTTTTTATTTTTAGAATATACCTGTGTGGTGGAAGCCCACTTTTCCTACTGCTTAGTGTAGTTAGTCGTGTAGAAGCAGTGTTCTTGAGGAAGGCCAGTGATCGCCCAGCCACGCCCAAATAGGGATATTCCTGCAGGACTACATTTTGAGCAAGTCCATCTGCTTAACAGACTGAATCGTGCCATACAATCTAGCCTCTATCACTATAAAGCTGATGGGCTGATTTCCTTGACTGACTACTTTCAATCCTTCAAAGCTTTCAAATCAATTGAGGAATGAAGGATGATGGTGACATATCTTTGATCCCATAAAATACTAACACTGCTCCTTAGTTTGTCTCCCTTCCATAATCTTTAAAGCTCTTTAAAAATTGTGATACAACTTCGATGATATATCTTAAGAAAATTTTATGTGAACTAATGCGATATTTCTTACCATAGAAGAGTCCTACATTGAAACCTAATGCACTATTTTTCTTACCCATTAGTTAGAGTTTAATAATTAGTCATGGCAAACTCACTATGTTTTCTGTATATATACAAACAGAGTACTATTAAGACTTCTCTGATCAGCCTCATTATTGTATTTTTATAAGTGTGAAATCATCAAATCCATATATTAATTAAAATACATTTTTGACAACTATACAGAAAGATTCAGGTTGACATTTAAAAATTCCCTGAGCTAAACTACCAAGATACATGAACAGAAAAAAATCAAAGCTGACTGAGAGCAGGTGAAAGACAGAGTAAATCCTTTATGATGATTGGTTCAGTAAAATGTTAAAATAATATTTTGTGTGCATGTCAGGTCTCAAACTAGTAATTTGAATTCGCTTCATTATAGTCACTCAGGTACCTTAGCAGAGACAGAAAAGAAAAGTAAAAAGCCAGAGAGAAAGAACAATAACACTTAAAGGATGAAGTTGCTCTCATTTTTCAGCTCCAGATAAATCAAACGATCACCTTGCAAATGACAATGCAGTGCTGAGATCCAGTCACTTTGAATGAAAATGCCAAAGACAAAGGAGCCCTTCATGAGTTCCCTTGATGAGTCTCGAAATGAATATTCTGAAGACGTAACTCATTTCTGTCTTTGTTTCAAGTGCTGATTCTTGCATTCCAAGTCTAAGATACTTTTTAAACCAATGAAATTGGACACTACTGCCGACTTTTAGGGTAATAAAAGTAGTCACATTTTGAAAAATACATGGATTTTTACACACTGGCAACCTAGTTAATGGGATACATATGTAAAAAAAAAAAACAAAAACCTATCTATTTAGTATAGTTTTCCAAAGGCAACATCATAGAGTATAACATTTTCGGAATGGCTTGAATATGTAGTCATCTGACTCTTTTCAAGGAAAACTTGATTTTCAAAAAAAAATCAATGACAACAAATAGATCTGAAACATTTGTAAGCAAAAGGAAAGGAAAGGAGTCTGGAGCATGGACTACATTTAGATAGACATGAACACAGGATTAAATTCCAGCTTCAAATGGTATTATTTTTCTGACTGTGACAAATAAGTTAACTTCTCCATGCTTCATTTCCTAGTCTTTAAAATGGGAATAATATTAGTATTCACCTCTCAAGTTCATGTGAATATAAATATAAGTAATGACAACACATTATTGAATGGTATTTAATTGTACATCCAACACTAAGCTAAGTGCATTTTGTGATTTCATTTACTCTCCACAGTAACTAACTTAGAGAGTGTACTAACTTTTCTGCCATTTCATATGTGATAGCTGAATCTCCCTTGCCAAATATTCCCCAAATCTTACTTGTAGTTCAAAACACTCTTCTGAGCTCCAGACTTACATATCTGGTCATCTGCCAAGCACCTTGCTAACTACATAAACCCACCTGTATTCATCATCTTTAATGCTATTCAATTACTTTGTTCATCCTGTTTTTCTGGGCACATAGCACACCACCAAACACAGTCAAACCATGCATCTAGAAGTTATTCAGTTACCAAAATATGTTGATTTACCTCAAATCCATCCATTCACCTTCTGCAACTGTCTTAATTATCTGATGTCTCACCTATTCATGCAGCCTCATAACTGTCCTTCCTGCTGACATTGCCTCCCTCCCATCAGTTCAGTAACCCATTATCTATAGTATAGCCTAAGTGGTGTTATGAAAACTCATACATGGTTATGTTGTCCTTTTGGACAGTGCCCTTAATTTTCCTTTAGATAAAGATGAAAATACCTAACATGACCTAAAGCGTCCTGCTTGATCAGGACCTTGCTGAGTGATGCAGGTTTATCATCCTTCATCAGGCTTTCAGTGTTCATGCTCCAGTCACACTGGTCCTGTTTCATCTCCCAAATGTTTCTTCTCCTGTATTGCTTCAAGACCTTCACTCACGCTTTGCCACTGCCTGCGATCCTCTCCCTTCCCTTGATGGATGAGCTAATTGACAGTCAGCTCTCAGGTCAGGAGGTAGGCTATTCTTCCCTCTGTACGCCCATAGTATTCTGTAGTTCCTTAAGTGTCATCGCATTGGAAAGTACTGTAATTGTCCCTTTCAGCTGCTTGGTTTGATTGGAAGCCCCATGATGACAGGGAACATGTTTGTCTTCTTACGGTAAATCCAGTACAGTGTGTGGCTTGTTGCTCTCTGTGGATGCTCAGTTTATTCTCTGTTGAATCAATTGAAAATCTAAATAAGCAGGCTTTTGTAATCTGCTTTCTTTAACCCCAAGGTACTAGGAACTGATTTTGAGCTAAAAAAAGAAAGAGAAATAGAGATTGAGAGAAAGCTGTATGGCAGAAAATAATGAGAGGGGAAACCTTGAAAGCTCAGGGCCTGGGCAGTGCTGCTTTGTGATTAAGGCACCGAAGGGACAGACACGGTCGTTCTCTATTCCAATCTATTGCTTCCACTCTGCCGTACTCAGGAGCTTCAACCCAGCAAGCGCGTGTTGACTAGTATTTCTAACTCCACTTACAAAACACAGTCCCTATACATATTACCTCATTTAATCCTAATAAGCCCATGAGGTACGGTCCCTGATCATTCTCATATTATACATGGTGCATCGGAGACAACATGGTCTTAAGTAACCTGCCCAAAGTGATACAGAAGAACAGAGATTCAAACCCAGGAAATCTGATGCCAGAGCCTATGCACTTACCATCCACATCCCTGTCATCAGTATGCCTGCTGCCAGCACAGCTGTTGATCAGTGAGCATCGCCCAGCTATGTATTCATGCGGGAAAATGGCCTGACAATCCCAATCCTAGCAATGAGATGCCATTCAACCAACTGGGAGGGAATTAGAAGGGGCACTGCCATTTACAAAGGTAATGCAAGACAGATATTAAGAACGTGATTTGAACCATCCTTGCTGGTACCAGGGCTCATATCTGAAAGAATGGTGTGTGTGTGTGCATGTGTGAATGAAAAGAAAAGATTCATCAAAAATCGGAAAACTAGAATTTAGGTGACCTTCCTACGACTTATGTCTTAACTGCCTACAAAAGGCACGAATCCTCAGTCACTCAGTCCTGAAATTATCTGTACTAGTCTTCTAGAGCTGCCATAACAAAATACCACAGCACAGGTAGCTCAAACAACAGACATTTCATTTCTTGCAATTCCATAGGGTAGAAGTCCAAGATGAAGGTGTCAATATGGTTGGTTTTTACAGGGGCTTCTCTCCCTGGCTGCCCTGGCCACCCTGGCTGCCTTCTCTCAGTGTCTTCATGTGCCCTCTTGCATAGTGCATGTCTTGTCCCCATCCCTTTCCATAAGGCACCGGTCACTGTTTTAGAATTCACCCATATAACCTCAAATTACTTCTTTAAATGCCCTATCCTTAAAAATAGCCTCATTATGAGGTATTGGGGCTAGGAATTAATCACGTGAATCTGGGGATTTACTGTATAATACCATTCTTTCCATGAATGTATGAGACTATACTTAGGCCAGTGGGAATGATGAACTAGAACTGGTCAGTCTCAGGCTGTGAAACAATTAAAGAATAAAAGCAAAAACCAGTAATGTTTTGTGTCTTTGCTTTTCATTAGTGGCCATGGTGGGAGCAGGCACATCCATGGGGTGTGTTCTCTGGACTACCCTCTGGTGGTCCCATTGCTTGAAACAATTGAGACAGTCAATATAAGGATTTTATATAATTTGACGATTTCTTGGGAATGATAAAGAATTAGTATTGTAGTATTTAAACTTGAAACATGTAGCTGGTTATATGACAAGAAGCCCCAAGAAGTCTTATATGTACAACGAAGCCTGGATATGGCAGGCTCTTGTTATTGACAATTTAGTCATTTCCAACTCTTCCTTTGCCACCCATCTTCTTTTCTTTCTGGAAAAACAATAATTCTGGGCAGAAAGGGGTAGTCATATGCTTCAGTGAAGACTAGTCCCCTCAGAATCTGGGAGTGGGAACATGCCTAGTGTCTACCAATCATGGAAATTGTTTTTCTCCCAGCTAATTAATGGTATGGAAAGAGCAACCATTTTTTGTGATTGAGGCATAAAAAATGTCTGCTTGGTGTGAGTGTTGTGATAGAGTTCCTTATTCTGGAAACGAGAAAAAAACATAGACAGTTATTTTCATGACTCCACAGCTAGTTTTGTTGAGAAAATGACATCTGCAGCAAAAGCCATTTTGCAATCATGAGGGAGCTGGGAGAGGAACCAGTGTTTTGGGTTGGACAATGCCTACCCACCCACACACACACACACAAAATCTTTGACCACACAAGTCCACCTGTGAGTGTGAACTCATTTGGAAATCAGGTCTTTGAGATATAATCATATTAGCGTGAGGTCATATTTGAGGACAATGGACCTAATCCTATAACTGCTGTCATTATAAGAAGAGGGAAAGGCAGACACACGGAGACACAGAAGGAGAACACTAGGTGATGAGAGAGACAAATATTGAAATGTTGAAACTGCAAGTCAAGGAACATCAAGGATTTCCAGCAGTGAAGTAGAAAGAAGGGAGGGAGGGTTCTTCCCTAGGAGCATGGCCCTGTAGACACCTTGATTTTGGACTTTTTACCTCCAAAGCAATTAGAGGGTAAATTCTTATTTTTAAACATCGCCTAGTCTGCAGCACTATTTTATGCAGCCCTAAGAAACTAGTAGACCAAGAAAGCTCTCTGATAATGGTAGGGTGGGAAATGAAAGAAACGGGGTCCTTGATGATGCTGGTGAGCCCAGCATGAAACTACACTACCTCTGGTCTCATTATTAAATAATATTTTTCTTCCAGTTTTTGCCAGTTCTAGTTTATTGTTGTTACTTATTTTTGAGACATTCCAAAATGCTATGCAATATTTGGGGTGTTGTAAATAATTGAGGAATACTTGGAATATCCTGGAATTCCCTGTGCTAGCCAAACAGGTGGAAGATCCCAATATAGAGATTAGAGGGATTAATGTAAATGTGACCTCATGTGCTTTCACAGTCTGGTGAAGCTTTGCACTTATTATTTGCATTCTGCTACTTACTGTCACTCCAGACTGATGTGGCCTGGGGAAACACTAGTGACATTTGCTTGGTGGCCAAGCACCATACAAGTAAATTCCATTTGCCTTGTACCAAAATCCTGTCCTGAGTTTTTATTAAAGATAAAGAGATGCAAAATACCCAAATCACATGCATGAAAACAAAATGTCTACTTCTTCAGATAGTTCTATTTTTGTTTTTATAATTCTGCTCACCAACTGCATGTGTAAACTTTCCTTAAATTTGTAAAATAATTCAGAAGTTTTTATGCTGCCAATTGCTAATCAAACCTTCTTCATCAACATCCACGCCTTCTCCCCATTTGTCATCTTATTCATACATTGCGAACAGTGGCTCATGCAGCTCCCCCTTCCTTTTGCCTCTGGAAAACAACAGGCTGTGTAACAAAGGGGAAGCTTATTAACAGCTAAAAGCTCATTTTTAATGCTATCTAATCAGGTTGACAACTCATTTAAATTATGAAACTTAATAAAAAATTTCATTTAATGACTCAAATTTTAGTGTGGCTTGTCACATAGTACCTTTAATATTGCTTGTTTCCTCTAGAGGAGTTCAAGTGCTAATCCTTTGCCAGAATAAATTGCTAAACCTGTTTTTTTCTCAGTGCATATGGTGAAAACCTATGAGGTCTGTCTGATTTATATAAGTGTACTTGACTGCTATTTTATATTTATTCAAACTATGTTATAAAGAAAACGTAAGGCTCCGCTCCAAGAATAAGATTTTTTTTTAATATAAAGACTGGACATGTTAGTGAATATGGAACATGCAGACTTCTCAATTATGACTGGCTTACTAAATTGAATTCATTCATTCTGCATCATGTTATTTGCTTTCATTATTAATTAATCCTATAAGTTAATGAATGAAAATGCAGGTGCTTGAAATTTTCATATATTTTAAATATGTTTTTAAAGCTGCAACATTATAAAAGTATTTTTATGGTGTTTGGAATTTTTCTAACTGGGTGTGTGTTTTCATTTGTCAAGAAAAGGAAAAACCTGTGGCAACATGTCTGCATCTCCCTGCTTCCATTGCCACTATGAAGGGACTGATTTAAAATTGTATCACCAGCTAAAGGACATTATTCACTCCAGCATGGACTGGGCATTCATATAAGTCATGTGAATTGACCTATAGTTTAATATCGCTACATGCTATCAATCCCATGGCTTTGTTGACTGGAGGAAATGATCTCAGGAACATGAATGTTACTTCGGTATCCAACATTTGTAGAGCAAACATCTGACATCTACTAAGGAAGTTTTGTTACCTGTACAATATTCAAATATTCCAAGGTTTGTCTAGAATAGTTCAAGTAATATATTCTTAACATATGAGTTACAGAATTAATATTAGAGGAGATTTACATGAATCTACAGCCTGAAAACAAGGAATATTTGAACAACATGGTGATTGGTCCCTGGCTGAAGACTCAAGGAAGGCCCATTTTAGTGATTTCTGTTTTCAGTTCTAAGGCAGCACCACCAAATCTCATCTTCCTTTCTGCAACATGCAAAAAAAAATACGTCATTATCCTCCTATACACATGATATTCTCTCAAGTAATTGGAGACACTTATATCTTCATTTAATACATTATCTAGCTAAATAATCCCAGTGCCATCATTCACCTTGTAGTCCTCTACCTTAAGGTCTTTAACTTGGGTGCTTGGTATGAAATGTAACATTTCAACATCCCACATGGGATATATACCTTGTGGCCCATAGATTGTATTGTCCTCCCTTATTCCTCTCTCCCTCCTCCTTTTCTTCTCCACCTTTTTCTCTTTTTTCCTTACCAATTTAGTCTACAAACAACCAGGTAGGGCTGATCAAGGTAGGTTTTTTTTCATCCAGAAGAGAATAGCAGAGCAGTGTGGGTTATTACTTCCAGGGGAGGAGAGGAGACCGTCGCTGTGTGTGTGAGAGGCCAGTGTGCGTGTGGCTGTCTATGTATATTGGGGTGGGTGTTGGAGCCAGGGTGAGGTGAGAAAGTTTTCTGTGAGAGAGAGAGCGCACAACAGTATATATTTCTCTCCATTTGTTTAGAACTGCTTGTAAGTCTCTCAGCAATGTTTTCTGATTTCCTTTGTGATTTCTTTTCCTTTGTAAGTTTTATATTTCTTTGGTTAACATTATTTCTACATTTTATTTCTTATGCTATTGTGAATAGGATTATTTTCATAATATTATTTTGGGATTTTTTTAGTATATTGGAAAACAACTTAACTTTATATATTTTTTCTTGCACTTTGCAACTTTCCTAAACTTTTTTTATTTATTTTTTAATCCTAACAGTGTATGTGAGTGAGTGTATGTGTGTGTGTTTTGTAGGGCTTTTCTACATAGAGAATTATAACATTTGTTATTGTAGTTTTATTTCTTCCTTTCGAATTAATCTCTATGTGATGTAAAGTTGTTTTTTATTAAGCTTTTGCCTAATTCCATTGGCTAGAACTTTTAGAACATTGTCGAATAGAAGTGGTGAAAACAGATATTCTTGCCTTGTTTCCAATCACTCAAGCTTTCAAGTTTTTTTTTTTTTTAATTTACTGATTTGGCCATGTGATTATTTCCTTTATTCTATTCATTTGATATGATAAATGAATAATAACCCACACATATGTCCAGATGACTACATCCCTATCCCTGGAACCGATGAATACATTATTAAACAGCAATAACAAACTAGTACAAATCTTGGTATCTAAAAATGGGGTGCTGCTCTAACAAATACCTAAATTTGTTGAAGTGGTTTTGGAATTTTGAAGTAGTTTTAGACTATTATATAAATATAATGTTGAACAGATCTTACAAAAATTATGATGAACATGTTAGAAAAATCCTAGATTGCTGGGTGTTAAGGCACCACTAGTGAGAACTCAGGAAAAAATGAGGAACTTGATAGAAAAAAAATCTATGTTCTCTTATAAAATACTTAAATAGTAATAAACAGACTGTTGGCAGAAATATGAATGTTAAAGGTGCTTCTAGTGAGGGCTCAAAAGGAAATGAGGAACATGTTTTTGGAAACTTGATGAAAAGTAATCCTTGTTATATGATGGCAGGAAGCTTAGCTGAATTGTGTCTTACAAGCTATGTGGAAAGTGGAACTTTTAAGCAATGAAGCTGAATATTTAGCAGAGAAGATTTCCAAGCAGTGTTGAAGTTGTGGCCCGGTTTCTTCTTGCTGCGTATAACAAGCCACACAGACGATATTTCACAGTGCTTGAATCAAATGGAGTTTGCCTGGTTGGATTTAAAATTTTATTGAATCTGGTGACTCCTTTTGCACTTTCATTTTCTCCCGTTTTGATTGGGGATATCTAGAACTGTTTTCTCTAGCTGACCCAGCCTTGTATTTTGAGAGTAGTTATCTTGTTTTCTGGTTTCATAAGTACACAGATGAATAGGAATTTTGCCCTTGATGAATTATGCCCAGAACCTCATCCACAACTATTTTAGATGATTTGGATGATGAAATTTGGGACTGGTGAGCCAGTAAGTCCTAGGTGAAATTTTAGACTGGAAATTCTCCCATATTGGAGACCTTGGGATATGGTGAATGCATTTTGATTGTGTGATGGCTCCATTTGGGATCAGAGGGCTGAACAATAACTCTCAGAGATGTCTCTGTCCTAATCCCAGGGCCCTGTGAAAATGTTACCTTACATAGCAATGAGAAACTAACACAACGATATATTATGCTAACTTCATGTTTAGATGTTAAATTAACTTCGTACTCCTTAGACAATTTCTACTTGGTCATGATGTTTAGTGTTTTACTTTTATATAGCTAAATTTGGTCAACTAATATTTTGATAAGGATTTGAAATTAACTTTTAAACAATCAAAGTGGTATTTTATACCTGTTAAAATTTATCTTATGTGTGCCTTGTTTGGCCAACTGAGAGTATCCCACTACAACTAGTTCCAGGGAAAGTTATTAAGTGATACATTACATGAATAATATCTAATGCATTTCTGCAGTTAAATAAGTTTTCCTTGGTTCTACTTTAATCTTTAACATCCGTATATTTCTTTAGTTGTTTGGAACTTTTAAAAAATGTACTTTTTTAAGTACATTTGAAAAGTATACTCATTCAATTGTGTTAAAAGTCAAATATCTTTAAATAGCTTTTATTTTGATATTAATTTACAGAATTATGACTTTATATGTTCCTCACAGCCCCAATGGGGAAAACCCTTTGAGTGAAAGAGAAGAAGAAATATTGCTGGTAGAACTGGACTACTTCAAAGTAGTCAGAGCTTCCAATAAAATAATGCTAATTCAAATTCTGTCTCTTTTTCCAAGTTGCTCTTATAACTGTCACCCATCAGACAACTTTACTTAGATTTTGGCTTTCCTTAATTTTGTTCTTCATTTGTGTTTTGATTCCTTATAACGTGGCTGTCTTCCCATATTCCATAAACCCAACAAACTTGGTCTTCATTCCTGTGAGTATATAATTGAGTTTGTGCTTTGTCCATGGTATAGTCCCTTAATGTTTATGGTTTCTCCTTCCACCTGTGAGTACTCGCTGAGAAGTCTAGATCCCATAGCTTATGGACAATTATTCCAGTTTTATTTAAAGGGCAGTTAGATCCACCTGGGACTTTAGCCTCTATGAAATTTAATTAACTCATTCTCTTTTGTCCCCTTGGTTTCAGTTGACGCTGCCTCCATCAACTTTTGAGTTCTTGGGAGCTTTATAAATATTGCTTCTTTCCTATCATACATGTTGGCCCAGAAAGTTTTAAAAATGATTTAGCTGTATTTCATCATTATTTTTTCTTAAAATTCAACTTAAAGATTTCTTGATTACATTAGTGAATAATATCAGAAAAGTGCCTCATCTCCTTCAATTAAATGTCATCACCTTAAAATACAAATGTACTTCATTTAATACAAATACTTTAGTATCACAATACACTAGTTAATACACTAGACATTGGGAAAGAGAGGTTATAAGCCCAGTCTGAACTCCTAAATTGCTTAAAATCTATTGTGGGAGAAATGGTGATGATGAATGATGAGAAAAAAATGATGATATTTTTAAAAGTTTGATAACATTTGCCAAATATATGCTGACAAACCATCATGGGACTTTTTATGTGGACCATTTGTAGAAGGGATTTTAGAAGATGGTAATGATCCATACACGGGCTGGTGCTTATGGCAGAGGCTTAGTTTGGGCTCCTCAAAATAAAACCTGAGATTATGCACTGAATGCATGTGGTTTACTTGGTGTGGGGGCCTGTGAATCTAGTAAACAGTACTGAGGGAAAAGACACAGTGAGGAAGGAAAAAGAGTACAAACCAGTAAGTGTTCGTTCGGAGTTCTGCTGTAAGACACATGGACTCAATTCAGTTAGTGCCTCTAACTGTTCTCCTAAAAGTCAAGAGATTGGAACATTTATTCACCACTTTTGCTCACTGATGGTGAAGAATACCCACTGCAGAATAACACGCCCATACTCTGGCTGTGACTGCACAGGGCAGTGGAGCTCCTGAAGTGTGGCAGAAGGCCCTGAAAGAGAATGATGCATGCTGTTTGATGTGTTTGAGGTAGTGCCATGAAGCAGAGATTGCATACACCTGTGAGCCACAGCAGTGGCTAAAATCAGAGGCAGTTATATATGTGGCATAGGCACCAGAGGCATTTGTCCAGGGAACTTTAGAGTAATTTGATATAGCTGAGGCATGCAGTGTGTGTGTGTGTGTGTGTGTGTGTGTACAAGGCTGGGGGAAGGAAGGGTGTAGAGGACTGAGTGGCAGGAAATAAGATTGGAAAATCAGGCAGAAATAAGATTATTAATGGTTGAAAGTGCTACAGTATGAAATTTGAACTCTCCTGGGATAAGCATTGGAAAACAGATTGTAATCCATATGTAGAAGAGACATGGCAGTATTTGGGTTGGAAAAGGTTACTCTGAAAACTGTTTGACAATGACATGAAAAGAAGCAAGATTAGGGAAGATGAAACTGGCACAAGATGAAGGCAATGGTCTCTTTAGGGGATGAAATTGTAAAAATCAGTTTGGAGACTCAGGACTACAGTGGAAATGAAATATAAATCATGGGGCAGGAACTAGTATTTAACTAGATATGGGAAGTAAAAGGAAAGAGAGAAAACAACAGTGACTCATATCTTTGCAGCTGAACAAGAGGGATGCTGGTCCTGTCAGTTAGAACTAGTGTCGAGGTTTACAGCTGGTTAAGGGGCCCAGGAAGCATTTGGAGCTTGAACAATAGGAAAGGCTCTGGGGTGGGATATGGACTTGGAGCTGTTTATAGCTAAGTAGCAGTGCAATCTGTGAATGTGAGTAAGATCGTCCACAAAATATCTACATGAAAAGGAGATAGGAGCTCAGGGCTCTGAGAAATGCCAATATCTAAGGAGTGGGTGGAAAAAAAGGAACCACAAACAATAGTATAAAAAACGAGTGAAAAATATTAAGCCAGGAGAGACTGTAGTCATAAAATACGAGGTTAAAATTAAAAAAAGAATATATTAAACTACTTTAAAGTAAAGCCACCCTAATAGTGCTAGCAGTGGTCAATAGTGTCAATATCTTGTACATTCCAGGAAGATGAGAATGAAAAGTGACAATTAGATATAGCACTTAGGCTATTACTGATCTCAGCAGGAGCAATTTCTGTGTAGCAGTGAGAAAAATTGTCAGTTCACAAACAGTTAAGGAGAGAATGGAATAGAAGGCAAACTAGCTTGGCTAGAATAGAAATAAGAGAAATGAACAGAGAGGGTGATGTGGAAATAATCTGGGGCTTTTTTAAATATGGGAGACACTTGCACATAGGTACAAGTGTAGGAGAAAGAGCCAGCTAATACAGGAGAAAAAGGGGGGGAAATGGAGCAAAATTTGTAAGGTGAGAGCAGTGCTTGGAAAATGATGGATTAATATTGTATATGAAAAGGGATACATCTGTCTTTGAAAGTAGAAAAGAAAAAGAAATGAGAAAAAAGTTAAGTTTAGGCACTTCAGGTTAAAACAATATATGTTAATAGAATAGTTATTTATAATTTTACTGGCGGCAAATTTAGGAAAAAGATCTTGGCCCCGTGATGGCACTGGTTATTAGGGACTATGTCTCACTGATATGATATTTTAAGGACTTTGTAGCACTTCTCCCTTAGGGGATCTTTAAGGACAGCAGAGACAGCTGTCAATCAGGAGTGATTTAGGTGAAGCCTAGTGAAGAGACCCTGTTGATACCTCCCTGCACTCTCATTGTATCAAATAGAATATATCAAATAAAGCTCATTGTGGAAGTAGCAGTTCTTAGCTCAGTTGTAGGTAAGTGGCCCACCATAAGCAATTAATAAATATTAACTTAATGATATAACGTCCTCTATATTATATTTTTCCTTGTTCTTTATTAATTTCTTTTTAATTGTTGTTCAAGTACATTTGTCTCCATTTTCCATTTACCATTTTCCCTTGCCCCACCCATTTCCCCACCCCCACTTCCCACCCTCAATCCTTCTCCCCTTTGGCTCTGTCCCTGGGTCCTTTGTACATGCTCCTTGAAGACCCTTCCCCTCCTTTCCCCTGTTATCCTCCCACCCCACCCTGATTACAGTCAGTTTGTTCTTTGTTTCAATGTCTCTGGTCATATTTTGCTTGCTTGTTTGTTTGATCTCACCTATACATGGAACTTAATCAACAAAACAAACATCCTTTATATTTTAAAAAGAAAGATATATCAGTAGTTTAATTAATTATTATCATTTGGCCAGAAACTATCAATACTACTGAGGGTATAATTAGGAAAATTATTAATAGAAAGACCTCCATATGCAAGTTTTGCTTAATTTTTATTTGTGAAATGAATTTTACACATTTCCTTAGTAATGTGCTTTTGTGATTTTAGTTCCTGGTTTGAACACAGAAAGTCCCTGCATTTTTAAACAATCAAAGAAAAGGAACTTCATCTCAAGACTTATTTTCAGAAATGCAATATCTAGGGCACCACTGGGTCAGTTTCTGATATTACCTGAGCCTCAGGGGAGTTGGTCTAAAGATGAATATCTCATTTGTTCACAATAAAACTTTTACCGTCTCTTAGGTGGGGGACCTTAAGAGGTGGGAAACTTGAAGAAAATCGCCCAGTCTACAGTCAATGGGCAATTGTTTTTTCAGCTGAGAATTACTCACTTGCCCTGAACGACCTTAGCATTTCTTCACTCTCAGGAGCTCCAAGTACAGCAGGTAGAACTGCTACAGAATATGGTTTTCTGCCTGTTTGGTACAGAGATTAGATGATTCTTTTTTCATGTCAGGAACACAAATCTGTATTCAACATATGAGAATCACATCCATGTCTAGTTTGTTTAACCTTCAACACCATGAAAACATAATTTGTGTTTAGCCTTCAACACTATGAAAACATAACTTGTAGTTTTTACTTCTGTAAGATTTTGGCACAGGGAACTCACTGACTGAGATGCTCTCCTCAAGCCTTAACATTTTATTTCTAACCCATTATTTGGAGAATGTTGTTTTAAATAAAACATAGAACACTATTTTAAACTTTTAACTTACATCATGACGATGGCATAGAAGATAAAATTATGGTTTCTATAGGAACTGTGATATGGTCTTATTCTTTTTTCTCTGTCTCTATTTTAATGTAAAGAGATACATCCCTTAAAGTGCATATTATGGAACATTAATGCAACCTTAAAGGGAAACAAGTGAATTTCCATCTTGCAAGTTTCAGAGAGAGAAAGAAGAAAGTGTCTCACACCTGGGCAGGGCCATGTCTTGCTGAGAGGCCATTGTCTACACAGCACTGTTTATCTGGTATGAGGTTTTCAGTTGGATTCTCCAAGTCCAGATGTTCTTGCACTGGAATTATGAAAAGCATACTGAGGATTTTGAACACACAGTGTAGAATGAGAATGATTTATAGTTTTTAAAGCAGTCAATTTATATACAGTCATCTATACCACAAATTACCCATGCTCTAATATATATTTCTCTTGTTGGCAATTCTGTGCTAAAAGTTACTTCATTCCAAGTGATAACAATTCTGACTTACTTTGTATAATTTAAGGGATATCTGCAACCACTTGCTTTTTTGTGAAGTAACAGGCAACTACTTTTTCAAAATTAAAATACAATACTTTATTAGTCTTTTTTCTTTTTAACCACATTTTATAAGCACCTTTTCTATATAGTTATATTTTTAAATCAAGTCTATCTTAAATTTACATCTTCCTTTTCTGTGTTCTTTTTTGTCTCCTGACTTCTTTAGGAAAATTCTAGCTCTGCCTACAAGTACATCAGAAATCTCTTGTTCAAAGAAGGTAGTAAATCCACTTGCAGATTCAGTAGAAAAAACCAATCACACTTTTTCTTCTGACTTCTAATCACATTCAGAGACTAGCACTCAGTAGCACAGAGTATCAGCACTCTAGGTCGTTATGAGAAAATGTCATTTCAGACAAGTAATTATTTTTCCTGATAAGTTAGAAAAACTATAGGTGGCAGAAGTATTTACTTTGGCTTAGAAGACACGAATTGGTGTCCCATAACCCAGGCACAATCACATATTTTTTTTATTCAGCTCATAGTATCTAAAACATATTTTTGAATTAGATAAGGATATTTCAAAATCAAATGATTTCACCTAAAATCAGAATATTATCTTTCTCATGGGAAACTGACAATCTATGTTGCTAAAACGAGTTTAATCAGTCCTTTTGTACTCTCTTTACCCAGTTATTTCTGTCTTTGTAGTCATAAGAATCTGTATCTCCTTACTAGAAACACCTGGTTCCAATTCCGGCTCCACTGTTAATTGTGTCAACTTGAAGCAAAGTTATATAGCTTCACCGCTCATTGATTTTTTTTATACATCAAATGGGAATTACAGTTACTGCTTTACTGAATAATTCCAGTAAAATTAAGTTACAGATATATCAGCTATATGGACAATCCTCATTATTAATGTGGGGGTACTAGGAAACTATAGCTAGTTTAATTTCACTTCAAATTGCCTAGGTGATGAATTTGAGAGGTGATCTAGATTCTGTTCTTCTGTTTCCTGCAGGCTCTGAACATGATTGGTTAGCACACAAGTGGGGATTCATATTCAAGAAGCCTGAAATTCTGGTGTTTAACATTCAAATGTAAGCTGTTTCACAGCATAAACTTTAGTTGTTGAGGTGTTGGATATTTGCATCCTGCTGACATTTTTCCTCTGGATTTAATTTAATCCAATTTACATAGGTTGTCCAACTCCAACCAATTGGATATTCATCTACAATTAGGAATGTAACAGGCCAGGTTTGTGAATACATTACTTAAGTCCTTGGGCTGTGTATTCTGCTCTACATATACTTCAGTGGGAAAACAAAGTTTATTCAGAAGATGTGTTGATAAATACGGAATCACAAAAACCAGGGAATTACATATAACATTTGAATAGTTGTAAGAATTAAATGAAACTATATTGTTAAAATTGTGCAGGAAAAGTCTTTCGCCTACAATACCCACTTTCTTGTACTTTCTCGAATGGACAGTTATTATATTTGACACTGAATTCTACTTATTTTAATTTTCATGTTTAACCTATCTTCCTCTGATTGATATTGATATTTGGTCAGACATGTGAATTTATGCAATCAGGATTCATTTGAGGCTTACTCTTCCAAGAGATTCTTGATCTTTCTAGAATAGGGTGCCTATCCCTGTCTGGTTTGATTATGTTTCAATCGCCCCATTTAATTTTTAAAAGATAATCTTATTTACACATTCTTTGTAACTTAATTACAGTTCAGATTGGCTCTTTTCCTCTTAGCTTCTGTAAGAACCAGCTCCTTATATAACACAAACTATTGGGCTGGCCACAAAGTTGTATATATTTTTTTCCAAACAATGGTTCAAGTAGTATTTAGTTATCTTTAACTTCATTCCAAACAATTTTGCTAGCTTGTATTTGGCCAGCTGTCATATCAGTGTGCACATACAATTAAATTAGTAAATTTTTGTGTAGCCAGTTTAATATTGAAGGTGGAAGAAAATATACAACATTTTCAGCTTTATTATTTCAAGAGAGGTAAAAATGCAACTAAAATGCAAAAAGAAATTTGTACAGTATGTGGGAAAAGGTGCTGTGACTGATAGAACATGTCAAAAGTAGTTTGTGAAGTTTCTTGGTACCATTGATATTTTGAACAAATAATTCTTTGCTGTGAGGCTGTCTTATGCATTGGAAGATGTTAAGCAGCACCTCTGGCCTCCACACACTAGAAGTCAATAGCAGGATATAGCCAACATACTCAAAATATCCAAATCAATAAAATTATTGGTGAAAATGAAAAATGTTCTTATTTTATGAAAAAAATGCAAGGGACTTTTTGGCCAACCCGATATCTTTCCAAAACATTTGTCTCTGAGTGTTGTTTGTATGTTTATATTGTGTACGTGTGAACAGGCTTAGGAAGCCTGTTCAATGGAATCTGCTGTACATGTGTCTGTTTTGAAGAAAATCGTTTACCCTATCTATCTTCCATATTTTACGTGTGTCATATGTGGTAATTAGAATGTTTATCTGAGATCCTTTCCGTTTTAACAATCTTCTGATCTCATTATTATGTTAATATTAAAGAAGCCAGAATACTGAATGATAAGTTGCAGTTCATGCACCTTTGACCTAAAAGCCTCAAATAACTGTGCAGAACAAGTGATATGTACCTTCTAAAACTTACAAAGTGAAGAGCTTAAATTTCTCCAGATTTTCCTGGCAGATCTAAAAAATATATGTACTACAAAAATGTGGTCCTCAATTGCATTTCAGTAACTAACAGTTAATTTTTAATACACAAAATGTATTTACTAAATGAATTCATTTAACATGAAAATATACTTATTTTTCTGATTTGTAGATCTTAGATCATCATTTGCAAAGTTTTGATTTTATATTTTAAAATGATAGAAGAACACTTTTATATAATTATTAATCTTTTAAAAGTTTAAAATTATATTCAAATATATTTAATTATATGATTTTATATTATATAATAGTTATAAAATAGCAAAATATATTTCCATTGCTGTAGTTATTGTATGGATGCCATAATTATTAAAAATACTATTATGCAGGATAATAGTATATTATAAAATTTTAAATTGATCTAAATTTATTGAAAACGGCTGAGATTTTAATTATTCACTTTGTTTCATAAAACTCAAGATCTGTTTGTTTTATAGGTCAGGAAGGCCATGAAATCTAAAGAAAAATGAACTGGGTAATATTAAAAGGAGAAGCTTGCCCAAAGGCTAAGCAACATATTGGTGAAATTAAAAAAAAAAAGAAAGAAAGGGAATTAAGTTTACCATACACATACATTTTTCAGTCATATGTTTCTGTGTTTGCACAAGAAAGTCAGGATCTAAAAAAGTAATTGAGTTGACAATGTACTCAATAAATATTAATTGGTAATAAAGTCTTACATTATTTACTTTACAGAACACAAATAGTTTTAAGATAGTCATCAGTGAGAAGGATTATCTTTTTAAAGGGAGTTATTTTTATGCCCAAATTTTGTTGTTGAAAAAGAAATAGAATAGTCAGAAATACCATAAATTTGTACTGTTCCTGTGTGGCTCATTGTGGCATTTAAAATTCCAGTGTTATTTTTTCCGGTCAGCTGGTGTGCCAGAGAGCCAGCAACTGAACAGGTGACCTCAGATGTTTATGCAACAGAGAGTTAAATGTAAAGGACAGTGAATAAAGAAACCAAAGGCATATCTCCACTGCTATGTTCATCCTAGCATTGTTCACAGTAGCTGCATGGAAACAACCTAAGTGTCTGCCAACTAATGAGTGGAAAAAAGTGAAATATTACTCAGCCACGAGAAAGGAGGGAAAAAGCCTGCTGTTGCCATGCTTGGAACTTGAGAGTATAATGCAAACAAAGTAAGCCAGGCAGAGAAAGACAGATACTCTATGGCATCACTTACATATGAAATGCAGATAAAAAGTCAAAATCATAGAAACAAAGAGCAGAAAAGTGGTTGTCGGGGCTGAATGGATGAGAAAAATAGGGAAAGGTTGGTAAAGGGTATAAACTTTCAGCTGTAAGATTAACAAGGTCTGAGGATCTAATGTATAACATGGTGGCTATAGTTGATAACATTATTGCACAATTGATCCTTAATGAGACTGGAACTTAAATATTCTAATCCCCCCAACAAGGATAAATACCTGAGGTGATGGGTGTGTTTGAACATGTTAACCAGATAGGAGGAATCCTTTCACAATGTATACATACAACAAATTTTTTATATGTACACTTTAAATGTATTTTAATTGTCAATTATATCTTAATAAAGGTGGAAAACAATAAAAGACAGTGAATGAACGTTATGGACTGGGTGAAAAGAGATTCATTAAGTGAGATGTGGGATTAACATGTGAAAGGAAAAATTGATGGCTATATTAACATCAATTACACATCCAATAACTGGGGGTCCTACAACACAGGATCCCTAAAATTAGTAGTCCTAGAAGAATGGTTCACTACTTAAAAAAGACACACTTAAAGTGACATAACTTTCTCTGTGACTAGTAGTAAGAACTTGAAAACACAAAAATACCCAATGAATAGGCAGATACATATCTGTTACCCAAACTTTTTTGGTGTCAGTCACCAAGCCACACTGTGACCAGTTCCCCATGGCAGAATGACAGGAAATAGGATTGACTACTAAATAGCTATCTCTAGTTTCCAAAGCCTTATTGCCCAGAGAGACTTTCTATATATTTTATAATTCTTTGTGATTTCTCAGAATTGTTCGATATTTCAAATACTTGCTCAGGCAGCCATGTCAATTCACTCAATGGACTGAAGTATATTGTTCTCTATGTAGTGAATGTATGGTCATGTCCAATGCCTTGGTTTTGTCTTGCTTTAACCTCTTATAAAAGCCAAGAAAATACCTTAAAATTTTCAAATTGTGGACCTATATTCATAGTAGCTCAATTTAAATTACATTTATATTCTAATATATGTTCAGTTAGTATTTATCCCCAGCATTCCCAGCTTTCTTTAATTAATTCATAACATGTCAGAAACTTACACTAACATAAACTAAAAGATACTGCAATATATGAACTATATATATTTTATTGTTTTATAAATTCCTTTTTACCTGAAAAGTGAAAATGCATTTTTTGTAATGATGCTGCAATTCTCAATTTATTCTTAAAAGAATGATTTATTGTGTAATTACTTTACAAACATCATGACATCTCTAAATATATTATTTTTCTTTTTTAAAACATTTTTATTTATTTATGTTTTGAGAGAGAGAGAAATAATGATGTGTGAGAGAAACATCCATTGGCTGCCTCCTGCAAGTGCCCCAATTAATCGGGGATGGCCTATAACCCAGGCATGTGCCCTGACCCAGAATCAAACAAGTGACATTTTGCTTTGTGGGATGATGCTCAACCAACTGAGCCATACTGGTCAGGGCTCCAAAACATTTGTTCCATTTAAAAATAAAACATTTCTCCTCAGCCCTTAAGGGTGGCCTCACAAGTGGCTTTTTTCAAAAGAATATGAAAAGGGTGGGAAATTAGATTTTACATTGGAGATACCTTGACAAACACTAATTCAACCAAGTGGTCCAGGGTAACAGCAACATAAATCACGTTGATAATATGTGCTCTTTCTATGATGTGATGTAAATGGCATTTACTTCTATAATTTTCCTCTTACAACATCCACCACCTCAGTCTAATTTACAGAAAACATTAGAAAATCAAATTCAGTGATATTCTACAAAATAACTGACCAGAACTCCTCCAAATTGTCAAGGTCATGAAAAACAATGTTGTTTTTGAAACCATTTCCACTGTTATTGCCACGGACCTTGCTGGGTCCCACCAGAAGTCAAGAGCAAATCTCTTTGACCATCGCTCAATAAAGAGGTTGTATTTTTTCCTCTCACCTCCACTCAACCCAAAGAAGAAGGAGGGCACAAGGATGAGGGAAATAAGCTAATACTCTTCTTTCTTCCAGTTCTCCTATTTCTATCTGCACTGGTCTGAGAAATTGGAAATATTGATTCTGTTAGATCATCTATTCTTATATTCTGTGAAATCTTTTTCTTCTAATAACTAAAATAAGTCCCTTGTGCTTAAAAATTAAGAATCGCATGGTTTTTATTTGCTTGTTTTAATTCAGTTCTCCTAAAATAAATTCTCTAAGGACCATGATTACCTCTAATGTAGTGGCTAGTTTGGAAAAAAATTCCTGGAAGAAATAAAGCACATTCCCTATAGAGGAAAATAAACTGTTATAATCTGACATTGTTATTAGCCTTCTCTGGAATATTTAAGGCTTTCTCCTTACTTACTACTAAAGTCTAGTCTTAATGTGATTTTCAAGGTTTTTTTTTTTTTTTTAACTTACCTTCAAGTGTATACAATAAATGCACAATAACACCTCAGGTCTGAAACTGAGTTATCCTTGCAATACTACACAGTGTGTTCATCCTTTCCTCTGTACCCCTGCCTGTGCCATTGTCACAACTGGAAATTTCATCTTCAATATTATCCACTTTCCTTTTTAATTATTTTTAATTTTTGTTTAAAGATTTTATTTATTTGTTTTAGAGAAGGGGAGGGAGGTAGAAAGAGAAGGAGAGAAACATCAATATGTGGTTGCCTCTCACAAGCCCCCAACTGGAGACCTGGTCTGTAACCCAGGCATGTGCCCTGACTGGGAATCAAACCTGTGACCCTCTGGTTCACAGGCTGGTACTCAAACCACTGAGCCACACCAACCAGGGTCAGTTTTCTAAATTACATGAGATTTTTCCCTTTTACCTTAGCTCTTCTAACCACGCCAGCTCACAATGTCCCCAAATTCCTCTTTGGTAATACATTTGAATAGCATTCTTTCATTCAGTAATTTGCCAAGCCGTGCCCTTGGCTTGTGGAATTACATAATATTTGAAAAGAAAATGTAACAAGGTATGGACCTTTGTTGTTATGGTGTTTGTCTATATTATATCATATGAATTTTGACTCAAAGAATTTTCTTGACTTGCTTAAGATCATAAAAATAGTAGGCACCAAGAGTAAAACTGGATCCACATGTTAACATGATTCCAGAGTTTGGAGTTATTTTCTCTACAGCTTTCCGTATTGCTGATCGGCTGATCAAGGTTTGGGTAACTTTTGCCTTCATAACTAGTTTGAGGACAATATGTAAGATGTTAGAAAGCATTCTCTCTCTCTCTCTCTCTCTTTGTCTCCCACCCTTACTCTTTGGCACTCCTTTTTCTGGAAGATCTAGAAAGACTTTTGTTGCTTTTGCACATGTAGCTTCCTGTCTCACCACTGCAAATAAACAATAAACCAGGGCAATAATTTATAATATAAATCAATGCCAATGTTAACAGACCTTCACTGAGACTATTATAAGATGAACAGATCTATCCCATTCCATTTGTCCTCAGATTCATTGAGAGTAAACTTAATGCATCATAGTTGCCTGTTTTCTTCCTCAGGTCCAGAGAAATTTTTGTCTGCCAAATGAAGATCACAAATGTTAGTCATAAAATTTATTATTTTGACACTTCTAGTTATGTTTCCAATGAAAAATTGTATCAGTTTGTAAAATAAAGATATAGCAGTTAGAGTTTTGTGAACATGAGCTACGTCAGAGTTTAAAGAATATGATCTCTACCTGTGTAATCTCTACCTGTGTACTCCAAAAAGTGCGTGAGAGCTGTCGCGTCTGGCAACACCCCCAAGCACAAGGAGTGGTGGTGTCATTGTCAGCATTCCCAGTAGCATGAATAGTGTCATGAATAGAGTACGACCTGAATTATGGATAGTTGATAAAATATTGCATGACCCACATGTCAGAGATAATCAGCTTTACTCGTTAATGACACAACAGGTAATAGAATTCATTTAAGTTATATTATCATTGATATATTTTGTACAATGAGATTGCAATTTCTTTTTCATACTACAGCACTGATGTAAGAATGACTTATGTCACCACTGTTGCTTAACCGGTATCTTTTCTGCCCTCTAACTTTATTAATATAACCTTAATTTAGTTAGGGGTAGGAAGGTATTCAGATGCGATGTGATATGTGATTTCTTGGCTTCTTTGCCACTAAGGGTTACCATATGACAAAGCCCTAGCCAATGAGTTGTAATCAGAAATTGAATTGTGGTGGAAGGGATCATGAAGCTTATTTTTTCTTTAAATAAAGGAACAAACTCAGTTAGCATGAGCCTCATAACCTCCAGCTTTCCTTCTGCAGTTAAGACTCAGACATGAGGCAGCAGCTTGAGAGTGGGAGGAAGAAAGGAACGTGGTTGACCCCTTTTTGCAACATGCAACTGTCCTAAATGGCTTACTTCCAGACTGTGTTATGTGAAGTAAACAATTTGTCTAAGCTGAGAAATGCAGTTCTTTGATTTGAAGTCCAACCTCTGCACTCTTTGCAAATCAGACCAAGTGTGTGGTAAGAGAAGTATAAGTATGTTTATTATTTCTGTCTATCCTTAGGGGTATTGCTGGTCATAATTTGTCATAATAAAGCCCCCTACATGTGTAGTCCACTAGAGAGCACCAAACTCTGTCAAGGTCAAGGTCAAAGCCAGTATTACAGTCAGTACATTTCCTATACTCTTTTATGTACTGAATCCTTCCAAATCTGAAAGAAAAGTGAAAATATGTCTGACATAATTAATGAAACATCATTTATTTGATATTTGCGTTAGAATAATGAGTTAATTCAAGATTTAAAAATATAAAGGACTGATCAGGTCATTCACCATGGAAGAATAAAATTTCCAAATACAGATAGCAATAACAGGCATATTATTAAAAATAATTCTAGTATGTAGTTTCCGTAATTTATTTGTGATGTAAAGCCTAAATTTTATCATTTAATTATCAAAATCCTCTGAACTTTTCCTTCAATGTTGAGATATTTTACCTTTTTATATATGTTGTAAATAATTGTTCTCTAGTTCAGCAATATGTCTGAAACTTTCATTAATTTATCTATTAAATAATCGTTGAAAGGTTATTGTGTTCACTGCATATTATTTTAGCTACAGTTTGTTTGCACAGGCTCTTGAATGCCTGCTGTACTCATCTCTTCCCAACTCTGCCTTCAGTGCCGTCACTTCATTAGCTTGCAATCCGCCTTGCTGGGAACACACCAAACAAATTGGCAAACACTGCACAGTGACCCTTATTTGTCTCTGTGTGTGTGCATCTTTGGGGGGAGATACTAGTTGTCAGCATTTACCTGCATACAACTACAAAGGATATAAGCTTAACTAAGATTCCACTATACCCCTATATTTTCAACAAATATTAATTTAGCCTAATTTCCTGTCTCATTCTTGTTAGGTTCTATGAAAATTGTAAAAATATACTACATAATTCTTCCATTTATTGTTCCTAGTCAAGAACATTGTTACTTAGTTTCCACTACAAGGAGACATGTACTGTTTCTATTTGGAGTTTACATTCTAGTAGGCAAGGTTTTCTACTGAAGGTGTTTACAATGTAGCAGGAGATATTCCATCTGCTTACAAGCCACTGTAATGTAAGGCAGTGTGTGATAAGCACTGGGGGAAGGTGAAGTCAGAGTTGTGTAATTCTGAGCAGAAGAGAGCACTTGTGAGTGATCTGGTAAACTGTACATCATTCACTGAAGTGGTACCATTTGTCTTGAATGTTGACTTTCAGAGAATTCCGTGGATGAAAGTGGGTGTGGGTGGTAAGCAGCTAACCTCTTTGCTATCTTGAACTTATTTTTACTTTCACATATTTTATTGAAAAAAATTGTATATCTCCTATCCTCCTCTAGGCAGATGCTTTATTTTTCTGGCCCAGAAACTGTCACTGTCCAAGCCTTCAATAAATACCCCTGGACTGGTTTCAGGCTGGAGAAATACAAGTAAAAGTGCAAGCTGTGTTTAGTAAAGGTGAGCACTATAATTTGGCTGTATAAGTGATTGTGAAAAGTAACGTGTATTAAGAGAGATAAATCAGAAAAGGAGGTGAAGTCAGATCATGAATTTATTCCATAGACAGAAACTGGCATTTAAGAAGTATTTAGTAGTAGGGGGAAGTAATCAATGCATGCTTCAGAAGGATAATCTGACAGGTGTGATTGAAAGGGGATTAGACTGTAGAGGTAATGAATGTTTTGAAAATTGTGAAATAATACAGGTAGCAAATCAAACTGGTCTGAAGTACCACGGAGGCCAAAAGTTATAAAATTGTAGAATACAAAGTGGACAAAATAGGAGGATTTGGCATCATACTGTACAAGACAGGTGAGTGAGAAGAAAAATAGTAGACAATCTTAGAAGTTCCGAGTCAAAGTGACTGGGAACATGAGGAATATTTTTTTAAGAACTGAATTTAAAAATGATACTTTTTTCTGTTTATTTTTCAAGGATGTGGGGTTTTTGTACATATTAGTCTATTAGATGGTTATAAATATGTGAGATATTCAGAAAGAAAACTTAAAATTTAATTATTCTATATATGCTGATATGTGTAGCTACACATATATTATTTACAAAATAATATGGTATATGTTTAATAGAAAGTCTTATTTATAATATTGAAACTGTCACTGAAAATATATACCATAAACTAAACATAGTGCCTAAATTAATTTACCCTTAAGTACAATATCTTTGTTTACCAAAACCAGTAGAGTTGAGAAAATTATCCATATTCCATTAGCCCATAAAATACTGGTAAATTTTTAAGTATATTTGGAGGTGGATTAATAGTAGCAATTCATTAATATGAAAAAATCACACAGCTAATCAAATTGATATGCTGTTCATGATAAAGAAACCAGAACAGAGTTAATCTAGTCCCAAAAGTTCCATTCAACTTATGTGAGTTTCACATACAGCATGATTTTACTTTTTATACTTTTATTGAGATAAGTGACATATGTCACGATATCAGTGTATAACATAATGGCTTGAATTTAGATATATGAACTATAAACTAACCTTATGTTATGTGTACATACTGAATGCAATCGGCAGTTCTTATTTAAATAAAAATGGAACGCAAGATCAGGTTTTATTTACAACTAATTAATTTGCTTGACTTTAGTGTAAAATGTTTATACTGACCCTTTCTGCTTGGCATGTTAACCCCTTCTTTCCACTGGCTACTTACCAAAAGTGGACTATTCTCTCATTTTCTTTATTAAAATAAGCCTATTAACATGCTTATAACATCATGTATGAATTCACTTTTTCCATTAAGAAAAAGATGCATAATAATATTTGACTCTTTGGAAGAATACCTTGGAAGAATATTTATGATAAAGAATAATATTTTAAAATGCATGAATTGTTAAGTTCCACATAATAGTAAAGTACCATTTTGATGATGAATATATGAAAACAATAATATGACTAATAATATTATAATGCAGAAGACACTAGAAGAGACCCCAAGAATTAAGAGACTAATACTGATCAAGTAGTATGTTATGAGTTTACTTTAACTGCTGCTAATTCTTTAGGACCCTAGATACACTCAGTACATATGCAGATTCACTATTCTTTTGACTTCTCATGAAAAAGAAAAAAAGACATGTAATTTTCATCAGTTTCTTAACTATTTTGAATCTTTTATTTTTTTCAGAGGCACAACTAGGGTATATGAGAGTATGTGCTGTTTATGTATGATTATCAGGTATAATTATTTCCTAAAATATATATATATATTGGGTTGGCCAAAAAGTCCATTTAGTTTTTTTCCATAAAATAAAACACATTTTTCATTTTCAACAATAACTTTATTGATTTGGATATTTTGAGTATGTCATCTATCTCCTGTGTGACTGAACGTTGACTGTTCTCAATTATTGTCTCAGTTTGATTGCTATTAACTTCAGCTGGTCCACCGAACTGTAGAACATCGTCCAGTCAGAAATCTCTAGCACAGAACTTCAAATATTCCTTTTGTCACATTCAATTGGTCATGGCACCTTCTCCATGCACTGCACAAATCTCTTATTGCACTACAGTTGCATTTTTACCTTTCCTAAAATAATAAAGCATAATATGCCAAAAATGTTGTGTATTTTCTTCCATCTTCAATGTTAAAATGGCTGCACAAAAATTCACCAATTTTCATGGTTTTTTTAAAATTCATACTGATATGACAGTTGTCATAATACAATTAAAAAAATTGTTTCAAATGAAGTTTAAGACAACTAAGCACTACTAGAGCCATCTTATGAAAAAAAAAAGAAACAAATGAACCTTTTGGCCAACCCAATAAATAATAAGAATTCCAAACCTTAATTAAAAAATAATCTGATATCAGCAAATAACAAAGTGAAAATTGACTGTTAAGTGGCCATATACAATAAAATAAATTGGGCTGTGGTTGAAACATAATAAAATAAGAAAATGGGAAATATTTGAACTCTCTTTTCTGTCATGTGCATTTAACAATATTATAATAATGAAGAATCCTGAAATATCACATAGAGGACCAATTTGAAATTTTTTTTTAATGAAAAATAAATGGTTTAAGATTAGTTGGAAGGAAAAAAACCCAGTTGTGTGGAGCTGAGTAAGGCATGTGTTTATCTCATTGAATATTTCATTTCTGACTGATTAATAAACTCATGATTTTTTGAATCCATCAAAGTTTACAGATAAGTCACATTTCATTTTAATAGTATTGCTCTTTTTGATTCTTCACACAGTTTCTGATTTAGCTACATTGATAAGGCACCTCCTTGCCCTATGATTTACTTCCTCTTTTATTAGCCCAGGGATGGAAATGCACTTTATTGAGGGAATAATTAGAGGTTAGTGAAATTTAATTTGTCCATAAAAAATACCTGTATTGCAGCTAGGCAGAGTCATTGATTATGCAGTTTAGGAAGGAGAATATTACTTGCTTACTCATTGTGCATCAGAGGGCAGCCATGTATACTTAAAAATGGTATTCTAGCATTGATCCAAACTCATGGAATTTTAATCTATTGTGATCATTAAGTAAAATATTGCTGTTGCTTTAAGAAAAATTAAATGATAGAGCAAAAATATAATTCTTAGAATAATAATTAACTCCAATTCATTAAGTATATTTTTTAAAATCTTCTTTTGAAACATTTCAGTGATGCCAAGTATATATTAAGAGTTCAAAAATTTTTCTACTACTGTGGTCCAATCCATAAATGTTTTTGGCCAGAATTATTGCAAGACCCCCTCAGGTGATTTCCCTACTATTACTTTATCCCCACAAGACATTCTCAACATAGAATCCAGAGTGATCCTTTTAATAGACATCAGATCACTCTTACTTTCAAAACTCCAAGTAAAAGCAGCATTGCTAAGATTGGACAAAATCTTTGCATTGTGCCCTGCACCCCAAACATACCTCTCTAACATTATCTTGGGCTATTCTCCTGTGTCACACCACTCCAACTGCACTGGTCTTGGTCCCCATCATCATGCTTTTCATGTTAGTGTACTCCACACAGGTTGTTCTCTCTGCCTGGGACACTCTGTTCCCATATATCCATCCACATGTCTAACTCTGTTATGGCCTCCTAACCATCTGCTCACCAAGGCTATCCAGACCACCATATTTAAAATAACATTCCTCATGCAATACACATGTTCTTTCTAACTCTGCTCCACTTTATAATATTTATCAACTTCTAATGTACATAGAATTTTCCTATTACATGTATTGTGTGTTTCCTCATTGGAATGAAAAGCTTAGAAACACAGGACTTTCACCTTGCTTTGATTACACATGAATCCTAAGACTTGAAAAGTGAGACCTAGTAGGTGTTCAACAGATATTTGCTGAATAAATGTATGAAGACTTTACTACAGTTAAAGAGTTTTGAAAAGCAATAATCTTTTACTGTATCAAGAAAAATAGTTAACAATAAATCTTAGAATGCCAATTGTGAGTGAGTATAAATAAACAGCCACTGAAAGCAAGAAAGGCACTCCTTAGTGCCCGCCTCCCTCTATACGATTTGTGTCTGTTCCTTTTATGGACAGATTATAATGGAAGCTACTGAGCAGCCATTGCATGCATAGGTATCTTGGTTGGCTATAATCAGAAAATTACATGAGCAAGGGGGAAAACAACAAAATTATTTTCTTAAATGCTATATTTGATGTAATATCATACCAGCATATTTTAAATAAATATACAAGTTAATGCATATTAGTCAATAAAACAATTTGAAATCCAAATATAGTAAAATATATATTTATCTCTCAAGGTCATTCCCTTATAGAAATAATCAAAAAGGAACACATATTTTGTAAATATATGAGGTTTCAGTTTCTTTAAGAGGGCCTAAAATGTCATAGAAAGTCAGCATTGGTTTACATTTCAGATGTTCTATAGACTCATTCAGTTGAACTGTCTCCTAGCTTTTTCTGTTTGAAGAATATAAGTTTTTTCTAGCAAGAGTAAATCTTTTCAGAGAAGCAACCAGCTGACCACTGAGAGTCCCACTCTGTGCAGCAGAGCAGTGGCCTATATATATGTGATACTTCTGTGCCAAGTACCACAAAAATGGATGGAATCACCTCATGAACTTAAAGTGCATCACTGTAATAAAAGCAAATAAAAGTAGATTAAAGCTGCAGTCATTAAATAATTGCTTCATTTTAAATATGAGGTATGCTAATGGGAGCTTTAAGCAGTTCAATTGTACATTTGGTTCACAATAGTGGTCAGCCATTTGGGTTTCCTTTGGAAAATAAATGCAGAAAATATTTCACCTCTTTTTCTTTTCTTTAATTAAAAAAGACAAGTAAAAAGTAAATACTGCTTTTCAAACTTATCTAATGAAGCACAAAGCACATGGAAAGATACATAAATGTAAAATTAACTTTTTGCTGTTCAGAGAAAGAACTTGGATTTGAGAGCAAGTGAGCTAAAATAAAAACATGCATAATTTACAGCACAGATGGGTCTATTCTGCATTGAATGATACCTAGCAATTTCAGGGAGAAAGAAAATAAAGTGGCAATCAACATTAAGAAGGTGGCAAAACTAATCAAACACATGACACATGGGGAAAAAAAGACACAATGACGATTCTGTAAGAAACTTTTTTCATGACTCACATACCAAATAACTATTTCACAAATTTTGGCAGAAGTTCCCAGTGCTCTTATCAATAATGCATCCAGCCATAGCTTTAGATATGAAAACAAGAAGAAGTTGACTATATCAAAGATCCAAAGTTCAAATACATTTTTACTATGGAACATAAAACCAGATGAAAAAATCTGTGGGGGTGAGAGAAGTAGATTATGTGCAAAAGCAAAAAATACTTTTGTTGAAGATTGAGAATAAATTAGTAATAAGGTGCAGGGCCTTAAGTTTTACAAATCAGAGTTATACCAAAGATCCCATAGCTGTGAAGAAAATGTTCACCATTTAAATAATATTTATTAGGCAAGGGAAAGATGGAGGTCATTGTAATTTAAAATATTTGCATTGCATGAGATAATTTCATTGGCAATGACCACTGTGTTTGCTGAAAACCTCAGCAGAGAAAAAGATCTATGATGTAGGCCTTTAAATTCAGAACGGAAGCACATTAATAAAGCAACCAAGTGAAGTTTGCATTGCCAGGTATGATATTTATAGTCGTATAGTTACAAAGATTCAGTCTGGTCCTAATCATAATGCATAAATAAAATGTTATGGGGAGAAAGCCATCACTATGGGAATAACTGAGAATGTTTGCTGTGCTTTAACAACTATTATAGTGAGTACTTTAATTTACTTGGCCTCACCATTTTGTACTGCTTTTTTGTTTACCATTTGGTTAACAAAATATTCAGGAAATGTTCCAGTATGTTCAGGAGATTAAGGTCTATAAAATCAATATTTTATGGCTCTGTAAGTTCCTGATAAATATCTGAAAATTATCTCTTGATTAATTAATAGGATAAATAAAATATTCTATGGAAGCCATCCAAGTATGAACTTCAAGTCTAGACGGAATTATTGGGCAGCAAAAATTCAGAAAATTCAGCAGACAGCAATAACATATGTAAAGTGCAATTTTTGAGTCCCAAAAATTTTAGTTTGGATCTGGCGTTAATGCAATTAGGGTACTATTTTACAATTTGGTATCTTAAAGTGTTTCCTTGAATCATAGCTACAGTCTCCATGCTAAGGGCCCTCACTTAAAGATGTTAAATCAGATGGAGCCCATATCTAGGCTTTATTGGTTTAGATTATGGTGTGTTGAAATAGCAAGTCAGTCATGCTTCTTAATTTCATTAGGCTCATTTAGAAATATTAATTACAGTGAAATTTAAGACAGAAAATTATGTATCAAGATAAAACTTTAAATAAGGTGTCTGTCCATACCTTTGAATCCATCTAAAAGTCAACATTGAAATAAGAGATGTTTTTCCCTTTTTAATTATCAATATAGTGTTACCAAGTAGAATGTAGTGTTTCCAATTAGGAAACAATTCAATCTCAAACTTTGAAATAATTTCTCTTGTTGTAAACACGTTTTCTTTAACTGCTAATCAGCAGCAGTGGTCTTCTCTTCCAGAGTTGAATAGCATCTTAAGTTGCTATATTTTTTAAAAAATGAGATCCTTGTCCTAGTCAATAGCGTATTCATTAATAACTCAATGAATTATTGAGTTATTAACTCAACGGAACCTGGAATTGAAGAAAATATGCTGTTTGGTTTCATAGAGCTGTAAATACATTGAATAACTTTAATGCATAGTTTAATCGACATCAGAAAGAACGGGGTGTTCTGTGTCACTGACAAAGACAAGGCTTGCCATGGGGCTTTCTCAGAGAACGTTTCCGCCTCAGATAGATGGCCCGCGATGCTGACAGTTATGACCATGAAGAGGTGCATCGGGTCATTGAGGACAGGTCAGCAATGCCACAGGCAGATATACGTGAAATGAAACAAAATGTCTTGGCTACACATTTTGTTTTTCTGTAAATTAACTCAATTTAAAATGATTATAAATTATTTTTACTTGTATTTCAGTTTAAAACAAATTACAATATGAAGTAAAATGTAAGGGAATAGAATTCAGTAATATTGAATATTAACTTTGATTGCTCTTAAATATAACCTAGCTTCATTTGATTTTCACTTCACATCCTGCTTCAAGCAATGAAAGGTGTTCAAAACTACTTCCCACAAAATTTGATTGTTATATTTGTCCCTCACTGCCTGGCTTATTTCACTTAGCATAATGCTCTCCAGTTCCATCCATGCTGTTGCAAAGGGTATAAGCTCCTTCTTTCTTTCCCCATATGATCTCACCTTTAACTGGAACATAATCTACAAAAGAAAAAAAGCAAACAAAATATAACCAGAGACATTGAAGTTAAGAACAATCTAACAATAGCCAGAGGGGAGTGGGGAGGGGATAGTAGGGAGAGGGGTTTACAGGAACTACTATAAAGGACACATGGACAAAATCAAGGGGGAGGGTGGAGTTGGGGGAGGGAGGGGGATTTGGCTGGGGTGGAGGGATGTGGAGAAAAGGCATACAAGTGTAATTGAATAACAATAAAAATTTTTAAAAAAAAGGAAAAGTCTGAGAAACTGTCACAGCCAGAAGGAGCCTAAGGGAGACATGGTGTAAATATAATGTAGTCTTCTGGATGGGGTTGTAGAAAAGAAAAGGGACAATAAGTAAAAACCAAGGAAATTTAAATAAAGTTCAGATTTTAGTTTTAAAAATTTGATTGTTATAAGCCACTTGTAATACAATTAAAAAGAACTAGTTGAAACCGGTTGCTTTTAAAAATTCTTTCTAAATCCTAGAGCTTAGGTCTCAGAAATTACATTTATATATATTTTGTATTCTTTAAAAAAAATTCTTCATAGGTGTTTAGTATGTTACCCTAATTATTTTATAGGCCAATGCCAAGTTTCATCCTACTGAAACATAAACTAGAGAGTACTGGTAAAAGCAAGGATCCTAAAATGAGACAATAGTGGTCCCCCCTTACCTGTGGGGAACACACTCCCAGATCCCCAATGGTTGCCTGAAATGGCAGATAATACCAAATCTTATATATACTGTGTTTTTTTCTTGTACAAACATACATGTGGTAAAGTTTAATTTATAAATTAGGAACCGTAAAAGATAAACAGCAACTCATGATAAAATAAGATAATTATAACAATATGTTGTAATAAAGTAATGTGAATGGTAGTGTCTCTCTTTCTTTCTGACAGCCAATCTGATAATGGAGACAGCCTCCAAGTGGCTCCTAGGTGGATCACTTTTTTAGGGTGGATATGCTGGACAAAGGGATGGTTCATGTCTTGGGCAGAAAGAAGCGGAACCGTTCATTTCACTGCACTACTCAGAATAGCACATGGTTTAAAACTTATAAATTATTTATTTCTGGTTTTCCATTTAATGGTCAACTGAGGGTAACTAAAACTGTGGAAAGCAAAACAATAGCAGAGAGTACTACTCCGATGGAATTCCAGAAATTTTCATTACAAGCTACGTAATGTTGGGAGAATTATTCCAATGTTTGTGTCCCAGTTTCCTCTGAAAAAATGGGAGTAATACTTGCTTTATAAGAGTGTTGTGTGGCTTAAGAGTTATTCAACAAAAAGCAGTAACAGTACTGCCTGGCATATGGCAAGCTATCGATAAATGCCAGTCACTTCCAGTATTCAAAAATGTTTTCTATTTATCCTTAAACATAAATTCATAAGGGAGCATGATTTTCATAATGAAAGACTAAAACATGTTCCATATGATGTGTATTTTAAGTTTTTAAACAGAAATTACATACTTTGATTACTCTGTGTGACCTATGAACACATAGGTTGTGTTGGTCTCTAGCAGATGAAAATCTGGTCAAACTTTGGTTACTGATATGCTTATATATTGTGCAACAATAAATGCTTTCAGGTTCATTTTGCAATTTTTGTATAATTTTAATTTTTTCCATAATAATTTTTGGCAGCAAACCAGACCAATCACATTAAGACAGAAGTTTTCATGATGACGGTATAAATACATACATTACAGCATCACTGGTGGATTAGTTACATGACTGAGGCTACGCTGTGTGTGCAATGAGCCCATTGCACTTTAAAATTCAAACTTGCCATTTAATTTTATTTTCTGGTAGCCCATTTCATTAATGTGGGTAATAGTAGTGCAAATTGGGAACAGGACTGCTATAGATGTAAGCAATGCTGCTTTGTTGCTCTATCATCTAAGTAAACACTACAGTTACACTGATGAGTAGCCTGGGTTGTCTTTTGCAATATGGTCATTTTCTGATTGCTGCCAGGAGCTAGCTTTTCTCTATAAACCTTCATTATTATCTAGAGTTACTGGTGCACAGATATTATCCTTCCAAAGTGATTAAATGGGTTCTTTGTATATAAAGAGCATTTCCCCAGTATTTAGCAATTTTTTGTTTCAAAATTGAAATGAGTGAAAATAATCAAATACCCAGGGAAAGAAAATAAGAATAAAATAAAACTCTTCAAATCAAAATTTTGAAATCCTTGGGGGAAAAAAAGCAATTCTTTTTAACCACTAGAATTGTTCCAAAATAGATCTAATCATTTTTAAATTTATACAATATGACACAGTTCATTTTAATGTAAACAGAGAAAGAGCATTCCACTAGGTTGAACAAAGAAAGGTTTCTGATTATTTTTCAAATTGTTTATAGTTTTACAGCAGATGTTATTAGGCAACTTGGAAGATTGTGTGTACCTATTAAGTTGCCTCTAATGATTTTCCTGTCTCATTGTGTGTACATTTCTAAGCAAAAAAGTGAGTGATTATGCTAAAAGTCTGTTAGTGAAGTACATGGTATTATCACAGATTTCAAACGAAAGCAATTAATAAACTGTAAACATAAAAAGAATAGCTGTCAAAATGATGTTTAGCTTAACTATTAAAATATAACTTATTTTTCTGCAATCATGGTGAAATTCAAGATTGATAACAACAATGTAATAATTAAGGAGTTATTTTAAGAATTTTCAAAGCAGAGTGGATTTCTTAAAATGGAGTTGAATAGTCAACGAGAGAAAACATAAGAGTAGGTATGTACAAGACTATGCTCTAATAATCCAATTACCTTCCATAGTCCAGAAATAACATGCAATTTCCAAAACTGGGAATATGACAGGATGTTACTTACACAATTTGATTTTGAATGTATAGTAAACTTCCTCCCCGCATTGCTGTCCCTATTCTTTCCTCTTTTTCTATCTCTAAGTTAAAAGTGACATTCTTTTAGCCTTCAGTTTGGCTTAACAAACATTGTTCTTCTTCTTCTGGAATATACCCCCCCATTTTATTTATTTATTTATTTATTTATTTATTTATTTATTTTTATTGTTCAAGTGCAGTTGTCTTCACTTTCCCCTGCTCCACCGACCCCTACCTCCCACCCTCAATCCTTCCCCCCTTTGGCTTTGTCCATGGGTTCTTTATACATGTTCTCTGTTCCTTGAGGACACTTTTGTTTCTTTCTCCTGTTATTCCCCTTCCCCCCTCCCCTCTGGTTATTGTCACTTTGTTCTTAATATCAATGTCTCTGGTTATATTTTGCTTGCTTGTTTGTTTTATTGATTAGGTTCCACTTGTAGGTGAGATCATATGGTATTTGTCTCTCACCTCCTGGCTTATTTCACTTAGCATAATGCTCTCCAGTTCCATCCATGCTATAATGAAGGGTAAGAGCTCCTTCTTTCTTTCTGCTGCATAGAATTCCATTGTGTAAATGTACCATAGTTTTTTGATCTACTCATTTGCTGATGGGCACTTTGATTGCTTCCAACACTTGGCTATTGTAAATTGTGCTGCTATGAACATTGGGGTGCATAGGTTCTTTTGAATTAGTGTTTCAGGATTCTTAGGGTATAATCCCAGGAGGGATATACTTGATTGAAGGAGATGCATCAAGAACAGAACTAAAAGTTTGTTTTTCTATTGCTCTGGTAGTTCTTGCTTCTCACTTCCCATAAGGGTGATGACAACAGCTTCATAAGGCCTTTGCAATTTCATAACTGCCTGAAAGAAGGGACATAAAATTGAAACAACTTATAGGAGCAATATACAATCTGGAATGGAAGGAAAAACAATTCTATTTAAATTTAATTCCCCTTTCAATTTGGCAAATCTCCCACTGAACAATGTCAATGTTCGGAACTTGTGCGAATGGAGATACATTGCGGTGACAAAGGGAAAAATATTTTATATTTTACCATTTAATTGCCAGAAAAATATTTTAATTTGGTGATTGAATTCTTAGTCCTTAGAAACACTAAATTGACTTTATCTATTCAGATATATATGCTCTTTATAATATTTATAAAAATGAAGAGTTTATATTTGTTTCTGGAAGATGGTAAGTCCATGAATTAAATAGAGAAATAGTATATATGTATGCACATATATACATATAAACACATATATGTATACACATATATACATATATGTACACATATAAAATTGTGTGTGTGTATTTCACAGAGTCCAGCAGAGGTAAGTCTTGCTTGAGTGTGGTTGGTAAAGTACATGAATGTTTCACACTAGATGGACAGCAATTTGAACATTTCACCTAAAATGTCATATGGTGTGCTTGAGTGGCATATTGTTATGTTACAGAATTACATGCTTATGATTTTGTAATAAAAGATGTTGTAATAAAAAGGGGCATTATCTGTGCCAGAACCTATATATATATATATATGTTTGTGTGTGTATGTATGTATATATGTATGTGTATATATCAAGCCAATTTTAAGAAAACACAATGAAATAATATCTGATAAGCAGAACTTTTTTCACTCAAATCATTTGACTCAAGTAATTACCTTCATATCTATACAATGGAGATACACTAATCTACAAAAGTTTTAATTTATTAAAGCAAACACTAATAAGGAGAGCCCACTTTTCCATGTATCATATCTTTCATTCCTGAGTTCTAGAACTCTTTAACTTTAAAGAGTTTCTATATATCATATCTTTCATAGCTTAAACCAGAAACGGATGTACTTATTGGTGCATTGTGACTCCTGCCATCTTTTTTTCAATTGCCTGGATATTTTCCAAATGTGCTTTCTGTTCAGGGTTATGACATTTTGGGAAACACTGAGTGGGAAAACACTTTCACATCACCCTGAAGAGCAACACAAATGTATCTTAAAAGACGTGGCTAATAAGATGCCTGAGCTGTATTAAACCAATGTATTAAATAAGACCTTACTCATATTTCCCTGAAATAAACTATATTATCAGTCTATGATATTCAGCTTTATTTTTAAAATAAGATTAGTATATAAAATATTTTTATTTATTTATTTTTAGAGAGGGCAAGAGGGGGAGAGGGAGAGTGAAACATCAATGTGTGCTTGCTTCTCCTGCATCCTCTAATGGGGACCTGGCCCTCAAACCAGGCATGTGGCCTGACTGAGAATCAAACTGATAACCCTTCAGTTCACAGGCCGGCACTCAATCCATTGAGCCACACCAGCCAGGGCTGATATTCAGTTTTAAGCTGAGGTGTTCAATATGTTTTCTGGGTAAATATACATTTTTAACTGTAAGTAATTTTTTGAATAATTTTAAAAACTGGAAAGGGACTGTTTACATTGTTTTATTTATTTTTATAAAAGTTATTTATTTTTATTACCAAATAAATCAGAATGATAAAGGGATTATTAGTTGCCCTTTATTAATACTCACCCAATCATCATTAATAAAAGAAATAGCATCATTTGTTGACAAAAAATTCCATGTCTTATTCTGATTCATACCCACATAATCAATATAATCATATATTCAAAAAATGAAAGAATTTCAAGGCTGAAAATATCTTAAGAGATAGACCAAGAGAACAAAGGAAGTTTACAGAGGATGAAAAGGGTGTGGAGAGAAGTGGAATCACTTATCCCAGTTGAAACAGCTGACATGAACAGATACCATGGAGAATAACTGTTTCCCTCCTCTGAATCCAAGCAAGACTGATGCCTGATGTGGATCCCAGACCACAGGATCCATGTGTTGTGGCAGCAGTGGACAAATTCACACGGACTACAGAAATCCTATGGAGAAAAGGGACTGCGCAGCTGCTGTTTAAGTGGGAGAGAGGGCCCCAAACCTTGCCTATACAGGCTTTTTTTTTTAATTTTTATTGTTATTCAATTACAATTGTATGCCTTTTCTCCCCATCTCTCCACCCCACCCCAGCTGAACCCACCTCCCTCCCTCACCTCCCCCTTGGTTTTGTCTATGTGTCCTTTATAGTAGTTCCTGCAATCCCCTCTTCCCACTGCCCCCCCCCCCCGCCCCAGGTATTGTTAGATTGTTCTTAACTTCAATGTCTCTGGTTATATTTTGTTTGCTTTTTTCTTCTATTGATTATGTTCCAGTTAAAGGTGAGATCATATGGTATTTGTCCCTCACCACCTGGCTTATTTCACTTAGCATAATGCTCTCCAGTTTCATCCATGCTGTTGCAAAGGGTATAAGCTCCTTCTTTCTCTCTGCTGCGTAGAATTCCATTGTGTAAATATACCATAGTTTTTGTATCCACTCGTTTGCTGATGGGCACTTAGGTTGCTTCCAGTACTTGGCTGTTGTAAATTGTGCTGCTATGAACATTGGGGTGGTGCTTAAGGACCTATACAGGTTTTTATTGTTTTTATAGGCACATTACATTAAGGATGGTCCTCACTTACCATGCACAGGTTTGTTTTGGGTCATTACCTCTTACAGAAAACAAAGGAGAAGATGTTGCTAATTACATCAAAGAAGAAGGATATTTGCAAATGTAAAGGGAAAAGTGGTTGAACTGGTTACACTCTATACTTGGGAGGTTTAGCTCAGATTTTAGGAAGTTACTTTAATGATGTGCAGTAAGCACTTGCTGCCTCAATTCAGGATGAGGGGGCTTTAGCAAAAGTAAGCCTCATAGTGGTCTGGGTACAATGCAGGCCTGATTCTCCACGAGAGAACCTATCCATGGACATGGGTCCTGTGTGCTGGACCTTGCTCTCCACTGGCTTTTCCAAGTAGGGGCTGAGCTACATTTCCCACATGTGAAACGGTTCTCTATAGATGTCCCCACTTGATTGTCACCCACTTTGGAGGAGTTTGTGATAGAAAACATAAATCATGTTAATTGAACATCTTTTTAGCCAATACTTATTTTGCTCAAGATCAGAAATCAACTTGAGGATCTCTTTTCAGTCAGCAAGACATAAAGATAAAAATGAAGAGAACAGCTGGTTCTTTGTGATTTGAGTAGATAAGATAGTAAACCGACAGCTGGTGAAAGTCAAATATACATCTACTGACTTCTTTATACACCAGGAAAACATTTGACTGAGGAGTAAAGATTCTTTATAGACCAAGTTATAGAATAAAAGAATTTTCATTGGAAAAAAATAAAAAATATTCAGTATATTGCTATCTTAACTTAGTAAATACAACATTGGAAATCACAGAGTACCTGTAAACAAGATGTACAAGTTCATCAGTTATAACAAGCTATAAAATACAAGAGTAACACCGGATAGTTATCTACACTCAGATGTTTTTGATTAATATAGGAAATATATCTCACATATTAATAATAATATTTTCATTTTATAATTTTTGAGTAGCAGCCTGGCATGAGGGAAGGTGCACATGTGTTTTAGCCAAAGGACCTAAGTTCATGTATTTCTCAACACTTATTAAGTGGGATTTTTATTGACTTTAAGTAATTTTACTTAACACAATTCCCAATTATTACCTAAAGATAGGGGGAGTAGCTATCTTATGAGTTAGTTGTGAAGCTGAAGTAAATGTATAAAAATAATATTTTAAAATGCCATGTAAACTATGATATATTTAAAAATGTTAGTTATTTTTTCCATAGTTTACTGTCATTCAAACTACAAAAAGCTGTTTTTCACTCATGTATATTTCCATCTATTTTAAAGTTAAGTCCGATACTCTATTATAGCAGAGTCTTATTTGGACTTATGTCACTTTAAAGGGTACCTAGACTATTTGCGAAGAAAAAATGTTTAGTAACGCTAGAGAATCTACCAAACAAGTGAGCAACTGCTAGAATTTTCTCTGTGATATGAGATGCAGTTAAGTAGCATCTTTTATATTCCCCCTTGACCTTGATAGCACAGGCAGAAACACAGTCCAGGCACTTGAGATGACCTTCTAAGGTCAACCTAATGTGTCCAGGGCCCCAGTACCACACAAGCTCCAGCTGTCTCCCAAAGTGATGCCAGCGTGGAGCACCCTGGGCCTTCCATCTGTGCCAGCCCTAGCTCCAGGCATCCCACCAAGGTGGTCCACACCCTGAGACCTACCTTTCCATGCTCAACCAGCTTCAGCCATCCACATTGGCAAATGTGGACACAGAATGATGCGCCCTGGGATTTCCCATGGGCTGTGCTGGCTGGAACTCAGGCAGTCCTGGCAAGGCAGTACTGGCATGGTATGCTTCAGAATTCTCTTCTCCACCTGCACCCTTGCCTTCTCCAGCTCCAGCTGGCCTCCCAGTGCTGCTGGGCACACACAACACACAAGGGTCACACCTACACAGACTATTCTGTCAATACCAGAAGAGGTAGATGTTTCATTTAATTCATAATTTTAAAAACAACACAAAAAGTCAAACAAAACAAGAAACACAGGAATGTGTTCCAAATAAAAATACAAAGTAAAGCCCCAGAAGAAATGTAATAGTATGGAGATTAATAATTTGCTTAACTGAAACATCAAAGTAATGGTCATAGAGTTGCTCACCACATTCAAGAGAATAAAGGAGATACACAATGAGAAACTGAACAAAGAGTTAGAAAATATAAGAAATAACTAAGCAGAATGAAAAACACAGTAAGTGAAATAAAAAACACACTAGAAGAAATCTACAGCAACTATGAAATAATGAGTGATCAATCTGAAATAGTAAATAGTAGAACATGCAAAACAAGAACACAGAAGATAAAAAAGAATGAACAAAAATAACAGTAGTTCAAGGAACCTCTGCGACACTATCAAGTGTCCTAACATTTGCATTATAGGGGTCTCAGAAGGAGAAAAGAGTGAAGAAGAGGAAGAAAATCCTTACCTGGGAAGGAATAGAAATCTAGGTCCCAGAAGTGCAGAGAATCCCAAATAAAATGAATCCAAATAGAACCACCCTAAGAAATATTATAGTTAAAATGCAAAAGTTAAACAGAAAGTCCTAAAGGCAGCAAGAAAAAAACAACTAAGCATATACAAGAGAAACCCCATAAGATAATTAGCTGGTTTTTTCAGCAGAAACTTTGTAGACCAGAGGGGTGTGGCAAGATATATATGAAGTGCTCAAATATAAAACAAAACAAAATAAAATATATAAGCAAGAATATTATATTCTACCTGGCAGGGCTATCATTCACAATTGAAGGAAAGATAAAAAAGAATTTCCCAGACAAACAAAAACTAAAGTGGTTAACCTCTACTACACTGGCTTGACATGAAATATTAAACAGTCTTCTTTAAGGTGAAGAGAAAATAAGTGACTAAAAATAAGAAAATATTAAGGAAGAAAATCTCATATAGTAAATGTAGTTGATCATCTCCATACAAAGCTAGTACAAAGGTTAGAAGAAAAAGTAGTAAAATCAACTATTACTAACTACAGTAATTACTTAGGGGTTCCACAAAATTAAAAGATGTACAATGTGATATCAACAATGTGAAATGTAGAGGGGAGGAGTAAAAATGTAGTGCTTTTAGAATGCATTTAAACTTAAGTGACTATAAACTTAAATAGACTGATGTAAAGGGAGATACATATGAAACTTAGTATCCACAAACCAAATACCTACAATGATAATTAAAAAATAAAAAGAAAGGAAACCAAACATAATACTAAAGAAACCCACAAGGGAACCAATGAAAAGAAGAAGAAAGGAACAGAGAACTGCAAAAATGAACAACCCCCCCCCAAAATGGCAATAAGTAAAAAAGTATCAAAAATTACTTTACATGTAAATGGACCAAATGCTCCAATCAAAAGACAGGGTGTGACTGAATGGATAAAAAAACAAGTACCATTTAAATGTGGCTTACGAGAAACTCACTTCAGATCTAAAGACACAATAGACTGAAGGTAAAGGATGGAAAAGATATTTCATGCAAATTAAAACAAAAAGAAAGCTAGGGTAGCAGCATACATATCAGAAAAAATAAACTTTTAAATATAAATTGTAACAAAAGACAAAGAAGAGCATTATATAATGATAAATGAGTCACTATAAGAAGAGGATATAACATTTATAAATCTTTATATACCCAACCTAGGAGCACCTAAATACATAAAACATATTAACAGACATAAAGGAAGAAATTGACATTAATAATATGATAGAAGGAAACTTTAATACATCACATATGTCAATGGACAGATAACCCAGTTAGAAAATTAGCAAAGAAACATTGGTATTAAGAACACATTAAACCACAGTTATATAACTGTTACATGCAGAAGATTTCATCCCAAAACTGTAGGACACACTTTCTTTTTAAGTGCACATGGAACATTCTCTAAAACAGATCACATGTTAGTCCACAAAAATGTCTTAAAATCAAGAAGATGAAAATCATATCAAACATATTTTCTGACCATAACAGTATGAAACTAGAAATCAAATACAAGAAGAAACCTGAAAAAATACCATAAATATGTGGAAAATAAACAACACACCAATAAACAACCACAGGGTCAATAGACAAATGAAGGAGAATATCAAAAAATACTTTACAACAAGTGGAAATGTTTACAACAAGAAACATAACTTTCCAAAATCAATAAGACACAGCAATAGAAGTTATAAGAGGGAAATTTATTATGACCCAGGCCTACCTCGAGAAAGAAAAAACATTTTCTCCCTACAAATCTGATTTCAAAGATAGTAGAAAGAAGAAATAATGAAGACAAAGAGGAAATAAGCAAAATAAAGACAGAAAAAGTCAATGAGACTGTAGGTGATCTTTAAAAAGATAAATAAAATTGATAAATATTAACCAGACTCATCAAGGGAAAAAAAGGCCTAAATAAACAAAATCAAAACTGAAAGAGAAATTAAAACTAACAGCACAGAAACAAAAAGAATCATGAGATTACTGTGAACAATTGTATGCCAACAAGTTGGAAAACCTAGTAGAAACAGATAAATTCCTGGAAACACACGATGTCCCAAAACTGAATAAAGAAATAGAAAATCTAAATAGACTGATTACAAATAGTTGGTAATTTAAAAATTAAAAGTCCAGAACCAGACAGTTTCACAGTTGAATTCTACCAAACATTTACAATAGATTTAATACAAATCCTTCTCAGATTATTCCAAAAAATCTAAGAGAATTGCTTCTAAATTTACTTTACAAGGCCAGCATTATCTTTACAAGGCCAGACAAAGACACCACAGAAAAAACAAACAAATGAAACTACAGGCGAGCATCCTGCATGAATTTCCATGTGAAATTCCTCAATAAAATATTAGCAAACTGAATTTCACAGTAGAATAAGAGGACCATATGTTAAGATCAAGTGGGGTTTATTCCAGGGATGCAGAGAAGATTCAACTTTTGTAAATCAATCAATGTGATACACCACATTAACAAAATAAATAATAGAAATAATATGACCATCTCAATAGATTCAGAAAAAATCATTTATCAAAACTGAGCATCCATTTATGACAAAAACTGTTAACAAAGTAGGTATAGCATTAAAGGTCATAAATGACAAACCCACGGCTAAAATCACAATCAATAGCAAAAAGTTGAAAACTTACCCATAATATCAGAAAAAGAAGAGGAAGCCCCACTTTACCACAATTATTCAATATAGTACTGGATGTACTAACCGCAACAAGTAAGAAAGGAAAGTAAATGAAAGGCATCCACATTAGACAGGGATAAGTAAGACTGTCACTATTTGCATATGACAAAATATTATATATACAAAACCTTAAAGACTCCACCAAAACACTATTAAAACTAATAAATTAATTAAGTAGAATTCCAGATACACAATTAATATACAAATAAGTGTATTTTTGCACTAATAATGGGCTATCAGCAAGATGAATTAAGAAAACAATTACATTTATAATTACATCAGAGAGAATAAAATACTTAGGATAAAGAAGACCTGTACTTTGAAAACTATAAGATATTAATGAAAGAAATTGAAATAACACAAATAAATGGAAAGATATATACTGTGTTTATGGATTGGAAGAGTTAATATTGTTAAAATGACCATATTATGCAAAGCAATCTACAGATTCAATGCAATCCTCATCAAAGTATCAGTGGCGTTTTCCACAGAAGTAGAACAAAGAATCCTAAGTTTGTATGGAAGACTAAAAGACTTGTAATAGGTAAAGCAATTTTGAGAAAGGAGAGAAAGGCTGGAGGTAAACTCCCTTATTTCAAAGTGTACTACAAAGCTATCATTATATCTATCTATCTATCTATCTATCTATCTATCTATCTATCTATCTATCTATCATCTATCTATCTATCATCTATCTATCTAAATCTCCCTCCCTAAATCTATATCTATCTATATCTATATATCTATAACTATTTTTATATAGATATATATATATATTTCTGGCATGGAAACAGACACATAGATTAATGGAATAGAAAGGGGAGCCCAGAAATAAACCCATGCACATATGGTCAATTAATCTATGCAAGAAGGCAAGAATATACAGTGAAGAAAAGACAATCTGTTAAATAAATGTTGTTGGGGAAAACAGGACACCTGCCAAAAGAATAAAACTGAGCTACTAGTCTCTATGGTCAATTAATTTTTGACAAGGGGGGCAGCAGTATGAAGTCAAGTGAAAACAGCCTCTTCAGCGAGTGGTGTTGGGAGAACTGGACAGCTGCACGCAAAAAAAATGAAGCTCGAGCCCCAGCTTGTACCATACACAGAGATAAATTCAAGGGGGATGGAAGAGTTGAGTATAAGTTGTGACACCATTAAGGTCATAGGGGAGAGCATGGGCAGGAGAATCTCAGATATTTCACGCAGCATTATTTCCACTGATATGTCCCTTAGAGCAGGGGGCATAAAAGAGGGAATGAACAAATGTTATCTCATCAAGATAAAAAGCTTTTGCATGGCTAAAGAAAACAGTATTGAAATAAAAAGAGAACCAGCCATATGGGAAAGCATGTTTGCTGATGGTGCCTCCGACAAGGGCTTAATCTCCAGGGTATATGGAGAACTCACAGGACTCCCTTCTAAAAAGACAAGCAACACAATTAAGAAATGGGCAGGGGACTTGGGCAGACACTTCTCCAGGGAGGACATACAGAGAGTCCAGAGACATATGAGGGGATGCTCAGCATCACTAGCCATCAGAGAGATGCAAATTAAAACCACAATGAGATATCACCTCAAACCGGTCAGAATGGCCATCGCAACCAAAGCAACAAACAAGTGTTGGAGAGGTTGTGGAGAAGGGGGAGCCCCGGTGCACTGTTGGTGGGATTGCAGACTGGTGCAGCCACTGTGGAGGGCACAGTGGAGTTTCCTCGGAAAACTAAAAATGGAACTGCCTTTTGACCCAGAAATTCCACTGCTGGGATTATATCTTAGGAACCGTGGGGCACCAATCCAAGGGAACCTGTGCACCGCAGTGTTCATGGCAGCACAGTTTAAAGTGGCCGGGTGCTGGAGGCGACCTAGGTGCCCAACAGTAAATGAATGGATCAAAAAACTATGGTACCTTTACACAATGGAATTCTATGCAGCAGAGAGAAAGAAGGAGCTCCTACCCTTTGCAACAGCATGGATGGAACTGGGAAGCATTATGCTAAGTGAAATAAGCCAGGGAATGAAAGACAAATACCGTATGATCTCACCTTTAACAGGAACCTAATCAACAAAACAAACAAACAAGAAAAATATAGCCAAAGACACTGAAATTGAGAACAGGCCAACAGTGAACAGAGGGGAGAGGGGAGGGAATTTCAGGAGAAAAGGGTGAAGGTTTTGTAGGAACAATTATAGAGGACACGTGGACAATAATTGGGGGAGTGGAAATGGGAGGGAGGTGGGGAGGACTAGGAGTTAGGCTGGGGTGGGGGAAAAAGGCAGAGAACTGTACTTGAGCAACAATAAAATTAGAGGCAAAAAAAAAAAAAAACTGAGCCACTATCTTATACCATATACAAAAATAAATCCAAAATGGTAAGAAATTGTTTGTAAGATCTAAAACCATAAAACTTCTAGAAGAAAACATAAGCAGTAAGGTCTTTGACATTGATCTCAGCAATATTGTTTTTGACCCAGACTCTTTCAGGCAAGGGTAACAAAAGCAAAAATTTTTAAAAATGGTATTATATCAAACTAAAAAGCTTTTGTGGAAATTGACTGTGGGAGTGGGGGTGCTGGGATGAACAGAAGAGGTCAAATGGGGAAAAACTAAGACAACTGTAAGAAAATAGCAATAAAATGATTTAAAAATAAAAATAAAAAGCCTTCCACACAAAAAATAATAGGACCAAAAGCTTGATTAATGTTCTCCAAAAGATGGATATAATTAAAAAGATATAATAACAAAGGTGTGAAAAAATCATACATGGGTAGGATTACAAATGATCACAACTGCTTTGAAAAATGTGTTGGCAGTTTCTCAAAATGTTAAACATAGAATTAATTATCTTATCCAATGATTGATTTGCTTTGGTCAATACCATTTTAAGAGATACAGTGCAAGCAGAAGATTAACATGTATTTGTTAGTTGAAATTGCATTCTTCTTCTGCTCTAGTTAATATGTATGAATGTGCCCAGCCTAGCTCAGTTCCAAGACGTTCCAGGAGGTTTCCTCTATTCCAAGAGGAAAAGGAGTATGGGGAAGTGCCATCTCAGTCAAGCCCGCCTAGATAAGATGACACACAGCTTACCTGCAGGCAACTCACATATGGGGGTACTAAGTAAATGCTTATTACTGTTATAAAGTACTGATATTGTGTTATATACCACAGCAAACAAATCTTCCTCTATTTTTCCTATTCTCTCAGCCATTTACAAAGTTTGAAAGTAACTCATTAGTTGACCTCAAAAACTCGTTCAGTTCTACAAAAAGATTGATTATGTTACTATATCACTGAAACAATTTGAAAACAAAAAGAAGGAACAAATACTATTTGTAGATTTAACTAGAACTTCGTGACACACCAAAAAATTCAGAATATAATGAAAAGTAAGTTACTTTCAATCAGAAACTTTGAAAACTTTATCACTGATGCTACTTCATTACCCAACTCAAAGTGTGTTGTCTTCTGAACTTCTCTGATTCTTACCTTTTTGAATGTGCACATCTTTTCTGCCATCAACTGGAATTTTTATTTTTAAAAATATCATAAAATTAGATTTTAAATTGCCTTATAGTTATAGATATCTTCTCTATTTTTTATGCACTGTTACATATTATAAAAATCAATTAATATTTTCAGGTTTGATTTGTTATGATTAGTACCACATCATTTCAGTGAGCTGTGTAAGGCTAACCCCATATCTAAAACTGTTTGAATAAATGTAATTTCTTTTTTAAAATGTTACATAATTATAGATATTCTGAGTCACTAAACCAGTTATTAATTTCAATTCTATCTGACACTATTTTGCTTAATCAATTTCATTCTTTTTTCCCATCTTTCGTAAATCATTTCAACTGCCAAATTAACATTTCTGTAAAAGGTCATCTACGAAACATTCTGACTGATAGACTGTTCCTCGTAAGTAGAATATTGTGTCTCTAAACTTCTGAGATCTGTAGCCAATATGCATTTTGACTCCTTAGCTTCTAAACTGTTTCATTTTTTGTCTCATTTGATGAATTAGAGGGATATCATAATATTCTTTGTGGAGTTGGAAAGAATTTTTCTTGGCAAATTTTAATATTGAAGCTATATCTATGCACAAATTCACACGTCCAGATTGTACTTTTCAACCCTTTTCAAAATGTAAAATGTGGTTCTATAATGGGAGTCTCTGACAGCTTTCACTGCGTTTGAGACTCTGAAGTGAATTTAAGTTTATATAATCTCATATTAAAGGACAGGAAAATAAGGTAAAAAAAATACTTTCCTTAAACTTAGATTTCTGAGGTTAGTTTGATGTCTCAACCTCTGTAACCTCAGGTGCCATAGCAACAAAATATTCATTTTAATATTCAGTAAAATATTATTTTACTGAAACTATTGTGTTCAGTAAAATAATGACCCGAAAAGATACCCATGTCAAAATCACAGAATCTGTGAACATGTTGCTTCACATGGCAAAAGGGACCTTGCAGATGTAAGTTAAGGACCTTGAAGTGGTAATATGACCTTGAATATTCAGTTTGGCCTGATGTAAGCGCATAGTTCTTATAAGAGGAAAGCAGACGTGATATTGGAAACAGAGGTTGAAGTAATGTGGGGACAGGAGCCCAGGAAGGAGGACAGATTCCCGAAGCTTAAAAAAGCCCGTAAATGGATTCTCCACTGCAGCCTGGAGAAGCAATGCATCCCTGACATCACCCTGAGTTTAGCCAAATGACACTGTCTTCTGATTTCTTATCTCCAGAATTAGAAAATAATACAATTTTATTCGATTAAACCTTTGAATTCACATTAAATTGTTAATGGCAGCAATAGGAAACTAATATATCCATAATTGCACAGTTTTTTTTTTCTCTTCTAATATAGTTTTCATTAAGGGACAATACATACTGAGAGGCTTTACAGAAAATTATAGTCCCTTATAGACTGTCCCTTAAATAATATATATTATGTATTATACACACACACACACACACACATATATATATACTCCAGCAGAAATATAGGGAAATATTTATTTATTTATTTATTTTAAGTAAACTTTATTATTATGCTATTACAATTGTCCCACTTTATCCCCTTCCACCTGGTACCTCCATTTCCTCCAGCATTCCCCTCTCTCTTAGTTCATGTTCATGGGTCATACATATAAGTTCTTTGGCTTCTCCATTCCCTATACTATTCTTAACCCTCCCCTGTCTACTTTGTACCTATCAGTTATGTTTCTTATTCCATGTACCTTTCCCCCATTCTCCCCCATCACCTTCCCCACTGATAACCCTACATGTGATCTTCATTTCTGTGATTCTGTTCCTATTCTTGTTGTTTGCTTAGTTCTTTTTTTTTTTTTAGGTTCAGTTGTTGATAGTTGTGAGTTTGTTGTCATTTTACTGTTCACAGTTTTGATCTTCTTTTTCTTAGATAAGTCCCTTTAACATTTCATATAATAAGGACTTGGTGATGATGAACTACTTTAACTTGACCTTATCTGGGAAGCACTTCATCTGTCCTTCCATTCTTAGTGAAAGCTTTGCTGGATAGAGTAATCTTGGATGTATGTCCTTGCCTTTCATGACTTTGAATACTTCTTTCCAGCCCCTTCTTATTTATAAGATTTCTTTTGAAAAATCAGGTGGTAGTCTTATGGGTATGACTTTGTAGGTAACTCTTTTTTTATCTTGCTGCTTTTAAGATTCTCTCCTTATGTTTAAATTTGGATAATTTAATTGTGATGTGTCTTGGTGTGTTCTTCTTTGGGTCCAACTTGTTTGAGACTCTCTGGGCTTCCTGGACTTGTATGTCTATTTCCTTCACCAAATTGGGGAATTTTTCTTTCAGTATTTGTTCAAATAAGTTTTCAATTTCTTGCTCTTCCTCTTCTCTTTCTGACACCCCTATGATTTGGATGTTGGAACATCTAACATCCAAAGACTCTCCTCATTTTTTTGAATTCTTGTTTCTTCATTTTGTTCCAGTTGAATATTTATTTCTTCCTTCTGTTCCAAATTGTTAATTTGAGTCCTGGTTCCCTTCCCTTCACTGGTGGTTCCCTGTATATTTTGCTTTATTTCACTTTATATAGCTTTTGCTTTTTTCTTTATTTTGTGGCCATACTCAATCATTGCTTTGAATATCCTGAGTACCAGTGTTTTGAGCTCTGCATCTGATAGGTTGGCTATATCCTGGTCACTTCATTCTTTTTCTAGAGTTTTGATCTGTTCTTTCATTTGGACCATATTTCTTTGTCTCAATGGACCTGCTATGTTATAAGGAATGGAGCCTTAGGTATTCACCAAGGTGGGACAACCCACATCACTGTATATAAGGAGGGGTCAGAGAGGGTACAATGTTGCTTGCTTGGCTCTCACCCTGGATTCTCTCACTTCCCCTGCCACCCACAAACAAATTGTGCTCTTCGAGGTGCTGCCCTGATGCTGATACTGCCATGGGTGGGTGGACTTGTGTATATTCTAGGACCCTGTGGGCACCACTAATGGTCTCTCTTGTGAGACTAGCAGTTTCTCCTGCCACCACAACCTCCACAGATTTGTATAGCCACAGGTTTTGAGGCTTTAGTTTACTATGCTGGAATCCTGGGTTGTGCAGTCTGTCTCATTCCTCAGTTGTCCCTCTTGGTTTATCCACACACAAATGGGACTGCCTGATCCACCAGCCACTGCCTTGCTGAGTGTCTTCTCCACCCTAGCTGTGTGTCCCCACCCTTCCTACCAGTTTGGATGAATGTTTCTTTTTTAACTCCTTGGTTGTCGGTCTTCTGTACAGTTCAATTTTCTGACAGTTTTGGTTGGTTTTTTTTTGTTGTTTTTTTAAATTGGTTTTCTGGTTGGAACAAGATATGCTTCATTTGGTTGTGTGAGGAAGCGAAGCAAGGGTATCTATCTATACCTCCATCTTGGCTGGAACAAGCAGAAATATAGGTAAATATTTAAATTCTCTTTATGTATAGTTTTTCAGCTGTGATGCTGCTATTGCATTCAAACACAAGTGAAAAAATAATTTTATGTATTTAGTAATAAAATCTGTATGTGTTTTTAGATTTCAGTTATTTATTTTTAATGAGAGAGGAAGAGAGGGAGAAAGGGAAAGAAACATCAGTGTGTTGTTGCCTCTTGCACTCCCCCTATTGGGGTCTGACCCAAAACCTAGGCATGTACCCTGCCTGGGAATCAAACTGGCAACCTTTTGGTTTACAGGCCGGCACTGAATGTACTGAGCCACACCAGCCAGAGCCTGTGTACATTTTTTAAGTTTGTTCTTAAAATAGAGATCATCTCTCAAGCAACCATTTATTTCTTTTTCCTTTTTTTAATTGAATTTATTTGGGTGACATTAACAAAATTATATAGGTTTCAGGTGTACAATTCCATAATACATCATCTGTGTATTGTATTGTGTCCTCACGACCCTAATCACCATTTATCCCCCATTATTTTATCTCTCTCCACTTCCCTCTCTCTCTGGTAATCACCATGATGTTGTCTGTGCGTGTGAGTTTTTTTTAAATCTTCATGCAAGGACATTCTTTTCATTGCTTCTGAAAAGAGAGAGAGAGAGAAAGAAAGAGAGAGGTTGGGAGGGAGGGAGAAATATTGATGTGAGAGAGAAGCACTCTGGTTGTCTCTCATATGCATGCCCTGACCAGGGACTGAACCCACACCTGGGTATGAGCCCTGACCTGGAATGGAACTAGTGACCTTTTGGTCTACAGAAGGGGATGACACTCCACCCAGTCCCCAGAAACAATGATGAAAATGTTGTTCAAGTGTTCATTTAAACATATTTGCAGTATATCTATTTTATCACTCTATCATCTGAAAACCACTATCAGTTTTTTTGTCCATCAGTTCTGAGAACAAGAGAATGAATGCATAAGAAGAGTTAGATGTGTGAGTATACATACAAACACACACACTGACAGAAGGCTTTCTTAGCAACCAGATGTAAATTAGGCATCAGAAGGCACCCGTGAACCAATATATTTTTCTCACCAAATCTGGAAACACATTTTTAAAATACCTTAAATACCACTTTGTGTTAAAACTGGAAAAGACTGAAAAACAATATTTAAGGTAGAGGAAAGAAGACAAGAATGGCCTTATATATTGTTTTATAAATCTCTTACATAAGTATCTTGTAATAGATTTGACCTTTGTCACCTCCATTATTTTTTATGCAAATAAAACAACTACAACTAAGAATAATCTTATTTCCAAGTAAGGTCAAAATCTGAGTTTATGGAAGGATATAAATTTTGGATGGAACACTATCCAGCCCAGTACTATCTCCAACTATTGTCTACTTGGAGGTATGGGCCATCATCTGTAGAAAGTGTTTCTCCAGCTATAAATAAACTGACTACATAAATTTTCAGGCCAGTAGACCTGCTTCTGATAGTTGTTCTTCTTAGGTGGCATTATAGTTCCAAGAAGAATGCCCCTTACCTCTTCCCAAGGCAACACTTACCTCAAATCCTTGTCATCAACTTTATACTGAATTCCTTTGGCTTCATGAAATTTCTACATTGTGGTCCTGTGGAGGGCCTAGTTCAGAGAGTGACACAAACAACAAAGTTATAGGTGAAAAAGATACTTTGTAGGAGAGAGAGAAGTTGAAAAAAGAATATAAATAAGAACTATTATTTCTCTTATAAAGATAAAGAAAACTATCACCCATAAAATGAAATAAGCATAGTTACTATAAAAAAGAAATTTTCTGAGATCGAGATTTATCTCCTAGAATTATAAAGCATAGCAACAAAAATTAAAACTTCATGGAAAGATTGTGAGATAAACATGTTATCTTCCTGAAAGTAAAGTAAAAATGTAAAAAGATGAAAAAATTATTTTACAGATGATTTGGAGGCTTAATTTCAACCTAAATTTTACCAGGATAAAAATACTTTGGAAGTATATCAGTGAAAACTTACAGGTCTAAATTTAAAAAAAAAGTTCTTGCTATAAAATATTAGGACTACCTTAATTAAAAGAGAAAACATAATTTTAAAATAGCTCATATTTACATATGAGACAATCATAATAATCACACATGACAATCATAATAATCACATATTTATCTTGACAATATCCTGGAAGGCGGAATGGGAACTTGCCTGAGACTGAAGAAAATAAGACTATGCCTATCCTTACCCCTGACCTGATGAGTAACGTGAAAAGAGCTGATTACCTTTCTGTCATTAAATTTCTTCCTGTTGGGTTGTTGATCTTTGAAATGTTTAAAGATCAAACCTCTTATAGCTTAATACTAAATACTTACTGAAGCTGCAGCATATATGTACATGGGCACATATATTTTACATTTTTGCTTTTCCTAGCCACAGATGAATGCACATGTCACAGAGCTGTCATTAGATGGCTTCCGTGTTATCCGCACTGGACACCGTTGCCACTTTAATTATTCACTCCCGGGTCCTGCCAGTTGCGTCTTGTCTTAGGCCTGCTGCACAGTTGCCAGCTGCCCAGTGGGACATCAAAGGGACTCTGAATTGGTAGAAAAAGTTGATAAATGATATGGACTGAGAGCCACTTTGAAGTCCTGCAGTGTCACCAAAAATACCACAGTGAAACCAAAACAATGAGAAGTAGGGGGCAGGGCATGGGCCACCACAAGAAATGCTCCTCAGGGGATAGAAAAACAGTTCCCAGGAAAAGTATTAACAAGAAAAGAAGATGATAGCATAACAGAAAAAAAAATAAAAGTAAGAAAGAACATATAAATCTTTCTGTTTTATTTTTTAAATGTTCTAAAATCCATGATGAGTGAATGTCAGAGACTTTCATTTAATGCACTTCTGGAATCCCTGTTTCAACGTGTCTACCTATAACCTGTGAAACAACAGTGTGGAGAGACACTCATTATGTGAACTTTTATTCTGAACATTGTCTCCTCTGTTTCATCATCTGTTTCATTTTTTAAAAGTACACTTGTCTACTCAAGAAAGGGTCAGAAAAAGCAGCGGGCACAGTGATACCGATTTAGTGATATGTGAATCCACTTGATGTGAATTCTAAAAAGTAGAAGTGAAAAAACGCGATTTACTCACAAGGAAACACCAACAGAATCAGGTGCACATGTGTCAAGCAACACACCCAGGCAGAAATAAACCTCATTAGGGCAACATCTGCTTATTGGATTTTTCCCACTCTGGCCTCAGGGATCAATGTTAGAGTCAGATAAGCCTTGAAGGAAACATTTAAGATAGCTTTTACAGAGTCTCTAGAAATTCTTCATACAGAGTATATAAAGAGAATGAATAATTTTGGGAGAAAATTAAATGTACACTCTAAGAGGAGAACAACTTTTGTTGTAATATGAATGAAGTAGAATATATATATGTGTATACACAATGAAATTATGAACATCTTTAGCCAGTTTGACTAAGGAGACTGTGTACGTCCAGTGGATCTTGGTGCCGCATATGATCTGGGGAAGCCTACCACTGTGGATATCTGGTGGTTATTTTCTAATAAATTTTCTCACAACACTGCCTTTATAACTGAATTCTGGAGGGTATATACCCCAGTCCACAAATCCAGGTCTACATGACATATAACTTCATTTATATAGAGAATATATATAAATTTAATGTGTCAATTGAATGTGTTGATTTTCTAAGAATTCTTTAAATACCAAGGTATTAGTGGACATGGGATGGATATGGGGGTGCTAGAACCTGGCTTCCACATGATTGGCCCTTGCCGGCATCTGCTGGGATATCTCTCACTCCTCTTGACTAGATAACTTCAGATCCAGCAGCATTCGTAGTTACTTCTGTGCCATGCACTGGCACACAGTAATCATTCTTGCCCTTCCAGGTCATGCTGATGCAAAGGAAACTAATGAAATCAACACATACCCAAGCACATCATAAAGTGATTTCTACTCTCAGATATTGCCTGCCATCTCTCTGTGCTGAAAGTCACCTCAGCTCTCAAACTAGAAACCTAGTGGGACTTTTGCTGTCTCCATGTTTTCTGCAGGGGAAGCAAGCCATGGAGGCTCTCTCTCAACTGGCCCACTAACTGTATACTCTCATCACTTCTCCTCCTATCCTTGGAGTCTACCATCATCTCCTTTCAGATTTGCAGGGTCTTCCAATACTCTGCTTTTATGGTACATCATTTCTAATCCAAATTCTTACTGTAACCATAGTCTTATCATTTTCATGAAGGCAGGGGTCTCTTGGGGTAGCTTCAAGCTCAATGCAGGTAACACCAGTGAGTCCAGTCGATGAAAGATGATAGAGGTAACTGATACTGTGCCTCAGTGCTGGGTACACAAATACATGAGTAGGAACTAAGGCTGTTGGAAGAGCATGTGTCTAGAAAAACAGACAACTGATAATCAGATCATTCCACAGTTGTCTTGTGGGAAAATGCCCCAGTTTCAAGTTCTTCTGAATCTGTTAGAGAAGCTAGAAAGATAGATATAAATATTAAATCTTCCAATTTCAAATGTTGGCCACTATTTCTATTTTAAAACAATGTGTGGGCCAACAACACAGTAACCAATAAAGCATTTCTCCAAGAGAGATTTGACCTGAATGCTGCTAATTTGAGACCTCTGCTTTAAGTTCTTTGTACTTTTAGAAACCAAAGCCAGAGACAGACTCCTTAAGTTATATTCTCCTCAGTGACCTATATCCTTCCCTTGTGGCAGTGAGTGAGAATGGCTTAGTTGTTTGAATTAGAGGAACAGAAGGGAAATTCAGGGTAAAAAACTCAAAAGCAAGTTAATAATTAAAAAATATCAGCTCGCAGTTGGTTATTTGCTTCCCTGAGTTCAGCATGCTGATGCTCCCTGTCCCCTCTCCAATGCCTGGGTTTCCTCCGTGTTCTTTCTGAGGGACCATTGAAGCCCTCCAAAGATGAGTACTTTCCTAAATGAAATAAAACTGCTAACAAATCTCAGCTCAAGTAGACACCTGGACCTGGATACTTCCTTAAGTAATAGAGACCTAGGTTCAGAGATAATTTTACTCAATACAGGGCCAAGTTAAAGGGAACACCTCCTTATTTTCTTGCCTTAATTTTTATCTACTCCTAAACCCAATTTTTCTCACAACAGCCTGAGTGTTTTACTTCAAGTTTTTAAAATTTTTCTAGCCAAATATAGAAAGGATATTCCCCTACCAGAATATAAACTTCAAATAGTCAGGAACTGTTACCAGTAGGCAGTCTGTCTGGAATGCCAGGGTAGTCTTCAGGATAAGTTCTTACGCTGAGTCTAAGAAGCTAGAAATATAAATGGATAGGACCTGAATGCAAGAAAAGCTAGCAAGATAGTTGGATAGGAAAAAGCCCTTCCTCTGGCCTTACTGGATTGGGGGTAGGACTATGGGAAGGCAGGCACATGCACCATAGAAGTGAAAATGGCACAGGGGGAGGTTCTGACCAAAGAGGCCTGTCAGTCTAGCCTGGGGAAAGAAGGGATTGGCTGAGAGGTGGACCCACACAAAACATGCAAAAATTTAGGAAATTGATTCATCATTTTGAGAAAGGGTCTGATCTGTCTCACACCCAAACTAATATAATCCCAGAGGAACAAAGAAAGCTCTCCAACTCTTGCTTATGGTTGGGGTGCTCCTGACCTGCACTCCTGGGTACAGTTAGTGCATTTGTCTGTTCTGTCCACGGGCCATGTGGCCTTAGCAACCACATGGCCCATGGCCTCCAGAAGGGAGCCACTCTCTCTCTCTCTGTCTTGACCACCTGGTATTACATTCACCAGTACATTCATGTTCTCTCTCCTAGAAGCATGTGACTTTGCAGCCTTAGCAGATACACAGCCGATGGCTTCTCCAGCTCCACACACAAGCTCCAGAGGAAAGCATGAAATAAAAAAAAACATCTGGGAACAAGCTATGCTACCTGCATGTTAATTATGACTGCTTAGCAGCTGCCTGCAGGCTCCATAAGACTTGACTTTAAATTGGAGCAGGAATTCTGGATCCTGGCTTTTGATTTGTTCTTATGGAGGAGATGAGCCCACCATTCTCCCAGACAGTGCAGCACATGAATAAAAGCTTTTTCCTTTTGCAACAACATCTACCTTATGAATTTGGCTTTTGTGGTGACAGCCATCCGAACCCCCATTTTTGTTCAATAATAGGACCATGTCTGTCTTTTTCATAGTCACCCAGCATGATGCCTGAAATAAAACAAGTATTCCTCAATAGGTAATTTTTTAATGAATGGATAATTGAATATCTGATTTTTTGATGGACTATTTAGTTGTCTTTCACAACTTGCCATTTGAACCTTATTTATGAAATTAAGGTATATTGCTAGAAAGAAATCTGTGCCCTGGGAGGTATTGAAGTATTTCATTTGCAAGAATGACATTATAAAAATGAACAGTGGGGAGACAAAAATATGAAGAAAATAGAAGGATTTTACAAAGCACCAAGGATATCTGAATTCCTACTATTCCAGGATAAAGGGTGGGCTACTCTTTGTTTTTCTAGGATTACCTATGGTCAGGAGTAGCACAAACTGAGAATAAATTGAATTTCACTATATCTTAGAACTTGGTTGACAGAAGGTAAGGGACGCCATACTTCATGATTACTCTGCCATTATTCCCTAGGAAAATTCAAGGAGCTATCCTAAATATAACCAACAGGGTCTTCTAGCAGAAGAGTTAACAGACTATACACACACAAAAAAAACTTTGGAGATGTTTGTAGTAAGGTGTCAGAGTCCTTAGCATAAACATCAGAGGATGAGCAACAGAGACGGGACAAGTCAGAAAGGGGAAATCATTAAAATAGCAATGGCTAACTCAGTCTGCTGAGCAGAATGGTCACTAAGGGTAATTAATGGAAGTTTTCTTAGCTCACCGTCACAAAGGAAAGAACAATCATATCTCAGTAGAATAAAGAGATCAGTATACTAAATCAACCAGTTTGGTATACGTGTACTTCTTTTTATCTTTGGTTTTATATTTTAATAAATAATGTGGGGTGGAAAGAGCAAAATAAAACTCTACTATTAGTTGGAGCTTGAATTTTTACACACTTCCAGTCCACTGCCCCGTGATCTTCAACAGATAGGTCTGAGTTATCGAGTTCCTTAAACTGTCGGGTTAGGTTACTGATTTGAGATCTTTCTTTATTTTTATTTTATTATTTTTTTAATTTTTTAAGATTTTTATTCATTTATTTTTAGAGGGAGGGGAAGGGAGGGAGAAAGAGAGGGAGAGAAACATCATCGTGTGGTTGCCTCTCACATGTCCCCTACTGGGGACTTGGCCCGCAACCCAGGCATGTGCCCTGACTGGGAATCGAGCTGGCAACCCTTTCGTTCACAGGCTGGCACTCAATCCACTGAGCCACGCCAGCTGGGTCCATCATTTTTAATATAAACCTTTAGTGCATGCATTTCTATGTAAGCTTAGTGCCATGGAGTAGTGCAGGTATTTTGTTTTTTCACTTTCATTCATCTCAAAATATTTTTTATTTTCACTGATTTTTCTCTTATTTGAACCATTTGTTACTCAGGAGTGTGTTGTTCAATTTTCATATGTTTGTGAAATGTCCATATTTCCTTTTCCTATATAATTTATATTTCCATTTTTATCAAGAAACATATTTTGTATGATTTCAGTTCTCTGGAGTGTACTGAAGCTTTTTTTAAGGCCTAATATATGGTTTATTCAGGAGAAAGTTCTAGGTACACTTGGAATCATCTGTATTGTTCCTATCTTGTGTATAAAGCTCTATGAATTCTTGTTAGTTTTTGCTTGTTTATAGAGTTATTCAAGTCTTTTGTTTCCTATTGACCTTCAGCCTATTTGTTCTATACTTTATTGAAGGTATGATATTAAGGTCTCAAATTATTATTTGGAATTATCACTTTCTCCCTTCAATTATGCAAGTTTTTGCTTCATGTATTTTGGAGTCTAGTTGTGTGTGTGTGTGTGTGTGTGTATTTAGAATTGTTATAACTTTCTGATAGATAATGCTTTTGTCGGTATAAAATGTTCTTCTTTGTACCTAGTAACAATTTTTGTCTTAAAGTCTATTTTGTTTGATATTAGTATAGGCCCTCCAACTCTCTTAAATTACTATTTCCTTGTAATATCTTCTATCCTTTTACTTTTTGTTCCTTTTGCTATATTTTTGAGTTATTTTATTTGGTTATCCTAGTGTATACAATTAACATTTAATATAAACAATCTAGTTCATATTAATACCAGTTTAATTTTAATACTACATAAAAACTCTCTTTCAACAGAGATCCATTTCCTTTTCAAATCTTTTTGCTGTTATTGTTACCCAAATTATATTTTTATTATTTATAAACACACTAACATGTCTTCATAATTATTACTTTATGCATGTTTTATAAATGTGGCAGGAGAGGAAAAGGTCTACATGCAAACCTATTTTAAGGTGGCTATGACATTTCCCTGTGTAGTTACTGTTACTGTGCCTGTGTGTGTGTGTGTGTTCAGGTTTCCATCTAGTGCCATTTCACTTCAGCCTGAGAACTTTCTTAATAATTCTTGTAGGGCAGGTGATAGTTAGCCACAATTTGGGGGGGAAATTTTAAAAATGTCTTAATTTTTCCTTTAGTTTTGAAGGAGAGTTATGATGAATAAAGAATTCTTGCAGAAAGTATGTTTTTTAATTCAGCACTTTCAGTATGTCATTTTGTTGCCTTCTGGACTTCAGAGTTTCTGATGAGCATTCAGCTCTTAACGTTTCCATGACTTTGTGTGTGATGAGTCATATTTCTCTTTCTGTTTTAAAGATTCTCTTTGTTTTTTTTCTTTAAAAATGTCATTCTGTTGTGCCTAGATGTGGATCTTTTTGAAAATACACAACTTTGATTTCACTGCACATCTGGGATGTGTTGATTAATACTCTTTAAATTAAATTTGGGAGGATTCGGCTCTGGTTTCTTCATGCTCTTTCTATACCTTTCACTCTCTCTTCTGCTCCTGGGTTCACATTATGCATACAGTGGTGTGCTTGTTGGTATCCCCCAGGCCTCTGTCTGCTGCTTTACTTCATTTTTCTTTTTCCTGAAGATTAGATGATCTTATTTGACATATTTTTAGATTCACTTATTCTTGTTTTTCTGCTACCAGAAATCTGCTGTTGATCTCCTCTAGTAAAAATTTTATTTCAGTTTTCATAGCTTTCAACTCTAGTATTTTAATGTGGATTTTTTCCCTCTAACTTTACTATCTTATTTATATTTTTACTTGGTGCAACATTGTTTTCTACTACATATTAGTCCTGTGAACATGGTTTCTTTTAGTTCTTTGAAAAAAAAATACACACACACACATATATAAAATCTTGTGTTTTTTAGACAAACACAAGAGGCTAGAGCTTTCCCACTGAGTAAGCTCTGTATCCGGTCAAACAGAGATAAGTCTTTGAATGCAGCTGTTCTAGGGAGCCGCCAGACAGGTCAGATAATGACAATTTATGGGGATGGAGCTTTCTGGGGTTCTGCAAATCTGTTCTTCCATCTCTAGTGGCGGCTAGGTTCCCGTGACCTTGGCAGTAAGACTACTCATTGTCTATGCTCCCGGTGACCTATGAAGGAGCAATGGAACCATGGTAAGTTAAACTTCCACAGAGTTAACTGTTTTGTTTGTTTTTTAAGTTTTTTTAAATTATATTTTTATTACCATTTATCTCCCTTATGCCCCCACCCCTGCGATCACTACACTGTTGTCCATGTCCATGAGTCCTTTTCCCTTTTTCTCCATGTCTCCCCCAACCCCTAACCTCCCCCCACCCCTTAGCTTCATCTTGCTCTATATCTATGAGTCTGTCTGTATTGTGCTAATTAGTTCAGTTTGGTCATTAGATTCCATATATAAGTTAAATCACATGGTATTTGTCTTCCTCTGACTGGTTTATGTCACTTAGCATAATGTTCTCCAGGTCCATCCATACTGTTGCCATGGTTAAATTGTTCTTCTTATTTACAGCTGAGTAGTATTCCATTATGTAGAGATTAGACCATTTTTCTTGAGTAAACACTCCTCAAATTGCTAAAAGTATTTAGTTAATTTTCAGAGTGCTAAAAAAGCTAATTTTCACAATTTGTCCTTTGTCCTTATTGTTTGTATGTAGGATCACATTTTCAGAGGTCTTTACTCCATCCTCCTGGAAGTACTCATCTTTGTTGGTATTAATTTTCATCACTTGGATAATATAGGGTTTGCCAAGCTTCTCCATTTTAAAATTATTTATCTTAAAATTAATAATAATTTTGTGGAGAGGTAAGTAGGATCTGTGAAGTTATCTTGTTGCTAATAAATGTTTCTATTTATTTATTAATTTATGGACTATTATTTTATTCAATGACCTATAATTGTTCTTGCTATTTTTTATTTTAATAATCAAATCATCTGAGAGTTGCCAAATGTAAGCCATTTTAAGCAGGTTTTTGCATTTTGACATGTCCATATTATTCTCAGAGGATCATTTCTATAAAAATCATGTGTTCTAGATCATCTTTTATTTTCTTTACCTGGCCCTGAAATACAGTATTTCTCTGAGGTGCTCTGGTTGTTTTCAGTGGATAGTGGTATATAGAAACCGAGACCTGGACACTAACTGTACCTAGTTTTATAAGTGCTGCTGTTTCTAGGCTTTTGAAGTTGGCAGAGTTAGGGAATATATGTGTATGTGTGTGTGGTTTTCATGTGCATATATGTACACAATTTTGCATGTACAAATATATGTAACATTTGTTACATATTTTGTTACGTGACATTTTCATATATTTTACTTTTCTAAATAGCTATATACAGGGGGTTGGCAAAGTAGTTTTACAGTTGGTCCTGTGTTGAAAGACATGCAGGTTTTGACTATTACAATAGCTTTATTAACTCTGTGTTTTATGTACTCACAACTGTAACCTACTTTTCCCTACCCTGTATATTGAAAACTTAGACTGCATTCCAATAACTCAAATTCCACAAGCACAAAAAAATCTTTATTCTCTTTCCTCCCTTCTCATGTGTATCCTCCATCTCCCATAACTACCCTTACCATAAATATACTCATTTAAATACATTTTCCTCTATAAAACCAACTTCCATTGCCATTGTCTCCATGCCAACATCTCTAGCTTGGCTCAAAGGCACCTGACAGACCACACCCCCACCATATCACATGGAAGTTCTTTATTCCTACCCTGAGCTAAACCACCGCCCCTAAAACATGGGCACTGACTCTGAAACCTTGTACCTGACTTCTTACTCAGAAGTCCTCCTCACTCCTCTTGATTTCTCACACCCTGTGCTGCACTGCATCTTCTCTCCTCTGGGGGTGCCCTTTTTATCCCATGTAAGCACAGAACCTTCCTAGTCAGCCACCACCCACACAGATGCCTTCTTCATCCTGCCAGCACTCTGACACAGAATTTCTGGCTGCCTTCGGCAGGAAAACACTCCTTATGCCAGCTGGACCTAATACTCTGATCAGTCTACCGCTCTGTGTGGAGGTCTTGCTCAACATGCTTGCTTAAGCTGCGCCCCTCACATGCGTCCACAGTGGTTAAGCAATCCCTGTGCCCCGCGCTACCATACGCAGCCTTGAATAGTGGCTGTCAGAGTAAAACTGATCGAGAAGGAAAAGCAACAGACAGGGAAAAGAAAGAAGCCACTTGGAAAATTTACATCTCTTCTTTATACAATATACCATGCATTCTAAAGTTGCACAAATATAATTTGTTTAATAAAATAAATACATTTTGCCACTGTGTCTTTCAAAATAGTGCATTTTTTAAATTCTAAAATCTTTGACCAACTGCTAAATTTTGTTTATAGCATACATTTCTTAGTTTGAAGCAGTTGTTAAAGAATGAAGCCACACAAGATCAATGACTTCAGATTTTCTAGTTGAATTTATAGAAATACATTCTTGTATAACTCATATGAAAAATTCTGTACACATAAGGGAGTACCAAAATTGTTCCCACATACTACCCAAATACCTTTTTATTTTTACTGATTTATAATGTAAAAAGTAAGTAATTTATAAATAGTTTATAATCTTGGAAGTTATTTACAATTAAACAAAACTTGGAACACTATAATCATTTGCAACAACACATAAATATATTCTACATAAAAGGCTTACTAGATAGATAGATACATAGATACATAGATACATAGATAGACAGGTAGGTGTAAAGAGATATGTATACTGCCCTAGATATGCCTGTGTGTATCAAGCATATATAGTTAGCTATATCTTGATATGTACTGTGACTATATATGCACACAGTTAATACATATTTATAATGTACGGTCATTTCAGGAGTATTCATTTTAATTAGATTAAAAATCGAGCCTTAAAACATGCCCTTTTATTTGGGAAATCAATCATTGTTGATTTTTATTCTCATAAGTAACCAGCAAAAATGAAATAGAAAAGGAAAATAAGCTCCACAATAAGTTAATTTTTATAATTTCAACCTGATATCCTGAGAGAAGTTAAGAAAATAAGTAAAATAGAAAAATCCACTAACAATTTTTCTGTCATTAATTGAATGCACTTTACCTGACAGAGGTAAGGAATGTTGAAGTTTAGATAATGAAATGTAATGGCTTCATCATTCTTTAAAAAAAATAAAGAGGGGAGAAGTGTACTGTCAATTGTTGATAATTACCATATTAACCTATAAATTATTCAATGATTCTATATTCTCTAGATTTCGGGACAGTGAGAGGATATTAGAATAATGGATTATTTCTTATATTTGTGTCCAGATAAATTTTTAACATTCTAAAAGTTAAAAATTCAGAAGCAAAACATGAGAAATTACATTGCAAAAGCTATAATTGCAGCAAAATCAATTAGACAATTTTTCTTGATCTCATTTGAAGCTTTCACATCACACATTCTGTTTATTTGCTTCTGGCCTAATAATCCTCTGCATGCTGGGAAAAATCTTTGTTCTCTGATAGAAGTAATAAAGCTGTCTGCAGAATTCCCTCTTGTGAGACACAGAGTGTTCCTATTTTATTTAATCTATTGGTGTGCAGCCTTTTCAAAGTAAATACTTCATACACACTGAACAGAGAAAGACATGCAAGGGGCTGGCCCGAGAAGTGTAAAAATTAAAAAGTGCCCTGTGAAGAAATAATGATGGCTCTCTAAAAAATTAAATAAATAAGAATCTTGGGTCAAGTGGGCCTTGACTCTCGTTGCTACCGGAGTGTGCAGTGCTTCATATGCTCCCAACCCCGCCTTGTTCCATTCAGTTGTTCCTGCTGAATAGAAAGCATGGAGAAAATGAAGAGATCTAAATGCCAGCAGGAGATGAGTTGCATTCTTTTAGGCATGTCCTGAACCCAGTCACCCAGAACAACTTGTGATCCCTGGACAAAGCCGTTCACAGCAGGTGGCCATATCAAGAAATTTTCCTCCTGGAATTAGATATTATCCCGGGAATCACTAGTGAGTCAAACATAATGCCTCATCCTGCTGGGTCAAGTAGGATTCCATTTCAATTTCTTTACACAACGATGCGTTTCATCTTGTCTGCGTACAATGACAGTGCTCAGGCTTGAAATAAATTGAAGTGCCTGAAAGGCAGAATTATCCCTTGAACCTGCAGCATTCCCAACCCCAAAACATACATTGTCAAGTGAGTTCCAGATAAGCAGGATCTTCAGCAAGTGTTTGTGCTGGTTGGCTTCCTTTAATCATACTCCCTTTTGTAAAACGGATTTTCGGAGGGAAAGATAAATCATTGCTGAGGAAAAAAATGTCAGTTTCAAAAGGCTTAAGAGGTTCATTTTGTGTGGCTCTCCAAGGTGAAACAGGTAATTCAGAGTAGTGAAAGTCTTTTGTGATCAACTTAATTTATCCTCCATATTACCAAGAAAAAAACTATTGAAATAAGACTGAGTAAAATTCTTTATAACAGTGTTCCTTCAGATAGAAAGCGATTTCTTGTTTGTTAGAATACTCTCCAAACTTTAGCGACGGAAAATTTAGATTGAGAGCAAGATTTTCTTCCACCTCTTCTTCAGAAAACATAACATTGTTCTGGCCATTTGGCAGGTGTATTTCAGTACTTTTATTAATAACATACCTTTGCCTACAGAGCGTCACCTTAGCTTCAGCCTGACTGCGGGGCTAATGGACATTTTTCTCCAGCACCTGGTTATGTGTGAGACCTTTAGATACATAGAAGTGTGAGAAAATCCAAAGAATCACATTTTATTTCTGCTTTACAAAGATGAAAGATCTTTTTTAAGTAGTCACATATTTTTTCAATTTTAACTATATTCCACATGTAAGAGTAGTTCTCTTGAATATATTTATGGAAGAAATTGATACAGAAAATAGAAATATATTAAATTTTAATAATTTGAATACATTAAAACTTGCTATGCAAAAATTACTATTAGAACAACAGGAAAGAATAAATTAAAATACATCATACATGGGCTAGGATATAATGCATGTTTCTTATGAAATTATTTTATTTGGTTTTGGCTCTTGTACTTAATGTGCATATTTAGGTAGTGTGGAAGGTCATTTAGAATGAAAAAAACTATATTTTGAGTTCTTACAAGTTTAGAACACATAGTTATTTTTATTTATGTAAATGAATATTCAACAGTGGTCCTCATGTTGAAGTAAACATAGATACCAGATGATGACTGATTATTAGAATTGTTTTCTTCCAAATCTTATATATTGTGTGGTTGTGTATATTGTGGAATGTATTGCTATAATTCTGCAAAATAACTGCAGCTAGAAAAAATCAGGCAGTTGCAAATGCACATATTTGCCCACCAATCACATGGAATTTAATCTGAGGGGTATAGGGTATCTATAAAGAGGGAAACAGTTGTTACATGATACCTTCCTTCCAGGGCCAGTTTAAAAGAATCTCACTTACTGAAAAGAAAGGACCCAGTGACTTTAGAAAATATGTTAAAAATATGCATCAATGACTAGGGTTTTTAATATTTTAGTTTTTTATTAGCTTCAATATTTTATCATTATTGTATTATATTAATTTTGCAAAGATCTATGGAAATAGTTTAGATATGAGCTCTAAGAATTTCCACAGTTTCCCTAACCATGTTCGGGTATACACCTCTTTAAGAAAAGACATATGTTCTATTAATGTTTTAAGTTTTTCTCCAAATTCTTATAGCATTTCATCATTATTTATATATCTAGGTTTCTGGTATATTTATATGTTTTCTTGTAGTGAATACATTGAAGTTGTAACTCATGTTATATAATTTTATATACATCATTACATTTAAATCAAAAGTTGGTCAAACCTTGTTTAATGCACAAAAAATTAAATGTTCTATTTAAAAAACAAATATGTATTTGAAATAACTTTACTAAAAGTAAATAAGAGAGGAGTATTTGCTGTACAAGATGATTTTCATTTTAAAATAGATATTTGTCTTATTAAGAGGTAAATATCAACATCTTAAAACTATAAAAAATAATATCTAAATTTTTAATTACATAATTTTTAAAACTCAATTTCAAAATTCTAAATAGATATTCAAATAAAAATTATTGTTCTGGAAGAAATTTTTCACTTGAATTTTCATTAATATATATTAGTCAGTTGTTGATAAAATACTTTCAGAGGTAATTGTTCAGATCACTGAAAACTTTATTTTTTTAGCTTTTATGTTTTTGTGCAAGACTATTCTTTATGAGCATTTTTCATAACCTCTGTCTGAATGTTCTTATTCAGCTATGTATAATTCTTTAGAGTAAAGAAAGGGGGGTTCCCCCCTCCAGTTTTATAATCTATAAAAAGTAATAAAAAATGTCCTGCTCCAAAGGGAGACTCCTTATAATGTTGTGCACTGGTGAAGATAAAGTTATGATGTAACTTCTACCTTCTGCCTTTTAGCTTTTTAACATGTAGAATGATCTAGGGTTAAGAAAAGGGGTTTTTTGTTTTGTTTTGTTTTAACAATCTATAAAATGTAAATGGTATCACATTTATGTTTTTGCGTTTAGGGATATTTTTGCATGGAGGATCATATGCAAAAATGTTGAAAAATCAAATGTGTCAAACAGAGTGGACTAAGATATGGCACCATAGCAACCAACCACTAAACACTGGTCCCTCAAGTGGTTTCCCACCCTGCATGACATTATGTGGCAGTGGGGCTTTCCTGTCAACGAAGTCTTTAGAGACCTGGGCTGAGGGTGCAGTGATCACCTCAAATGGTGTTCATCACCATGCCAGAAGGAATAGGAGAATGGGGCAAATTGTGCATGGGCTGTTAAAGTTATTATCTGGAAGTGAGTTGTGTCCACTTAAATTTCACTGGACAAAGCAGGACATCTGGCCACAGCTAAATACAAGAGGGTAGGAAGTATCATCCTGTCTTGTGCCTGCAAGGGAGAAGAAGCTGGATTCTTAGTGAGCAGAATTAATGACTCTCTAAACAATATTTGCCATCAGTTTTGTCTTTTTCACTTCTTGCAACAAATCAAACTTCACCTATGTCTCTGACTTTAAGAATCACCTAGGATATATTCTTTTAAATCCTCTCCTTTGAAAAATGCCAGGTTCTCCCTATAGAGATATAAGAGTTTTTCTTGTTCCAAGCTGGACTATTCTCAAAACATTTTAGTTTGATTATCACAGTTTATCAGCTTTTGCATACTGTCAATCAGGTATACCTTTGATGGGTAGCCATCATTGCATTCAATATTTTTGCTTTATTATTAACATCAGGATCTTAGTTATTAACAGGAGCCTCTTAAGTAAGTAATAAAAACACCTGTAAGCACTTTAAGACAGTGAAGCATTGTACTGACCATAAAGGCTTATAGTTCACTTAAACAGACACTGCCCAACTGCCATGCAGGGTCAAGGATAAAAGTAGTGAAGGAACAGCCAGGTCCAGAGATGCATTCTGGTAATAAATTCTATGCCTCCCACAGCTTTGTGTTCTCAAGATTATTTCTCTTACAGCATCTGTTCTCAAAACACTTCAGACCCACCAAGTAGGAGACAGTATCTGCCCACAGGGACAAGAGAAAATATGTTTTTAAAAGAAGAAGAAAGGATCGTTTGTTTTGGATAGGGTGTTAGAGATGTGAAGGAAGAAACAGGGTTTGGAGTATCTGGAATGTGGTATAGGAAGTGGCGTGGCTGGGAACCACATGTCTAAGAGACAAATAGATATTGATCTAATGACAATAAGAAAAAGAAGATTGAAAAATGTAGGGGGCTTACAATGACTTCTGGTTTTGCAGTACTTCAATGATTTCTCAGTGGAAAAGTTTTAGCTTGAAATATGAAATCCAGAGCATTTAAACTTGTGTAGGAACTGAATCATAAAATCATAACTTAGAAAATAAAACATCAAATTTTTCAAAACAAAAATAAACCGTGGGAGTCAGGATAAGTACATCATGGATAATGACAAGAAGTTAAGAGAGTAATAGTTACTTTTCCTAATTTTATATTGAGGATAAATGTGAGGTAGCTTAAAAATAACATCAAGACAAAAGTTATTTAAAATTAGTTGAAAATATAGTTGTACATGAATGTATTATCACAAGTGCAAGAGTATATGTTAACTTAAATATTTGAGGATAATAAAGGTAGGGAATCATTTTTCTTCCCATACCCAGGGATTTTGAAAGTAGATACAAAAAATTATATTATGAGTATTCTGTTAAAAAAGAGTATATAATAAGAGATGATAAAGCCAAAGATAATAAGCAATAAAACAATACTGAAATTGAATAACTATCAGAGATTGCAATAAAATAAACTATAAACTGTATTATTATAAAATACAAAAATTCTTACTGTTCTTAAACTCTTATTATACAGTAGACACAAATTTCTTGACTAGACCCTTCCCCTTCTTTCCCCCATGTATAAAAGACCCACGGACATGGAGATGCTGACGTGAATTAAACATGAGGACCTAAGGCCATCCTAAGGCCTTTAATACACCAGAGAAATCTTGGAGAATTCTCTGGAATTGCAATGGGAATGATTTAAGGGAAAAGCATCCTTGAAACAAACAGTTACATTTCAGTGGTCAGGGAAACTTTTGGTGACATATAGCTTGCATGGTAAGATACAGAGTATAAGGTGAAGTTTTTCAATGTGATTATTAAATTCTTATGCAATGTTCTTGTCTAATGGGCAACATATTTCATCTCTTCAGTTCAATCCAATGGACAATGATTGAGGTAGGTCCCATCATATTAACGTGTGTCAGACATACAAGTGTGAATAAGAAACAGAGTTTATGATTAAAGACCTCACAATGTATTCATCCCTTAAGCAGGAATGGACAGAGAGATTGAAATACAACTCCTGTCATCCCAGGGAGAAAGTGCTATTCGGCAGTGTGAATCAAGGGCTATGAACCTGGAGATGAAGGGAGCAGAAATGATCACTTCAAAGAAGAGACCATTTTTGATCAGGGGCTTGAAGGATGAACAGAGTTTCACTAGACGGAAAATAGAACACAGGTATTTGGAAGTCCTTAAAAAGCATATAGAGATCGAAATTCCCTTCTGTGATTGGGGTCAACATGGGAGTAATGTGTTGCAAAAAGAGAAAAGGTCAGGGTGACTCTATTGGCTAGAGAGAAGATGCAAACATAAAGTAATATGAATGGAATGATATAACCCTTTTCTTATTGCTAATCCTGTCACTGAGTGCAGCAACAGATTCAAGTTTCCAACACCATGCTCTTCGTCTTCTCTAGCACGGTTCATCCTCCTGTAACAGTGTCTCAGTCACTGTCACCATCCTCTAAGACACCCAAGCTAGAAAGCTAACATCACCACACATAGTACAAATTTATCTTTTCTGTTTTCAAAATCCTTGGATTTGGGAAAAAAACAAAATAATAAAACAAACAAACAAACAAAAAATAAAACAACTCTGCCCTCCTACTTTTAACTGGCTCCTAAATTTATTCAGTGCATCCTGCAGAATGTTCCCAGTTTTGCTGGTTTCTTTCCATTTTTCCTGCAGAATCAGTAAATCAGATCTTCATAATTACAAATCTGAATTTCTGCTATTAGTTTCTGACTAGGTTCCCTGCATTCCCCTTATCATTCTCTCCAAGCCATTATCCTAGCAGCCTGCAGATATGTCCCCTCTCTGAACTTCAGAAACACTCACATTGCTTTTCTCATCATGAATGTCAGTACCAAAATGCTTAATGTGACACTGAGACCATTATTTCCCTGAGTACAAACTGCAAAATAATTCTACAAAATTGCTCTCTATCAACAATGGTTCATGGAGTCATCTCTCTTATTCTTTCCTTCCAAATACAGATAATCAGGTATATGGAAAATAATGATAGAGCTTCATATTCATTGACTATATATATAGTCATCCATCTTACATTTACTATGGTTTTTACATCCCAAGCCTCCATCCGCTGGAAAACTACTACTAACTACTAACTACTACTACTAACATTGTGTCTTTTAAATTGCTAAACAGTTTCAGAAAACTTATTTGATGTGATTAAGCTGTTGCTAACATAACTTCCAAATCTTACTTCACTTACAAATGCTCACATTTACTAAGTCTACAGGGCCCTGTCTCTGAGCTAGGTTGAGGTGAGAAGTGAGGGATGTGGTATAGAATGAGGAACTCATGACTTTCATGTACAGAGCATGCTGTTTTGCAACTCAGACAATACAAATCTCAACAAGTGGAGATAGTAGGAAGTAAGCCCCAAATGTCCTGATTTATGGAGGTGCATTGCCTCTGCAGCTGCACAAGCTCTGGGTGAACTGTGATTCACAGGGCTGTGTCAAGCCTTTCTCCCGTTAGTGAATAGCATCTGCTTTTGGTGTGAACAAAGAGTGGGCAAACTTAAAATGGTGTTGGATCTGTTCCCATATATAATTTAAAGCTTCTCTTTTAGACTAATTATCCATCAGCAAACTTCCAAAAACGTATCCTGGTATCATAGGGAAAACAAGTAAAATCTGACAAATTATGTTCAAGAAGGCTGGTATTGTTGTCATCGATCAAGTTATGAAAGCACATTGTCCTCATTTTATGATAAGTAGTATCTCTTTTTCTTAATATAGCTTTTTTGTTTCTGACTAAATCACCTAAATTTGTAACTGAAAGGTTGTAATAAGAATCCCCAGCATCACAGATTTTATGAACGAAGCCAAGTTTAGGTTGAAATGTGGTGAGTGAGTATGATGGTATAGAGACAGATTGATGGTTAGTAAATATTTCATATTTTAATAGTTTGTGTATGTGGGTTGTTAAATAACAAAACTTTATATAATAAGGACAATAAAATGCATTCACTCTTTCATCTTACATGGACAGTGACCTAACTAATTTTAAATCATGTAACTGAGGAAATTTGAGGGTAAAAGATCAAAATACATTCCCATGTTGTATGAAAGAAATGATGACTAGAGATACCACAGTGAAGGAAAACACATTACTAAAACCAATTAAATCAGAAGGTTAACTCAAAAGGACATTACCACCTTCCTAGAGAATTGAAAATTAACCTAAGATTATTCACTTCATATCAAATAAATATTGAGGATCCAATGCAGCAGTTCGCTACCTGCTTTTAGAAAACCTCACATTATAAAACAATCTTTTTTTGTTAACATTTTACCATGGAAATTAATTTAAAATCATCTTTGAAAGGGGATTTCTTTCTTTTCTGAGGAGTTCTTTATCAGTGCTAAAGGGGTAAGAGCATGGGCAGCAGCAGGGAACCAGTGAAACAGGTTTGAATGCCTGTTTCCAAACGAGACAAGATTTTAGTATTTTATACAAAAAAGTAGAACAATACAATTTCCTGTGGGACTTCTTCAACATGTATAATAGCTGCTATCATGCAACAAAGTATTATTGACATAAAGCTTATAGAGGGATTTTTTCTTTCTTTAAGCTTTGATTTTAATTCTTACTGTAGAATATGTGATAACTCAAAGAAATCTAGAATCCAACCAGAAAAAATGCTTGCAGACTAGGCAATGTAACACACTTATGTGGAAACCTGATTTTGCTTCTTGAAATTGTGAACTTTTTTACATGGCATCCAGCTGCAGAATGGTAGAGCGCAGAAAATAGTGGGGGGATGTAAGTTCCCTTCGCTGATATTGCAATTGTTCTGACCAGAAATGTACCAGGTATCATTTGTGGAAACATTATTCAATAGCCAGGTTAGCCAAGTTCAAGAATAAATCTTCAGATTTTCATTTAAAAATTAAATTTAAAAACCGTATTGGGTCACCATACAAATAATCATTGTTCAATTACTTTCAATTTATTTCAAATGTTAGTTAAATTCTTCTTTCATCTGGTACAAAGAGGACAAGTTGTGAAACACCCTTTAAGGAGTGAATACTTAATGCAAAATATTTCTTCAAATAGGAAAGAGTAGATGCAAAGTGTAAGAGCTCTTCTCCTTTGGAAAGTGGCAGCTTAAAGATACACTAACATTCCTCAGCTGCTTAATGCCTTTTTCATGCTGCTCACGCATGCATGCCTGCACACACATAAACACAGACACACACACAAGTACTATGCTCATTTAATGGCAAATAGATGCTGTTTCTATTTGAACTGATTAAGATATAGTTTTAAAAATAGGCTTTGGCTTTTGAAATGGCACCCGTAATACCAAAGTGACATAATACTGCACTTCTGTAATTCAAATGGGCTGCCATTGAGGCAAGGAAAGCAAGCGCCTCTGTGCAATTTTCCTCCTTTTTTTTGTGAGTTAAGCAGATTTACTCTTCAACGGTGGAGCTTCCGCGGATGATTATGACATCAAAGTGTGACAGACAGTGATTATGTACTGCAGGGAGAAAAGGCAGTTAAAAGGAGACAATTCATTCCCATAGCTTAAAGGGACAATTTCCTTGGCCAAAACTGAAATAAACTCTGTCGTGCCAGGCTTCTCTTTGAAAGAAAGGAGAGTGGAGGCTTAGTCTGTTTCGTTTGATTTTTCACTTCCTTTCATATTTTGAATTGCACTGTTCCTCCATATACCCAAGTACCTTTCCGATCTCATTTACCCATCATCTGCATATGTCGTGTGATCTGTTTTTTGACCCAATTATTTGGTAGATTTGAGTATTTTTATCAGCAGACTTCTCATTATCAGGAGCTTTTACTTTAATGAAACTGGCATCTGAAGTTACAGTCTGATTTTGTTTTCTTTTTCCACTTCAGCTATAATCTCTCTCAATTTGTGACCTCTCTTTGGTTCTCATAAAGCACTTGGAAACTGTACATGCAGTGTTTTTAGTCAGACCTTTGGGCATTTATTAGAAAGATTAAAAATTAGTGATCATTTGCTTATTTTATTTTTAATCTTACTGTTTCTAATCCCCAGTCCATTAAAAAACTTTTTCCTGGAATATAATAATTAATTAGTTAAACATTATATCACATGTTACTGAATTTAACAAAACCAAAAGTAATTTATATTTAATTTATAGTTGAGTTAGGGAAAACCACCTTGATTCTGAGCCAGATGCACTGCTTTAAATATAAAATTAATATATAGTATCTGCCATTTTAAAATAAATATTACATAATTTCCTGACTTTTTAAATAATGATTTAAATATTCAACTTTGTTTTCTCCTGAAAAACTGCCAATACTTTTAATGGTGTGTGAATTGTTTTTAAATATATTTTTAGAGACCTATAATTATAAATCTTTTAAATTATGCTGCCCATATATTCAAACAAAATATATTATTTAAACATATGAATTATTTGAGTATTGAATTTATTCTCACAATGAGTAAATTATTGAGAGGAAGTCAATTGCAGCTCTTTAATGAGACATAGGAGTAATGAAAATGGCCATAATATATTTATTCAAGGAATAGATTTGTCTTTTCTCCCAAAATGGGTGTCACGTAGCAGAATGTAACACAATTTTCTTGAAGTGTTTATAAACTTTCCACTTGGAAATGGAAACCAGCTATATAGAGTATATTCAAAATATGAATAATTTCAAAAGTATTTAAAATAAATTAAAATGCAGTGACATTCAAATAGATATTAACAGTATTTTCTGTAAGTGAAAATTTTAGAACATATATTTTAAAAGGATTCTTACTCCCTACATTCAAGTTTGAGCTCCTGAAGAAAGCTAGCATGTTGTAAAAATATATTTTAATATCAAGATCAAGTATTAAATAAGACTCCTAACCCTACTGTTTTACTATTCAAAAATACCCAACTAATACTGTGTAACATATCCTGCAATATTTTATTCTTGTAAGTTATGTTTTGAAATGCTTTTCATGCTGCTACTCTTGTTGATGTTGTGTTATCTTTATATTTTAAACACTGTGCTCTTAGTTTAAAATGAATAGCACCCCCTTGCACATTTGGTGTCCTTTCTAAAAGCTTTATGCCGATGACTTCAATGTTGTGTGACATAGTGTCACCGACAGAGTGTGCCCTTCAGTGTTTCACTTGTTTGTTATCAGGTCTAGCTCTATGCTGTCTATTGATATGTCTGTCTGTCTGTCTACCTATCATCTATATAGTCATTCCATCAATCTCAACATCAATGTTCAAATTATTTGATATTGTTAACTATGCTTAGATCTTAAAATCAAGGCTTTAAAAAATATAGGGAGTCTTATGAAGCATATTCATGCATCTATGTTATGTCCTTACCAGTGAAACTATTGTTCATTGACTATTGTCCATACTGACTATATGTCCTCAGGCTAATATCAGAGTATATGCAATTTATTTTGTGGAGCTTCACAATCAGAGAAAATCATAAGGACAATGATATTGTAACGTTTTTTTCCCTTTTAAAAAGAGAATTTACTTAGATAAAATGTGGTTATGGGGTTAGGCCATCTTTGTTAAATGTACCAAGCAGACATCAGCATTACTGGCCCTCATTTTTATAAATTGTCTTCAATAATATAGATTTATAATTTCCTAACTAATTGGATGTTTTAGAGGTTATCCTTTTTACTTTTAATTATAACACTTGTCAATAACTGTGTTGACACAAGGTAGAAGGTAAATCAGATTATGAAAAACTTAAACTGCCCGCCTTGGCAGTGGTAAATAAAATTTTGGAACATTTTGGATGCTGATAAAGATAACAAAATCCAGCCACTTGTACCTATGACTGTAAAATTATGCAAGCTTATCCAAGCAAGAAAATATATATTGACAAGTACTTGCCGACATGTACTTATTTTTTAAGTTGTTATTTAATTATTCTCAAGATAGAAAAATGCCATCTTGAAAATAATGAGAAGTTTTTCTAAGACCCTTCGCCATTAAAATCTTATTTTTTCCTTTTGTAACATCATGAAGCAGCATGTCATCAGCAACAGTTGTGATGTGGCTGCCTTTTCTCTCATGGGTACATTAAACTTGCCAAATGGGGCTCAAGCTTTTATGAGAAAATCCTCCAAATGATAATAGAACATTCTGGTAGAAATTACTTTTGATAGCAAAGAGAACACTATTACATAGAAAATATGGATTTTGATACCTATGAGTCAAAGTTATTCAGAAGAATGGCTTCTGGAAAAACAAGCTTGAACATAAAAATGATTTTAGAATAGCTTACACAATTTATTTTACTCATGTAACTTTTTTATGTATTACATAATTTATACATGATAAAAACCAATGATTGAATTTAAGAGTTCATTGCATAAATAAAATATCTAGATATGATCTATAGTGAAACAGAAATCTATTATAGAGAAGGAGATACACAGACATACAGGCATATACTCCAACTGATAAGAAACCCTGTATTATAGTGTAATTGATGTTTTTCCTTCTCACTAGTAAGTAAATACTGTTATATCTTAAAACCAATAGCTGGGATGCCATAACTAATAGAGAACTCCAAGCTCACCCCAGCAACTCCCCCCATACCTCCGCATGTCTGTAGTATTGCCTGTTCAAGATCTCCTTACGCACTTTTGTTTCTCAATGACTATGTACAGATCATTCTTACTCAATAAAATGCCCCCTTTCCCCCTAACTTCTCCACTTAATTAAAAAGACACTTCCTTGGTGAAGTTGTTCTTTATTATTACAAAATTATTATAGTTTCCTGTCCTTATTTTCACACATAGACTGTGGATTACAATTTCCCTCATCTCTCTCTCTTTCTCTTGTACACTGTGACTATACTATATACATACACATACAATATTTTTACATTTAATATTTATATTAAACTTTTATTTACTTGATTCTAATATCCTTTAGAACAAGGGCTAGGTTCTACTTAAGTATGATTAATTTCTAATACAATTCCTACCTAAATGTCTTGGTCCCCTACTATAATACTTAAGCATATGTTAATTTTATGTACATTTCCTTTATGTTTGCCTAGTCTCATAAATGTTGAATAGATAGTAAAAGCAAATGGATAAATGACTTCATAGCTTAAATATATTAATCTTTAAATATGTAAGTGACAGATACTTAACAACATCATTTCAGAAAGCAGGATGACACATAGAATTCATGCTCTCCATAAGTGAGATCTGTGATGTGTTGGGCTCAGTAAGTATTATTTGAAATAATAAGGAAATAAAATTGTCAATAGTAAATATATATCATACATTTTCATAATTTATATATATTTTACAACCATGGTTTAACAAGTTAGTTACTGTTATTTATAGTGTCAAAAATAAATCTAGAAATTTTTTTTTTCTGGGTCTATTACCCATTTATTCTGAATAACATTATGACTAATAATGTTTGTCCTGGATTACTGCTGAGACTCAAGAAGATTGTGAATGGATTAGTGCAATTTATTCTCACTATGTGAAAAATCAATACTTATTGATGGAAGGTTAAAAATTGTCAATTTCCAAAAGCATCTCATATTAGAAACAATATAGTTTCATTAATATATTGATAGTATTTTCAAATGAGAAGTCAAAAAATAACCTTACATGTAAAACAATTTTATATTTATCTTGTTTTATTACTTTTCAAAAGTATTTTCAAGTTTAATATATTTAGGTTATGAAGCCACTTATCCTTTTGCTTTTATTATCTAATCAAACATTTATGAGACAAAGCAAAAATGGAGGAAATATGTTTGAAATTAACACATGCTTGTGTGTTATAGTTAAGGGACTATACTGTATAAGTAAGAATAGTACTGAAAAATCAATCATGCTTAACCCTGAACTTCAACCTGATCAGAATATGGCACCCATGTTGTTTGTTGCATCCTTGGTTATGTATATTTTCATTATAAAGCTTGATTGACTGCAATTGATAAAAAAAAAAAACACCAAAAATATCCAAAACATTTTATTTAAAGTATTTTTCTCTTTTTATTCTTTCTTTGGTAAAATATTTCATTTTTCACCATGATGGATTGTTATTTATAACTTACCCCTGCTTTACTTAGTAGTGGGATCTGTGAATATTCCCCTCAAAAAGAAGAGTCATGAAATATGGTGGAATGATCAACTGTTATTGTCTTGGTTTTTCATATTAGATGCTGTTATTTATTATCAGACAGAGTGGAAGGGAGGGAGTAAGAGAGGAAAAGAAACATTGATGTGAGAGAGAAACACCAATAGGTTGCCTCTCACACATCCCTAACTGGGGACCTGGCCCACAACCCAGGTATGTGCCCTGACTGGGAATCGAACCAGTAACCTTTTGGTTCACAATCCAGCAATCAACCCACTGAGCCACATCAGCCAGAATAATAAATAAATATTTTTTAAAATTACAAAAAATACACACTTTAAATTTATAAGACTTTTTAATAAATCTCACTACTTACTTTCTTTAGTAGCTCTGTACTTTTGGCATATTTTTTAAACTACTCTGTGCCTAAATTTCTTTATCTGTAAAATGGAGATGATAATAATAGTAATAATACCTAACTCACAGGGTTTTTGTGGGGATTAAATGGATTAATATATGTGACATACTTAGAACAGGGTACAGAATTTTATTTGAGAGTTACTTTTGAGATTGTTGTCATTATTCCATTTGGTTAAGAAAATAATTCCTGACTAAATATTTTTTTCCAACTCTGTCATGCTTTCTTCCTTCAGATAGGTCAATCTATTCTACTACTACAGAAAGGAAGGATAAGCTTATTCTGTGATTCAAACATGTCAGGAGAGAAAGGTGAAAAACAAGTACTAGATTTCAGTTTAACATATAAAAAAAAGCCCTGAAAAAGCCTTTAATTAGTGAAACTACTTGCTTCATGAATTAATAAGCTTGTGGTTGGACAACTGTCCAGATGGTTGCAAACCCTTAGTTTGGTGAGAGGGTGCTTTAGAGAGCTCTTATCGTCCTTACAAAAGAGTTGATGTTATTTGAAAACTGAATAGTGTCAGCCTGCATGGGGTAATCTGGGGGGCTGGCTGTCTTTCTCATGCCCTGATATAATGTCTAAAACACACGTCTCTTTCTTTGAATCTTGAGTCCACAGCTAAAATGCATCTTAAAGGTTCTCATTTTAGTGTGGATTATTTAAAAATTAAGGCAAAAAAAGAAAATTAAATTCTAGACATGAAATCTCATAAAATATAAGCTGGTGAAACACTAAAGATGAATTTAATATAAATCAGTTAAGTTTCTTACACAGTCCCCAATTCAAATAGTTCTGCCATAGGAAAACATAGGTGTCCAGGTGTTTTTCTGTGAGAGGAAGTCACTCTCAGCAAAGTTCAGTGCTGTAAAATAAGATGAATAAGTCATAGGACAGTGAAGAAAATACTAATGAATTTTTTACATAGGAGCATGTACATAAAGCAGATATCTGTGCTTCTGAAAAGCTCAGGTTTTACCTTAGAGAGTTGGCATTCAATTACGTGCAATTAAGAGCTTTCGTAGAGCTTCATTGTATTGCAATCTGTGAAACCTATTCAAGAAAATGGTAGGGAAAGTAATCTGATTAACTTTATTAATTACATTTCAAGGCCACTCTCAACTTGGCTCCCATCTTGCAAACATATTGTTCGCCTTATGGGTTCTTTGAGTTGTGATTATTCATTCAGGCATTGTCATACCCTGCATTCATCCCTCACAACTCCATTCTGGAAGTCTCACACATGGAAATACTGGCATGGTAGAGTATGCAGCCTGGTCTTGCCGTGTTCTGGACCAAAGCTCCATCACTAATGAGTTTTTGTTGCTGCTCCTACCAGCCCTTCATCAAGCTTCTATGGATACTGACCTAGAGCAGCTCAGCATAAACCAGCATGGATCCAAAACTTCACATGTTCAAAGTCCTCATTGACCTCACTGAACCTTCCATGAAACAGATGCACCAACCAAATATAAGGAAATGATTTCAAGACACAATTCTCTAAGTGGGTAAACCCTGTTTTTGCCCTTTATATTTGCATAAGTAATTTTACAAAAAGTGCAGCAAAGGAACACAAAGTGTAGCCCTAGGTCATGCGTCATAATCAATAGGTTAGAAGACTGGCCAAGTATTCTTCTACAATCATTTAAGCTTTTAAAAGTATAATTAAAAAGAAAGCTGCAGAAAAGTAGCTAGACTGATGAGCTGTAATCATATAAATGAGTATATGTGCTCGCTTGTCTGTAAAAATACAAATATGCATCCTGGCTAAGGTCCATCTAGAGCTTAAAGAAGAAACTAAGAATGAAGACAAAGTTATCCTATGCAAATATTCTAAATAGCTTTTTTTGATGCTAAATAAATCTTAAAACAATAATCTTATAGTGTTTTAATTATGCAATATTTCAGTGTTTTAATTTTATTCTGATAAATATGCAGAATTATAGGGCATCAAAATTTAAAATCTGTAATTTGAAGAAATGTTATTTTATACATTGCTTGGAAATTTCTCTGTACTGAAAATAGGTAAATTCAAAGGAATAAAAACTTGGCCTTATATTACTCTTTCACATAAAGGGAAGATCCTGTCAGTGACTATTTACATGCAGCAGTTTTATCTACAAAGTGTGAAGTTGTGTTTTAATCAAAGAGAACTTACATTATTTTCCATTATTATCTCAAATTAGTTACATAGAAAAATAAATTCAATAATGAAGCTAAAATATAATTTAGTATAATTCTCATTTCTTTTTACTTCAAAGTAATGTTCTTAACATTATATTCATCTGAAAATGCTTGGATTTAATTGAATTTTCTCTATTTTTTAAATCAAAAAGACCATTGAAGTAGGATTATTTATCCCTACTTGAGGTCATGAATCATTTAAATACAGTAAATTACTTGAAAGTAATGTTTACTTAGATGTATAGTTTTTTATCTTCAGTTTAATAAAATCACATCATTTTCTATTGTAATATTCCCATACCTTCATTCCTCCAGTACACTTGGCAAGATACTTAGATTTTGGGATAAAATTGACTATTTTTTTTATTTTAGAAAGAATTTCTAAATAAGAAAAATATTTAAATTTTATTATGAATATATGTTTATATTTATATTTAAGAATTAAATATATTTCCAATTATATAGCTTTTATTTTTCCTAAATTCTTTTACATATAAAAATAAATCTGAGTGTCATATTCTCACAATTATGCAGGTTTATGGATTGAATTATGACTCCCTCAAATTCATCTGTTAAAGACCTAAACCCCAAAGTGATGGAGTTTATAGATGGACTCTTTAGGGAGGTAATGGAGGTTATAGGGTGGTGTCCTAATCCAATAGTATTCTCCTTATAAGAAGAAAAAGAAACCAGAGAGCATCTCTGAACACACAGAGAAGAGGCCACATAAGGACACAGCAAGAAGGCAGGATTCTAGAAACCTTGAAATAAGTCCCTACAGAAACCAGATTTGCTGGCACCTTCGTCATGGACTTCTAGCCTCCAGAATTCTGAGATGTCTGTTGTTTAAACCACCCAGTCTGTGATATTTTGTTTTGGCAGCCCATGGTTACAATTACATGCAGAAATTGCTATTTTACTTGTTGATCTAAAGCACACAGAATTGATTGATCATAATTTTGGTTCTTAACCACTATTATCAATTGCCATTTGCCGGGTAATCTTTTATTTTCTTTATTTAATTGCAATAACTGGTACCGGGCTGTGTGTTGCTCACCTGTATTGGCTTCAACATTGTGATATTTTTGCTTAATGTTCCTGTGTGTTTTCTTAGTTTCCAAACTAAGTAATATATTATTCAGTTTCATTTTACTAAATATTGACTCCTTGAACTCCATTTATTTTCAGTCAAAATGTTCCCATGTTTCACTCACATTATTGCTTACAGTTCACTTTCAACATCATATAATACTCAGTTTTGTAAATATATCACAATTTATGAAATGGTCTTGTACTACTGAAAAGTTACCATATTCTCAATGTTTTGCTATAATAGACAATGAGCCTATACTTTTTGTACCATTAGTACTGTAAGATAATGTTAAATTCTTTTGGAAGTGTGTCAGTTAGCTCTGCCAAAAGTTTAATGTGAGTTGTATTATAATTGTCTTTCATGTTTTCTAAAGCCAAATTATAAAATGTATATTGCTAGAGAATGACATCATTGGAAATATAGAAACTATGGCACTAAATACCTTAAGTACTTTGTCCTATGCTGGAAAATATATTTATAATGTTAAGCTAATTCATTTTTCCATATATGAATTGGTGAGACAGAATATTTACCTAGTGAATAGAACTAAAGCTGTAGAAATATCTCTTTAAAAACTTCTCTTGTCTCTTCATTATTAAAATAAGTTATACATGTCTGCCCTCTTAGGACCGTGCATAGTTCAATTGTTAAAATATGCAGTTATTGAAGGACAGGAAAAAAGAGGCATGCTTCAAAACCCCTGCCATTTGAGGCCTGGAACATAGATATCTAAGTTCATTTAGTTGTTAACTTCCCAGTCATCTCAAATGGTCAAAACAGGGGATAAAATGATCAGAAAAAAAGGGTTTTTACAAAAGTGTTATTTCTTCTATTCAGGGTCTATTCACAATTATTGAAGGAAATAATTCTCTACCTGCTAGTTTTATATCATTAAATAGAACTTAGAATTTTCATTCACTAATTTGGTTATTTTTTGACCCTGTAACTAATCCATTTCAGCATATATTGTGTGCCAGATTCTTACTTTGTTTGCTTTATAGTTAATCAGACACCCGAGACTGTTTATTATTCTATAATTATAATATTTAAATTTTATAGTATTTTTCCAACTATTTTAATACTAAATTGGAGCTGTATTGTTTTAAATGTCTAATAAAATTAATAATGCAATGCATTTTTATAAAATATAGTATCTTACTTACTTGTATTTTGCCATAGTGGCAAGCAGATAGAATCATCTAATCATATTTCTGGACATACATATTCTTATTGATATACCTCTTCAGTTTCAATAGTTGCTTCCCAGAGATTTAGTGGAAAATACACTAGAGAAAATCCCAGAGATTTAGTGTATAGAGCTGTGGGCAGAATTCACTCTGAGATTAATGACTCCACTCCTCTGTTAGATGGATGTATTCTGCGATAACCATGTACTGAGCTGTCCTCCTAGACATGTGTGTACAAAATTCCTATGTAGACATATAAATTATTTTAAAATGCTCTCTTTCAGTTTTCAAGATATTTAGAAATTAACTGAAATTGGTAAAGACAACAGACACAGGAGGACTTTTAATGAAATCACTTAAACCGACAAATTACATGTATGTCAAGATGTTTCAAGTGGACGTACAATTTTTAAAACATAAATCAGCACCTACAAATATTTCTGTTCCATCTCTATTTGTTGCATTTTCTGTTCTCAGGGATCCATGTTTATCCTTCCTCAACACCTAAAAAATGCTAAGAATCTGGAAGGCTTTTTGCAACCCTAGTTTTCAGGCACAAAACAGGAAACTATCTCAAATGCTCTTATTTGATCCATCTTTGTGTTCCAAGCACAATGCCTCAAAAATCCACCTGCTGGAAGTCGGGTGGTGTATGCAAAGGCATGTCATGGTAATTTGAAAACAGTTGAATGCACAACAGAGGCTTTTCCTTTCCTCAAGCTCACCATGCTGGTTTGTCTGGCTCACTACATGCCAAAACTTTTGATTGATGTGCTCACTTCAGTCACGGGTAATTTTAACTCATACATTAAGTAGCTGCTGCTTCCACTCCATTATAGCTCCTTGCATGGGGCAAATCAGAGTTCGGGTTTTGTCTGTGTTGGGCTGACCTAAAGCCATAGTGTGCTTTTGTTTAGATTTAAGTAGGAGGCAAGCTAATATTTCAAAACTAGCAAACTTTTACAGTCTCTGCTTTTCTTAATTGTAGGGATCCCTGTGGTAAAGAGCTTTTTATTGCTACCACATTGCTCTTCAGGAGTCCCAAGGAAGTCAGAAATGTTATTAAAGGCTTTCTAAATACATAGAGATTCTTTTGAAATGTGGGAGATTTAAGTGGATTAATTCAATACAACCAATTCTGGCAGCATTTTCCCTTTTATCTGTTTGTATTTTTGAAAGACATGGTGTCTCACAGTAATTTTTGATTGTGTATTCCAATACCTGCAGTAGTTCGGGAGACTGACCACACTTCTGTTCAATGCCACTTCCGAGTCTGCGGTTGTACAGAACATTGCCTGTAATAGAAATCACCATGTAAATGGTGAGTTATGATACACAGTTTGTTAAATTTCAGATTTAATATCAATTCATACCACTCTGCATGGAAAATAGTATAAAACAATTCACTCATATGTCAGCAACCCTTTTCTGTTTTTGAAAGTGCTACCTACTAATTATAACAGCACAATGAAAATTTTAAATTAAACCAAGTAAGTCATTTATTCATATTGTTATTCAAAAATACAATTCACATGGGGTATATTTCTTGACTCAAAAAAGGATTGAAGAATATTTGAGAAATAAAATAAGACTTACTTAAATATTCGTTTTTTGGTAAATCGTAGAGAATGTGGAGTTTTTTCAATAAACCAATATTCAAAACATAAACTTTATAAATTGTATCCTCTAGATTATAATCAACAAATCCTTAATAAGCATGCAAGGAAAGCTAGTGTGAAAGAGGATAAAATAATCAATGTTTTACAAACTGCTCAGAGGAAAGAGGAAAATTAACCAAAATGACTAGTCCAGAGCTGTATAGAGAAAGCTTCTTTCTTCTATGTTCCTCTTTGGCTCTAGCTGGTAAAAGAGGACATGCCAAGCCCAACAACCTCCCGGTCAAATCCCCTTTCATGGGTACTAAATAAAATGAAATTGCCCATGGAATGACAAGTTGTAAATACTACATTATTTTAACTTAGGAAACTCTTAGGTCTGAACTTCACTATCCTAGTTAAGCTTGGAAATTACCTAATTTTAGACACCAGTCTGAGATACTAAGCAAAATGAATGTTTTTCCTGAAATTTGGAAATATATATATTTATTTTATTTCTAAGCTTGTATTACCCAGATTTTAAAATAAGTTTATTTGTTTTATTTCAAAATTTTATTTGTAAATAAAATACATAGAAAGGGGGTACCTAACTAAGGATCACAAGCCAAATCCAACTTACTGCTGTTTTGCATATATAAAGTTTTATTGGAACACATTCATGTCCATTTATGTCCATTTTGCCTGTGACTTCTTTTGTGCTAGAAAGGTAGAGTTGAGTAGTTGAGACGGAGATGGTAATATGGTTGACAAATCCTAAATTATTGGCCATCTGGCCCTTTAAAAAAATGATTGCTAATACCTGATTTAAAATATATATTTTATGTTAAAGGTAAAAGGCATTAATCACAAAGTTTGAATCTTTTGAAGATCCTGAAATATTTTCAATATTGAGATAAAGTAAGTATCTAATAAAACAATCAGAAATGTGTTCCTATACTCACTGTTTCAACATAATTACCATATTATATTGACAGTAATACACTCAATATTACATGTAACATGTTAGAGTAAGTTATTCATAGGTATTAAGATAAAAAAGACAATATATAACATATACATTCTGGGCACATTGTTTATGTGTTTATTCATATATTTCTTAATATCTATTATGGTGGAAACTTTTTCTTTTATGAAAGTAAAATAACTCAACCTTTAAAAATAAATTCCCATTGAGTTTTTATGATGAATTCTAATTTCCCAATGAGTGAACATAAACCATATAAAAGTCATAGCTTTCTTTCCTATGAAGCACAGCATCTATATGATTATAGCTCAATTAAGAAACTGGAAACATTCAAATGAGGTACTCCACTTTCACGCTGTGGGTGGCCGAGCCAGCCGGGCACTGCTGCAGAAGGAGACTCCATTAGTGCGCTTTAAAGAAGTCATCAACTAAGCAGCCATTGCCTTTTTGTGTGTGTTAGAGTCGAAGGGGTGGCATTTCCCACCCTTCAACATGCCACAGTGTTTAATGACTGACTTCTTATTACGAATTTGATATTTGTATATTATATTTTGATTATAACAGGGAATGGGATCTCTAGATAAATGACAGCATATAGGAGAAAAATAGCATATTTACGGGAATAATGGCATTAAACATAAATAAAGCCAAGTGACACAAGGGAGAACAAATTGTAAGGATTACCAATGTTTTACTGGGTTCCTTAACTTTATCCTGGCCTTTTCTTGTTATTGGTTTTAAATTTTACTTCAAGAACTTCATTACCTTCCACTATTGATTTTTTAAAATGAGGTATGGGGATCACTCAGAGATCTTGTGACAACGCAGTGAGGCCTAATTCTGATCCCAGGGGCCTTGGATGCTTGTTGGCTCCAGAGCAGTCTGAATAGAAGACCTCAGATGGCACCCATAAAGACAAAAAATAGGGTATTAGAGGAAGGCAAACGCATTTTCCTTGAGGAAGATTTTGTTGTCATTTTATAAACAACTTACATAAACAAATGGAAAAAACAAATATAAACTGACAAAATTTAGTCCAATAAGGGCTCTTTTACAGATATTCATACTAAGGAAGACTGTTTTCCCTACACATAGAAATACCCTTCCATGTCCACAAACAATTCTCTTTCACTCTTAAAATATTTCTGAATTGAAATAAAATCAAAGGATACTTTTGGGAGTACTCTTAGTAAATACAGATGAGAAAACTATTTTCAGTTATCCCTTTAAGCAAACTTTAAACTTTTAGTATGTTCTTCATTAAAACACTGTTGATTTTGAGGATTTTCCTTACTCAGGGTTGCAAAATATTAAACTCTTTCATATATTTTCTTTTACTGATGTATGTATTCATATATATGTGCATATTAATGTATGACAGTCCTTTGTATTAATTCAGTGTATGATTGTCAAAAGAAAATCTAGTCTTTGAAAAATAACAGGTGAAAATAAACAGATCTAAATAAATAAGGAGCAGGTGCAAATAAAAGTAAACATATGCTTCATAGTTTAAAACTAAAAAATAATCAAACTTTACAGAAGATGTTATAGTCTAGTTTTTTGAATTTAAAACTTAATATCAAGAAAAAAGTTTACATTTAAAATCTGGACTCTCAAACAAATATTTTAAAAACTCATGTAATATGTTGTTTATTGTGAAATAAAACTACACCCTAGAGAATATACACATCCTTTGTGATGTAGAAACTCCTTGGTAGTATTAACATCTGAGGGTTTCACACATAATCTGAAATCCATTTTATAGTGCACAGCAGAATTAAAGTTATGATTGTGATTTGTTAAATACTAACCATATACTCTGTGCATCAGAAAATCTGTAAGGCAACAGACATTATATATGTTTAACTACTAAAGTCATTTTAAATAAGAAATTTTTTAAAATGTTACAGGATTTTTCATGAATTACATACATACCTGTGTGGGAAGGAAGTGGCAAAGAATTTCAAGAAATTCTTTTATAAATTTTGTTGAACTTCTTCAAAGCCATAAACAAGAGATAAAGAACATTATTAAATGTCACAGGAGGAAGTAAGAAATCCACTTATCCTGTTGCTAATCTCCTAAAATTCTTCCAATGAACACTGAAAAAGATATAAAATCTGGGATTATCTAATATTCTTTCTTCTACTTGTCTTAATTCTCCCATTGCTTTAAGCCCTAAAAGAATTGGAGTGTTTGAAAATACTGGAGAGAAAAGGTATTCTGAAACCCTGAATACCTTTGACATTCGCAAACAATGCACATTTAGAGTTTCACATATTCTTAAATACCTTGATAGCAAACAATTTTACCAGTAATTACATTGATATAGAATCTAAAAAATAAATTAATTCACTTGGAGCATCAGTGTTTCTACAAATGAGGCTTAAAGTTAATTAAATAGCATTTAAATAAAATTAGTCATTTACATAAAATTTTTAGTATTTAACAAAAGAAACATCCAGGAACTAACTTAAATTATTACTATGTTCTAAATGTATATACTCCAGAAAAGTAATCATCCACATTTCTCATTTTTTATTTTTATCCTTAACAGTACTGCTAAGATAGTTACTTTCATATATACATATATGAAATATATATATGTGTCATGTGTATATAGTAGCAAAGTACTTGTTAAATGCTTATTATTTGCCTACTCACAATCTTTGTATTATCCCACCACTATAAGAGTTATGTGGAGAAAAATAAAAGAGAGTAACAATACAATAAGTTAACCATTGAAATATACTAAAAGTCAATTAAGAAATCCCTGTGAATATATCAACTATATATACTAAACTTGCTTTCACCATAGCATTAGTGTTCATCTGTTTCCACAAAATTAACATTAAAAAAAACCTCACCGTTCTTTAATTTCTCTCTATTTCAATACAGTGGTGTGCAAAATAGGTTTATGGTTCTTCATATGGAAAAGTCATAAATAAATAAATAATATAGGAATAAACTCTGTTTTGCATACTCACAACTGTAAACCTACTTTTGCCACCTCTTGTATTTGTGATCTCTTTAAATGTGTTTGCTTTGTTTCTCACATGTGACCTTCATATCTAATCATATATTTCCTGGGGAATTGAATATATGAAAAAGATATGTTTTCTCTTCTGAATCAATGAACCCTCCCTCCTTATTATAAAATCCACATGTATTATAAGTATTGCTCTCAAATATAAGTGAAAGGTTAAGAACAAGAAATATTAAAGATACATTTCTAATATGAGGGAAACATTTTAATTTGTCCTAAAATAAAAATTCATAACCCCTACATGTTTATCCAACTACTTTAGCTAATAGTTTTGAATAGGAAGTAAGATACAGAAAGTGTTTAAGTAGCTCTGTCAGAAGAAATTGAATTAGTTTATTATAATCAGACAATCTGAAAGATAACTAGCAAAGGGGAAGCATTTCTATTAACAGGTTGTATTATTTCTTCAGAAGCCTTTGCTTTGATTGCTCCAGATGACAAAAGATCTACTCAGGAATCAGAACGTGACACACATGTCAGAGATGATAGATGGAGTAGCACTGGGGGTGTGGGAGAGTTTGCAGGGCTAAGCCATTGGAAACACCGATATGGACTGGCAACATTTTGCTGTTGTTACTGTCATTTCCCTTTTTGCTGCTGACCTTCTAGTTAACTACATTTTGTTTCTGGCTAGTTGCTCTTTTTTTCCAGAAAACTAACACAAATTTTTTTTTAAGTTACTATACAGTCATTTAGATTATTGTAAAATTTCTTACCACACCACTTTTCCTCTCAGGTGAGATGCTATTCTGCTTTTCTCTGTGTAAGTTGTCTGTTGGATAGTTTGCTTCCTCACTCCTAAACAGACTGGAGATAACAAACTTCAGCTCCAGGTTGCTGTTAAATCCAAATTTTGTTTCTGAAAGATATACTCTCTTCAATACCATTCAAAATCATCCTTTCACCCACTGTCCTAGTGAAAAACACAAATTTAAGAAAATTTAATACTTTTGACATGATCTCTTTGAAAAACTTGCTAAGATACATTTATATGTAAAGAAAGAAAACAAGATGATCTGGCTTGTCCAAGGAGAACTCTCTACTGACAGCACAGTGCCCCCTAAAGTTCTTCCTGAGAGAACAATCCCGCAGGATCTCAGAATGAATTGCATATTGCTTAATAAAATATCACTACATGAGTTCATTTTACCAAATATGTAAGTGTCCCATCTAAAAAAACACAATTCATTTAAGAAATTTACAAAATTTTTGTCTTATATTAAGGATAACTTTAATCATAAATGGATATGTCCCTTTTTATCTGAGTTTCTAGTCTATGCTAATTAAAAATAATAAAGTGAATTATGTTAATTGCTGAAGACTCAGTTGAATGTTTATGCCGACTATGAAGTATGGTATGTTAATAACATCTTGATAACTTAACAATCTGAATGAAAGACATTTGCTGAAAGAGAGCAGAATAATTTTCAAATGTAAGTTTGCATTTAATAAAATATAAACCAATGTCTGTGTCACAGATCAGCAATTGAACCACCAACAAATATGAAAAAAGTACTCGAAGAAGAGGTATAAAATTTTCTTACTAAGTTATGGGTGTATTACTATATTGCATATATTTTTAAATTTAAAGTATACTGAATAGGTCAAATATTGCAATGATGTTGTAAAAGTGATAAGAAACTTAGCTTGATAAATTAAAAAAATAGCCCTGGCACTTGTCTTTTCTTATAAAATAATAATCTTTTAAAAAGAAAATGAAGATCTCCCACCTTTTAGAACAATTTAATTTTTTATCATCTCCCAAATATAAGGGATAGCAATGGTAGGTTTACAGTTGTTCGTATGGAAAAATATAATAATTAATAAATAATAAACAAGCATATACTGCTTTGTATACTCACAACTGTAAACCTACTTTGGCCCACTCCCTGTATACTACAAAAATACCAGGCTGTCTGAAAGGTGTTAAAAGATGTACAGTTTATATATTTATCTTTCTTAAAAATACCAATTCTTTCAGACCAATTTTTCTTACTGCTTCTAATAGAGTCCTAGGGATGATCTCAATGCTGGACACATGTGATGGAAACAGAAACTGCTCCTGTTAAAATTGGGTCCATTCCTGCTTCTGCATTTACTTCTTTGTTTAAGATTATTTTTCTCTTTAAAAGTTTTCTCTCTTTTTTTTTATTGTTGTTCGTCTATGGTTGTCCGCTTGTCCCAATTTTCCCCCATTGCTCTCCCCTCCTCCACCCACCTCCAGCTGCCACAGTCAGTCCCCACTCCATTCCTATGTCTGTGTGTCCTTTATACATGTTCCTTCACTAGACCCGTCCCCTTATTTTTCTCCCAACTCTCCTCTCCCTCCTCTCTGTTCACTGTCAGTTTGTTCTTTATTTCCATGCCTCAGGTTCTATTTTGCTCATTTGTTTGTTTTCTTGATTAGGTTTCATTTATAGGTGAGATCATATGGTATTTGTCTTTTGCTGCCTGGCTTATTTCACTTGGCATAATGCTCTCCAGTTCCATCCATGCTAAGTAAACTTGTCATATTAGAAGAGTGAAGTTATAAAATGGTTGCCCAGTTTTACATTTTGTCTCCTTAGCATTAGAAATGTATTCAGTGATGATCATAGTAGACTAAGTATAATAAATAAACCTTAAACATTAATTTTATTGTGGTTGCAACATTTTGCTTGTGGTCAATGTTTAAAAAAGGAAAGCATAATAAAAGCCACAAAGATCATATACTGGAGAAAAATCAAGACTGGATCCAAGCTTGGAGTCATTTTCCTTAATGTTAAACTCACTGATCATATCAGCTAGAGATGCAATATTAATAGTAATAATTTTCACATCATGGAATGCTTTGAGTCAATTTATAACAGTGGAAATAGACAGAGGTATAGTTTGGAAAAACCTACTGACTTTCACCTCTATTGTTCTCAGGTCAATTCATTCCTGGACACAGGTAATCAGATGTTCTTCTGAGTTTTAGAAATAAAAGGAAGAAAATATTACTTGATATGGCATATAGTAATTGTCCATCACTGAAATTTATGTATGACAATTTAATTCCCACAATCACCTTGTAAACATGTATTGTTGTTCCTATTTTTTAAAAGATTTTATTTATTTACTTTTAGAGAGAGGGGAAGGGAGGGAGAAAGAGAGGGAAGGAAACATCAATGTGTGGTTGCCTCTTGCATGCACCAGTGCCCTGCACAGGGGAACCTAGCTGGCAACCCAGGCACGTGCCCTGACTGGAAAACAAACCAGCAACCCTCTGATTCACAGTCCAGCGCGCAATCCACTGAGACACACCAGCCAAGGCTATCTTTTCACATTTGTTTATTGTTGTTCAAGTACTGTTGTCTCCATTTTCCCACCACCACTCCCCTCCACCACAGCCACCACCATTTCCCACCCTTGGCTGCTGTCGCTCAATGGTTTGAGTGCCGGCCTGTGAACCAAAATGTCACAGGTTTGATTCCCAGTCAGGGCACATGCCTGAGCTGCAGGCCAGGTTCCCCAGTGGGGGTGTCGTGAGAGGCAACCACAAATTGATGTTTAGTGCATGGCCATACAACCCTGAACACGCCCAATCTCATCTATTCCCATTTTTTGAAATTTTCAGCAATCATGCTTAGATACTTTCTCTGAATTGCTCACCAAGCTGCTAACAAAAAACAAAGTTAAAAATAAAATCCCCTTTTCTTACTTTAAAGATCATGTTCTTTCTATTTCATCACAATGGCCAGTGGATAACTGGAAATGGTTCAAACTATAAAAAGCTGTTACCAGGGGGTTGGATGTGGACCTTTGCCCATTGCATCCAATGGTTTGCATATGGTACCTTATAAACACATCCACTATTTTGGAAGTTCTGCATGACTATTTATCCCTGTCTGTCTGTTTATCTGTTTATCTCTCTATTTAATACAATAATTTCAAGAATCTCATCTTGATTCTTATAAACCTAATTAACTATACCAACACTTAATATTTTTAATTTATAAGCCCTTATTTTAATATTTCAGTTTACCATGGAGCCGATAGCAAAAAGTAGGACTCATTTCAGTGTATCTGACTTCCACTGCGAGCCTGAAAGACCCCAGCGTTTGTTCGTCACTTGGCTTTTCTCATGCACTTTTCTAAGCTCCTAAAAACTGAGTAATACAAGAAATGTATCGTAATACTGCCGACTACAAACTGTTTAAATCTGTGTCTAGACAATAAATACATTCCTAACTACATGGTACAATTTCTCAAAATAGAGAAATATTTAAACAATGCATATGTGCTTTTTTATAAAACTCTGTCACAAAATTATAGCTCCCTTAATATATTTATATCCAATCAATACCATGTAGAGAAAAAATATATGTAATGGTAAATTTCATAAAATGAGTCAAACTTTATACACACAGTTAACGGTAGAGGCAGTTTTAAATGTAAATTCTAAAATGACACAGTTGAGTCCAACTATCTGTTTTGACCACCCTAAATCTGCCTATGTAATCTGCAAGACCAGAAATACATCTAAGTAGGATGTTTGTTATTTAATTGGAGTTAAAGTGTCTTGCTGAAGAAAAGTAAATCGTCAAAATCATGTATTTATTTTCTTTCATTAACAGGTTCCACAGAATTAGAGAGCAGCTCCGTATCATTAACACGGTTGCTGAAGCAGACACCGGCTTACCGAGAGTCATGCTCCTTCCCACTCCTTATAATAGCTGACACAAATTCTAAAGCTTCACGGCCTTATCCAGAGAGAAATCTCGGCTTTGGCGCACTCACACTCACTGCATCTTCCTGCCTGAGCTCCTGTCTCGGGTAGCCCCTCCGTGCAGCCCACACAGGGTGCGGAGTCTGCCCTCTGGTCCACTACCCCCTCACACTTTCATCTCTGGGTTATTTATAGTTAATGATTTCTTTCATGTTCAAAATAATTCTTCAGCTCACAGTGATTATATATCAGTAATATTTTTTTCAGTACCTTCTTTTTAATGATGAATATGTATATATTTTTCATTAACTGTTGCCAATTTCAAAGAGAATATTTCCCAGGAGGTACATTTGAAATAATCTCACAAGCAGAATATAAAATAGAATGATTTTTAGAAATTGCAAAAAGCTATGAAGGAAGACATCAGTAAAAGGACCTTCTATCTTGAGAGCTAATTTGGAAAACATTCTTAAATGTAAATTAATAAGTATGATGTATGCATAACAAGTTAATCAACCCATAGTATTGAACTGCTGTAACAAGTAGCCTTATTACTATAAAAGAAGATCCTATAAATGCATCTTTTTCACTATCCCAGTTTACTTACCACTTTCTGTAGGAAATAAAAAGAAGTATATATACATATAGAAATCTGTCTAAAAATAACAGACACTTCCAAGTATATTAACTGAGGTTTTTTCCCCTTTTGTGAGACAACACACACACAATATATATAGGAAAATCCTGTGACAAATAAGAATCTGACAATGTTCTTTTACAGACATTACAGATTTTAGGGCCCATTTTTTTCTTCTTCAAACAGAATCTTTTTTTCTCAAAAATGTTGGCTATGTAGGAAATGTCTTCAAGGAAAAATTACCTTGTCCAAAAAATATTAATTAAAAATATACATAATTTATCAAATATTTAAAAATGATATTAAATGCTTGTCAAAGTTTCAATATCAACAGAGAAAATGTTACTGTTGTCTTTTGACTTACGTTGACTGTTTCCTTTAGAAATCTCACTTATTGAATATTAACCAGCTACTTTGTTTATTATTCAAAATGCTAATTTAGGATTTTCCTCTTTTGTTACGCAGAACCTATTGCTGGTTCTGAATCCTTTTAAAACATGCCATTATTTTATTGAACAAGATATACTACCAACATAGAAACTTATACTTTTTTAGCACAAAAATGAACAATAATGATTTTCAAATGTTTCTTAGTTTTTGTTCACAAGACTTAAGTTAGTGCATTTTGGCAAAACATTACCAAATGAATACGCAAAAACCTCTTTGAGCTATTAAGTTATGAGTTCAATTAGATTTTATCAGAAAGTATTTAGATGAATGCTAGCAAACTTAACATTGTCAAGGTCTATATATTTTCTACTGAGAAGAAAATGAAAAGAAGACAACATTTAAGTTGAAAGAAATCAATATAATAATAATTATTCTTATTAATGACTGATTTACATTTTCTTTAAATAATGAAATTACAAACACAACATTAACTAAAGTCTCTCAATTAATTACTTAGTTATCCCCATATAGATTTATGAGTGTTTTAGTGTAAGAGGAAAAGAGCTTCATTGGAATTTAGGACTTTTAAATATACCATTTAATACTTTTCCATCATACAAGTTATAGCCAATAGTCTTCTGGAGAATGCGTCTGTGGTGAAAGCCAGTGAGCTCCTGGCAATCTACCTCAGGCCCACACAGTGCAGTGCTGGCGTATCCCCATGTGATCAGCAAATTGCAATATGATTCATTGTTAATTTTTCACCTTGGTCAAACACCTTCAAAATTAGTGAAATCCTCTCCTATAATTAGTTCCTATGAATAGTATCTTTCTATTAAAGAATAGTTTTCCCTTGAAATATTACTTCACATTCATTAAAAAGCATTCTGCAATCTTTTCAAAGTCTAATGCCAAGAACAACTTTTGTCTTTAAAAATGTGTTGTTTTCAGAACAAATGACTTCTGTAATTTTTTCCATTATTGGGTAAATTCTAAACATTAAAGTTTGCTGTTAATTGCTTTATTTTTTTATTTAAGTATGTGTGTATAAATTATACATGCATAATATTGGGTTGGTCAAAAAGTTCATTTGTTTTTTTTCCCATAAGATGGCTGTAGTAGCACTTAGTTGTTTATAACTTCATTGAAAACAATTTTGTTACATTGTGTAGGGACAACTGGCATATTAGTGTGCATTAAAAAAAAACATTAAAGTTAGTGAATTTTATATTAGCCTTTTTAATATTGAAGATGGAAGAAAGTATGCAACATTTTGTCACATTATGCTCTATTGTTTCAAGAAAGGTAAACATGCAACTGAAAAGGTTTGTGTGGAGGATGGGGCAGGTGCCGGGACTGATGGAACCTGTGAAACGTGGTTTGTGAAGTTTCACGTGGAGATTTCGCGTTGGACAACGCTGCATGGTCAGGTAGACCAGTTGAACCTGAGAGTGATTAAATCCAGACATTAATTGATAGCAATCAATATTCCACCATGCAGGACATAGCTTCCACACTCAAAATATTTAAATCAATAAAGTTATTGGTGAAAATTAAAAATGTGTCTTTTATGAAAAAAACGAACATACTTTTTGGCCAACACAATATCTGTATGTATGATTGTTTTTCTATTTCCATTTTGTTTAGCATTTATTGTACTTAATCAGTGATACATTAATAGTCTTTTATGACATTAATTTATTGCATAAAGAAATAATATCATGCAGATAGGAAATAAAGTTAACATCTGTTATCTGTCCTTTTAAATTCTATTAGAATGTACCCTTTCTAATTATGGCAAGCAAAAATAAGATTACATACCTACTTTATTAAAATATTTGTTTTTTTCTATTTAGTAGTTTATTTGCATGGAATATTGTGTTAATTAGTGTTTGGGGCAATTTAAAAGGTTTTAAGTACTACCTCAAAACTGTATTAACATTTACATTCTGATTACTGGCAACAGTAATTGTATAATTAAGTATTATGTACAATTTACAATTTCATTTATATCATTAATATTATCTATTCCTTTATATAGTAAGGCTATTTTTATACATATAAAAAAATCTTAAGTAATTATTTTTCTTATCCTCACCCAAGCACATTCTTTCATTGCTTTTAGAGAACAGAAGAGAGACAGAGAGCAAGACATCAGTGTGAGAGAGAAACATTGAAAGGCTGCCTTCTTGTATGCAACCCAACCATGATGGAACCCCTAGCCAGGGTATATGCCCTGACCAAGAATCGAACCCATGACATTGTAGTCTATGAGATGACGTTCCAACCAAGTGAGCCACACTGTCCAGGGCATTAAGTAATTCTTAATAAAAATTCATTCCCACCCTATTGATTTCCTTTTTTATTGTGTTAGTTTTTATAAAAAATTTGAAATATAATCATATCAGTGCTTTTTTGTGTGATATTTTTTGGACTCTGTAAGGAAAAAAACAATATACTTAAGAATTATATTCAGTTCACAGAACAAAGAAACTTGAAAGAAAACTGGAACAACAATGAAGACTAAATTAAAACTATAAACAAATATGGCAAAATTAATCTAAACTCTTTTAGTATGACAATAATTATAAATTGTTCAAATTTAAATTAAACTCCATTAGAAGGCAAATACTTTCAGACTTGTTCAAAGCAATAGTATTAAATAAATGCAAGTTTCTACACATTCTACAATGCATAGAAATTAAAAAAAAAAACAAAGAGTAACTTATAGGGTGGGGCAAAAGTAAGTTTTCACTTGCCCATATTGATAAAATAATTAATAAACAATAAATCAAAAATATTCTTTGTTTTGCATACTTACAACTGTAAACCTACCTTTGCTCCACCCTGTATAAATATAAAAATAAAGAGCAGGATTTTTAATATAAATATCAAATAGAACAAGAAGAATGACAAAAGGCTTTATATTTGATTTTGTATCATCCAAAGTATATTATTTAATATATGTAATAGTAATAATGCAGTAAAAAATGGTGTTAACCCTGAAAATTGCAAAAAAGTTGATTATCAGTAAAATAATTTTAGATAGATTTTATGTACACCAAAGAAGACTGTAGAAGGTTATTAAACTTAAAAATCAGGCAAAAGAGCTGAATAGACTCTTCTCCACAAAGGATATAGAGATGGCCGGTAGAAATATGAAAAGATGCTCAATATCACTAATCATCAGAGAAATGTAAATTAAACCACAATAAGATATGACCTCACACTTGTCAGAATGGCCATCATTAATAAATCAACAAACAACAAGTGCTGGTGAGGATGTGGAGACAGGTGAGTCCTTTTTGCACTATTGGTGGAAACGTAGATTGGTGCAGCCACTGTGGAAAGCAGTATGGAAATACCTCAAAAAATTATAAGTGGATCTTGACCCAGTGCATTTTGACCCAGTGATTCCACTTCTGGAAATATATCCGAAAAACTGAAAACACTAATTTGAAAGAACAGAAGTGTCCCTATGTTCATTGCAGTGTTATTTACAATCACCAAGACATGGAAACAGCCTAAATGTCCATCAGTAGATGAGTTGATAAAACACCTATGGGACATTTACACAATGGAATTCTACTTGGCTGTAAAAAAGTAGGAAATTGTACCTTTTTAAACAGTATAGACAGACCTAGAGACTATTATGTTAGGTTAAATAAGCCAGTCAGAGAAAGACCAATACCATATGATTTCAATCATAGTGGAATCTAGTGAACAAACTGAACTAACAAGCAAAATAGAGACAGACAGCTTCATCATCAAATATGAACGGAATAGAGATTGGATTCTCTAGTAAGATAGAGAATAATACAACCAACCAAATGCAACAAACAACAAAGTGAGAAAAAAAAAACAACTTGCAAGAAATGAAAACAATAGAGAAAGCAGGGATTTGTACACATGCACACATATTTCACAAAGTGATAATATATTTTATCTATGAAAGAAAACAAGTTATTATAGAAAATAGGTAAACAATCAGAGAAGAGCAAGAAGCTCTCCTACAAGTTAAAAATACAATAACAGAAATTTAAAAATTAATAAAGTGTTTAAAAGGAGAAGCAAATAAAAATTCCAGAAAGAAAGAATAAAAAGAAAACATCAAAAGAAATAAGAGAAGTAGAATTCAATGAATTTATAGCATCAGAAGTTCTGATATCAAATTAATATGAGCTCCAGAAATAAACACATTTCAGAGAAAGATAAAAGTAAATGATCCAATAAAATAACCTGAGTTTTGCAGATTAAAATTTTTACGTTTGTGTATATGTACACATATACATATATATATATATATATATATTCACATGCAAACATACATGCATACATACATATGTCTTACACAAAAAGTGAGGAGAGAATTTTTAAAAGATCCATACTATCAAATATCATATTGATATTTTAAAATCAGGGTTAAAATAAAAGACAGCTGAAGTGTTTGTGCATATGTGTGTGTGTGACAGACAGACAGACATACACTGAGAGATACAGAGAGAGAGAGAGAGAGAGAGACTGGGGGAAATAAACAAATATTAGGAAACTCATCTAACAGACCTAACAAACAGACAAGAGAACATAGAAGAGAGGAAATACTCAATAAAATAATTCCAGGACATTTTCTGGGACTGAAAAAAATGATCATACATATTAAAGAAGTCAAATATATGCCCAGCAAAAACAGATTTTTAAAAGATCCACTCCAAGGTGCATTTTAATGATTTTTTGAAATGTGGAGAGGGAGAGAAAAAGTAAGTCCTTAAACCTTCCCAAGGACTGGAGGGAATAGGGGTGAGTCTACTAAGAAAATACACAAGCTATGTGAAGGATAAATTCTCACTGTATCCATTTGCTTTTGAATAGCTTATCACGCTGAACCTTTTCATTGATTCTAATTATAATATATCCTATTTCACATAAAAAGCACAATAAAGAGACAGGGTGGAGGAGAGGAAGGGTGTATGTAGATGAGGCACTATAAACTTTTTTTTCCTCACCTTTCCTTTTCTCTAAGATACTCTGAATAATGTTTTTTCTTTAATCCTAAAACGAACTGATCATTTTAGGATTCAGTTCTCATTTTGGCTTTGAAGTTTCCTTTCCGATTTTAATTACCTTTCATGGTAGGGTAAGACTCTTTGCACAGGAGTATTTTATACTTAGGTTTCTATAGCATAAATTAAAAAGAAAAAGAAACTTTCACTTGAAGCAGCATTTTAAATTGTAAGGATGCATCACATCGATACACAATAATAACATTTAGCAGCTTTTAACTAAGCTGGTTAAGTGCTCTTCCTCCCACCCCTCTTGGAGACAGCTGCCCCTTCCAGCTCATGTACTGTTTTTTGCTGATAGCCTGATGTCTTTATTTACGGAGTTATAAAGAATTGCTTCTACTCATCAGCAGTTTCAAAAACTAGCCATTGAAGGAGGGATAAAGCCTATTCAGAAGATGGATGACAGCTTTTCATTTAAGGATCATACAGAAGGATATTTCCTTCTATAAAAATAGATTCTGCAGTGTAGCTTGAGACTTACATTTTGCAAGGGATCTCCACTCTAAAAAAATGACATTGAAAATTGAAGACTAAAAGCAGAGAGACATTCTTTCTCTTCATGTAAAAAAGGCCAACATGACAAAATTGTTTCAATTTTTTTTCAGCACACAAAAGAGACTTCTGAAACGTGTGTTTACCATAATCATACTAGAGCATTTAACTTCAGAAGAAAATGGCTAAGTTGTCTTATTTAAATAAGAATTTTGTTTCCTAGGACCAAATTCTGTCTAATGACATTGATTTAAAGAAATAGTGCATTGCTAGGTAAAAGTAAAGGAAAGCATGTCATATATAAGGATGCAAAGAGTATCACTTTATGTTATCTTCTACTGTTTAAGACGATGACAAAGGTTCTTAATTAGTCAAACAGTAAATACATAAATGCCAACAAAAGTGATTAAAATTTTTGAAACCTTGGGTGATGATATTGTTTTCCACTTTTCTTAGCAATGGATACCCAAAAATATGGTCCCATTTTCTCTTAACTTGAAGATCTAAAGAGGAGACAAAGTTCATGAACTTCAGTGTTCCTTCAGTGTAGAAACTGTCTATAACACATGCATACTTTGATGTGTCTTTATAGGGACACTTTGCTGGCCCCTGGTAATATTTCTGTGCAGGTTCTGGTCAATAATCTATTTTTTGTCCTATTCTGAATCTCCTCTGTGTTAAATTCTAAATAAAGACTAAACTAATTCAAGTCCAGCATTTTGTTTGAATACTGAACACCACTGTCTGCCTCCCGAAATTTGTAGAGAAACAATATTGGGATTCCCATTCTTATGCTTCGCAATCCAAAAGCTGGGAATAATGCTTTTTTATCTTTTTCTTTTCTTTTACCTATCACATCTACCAATTATTTTATGCTATAGGATATTATTGTATATCTCTTATCTTTTTAATGTTTAATACCTCTTAAATACCTTAAAATATTTGAATTCTAAGATATTTCCTCTACAGTGGCTACAAGCTTTGTCCACCAAACTAAATTGGCAAAAAAAAAAAGTGGCATTACTTTTTAAAAAGGCAACAATACTATTTCAAGTCTTCCTTTCATCAGGTGGAAACTGAATGTGTGGATTAATCAAGGATAACCCCATGCCTCAAATTCTTACCTGTTTTCATGCAGTGGCATCCATATCCAGATAGACTTTGCCTCCTCAAGGCATTGAGTAAAATGTCTTTCCTTGAACTGTAACATCTCTATATGCTGGCATTCATAAAAACGTGCTTGTTTCCATCTAGTTTTCAGTGTTGCTGAAGTGTTGTCCCTGTTGCTGACAGCAAGGTGTTTCCAGCTCCAGCTCCCTTTGAACCACTTCTGGACTATACTGAAGGTTGCCGGGCACTCTTTCAGGCTACTTGAGGCTATTAACCATCTTTGCAATTCCACACTCCAGTCCACAGGGCATCAAGGCTGCAAATAAAACACTGAGGCTCTCTGGTCATTGCATTTCATGATATAGGGGAGCTGAGTTTTTACTGTGTCTCCAATTTTAGCTGGGATTACTCAGCCAGGAAGACTTTTAAAACTATGTTAATACTATATTCAAACCTTAAATTTTGAGCATAAGAAGACAAAGACTTAAATTTATTTAATTGTATTTACTTCTAAGAACATTTTTAAAAGATCTTCATCCAAGGATATGTTTATTGATTTTAGAGAAAGAGAGAAACATCCACTGAGTTGCCTACTGTACATACCCCTAATGAGGATGGAATTTGCAACCTAGGTTATGCCTTGACCTGAAATTGAACCCACAACTTCTTGGTGTAGCCACATACTCCAACCAACAGAGTCAACTGGCCAAAGCTAAGAACATTTTCTTGAGGAAAACTTATAGTTTACCTTTTGGAAGAGAAAAAGGTAATGGTGTTAGAGAAGGACAGATGGAGGAAAACCCATGTCAGCAGGAATATCAATGTATTGTTCCAACATATAACTCAGTTTTAGTTCATAACCACAACTGCATTTTTTTAACTGACTCCTTCTTTTTAATTGGATAAAACTTATTAGCTATATATAGAACATAATATCACACAGAGTTAAATGAGTTTTGATTGGTGGTTCAGTATTTTAATTTATAGGTAACCTAGAAAATATTTTCAAAATAGGGGTAATAACACCTAAATATTGAAAGCCAGAAAGATTAAATGTTAGGATACAGATAAAGAAACTGGGCAACATTGCTATCCGGCAGCTATGTGGGCTGGCATAACACACTCATACACTTGTGGGAGGCCACTGAAAAGAGGTGCTAACAGATTGAAACTGCTTGTTACACAGGACATTTTAGAACTGGTTATTTTGACCTGACGGGATGTCTAATTACTGAATTCCTTGAATTCTTCTGTCCTGGTTTATTTTCCTTGATAACATTTACTATATATATATATATATTTTTTTTTTAATTTGACAATTGTGTCTTTCACCCAACACAACAGAATCCACATGAACATGGGGACTTTGACATGCTCCTTCTAGGTCCCAGCTCCAGGTATAGAGTTCATGATTAATATTTATTTGTTGAAAAATTAACTAAGTGAAAGATAAGAGAATTTTATATTAATTAAATTTATACACTTAAATATACAAACAAGAAATACATGTATATGTTTATTAATGAAATGTGTTTGATGATGAGCATGTAATGCTTAAATATTAAAAGAAAATCTGAGCTTGTCTCTAATCAATACCTGCTGTCACTAAGTAGCCATTTTATAGAGGCCAAATGGAGGTAGCTATAAAAAAAATGACAGAGTGCTAAGGAGCAGAAGCATCTTCCTGGTAGAATTCAAAATAGAAATTATTTACCTCAGTAAATGTCATCCAGCACATCAACACAGTGAACTTTACAAGATGAATTTAGAAGGTAAGAAGTAGTTTCATACTATGCAAAGATCTGTCATCATTATAATTGCTACATTTTGCTTTGCTTACTAATTTAGGTACTAGCAGATGGAAACAAAAGAGTACAAAAAGTGATAAGCTGCTGATAAATTTGACCTTTTTTATTGCTGAATTTAGAGCAATCACAGAGGACTGGTAACTCTTGGTGATCCAAATGTTAGGACTCAAGTACTAGGGAAGGAGAGATGACAGTAAGGAACTTGGGCTACTTGCGCGTCACATGTAGATCAGCCTCAAAACAAAAACAAGACATCAAGAGAACAGAATATGAGCCAGAAATAGGACATTGAAGTAGCATCTTGGGAAGGATGGACGCAGTAGTCGGGATGTAACAGGGAAACATAGACTAGAGGTGTCCGGGGACAAAAGAAAGCCACAGGCAGGCGGTCAGTGGACTGTGGGGTGTTTGAAGAATTAAGCAGTGGTATGCTACTAAATATATAACAAATGACACTTTGAAGGAAAAATAAAAAGCATGATTTGTGGAATTTGCCAATCTCTCTGCTGTAACCCTCACTGTGGCCTATATGAAGCTAAAAATGTTTACTAACCAGATTGCAAAATTCTTGAAAATGTGTCATTTGACTCAATAGGACAATTGTGGTGAGTAATCACATCTAGGTGCACATGTGGTGTGAGAGTCCTATTAGATGAAAGTGAGAAAATATTAAATTCCAGAATTCCAGGCTAATGAATTCAAACTAATGAATTTTCTCTTCATTCTAGAAGAAATAATGACCTGTAGTAGGCTTTGAGGGGTGGGATGTGTTCAGACCAACTATTCACAGACTTTATAATGTTACAGTGAGGTTAATGAATTATAAACTAAAACTAAAATAGAACCATCTATTATATCAGATTGCCAGGGGAAGTACACACTGAATGTATAAATGTATTTAATGGGAAATAAATTTCTTTCATCATTTGCCTTCTTGTTTTCCCTCTAGTGATATCTGTTTGAAATAAAATATTTTATTAAAATAGATGCTTTATTCTGTCTTACTTTCCTTAATTCTCAGTTAAACTTGCTTTCAAAGAGACTGCAGTTGCCTTGTATAATGCAACTTCTCCACTTAAGAAAATAAAAGGAACATAAAAATGCTGTTATTTTTTTCAGTTTTCTATTTATCAATAAACCTGTTTTAAGGTAATAGTTCTGGTTAGCTCTGTCATTCTTCCCAGAAGGTGTTCCCATAACTATCTGAAATAAGATCCATGGACAGAATACCTCGACCACAGGAATTCTCTCTGTGGTTGAGATGGGAAGAAAAGAAGAAATCAGAGGCAACCATGAAACAGAAGGAAAAGACAATGAGAGAGGATCCTGTCAGGGAGTTGTGTACATTGTCATGAAGAGGGCTCAGTCTTAACCCCTAAGATATGAAAGGACCCATTAAAAATGTTAGCTGTTTGATACTTATAGTTATTTATGTCTTGGCTCTTCTTTTGCCCAAATTAATGTAAGCCCTCTAGGCTTGGAGTGCTAATGTAAAATTTCTTTGTAGCTTTTAGGAATTTTCCTAGAATGTAGGTGCTATGGCATACGGAAGGTCTTAAATCTACCTTATTAGTATTTCTAGTGACCTCACTCAGAGTTGAAGCATTTTTATTAAAATGTTCAACTCATCAAATCATAAGTAATTTGAAAACAACTTTACTTCTTTTCTTGATGAAAGACACGTAAAGCGTAATTGGATGCTATTGTGGTAGATAGCAGTTGGTGTGATTATTCCTGACACTTTGCTTATCACAGTGCAATCTTCAGATAAATAAAATAACAACTCACTTCCCTTCACAACAAAGAATATACTCAGAGATAACAATGATTGGGGAATTTTGAAACTCTACTAAATTCATATGTTAATGAACAGCTGTGATGTTTCCCAGACACATTGCTGAGGAGAAGACAATTCCCATGTTTCCCTACAATCTAAAACTTTTACAAAGACAATCTAAGAGCTGAAAGCAAAAATATCAGTAGTCCGTATACCTTTATGGTTCTGAGTTGTCACTCTGCTTGGCTGAGAAGATTAAATGTCATATAAGTAATTTTGTTTATTTAATAAATAAATTAGTCTCCAAATACACAACACTTAATCAGGTTGCCATAATTGTTTTCTTTGCTCTAGGAAAACATTAATGGCAAAAATAATGGTACATTAGGAAAAAAATAATGTGCAATTAAAACCAGTTATGTCAACATAAATTGATTATTCCATTTATTCATTCCCTCCCCCAGTGCATCATGGAGATCTACCTGCGTATTCGTCAATATAATTAGTAAACAGAGACCAAGATGGCGAAGGGCCCTTGAAAAGCTTTTAGTCAGATATCCACTTTCAAAACATATCCCCCGCCATCACAGATTTTAAAAGTTAGTCAGAGAGGCAAGACATATGAACATGAAATGTAAAATAACTGCAAAATTTTGAAATTAGATGCATTCTTATATTTCTTCTGTGACTAAGTCCTCTTGGAAATAACACTGAGTATTTACGATTTTCCACCTTTTATTGTAAATTAACATAAAAAAGTGATTCAGGCCAACTATGACTGCTTTTGTATCGGGCTAGGGTATGTGCCACTTGGTGTATTTTACTGCTAGTTGATCTAACTGCTAATATTGTGTGTAAAATTCATTCACCCTGACATTCACATTGATAGGAGATTTTCAAGGAAAAGCAATTCAAGTACTTCTCATTGTCTGTTCAGTCTGCACTGTCATGAATATATGAATGCGGCCAAATGATATTATGTTAATCCAGTCTACAAAATGGCAGGTGCTATGAGAAATGTAACTCTTTCTCAACTACTATTTAAAAATATTCACTAGTATTTGACTTGGAAAGATGAAGATACTTTAAAAAGAGGTATATATTTACTGTGGTTTGGATCTATATCTACATTCTAGAGACCTGGGACATTTCTCTGCACATCACATCTACAATCTTGTGAACTCATGACTTACCACTTAATTTAGGCATCGGGTTATATACGTCCTTTATTTTATTTTTGGTCAGAATCAGTGCTACCTACCCTATACTGCAATTGCATAGAAGGCAAGAATGACATCTAACAGGTGTGGGGAACATACTACCCTCTATAGAACCAAATACAAATAGTCTTAGTATTTGCACAGACTTATTTTCATGGTACAACTTCTTTAACAATTTCCCTTCAACTTCTCTTAAATCTTACTGCATCATTTCGATTTCTTCTCCTCTCATTATTTTCAACCTTTCCATCTCTGCTGATTGGAAGCAATCAGAGTTGTAGCTAAGGCTACAAACATTCTAAAGACTCTTCCATATTAAAGAATTCTCCCTTTACCCAGGTCTCCTCATCCCCTCACCTCCATCTTCATTACCTTAACATCCCATATTCTGCCCAAGACAGTACTTCTAAGGAATATTTGACCTCCTCTAAACACTTAGTTCATGGACTCAGAATTGGCAAAATTCTTAGTGAACTTCTAATTGTCCAATTCAGTTTATTCATTTTAATTTTTCAATTATACTTCTGTGGCATTTGAATATGTTGATAATATCTTGATATCAGCAAATATGAGTCTTTAACCTAATTATATTTTACTTTTAAGTCTTCCTTATTTTTCTTCACTACTTCCATTTATCTGCTCATATCTTAATCTGATGTCTCTCAGATACAGTCTTTAGTCTTCAGTCTTCTTCTTGGCAGTACCCTCCATGCATGGGACTTCAAACACCACACATAGGAAACCATGTAAATCTAGAGTGCATATCAAAACATAAGGAGAAGTTCTCAAATTATAATCCAGTTTCCCTTTTCCACAATACTAGGTCCACAGATTTGGATTAGGGCCATAGTCTCTGTAAATGGGGAGGAGCAGGAAACTGTCTAAGAAGTCCTGATGAGCATGGTGTTGGGTCTCTAAGTTCCAAATCCATAGACTTATTTACCTTCTGGACATATTCACTCTAAGGACTCACAGACGTCCCATCTTGTCTTGTTCTAAAGCAGGAATCATAGCCTCCATAACATAAAGCTATTGAATTATCTATATTCCTTAAGCTTGGCATTATTATTCATATAATAACCTGAGTCAGAAACTTGGAGTTATAAATGATTTATCCTTATAAATCATTGAGTCATGTAAATTCTATCATCTTAATCAATCACATATACAGGTCTTTCTCTCAATTCCTAATATTAGCTTTGTTTACAATGTTTCCTCTGTATTAATGCCATTCCTTCTCATTTGACATATATATGGCCAAAAACTTTGTGTATTGTTTCCATAAACTAAAAGACATGTTTTTTATTTTCACAATTATTGATTTGGATACTTTCAGTATGTTGGCTGTATCCTGTGTGGTATAATGTTGGTTGTTCTCAGTTAATGTCTTGATTTGATTGCTGTCAACTTCATCTGGTCTACCTGGCCATGCAGCATAGTCCAGCAAGAAATCTCCAGCATGGAACTTCACAAACCATTTTTGACATGTTCAGTCAGTCACAACACCTTCTCCATACACTGCACAAATATTTTTTGTGTGTTTCAGTGGCATTTTTACCTTTCTTGAAATAATAACACATAATATGCCAAAACATTGAATATTTTCCCATCTTCAATATTAAAATGGCTACACAAAAATTAAAGTTTTGAAAAGTTATTTTTAAATGCACACTGATATGACACCTGTCACAGTACAGTGTAACAAAATTGTTTCAAATGAAGTTAAAGATAACCAAATGCTACTACAGCCATCTTACAGAAAAAAATTAACAAACTTTTTTGCAAATTATAGATATAGATAGATATACATATATGTAGATGATATAGATGACAGATATAGATATAGATATAGATGATATAGATATAGATATAGATAATATAGACATAGATATAGATCATATAGATATAGATAGATATACATAGATGTAGATGATATAGATGATGGATATAGATATAGATATAGATGATATAGATATAGATGATATAGATATAGATTTAGATGATGTAGATATAGACGATATAATATAGATGTAGATGATATAGATATAGATGATATAGATATAGATGACGTATATAGATATAGATGATATAGATATAGATAGATATACATAGATGTAGATGATATAGATGACGGATATAGATATAGGTATAGATATAGGTGCACACAAACTTTCAGGATTCAGTTCAACCTCAATTTTCTATTACCTATCTTTTTCATTTTCATTTTTTTAATTTTCGACATTGTTTTTTTAACTTTAGTTTTATTATTGACATTATTGCAGATGCCCCCATTCCCCCCATTTGCCCACCCCCAGCCAGTTTTGACCCCCTTCCCTCTGGCCATCACCTCCCTGTCGTCTGTGTATATGTGTCATGCATACAGGTTCTTTTACTGACCCCTTAATACCTCTCTTGATTGTTCCTTATGCATCTTCCACTGCCATTTTCTCTCTAAAATGATATTCCTGTGACTGCCCTTGTTTTCTACATATTTCTATTACTTTACCTGAAATTCTTAAAATATCTATTTGAAATCTTTATAATAGGCTGAACATACCTTGATGCAGAAACCATTATTTTTGTTTCTGATTTATATTAATTAGGAGATAATTTGTTCCACTATAGGGCTTTAAACAAATAGTTGATATGTTTGTGTGTGTGCATTTAATATTTACTGGATGTGACTACAGACACAATTTTTCTTTTTTGATGCATTATTTTATATATTACTTATAGTTATCCACAGTTCTTTAAAAGATGTTGGGTTTTGAAACAGAATATACATACATACATGTATATGTATGTGTATATAATACGTGTATATATACATATGTGATATATGCATATATACACACATATATACATACTCTTGTGGGGAACCATTCCAAGCATGGAAAATGTGGCTCAGCCCCCACTCAGAAAAGCCAGTGGGGAGCGAGGTTGGTGGGCAGGACCCACATCCATGGACAGGTTCTCCAGTGGGAAATCAGGCCTGCATTGTACCTAGACTGCTATGAGACTTGCTCTTGCTAAAACTCTCTCACCCTGAATTGAGGCAGCAAATGTTGACTGAGTATCTTCATCTTCCTAAAGTCTGTGCTAAACCACCCAAGTATGGAGTGTAACCAGTTCAACCACTTTCCCCCTTGAGCTGTAACATCCTTCTCTTTGAAGTAATTAGCAGTGTCCTGTCCTTTGTCCTCCTTAAAAGGTAATCACCTGTGGTGAACCTGTGCATGGTAAATGAGGATCACCCCCGATGTAATGCGCCCAGAAAAACAATAAAAGCTTGTCCAGGCGGGGGTCAGGGGCCCTCTCTTTAACTTGGAGAGTGGCCATGCAGCCCCTTTGTCTCCGCAGGATTTCTGTAGTCCGTGTGTATGTGTATTTGAATATAGCAACCACAATGGATCCTGCTGGCCAGGATCCACCTCATACTCTAAGACGGATGTATTCTTTTCAGTTAATGTATGACACACTAAAGTATAAATATTTACATCTTATTCAGTTTCACATACTGCATCATTAATAACATCAGATAGGTACCTTATCTAGGACTATTTGAAATGAAAGAATAAAGTCACAAATATCAGAAACACTAAGACATTTGTCACTGATTTAAATGTGAGATATGGAAGAATTTTCAATAGCTTCCAGAAAAGTTATAAGCATCTCCATTAAAATTCTGCTTGAGTATTTAAAACCACCTGTTTGTGCGTTCGCTCTCTCATGTTACACACATAAATGTGAGTTTTTGCAAGCAAAACAGATGCAGTCCTAAAATGTGTCAGCACATTTTCAAAAGCTGACTGAAAATGTGTCCTCATATGTCTCTAGACTTTGTTATAACATATCGGTAAGCTGTATAAGTTGGTTTCTTGAATCCATTAATGCAAATTATAAGGCCAGGAAAACACCACACAAAGACTGGCAAAATCTCACAAAACGTAACCTCTTTCCCAGGAAAGAACTAAAGAGAACAAAGTTATGCTGTCACTTTTATCCTAGGGTGATCTTGGAAGTAAAGATAGCTCATAAGAAGAAAAATTATAGAGCTTAAAAACATTTATAGGTAGTCCAGTCCCTTTTTCCCAACAAATATACCAGCTGATATTGCCTGAAGTGAAGAAGGTGCAACAACTATAGTTTTATTTATTTATTTTATTTTAAAATTGTTGTTCAAGTACTGTTGTCTCCACACGGCTGTCCAGACCCCACCCACCCCCACCTCACACCCTCAATCCTTCTCCTCTTTGGCTTTGACCATGAGGTCTTTTACTTATTATATATTTTTTAAACATCAATGTATATGTATATATACATATATGTTATATGCATATATATGTATATGCATATATATATGTATATATATATGGTTGCCTCTGATGTGGCTCCCACTGAGGACCTACCCTGTAACCCAGGCATGTGCCCTGACTGGGAATTGAATCGGCAAACCTTTGGTTCACAGCCTGCGCTCAATCCACTGAGCTACACTAGCCAGGGCTTACCATGGGTCTTCTATGCATGTATGCCTGTTCCTTGATGACCTTTCCCCTATTTTCCTCCATTATCCCTCTCTCTCCTCCCCTCTGGTAACTGTCAGTTTGTTCTCTATTTCACTGTCTCTGGTTCTATTTTGCTTGCTTGTTTGTTTTGTTGATTAGGTTCCACTTGTAGGCGAGATCATATAGTATTTGTCTTTTACCACCTGACTTACTTCACTTAGCATGATGCTCTTCAGTTCCATCCATTTGATCGCCAGGGGTAAGAGCTCCTTCTTTCTTTCAGCTACTTAGTATTCCATCATGCAAATATACCACAGTTTTTTGATCTACTCACATACTGACAGGCACTGAGGTTGCTTCCAGCATTTGGCTATAGTAAATTGTGCTGCTATGAACATTGAGGTGCATAGGTTCTTTTGAGTAGGTGTTTCAGGATTCTTAGGGTATGATCCCAGCAATGGAATTGCCAGGTCAAAAGGGAGTTGCATTTTTAGTTTTCTGAGGCATTTCCATACTGTTTTCCATAGTGGCTGCAGCAGTCTGCATTGCCACCAACAGTGCACTAGGTGTCCCTTTTCTTCACAACCTAGCCAGCACTAATAGTTTGATGAATTGCTTACGATGGCCATTCTGAGTATCTCATTGTGGTTTTAATTTGCATCTCTGATGGCTAGTGATGCTGAGCATCCTTTCATATGTCTCTGGGCCTTCTGTATGTTCACCTAGAAGTGTCTGTTCAGGTCCTTTGCCCATTTTTAAATTAGATTGTTTGTCTTCCTAAAATGGAGTCCTGTGAGTTTTTATATATTTTAGAGATCAAACCCTTGTCCAAGGTATCACTGGTAAATAAATTTTCCCATATGGTTGGTTCCTTTTACATTTTGCTGATGCTTTCTTTAGCTGTGCAGAAGCTCTTTATTTTAATGAAGTTCCATTTGTTTATTTGTTCCTTTTGTCCCTTGCTCTAGCAGACATATTGGTGAAAATATTGCTGCATGGAACATCTTAGATTTTCCTGCCTATATTTTCCTCTAGGACTTTTAGGGTATTATGACTTATGTTTAAGTCTCTTACCCATCTTGAGTTTATTTTTGTGTATGGTATAAGTTGGAGGTTGAGTTTCATTTTTTTTGTGTGTGTGTAGCTGTCCAGGTGTCCCAATACCATTTGTTGAAGAGGCTATTTTACTCCATTTTATGCTTCCTCCCAGTTTTTCAAATATTAATTGATCATAACAATGTGGGTTTATTTCTGGGCTTTCTATTCTGTTTTATTGACCTATGTGTCTGTTCTTGTATCAGTACCAGACTGTTTTGATTACTGTGACCTTGTAATATAGCTTGATATCAGTGATCTGTCCTACGTTCTTCTTCTTTCTCAAAATTGCTGTGGCTATTTGAGGTCATTTATAGTTCCTTATAAATTGTTGAAAGTTTTGTTCTATTTCTGTGAAATATGTCATTGGTGTTTTCATAGGGATTGTGTTGAATCTATAAATTGCTTTGGGTAGTATGGACATTTATATGATGTCAATTCTTCCAATGCATGAACACGGTATATGCTTTCATTGATTTGTGTCTTCCTTAACCTCTTTCTTCAGTGTTGGGTAGTTTTTGAGTATAGGTCTTTTACCTCCTTGGTTAGGTTTATTCCTAGGTATGTTATTTTTCTTGTTGCTATAGCAAATGGGATTTTTTTTTTACTGATTTCTGTTTGTCATGTTTTATGTTGGTATACAAAAATGCCTTTGATTTCTGAATATTGACTTCATATCCTGCTGCTTTACCAAATTCACTTACTAGGTACATTCAGTACTATGTACTTACTAGGTACATTGGTACTAGGTACTAGGTTTTCTATGTACACAATCATGTCATCTGCAAACAATTACAGTTTTATTTCCTCCTTTCCAATTTGGATGATTTTTATTTATTTTTCTTGTCTGATCACTGAGGTTAGGACTTTCAATACTACATTAAAGAGAAGTAGTGAAAGCTGACATCCTTGTTTTGTTCCTGATCTTAGAAGGAAAGCTGTCAGTTTTTGCCCCTTGCGTATGATGTTGGCTATAGATTTTTCACATATGGCCTTTATTATGTTGAGGTATGATCCCTCTACTCCCACTTGGCTGAGTGTTTTTATAATAAATGGGTGCTGTACCTTATCAAATGCTTTTTCTGCATCTATTTATATGATCATGTGATTTTTGTCTTTACTATTGTTTATGTGATGTATTATATTTATTGATTTGCAAATATTATACCATCCTTGCATCCCTGGGATGATTCCCACTTGACCATGGTGTATGATCTTTTTCATGTATTATTGCTGGGTGCAGTTTGCCAATATTTTGTTGAGGATTTTAGTGTCTATGTTCATCAGCATATTGGCCTGTAATTTTCATTGTTGTGTCTTTATCTGGTTTTGGGGTTAAGATGATGCTGGCCTCATAAAAAGAGTTTGGATGTCTTCCATCTTCTTGGATTTTTTGGAATAGTCTGTGAGGATAGGGTTAGCTCTTCATTAAATGTTTTGTAAAATTCTCCTGTGAAACCATCTGGTCCAGGGCTTTTGTGTGCAGGGAGGTGTTTTTTTTTTTTATTTTTTTTATTAATGATTCAGTTTCACCAGCTGTTTGTTCAGGCTTTCTGTTTCTTCTTGATTCAGTTGTGGAAGATTATATTTTTCTAGAGATTTGTCCATTTCACCCAGGTTTTCAAATTTCTTGGCATGTAGTTGTTCATTGTAATTTCTTACAATCCTTTGTGTTTCCATGGTATTAGTTGTGATTTCTCCTCTTTTGTTTCTGATTTTACTTATTTGGGTCTTCTCCCTTTTTTTCTTCATGGACTATCTATCTTTTTTAGGCCTGTATGGCTATAAACTTCCCTCTCAAGACTGCCCTCGTGTCCCATAGGTTTTGGACTGTTGTGTGTTCATTTTCATTTGTTTCCAGTATCTTTTTGATTTTTCCTTGATCTCATTATTAACCCATTCATTGTTTAAAACCATGCTATTCAGTCTCCATGAGTTTGCATGTTTTTGAGTTTTTTTCCTTGAAGTTGGTTTCTAGTTTTAAGTCCTTGTGGTCTCAGAAAATGCTTGATACGATTTCAAATTTCTTGAATTTGTTGAGGCTTGTTTTGTGTCCTATCATGTGATCTATCTTTGAAAATGTTCCATGTGCATTTGAAAAGAATGTTAATTTTGCTTCTTTGGGATGAAAGGTTCCATATATATCAATTAAGTCCATTTGATCTAATGGTATCATTCAGTTCCACAATATCCTTGTTGATATTTTGTTTGGACGATCTATCCATTGTTGACAGTGGGGTGTTAAAATCCCCTGCTATAATTGTGTTACTGTCAATATCTTTCTTGAAGTCCTCCAAGATTTTTCTTACATATTTGGGTGTTCCTATGTTGGGTGCATATATGTTTACAATATTTATGTCTTCTTGATTCATTCTTCCCTTGAGTATTATGAAGTGTCCTTCTGTGTCTTTTTTTATGGTCTTTGTTTTGAAGTCTATTTTGTCTCATATAATATTGCTACTCTGTTTTTTTCTTTTCCCTGTCTGTTTGCTTGGGACATGTTTTCCAACCCTTCATTTTCAGTCTGTGTAGGTCTTTTGTTGTGAGATGGGTCTCTTTTAGGCAGCATATGTGTGGGTCCTGTTTTCTTATCCATTCAGCTACCCTATGTCTTTTGATTGGAGCATTCAATCCATTCACATTTAAGGTTATTATTAATAGGTACTTATCCATTGCCATTTTACCCACTTTGTGACTGTGTTCCTCTCTCTCTCATTCTTTTCTTCATCTTCTTAAAACAGTCCCTTTAACATATCTTGAAATGCTGGTTTGGCAGAGGTGTATTCTTTTAGCCTTTTTGTCTGGGAAACTCCTTATTTAGCCTTACATTTTAGCCTTGACATCATGAACCAATGAAGACAGTACAAAAACAAATATTATAGGACTATTTCTAATATAATTTATTGACTAATACAGTAGCTTGAATAATTGTCTTAAAAATATTAATATCCTAAATTCTAGAACATGTGAATATACCTTATGTAGAAAAACTGAGTTATTTTATGTAGAAAAATATGAAGATTATTCTGGATTATTCATGTGGACCTTGTACTAATTTTCTATGACAAATAGAAAGACTACTAAGACAAATTGTCATAAAATTGATGGCTGGAAACAACAGAAATTTATTTTCTTATTGTTATGGAGGCCAAAAGTCCAAAATTGGTATCCTGGGCCACCATCAAGGTGTTGGAAGGGTCTTGTTCTCTCTGATGGCATTAAGGGAGAATCTGTTCTTTGCCTTTTCAAATTTTGGTAGTTGGTGGCAGTCCTTGATCAGTGGCTTGCATAAATATAAATATGCATTTTGAGGCAGGACATTTATTTCCAATTACTGGGGAATGGGCAGTAACTGAATAAAATACTCAAATTTTTTAACTTCTTCTAAGTGAACATATTTTATTTTCTTTGTGGGTGCCTCTAGTGTTTACATGGATGGGCTGCATCTTATAACATCAAACGTTTTTGTATATTCTTTCAAGCTTAAGAAGTCACCAAAGGAAGGATCAATTTTGTGAGATCTCTTGGGTTTCCAGAGGCCACACTAACAGTTCTTCAACAATTGAATTACTTCTTCACTCTCCTGATGTCTCATTGGTAAGTGATGATTCTTTAAGTCCTTCTCTCTCAGTGATATTGATGCTTCTATAGATTCTGCCTGTAGAGCATGGAACCTTAGCGAGGTCCTCTAAGTCTGGCATCTTATAATCTTTCTCTATACATATGTTCATGTTCATTCACAAGAATTTCCATATTTATTTTTGAAGCACTGTTAAACTCTGAATACACTATTGCTTTCTATATTTTAAAGCCTAATTTGGGAAATTATTGATATCTTTGCATTATTGCATTTTGTCATCTTCAAACATGGATTATTTCTTTACTTTTTCAATTATAGTTTTATGTCCTTTAACCACATTGAAATTAAAGGTTTCTTTATCAGAAAGGAGATATATCAAGTTATAAATTAGGTGGTAGACTGAGAAGAGCTATTCATACTGACTTTATATAAAAAGGATTAAATCATACATTTGAAATAGATTCTCAACTTACAGATTTTTATACACAGCTGTCAAGAGAGTGTCTACCTAGTTGAAGTAAGACTTACAAGTTCTGACCTTGAGGTTTTCGTTGGTAAAATTTTTTTAAAAAGATCTTTAGTTGTAGATTTTAATTTATATCTCTAGAGCCTTCTATGTACAGATGTCCTGGAACTCTGTATTCCTAACAGTGTCCCCCTGCTCCCTTCCTCTTTCTTATGTAGCGGTCTCTCCATCAGTACTTTAACTGAGACCAACAGGCATAAGTTTCATCAAGGACCTGGACCTTGCTCATGTCCATCTCCAAGAGAAGCCCAGGTCACCTTTTAAATCTTGGGCCTTAATTCCTATAAGGTTGCTAATATTACCCCTTCTCTCTCTCTCTTTCTCTCTCTCTCTCTCTCTCTCTCTCTCTCTCTCTCTCTTTCTCTCTCTCTTGCCTTTCCATATCTTGAAAACATATCACTTTTCCATCTATACCTCCTGGTCAATAATCAACAAACAAATACCTTCTACTATCACTCTTTGTATCCCTTTGTGCTAGGTGAAGTCTGGCTTTTACATGCTGCTGCTTCCCCTAGCAACTCTCTTGGGAGGGGTCATTTTCTGTCTTTTGTACTACTGGGCTGCAACTGCCTAAGACAGAATATATAATCATTAAATATTTATTGAATAAAATTGTTCAATGAATGTAGCACACATTTTATATTTTTCTAACCTTTATAAGTAGTTTTAACTTTTTAGTCTTTTACATTCTTTTACACATTAAAATGCTAAATTACTTTAATGTGTTATGATTTTCAGTTTACTCAAGAAATCAAAGTTAGAGGCATACAATTGTATTTCCTCACTGTCTTAGGTTGATTGTCATAGAACAATGTCAACACGGTACCCAGAGAGTAGCAGCAGCCCCAGGGAACTGTTAGAAATTCAGATTCTTAAACTCCATTGCATATCTACTGCATCAGAAATCAGTTTTCCAAGTCCCCCCTACAGACTAAACTTTGAGATAGCCTACGGCATAGGTTAATATAATAGAAACATAGATTGATATTGGAATTCTTTTGCAGATACTTTATTGAAGGAGTGTTCTGAAGGTGAAATCTGTAGAGAAGTGAGTTAGTGCATTTTGGAAAAGATCTGAGTTCACTTAAAGTCTAGCCACAAATCTGAATCCTAGGGGGAAATCTGCAGTATCTACCTGAAGCAAAGGAATAGGATTTATGTCTTCTAAATCACTGCACTTCTAGAATGAAGGCATAGCCTTTAAGTATTTCTGCATAAGGTTGGCCCTACTAGGCTCAAGGCAGTTCTCAGAATGCTCCTGCTGTGAGCCTTTGGCTGTCAACACTCTTAGCACTTTGGGTTGTTATGCTGTCCAGAGATAGGAGTGGGAAACAAAATCATACTTTAAACCACCTGAAATTTCTCTGAGAGAAAGAGAGAAAGATAATTATTTAGGTTGTCATGCACATTTTCCTTGAAAAACAATAAAAGAACATTTCATCCACAGGCAAAAAATATTGAAAGATAAAAAAGACTTCCAGGACCTTCCAGATAATTTTAATTAGCCCTTCAATCAGGTGCATAATTTTCAGTCTTTCTCAACATTTTCTTTAATTCTTGCCAATCCATTTTATCCTCAGCCTTAAAACCAAAAAGTTTTTAGTTTTTTAATTTAAAATACTTTTATGAGATGACCTCTTGACCACATAATGAATCTATCCTCTTATCTATTAATTCCTTCAAATCCTGAGTATTTTAAATTGCTCAAGACCTATTTTGTCTAGACAATTATGCTGTTACTTGTGATTTTACTCCTAGAGGTTGATAGTATGTTCATTTAGAATCATGAATTAAGCCATAATCCTAAATAAATTGCTCAATAATAATTTAAGCTTCTGAAGGTTTGATTAAGAATGCTAAGGGATTATTTTTTTAAAAGTGCTGATGACCAAGTGTATGGGGACAAAGGCAATGTCTTAAAATTTTTTTAAGTGCCCGTACTTGGAAATTAATAATATTAAGAGTTTTTAGAAAGAAAATGCAGATACTAGAGTTAGTTCTAAGTAACTATTTATACACTAAGCAATTTTACAATTAAGCATAAGCTTTTTTATTGTAATGTCTCACATTAACTTGAAAAATAACTCTCAAATAAATTTAAAAACTGTTTTCTATTTTCTATTGATGCTACAGAAATTATATAATTCTTATGCTATATTAGTAGGCCCATGACCCTCCCTCCCCCTTTTTTAAAATAAGTATATCAAGTCTCTGTTTTATTTTTATTTTTCCTTTTGTTGAATTTATCGGGGTGACACTTTTAACAAAATTTTACAGGTTTCAGGTGCTCAGTTCCACAACACATCATCTGTACACTTTTTCATGTGTTCACCATGCCAAGACAAGTCTCCTTCCATCACCATTTATTCCTGCTCTCCCCTTCTTCACCTCCCCCATTTTCCCCCATAAATCAGCACACTGTTGTTCATGTCCATGAATTTTTTTCTCTCTTTCTCTCATTTTTTTGTTCAATCTGTCCACCCCAAGTGAGTCTTTCTTTTGAAAATGTGCATATACAGACATGTTTTTCCATAGTTGAAATCAATGTATATTTTCCAGTAGGCTTGTTTCAAATGTCTCCTCCTTTTGGTATCTTATTTCTTTCATTATTTTTTCTTAAGGATTTTTTCCCCTTGCTCCAAAATATTTTCACCTTATCTCTTTCTCTTGAAATATAACTTAATAAGAACTGAGGTAAAATTATTTTAAGCATTATTCTATATTTGTACTTCTTTGATTTCTGTCATTGATGTTCCTCTTTTTAGAATAAAGTGTAGTCACTGTTATCCAGTATGGGTCTCCATTTTTCCCATTCTTCTCTTTTCTCCTTAGTCCATGCAGAAATCCTTGTTTCCCTGTATGAAGTGACATGCCAGGTTCACTGTGACCAAGCCCTCTCACGATGCCCTGGTGAGAGAAAACTGGCTTGAAAGTATGAGTTTCAAGATGCAAGACTTGCAGCAGGTTAGTGGAACTGTCTATTTCCTACCTCTGAGCTTTCCCATCTGTGAATTGTGGGTAGGTAGTTATCTACTTGTTTGTGTCCCACTGAAATTCCTCTCCAGTGGCCCACAACTGACCCTTTTCTCTGGAGAATGCCTCTTTGCCAATGGCCGCCCCTTTTCCCAGCAGGTAACCACCCCACAAACTTACCATTGTTCTGGAAGCAACCAACAAGCAATGACAGATCCATGTGAATTGAAAGCTGACCACTTATCTCCAGGAGATGTAACTCTGGTAAGTAAGTCCTGTACTCTAGAGATTTCTACTCACTCTGTAGGTTGGGACAAGTAAAGACTTATTTGAAACAATGCCTTGCCCAGGTCTTTCCCCTTTAGTACCCTGACTCCCTCATAAGTTTCGCTGCAGAGCACTCCTTCAGTGTATGTGTACAGCCAATATTCTTGTAATAAGTGGAGTATTGGCGGACCTTGGAAGTGTGATTGTTATTGTTTTCTTTAACACGTGGTGAAAAAGGTTGAGATACAAGGATCTAGTTCATGTAGGACACATTGGCTTGTACAATATCTCTAGCCTTTTATAAATAGTAAAAAACAGTAACTATAAGGACTGGGTATTTTGGTGGCTGCTGCTAAATATCACACATGCTTAAAGAAGAAAAATGACAGGCTCAGAACAATCAATCACTGATTTAAAACAAAGTACAATAGAGTGTCTCCTTGGCTGCCTTTAAAGAGACTCTTACCTTCTACTGATAGAGCAGAAAGCATTGAGTCATCACTGAAATCACACTACCAAAATAAATACAGCATTGGTAAAGGAACCATCTAACATAGGTTAAATCATGGCCTGTTTTCTGTATTTAAAGATTCAGTGCAGAATGTAGTATAGACTGAATTCTCCAAAAATTTAAGTGTTTAGGCTAAAGAAGATTTATAAAGTATTTATTAATTATTGTAAATAACTGAGTTTAAACAACAATATTGCATTCATTTTGCAGAAATGAAAAGAGGATTGCACATATTTAATAGCTATGCATTATACATCATCTCATTTGATTCTCACAACTATCCCAGGGAGGCAGGGACAATTGTAATGACCATTCTACAGATGGGGAGTACAAGGCAAAAGAATGGTTTAAACCTCTAAACATCAAGCTCAGTGGCAAGTGGGAGAACTAGAACTCAAAACCAAGTATTGATTCCATGAAGTGCTCTGTTGTTTGTCTATATAGTTCTTTCCTTTTCTAAATAGCTGAAGAATATTTCAAGTTTATAATTTTTTATTGTTCAGTTTTCTTTGCTGGACATGGGGAAAATGTGTAATCTGTATACATGAGCAACATAATTCTTACGGCAGTGGTGTAGACCTGGAGGTACCGGTGCCCTCTTAAACACATAGAAGGGTTCATTTGCATTAAAACCTAAGGTGAGGGAAGAGGAATGGGAGATGTATAAGGATAATGGGGAGATGACTATATGAAGGAAGCAAATGTAATTGTGGTTGGCCATGCTGGTAAGAACATTTCGGTTCAGCATTTACAAACTCACTGAGATGATATTAAGGAAAAGGATATTTTAACAAAATGATTCATATGGTATGGAAACAGAGTCATTCAGAAGCTGAGACAGCTTTAAGCTTATGCTACTGTTTCAAATCCTATAAATTATCTTTATATACAGTTTTCTTGTTTCTCTTCCTTCTTCATCAATTCCCTTCATAATCTCTTGTTCAGATGGGTTGGTTTAGTTCACTGGTTAGAAGCCTAATGCCTAGAGCTCTTTTTGGGTCACAGTGCAGCCTCTGTGATCTACATGTGAATCAGATATTCAACCTGGTCTGAAAAATGGCTATCTTTGTGCTCAGTGCTTGTCTGATTCTCTTCAGCAGAAGCTTTGGGTAGGCAGTTTCAAGTGGGAATGTTATTTTCAGCAGCACTATGACTGAGACATCCTGTGTACGGATTATATTACTCTAATATTTTGGTGATCACAGACTTTATCTTCAAAGCTAGGTTACTTTTGAGAGTAAAGCATGTGCTCTTAATAATGACATCAGAACAATGGGGAAAATAAAAACTCTCACAAGCTGGGATGTACATCCACTTTTCCTATGTCTCTGACTTTCATTTTATGTTTATCTTTGGAAGTGAGAGGCGAAGAAAGGCCATTTCCATCCCCTGAGAGTTTCAGTACAACATGACGGCATCGGTGTCAGCATATCGGCCTAGGTCAGTGGCTTCAGGACTGTGGATCAACTTCATGTCTTAACTTCAGACCCATAGACCTATAGCCCTCATATCATCAAGATAAATCTTTTGGGGTTGACAAATAGTAAAATCTTAAACAATAGATTTATTGAAGGAGTTATAGAATAGAAGAGGGAAATGATTATGAGATATTTCCCAGTGTATCCAAAGTGCCAGTTGTTTATTATCATTTCTGGGACCTCAAATGATTTCTTTGTCCCTACTCCCTGTTTGGCACTTCAAAAAGAGTGAAAAATGCATAAAAATTATGTTTAATGGATTTGAAGCAATTAGTAGAAAATCAATAGGATTCATAGGATGAGTAAATTCTTAGCTGTGTGATCTTACTCAAATTGTTTAAACTCTCAGGATTTCAGTAGTGTCAATTAAACAATAATTACTCTAATATGAAATCTCAAAGTATTTACTTTGATAGGCTAATAGCATTGGAAACAAGTAATTATGATATTGGATAGAACTGATCTTATGAATGAGACCAAAGTCACACTTGGAGTTATAATTTTGCAATTTATGTTAATACGGTTACTGTAAGAAGCAATCTAAAAAGGAATTCAATGTGCAAGAACTTTATTAAGGGAATTGCTTGGGAGAGAAAATTAGGATGGATCTGTGAAAGGCTTGGGAGTGTTGTTACACAGCAATGCAAGTCTGGCCCAAGAGAAGGAGAGAATAAGGATAATTACTACAAGTGTTGTAGTCCGCCATGGATTCTAATGAAAATTTGGTTAGGCTCTCAAGGAGAATGCAAAACAGACCAGCCATCACAGAAAACCCGTTTCTTCCAGGTGTGGGACTACCTACTGCTAACAACCTGCTATGCTAAGATACTGGCTTCAAGAAGCTGTAGGAAGCATGGTTTGGGGGCTTTTCTTCCCAAAGGGAAGCTTATTGTGATAAACCACAACTATTTCTGCAATTGATCTCTGGCCTATTACTAGTCCTGGTCTTTCTCCTCCACTAGCCATTCTGAATCCCCTTTATTATTTGTTATAGCCCAGATAGGTGCTTGTTGTTTACCAGGTGGTGATTTCCATTTTTAACATATTCCTATCCTTGGTAATTATATTCTTCTCAGTTCTGCACATGACCATTCACAGTCATAATGAGGCAATGTAATACAAGGTGGTGCCCAAGTAGATCCTCTTTGTTTAACTCATGTTCTTCTCTGTCCCCTTCATGTAACAGAATCCATACAAAATAAACAAACACACAAACAAACAAACAAAAAAGCAGTGGTTCAGAGTTAATTAGTTTTGTCAGGAAGGTGATAGTTCCTGCTTGCCTATTCCTGTGCACCAGATGCCCTGGTAACAGCTTTAACTTTTAGAAAGTGGATTCTTGCTTTCCCTCCCGGTAAGCAAGTGCCTCGTTTGGGGATTAAGAGCTCCCACTTTACAGAGCCCAAAGCCAAGAGGACAGAAAGCGCAAAATCCTCCAGTGGGTCATTAGTAACAGGGGCAACTCCAGCTTACATCTTTATTAGCACAAAAGGGTTCTCTGATCTGACGAATGCATTTTGTCCTGAAGGACAGCGACACATCCTTTTAATGTAGTCTCAGATTTACTTCCAGAAGGTCATTCTAGTGCTCTTAGGAGCATGGTGTGGTATGTGATACAACCAATGAATCTGTGGCCATTGGCCCCCTCCCCCACCTCCTTCACCATGAACTGTGGTTCTTGTCCATACATATGGGTCAGGCATTCTATAAGCCCTAGATATTCATTATGGCCAAGGATTTGCAGGCGGACAAGAAAAACTCACTCCTAAAATAGGTACTTAACCCCATCAGAATGAATGGCTGGTACTTCCAGGATAGAAGGGAATCAATACAGACAACCTGCGAAAAAGTGGCCCATTGGACATCTAAAGAAATAAGATCTTATTACAGACGGAGTGCTGGACTGTGTTGCTAAGACGGACACTTGCAATATAATCATCTCATGGAATGTAACCCAGTGGTGTCCTTCTAGCCCTTCATAATATACCTCTTCTTTTATGCCCATTTTTCTCAGCTTATTCCTTTCTCTATTACCTACAGGGTAACATATACATTTCTAAAATTCTAAGAGTCACCTGAGGTCCTTATCAGGAGGTTAAATCCCATGTTTTGATGAAATGTCTCCATGTCAATGCATTATTGCTTATTGTCATAAATTTTGGCTCAATTGATCAACTATCATTAAAATCCAATCCACAGCCCCAGCAGGGTGGCTCAGTTGTTGGAGTATTGTCCCATGTACCGAAAGGTTGTGGGCTTCATCCCCAGTCAGGGCACACACATAGATTGTGTGTTTGATCTCTGGTTGGATGTGGACAGAAGGCAACCATTGGTGTTTCTCTCTCACACTGATGTTTCTCTCTGTCTATCTCTCTTCCTCTCTTTCTAAAATTAATAAACATATCCTTGGGTGAATATAAATAAACAAATAAATAAATAGTCCATGAGTACTACTCCCACTCATGGCACTATATTCCAGCTAGTTCTTGCAATTATTTAGAAGTATGGTCTCTCTCTTTCTTTATCAACCAAGCAAGTTCCCAGACAGGTTATCCTAGAATTTTCCTTACCTTTTAGGTTGACAGCCAGGAGAGCCCCTGAAAGCAGATCCTGAGTAGGTGGGACTGATTTCTATAACATTTCCACCACAGCAAAAGTGCTAGCTGTTTTTATAAAAAGTGGTTCCTTGGACAAGTTCAGAAAGTCCAGGGTAAGTTGAAAAATCAGCATCTTCAGAGGAATTCTTATCTACCTGACCCATGTTTCATGGTCCCAGGTGTCCCCCACCAGAGCCTGACTTTAAGTAACTTGACCTTGACTCAGCATTTAAATGTCTCTCAAACTTTGTGACTCTAACAGTTAGGACAACAGCCATGCACTTTGGGAGATGCAGGCCTCTTTACAGGCTACCACAGAGGCACTTTGTCTCTCATCCTCAGCCATTAACTGCATGTTACCATCCCACGGTCTCTCAGCATACTTCTGCAGGGCACCACACAACAGCAGTAACTAGCCAGCTCTTTTGTATGCATAATTCTCTTCTTATCTTTCAAATTCCTGCACAATTGTTCATATCACAAAAAGCCCTTCTCTTCACCAGGATATTTTCTTAGGTTACTTCCCATGAAATCTTTGATATTAAGTTCCCACTTTTTTCCAGAGACTATCCAGCCCACCTATGAAGCAAACCTTCAACTCATGGCCTGTATTCTGCGACTATACACTCACACACACATGCATAGTGTCAGTGCAAGTAATACATATACACATTATAATATTTGCCTGATGTGTGTGTGAATCTTGAATGGAGAACAACAGAAAGGAGGTTATGTGGAAACACTGCTGCCCATTGTGCGTTCATGCAATCTAAGAGAAGGCAAGGTTGCCTGACACTCTCAAGCCAACACCAACCACCGGAAGAGTTTCAGTTCTCCCTGGAATGGGTCCGCTATTCCTTTTGAGAAGGAGGCTGCTGGGAAAGACAATGCAACTGCAGAGAAAAGGCACATGTTTTCTAATACAGATGATTTTTCAACATATAGGGTTTATTTGTTGAAAATGAAAAAAAAGGGAAGGACTGAGTGATAGGTAGTAGTATCTGGTGTTCTTTCAAGCAGTAAAATGTAGGATAGTATTTGCGGTATGTTTTGGTAATTTAAGAAAGGGAAAAATTTAATTATGGGAAGATTTTTGAAATGAAAAGAAGCAACAGAATATCATTATTGATACCCTGTGCATTTTAACAACTCACAGCATGACACATCAGAAATTCATCAAGGAAAAAAGAGAAATGCTTATGCTCATACCATGTGGTTTAACAGGCAACAAATATAAGTTTTTATCTCATAATTCATGTGTATATATATTGTAATTGTTTCTTCTTGTTACACTTCATGCGATCAAAACACAGACTTGTCTCCTTCATATATATATTTATACACGCACATATACAATAGAAGATGTGTGCATGTATACCTTGATATATATATACATGTATTGATGTATATACATATATATTATGTATAATATACACATATAAACACAGACTGAACAGAATTTATTTATAAAAATTGTGTATTTATTCTTACATGTTTAAAATTCAGTCACCTTAAAGTACCTATAGAGGCATTTTTTCCTTCCAGCGCTCAAACCAGTTTTTGAACTCATTGATTTTGATGCCTTTTAGTACTTCTGCTGTTTTTGTTTCACCTCCTCCACATCAGCAAAATGTTTCCCTTTGAGGACATTTTTAATCCAGGCAACAAATTTAAAAAAAATGTCTTTCAGGGTGAGATCTGATGAATAGGGACACAGGGGTCATGCTGTTTTTGGTTAAAAACTGCTGAACACTCAGTGTAGTGTGGGCAGGTGCATTCATAAATCACCCATCATGAAATGGGCAAACATGTTGAAAGAGTTTTCAAAAAAATTCACTGAAACCAAACACAGCCTCTCACAACAATGCCAGTTGGTACACTGATAGAGATGGGTTCCAAGAACACTTACCTAGTAGGGGAATCTTGTACTACAAGGGGCCACCAGTCAGAAGACAATCCCATTTTGGGGGGATCCTCCCTTGTACATACATATATACGTATACCTACGTATATACTTGTGAGAGAGATTACTGTAGTTGTCATCACTGGAAATATATTTTAAAATTATGTTTTACTTATCCTTACTAAATTATCCCTGTTACATTGTTTATCTTGAGAGGAAATGTTGCATCATATTTTATTTGGGTCCCAATGTTCTGGGCCATTGACTACACGTGTTGGAATGCAGTGAAGACCAGTGGTCTATATCTTTTTGTAACAGTCCTGGATGATGACAGAAGCCAAACTGTCTGCAAAGCTTACACAAAATGAATATCCCATTGTAAACAAGATGTTGGAAATAAATGGTAATCCTGTAAAGTTATATATTTTTGACTGAGTAGAAACTTATGTGTGCATAAGTGTGTGAATGCATTTTCATGTGTGAATTGCACAAAGGTTCATAGAAAAGTATCTTCTTGAAAAGCAAGAGTATACATTTTTTGTAGTTTTAAATAAGTACTCCTTAAGAAATTTGGTGTCCTGTAGTTCAGTTTATTTCTCCTTTGTTACACAAAATATAGGCCACATAAGAGAAATAACTATGTGGCTAAGGAGTGGATAACTGGCTAGAATTCCATGGCAGAATTGCTGCAGGATCTTAATGAGTAAATTAGTCACCCTTCTTCTCAGATACATTATTTTAAAAATTAAATAGATGATAAAATATATCATGTTCAGAGTTAATAAAAATAATAAAACAGAAAGTATACAGAGGTACCAGATAGAATATAACAAAAACTAAACAACATTTTCCCCAATAGTATTAGAAATATATGCTATTTTTCCATGACAAAACCAGGATTTCCAAATCAAGACCTATTGTAATTGTTTGTTTTCCCTTCTTAAAAATTTAATATTAGTGCACAACCACCGTTGCTTATCATCTTTTAGGTCTTCCATATTGAAATTATTCTTTTTCATTTTCCCAACAAGAGTGTGAACCATTTCAAGTAAGAATCTCTGTCTTAGTCATTTTATATCCCTGGTTCCTAGTATGACCACATGTCTTAGCCCAAATATTTCCTGAAAGGAAAACTCATGCAGGATATTTATTTAACAGTATCTACTCCTATATCTGCTACACATGTGTATAGCCGAGGGTTAAATGATGTTATCTGCTCATTTGAGATATAAATTCCATAGTTCTAATCCCCCCTCGTACAGTAGAAACCATAATAACAAACCCAATCTCCCTAGATTCTTGGTATGCAGGAAAGAAAACAGGGATAAGTGTGGTTAAAATATGCTATAAATGTCTCCTGGTCATATATCTATTCATGTTCTGGCTTATCTTTAATAGGTTTATTTTCTGAATCAACTCTGCATGCTATGGTATATAAATTCAATCCTTACAGAAACACAAAGAACTTAAAATTGAAGGGTAGGCAACTAGACAATATTAATTACTTACCCTGTTGCAGCCCCTTCTCTTTTATATTTTGTACCATTCCTTTTAGCCCTATGTTAGTGTACCATTAAATCCTTATAAAAAGGAGCTTAGCCATATTTCACATATTAGCATAAGATCTTAAGGACTCATTGTACACTCTTCAAGATATTTTTTCTCAACAATCATACTTCTGTACCCAAGTACAGTTTTTGTGACAGCTGATATCAACCTCATGAAAAAGGACTCTTTTATAAAATTTTATCTTCCAATTCCTTGCAATGCTTATGATATTGAGTTATCACATTTATTCAAGAATCAGTATGTACTTATTGACAATAATAAGGTTCATTTTTAACCAGATAAAAAAGGAATTACATCTAAAATGGAGATAAATTAATCCTCATATTCTTTGTTCTAGATAGGCATAAGCCTTATGCAGTTTTAGCCTTTGAGTGTCCAAATGAAAGCAAAATATAGAAGATAATGTATAATTTTTATTAAATAGATATAAAATATGTGACATACATATTAAAGGAAGTTTAATTAATATTCAACGTTAATTTAAATATTATGTTAATAAATATTAATATTAAATATTAGTAGGAACATATATATATAGTGCCACAATTACTCTATGTAATTGAGAAACAATGGCTCTCACTCTGGGTTTGGAGAACATCCAGGGGTAAGATTTAGGGTTCGGGAGATTATGAGCCAATATCTTTAATGAATGAGTGGCATGACCTAGTGCCGAGTATAAAACAGGAAAAAAATCATGAGTGATATATATGGGTGCTAATTCCTGCCGCCATCTGTACTAATTCCTTTAGTCTGAAAATTTTACCTTTTATTTATTTGTTCCTCCTGAATTGTAGTCTTAATTTACATATTTACAATATTTATTTTTTAATAACTTGATTAAGGTATCATTGGCATATAATATACTGAATATATGCAAGTGTAGACTTTGGTAAATTTTTATATCTGAACACATAAGAAATAATCACTATGTTGAAGATAATGAACATATCATCATCTTCAAATATTCACTCAGGGTTGCTTATAACCTTTCTTACACGTCCTCCCTCATTGCCCAGCCAATTCCCAGGCAACTACTACTGTGTTTTCTGTCCATATAGGTTACTTTGCATTTTTTATAATTTTATATAAATATAATTATAAAAATACTCATTTTTGTGTTGCCTCCTTCACTTATTACTGTTTTGGATATTTAACTCTGATGTTGTTTGTGTTGTATTTTATATAGTGGCATTCTATTTTAAGTATGGATATTTAGGCATTTTCAGGTTTTTGTTTTCCTTTAGTTTTGGTGGTTTTTTTTGTTTTTTTAAGGCCAAAGTTGCTATAAAATTCATATACAGATCTATATGTAAAATATGCTTCCATTTCTCTTAAGTGAATAATTGAGAATGAAACAGCTAAGTCATGTGGTAATTGTATGGTCAGATTTTTAGGAAAATGCTAAAATATTTTCCAAAATGATGGTACTAATTTGTATTCCCCCAGCAACGTATGAGAGTTCTAGTTCTTTAAATTCAGTTCCAGACTTGCCGACCATTGGTATCACATTCTTTCATCATTCTAATAAACACATAGTAGCATATTATCGTGGTTTTAATTAACATATCCAAATGACAACAGTGTTGAGCAAATTTCATGTGCTTCCTAGACACATCTATCGCTTCTATAGTAATTTACTTTCAAATATTTTGCCCATTTAAAAAAATTGAATTTTTGATGTAAATGAATCAAATGCTCCCATCAAAAGGAATAGGGTAGCAGAATAGATAAGAAAACAGGACTCATATATGATTTCTGCCCAGAAAAAGTCTAACCAGTGTTAATACAACAAGAATGATTTACATGACATCTACGTAACCTGGAAGCCAAGGAGAATGGACTGGAATTTGTATGTGTGAACAATGATGACATCATTGTACTAGTCAGTGAGGGTGGCAGATGTCACTGAGTAAGCATGTGTACTGTGTGGCCATCACATTCAAAATGACTGAGTGAGAATAGCAATGAATCTGCATCAAATTTTGCATTAACTTTGAACATTCTTCTGCAGAAACGATTTGGATGATTTAGAAGGCCTCAAATATGGGCAACTTGTGATTGGCAGCTTCATCGTGAAAATGTACCTGCTCATACATCACATCTTATGCAGAGTTTTTTTAGTTAAACATCAAATCACCCAAGTGGCTCAATCCCTCTACGGCCCAGATTTGGTGCCCTATGACTTCTGGCTTTTCCCAAAACTAAAATCAGCTTTGAAAGGGAAGAGATTTCAGACTGTTGATGAGATTTAGGAAAATAAGACGGGCAGTTGATGGTGACTGTGAGAACTTTGTGAGGTCCCAAAGCACCTACTTTGAAGGGGACTGAGGTGTCATTGTCTTATGTACAGTGTTTCTTGTATTTTCTATCTTCTTTAATAAATGTCTCTATTTTTCATGTCACATGGCTGGATACCTTCTGGACAGACCTCTTACATGCTGTGTATAAGGGACCCACCCCAGAATGAAAGATACACACGGACTGAAAAATAAAGGGATTGAAAAAAGATATTTCATGCAAGGAGGAAAAAAAAGCTGGGGACCCTGACCTTTATGGCTAAGTTTTTTGAGCATAGTCCCATAAAGCACAGGTCACCAGTTTGATTCCTCTCAGGGCACATGCCTGGCTTGTGGGTTCAGTCCCTGGTATGGGCACTTATGAGAGTCAACCAATTCATGTTTCTCTCTCACAATGATGTTTCTCTCCCTTGCTTTCTCCCTCCCTTCCCCACTCTCTAAAAATAAATAAATAAAATCTTTTCTAATAAAGCTGGAGTAACAATACTTGTATTAGACAAAATAGACTTTAAAATAAGGCTGTAATAACAAAGTTATGTTACATAATGACAAAGGGATCAACCCAAAAAGTGGATGTAACCCTTGTAAACATATATGTACCCCAAATAGGAGGATATAAATATATAAAGTAAATCTTGCTGAACATAAAGAACAAGAATAGTCATGGTAGGGGATTTTAACACCTCATTGACATCAATTGATATATAAATCTTCCCCACAGAAAATCAACAGAGAAACAGTATTCTTAAATTACACATTAGATTGGGTGGATCTAATTAACACATTCAGAGCATTTCATCCCAAAGCATCAGAATATACATTCTTTACAAGTGCACATTGAACATTTTCTGGTATAAACCACCTGTTTGGACAAAAAACAAGTATCAATAAATTTAAGAAGGCTAAGTCATACCAAGCATCTTTTCTTACAATAATGGTATGAAACTAAACATCAATCACAAGCACAAAACTTTAAAACACACAAAGACATGCAAACTAAATAACATGTTACTAAACAATGAAGCAGTTAATATTGAAATCGAGGAAGAAATTGAAAGATACCTTGAAACAAATGAAAATGAGAAAACAACAACCTAAAATCTGTGGGACAAGGCGAAGCAGTTCTTAGATGGAAAATCATAGCATTAGAGGCATATCTCAGAAAACAAGAAAAAACTCAAATAAACAGTCTTTACACTGAAAGTAACTGGAAAAAAAACTACATACAAAGCCCAAACTGAGAGAAAGGAAAGAAATAATAAGTATTAGAAAAGAAATAAATGAGAGTCTCAAAAAACATAAAAAAGACCAATGAAACCAATAAGTGGTTCTTTGAAAAGCTAAACACGATTGACAAACCTTTAATCAGACTCATCAAGAAAAAGAAAGAACCAAACATAAAATATCAGAAGTAAAAGAGGAGGAGTAACAACTGATACCACAGACATGCAAAGGATTGTAAGAAAATATTACAAACAACTGTATGTGAACAAATTGAACGATCTGTAAGAAGTTAATAAATCCCTAGAAACATACAATTTTCCAAAACTGAATCAAAAAGAATCAGAGAATCTGAATAGACAGATTACAACTGATGAAGTTGAAGCAATAATCAAAAATTTTTCAACAAACAGAAGTCCAGGATAAAATGACTTTCCCGGGTGAATTTTACCAAACATTCAAAGAAGACCTCTCCTTCTCAAACCACTCCAAAAATTTAAAAGGAAAGACTCCCAAGCTCATTTTACAAGGCCAGTCTTATCCAAATCCCAAAGCCAGATAAAAACACTACAAAGAAAATTACAGGCCCCTATCTCTGATGAACATAGGTGGCAAAATCCTTAATCAAATGTTAGCAATCCAAATCTAGCAATACAACAAATGATCATTCAACATGATCAAGTAGGATTTATTCCTGGGATGAGAAATTGGTACAATATCTACAAGTCAATAAACGTGATAAACGATATACATAAAATGAAGGATAAAAATCATATGATGTTATCAATAAATGCAGAAAACATTGAACAAAACTCATGAGGGGCTTGTGAAGATCTTACTGTTGTGGGGGGCTGGGGTGGGTAACTTGTAACATAGTTTTGTGGAAAATGTTGCTTGTGTGTTTTCTGTGTTCTTTTTTTTTTTAGTTTTTAAGGATATCTTTCTTTATCTTTACTTTTTATGTTGTTATAATTTTGATGAACTGTGTCTTCGTGCATTTCCTTTAAAATTCTATTGGAAATGGACCAAAATCTTTTTTTTTTTATTACTTTTGAATGCCATTTTGCTGGACAGTAGTTATCAATTTGGAAAGTTTTTCCTGATAACTTTAAAGATTTTATTATATTGTCTCCTGGAAGTCAGAGTTACTAATGAAATGTCAGATACTTATTTGTAGAGAGGCAGAGATTTGGCTGTGAAAGCTTCCAGGAATTTTATTTACATTGTTCTTGGATTCTGAAACTTCACCAAGTAGTTCTGGCCATAACATTCACTTGCTTGGCACTAAGTGTGCCCTTTCAGTCTAGAATCTTTTTCAGTTTTAAGAAGTATTTTTTACTGTGTATCCTCTTTATTTTTATTTCTGTACCTTCACTTGTTTGAACTTCTAGATCTGTTTTCCATGTATCATTACATTCTCTATTCATTCAATTTTTTTTTGTCTTCACCCAAGAACATTTTTTAAATTACTTTTAGAGAGAGTAGAAGAGAGAGGGAAACATGGATACAAGAGAGAAGTATCGATTGGTTGCCTCCCATACATGCCCAGATTAGGATCAGGAAGCTGATTTAATTAGATAATTAGTATTCTCAATATCTGCTCACTTTTTGATTGTCTTTCCTATTATTCTGATTTTCAACAGATCTCGTGTATAATATGCCAAACTCAGGTTAAAATCATTTTCTTATTCCACAAACTAAACTTACTTGGAGAGAGTTTAAATTAAATACTTGATTCTGAAAAACAAAGCTAACATTTTATTACATCTTTCTAATATGTTTACATTTGTTTTATACATGTGACAAATGTAAGAATAGTCAGGATAATCTGATGATCAAAGTTGAAGATATTTAAATAGTTGAGTACAATACAGAGAGGGAAAGATGGAAAACACCTTTGTTAATATGAGATCAAGTGTTTTAAAATATTTTAAATTAATAAGTGAAAATATATCAAGTGACTGATTTTATTAATTTTGTTTCTTTTGCTTATAGAAACACTTAGGTAAATCATTAATCCAGTGTTATATTTGTGTCCACTCAAAGGTAGTTATCACCCAATATAATTTAATGAAAAACATAAGGAACTAATAATTATAAAAGAATAAATGAAAAATATTTAATATTAACTATATTTTATTGGGAAATACATATGGCTAATTCCTCTACTCTAAAATCTATTACAGATAGAGCATACTATATTTATATTCAATTATTTCTAGCAAATAAATATATTTTCTTTCTTGTTTACAGGAATATTGATGACTAAGACTATATATGTATAAAACCAAAAACTGTGTAAAGATAATAAATAATTTCAATATCTTTTCAGTTTGGATCCACGAAAGCTGAATCTGTAATGGAGGCTAGTGTGCAGGATCAGCACCTGAGGAAGGGAAGAAAAAATAAATGGGCGTGGGGAAAGTTGGGCTACAATTCACTCTTAAAAGCGTCTGCTGAGACCACATGGAATAGAGAGTCTAGGAGAACAGTTTGGAATCATCCTGCTTTATGGTAAGAGGTCTGAGACTATATACTTGTGCTTCCACCAGTGATATGCTTTCAAAGGGTCATCTCCAGGAATGAAGCTATACTCTCTGGCTGGAGACGATTTCATTGGTGGGCTAACAACTGGAAGCATTTCCAGCAGCAGAGGATGTTTTCTTTCAGTTCTGAAGGGAGCTGTGAACAGAAAATCATGACACCCAGTACAATATCATGAAGATCTTATTTGGAAAAGAAACAAACATGGTAGTTACTACTTGGAAAGAGTGGGATAATCAAGTGTGGTAAGTGAAAGGGAGAACTAAGAAAATGGACATTTCAGCATTTAATATGAATGATATAGAGAAAAAAACGAGAAAAGTGTTATGCTTCTGAAAATCTAATATTTTTCTATTGCATTCTGATTGAGATCATACCAATTGAAGTGGGAAGAGCATGGCTAAAGTTATATGAACTTATTTATGAGGTAAGTTCATGGAAATGCTAATTAGGGTATATAGTACAAGTTAAAAAACCTTAATGAAGTCAAATTCTTCGTACATCTAATCTGTAGCTATGAGATGAATCCATTGAGAAAGCCAAAAAGTAGATCAGAATAAGAATATGGTGTGCCAAATCATTGACCGTGTCCAGCAGGTTCAGGCAATACTAATTTTCACTAGACTTTCTGAAGAGAGAAGAAATAATTATACAGGCGTTCTATCTTTTAACAGTTGAAACACACATTCTTAGTCTTAAGGTCAGCGTTCACTCAGTCCTCCACGTGGACACTCTTCTTTCCCTTTCATACACTGAAAACACGTAAACCCTCTCATTTAACTAGATTTCATTGTAAACCTGCCTAGTGTCCTATGCTGGCTCTCTTCTAAGAATGAAGAGAACACACAATATGTTGCCTAAAATTAGCATGTATTTCTCTAAACCTCACTACAGAGCTATTTTTCTATTTTACAGGTCAACCCTTCTTATAATAAGAGCTCTTTTATTTTTTTTTATTTTTTTTGTTATTCAATTACAGTTGTGTGCCTTTTCTCCCCATCCCTCCACCCTACCCCAGCCAAACCCCCCTCCCTCCCCCACCTCCACCCTCCCCCTTGATTTTGTCCATGTGTCCTTTATGCGTCCTTTATACTAGTTCCTGTAATCCCCTCTCCTCACTGTCCCCTCCCCCCCCCGTGCATTGTTAGATTGTTCTTAACTTCAATGTCTCTGGTTATATTTTGTTTCCTTTTTTTTTTCTATTTATTATGTTCCAATTAAAGGTGAGATCATATGGTATTTGTCCCTCACCGTCTGGCTTATTTCACTTAACATAATGCTCTCCAGTTCCACCCATGCTGTTGCAAAGGGTATAAGCTCCTTCTTTCTCTCTGCTGCATAGAATTCCATTGTGTAAATATACCATAGTTTTTGTATCCACTCGTTTGCTGATGGGCACTTAGGTTGCTTCCAGTACTTGGCTATTGTAAATTGTGCTGCTATGAACATTGGGGTGCACAGGTTCTTTTGGATTGGTGTTTCAGTGTTCTTAGGGTATAATCCCAGCAGCGGAATTGCTGGGTCAAAGGGCAGTTCCATTTTTAGTTTTCTGAGGAAATTCCATATTGTTTTCCACAGTGGCCTCACCAGTCTGCATCCCCACCAACAGTGCACTAGGGTTCCCTTTTCTCCGCATCCTCTCCAACATTTGTTTGTGGATTTGTTTATGTAAATAAGACCTCTTTTAAACATCAAAAGTTTAATAGCTGGACTGGGTCCAAGCAATGATGATTCTAATAGATTTAAAATGAAAGTATAGTCATGTACAACTATTTTTAATAAATTCTTCTAACATGTATTTGATGTATTTTATAGTTCACCTAATTCAATTATCTCACTTGACATATAAGATACAGGCTCAAAAATCAAGGTTATAAAATAATATAATTAAAGAAGTAGGATCAAAATGCAAGGTTTGCATATAAATAATATTGAATAGATGTTTAATAAATGTTTTTAAAAGATATACCCCTTAGTCATATGCTACAGTATGTTTCAATTAAGCAATATGGATTGTGCTAATATAGAATATTTTCTCTTTTTATATAGTATATATTTTATTAGTTTCTATAAATGCATTCTCATATTACAAAGGCAATTTAATACAATATTCTTTTTTTTCTATTTGAATCATCTGAAATAACACAGAATTGTATATAAAAAATCCTTACTTGACAACAAAAAAGACAAGTTAAACAATAAAGAGTTTTTCTTTCTTACAGTTGGACATTGAAGTGAGCCTAATTTGATTTTCTTTTTAAAAGCTTCAGAAACAAAACCAGCTGAAAAACTAATTAAAACATTTTTAAAAATTTAGAACAATTTTCTTATCCTATGATTCAATCATATCACCTATAATTTAGAAAGAGGGAGAAATTTTAATACTGACTGGAAGATCATAAAATCCATCTGAATATTCTGAAACAGAATATAAATTTATAATATATATGTTTTATAAAATAATATATGTTATTATCATATATATTTTTCTATGATTTATAGATTTTTCCAGGGCAGTTAAGATCCTTGAATGCTAATACAGAAAATTTGTAAACAGAATACTTTTCCAAGATCTGTTTTTAGGTATTCTTTGGAAATACCTTCACTCCCCTGTGGGGCAAACTACTCATTGATGGTTGCTAAAGAGAGATGTGGCCCACAGCTTTCATGCAGAGTTATTAGCTAAATAAACAGAGTTTTTACAATTATATGTTGGGCTATTGATCAACAAGTTAAGAGCTACAATATCCTCTGTGCTGATATTTCTCCTTTAGTTTCTAAGCACAATTGTTTTGTTCTTGGATGATAACAGTTACAGATAGCATGCAAATAGCAAAATCTATGTTAATTCCCTTCAAATTATACCTTTATAGTATGTGTGACATAGCAATCAGCCCTTAAAATAATATAAGGGGAAAAATTCAGATATATATGAAATCTCTAAAACCCTTCATTTTGGCTCTAGAGTATTAATATCTTGTTTCTTATAAATTAGTGCATAACATAATAAATCTTGAAATGATTTGATGTTTCCTAATTATCTTAAATTAATAAAACACCATAGAAATGTAATACTTTCTGACAAAGACCAGGTATAAATTAATTAATAAAAAACAGAAGAAGGGCTGTTATTCTTCTATATATAAATTTAAGATGTATTTATTTTTACATCATTGATGATATGCTAATAATACGAGACTATTTATCTAGGTTTGAATAAAATATGGTTATGTACTTTTCTTAAAGAGTATCACTGTAGAAGAGAATAAACATTAAACACATGTTGCTAGACATACAGACGGATTCTCACTTTTGACTTTAGAAGATGGGAATACTAACATCCTAAATTATGGAATAATTTTCTTTATTACCATTTTCTACTGAAGAATAAGTTAACACATATTTCCTGAGTTTGTTTATAGAGGCTCTGTATGTTTATTGATGAATGCACTTTGCAAACACTCAAGCCTACCGATTTCCCTTTCCTTACTTCATAGGCTACTGTAGAAAACCATTATTCAGTCAGGTTGCACTTGCCCCTCACATTAAAACCTGAGTCCCAACCCAGGGTATGTTTTGTTGTTGTTATGTGAGACTGAGTCAACAATAATTTCTCCATACTTTTTGGGTTTATTGTTGATAATAAATCCTAATTTCTAAAGGCTTTTGATGGTCAATCTCATTTAAAAAAAAGAAAGGAAAAAAAAGCACTGTTAGAGTTATGTTTAAGGAAGCACCAGAGTGGGGCCCTGAGTTAAACCAGTGGGATCAGACTGCGTCCATTTACCATCGGGGACTGGGGCGGTACACTTAAATGATTGCTAATGTTTTCATATTTCAATAGTAAAACTTCTTGTCAAAATATGGTACTGTAAGAATTAAGGAGAAATTTCATCTCAGGTACTGAGCCTTGTGTCTGACAACTGGCAGGCATTTAAACGTTTGTTGTCTTGTTGCCATTGCTACCACTCTGATGGCTTTGGTAAGAGTATTCCCAGCGGCAGCTCACTCCTCTCATGAGAAAGTACATAATCAGGAACTACTTTTGAAAACATATCTTGAAAGAAGAGGCAATAAATTGATCCACTGTATATTGATCTGACAAAATACACTTCCCACTTGACAAAATGGTAATACGTGTGTTCTAATTATGGAGCCCAATGTATCCCCTCACATTTTAAAAAATGCTTGTAGACAAGTACATAAGTAGCTGTAATTCAATTCCTTAAAATAAAACTTTGGATCTTTAGCTTTTCTCAGTCCCTATTAGAGATTTTTTCTTTGAGGATTGGCTGAAGCCAGCAGACTAAACAGATTATAGAAAATCTACATTAATACACAAAATCCTATAGCAAAACCTGAGTGATTATTAAAATGAAACAAAAACACTGTTTAGACAATTTTACTAAATTATCATTGGGCTCAAACATGGGCTGACTATCCAGAGTGTTTTTAGGTGGGGAATTATCCTGTACAGGTGACCTACTTGTAGAAAAGAATACAAAATATAGCCAAAAGGCTTACACGTGGACATTACTCAAAAAGCCTCCTGGATTTCCTGCTTCCTGTTTCATTCTCTAAACACAACACACAAACAGTACACAATGACTTAAAGGATAACATTATAAGACAATACATTAATAGATATCTTTTTTCATATTTATTTTTGTGAAAGGCATATCTTGGTCCTTCCCTAACACACACACACACACACAACCCTCAGAAAAGTCAGATAAACTTTCTGTCAAATTAGACTCTGAAAGCGCAGAATCCTAAGACCAGTATATCTGAAGTTGTATGGCTAGGTTACTTATTTTTTTTCCTTGAGGAATTTATTATATAGCATCTGAGGTTTAAGTCTTAGATCAGAAAACTGCCTGGTAAATGTGAAAGGCACTAATAATTTATGTGAAAAGATAACACAGGAGGCTTATTTTAATCACCAGCAAGCAGCGTCAGCTATTCTTTGAGTAATAACTCTCCTTCTCACCAGAGTTAAGATGAAGAGTAAAATATAATTTCATTTTTATTCTTAACTATATTTCCACTTCCTATCAATGCTAAAAGTGCTGCTTTCTGCTTTGTAATTTTTGGTCATATTAGCTCCAATCACTGTACAATTTTGTCTACGTTATTCTCTCTGAATCTTTAATCCTATTTGAAATTAATTTAGGTTCCATGAACATCATAGTATACATCTTCTTCTTCAGAGCACCTGTATGCCCTCACACACGAATGTGCATGTGCCATGTGTGGCTGTATTTCTGTGTGTATTCATTTGCTGTAGGAATGTCTGGTAAAGGCATGGGTTTTGAAATAATGCACATGCCCATAGCCCAGACAAAAATAGGGTAGGAGAAAAGATAGTGTATTGATTAATGGTCTAAAAGTCTTACAAACATGGCAATATCACTGACAGAAGTACGGAGATACAGAGTTGGGTTTACAGTGAAGTTGAGGTTTTTGCTCCTAAAACGATTGGGATTGAATTGACTAACTAGGAATTAGTAACTAAACATTGTTCTCCTCCTTAGTTCCCTGTATTTCTATGACTCATCAACTTAGCATCCTTTTTTTGTATCTGCATAATATAGAGGCTATATTCAATAACTAGATAACTACTCTTTACTAATAATCAATTCTCACTTGATTGAATAATTTATATGGGCTATCAGAACAAACAATGATATTATTCTACATTATGGTAAACATTTGGCTGCTACATAGAGTTATTAAGATTATATAGTTATTAGAGTTGCCTATTTAATAAAGTTAGCCTCTCTTTTCTGTAAACTAATTTAAAACCTAATCATTAATACCTAATGGGAAACAACCTTTCCTGATGATTTAGTGAAATGGGAATAAACAACTTTTCATTCTCCATGGAGATGCATGCTTTCTTGTGCTGTGGTATTTTTGAGGATACCACCCTTTTACTTGGACATGTGTCATTTAGACAATGACCCCAATTCTTCGTACCTTTTAGTTTGTTAGTTGAACTGGGTATTTTTTTGCTTAGTCCTTCAGATTTCCTATCCACTTTTCCACTTTGCTCTGCCCCTGAGAATGCTGACTTTTATTAATTGCATCAGTTGAAGTCCCTTGCTCTCTGACTTCCAGTTGGTTTGGTCCATGGGAACTACTAATAGTGTGTTAGTAAAAAGAAAGACCAATCAAGGGTATTTAGAAGGCTGGGTCTCCCACTGCCTGGCTGTCAGCTAAGCACAGAGGAGACCTCCCTAGGGATCAGGTAGGCCTCCCCTACAGCTACAGGTGTTACACTTCTGGTATCAACTTTTCCCCTTTTCTCTTCACTCATGGAGGTGGACAGAGTTCTCTACAAAAATGATAGCATGCTTCACCATCCTTTGTGGGTTTCCTTAATGTTGCAAACACCTTTGTAAAAAATAAACCCCAATATTAATCCATTGTGAATCATCCCTTTTGAATGTGCCATGTATTACCTTCCAGAAGACTAAACGATAAGTAGGTTGGGTTATTTTTCTCTTTAAAGTTTCTGCTCTAAGTCACATTTTTACAAAAACTTGAGAGCTGATTTTATAACACCTCAGTTTTGTATTTTAGATTTTCAGGTGTGAGCTTCCTATTGGTGATGTCAAAAATGAAATCTTTTCTGCACTATGATTTCAGGTTATTGCAGAGACAGAGGGACAATGGATATCAAATAGCTATTTAAGCTGGATAAATGTATTGAGGAAAAAATAGGTTTTAAAATTTCCTCATAAACTTAAAAAATAGAAATGTTTAATGTAATCATCCTTATTAACATTAAACGTAACTTTAAAAGAATTTAGATTCTATTTTTTTTTTATTTTTAGACAGAGGGAAAGGAGAGAGAAAGAAAGGGAGAGAAACATAAACGTGTGGTTGCCTCTCACATGTCCCTCACTGGGGACCTGACCTGGCAGCAACCCAGGCATGTGCTCTGCCTGGGATTCAAAATGGCAACCCATTGGTTCACAGACTGGCACCCAACCATGGAGCCATAGCATCCAGGGCTAAATGTGGCTTTAAACAGAAGTTTATTATAAAGGCCTGCAACTTTCATCACAATTCTTCTGAACCTAGTTTTCCATCTCAGTGATAACTTTCCAGTGTTTCTTCTCCCAACCTCCTAACATTTTGCCATTCCATTAAATAAAATCTAAAATATAGAGTAATTTCACAGATGTGGATCATTTACTTGTCTAAAGATATTTAAAACCCCCAGAGTCAGAAATCCTTAATTAATTAAGACAACAAAATATGTAGGGCAAACTACATATTTCAGATGGGCAAAAAATAAAAGTAAGAAATTATGGAAAATGTTTGGTTTTCTCCTAAGTGCAGGAGAACAAAATATATTTCAGCTATGAATCTAAAATAAATGGCAGCTGAAGGAGGGCTTTAAAATACAGAATAGTCAGTTTAAAATAAAGTGTATTGTTATGAGCCTCTTGCTACATATAAAGCCAAACTCAATAGTTGTTATTGTGCTCACAACTAAGTCAATAATCACATAATAAATGGTATTATTACATTTTTTGTTAACCATTTACAGAGTTCTACCACAGAAAAATCAACTAACTAATCAAATCAAAATGAATTCAAACCAGCAATTTCATTTGGAAATATGTATAAAAATCAAAAATATGCAGTGAAGTAATAATTGCATCCTGAATCTAATACACATGTAACTTGACTTCAGTGAACACTGAGTTTTTTTCATTCACAAGCTATGTTAGTTGACTTAAGTGCTACCTTAAATCCCATTTATTTTTTATGTTGAGGTTATAGTAATGACCTAAAGAAAATATCCAGAATAAACAAACATTCAAACTTTGTTTAGCTACTTCGACTCATCTTTGTAATCCTCAGAAAAGATGTCAGTGTTTGAACAACAGTTGAAGCGTTAAGGAGTAAATGTCTGAATTAGAGTTTAGACATGAAGAATGTAACCTTAATCTCCATACAAAAGTTAACATCTGAATAGTAAATCTATGGTGTGTTATTTTGTCAAACATGTCTATTAGTGGAAAATGAGAAAATATGTGAAACATTTGCAGATTTCATGAGAAGTAAATATGCTTTCAGGAGTGAAAAAACATTAACATTTTGGGTTTGTTTGTTTTTTAATAATATATGTCAATCAAACACTTATGAATAAAAGGAAAACAAGAAAAAGCATGCAGTGCCAAGCAGATTAGACACAGTGAGCTAAGAAATGCAAGATGGATAGAATTATTCACGGGGCAGATACTCTTCCCCCGTCTCACTAAGAATAAGAAGAGCTGCATTTGTGGGAACTTAACTAAGCGGAAACCTGCAGGGTCTGCTCAGGGCTGCTGACCTGCCAGCTGGAGAGAGGACTGAGTTTAAAGGGTTTAAGATCTCAAAGAAGCCAAGACTTGGCTGATCATCTTGGGCTCGGCATATTTGGAGGCATATGAACTATCTTCAAAACTGGCAAAGGAAAAAGAAGGAAAATTGAAAATCTAAATACAGTAGCCAATTAAAATTCAAACAATTGTAAGGATTGCATTTTCTCTGAAGTATCTGAGTTTTTTCTCACTATCAAATAATGAAATAAATGGATTTACTTTGCGGGGGAAGAAGAATTGCACATCTTTGGGTTACTGCACTACTCTTTAATGCACTGAAAGAGGAAAAGGCAAAAGAGAGAACATATACATATTCTACAAAGAAATAAAATTTGTGTTATTTTTCTTAATATGATTTATTTGTATTTGCTGTCCCTAAAATTAATTTATGTTATTTATTAACTTTTTATTATTAATTTTAACAAAATTAACAAGTATAAACTTATTTTAATAAGATAATTGCTATTTTAACTAATAACCTTGAAAAGCATGATTTTCAATGAATATGTGTAATGACCCAAAAGTAACAATAACATATTTATTATTCTTACTGTATTAGAATGAAAAAAATTGGCTTGACTGAAATAGACATAACAAAAATATTAACTTCTTTTCTACTTTAACATGTCTACTTGTTCTGTTATAAGAGGTAACAATGCCCCTCACTCCTGGGAATATGAAACATGTTGCCAATTTGGATTCATTGCATCGATACAAAAAAAATACCAAAGATAGTCAAAGTCCACCACTCCTGGGTACCCCACAGAATGAGGGCCTGCAGGGCAGATGCTGCCCACGCATCTGCCACAAGCGTTTCTCAGGATGCCCCCACCCGGAACTGTGGAGCTGCAAGTTGAGAACTGACTACTTATTGGTCATATCACCGACAAGTTTTTAAGAGACACATGAATCAAACACTCACTGAACTTATAATAAACCATCTTTTGCATTATATTTAGAGTCATATTTCTAGGTTGAAACTGAAGGGCAGTTACAATGCAGAAAAGGTCCTTTCCTCAATGCAATGAAAAGCACATGAGAATAAAATACACATAGCATCCTAGATTCGACTCTAAATAACTTCAAAACATACAGTTGAATATTAAGAAACTTTTAGTGAAGTTGTAATTACTACTAGGTAGACCTTCTTTTCTGTGTAAACTACTCTATTTCAGCTTTGGATTAAATCTAATTGTGTTTCAAAATATAATTTATGTTTTAAAAATAAAAGCAGATTATAATATTTTCTAACATTTCTACCATGTCAGGTAACATTAACTACAACTGTAGAGCAGAAAAGTTAATTATTTTAAGAGTGATTGAGATAATCTTTATTATTAACACGAATTCAAAAGAAATTTAGAATTTTTGAAATATCTGTAAGTAATAAATCACATGCTATTTTAAATGCCTTCTCTTTTTAAGAAATATAATTTTCTATGAAATAGGTTCTCTTTTGAATAGCTCTCATTCAAGAACTTTTCAGTTAATTTTCCAAATTAAAGTTCTATAAGTTGTTTATGAGTATCAAATTTTCTTAATAGTTCTGTTGGACTGTTTACTCTGCAAGCAATAGTAAATAGGCAACAACATTTCTGTCAGTGTTACAAGTTGATCTGCCAAGTGTTAATGGTGTGGCTCAAGAGCGAGAGGCATCGCGGTGGGAAAGCAAGCTGTCCTGTACTTGACCAGATCTGGTTTGTCAACAGTATGGCTGAGGGGGTTTGACACATACATTCTTTTTCCATCGGACTCCCAGCACTTCGTCCCTATGTATATTCTCACATGGAGTCAATCTGATGAACTCCTTTTATCAGGCAAAAGAAAACTATGTTTAGAGAATAATAGCAAGGATATGAAATAGAGATTTTACATATTAATTTTCATGGAAACCATGACTAAAGATAATAATGAATGCTAGCTGCTTCTTCACTCCCAGCAGTAAATTCCCTTATCCAATCATAAGGAGAAATTCAAAAAAAATCTGTGTCTTTAAAAAAGTTATATCATAAAAATCTTCTTTCCCAAACTAAGGAGAAAAGTGCAGACACTCTGCAACAGAAGGGATTTCTCTGCAATCTGAAATGGCTGTCTTCCTTGGCTGTACATCTCCGTCATACAATGCCTGTGGTCTTGCTTGCAGTGAAGTTACACTGCCTGAATAAAAATTCAAAACACAAATTAGGGCAGAGGGCCTTGCCAACTAGCCATGATTTGTGGTGGTGCTTATCAGTAGCCAGTGTGGGGTGATTTACCCTAAGAACATCAAATATTTTTGTCCCAGGCTACCATGTTTCACTCTAGTGCCAATGTATCTGGGGAAATGAATGTTAAGCTACAACAGACATAGTCAGTGTCAGACATGTTTGTAACACATGCACAGAAAAATTGACAGCTGGGAAAAACTCTGCCACATTCCTAATGATTTGCTTGATAGATTGTCTTGCCTTCGACTGATTCAGTAGTGCAATGCACCTTTACACATGGTGACCTCATTGAATTTGAGAAGGCCCTCTACATGGCTGTATGTATTAGATTAGTCTATGTTAGAAACCAGGGTGAATAATAACCCTCTGGTATCTGTTTAAAATGAAGGTCCTCAAAATTCAAATTTTAGTTTTTAAAAAATTACATAGTAAGAATTCAGGAACTACAACTTTATTAATTTGAACTTTGTGATAATTCCAAGTTTGTTACTCTCTCCTACTATCTCTAAATAAAGATAATACAATGTTTTATACCAATTATATGGTATGTTATGTTAATATTGAAAATTGTTAAAAGATATACTTTATGCAATTTCATGGAAATAAAAGCCTTTTCTCATTACTTGAAGCAATTTAGAGACATTTTTAAAAAATTACTGTTAATTTAAAATCATTTTATCAACATATTTAAATTATTTGCTAGCCTAGCTAAATTTAATTAATATAAAGCTAATTTCTCCATTTTGGGGAAAAAGTTACAAGATTACAAATTTCAGTCATACACTTCTCTGTCCTATATACCCAAGCTGCATTTTTACACACATACAATCTTTGCACACTCATGGATGTTGAAAGAGATTTCTGGATTTTAAAAATGGAATTAGAAATATGTTATAACTAATTAAGAAGGAAAAATGAGGTGGGATACAAGTAATAAAATCAATGTTAGTGCCAAACAGAAGCCTCATGTGTAGTAGAACAAAGTGACCCCAAGCATTCAGAAAACATAGGGTATTCAATCAATGGGACATTGACCCTTATTTTCAAAAGTGGCAAAACCTGATCTTGGATTCTGTGCAGAAGCAGCACAAACATAACAGGCCTAAAATGGCCCTCTCCCAAGTTGCCTACTCATATAATCTTCGGATATGTTTCCCAGTACAGTGACAGAGTTCTAAAATCTTAAGGAATACAAAGTCTGTATCAACTTAAGTTGCCAAGGGGTGAGCATGTAAAATGTGGTTCCAGGCAACCATCATGTTACACAAAGCATGAAACTTCCTAAGACTGGATCCAACTAATGGGAAACAAAATTGAAAAGTGGAGAAAATAAGGAAACATTGATGTGGTCCTATAGAACATGTAATTTTATTTAACTTTAGAATACAAAGTACAGAGTTGAGTACTACAAAGTAATAATAACAATAAATGTAAAAATCTAACATATGCCAAGCATTGTGTGAAATATTTAATAAGAATACTTCTTAATTTTCAAATATATGAGTACTTTCTAGTTATCTTTTTGTTCTTGATTCCTAGCTTAATTCCATTGTGATCAGAGATCAGACTATGTATATTTTCAATCCTTAAAAGCTTGTCGAAGTTTAATTGCTTTGTGGAGCAGTGTGTGGTTACTCTTTATAAACGCACCAGAAACAATTGAAACAAATGCGTATTCTGCAGTTTTGTGCAGTGGTCTGTATGTATGCCAATTCAGTTCTAAATTTAGGTAATTATGCTGTTCAAATCTTCTGCTGTTCAAATGCTTCCTGATTATTTTTTTTCTGTGTGAAAATCTACTTTTTAAGAATTCTATTATTTTTTGGTTCCAGAATCTCTTTGATTATTTTATATAGCATGTATTTTTTCTGTCAGCATTTATTTGTCATTGAGTTTTTTTTTTAATCCTCACCCAAAGACACTGTTGTATTGCTTTTACAAAGTAAGAAAGGGAGAGGAAGGGAGAGAAGGAAAGATTGATGGCAGACGGAAGCATTAACCAGTTGCCTTCTGTACCCAGAATGGGGATCAAACCTGCAATACAGGCGGGTGACCTGACCGGGAATTGAACCTGCAACCCACAAAGCAGGACTACTTTCCAACCAACTGAGCCACACCAACCAGGGTTATCATTGAAACTCTTAAAATATTCACTGCTCTTTTAAAATTAGAGTCTGAATATTCCAATTTCTAAATCTCTATTGTCCTGTTTTTATGACTTATTTTTCTCTTAATGTTTAGTTGTTTCTTCATTTTATTTTGATTTGATTATTGATTGAGAAAATTTAGTATAAAATTGTAGTGATAAATTCAAGAAACCCATGATAAATTCCTCCAAATTTTTCTTCCACTTCTCAAGTTAATAAAAATCACCTTAAACCAGAGTTTCTAAACCTTGACACTATTCACATTTTGGACAAGATAATTGTTTGTCTTACAAAGCTGTACTGTGCGTTGCAGGATGCTTAGCAGCATCCCTCCCCTCTACCCACTAGATGCCAGTAGCATTCTCCCAAGTTCTACAATCAAATCTGTTTCCATATAGGCCAACTATCCCCTGGGGCTTTATTAGCAAGGCCTCTGCTAAAGGACCACTCTTTAACCCATTAGAAACTGAGTCAATTTAAAGCTTGGTTTGTGCTTGTGAGAACTATTCTTTTCTCTCCTAAAATATTCCTATGCCAGATGTTACTATCCCAAATAAAACTCCAGAGCCACTCCTATTTTGAGCCCTCAGCCTTATGAAACTGATGAAAGCTTTCTTCTGTATCTTAGCCTCTCACCCACCTCTTTCTGCACAGTTTCTCAGCTTCCCATTCTCTGCTTGTACTTGGCAAATATCTGAGAAGAAAGTGATGCCAAATGTCAGACTCACCTTCTGCAATTTTCTTGCTGCATTGATAACTCCCTAGTCTCTTTAAACAGATGCTTTATATTAGCCTTCCAGCTATTTTAGTTGTTCTCAGGTAGTTGGTTGGTATAAAAGTTAGCCTACCATCCCCCAACTATTGAAACATAAGTGCCAGGATTGCATTTCCCTGCCCTTATTGGCTTTGAACCTGTCACATGCCAATCCCTGAATGAGTGACTGTATGCATATAGAATGGATAATGCAGAGTTCCACAGAGTGAATATAATGCCCCTTAGATAAAGGACATAAGGAGCAGGGGAGACTAAGGAGCAGTGAGACTAAGCACAGCAGAGAGGAAGGGAAAAAATGGATATTGACATGCGAGAACAATAGTTTTCTACCAAACATAGCAAAAGCTGGAATATAATTGGCACTCCATAAATGTAAAATTTCTTTTTATAAAATGTTTACTGATTTATAAAACATTTCCTTAAAAATAAATCTCTAAACATTAAGTTTAAAATAGTGTATCATGAATTTATGATATAACAATTGAACTCAATGTACAAGAAATAGCGTTGAGCAAAGAAACAGTTTATTCAGAAAAGAACTGGACTTAAACATACATGTAGTTTCTCACAAAATGGTTTAAATCACTTCAAAATATTATGTATTTTTGATAAAAAATGTTTCACCTCCCATACATTGGTTTTGCTGGTAGACTTGAACTAATGCATTCATTTCACATATCTGAATTTGGTGAAGAGAAAGAAAAATTGTTTATAGAAGCCATAAACAATCAATCAAGTCCCTTTGTTACCAAATTTTTGAAAGCTGAAAACAAACTTTGTATTAAAATGTACAATATATAACAGTTGTATTAAAATACACATAATTAACAGCAGAAAACATTGTTTAGCTATTTTCTTAGGCAGAAATTTTTAGTGAACTAACATTTAGTCAAGTCAATAGGAGGAACTCTGAACTGATTTTCTGAATTGTCAATGAATGCATTTATGACTATTAGTTGTGTTGAATGGTAGTTAATTTTTCTCAGATGTGAATGTTTTACCTTATATAATGAACCAACTACTCTCACCCTTTCAAATACATGATTCATTTTTGTGTATAGACACATATAATGCACTCTTGTGCATAATGGGCACCCAGGTTTTTGGCCCAATCTTTCAGGGAAAAAAATGTTTTAATTTTTTAATACAACTTTTATTTATTTATATTTAGATACTTGTTTTTGTATTATAAAGTAAGTTTAGCATTTATTTTTGAACATATTATGGTACAAGAAATTTTGTATGATAAATGATTACAAAATACAATAACAGATACAAGGTATTTCAGGTACTACCCATATAAAATGCACATCTTTATTTTTCCCTCAAAAAATTGGATGAAAAGTACACATTATACATGGCAAAATATGGTACATTTAGACATATAGAAAAAGTAAATTATTTGGTGTTTATTTCTGTTTTTCACTACGTAATAGCATGCACAGAACAATCATTGATCATTAAAATGCTCACAAGTTTGGAAATCACACAATTATGAATTCTGAACCACTTCTAGAGATGTTGTTGCTAATGAAGCCAAAGTGAATTTCTACCCAGAATTATCCAATTAGTTTGTTTAATTCATGAGAACAGACTACCTGCCAAGTGCTAGCCAGCTATCTCTCACCTATGTGCCCTTGGCAGAAAACTTTACCAGAAGAGCTTATTTTGGGGGATCACTACAAATTCATTTCAATTATCACTCAGAAAGTAATTAAAACTGCATTTGGTACTTGTAGATTGTGGTGTGTATGTGTATGTGTGTGTGAGAGAGAGAGAGAAATGGAGAAAAGCAGTATTGTTTTGTGTTTATAAATGGCTGAAAGAGACATTATGATAACTTTTATTATAGAGCACTTATTTAACCTTTTTCTTAAAGTATTTGTTAAGTAGACAACTTATAAATTAGTGATGGCTTAAACAAATATTAAATGCAATTTAGTAAGAAATTCACCAGGTGAAGGGATTAAGCAAAGAAAAAAACCTGATAGACACAGATAGTGTGGTGATTAGCAAACGGAAAGAGGGGGGCTGGGGATAAATGGTGGTGGGAGGAGACTTCACCTGGGGAGGTGAACACACAGTACAGTGTACAGGTGATGTATTATAGAATTGTACACCTGAAACCATATAATTTTATTAACAAATGTCATCCTAATAAATTAAATAAACATTTAAAAATAAAGGAAAAGGAAAAGAAATTCACCAGGATCAAAAGACAATTCTCTTTACCTGGAGTAGGCATAGTAGGATTGATCTGCCATCACTGATTGAAAGGTGTAATTATTTTTTCAGTTCCTCTAGGAATATAATTGGAGCTGAGGGAAAGGTGTAGAAATATAAGGGTGGCTTGGTTAACTTAGCTTTCATTGATTTCAGGAGGAGAAAGTCATTATGTCATCGTTTACTTCATAACTGTAAGACATAGCTGTTAAAAATTCAGGTGCTTTCCAGTGTGTACACAAGAATTTCATAGAAAGCATATTCAGATGTTTTCCATTTCTTTTGTCATACCACAGTTAAAAATACTGTCATATTAATTTAGGGAAGAAAAGGGTTTTGTAGTGAAACAGTCAAACTCTGTATTGAAGGAGTTCTTTTGTCTAATGCAAATAGAAAGAAGAGACCAAAAAGTACACTTAAAAATATTTACACTAACCAATGTTTATTTTATGAAATAAAGAAAACTTACACATATAAATCTGAACAAAGAGGAAAGAAGCCCAACTGTGATTCCTGACACAAAGAGATTTATCCTTGGCTTCTGTCAAATCTCCCTGGAAGAACCACAGAGGAGAGAGTGGTAGCCACAATACAGCAGCGTCATCCACAGCTCGGAGAGCCAGCGAGACAGCAGGCAGTTGGTTTTGAAGGGTTGTGTGTTTGGGTGGTTGCAGCCTGGGCAAACTATTTAGGCCTGCCATGGTGGGGAAAAATAATAAATAGATAAAAAGTAGTTTGAGTTTTTTATTTCTGCCCATAAACCAAAGATTGTGTTTCATTCAATTCTATGTATCTAAGATTCAATTCAGTAAAAGTATACAAGGGGACATTGAATATGAGTAAACTAATTTAACTTCTCAAATTCTTAGTTTTTTCCTATATTTAACATTGAAAATAAACCTCTTTTTCTAAATCTAAAAACTGAACCATTTTCTCACCCATTAGTTGTCTTGGAGTTCCCATATGTAAATATTTTTAAAGACATTTAAGTGTTTATAATAGTCTGAGAGAGCAAAAGATATTTTTATAAGTTAAAAAATCAAAATGAATGAAAACTATAAGAAAACATTAGATATAATCATGATATTTTCAAGACATATATACATTTGTATTTGCTTCAAACAGGCCATACACCACTGATTTGATTATTGTAATATGTATCTTACATGATTTGTATTATTTGTCCTGAAAAATGTATAATTTTCCCCTTTGAAGGCAACTGCAGGCTGATATGGTCCCTGGTGAAAATGAGTTTGACACCCCTTACATAGGTAGACACTAATTTAAGTTTAATTTAACCATGTGAATGGAGTCTGCTAATAATTACCACGTGTCCTTTACTACTCTCCAAATCCAGACCCAGCTGACTCTTCTCATTGATAAACTCTTGGCTTTTTGATGATTTTCACTGTTATTTCAGGTGGATGTGGTCGCAGAAAAAATGATAATTCTTCATATTGTGTATTTACCCTAAAAACAACAACAACAAAAAAAAACATGGGCCTGGGTTCATTGGAGGGCAAAGGCAGGCAACAGACACAGAGATATATTACCATAATATTTCCTTATATTATGGTTTAAAAGCTGAACTATTCTTGCAAGAATTAATTGCTAGTTTTTAGAAAGAAATACAAAATATTGACTAAAATATTACAAATGGGGCTATGTAAATATTTACCACAGTAAATCAATTAAGTCCTAAAGAGATATCATTTCTTTCATATCCCACTCAGAAACCTGCAATTATTGATCAGTTCTTCAAAAATAGGTATCTCTTCAATTCTTCAATAATTTTACTTCTGGTACAGCAGGAAAAAATAATTACTGTAGCAATCATTTAAATTCCCTAGTATGACTGGATTTTTCCTTTTCCATGTGACGTCAGATACATCTATACACATTCAGCAGAAAGTATCCGATTTAAATTTAGGCAAGAATAGAAAAAAGTTTTTTCTGTGTGTCTAAGTGTGCTATGGATGAGAATTAGATACTCATAGTATTGAGAATGTGTGGAATTGAGGAAATTTTTCATAGTAATACAGAAAGCTTCATGTGGGGTTAAAATTTTTCAACATCACCACTGGGAAGGCTGATGCAAATTTCTGTGGTCAGTCCCTTCTCACATACACATAAGCACACAGGTACACACACACAAAAAAATAAATAAATAAAATTCTGATGTGGAAGAAAAGAAGGAAGGAAGAAAAGAAGGAAGGAAGGAGGGAAGGAAGGAAGGAAGGGAGGGAAGGAAGGAAGGGAGGGAAGGAGGGAGGGAAGAAGGAAGAAAGGAGAAAGGGAAAACTAGGCGAAAAGAAGGAAAGGAAGTAGGGTTAGCACACTGAATATTGAGGGTGAGACTCTAAATGCTTAGGTTGCAGCTGTGTCTACCTGTATCAACCTGATATTATTATGAATATTAATAGTACTATAATACTACCACAAAGCACTTTCTGATCATCAATATACTTAAAGTGTTAGAGATATAAAGCACCTTAGATACAATATGTTTCCACATGTTGCAGAATGGAAAATTAACATTCCAAGAAGGTGATTTTTCCAAAATCCTAACATATATTTAATATCAAGGATGCAAGTCTCACAATTCACAAGTCAGTGTTCTTAATACATTAGTTTATTTAGGCAACACCAAAATATTTGTTGACAAATAGTATTCATGAAAGAAGACAGTAATAAAAAAAGAGTAAGTCCATGAATGTTGTGCTCACTGTAACAGCAATAGAAACTCACTAAGTTGTACCATTCATGAAGGTCTGTGACAGAGGTCTGATTTAGCCAGTCCCATAGCCATGGCCATTGCAAGTTGCTTTATCATCCAATAACACTCATTTTATTTATTTATTTATTTATTTATTTATTTATTTAATTTTTATTTTTAATTTTTTATTGTTATTCAGTTATAGTTGTCTGCATTTTCTCCCCATCCCTCCACCCCACCCAGCCAAACCCACTTCCCTCCCCCACCTACACCCTCCCCCTTGATTTTGTCCATGTGTATAACACTCATTTTAATGCTTCCATCTTTATTAAACACACTTAAGTATTTCCTGTCTATGGCACCTATATTATTATTTATTCAATTAGTATCATGCATAAAATTGACTTGAGGTACTAGAGACAGGTAGAAATTACACATTTGTGTAATAAAGTTACCTCTTAATATAAATATCTACTCAAACAATAGTTTCCAAAATTGTGAGATTCTAGAGAACACTTCGATTTTATTTATATCAAACTGATATTAGAGCAATTTGGGTTTTGTATGAAATAATAATGTTCTTAAAATATTAATATCTCACTTCTTTTCTTATCTCTCATTGAATTCAATAGCTTTCTCATTTCAAAATTAATCCAGGAAAGTACATTTAAAAATTATTTACATGGTGTTAGCTATGTTATAATCAAGAACCTATTAGTAGGCAATAGACTGTCAGATATCTTTATATATATTATACCTCTGGAAGATATAAAATTAAACAATCACTTTTATTAATATTTCTGTGATGGGAAAAATAAACACTCAAACAAAAAATACACCTTCAGCTTCACCCATCCAGTGTTCATTATGATGAAACATGCTGACAAACTTTAATAAACCCCACATAGTTGAAATTGAGTGAATGATTACAGGAATATAGTAACCAAAGTTTTTATATTCAAAAATTCAATTATAATTGGCATGCAAATGCCAAAGTCTATGAAAATTATTCCTTTCCATTCATAAACATTGGTTACTTTTGATATTTCACACACATTCTCATCTTTGGTTTAAAAAATAGCTTTGAAAATTACCTATTCCATTATTTCAGTCTGTAGTTATTTACTTGTTGGGAACCACCCTGCCTGGTTTCAAAAGCTATAACCCTCCATGGCTAAGGGTGAGTCAGAGACCTTGGGACCATAAGCCACTAAGTAGACAAAGCTTATCTCCCTGGCAGGGGTACCACCTCTTCCCACTTTACTTTACCCTGCTTGGCCCTGAGCCTGACCAGTTAGCCAATGACAGGTAAGATTCCTCAAGGGAGGGATGACCTAAGACAGGCATGGTCATGAAGAGGCCCACAGGGAAGGACTCAGGGAGCTATAGAAAAAGGGGGTGATGGACCCTCACCCCTCAGCTTTGACATAGCATGAGTCCTCATTCTGTCTTCAAGAAGTCTCCTAATCTCTTGGCTGCCTTACTTCCCCTGCCTGACTTAAGCCTGAAACAATGCCAGAGGTGGGTGTGGCCGTGTGCTGGAAAGGGCAGGTTCCCTGGGAAGATCAGGCCTAAGAAAGAATGCATGAAACTCTGTGAAACCTGCTTTGCTAAGAATGTCCTCAGTTTTCTGATAAGGATCCAAGTATGAAATGAGTTTGTTTCCCAAAGTCTTATAGCTCTTTAGCTAACTGACCCTGACTCAGAATAAGCCCTAAGCATTCTTTGTTTGTTATCTATTGTTTGATCCTTACTGCCTGACAATGATCAATGAGCTTTACCTGTATTCCTGTGCAAACTGAACCCAATAAAAGCCCATTGAGGAAAAGGCTCTTGGCCCTTCTCCTTTGAGAGATTGGCCACCTATCGTCCCCGAGCAGATCACGTCTTGGTGGATTTATTCTCATTCATGGTGGCCGGGGGGGGGGGGAGCTCTGCGGGTGGAGCCCCCCCACATTTACTTACTAATATAATATTTTTTCTTCAAGATGAAGAATGTTTTAAGTATTTATTTGTTATTTCTTTTAAGGGCATCACTTTTTAAAAGTATACCACCTAAATACATGTATAAGAAAAAAATCATTTTAAATTTTTCTTTTTGTCCCCAAATTAAATAATGAAAGACCTGTAAAGAAATGTTTTTCATGCTTCTTTTTCTTCCAAAGCCCAAAAATGACTTTTACTGAAAATATTCACATTAAAAGGGGGTGCACAGTTTTTCTTTGCTTTGTTATATATGCAGAACTTCCTGATTCTTCCTTATACTTCTAAATTGCTATATAGATGGCATTCTTCCTTGGAAAAGACAGCTCTGTTCATAAGTTGTAATTTTTCTCTTTTGCAAAATGGCAAGAAGAAAATTAGAGTTTGAGACAACTGTACTTGAACAACTCTAAAAAAATTATATCGATTCCAATTGCAAAATTGTATAATAAAAAATAAAATTAGAATTTCAAATAAAATCATTTTTAAATAACAAGAGAAGTTGAACTGAAATAAAAATTGATTTCTAATTTTTTTAAAAATTCCCCAGCTTTCTTTAGGAGGAGTGTACTGGTTTAGGTTCTTTATTCTATTTCTCTTCCTCTTTTTTTTTCTTTTTTTGTTTTGTTTTGTTTCTCAGCATGTAGCAGTGTTTGGCTCATCATGAAGGCTCAATAAAATTTGGTCAATGAATGAGTGTAAGAGTAAAAAAATAATTGCCTACACAATTAGCAACAGTCCGAGTGATTTCTTGTATGTGCCACTACCTATTCTTGTTTCACTTTTTATGATGAAGTGACTCCTGGAAACCCTTTTAGAAAGTTCACCCAGAATGACTCACATCTGAGTCAAATCAGAAGAACAATCAATTTGGCACCATCATAAGAGCTCTCAGATGTTAAAGGTGACAAAATGGGCAGAACTCCTCCCAACAGATTATGGATACCATGTGTGGCGGAATTAAGTGGAAAACTGTTTGTATAAATGCTGAAGGGGAAGGCATGTCAAGCCCATGTGGCTTGGCTGCAGAATAGAACTGCATTCACTGACACGATGGCAAAGTTGGGTGGCATAGCTCGTATGGCATATGGCAGGCTTCTGCTCAGCAAATGCACACCACATGCCAAAAAGTGGTGTCGTTCTTACTGATTACTCTGTTTCTTTTTCTTTCAAGTGCTCAGAATTAATATTAAAGTTTCTAAGCTACTCAAAAAGGAAGACAAGAAGCCCAACACATACTTTATCTTATTCAGCAGTGAACTGCCATATTATCTGTCCACCTTAAAAATTGTATACTGTATATGTTAGTTCTCAAACTATAAACTAGAAGGATACTAAAAGGAAAAATTATCTCATATTTAGTCAAAACAAAGAATCACTTTCAAAAATTTAAGTGTACATATGTGTACGTATGCTTTCATATTCTACTTTTTATAGTCATGTGTTCACTTATTCAACAAACCTTCACTGAGTGCATATGCCAGGAATGTTTGTAAAAGCAAAGAAACGTAAGTTAATATGTTGGTTTTTAGGTGCTAGAAGTAATTTGGATTGAGAAAACTTGGTGTACAGAAATATCTAGAAGGCAGGGGCCAGAAATCCAGTATGTGTTATGTTGAGATTAGGTTTTACACTGAAGAGGATACAAACCCATCAAAGCAGTTTAAGTAGAGAGTGATGATGATCAGATAACATGTACTAAAGACATCAATCTTCAGGAATCTCAAGATTAGAAGAAAGGTAGGAGGACGACATTCAAGGCTCTGTAGTAGTCTAAATGTTGACAACGAGGGCGTAACTTATTATCAGTGAAAATGGAAAAATGAGCGCTGCACTTAGAACCAGGTTGAAACAGAACAGGCAGGACGCAGTAACACACTGGAATCCTCTGAGCAAGGAACAGAAGTAGTTTATGCTGCCTTCAACATTTCTTGTTTGGTGAATGCTTAATTTAGGGAAAATAAAATATTAGAAAGATTTATTACATAGATGATAAATGCAGTTTAGAAGATTTTGGAGAATTTGGTTGGACCCATGGCTTTATCTAATGAAACTGCTGTAGTAAAAAATTTAATGTGTACACTTATATTAAGGAAAAGACTTCGATTGGAGATAAACACATTGGTCTTCAACAGAATGTGCATTTTTTTATTTGGGGGATATTATGTGTTATATATGTCTATTAAATCATGCTTTTGACTTTATATGAAGATATATATATGTTTACTTTACCAATATTTTGTTTAGGATTTTCATACCTACATTCCTGAGAAAGATTGTTTTTTAGTTTCTCTCTTTTTATCATATTATGCTTATCTAATGTTATTAAACCTATGTTTGCCTCATGAAGTTTGTGAGATTTCTTTTTTAAATTAATTAATTTTTCCATCACCATTTATTCTCCCTATACCGTATTCCACCTCCACCAGCCAACTCCCCCAACCTGCGATTGCCACACTGTTTTTTATTCTTTTTATCTTTTTTTAAATCTCTACAAGGGGTATGTTAAAATTAGAATTGAATCATTTATTCGTTGGATGTTACCATCTCAGTCAGGAATTTTCTTGGCAGGAAGATATTGACTATATTCAACTTCTCTAATAAGTTCAGGACTACTCAGGATATATATGTGTGTATATATGTAAATTTGAATACATTGCTTCTAAATTAATATATCTATTTCATGTAAGTGCTCTAATACACTGGTATGCAGTTATTCACAATATTGTTTTTTATCTTCTTGATCTCTGAAACACCTATAGTTAAGTTTTTCTTTCCATCCTTCATATTGTTTATTTCAATTACCATATTTTTCGGACCATAATATGCACTAGCCCCCAAATTTGGAATGAAAATGAGGGTGCGCCTCACAGTCCAAATGTAGCTTATGTGGCTCGCTGGGATGGGGAGGAGGGGGCGGCAGTGGAGCGAGGTCACAGGAGGGAACAGCAGGGTCACTGCTGCAGGAAGCCCTGGGGGGGGGGGGCGTCAGTAATGGGGCCCTAGGCTGGGAGAAGGGCGTATCCTTGCAGTGTGAAGCAAGGGAGGCAGGAGCCGAGTCCCCGCTGAGGCATACTGCTAGGGATGAGGGTACAGGCAGAGCAGGCACGTTAGGAGAAGAAAGCCTGGGGCTCCCCTACTTGCCTTCATCACGTGACTGGTGTGTCCCCCCCAAACCCATTAACATTAACATAGGCAAATTCCACTGCAGGGTCATCTGTCAATGTGGCCCTGCAGCTGTTGCAAAACTACAACTCCCATCATGCTTAGGCAAGTTGGGATGATGGGAGCTGTAACTTGGTAACAGTTGCAGAGCCACACAGGCTGTGCAACACTGCTGTCCCCATACAAGAGTGTTGCACAACCTGTGGCCCTCCAGCAGCAGATCTCCCCCATAACAGTGTCAGCAGCAGATCCCCCCATGACAGTGTGTCATCCACTGATGTTCGCAGCTACAGTGCCCCCATAACATGAAGGACACAGTGTGGATAGTTCTGTCATTACTATATTTTGTAGTAAGAGATACGGTATACCGTAGTCTCCTGCTGAATCTACCGTAATTGTGGAAAGATGTCAAAGCAGGAAAGGATTTCTGTTTTAAATGATGTTATTAAATATTTTACTACATTTTTTGCTTCAAAAATTGTTTTCCTATTTTCCTCCTCTAAAATCTAGGTGCATTTTATAATCCAAAAACTGCAGTAGGTCAAAAATATAGATTATAAGCCGAACCAAGATATCTTTAAGAATGAAAAGTGATGATACTACTTGAACCATAACAAAAGGAGTAAACTTGCAGTATCACAGCAAGATGGGACATGGCATCCAGGTGAGTATTTATGTTCTTGTTATTTCAAGAATATAGTTAACTTCATATTCTTGTCATTTGACAGTGACATTTCCTTTTATTTTCTTTTTAGATTATTTTAATTTAGTGTTTTTGTGGCTATGCATGTAAATATATTTTAATAAAACATAAAATTATACATATCTTTTAATATCAAAAAATTAATGAGAGGATAATACTGTCCTCATTTTATAGAGAGCCAGTGCTAAATACTGACTGCTTAATGAGATTATATGTAACTTCTGTGAGGTAATACATGAGTGAAATCTCTCTATATTACACTGATGAGACATTATCAGACAGACAGCTTTCAATGACAATTTATTATGCCTCAGGCAATCCTCATTAACACCTGTGTGTCCAATATTATCCTCACCTGGAAGATGAAAAATCTGATTCTTACTTTGTTCAAAGTCACACAGCTGAGAAGCAGTGGAACTATGATCCCACTCAAGTCTCTGAAATTGTCCATCTCATAGTTCCTGTATCTCATATTGAAAACTCCCACTACTAAGTAAATAATCTTTCCAAAATGTTTTCAAAATATAATTAACTGTGATCCTTATCATTTTAATATTAAGAAAAAATTGGCTTGGTTATCTTGTGAGCATTAGTAAAATATTTATTCATTGAAAATTTTGAAGTTATCTATGCATACTAAGATATTTAAAGTCCTAGGAATTTTCCCATTAATGTTTGAGAACTTTCAATCATATTCATTCAAGCTAAACCTCTGAATGAATAATATCTTTCTGACAGTTTCTAGATGTACATGTTGAGCAAAAAAGAGACACCTCCTCCTTTCAAGGAGTTGTAATTTTATAAGGAAACCATGAAATAACGACAGAAACAAACATATAATGAAATGTAAGGTGGTAATTAGTTCTTGGGAAAAAAAATAAAGTAGTATGAAGACATAAAAACTGAACAACACATGTGAGTATAGACTGGATCTCACTTAAGCAATGGAGAAAGTCCTGTGAAATCCTGCAGATAGCATTCCAGGCCAAGGGATAAGTATGGGCAAAGTGATCCCCACTGGGTGGGACACAGACAGGAGCTTTCCATTTGGCAGCAAGAAGGGCAGTGAAAAAGATGAGTGGCAAGGAGATAAATTTAGAGAAGATATAGGATCCCACTGAAAGTGAAATTTAAACATTTTCTGTTTTGTTTATTATGAAGACCTATGCATAGTACACAGTTGACCCTTGAACCACACGGTTTTAACTGTGTGGGTTCACTAATACACAGATTTTTTTCAATAAATACAGCAAATATATTTTCACTTTCTTATAATTTTCTTAACATTTTCTTTTCACTAGCATACTTTATTATAAAAATACAATATTTAATACATACATAATATATGTTAATCAACTATTGTAGGTAAGGCCTCAAGTTAATAGTAGGCTATTGTTATTCAAGTTTTGAGTGATTCAAGTTACACAAAGATTTTCAACTGCACAGGGGGGTCAATACCCCTACCCCTGCATTGTCCAAGGGCCAACTGTACTCACCATCTCTGACCACCTGTTACACTTGAGATTTAAATTATCCTTGGTATCTCTGGTACTATAAAAGAAACAAAATATACTTGGTAGTAAGAAGCTATATCTTCTTGGGAATAGAAGTCTAAGGGAGATTGAAAGTTGCAGGATAGCAGAGTCATATCCAAAATTGAGTGTTAATAATGATGTTGTGATGTGTTAATTTCTCTAGGCTAAACTACATCCCCAAGAATTCCCTTCTAGGATGTGTCCCTTGGGGGAGAAAACACCATTCAAAAGATATTCTCATGCTTCTTCTCCAAAAGAACAACAAAGAGCTGATGACACCTGTGCTGTGGGAGGGCCTGGGGTCCCCTGGTCCCTTGCACGTGAGGCTACAGCAGCTTCAGTGGAGGATTCGGCAACAGCATCTGGCAGAGTTCACCGTTGGAGTGGGTTCAGCTGGAGGCAAGGACAAGGACCAGGAGTGGAACTGCATCACCAAGCTATCCTGCCTGGTAAAGGATGTAAAGATCAAGTCCCTGGAGGGTATTTACACATTCCCTCTTCCCATCTATGAATCTGAGTCACTGACTTTTTCCTGGGGGCTTCCCTCAAGGACCATGTTTTGATGATTATGTTCATACAAAATAGACCCATGCTGGTCAGAGAATGTGGTTGAAGGCATTTGTTACCACTGGGGATTACAAGGAACATATTGGTTTGGGTGTTAAGCACTCCAAGGAACTAGCCACTGCCATCTACTGAGTCATCATCCTGGCCAAGCTCTCTATTGTCCCTGTGTAGTGAGGCTATTGGGAAACAACTTTGGCAAGCCCCACACTGTCCCTTGAAAAGTGACCAGCTGCTGTGACTCTGTGTTGATGTACCTCATCCCCACCCCCAGGTGCACTGGCATAGACTCAGCCTCAGTGCTCAGGAAGCTACTGCTGATGGCTGGTATCCTCCACTGCTGCACCTCAACAGGGGCTGCACCACCACTCTGAGCAACTTCACTGAAGTCACCTCTGATGCCTTACCTAAGACGTACAGCTCTGTCAAGCTTCAACTCTAGAAATAGACCCTGTTCACCATCACCCAATTAGGAATTCACTGACCGTCTTATAAAAACTCACACCTGAGTTTCTGTGCAGAAGACCCAGTCTCCAACTGTGGTCACTATATAAGTTTATACAAAAAAATCAAGTAAATTAACCCTACTTTAAAAAATGTATTCTTGCCCTGGCTGCTGTGGCTAAGTGGATGGAATGCCACCCTGCAAACCACAAGGTTGCTCACTCAATTCTCAGTCAGGTCACATGCCTGGGTTGTGGGCCATGTCCCCAGTAAGGGACACACAAGAGGCCACCTCACACTGATGTTTCTCTCCCTCTCTTTCTCCCTCCCTTCCCTTCTCTTTAAAAATGAATAAATAAAGTATTATACACATATATATATACACATATATATCCTTTACTATATGTGTGTATATATACACATATATATATTCTCTTGCAACAATTTGAAGGAAAAGGGACAACAGTCACTTTTATTGCACACACACACACACAAACACACCTCTCAGTTATTCAATCTAAGAAGAATCTAGGTGCTGCTTTGCAAGAATGTTGCAGATGTAGTAAAAGTTTACAATCATTTGACTTTAATTTAACAGACTATTTTGAAGAGACTTGACTTAATGAGTTTTTTTTTTCCTGTAAAAGAAGACATAAGCCTTCCCCAAGAAAAAGAAAGAATGGACCATTAGTGGGTAACAGGCACCAGCCTTGTTCATAAGGTTTCCATCTGCTTGTGATCTTTCTCCCTGATTGTCTGCTCTGTTAACTCAGCAGTTGTTCAGCCAGCCCCCACAATCACACAATTATAGGGTTGGCCAAAAAGTCCTTTAAGTTTTTTCCTTAAAATAAATATTTCCCATTTTTACCTATACTTCTTTTGATTTGAATACTTTGAGTATGTCGGCGATGCGATCTCTGTGTGGTGTAATGTTGATTGTTGTCAGTTAAAGTCTTGATTTGATCGCTATCATCTTCTACTGGTCTCCTGCCCATGCAGCACTGGCCAGTGAGAATTCTCCAGCACAAGACACCACAAACCACTTTTGACAGGTTCAATCAGTCACAACACCTTCTCCACAAATCTTTTTTTTTTATTGCATTTCAGTTGCATTTTTACCTTTCTTGAAATAGTAAACCATATTATGCCCAAAATGTTATGTATTTTATTCCATCTTCAATATTACAATGGCATACAAAATTACAACAATTTTGATTTTTTTATATGCAAGCTGATATGACAACTGTTACATGATCTAACAGAATTGTTTCAGATGAAGTTAAAGACAACTAAATGCTTACTAGAGCCATCTTACTGGAAAAACCAAACTTTTTGGCCAACCCAATACTTGTAATAATCCATATATCCCTATATCTCCTACTGGTTTTTTTCACTGGGTGAACCCTGGTAGATACAAGGAGTGCCCTTCAGAAGTACTCAGCAGGGAAGACTCCAAAGAACACTTGGAAGTATCTATTAATCAGTTTTAAATACTCATCAGATTCAGAGAGCCTGAGGTCAGATAAATACTTTCCTATTCTCCTTATTTCTTTTTTCTTTCCTCAGTTCACACTTACTGAGGTCAGAAATTTTTAGTGTAAATCTGTTGGAATTTTTTTATGGTTTATAATTTGTTTCATTTTAAAGGGCTATACCCCAAAATACAGATACATGATGTACGAGTTTTGTATAGCTTCTGTAACAAATTAAAACAAAATTGTATGGGAAGTACAACACAGCTCTCACCAAGCTAACGGCAGAATGCAGTTCCTTTCTGGAGGCTCCAGGGAAGAATTGGTTCCCTTGCTTTTTCCATTCTCCAGAGGCCACTGCATTTCTTGGTTCAGTGCCCCCTTCCCTCATCTTTAAAGCCAGTGATGGAGAGTGGAGTCCTTCTCAAAGGATATTACTCTGACTTCCTCATCTGCCACCTCTTCCAGTTTTAAAGCTCCTATTATTACATTGGACACACTCAGATAATCCAGGATAATCTCCTACTTGAAGGGCAACTGATTAGCAAGTTTTATTCCATCTGCAAACTTAATTTCCTTTGGTAGGTAACCAACTTTGGCAGTGGAGGGAAGTTGAGCAATTATTTTGCCTATCACATATGAGTTCTTTGCTTATTTGGATCTGAAATAACTAAACATTTAGGCATTTTCTCTCATCCCTTGATAAGACATAACTTTACTGAAATAAGTAACTACCAACTGACAGGGAATCACCCCTGTAATAAATTGTAGAGATGGTAAAACTTGAATTTGTCAACTAACTGGCAAGTGGATCTATGTCCAAAGAGAGAATTTTTTCTCTTTTATTGCTATATGTCTTAACATAATTGTCCTTTTCATCTGGCATTCACTTTTTTTACATGAAATATATTATCATCAGTATAAATATAATTTTTCTATGGCTGTAAGTTGTATTCACTGAGTATTTCTGTATATGGCTTTGTGGATGTATTATTATTAAAAAGTAGCTTTTAATGTTAAAAGAATATAGGGAGTTGGTGTGATATTCTAAGCTATTTCAAAAAAGCATTTGCTTAAAAACATTAAAAATGGAGGTCATTATACAAAATTGACTCCAAGTGGATTCTTAGTAAAATAGAGATAATTAGGATCTTCCCTGAAGTAAGTGGTCTATTAGAAAATTAATCTCCATGGGGTTGGGAACCTTTCCGTATTTCGGTGATTTTTCAGTTCTGGTATCTGATTGCACAGTCTCGAAACATCCAAATATATCAGCGAGTCCACAGGCCCTACTGACAGCTATGTGAACAGCCAAGCAGAGGAAGGAAAAAGAAGAATTAAAAACAAACAAAAACAAAACCAAAAAAAAACCCTCAATCTTGATTTTACTCTCGGGATTTCAAGGCAATTTCGAAAGCTTGAGAACTTTCTTGCGCATTTCAGCAATACTATTCAAAAACTATGATTTAAAAGGAGGCGACTTGAAATAGGGACAGGTAGGATGAAGAGGGAAATCTGAAGACAGTCAGTGTCTTAATGCCACATATGAACTGTTCAGAAAAAAAAAGGCTCATTTAGCTTAAAAGTTTTGAAATCATTTTGAAGACAAAAGAAAAATCGGCCCGCAGAAATGCAGTTCATCGTTGTGAGGAGATGGGCAATGAACAGCGAATTCCATCACGTTTGCAGGTAACATTCCCTCCTCTTCCTACAGTACCATCCATTATTAATGAGCACTATTTTGGAGTGTGAAAGAACTGTTTGAAAACATTAACATAGTCTACTGGATGTGATTGACATTGTCATTCCTTTCATTTTGCTGCTGGTGAGAGCATCCCTGTAGACTTATGTGCATCTGGACATTACTAGCATTCTCCTTGTTATGTGCTCTGGGCAGCTGTAACATGGAAATTTCCAGCATCGTATTCTATGGGTTATTTTTCAGCTTTTACATTGTGTTCTGTGGCAAAATGCATAAGTCAAGGCTTTTTGTATGCAATGATCAATCAGAAAAATTATCTTTTCTAATCTGACTCTTCTCCAGATTTTAAGAAGAATTTATTTGAATACTGGAGATGTGCAATGACTGTATGTTCGCAAGGCAGTTATTTAGATCTATGTCTATTTATGGTATTCATTTTTCACCCTCCAGTTTTAAAAGCTGATTACATTTTAATTGTCCTGCTGCAGAAAGAACCGCAGCTACTGTCTACCTGCTGCTCAGCAATAGCACAGCACTGACTAACCCACCCACATAATGCCTTCAATCAGTAAAATTACAGGAATAATGAATCCCCCAATTTAAGCACTACGTCCTCCTGACTTGTAAATATGTGTGTAACTAAGCCATTTTTCCCTCTTAGCTGCCCTGCTTCTCCCTCTCACAGCCCATATGGGCACCCACAGAGAGATCTCTGTTCCTAAGTTGTTGACCTACTTCATATGAGTATACCACATGTTGCTCTGTTTCTCTGTGCATTAACAGCCTACCAGTGAAGTGGGGACTACAAGTTTTCAGTCTGCCAATCCTGATAGTCATTAATAGATGTACGTGCAACATACTGGTCCTCATTCTCTTTTTTTTTACATTTTCATGTCAATTCTCTCAAGTTTCAAGTGTCCTAAGGATTTATCTTAAAAAGGACTTCCAAGAGTAAGTTTTGTCTCTTGGGAAATCAGTAAGTATAACACACACTGAAAGGAGGGTGGAGGAGTTCCACTGTAAAAGTAATGTGGGACTGTTCTGTTTCAGTACTTTGGGGCGCCTCCAAGGCAGAAGAGCTCTTCTATGGCTGATATGAAACAGGACTGCCTTTAAAAGGCATCATAATTATATGGTTTCCTTAAAATAATATTACTTTAGAATATTTTCACTTCACAGACTGTGTAGAGTTATTAGTGTTTTATGGGATACGTCTTGGGAAATTATGATTTAATTGCATCTCCCTATTAAGCATACTATTATACTAATGGGGCCTACTCTAGGGGAAAAGAAAAGCTTTACCTCTTACTATTTCCATGCACAGTGTAGTAAGAGTGGGATTGCTCTGGAGTTTCAGTTCCTGGCTTCAAATACCAACTCTGCAAATTACTAGTTGTACGACCTTGGGCAAGTCTTCTACCCCATCTTTGACTCAATTTTCTCCACAGCAAAATAAGAAGAATATAATAGTATCTTAGACATGAAATAATGTGAATTAAGTGGTTATCATAATTACTACTCACTTTCCTCAAAACCTTGCATCTAAAGTGCATCATCTTTCTTATAGCAGGATGGTGTTTTATGGTTACGATATGTGGTACCTTTTGCTTTATCCAGGATGTCCTAGATTTCAGAGAACTTTCCAGGCATTATTATTGTAATGAGTCCAAACTTGACCTTCAAATTTCATACACTCTTGTTTTCAGTAATTAAGGAGGTAGTTTCATGAACTAGCACAGAAAGACCACACACTACAGCAGTCAGTATATGTTTTACTGCAGCGTCCAGCAGGTAGTGCTCTCCCCCCACTGTTAGTTACAGCAGGACTCAGTCTAATGTGAGCAAGTTCAGCCCTACCAAGAATGTTAAGTAGAAGGCCCTTACAATCTGTCCAAATGTTATCATGGAGGTATTCACTGATTCAACATATTTTTATTGCATACCTATCATGTATTAGTCATGAGTCAACATGAGACTGGTTGTATGAGAAGGCCAATAGAGAGAAAGACATCTCATGGACTTCATAGTAGCCTCTAGGATCTGAGGGTAGTGCTTCCCTAAAGCCAGACAGAAAATAGGGACCTCAGTCATGCAGCCATAAAGAAATAAACTCTTCCAACAGTTGGAGTTTAGAGTGGTCTTAGTTGAGTCTTCAGATGAGAACTATCTAGTTGACACCTTGATTTCAACCTGGTCAGAGCCCAACCATGTTGTGTGGGATTTCTGACCCATGGAAACTGTGAGATAATGCATTTGTGTACGTGTGGTTTTTAAACCCACTAAATTGGTGGTGATTTCTCACATATCAGTAGCAAACCAATACAGTGCATTTCATCTGCTTCATGGAGCCCATATATCTCTAGAAAAGATAAAGGAGAAATAAGCTGATAAAGGCCAATAGATTTTCATTTATAAATGAAGGTTCTATATTAGTATTAAGGTAGGGGTTCAATGGCATAAGAATGGGGATCATTTATGCCAGAATATATAGATCTAATGGAGGGCTGGCTGTTAAAGTCTGAATAAGACATAGGTTACTGAGCATCTCTGACATTTGGCTGGGCCTCCAGAGAGTAAAACCTTAGGAAACACCATATCTTAGGGTGATTTTCAACCTTTTGCATTTCATGGCACACATAAACTAATCACTAAAATTTTTCTGTCAGATCAACAAAACTAAAACAAAAAATGTTTTAGTTTTGATGATCTGGCAAAAAATAGGTACAATTTTGATTTATTCCCACTGAAAGGCTATAGTTGTGTTGGCGATAGATATATATATACATACATATATAATTACTACTATTATTAATATATATTATTGCTATTATGTAATATATAATATATGATATATGTGTATAATCTATATTAATATAATATAGATTGTATTAGTTATTATATTAATTACATATTGTATATTTACATATTATTATATATTCATAATATAGATTTTATAATAGTTCATGATACATATTTTATAATATATTACACATTAGAATTTATAGATTTATATTAATATAATGTGTTGTATATTATATAAACATATTATATAGTTATATATTATACAAATATATATCATACATCACATATCACATATCATATATCATATATTATATTAATTGTGTAATTATATGATTATATAACTATATTAAAGTATAGGGTGATATATTATATTATTTATTATATTGTATATAGACAATTTTGTATCTCATATGTGTATGTCATATTGTATATATACAATTATACAATATGTTATATATAGCATATGTAATATATACAGCATATGTGTCATATATTGTATATATGATATATGCCAAACAACTCATGTCATATATATATCAAACAAATATATATATATTTGACATATATAATATATATACTATACTATATATAATATATACATATATGTCAAACATATATATTGTTTGACAACCTAATACAGCAATTTTCAACCAGTGTGCCACAATTATTCTTAATACATGCAATGCCTGACTATTTAGTCAGGGGCACTGAACTCTTTTCCCTTAAATCAGGAGTGAAGTTCGCCTGAGCTCCACCCCTTGTCTCTTCCCCTCTGTTTCACAGGGGGCTAGCCAGCAAAGCTGACCTGAGCTCTGCCTTTCCTGCCCCTGCCCAGGCCCCCATCCACAGACATCCACAGAGGATGAGCAGTTGAAGCTCACCTGAGACTCCTTTCCCCTTTGCCCTGTGCTGTCTTCCACGAAACTGGTCCCTGGTGCCAAAATGGTTGGTGTCGCTGCCTTAGATCATCCTACAAGAGTATTAAAAGCCAGTGAGGAAAACCTAGGAAATAATTTCTTTGGTACATTAAGGCATTAAAATTGTCTGTGTGTACTAGGGGCTTCATAGAGACATGGGCATGCTTCTGGCATTTATTGAGAAAAGGATTCGAAAGGACCTTCAACATTCAACCTGCTGGGTGATCTCTAGGTGCATGCAATGAGTGCAGGCAAGAAGTTCAGGCAATGGCGGAGGAGTAAGTGGCCTGTCCAAGTGCTGAAGGAAAGCTTCACACAGAGCCAATGTGCACAGAAGGGGGAGAGGGTGTTTTTCTCCTCTCTTAATTATTTGGCAATTCAGTAAGAATAGGTATAATATCTCATTTTCAAAAGTAGATTTCTTTCTAAAGCAATTGAATATTTATTTTTAATTTAAATTTTATTTTTCAATTAGAGTTGGCATTCAATATTATTTTGTGTTATTTTATGTTTAAAGTGTAGTGGTTGGGCAATCATTTATACTTTACCAAGTATTCCTCCAGATACTTCCAGTACCCACCTGGAACTATCTGAGGGGGACACCAAAAATCCCAGAATTACCTTCTGGAGGGCACGTCTTGCTCTACAGACTTGTCCTGCTAGGTGAGTATTCTAGGAACCCACCGGCATCAGTGTGCCAGCTGGTATGGTATAAGAGGCTGCATTAGGCTTCAGTGAATTTTTTTTGAAGACTCTTTCAAGGCATTTGCCCATGTCATGATGGGTGATTTATGAGCACACCTGCCCACACCTCGATGAGTGTTCAGCAGTTTTTGACCAAAAATGGCATGACCCCAGACCCCACCCTCCCTATTCAACCGATCTGGCCCCAGTGACTCTTTTTTTGTTTCCTGGCTGAAAAAAGTTTCAAAGAGAAATGATTTGCTAATGTGGGAGAGGTGAAAAAGAACAGCAGAAGCACTAAAAGGCATCAAAATCAAATGTTAAAAACTGTTTTGAGCAGTGAGGAAAAAAAAAAAACCTCTCAATAGGGGTATTGTATCAAATGGACAGTACTTTGAAGGTGACCGAAGTTTAATCATGTATGAAGAAATACAAAATTTTTATAAATGAATTCTGAGTTTTGGGGGGCTCCCATACATAGTTATTACAATATTATTGACTACAGTAAGTCATCATTTATATCCTTGTGACTATTTTGTAACTATCAATTTGTACTTCTTAGTATCTTGAATTTTTCACCCAGCCCCCACACCCCAATCCCCTCTGGCAACCAGCAGTCTGTTCTCCGTATCTGTGAGTCTGTTTCTATTTTGTTTGTTCCTTTATTTTCTTCTTTAGATTCCACATGTAAGTACAGCTGAATATCTTACATGAATTTTCACACACATATTATTACCTCTGGACTACTCATGTTATGCCCTTTGCACCTTACAGAGCAATTATTTGATATGGTATTTGAAGGTATAGGTAAACTACTGATTTTAATTTAATGAAAATTAAACTTGTCAGGATGGGCGGGGATATCTGCCTGGCAACCTGAGCCCTAGGGGAACCACCAATGATGGATTGCTGCTTTGTTCCAGGAGGCCAATCCCTAGCCTCCGAAGGGAGCCAACCAGAATTTGGTGCATAAAACCCCACCATATTCCCTGCTTGCACGGTGACTTCCTTGGCCCCGCTCTGTGGACCGGGGAACCTCACCCGGGTGCACAAACCCCAATAAAGCTCTCTACCGCCTAATTTTGTGGCTGATTGGCATTTCTTCCTCTGTGGAGCCTAAGAAAACCTATCAAAACTGTCTTGAAAAATTCCAGTTTTGAAAAGTATAGAGATAAAATTAACTGCACAGATTAAATCAAACGAGGAAATAACCACATAAAAGATAATATTTTTAAAATGTGATCAAAGTAGGACAAAAAAACAGAAAACAACAAATTCTTTTTGTTTAAAAAATGGCCTTTCTTTATACTTTATATCTATACTTTTTGTCATCAAGAAAACTTTAGGTTCATGAAAGAACTTCAGGGTCTCTGCTCTAGGCAGATGTTAAATGCCTCAACTTGCCTCAGCTTAGCGGCCTGGAGGAGGAGGGAGAAAGAAATGTTTGTGAGGAGAAAGTGTGAGGCTTGTGAGGTCAGAGCGGCTGTTACGAACAGTGCCATCTACAGAAGGAGTGAGAATGATTGCACAGCTCTTGCAACTGCATCCCTATTACTACCATATTAACATATTTCTAAAGAAGTTTCCCTCCTTTTATAGATTATTCAGTAGAAATGAAATACAAGATAAAGCACTGACTTAAGAAATTAGGTCAAACTAAGAAAATGGATGATTAAAATTTTGTTTTAATCATCTTTAGATGTGATTAAACCATGCTGAATCTAAATTGTTGCATATAATTTGACAGCCTTCCGAGTTTAATGCAAATGTATGAGATCCAATTGGAAGCAACAGAAAAAATGAGGCATGTTGTTTGGTATATTAAATTTCCATAGCAGGTGTATGCAATGAGCACAATGGCAGAATCAGACATGATTGGCCTACTAAGAGAAAGAGGCTGCTGCTGGAATTCACTTCCTGGCAGCGACAGGAAAAAGCTCCCATTGCAGCTAAGAAACTAGAGATTCCTCTGTCCATTGGATCTGAAATTATTAGGAGATTAGGTCACATTTTCTGGCTTACTTATTTAAATTCATTATATTTTATTTCATTTTTAATTACTGATAATGTGCTAATTCCAAATTATTTTGAAGATTACATTCTCTGTCACCATAACAGTAAATTTTTTAACAAATAAGCATGTGAATTGCCATAAAAAGGCCATTAATAAATAAACTACAGGCAAATGTGAACAACCTCTTAACCATTTGTCTATAAAAACCCTTCTGCTGGGTCATTTACAAACACACAGGCACACAAACAGTTCCTCCTTTCCCTGTACTATCCTTTTGCCCAATGTTCAGTTTCTCCCATTCAGCTAAAGGTGATCTTGCAGCTTACTGGGACAGAGTTTTGAGGAAATCTGTGTATTCAAAAGTAAGGAGAGAACAAATCCTAAAACTAGGGAGATTGATGGAAGCTGTTCCTAAAATAGGAATCTCGTGTTTTGCAGGACAATCTACTGGAGGCACCCCACCAAGTGTTATCTCCTTTCATTGTCTGCAAAATTGCCTTTCATTTTGGAGCCCTTCTTATATTTTACAAAGAAAGAGAATTCTGATTTAGAAAGTCACTTTTGGTTTTTTTTACTTTTTTTAATTGTCACTTAAGTACAGTTGTCTCCATTTTCTCCCTACCACTCCCCCCACATTTTCCAACACAAAGTCACTTTTGAATAAGGTAATCGATCTCCTAAAAACCCTCAGGGTCAAGGGAGCATATTCACATATTTGCATACATTAGTATCATGAAATTGAGATATTTCTAATGCCTAAATAGCTCAGTTGAAATTACAGTTGACTAGAAATTTAATATAAAGTAATTAAACAAATAAGAAAAACCTAGAATAGAAACTAATTTAATGAAATGTCTGAATGTGTGTGTACATTTTAAAGTAATAGTAATTTTAGAAATAAACTTTAAAATGGTGTACACTAAATATAAAATTACCTGTATGCCAGCATAAGTAATTGAATACACATCAAAAACTGGAATGTACTAAAATAAATGTGACAAATTTTAACATCCTTATATTTGCACACATTATTCAAATTATTATGAGAAAGTTAAGACACTGAGTTATATAAATACAAAAAAATAGCCTGAAAGGTAAACAAAAGTACCCAATGAATATAGAGAAACCATTTTAATTTTAGATTTAAGTGTTTAAACATTGATTTAAATATTATGAGATGTTTCTTCCACAAAAGAGTTCATAGGTAGGACACTTTCAATAGTGTGATTATGAGAGTAGAAACAGTTATAAATATTGTGGAAAGCAGCATAATAACATTTCAAAGTATTTTTATTTCTCCCCTTTACCCAATAATACCATTTTTGGTGTCTAAATTAAGGACATAATCAAAATATGAAAGACATGTCTATTATAATAGTAAAAAAGTGGGTATAATTTATAGTATACCCATAAATAAATCATAATACAATCATATAATTATATTCACCATATATTTTTAAGAATAATTGTTTAGTTTATATTAAGTGATAATAAAGTATTAAAATATGTGTGGCAAATGTATAGAAAATAATGGAAAGAAAATCTGAAATTTAATGATAATCTCCATGCAGTGAAATTTATACACTTGTAAAAAAATGTTCTAAGTACTCTTCACTACTATCCAAATTTTCTTTGAGTATGTATTAGTTTATATCATATATTAATATTAAAAATTGCAAAAGATAAACTGTTTAATTTTGGTTAAAAAATCTCAGTGCATGTACTCATTCATGCATTTAATGAACAATTATTGCAAGCATCTACTTATATGCAAGGGACCCTTGTACAACTTGAAGTTGATATTATAAACAACATACATATAAGTAATGCTTCATATAGCTTACATTCTAGTGTAGCAAGAACAAAAGCATCAGAGTTTTATTGGAGTGAAGAGTGGGAAAGAAGAATGGATTGAAAAGTGAATGAAATAATAGAAAACATAAATATGGCTTCAAATATGCACTTTTTCACTTTGTCAGAGAGCAGAAAATCAGTTTTAGTTTTAAGATCTGTATAGGTTTAAGGATTTGTTGTTGTTTTTATGTCTGCTATAATGGAAGTGGTCCAGTGGAATAGGAGAAATGATAATGCAGAAAAAAAGCATTCTAGAAAAGAAGAGGATGAAATTTAGACACAAATCAAGAGACTAAGCTTTGAGAGAAGATGAAGTTCTTTCATTGAATAGTAGAATAACAGAAAATACAGGGTGCAGGTCATAGACGATTTGTAGCTATAATGTTGAGAAAACAAGAAAATTCAATCAATTCCTCTTCACATCAATGAAGAAAGGTTCAATGACAGGGGCTGAGCCTGTCAGAATAGGTGCTTGGGTGAAAGAATAAATTAACATGGGGCATTTGAAGAAAATGACGAGTTGGTGAAAGTTTGTCTTGGAAAGTAGTAAGTAAACTCACTAGAGAAATGTAGTAATATTGCTGGGAACTTGATTTATAAAATATACACTCTCTGCCTGATTATATGACTTTCCTCAAGCTAATTTAGCTGCTCTTAGTCAGACGTAGACAACTGTAGTCAAGATCATGGGGTTTAGCCAAACTATAGACAGGTTCCCTGTCCAACATTTATATTAGCAGTAACCCTCAACAGTAAGAGGGTCACTTACTAAGCAAATGCTTACTTAATAATATGTGTTTGTCCAAAACGGCACAGAGAATTGTGAGGAGAGGGCAAAGAAACAGTGGCTACTCTGGAGAACTTTCTCCAGAAGAAGTTCCTTTACAATAAATGTAAAGACCATGCAATTTTGAAGAATGTATTGAACAAAAACAAAAAAAGAAGCGCAATATAACCAGAGACACTGAAATTAAGAACAATCTGACAGTAACCAGAGGGGAGGGGGGAGGGGATAATGGTGGGGGGAGAGGGGAAGGGTTTTCAAGAACAACAAACTATAAAGGACACATGGACCAAAGAAAGGGGGGATGGAATCAGGGGAAGGAGGTGGGGATGGCTGGGGTGGGAGGGAGTAGTGAGGGGAAATGCAGACAACTGTACTTGAACAACAATAAAATAATTTTTAAAAAGAATGTACTGAAAAGACTGTAGCAAAAGCTACAGACTATGATTGAAAAATCACTGGAGGCTAGTCTGAAATAGTGCTTTTTCTAAGCATCTCTTTTCCCCTGATTCTTCTCCCTTCACACATTCTCTTGACAAGCCTTGCATGCTAGAAAATTTCTCTACTTCTGTTAGGCACTGTTCCTCTACTTATGATAGGCGGAATTCAGGGTAAGAAAATAAATGAGATATCTCAGAAGAAAGAAAAGGGCATACATGCACATAATCATATGTGACATTGTAAGTACCCGAATGCATGTGAAATAAAGGGTAGAGTAAGGAATAATCCAATCTGTCTCTTAGCAGTTGCAAAAATTACCATTAATATTAGTGTGTCAATGTTCATAGCAGCACAATTTACAATAGCCAAGTGCTGGAAATAACCTAAGTGCCCATCAGTTAATGAGTGGATCAAAAAATTGTGGTACATTTCACTATGGAAAACTACACAGCAGAGAGAAAGAAGGAGCTCTTACCCTTTGCAACAGCATGGATGGAACTGGAGAGCATTATGCTAAGTGAAATAAGCCAGGTGGTGAAGGACAAATACCATATGATCTCACCTTTAACTGGAACATAATCAACAAAAGAAAAAAGCAAACAAAATATGACCAGAGACATTGAAATTAAGAACAATCTAACAATAGCCAGAGAGGAGGGGGTAGGGGACATTGTGGGGAAGGGTTTTCAGGAACTACTATAAAGGACACATGGACAAAACCAAGGGGGAGGGTGGAAGCAGGGGAGGGAGGTGGGTTTGACTGGGGTGGGAGGGGGAGTGGTGGGGGGAAAATGCAGACAGCTGTAATTGAACAACAGTAAAATAATAATAAAATAATCACATAAATATTAGTACTTCTATGTTTTCTTGAATCAAAACTACTAAATGACATATTTTTAGCTGAAAAAATTATGAAAAGAAATATAATAAGAAATGTATTTATATCTCTTAATTGTCAAACTAGATTGGCATAAGTAACTATGTTATCAGAGTGAAGGACACTGAATCATGTAATTGAATGAACAAAAAATAATTTGGTTAAATAACTTGTTAAATGTTCATGCCTTTGTACTTATGACTCAGGAGAGTGGACATTCAATAGATATGCTTCATTCAATAGATAATCTCTCATTCAATTCCTTTGCTTTTCTAATGATTTTGTGAAACACTGGCTCACAAATCTCTCCCTCCTTTATCTATGTCAGTCTGTCTCATGCTGCCATACTCCTAGGGATCCAGCAGGAGAAGGATAAGGGGCACAATGGGTACCGGGAAGTGTGGACACAGAACCCATTCAGCTTGAAACAAGTAAACTCACAATTCACTAACCTGCTTAGCCATTCCATGCAACACAGACTCAAACTACCTTCAGTAGAAGCACAAGGATACCTCTCCTGCATTTGGTCATTTAGACGCATGCTTATATGTGGTCCAGACATATTTGTTTTATTTTTATTTTTATTTTGAAAATGCACTACCATTAATCACAGCATCATTTACTGTAATGTTATAGCACTTGGTCAATGCCAAGACAGGATTTAGATGGTTTCTCATTATCTGTTCATTGTTCAAAAGTCTTTCCTTTTATATGTCTACTCATCCTTACTTCATTCATTCAATGTCTTAAACACAATTGCTGGAGATCCGAAGACTAACATGTACTCAGTCACACAGAGTCTACAGCATGTGTTACATTTGAATAGTTTCAACTCAGACTGACAAGAAGGGAAAAAGGGATGAGAATTCCCAAGCAGAGGAAACATAAAACTCAAGAAGCAAGCACAAGAGGAAACAAACAAAAAACCATGGAAAGTTAGAAATGAAAGAGAACATTGGATGTGGTTAGGCCCAGTTTTTCTGTAGAGCTGAGGGGTCTATATAGGAGAAAAATTAGACCTGGTAACTGAGGAAATTTTGTGAAAGTGTAAGAAGCTACTGGCTGACATTAAATGAAAAAAGTGAAGCCACATTTGTACTCTAGAGAGACAGCTCTGAAGGAACTATAGATGATGGGTTGGAATAGAAAAGGCCAGAGGTGGAGATGAGGCAGAAATGAGGCAGAGAGGGCTGTTGCTACTGTCCCCTGGAATACTATGAACACCTGCACTAAAGTCCTGGCAGCAAGTGTGAAGAGAAGGAGGAAGCACTTGTTGAACAATTGCATATCATGGTGGTGAAGGAGGAGAGATATCAAGAATGTCCATTTGTTCTCTCAGGTAAATGAGTGGGTAGTGACACCATTCATGGAGATAACGCAAAATGTTATAAAGCATTTGCTTTATGAGTCTTTTATAAAAATGCTGGAATTTTTAGAAGACGTGCCACCTTAAGCCCTTATCATTCTGTACCTTGCATGTCATGGGGTCCATAGATATTCAACATAAAACCCTGCACAGGACCTAGAACAAGCGCCAATTTCAGGATTTTGCCTGGGGCCAGCCCTGGGTACAAATAATTTGTGTAATTTCCATAATTGGATTTTAATGGGTAAAACACTGCATTTTTTTTTGCCAGTATCTCATGTAATACCAATATACCAGTGTTAACAGGATGTATTAGGAGAACAACCTAAGGCTGTTTTTACACGCGCAGTATCAGGGGTGATTACAATATCATTTCTCACATAACTTGGTCAGATACAGCTCCTCTCTGTAGTGCTACACAGATGTCATGTAGCAAATTACAGCTGACCTATTTCAACAAATTAGTGAGACAATAGCATGTGACTATTTCTGACTATTAGCGTCAGTCTAAATGTTTTCCCCCCACAAACTAAGATTTTCGAGTGATCCAGGTTAGGTACTGTTTACCAAAAAAGTTTAAGACCTGTTTTCCGTATGTCCCCAGTAGAATTGTCTTGACAATATTTACATGTTATATCTATATCAATGAGAAGGAAACTGTTCATTCATGGCAACATGGATTTTCCATGGACATTTATGGATAAATACATTGATATATTATGATTTTTAATCAAATTTGATATATTATTCTACAAAAGTATGAAAAAAGAAAAAACACCTTGTGGGTCAACTGCTGAATAATCAATTTATTCTTTGCCTATGATGGCACATTAGTAACTCAATTATTATTTTTTGTTTGCACGGTTTAAATATAATATATTAGTCATGTTTTCATTTGCTTATAGGCATGACTGCATAATTTCCAATGACAATTGCCTTATGCATGCATGAAAAACCATTTGATTTTAATAAGTGATGTTCATAGTTTAATATTTAGTCACAGTGAGATAGAACCCCTATTGAAACAATACAGCATGATGTGACTAACTGTAGGTTACCTCAAAGGGAAAAAATCATGCTTAGCTATAATACAGAATGCAAACAAGTAGCACTGCAGTTATTTAAGTTAAAATCCCATTTTACTTTGAATTTTTTCAATCAACAACAATACATGAATGCTCATATATTATTGGTGTAAATACCAATTGACGTAAGTATCTGACTATAATAACTATATCTTTACATCTTACAGTAAGCAAACAAACAAAAAATCACAAAGGAAAATAAACCAAACATTAAATTCAGTAGAAAAGGAAACATAAGTAAATATTTTTTGTTGTTGTTCAAATACAGTTGTCTCCATTTTCTCCCCACCACTCAGGAAACCATTACATTTTATAAAGATATATTTATCAGCTGATATTCCTAATAGAAACCTCAACTGTCATATCAATTATTGTTCATGAACCTGAATGTTATCAAACACTAAGAAATAGATACTGAATCCTAAGTAGAAATAGCACCTACTAGTGTATACTTTTGAAGTTTCTAAAACTAAATTTATTTAAAAGGTTTTTTCTATATCCTTTGATATTCAACCTTGATCAATTTTCACTTGAAGCAATAATTGTAAAATCCCGAGAGTCCCTGAAGCAACATAGACACTCAGCCACAAATTCAAACAAAATGAATTCCCATTTACCAAAGAAAGCGATGTGAACATCTTGCCTTTTGTCTAAATACATTGATCATTTTAACCACAAATTAAAGGAAAAGTGAAAGGAATCATAGCACCAGTAAATAGCATATATGTGTATGTGCATATGTATTTTTATGCCTGAAAATTATGTAGGCAATAAGCAACAATATCACAATGAAACATGGCTTTAAAATGCTGAGTACACATTGGTAATGCACTATTTTTATATATATTTAAATATTTTTGTCTGTTTGCAGAAGGGATGTTTATTGCTGGAAAGAACTATGATGCTCTCCCTGTTATGAGAGTGGGCTCTAAATTAGTTGACTATAGAATTTCCTTCTGAAGATCATATAAAAGTCTTTATGAACTTAGATAAAATTCATATTTGACAATTTGTTTTTGGCCCAGTTCTGGGAAGATGGGTGGTTGTGTGTGGGGTGGGGGAAGGTGGTGTTACACAGATGTAGTGCAAGTGGACAACTATCAGATGCTTTACCAGTGAGTTAATGCAGTGCAGGCCCTTTCATCTAAAAATTAAATCTTTGTGTATTTGGGGGATACAGTTCAATTTTTTAAAAGAATAATGTAAGTAAATTTTTAGTATTCCTCTGGCTGCAACAGTGGGCCTTGAATAAGAATAAAGTGGGCTTGAGAATAAGCTCCTGCACATGGGCACTGTGAGTAGTAAGATCTTTGAAAATACTGACAGGCCAAGGAGTCAAAGAGAGACATGGCACTGGCCTGGCTGGTGTGGCTCAATGGACTGAGCACTGGCCTACGAATCGAATGGCTGTGGGTTCGATTCCCAGTCAGGGCACATGCTTGGGTTGCAAGTGAAGTCATATCCCCCATAGGGGACACGTGAGAGGCAACCACACATTGATGTTTCCCTCTCTTTCTCCTTTCCTTTCCCTCTCTCTAAAAATAAATAAATAGAATATTTTTTTAAAAGAGAGAGACGTGGCAATTATGGCCATACTGGTAAACTCACAGGGTTGTATTTTCTTTTCTTTTTTTTTTTTTCACCATTTCTTCACTACACTGTAAAGGTTGCAGTTTCATTAAGATTTCAGAAAGGTTTATTAGTTCTACTTTGTTCTGTTTAGAGAAAATTAAACCAGTGAGACCTGCAGTAGGAGGGGAAAGCAGATGTGAAAATGTAACAGTTGACCCAAAGAGATGCCTAGGGCAGCGATCCACAAGAGATGACAGCAATCCATCTGAGTTAATGAGGTTACTCGGGGAATGTTCAGCAATAGAAAATGAGTTATGTCAGAGGAAGGGAGGAAAGGGGAAAGGGTAAGGAGTGAAGGAGTGAAGGAGGAAATCTTGGATCCTGCTGACAGGTAGGAAGAAGGCTTTGTGTGAGGACCTGTGTTCTCCAGGTATTAAAAGGGGAGGTGATACTCTGAAGTTTGGGGAACTTGAGGTTTGGTAACATAACTTGATGTTATCTGTGTATTGCAACACCTACATTTTACCACAGTAAAGTAAACTTGCCTTCTTTAAAAAATATAAATGTGTTTCCAGAATCACATTCAATATCTAACTTGTAATTCAATTAATCGTGTTCAAATCAGGATCAATATTGTGCAGGGACATTCTGTAGAATCAAAGCACTAAGCACCATACATGAGTGGGGGAGAAGGAGAGAAGGGGTGAGTGTGCAAAAAGCAGACTGATGAAAGTACCTTTGCATATTTCTCACATAATATTCAATTCTTAACCCTGCTTCTGCATTTGTCTAAGGGTATGCAGACAACAGTCATCTAGGTCTGCTGTTTCTCTTCTTCACACTGACGCATCAGTGTCCGCACTGTTGGATGATTTGAGGTATTGAGACAACCTCAAGATTTTTTTTTAATTTGCTATGTTTTTATAATGATCTCCACACTTCAAAATGAAGATCGTGAGCAATTTGTGATGGTTTAAAGTGAAATATTTTAGTGTCAATGATACATTTCATATGGAAATTGATCATCATTTCTTTTCCTATAGATGAAATAAAAGAAAGCTCCGTGAACTTCATTCACTTCTCTCAGCCCCTTAAGTACTCCACTTTTCAGTTGACACAAACCTGATCTGACTATCCCTGAGGGACTGATTTAGGTATATTTTTTTTCTGTGAAATGGATTGAAATGTTACACTTAAATTCAAGATGACCACAAATCTGAAAACTTAGTTGGAAACCAGATGGCTGAGTGACCAAAACTAAGATGCCCTTGGCCTGTCTCAGCAGGCCACAGCCATCCAGCAGCTACTTGTCAGATGCAATGGAGGGATTGTTCACAAATCTAAAACGTGCATACCAGAGGGGCTTATCACCACACAAAGATGACGTGGGAATTGAGATGTTCATTCTTTGTCTCTCTTGTATTTTTTATCTCCCCCAATGTGTATATGCTGAACTACAGATAGAGAATTTAGCCTAATTTTCAGTTATAGTTTAAATAGGTGCTGTTGTAATAACATGTTTATTTTAGAATAACAGATGTGAAGTATTTATTGACTACCATTTAGGGGATTTTCAATTCATTTTATATTACCATAGAATTTTAAAATATTATGAAATTTTCCTTTTAAAATTTCATCTTAGTATGAACCTAGAAATCTTTTGCATATTGTTGAATACATATATTAAAAATACCAAATTAAATAGTGTCTACTACTCCACTTTTCTATCTTGACACTTATGCTAATGATCAACTCTCTTATTATTTGATTACTAGGGAAAATGCAGGAACTGTAAATGTGTAGAAAGAGATCGAAACCTAGGAAATATGATTTAGGAGAAACTGTGTCTATTCCTGGCTCAGTAAACATGTTTTCCAGTGTTATACCATGATACATGTAAGTCTTGTCCTTAATTTTATCATTAGAGTCACTCCAAGTAATTTGCAATATTTCTGTTGCCCAGGAAAGTCATTAATCACATTATTTTAATCACTGAAAACATTAATCATTCATTTTTAACAGGAGAATTCCTACCGTTATAATTTTAATCATATATTCTGCGGGAATACATATATTAATAAGCTATGAGTATTGCCCTCAGAGCCCTCTGAGGCTTCCTGGGGGAAGAGTACTGGCCGTGACGATGTGAGTAAGGGCACCATGGCCCCCAGTGGGAATGAAGAGGCTGTCCTAACAAATGGGTAACGGGAACTTTCCAGGAAAGGGATGGGAACTGATCAGGTCACACAGAGAAGAATAAGAACAAGAAAGATTGTATAGACTTCCTTTTGTTTGCTTTTTTGTTTGTTTGTTCTTGTTTTACCCTCCTATTCTCTGTGAGAAGAACCATTTCTAGGGGGAAACATAGATAAATAGTGATTTACTCTTTAAAATACATGTTGCATTAGGTCTTCTGATTTGACTCACATGATTCTCACATCTTTACTCAATGTAGTAAAATTACTATCATTTAAAAATACTCTAATTTAGGTTAAATTTTTGATTAACCTCTCCCCTGCAACATTATTTTTTTTAATACTCACCCTAAGACATTTTTTCATTGCTTTTAGAGGGAGAGGAAGAGGGAGAGAAAGAGGGAGAGAAAGAGAGAGTGGGGGAGAAAGAGAAACTTTGGGTGCCTCTTGTAGGGTCCTATCCAGGGGGACTGAAGCCTTCTCTGACTGGGAATAGAACCTACACCCTTTTGGTGAATGAGATGATGCTCTGACCAACTCAACCACACCAGTCAGGGCAAGAAAAATATGTTGTAAATGCACTTGATGAGAAACTTTGAGTAAATGAATTGTCGACACAAGATTGTCTGTAAATGCAAAGTGCTTAATTTATTTTAAAAGATAAGGGAGAATACTAGATAATTGAATGTCAGCTATATTTAAGTTAACTCCTCTTATTTTACATCTTATCAATTTCATGAAGTTGTATTTCTCTCTATCACTTTATTCAATAGAACAAAGGTCTTTCTGATAGCATCTTCAGGTTTTCTTTGGGGTTTTATGATAGTGTATAAATAGTGTATATGATAGTGCTGTGTAAAATTGAGGAGACATACTTTTGAGAAAACTGCATATACTAATATTCAGTTTTAGATAATTACATTAATTAATTAAAGATGTAGCTATATTAGGTATAGGATGTTAAGTGTTTATATGTAAATTTGTGTTAATTACTACTCTGATCTTATTCTAATTATAACTCATTAACTCATATATAAAGATGGTCATCCCATTATTAATTTAGGAACAAATTTGGAAGCCTTCCTCTTTATAAAAGTCATCTTAAAAAGTGAACCATGCGTGATTCTTTTTTTCTTCACCCATTAGATTTATATTTTAAAAAATTATTGTTGTTCAAGCACAGTTGTCTCCGTTTTCCTGCCACAACTTTCTCCTGCCACGCCCACACCTACTTCCCACCCATCACTCCTTCCCCTCTCTGGCTTTGTCCATGGGACCTTTATAAGCAATTTTTACATATTTTAACTTAAATTATTAAACATTGCATAATTTCTCCTTCTTTTGCAGATATATAACAATCAACATTTAGTGGTTCTTCCATTTAAAAATATATTTGCATTATGTACACTAAACTTTGCTACTCAAAATTCAATTCAATTTTCTTTCATTTATTCCTCAGAGTACAAGATTTTTTATCAGTCACCAAGTAAATAAAATAATTTTAGAACTGCTTGTAAGCTGTAATTAGCTTTTCCCTTTTCAGATCAAGTACTACAATCAGCAGTATGAGTTCAAACCCTGAGCTGTGAGCAAAAGTTTTATTTTTCCTTTATTAACTATAAAGTAATTAGAAGTCAAGGAAAATGGCAACTGGGGCTATGAGGGCAAATGGTGAATGGAGTTTTTTCTTTTCATTTCATTATTATAAGACTGACCTTCGAACCAAAGAAGTCATTAAGGATTAATTTGCCATTAAATCATAAAATATTAATAAAATCTCACAAACCATTTATTTGTAGTACAGAAGTTTTGCTCTGCTCTTTTAGTTGCAGACCTCGTTGGGCTTTTGGGACAAATCTGCATAAAGGAGAAATGACATGTCAATATTATCTATATTGTGTTGAAACACTGTCTTCAACTTTTTAGTCTTTCTCTTGATTTTGAAAAACTTGAAAAATGGACAATTGAAGTGCAAAGAGAAGCATTGGCTGCCTCATTTTACCAAACCTGAGAAAATTTCCAAGGTTTATAGTACCATCGTCCTTTTTCAATCTTACTTAACTGTCCTTCTCAGTGGTCAGCTAGATGGTTCAAGATGCCCGATTATTCAACGCACTGTCAGGCTCCTGCTCTGTCTCATTCTCCCCACATTGTCCGGAGAGCTTCGTAAGCCGGAGTCTGCAACAGTGGAGAGAATAGAGTGACAAAGTCTTGTAGAAACTTTGAAACATGAACATTAATTCTTCTTTAGTTAAAGAGCAACAATTACAGGGACAACACTTCTTTTACTATTTTTGTCATTTCATTATAAAAATTAAAAAGCATTACCTACGCAGTTAGTTTTTGACCAAAAACACACTATTTCACTATGAATGATTCACTCATTTTTAAAACAAATTTAGTCTCCTAATGTCACTATTTATAATGTCAGCTTTATCACTCCAAAGTTCTAACACCATGGTATTTAATTAATGATAGTTTTCATTGTTTCTCCCTATTGTCATATTTAACAATGGTAAAATCAAGTGGGCAAATGTCTACCTTTTTTTTTCTTTGTTGTTTACTCCTTTACATTAATATTCTTGATGATTTTAGGTAGTAATTTTGAAGTTCAGTGATCATTTTCTGTCTTAATAACCTATAACTTACTTTTTATTCAACATTTACTTTTGAAATTCTGCCTCATATTTATGACTCTAGCCTATTATTATTATTATTAATCATTAATTATTATTATTAATCAAAGCACTGTGGCTTTGATTAATGATTTCCTAATCATTAGTCCCTGAAGCTTCTCTAATGCTCACATATTTTCCTCTGGTCTGTTTATAAAACACAATATATTGAAAGCAGTGGTAAATGCAAGAACTTTACTTATTGACATATTTTGCACTGACTAGTTATTACTCAGCTCTTACTATGTAGTAAATTATTATTGGCAAATATGAAGATAAACATATTTTGCCTTTTCTCATTAATACTTATACTTTAATGTGATTAAGAAGAAATACATATCCCCAGCTGGTGTGGCTCAAGGGGCTGAGCACCAGCTTACAAACAAAGATCTCTGGTTTGATTCCTGGTCAGGGCACGTGCCTGGGTTATAGGCCAGGCCCCCGGTTCGGGGCATGCAAGAGGCAACTGATCAATATTGCTCTTGCATATTGATGTTTCTCTCCCTCTCTTTCTCCCTCCCATCCCTTCTCTCTAAAAATAAATTAGAAGTCAGTAAAAAATAAATAAAAGGAAATACATAAAGCAGATAAGAGGTATAATAGAAATGAAATGGCAAAGCAGAGAAGAAAGCATCTAAATTTGCCTCTGCAAGTCAGAGAATCATTTGAGTTTTGAAAAGAGAAAAGTGTATCTCTAGGAAGTGAGAGTTTTGGGAAGGAGTGGGTGAAGGCAACGGTGAAAGTAATTGCTAAGGAGTATACACACATTAGAGTATGGATTTTTACAATGATCTGGTTCCTGCTCGGAGGCCAATGATTCTGCTTTCCGTGCAAAATATGTTCTAAAACATTTAAATTGCCAGTACTTTATCTGAAGATGAGAGGCAGAATTGAGGTGTACTTACCATTGGCCACTGGACTGAATACATTGCAAAAAGAAATAATTTTCAGTACCTGAGAATATAATGACAAGCCAGTTTACTCAACGTGGATTCCAGCTGTGGCTCTGATTTGCTCACACAAAAAAAAACTGGTGTTGGGCTATCAGAACACGCCTTTATATATAGTTTTAACTTTTAAATTAACTGGTCTACAAAACTAGATTTAAAGAATATTATTGAAAACTATTTATATATGTACCACAATATGTTCTATTCATTTTAAATAAATATTAATATGTCAACATACTCAAATAAGAAAAAATATTTTTACAGAATGGATAATTTTTTTACTTACATTTTCAAGTTGAATACTTTTTTTTGCTCTTAGTAAATGCATTTCTAAATTCTAATGCTCTCTCCCTTCCAGTGTCTGCCCATTATTGCTCCTGCTGGGAACAGAGACAAATCGGCACTGCGGCATATCAACTTTGTTTTTCTAGTTATCCTTGTTCTCTGTATCACTGAATCACTGTAACAGCTTATTTTCTGCTAGATTTCACTATTTGGGGGTATATTGTGAACAGTATTTATCCACTGGTTGTGACTGAAACATAGAGCAAGTTTCAAAGATTCTCTTTAATAACCATTCTACGCTTCAGTTACTCTTAATATTAGAGTGATAGAAATGTATACTTTTGTTTTTCCCTTATGTAAGTTTCTTGTCTCTGATTCTTAGTGATTTATGGATGTGCCAAGTATATATATTGTAAAGGAAAAAGAGCTGGCATTGAATGTGATGCAATGGGCAACACTGCCACAAAATACAGAATTTAAATTAAAAAAAAAAGCCCATCTGGCAACTGCCAGTACCAACAGAAAGGAATCACAACAAGAACAGTACAAACTCTTCAAAAGGAAAAAAAAATGTGGCAATTTAATTTGGGGGCTCACGCTTACATTCTCATTATATTTTTCTTTGAAGTGATGGTAGCTCTAAGCAAAGATTTAAATGTTGGCTTAAGCAGTATTTTTTCCTGTGGAATGTCTCTGACTGAAATCCAAATTCGAGCCCATTGTAATTTCCTCGCATGCTGCAACATATGGGGTGGCAGGTTTGTGCAGGACGGTGTTATGCAGATGTAAGATGGTGATGATGCTACACCGTGAGGCTGAAGATAGCATCGAGGGCTGTTCAAAACTATCAGCTTCTCTCCCTGGCTTTTTAAAAAAAGTAGAAATAAGTTCAATTTGAAAAAAAAATGTGCTTGGAGGAATATAACAGAACATAATATTGAAATACTTAATAGTTAAATGGATCCTGAAATCAAATTAGGCTAAAAAAGAGCTGAACTAATAGCAGAAATCAGATTGGGTATGCATCAGAGAGGAGACAGGCCTTTTGAAAAAAATGTGATTTGCAATATCTGATCTCACTGATAACTTATGCAGATTATAGACCTAAACAGGAAAAGTTTTGATGAATAGTTGACAATGAAGGAGAAATAAAAATAACAACAATTAGGAAAGAAGAATTAAATTTTAATAAGAAGATACACCTTAAGTTCTGGAACTATAGGTGTATATAATTTTTTCTATTATGAGAAAAATTTATATACCGTCAAACCTTGGTTCTTGAACGTCTACCATCTCGAACCATTGGGTTCTCAAACAGCATTCCTATGAATTCAGGGGATTGAATTCAGGGGAGCCAAGGATACACTGTAAAATTGTCTAAAACCATATAATTAAGAATAAACAGAAGACTGGGTAAACAATAGGCAAAAATAGGCTATTAGGTTAACTTTATAATAGGAAGACTGCCTTTGATGATTTTATGAAATTGTTAAGGAAAGGTCTGAAATTTACTGTTTGGAACAATTTTTAGAATACTTGTCTAGCTACTCCAGCTACTTCACCAAAATTGGGTTGGATGGAATTTAGACCACTCACAAGGCAAAGGGTGAAGATTTTTTCCTTTCCAACTTATTTATTTGCTCATTCAATAAATATTAAGTTACAAACAGGAGCCAAATATCAACATAATAATAATGACTATTTTAATAAGTTCAATGTCAAGGTTACATATAAGGACATCCACTTTTTCTTTTGCACTACAAATAAACATTAAAATGCTGTTGTTTTCCCCTTGAGAATGTCAAATAATAAGCTATGAATTCAAGTGAAAATTTACACTGTTAAAACCAGAGGAATGTTTTCTGGTGTCAGTTTGTTTTGATCTCCATATGGGTTATTTTAAGGACACTTTAATATAAGAAGACTGGCATAAAACCTGCCTCAAACTTTAGTGTTATCTATTGTCTTTAATTAAATGTATTTAGCACATACTTATTGAGGTAAAATTGCATAGAGTCTAAGATGCCAACATTTTGATATAAAAAAGAGCTAAAAGAATAAAGGAATAAAAAGTAATTCTACTAAGAAAAAAATTAAAACAATGGAGTAATTGTGTACATTTTTTACCTTAAAATAAGAAATACACATGTAAAGAAGTTTTATAAGTGTATATTTTAATTTATAAAACAAATATAAACAAATACATACCACATGTATGTATAATATTGTGACATTTCATCCTTACTTGATTGTTTAGGTAAAAAGACCTTAGTACTTAAAGGTCTGTATAAATGAATAATCACATTATTATTAAAATTTAACATTGTATAATTTTTGTAAGTTAATTGTTAAGGTAACTACATACTCCAAATATTTTGCTTACATGTTTTGAAAAAATATCCAGGATATTTTTGAATGAATCTTTTTTTTATTACTGTCATGTTATACATAAATATGCTCTAATATTTAAATTTTCCTCTTAAACTCTATTGCAGTCATCTAAATTCAAGAGCAATTCTTTCACTCAGAAACTATTTATTTAGAGCAATTGTATGTGAGTCTTATTTTTAGACATAATTATTAAAGACAAGAGTAAGGCAAAATTTGCCCTTATAAAGCTTACATGTTTTTATTTTATTTATTTTATTTTTTTAAAATCTTTATTTGTATTTATTGTTATTTTATTTATTTATTTTTAAATTACTTTATTGTTGTTCAATTACAGTTGTCTGCATTTTTTCCCCACCCCTCCCTCCCACCCCAGCCAAACCCACCTCCCTCCCTTGTTTCCAATGTATTTATTTTATTTTTTAAATTTTTCAAAAATGAATATCTTGTGTTTCTTTTATTCTTCTATTACAGTTATCCCAATTTTCTTCCATTGCTTTTCCCTATCCTGCCCCCACACCAGGCACCACCCCTCCCCTCCCACAGTCAACACCCACCCAATTGTCCAGGTCCATGGGTCCATTATACATATTCCTTGGTTTGCCCCTTCCCCTTATTTTCCCCCTTAGCCCTGTCCCCCTCTCCCTCAGCTGCTGCCAGTCTCTTCCTTGTTCCCATGCCTCTGGTTCTGTTTTGCGCATTTCTTTGTTTTGTTCATTAGGTTCCTCTCATAGGTGAGATCATATGATATTTGTATTTTGCTACCTGGCTTATTTCACTTAGCATAATGCTCTCCAGTTCCATCCATGTTGTGGAGGAAGGTAGGAGCTCCTTCTTTCTTTCTGCTGCATAGTATTCCATTGTGCACACATACCACAGTTTTGGGGGGGGTGTTTTTTTTAATTGTTATTCAACCATTGTCTCCATTTTCTTCCCACCATTCCCTCCCCCAACTCCAGCGATCCCCATTCCACATCCTTGATTCTAGACCCCTTTGGTTTTGCCCATGTGTCCTTTATACATGTTCCTGAAAACTGTTCCCCTTACCCCCCATTGTCCCATCTCTCTTCCCCTCTGGTAACTGTCAGTTTGTTCTTAATTTTACTGTCTCTGGTTATACTTTGCTTGATTGTTTGTTTTGTTGATTAGGTTCCAGGTAAAGGTGAAATCATATGGTATTTGCTTTTCACTGCCTGGCTTATTTCACTTAGCATAATGCTCTTCAGTTCCATCCATGCTGTCACAAAGGGTAGGAGCACCTTCTTTCTGCTGCATAGTATTCCATTGTGCAAACATACCATAGTTTTTGGATCCACTCATTTACTGATGGGCACTGAGGTTGCTTCCAACACTTGGCTATTGTAAATTGTCCTGCTATGAACATTGAGGTGCATAGGTTCTTTTGAATCAGTGTTTAATCAGTGTTTAATCAGGGTGTAATCCCAACAGTGGAATTGCCGGGTCAAAAGGCAGTTTCATTTTCAATTTTCTGAGGAAATTCCATACTGTTTTCCACAGTGTCTGCACCAGTCTGCATTCCCAACAACAGTGCACTAGGGTTCCCTTTTCTCCATATCATCTCCAACACTTGTTGGTTGTTGATTTGTTTATAATGGCCATTCTCATTGGTGTGAAGTGGTATCTCATAGTGGTTTTAATTTGCATCTCTCTGATGGCTAGTGATCTGAGCATCTTTTCATATATCTCTGGGCCCTTTGTATGTCCTCCTTGGAGATGTGTCTTTTCAAGACCTTTGCCCATTTTTTAATTGGGTTGTTTGCCTTCCTGGAGTGGAGTTGTATGAGTTCTTTATATATTTTGGAGATCAAACCCTTTTCTGAGGTGTCATTGGCAAATGTTTTCCCATACAGTTGGTTCTCTTTTCATTTTAATGCTGTTTTCTTTAGCCAATTAGGAGCTTTTTATTTTGATGCGATCCCATTTGTTTATTCTTTCCTTTATGCCCCTTGTTCTAGGGGACATATTGGTAAAAATATCGCTGCATGCAATATCTGAGATTTTCTTGTCTATGTTCTCCTCTAGGATTTTTATGTTGTTATGACTTATATTTAAGTCTTTTATTCACCTTGAATTTATTTTTGTGTATGGTGTAAGTTGATGATCTAGTTTCATTTTTTTCAATTATTTTATTGTTGTTCAAGTACAGTTACCTGCATTTACCCCCCACCATTCTCTCCTACCCCAGCCATCCTCACCTCCCTCCCCTGATTCCATCCTCCCTTGCTTTGGTCCATGTGTCCTTTATAGTTGTTCCTGAAAACCCTTCCCCTCTTTCCCTCCATTATCCCCTCCCGCCTTCCCTCTGGCAGCAACCAGAGACTTTCATTTTTTTGCACATAGCTGTCCAGATCTCCCAATACTATTTGTTGAAGAGGCCATTTTTACTCCATTTTATGCTTCTGCTTCTTTTGTCAAATATTAATTGATCATAGAGACATGGGTTTATTTCTGGGCTCCCTATTCTGTTCCAGAACAGACACATAGACTGTTCTTATGTGTCTGTTCTTATGCCAGTACCAGGCTGTTTTGATTAAAGTGGGCTTGTAATACAGTTTGATATCAGGTATTGTGATTCTTCCTACTTTGCTCTTCTTTCTCAAAATTGCTGTGACTATTTGGGGTCATTTATGATTCCATATAAATTTTTGAAGTGTTAGTTCTGTATCTGTGTAAGATGCCATTGGTACTTTAATAGGGATTACATTGAATCTATAAAATGCTTTGGGTAGTATGGATATTTTGATGATGTCAATTCTTCCAATCCATGAGCATGGTCCATGCTTCCATTTGATTGTGTCTTCCTTAATTTCTTTCTTCAGGGCTGTGTAGTTTTCTGAGTACAAGTCTTTTACCTCCTTGGTTAGGTTTACTCCTAGGTACTCTATTTTTGTTGTTGCTGTATCTAATGAGATTTTTTTTCCTGATTTCTCTTTCTGATATTTTATTGTTGGTGTACAAGAATGCCTTTGATTTCTGAGTATTGACATTGTATCCCACTGTTTTTGCCAAATTCGTTTATTAGGTTGAGTAATTTTTTGTGGAGTCTATAGGGTTTTCTATGTAAAAAGCGTTATGTATGTCATCTGCAAAAAATGACAGTTTTGCTTCCTCCTTTGCAATTTGTATGTCTTTTGTATTTTTTCCTTGTCTGATTGCTATATTTTTTCTTGCCTTCTTGGCTAGAAGCACCACAGTTTGTTGATGAGAGAAAACTAACAGATAAACAAATGTATAATATAATGCCAGATATTGACAAATTTATGAAACCATTAAAACAGGGTGAAGCATAGAATATGGTGATAGGAGGTCAGGAAAGGAGGGACAATTTTAGATAAGAGGATCTTGGGGAGGTTTGCTGAGAAGGTGACATTTAAGCAGACATTGTAATAAAATATGAGTGGAGTACAACAAATGAGGGAATGAGAAGAGATAGTAGAGGATTTTCCAGGGTCAGAAAAGAGTCAGATTATGTTCAGAGTTTGACTTTTGTTGAGATCGTGATGGAAAGACATTAGCTTCTTTTGAGCACAAGAGCAGCAAGATCTGATTCACACTTTTAAATGCTCATTTTACAACCTATTTTAGTTTGTTCAGCAAGAATTGATAATGAATTGGCATAGAATGACAGCAACAAAATTGAGGAAAAACATCCAGGTTTAGGATGCATATTGAAGGTAAAGCCAAGAGAACACACTGTACAGGGCAAAGACTAGAATTGGAATGATTCCCATTTAATAAGCTGTGCAAATTGACAAACATTGGTGTCATTCATTAATAAAGAAAATGCTGGAAGCAGATAGGAAAAATAAAGAATGTGTTGTTAATAAGGGTATGTCACCTCTGAGATGATTATTAGACTATGTAGACTAACGGCTCAGAGACAGCATTGGCAGGGCTAAAGATACAGATTTTGAAACTCTAAAACCCATCTTTTTTTGCTCACACCCAATTTCAGCTGCACCTGATGTGGTTAGTTCTCAATCTCTCTCCTCTTTCTCTCTCCTCTCCCCCAATCACCTCTAACACACACACACACACACACACACATACACACACAGACATTACCCTTTGTTGTTTTCTTTCTTCTTTTTTTTTTGTAAAGCCCTGATTAATCCATATTTTGGCACCCAGAGTGGTTCTAGAGGACTAGAAATTTAAGTATTAGTTTTCAGAATTGGTCCTGAGGTTTCTGGAATTTCTTCTGTAATTTGATTATATTTAAAGCACTATGATTCAATTTCTAGTAGTAAAGAGAGCAATAATAATTCGTGGTGAGTTGTGGTAATAGAGAAATATGTAACATCACAATTAGATGCTGCTAATCAAGAGTAATAAAGTCATTCTGGGTTCAGGTCTCTGCCGAAGATCTGAGGCTCAGAGCAATGGGGGTCTGCAATGGACTAATTCTGGGTTGCTGCAGGATCAAAGTCAGATGAGCCCTCCTCCAGGATGGCAGTGGAGCCAAAGCCAGCCTGACCTTAGTGACCCTCAGGACCTCCGTTTTGCTATATACACTGAGAGAAGGTAAGGTTTGGTGGCTACTGAGCCTTGCTTGCCCTCTGAAAAATTAATGATGGAGTAGGTCATCCAAATCCCAGAGTTCCGGGGCGTAGTGTCCAGTACCCAGGGCACCATACATTCCCTACCTCAGCCTCAGTTTCACTTTGTTGTTATAGTTAAAACCCCTCCACCTTGCAATAAAGATTTTATGTTTTCTAATTGCTTCATTTATTGAATGAATAAAATTCTGGTAAACATAACAGAAGAAAGTAAGTCACATGAAAGTCCCACTATCTAAAACTTAACTTGCTTTTTCTTTGTTCTGACCCTATGGTACTATGTATTTGTTAATATGTCTCTTAATAAAAAAGTGTGTGTATATATATGTGTATGTATATATAAAATATATATACATAAATATGTAATTTACATACATAAATATACAATTATATGTAAACATATATATGTATTTGTATCTGTATGAGCTTAAAATACACTGAATACAATCAAATACCCAAATGCAAAATGTTAATATAGAGTCAAGTTTAAGAGCAATGATGTTGGGAGTCAGGATGACCTGCTTTTGAGTTACTACCTAGTCATATCTCTTAGCCATTGTTTTCTTTTCACACTCTTGAAATATGGAGGTAATGCCTCGGGGGGTTGTTGTGAAGATTAAGTGAAATAATGAAGGTAAAGCACTTGGCGTAATGCCTGGCAAGTAGTAACTCCTCAAAGTGTGATAGCTATTATTTTCATAATAGAAACAAGCAAATATACTGGCCAACTGGGTAGTAGACTTATTTTAATTAAGTATCCAATTTAGTTCAAACATGTCAGATAAAGAAATAACATAATTAAAAACAATCCATTCTTCAAGAGATGACTTTCTTTCTAGTACCTATATTTAAAGGAATTTCTCGTGGGGGACCTTATACAAAAGGAATATCCATGTTGTGATGAACAGTGAGTTCACCAGTTTTGCAGAAAATATAAAAAGTCATTTCTTGATTCAACTATCAATAAAAGCTAAGAACATGACATTGAGACACAAAAAGAATAAGAAGTAAGGTTTCAGGTGACCATGTATATGATATCTTCAAACATTACTGTCAAATTAATCATAGGGCTTTAAGGAAGAGTGGCCTTATTCTCCCACAGTCATTGTCAGAACTAAAGAGTAAATTAGAAACCTTGCACATGGGATGCACTCACCAAACTGTTGTATTTATAAGGCTATTATTATGACTTTTGATTGATTATAATATTTCCTTTATTGTTATCAATGAAACAACACATTAACCACCTAAATATTCCAAGCACTATTCTGGTCATGGAAGTCCATTGGTCAAGAACACTGACAACGTTTCTGTTGTTTTATAGCTTAACTTCTGCAAAGGATGAAAAAAAGCTTGAAAGAAACTTAAAACACTATATATATTTTATAACAACAAAATCAAAGGCACTCGTGGAGAGAAAAAATAATGGGTGTGACTTGATTACAGTGGAGGAAATCTATTAGGAAACAATGGATAGGAAAAAGTGTGGTTGTGCTTGAATATTCACCAAGCCAAAGAAGTTAAACCTTAAGAGTTTGGACAATGTCAGTGTTCTTGGGAGTGATTTAGGTATGTGATTAATTTGTTGCCTTATAGAACTTTATGGGATACCAGGGTTGTGTGACTATCCCTCTGTATCTTGTAATCAGGAAATATTTTCACTTAGTTTATTCCCAGTTCCCAGAATGTAGGTTTATGTTTCTTTGCTCCTTAAAATAGAAACTCATACAGCCAGAGTTGTTCTCAGTGTAATAAGCTATTTAAGACTCCAAATTTAAATTACCAGATGTCCTCTATATTTTGAAATAAGCATTAATTTTATTCATCTATAGTCACCTATAATTTGTCCTCCACATTGACAGGTCTGAGACTATTACCCAAATCTCTTTACCAAAAGCAATTTCTTTCTTTATTCATTTATATTATTTTAAATGATTCAAGCATTGGGGTTTGAATAATTATGAAGTAACATGATTTCAATTATTTCACAGTTATCATAATAGCATTTTGACTTTATTATGCTTAAATAAGAGCATTATATTAATTCACAATAACACAGAAAAATCTGATAATCTAACATAAGTGAACCAGAAATATTTCTTAGAATGCTGAGTTTTTAGGTTTATTTATTGAAATCCCAAAACTTTGATCCATAAAGAAATGAACAAAAAAAGAAAAAGAAAAGGGAATGGTAGCATTGGGAAATATAACAGATCGTTTTGTTGAGCTTGAACAAAAAGGGCACCTAATTACTGTACCAGATAATCCTGATCTTTGTCACAAACTGTAACATTAGAAATCACAATCCCTAGCGTCAGCCTGCATCTGCACTTGACTTTACAATCACTATATTAGCATATTTTACATTTATTTGATGAAAACTTTTGCATTTTTCTCAAGTGAACTCTGCATTTTTTCAGTGAAGCAGAAATGATTATGAAAATTGAATTCCACTTGTCTTTTATGCACTAGACTTTTTATTTTCACCAGAGGGAAATTTTTGCATGTCGGGAATTTTGGTGTTCTTATTTTTTTACTTTTGTATTTAGTTGTAGCAATTGAATCAGCCTAGTTTTTTTTTTTTTTTTTTTTTTTTTATTGTTATGCAATTACAGTTGTATGCCTTTTCTCCCCATCCCTCTACCCCACCCCAGGTGAACCCACCTCCCTCCCCCCTCTCCACCCTCCCCCTTGGTTTTGTCCATGTGTCCTTTATAGTAGTTCCTGTAATACCCTCTTCCCACTATCCCCGCCCCCACCCCCCACCCCCGCCCTGGCTATTGTTAGATTGTTCTTAACTTCAATGTCTCTGGTTATATTTTGTTTGCTTTTTTTTTCTATTGCTTATGTTCCAGTTAAAGGTGAGATCATATGGTACTTGTCCCTCACTTCCTGGCTTATTTCACTTAGCATAATGCTCTCCAGTTTCATCCATGCTGTTGCAAAGGGTATAAGCTCCTTCTTTCTCTCTGCTGCGTAGAATTCCATTGTGTAAATATACCATAGTTTTTGGATCCACTCGTTTGCTGATGGGCACTTCGGTTGCTTCCAGTACTTGGCTATTGTAAATTGTGCTGCTATGAACATTGGGGTGCACAGATTCTTTTGGATTGGTGTTTCAGTGTTCTTAAGGAAAGAATAAACAAATGGGACCTCATCAGAATAAGAAGCTTCTGCATGGCTAAAGAAAACAGCACCAAATTACAAAGAGTACCAACAGTATGGGAAAACATATTTGCCAACGATACCTCAGACAAGGGCCTGATCTCCAAAATATATAAAGAACTCACTCGACTCCACTCCAGGAAGACAATCAGCCTAGTTTTTTAATGCATCTTCATTTGAAATTTATAACATCCAAACAACAAATGCTCTCTCAGAGTTTAGATTTTCTGTATTCACTGGTTCTCCATGGCCTCCAACATTTACAGGACACTGAGGGTAAGGCGCTAGGAGCTGCAGTGTGGAGCTATTCCACAGATTCATCTTCAGGGCTTCACGCTGGATTCCATGGGGGCAGCCCCACTTGTGGACCTCTAGATACTTACAAGTGATAAGGGGAAGCTAAGTAGTTCTGTTTTTAAATGCTCAGCAAATTACTAAGCATTGCTCTCATTTATGTACAATTAATGATCAATTCTAGTGACCGACATTACTTTGAAAAAGAAATTATATTTTATTTCATGTGTTAAATAGATGAACTACAGAATAAAAACAGTAAAATGTTTTAAATATAGTCATCTTCTTACACTAAAACATTAAAAATTAATTCTGTAGTAGTTAGTAGAAATTAAACAGATTTCTTTTCAAAAGTAATCTAGATATTGGTTTTATAAGAATTGACTTTTGTAATCCTTAAACTGTCAAAATTTCTAACAAGTAATAAGTGTTACTTCCAAAATTCATTGAACAGGACTGGTCATTTAAGAAATGTTCCTTTGTTCATAATATGAAAAGTAAATAAAGCACAAAAAGAGTGTCAATCTACTTTTAATAAAAATAGACTGGAAAATAAATACCAAATAGTTCTTTGGATGAACACTTTTGTAGGTCCTTAAAGCACAACTAATAAAATTGTGCCATTTAACTGTCAAAGTATGTATTTATAAATCTATATAGCTTAAATATTAATGTGATTTATTATAATGGAATGTGTATCTCAAATATACCATATAATCATAAAAGAGAGAACCCATAAGTCTGTATATACTATCTATAATTTCAAAAGAAAGGTACATTTTTATAGTCCAGGGATGTCATCGGTAGCTGTGTAAACTGCATTTTATTTCATAATGGCAATGACAAAACACTTGTTTATAATTTAAAATACTAATGGCATCAAATATTTAAACATTAGGTAGAAATATAATTTGCCATCAGAATTATTCATTTAAAATTTTAAGGATATATAGTTGAACTACGTGAATTTTAAAATAGTTTAAAGACATATTCTTATTATTTGTAGCAAATTCTCCATATTCTCTTCTCTCTGAAATGAGCAATGTTTGACAGAAGTTCTACATCAAAAAATGAAAATATTGTAAAAAGACTCAGAAATAATATGATCTTAAGGTTTAGGAGAGATGTCAGAAATATTTTACACTGAATTATATACAACAATTAACAAAAATGTAACTTTAAATATTTCTATAATTGATTTTAATATTAAGACTAAGCCAGAAAATATTTATATATGGTCTAGTCAGTTAAAAAATATTTTTTTGCCAGCACAGTTTAATTACATAGTTTAATTACTAATTACACAGTAAAATTAGTAACTGAAAATTGTATTTCTATAGAAATTAAATTTTCTTGAGTTGCTATTTAGTCGTAAGTTCTGTATACACACACACAAATGTACACACACATAAATAACATATAGATTTTAGTAAAGATAGGATATGTGTGTATATATGTAAGTGTATATGTATATGAAAATATATTGCATTTACATAATTTTATTAACGTTAGTACATCAAAATAGCTAGTGAACAAAGAGGATCCATAACTTATAAAATAAAGAAATTAAGAGTGATTCACAAATTCTACAAAATTGGTTGTAATTAAAACTGAAAGAAATAAAGAATATTAACACATTTTGCTCATATCTTAATGTCAGTGTGTAAGATAGTGCATTTATCTGTTTATAAAACTGATTTTGTTTTGCAACTCCCTACGGAAATTTATTGTTATTTTTGTACCACTTTGTCTATACCCAACTTTAACTGTGATAGTTATTACCAATAATTACATCCTTCATTCCTAAGAAGATCTCAGTACAAGTTAATATTAACTTAATGGAAAGCACACATGCAAACACACACACACACACACACTTGTGAAAACATGTATACAAGGTATGCTTTTCCCAACCTCTTACTCATTGTCCTCCCAGTGGAACATTGAATACTCTTGGGCAGACAAATGAATGTTTCATTATTTAAGGGAGTTAAAAACAGAAAGAAATCCAGGTATGGTTTGATTTCAGTGCCTAAATCTTAGATAACAGGGATGCCTTCATTATGAAAAATAATTCAAAATTATAATTCAAAATTACATACAAAGTAAATGATACATACATATCACTTACCATATCTTTTTGCCTACTCTGTATCATTGTTGTCTTCATAATGTATCACAATAGCACTACTACTCAGAGGTTATTCCTGACCTCCCCGCATCACCTGCCTGAATTGAATATATGGGCATTGTGAGGGAGGATTGGATGTGCTTTGGGTCATCAGTAGCCGTCTGACATTCGGAAGTTTTCAGATAGAACCTCCGTGCAGCATTGAGAGATCTGGGACATTTGCACTAAATACTTCTGAACTGTGACCCAGATAATATTTCCTAAACATAATTATATTAGGATACTAGGTCTTTTTTTTTCTTTTTAATCTTCAAGCATTATTTCATTATTTCTTTTCAGGCAAACAATTAAAGTTTCCTTTAATTTGCTCATGATTTTCATCATGTTTCATATGTATTGTTCTCAAAAAATTTACTAAAAACCATGATCCCTTACCGTTCTTTCTCAATGATTTTTTTCAGATCAAAAATGGAAATGGTGATTTTTTTTTTAAGTAGCCAAATCTTCACACAGTCCTTCACCAAGTGACTTGAAATTTGAAAAATGTTAACTGAAACAAATCCTTTCTAATATGTAGGGGCAGGTCTGTGGAATATATTTATTAAAGTTTGAATGTGATTAAACTCTGCAAAGTTAAACGACAAGGTTAAGTGTCTAATTTTGCAGCCCTTTTATACCTGGTGAGTGTTAAAGCTTTCCTAATGATAGGATTAAATATGGTTTCTAGCTACAAACAGTTGCTTGTCATTCCCTGTAGGTTAGCCTCTATACTCGGTGCTTATCACAAACAGAGAGGAAATAACTTTCTGGGCCTTTTGTGAGTCTTTGAAAATGCACAGACTTTAGGGAAATCATATTTTCTTGAAGGAAATGAGGCATGACCAATCACACAAAACGTGAGAAAATCCCTTGATAGGTGACCTTTGCCACATGTAAAAGAAACTGTTCAGTGGCTGAGGTTTCATGGATTTCATGCATGGAAATCAGATTTTCTGGCCACCAGTGCTGTTCAGTAAATAAATAATCCATCATTGTGTCAAACAGTTGAAACATGGAGATACTGCCCTTGCTATCTGAATAGACATTCAGAGACAGTAACTTATGTAAACTGTTTGCATGTCAGCAGTTATGTAAGGAGTGTTGCAGTTTTCACTACGCAAAATAAAAACCACTGAGTCGTGGTGATTTTAATCTAATGGTGGGACATTCATCTGATTCTGCCTATACTTATGAATTTGCTGGTGTGTGTCATACGGGCAATAGGATAAAAGTTCCGACTTGGATTCCGTGGCGTGGCAGAGCATAATGCTAAATCATGAGTAGGCATTTCTAACGACAGTTGAAAAGCCTATTATCATTTCATTAAAACCAATAACAACAAACTTCTTAAGATATGTTGGCATGATTCTTCCTGAATTCAGTTTAATATTTATATTTTGAGAACTTTATAAGTCTTATTACAATAAAGTTGGTTAAAATGATGATCCTTACATCTAAAAATTTTTATTTTAATTGGGTAAGTCATATCTACTTGAGGATATGTTTACCATACACTGTTGTTGATTTAACTCATTAGTTTTTCTTATATTTTAATTCTACATTAATTTTGGCTTTAGCATTTATTCAGCTGTATTAGCAAAATATCTTTGCATACATACACACAAACACAATTAATTTAGTACCCAGATGTTTCCACGAATGAATCACTTCAGGTTGCTACTTTGGCTGTTTCTCCTAAAGAAGAAGAAAAATCTATTTCAACTATGTTTCTGACATGGAATACATTTATGTTGCTTTTCAACTAACTCCTACACTTACCTTTGTTAAAGTACTTTCTTGCTAAAATCTCAAGTTTCTTCAGCCACAAAGGAGAATTTATTACCCCTCTTACCCCTTAGGTATTTGCAAATAATACCTCACTTACAATAGCCCTTTTTACTCTTTTAGAGTACAGTAGGATTCTTTTGAATTTTTGCTCATTTCTTTCTTTTAAATCTGTCTAGTATTTTGTGAAAACCCTTATGAAATTATTCTGCAAAGTAGCTATAAATAAGATATTTGGAAGAATTCTCTAAAAATAAAAAATATATATAAAAATGGGAAACATTTGTAAGTATTAATGTAAAATATCTGTTCTCAAATGATTTAGTCAAAATTTTAATGTTTTACTGAAAAAGATAATGTATATAATTGTGTTCTGACTTAATTTGATTCTGTAGGAAATTAACTTTTAGAAATATTTTCAGAGATATCTGCCTGATTAGATTTTAGTAAAAGTAGAAGTTTAAGTTTTTAATGAACTATATTATGACAAATATTGTATTGTTTTTAATTTGGCACCTGTTTAAAACCTATAGTTTTTAGACATTTTTGGTTTAGGTTCTTATTTACTGAAAAAAAGGGACCCAAAGGCTACCAGATTATTATTTCATCTACCAAAAAATTAATTGAAAGAAAAATAAACAAAATTGACTTTAATAATGTACATGAAACAAAAAAAGCCACATATATGTACATATATAATGTGTGTGTGTATATATATACACACACAGATATATATGGCTGTATATATATATATGTATATATATATACATATATATATATATCCTTGCTTCTATTCCAAAACAAATTAATCATAAGATACTTATTTTCAATTTCTTAAAGTGAAATAAATAATTTGAGTATTTCTAAGAAAATATGTGAGTTCAGGACTGTCATTCATCAATATTTGTTCTACAATTACCAAAAATCAATATTTTATGTGTTCCTAAAATTATGATATATTTTTAATCTATCATTCGTATGTCACAGAAAGTATTTATGTCCAGAAGCACAAAGTAAATTGAAAATGCTACAAGGGTACACATCAATGGACATCTATTACTCTCAGGCTGATCTAGGTTGAATATTGTACTTTAGCACATTTCCCAGCATACAGTTACTTCTCTAAGTTAAAACAATTATGTATGAATATGTATTTATATATAATACTAATATATTAAAATACATACTTATATATAATACTAATACAAATAATACTAAACTGCGTCTTAATATATTTAAGTGTCATTTTCCCTCTCAATTTTTATTGTACAACTATTCCATGCTAATTATTCAAATGTAGAAAAAGGAAGAAAAAAACATTAGCACTGTTAGCAATTAGTGGATGTTTTCACTGGTTGTAATTAATACAAATAAAGGTAAGGAGATACCAGTACCATTTTATGTGAACTACTCTATATCTTGTGTAATTTTTTCCACTTAATAATGTATGGTGAATATCTTGCCACATTCTCAGATATAAATGTATGATAAAATTAGATGAAGCATTCGAGATGCAATCAGAAGTGCAGGAGCTAGTCTAGGAAATTGGAGTAGAAAAAGATGTAAGAAGTTGCAGGCTTAAGTGCTGCTCAATGGGAAGGGAGAATGAAAGAAAACTAGGAAGGCCACATTAAGCTGGAAGTGAGAAGATTGTAAAGAACCTGACTCTCAAAATATAACCAGAGCCCTGGCTGGTGTGGCTCAATGGATTGAGTGCTGGCCTAGGAAACAAAATGTCTCCAGTTCAGTTACCAGTCAGGGGTTGTGGGCCAGGTCTCCAGTTGGGGGTGCTTGAGGCAACCACACATTGATGTTTCTTTCCCTCTGTTTATCTTTCCTTTCCCCTCTCTCTAAAAATAAATAAATAAAATTTAAAAAAGAAAATTAAAATATAACCAGAGACATGGAAATAAAGAACAATCTGACAATAACAGAATGAACTGACAGTAACCAGAAGGGAGGGGATAGGGGGATAAGGGGGAAAGAAGGGAAAGGGTCATCAAGGAACATGTATAAAGGACCCATAGACAAAGCCAAAGGGGGAAAGGATTAAGGATGGGAGATAGGGGTGGGTGGGGCGGGGGAAAGTGGTGGCAGGAAAGTGGAGACAGCTGTACTTGAACAATAATTTTTTAAAAAGTGACTCTAGTGATTGCAGTCATATCTCAATATCCAAAAGAGGGGTTCAGAAGAGGATGTGTAGGAGCAACTGAAAGCTGCCAAAGACCTTGGGTGCCTCAGCACTGAAGTGGGTGAACCTCAGGTGGGGCCTCCCAAGCCACAAGATGCTGTGGCAACTGCCTCTAGAAAACAAGGGTTTTGCTTTTTGCCTTCAACATCTACCTTAAAACATTTCTGGAAAGGGATTATGGGAATAAACTTCTGCTTTCTCCACTAGATGGTGGAGGGGCAAAGATGAAGTTGAGTTGACAAGGACATTAAAAATAGTCACCACTGTTTTAATGGCTACAAACTATCATTATGAATTTATATAATATTCTTATTTAATGGAATCTTTGGAAGCATTGATTTCAGTTCTTCTATTTTAACTGTTATATATATATATACACATGCATATGTGATATGACTTAAAATCTAGAAAATATTAATATAGAAGGACATAAATTCTTCAGGAAATAAAAATCTGACTTTAAAAAGAAATGCATGATGAACTTAATTTTCTTTTTGGGGTTAGGGTCATGAATGTGAATATCTAATAATTATCAAAATTCAGTAATTCATTACTTCATATGTCCAATTATCCGAAACTGGCTTAAGTCAACCTATGCTGTGGAGAATAGTGTAAAAGGTACTCAGAGATGAAAATGTAACAATATGAAATGCTTCCTCTCCCTCACGGCCTTCAGGCTGATAGCTCTTCCTATAGACTGGCTAATTAACTAAAGGAATTCCACTCGAAGCTTCAGCAGTTCCCTTGCCAGCAAAGAAGTGGGGAAATATGCACAAAATAATCACAGGAGTCTCCATAACTGGACTCAGATCAGTGAGGGTTAATGGACCAACCAACAAGGAACAAAGGGACTTAGAACTTTCCCACTCTTCCTAGGTTCCCTTTGGATGCCCACATGTCTGTGGACACCACCCACCCTTGCCCTTCCCTTACAATAAAAGATGGCTGGTTTCCAGAGTCTCTTAAGATGGATTTGAGAATTAGTTCTCCCATTATCTCTAACTAGGCTTTCTTGATCAATAAAACTTTCTTTGCTCCAAACTCTGATCTTTTGAATATTGACCTTTCTTTTGAAGCATTGGGCATAGAAATCATGGCCTGTGACAAAAATGTGTTTTAAGATGAAGCCACTGTGATCCAGAAACTTATAATCAAGTGGGTGAGATGTGACATAGAGTTTGCCAATTAAAATAATAATAATAATTAAAAATTCAAGGTGGGTTATGTGGCTATTATATCAATTTTTAAAATTTTGAATAATGATATTTCAAGTACAAAAATATATCCAAATTCAGGGACAGTGGCTGAACACAATATTAGGCCAATATACAGATTTTGGTTAAATATGTTAAAAATAAAGCAACAAGCCCCAATGAAGTTGCTTATGCTAACTAACCCCATAGCACCAAACCCAGCCTTAATTACATTTTGGCTCTCCCAGAAATGGAACTTGAAACCATTGGTCAAGAATCACCTGATTAGCGTGAGTTAGAGAATCTGCCTGGTAGAAGCCTGCCATCCCCTTAAGAAAAGCAATGCAATCACAGAGCTTTCTTACTGCCAGTGTAACTTCCTTCTTCCCTCTCTCCTCGGCCTGGATGAGTCTTTCATTTGGCAGAGCTCCTAAGAGCTCCTCTCTGTCTCCAGATTGGAATCGGCACCATTCAGAACGCTTGCTCAAATAACCCACAAATTTTAATAGGTATTAGTTTATCTTTTTAAGAGTATTAATTTTATATTTTGATGAAAACTTCTCTCTATTTTATGTAGAAAAACACTCAAAGTAAAACACTTTGATATAGCATATCAAAGAGAATAATTTTTCCTCATCTAAAGAAAAGAAAATAGAAATAATTTTTCTAAAACATTTATTTACCATTCTTACTATTCAGAATCCTATTCTATATATTTTAATAACTCTTAGTTTCTTAATGTTTCCAAGAAAATTTTGAAGAATTACTTAGAAAGAAGCTTAGATAGTCAATGACACAAAAATGTTCATCTCACACATCTTAGAAAATTAGATGTTAGTTTGTAACAATGTTTAAATGAGAGAGGGTGCTATGAATGTGCACTTAGAATCTTATATTTTAAGTGTGATGTTGATGCCACTTTTTCAGTTTTCTCCAAAGTTCACCTGTGTTTGTAGGAGTTTCCTGCCTAAAACGCAGTTTCCCTTTTGTTTCAGGTATATGTTTTTTGTATTTTATTTTATTTGGTTTCTTATTTTTTATTTAATCTATTGTATTTTTCCATTACCATTTAGTCTCCTTATACCCTCCTCCCCCCAATAATCACCTCACTGTTGTCCATGTCCATAAGACTTTTCTCCTTTCTACCTAATCCCCCCACCCCTCACTACACCCCCTACAAGGTGTCATCCTGCTCTCCATCTATGAGTCTGTCCCCATTTTCCTTGTTAGTTCATTTTGTTTATTAGATTCTAAACTATGAGCGAAGTCATATGGTATTTGTCTTTTTCTGACTGGCTTCTTTCACTTAGCATAATGTTCTCTAGGTCCTTCCATTCTGTCACAAAGGGTAAAAAAAAATTAGGGATATATATATTTTTAGAAAAGAGCCCATTTTTTGCTCTTTGATATAACAACAACAACAAAAAAAAGCACAGATATCATTAGACTCTGACTATATAATCCTCAGCATGAGAAGCGATGTCTTCATTAAAACAATAACTAAGGAAGAGTGTATATCTTATACCCTGGAGAAATCCTGAGTGTGGTTTGATACTCAAAAAGAAAAGCCTTTGAAATGAACCTAATGTCACGTTATTGAAAATGTAGCTGCGCAGATAAGCTTTTTTTTTCGCTCTGCAATGGCTTACAAAGCTTCAAATGCCCAGAAATCTCCTAAACCGGACCATTTAGGGAATCTAAATAAGCTTGCATGGTTTTAAGCTCTCCGACTTTGAATGTTACCTTTGAAGTTTTGCCAGAACCTGACGGCAGAAAAATTGCTTTTAAACTGAATTCATGACACTGGAATTAGCATTGGAGGTTCAGAATGCCTACTAATGATTTTGACCGTGCTAACCATAGACAGCGATCACATATGGTTCCTCTGAATTAATAACACTCCTAAGATAAGATGTGTAACATCCTGGCTTCAATATTTATTTATTTTTCATTTTTACACACTGGTCTTTGGACAGTGTCCAGTTTAAAGAGCCAATTGCTTTAATGGCATATGGCATTTGTCCATGGGTAACAGAGCATGGAAGTAGGATAAAAGAAAGAAGCTTATAAGTGGTTGAATTATAAATGTCCCAATATATCAATTCCTTTTCCTCTTTCTTCTTCCTTATTGTTTTTTGGTGAGCTGATAAATCTATAGCAAAATTCTGGACAGAACTCCACTGTGCATTATTTGTTTGGGGTTTTTTGCCAGTTTCTAAATAAGATCAAATGTGATTCCAAAAATTTCTCTGGACATTTACATAAGCTAATTGCTCCTCACAGCATGAGGTTAATACAAAGATTTTTTAAATGTTGACATATACACTTAATTTTAATGTGAACATTTGTATTTTGTCACTCAGAAAAAAGAAAAACCTATCATGTAGGTCTCCCTTCTCATCATGAACTTGATATAAATTTTCCACCCAAGTTAAATAAATCCAGATCTCAAACATTAAAGATAGAGTCACATATGGAGAAATTTATTATTGTCTTCAGTTCCCAGATTTTCAAAAAAAATCATTGCTGTTATTAGTATATAGGTCTGGCTGGCACCTGCCACGAGATTTAAGGGTAAAATGTTGCATCATAAAGTTAATGATTCTGCCAACTAAAAGTATTTTACCAGTAATTCTAAAAAACTACAAAACTTTATCAACAGAGATTGAAAATGATAAAATGAAATAAAAAGATAGTTCAAGTTGCCCATGTCCAGGATTCACGGACACGGACAATAGTGTAGTGATTGTGGAGGTGGAAGAGGGTACAAGGGGGATAAATGATAATGGAAAAATACAATGAAATAAACTATTTACAAAAAGAAAAGAGAGTCCATGTTCATGGATTGAAAGAATCAGCATAAAGTGTCCACATTACCAAAATCAATATACAGATTTAATGTAATCACTGTAAAAATTACAATGACAATTTCTATTAAGAAATAGAAAAATATTTTATGGAACCACAAAAGACTCCAAATAGCCAAAGCCATTCTGAGAAAAAAAGAACAAAGCCAAAGGTATCATATGCCCTGACTTCAAATTATACTACAAAGTGATGATAACCAAAACAGCATGGAATTGGCAGAAAAACAGACCCACAGACCAATGGAACAAAATTCAAAATCCAGAAATATAACTATGTACATATGGGCAAATAATCTTTGAAAACAGAGCCAAAAACATACAATCAAGAAAAGAGAGCCTCTTCAATAAATGATGCTGAGGAGATTCGAAAGCCACATGTAAAAAAAATGAAACTAGACTGTTGTGTGTCCCCATACACAAAAATTAACTCAAAATGGATCAAAAAAACCCTGAAACAATAAATTACATAGAAGAAAATATAGGTACTAAACTTAAGGGCCTGGTCTTAGAGAAGGGTTTATGAATTTGACCCCAAGGGCAAGGGAAGTAAAGGCAAAAATAAGTTAATTGGACTATACCAAACTAAAAAACTTTTGCACAGCACAAGAAACTGACAACAAAAAGGCAATAACGGCATGGAAGAAGATAGCTGCAAACAACAGCTCCAACATGGAGTTTATATTCAAAATATAGTATAAAAATCGCATACAACTCAACATCTAACAAACAAATAATCTAATTGAAAAATGAGCAGAGGACCTAGATAGATGCTTCCCTCAAAGTGACATACAAATGGCCAACACATATATGAAAAGATGCTCAGCTACGCTAGCTATTAGGGAAATGCCAATCAAAACTGTAATGAGATGCCACCTCACACCTGTTAAGAATGGCTATTGTCAACAAGACAGGTAATAACCAGTGTTGGACAGGTAGTGGAAAAAGTGGAACCGTCATTCACTGCTAGTGGGAATGTAAACTGATAGAGTCACAATGAAAAACAGAATGGAGGATCCTCAAAAAATTAAAAATATGGTTACCATATGATCCATCAACTCCTCTTCCATGTATCTACCCAAAACGTTTAAAAGTATTTTTTCGCAAAGACATATGTGCCCCTATGTTCATTGCAGCATTATTCACAGTGGCCAGGACATGGAAACAACCCTCACGCCCTTCACTAGATGATTGGACAAAGAAGGTGTGGTGCATATATACAATGGAATACTACTCAGTCGTAAGAAAATATATCATGCTAAGCAAAACAAGTCAGACAGGAAAAGTTAAGAACCATATAATTTCACCATGGGATATAAACCTGAAAACAGCAAATGAACAAAAATAAAAAAAAAACAAACTCATAGATGCAAAATCTAACTCATTTCATCTCTAGCATATCCACTGTACACAGATATTTAAAAAAATGCTTCAGCTAGGAAAAAGGTGGTACTAAATGGAGATATAAATCTATACAAAGAGCAAAAATGGTACTAGAAGTGTTAATTACATGAACAAATATGTAAGAAATATTTATGATTTCAATCTCTAAAATTAATATTGATTTACTGTGGGTTGATAATATTAGAGTAAGTGCAAAATTTATGGAAATGATAACATAATGGTTGGGGGTTCTTATGCTATATGTGAAATGTGCTAACATCAATTGAATATAGACTATGATAACTTAACCATAAATATACTACAAACTCTAAAACAACCAGTAAAATAACAAAACAAAATTGGTAACTAATAAATAGTAAAGAAGGGGTATCAAAATTGTAGAAAACAATTCAGGAGCACAAAAATACAAAAAGAGCCAAGAATGTATCAGAAAACCAATAGCAAGATAATATGTTTAAAACACTATATCAAGAATCACATGGAAATTAAATGATTTAGCCACTGCCAATTAAAAGTCAAAGATAGTCAAAGGAGAAAAGAGCAAGATCTATTTGCTACTTATAAGAATCACACTTTAAGTATAAAAGCACAAATATCTATGCTATAGAATGGGAAGAGATACACCATGCTTAGAGTAGTTAAAAAAAAGTTGAATTGGCTATATTAATTTCAGAAAAGTAGGTATAGACCAAAGAATTTTACCAAGAAAAATAATAATATTTTCATGTGATAAAAGGGGTTAGTGCATCTGGGGGACATACAGTGGTAAATGCTCATGCTCTTCATAAGACAGTTTCAACAGGTGTGAAGCAAAACTTGCTAGAATGAATGAAAGACTATTTGTAGTCAGATTTCACAATCCATCCCACATTATATGATAAAACCAGGAGACAGAATATCAGTGAAGATATAAAAGACTTGAACCAACTTGAAATGAGTGACATTTTACAGAATATTCTACCCAGGAACATCTGAATATATACTCACTACAAGTGCACACAGAATATGTATCTACATAGACATAATTATTTACCATAAAAAACTCTCAAGATGTTAACATGTAATTAAATCATGTCAACAAAAGAAATATAACTGGAAATATAATCCTCTATTATTTGAAAACCAACTAATATACTTCTAAATAATCCATGGAATCAAAGAAAAAATATCATTTGAGGGAGCTATGAAAACTACCCCATCTCACACCAGTCAGAGTGGCCAACATAAACAAATCCACAAACAAATGTTGGAGAGGATGCGGAGAAAAGGGAACCCTAGTGCACTGTTGGTGGGAATGCAGACTGGTGAGGCCACTGTGGAAAACAGTATGGAATTTCCTCAGGAAACTAAAAATGGAACTGCCCTTTGACCCAGCAATTCCGCTGCTGGGATTATACCCTAAGAACCCTGAAACACCAATCCAAAAGAACCTATGCACCCCAATGTTCATAGCAGCACAATTTACAATAGCCAAGTACTGGAAGCAACCTAAGTGCCCATCAGCAAACGAGTGGATACAAAAACTATGGTATATTTACACAATGGAATTCTACACAGCAGAGAGAAAGAAGGAGCTTATACCCTTTGCAATGGCATGGATGGAACTGGAGAGCATTATGTTAAGAGAAATAAGCCAGGCAGTGAGGGACAAATACCATATGATCTGACCTTTAACTGGAACATAATAAATAGAAGAAAAAAGGAAACAAAATATAACCAGAGACATTGAAGTTAAGAACAATCTAACAATGGGCAGGGGGGAGTGGGGAGGGGACAGTGAGGAGAGGGGATTACAGGAACTACTATAAAGGACACATGGACAAAATCAAGGGGGAGGGTGGAGGTGGGGGAGGGAGGGGGGTTCACCTGGGGTGGGGTGGGGTGGAGGGATGGGGAGAAAAGGCACACAACTGCAATTGAATAACAATACAAAATTAAAATTTAAAAAAAGAAAATGTATTATATCAGCTAAAAATCTCTTTTCAGGCCATGGGCATTACTAGAGATAAAGAGAAACATTTTATAATGATAGTGATGTCAAATAATCAAGAATATGTGAAGATTGTAACATGATACATCTAATAGCAATCCTTCCAATGAGATAAACAAGAACTTGACTGGAGTAAAAAGAGAAATAAACAAATTTAGAATCACATAATAAGAGGTTCCAATATCCCAACCAAAATATTAATAAGTGCATTGAAGAATTAAAAGAATATGAGCAACAAATTTACCAAATTGATACATATGGAATATGGTACCTAAAACTAAGTAACATTTATTCTTTTCAAATACAATGGAGCACTTAACAGAATAGACCCTATGTTGGTCTGTGATGTGAATATTAACACATTTTTAAAGGATTGAAATCACAGAGAATAAGATTTTTGACCACAATGGAATTAAAATGGAAGTAAAATCACAAAGTAATTAAAATTCTAAATATTAAAAATTAATCTTATTAAATAATTTATGAATCAAGGAAGATTATCTGACAGGAAGTAGGTAATGTTCTGAAGTTAATTATAATAGAAAAATTATGTATCAAAAATTGTGTGATTCAGCTAAAGCCATGATTTGAAGGGGATCTATAAGTCTTCAAAGTGTGCATTACAAACACATCTAAAGGATAAAAATGAATGATCCATGTATTCGTGTCAAAACGTAGGAAAGGAACATAAAATTAAATCAAACAAAGCAGAAGAAATATCTAATAAAGATAATCACAGACATTAATGAAATAAAAATGATAGATGGGAAGAACAATAGTAATCTTCATTATTTGAACACGACAATCCTTGGCAAGACTAATTAGTAGAAGAGAGAAGGCACAGTACCCAATATTAGAAATAAAGAGATGAATGTTAATGATCCTAGATTAGGTCATATCTATTTTATGTCAAATACCTACATTAACCATCCATCTTCTTTCATCATTGAATTTTAATGAAGTATAGACTACATTTTAAAATATTTTTTTGAGAATCAAATTTTATTTTATACTTGACTAAGCAATTGTTAGTAAAGCTTAATGGGCCTTATTTTGGGGGGTTTTGTTTGTTTGGGGTTTTTTGAAGTATTCTTAACTACGTGTAGTCTGGCTTCTGGAATCCATAAAAATTGCCTTATGATATTTTTTCTAATTAAAAACCTATTATTTCTATTTACTTTAAGTTTTAGGGAGAAAAGACTGTTACTTTAACAACCTTTAGTGATGACCAGTTTGATTTTTTCTTTTTTGAATATCATTATGAGTTCATGAATTCTTATTTTCTGTTTTGTTTCAATAAATTATAGTCATTTTTGTGTATGCTCAGATCATCTTCTCCTGCATCAAGGAGAGCTCCCTCAGGTTGACTCATGTGTCCTTTTCACACAGCAACATTGGTTTTTGACAAATGTCTTGATTCCTGGAAAAGGTTTTCTGGACTCATTTGTACACTCATATTGTTCCTCAGACCTGGGATCAGCCATTTCTCCAAGGACCCCTGGTTCCTTTAGTTGTAAATTATATTTAGAGACCACAAGTGAATGCTCATTGCCGATGGATTGTTATTAACTATTTATTTTTGCTCTTTTTATGTATAGATCTAGGGATTATATGTATATAATTAATGTATATTATATATATATAAATATAAATCAAAAGTTCATACTGATATTCAAATTTAAGAGGTTATATTGTGGCCCTGGCTGGGTGACTCAGTTTTTTGGAGCATTGTCTCAATACACCAAGCTGCGGGTTTGATCCCTGGTCAGGGCACATACAAGAATTAACCAATGAGTGCACGAATAAGTGGAACAACAATTTGATGTTTCTCTTGTCCCTCTCCTTTCCTTTCTTTTTCTAACATCAATAAATAAATATTTTAAAATAAGATTATATTGTTTCACTTGACCTATCTTATTTTATGTTCATATCTCTTTTTCCTACATTGAAATATTTGTTGTAGTAGTATTAACATGTTGGCTAATTCCTTTACATATATGTAAAATATTTTCAAGTTAACAACACTTACATTACTACTCATAATAATTCTATTGAATACAGTTTAAGATCTCTCTCTCCCTCACTCCCTCAAATTTATATCCTTAGAATATATCTCCCTACAGATATGTAGTCAAAATGCATGGTTTTAAAAACACTTGAAATAATTGACTTATCTGTATGATTATCCACCATGCAATTATTATTTTGAAAAATACTGTACCAGTAGAACTTTTTAATGGCCTATAAATTGAAGGATAGATATTTGGTAACATAATCAAAAAGTGTAAGTTCAAGAAAATAGAGAGACAAGGCACAGACTACAAAAAAAACATTTGTAATAAAGAACTGTTACCCAAAATATACAGAGAGCACTTAAAACTCAGCAATAAAAGAAAAAAGCAAACAAAATATAACCAGAGACATTGAAGTTAAGAACAATGTAACAATAGCCAGAGGGGAGTGGGGAGGGGATAGTGGGGAGAGGGGTCTATAGGAGCTTCTATAAAGGACACAAGGACAAAATCAAGGGGGAGGATAGAGGTGGGTGAGGGAGGTGGGACTGGCTGGGGTGGGGTGGAGGGATGGGGAGAAAATGCAGACAATTGTAACTGAATAAAAATGAAAAAAAAACAACTCAGCGATAAGAAAACGAACAACTCAAGTCAAAAATGGGTTAAAGACACCTCTCCAAAGAAGTTTTACACATGAGAAATAGCCATATGAAAAGATGTTCTATATTTTATGTCATCAGAGAATTAAAACAACAATGAGATATCACTAACCACTTATTAAAATGACCAAAATCCAGAGCACTGATGAGAGCTAGTTATGGTGAATTTGTGGAGCAACAGGAATTCTCATTCATTGCTAGTGGGAAATGAATGAGAATTCCTTCCAGTGGGAAGTGGTACAGCCATTTTAAAAGACAGGTAATGCCTTATGATAACAAACATACTCTTAAACCATATGATCCTGCAATGTTCTTGGTATTCATTCTAAAAAGTTGAAAACATGTCTAAACAAAAACCTTCACACTGATATTTATAGCAGCTTTATTTGTAATTGGCAAACCTTGGAAACAACCATGAAGTCTTTCAATGGGTGAACGGATGAATAACCTTTGGAATATCCAGATGAAGAATATGATTCAGTACTAAAAAGAAATGAGCTATCAAGTCATTAAAAGACATGAGGGAACCTTAAATATGTATAAGTACATGAAAGATCCAATCTGAAATGCCTACATAATATATGACTGGAATAATATGACATTCTGGAAAAGGCAGAACTAACGAGATAGGAAAGATCAGTGGTTTTCAGGGGGTGGGCATGGGAAAGGAGGAATAAACAGGCAGAGCCTAGGGGACTTTTTGGGCAACGACACTGCTGCCTGATACTATGATGGTCGGTAGATGCCACTACATACTTGTCCTCACCCACAGAATGTACAATCCCAAGCGTGAACCTAAAGATAAACTTTGAGTAATAATGATGAGTCCATATAAATGTATCACTTGTAACACAAGTGCCATTTTGATGTGGGATGTTGATATTTTCAGAGGCTGTCTGTGGGTAGAGGGTATATGGGAATTCTCTGTGATTTCTGATTTATTTTTCTGTGAACCTGAGTATACTTTAAAGATAAAATTATATTTTTAAAAAGTGCAAAAGTGCACTGACCAGTGTGGTTCAGCTGGTTGGAGCATCAGTCCATACCCAAAAGGTTGTAGGTTTGATTTCCCTTCAGGGCACATACCTGAGTTCTGGGTTTGGTCCCAGGTCCAGGCATATTTGATCCCCAGTCTGGGTGTGTTTGGGAGACAACTGATCAATGTTTCTCTCTTTCTCTTCTTCTCTCCCTTCCTCTCTTTCTTTCTGAAAGCAATGAAAAACAAAACAAAACAAAACAAAAAAGTTCTCAGGTGAGGACAAAAAAAAGTGCAGACATAAGTTAGTGAGACTAGACCTAAAGTGATTATTTTAATCACTTTAAAATAATATTATCAAAGACTTGACATTACTCCATATCTCCTCTTTGCTTTCTGAGGCGTTATATACTTAATTTTTCACATGGTAGCCTCCCTTATAATCTTCCCTTAGAATATTTTTAAACTGTAGTGCAGTTGTCTTATGTTCTCACAAAAATAGAGAATGTTAGAGAGACAGTCCCTTCTCATTTCTTCCTCTGAATTTAAGTTATCATCTGCTGGAATTTTCTTTTATTTTTTTAATTGTTGTTCAGTTACAGTTGTCTGGCCTTTTCCCCACTGCTCACCCCTACCTCATCCCCCCACTCCCACAGTCAATCCTCCCCATTGTCTGTACCCTTATTCAAGTTCCTTTTCTTGCCCCTTCCCCTTGTTTCCCCCATTATCCCCCTGCCCCCTCCCCTCTGGTCACTGTCAGTTTGTTCTTTATTTTTCTTTCAAGCCTGCAGACTTTCTTTAGAATTACTCTGAAAGCAGAGTGCTAGCATCACATTCTTTCATTCTTTGTCTATCCAGGGATATTTTTATTTAAGCTTCTAGTTGAAGGATACATTTGCTGGATATGGAAGTTTTAGATGATATTGTTTCTTCAGCACTTTGAATACTGTACATTTCATTGTCTTCTGACATTGTTTCCCACAAGATGTTAGTCATTAACTTACTGGCACTACTTATACATGATTTGCTTTTCTTCCTGCTCCCCTGAGGACATTTTCTTTGTTTTTCATCTTCAAGCCTTATTCTGTTGTTTCTAGGTTTTAATCTCTTGTGTCCATTGTCTATAATTGGATGAGATTATTGAATTAGTAGATGAGTACTTTTCATCAAATTGTGGAAGTTTTCAGTCAGTGTTTTCTGTTCCTTTCTCCCTCTCATTTCCTTTGAAAACTTAAATGACATTTATATTGGTATTATACCTGGTTTTTCCTGTAGATTTCTGGGGCTCTTCATTTTTTTCAATTTTTCTCTCTGCTTATTAGATGGTATAATTTCTATTTCTTTCTCTAGCCATTTTAAATTTGCTACTGAGATTCTCCTGTGAAATATTCATTATATGATTGTACTCCTCAGTTCTAGAGTTATCATTTGGTTCTTTTTAAATATTGTACATATTCTGATTGAGAATCTATTTTAGTTGATTCATTGTTGTTGTGCTTTACATAAATTTGTTAATGAAAATTTTATTTATTTCTTTGCATGTATTTATAGTAGAAACTTTGAAGTTTTCGTTTGTAAAGTCCTACATCTTGGGATATTAAGGGATACTTTCTATTTACTGTTTTTAACCTGATTATGGATCACTATTTCTAGTTTCTTTACATGTCTCATAAACTATTTATTGAAAACTGAAAATTTCAGATAGTTTTTGTAGCAACTCTGGATGCTGACAGTTTTTTGAAGATTGTTGTTACTGCTTTTTATTTTTTTAAAAATGTGTGTTTCTGTGTTTCATAACTCCCCTGGGCTAAATATATAATATCTACTTCCCCTTCAGTGTGGGGCCACTGGAAACTCTGCTAAGCTTTTGGCTGTTTGTTTGTTTAGGTTTCATTTTCCTTTGGGTTTATTGTTGTTATTTTGTTCTAATTTGTAAACTGAATTTGTCAGAAATTGACTGTTATATCCAAAGATTAGTAGTCACTCAATGATTCAACCCAGATTGTGTTTAAATCCTTACACCAGTAAGACTGACATGCTGTGTGCATTGGTGGGGAAGAACATTCAATGCTCGAGTCATTTATAAGTCTCTCTTGGCTTTTACTTTCTATTGATCCCTCTGAATCTCCTCTCTATGTGCACAAGTACATTCTAAGACAGGAGTTTGTAAATAGCTTAGGTCTTGTCAAATCTACTCTCCAGCCAGGCCCTTTTTTGTCTTTGTGCAGAGTAACAGCTAGGAATATGTTTTCCCAAACCAGCAGGCAATACCAGGCCAGCAGAGGCGGCCACTGGCTGTTCCCCACATGCTACTTTCAAAAGGTATTTTATCATAAAATAATAGCCAATTTGTCAATGACAAAGGAACTACTGGTTCTCATGGCCTACCTTGCCCTGGCAAAACTTCCACGTTGCCCAAGTTGAGAGTAGGGAAATGGGATAAGTCCTAGGCCAGAAGGACAAGATTCCCTTTTTCTCACTACATAAAGTTCAACAATATTTCAAATATAAATGTTTCTCAGAGGGTTGTGATTTTTACAAAAAATTTCCAAAGTCCTGAAATGACTTGTTTTGGTCATCGTAGTTTTACAGTCACTTTTCTTGAGAGTAACTCATTCACCCATGATTGTGGTTCCCCTGCACCTCATCAGCATAAGAAGCAAAGAAGAATCAGAAGCCCGTGGGCAGGAGAAATAATAAAACATATGTGTTTCTTTTTAAAACAGACAAAATATTCAAAATAAAATAATCCAATTACCTTGTCATTTCTATGTGACAATCTCTATACTATACTTCTTATTAGTACAATTTTATAAATTCTAGGTTAGTCTATTTTTCTAAACCAATTCTATATTAAGCAATTCACTATGCTGCTTTTATCATTCCTTTGTTCAGTTCCTAAATATCAAATCATTTGGTTTATTTATTTCCTAAAATTTTACTATCTTTTGAATAAGTGTTGTATGTTGTTCTATGATGTTAGGCAACAATAGTGACAAAGATGCAGACTTTGTGTTCAGGGAAATCATAACCTAAAAGAGTAGTTTAACCTATAAAACACATTAAAATATTAGCTGACAGCATAGAATGTACATTATATGCCTTTCAATACCTTCAGTGGAAAAAGTTTACTTCTGTTGCCACTGCCTCTCCTTCCCAATATATCTGCATGCAAGCTGCATCTGTTGGCTGTCCGTGTGTACAGACAGAAGCTTGAACACCTGTGAAGTTTTAGGGAGTTGCATTAATTAATTTTTGGGAAGTCAACATCTTTTTTCAGTCTTCCTTCTTACCCAGGGCTTTCATCTTCAACTAAAAGCTTATTAAAAGATTTGATATGAAAAACTATTCCAAGTTGAGCATCTTTGGTTAACGTAGGGAAAGGGGAATAAAGGGCTTCCCACAAAGGGAAGCATGTGTTGTCTTCTAGCTACAAATCTGGAAAGCTGGCATTAACCTAAGAAATAATTGACACCTCTTGTTTACTAAAACATATAACTACTTCACATGGCCCTTCATATCCTCGTACCTAGATAAATTATCGATTTATAACAGATATTATTGTGACATAAAAAAACAAAAAATAGGGTATTGTGAGACGCAAAGTCAGGGGCCTCTTGTCAGGCTGAAATTGAAGATACCGAGTTTTGATATCTGGAGTTCAATATTTCAAAAACTTTTCTCAACTGTATGGCTGTAAACAAGCCCAGAATAATGAAAGCTGTAAGGTAGGAATTGAAAATTCTCCATAAAAAGGATGAAAAGCACTATCCAACCAGCTGGGTACTTTTGTTTAATTCTATAAAGAGAAAAAAGCACAAATATCATTCAGCCACTAATAGAGACAGAGAACAGTTTGAATAACCTGTGTGCTCCTTAAAATCCATTCACCTCATGAAAGCATCTACTCTTCCAATGTTAAATGTGCTTCCCGTTACTCTCTCTTCATTAACATTTTGATTATGTATTTTTCTAACATCTTCATCACTAATTGCGTTCTCTAAAATGGTCTGGATATAAGAAAAGAAAAAAAAACACAAAGCAACTATTTACAATACTCCTCAGAATACAACCTTTAACTTCAGGAATCATATATACATATGTTTTAAGGAAATAAATATTTGAAAACAAGCAACCTCAGTTTCCATTTACCAAAAGTATAAATATTTGACATCTTAACTCTCTTTTAATATAATTAGATAGTAATGTGGATTGTGTGAAATAACTGAAATAAATACAAAATAAACAAGTAAATGCCCAGAATAAATACACAGATTCTATACACACCCCTTCTTCCCACACAAACACAGAGCCAAATTCATTCACTGAATCCATCCATTTTCTATTGTTCTCCTTTAATTAACCTCATGATGATATTAATGCACTTTAACCTTGCCACACACAAAAAATTTTAAACTTCATAGTTATAACTGGTTGTCAGTATGCTTTAAAAAAAGAAAAATTGAAACATTTTATGTCTTAGAATATTTTCACCTCTACTATTAAGATTAACTTATAAGTTGAAATTCAAAAACACATTTTGGGTTTAGGCAGCAAAAGTGATAATATTTCAAAGTCATCATTCCACATTTAAAATTAAATCAGAAAACATCATAATTTGACCAGTGAAAAAGATAATGTCTTTAAAGTGCCCTATATTTCTGGAAACTTTCTAATATAAAAGTGTACCTCCAATATATCTCCTATATTACTCCTTTATTCTTGGGGTTTTATATAACATTGTGCCCTCCTGGACACAAAATCAAAAACCACTTCTAATTCTCAAAATAACTGTAAGTGTTTAAAATGATTTAACTAAAATTTCTTATGGGTTTGGAGAAGTTTTACATCATATATACAACATAGTAAACAATTATAAAGAAAACAAGAAGAAAAAGCCCTCACTTTAAACACTGTTGTTCAAGTCTTATCGTGAATCTGCCACCAATGGAACTTTCCTATGTCATTACCTATCAAATGATTCTATCTCATCCTCCTAGACACATAACATTTGTCAGTCCTCTTCTATTTAGTGTTTTCCCTTCGGAAATATGTGCTCTGGTTATTAAGATTATAGATAATTTGTGTTGGACAATGACTTGTCCAGCAAAATGGTTATATTTGCTTAACCAGGTTATTCAACTCCCAAGAATCCTGTTCGTGTTCTAAATGCTGTGGTTATGAAATTTGACATTAGATTTATTGTTTATGTTCCACAAATATCTCCATATATTTGTCCCTGTGTTCATATGGGGAGTTTATATAAAACATCACAGGAAATGATATTATCATCATAGTCCCAATATTGTACAAAGCTCATTTTGGACTTACTGAGTTAGAAATATCTGTGCTTCAACAAATGTCTTTCCTGCCATCCAAATGGTCCCAGCTGCTATGGAAACAAATGCAATCCGTCCTCAATACCCATCTCTCTTAATATTCAAAGAGTAATATCTGAACAAAGAAAAAAGGGGTAAAATAACATATATCTTTATTATATTCTTAGAATGAGTTCCATTTGCTATAACTTGAGCTTATAATGGAATGGGAGAAAATCAAAATTAGTCCTTAATACAATTTTTTCCTCTATATTAGAATTGTGCTTAATTTCTGAAAATTTTATCTCTGGTTTAGTAGGGTATTTTAAGCTAAAATAATTGAATTTGGCTTTGAGAAGTGCCACTAACATTTGTTAAGCAAACTGGAAGTATAGCAAATTTTCTCTTTGGCCTATGATTTATTATGTAACCTTGAAGTTCTTAAATATCGCTTCAATTTTTCTTTTTTTGCAATTCGACCTTTCAATTGCATTGTCATATGTGTTTCCTGCTCGCTCAAAGGGAGGTGATCTAGATTAATGAGTTTGAACTCCACAGATTAAAGCTCTATAAGTAGCATTTTTTTCAGTTGGTATTATTTCACTGTTTCAATTTTCTGAAATCACTCGGGACTCATACTAACCTAGAGGGATGACAAACAATAAGATTAAGCTAGAACAGCCATGATGTAAATTCTCACATAACCTTCAGAAATATATGAGCATCAATTTTGTTAGGATTAAGCCAAAGATGAGCTGACTGCTGCCAAGGCAGAAAGACAATTTGTTCTTTAAAGGATGATTCAAAGCTCTATCCCTAAGGCTTGCCCTCTAACTAAAATCATGCCCAGGAGATAATCAGAAGCCAGAGATACATTCCACAGAATCACAGAATGTTTACTAAAATATAATCAAAGAAAGTCAGACTGTTAGTTTTCCGGAGCACTGAGACAGCATTGCTGATGCACATGAGTCTAGGCGGGTGTGTTATAATGACGGTAACAGTCATCCATAGAGTACGGAACAGTTAAAATCGAACATGTGCCCTCAAAATGTAAGCAGAGTGTTTGAGGGAATGAAATGAATAAATTCTATAATAATATTACACATTATTGAACACATATATTTTATAATAATATATATATATATTTTTTAAAACCTCAAAACTAAGAATTTCATTGTGTATTCAAATCTTCCAATTGTTGAAACCTTGTTGTTCTAGAATAGTAGTAGTAGTAGTAGTAGTAGTAGTAGTAGTAATAGAAGAAAAAGAAACTAATAGCATTGTCCCAAATAATTGCAACCATTTGTAAAATGCAATTATGAATGGAAAAAGCATGCACCTTTAAAGACATAGAATTAGTGAGTAGTAACATTTATTATATGTTTACTACATTACCAGCACATACCAAGTGCTTTACATACATTGTCTCATTTCAACCTCACAGCAGTTTTTATTTCACTCTCCTAGCAGTGAAGTACAGAAACATAAATTTCTTAAAAATGTGTAATGTTATTGAAATACAATCAAAAAGATATTTGACTACCTGTTTATCACAACATTGAACAATACAGCTTTTGTATTACAATACAATAATTTATTTATCTTCATTATGAATATGTTAGAAAAGTTAAAGAATTAACTCATAAGAATGATTTATCAAATATTTGAATGGAGACCATTTAAAATATAACCTCTTAACCATCATATGATCTGACCAAGCGAATGTTCATTATAATAAAAATACTCTGAATAATTATTTGCCTGACAATCTCAAGATAAGAATGAAAGAAAGATGCTGCACAGCCTCTGGGTCATAACTGAGCATTTTTCTGCCCGTGGGGTATACATTTTATTCAAATCAAATCATAAACATGTGGTTTATAATATACTACATACTGCGGATTTCAAGGAATCTGTGGCTTGGGAGAAAGCAAAGTATACAAAAAGAAGTGAAAATAAAATAAGAGATTCAATTCTTAAGTAATGGTAAAACTGCAATAAAAGCACTTTAAAGAGAAATTGTAGGCGTAATTCCCATTAAATGACACAACAAATTGAATGTTATGCATAAACTGACGACACTTCATCAGGTAAGTCTGACAATAAAAGAATTTACATTAGAGATAGAAGAATGCCCAATATTTGAAAAGAGAGAACAATATTACTAAAGCAGGAAATTTTCCATATGACAATATGTAATACAATAAAAATACAATAGAGCACATTTATTTTTGTTTAGTCCATGGGTTGTTTTGAACTGGTGAAAAAAAATACCCATAAATGGCTAACATTGTTTTACTAAGGTACTTTTGTCTCACAAAAAGTACAGAGAAAAATGCAGGAATGGGCCAAAGTAGGTTTACTGTGCTATTGTGACATTCTTCAAGTTAATAAAGCTATTATAATAATCATAACCTGCATGTCTTTTTCCATATGTAAACTTACTTTTGCTCACCCCTGTAAGTGTTAGAGACTGTGTTGTAATCACAGGCTTTGTACAGCCAGCAGAAAGAAAAAAAAAATGCAGGGACTTTGATCCCCAGTTTCTATTGTAAAAATCTTATCCATTAACACAAATTCAAAAATATAAATTCCTATGCAGTATAATAATGAACAATTCCTCTCAAAACAAATAACACACACACAACAAAACAAAATAAGTTTTGATGCTGGAATGAAATTAACTGTCAGACAAATAGAGGAATTTTCTAAACTACCAAAAGTAATATATGGAAGCGTATCATCATGGAGGAAAGAGGTATGAATCAAGTTTTCAAATGATAGAATTACTTTAATTAATGCATAATGCATTGGAAAATAAACATTGAGAGTGTAGTATAACCTGCTAAAGTTAATAACATTAATACAATTCATTAGGCAAACCTATTGAATATCATCTCTTGCACAACAACAAGATAGATTTCAGAAGCTTATGGAATGATATTGAAAGATCCCTTTCCTGAAATACTTTATAATTCAATGATAGAATAGACATATATTGCCTAGAAACAGAGGGTTATTAGAACAATGAGAACACTCTATATAATAACATTATGATGGATGTGTTATTTAACATCAACAGTAAACCATAATGTAAATTATGGACTTTTGGTGATTATGGTGTATCGAGTCAGATTTGAACACTGTTCTAATAGTCATAATAGTAGATATTGGTTGATTTGGAGATGACTTTTGAACTTCACCTAAAATTGACATACAGGTTTAATACAGTTCCTAACAACATTCTGGAACCATTTTTTCTAAAGACAATATTGTCCTAAATTTTATATGGAAAGGCAAAGAAACTAGAATAGTTAATGTAGAAGCCAAAGAACTTATAAGTATGACCCATGGACATGAACTATAGGGGGGGGATGTGGGAGGGAGGGGGTGGGCAGGATGGAGTTGAGTGAAGGGGCGAAAATGGGACAACTGTAATAGCATAATCAATAAATATATCAAAAAAAGAAATTTTGAAAGGGAAAAATAAAGTGGGAGGAATCAGTATACTTGATTACAATTCAATATATAGCTACTTTAATAAAAAGTCTTTGGTATTAGTTAAGTAAATTTACTTTTGAGCTGAAGCTTGTTTAGTTCTTCATCGGTAGGAACATTGTTTCTTTAACTTTTAAGAGCAATACATGCCATTGATTATGCATGAATTATAAGAGCCAATTGTTTCCTATCCAGTTCTCTTTTTTTAGTCACTGCCAATGCTTTTTAAAATAGAAAGTAAACTCATATTTTAAAATATATAAAGTTAAGTGTACCATCTCACACCCATCAGAATGGCCATCATAACCAAATCAATAAACAAGTGTTGGAAAGGATGTGGAGAGAAGGGAACCCTAGTGCACTGTTGGTGGGAATGCAGACTGGTGCAGCCCCTGTGGAAAACAGTATGGAATTTCCTCAGGAAACTAAAAATGGAACTGCCTTTTGACCCAGCAATTCCACTGCTGGAATTTTACCCTAAAACTCCTGAAACATCAATTCAAATGAACATATGCACCCCAATGTTCATAGCAGCATAATTTACAGTAGCCAAGGGCTGGAAGCAACCTAAGTTCCCATTTGTAAATGAATGGATAAAAAAATGATGGTACATTTACACAATGGAATACTATGCAACAGAAAGAAAGGAGCTCCAACCCTTTGCAAGAGCATGGATAGAACTAGAGAGCATTATGCTAAGTGAAATGAGCCAGGTGGTGAAAGACAAATACCATATGATCTCACCTGTAACTGGAACCTAACCAACAAAACAAACAAGCAGGCAAAATATAACCAGGGACATTGAAATAAAGAACAAACTGGCAGTAACCAGAGAGGGGAAGGATAATGGGGTAAAATGGAGGAAAGGTCATCAAGGAACATGTATAAAGGACCCATGGACAAAGCCAAAGAGGAGTAGGATCAAGGGTGGGATGCTGGGATGTGTGGGGTGGGGGGAGTGGTGGTGGGGAAATGGAGACAACTGTACTTGAACAATAAAAAATAAAGTATATATATACATACATATATATATATATATATATATATATATATATATATATATATAAAGATAAGTAGGTGTTTAAATCTTCTATTTATAAGGATGGAATAAAAGGCCATAGGATAAATGCTTTGATAGACCCTCCAACTGTAATACAAATGGACTGACATTAAACATAACAGCAAAACTTCACCTCTCTGGAGTTTACAACAGTTAAAAAAGCAAAACAAGAAAGGGCTCTTTATAAAAGCATGAACACAATTTTTAAAAACCCTCATACTTTCTTCTGCAGAAAACATAAATTATATACTTTGCAACCAGCTGTAATTGTATGCAGAGGCAGATGGTCCAATTTACTGTATGGTACTATTGTACATATTGTTTGATGCACAAATTACTTATAATTTCTCATAGTGCGTCTTTGCAGTTTGATATTTTTAAGCAGCACTCCAATGGCTTAAAAAGTGGTAAACTTTCAAAGAGCCTATTCTGAAAGGCTTTACCATTGCTGATTGTACTTTTTCACATCACAGTTTACAATAGCCTACTTCATATGTTCAAAAAAGTAAACAGATTTCACAGGAGAAATGCATAGAGTTCACAAAAGAACTTAGACAAATTTTGATGACTATTATGTTCTGATTCTTAAAGTTCAGTTTTTTAGCTGTGTTCATTGCAGAAGTATATCTGCTCCTCGAAAGTCTGCCATCGTCATAATTAGGAAAAGGGAATCATAAGTTTAGAGAGCATTGCATTTGGGTCTAGTATATTGGGAAAAAATGAATTATTAAAAGAAAACTCTTAATTTTCCCAAACCAAAGAGGGAAAGTAAGCACCTAGATTCCAATCAAAAGTTCACTTTTCCCACCATGAAACTGTTAGGAGACTGAAAGAAACATGTTTTTCAAGCATGTGAATTTGTCTTTTCATAGGTGTCAAGGTGTTGAATTAAGAGAAGGGAAAGGAATAAATACCTTTTCTCTCAGTTTCTTTTTTTTCTTTTTTTAAATTTTTTATTGTTATTCAGTTACAATTGTCTGCATTTTCTCCCCATCCCTCCACCCCACCCCAGCCAATCCCACCCCCCTCCCCCACCTCCACCCTCCCCCTTGATTTTGTCCTTGTGTCCTTTATAGTAGCTCCTGTAGACCCCTCTCCCCACTATCTCCTCCCCACTCCCCTCTGGCTATTGGTACATTGTTCTTAACTTCAATGTCTCTGGTTATATTTTGTTTGCTTTTTTCTTTTGTTGATTATGTTCCAGTTAAAGGTGAGATCCTATGGTATTTGTCCCTCACTGTCTGGCAAGCTTAGTTTCTTGCCATTGCAAGGCAAGTGCCCCAGGATGACTTCCCCTGTGTTAGTGTGAATCCTGTGTTTCCTGGCCATTACAGACCCTTGACCAGCCTGCATACTGCCGCTGTCACAAATCACCATCCAGACTTAATTACTCCTAATAGTCTTGGGTTCCCTTTGCTGATACTACAGCTTTTCTATTACAGTCATGTGTCAATAATGGGGATACATTCTGAGAAATGCACTGTTAGGTGACTTTATTACATGAACATCATACAGTGTACTTATAGAAACTTATATGGAATAGCCTATTACACATCTAGGCTATACAGTATATAGCTTATTGCTCCTAGGCTACAAATCGTATAGCATGTTACCATACTGAATGCTATAAGCAATTGTAATACAATGGTAACTTTTTGTGTATCTAAACATATGTAAACATAGAAAGGGTACAGTAAAAACATGGTATAACACACAGAGAAATGGTACACTTGTATAGGGCACTTACCATGAATGAAGCTTGCAGGACTGGTTATTCTGGGTGAGTCAGTGAGTGAGTGGTGAGTGAACGTGTAGGTCTAGGACATTATGGTGTACGACTTCAGGCTTTATAACCATTGCACATCAGGTTACATTAAGTGCATAAAATATTTTCTTTCCTTAATAATAAATTAACCTTAGTTTAATGTAAACTTTTTATTTCATAAACTTCAAATTTTTAAAAAACATTTGACTCTTTTGTAAGAACACAGCTTAAAACATGAACACATTGTGCAGCTATACAAAAATATTTTAGCTTTATTCTTTAAGTTTCTTTTTAACTTAAAAATTATTTATCATTACTTTTTACTTTTAAAACTTTTTGGTTAAAAAGTAAGACTCACACACATGCATTAGCCTAGGCTTAGTTGGGGCCCAGGTCCTCAGTATCACTGCCTCCCACCTCTACCTCACGTCCCACTAGAGGGTCTTTAGGACCAGTAACAGGATGGCAATGTCATCTCCCGTGGCAACAATGCCTTCGACTGTAACACCTGCTGCAGGACCTGCCTGAGGCTCTTCTTGAGGAGGTGTCACTCTTTGCAGAAATATCCATGGTGGTTTGCTTGTTTACTTGTATTTTCTTAAAAATCATAGATTTGCAGACAGTTTACCATGAGCATTCCTGTGTTAATAAAAACCTTTCAGTATTTGGGTCCATGTTTTCAAACGTGTTGTGGAGCTTGTTGAAGTGTGCTAAAGCTCCTGCTAACCCATTCAATGTGAACTTTCTTAGGGAAGTCTTATTTTTCTTTCCCTGCAGTTTTCTTTTTTTTTTCCTGCCCCCTCTTCAGCTCTGCATTCTTATTCCAGTTCCAACAACTTTTCATTAATCAATTCCTCAGGAACCACTTCTAAGAGCACCTCAATGTCATCCTCATCCACACTGAGGTTAAAGTTGCTTGCCATCTCTAACACAGTCTTGATTTTTGCAACCCCTTCATCCTTGGAAAATTCTTGTAGTTATGAGCAATGGTGTCACTAGCCAGCAATTTTCAAACTTTTTTTCATCTCATGGCACATATAAACTAACTACTAAAATTCTGCAGCACACCAAAAAATGTATTTTTTGGCCAATCTGACAAAAATATATATAATTTTGATTCAGTCACAGCAGATGGCTATTATTATCTTGGCTGTTGGCATTTTTTTATTTGACAAACTAAACAAAAAAAGATCAGTGCCCCTTACTAAAGAGTCAGGTATTGCATGTCTTAAAAATTCTTGGAGCACACCTGTTGAAAATTGCTGCACTAGGCAACAGCAATATTTTAGCTCCATTATAATCATATGGAACCACCATTTTATATGAGGTCCACCACTGGTCAAAATATCATAATGTGGTGTGTGACTGTATGTCTTCATATTTTGTATCCTAATTGTTTTCCATGATGATAGTTACAAATTATATGCCAAAAATCCAATTGTAAAAGTTCTATAAACCAATAATAAGTAAACTCTAAGAATTTCCCTTGGTCTTTAGGGATCAGTGAATTTTCCTGTGAAAATGTGGATAGGTTTAAATAAAAATTAACTCATTACAACACTGTAGGCCCCCATAACTAACCTTGCCTTTATGTTCTAACTTTTTCATTCTACTTTATATTTTTTGCATTCAAAAGATACTTTCTTTAGGCACCATCATTACCTTTATCTTTGCTCCAGTGTAGGAGGTTTTTAATAGCACCATACAGGAATAGAAATATGGAATAAGTTGACATAGTTACACTCAACTATATAGATATTGTGACTGATTTTACCTTTTGTATCAAGTTTCAATGATATTTTACATACCATTTCATGACTCATAGATTGTTTTTCCTAGTATACACATTTATCTAAGCCTTAGATCCACAGATTGAGTTTTAGGCATGGCTTCTCAATTTGAAAGCACAATGACATTGTAAACCCGATTGAATCTATAAACTCTGATTCCCATTCCCCAGATCGCTCATCCTCCTAACTTTAATAGATCAGGGAGTACAACTACCAAACATCTAGTTTCCCAAGTCAAAAAATCGGACATCACCCTGTAATAGTTTGCCAGGGTTGCCAAAACAAGTATCACAGACTATGTGGCTTAAACAAAATTTTGGAAGATATAAGTCAAAGGTCAGGGTGTTGGCAGGGTTAGTTTTGTCTGAGGTTCTTGTCCATGGCTTGTGAATGGCTTCTTTTTCTGGTGTCTTCATAGCATCTTCCTTCTGTACCTGTGTTCAAATTTCCTCTTCTGATAAGGTCATAATGGATTAAGACCTACCCTAATGACCTCGTTAAACACTCTCTCCCCAAACACACATATTCTGAAGTAATAGTGTTAAGATTTCAATATAAATTTGACATAACAAATTCTTAATCTCTCCTTCATTCTTAACCCTCTATTTTTAGCCAGTCACCAGGCTGTGTTGATTCTACTTACTAAATACATCTCTAATATGCCTACTTTTCCCCATAACATTATTATTGTATGATAGTATTAGATCTCTGCAAAGACTTAGATCTCTGCAAAACCCCTAGTCTAATCCAATTCCAATAACATCTCCATGTGACACCTAGAATGATCTTTGTGAAATCCAGACCTGATTAAATTACAATAGTAACTCTAGCAAGTAGTGTCGCGAGCTCAGCTGAGTCTCCAGGTATCAGGAGAGCCCATTGAAAAAGAGGCCAAAAATGAAAAAGTTAAGCCTTCAATCATTTACTTCCATAGTAGGAGCAAGAGTCTAAAACACTGACTTCCCTGTTCCATTCCCCCCAGACAAGCATGCACCACCTGAGAGATAAGGTACATTAGGGCAGATGTACGTTTATATCTCTTGAGAGCTCTCACCAAAAGTCTCCAATAGTTTTATAGTCACTGATGCTGGAGGGAGAATAAGAGGATGGGAATGGAAAAGCACTGGATACTGAATCACAGTGGAGGAAAGTGTCTTCATGGTTTCCCCTTCCTCTCCTCTCTTCTATAAGGAGGACTCAGAAGAAGTGTCTGAAGAAGACCTCTGCTCAAAGCCTCCAGATAGAAAGTGAGAAATAAGATGCCTAGGCTAAAGATGCAGGTGTTCCTAAGAGCACGACTGGCCTCGGGAGTCCTACTCTTTGACTGAAACTCCCATGAGAAAGTTGTGAAGCTCTGGCCATGCACCAAGTCTAGTGTGTATGTGTGTGCATGTGTGTATGTTGTGTGTGTGTTAGAGGAATGGAGGACAGCTTTACCTCATGAAAGCCTTTGTAATTGCCCATTGTCCAGACTAAAAAATGTACCTCAATTTCCTCAATTTGATATAATAATAGCATGTATATTTTGTGGGGTTTTTATATATTAAATGCACTAATAGAGGACCCAAAACAGCAGAGGAACAGGTGCAAGCTGCACAAACGTCTACTAGGACAAAACTGGAATTACAACTAAATTATAGAAAAATAATCCTGAATAACCAACTGAACACTAACTGGAGAGAAGGTTTACAACCATGGATAGACTGAAGAAGACATCACCACAATTAGACTCGTAAGGAGTGCCGAGGTGGCGTCAGAGGGCTGACTGGGCTCTCACAGGTGGCACCTGAAGTTCCATAGGGATATTTCAGCAGTTAAGGTGTTCCCCTACATATGTATGGGGTCTAAACCACAACAGGAATCTCCAGACTACAGCACTAGATCCAGGAAAGGAACCCAAATAACATATGGCTGTGAAAAGCAGCAGGATTTCTGTCTGCCAGGAAGAGATGGCTATAGAAACAAAGAGCCTCTTAAAAGGCCTATGCACAGAATTTCCTTTGCAGCCACCTAACCTGGGCTCCAGCAGAGGGAGGGCATAGTGAACTAGAGACCATGTGAGAAGAGACTGCAGTTGGTGGCTCTGGAAAGAGAACTGAAGGATCAGCCACCAGGATCTTTGTGCTGAGTCACACCCCATACTGCAGAAGCCCTGCTGCTAAGTACAGCTGCAGATTGTTATCTCGGTGATTAAGTTTAACACCTAAGGTGGATCTCTGGGTGCTCTGTGACTTTACCTGACCCTCCTCCAGGCCTAGTGCTGGTAAAAGATGGCTGTGGTGTACAGCCTGGTTCTTTCTGCACACACCCAGTCCCAGGAGAGGGAACCACAAGTCCCAGGAGAGTGGACCACTGACAGTTCCAAACAGGTTCCCCAGGGCCAGTCACAGGCAGTGTTTGAATTAGGTCTATAATAGAGACTACAATAGGTAGTCTTTGCAATTCTACCTAATACATAGAAATAAATACAAAGAATCAGCTAAAATGGAAAGATATAGAAACAGACTCCAAATGAAAGAACAATAGAATTTTCTAGAAGAAGAACTACATGAAATGGAGACAAGCAATTTATCAGATAAAGAGCTTAGAGTAATGATTATAAGAATACTCAACAGCATGAAAAAATACATAGAAACCATAAAAAAGGCCAGTTAGAAATAAAGAACGAAATATCTGAAACAAACTGTAGGTTAGATGAAGCAGAGGATCAAATCAGTGATTCGGTAGACAAGGTAGAAAAAAAATCCCTGGCAGAGGAGTAAAAAGAAAAAAAAAATTTAAATGAGGAGAGCTTAAGAAACCTTTGGGACAACACGCAGTGCAACCACAACCACATCATGGGAATACCAGAATGAGAAGAAAATGAGAATATATTTGAAGAAGTAATGACCATAAACTTCCCTAATCTGATGAAAAAAATAGACACATGGGTCCAGGAAGCTCAGAGAGCCCCAAAAAAGTTAGATCCAAAGAGGCCTACACCAAGCCACATCATAATTAAAATGGAAACACTTAAAGACAAGGAGAGAATCCTAAAAGCCACAAGAGAAAAGCAGGTAGTTACATACAAGGGCACACAAATTAGACTGTCATCTGATTTCTCAATAGAAACATTTCAGGTCAGAAAGAAGGGGTATAAAATATTCAATGTGATGAAAAGCAAGGACCTACAACCTAGGCTACTTTATGTAGCAAATGTTATCACTTAAAATCAAAGGAGAAATAAGGAGCTTCCCAGACAAGAAAAAGATAAAGGACTGTGTTAACACCCAATCAAGTACTGCAACAAATGTTAAAGGGATTACTAAAGAAGAAGAAAAAGAGAAAGAAAGAAAAAAACAGAGGAAAATACTCTAACAATAAAATGGCACTAAATACATATCTATCAATAATCACCTTAAATGTAAATGGTGTAAATGCTCCAACCAAAAGACATAGGGTAGCTGAATAGAAATGAAAACAAGACCCATATATATGCCGCCTCCAAGAGACCAACCTCAGATTGAAATAAACATGGATTAAATGTAAAGGGAAGGAAAAACATACTTCATGCAAATGGAAAAGAAAAGAAAGCTGGGATAGCAATACTTATATCCAACAAAATAGATTTTAAAACCAAGGCTATAGTAATAGACAAAGAAAGACACTACATAATGAGAAAGGGAGCAATCCAACAAGAGGATATGACCTTAGTAAACATGTATGCACCCAACATAGAAGCACCTAAATATGTAAAACACATCTTGATGGACATAAAGGGAGAGATCAACAGAAGTACAGGCCTAGAAAGGAAATACACTCATAGTTGGGGATCTAGGGGGAAAAAAGGATACAAAAGATCAACAAATCCAAGAGTTGGTTCCTGGAAAAGATAAACAACATTGACAATCCTTCAACCAAGCTCATCAAGAAAAAAGGACAGAGGACTCATAAAATCAGAAATGAAAGAGGAGAAGTAACAACTGACAACAAAAAATACAAAAGATTCTAAGAAAATATTATGAGCAATAATATGCCAACAAACTGGACAACATGGAAGAAATGGTTAAATTCCTAGAAACATATAATATTCCACAACTAAATCAGAAAGAATCAGAGAATCTGAATAGACAAATTATACCTAGTGAACTCCAAGCAGTAATCAAAAAACAAAATCCCTGGACTGGCTTCACAGGTGAATTTTACCAAACATTCTGAGAAGAACTATCACCTTTCCTTAAACTATTCCAAAAAATTCAAGAGGAGGGAAGGTTTCTAGGCTCTTTAACCAGGCCAGCATTATTCTGATTCCAAAACCAGATAAAGACACTACCAAAAAGAAGAAGAAGAAGAGGAAGGAGGAGGAGGAGGAGGAGGAGGAGGGGGAGGAGGAGGGGGAGGAGGAGGAGGAGGGGAAGAAAGAAAGAAAGAAAGAAAGAAAGAAAGAAAGAAAGAAAAAAGAAAGAAAGAAAGAAAGAAGAAAGAAAAAGAAAGAAAGAAAGAAAAAGAAAGAAAAGAAGGAAGGAAGGAAGGAAGGAAGGAAGGAAGAAAGAAAGAAAAAATTATAGGCCAATATCCCTGATAAACATAGATGCTATAATCCTTAACAAAATATTAGCAAATCAAATATGGCAATGCATCAAAAAGATCATACACTATGACCAGTGACCCAATGGGATTTTTTCTGGGAATGTAAGGTTGGTACAACATTCACAAGTCAATAAACTATATAATCAAAAATGAAGGATAAAAATCACATGATCATATCAATAGATGCAGAAAAAGCATTTGATAAAATTCAGCACCCACTTACAATAAAAACTCTCAGCAAAGTGTGATTAGAGGGAACATACCTCAACATAATAAAGTCCATATATGACAAACCCACTGTCAGCATCATACTCATAGGCAAAAACTACAAATGTTCCCCTTAACATTTGGGAACAAGACAGGAATGTCTGTTTTTACCTTTCCTATTCACATAGCACTGGAAGTCCTGGAAACAGTAATCAGACAAAAAGAAGAAATAAAAGACATACAAATTGGAAAGGAAAAAAATACATAGAAGTAAATGTTTTTATTTGCAGATGATATGATACTGTAAATACAGAACCCCAAAGATTCCATAAAAAAACTACTAGGACTGATAAATGAATTCAGCAAAATATCAGGATACAAAATTAATATTCAGAAATCAGTTGCATTTTTATATGCCAATAATGAACTAACAGCAAGTGAAATTAAGAAAACAATCCCATTCACAATTGCTTCCAAAAGAATAAAATACCTAGGAATAAACCTAACCAAGAATGTAAAAGACCTGTACTCAGAAAATTATGAGATACAGAAGAAAGAAATTGAAGAAAATAAAAATAAGTGGGCACATATCATTTTAATGGATAGGAAGAATTAAAATCATTAAAATGTCCATACTACCCAAAGCAATCGGAAGATTCAACTCAATTTCTATCAAGATTTCAATGATGTATTTCACAAAACACAAATATTTCAAAAATTTATATGGAACCACAAAAGGCCCAGCATAGCAACAATATTAAATTATGCTAAGCAGACATATTTTCCTATCTTAAAAATGAAAGATGTAAAGATTTGACCTTTTCTCTCAAAAAAGTAAAAGCAGGGTCATGTAGCATCAATCTGTGACTTGAATCAAAATATGTAACCGGGGGGAAGGGAGAGGGAAATAACGTGGGAAAGAAAGGAAAGGTAAGTAAATGAACATGAATGAGGGACCCATGGACAGAGCCAAAGGGAGGTGGGATTGAGAGGAGGAGGTGGGATTGGGAGGGGGAGGTGGGATTGGGAGGGGAGGTGGGATTGGGAGGGGGAGGTGAGATTGAGGGTGGGAGGTGGGCATGGGTAGGGTGGGGGAGAGTGGTGGTAGGAAAATGGAGACAACTGCATTTGAACATCAATTTAAAAAAGTGGAAAATGTATGTTAATATACCAAATATCAATCATAAAGTTATCCTAACAATTATACTGCTTATCACTGGGTTAAAATGTTCTGGACAATAAATGAGAAAACAATATGATAAATTTTATTCTTAGAGGTGAGATCAGTTAGAGACTTGGCTGAATATTTAGAGAGATTATTCTATTCCTTGAATTTTCATCATCTTTTTCTTATCTTTTAGCTATAGCTTTCTAACTACAGTGGGGCTTTTCCATTAAAGAAAAAAAAAATTAACATATATTTAGTAAACACTCTGAGAAATAATTTTACTTTGTGAGAGAGAAATATTAAACAGTACAATAAATGGATATTGTAATAATATTTCCCCTTGAAACTTCTTACCCTGTACAATTTCAGAAAAAATAAATAAAATGGGATCATTATCACTAATGCAGGCCAACATTTATCTGAGATTGTTTATAAATACACATTGCCAGATCCCTAGGTTTGAGATTAATCTAAGATTTAGTAAAACCTGGGACCCTGAATGGTATATGATTATGTCATTGGTAATGGCTGGGTTTTATTAATCTAATAAGATTGAAAATATATGTAAGATTCCACCTGCCTTTTATATAGAAGGTATTTTGTATGTTTTAATAGCAAACATTAGAATATTTTGCTTTAAAGTAATAACTTGAATTAATGAGTGTTTAACTTTATTGCTAAAAATAAATTTCAAAGACAAGCTACATTTCACTATTGACAATCTTTAAAATTAGATGGTATAATTAATCACTCTCATTTAAGCATATCAGAGGCCCTTACTCTACCGGCAATCATGCCCTCTCCATTGTCTATTTATCACCATCAGTTAACAGTCTCATCGGGTTTTCCCCACTTCTTTTCATGTGAAAATTTGCGGGCAAGACTCTTATGTTACACTCATGCTCACATTGTTTTGCTTGTGAAAGTGGCCTTTCTGCTTACATGCCTGGTGAACAACCTGGTTAAAAGCATAAGCAGGTAATGACAGAATAAAAGATAAAATATTGAATCCTGAGACTCAATTTGTAATGAATCTACATCCCACATGCCAAAATCGTTTGGCCACCCATAGTTTAAGGGATCCAAGGGAATACTTCAAAGAAATAGATACAAGGGAAGATGAGTCTTTGAACTAGGAATTTCTTTTTGAGTGGAAACACGATTGCCAAAAAAACCACAGATGTTCACCACATGAACAGGTGAAAAAATACTCCTCTTTCAAATATACTTATCAAAGTCTTTTCTGCCTTTCTGTAATTTCATTTTAAATAGGCCTTATTTTTCAGCTGTTCTCTGCTTAAAAACCCTAATAAGTAAAGACAGATTGTGTGACTTCATTAACAATGGTGAGCCAGAATCTCAAGGCCTTTTCTGAGCCTTTTTTCTCAGCATATGTAATTTCCTAATTGCTGTTCTCTAAAGCAAGAACTGCAATTAGAAAAATGTTATCTGAGGACACAATTCAATTGAACATTAGTTGGCATTTCAGTTTGTTTTCTAGCATTGAATTATTGTAATGGAAATGCTACTTGAAAACTTTTTTTTTGTCATAACCACCTGCGATTGAGTTTATGGTTAATCCACGTGTATGGATTTCCTTTCTCAAATCTTCACGGGACTACAAGCACACTCATTATTGCCCAGGCAAAGTGGAAATGCCCTTGTTAGCAATTATGCAGGAAGGCAGAACAGTAGTTCAGTTATTTACTTGTTAGCATCCTGGTGGAATTAATAAGATGGTCTGTGGAAGATTAAAGATGACCACAAATTCTTTGCAACTTTTTCTGAGAGGTGGGTTTTTTACTGCCTTTCCCTTGAATCAGGGCTGGCCCCAGAAAATTGTTGGGCCAATACAATATTGCGGGAATATGTAGGGACTTACAAGGCCAAGTTTTAAGATTTGCTGCTTCCATTTGGGCGTCTTGGCACACTCACGGAATGCAATCCGTCGCCAGTTTGTGGGGGGGGGCTTGCAGACTCGTGGAGAGGCCCTCCTGAAGCACTGAAGCCCCCAGGGAAGCCCTCGGAGGCAACAGCGACGGGCCAGCTGTGTGAGGGAGCCGCCTGGAAGGTAAACCCTCCAGCCTCATCTGATCCATTCCAGCTGAGGACACGTCCAGTAGAACACCCATTGCTGCTGAAACCAGCAAAAACTGCAGATCTGGGAGCAGAATTAAGATTGCTGCCATTTTAAGCTGCTGAATTTTGACATAAGTGATAATGCAGCAGTAATAAATAACCAAAACAATGGCCATGGGTTAAATGAAACTATGCAGGGGAAGGGTGGGGGGAGATTTTAATTTTTCTTTTACTTATTTAATTTATTATTTTTTATTTTTATTATCTGTATATTTTAGTTATTACATGATGTTCTTGTACCATTATTAATGAATGTTCTACCACTATGGATAGTCTGTTAAACTTGAAATTTTTCTAAATTGCTTGCACTGATTTTTATGCCTTGAAGAGCACACTCCAATAGTTTCCTATCAGAAGTTCATTTACAGAATTTTCCCAATTCTGATAATTAGTATTGGGAACTAAGAACATATATTAATCTTGCTAAAACAACATCACTCTACATAGGTTAGCAAATGCACAGAAATGGAGAAAAGTGATGATAAAAGATGTTACTAATGTAGTGAGAGAATACCGGTTGCCTAAAATGCTTGTTCCCTACCTCTGTAGCGGACAATATCAACCACCTAGTTACTCGGAATCAAAGGCAGGATTGCCTATTTGTTGCTCTACATCACTCAAACATTGGTATTCGGTTCCCCATGGATTCTATGTACATGAGAGCTCATACCTGTTCACTTCTCTTTATCTATTGCAACCCCTGTGGGTTATCTTTTGTTCCTGCATAGCTACAATAATGGAATTGCCTAATTCCCTGTTTCTTCAATATAATGCATTCACAAATGAGAAGAGCAATCCTTTTAAAAGGAAAATTACACCTGTGTATATTACTGAAAAGTATACAATGAAATCCCTATGGGTCTTCACAAGACTTGATCTCCAAACACCTTGACCAGTTACCTCTGTTTTGATGATAGCTTTCCGTCACTCAGGCACTACAAGCATCCTTTCCTCCTATTCTAATGCAGAGACTCTTCCTGGATCTTCAAGTTGCAGGCTACTCTTGCTTCCTAAAAATCAGTTCTCAGTCCAAGTAACCCTGCCCGCTAAACAATCCAAGGTTATTTCCCTCCTCAAATCTCACTCACCATTAGTTTCTCCATAAAACTAACCACAACTGAAATCACTCTGATGATGTATTTGTGGGTTACTTATTGCATACGCTCCCACCTTACCCAGTAGGCGAGTGCTCTAAGAGTGGGGGACAGGTTTTTGCTATCTCAGAAATATCCTGTTTTAGCAATCTCTCTCAAATCACAAGATTCGCTCTTTTTTAAAACAAATAAAATTTGCATTAAGTTTTGTTAGATGAACAAATAAATAATTCTTATATTCCTTTCTATAATACGCTCATCAAGGAACTTTCAAACATGTAATAAGCATAATGCCAAAAATCTTCATTGTAATCTTGAGGAAAGATAATTGTAAGAAACTTTGCTTTCCTTTGTAGATTGAAGAGATACACTAAATATATATGTACATATATACACTTATGTATATACATATATGTATATATATATTTATTTTTTACTGCTTATGTTAGGCAAAGAACAAAAAATGAGCCAGTCTCTTCACCTTAGACTGACTCTAATTTTCTGTTGCTTTTGTTAAGTCTACATAGGTCTTTGAAAAAATTACCTCATAAGAAGTAAACAACTTCACCAAGAAGAGAGGAAAACAAGTCTTACAGATGAGAAATGGCCAGTCTTTTTTTTTTTTTTTTGGCAGCTGTAACCATTTGAAAAGTGAAATAATTTTGCAATATAACCAAATCAGTTCTACAAAGAAATATGAAATGTGTATCCAATATTTTCATTTAATTAAAGTAAAAAATTGTGGAACATCAAATAAACATTGTGGGGAGTTTAGAATATCGAAATTGGGACCTGTGAGAAAGAAAGGTTAAACTCCTGAGAACAGTGGCAAACGTTTCAGTGCGGCAGGAGGCGACAGAAAGTAACTCATCAACAGAAGTTTGATATTAATGTGTAACTTTGTTCTAAACATTTACTTTTTATTTCCAGTAGTGTTTGGAAATTGTCAACTGAATTCGACTCAACTTTTTTTTTAAACTCCTGTGATCAGAAGAATCTCTGCTATTAATATATACTTATCTTTTTTTATAGAGCTCTGAAGTAGAGAATTCATTAAAATAGTGTTATTTCCATCTGGCATCTTTTAAATTTGTAACAATTAGGAATTGCTAAAGCATAGATTTAGTAAGCCTCTACACTATTTCATCCCCCTGAAAAGCATAAATAAATACAGCAGTCAGCTTGAGGAAAAGTTTCAGCAGTAGTTTATAACATTTGTAGTTATTGTTAGAAAATTATTTCAGTAAATGTGTTTATTGAATTTCCTTCCTTTAGAGCAAATAGGGAGATGATTCCATCTTTTCAAAAAATAAATCAAGCTATTACTAATAATAAGGATAAAACAAAATCAGAGTTATAGCTAACAATTATTAAATACCATGAGTCATATACTACTAAATCCTTTTCAACCACTAATTTCAGTAATTAGACTCATTAATTTAATCTTTGTAATAATTTGGCAGGGCATAAAGTACTTTTATACCCAGACAGTAGTGCTAAGAGATGTTAAATAGCTCTCCTTCCACGGGTCAAACAGCCAGCACGCGCAGAAATTGGCTTTCAGATCCAGGCCCGCGGTTTGACTACGGAGCACGGGGCCTGATCTTTAGGCTGTGCTGCCTCCCGATGGAAGGTTTAGGTTCTCAGCACATGCAGGTCCATCCACCACAGCAGATTAGAACTTAATGATCTTTAGAGTTAAGCAACATGTTCAAATGCCACTTCTGCCACATACTATTTTTTATCATTTTGAAGTTCTCTAACTTCTCTGAGCTCTATTTTTCTTTCTTCAGTAAAAAAAAAAAAATCATTTTTCCAAGGTCTCAAGAGATGCTATAAGAATGAAATATACTTACCTAATGAGATCTGTCCAACACTGTGGTTGACATAAGTTTGTTGATTAGTAAATATTAATTTCCATTTCTTACTTTTTCATATGACAAGGAATATGTAGAGTAATCTCAGTGTGTGCCAGTCATCATTTGCTATTTCAAAGAGTAGGAAGGCAGTAAATGCTGTTTATTATTAGAGCTGATTTCCTAAATAATCTGAGTGTTCCTCTGACTGGTGTGAGAAACTGTCTCTAAAAAGTTTGCCGCATAGGTTTCAATCTGAGATATTCATAGACAGTTGAAAAATGTTTAATTTAGATTTGGAACTGAGTTCAAGGTTACAATAAATTATGATAGATAGCAGTTCTGGGTGAGTGATATTCAAGACACTCTGTCAGACTTGCAGGCTTTCCCACGTGGAGTTGTGAATTCTTTAGAACATTTTGATGGTGTTAATACGCCCTGCAAACATCTCCTTCCGCTTTGTGTTTCTTCATGGTCACACTGGCTCGTGTTTAATTAGCTAGTAATTTTGATGCCATACTGGACAGTGTAAATGACATATGGTTTCTGGATAGCATTTGCTTCACCCAGGATTTTCTATTTTATTTCAACAGTATTTAACCAGTTGCAACTGTATGAGTATCATGCTCTCCTTCTTTTCAACTTATTTAGTCACTTGTATTTTTGACAGTGTACTTTTACAATTAGTCACCTTTTTCTTAAGTCCGTAGTAGATTTATTACTTTATTATTTTGTGTGTGTGACTTTTTATAATACATTTATTTGTTTTTTATTTTTAATAATTTTCATCTTTCCATCCATTTATTTTGGCCATCTCTTTCTATTGTTTTATTTAAATGTGTAAATCTATGATTTTAAATATTTACTTAGAAAATAAAGGTGTTTACAGCACAGATCTTCACCTGAGAACTTCTTTAATTTTGCTAATATGTAATGACACATAGTGTTTTAGATATATTTCTGTCTAGACAGTATAAAACTGACGTGTTTGTTTTCACTCTGCTATCAGGAATCTTTAAAAAGAGAAGTTTGTGTGTTTCAGGGTTTTTTTTTAATTTTTGGTAAATTCATGATGATTAGAATTTTATTATTATTTATTTTCAAAGATTTTATTTACTTATCTTTAGAGAGAGGGGGAGGGAAGGAGAAAGAGAGGGAGAGAAACATCATCGTGTGGTTGCCTCTTGTGGACCCCCTACTGGGGACCTGGCCCACAACCCAGGCATGTTCCCTGACTGGAAATCAAACCAGTGACCCTTTGGTTCACAGCCCATGTTCAATCCACTGAGCTACACCAGCCAGGGCTATTATTAGTAATTTTTAAATAGACTTTATTTTTGCCCTAGCTGGGTGGTTTAGTTGGTTAGAACATCCTTCTATACACCAGTGGTCCCCAAGCTTTTTGGCACCACCGACCAGTATAATGGAAGACTGGGGCAGGGAATGGGTTGATGAGGGGTATGTGTTGGAGAGGAAAAGACAGAAGGCATAGCTCAGGTGAGCTTTGCTTGCTGCCTATTCCTAGCAGGCCCTGAGTTAGGGATCCCTGCCCTTCACCAAAAAGGTTGCATGTTTCATTCCCAGTCAGGGCATTTACCCAGATAGTGGGTACATTCAGGGTGCATACGGGAGGCAACCCATTGCTGTTTTTCTCTCATATTGCTGCTTTTCTCCCCATCCCCCTCCTCTCCCTTCCTCTCTCTCTCAAATTAATGAACACATCCTGGGTGAGGATTTAAAAAATACACTTTAGTTTTCACAGCAATTTTAGGTTTTCAGCAAAATTGAGAGAAAGTGTAGACTAGTTTTTCCCCATGGCCCTCTGCCCCACACACAGCCCCTTAACCAACATGCTCCACCAGAATGTACATTTGTTACAATCAATGAACCTATACCCATACAGCATTACCAGTCAAAGACCAGCATTTACATTAAAATTCATATAAACTAACTTGTAATTTCCCTACATTATTTCCAGAAAATATGGTATATGATATTTCTATTTTTATAGAATTTCTAATAGTGTGAAGAATTGTCAGGATATATTTTCATGTTTCATAGGCATGGGAAATGAAAGTACATTGTTTATGTTTGGGGCATAAAATATATTTGACAGTGTGTGTGTATAAAAAGTAACCAAAACAGTTTGGTACTAGCATAAAAATAGACACATACTTGTAGATCAATGGAACAGAATAGAGAACCTAGAAATAAGCCCATGTCTTTACGGTCAATTAATATTTGACAAAGGGGGCACAAGCATAGAATGGATAACCAGACCACCAGCTAACACCATACACCAAAATAAACTCAAAATGGATAAAATTCTTAAATGTAAGTCCTGATACCATAAAAAATCCTAGAGGAAAACATAGGCAGTAAAATTGCAGATACCTCACGTAGCGATATTTTTGCTGATTTATCTCCTAGAGCAAGGGAAATAAAGAAAAAAAAAACAAATGGGACTACATCAAATTGAAAAGCTTCTGCATGACTAAAGAAACCACCATGAAAATGAAAAGGGAACCAACTGTATGGGACAACATACTTACCAATGACAGAGCAGGCAAAGGTTCAATCTACAAAATATATAAAGAACTCATGAGACTAAACAACAGGAACACAAACAATCCAATTAAAAATAGCTATCATTAATCAACAAACAACAAGTGTTGGCAAGGATGTGGAGAAAAGAGAACCCCAGTTCAATTTGGTGGGAATGCAGACTGGTAGAGCCACTCTGTAAAATAGTATGGAGGTTCCTTTAAAAGTTAAAAATGAAACTGCCTTTTGACCCAGTGATTCCATGCTGGCAATATATACTAAGAGCCCCAAAACACCAATTCAAAGAACTTATGCACCCCTGTGTTCATAGTAGCACTGCTTTTAATAGCCAAGATTTGGAAACAGGCTAAGTGCTGATCAGTAAATGAGTGGATCAAAAAACTATGGTACATTTACACAATGGAATTCTACACAGCAGAAAAAAAAGGAACTCCTGCCTTTGCGACAGCATGGGCAGAACTGAAGACTATTATACTAAGTGAAATAAGTCAGTCAGTGAAAGATGAATAGCATATAATCTCACTTATAAGAAAATAAACTAATGAACAAAATAGAACCAGAGGCATGGAATCATGGAACAGGCTGAGAGCTGTAAGAGGGGAAGGTGGAGGGGGATAATGGTGGAAGGAAGGGGAAGAGATTAGTCAAAGAGCATACTTGGACATGGGCAAAGGTATGGGAATTGACTATGGAAGTGGGGGGCAGGCTACATGGGGGGGAAGGGAGGATAATAGGACAACTGAAATAGCATAAACAATAAAACATCAAAGCTTTTCAAAAAAAGTTTGCAAATGAGACAGAGAATTTTATGTCTCTTCTATACATACAATATTCCAAATGTTATTATTATTATTAATATATTTACTTGTATGTGTATACACAAGCTATAATAGACTGAGTTTGTTTCTTATAATTATTTTGTTTATTCCATTTTATATTTTTGAAAATATTTGCAATATGAATTCTGATCAATATATAAAACTTCTTAATAATTCCCCATTGTGATTTTAATGGTTTATAAATTATTATTATATACTTCTCTTTACTTCATTTTATACTTTCTTTATTAAATTTGACCTCTTATTACTGATCATAAATGATTTCTTTTCATTTGCATTTACCAAATAGTTTTTGTTGTGCTTAACTTTGAAGTAATTGTATAGCACATAGAAGGGGTTGGAGTTTCCATTTTTGATCAATTATGATGATATTTACTTTTTTAAGACAATTGAATCTCACTTATAAATACTGATATATTACATACTTTTGTGCTTAGAAAATTTTATGTATTATAATATTTGCCTCCAGGGCTTGGTTTTATTACTTGGGTTAGTAATTTCCAGGGTCCTGTTCCTACTATCTGTGTAGACTTTTCAGGTTCCTCCCTTGGTGTGATGAATATCATTGCATTATATGGTCATTCTTTACATTTTGGGTTAGTGATTATTCTTCCCTTCATTGAAGATGACTTGTTCTTGTCATTCAATTATCATTTGCTATTTTACTTATTCATTAGTTTACAGGGTTACAGCTAAGATTTGGGTAGAAACACCTCTACAAGACCGCTTTTTAATGGCAGTTTTGTTGCCCACTTTAATAATGTTGTGTAGTTTTATCTTGGTTCCAACTGAACCCCTGCCTCCCAGTGAGTGGTATAGAATGTGGCTCTGCCCATCAGGTGGCTGTCCCCAGTGACTGCTGTTGTGACTACAGAAAAAACAACAAAAAGTGAACTGACAAAAATATACATTAATTAACCAAATAATTTACAAGATAATTGACATGTAAAGGGACATAAAGAAAGGCCATGACATTCAGGAAAAATGATAAAAATTGTAGGCAATTAGTGTTTTATACTTGACTAATCTTGTGTCTCTTAACTCTACTGCTTATAAGTCATTTTAATTAGAGTGAGGGTTTTCCCCCCAGAAAACTGTACTTTATCCCGATCCTGCCATTTCTTAATCTTTGTTATAAAATTTTTTAAAACATAAAAGTAGAACACTATAATGAATGCCCTATCCATGTTAGCATTACTCTCTTCAAATTGTACCAATATTGATGAAACCAGCTTCACATTGATGAAACCACTTCCACCAGGAGAAAATATGTAGGAATAAACTTAATGAAGAAAGTGATGGACCTGAACACTGAAAACTAGAAATTATTAATGAAAGCAATAGGTCAGACTGATCTGCACTTTAATTGACTTTGTAACTGTTACTGAAATACTTTCCTATGCCTTGGCTGCCTTATTTGTAAAATTGAATATTGATGACATTGTTCTTATCAGTGTGTGTGGGTACTGTTGGAAATGCTTTTTAAAGTTTTATTCAAACAACTGTGTTACTAATATTTACATTAACATAAGTTCTGGGAAAACATTAGCAAGATAATAACAGCCAATATTCAAGAACAAAAGAAATTAAACTTGTATTTCCTTAATTAATAATACAAAAAGGGTTATAAAAATGCCCATGGCATACAACTCAAGTGGGTGTGTTCCAGTACACTGCCCATAGGCACTGGGAACTTGCATGCTAATTACCTCATCTCCTCCCACTACTTACTCTATGTCTTTTCAGGCCTCCTGAAAAACTGTTGTGCAAATTTGTTCTTGGTTATTAATGTTTACCTTTCTGTAGAGAAGATGAAAAATTTTCGGTGATGATTAATCTTACCCCTCTATACATATTATCAGGGATATTTTGCTTGTTATTATTATTTGTTAAATTCTCATTTTAAATGTATTATTAAACCTTCTTTTCTCCAAGCGACAAAAGCAAAGCTGGATGATTATTTAACAATGAAGCACTACCAGCTGGTATTCCAGCCTGGTGAAAGTTACCATGTGTTACCACTTTATCTTAACATAAATCCTTAAATATGAAAATGTGAAAAGTAAATTAAGTTTCTGAATGCCTTTGAATATGAACCATAGAAAATAGCAACATTTTAATGCTATAACCAATCATCAAGAACTTCTGGTGGGAAATGAAGGACATCAAGAAAAACTGACATACATTAATTAGTTTAGCTCACTTGCGTGACTTTCATTATCACTGTCCTCTGAGAGTTGTCATGCCACACTTAAAATCTGAGTAGATGCTTATTAACGTCAAAAAAGATTAGTCCAGGTATAAAGATACAGAAACAATGAAAAAATGCCCAGCTGAGAATGAGTAGTGTGCATTAAAACGCATATTTTGGTCCTTTTAATGGTTATGCCACAGCTTTACTGCTTATCTTAGAACAATTCTGTTTTACATGGACCAGTGAATAGTGTTTTATTCTTTTATTAATTCTAAAGTGTTGGTTCCATTAATAACTTATATATTACTTCACTGACTCACTTCTCACACACTCAGGAAAATTATGTTTAATTTTAGATTTGACACTTTAAATCTTTAAGTGCTTCACTTATAGAATAAAAACATCCTATACTATAAAAATGCAATAAAATTTTAGATAAGTTTTGGAAAATAATAAAATAAAATGAAATGTTTTAGATAACTATTAAAAATAATAAAAGCTCTTTTTTGCATTATCTAGTATATTTTATTTAATCAGAGAAAGAAGGGGGGGTTGTATGCTACAGAGGAAATATAGCCACCACTTTGCTGGGAAGATTAGATAAGGGAAGTTTTGAGGAAAATGTGAAGTGCTAGGCAGAGAGAAGTTAACGATCTGATCATTGGTCCCCCTTTCTACTCCCTCCCTTCAGTAAACTGGAACTGTCCTCTTAGCTTTGACTTAGGAAACTGACCCCTTTCCATGACTCTGTTTCAGATTTATGCGACCTCTGCACTGCTCTGAGAAGAAAGAAAAATGGTCTCGTCACTCTCTATGTAAGGCAGCTCTCGCTCTCATCTTCCCCCTCCTGTTTTGCTTCTCCAAGCCATTGGAAATGTGGGTAGCAAAGCACAAAGCATAAACAGGTGCTCCCTTCATCCTTCCTGCCCTTCGGAGGGAGGTCGCTCTGCCTTTGAGAGTCCTCTGACAGGGTTGTGGGCAAACATGCACACTTTTAACACCCAGCTGGCTCTTTGCACATAACTTTATAATGTTTTATTTGATGGTCATAATTAGAAAGAAATAGGAAATATTCTAGTATCTTGTGATAGCCTCTAGCTGAGAAAGAAGGTAAGAGGGCAAAAGACGACCTGGACTGCTATCATAACTGAACACAAAACTGAAGGCTTCCATGGACAGTTTGACCTTGGATAGGTGCTCTGAATGGTGTGGAACACTGACTACCGTGAATGTATAATTTAAATTTTCAGTACTCTTTAGCAATTTAAATTCTTCTTTGGATATTTCAAATGTTCTGGAATTTGTTTCTGAAAGATGAAACCATAAAGTAGATAATTTTATCGTGCTAAATAACTTTAAGATAGAATTATTTTTAAACATTCACTTTCAAGTTCTTTGAAATTCAGAGCATCATTTCTTCCCAAATAAGTAAGTTTATAAAATCTGACTATATTTTTGAGTCATTTTGAAAGGCCTTTCTAGGGCCCTGCCACTAAATCTTCCCCCTCCTCATTCCAAGTACCACTTGAAAATTTGTCTTTCACAAGTCCCCTCTATGTAACTTGGTCCTGCCTAGGTTAGATCCAGCATTCATGCCTCACTTTTTGTTGTTGTTGTTTGTTGTTAGCTTGTACTTATCCAAAACAACTGAACTTGGAAACTTAGTCCTCACGATTGAGTCTTTGCTTTGCTCTTTTTGCTAAGTCACCGTGGTGATAATATTGCTCCAACTACTCTAAGACTTTTAATAGTAGCACTCTAAATGATGCCTTACCACCTTTCCAATAGCAACACTGACAACTATATAATACTGCTCTGAGTCATTTACATGTAATCATGACGACAATGTTCTGAGGCTGGGACAGTTAAGAAGCTAAAGCACAGAGTAATTAAACCATATTTCCAAAATCACAGAACTAAGCATTACGTAGAGCCGGGATTTGAACTCATGTAGCCAAGGTCTCCAATCTATGTAGGAGACCACTCTGTGAATTGCCCAGTTGCCCCTGATTCATCATATAACTTACTTCCGAACTCCTCATTTCCAAACCTCTCTGTTCATAGTTCCACTGCAATATCTACCCATTATCTTTTCCAGAACTCTCTGACCTTCCTATAGCTATGCTATCAGTGTATATATGAGAGGCAAGTCAATTTACTTATTTTCAGTTTGGTTTAGGAATGGTTCTGTGAAAACATATATATATGTGTGTGTGTGTATAAAAGAATTCCCTCGTGTTCAGTGAACTTCCTAGAGATAGCTAGAAGTTGAGGAGGAAAAGATGTCACAGTGTAAGTGATCAGAAACAATATTTTCTTTCTTGAGCAGGACTACTGATACAGTATGACCGCAGTACAATTATACTCCACTCTTTTTTACTTTACCAAAATTCAATTTTAATGTCCCTATTTTTAACAATATCCAAAAGGGCTTATGAAAGATGTGGATATTTATAAGTAGGATCATTAGGCAAATATGCGACTGGTTCTAAATTGCTTGAACTTCTCACTTGTCTAGTGATGGCTCCATATAACAAAGTAGAAACCACTGGAATAAACTGCTCATTCTACTTGGGGAAGTAAGGGGCTGTTCAAAGTCAGGTAAGTCTTATGAGTAGAATTATATGAGTTGTCCAAGGTGGTAAAGGACATCCCAGACAAAAAGAGGCACAAAAGTACTAACAATTGAGTTAATCTTAAGGATCACCCATTATATCAACTATTCATTGTAAGTATATAAGATCCCAGACCCTTTCTAGATCCTTCATAATATTTAGAATAATCACAAACTATTTCAATGCAGATATTATATCACCATTTTACATATTGACATGACTGAATTCAGAGAGGAGTAATACTCTTTTTACAAATTATATATTAGTGGTGATTAGTCTGAGATTCAAACTCACAAATATTTACCTCCTAAGGCAACACAAATTTCTTTAAACCACAGAACACCTTGTGGCCTAGGCTGAAGTGAGCCAAAATTAAGAGAGATGTTGATGGGACTAAAGAATTAGACAGGGATCAGATTATGGAGTAAAAATAACACATAACAAAATTCTTCCAGTTTTGTAGAGGAAGATTAGAAAAGATACAGACCATTATTAGGGTATGGGAATAACCCAATCAGTAGGTGGCTTAATAACAACTAGAGCAAAGTTGAAGAAGGAGAGAAGTAAGTATCAGAAAGTAAGATACAGAGGACTTAATGATCAAAATGTCTGGTTGACTCTGATTCACTAATTTGAGTAGAGTTGTTTGGCTGTTGCAATGGAAGAAGGGTAGGTGTTAGAAAATGAGTTCAGTGTATAAACTTTTTCATTAGAGATAATAGGTTTGGAGTGAAAGCAAGAATGAGAGAGCATGATAGATAAAGAGATAAATGATAGATCAGAAATAGATCAGAGATAGATAGATGATAGACAGATAGATACATAGATAGATACATGGATACATAGAACAGTGAGAGAGAAAGAGAGAGGCAGAGAGAGATATAGAGACAGAAACAGCTTGAGAGGTAAAGATTCCACCCTACTTCTTGACTTCTTGTTACTGAGCCTGCTCACCAAGTTCTGTCCCACAGAAGCGGTTAAGTTAAAGTGGCCAGACTGAAGTATGCACCTTCTATCCTATTCTGACCTGCACCACTTGCAACCTGCTGCTCTGTTGACACCAGCAGACAAAATGGACTTAAGTAACACATTGACTACAAAATGAGTACAATGAATACAATGCAATGACCTGGTTCTGCAGTTTTTCTATGAACATGAAGCATAACAGTCATCATTTATTTAATGCTTATCATCTTCAGACATAATATTACGAGATTCTAACATATTATCTCATTGATTCCTACAAGACCCCATGAGGTCAGTTATATTATTATTCTTGCTTTGTAAATAAGAAATTGAACCTAAAACAAGTTTAAGCCAATACCCTAAACAACCAGTAATCAATAGAGCTATTCCTCAAATTCAGCTGTTTGATTTCAAAGCCCAAGTGTTTAACAATATCCTAAAGTGCTTCTACAAATTCTCCCTGAATCCAGTTGGATAATGCAAGATCACATCTCAATTATTTATATTATGATAAAATTCAAACTTTGCAGAATTTCAGAACTTTTATGTGTGGCTTGTGCAAGAAGCTCCGCTTAGCTTTATTTCCCCTTCCTCTCTGAGACATGTCAATGCTGTATCTATATGCATCCAAACTCCACCAATCCCTGCTCTGCTTTTGAGCAGACCCTGTTCTTTCACATGCCCCTGTATTTGCTCAGGCAAAATATAGAGGTCTTCCCATCCAACCCCACTTGTTTGAAATGCCATCTCCTTGATGAAGACTTTCCCACATTTTACCTCCAAAGATTGTTTAATTCTGCTTCTTTGTAGCTGTAGCATTTTGTATAAAACTTTGTTATCATATTCACTTTATTGTTATTTGTGTTTTCATGTCTGAATCTTTCTCATGGACATCTCAGGAATCTTTGTTTTATTCACTTTCGTGTTCTCTTCAGGCACAGCATCAGACATCATGTTATTACTGAATTATAATTGGAGAAGAAAAAGCTAAAGATGTTCTATTTGCTAAGAAGTTGTGGAATTTATTTCTAATCTCTCTCCATTTATCTCTGAAATGGCAGCTAGGCCCATCTGGTGTGTGTGGGGTGGGGCACACTGGTGGAAGCAGCATCCAGAGCAGGTTGGAACAGGGCTCTGGACAGAGGACAGTGAAAGGAAAGGTGTTCATATTGCCATCCTGCTTTTCATCAGTTAATCTTTGTCATTCACATGTAGTGAATGACTGTCTTAGTTATCTTGAAAGAACTTTCTAGTAGAAGATTAAAATGGCTTGAAAGTACTCGAGTGTTTTGAGGGGAAGGATTACTTTATGGTAGAGGAGAAATAGATGAGAGTATAGATAGGAGAGAGAGATCACAAGTACGGTGAGATCACTTTTGCCTTCTATTTAAAATAATGCAGTCATTGTCAACAATGAAGAATAATAACTCAAGGATTTTGCAATGCCCCCTCCGATTCTGACATATTTTGACAAATGTTATGTTCTTAGTTATTTGCCCAAGAGTAAAACATTAGGCACTGCATTTGGGATCAAATATTGAAGATAATAAAAAAAGGAAGAAGGAAGTTAACATTTAAAGTGCTCTTAAATAGCATATAAGTTCCTTCTTTAGGGAGAAAACATTATATGACATATATATGTATATATACTCAATGTTTTAAAGTATTAAATAATTCAAGACAACAAATACTAAATAATATAAATTATACAAAAATGATTGTAGATAAATTATTCAGTCATAATGCCATTAAGGGGAAAATGGGATTAACATAAATTGAAAAAAGATTGGCTTTCAATAACAATGCTAAACAGTGAGACATGTTACAAAATATTCACTATATTTGGAATATTTGTTATATCTATTCAGACCAAGAGAATTTGCACAAATCAGAGATGTTTTTATAACATAATATGCTGAAAGCAAAAGGAGGGAGTAATGATGAGGCAAAATTAGTCCTACAAAGTGGTAGGTTTGCTTAGGCTTGTTGCAGCCTATGGGTATGACTGGAGTGGCACTGGCTGATCAGAATAACCAAAATATGTATCTGCTTTCCTGTTTGAAAAGTTTACAATGTAAAATGATCAGCCTATGCACATTCTGCTTGTAAGTTATCACCTAACTCTTGTCCATGAATAGGTAACAAGTTCATATTTAACTAGTTAACACTTTGCAGCCAAACCAAACAAAATAAAATATAGGCAGTAGAATTTTCCTTTAAAAAAAATCCATGGAGAGAATTGTAGAATAAAGCTGCTGCATAAAAGTAGTAGAATTTGGATGTAGGATGTGGGATAAGGTAACAAGGCCCTGAAACTTATTTGTAATCAATATCAATAAAGATTAATCTCTTACCCATAAGACGTGTTGGTACCCTCTGACACAAGCATAATTGGTCAGCCTTGGTGAAAGCTGACCAGTTCTTAAAGATGATGGTGAAATTCACATAAATTCTCCTGTTTCAGTGGAGACTTGCAAGTGATTCTAAATGATCCTCAAGGGATATACACACACACACAATATAGATAATATATAGGGATATATCTTTTAGATATATAGATATGCACATGTATCTATGTATATATTATACACCTTATATAAGATATCTTATATTATATATTTTATATTTGTATATGTAATTATATTTTAAGATATATCTACATATAGTTCTAGATATATATCTTAATGAACAAAATGGACTCCCCCTGAGGATGACCTAAGTTTTTTAAGCTCAAAGCTTGTGCTAACAAAACTATTAAATCTATGATGAATAAGAAAAGAGATGGAGGAAAAATATCTGAACAATTATTATTTTATTATTACTTTAAAATTATTCTGTCAATACTAACAAAGTTCAAATGATTCCAAGAGGTGAATTACTGACCTATTATATTCCCTAGAAAACTACAATATTTCTACATGAGCTTGAAACAAACATCTTTTCCTTTAGTTTTGAGCGGTGTTAAACATTTCCCCTTAGGAATTTTAGCAACAGTAGAACATTATTTTTTAAATTAACTTTTTCATTAAATGCTTGTTTCCCTTGGAAAGAGAGCAGCTGTTAGTGCTGGCAGACTTTTCCCCCCCAATCTATGAGTGCAAATCAGAAACAATTTGTTTTGTGAATAATCTACAGTATGACAATTTGTCTACAAATATGTCACTGCCTGTTTACCTCAGTGTGTGTCAGTTGGATTTAGCCCCTTATTTTCAGAGAAAAGAGTAAGGAAATCTTGACAGCGTCCCTGCATGCAGGCCTGGCACTGAAGCCTTTCCCCCAACGTCCTGTTGCCACTAAGAACCACAGGGAAGGAGGAGCCACACACTGTGCAGTGTGGGCTTCGCAGGACTAGGCCAGCTACAAAATTAGAGACCCGGGCTCTCACTGAGAGAGTAGAGAGCTGTTCACACACAGGAAGATCTGTCTGTACAGCACTTTGATTAAGTCTAGGAAGAACCTTAATAGACTGCCATTTACTAGAAAGGACCCTTTTTACAGACAAGTGTTGGGGGCATGGAGTTTGATATATTTCTTGTCAGTTCCCTCTATACTGAACAGCCTATGCTTGCATTGAAAGAAGATCAAATAAAAGGCTTATTCAGCATTGACCAGATTTCCAGGACGGAAAAAAACAAATGTCAGCTTTAGCTACTTATATATAAGGATATCCTTCTATATGTCAGCTTATATCACCCTGTGCGATGTATGATTCACCTTGTATACTTAGTATTGTAATGAGCAAAGCTCCTTCCCATCATTAGGCACAGTTTTCTCCTTTGACCTTGGCACTTGCACTATATTAACAAAATTGACCTGAGTGAGGGAACCCAAGGACCTCATTAGATTGTTTCTATGGTTTGTGGATTACTCAGAAAGGCCCTAACATTGTTATTTTGTGACACATGATAAATGTTCCCTTTCATAGCGTTCAGCAGCAGCATTAGTGTTATGATAACTAAATTACTAATCTCTATTCCTTTTCCAAATGTTTGCTTTTCTATGTTATTTTTTTCCAAAACAGAGATGTAGGAAGGAAATGGCAAACTCAATACACAGGTGATTTAAAGTGCCAAGCATGTCTCCATTTGCTACACGAATATATATTACAGATGCCTATTTATCAATGGCTCCAGATGTATTTGGAAAATAAATTTCAAGATCAAGGGCAGTCCAAAGATATTTATCTCAAGCCTCAATTATGCAAGAAGGTAAAACCTGAGTAAAAATGCAAATGTTACTTATTTTACACTGAGACCATTTAAATACATATTATGTAAATAAGGACAGGGGCTCAAGGAAGTCAATACTACTTTTCCTTTAAAATGTACTTGCAAAACTTCAAGTGTTGCATTACACACAGAATTCTCCATGAGAAACAAGTCTTGCCTACCTACCTGGACTGGATTCTGTTCAAATCCTATTAGAGTAGGGAAATTGTAATGTAGAGAGACCCAAATTTGGTGGAGCATAGAGTATTCATTTATCCCAACTTAAAACAAAATGTGCTGTGTAGAGATAATAAAAAATTCTTTATTTCCTGTATGTTATAAAATATCTATTGAAGATATAAAATCCTCTTAGATAAATAATTACAACTTAAATAAAACTATGACATAACATTTGAAAAAAGATGATTCCCTCTTAATTTTTCTATGATAGGAAAAGAGAATTGCATAAACTAACTAAAACACATAGTAAACTTTTGGAAAAATTAAGCACAATGTGAGGTGGAAGGAAACATAAAACTCCACATATGAGAGGGAGGACAGAGATAGGTGGATAAAGATGATGGGTTGAATAAACCCATTATTTTTTGCTTTCAACTGAAAAGAGAGAAAAGAATTTTCAGAGTCATAAAAGGAAAAGGAAAATAGATAAAACAGCAACTAACTTTTTTGAAAAAGTCATCTATGGAATGACAATAGATGTGGTGACTGACATAGTATATACAAGAGAGCTGAATTCTCAACTGGCCTGGGGAAAGAGGAATGACACAGTTTATGCAACAGAACCACGGAAAGATGTAGAGATTGACAGCACTGGATGCTGCTTGAAGTGGGAAAAGAGGCAGAGAGAAAACAGGAGAATTGTATGAAAGATTGTTGAAGAAGTAGTTAGAAGCCGCCTAATCTCTCCATTACAGGCCTGTGAATGCTGCACTGTGAACTGAATGCCTGGCCCAGACACCCCTTCAGTGAATGACTTGTGACTCTGCTGTTGTGAGTGCTGCTTCAGACAGACAGGTGTCAGGGATTTCCTTAGTTTACAGAAGCCCATTTTATTCAAGGTCTCACTTCTACTCTGATTGGCCCACTCTAATGGCTAATCCACGCAGGATGATAAAGGTCTAACTATTTAAGGCCAACATAAGGACAATTCTGAAGGGCTGCTCTAGTTCCAGAGCTCTCTGTCAGGTCAGTGAATTTGTCATTGGGAGTATATCACCACTCAACTTTTCCCTATGCACGAATATAATTTCCTTCCCTCCTCTCTGTAGATACCAAAACCAAGGGATTGCCTGAATAAAACTCTTGCACAATAATTCAATTTCAGAGCTTCTTTTCCAGAAACCTGACTTGCAATAATGGTTCTTCCTAATCTCCAAAGACTGGTGACAAATTTTTAGCAGTCTGTAAAGCAAAGAGTCTTTCCTAGAAAGGGGAACACTAGGGAGAGTTCAGGGAAGGAATACTATACTTCATGGAAGTCAAATAAATGTATATTTATACGCCGGGCAGGGATGCAAGCCTTTGTGCTTCACAGATTGTCTTTCAGATGCTTAGATAAAGCCTTCTCTGTAAAATCCGAATAGCCTAAGAGGAAAGACGTACATATGCTTACATTTAGGTAAAATTATACAACCAGATGACCTTACAGTAAAACCCACAGTGAACCCCATGAAAGCAAAGAGCTTATAATAAGTTGTTCTCATGGTTTAGAAAAATCTGAGATAAACAAGTTTACACATTAATTCATTAGCATGAACAATAAATATCAGGGTATATTTTTTAACAAAAACATGGAAGAGTCCAAGACTGTCAAAAGATTAGGTAAATAGTAATTATTTACATTTTCAGAATATAAAAAGAGTAAGTATTATATGCGTGAAACAAGAACAGGATGCTGTAAGAAAGTATAAAGAGTTCCTAGAAATAAACATGATGTTAGTTTGAAAGAAAAACTAATATGAGGTAGAAAAGACTTGAGGCCACCTCTGTGAAAATATACCAAAAAGGCAAAGATAGGGAAAATAAGAGAGATTATAATAAATATGGAGAATTACTGTAGAAGCTCCCACATACAAATTCATGAAGTTCTCAAAAAATAGAACAAAAAAAACCCAAAAGTGGAAATCACCAATAATATATTCAAGAAAAATCTTGTGTCCATATTAGAAGAACCAACAAAGTGCCTTGCAAAATATGTGAAAATAGACCCAAGCCAAGCAATGTTATTATAAAGGAACAAAATAACTTTATAAAAAAATACAGTGTCCTTGGAATGGGCTGCAGTAGAGTGTACAAAGAGGTCTTTGAATTCTCAGAGCCACCTTGGAAACTACAAGATAGTGGAGCAATAGAAATGTTAAGGTCAGTAAGATACGATTGGTAAAATTCAACTAGACAAAGACCAATTTCTTCAATAAATCAATGCTAGGATGATGGGTATAGCAAGACAATTGTTAGATATTGAAATCTGGATCATGTCACTCTTCTTTGCTTGGATCTTTATTCTCATAAGCCAACCTAAAAAAAAATAGGCATAGTTGGGGAAGACTAAACATAACCTAGTAATTAAACATTAAAAATATTTCACTTATTGATTGTGTTATTGTGGTTCTGACTTAAAAAAATAGATCTTATCACCCTGGCTGGTGTGGCTCAGTGATTTAGTGCAAGCCTGCAAATCAAAGGGTCACTGGTTTGATTCCCAGTCCAGAGCACATGCCTGGGTTGCAGGCCAGGTCCCCAGTAGGGGGCACATGAGAGGCAACCACACATTGTTGTTTCTCTCTCTTCTTTCTCCCTTCCTCCCCTTCTGTCTAAAAATAAATAAATAAAATCTCTAAAAAATGACTCTTATCAATAATAGTATAGATACATATGGAGATATTTACAATCGACATCCTAATTTTGGGAATTTGCTTTAAAATTTTCCTGTCTTTTCCCTCCTCTCCTCCCTAAAAAGTACAAAGTAGTGTGAGTTGATGAAGCAAGTTCAGCTGAAAGTTGATGGGTTATAAGCTGAGTGATGGGCAGAGAGAGATCAGGCTATCATCTTTCCCTTTTTTATGTCCTGAAAATATTTATAAGAAACTTTACTTTTAAAATCTGAAGTAATGCCCAGCTAAATTATCAAGTGAGAAAAGATACAATGCAGGCATTTTTAGAAATACAAGGTCTCCAAAACTTTACCTCACATGTTTTCCTGAAAGTTATTGGAAAAGCTGGGGCTTTCAGATGAGAAAATAAAGCCAAAAATATATAGAATACATGGGGTAGAGAATACAGAAAAAACAACATAGAAGGGACATAGAAAGAATCCTTCATGATGATTATATCACTTTGTGCTTCCTGTGACTGTTTAGACCAACAGAAAACACAAACATATGCACACACACATACCTATTTTCCCATTGACCTCATAATTATGTGATACTAGATGTTACTTAATCTTTTGGCTCCTGCTAATTGAATGAAGGAAGAAAGTAGGATGGACTCAACAACACTATTTCGTGGTATCTGGAAAACAGATTCTTAAGAAATCACAAAGCTCTCATGGGTTCCAGGGAACGTTCTTCCAGACATAGACTGCACTGCTTCTTATACCCAAGAAGCACATCCTTTAAACATCCTTTGTGCATCCTTATGAGCAGCATTGAAAATGTTAGGAAAGGAGCTTATGTACTCCCCCATGATGAGACTCTTGAATACAGGAATTCAATATTATTTGATGTGTCTTGCCAACCCTCCTGAATTATTAAGAAGCAAACAATCAGCATTAGATGAAACCATGTTATACAAGGATGTTAAGGTATTTCCAGTGTTTTATAGTGATTTCCATTAAATAATTATTTTTCTAATTCCCAACTATGTTGTGGTGTGCTAAATTTAAAACCACATTCTTGGTGTTGAGTTTTGTAATTTATTTATTTTCTTCTAGGATTTTAAGGTTTGGGGTCTAATATTTAAATCTCTAATCCATTTTGAATTTATTCTTATGTGTGGTATAAGAAGGTGGACTAGTTTTATTTTTCTGCAGGTATCTGTCCAATTTTCCCAACACCATTTATTGAATAAACTATCTTTAGTCCATTGTATGTGCTTGCTTCCTCTGTTGAATATTAATTGACTATAAACAAACAATCCAATAAAAAAATGGGCAAAGGACCTGAATAAACACTACTCCAAAGAGGACATACAGATGGCCAATGAACATATGAAAAGATGCTCAACGTTACTAATTCATTAGGGAGATGCAAACTAAAACCACAATGTGAGGTATCATCTCACACCAGTCAGAATGACTATTATTAATAAATCAACAAACAAAATTGCTGGTGAGGATGTGAAGAAAGGGGAACCCTTTTGCACTGTTGGTGGGAATGCAGATTGGTGTAGCCACTGTGGAAAACAGTATGGAGATAGCTCAAAAAATTAAAAATGGATTTGCCTTTTGACCCAGCTATCCCACTTCTGAAAATACATCCAAAGGAACACAAAACACTAATTTGAAAGAACATAAGCACCCTTATGTCCATTGCAGCATTATTTATAATCACCAAGATATGGAAGCAGCCCAAGTGTCGATCAGTAGAAGAGTGGATAAAACAACTATGGGACATTCACACAATTGAATACTATTCAGCTGTAAAAAAGAAGACAATTTTACTGTTTGCAACAACATGGATGGACCTGTAGAACATTATGCTAAGTGAAATAAGCCAGTCAGAGAGAGACAAATAGCATATGATTTTACTCATATGTAGGCTCTAATGAACAAACTGAACTAACAAGTAAAATAGAGACAATCTCATAGACAAACGGCAGGATGACAGCTATTGGTAGGGAGAGCTTGGGGGTAGAGAATAAAAGAAAAAGGACTCGTGGACATTAAACAATAGTGTAGTGACTTGCAGGGTGGACAAAGCATAAGGAAGTTAAATAGTAATGAAAAAATACAATAAAAATTTAAAAAATAAATAAAAAATAAGATGTAGCTTAAAACTTAAAAAAACACATTTTCTATTGTTTTAAAGATTTTATTTATTTATTTTTAGACAGAGGGGAAGGAATAGAAAAAAATAGGGAGAGAAACATCTATGTGAGCGGGAAATATAGACTGGTTGCCTTTCGCACACCCCCAACCAGGGACCTAGCCCACAACCCAGGCATGTGCTCTCACTGGGAATCAAACTGGCGATCTTTCAGTTTGCAGGCCAGCTTAATCCACTAAACCACACCAGTCAGGACCTTCCTGTCTGTATTTTAAAGTAGTTTTTACTTGAGAACTTTTAACAGTACTATAAACTCTTTAACAGGCAAAACTTCTAATATGCAAGAAATGGATGTCACTTTTGTGATCTATACAGAAAGTAAATTTATTGAAAGAAATAGTGGGGATGTCATTGAATTGCTACAAACCCATAGTACCAAACTCAGGAAAATGGGCAAGACAGAGGAAGGTGATGTGCCTGAAACTGCTGTTGAAATCACACCCTAGATCTGTCACAGAGAGGACACTTGTCTCAGGTTCATTGGACAGGAGCAGGTTCATTGCTCCTGTCCAATGGTGCTCCTCTAGCATGGCTGCCACTGATCCTAGTTGTTCCTGCAAACTCTGCTGTCTTAAAACTCTAGGTATCACGTGGAACCCCTGTAGTCCAAATATTCTTTGCAGGCCTTGATTCTTGTGCTGTAACTCAAAATGAGAGTGACTGATAGGCCAAACATCAGCTGCACACCTATACCCTGGCTGCAAAAATGTTTGATAAAGCCATCTGCCCGGACTGGTAAGAAAGACATGCTACAAATTCAGGGAAAGAGTCCCAATTTTGGCCAACCCAAAATATACATATGTGTCCTATGAGCATTTTGCAACTAGTGTTGTGTATAATTATGTATCTGTACTTTTTTAATTTAAAAATCCAGTATCTTGTATATAAGTAATGATTTAGGTCTATTAGTGCCAATTTCTCAATCAAGTAAAAATAATTTTGAAACAAAGTATATTCTAAGGGCTCCATGTATATTTTATATTAGGTAATTGAGTGTATGTGTCAGAAGTTGAGTAGAAAAAATAGGATGATGCTTTTCTAGTTAGTAACACAGGCATGCTTACCTAACACCACAAACATTCTCTGACGCATGGTAAGAGCATTTACTTCCCATCTTTGGAGATGTGAACAGTACACAAAGTTTCAAAAGAGACATATTATAGTATGTGTATACAATTGAATACTGAATCAGCTAACTCCCTTAAAACTATGTACTGCATCGAACTCTACCAACAGGAGGACCTAAATTTAACACAGTTGACATCTGGTTCCATACTGTCCCCTACAGAACCAGCTTACTTAGGTAAGAAACACACACTTTCATGAAAGTTTGTAAGAAACACATACATGAGAGTTTCAGCTCTCAGAAGTCCTAAAATATTAGACATTTTCAAAAGCTGTCAGAACACCTAAGAAATATATGTCCATAAAGGCTCAAAAATCAGATGAAGATTTTACATTGCAGAGTACTGAAGCTACTTCAGAATCTAACCCCCAATTTATCAATTCCATGCAAAGGAACTCTGGCCTCTTTCCTTGCAAGAGGCGTCATACAGGGATTCTCAAATTTTCTTTCTCCTTTCCTCTGTGGCTTAAGTCACATCTGGTGGTCACAGCACCTAACATATGCATTGCTCTGCTGAAGCCTAAATATACACTGTTGTAGTCACAATATAGGTATTTATTAATACTCCGTGTAGAAAAAAAAAGTTTTATAGTATAATATATTAGAGTGAAATAAATAGCAATTTATCAAAGACAAAATATGATTTTCTATTATTCTAAGAAAATAATAGAACATATTTTAGAGGATCAATTGACATAAAAAATAAAATTCAATGCTTGAAATGTGCACTATTTTAGAAATTCTCAAAATAATAGCCAAATTATATTGGAGTCTATAAAAATCGCTTTAAAACTTTTAGTACTTCATTTGTTATGTTGGACCTAAATTTATTTTAGGTTACCGAATCATGCAAATTGCAGTTCACTTTTTAGCTTCTGATTTCTATTAGTTTGTAAAAGGATTTTACATTTGCATTTAAATAAGAAGGAAATGTGATAAAGATTTCAATTAAAAGCCTGTTTGAGTTAATTCTTTTTTAATAGGAACAGTAAATATTTTTCAGTTGATGTAGCTCCTACCACAAGATCAGTTCACAGTTGTTTTTTTATCTAGCTGTCAGTTGGTGTTCAATAAAGAACACTATACTGCCAGCTCCTGCTACTTAAGAAGCATTTCTCATTTCTTTATTGATTTTTGAGGAACCAAAGCAAATTTCTGAAGAGTCCTTAAAAAACTTGATGACAGAAGTTTACTGCATTAGTACAAAAGATACATAACATGTATATGTGTGTATATGTATAAAATGTGAACATTTATACATATATTAATATGTGTGTTCAAATGAGTGTATACATAGAACTATATATACCCAGAATACATTTTAATTCCAAAGTCATTGATGATACATTTGATGGTAAGGAATAAAGGAAAAAAATTATCTAATTCTGAAAGTTTGGCTAAGTCTTCAGAGTCTCATCTTTATAGGAATAGGTTGTGTTCTCTCAAAAAAAATCCTTTAATTTGTCTTCATACGTATTATTGGCTCTTAAAGAGGAGGGAGGTTTTGTAATGGCGATACCAATCTTAATCTGATGTCCCCTGAACTTTTTTGCTTCTGAAGCAACTTTTTGAAATTTGGTGACTTAACTGTTGTTGGGTTTTAGGCCTGTCATCCAATTCTAAACAAAATCATTTAATTACATGGAATTTACTCGAAATAATTTATCTTAAAATAATTTATACATGTTTACCTTGTTCCAGGATGTTTGCTTTTTATTTTGCTTTAGATGTAGATATAATTATGTAACTTATACTATTTTTCTTCACTTAGTTTCTAAGAAAATAGCTCGCTTTCTCTTCAAAAACCCTAAAAACAGGATTGGACACTCTTTTCTGGCAGGGAAGGAATGTGAGAATTTTCATATGGAATTGAGGCATTTTATTAGTCTACTCTGGCTTCTTGCTAGCAGAACATCACATGTGTGAGTGAATGGACTGAGCCTCCTTTAATGCCAGCCAGGAGATGACATCTTGACAGTTGTATTTTTTCATTCTCAGGCGTCTAGTTAAGGAAAACCCAGGGGTCCAATTCAACCTTTAAAAATGTTATCTTTTGACTAGAAACATTACTGCTTTGAGACGCAAAGGGATTTTCCACAGCAAATTTAGCAGAGGATTATGCTTTTCATTACTTTAAGAAGAATGGGGTGAAGAGATGGTGTAAATAGAGGATTTCTTTAGAGAAAATTTCTGTATAAATTACAATTTATATCTCTTGTTTTTACCAAAAATTTGTAAGGAATGAAGGTGGTGGTTTAATTAGAGAAAGGGGCACATTATCTTAAGAAATTGCTCCTTACCCCCAAAAAATATTTAGGGAATTTCAAGTGTTAAAATAAATTATATTTCATCTCAATTTATTTTCAGCTGTTGCATTCAATGTTTTGTTATTATTAGAATCTATTTTCCCCACAGTATGTCTGTATTTTTAGGCAGTCTCTAAATTGCCTGCTTCATGGTTGATTTTTTCCCAGCCATATTTAACCACTGATCACAGCAGAATTGATTAGAGTGACTGGAGTAATTCGAATCAGATAAGATGGCTGAGCTCACCAAACAAACGGTGCCATGGTCTAGTAATTGTGTCCATATAGCTACAACCTAATCCATTGCAGTAAGTTAGAAGTGTTGGGCACACAGACTCTAAAAACTACCGATATACCGTTTAAAGTATGCACAAATAGTACTTAAAATGTATTATGAACACTTTATGTTACAAATAAATCTACATCCACATTTTATTATAGACCTCGTAAATACAAAATGCTGCTTTGTTTATTTGACTGGATGCATTTTCTATCACTGCATGTGTGGGAGGTCTGTGACAACATGTTTAGCATGAACCAAGGACACTTCAGATAAACAGCCAATAAACCCACAAGCATGTCTGACTCACTCTAGTGAAAAGCAGCAAGCTATTTAAATGAATGTATTCAAATGATTGTTTGGATAATAGTTAAAAATGAGAAATTGTTAATTAAGGTTTAGAGTTATCTAGAACACTTGCCACTTACATTTTTTGGACTTGCAGTTTTATAATTATTTAAAAATTATTCATTTTTCCTCAAAAACAACAGTAACTTTTCAAATTTTAATAAACCTACCTAGTATTTCCTAATAATTATTAGCTATTGAGCATAGCTGGGTCACCTTTAATCTATATAAAATAGAACAAAATTTTTATTCCTCTATTCTAATTTTTAAGCCAGCAACTGCTGAAGTGAATTTACTATTTGGGGATCCTGTTGGGTTAATTACAAACATTCCTCCTTTTTTTTTTTCACAGTTAGTATTACTGAAACATTATATGCCTCACTCAGTCAGAGACATTGAAGTTAAGAACAATCTAACAATGGACAGGGGGGAGTGGGGAGGGGGCAGTGAGGAGAGGGGATTAAAGGAACTACTATAAAGGACACATGGACAAAATCGGGGGGGGGAGGGTGGAGGTGGGAGAGGGAGGTGGGTTCGGCTGGGGTGGGGTGGAGGGATGGGGAGAAAAGGCACACAACTGTAATTGAATAACAATAAAAATTAAAAAAAAAAAAAAAGAGCTGCTGCTCCTACACCTGTCAGTAGTAAAAGACGTGTGGCAAGTTATAGACTTCTTCGAGTTTAGTCAGAAAATTCCATGTTAATTTTTTACATTATTAAGAAAATAAATATGCAATCTAAATCTTATTAGTTTTTATTTTCTTATCTTATTCTTTGCTTATAAAAATGAAAAGTCTTCTGGGAAACGAGTCAAAGAGTGCTACAGTAAACGTGAAACATCTTTAGGAACAGTATTTTAATAGATGCTTTCTTTTGGAACTTGTGTTTCTCTTTACTAAAAATTACTTTCTCCTTACATCCTTCATTGAGAGTATAGGTTTTGTCTGCATTACTGTAAGAAAATACACATTTTAAATGACTTTTTTAAGGGACAGATCTTCCATTAAGGATTATAATCTTTTATTTTTACGGGTTTTTTTTTCTGAATTTCAACTGGCTAATATTTTTTCAGGCAGAGATTGCTCATGATAAGCACTGATTAATGGAAGTATAAAAATAAAACTATTCCTTTTAGTAGACTTTTATTTGAAGTATCTGAATATTTACATATAGAACAATATTTTGTTACCTCAGAGAAGACATAAAATAAAATGCTGTCTCATTGGTAGAGGGAGATGTTGTCAAACCTTGCTAAAATTTCTAGCCTAGGAGAAAAAAAAGTAGAAAGTATTGCTAAAATCTTGTTCAAACTACAAAAATAAGTTTTAATGTTTACACACACGTACAGGCATTCAAAATTAATGTTGCACTGAGCCCAATGGGGAAGCCTATTGACATAATTTTTAAACACTGTTCTATTTTCAAAATTATTAATAAAAGCCACATTTTATTAGAGTTTTCTAGATTTCAAATAATCTGCTTTGTAATTCAGAAATTACTGCCAATCCAAAGAGCTGATGTTGTGTGCTATCCATGCATGATGAGAGTCAAGTCTAGGAAGGTGACATGCATGTCCAAAGTAATGACACGAACTAGTGGTGAATCCAAACTCAGGTTTTCCAACTCCCAAGTTGTTACTTTATATCTAAATAAATAAAGATCATTTGACAAAATTCATTAGAATCTGTAATGTTCTATTTGTATAAAATTATATTTATTAAATATACATATATATAGGTACCTAAACATATTAACCTCTATTATATATTTCATATTAATGGAGAAATAGGTAACAATTAAGTGTCTAAAATGTAAAAAGAAATGTAAAAATATGAAAATTAAAACCTATATAATTCGGACCAATATGCTTATCATGACTTCATGGTAGAATAGTGAAAATTTCAAAATTTTGTTAGCAGACAGTATGACCCTGGTCTTCAGCCTTTCAGTGGGATCTGTGACTAACTAAGTGGCATTAGTCAGGCAATGGTCACTCCCATGGCTTAATTCTGTTCAATCTATCTCAAAATACATATTTTTAAAGTCTCTAAAATGTATTAATGTACTTTGAAACTACAGATATCTTTTTTTAAGTTTTTATTGTTATTCAATTACAGTTGTATGCCTTTTCTCCCCATCCCTCCACCCCACCCCAGCTGAACCCATCTCCCTCCCCCACTTCCACCCTCCCCCTTGATTTTGTCCCTGTGTCCTTTACAGTAGTTCATTTAAAATAAGATTATTGGATAGTATATACTCTTACAGCTCTGAAAGCAGAGTTATGTGTGGGCATGTGTCTCTGGGAATGATGTAGAAGTATCAAACAAGACTGTCAATCGACCTTGCCTCTCTACAGCCATCTCAATACTTCAGCTAAGGGTGGAAAAGCTGTCTTTAGTGCTCAGAAACACAGTCCAACAAGGACACAGTCAGTGGGAACTGTTCAGAGTTCTGTTTCATGACTGTCGCATTCTTCAAAGCACAGCGTAATACTTTTTTGTGTGTTTCACTTAAAAACAACTGTGCCTATTTCCACTAAATCAAGCAGAAATATAGAATCGTGATAAATATTGGGAAGCTACAGATTTAAGACAATGACTGGGTTCAGTTTAGCAAGCAGCTTAACGTTCATAGCAGTTAGGAGGCTTGAAAATAAGTTTTTCTGAAAGTTATTCAATTTATACCTGAAACTGACAGCTAGGATAGAATCATAGGAAAATAAATTGAAAACTACTATGTTGAGTTATTCTATAATAAAAATTATAAGTATCTAGTGAGAATAGTAGAAGCCAAAGTGAGATGAAATATGTCTTCTATGTGTTTGAAAATGACTACAATTTACTCACTTAAGATCTATATGTTGTCTTGACTGCAACCAATATCACTTGCTTATAGAAATAATAGCCTTTTCATAGTTTATTATAAAAATTATGAATATAGTTTCCTGTACCAAATAATGTCTGTGGCTTTCTATATGTTGTAAATTATAAGAAAATAATGCCATCTTAAAATATAGATTTCTAAATAAAACAATAAAATACAAAAATATTAATCAATTTTGTTAAGAAAATGATTTTTAAAATTTCTCCACATACATGTTATGTATACAGATTCATAAATATACAAAAATTATGAGGGGTAATTATCTTAAAGCTTTCTTCTTTTTCTATTCTAAATTTCTATATTTTGAACATACACTACTCAGAGTTAAACAATGAATCTGCATCTCTAATATGAGTACTTAACAATAATCGAGTTATTAACACACTTACAGTATTAATTAGTACAGAATGAAAAGTGAAGTATGAGGAAAGACAATAACGAAAATAAAATTTTAATGTTGTCATGTGCTCCCTGCAGATCCCCCTGCACACTTATTGAGAAGTGCAAACCCACCTGCTCTGGGACACCTGGTCCACAGCAGGGACATGCACCTCTCCTAATGTTGAAGTCTAACTCAGAGTGCCTCTGGGTCAGCACCAAAGCAGTCCACTCTGGGGAAGAATATCCTAAGGTGGTATGAGGTCTCTGAAAAGGAGAGTAAACTCTCCTTCATTTTTAAAGAACAAGTGTTATTAAACTGACTCTTTAGGTAAATACATTGAGTACATCGCTGTTCTGTAAATATACCCTGTGTCCTTTATTTCAATCCCCTCCTTCTATGGTAAACACCCGTCTCATCGGGCTGTTTATACCTGTGGAACAGTCATATTTTAGTTATTAGCATATAAAAAGTAACAACATCACTTGGGACAATATACTATATAATAAATATAACTATATGAGCATAATTCCTTCCGTATATATAAGACCTGTCAGTTGAAAAGTAAACATTTTCTACAGTAGCCGCACCAGTCTGCATTCCCACCAACAATATACCAGGGTTCCCTTTTCTCCGCATCCTCTCCAACAGTTGTTTGTGGATTTGTTTATGCTGGCCACTCTGACTGGTGTGAGATGGTACCTCATTGTGGTTTTAATTTGCATCTCTCTCATGGCTAGTGATGCTGAGCATGTTTTCATATGTCTCTGGGCCCTCTGTATGTCTTCCTTGGAGAAGTGTCTGTTCAAGTCCTTTGCCCATTTTTTAATTGGGTTGTTTGTCTTCCTGGAGTGGAGTTGTATGCATTTTCTATTGTACATTTTGATTTCCTTGGCTAAAGAATATTTCCCCACTTTTTAAAATACATTTTACAGTCCCAGCCTAGGTTTAAGTCCTTAATGGTTAGGGCACCCTTAAGATAAATTCCTAATTAAAATAAATAAGATTATAAGGTCATTCCAGATTTCCATTGAGTAGCTCAGGACATGTTTTATGTGTGTGTCCCAAGCCAGCGGTCCCCAACCTTTTTGACACCAGGCACCGGTTTCATAGAAGACAGTTTTTCCATGGACCAGGGTTGAGGGGATGGTTTCAGGATGATTCAAGCACATTGCCTTCAAGTTCACCTCCTGCTGTGGGGCCCTGTTTCCTAACAGGGCAGAACCAGTACAGATCCGGGGCCCAGAGGCTGGGGATCCCTGTCCTAAGCAGTGGTTTCTGAACTTTAATACATTCTGATCCAGCATTCTGCTTTACTACTGAGATCCCAGATGATATAAATGTGGTTGGTCTATGAATCACAATTTGAGTAGCAAGATCCTAATCAATATTTACCAGCAGCTGTTGCATCTGTTCAGTGCAGTATTATATAGACAGGTTGCATGCTGGGGTGGCATTTATTATCCAGTAAAGGTGAAAATAATAGACTTTCCATAAGGATTAAAGTTTTATCATAAAATTGAAAAAATAATGAAAGGTGAAACCCCATCTCAGAAAAATCTTATTGGAAATTGAACAAATTAATAACTAGGGAAAAAATCAAGAGGAATGATATGATTTTAATGAGACCCCATTGTAGTATAATATATCTGTGACTTTTATTTTTATTTTTGGCTCCTTTTGAGTCATCTAAATTTTAAAAAATGATATGAAAACTTTCAAAAGAGTGAGTATATCATTTATCAAGAAAAAGCATGACCTGGCTGCTGTGGCTCAGTGGATTGAATGTGGGCCTGCCAACCAAAGGGTCGCTGGTTCCATTCCCAGTTAGGACACCTGCCTGGGTGACGGGCCAGTTCCCCAGTGGGGGGTCACCCAAGAGCCAACCACACATTGATGTTTCTCTACCTCTTTTTCTCTACCTTCTCCCCCTCTAAAAATAAATAAATAAAATCTTTAAAAAAAGAAAAAGACATTTTCAGCAACTTCTTGGAGCACAGGGAGTTCTTCCCATTGACAAAGATGGTGACCAAGGGTTGGGGTACTTATACTGAGTGCACCAAAAGCTAGAAAGATGAATGGATAGGGGCCAAGCACACCAAAAGCTAGAAAGATAATCGGATAGGGAAAAAAGCCCTCCTCTCCCTATCCCTATAAGAACCACAGGTTTCAGCAGAAGACTGAAATGACCCTTGATATGGGAGTCCATCACTCTTCCAGGTCATGCAGCACCTGAATAAAACCTCTTTCCTTTTGCACCAGCACCTGCCTCATGAATCTGGCTTTGGTTGTGGCAGGCAGCTGAATTTCCCTTATGTTGGGTTACAGCTGAGCCAAACATGTAATAGTTTTTTTCCTCCAATTTCTGTCTGAGATGCTGAGGGCAGACAAAGGCAGGAATTAGGCAGTAAAAGGGGGCTCAGGGGCTTTGTACTGCCATTTGCCTTTGCTGGTAACATAAATACACATGAGAGGAACACACTTACAGTTACAGCAAATAGAACAATAGGGAAGTAATTATTGGGGAATTCACAGACATGTTTGTTCAGCAAAATGAGTGTGAATGGATTTTTTTGGTTTTTACTCAATATTTAAACTAGTAGATTTTATTTTTTAAAAAATCCAAATTTCCAGTTCCTCTTGAAAAATCTAATAACACCAGAACTTAATTTCCACATAACAAGAGTTGTCAAGATCTGAGTAAGACCTGTTCTTTTTAGAAAGGACATAAGCTCTCCAAATCCACACAATTTCCACCACTGTTTTTCATTCTTCTGACATCACAATGGAGTGTTGGTTGCCATTTAGTGCCATCTCCATTCTGCTGCTCTTCTTACAGTGTGGAAACATGATCTGTGCATATGTGTCTGTCAAAGAGGAAAGACAAAAGGCAGACCCAAAGACTGCAGACTTTTAAAAATGGGAACAAACATATTTTGTTTTGGTCCATGTTATTCCTTTACATTAAATGCAGGTGTAGGATAGGCATTTTAATTTGTGGCCTAGTCTAAGGCAAATATATTTTTGTTCTTTATGCCTTTCTGAGACATTTCTCAAAATTTCTTTGCTCTGAGACTAAGGATTTTCTCTGATGGTGATTCATAGTGGCTATGCCAGCCAAATATTTAGGAAGGCAAATTCCAAGCTTTCTGAAAACAGTATATAAATACACACTTGTTGTGTGTTAAAAATTTGAAACAGGTCTTAGAAATTACTGTGTCTTTACTGAGTTTATCATTCAGTCTTACGAATTAGGTATATTATTGTTTCACCCTTTTAATGATGTAGAAACTAAGGGTCCAAAAAAAAAAGTGAAAAGCTCAAGGTCCATATAGTTATTACCTAAGGTAACTGGTACTAGTATTGTGGTTGATGCCACTTCACATCCTCTTGAACTCTGGACTGCACTGCCTCCATAATTTAGATGCTAAGTTGTTTCCCCAAGTTCCAACAAATAAAAATGTTCTCAAAACTAATGTGCTTGGTATCAATATGCTAAAATTAATATGTTATCATCCTTCTCTTCAAATTTAGGCACCAATGTATTTACTATCTTCCAAGCTGTAGTTTCCTTGCTACCTTGAGGAGGCCAGGATCATTCCCAAAGTTTTAAAGCTTGTAGTCTGCCTCTGAACCTCAATGATACTTTCCCCCTGCTTTTGAGACACTTAGTATGTGGCATTGATGTTATTTTCATAATACCTTTGTCTTCCTTCATACAATTTTATGAGTAAGTTCCTTGAGAACTTATTTTTATGCCTAGCTGTGCCTTTCACAGTGTCTTGAAGAGTACTGAATTTAACAGAATATTGAATCTGCTTAACAGTAATAGTTGATGTTGAGGGAGTACGTGAAGTCCCTGAAGGCTACTCAGTAGAGTGAAAAATTGAAAGCCTTGCATATTAGCTAGTGGTAAGAATACTCTCATTTGAAACTTGGCAGGAACTGAAACCTCCTTGTTGGTTTTGCTTTGTTTGCTACATATCTTTCCTAATGAGAAATAAAATGGCTCAAACTACTTCACATACTATGGGCTGAACGGCTTTGATAGGACTATATAATCTTCTAAGGATAAGATTCTAACTAAGACTTGAGCTCAGTAGTGCAATGAGAAGGAGAAATGTCTGGTTACTGGCATCGTTTCCAATGGGGCTCACTCGTGTTTGCTTCACGAGCAGGCAGTGAGTGTCTGTGGATTTTAAAATTCAGTCACATATCATTCTTTGATAAGTGTTAGAATATACCACTCAGTCTGTGGTATTATAAAGTATTTTGTCAGCATATTACTTAGCATCAGTCTTCAAATAGCAAGAAAATAAATGAAAGTTTCTAGTTCAAGTCTTAGACTCCAGCCATAATAGCAAAAATTTTGGGACATTTATCTCCACATGAAACATTTACATTGCCCTGCAGCAAGAAATTGCACCCAAATGCAACTGCAAAGCTCCTTAGCAAAAGTAAAGTGAAACAATCCATTGCTGGGGTCGGGGTAGGAGAAGACACTATTTGAATTTTCCTCTCGTCTCCAGGTTATAACCAGACTTGAAGTTTTGGCTGCAGAATGTGTGCACAGCATGGCTTTTTGCTATGATCTCTAGTGAGTTTTTGAACACTTGTAATCTGTCCATGGGAATCTTTTCCTGGGGCTCAGTATTAAGAACACTTCATAAAGGAAAATAGTTGCAAGGTAGTGTCACTCTTATTTGACTCACTCCTAAACAGTTGGTATTGTAGCCCATAGGAGTCTACCTTCCAGAGAGCACGCTTTCAGGTTTTGCTTTTGTAATCTGAGTTTAGATCCCTCAGGCACTCAGCGTGTTGGCAATCCCCTATAAGAGGTATCAGCAGGGGACAAACTGAAGTAAAGCGGATTGTATCTAACAGAGCTCCTTAAATAAGTTGTTCAATTGATGGGAGAGGTAGGAAGCCTTCCCGGGGTGATTAATTCGTAGGACCTAAACTAGTTGTACAGTTTTAAATGATTCTTGTCTCCTATTATTTTCCTGAAGAATACTCAAAAATGCATTCTGGAGAAAGACGTATTTTGTAAAAGTTTAAACATTCGTAGTGCTACGTTATACAATAATTCACCTAAAGGCAATTCTCAAGATTAAGTCTGAAGTGTACAGGAGACTATCCAGAAGTGCTTGTTGTATCCCTGTTCATTTCCTGGGTCCCACACGCAGATTCTGATTCTGCAGTTTCTGAGCCAAAGCCTAGGAAACTGAATTTGTAACCAGCATTTCAGGAATTCATGATGCAGATGATTGGGTGTTAATAATAAGAGGAAACTCAAAGAAAGGATGGGAATGTGGTGTCTAACTGAGCCTTTCCCTCACTTATCTATATTGACTTAACCTTTGGTCAGGAATCTGGAGCAAGTAGTACTTTAACTAGAGAACCGGAAGGATGTCAGCAAAGGTTCTCAGTAGAAAATGAAAGAACTAGAGCTCCCTGGTTGGAAGTTTCCCTAGAAAGTAGCCTTAACTACTGAAGAGAAAATTACTCAAGTATTTGCCTCTATTTCTGTCCATGATTTATTTCAGACAATCTCTTTTTAAGCAAGTATACAATTTTTCCTACTCCCTTCAATAAATGATCTGTCAAAGTGATTTTTTAATCACACTTAAAATTGTGTAAATTTATTTTAACTTAAAAAAACTGACTTAAGTCTAAATTAGGCTTATAATTAGACCTAGTAGGAAATCATAGACAAATGTTTAATTTATCTTTCCTAAATTTCACACTTCTTATTCTACGTAAGATTCTCAGACATTATAGTGTTCTTACAGAAAATAAATTATAAATAGTGCATAATACACCAATTTACTTTTAAAAGGAAATGCCTTTAAAAATCTTACTGTATACATCTTAGAGACTTCCAAGGTTTTAGATTATTTAAAGCTTTGGACCTCAGTGACTGCTATCTGTCTAATCATGACCCTATGGATGGTGCCTTCGTGCTGCTCCGTAGCGCTTTCCTTTCCCTGTGCTAACGTTTGACCTGTACGAACCAGGGTCTTCTCGCTTGACACTGACAACATCCCTCTGAGACAGTCCTGCCTTTCTACGCATCTGCTAATTATAACTCTAATTTAAATGTTGAATCATAGGTTGAGAATAAAATGTACATTTTTAAAATACAAAACTATTCAATGACTTTTTGGGAAAATGCAATGTTTTAAACACTTAGGTGATTTATTTATTTGTTTTTTGCTAATGCTATGATTAGGGTTTAAAGAAATTTAAGAGATGGGGAGGTTGAACAATCAATTAAGTTAGTAGATACGATGGCTTTTGGATGTGTCCATTTGGCTGGGCTATAGTCCCTTGTTATTTAATCACACACTATTTGGGTGTTGCTGAAAAGGGTTTTTTTCAGATTCAATTAAAATCTCTAATTGCTTTATTTTTCTTGAAGAAAATGATTTTAGATATTCTTCGTGGGTCTGCCTTAATCAGTTGGAAGGCCTTGAAAACAGGACTGTGACTTTCTTAAGAAAAAAGAATAAATTCCACGTGGAATTCCATGTGATACCATTGGTCTCAGCTGGCAGAATGCCATACAATTCATAATCTTCCTTTCTCATACCTGCTCTATTAACTTTGAGTTTTCTTAGCTAGTCCCCACAAGCACATACAGCATTACTTTGTATTAGAAAGAAATCACAGAATATAAGCCCTAATATAAGAAACAAATCAATAAATCATAATATAAATACCAAATATCTCTGTCTCTTTGTGTGTGCATGTGTGTGGGCAGGGAAGTATTGATATGAGACCAGTAGAAAAACTTCTAACAAAATTTTCAGTACTATTAAACAATATAAAGTAACTTCGGGAACAACAGGTCAAGAAAGACACTTATAAATAGGGCTACTTACATGTATTTTAATTCATTTGTTAATTTACATTCTTATTTTTTCCAATCATGGTAATTCTTGGGTAAAGTTTTCACTGAGATAGTACAATATTTTGATTCAATATGACTATAACTGAATAGAATATTTAATTAATTGTTGGAACACTGGAAAAGTTCTAGGTTCTTCTACTAAAATGATGGTGGCAGTAGCATGTATGGTTAGGTTCATCTATAAAGATTAATTTCTGTTTCTGATTGAACCACCATTAATAATATCACCTCTAAAAATATACCTTCAATTGTGATATTATTCAGGAACTAGTTTTGAGGAAAAAAATATAATGGTTAATGTTTTTAAAAGTGTGAATGCCATTACAATGATCCTTGTATGAGACAATTCCCTCTGCTATATAATCTTGCTGATGGTATCTCTTCACAGGAAGCGACTGATAATATTTGTTTAACCTAAAGTGATTTATTAACAAATATATTATTGTATTGCATAGACTAACTACACTTTCCCCTCTTATAACTCAAATATATTTTTACTATATTGCTCCCAGAAACTAAGAAATATAATTAAGTACCCAAATTTTTATTGTTAAAGTCTTCCTGGCTTTTTGTATTTATATAAAGTTAATATTGCCACAAAATAAGCACATTAGAAAAAGGAAGGAGTTTGACATTGAGAAATGGTTCTGTATCTTCTTTTGAAGGCATAAAACTCTATACTTCTTAGTAATATCTAAATTGGACATAAATATCATTTAATACTGATGTGCTATCAAAGTACAAATATCACAAAATATTAGAGATAATCTTTTCCAACTGTATTGTGATACATTAAATATTTTTAGTACTGTAACAATCATTGCAAATGAAAGTGTTGCTGCAATACAAGCTCAGCAAAAGAAGTTTGGCCTGCTGGCTGCAATGTTGGCTACACAATAAAACTATGTTAGTTTATTTAATGACATAACAGTGTGGTATTTGCTTGTTAGCTAACATTGGATAAATGCATCATGACAAATTAAAAACAAGCCAAATGCTTATAGTTCCATAAAGTAAGGAAGTTGGTAAACACATATAAACACATTTACCCACACATGCACATCTATGAAGAGAAGTATGGGGGACATATATGAAAGATACAGGAACCAAAGAATCATCCTGAAAGACCTCCCAATGGTCAAACTTGGAATAAGATGGGTAAACAAAATAAATAAGGACAGTATTAAATTATTACCCAAAGAGTCAAAGACACATCCATGGTCCACACTGATATAAATAATATTTAAATAAATACATACATGAGAGAAAAGGGACACATCTCTCTTCCAGAAGAATTCCAAATAATAGATGTAGAAGGAACAAAGGACATAGAAACCACCACTAAAATAGCACAGCACAAGCTGCTGTAAACAAGACTAGTAAACTTCAAGCATGTATCAGAAGGGAAAATAGTAACTTTATAAGGAGAAGCTTGACAGACATTACCCTAACCAAATGATCAAAAGCAACATCTTCAGTAAATCATGTTACTCTCATGTTTCTGGTGATATGATGCAATGAGATCACTTTGCCTTTTTGAAAATTTTCCCACAAACCCATAACCTCAGTTTAAGCATGTGGAAACATCGGACAAATTCCAATTGAGGGAGATTTTATAATTTGATTAGTACTCTTTAAATTATTAAAGTCAGGTAAAACTGGGGACTCAAGAACTTGCACAAATTGGAGGAGACACCCTCTACTGGGGACCTGGCCCACAACCCAGGCATGTGCCCTGACTGTGAATCAAACTGGTGACCCTTTGGTTCACAGGCCTGCACTCAATCCACGGAGCTACACCAGCCAGGGCAATAATATTAATTCTTACTTAACTTCATGACTGGTTCACAGTTTATGTTGATGTTCTTATAAATTACAGGAATCTGTCTCTTTTCTCATTTATGTTTGCATTCATTTCCAGAGTCATATAGCTAAGATTTTAGTAAAAGTATAGACATGATAACATCTGTTCAAACTAACTGAGAGGCTATTATTTTTCTGTTGTTCATAAATTAATATAAATTATCAAATTAAAGATGAAATCTCAACTACAGAACAATATTTCTCAAGTGTTCCAGGAAAACACATGTTTCTTTGAATTTGCTAAGTGTTAAGAGATTTTTTTAAAAAGGACCATTTTTCTGGTCTAATAGGATTGGGAGTGCTGGGTTCAACAAATTTTAATAGCTCTCTTAACTAGTAATTACTCTGAACACTTTTAGCAGTGATGTTCGTTGTGAACCTCTAAAAAGGAAAATGTAAACACTATTTCTGAAACTTTCTTACCATCAGAACTCTCAAACTCTCATTGGGTTAATGTGAAAGAAAATCCTTTGAAACTACAATATTAATTATAAAATAAAGGCTATATTTAAAAAGTTGATGTATATTGTAAAAGATCACTAATTGCCAAAAAAAATAAGTATCATTGAAAATAACCTGTCATCATGGGAAGATCCAATGAATTTATTATTTAAATTTATTAACAAAGTTATCATTGTTCTTAGCACATTTTTTTTTTCTGTCAGGTTTCTCTCTTTAAGTTTTCCTTCAGTACAGCCAATCATGAGTATGGTGTGGAGCAACCAAACTCCCCAAAAGAAAGGTATGCATTATTTCTCTGTCATGATTAAATTATGCTTTTCTTTCCCTTTTAGCTTTGGAATTCCTATTACACTTTCTCTACCAGCCAGGAAGCATTTGCTCTTCTCCTACTGTCCCCACCAACCTTCATTCATGGTAAAACAAAAAAAAAAGTATCCTGTTTACCCTAACAATTGGCATTAGGATAAGGGACAAGGTTAATGCTAAATTTAGCTAGTTCTTTCAGTGCTCTAAATATTTTTATTCCATAAATTAGATAGAAAAAATATTCTTAGAAAAGTAACAAAGTGTTCCAGTTCTGGAAGTGGAAGGATTTCCATCTAGTTCCAGATGGATGAAGCTTACTCCATCCTATTCTCCCAATGAATAAAATTAAACCCTGGATATATTGCATGAAGCAGTTATCTTAAGACATTAAGAGATAAATTTGTTAGCAGGAAGACCAGAAAACTAAAGTAGAATTTGAAGTACGGATCAGAGCTGCATAACAACGTATTGGTCAGCAGTGGCCAGGGTACACAACAGTGGTCCCATAATATTATAATGGAGTAGAGAAATTCCTATAGCCGAGTGACATCAGAGCTGCAAACCTGTTGTGGTGCCAACATGTCATTCACATGTTTCTGGTAATGCTGGTGTAAAGCCAGTCACATAAAAATAAAGCATATTCAATTTTACATAGCACACAATACTTTGTAATAAATTACTATGTTATGGGTTTATATATTTACTATACTTTTAATTCTTATTTTAGAGTGTACTTTTTCCATTTATTAAACAAGAGTTGGCTGAAAGATAGCATGCTGTGTTACACTGGCATCAGCCTCATACACTTTGTATTTACCATATCTCTTGATTTCATCACTTTCTATTGTGCTTGATTTTATTTACAAAGATGGAAAAGTCAGCGATGATTACTGCTTGCCAATCAAGCATGTCCCATGCCACCATGGCTATGGTCTTTAAGACCAAGAACAAAGTGATGGAAGGTGTTAAAGAATCTGCTTCATTGCAGGGAATAAGGCTAACAAAAATTCTAAAAGGGCCCATACCTGACTGGACAAACTTCTAATGACCCGGATTGAAGACCAAACACAGAAGCATATTCTTAGCACCATGATGATCGCAACCCAAATCAAAAGCTTGTCTGCAATGCTGAAAGAAAAGACTAGACCTTACTACAATGTTGTATTCACTGTAAACTCCACAGGGTTTAAGTGAATTGAAATTGTTATTAATTACATAATATGAAAGTAAGTGGTGAGTCTGTGAATGCTTATGTGAAGGCATCTAAAATACTGTTTAAAACTCTAAATTAGCTGATTCTGGAAGAAAATTATTTGTCAGAGCTGATAGTCAATACAGATGAAATCTCCTTTTTCTGTAAATGAATACCTAAAATGATTTCCATCCATAAAGGTGGCCAACTCAATGTCAGTTTTCAAGGTTTTTAAGGACATAGTATGGATATCATTGGAGGAGTGGGGGGAATGTTGCAGACTAAAAATTGAAATCATTTGTGAATTTGAAGTGTGAGAAATCTAGGGCCTTAAGTATTGTCAATAAGTACACACTGCCAGTGAAATACAGCAGCAATAAGCAGTCATGGATGGCCCAGATCCTCTTCTAAGATGCCCTGCTGAGTTGCCATGCTGGCAAAATGGAGGCAGACTGTTTGCAAATAACGTACCTTTGAAGAGTTTGCTTATCGTTGATAATGTTCCCACACATCTTCCTCTTATTGGTGATTTCCATCCCAATATCAAAATGATGTTTCTCGCTCCAAACACCACCTGTTTGATCCAACTAATGAAGGATGGTCTGTCCAGGCTACTGCTACAAGGGAGAGGGGCACTGAGAAGACAGCGATGCAGTTCTGAAATGATTATAACTTCTATGACTGTACTGAGACCCTTGCTTGGACACAGGGTGATGTTCTCGAGGAGTGTATGAATGGCGTCTGAAAGATTACACTCGGTAAGTTCATCCATGACTTCAAAGAAATTTTCCAAGAACAGAGATTTCAAAAACCATCAAAAGTGTCAGAAAAGAAGAGGGCTGTGGTGCTGGGTGAAAAAGGTGAAGGGATTAAGCAAAAACAAAACCAAAACAAACAAATGAACAAAACTTCAGATATAGACAACAGTATGATGATTACTATTAAAAAGAATCCAGTAAGGCTGAGATGAAACAATGTTAACCTTACCATGGATGAGGAACACACTGAGAAACTCCTAGTGGTGGTTCCTGAGGAATTGACTCATGAGGAATTATTGCAGCTGAAACAGAAATGTAGAGCTGAAGAACAAACAAGAGGAAAGCAAACTTCAGGAGAAAAACCACAAAGCACCCTCCAAAAAATTCACAGTGACGGGGTTAGCATAAGCTTTCACAGACCTTAACAAGTTCCTTAAAATGTTTGAAAACATGGATCAAAACATTTTTATTAATAGAAATATTCATGGTTCATCATCTACTTATAAGCAAATCTATGAATAAAAAACACAAAAAACAAGAAGACCACCATGGACATATGTAGGGTAAATGGAGGGAGTCTAGCTTCCCCACCCAGGTGTCTGGGGAACTAAGGAAAGCAGTTTTTCGTAATGTTGAATGGGCCTGATAAGAAGTGTTCTCATAGCCTCTTGACTGGGTCCAATAAATGGTTCCCATGACATGAAGTGGGCCCACCTGCACAGAATAAGGCTGTGATGTATAATTTTTTGACTTGATGTTGGCTTTGTTTGTCTCTAGTACTTAAGCAAGTAGAAGCTTCTCACTAGAGAGACACACAGCTTGCAGGGTGCATGGCTCGCCCACCCATGAATACAGGCAGGCAAGTTTCCCCACAGCTCCATGCATTTTCTTCCGTCTGCCTTAATCTAGAGTGGACCTGCCAGACCTTGACCGGCTGCAACACAACGTATCTCTGAAAAGAGGGAGACCTCCACAAGAAGCTCCTGAGGCGGGTCCTGCAGCAGGTGTTCCAGAAGAAGGCACTGTTACCACAGGAGATGCCATCGCACGTCTGTTATTGCCCTGAAGACCCTCTAGTGGGACATGATGTAGAGGTGGGAGGCAGTGACATGGACGACCCTCACCCCGACTAAGCCTAGGCTAATGCATGTGTGTGAGTCTTAGTTATAACTAAAACAATTCAAAAAGTAAAAAACAAAATAAAACAACTTAAAAATGGAAAAATCTTATGAATAAGGATATAAGGAAAATATATTTGTATAGCTGTTTTAAGAGTTATTACAAAAGAGTTAAAAGGTTAAAAATGTAGAAGTTAATAAAGTATAAGTTACATTAAGCTAAATTAATTTATTGTTGAAAAATGAAAATAAAGGTATACATTTAGTATAGTCTATGTGTCCAGTGTTTATCAAGTCTACAGTAGGGTGCAGTATCACTCAAGGCCTTCATGTTCACACACCAGTCCCTCCCCGACTCATCCAGAGCAACCAGTCCTGCTAGCTCCATCCGCGGTAAGTGCTCTATACAGTTGTACTATTATTTGTCTCTTATAGCATATTTTTACTATACCTTTTCTCTGTTTAGATACACAAGTACTTACCATTGTGTTACAGACACAGTATTCATTACAGTAACATGCTGTGTATGATTGTAGCGGAGGAGCACTCGTCTAGACTGCACAGCCCAGGTGTGTAGGGGGCTATACCATCTAGGTTTGTGTCAGTACAGATGATTGAACAATAATAAAATCTCCTAATGATGCATTTCTCAGCATGTATCCCCATTATTAAGAGCTTCATGACTACAGCAATAAATTAGTGTTGTTATTGTTGCTTTTTTATCCACTGCCATTACCCAGTCTATACTCAAAGGCAACCTGAAACCCAGAAGTGGACCCTAAATAAGAACAAAAACAATCCCAAAGTATCTCTCTCTGTTTTGAAGGGTAGAAAAGAGCGCTCTACAAGTCCAATAGAGTGAAGGAAACTCTGTGGGATTTTCCTCATATTTCATTTCTTCTGGCCCAGTCCTTAAGTAATCTCACTGGGAGGTGAAGTGAGCACCAGTAACCAGGCACCAAAACTCGGAAGGGGAATCCTATCTATCTAGTACAGTTGTGGCCATAAGATATTGGACTGAATTCCCATTGCTATTTTTCTTTCTCTGTCTTTCTATTTTTTCATTTCATATGCAGCCACATTGGTGAGAAATGAGCCATAGAGGAAAGAATCCAAGGTCCCAGCTTTCTGGCCAGAGGACTGGAAAGGAACATTCTAGGGGACCAGAGATGTCAGAAATATTGCAAAGTGGTGAAAACTCAAGAGAAAAATCTTGTGAAGTAGTGTAAAACCACCTGAATTTAGTTCAGAGCTTTGAATGCATGCATCTCTCCCTAAGTAGTACACAACGGTCTATAGAAGAACTGAGCCACATGGTAACCCACAACATAAGACTGTAATTAATCATTAACTGGCAAATTGGATTGATCTGAATAACACTATAAACATGTTGTAAACTGAACTGACACCAGAGCCACATATACCGAAGGAATGAGGGAACTTTCATGCTGAATTTAATCTGATAGATTCCCTGTCATAAGAAAAACAGACAAAAAACATTAGTTTTATAATTTAAAAATGGACTCTGAGTCTCATAACACAATACCAAAATTTCCATTACATAATTTAAAATTTGAGGCATAAAAAGAACCAAGATAATTTCAATTATCAGGAAAATAAGACAAAAGCAACAACAGTGTTGAAACTATCAACTAAGTATGCTTGAAAGCTGCCCTTATAACCATAAAAGTAAGAGTGAATCTTTTGGAAAAACTGGAAGCTAGAAAATTTCATCAAACACATAGATAACATAAAGATTAATATAAAGAGTGAATCTTAATGTAAATTGTCATGGACTTTGGGTGGCAACGATGTGTCAGTGTACCGCTGTACCAAACACACTAGTTTATTCGGGGATGCTCATAGTGAGGAAGGCTATGTGTGATGATGCAGGGAATGTGGGGGCATTGACTGCCCTTTCTGCTCAGCTGTCCTGAGAACTTAAAAGTGCTCAAAAATAAAGTCTATTGACAAACATCATGAGAAACTTTCACACATATATTACAGTGTCTAAAATTTAAGCATCTGACCATTCAAAACATTGGTGCAGACATGGAGACACTGGAACTCTGATAATATTCTTCAAGGGAATGTTCAACTAAATAAGTACTTTCAAAAACAGTTGAAAAACTTCTTAAAAAGTTAAAAAAAAAACACCTTTGATCCAGAACTTCTACTCCTAGATATTTACAGAAGAGAAATGAAAGCATGTTTGTGAAAGGACTTGTTCACAAATGGTCAAAATAGCCTTAATTTTCATGGCCAAGAATTGGAAACAGCTCAAATGTTCATCATCATCAGATCGATGTATAAACAAGTTGTGCTATGTCTGTACCATATAATGGAATTCACTACTCAGGGGTAGAGAACAAATATTAATATATACAGTAGCACGAATTTCACTGAATAAACAAAGCAGGAAAAAAGTACATACTGTGCAACTGCATTTAGACAAAATTCTAGAAAAAGCAAACTATGGCAGAAAGAATCATAGAAATTGCCATAATGTGACAAAGTAATCAGTGGTTGAATGGGACAGGTGTAATAAAGGGGTTGGAGAGAAGTATTACAAAAAGACACTTTTAGGTGGTGTTGAGATATTAATTATATTGATTGTAGTGATGGTTTTATGATTTATATGTGTATGAAAACTTATAAAATTATACATAATAAGTAAGTCCACTTTATTGTGAATCAATCATCCTCAACAAAACTGTTAAAAAGATATGGAAATGATTTATTTAAGAAATCAATCCTTTGTTGACTTCAGTGTCAACAGCTACACAAAACCGACCTGCTAATGAAGTCTAGAACGCATTTTCTGACATCCAGTTCAGCAAGTCAAGCACTTGAGAAGATAATCATATAACTTCAGGTAAAGTAATGTATAATGGGAGAATGATGGACTCTAATGTCTGTCCAAAACATTGTCAGAAATGCTATCTAGTCAAAAAGCAAAGGCTTTCGAGTATAGAGGTTGACTGTTTGGGGACTTTTATTCTTAAATGTATACTGAAATCATTGTTTTATTTTACTTTCCCCCAAAGTTGCCGTTAATAAAACAAACATTTTTGGTACTTTTATATGATTCCATGTGCTTTTTATAGACAGGCTGGTTTCTGTCAGGCTTATGACATGTGGAGGACATCACGTTCAGAGAGAAATGACATGATAATGATTCCATTCCAGAGAGATGTTCTGGTCAAGCACAAGCTTAAGTTTTGTAGGCTCTTTTGACCTTCTTAATAATCATAGCTAGCATTTAGGGAATGCTTAATATGTGTAATATATTACCTTATCCTATAGTCCCTACAAACTCTTGAGGTCTGTGCTACATATGCCGTCACTTTAAAAATGAGGACACAGATCAAAAGGCTGAGGAGCATGCTCAAGGGAGTAAGTGTGAGAAACAAAATTCCCAGCTCAGGTGGGTCTCAGTGCAGAACTAAGCTCTGTCTTTCTATACTTTGTGTCTTTCTTAATCACAGAAAAAACAGGCATTAGAAATAAAGGGGAAACATTTTTTTAAATCATTATGATTTTAAAATAGTGGATGATCTAGGTGATAATCCTCTAGTCATGTGATTCATTTTATCCAATCACTATGTATCCATGTATACCTATTATGTAAGCATGGCGTGATTTCATAGGTTTACACTACCTTATTGATTCTTTACAATTTTGGAGATAATAAAGCTTTAGTCAAGGTCACTGCAAACTTTATAGTAATTTGTGTCTTAAATAGTTCCTTCTCAGTTCCATAACTAAAACAATGTAATAATTTGGGTGTAAAAAATAAAGAGCTGTGAATATCAGCTACTATTTTTAAGGCAATAATAAGTAATAACCCTAAGAGGCCCCATCACCTCTGAATGACAAGGGCAGCTTTCTCCATTAGTACCCGAGAACTTTCTGTTCGGTCTGTATACTTTTCTCTATTTTCCCTCCTTCATGTTCATATTTCTTACTGTGTATATTTTTTTCTTTCTTTCTATGTCACTACTTCTCTGTGTCAGAAATGAGGCACTGATTTGTAATATGACTCTAATCAACCATTTCTGCTTTCTGCTTACTATCCAGTTTGCAACTGCCAGTACCCAGTATGCCCCTGGCCACAGTGCAAAAGCTCCTCATGCTTTTGGTCCTCTCCACATGTGGTCTGACCGCATAAACGTCACTGTGCCTTACCTTCTTGCCCACTTCTCAAACAGGCTTTCTGGCCTGTCTCATGTTACCGTGCCACCTTGCAGAATAGAGTTTTATGATATCCTACGTCTTTCTCTATTCTGACTTTAATTTTTATTTCCCTTGCCTGTTTCTTTACCCTCTGTTATATGTCTTATTTTCTTTTATTATCATTTCCATTAATTCTAATATAACAGGATTTTCAGGAACATATATAGGGGACACATGGACAAAACCAAAGTGGGGTAGGAATAAGGTGGGGATGTGGGGAAGGCTGGGGTGGGGAGAGTGGTGGGAGGAAAATGGAAACAACTGTACTTGACCAACAATAAAAAGTGTGAAAAAAAGAAAAATATATGTCATTATTTAAAAAATAGTTTTTGTTAAAAATTGAGTTTCTTATTCTTTATTTTTTTTGTCAAACCTTATTTTGTATCCCTATTCTTTATTTAATATTAGTTGATTCTAAATTTTAGTGTTTTCATCCTAAATTATTTTTAAAAACACTAATTAGTTCATAGATTTATTTATTTCTTCATTTGTGCTGGATATAGGTCATAAGTCATAGAATTCCATACCCCATACTGATTATTTATTACAATCAAAGTTCCTACAATTTTATTTATTTATTTTATTAATTTTTTTATCCTCACCTGAGAACTTTTTTTTTTGTTACTTTTTAGAGACATAAAGGGAGGAAGAGAGTGAAACATCGATGTGAGAGAGAAGCATCAATTGGTTGCTTTCCATACCCACCCTGACCAGGAATCATACATGTCCTGACCAGGAATCGAACACATGATCTTTTGGCTAAAGGATGACTGAGCCACACTCCTCAGGACAGTTTCTCCAATTGTAAAGAAACTATTTTGTTAGATCTTAAATTCTTTCTGTAAAAATCTGCAGTCATTCTTTCTCTTAATGTATTGTAATTTTGAATTTCCATACAGATACATATTTTTATAAGCACAAAATTATGTGAAAGGATGTATTTAAAAATAATTTGTTGAACAGTAATTCTTGAGGTCTGTGTGTGGGGGTATGTGTGTGCATCTTTGTGTGTGTATGTAAGCATTTATATTATTTTGTTATCAGATATCCAACAAAACATATGGTAATGAGCATAAAATGTTGCTAATCACTGCACAGAATATACAGTTGTGTCATAGATTATATCATATATTCATAATTTTAAAGTTTTATGAATAATTAAGTATTTTCACTGGAATTGTCTTCTTTTTGGTTTCAATTTTATTCAACCCTACTCAAAATCCAATTTTTAGTTCTCTAATAAGCATTTGTATCAATATGCACTAGTTAGCTTTGACTCAGATGAAATAAAAATATGCAGGCTTTTAAATCATCTACTTTGTAGTTGTGAGTTGGTAGTACAGGGTAGATACGCAGAATAATAACCTTAGAGAAAATCTGAAGATCTGTACTCTTGATTCCAAGCTCCTAGATCATATGGCTTTAAGAAAGACATTTATTCTATTCATCTTTATTTCGTCATTTAGGATGAGGGTAATGATGACCATGTTACAGAATGGCGGTCCTCAGACTTTGGTGTACAGAAGAAGAAAGATCCAATATAACTTGCTAAAGACAAAAACAAAACAGAAAGTTGATTCCCTTGGTGCATTCCTCAACTTCTCCGAGACTTTCACTCAGCAATCCTTGCTGAAACACCTTAGGTGACTCTAACAGAGATTGAATTTGACTTAAAAGAACATTTTAAACTCTTGTATGCAGTTAATGAATAAATAAAATAACAACACTTAATAGCTACTTGTAAAGGAATTATATAACCAGGTTGTAGACTATGTAGTTTTTGGAAATATACTAAAATAATGAATCAAGAAAATCCTAAAGGTATAGTCCACAACACCTGTTATAGAAAGTTAAAAGGAAAAAAGGAATCTCATCATTTTAAATATGGAGATACACAGAACAAGTACTAGATAAGGCATTAAAATTTTATTTTTTTATTTTTTGGATTTTTTTTTAAATATTGTGTTTTTTATTTGGGGGGAGAGGGGAAGGGAAGGGTAAATAAAGGGAGGGAGAGAAACACTGATGTATGAGAGAAACAATGATAAGTTGCCGCTTGCACATGTCCCAGCTGGGAAGGGAATGAACCCACAACCCAGGCATGTGTTGTGACTGTGAATTGAACCAGTGATCTTTCCCTTTCCAGCATGACGCCCAACTAATTGAGCCACACCAGTTAGGGAAAATTCTAAAACCTTGATTTGAAAGGTTTTAGAATTGTATTGAAGTGTTTAGAATTGTAATATTGTATTGGATATAGACCAATGTTATCCTGGTAGTGACAAATCAGAAGCAACACAACAAAGAATGAGATGTAGAAATATAAAGAAATAGAGAAAAATCAACTGAGTTATTAATAGCATCATATAAAACATGAATTATTAAACCTTTGGCTAATTAAATATGTCCAAAATACAATAATAATGGGAAATATGACACAAATTAGTAAGAATTCCTATAAATACAAATATTGCTAAAGATAAATTATTATGGAGAAGTTACTTTAAAGAACACAACAAGTTTATCATTAAAGAAATAGAGATACTTAGAGAAATAAACTCCTTTATTTATAATTAAGGCCAAGCATACTAATGAAAGATAAAACAATTTTAATGACTGACTTTACATAGGTTAATCTAACAAAAATCACTAGATGCGGTTTGTCAGGCACTGCGGAAGCACACACATGCTAGGACAACTAGTGAGTTGTAAATCTGTTCAGTTATTCTGGAGACTAATCAGACAATAAATAACAAAGTTTGTGAAATGCATATTGGGGAAACAAAAGGGTATAAAATGCTTTCAGATCAGTATTTTGGAAATATGGACCAATGAAACAAACATCCTGAAATATGAAATGCTGGACATATCAGTACATAATATTGCAAAAAAGTATTCCTTAAAGGGCCCTACTTAGTAGACAACTTGAAAATCGCAGTGAAAGAAAAATGTTTAAAAAAATGAATGAATGACATGGATGGAATGCAATATACATGTTAAAAAAGTCAAATATATTTTTTAAATTCCCAATAAATCATAATGGATATATTGATTTAATATGTCCAAAAACAACTATTTTAGATCTCTAGTTATAAAATCTATGCTTTTTACACATTTAATACTTAAAATATTTGGCAAACACTTTAAAATGCTTCAGAATAACTCTTTAAATTGTGTATAACAATGTGTAAGATATTTCATAAAAATGAACTCTAGTTGTAAAACTTTGGAATTCTCAAATAAAAAATAGTAATTAATACTGGACTGTGTGTTTCCTGGCCTCCTTTGTTTTTGAGATTAAAGCTAGATTTAGGGCTATAGGATTGATTGTTTTAAGTGATTTATTAATTTGGTTATGCAGTTAACTATTGGTTGTTTTTGCTGAATCAATTAATTCTTAGAAAAATTAACGAAATTTATTTAGTTGTTTGCTCACATAGCCTTAATCATCTTAACTTTCTTCTTTAGTTTTTACCGAGGGGAAAATTGAATCTTAATCACAGAAATCATGTCAGAATATAGAAAGTAGAAAAGAGAAGGCGTCTTTAGTTCAGCTGACTTTGATGATGCATGCATTTAGAAAATAACATATAATGGATTAAAAATATCAGCACCACTAAGTTCATTGCAGCATTATTTACAATTGCTAAGACATGGAAGCAGCCCAAGTGTCCATTAATAGATGAATGGATAAAACAACTATGAGACATTTACACAATGGAATACTACTCATCTGTAAAAAAGATGAAAACTTCACCCTTTGCAACAGCATGAATGGGCCTAGAGAACATTATGCTAAGTGAAATAAGCCAGTCAGAGAAAGACAAATACCATGTGATTTCACTCATATGTGGAATCTAATGAACTAACAAGCAAAACAGAGACAGCCTCATAGATGGAGAGCAGATGACAGCTAGTAGGGGAGGAGGTTAGGTGGCCGAGGGATTGTGCAAAAAGGAAAAAAGATTCATAGACCTGGACAACAGTGTGGTGATTGCAGGGTGGAGGGGGATATGAGGGACAACTGGCAATGGGAAAACAAAAACAAAAAACAACCAATTAAATTCACAAAGCCACAAAAATAAAAGTAATGATGTAATACCTGAAAAAAAGAAAATATAATAATAATTACAAACAACAATGCTCATCACAGTTTTGCTATAACAAAAGTATGGCATTTTATACTTGGCTGAAAAGGCAGCACAACGTCAGGGATAGGAGTAACTACATCTTAGGAAGTATTGCAATTGCTACATACCAGAGCATGTACCACAGTACCTAATTATTCCATTTGCAATACGTAATATGGTTTTATTTGGGGTAGCCAATGACAATTTATCAGAAAATTGTCTAGTTATTGGTACCTGAACATGAGAAATAGTTCTATTTTGGTGTCACATATTTTAATATTAAAGAAATTTTCCCTTAAATTACAAGGAATATTTCTAGAACAAAATCTTCTACAAGGTCCTACTACATGTGTAACATTCTTTTTCATTCTCGGTGATAAAATATATGGTAAGAGGAACACAAGTTACCAAAGCAACAGAAAAGATTTATCTCCATATCTAGTTTCTACACATAAATTTTACATTTTAAGGGTGGTGGGACTTTTCAAATAGCACTGATTACATCAGCTTTGGATGGGTGCTGATGTAAACATTTGGGAACCCCAGCTACAGTAGCAAATTTCCTAAGGCCATCTATGCTGACTACAGTCATATGACTCCATTGTATCAGTGATACCTAATAAACTCAAGAACATCGCTGATGCCATTTTCATACAGCTCATATTTTCCTCTTCAGTTTTCAAAGGAGGGTATTTTTAAGCCTCATAAAATAGGATTGAGCAAGCATGGAAATGGGAAGTCCTTTCTATCACAAGGTAGCATAACTGTTCCTTTCTTCAATGCAGAATTTGGGAAGAAAAATCTTATTAAGTAGCTTTTGCTTAAACCATTAAACCAGCTAGCCTCAGTTTTCAGTTACAATGTGAAATTTATAAACATAAACAAACAAAAATGGTATCTGTCCCATTAACTCAGTGATAATTAAGATCTTTGGATAGAATAAGTTTTCTGTATTCTCAGTAGTTTTATAATTTTTGAGTCAAGGTAGGAATTAATAACAGAAGACCGGTGGTCTTTTGTAGCTATAGGAGAGAATATGACAATATTCAGTCTTGACCTTCTTGCTAAGGTCTAAAAAAATAGTGTGGAAAATTATGAAAGTCATTTTATATTATTAATGATCTTTAATATTTTTTGAAGAAGAGGCAGTTTCAGTTTCAACTTAAAATGAACTACATAGAGCTAGGATGGGGTGGGGTTATGGGGAGTAAGATTATGTTACATCCATTTGAGAATGAAGTAACTGGAATTTCAGGTGTGCCTTATCTAGGTGTCTTTCAAAAACATTTTAAGTGAAAATGTTACAGATACCTCTCATGTGATATTTTTATTTTATTTGTTTAAATAAATGTACCCCTAATAGCTACTGATACTATGCTTTAATGGCATTCATTTTATTAATTCACATTTGGAAAACCATTCTACATGCATGTTATAAATATATTGGAATGAATAAGGAATTTGGAGGATCTTGTGGTAACTCTGGTAGCCATAGATTAAAAGTCCCTGCTCCACATTTTTATCAAAGAAAGATTTTGCAAAATAAAATGAATTTGAAGTGTTCACTCATCACAAGTTGTCCTCCAAGGGGACATTTAAAAAATGTGTTTACTATGCACAAATAAAATCATCAAATTGGAAGATCATATTAAATAATGATTGGGTGATGCTATTCAACTGAGGAGGTAGAATTTTGGAGATGAGTGTGGTGCTCTGCAGCATGAATGGATGGAAGAGTGAGGGGTAACTACAAAGTGGGAGGATGACTGAGGGAGGGCTAAATACTACGGAGTAGGTGAGAGGAAATCTTATGGATTTGAAGAATGAAGTACAATTTTAGAAGGAATGACTATGGTAAAATTTGAGCTATAGACAATAGACAATTGTCTATTTTATACTATAGACAATTTTATAAATTCTCCATTGATATCCCTCTCAAACCCTGTGTTTTGCTTATAGATTTTTTACTAGGAGGAAATTTATAATATAAATAAATATAAATTTCTAATATAAATAAATAAATATTTTTAATATAAATGATATCGTTTGGAAAGAGTAGAAAAAAGCATTCCCTGGGAAAAGTCCAGAAATGACACCAGACATGATTGTGTGAAGCCTTTTTCCTACTTGCTTATGAGAGAGAAGACAGTGGTTGACATTTGCAGACAGCACTATAGGTTGTAATTTATAACTCTCAGGGATCCTTTTGCAACCATTTCAAAGACTTTCTGAGGTTACAAATGAATGTAAAGGATTTCCTTTCTTGAAGAGTATGTATGGAAATTCAATATTTTTATATCAATAATGATAAAAATAGTAATGTAACATGGTCAACATTTATGAGTTTTAATTTAAGATAAAAGCCTCTGTTGTAATATACAGTAATGTGAGAAAATTGTATCTGATATAAATAAAATATACACATGTACACACATAAATATATTATTATCTAAATAAGAGTACATTATTTTGCAGACACACTTGACTATGGTGGGCATACATCTTTCCTGTTATAAGCTTATTTTTTAGGACAAAATATGTCATCTAAAAAGGAGAAAACAATTTTTATAGGTGTAGTCCTACATTAGATTGTGTATAAGTTATGACATTCATTCAAGGAAAGATTTTCTTTTGACATGTTGTCAAGTGAGATTGTAAAGAGAAAAAGAAAGGCTTACTTTTACCAAGAAGATTTTACCTCACTAGAAATGTGGATGGCTTCTAGAGGTAAATATAAAGAGGCTTTTAGACTGAAAACCATTTACCAGTCTGGACAGGGGGAAGTTAGAAGAAGTCCTAAAATTTTGTTTTAATAATCCTGATGGAAATTATTTGCAGAAGGGCAAAATGGGTGTCTCATTTTTTAATGAACTTTTGTCCTTTGGTCAGTGGTTCCTAAGCAATAGTGTGCATCAAGAAGAGCAAGGAGAGCCCTGGCTGGGTGGCTCAGAGGGTTGGGGCATCATCCCATGCTATAAAATGTTCCTGGTTTGATCCCAGTCAGGGCATCTAGGCTGTGGGTTTCATCCATGGTGGTTGGGGAATGTATGGGGAGCAACCCATCAATGCTTCTCTCTCATGTTGATCTCTCTCTCTCTCTCTCTCCCTCCCTCTCCCTCTCTCTCTCTGTCTGTATCTGTCAAACATCAATGCACATACCCTCAAGTGAGGATTTTAAAAGGAAAAAAAATACATAAGAGAGTTAAAAATGAAATGGCTAAACTTCCAATCGAGACACTGATTCAAAGGATCTATAATAATCAGGCATATGGTTGGAAGATGGATTTAAAAAAGAGAGAGAGAAAGAAGAAAGAAAGGGAGAGAGGGAGGGAGGGAGGGAGGGAGGGAGGGAGGGAGGGAGGGAGGAGGTAAGGAAGGAAGAAAGGAAGGACCACCACTGTAGGCTTCTAAAGTGAACACAACATGTCATTTTTCCTACAGAGACCTTGATTCTACCTAATCCTGAAGCAATAGTCCCTCAGAAAAAACAAACTAGCTAATTCTTTAATCAAAAGTAAAACAAAGTAAAGATAAAAAGTTAAATCTTATGCCCATATAGTCAGTTAATATATGACCAAAGATGCAAGAACATACAATGGAGTAAAGACATTCTATTCAATAAATGTTGGTGGGGAAGTTGGACAGAGACAAGCAAAAACAAAACAGAAAATTATGCCACCATATACAAAAATAAACTCAAAATGGATTAAAGTCTTAAATATAGGACTTAACATCATAAAACTCCTAGAAGAAAACTGGCAATAAAATCTCTGACATATCTCTTAGCAACATTTTTTTCTGATATATCTCCATGGGCAAAGGATACAAAAGGAAAACAAATGGGACTATATTAAACTAAAAAGTATTTTCACAGCAAAGAAAACCATCAACAAAACAAAAGGACAACCTACTGAATGGAAGAACATATTCACCGATGATATATCCAATAAGGATTAATATCCAAAATTTATAAAGAACTCACACCACTCAACACCAAAAACAAAGAAACAAACAAACACCCTGTTAAAAAGTGGGCAGAGGACCTGAACAGACATTTCTCCAGAGGAAATACAGATGGCCAATAGACATGAAAAAATGTTCAACATCAATAATCACCAGAGAAATGCAAATTAAAACCACAATGTGATATAACTTCACATCTCTCAACATGGCTATCATTGAAAAATCAACAAACAACTGTTGGGGGGGCAGTTGTGGAGAAAAGGGAACACTCATGCAGTTAGTGGGAATGCAGACCAGAGCAGCCACTGTGGAAAACAATGTAGAGGTTCCTCAAAAACTTAAAAATGCGACTTCCTTATGACCCATTGATTCCACTTCTGGGAACACATACCAAGAATGCCAAAACACCAAGTCGAAAGAATATATGCACTCCTGTGTTCATAGCGGTGTTATGCACAATAGCCAAGACTTGGAAACTGTCCACGTGCCCATCAGCAGGTGAGTGGATAAAAAAGCATTGATACATTTACGCAATGGAATACTGCTCAACTGTAAAAAGAAGGAAATCTTACCATTTGTAATAGCATAAATGGATCTAGAGGGTATTAAACTCAGTGAAATAAGTTAGTCTGAAAGACAAATACCATATGATTTCACTTGTATGTGGAATCTAAAGAACAAACTATACAAACAAAACAGTAAGGGACTCATAGCCACAGAGACAAAACTGATGTTTGCCAGAGGGGAGGGGGTTGGAAGGCTGGGTAGAACAGGTGAAGGGAATAAGAAATACAAATACAAACCAGTCACAGGGACGTAGAGTGCAGCCTAGGGAATACAGTCAATTACATTGTAGTAACTACATGTAGTGCCAGGTGGGCACTTGAAATATTTCAGGGTCACTTTGTAAATCTATGATTCTCTAACTGCTATGCTATTCACCTGAAACTAATATAGGATAATATTGAATGTAAACTGTCATTGAAAAATAAAATTCAAAAGTGAAATGTTGCAGAAATGGGTTTTTTTTCCTTTGTTTTTAAGAGCCCTAACCACATAGGATATTGAACTTAAGGTACTCTTCTGAAGTAAAACATCATTCAGATCATGCTTTGGGACCCAGCAGCATAGGATACTTCCCTCTGCTCTTCCCCATTCTTGATCTAGATGGGAATGTTAAATATGTGACATACTGAGAGGTACTTGTTTTCCAGGACTTCTGCTGGAAGTCACATTCATGAATTTACAGAGGGAGCAAGACAATCGCAAATATTTCACCAAAAATGCACATTTTATGACTGCCTATGTTATATCGACCTTCAGATGTCTCTGTTCCAAGGGAGGAAGGGTGGCGAATCCTGAGACTCTAGCCTTTCGTCGCTCTACTCTAGTGTGCTGAGCACCATGTCCACTGTACCATCGCATCCCACCACGTGGTCTTTGTCATCTTTTCATAGCAGAAGCAACAGATCATACAGAAAAGAGCATAGGCTATAAAAACAGAAGATCAAATATTGAGTCTCATACATTTATATTTTCTTCATTAGTCTTATAAATACCCCTAACAACTTTGAGCTTTACTTCCCTCACTTAGGAACTATACTTAAGATGCATTCTCCACCTATTGGTGGAATTATAAAAACATGATTACATAAAATAAGCAAATATAAATATATGCAATTTTGTGTGAAAAATAAAAATATATGGGCTTGTAAGTGTGGACTACTGTTTTCACATTTTTCTTGTTTTTAATTTAAGAATTTTTAATATTGCCTCCTGTCGGGGAGCTTTAACGCAGCCCTCCCCCCCCCCCCCCCCCCCCGTCCTCCACGGATGAAGAATAAGTCTACCAAGACCCCAGAGCTTTTCCCTCTATGGGCTTTTATTAGGTTCATTAGCATAGGAATACAGATAAAGCTCATCAATCATTGTCAGCCAGTAAGGGTTAAACAATACATGATTTACAGAGAACTTTGAGGGCTTATTCTGAGTTACCGTCAATTAGTTAGAGGGCCATAAAACTTTAGGCGCCAGACTCTCAGACTCTCAGGTCTGGACCCTTATCTTTTAAGCTGAGGGTATTATTAAGTAGGTTTCACAGGAATGTACCTATTTTTCTTAGGCCTGATTCCCCAGGGAATCCGCCCCTCCCAGCACAGGACTGCACTGCCCTCTGTTATCACTTCAGGTTTAAGTCAGGCAAGGGAAGTAAGGCAGCCAAGAGATTAGGAGACTTCTTGCAGACAGAATGAGGACTCAGGCTATTTCAAAGCCGAGGGGCGAGGGTCCATCACCCCCTGTTTCCACAGCCCCCAGAGTCCTTCCCTGCGAGCTTATCCCTGGTGACCATGGCTGTCTTAGGTTGATCCTCCCTTGAGGATTCTTACCTGTCATTGGCTAACTGGCCAAGCTCAGGGCCAAGCAGGGTGAAGTGGGCAAAGGTGGCACACCTGCCAGGGAGACAAGCTTTGTCTCCTTAGTGGCTTATGGTCCGAACTCTGACTCAGCCTTAACCATGGTGCGTTACAGCCTCTGAAACCAGGCAGGGTGGTTCCCAACAGCCTCCCTGTTTAGTTACCGTAAAAAGGAAACCATCTAATTGTCACCTCCATGAATAGTTAGTTAAATTAGACCTTCCATCTGTATTTTGTGCTTCCATAGCGCTACACTGGCCCAGAGGACCTATCTGCAGGGTGCTTTCTAACCCAGCACTTGTTTATGACTTCATTCTTCAGGACTTTTTATTTACATTGCTGAACTAATTTTCCATAGTGACATATGAAATTGGTACAACCCATAATTTCTCCATTTTGCACATGGAGAATCTGAGGTCCAGAAAAGTTGAGTGACCACATAAAGTCGTAATAAAGATTAAAGAAAATGTTTGCAGAATACTTAATCAAATGTTTCCCCCTCCCAAACTACATTTGGAACAAACATTCAAGTTTTTATTTTGGCATTGAGATTTCCCTGATTTATACTTTATAATTCCAGCAATCAGATTCTTTGAAAACTATGTACGTTCACAAGAGTAAATAAGATATACACAGTGCTTTTCAGTTTCCAAAATCTTTTATATGCATATGAGTTTGTGTTCACTTTCACACAAATTATGTTCAAATTTTAAGAACACATCATTTTAGATTCTTCCATACACTCTAAATTTGTATGTATCATATATATAAAGATTTACATTTTGAAATATGTTAGAAATTCATTTAGAAACGCTTAGTACTTCTAGACAATATCAATAGTCTTTTTAATCCATCGTGATAATAATTTCCTTATAATGAGGCTAACCTGGCCCAGCAAACAATGGCCAACTGCCACAGGAGATTGGGCCTCACTCTACTGATCACTCATGCTTCCATGAAGAGCATTTCAAGTACAGTTCCCCTCTTATCTGCACGTGATATGGTCCCAGATCCCCGTTGGATGCCTGAAACGGTTGATAATACTGGGCCCTCCATATATTATGTTGTGTTTTTCTGTACATGCATACCTACGATAAAGTTTAATTTGTAAATTAGCTCAGTAAGAGATTAACAACAGTAACTAATTAAAATAGAATAATTATTATAATATTATACTTAACAGTCTAATGCGATATACTATAATAAAATACTATATACTATAGTGTACTATAGTATTAAGTACTATAATACTAATACTATACTATATACTATGGCATATTGTAGTATTATAGTATACAATACTATTATATACTATATAATACTATATACTATGATATTTAATACTATAATAAAAGTTATATGAATATGGTTTTTCTTTCTCTCTAAACATCTTGTTTTACTGTACATGCTTCATGGATATCCTGGACAAAGGGGTGATTCATGTCCCAGGCTGGATGGGACAAGATGAAACAAGTTCTATCCTACTACTCAGAAAGGTGTGCAAACTGAAACTTATGAATTGTTTGTCTCTGGAATTTTGTATTTTCTGCTTTTGGACCATGTTCGACCATGTGTAACTGAAACTGTGGAAAAGAAAACTGCAAATAAGGGAGAGGGCTACTGTACCTCTTATACACCGGCTACAAAGCTAACTACACCTGGGATAAAGTAATGAAAAACACGAAGTTCAGATTAAAATAAAATTTACAAAATCAGGGAAAGTATAGACAAATAAATAGACAATTTCCTACAGTGCAAAAGGAATAAGTGCTCTGATGTAGATAAGCAAAGGGCACTTAAGACGAACACACAGAATGAGCACTGTTAAGGCAATTCTGAGGGGCAGGTGTGGGGAACCGTTCCAAGTGTGGGAAATGTGGCTCAGCCCCCACTCGGAAAAGCCAGTGGGGAACGAGGGTGGCCGGCAGGACCCATGTCCATGGATAGGTTTTCCAGTGGGAAATCAGGCCTGCATTGTACCTAGACTGCTATGAGACTTGCTCTTGCTAAAACTCCGCCACCCTGAGGCAGCAAATGTTCACTGAGTATCTTTATCTTCCTGGGATCTGGGCTAGATCTTCCAGGTATGGAACCTAGCTGTTTGGACCACTTCTCACTTTACATTGCAAATGTCCTCCTTTGATGTATTCAGCGACACCCTCTCCTGTGTCTGCAAAGATAACCACCCAAAACAAACCTTTGCATAATAAAAGAGGACCTTCTTTGATATAAGGGGCCTGGAAAAACAATAAAAGTTTGTCAAGGCAAGGGTCGTGGGGCTCCCCCCTTGAGGGAGTAGCCGAGGCGCTCAGAAGCACTCTCCTCTTCAGAGAGTGGCCGCCCTGTCCCTTTTCCACCCCGACAGGACCTCTGCAGTCTGTGTATGTGTATTTGAATACTGAAACCTCAACAGCAGATATCGCCGGCTGAGACCTGGGTCAGGCAGGGACTTCTTCCCCCACCTTAAAAGAAGTATTTGAGCTAACATGTAAACAATGAATAACACAAAGCAGAAGAGGGGAAAACATCTCCAGGAGTACAAAGAGGATGTGCACATGTATGAAGGAGAGAGAAGGCACGACTTGTTCTTGGAAAGAGCACATTGTTTACATGAGAGCAGGAGTTACAAGGTACGGATGCCAGGAAGTTAACTGCAGAGGTGGGATGGGGCCAGGTCGCTGGATGACTGGTGGGCTAAGTGAGGAGTTTGGAATTCACTTTTAAAAAAATAAAAGGTATCACTGAAGAATACTAGTATGAACTGCACTGTGCACCTCCCCCCAAATTCTTATGTCAAAACAGTAATTCCCAATGTTAATGTTAAGATTTCAACACATAAATTTAAGGGTGGGCACAGGTCAAACCACAACAGAGGAACACGGTCATGCAGAACCTTCTCCACTGAAATGTTCTTTTTGCCCCAGTGCCTGGGTTTACATCTCTGAGTAAAGGGAGCACTGCAAGCCTCTTGTGCCTCTGTGATCTGTAAACTTCAGAGTAGGACATTACAGGTTCCTTTCCTTGAGGGTCTTTGTTTCTACGTGATAGTTTATTTCTGTACTTTAATTTTCTCTGCAACAGTCTGCATAATTCTCTAAGTTACTAAGTCTACGATGCATTGTCATTAAGAAGCTTTAACAGAGATAGTGGTAACTGTAGGCGAAGATATCCCTTACTGTTCCATGTTTATAATGATCCTTTAAGCACATTCGCAACTGCCCTTTTTCTAATCACTGGTGAATAGGTTTGTGTTTCATCATCAACAGAGTTTGACAGAGAACAAGGAAACCGGTGGGTGAGACTCTGACAGCACCCTGCTAGTGTAGTAAAATTACTTTTCAGGTTTTTCTACCCAGCATAAGATACAGGCTATTGGTGCTCCGGAGCCTCATCCCTGGTAACCTGAGATTCACTGAATTCTCCTGACTCTCCAGTCTTGGGGCATTGGTATATCCTGTGTCCTGCCTCCTCTTATGGATCCAAAATTTGTTGATATATAAGTCTGTTCAACTTTTTCTTTGTTAGGATGGAGAGGGGACTTCCAAGTGTAGAATTGGAAACCAGAAGTCCTTTAATAAATGTCTTATTCTGGAATAGTTACTAATTTTTTGCAGAGATCTAAAGTGTTTATAAACTTTAATATCTAGGAATCTACCATAAGAACTCGATATAAAATGTAGGGAAAATATACAAAAGGTATTAATTTACTAATTCATCCTTTCATATAATCCAGATACAGGTCTAAATTCTCAGATGCAAAGATGATTGAATTGACACCTCTATTCACCATGCCCTCACCAAATGAGGAACACAGGTATGCTCTCCGTTCTATCTTCTGCTCCTTTAAGGAAAAACAATAACCCTTCACAAAACTGAGCTGCTTCCAGTGGCTCCTCACAGTCGTTGGGAACCCTCCCTCACGTTTTCCAGACCTTGTTTCATTCTGGCTTTCTAACCACCTGATTCCAAACTCTTGTCTGTGTATCTAAAGGCAGTTGGGGTGTGGGAGGGTTATCTCTTCAGGATCTTGCAGAATATTAACAGCATATAACAGCAAGGTAATGATAGTATAATTATTATCACCTTTTAATGGATAAATCTCATAAATGATTACAACAAAAGTGGTATATAAAATATTTTGATGACCACATATGAATGAATTAAAATGAATTAATCCTCAGTGTAAATATAAATATAAATACAAATATATATATATATGTATATATATATATATAATTATAAGAACCACTCTCATTATCCTTAAAAATATTTTGGTCTTCGGACCATAGATTTACAGTTTTTTACTGGATAGTTTTGAACAAAATTTGAGTGTTTCTGCACTACACTTTTGTACCTTGCCACTGACTTGCTCCTCTTCTATGTAAAAACTGCTGCATCAACCTACGGGAGCAAAGTGTGACCAAATGTAATTTAGTAAGGAGAGAGGTGAAGTGACATGAAGCATGAAATTTAAAAATAAATGTCACCCTGCTTTTCATACTGACTACTTAACATTAATTCACATTGCAAGCAACTCGATGCAAATATCTTCTTACAAAACAGAGGAAAGTAAGGGGCTTTCTTATATTCTCTGAAATTTTTGTGGAAGTTTGAAAAATTACTATTTAGAAAAATCAGACACCAGCACTTAGCTCTATTCTGAGATTCAACTTCTGACAACTTGAATATATATCCCTTACCCAATTAATCTACAGTTTGGCCCCTTAATTCTTACTCTATCTTGCAAATTTATTTACCAGAACAGTGTGTACTTTTTCTCGGCTCTATTCCCACTTTTTTTTTTTTAATTTCAGGAAAAAAGGAGTCAATTTAACTGAATGAAGGCAGAACAACAGATGAAGTAATAGGAAAGAGTGCCAATGAATATTAGAATGTGTTTCTAATGTTTTGGTCTGACTGGCAAGAGATTTTTATAGCTATTTTCAAAGGAATGTTTACAAAACTGCTTTTCAACAATTAAGTATGTTAGCGCACGAGTTTAGTAAGCAAAGTATAGGCTAACTGTTCCTGTCTCAATTGCGAGATTGTTCCGAATCTAGCTACCTGGTTTACTCAATGAAATCCTGTCTTCCATTCCATATTTCCAAAATGATTTGTCTTCTTATAAAAAGACTTGATATTTTTACATATTCATACATTATTCCCATCTCATGAGCATTTTAGATGCTTAATCACAATTTTGGAATTACATAATTATAACTTCAATCTACCCTGCATTTAAAATATCATAAAAAGTTCGTGTGATACACGCGTGATAGGCCACAGAGCAATTCTGATAAAGCCACATCAATGAAAAACCTAGACTTGGAAGAATTCTCCTCCATTGATCATATAATCTAGGCACTTAATAAAAGAGTTCAACAAGTACATCAGGTACCAAGGGCATGTCTTTGAAGGAACATTTGTGATTAAATGTTTAAATTCATCTTTGCTTGTTAACATCCAGACTCACTTCCTCAAAGCCATAAATCAAGTCCTCAAATGCCCTTCAAAATGTTAGATGAAAGGAATAAAAGCAATACTTTAGGAACTTCCCATTGCAATCCACAGTTAGACAGCAAAATGTAGGGTTTCTGGCCAGGGGAACTTTTGATTTTGTGGGTTTCAGATCAAACTCACTGCTTTCTGCTTTATGTTTGGACACCATTGAAACCAAAGCTTTGAGGCTTTCAGACTTTATAGAGCACCAGGTAAAATATCAAAGAATAAAAAAATAATCAGTGCAAATCAGATTGGCATTTTATTTTAAAGGCATATACACCTACATAGTATTAGGGCATAATGTGAAACTGCTTGTCGCTAACTACCCATGAAAACATAATCATTTTATTTCAAAAATAATATTTAATATGCACTAAGATCTATGCTTGGTACAAAAGAATTTACATTGAAATAAAACTGACCTGTTTCTATAAAAAGTGAGTGATTAACTGATTAATTTTTTGTTTTTCCCAAATTTTATGTATTGAATGAATTTTTCTTAGATTAAAAAATATAAATTGACAACAAATATTATATTTTATATTGCATACGTTACAACTAGACCTTTGCTTCAGTTTGTTCATTCAACTCAACTTATTCATTATCAGGGCCCATGCACTATATGAACGCAACCTTTTGAACACATTCACGTTAAAGTAATATGCATTGGGCTCTTTAAAATGACATTTTATTATTTCGATATGTAATCAAATTAAACTTATTTTATTTCCGAATAAATCAACTTCTCTAGAAATTATGCACATATAAGTACAGCTTTCATTTACTTTTCTGTGAGATAGCAAACTATTTTAATCTAACCTGTCTATATTCAGTATTTATAATAATTTCATTGCAGTTAACTCTATCTTGTACCAGTTCTAAGACAAACTAAATTTTCAGACAAAACTAGTTAAAAATCTGATAATATTCACTGCAGAAAATCCTAAATTTGCAGAGCAGTTCCACGGTTTGGGGGAAATAATTAATATAAACAGATACAGGATTATTTAAAATAAAATAATTAAGTTACATTTAATTACACAACTTTGTTGTATATTTGCCTTATGACACTACGAAGCTCTTTTTTTTTTAAACAGGAGCATAAAATATGTATTCAGCAAGCACTTTGTTTCAAGATTATTCAGAGGTGTATTATGTATTTTGTTTGCCTTAGTAGATGTTAGACATCCATAGACAAAATATAAAGCTAGTTTATTGCCATAGGAGAAGAAGACACTGTACAGATTCCCGGGTCAGAGGCAAAATGGTTTATTTAGTGCAACCACAACTGCAAGAATGTAGTCAGCATAACGTTCACAATGCTTCCCTCTGTCCCCCAAGTCCCACAAAATGGCTCAGTGCTTTTGGTGAATGCTTGCATATACAGCGGATGGTGTTAATGGAGAGCTTGCCAGAGTCACCACTTTTATAATTAGCAAAAGGATGCCTGATTTTTGTCTGGAGAGAGATGTTGCCTCATCCCTTGTGATTGCTCACTCCAAATGCCACCTAAGAAATGGTCCAGTTAACTGCATTCATAGACTTCACTTTTTGGAATACCTGGCAAGAATTTTAAGGGCCCCACAGATAGTTTAAGAGTGTACATGTTTGAAATTTACAGATAGAAACAAAAACAAAACTTTAAAAATGATGAGAAAGATTTACAAACAAACCAAATAAAATGCATAGAAATGAAAAATACCATAAAGATGAAGCCAATGGATAGATTAAAAAGCAGAATTGCTGAATGTAGAAGTATTAAATTAGAAGATATAAGAACCTATTCAGAATAAAGCAATGAGGAAAGGCACTTACTCCTTTTGTGGTTTATGTGTTGTTGCTCTTTGTTTTGTTTTCTTGCTATTTTCCTGGTTGTAAAATAAGGGATTAAAACATGAAGCTTGGATGTCAAGTTGGTGTCATCTCAGTCCACCCTATAAGAGCTGTGTGATTTTGAAAATATTATTTAAGCAGAGCCTCAGCCTCCTCGTTTCTGAAATGGCAATGACTATCTTACAGGCTCTTTTGAGAATTGAACATTTTAGCATCTAGACAGTTCAGGTTGTGGTATGTGTTTTTTAAATGTTAGGTATCTCAGGTACTACTTCCTCCCTTTATCTTACCATGTCTAAAATGTACATGACAGCTTCACTAATGGATTCACCTCTTCAATCCTCCCAGCCCAGGACTTTTAATTTTGGACTTGACCAAAGCATTTTTTTTCCTTCTCATTGATTAACTTCATCCACGCATGACTACCGGCCACTTTACAATGAAGATATCTTTATATTCATATCCAGCTTTGTTATCTTTTTCTCTCATGAACTACAGGTCATTTGGAAAATTTGACTCATGTGAAACACAGGCAGATTCATGGCCTCATCATTTTATCAAGTCCAGTCCTCTTCCTGATTTCTTATTGCAGTAAATGTCTTTACTGCTCAGCCACTTATTTTAAAGTTGAGGAAACAGAAGAGTTTTACCCAAATCCTTCCTCTCCCCCACTTTCCACATATAATTAGCAACTAAGCATAATTAATTCCATCTTCTAAATATTTCTCAAATATTCTCTTTTACACTCTTCTGTACATAATTTCTTAACTTCATTACATTAATAGTACACCTTTATAACATCGGCCTTCAGGGTAAGTTCAAGCTATCTTGATTGCTAAAGCAACATTCCAAATCAAAATGAATAATTTTACCTGAAATATGTTAAGGTAATACTCCATATATTAAGTTTCTCCTAAATCACCATCAAGCAACTACAAAAAAAATCTGTAGAAAAAGCATTCCAACAGTAACTTCTCAGGGAACGGAGTCCTCCTTCAACCATAGACCTGGTGCCATGTCTTCGTACTCTCATAAGAGCAGAAATACATTTTTCAGGGACATATGAAGGGCATATCCTTCTCAGATCTTATTTTGTCATATTATGAGTAGTGGTATAACTTTATAGATCTCTCACCAGATAAGGAGTTTTCAATACCACGATTAGTAATTGCCAGGGAGTAATGGAAACTGTGCATGGATTACCTCATTTAATTATCATGAACTCCTATGCAGTAGATAATGTGAGGAGAATTTCACAGATGAGGAAACTCGGGGTCACAGAAGTTAAGTAGCTTGCTGCGTATCCCTTACATAAACAGTAATGAAGACCAAATTCAAACTAAGTGTAAGACAAAGTAGTTCCAGAGCTAGTTTTCTTGACACCTATACTATACTCTCTCCTTAGGCCATCAAGAGCCATTTCTCTGTTTCTGTGGCTTCACTGTCTAGTGCAATACAAGAGCAGTAATAGACACATTGTAAATATACACTGGATCTTGATTAATTAATAAATGAATAAAGGATAAGTGAAGAATAAATGAATATTTAATAGAGTATTTTTACTTTGATATAGAGGATTTGCATTGAAAATAAGATTTGGCCAGAACTCAAGCAAGTGTCTGCAGTTAAAATATTAATAAAAACCATACTGGAGTCAAAATATTCATAAAAGAAAAATACATAATATTTTTAAATTTGGGAGCATTATTTTATAGATTACAAAGATTTTCACTGTGTTTTGAATAAAGGTATTATACTTTGCTTTATACTCAAAGATAGAGTTAAAATATAGCCACACTCAAAATGAGTCTGTAAAATTCTCTTTGCTCCTCATCAACCACATTTTTGGCAATTTTAGAAATAGGGACATGAGAAGCTTAACAAAATACAACATCATCAGATTCCTCATCTGTAAAATGAGGACAATGGGCTATGCAGTCTCAAAGGTCCCTTCTAGTTCCATCATTTAGAGTCTTCTGACTAAATTTATAGCATATGTTTTACTAGTGCACAGCATGTTTTTTTTAGTTCCAGATTAATTTTTTCTTTCTCTAAATCTATAGACTAATCCTAACTGTCATGCCTAATCTATAAGCCAATTTGTATGGGGAAAAAATCCATTGAGGACATTGCAAAGAATCCACAATTTGAAGAAATCACAATTTGGGGGACCCTGCATGCCTAGATTGAAACAGCTTTTTAAAAACGTTAAGCATCTGGGGAAGTCATCCAAAGTAAGGCCATCCACTGTGCTTTGATCTCTCCACTGAAGCACTGCCTGCCATATGCTTGATGAGAGCCCAGCCTGTTAGACCCATGCCTAGGGCTAGCATTCCCATTGTTCCTGCCCCAGAAACGGCACCAGGGTGTTTCTCAAGTATAACTGAAACAAAATTTCATTTCAGTAGAGTATAGAACAAAACTGAGGTTACATGACATTACATTAATTAGGCTAAGTCAACATTGTGCTTTAGAGGTGAATAAAGGGGAAAATAAAAAGATACTAAAAGAGAAATATTTCAAAACATATGTGCAGAACTGGATGGTTTTTAAAATGCTTCTCAAATAGTTTTTCTTTAATGTCTTAATGAGTCCTCTGAGAATATTCATAATTACTTCTATTTTATAAATTTAAAAGAATTGTTAGATATTTAATAGGAGCCCAAAATTAGTAAATATGGGGTTTGGACTCAAACTCCAAACCCGTTTTACAAATTCTTAACTTCCCATGACTGCACATCATCCTAAGAGTGAGGGTGAGAAATTACTTACACCCAAGGCATATTTGACTCCCTAAAATAATTTATTCACATGTATGGAAGGTAAACAGTTTCTGGAATACAAAAATAATTTGCATGGATGGTCATTTAAGTGACAATTTTATATAACCTATTTGTATAAGGACACAATTATTTTTATAAAATATAAAATTTTGTATTCTTATTCTCTATCAGTGAAAACAGTTAAGGATATAATTGAGCACTGACGATAGATACTAATCAAGCATTATTTGATTTATACAAAAATTATTTTTAAAGTATCTTTAAAAACATAAAGCAAACCTTTCCACCTGAACTCTGTCAGGACCAACTCATTTTTGATACCTTCCTTTGTGAGAAACCACTGCCTTACCTGGTCTCCTCCTTTTGTTTACTAACAGTACATCAAATAACTAAACATAGTATTTCCTAGACTTCCTGGGCACATGACATATGAGTTATAAGCAGCAGTTGTTGGGTGGCTTCAATTGAAGTTTTTTAACTGTGGAAGACTCCATGGAAAGCAAAATTTGACCTTTGCCCTTTTACCTTCATCCTGGATAATGGTGGGGATGGTGCTGCTTGTGGCATTGCGAATTTGGAACTTTTTTCATACTATGCAGAAAAGTATGAAATATAGTTTCTACTAAAGATGCTGAGAGAAGAAAGAAGGAAGAAAGGTACTACTGTGATGGAGGCTGGAGCCACTGCAGCAGCCCCAGCCTGCCTGGCTCTGGTCTTGTTTGCATGGTACATACTTAATTGTCACACTATTTTTCCAGTTCTCAGTTCTATATAGCTGAACACAATACCTGACACATTGACACTGAACCAATCATTGTATTCACAGAAAATGATGGAACTGATTGGCTTATGTCTGATTTCTGTCCATTTAGATATATTTGAAAATCTAGGCCAGTCAGGGCCCACATCAAACGACCATATAGATACTATAAAATGGGGGAAATCCAGGTCACGTTAAAAAGGTAAAAAGAGGCCCTGGCCAGGTAGCCCAGTTGATTAGAGCATCATCCTGATGCTCCAGGGTTGAGGGTTCGATCTCCGGTCATGGCACATATAAGACTCAGCTAATGAATGCACAAATAAAGGTACAAGGAATCGATGTTTCTCTCTCTCCCACCTTTCCCCTCTCTCTCTAAAAATCAATCAATAATTCTTTTACAAAGGAAAAAGAAATAATGAATGATGGGCAGTCCCTCACAAATGTCCACTCTAATATCCATGTACTATAATTTATTTCATTATTCTTCCATTTGGGAATATCTAGACTGTTTCTATTTATATCATAAACAATGTTTTATTAACTACTGTATAGATAAATCATTGTAAGAATATTTTTTTCCTTTTAGTAGATTACTGAGAATTAATGTTACAAATCTTACCAAATTTTCTTTTAAGCCTTAATATAATTTGCTAAATTGATTTTTATAACATTTTTTTCAATCCCAAGTTCTGTCCCATGTGTAACAATGCTCATTGAAAGTATAGTTACCATCATCATCATTAATTTTCATCATCATATAGATTTTGCTTAATAGCATATGCAAAAATTGTTATGTATTGACTTAATTGCTTTTATTTAAACAAGTAGCTTTAGTTTTTAATATTATGCATTTTACATGTAAATCACAAAGTATTTTATACAAATTTCAAAACTGTAAGGTATGATTTAAACAAATGTAAATTGAAATGTCTGACTGTGGTTCTCAGCCTTGAGTGCACACATCAGAATTACCGAGGGCCTTCTCTCTCTAGCTTTAGTGAAGTGTAATTGATAAATGAAATTATATATATTTCAGGTGTATGACATTATGATTTTATAAATATATAAATATACAACATAGTGAAATGATGACCACAATCAGGTTAATTAACACATCACCACTTCACATAGTTACCACGTTTTGTGTGTGTGTGATGAGCACACTTAACATTTACTCCCAGCAAATCTCATGTATGTTAACTGTAGTCCCCATGCTGTACACTAGATCCACAGAACTTATTGATCTTGTTATTGAAAGCACCCCGTTTCCTCCACCTCCTACCCCTTGACAACCATCATGCTACTCTCATTTCTATGAGTTCATCTTTTTCAGATTGCACATATGAGTGAAATCAAACAGAATTTCTCTGTCTTGCTCTTATTTCACTTAGCACAATGCCCTTTAGGTTCATCCATGTTGTTGCAAATGGTAGGATTTCCATCTTGTATTTTTTGCTGAATGCTACTTCATTGCTTATGTATACACTGCATTTCGTTATCCATTCATGTACAAAGGGGAACAGGCTGTTTTCACGTCTTGGCTGTCATTGTGACTAACGCTGCCATAACACGGGAGTGCAGAGAGTTTGGAGATACAAATCTCATTTCCCTCACATACATACCCAGAGGTGCGATTTGTGGATCATAGGATAGTTATATTTTTACTTCTAATTTTAACTATACTTCTTTTTTAATGAACACTTTATGCCACTAATTAATTTTCCTAAGAATTGTATTGTTTGTTTAAGGATTATTTTTATCTTTTTCATATGTGCCAAATATTTCTCTGCTTCTTTAAATGTATTTAAATTTTCTTTTATAATATCTTTAATGGCAAGATTTCAAATTTTAGAATAAACCAAGCATCTTTTGTGATTTCTTTCATTGCTTTTAATTTTCTTATACTAAATCTTTTTTATTAGTTTTTAAAAATCGCTTCTTGTTTTGTTGATCAACTCTATGGGCAGTTAATTAATCTTTAATTTATTATTTATTTTTATCAGTTTATTTTCTACAATTTATTTGATTGATATTTTTCCCAACATGTTTAGCAAAACTCTCATTAATATTTAATATTTTCTATTTTCTAAAACAAATTTAAGAATATAAATTCCCATCCAAGTTATTATTGAACTTCATTAAACTTTACAATCATGCTGCTATTTAATCATAATTAATTTTAGTAGTTTATAAAATGTTTTACATTCACTATTCATAAATCTATTTTTGAGTTCCAGATCTGTAGACTTAAGAGCATGTATTTTTTTCTGATTCTTTTTTAATTGAATTAATTGGGGTGACCTTAGTCAATAAAATTATATAGGTTTCAGTTGGAATATGTTTATTATTGAATTGCTAATGTCATACTGCAGTCAAGGAATGTTTCTCTGTGTGGAGTTGATACTTTCTAATTTGATGAAACTGTCTTGGCAACCTAGAATCAATATATTTTTGTAAATGCTACATGTATCTCTGAAAAGTTTGTGGGGAGAGACATCAATAAGACAGCAAAACAGGAGTTTCCTAACTCTTCCTCCTTCCAAAGAGAGCTGTACAGGCTAAAGAGCTACACCAGAGTCAATTATCTCTCAGAGAGAGGAAGGGAGGGAGGGAGGAAAAAAGAAAAGAAAAGGAAACTGGTTGATACACTCTCCTCCACAACGAGCAACTGAGAAACACTCCCAAGAAATAGGAAAAGCTGAGACACTTTCATCAAAAGCCCCAGCCCTGACCCAGCGCCATATAATCTGGAAGGAACCCCCAATCCCCAGCGTTTCCCTGGAGAGTAAAGAGAATGGACTGCACATTCAATGCACCAACTTTTACTGTTACTACTTGAAGGGCTGACCCCTGCCTCACCTATTTCTGGCAGCTGCCCAGGCCTACACTCAGCAGTCTCTGGGACCGCCGAGAACAGAGGCCTGTTTGAATCAGCGGAAGGACGCATAGGCTGGCAGCTGGAACCGCCGCTCAGAGTGGAGCCAGAGCACCGCACAGTGAGGCCCAGCGTACCGCATCTTCTTGGATGGGCTAGCCTGCACATTTATCCCGCCCACCTTCGGCTGCTGACTGGGGCCTGTGGACCTTCACACCCTTCTGGTGAGGCCGGAGTGAGGCAAGAACGTCGCCACTCACAGCAGGTTTGTGATAGAGGTGGGAGCAGCCGAAGGGTGAGGCCAACTGGTGCTGTCGGTGGGGTCTCCGCTGCCCCTCCCCACTTCCAGGGAAAATATTTAAGATAGGACTCTCCGTTTTACCCGAGGAGTTAGACTGACTTCCAGCTGCTGCCTGAAGGCCTGGCTTCTGACTAGCAGGGGTCTGGGAGGGCCCAGCATTTACTAGCGCCTCTGAGTTTGCAGTGAACATGGGGTACTGTCACTGACTGCTAGGCTGTCCCGGGGCTCCCCTCACCCGTAAGCTCCTGCAGTACAGCCCAGACTCCCAGTTTCTCCTGGGAGGGCTAAACCACACCTCTCATGCCCAGCTTTTCCAAAAGCATCCCCAGGGTCGGCTTCTTCTAACCAGCTCGTCTCTGGGAGTCCGGGAGCTGAGAAGCAGGACTCTCTGGTCCTCTGGGAATTTGAAACAGCAGGTGGGTACTTACTCCAGAGATGGACACAAGCCTCTAGCCCCCCTACTGTTCTCTGAGAGCTGATGGGGCCTGGCAGTCGCTTGTCCTCTGGGAGTGACAGAGCGAAAGAATGGTGGGAAAGCCCGTGTGTTCTGAATGAGAGTGTTCCCCCCAGCACAGTGCAGAGTGAGTGGGCGATAACCTCCAGCTCCCAGGTTCTCCCTCAGGAGGGAAGGAATTGGACCACACATCTAGCAGCTGCTACTCTGGGGAATGGCTTCCAGCTTGCCCGTGTTGGGAACTGGAGGGGCTTCACACACCCTAGTCCCATGTGGTAACTATGTGAAGAGATGGTTGTGTAAACTAGCTTGACTACAGTGATCATTAGCTCTGTGTGTGTGTATCAAAACATCATGCTGTACACCTTAAATATATACCCGTGTGTGTATGTGTGTGTGTGTGTATGTACATCTATCTATCTATATCTATATCTATAAATTAAAAGAAAAAAGATATGTATTTTCCATGTCGTTTGGGGAGCAGAACAGTGTTATGGATATTTCTATTAGAAAAGTTCATAAATTATTCAATATGTTGTTCAAACTGTCCAAAACTTTATTTTACCTGTTATATCTATTATTTTCAGGATTTATTATAATAAAATGGCCATTATTACAAGTTTTTTTTTAAAAATAACTTTTTTTAGAAACCACGGAACCACGGAAAACTTTTTTAGCTACCCTTTTAGATAGCACCTTTCTACAGGAGACAGTGGAGGACACAATACTTTTTTTAATGTTATAAACTTACTCCTCTTTGAAAAATCTGCTGACATAATAGCTCATAAGTAACATCTTTCATGCTGTCCATAACTCACCAAAATCATCATCAATATTACTAAAACCCTCAGTTCTCAGAAATTGACTTCTGAGTCTCTTAAAAGAAGATCCCCCTTATTGGGATACTTTGTTTATTGATGTCAGGACTAGCAAGATGTATTTTAATATTGTGTATGGCTCATGTAAACCTGATTAGAAAAGTCCTCCTAAACATATATACGTAAAATTTAATGTTAATATATTAATTTACAAACCCAATGATTTGTCCTAGGTTTACCCCAAATATCTATTATAAAATAAGAGAGTTTACTTGGTTTCTCTAATTTTCAAATCAATTGTCTATTTATTTTAATCAGTCAGACTCATGGACTGACATTCTTAATGTTAAGAACATGGGAGATTTAGAATTAAGTCAACAGGCAATTCATTACTTTTACTATGCCATTGGTTTCTGAGACTGGAGCGCTGATGCTCGCCGTTCCTGGCATCCCAGCCTGGTGTAAATCTGCGTGGGACTGATTCTGATTAGAAGGTTTCTTGAGGGATAACAACAGTGATTCAGTCATAACTGTAAGTTTAATAATTCCCTTTTCCTAGTTACTATACTCTTAGTCATCTTGATTGGATTTGGGGATATGCTACATCTTTAATTTAGGATGAGATAGTTCTAGGAGGGCATCTCCCAAATATTACCGATTTTTCTATCTTTTCTCTCCTGCTTTATTGAAAGTTAAAGGCCATATCTTTCAACTCATTCTCAAAATTCTCACTTGCTGATAATTTTTCCTGTTTTTGAGATGCTAAAAGTAAGTAAGAACCATTTACAATGTTTCTTGACCTATATAACTGGCCTTTGAGATCATAAATAGAAGTTACACTAAAATATATGCTTTCGATATGGTTTTTGTTTTATAATCTAAAAAATGTTAAGATACTACTGATTAAATAAGAGTAAAATATATTTATAGATACATTTTCAGTTTTAAATGATGACTCCCTTGTGCATGAATTCATATCTAACATTCTATGATTCTGTATTTGCAATTCCATAATTGTAGAATCCTAAAAAATAGGTCTGTAAATCTTCAAGATCTTTTAATATTTTATGTATACTAAGTCATTTTCTTCTCACATTATTTTACAGATGAGGAACTAAGTGACAGAGAAATTTAATGACTTTCCTAGGTCACAGAACTAGTCAAGAATGAAGCAACAATTCAATCTGAGCAGCCTTGCACCAAATCCTCTAGGCTGTATTGAAACCTCTGGCAACATGTTGCTAAATAATGATAAATTAAACTATGTGTATTACTCACAAAGAGGTTGGGAAACTTCTCATATGGTTATAAGAATCTATGGGGAAAAGATATAACATTGTCTTGGAAGTGTTTGTAGAAGTGATCATATTCTTAAAAAATATCTTCTAAGATATTATACTAAGTGATATAAGTCAGACAAAGACAAATACCCTATGATTTCACTTACATGTGGAATCTAAAAAACAAAATAAATGAACAAAAAACTAGAAACACACTCATAGATACAGAGATCAGATTGATGCTTGTCAGAGGGGAGGGAGATTTCGGGCTTGAAGGTGACTATGGACAGTGCCCAGGGAGTACCAGAAATCCTGGGGGGGGGATAACTTTGTAAAGTATATGATTCTATAACCACTATGCTATACAGAAAACACAAGAGAAAATTTTGTTGCTGACACACAACACAAAATAACATTGAATGTAACTTGTAATAGAAAAAAATTAAATCATTTGAAACAGAGAAAATCTCCCAAGAAATTCAATTAAGAAATTGTTAGTATTCTAAAAAATACTTACTTTAAAATAAAATGGAATTAGTTTTGTATGGCAACATAAAATATAAAATGCCTAATGAATGAAATAAAATATAGAGAACTTAACATTTATATTATAAATGTTTCTTGGAAGTAAAAAGAAACGGACAAATAATTGGATATATTATATATATATGCCTAATAACATGATATTTTCTGTATTAATTCATTGGATCGGTTAAAAATAGTCTAAACTGTAGACAAGATCACATGAAATTACATAAAATACTGAGGATGGGTTATTATTCATTGAGTATTGTGCCAGTCATGGAGTTATGCATAAGACTCCCAACTATAAAATTGATAAGATATAAAATAAAACATACACCAAATATAACTGATTAAGCAGTAGTAATAGCATTACATTTAACATTACAGGATGTCCCTAAATACTTTCTTTAAAATGAGTTTTATTAACATGGAGTTGCATATACAACTGTTTAATCTCAGATTGTTAGGGGTTGGTCACAATGTTTGAGAAACACTAGTTTCAATTTACAGCAACTGAATTATATAGATGCCAGGATCTACTTTTATAAAGTAATAGGTAGAATAACTGTTCAGACTAAAGCACAAATATAAGAGGATATCATGGAATGACAAATTTGCAACAAATGACAACTTCTACATATACTTCATGTTACATCTCTGTGATTTTCAAAAATTATCAAAATGAGAATTTCAAGGGCCTATGCATGTATTTTAGCATTTGCTATTAAAAATACATTTTTTCAAAATATTAAGTAGTATACTGTAAAATAGAGATACTAATATTTGTTTATTTAAAATTATTTAAATTGTGAAACATTTTAGTGCAATATTAAAGTTAAAACTACTTTAGTACAAATGGTGTGGGAATAAATTAAAATATTAATAAATTTGTCAATATTACACTTAGGAGTGGTACATAAAATATAAAATTTATATACACAAACATACTTGGTGTGTTGAGAGATAGTTAATTGTGTTCTTTGACTTTAAATTTAATCCTCCCCCCAAGTGAGGAGAGGTTAAAATAGTTTACAAGTTTTCTTGGGGAGCTGAAATGTTGATAGTTAATATAATAGGATTGGCAGCTATTTTAAGTCAAAATTAGTTCTTTAATCCTATATCTACTGCAGTTAGAGTTAATTCATTACTAACCTCACAACAAGTTTCAGTGAAACTAGGTCTGCTGTAACTGGTAAATTGTGGTCGAAATTAGGAAATGTTCAAATGGTCTCATCAAGAATACTGTGCTTAATGTCATTTAGTACATTAACACAGTCCCCCAAATGTGGTTCACAAGTGACTTTTTCCATCTTCATTTCACCATTGTGTGGCTCATTTGAAACAGCCAGTATGTCTGAAGCAGTTTATAAGTGTGGCTGAAGAAACTATTCAACATGGCTCATTAACTAGCAATTTTACCTCAAGACCATCCCGAGCATTTGATTCCTCATGGTTTGTTCTTTTGAACAAACCATGAGGAACACATACACACACATATATATGTATATACACACATATGCATATATACATACATGTATACACATGCATATATGTGTATACATATATATGTGTGTGTGCACACTCATACTGTATATATATACTGTTCTCTCTATATAGAATATGTATAGTACAAGTTCTAAATATATTTTTTGAGTGTGAGTGGTTTCTTTTTGAGTCGACTGATAGTATTAACTCAGTGTTTTGGCTAACAATGATAGTTTAGATGCTTGATTTTAATTTTCATTGTTCGTATCTTTCCTCTTTCCCTGGAGTTCATGAGGTGAAAATGGTTAAGTAATTTGGGTAGTAGTCCCTGCTGTATAGTTGGCTTGCTCTACCTCAGTAAATACCAAACAGATTCTTAAAGTGTCGTTCCAGTTGGTTGAAATAAGGGTCTCATCCTCTTTCTCTCTCTCTTCTCCCCACCAGTTACTGATGGCTGTTTTCTATGAAGAATAAGAGGGTAACTGACATTAACCCTCTTTATCCTCTATTTTAATTTTTTACTTACATTTTCATTATTAAATCTTCCACTGGTGAATTTAAAAGTTAATTTACATATATATAATCTATTTCTTTATATATCAAAGTCAAATATTTTGGTGCTAACAGCACCAAGTGGTGCTGTTAGCCCATTGGGAAGATGAAAATTTCATTCTTGTTTTTCTAATTTTTGTTGTCTTTTTCTCTGTCCAATATTTCTTTTATATCATGACTTTTGTATTTTAATGCTAGTAAAATTTGTTTATTATATTTATAATTCTAAGAAAACTTGTACTTATTTCTGAAAATATAAATTTTCTATGAAATGTCAAAGAAATAAAAACTAATAATGTTCAGTATATTATGATTAAAAATTTTTGATTGACTTAAACTCCAACTATGAGGAAACTTCCCATTCTTTGCCTTGTTATCTTTAAGGAGCCTAAGGAGAGCTAGGTCCATGAACTCTGGGGTTGCTGGCTTTGTAGCAACTTCTATAGACAAAAACTCATAGCTGAGTGCCTAACTCAAAATTCCTCAGCACGGAGTGAATTCTATTATAGTCAGCAACTGTATTCTCTTAGTTGTGTTAGCAGATAGAGTAGGTTGAAGCCAGAGCCTGCTGTAACCATGAAGGAAGCTCATCTGCCTTCTTCCTATTATGTGTCCATTGGACACATTTTACCAGTGAGAAATTGAGAAATTGCCTGGACTAGTCCTCCAGAGTACATACCTTGACACAAGTTTTTACTTACTGTATAGTTTCTAATCAATGTTGGGAACCACCCTGCCTGGTTTCAGAAGCTGTAACGCCCCATAGTTAAGGCTGAGCCAGAGACCTTGGGACCATAAGCCACTAAGGAGACAAAGCTTATCTCCCTGGTAGGGGTGCCACCTCTGCCCACTTTACTTCACCCTGCTTGGCCCTGAGCCTGACCAGTTAGCCAATGACAGGTAAGATTCCTCAAGGGAGGGACGACCTAAGACAGGCATGGTCATGAAAAAGGCACACAGGGAAGGACTCAGGGGGCTATAGAAAAAGGGGATGATGGACCCTCGCCCCTCTGCTTTGACATAGCCTGAGTCCTCATTCTGTCTGCCAGAAGTCTCCTAATCTCTTGGCTGCCTTACTTCCCCTGCCTGACTTAAGCCTGAAACAATGACAGAGGGCAGTGCAGTTTGCTGGAAAGGGCAGATTCCCCTGGGAATCAGGCCTAAGAAAGAATGCGTAAAATCCTGTGAAACCTGCTTTGTTTATACCCTCAGCTTAAATGATAAGGGTACAAGCCTGAAATTAGTTTGTTTCCCAAAGTTTTATAGCCCTTTAACTAACTGACCCTAACTCAGAATAAGCCCTCAAAGTTCTTTATATGTTATCCATTGTTTGACCCTTACTGCCTGACAATGATTTATGGGCTTTATCTTTATTCCTGTGCAAAATGAACCTAATAAAAGCCCATGGAGGAAAAGGCTCTTGGCCCTTCTCCTTTGAGAGATCAGCCACCTCTCCTCCCCAAGCAGGTCCTGTCTTGGTAGATTTATACTGATTCATGGCAGATGGGGGAGGGGGGGAGCTCTGTGGGCAGAGCCCCCCACACAAGTCAATTACATCATTAGTCTAATCCCCCTATTTCCATGCACATATTCTGCATATTAGAGAAAGATTACATATTTGAAGAATATTTATATCTATTTCATTGTGTAATTAAATCTTATGAGTTTTTACTGGTCTTCCAGTTTTGATTCCTTCTCCTATTATCCATTTCTTTATATATTCCTTTATACACAACATTCTAACTGCATTTCCTTCAATTTTTTAAGTCCTTACCCAATAATATGTTTTTATTGATATGAGAGAGAGAGGAAAGGGGAATGAGAGGGAGAGGAGGAGAGGGTAAGGGAGGGATAGAGGGAAGAAAGAGAGAGGGGGAGAGAAAGAGATAGAGAGAGAGAGAAACATTGGTCGGTTACCGGACTTGGGTTTGAACCCACAACCTAGGTATGCACTCTGACCAGGAATTGAACCCCCAGCCTTTTGGTGTATGGGATGACACTCCAACCAACTGGGCAACCTGGCCAGGGCCATTTACTTCATTTTTGTTAGCCAATATATATATATATATATTTTATTTAGGGGTAGTATAGTACTTATTTATATCCAAAGCACAGTTGTTATAATTCACACATATTAACCGACATAATCATCACAACAACCCTCAGAGGTAGACCCAGTTATTGTCCATGTGAAACTGAGGCACGGGGAGGTGAACCTACTTGACAAAGGTCACACAACTAGTAAGAGGTACAGCCGGCAGTAGAGCACTAAAGTCGAGGTCTCAGTCACTCCAGCATTTCCTCTCTCATACTCATATAATTATCAAGTTTGTTACAGGTACTTGGCTTTATGCTTTCAAACAGTCTTCTTATTTTCTATTTCCTTATTCCAACTTAGGAAAATAAATGGAAAGTAATTCTTTAATTTTTTTAATATAAGTATGCATTTTATTGTATAACAAATAATATTTATAATTATATGACATAAAAGAATGATTGATAGCAATGGAGACAATTAAAAATGCCTTTACACTTGACAATTTTACAGTGCTGATATTTAGGTAGGATCAGTGTTCATGTGGGCAGTGAAACCACTGATTCGCTTCTTTAACACTAGTGTGACTGACGACGTCTGAGAATAGTTTGATTTTCATACTTCTATCGGATAAGCTGATTTTCATCCCTTTCAATGTTTTTGTAGCTTCTAATGTTCTCTGATATTATAAAATTTCATAAGCCACATGTCAGAATGGAGATGTTTTCATTTATCTTATTTAGCTCTTAAATCTGAAAACATGTAAATTTATTTCATAATATTCTTCTTCTACTGTATATCTTATTATGTTTCTTCCAGGTTTCTGCTTAACTTTATTTTTTAAACTATTATTCATTATTTTTGAGACCTGTACTTAATTTTTATTTATCTAGAAAAGTTTCTTGTTCTTTACTTTTTCATTTTGAATAACTATAGAAATATTAATTACAATTAATATTGTGAAGGTTTTGCTTACTTTGAAATAAGTGCCCTTTCTTCAGCCTGATTCTTCACACTATTAAATTTCCTCAAATTCCAGTAATTCTTATGCAAATGGTGAATTTAGGACTGGGGTTAAAAGAGGTAGCTAGTGTGTATGGCATTATGGTTCCAAAACAGGCCTCTTTCTTCTGTTTTGGAAGGTTGCCTTGAGTGAACTGAGTATTGCAAAGGCCGTCCGGACCAGCAAGACTCACTTTGAGGTGTAAGGATGAGAAACAGCTGGACCTTCTGGGTTTCATACCAATTAAAAATAGCTTGGCTCTTTGGCATGTTGCTTTTTGACAACAGCCATACCAGGTACCTTACTTCTTCCCAGATTTATTGATTTTTTTTTTAGAATAGAGACTATAAATATCCCTGATCCCCGTGGACGTGGGCAGATAAGGAACGACATAATAGCTTGCCATATTGTAATATTTGAGGGGCAGATATGTCGGAGATTCTCACCTTTGTGTTAATCATCTTACACCGATTATTGACTCAAGAGACTGTTGCTATTCTCGCTGTTTGGTATGCCGGGGGATGTTCTGCCATTCTGCATTCTAATGAGCATGCCCTGGTTCGTGTCTCCCTCAGTCTTGCTCATCCCTTCATAAAACACCATCTGATATTGAAAAAGAAATTGCTGCCCTCTCATTCTCAGAACAGTAATAGATTTATATCATTTAAATTAGATTTTGGGAGGTGATGTAGCTAAAAAAATATGTTAAACTTTCAATATTGAATCAGAAGCTCTAATTAAGTGCTTTTAATTATGGATGACTATTTGGCTGGGGGAATTTGAGGTTCATGGGAAGGTGACTAAATTTGTATCAAATTCACTTAAAAAGTGTAAGTTTCACTGACTTCACTTGATCCCCAACTGCTTGTCCTACTCTTCTCATTTCTCTCTTTTTGTGACAAAAGTAAATAAAGAAAAGTCTAATTCATAGACTCCAGTTTCTCCTCTCTCTCTCTTACTTGAAATTACACTAAGTAGGTCTTTCTCCCCACACTCCACTGAAACTATTCTAAGGTTATAAAGTCCTGCAGAGTACAAAACCTGGTGGTTATTCATAGCACTAGTATTACGTATCATCAATTTTTGACCCAGTTCTGCTCAAAACATTTTTTCTACTTCTCTTCTGACATACCTTCTAACTCAAAGGTAAATTCTTCTAGTTTTCTAAAATAAAGTCTGAGTCCATTTTGTGACATTTGACTAACATTTTTTAGCTTCATCCCATCCTCTTTCCCTTCAGCTCCACAACAGAGCAAATTGGTAAGGAAGCTTGGGTGATTCACCTTTTGGTGAAGGCAGGAGATTTAAACCACACCAGGCCTTGGCTATGGGAAGGAACCCTCACTGGGACCCTGCCCTTAACCACAGTAAAAATCCCAAGTCAGTGTCCCTTCCTTGTTTCTCATGCCATGTTGAACCAATGTGGGAGGACTTCCCTGCTTGCCCTGTAAAGCCTTATGTAAGTAATAAACATTTTCATACATTGGTATGTGTATGACATCATCAGTGTCCACATTTGAACCAAATTTCTCAACACTTCAGCCTCTTAGTAGGGCTCAGTGAGAGGAAGCATTTTTTTTTAACCTACCCTCATTCCTGCAGTGATTTCACCCAGTCTCATAGCTTCGCATGGTCTCTATTTTCTGACAACTCCCTCATGTGTTATCTGTATCAGTCCTTCCCTTTAATCCCCAACATCTATGTTAATTACCTACTTGATGTTTCTCCTTAGATGTCTAGCAGACACCTCAAGCCTGACATTCAGTACTGGATTACTTGTCTTCTTCAAACCTTTGCTGTCATAGTTTTTCCATCTATTTAGTATCTTAGTCTAAAAAGCTTAGAATCATTCTTGATTTCTTTTCTTTACAAATACAGCATTTTGACAAAAGTAGGTTTACAGTTCATATGGAAAATAATACAATAATTAATAAATAATAATGCAAGAAAAAACTCATCTTTTACATAGTCACAACTGTAAACCTACTTTTGCCCCACCCTGTGTATATGAAAATCTTATCTGCTCCACTATCTAAATATGTACAAAATCTTGCAACCTTACTCTGCTGTTACTACCAGGACTGTTGTGCAAGCTTATATTTTCAAACTGGAGTTAGTGAAACCACTTGTAAAGTGCTGTTTCTTTCCCAGCCTATGCCATACACTCCTTGGACTCTTCTAAACACAGCCGCCAAAGTGATCTTATTAGAATGTAAATTCGATCATACCACTTCTTTACTCAGTCCCAACTGGCTTTCTGATTCACTAAGAGTAAAAAATAAATTCCTTTAAATTGCATAGAGAAATCAGTATAATCTGGCACCCATAATTCTGTCTTTATCTCTTACTACTTTCCCACTAACTTGCTGCACATCAGCCACAGTAGCCGTCTTCCTGAGCCTTAAACACAGCAGACACATTTCTCTCACCGGCTTTTGCCCTTGCAGTTTCCTTTGTCTGGAAAGAAATCCCTCTGTGTATCTTCGTTGCTCACTCACTTGTGTGCTTTTGGGCATTACTCAACTCTCTCTCACTGAAGCCTGTTTCCTCAACAGCATTCTCTGTCCTTTTTACTTTTCTCTATTAGCGTATGAAATCAACAGCTAATATGTTGTTTTATATTTTGTTTCATAGTTTAACTCCCATCACTACAATATAAGCTTCATGAGAGCCTGGACTTTTCTGTTGTTTTCATTGCTAGAACAGTATTTAACACAAAATAGTTGTTGAATAAGCACTTGCTGAAATATTCATTTTTAAAATGAATAGGTTTACATAGTATTGCATTGGTATGTTTATTAATAGTAGAATTCCTTAATTTTCACTTTATAATCTGATTATTATAATGGACATCCCTTAACTAATTAACTAATTATCGTGCCTTCTCCATTTCTGTAATGTGGATAACAATAAATCATGTTACCAAGCTGGCTGATAAGAAATAGCCTGTATGACTTATCTACCCCATGGTGAGATATATAGGTTATTATGTTTCAATAAAGTTCTGGAATAGCTGTGTATATAAAATATTCTCTCTGTGTATGTATTGTGTGTGTGTCTTTCTCTTAATTTTCCCACCATTTAAAAATGTTTCCTTAGCAGCAAAGATTAATAAGTAGAAAATATTTATTAAAGTACCTATTGTGAATAATTCTGATTTCCTCTCTCCAGGGGGCTAAGCAGTGGATTAACTTAGACTGAGTTATAATCAGACCCTGAGGCTGAGAGAGAAAACCTAAACACAAAGGTTGTAGGGCTCTTAAGCATATTATTAATTTTTAAAAGATTTTATTTATTTATTTTTAGAGAGAGGGGAAGGGAGGGAGAAAGAAAGGGAGAGAAATATCAATGTGTGGTTGCCTCTCCTGTGTCCCATCCTGGGGACCTAGCCAGCAACCCACGCACGTTCCCTGAGTGGGAATCGAACCAGAGACCCTTGGTTCACAGGCCAGCGCTCAATCCACTGAGCCTCACCAGCCAGGGCTCATATTACTTAATATTTTTCACTAACATTTACTGATTCTTGAAAGAATCAGTAAATGAGACTTTGCTAGTAAAATCTCATTCCTGTACTGCTAAGATTAGATTTATCCTGCGTTAACACTTTAGTTTGACCATTTAAATATCTCCAAAGTTCAAGTTTTACATTTTAATTTATTCTTAGGCCTGTGACAGTGCAACTAAAACTTTAAAACTTTGTTCACTGGAATTATTTAGTCTTGATTTTAATAAGCCTGCACAAATTGGCAGCTTTAAATAACACAATCAGAGCAGTATTTTTCAAGATTTTTATACATACTCTCATGATTGTAAATGTTATGAACAATGGGATGTGATTGTTCATAGAGAAGGAAAATTTCCTCATATAAATTACAATGCATCTATTCTTTCCAAGTTAAAAAAAAACTTCACAATAGCTTTGAAATGTTTTTTTTTAAATAGCCCATAAAATATAAAATGAGTCAATCAAATTAAAAGTTGACTAAAATTCTCTTATTATTATCTCTGAATTTACTTATGAAAAAGAAAAGTACCCAAAGATTGTAAACCAGAGTGTCAGAAGTTAATGCCTATAATTATGCAGAAGTAAATATCCTCTCTCACAGAATTTGTTTGTCTCTCTCTAGTTTCATATTTGCAAGAGTGGTGGTCTCATTCGACATCAAGTGGCCATATCCAGTGTCCCTTAAAGATACTTTCTTTTTGCTGCAGAACAGAGAGTTGCAATGGCCATAGATACCTCTTCTTTTTGGTTTGTGAAATCCTTCAACTATTTCCTATCTCCTTTATTTTCTATTGATTTTTCTTAGATACAATCTTAGCAACCTGTTGCTTTCCTTAGAAAACATTTCAGTTAATTTTAATAGGAGCCTATATAAATATGTTCCATGCACAGGCCATTTCTACCTACTTATTATTACCCAAAAATAAAGATGAAAATAACATCTGAATGCTGAGGTTGAGTTTTCCAGCATAAGTAGACATAAGGTAGGCACCATTTTGGGTACGTGGTTTGAGTTCATATTTATTAACTTTATAATAATTAAACAAAATTGTTCTAATACATGAATTGGCCAAAAATTGATATGTTTAAATTAAAGTAATAATGTAACCAAGCACTTAATGCTTTTGAAGAAGAAAAGAAAGGTCTGCCTAAGAATTACACAATCTAAAGGAAATATAAAATATTTGAACATCAATAAATCTAACCAGTGAATGTAACACATTTATTGTGCACAGATATTATATATCTTTAAAACAGCAACTTTTGCTTCTTATGGATATATAACAATGACAATGTGGAACTGCTTGACTTTCAATGGTACTGAGAGAAACTTCTAAAGTGGTATACAGTGGCTTTGTTTGTTTGTTTGTTTTCAGAAGTAACCACGATTGAGAACTGTACTGGCAAACAACCTCCTGAGCACTACATCTTGGCAAGATCTATTTTGTTTATAACACTGAGCCAGTTATTTAAATACCTTTAAAAATGATAATCATGTTTGCTACTGAGCTAACAGAGCGTTGTGAAAGTTTGCTAATAAAAGCATAGCATTCTTCTGGTGTATAAAATATTGTATTTTGGCTAATATATTATTTCCAAAGCTGAAAAGAGTCCTATATTTTATTTTGCAAGGTCAATAACATTCTGGTTTCTGGAAGATATTTTAGCCATAAATACTAAATATGCCTATTCAAATAACCCTTATATAACTGTTAATTCTCCTTTAAGTCACGATTCTGTGACACAGAGGCCCCTGTGATTCATCTGAAGAGAATGCTATCTGTGATCAATGAATTTCCTCAGCTTTGACCACTACCTTCTCTCGTAGGACCCTATAAAACTTCCTGATATGTTGCTTTTTCTTTTTCCCCCTTTCCTCCTCAATTCCTCCCGCCTGCTCATACCCTACCTTAGATTGCCCATCCTGCTGTGTCTACCTGTATCTGCACCTCAATCTCTCTACTGTCCGTATTTTATTGACATACTAGGGAGTTCCCTGTTTAAGATGCTATTACACATCAATGAATAAGACAAATCACTGCCTTAATGTTGGTAGGATATTGAGATCCTAACAAAGCACACAATACATAAATGACAATAAATTTGCACATATAAAGGAATTCTGTGAATTAAATAAAGTAGGGCAGGTTGATAAAGAGTATTGCTGACAATTAGTGCAGTATACCTTAATGACGACAAAAGTAAATGTTATAAACAAAGACGGACATGACTGCAGTAAGAGTAGACGACTTTCCATGGATCAAGCAAAACTGTATTGGATAAAGTATGGGTTCACCAGACGACAGCTGAGGTTGACGTGGAGGGCAGGTGCCATATTAGGTAGAAAGCTATTGGCCACTGCCAGCGCTAGGCAGTTATTCTAAGTGTATTGGAAAGGTAACAGAGAACCATTCAGAGGCTCAGAGGACATCTCATGAGCCATTCAGATAGTTTTCAAAAAGTTCTAAGAGTTTTCCTCTTCTACTCTAATTTGTTTACAACAAACTGCCTGATACTATTGACAGTATTTCTACATCCCATATTGCTATTCTCACATGTTCTTCTGCAGACAGCTTCCATCTTCCCTCATTTGCACCTGTTACATTTCTCTGACTGTTGACCCAAAGCCTTCCGGTGCTAAAGCCACTCCAGAACCAGTGGAAGAATTAGGAAAGATGTAGTCTTTTCTCTATTTCCATGATGTATTTTGTCTTTTGGTTCTGCAGGTATCATTGTTACTGTGAATTTAACAAGCCTCAAAGTAAGCATAGTATCCTATGTGCACCGTTTTGTCAGGAGCCAACATAGGGTTTTCCATTATCCATTTATTTGGACATTTTTATTGGAATCTTCTGATTTTTTAGCTAAACCAAGCAAACAAACAAATATAAAGCATGCTAGCATATTCACTAATGCAAATATACCTCAATGTTTGGCATTAGGCCCCATCAGGCCAATGACTACTCAGGCCCAGCTGAGACAAACCATTTACAAAGCCATTTACAAAAAATTTGCATTCATTAGACTAAGTAATAATGTAATTTCTATCCTTAAAGAGACTGAAAAATATATGTATTAAACTGGTTTGATTTTATCTGTATTAATGTAAAAACTTGTTTAAATTAAAACTTCTGATTATTAAAGGAATATGGATTCATTTTGGAAATTGTAAAATATGCATAAGCATAAAACAATTAAACACTAATAATCCTAACACTCTAAGTGAGTGGCTGTTAATATTTTTAAGTAGTGACGTGTGTTTGTGCGTGTGTGGGCATGTATTAGGTTATTATGTATTTGTACCACTTTAGAAAATCATTTTTCCTTTAATTCATTTGATAAGTTTTATGACTTAAATATCTTTAAATAATTTGAGTTTATAATCGATATCATGGTTTAGTATTACATATTAGCCACATTTATATTTGTTTTGCTACAGATACAACAGTTTTGTGCTCTTTTATTCTCTGTTCAGATTTTGTTTATATAAACCTAATTTTAACTTGATATCATCATCAATATTAATATCATTATCTCAAAAAAGTGTTCTATAATAATTACTTTGGATATTTGGATGAAGTTTTACATTACATAAAAGTAATCATATTTATTTCTCTTTGTGTTTTATTGGGTAAATTGAACATTTCTGGTTCTTTTAGTATACAAAATTCCAGTTTAAGATTTTAGAATTTAATTAATCTCTCAACTATTTGAAATATGTTCACTGAATACTTTGTTTTTTTTGTAAAAAAACCACAATGGCATATTTTATGAGACTTATTTTATCTAAGAACAACTTTTTAAATTTATTTTTAAGTTTTCCTTCTCTACATAAATATCAGGTTGTCTAGCCCTGGCTGGTGAGACTCAGTGAATTGAGTGCTGGTCTGTGAACCAAAGAGTCACCGGTTTGATTCTCAGGTCACGTGCCTGGGTTGCCAGCCAGATCCCCAGTGGGGGACACTGGAGAGGAAACCACACATTGGCGTTTCGCTCCCTCTCTTTCTCCCTCCCTTCCCATCTCTAAAAATAAATAAATAAAATCTTTTTAAAAATCAAGTTGTCTGTATCTGGAAACCTTGTTTCACAATATTCAATATTTTTTGGCATTCTTGTTTTTAAAGTTTGAAATAGGCCAGATAGTTTTCCCTTTTGTAGGTACTAACTTTTTGTTTCACTGAAAACTATTTATAGAGACAATTATTTAAATCCTTTAAAAGTGTAACATAAACAAAGGTCTGTCTGTTTTAGTATCTTTTAATTAATTTTGACTGATCTTCTGTGAACTTTTCCTATATGCAAATTCAAGTCTTTAGCACAGGATTTTAAAAATTATTATTAATCTATGATTGTATAACCAGTTAGCTGTGTGCCCTCCTTCTGGGTTGAGTCATTTTAATGAGTATTTCATTCCCTCCCACCTCAGACTTCTGAGATAATTTCTTAAGAATATTATTTATTTTATTAATTTCATATTACTTAATGTCCAATCTGATGATCTCATGTCCTTTGTGGTTTTTACTTAAGCAGTTATATAACCATACACAAATTTTTCAATTTCCTAATCAGAATGTCATTAATCTTGCATAGATTTTATCGAATTGTGTTGGAAACTTGAATAAGACATTTTCTAAAAGTTGTTTATTATGTCACACTTCATAGTTTCTTTCAGAGTTTTTTCCTCCTTTAAAAATAAAGAATTTTTCACATAGTTTGTGAGTTTTTTCCAAGATGCTCATTTTATTTTGATCTCCTGATATTCACATTTGAAATACTCTACATTTTTCAGACCCAAACAGAGGAAGAGGGAAAATATTAGAATTCCTATAGTTTCCTTATCTGCTTCATTCATCTGGTAGCCTGAGGAGAAAAGCAAGTTGGCGAAAGTTCAGTGTAACTTGAACAGAAAGTTTGTCCTTCCCTCCCAGATTCCCCGCACTGAGTTTGGCATGGCTTCCTTGCTTTGGGGGGTGATTGTTTCTACTGTTTATGGGGTGTAGCGGTCATCCTTAAAAAGCAGTGTTAGCAGTGCCTTTACCTTTTCGCCTGTTATGGTTGTCTCTGAAAATTATAAACCAGGAGTAATTGCAAGTTTAGAATCTAATGTGTTTTAGTCTCTTGTATCTGACTCTCTTGCTAGAGTTGCTGATGATTCTCTATGTTCTTTTTGACTTTTGATTTGATGCACCTTGTGTCCTCATGCCTCTAAGTGAAGGGATGCTAAGTCCACTTCACTTATCCCTCATGGTTCTGGACCTCCCCACAGGGTGGAGAGGCATTAGTGCATGTCCACAATGTTCTAAACAGCACAGTATCATTCTACATGTAGCCGAAGTAAATTCCTTGAATATACTCAATTGTGGTGTCCATACTTTCTCAGTTTTAAGAACTCACACTGCACACACACAGGCACACACACACAGTGAACATTGGAATAGGAATTGAAAGGATTTTTTACTCCTACTTCCCCTAGAAGAAATCATTTTTATTCAAAAGTAAAAGAAATTTAAAACCCACTTTATATTCCTTGGTCCTTACATACATTTGTCATGTTTATCAATAAATATAAAGTTTATCTTTTAAGTGTAATGAGATTATGTTTTTTGAAAACATTATTAAGTGCAACATGTTCTTTGTAGGTATATGGGGGTGGGGTGAACATGCAGCAACAGGCAGTCTGATCGTGTGTCTTCCAGGAGTATGGTCCTTAACTGGAGATCTAAGACACACGAGCAATAGCCACCTCAGACACAAAATGTAAAATGTCCTAAGTAATAATGACAAGAAGTACAAAGCTGCTCAAAAGAAGGAAGAGCATTTGTTGGACTGATTTATTCAGAGTAGGCAGTGGCATTTTAACTGGGTCTTCAAGGAGGGATTTGGTTTCAGTAGATTTGAGTGGCAGCTAATCCAGGGGAGGAGAGAGGAAGGGAATTCAGAATGAGAAGAGAGCTGGAGGGATTTGATGGATTGCAGTATAGTCTGCTTACTAGGAATGCTCATCATGATTTCTGACAGAATTTCGGCATATGTGCAGCCAAAACTTTAGTTTATTATTACTTTTTAGAGCATTTTGTATCTTTGAATAAGTAACTATTCCCTGACTCATTCTTCTATAGTGAGTTTATAATGAAATCACACAATTTCAGCAACTTGAATGGAAAGTTTTGGAGTTTTCGCCCTACATTGTTTTTATTAAAAACTTTTCCTCAAGTTTTTTATGAAAGGATTTGATCAAACAGGAAAGAGTAAGTTGATCTCGGTGAACATTGGTTAGTTTTACTTAAATTTTCACTCTATGCAAAATTGGATGGCAACATAATCTAAGAATCAGAATAACTTTAATTTACCAAAATTATTTTTCTCGTTTGTACTGATAGCTTGTTTCCGCAGCATTGTGTATTGAAAAATGAAATATCCTATTAAGTGAAAGTCAAATGATGTGGAAATGCATTGGGCAGCACAGGCTTCTGATAATACTTTCTTAATATTTAATTTTCTCCACTACCAACAAAGTTCAGAATAACTGAAAGTAAAGAAAAACAATTTATTCAAAAAGATTACATTAGGCACTCTGTTTTTGTTAGTTTGGGGATAATCATGGCATTGTGACATCTTGAAAAAGATCTGGAGAAAAACTTGGAATCACTGAGTTTTATTGAGTATTAGAATATTTTCAGCACTGAGAGAGATATAGCCTCATTATGCATATTCAAGCACATGCTTTCATCAGAACACAGCATTTACACTTGAAAGAGTAATTCTGAGAAGGCTTAATTTCTTACTCCCATTTGATTTTGATATGTATTTATGATCATTTTAATCTGAAACAAAATCCTTTGCTCAGAAAAGATTTGTGATTATATTCTTGCATGCCTAAAGTAAAATTAAAGGCTTTGGATTTAAAATCAGATATAAATATATGTCCAAATATGGGCTTAAATAATGGCAAATTATATAGTCTTAGGTAATTACTTAAATTTACTTGACTTCAAATTCATTTGACTTCAGTTTTCTTATGTGTAAGTAAAAATGTAATAACAACCTTTTTTGAAACATTGTAGAGACTAATTGAGGTATATTGAACAGTTTCCAGAAAACATTAGAAGGTTAAATATGGTACAGTTATTATTATGTATATTTCACTGTGTGTAACTTTACAATTGTAGTATTGTGTGTGTTTATATATATGTGTGTGTGTGTGCATATGTATGTATATGTGTATATTATATGTAAGTACACACACACACACATATATTTGTTTGGAGAAGTGGCCTTGGATTCCAATTAACTGGTTAAGTGTGTATAATTTTCTCTCCTACTGTGAGGACTCTACTGAGCTGACAGGAAAACAACAGCAAGAGTAAAACTATAATATTCTGGGCAGCAAAAATAAAAGTATCTAGTTGTATACCGGACAGTTTGAGTAAATCTCTATGGTAGAAATGAATGTATTTTGATTGATGTAATACACAAATAATCAAGGAAAATTTCCCAAAACAGCTACTAATTAGAAGTTAATGTTTGTTTAGAATTCATACGTCAGGCAGTATGCAAATGTGCTTTATTAATTATGCCAAACATTTCAATTCTGGAGAAGATTCCATATGTATTTTCACTTTGCAGTGGAGACTGAAGGTTAGAAATTTACCTAATTTTTTCTAAGGTCACACTAAGATAAGGTAGAGTTCAACTTGAAATCCAGGATATGTATATAATATACTGTAGCATGTATAATTTTATGTATATGATTTGTATGTAGTGTATTTGTACATATATATACACACTAGATATATATTACTGTGTATGTGTGTATAATTAATTAATTTAATGCATTCACCTGACATTCTGTTATGTTAGTGAATTTTAGTGTACTTACATCAAATTTCCTTTTCCTCTTTCTCCCTCTTTTCTATATAGTCTTTTCACTATATTTAGTTTAATAATGAGTATTTACATCATTTCAATTTTATTAATTTAGTCCATGTCAGAGTACATTATTATGTTATGATCATATTCTGTTATTCAAATATTGTTTTCTTCCTTTTTTATTGCATGTTTTGAAATTTGCATATCCTTTTTTTATTTATTTATTTTTAAATTTTTATTGTTATTCAATTACAGTTGTATGCCTTTTCTCCCCATCCCTCCACCCCACCCCAGCTGAACCCACCTCCCTCCCCCACCTCTGCCCTCCCCCTTGATTTTGTCCATGTGTCCTTTATAGTAGTTCCTGTAATCCCCTCTCCTCACTGCCCCCTCCCCACTGCCCCCTGACTACTGTTAGATTGTTCTTAACTTCAATGTCTCTGGTTATATTTTGTTTCCTTTTTTCTTCTGTTGATTATGTTCCAGTTAAAGCTGAGATCATATGGTATTTGTCCCTCACCGCCTGGCTTATTTCACTCAGCATAATGCTCTCCAGTTCCATCTATGCTGTTGCAAAGGGTATAAGCTCCTGTATATCCCTAATATTTTTTCAAAATGTGCCTCTTCTAGAGATTTTATTGAGCATCCTTTTCTTTTTTCTGCAGAGACCTCAATCCTATACCCCTTAGTTCTCCTGCCCTGGTCTGCTTTGTCCCCAAAGTCGACACCAAAGCTGCCGTGTTTTCTCATCTGCATTGGACCCACTGTTTGGTCGTGTTAGACTCTTTCTGTTTTGGCATATGCTCATGTCACTTAAAACACTTCAAGGACTGCCACAGCGGGGTAAATTAGCAAAAAAAAAACCCTTATAGCTGCACACATTTCTTAAGTATCTTAATTATTCCCTTGTACTTAATTGATTACTTGGCTTAGATAGAATTCTAGGTGGTAAAGAATTTCCCCTTAATATATTGAAGTAATTTATCCATTATTCTAGCCTTTCAGATTGTTATTAGAACCCCAGTACCATTCTGATGGTTAATCCTTTACATATTAACTAGTATTTCTGAAAAGTTAGGTTTTTTTTAATCTCAGGTATTAAACATTTTATGATGATGTACCTACTTGGATTAGTTTTTATTGATTGTACTACTCCCTAGACATATGCCTTTTAATTTTGTGAAATTTTCTTCTAGAATTCCTTGATAATGTTCTTCACTCTTTATTTATTTTTGATATTCAGAACACTTATTAACATGACATTGAACTTCCTGGATTGTGACTAATATTTTAATGTATCTCTCTCTTTTGACCATGTCCTTTTTCTTTCAGTTCCACATTTAGGAAAACACTTCAAATTTCTTTTTAAATTATTTTAAATGTAGCAATTATATTGTATTTAAGGGCACTTTCTTGTTCTTTGTTGTCCACTTTTATAAAATACATTGTTATTATATATGTGGAATGTCTTCTTTTCAGGTTATTAATGAATTGTTTTTTTCTTTATTTAATAATTCTCTTGGTACATTTTTCCATTTTTCCTCTGTGGTTCCTTCTGTGTTGTAAGGGCTCACAGAGTGTTGAGCAGGATATATGAGAAAGTATTAGATACCTCTAAATTTTTACACCACCAAGATTAAAGAGAAAATTCTAAAAGTTTTATAAAGGAAGAGAGAGACAAAGAGACAGAGGAAATAGGAGAGGTCTTCTTTTATTGTAATGGGCTACTAGTTGATTCCTCTGTCAATGAAACATTGGCCAATTTCTGCTCTTGGTACCTTCCACTTCTCATCAAAACCTCCCACTTTTGGTTCAGATTTCTGCTATATGTGGTCTCTTCTGTAACATCTGTTCTTTTATTAAATTAATTTTAGAGAGAAAGAGGGAGGCAGGGGAGAGAGAGAAAAACATCAATTTGTTGTACCACTTATTTATGCTTTCATTGATTGATCCTTGTATGTGCCCTGACTAGGAATTGAACCCAAAACTTTGGCATACCAGGATGGCACTCTAATCAGCTGAGCTACCTGGCCAGGGCCACATCTTATATTCTTGTGTATCTTTCAGTATAACCCATTGTGCTTTCCCTACTTGTGAAATTATTCAATATCTCTGGTCACAGACTAGATCAATTCCTGTAACCAGGCCATACTGTTGACATACTTACTCTCTTTCACATACTTATTCTCATTTTATTGCACTCAGTCTACCATCTTGAATTAGAAATCTGAATTGGTATTACTAGATTGGAAAATGGGGCAAGTTGGGCATCAGGTATGAACACACTACTGAGGCCCCAGGACATAATCTGCATGGTTGCCTGAATTGCAGATCACAATGGCTGTCTTCTTCCTGGAGGAGTACACTTCCTTCAAGTTCAGTGACCTGTAGAGCTTGGCCAAGAGTCTGGGCTTCTGGGCTAATCTGAGGGCAGACAAGTTGTTAAAAGCCTGGAAAGACCACCAAAAGCAGGAAAATAAAAGAAAATGAGAGTCAGGATGAAAATCAAACTTCTGCATCCTCTTGTGATGAGAGAAAGAGACAGATTTGCAGCCAGGAACAAGCTGAGATGCAGCTGGCTAGCCATGTTATGCAAACAAGAAGGCGGCATAGCACTGTCCACAGGAACCTGGTCTCAGCAGGATGACTCAGAGGTAAAAACAAGTGATCCCACTGAGTTCCAGAATCAAGAAAAACAAGAAAACCAGACTCTCTGAACTGCTGTAGAAGTTCCTTTTCTAGCAGATACGAGCGAAGGAGATGAGAATGCAGTGCCCTCAAAGAAAAAGTGAAATAAATGGTAATGAAGATCACGGTATCTTCAGAAAGAAAGAAGTCCTTCTGCACAGATGGATTTTCCAAATCTGGGAAAAAATAAAAGAACTGCAAGCACTTCTTCAAACTTTAAGAAACTTCATGAGGCTCATTTTAAGAAAATGGAGTCCATTGATCAATATACTGAGAGAAAGAAGAAACATTTTGAACAACACAGTTTACATAATAAACTGAAGAAAGAGCCTGTCACTAAAGGGGTTGTGGCAACTCCAGTTTGTCTCCAAAGAAGACTCTGGGGCTTGTACTCCCTCAAGCCAGGGGTGTTTGCAAGGTGGGGTCCACGGCGCTGCAGGTAGAAACGCCTTGTGTGAAGGGGCCCGGGAAATGCTTCACTCTCTTAGCAACTGAAATGAATGTCAGGTTTTCAGCTGCTATTAAAATAATGAGTGTAAGCATTTACCTACCGAGACTCCAGCCAGAAAGTCTCCACATGTGACCATATCTGGGAGTACACCAAAAGGTCAGGCCGGGCTTGGGACAGACCAGTTAAAGACCACAAATGGGGGTCAAGTTGTTACTCATTCAAGTTGACAGCTGAAGCAGCACAGGCTCTAGTCTCCCATCATAGGAAAACAGTGTGATCTCAAAGCAAATTTGTTGTGTGCCCTCAACTATGAGCCACACAAAAGCAAACTGAAACCATGGGGACAATGTGAAGAAAATGAATCTCTGAATGAGCATGTAAACAGCATTAGCCTTCACAGGAAGACTTGCAAAAACCTTGTCTCCAGGCCAGGGAGGGGCCACGGAAGAAACATGCTCAAGAAGAAAGCCAAGGTTTTGGGAACTTGTAGGAACCTCATTATGGCTGCAGGTTAATAGTTTAACATCCTGTAAATGTGGGAAACAATAACAATAACAAGGATATTATGAACCCTTTTGGAAATATTTTCATACTATCCTTTGTATTTTGGTAAAAAGATCTTATTTCTGCTCTTGGTTCATAATATGTAGTGTTGGTGGATTCTTCACATGCTACAATCTCTGAAAAGATATTATTACCTTAAAGCTCACAGACTCTTCAATATACTTTTAACCTCTTAAGTCCTTGTACGACTCAGTTTTCTAATGAAATCCCTCCTGTAGATCCTTGACCTAGATTTTTAATGTCAAGTTCTCTGTGCTGGTTCTAATGTTAACAGCATTGCAGTCCTTCTCTAGACAAGAGTGTTTACCTTACAGTAACTAGTTAAACCACAAACTTTAGTAGAAATTAAACAATAAGTTCTGAATATAATAAGCTGGAAAAGACCATCTGTTTATCTTCTAGAGAATCTATTTTTTTATCCTCACCCAAAAATATGTTCATTGATTTTAGAGAAAGAGGAAAGGAGAAAGAGAAGAAAAAAAAAAGCAGCAGTGTGAGAGAGAAACATCAGTTTGGTCGCCTGCTGTATGCTCCCTGACTGGGCATCAAATTCCCAACCTAGGTATATTCCCTGATCGGAAGTTAAACCTGCAACCTTTTGGGGTACGGGACAATGCTCCAACCAACTGAGCAACTCAACCAGGGCAGAAGGCTTGTTGTATTAATGAAACTATGGGCCATACAGATTGGTCATGGCATCAGTACTTTACCTATGTGAAGTGTTTTGTTCAAGCTCATATGCACCTATGTGCAGATCACTTCATGTAATTGCCCTCTGTCAATCAATATATTCTTAAAAATCAAAACTCTATAGCTCATTGTAGCCCTGCTTATTTAAAAATATAGAGGGCCATATTGAAATTTGAGGGTTGTTTCTTTAAGGATTACTATGCTGTCAAATTGAAATCTCATTTGATTTATGGAAAAGACTACAGTATTCCTTTTATTTAAGTGGAGCTTCCAAGTTTTGTACTACTTATGATTTCAAAAATAATTTTTTTTTCTCATGGGGAAAAATATGTGGCAAGTTAATTTCTCAGTATCTTTATTTCCTCATGGACAAAGTCCTGGTGAGATGCAGAATTCAGAGGAGTTTGGTATAATGAGAGGTAGGTACAGATCCTAGAGAGTTATGAAAGCAGGTGAATGAAGAGAATGTCAGTTTACTGAAAAATCAACAACTCTGGTCCTCACAGCCCACCAGCAACACAGAGGAAAAGGACAAATTTTTCCAATAGAAAAACTAAATGAACAAAATGAATAACCTGAAAAAGAAGACATTCTACACATGAAACAATAACAAGAATATTTTTTTTAAATTAACATTAAGAGAACAAAAAATGCTCTTAAGTAAAATATAACTGCTATATTTAAAATATTATAAAGATAAATTTAAGGAGTAAAATCCCTGGCACATCATTTCAGCTTAATAATTACTAGTGTCACTTCCCATATCAGTAGTCAGGGATCTCCAGAGAAACAGAATCAGGAGAATGTAATATCTCTTCATCTCTGTCTCTATATTTATATTTTGTCTATTGCTATAGCTATACCAATCTCTATCTTCATCTATCTACCTATCTATCATCATCATCATCATCTATCTATCATCTATCCATCCATCCATCTATCCAGATGAGAGATATTTAAGGAATTGTTTCATGTGATTATAAGGGCTGGAAATTTTTTAATGTGTAGGGAAGACTGGTAAACTGGAAATTTATTCAGGAGTTGATGGTGTGGTGTTGAGGCCAAATTTCTTTTTTCTTCTTCCCTGAAAACCTCACTCTTTGCTCTTGAAGCCTTCAGTTGATTGGATGAGGCTCACTAGCATCATCCAGGACAATCTCCTTTACTTAGGAGATGTGGGTGTGAACTGCATCTACAAAATACCTTCCCAATAACACCTAGGTTAATGCTTGATTAAACAGCTGAGTATAGCAGCCTAGCCAGGCTGACATAAAATTAACCGTTGCACTTTCTTTGACAGTTTTTGTCTAATGATGTCAAAGACTGAAGGGCAAGCTTCCCAATTTAAGAAGCATAAGCTAGTTTTAAGAGGAGAATAAATTTGATTATCTAATATTTACCCCATGGAATATTTAGTGTAAGCAAAGGTGATTACTAAAAATTAAATTTAGCCTTCAGGGAAGGACATAGAAAACTGAGCATGCATTTACATTTTGCCAAAGATTATCTGATCAGGACAGGTCAGAGTGATGAAATAGAGGAGAGGTACTAGAGTGCTTTAGGTCATTCCAGAAGTCTCCAGCACTCTACAGAGAATAGGCTTTTCCCTCATCCCCTTATACTCTAGTGATCTTTTTTAAAAAAGTAAAAAAGCCAAAAACCAAACAGAAACTAAGTTCTCAGGAAACTCTAAAGTCACTCCCTTCCAAATGAACAGTGCTCCAAACTTTCCCAAACAATGCTGTACTCTTTATAGAGAAATCACATAGGTATCCTCCAAGCTTATGCTATCTATTATTAGTTTATTCACATGGAGGTAGTTGGAGGCAAAGCTTTTGAACCCTATCAACCCCAAAATAGTTGTATATGAATAAAGCTGGAAGAGATGCCCTGGCTGGTGTGGCTCAGTGGATTGAGTGCCGGCCTGTGAACCAAAGGGTCTCTGATTGGATTCCCAGTCAGGGTACATGCCTGGGTTTTGGGCCAGGGCCACAGTCAGGGATGTGTGAGAGGCAACCACACATCGATGTTTCTCTCCCTCCCTTTTTCCCTCCCTTCCCCTCTCTCTAAAAAATAAATAAATAAAATCTTTAAATAAAGCTGGCAGAAGGCACAGGTTGCAGTTCTAGCATTTTATCCACAATGTTAAAAGATCTTTAATGTAAATAGATTATCAACACAGAAATAAAGTCACAAGATTCTTATGCAATCTTTAAGAAGTACAGCAACCTATTTCAATTAAATATTGCTTAACTATAGGTACTTACCATCGTATTATTATATTATTATTAAATAGGTTTGATTTTAAACCTTAAAGGATATAATATTATAACTTAAGATTTTCATTTTAGCTATAAATTAATTCCTACAATTTATATTAATATCCAAAATGCATATTTAATATGCAAATTTGGAAAACCAGTGATATTAAACCATAAGTTATTTTCAGTTGTGATGAATTTATATCATAATAATTCATTTTCAAATGAAATAACAAATGATACCAGGACTTTGATGTCTTGTAGTTTATTTCCATGAGTTCTTGGCATTTTATAAACATTACAAAAGATATATTCAATGTAAGATGCATTTTCGTGCCTCTTAGCTGAGATGGATGTTGTCATTGTTGAACCTCCGTGATTCTGTCCCAAGATTAGCTAATACCCTCAACGGTCACTAAATACATAATCAACACATTTGCTTCTCTGCTTCAGCTTGAGGGACAACTATTTTTTCAGGCTAGAAAAAGAAAATTATTGTTTCATTTTTTCCTTTGAGCTCTGCGGAGACTATTTCATCATGTATGATCCTATCATGCATAGGTCCTAAAAATGGAGTAGTTTTCAATTCAGTCACACTCACCTGTGTACTTGTAAGAATTGGGAGGAGGGATATCTGGAAGGACCTTGTTACTGGAATGTACACCCAATGTGTACTCCTTCCCAGTTTTACCTTTGATTTTATTTTTTAATGCCTACTGTATTGAAAAACCACTATTTTTTAATGCCTTCTGTTCAAAAGCACTCTCCTAGGCCATTTATTTACATTATCTTTTAAAATTTTAGCAATAAACTTAATGACTATAATTTATCTTTATTTTAAAGGTAAGTTTAATTGGGGGAAGGGTGTTTAAGTGGTATGCTCATGTATATGTATCTGATGGGTAGACCGAAAATATATACCCCCCTATGTCATTATACTGAATACTTCCCAATGCTAGTGTTTGTCTACTGTGTAGTAAGAATCAATACTAGCAATCATCTAGGACGTGATGCATCAATTTATTGATTGACAGCAGCCTACTTTCAAAAGTTTTTTAAAAAGAGACCATTTATTTTATACTAATAATTTTTGCTTTTTATGAAAATATAATTACTTCCAGAAAAGTAGTGTGGCCTTGATTATGAAAGCAGGACATGTTTACCCTCTAGCTTTGCAAATTTTGTTATATCATAGCTGGCCTAACTTCAGCTCTTCATTTTTCTCTATCAATAATAATTTCTAAGTTAAAGGAGAATTCTTAGTTGGTAGTTGAACAGATGTCACAACTATTCTAACTAATAATGCCTGAGTGAACTAATCTATTCACCGTGTCTTGTCATATATGATGCGCACCCACGTTTTTGTGCACATTATACATGGGATTATTATAATCATGATATGTAATCATTGTACCCAGGTATGATCCACATCCTTACTTTTCCCTCAAACATTTGGACAAAAAAGCATGTGTTATACATTGACACACACCCTGCCTTGTATTTGCTCCTTTGCATATGCCTGTTTTTCTAATTCCCAGCCCTCTGTGATTTTACTTCACCTATTTTTGCCACAGTATGGCTGACACATATATTAGCACATTAACCTTCATTAACATTCATGTATTAAATATATAAGCAAGTAGCATCATTACAAGGTACTATGCATATAAAAATAAATAAATATATTTTATTTTTCCCACTAGTTCTCCAATATTAAATTCTTATTCTATTTAATAATATATTGTAGCAGAAAGAGAAAAAATATTTATTTTTACAAATATTTTCTTGTGATTACCAGTATTTCCCATAATCTCTGAAATTAAGTTGATGTCTTAATTTGTCTCAAATTAAAGTGATTTAACTAGTTTTAGCCAGTGGATTTAGAGCGTAAACAATGTGAGAGCTTTAAGCAACGGTGTGCTTTCATCACCACTCCATTCCCAGGTCCCAGCAATGTCAGAGGCCGCGTGTCACTGGTGGCAGAGCTGTAACATAAAGGAAGGCCACTGGGCCTTCATCGTACTTGAAAAAACAATAAATGTTTATAGGATTAAACTAATGATATTTTTTGATTAATTTTTTTACAGTTGGATGGCATTCTGCATTATACATAATATGTTCTCCAAATATTTGGCAATGTCTTCTTCCTTCCAGTAATAGCTTGACTGTAAACTTTTCTGTTCATAGATAATTTTAATTATATGGCTTTTAATTTTTAAAAGAGCTTTTATTTATTTTTAGAGAGAGAAGAAGGGAGGGAGAAAGAGAGGGAGAGAAACATTAATGTGTTGCCTCTCACGTGGCCCACACTAGGGACCTGGCCTGCAACCCAGGCCTGTGCCCTGCCTGAGAATCGAACTGACAACCCTGTGGTTCGTAGCCTGAGCTCAATCCACTGAGCTACACCAGCCAGGGGATTTAATGATTTTCTTTAAAAGGTGGATTTGCTAGATAATTTTTAAAAAATGTCTCAATAAGCTTGACTCTACACCAATATGGAAACTGTAAACATTCTAGAAATCGAGTATCTGGGTATGCATTTAAAATAATTTTTGACATAAATAGCAAAGCAATTTGACAAACTGAACTCACCCCATACACATACAAACAAATTTCATGCAATTATCCTATTCATACCTCTTTATGTACATTTCCGTACTTATGTCCATAACAGAAGAGAAATGACAGAGGTTATAAAACAGTGCAGTATAATAAAAGAATACAGTATATTGCTTCCAGGCTTACTTTATGAAAACATGAAGACCGTTGTAGCACCTTCATTTTCTAGTAAGTGTTATTACTATTATTTTTTTTACCATGTAAGTAAGCTCTTACTACTGCATGTGGAATACGCCTTGAGAGCATAGAGTAGATTTAATTTCTTATATCAGTGAATATGTGATATGTTAAAGGTAAAGGACAATTATATATATATTCCAAATTCCCCTAGGTCTGGCATACCAATGCTTCGCAGAACGCCCAACCCACTCCTAAGTGTTCCAGGGATATGGAGGCCATATTGTAAACATACTTCACAAATGAGTTCCCAGGTACACAGAATCAGATTGCCTGAGTTTATTCCAGCTCTGCTGCCTAGATTCAGGCTCTTCATCTGTAAACTGAGGATATTAATAGGACCAACCACATATTAATACAAGATTAAATGTGTTAAAAAGTTGGTAAAATGCATAGAACAATGCCTGGCTGCTAACAAACGCTGTCTTTTTGTTTACTTAATAAAACATAAACACTTACATTTTCATATGACCATTATGGACGTATGAAAGTGTTTCTCCCAAACATTAACAAACGAATGAGTCTCTGACAATCTGCAATATTTATAGTAGCCAAAATATGCTCTCTTAGTCACAAGGAAAGGGATTTAATTTCCTTAAAGCTTCTGTTCCAACGTGAAATCAAAACACATTCTACTTTCAGCTATGGCCTTGCACGGAAACCATAGTTCTTTGCGCTGGTGGAGACCTTCCCAGGTTCTTGCTGTGCTGCTCACAGCCTAAATTTTTGGCATTACCTACTGAAGGTGGAGCCCTAGTGTGACCCATGGTTATCAGTCTTGCCACCTTCTTGGTTTCTTGTCCCTACCTCCAGTTCTAGTCTGATATTAGGCACCATAATTCTTGTATTAATTTTTGTTTGGATTTGTTTGTTGATTGGTTCACATTGGTCCTGCCAGCACTTACCATCATAAACCAACTTTTTTTTTCTAAACTGTGATATTTATCTTTCCTTTTCTCTTCTGAGCTTTTCTTTTTTTAAAATTTTTATTGTTATTCAATTACAGTCGTCTGCCTTTTCTCCCCATCCCTCCACCCCACCCTATTACAGCTCTTTGTCACTACTCTAGGCTTTTAGTGACAGACACTCATCTCAGAATCCTTACTTCCTTTCGTATCTTTTTGAGAAAAAGAAAATAAATGTAAAACCAAGTAGTGCTTTGAGTGTGTGTGTGTGTGTGTGTGTATTGGTATATATATATATATCAATCCATCTTTTCATTTCATATTCCAATATGGTGTTGCTGTGCAAGAAGATCCCATTGCTTTGCATTTCACTTCTGATAGTGGGTGAGTCTGAGAAGCAGCTCGTTTCCTGCAGTTTGGTGCACTAGTGCCATTCTTTCTTCCCGATTCCCAGTCTGTGTTGTTTGAAAGGAAGCAGGGCTGACTGAGGACTTCCTTTCAACTATAATATGTGTGAACTTTGAACATCTGAGTAAAATAAGTGACAGAAGAATTACCAAATAATGGTATATATTAACATAATTAATTTATAATCCTCTATAATTTTATGTGTTCAGAGATACCCGTATAGCATAATTTAGAAGTTGATGAAAATGTAGCACAGGAAGCCAAAGTATGAGTATAAACAGAAGCCAATAAAGTCTCTAATGCATTGAAATCATAAAAATGTGGATTTGCTTGGATACAATTTTAATGTTTACCTGTCAGTATTAAGATGAAAATATTATTTACATGGGTCATGACATTCAAAAAACAAAATTAACAAAGAGGAGAAGCCAAACAGAGATAAAACATAGATTTCCTAGGAGGAAACACATACATACTCATCAATGCACATTTTTACACACACATACCCCAATACACTTAAATAATCATATTATCATATGTCGAGTCGGTATTACTTGTAAATATCTATTAGAATTTTTGTAATTTTGAGCTTCTTAAAACTATGACAGGAGCCCTCACCAGATGGCTCATTTGGTTGGAGCATCATCCCGTACACCAAAATGTTGCGGGGTTGAATCCCCAGTCAAGGCTCAAATGAGAGGCAACCAGTCAATGTTTCTCTCTCACATTGGTGTTTCTCTCAGTCTCTCTCTCTGTCCCTCTGCCTCTCTGTCCCTTTGTTTCTCTCCATCCTTCCTCTCTCTCTAAAATCAATAATAAAATATATCTTTGGGTGAAGATTAAAACAAACAACAGACAATCACACTATCACAGAAGATTTCAAAACCTGGAAGATTTGTCATGAGTTCTGATGAGGCCATGAAGTACAGAATATTAGCATATCCAGGTTGTACTGCTAAGGATTATGAATATGCACAGCAATCAATTGCTCTGAAATTTCAGATTCTCTGATTGTGAGTCACAGTTAAAACACACTGCGCCCAAAATCTCCTCTCCCACCTCCTTACCATTGACGTTAATTTAAGGTTTTCTCCCACACCTCTTGGCTACACTCTCTAGCCTCAGTATTCACTTATGAGGCATTTTCCAAACCAGGAAGAAGTGTTGCCACTCTGGGAAACAAATCAAACTGAGAATATAGCAGGAAATTTACTTTATTTGGTCTATCTCAATTTAATCTTCAGCTTCAATAGTTTATTTGCTAATCCTACTTGACTAAATTCTTGCAAAGCTCTTTAATCTGTAATGATATATCAATGCCCACAAGCAGTGCTATGGTTAATGGTCTGTTGTAATTTCCATTATAAACTCCCTATTGCACCAGTAACATGAGAACCAAGAACCTGTGACTTTCCTAGCTAAGGGCACATTTCAATGGTCTTCTAAATTACAGTATTAACCAGAGCATTTTTGTTGGTATGTTCATGCAATTTAAGAAATAGCATTTAAAGGGGAAACAGGAAATCAAATCTCTACAATCTTAAAAATCAAATAAATATCCATTGATAAAATTTGTCCAGTGTTCTGTGGTTTCTTGAACACATTAAACATAGATTAACATTAATAAGTGGTTTCACATCATTATTGCATTACTGATATATTGTCTTTAGCATCTGGCTTTGATTAAATGCAAAATAAATGTATAAACATGAGGAATTTTTTATATTTATATTTTACTCAAATTTTTTAACAACTTACTATATGTGGAGAGAAGGCATGAGTGAGAAATATTAACATATATTTTATGAAAGACAGTTTTGTAATGTAAACATTGGAAGGGGCAGATAATTACAATTGTAATGTGGTTGAAATGAATAAATGTGATCATAATATTCTTTTCACTGAATAAATTATACAGCTGAGTGTTTCATTATGATGTTAATCCTCGCCTTGCTTAATGGAGCAGAATTTAGAACCAGTAGATCTGGTCTGTTCTTGACTAAGCTGCTGTGGTGTCTGCGGGAATGGTAGCTCTTAAGAGAATAGTCTTCCCTTAATAAGACTGGGATATCCCAGAGTGAACAAGTAAAAGGAAAAATAATGCAAATTCAGAAAATACCATGCTAAAATTTTTATTTAAAATAAGTGGCAGAAGGAAATACATCAACTACACCATTAATCCTAAAATGTGAGATAATGGGACATGGAAAATACAATGTGTCTAACCTGTGAAGATGAATTTCTTCATTACACAATTCTAGGATAGTGCAGATGACAGGTTGCTAGGGCTGCTACTTCATTGGAACAACTGCCCTGTCCAGGCTTCTCTTCCTCCCTATGCTTCTCCTACTCTGTGTGTCTGTGAGGACTCATGAAGGGAAATAGCCACAGCACTTCACTAGCTTGTGCTGAATCTGAGACTCAATGCAAACCTTCTGTGAATGAGTCATTTTGAAAAGTGTGTTTTATGATTTTTTCTAGCTCTTAAAATAAAGGCACTTAAAAAATGATAACCATTTTTGTCATATAGTTTTGAAATTTATTGTATACCTTCTTGAATGTATAAAGAGAGAACACTGAAAATCATTTGAACTGTCATTGATGATTTAGTCAGAATTTAAATTATGTTAATGTGATCTACTACAGCAGTTTCCCCAGGGCATATCTAGTTTTGTAAGGCTGTTTGCCATTATGCTAAGTGTCCTCGTACTGTGTTGTGTCTGTAGTTCTCATGTTCTCGTTTGCTAGATTTTTTTTTGTATTTTCCTCTGATCCCTGGCTTTAGGCGGCATGTTTTACTGATCTCACTGAAACTGGTAGTCTGTATTTCAATTTAATTTACTTAATTTGATTTAGTTTTATTTATCTTACATTTTTTTAATCTTATTTTATTTTGCTTCTGTTCTACTGGCAATCCAAAAAAGGCTGTTAAGAATTCATATGAAACAATTTGCCATAGTTATGAACGAGAACCTGAGTGCATTTAGTGCTTGAGCATTATCTCATATATTGTGTGACATGAATTTTATGATGCTTCAAAACTTTTCTTGTTCCTTCATACTTTGTATATCTAATGCTATATTTGGAAAATTACTGATTGCTGGGTAGGTGTGCTGTTATAATATCGAAGGCCACTTTTAAACTATATTTATACTAAAATACTAATAGAACCTTACAAAGATAAGATTCTATTACATAAAATCTAAAATAGCTGTTTTGAGGTACTGTGTGCATTTTAGAAGACAGTAGGTATCTACCAAAACTCTCTTATTCCATGAATTAAAAAATAATTATTTGGATGCAAAGCCCCAATATATAAGGCAATACTTATACCCAGTATATAACCCAATGTACAAGGTAATATTAATGTATGTTAGTCTATCAAGTATATTCAGACCGCAAATATGTCCAATGATAAAAATAATGCCACCTTACATGTGTTGCAGCTTTACTGTGTGTCAAGCACTGTGCTGAGTAATTATTGTTTAGTAAATGGTTCTAATAGCCACAACAAGCCCTAGAAAGTGGGTACATCTATTCTTTTAAAGATGATGACACCAAAGCATTAGCAAGTATAAAACCTCCCCATGAGTCCACACGTAATAAGAGGGGAATCAGAATTCTAGCCCAGCTGGTCCAGAAACAACCCCTTACACATTATGTACTGTTCAGTAGGAGATAAAACACATCTAGGAGAACAAGTCACAGTTATTATGTCTATGTAGAAATAGAAAAACACCAAACAAAAATTTACATACTTTATGATTACATGTCTTTGAAATATAGTTTGCAAAGCACTTTCTAAAAGGCATAGAGGAAATGACAGAGATAGAAGAATTACAATTTTTTTCCTTTTTTCTGTTTTATATATTTTTGTTCTTTTTTTGTTGCTTTAATAACACTAAACACGAGATCTATGTCCTTAAATTTTTAGGTTAACATTACAATATTGTTAATTACAGGCAAAGTGTTGTAGAGCAGATCCCTAGAACTTAGTCATCTTGCAGAACAGAAATATTATAGACATAGAATAGTAACTCCCCATTGCCCCCTGTAGTCAGATACCATTGCATTCTCTGCTTCTATGCGTTTGACTATTTTAGAGTTTTTACCTAAGTGGAATCATGCAGTATTTGTCCTTGTGAGTGGCTTATGTTTTATAGTGAATACATATTGTTTGATAATAAATGTAAGTGTATATTTAGACATATTTAAACATAGTAAATTTAAGAAAAAAATAAGAGTAAAATAAGCAAAAAAATTACAAATATAAATCAAGGACAAATAATTGAATTTTTCAGTCATATGGTTAATGCATAAAAGAGATACCCAAATGTTTATGATGTACCTTAAGGAGGTTTATTCCTTGCTAGCCCACTGGATTCAGAAGCCCAGTACGTTAGAGATGGACTTGTGTTAAGTACCTGATATGTTATGTCCTTATGATAATACGATTAGGTAGACCTTTCTCCTTTACCTCTCCCAGATGACGTTAACTGAATACAATTAGTTCATTGCTTTAGTTTCAGTCTTGATTCATTTTTGGAGCACACTAGCGAGATGACTCATTCTTATTCATTCTCTCTCTCTCCCTCTCTCTCTCCCTCTCTCTCCTTCCTCACTCTTTCACCCTGCTTCCCTCCAAATCTAGAATCTTGAGATTTAAGAAAAAGGACTAGCATGATTTGCCCTCACTCAGTTTTTCCTTGGCTAGAAAAATGCTGACAATTTTACTCAGAACATAATAGGAGGTCAGATCATTAAAAATATGAAGGGGAATCTCCCTTTCATGCTCAAAACCAAGCATTACTTTATACTATGAATGGTTCATAGAAACGTCTGGCCACAGGGTGGTTTTTTAAGAATCTCCCATGATGAGATTATCAGTATCCAACTAGCTGAATCAATTCCTCTCACAGAGAAAGTTTTATGAGGACAACTGTTAATACAGCATGTGTTAATTGCTTGCATTATTCTAATAGACAAGATATTTTCATTTTTACTACAGTAAAAAAAAAACAGTAGCCATGCTTTATTTTGACATTGGTATTTAATGTCACAATAATCCCTAGTAGCCATTTGTGGATCTCTTTCTGTGTCAAGTACTGTGTTGAGTGATTTATATATGTCAGTCCTCAAACCAATTCTGAATATTCAGATAAAGAACTTTCCTACAGTCAGGAGAGACTTCTCTGTGCTTTAACCACGGCCCATTTCTATTTTGTACTGCCTCAATCCTTTTGTCACACAATTAACCAGTAGCTTCAACCAACAAAACCATTTTTCAGTTGTTTATTAAAGTATAGCTATCTTCCCACTTTCCCCACCTACACTTAACCTTGCTTTACAGAAGTAACTGTCTTGGTAGAAGTAGGAAGCTCAACCATCAAATCTGCATTCTGTTTTTGAACAACTCAAGACCATTAAACTAGACATTAGGTAGAAAATATTTGGAAGGGTATTCATTCATTTTCCTCCTTCTCCTTATAATAGATAAAGGTTTCCCCTATGAGGAGGTTATGAGACAAAGAGTTAGAAAAAAATACAAGCTATGCACTTGGAAGGCTTTCTGAGAAGGGGTTTCAAGTACCTCCTTGTCCAAGGAGGACTCCACAAAAATGGAGAAAAGGAGACCTGAGTTAAGTGTTGAAATGCTCTGAGAGGGGTTGTCTCACCTGGCCTGAGCCACAAAGATGAGGAGGTGCTGGAGGTAAGTAAGATGGTCGTGTGGACTGCCAGGGGCCAAAAAGCATCTTCTGTAGATCAAAGAGATGATGTTCAGAAGCAAATAAATTTGGGGGCTCCTAATTTTATCCTTATAGTTGACTTCATAACTACCCTAGTCTGTGGTTCTATAAAGAGCCAACAAGTCTCTTAGTTTGGTATATAATTTAGTCATAGTTCGTAAGTCTTATTACCTTTTTTCATTGAAACTATAAACACTCCATATCTGTCACACAGGAAAGCACAAAACTGGCTACTTTACCTTTAAAAAAGGGAACTAGTTAGATGAATCACAGTGTAGTATGGCAAACAATATTATACTGATCCTGAAATACTTGTATTTCCTATTTCTAATAGCCTGGATTCTGGTAGTTATGAGGAGGCCCCAAGCTATTCCTCTTGTAACACGATGGGCCTGCCTTTCTTAGGCAATTAGGAAAGAGGATTCAAAACACAGGGTCTCTGAAGAATAGGTGGCAAACTTACAAATTTGTTTTCATGGCTTCTTTTAATTTTTTGAGACTAAGGGTAAAGACCGGCCAATATGAGCTGCAGTGTCTTGTTTGTTTACGAGTGAGAAACAGAAGAAGCAAAGTCAGATGAGAAAGCAAGTGTGCCCCTGCTTAAGTCCTGTGAGGCAGGCCAAGGTTCCCCGCCAGCTACCTAAAAAGGCTGGTCTAGTGGTAGCACTGAATTCTGTTTTCTCATGCTCTGTGTCAGATGCCTTGGGTATATAGCTCCTCTTTTTCACCTAGGAAAAAGGGCAAATGGAGTCAAGTGTTTTGGGGAGGCAAAAATCCTCTTGTTTGGGAACTGGCTCTAGTTCCAGATACCTACTAACTGGACATCAGATATGCAGTCAGGTTTCTTGAGAGGAAAATCTGTAGTACAGAGAAGTAACGGCAGTGTTGAGGCCTACTTTTCCTGTTTTTACCAGAATTCTCAGGATACTGAATGGCAGGTGGGAGGAGAAGGACATTGACTAGAAATAGGTCAGGGTACTGTTCTACAGCCCTTACGGATTTCTGTGCCTGAGGATCCTGCTTATTAAGCAACCTCAAAGGCAGGGGCAACTAGTCAGAAACCTGACAAAACAGCCTTTTTATGAGAGAGAGGAGAAACGATCTCAACACTGCATACCTAGTCACTTCACCTGAACCAATGAGGAGAGAAAAAACACAGTTCAGTTGTTTTGCTTCGAAGATTTTTCGTAATCAACCTCTTAAACGTTCTCCTAGGCAGTTTATTTTGTTTAATTATCTAGTTCCATTACCAAGTGGGATGACTTTGCTTAAAATTACACATAAATATTACCTTCAGAAGCATTATTTACTATGCTCACAGAAGAGTTTGCTTTGTAGATTTTGTTATATTCATAGAGAATGATGTACGCTTGTTTGAGTTTAATTTAGACTGAAGAAGTAGATAAAAGGGGAATGTGACAAAACCCACAGGATAGCATTAACAAAATGAGGCAGAATAATGCTGCCAAAGAAATGTAAATCTTTCAAAGTCCATTAGCACTGTTAATAGGGAAGTAGAAGGAAAAGCATGGACTGCCTGATTGGGGTAAATAGAGTGCAGCTCATTCAGCTCCCAGGGCCACCCCTTTGAGGAGCTATTTTTAGATTTCACAGACTCAGAAAAGTGTCTTAGATCTTTATTAAGTAAAATTATTGTGTGTCTTGTACTAGGTAAAAGACAAACAGAATTTTTCTTCTTTGAGTGATAATTGCCTTATTTGTCACCAGTGGCCTTGCTCTGTGGCACATTGTTTTGTTGGAGGAACAGATCACAAAGAAATTAACAGTTAATTGGGTTTTTCTTGTTTTGAGATAATTCTTCATTCTACTAGTGATGTTACAAAGAAAATTGACATCTCAGTGTTACAGGACTCTTAACAGAAAATAAACAGTATGAATAATGTTTTTAACAGCTCATCATGTCACTGGTAAAATCTCTGGTTCTGTATATGAGGAGATATTTTATCACTCCTAGAGTTTTCATACTGGAGCAATTATTTAGGAAATTTGATGTCACTGGGAAAAGTCAATAAGTTATTCTTATGAAGAACAAAATAAAAGTAATTTCTTGGTTCACTTTATGATTTATGTAAATACAAGAGTGTAAATACAGGAATGTAAATAGATACATAAGAGGACACCTGAACCTTTTTAGTTTAATAAGATTTTGTTTGTTAAATACAGCTGTCTTATTTGTCTGAGTATCAAGTGCATCAAACATGTCAAATAGCCCAATTGTTAAAAAAAAAAGTGTAACAATGAAAAAGTTTAAAAATAATGAGAAGTAGGCAGCGTCACCCTAAGTTCACCACTTAGGTGTGGACAGAAAGCATGTGCACAAGGAAGTAAATTTCAGCACTGTTACGTCTCTTTACTGAAACAGAAAGTGAGTATACCAGTGCTACTGGGGTAATTAAGCGGACTCCTCAAGCGCAGCTTACCAACTCCCTAACTTCCCACCTTATTAAGAGGGAGTGATTTCGTAAGCGACTTTGACAATAAAAGCAAACTGGTTCAATAAGAATTTGGTCAACTGGATCTGTTTTATATGTTTGTTTGCTTCTTTTTTTTTCCAGTAGACTATTAGCACATTTGGTAAGACCATTCTATTACCTGATTAAGTGTTTGTGGTCTATTGTTCTAAAGACAACTATTACTCTGCTCTTGCATTGCAGATTATGTTGGCAAAAGTATTTATGTGGATGTTCTTAGAATCTTGTGGCGAAAATGAACAATTGTGCTAATGCTGTTAGCACACACTTAAGCAAAAGCAGACAATCCATTTCCTTCTTCTATGTTGCCCATCAGCTGTATCTGAGACAGTGAGCTGCTCCAGAAGGAGCCCCAGGTAAAATTGCCTCCAAAATAACATTTATATGTGGAAGCTCAATAATACCAAGTAAATTTTACTCTTTTCAAAACCTATTCATCTATCGTTCTTTTACACTAAATTGTAAATAGTCAATGACTAGCTAAAGCTGTTTCTCAGACTGGATTTGCCAAACAATATTATCAGGTATTAAGCTAAGTCAAATTTCCATAGTCTGATAAGCTTGAGAAAAGCTACTACCTGTCCTTCTAGAGAACCATAATGTTCATTAGTATATATAGTCATTGAACAGTCCTGCCATAAAAAAATGTGTTTTATCTTCATTCAGCCCAGTGTTTTCCAAAAGTGATTCATTTTGTAGCATTTTTATTTTTCAAGCTCGTTATCCTTAGCAATACACTGAAAGAATAGAATTAGGAAAAGGCTGGAATCAAGACTAATTCTTTATTGGGATGGAAGGTGGACATTGAAGACTTGGCCTGTTGTGGAGAAGAGTGAAGTGAGGGTGAGAAGAGAAAGTGGCGGGAAGGGAACTCCACTTTCTCCTACATAAAAATATCATGGAACTAAAGAATGAAGAAAATGCTACAAAAATAATATAGAAAACTTGATTCCAGAATAAAAAGACTAGAATAAGAAATTATTTACACACATAATTTATGAAGTTAAAATGAACTTTCTTTTTGGTTTTTTGTTTGTTTGTTTGTTTGTTTTAGAAAAGACTGTTTACTTTTCCGTAGGAGCAGGTTTAGGTTTCCAATGAAATTGAGAGGGCAGGTTTCCCATCGGCCACCCCAGTGCATAGCCTTCCGCATTGTCTACATCACTTATACAATAGAACACTTGTAATGGACGAACCTACACTGACAAATCATAATTACCCAAAGTCCATAGTTTCCATTCCAGTTCAGCTCTTAGTGGTGTCCATTCTGTGGGTTTGGAGAAACATATGATGGCATGTATCTGTTACTACAATACCACACAGAGTATGATCGCTGCCCTAGAAATCCTCCTTGCTCTGCCTATTCATTCCTTTCCCACCAGCCTTGGGAAACCACTGACGTTTTTCACTGTCTTCATAGTTTTGTCTTTTTGATTATGTCATGTAGTTGGAATCATACATTAAATAGCCTTTACAAATAGCCTCTTTAACTTTAGTAATATGTATTGAAGCGTTCCTCCATGCCTTTTCATGGCTTGATAGCTTATTTCCTTTTAGCACTCAATTAAAAGTTTTATTGTCTGGGTGGACCATAGCTTACTTAATCATTTACCTGGTTAAGAGACATTTTGGTTGCTTCCTGGGTTTGATGCTAATGAATTAAGTGGCTATAGACATTTGTGTGCAAGTTTTTGTCTAGATATTAAGTTTTTAATCCCTTTGGGTAGATACCAAATAGCACGATTGCTGGATTATATGGTAGGAATAGGTTTAGTTTTATAAGAAGCTGTCAAACTGTCTTCCAAATTGGCTGTCCATTTTGCTTTCCCACCAGCAACGTGTGAAAATTCTTGTTGCCCTACAACCTCATTAGCATGTGGTGATATCAGTGGTCTGGATTTTGGCCATTCTAATACATTTTTAGTGGTATCTAATTGCAATTTTGATTTGCATTTCCCTGATGACATGGGACATAGAGTGTCTTTTTAATAGGCTTCTTGCCATCTATATATTATCTTTGGTGAGCTGTATGTTAAGGTCTGTGGCTCAGTTTTCAAATGGGTTAATTATTATCTTAATGTTGAAAGATCTTGTTTCTTAAATCTGAAATACCAGTGTAGCAACCATAGTATTGGCAATGAAATGGTATGACCAGTACTGCTCTTGCTAACAGAATACAAAAGATACTGCACTGCAAGTATTGCATCGATCTGAAGAAAGATGGTTAGTTATTCGATTGATTGACTCATAATCTGAAATGCGTATGCAAAACTTATTTCTTTTTTCCTTCTACCATGCTTAAGCATTGATTGATATTTCATGTATTAACAATTAAAGTATGGATTCTGTAACAACCATGGTTTTTATATAATGCACACACATACGTTTAAACGTTGAACCAAAAAGAAACAAATAAAAGGCATATGTGATTGTTTTACTATCTCCAAGGGTAAAAATAGATAGAAATAACATTAAAAAATCAAATAGCTGTACACACTCTTATGTACCCATGGAAAAAAAAATCCCTAACTACAGTATTGTCATCTAGGAGAAAATGTACCTCTTGGGAACCCAGGTGCAAGTGGTTTACCTGAGTTTTTTTTAGAAATCTGAGATGACTTCCATGCCTTTTCCAAACCATCTAGGTTTTTTTTTTTTCTTTTTCAAAGCTATTTTTGAGATGGTGCAGCTGCAGCTGTAAGCATAACAATAGTTCAGCTTCCTGGTATCTATTTCCTGATTCAGAATCAACAGGGAAATAATTGTCAAGCCTTGAAATGGAATGCATACAATTATTGTATGTTTAAAAATTAATATGAACCTGTTTAATTCTGAAACTTAGAGGTGGTTTTAGAAATAGTGATATTCAACAATATCTCTTTGAGAATAGCTAAATCTGAATTTTAAAATTTTATGGTCTGACTAATTTATTCTTTTATCTTTCATTATAATGGTTTCATTATAAAATAATAGTTATATGAAATCTCTGTTACTATACATATCTATATCTATCTATATCTATCTATACACAGCTATGTAACTTTATAAATGGTAAATACAAATGATAGAACTTTGAAAAAACACATTTTTTAAAAGATGTTAATTATCCATTTAGTATTTGAAAGTCATGTAGTTTTTTTCTTATTGGATAGTCTCGTAAATATGTGATTGAACACAACAAAGAACACTTAAATTTTTTTATTTTTAAAAGTGTGCTGAAAATAAGCCCTGTGTGATTTCAGAAAGTGATGTGGGTCCGGGCTACACAAAGCCAGACAAGTGTTAGGAAGGGAAGAATACTATAAAAGTAGCTCGCTTCAAAGTGTTGAAAAAGTGGGCCTATTTGATATCAATGTGTACTTAAACTAATGTGCGTTAATTTTAAAAAGTGATTTTTGTATTTTTAAATTTTAAGTCATAGATGCAAGAATTGCCCAGGTTTTAGACGTAAACATATAATTAACACATATAACATGCTTACTATATACTAGATACTGTGCTTAGTTGTTCTCCCATATTGTCTCACTTAATTTTTACATTATATTCTGTATGCTATTACTTTCCAAATATTACAAATGAGGAAGAGGTAGCATAAAGACTTTAATACAGTTAATATAGGATAGAACGAGCATTCTAACCACATTTTTAAAAGTAGAGCCTAAAATTAAATTAGCTTGAGTAGAAATGGAATTAAACTTATATTGCCAAAATATGCTTTCATATTAAGGCATAATAGGCTTTAAAAATATTTTCCCCAAACTTTACGAATGCTATTTCATTAACTTACAGCTCATGTTGATGGATGGTTTACCCTAGTAACCCAATTACTTTTTATTTATTTATTTTAGAGAGAGGGGAAGGGAGGGAGAAAGAGGGAGAGAAACATCAATGTGTGGTTGCCTCTCATGTGGGCCCCACTGGGGACCAGGCCTGTAACTCAGCCATGTGCCCTTACTGGAAATTGAACCAGCGACCCTTTGGTTCGCAGCCCACACTCAATCCACTGAGCTACACTAGCCAGGGCCCAATTACTTTTTAGAAGCTTTCTTATTTTTGTCTACCTTTTTTTTTGTTTTTGTTGATGTTTATTTTAATTTGCCCTTATTTTGAGCAACACTTGAGGTGCATACTATCTCTTATTCTTGATGTTTACTCTTTCTTAAAAACATAACAACCAATATATTAAGTTAAATATGAAGGAAATTTTGCGCTGATCTTCAGAACTACTTTTCCAATGTTTTGAAGCAACAGTGCTATTAATGTAAAAGTCCCTTTGACACAAATTCATCCCATTCTTTCCAACTATATCTAAACAGGTATTAACATAAAGTCTTTTATATTTTAAGACACTATTATAAGTAGATTGTTTTTAAATGGTTTTATCTCATGAACATTATGTGCTATTGAAATCTAAATATGCCATAATATTTTCGCTGCTTTGAGGTAGGTGCTGCACTCATAGTATAGTTACAGACAGAGGAACAGGGTTCATTCATTTAATGATTCGTTCAAATATTTTTTGAGTTAAAATTATACTAGCAGTCACTGGGACAAGTGGTAGTGGCACAGTGCCGGCCTGCAGGACGTGCAGTCAACTGTGGGGCAGGGGGAACAGAGCGCACACAGACTGTAATGGTAGGTTGTAGTCCATGCCACAGAGAAGTAGCCTATTAGGACTGAGGACCAGGAAAGGAGGTTTAGGAGAGGTAATGACAGAGCTGATCGCTAGTGGAGATTAGAAACTCATCCACAGAGAATGAGATTGAAATCTGTGGAAGCAGAAGGCAGAACACAGCAGTGAGAAAAACGTAATGGAGAAGTGCATAATATAAAGGAGTGGCAAGGAGCCTGGGGAGGTAGGCACAGTCCTTGTATGTCATGCAAAATGTAAAATTTGGGGGAAACCTTTGGCTGAGTATTAATCAAGAAATACGCAGTTTTATATAACACTGTTACCTCATAGGGTAGATAATAAAGCAGTACTTACTCTGCATGCTGTTGGAATAAAATCATACTCATAAATAAATTTAAATGGTATATCAAACATAATTCAGTGTAAAGAAATGAGTCAGTAACATGATTTTCAGATCTAATTAGATTAGATTCAGTAACTCTTGGGTATCTCCTGATAACTAAGTTGTCTTATCAAATCTTCAAATGCTACTTTGATCATGAGAGCTTTTTGCTGTAACTTTTGGCTCTAATTTGAGGATCATAGGTTTATCTGGTAAAAGTCTGACTCGATGTTTAGAGTAATTTTCTAATTACTTTGTGACCCATCCCTATGAAGTACTTGTGCCCATACATATCAGTGAGGTATGTTTGCTAAACTGTTAGACTCACTTCAACTCCATCACCCTTCCAGCAAGTCAGTAGTATAATCTTCACATAGGAAGAATAATACATCACAGTAATGCTTTATTGGACTGATAAAAATTTTATCACTTTGTTCATGAAAAAATGCATGTAAAATTTAAAAAGTATATATACAGCATCAAAAACAAACCATTAATTTAATCCTACAGAATAATTTTTACTATTTATCTGAAAATATTTTTAACAGAATCAACTTGAAATTTTCATAAATATTTCTGCTGGCTACAATAGCACTGATATGGCATATAAGTGTTAAAAACAAGTAAAAGTTGCTGAGAATGGATTGCAAAGAACAGATTACTTTTTGAAAATCCACTTTGCACATTATCTAACACACTTATAAACTTTATGTAAAGTAAAAACACTGCAAATTCATTCATTAACCAAATTACTCTGTAATTAATGTTATCGGCCTTACCCAGAATGGAATCTGCTAACCTTGCTTTCAAGATTTGTATTTTCATTCTGCATCTGCTCTGATTACAGCTTTTTGCTTTATATTATATTTTATTATATAACATAATCCCTGATTCTTAAATTGTCCATCATTTTTAGAAGTTTAAAGCTTTTTTTTTTTTTTCAGATTGGTATTTTCAGTGTGTACATGGGTGTTGTTGTTACTTGGAAACTGAGTATTTGGTTTTACAAATGCTGTTTTACACAAGGGTATATGAACATTTTAAGATGAGGGAAACAGTGATATGTACATTTTTGTGTAGAAATAAAAATTAGTCTTTGATATAAGTAAATCATTTACATGTGTTCTTGATAATTTGGTTTGATTGGATTATAATAAATAACTAAAATTTGAAATACAACTACTTAGTAAAAAGTGATTGAAAATGTTTAAATACACTATATAAACATTTTGTAACTGATTAGTTAAAATTTATTCTAATGGAACATTTAAAATGTTTGTTGATATTTAAAAAATGCGTATATGTTTAACTTCTGTGGTAGTAAATGCAATTGTATTTGTTCCCAGGGAGATACTAGTTCTTATTCATTCATGACACTATTTTGTTCCCTTTTTTTCTTCTGCTCTTAAAGCAAGGGGGGGAGACCCAAACAAACAAACAAAAAAGAACTGTGGTTCTAAACATACAAAGGTGAAATAGAGGCAAAGATCCTAAAAAGGAGTCCAACTTTAGTAGACGTTGCTGTGGGAAGCTAAATGGCAAGAATGAAGAAATCAGTGTTTTTGCTGTGTAGGACATGGTGTCAATTCAAAGTAGTTGGAAAATAAGTAGAGTTACAAAGAGATGTGGAAAACAAAACAAAACAAAACAATCCAGACCCTCTCAGCATGGTTCAAATGTCATTTTTGTCTCAATAAGAAATTATGTTTAAGAGGTCTGTCCACAAGGTATCCAGCCATGCAGTATGAAAAATGGAAACATTTATTGAAGGAGATACAAGACCTCTCAGTCCCCTTTAAAGTACGGGCCTTGGGACCTCACCCAGTTCTCTCAATCGCCATCTGCTCATTTTATCTCATCGTATTTTTTCAGGAAAATGCTATTGTATTTTCCTGAAACTCATTGATGATCTGAAGTCTCTGCCCTTTCAAAGGTGACTTTATTTTGGGGAAAAGCCAGAAGTTGCAGGGCACCAAATCTGGTCTGTAGCGGGGCTGAGTCACCTGGGTGGTTTGATGTTCCCATATGAGGTGATACATGAGTCTGGTGTTGTCATGATGCCGCTGCCAATCACCATTTGTCCATAGCTGTGGCCTTCTGAATCATCCAAATAGTTTCCATAGGGGAATGTTCAAGCTTAAGACAAAATCTGATGTAGATTCATTGTTCTACTTGCTGGGTCATTTTGAATAGATGGCCACACAGTACACATACTCACTCAATGGCATCTATCACCCCCACTGACTAGTACAGTGAAGGCATCGCTGTTCACACATGTGCATTCCAGTCCACTCTTCTTGGCTGCCAGGTTACATCCGTGTCGCACAAACCAATATATTAACACTGGCTGGACTTTTTCTGGACAGACATTTTATATTCATAGTTTCAAAACCCATTCTAAAATAAATTGTGATCTAGTAAAAAAAGAAATATATCTTATATTTTGCATGATTATTTAATGTGAGATTATGAAGAAAACATTAGAGAAAGCGATCTGTTATTTAACACTTTTTATTGTATTAGAAATTTGAACATAGATATAAGGTTAAACAGCCAATAATAATAAGCACCATATTTTTACTATAAATTTCTCTCATTCATTCTTACTGTTTGGTTTTATTGAAATTAATTTTATTTTTATTGCTACTCTATTATGGTTGTCCCAATTTTCCCCTTTTGCCCTCCTCCTCCCCCCAACTGACCCCCCTACCCTGCTCCCACAGTCAATACCTGTCCTATTGTCCATGGGTCATTCATACATATTCTTTTACCAGCCCCTTCCCCTTCATTCCACTATTATCCCCCTCCTCCCTCCCCTCTGGCTGCTGTCAGTTGGATCTATGTTTCCATGTCTCTGGTTCTATTTTGCTCTAGTTTATTTTGTTCTTTAGATTCCTCTTACAAGTGAAATCATATGGTATTTGTCTTTAACTACCTAGTTTATTTCACTTAGCATAATGTTCTGTAGTTCTATCCATGTTGTCATGAAGACTAGGAGCTCCTTCTTTCTTTCTGCTGCATAGTATTCCATTGTGTAAATATACCACTGTGTTTTGATCCACTCATTTATTGATGGGCACTTAGGCTGTTTCCAGCAATTGACTTATAACTAGCACTCCTATGAAAATAGGTATGCACGAGTTCTTTTGAATTGGCATTTCAGGATTCTTAGGGTATATTCCTAGCAGGGGAATTGCTGGGTCAAAAGGCAGTTCCATTTTTAATTTTTTGAGGACATTCCATAGTGTTTTCCACAGTGGCTGCACCAGTCTGCATTCCCACCAACAGTGCTCTAGGGGTCCCTTTTATACATATCCTCACCAACACTTGTTGTTTGTTGATATGTTTATGATGGCCATTCTGAGTGGTGTGAAGTGGTATGTCATTGGGGTTTTAATTTGTATCTCTCTGAAGGTTAGTGATGCTGAGCCGCTTCTCACATGTTTGTGGGGCATCTGTGTGTCCTTCTTGGAGAAGTGTCTATTCACATCCTTTGCCCATTTTTTAATTGGATTTTTTGTCTTCCTGGTGTTGAGTCATATGAGTTCTTTATATATTTTGGAGATTAAACCCTTGTCTGATGTATCATTGGTAAATATATTCTCTCATACAGTCTTTGTGTACAAGCTTTTTAATTTGATGTAGTCCCATTTTGTTCATTTTTCCTTTATTTCCCTTGCCGTAAGAGATATATCAGCAAAAACATTACTATGCGGGACATGTGAAATTTTACTGCCTAACTTTTCTTCTAGGACTTGTATGGTGTCACGACTTATATTTAGGTCTTTCATCCCTTTTGAGTTTATTTTGGTGTATGGTAAGTTGGTGGTCTACTTTCTTTTTTTTTTTCATGTACCAGTCCAGTTCGCCCAATACCATATATTAAGGAGACTGTATTTTCTCCGTTGTATGCTTGTGCTCCCTTTGTCAAATATTAATTGACCATAGACATATGGGTTTATTTCTTGGCTCTTTGTTCTGTTCCATTGATCTATGTGTCTGTACTTATGCCAGTACTAGGCTGTTTTAACTACAGTGGACTAGTAGTATAGCTTTGCATCAGGTATTGTGATCCCTCCAACTTTATTTTTCTTTCTCAAGATGGCTGAGGCTACTCAGGGTCTTTTTTGGTTCTATATAAATTTTTTGATTACTTGTTCTATATCAGTGAAATATGCCTTTGGTATTTTAATAAGAACTGTTTTGGATATTATGGACACTTTAATAATGTTAATTCTTCCAATCAATGAACACAGTAAATACTTCCATTTATTTGTATCTTCCTTAATTTCTTTATTCAGAGTTCTATAGTATTTGAGTATAGCTCTTTTTTAAATATATTTATTGATTATTCTATTACAGTTGTCCCATTTCCTGCCCCCCTCACTCCACTCCATCCTGCCCACCCCCTCCTTCCCACATTCCCCCGCTATAGTTCATGTCCATGGGTCATACTTATAAGTTCTTTGGCTTCTACATTTCCTACACTATTCTTACCCTCCCCCTGTCTATTTTCCACCTATCATTTAGGCTATTTATTCTCTGTACCTTTCCCCCCCTCTCCCCCTCCCACTCCCCCATTGACAACCCTCCATGTGATCTCCATCTCTATGGTTCTGTTCCTGTTCTAGTTGTTTGCCTAGTTTGCTCTTGTTTTTGTTTTAGGTGTGGTCGTTAATAACTCTGAGTTTGCTGTCATTTTTACTGTTCCTATTTTTGATCTTCTTTTTCTTAGGTAACTCCCTTTAACATTTCATATAATAAGGGCTTGGTGATGATGAACTTCTTTAACTTGACCTTATCTGAGAAGCTTTTTATCTTCCCTTCCATTCTAAATGATAGCTATGCTGGATAGAGCAATCTTGGATGTAGGTCCTCGCCTTTCATGACTTGGAATACTTCTTGCCAGCCCCTTCTTGCCTGTAAGGTCTCTTTTGAGAAATCAGGTGACAGTCTTATGGGAACTCCTTTGTAGTTAACTGTGTCTTTTTCTCTTGCTGCTTCTAAGATTCTCTCCTGTTTAATCTTAGGTAATGTAATTATGATGTACCTTGGTGTGTTCCTCCTTGGGTCCAGCTTCTTTGGGACTCTCTGAGCTTCCTGGACTTCCTGGAAGTCTATTTCCTTTGCCAGACTGGGAAAGTTCTCCTTCATTATTTGTTCAAATAAGTTTTCAATTTTTTGTTCTTCCTCTTCTCCTCTGGCACCCCTATGATTCGGATATTGGAACGTTTCAAGATGTCCTGGAAGTTCCTAAGCCTCTCCTCATTTTTCTGAGTTCTTGTTTCTTCCTTCTTTTCTGGTTGGATGTTTCTTTCTTCCTTCTGGTCCACACCGTTGATTTGAGTTTCCTTCCCATCACTATTGGTTCCCTGTACATTTTCCTTTGTTTCTCTTAGCATAGGCTTCATTTTTTCATCTGGTTTTCGAACAGATTCAACCAATTCTGTGAGCATCTTGATAACCAGTGTTTTGAACTGTGCATCCGATAGGTTGGCTATCTCTCCCTGGCTTAGTTGTATTCTTTCTGGAGCTTTGAAGTGTTCTGTCATTTGGGCCATTTTTTTTTTTTTGTCTTGGCGTGTCTGTTACTTAAAGGGGCGGAGCCTTAGGTGTTCACGGGGGTGGGGTAACACTGGTTACTGTGCTGTGAGGCTGTACATGGGGGAGGGGCCGAGAGGGAGCAATGGCACCTGGTCTACTCTCCACCGGATTACAATCACTCCCTCCGCTACCCACAATCAAATTGGGCCCCTCTGGTGCTGATTCCCGAGTGGTTGGGCTTGTGCACACTCTAGGCCCCTGTGGGTCTCTCCAATGACCTCTCTCGTGAGGCTGGGAGTCTCTCCTGCTTCCACCCCAACCTCCATGGGTGTTTTCAATCAGAGGTTTGAGGCTTTATTTCACTGTGCTGGAGCCCTGGGTTACGCAGTCTGCCTCACTCCCCACCGTTTGTCTGGTTTATCTGTGCGTGAACGTGGGGTTACGGGGTGCTACCCGCCGCTCTGCCTGACACGTTCTCCACCACTCTGAGTCCGGCCCTCTCGGCTTATCTGCACGAATGTGGGGCTGCAGAGTCTGCTAGTGGTCAGACTGCCTGCCCTGTTTGTCCCACACTCCGCCAGTCTTGATCCCGCCATGGCATCGTGAGTCCTCTCTGCCCTGGCTGCCTGTTGCCCCTCCTACCAGTCTGGATGAATGTTTATTTTTTATTTCCTTGGTGTCGGACTTGCTTGCCATTCGATTTTCCGTCAGTTCTGGTTGTGCGAGGAGGTGCAGTGTGTCTACCTACGCCGCCATCTTGGTTCTCTGAGTATAGCTCTTTTATTTCCTTGGTTAAACCTATCTTAAGGTTTTCATTTTTCTTGTCAGTAAATGGGATTATTTTTTCTAGTTTCTCTTTCTGATAGTTCATTGTTGGTATACAAAATGCCATCAATTTCTGAATATTGACTTTTTATCCCACTAATTTGCCAAATTTGCTTATTAAGTCAGTAGTTTTTTGGTGGGGAGTATGGAGTTTTTTATGAACACTATCATGTCATCTGTAAATGATGACAGTTTTACTTACTCCTTTCCAATTTGGATGCCTTTATATCTTTTTGTTGTCTGGTTGCTGTGGCTAGAATGTCCAGTCCTACATTGAGTATGAGCAGTGAAAGTGGACACCCTTGTCTTGGTCCTGATTGTAAAGGAAAGCTTTGAGTTTTTGCCCATTGAGCATGATGTTGCCAGTATGTTTCTTGTATATGGCCTTTTTTACTTTGAGATATCCTCCCTCTATTCCCACCTTGCTGAATATTTTATCATAAATGGATGCTGGATTTTATCAAATACTTTTTCAACTTCTAATGATATGATCATGTGGTTTTTGCTTTTCATTTTTTATGAGGTATATTATATTTATTGATTTGTGAGTATTGTACCATCCTTGCATCCCTGGGATGAACCCCACTTGATCATGGTGTATGAACTTTTTAATGTATTGCTGGATCTGGATTGCCAATATATTGTTGAGGATTTTAGTGTCTGTGTTCATCAGATATTGGCCTGTAACTTTCTTTGTTGTGTATTTACCTGGTTTTGGAATTTGGATAATACTGGCCTCATAAAAAGAGTTTGAGAGTTGAGCCTATTCTTGAATTTTTTGGACTAGTTTGAGAATAGAAGTTAGTCCTCCTTTGAATGTTTGGTAATATTAGTCTGTGAAGTCAATCAGTCTAGGGGTTTTGTGTGCAGGGCATTTTATTGGCTACTGCTCTGAATTTGCTAGTTGTTATTGGTCTATTCAGGTTTGCTGCTTCTTTTTGGCTCAGTTTTGGAAGATTGTATGTTTCTAGAAATTTCTTCCTTTCTCTTTGGTTGTCCAATTTCTTGGCATGTAGTTAATCACAGTTATTTCTTACAATCCTTTGTATTTCTGTGGTAATGGTTGTTATTTCTCTTTCATTTCTGATTTTATTTATCTGTGTCCTCTCTCTTTTTCTTTTGATGAGTCTGGTTAAAAGTTTGTCAATTGTGTTTATCTTTTCAAAAAAGCAGCTCTTGGATTCATTGATCCTTTGAATATTTTTTTTGTTTGTTTCTATGTCATTTAATTCTGTTCTCATCTTGATTATTCCTTTCTTTCTCCTTGCTCTGGGATTTGATGGTTGTTGTTCATCTAGTTCTTTTAGATGTTGGGTTAGGTCAATTTCTTAAGATTTTTCTATCTTCTTCAGGTAGGCCTGTATTGCTGTAAACTTGCCTCTTAGGACTGCCCTCACTGTGCCCCATAGCTTTTAGGTTGTTGTGTGTTCATTTTCATTTCTTTCCATATACTTTTTGCTTTTTTTCCATGATCCTATTAACCCTTTCATGATTTAACAACATGCTATTCAGTTGCCATGTATTTGAAAGATTTTGATTATTTTCCTTGAGGTTGGTTTCTAGTTTCAAGCCATTTCTAGTTTCATTCAAGTGATCTGAGTAGATGCTAGATAATCATTTCAATGTTCTTTTTTTATATACAGAGTTTATTATTTTAGACAGAGGGGAAGGGAGGGAGGAAGAAAGGGAGAGAAACATCAACGTCTGGTTGCCTCTCTCACACCCGCTACTGGTGACTTGACCTCATCCGCAACCCAGGCATGTGCCCTGACTGGGAATCGAACTGGCGGTTCACAGGCCCGTGCTCAATCCACTGAGCCACACCAGCCAGGGCTGATTTCAAAATTCTTGAGTTTGTTGAAGCTTGTTTTGTTTCCTACCATGCAGTCTGTCTTTGAAAATGATCCATGTCCATTTGAAAGGAATGCACATTTTGCTTCTTTGCAGTTAAAACTCTGTAAATATCACTTAAGTCCATGTGATCTGGGTGTTGTTCAATGCCACAATGCTCGTTGATTTTTTGCGCGGATGATCTGTTCGTTGTTTACAGTGGAATGTTAAAATCCCCCATAATGACTGTATTTCTGTAGATCTTCTTTTTAAAGTCCTCCAAGCTTTTCCTTATATATTCCAGTGCTCCTATGTTGGGTGCATATATGTTTACAAGGGTTATATCCTCTTATCAGAAAACTCCCTTGAGTTTTATGTAGTCACCTTCTTTGTTGTTATGGCCTGTATTTTGAAGTCTATTTTGTCTGATATAATTGTCTGATATAAGTATTGCTATGCCAGCTTTTTTTTTTTCATGTCCCTTTGCTTGGAATATATAAATAAATAAATAAATAAATATATATATATATATATATACACACACACACACACACACACACACACACACACATATATATATATATATATATTTTTATCCCTTTACTTTCAGCCTGTTTAGATGTTTTGTTCTGAGGTGGGTTTTTTGTAGACAGCATATATGTGGGTCATGTTTTCTTATCCATTCACCTATCCTGCCTTTTGATTGGAACACTTAATCCATTTACATTTAAGATTATTATTGATAGGCATTTATTCATTGCCATTGTTTCCATTTGTGCCTGTGTTCTCCCCTGCCCTCTCTTTTCATCATCTTAATGCAGTTCCTTTAGCATCTCTTACAATTCTGGTTTGGGGGAGATGTACTATTTTAGTGTTCTATTTGTCTGCAAAACTCCTTATTTTGACTTTCTGGATAGAATAGTCTTGGTTGCAGGCCTTTTCTTTTCATTACTTGGAATATTTCATGCCATTTCCTTCTGGCTTTTAGTGTTTCTGTTGAGGAATCAGTGATAGCCTTATCAGAGCTCCCTTGTATGTTACTAGTTGTTTCTCCCTTTCTGCCTTTAAGATTCTCTCTTTGTCTTTAAATTTTGCCAATTTAATTATGATGTCTTGGATTGGACATCTCTGGGTTCATCTTGATTGTGTTCTCTGTGTTTCCTGAACTTGCTTGACTTTTTCCTTCACCAAGTTAGGGAAGTTTCTTGTTATTACTTTTTCAAACAGGTTTTATGTCCCTTGCCTCTTCTCCTCTGGTATCCCTATGATGTGAATATTGTTACATTTCATGTTGCCCTTCAGTTCCCTTAAATTATCTTCATTCTTTTTGACTCTTTTCTCATTTTTTTGCTCTGAATGTATTTTTTTCTACCTTGTCTTCCATCTCACTGACTTGATCCTCTGCTTCATCTAATCTACTTTTAATTCCTTCTAGTGTATTCTTCATTTAAGATATTGTATTACTTATTTCCTCATGGTTATTAGTCATAGTTTCTATGTCCTTTGCATGCTGATATAGTTCCCACTAAGTTCCTCATAGTTCTCACTGAGTTCCTTTAGCATTCTTATAACCATTACTTTGAACTCTATGTCTGATAAATTGCTTTCCTCCATTTCATTTACCACTCTTTCTGGGGATTGTTCCTTTCTTTTCAAATAGGTTTTTTTTTTGTCTCCCCATTTTAGAAGACTCTTTTTGTTTCTGTGTATTAGATTGATCTGCTTTGACTCCCTGTGTTCATGGGGTGGCCTTCTATGGTAGGAAATGTGTGGAGCTCAGTACTATAATTTCCTTGAACTCCTGAGGTGGATGCTCTGTGGATGTTTTTTATGCAGTTTATATGGGCTCTCTGTTGTAATTGGATTTTGGTTGTGGTTGGCTCATTCATTGGTGGGTTCTCTTCTATCACTGGCAGATGGAGAGTCGCAATACCCACCACGTTTTGTATGCTGTTGTATAGTACCTGCCACAAAAAAAAAAAAAAAAAAAAAAACCTCAGCAAACAAAACCAGTAAAAATGCCGCCAAACACTACCACAATATCAACAACAAAAGAGCTCGGATTACTGAAAGTGGAAAGAGAATAAAAATATTATATGAAATGAAAAAAGAATATGAGATGACTAAAGGAAAGAAAAATGATTTTGAGAGGATAAAGAGACTAAAAATAATAAGCCTAAGGGCTAGAAACCAAGCTAAGAAAAGGGAAAATAAAATTTAAGAGGAAAATAAGACAGGACAGGAGGTAGGTGAAATGGAGGAGAACAGGGGATCAGTAATATATAAGACTTAAATTTTAAAAATACTGAACAACTAAGAATAAAATTGAAGAAATTCAACAACAACTCCAATATCAGCAGCAACAAAGCAACTATTAATAAAGGTTGAAGGAGAATAAGGATTTTATAACAAAGGGAAAAAGAATGTGAGGTGACTCATGGAAAGAAACATGGTTTTAAGAGAATGGATAGAGGAGAAATAGTAAGAGTGAAGAATAGAAACAAGATGTAGAATGTGAAAAATAAAATTTAAATAAAAAATAAGAAAGAGAAGGATGGAGGCAGAATGGAGTAAGAGAAGGGAAGAGTAAAATATGAGATGTGAAATAAAACTAAAATAAAAATTAAAAATAATAAAATATATAAAAATAAAATGAAAAATAAAAAGTATTGAAATAATAGAACAAAATCAAAGACAAAGAAACAATGTTAAAAAACTATGCGGGAGAAAAAATAACACAAATAATGAAAAAGAACAAGGTAGAGTTTGTCTCAGCAGAGTGTAGTGTTTGCCTACTGTCTTCTCCTTCAGGATCCATCCCAGATGTCAGCTGGTATCCCAGTCTGGCTTGAGGCCACCTGTTCGAGGCTCCAAGTGATCCACATTCTGTGGCTGTCTCCTTTAGGCTTGGCTGGTCCTTGCTGTTCTGCCCTGCTGGCCTTTCATCAGCATCCGACAGCACTGCATGTACCACCTTCCCCTGCCTCTAGAGGGGGTTTCAGTTGTTACTGGACTGGTGTGATTCCTAGTTGTGTCCTGAGAGGTGCTGTTCAGTCTTCAGGGAAGATGGTGGGTGTATTCCCCTGCCTGTCTTGGTCTGTCCCAGATTATTTCTAATAATGTGGATTGGCTGTTTCATGTGAGTGGCCAATCTGTGTAAAAGGGCTAGCTCTTTCCTGCTTGGTGCTGCTGGCATATCTGTGTGAGAGCCAAGGTTGGGTGAAGCCCTGAATACCTCTTGCTGTGCCAAATTCTAATCTCTCTGCTCTGCTGTTTTCAGTGGAATAGGCCTAAGGAAAAGCCAGCATAGTATCTGATAAAAGTTCATAAAGGGATCCTTTGGCAAAGGTCTTTGAGTCTGGTCTTACTGTTCTGTGGAGTTTGCAATCTTGCAGGTGAGGGTTGGGTATACCTTCCTCTTCTCAGAGATTTGCAGTCTGTGGTATGAGTGGGTCTACCTGGCTGCCAAGAATCTCAGGCACTCAGTTCTTGCCTGTCCAGCTCCTCGCTCAATGCTCTCTCAGGAGGCTCAGACCCAAACCCTCTGTTCTCTGTGCAGCCTTCTGCTCACCACCTTTACTAGGTGGGGCCTCACAATCCCTTGGTGGTGCAGCCGTATACTCTTCCTGACCAGCCAGACTCAGTGGGCACAAACCATGCTTCCAACCTGGCCTCTTTGCTGGCAGGGTCTCTTTTCTATTTATTCATACTAAGTAGAAAAGGAGCACCTCAAGTTTGCTTGCTGTTTTCTAGGGCATGTATGGTTATCACAGACAGAAAACCTGGGGATTTCTCCTTATTTATATCAATGGGATTAACTATTACAGATTATTTTAAATGAATAGCCTTTTGTGATACCACCAAGTGGGTCAGACTTGGAGTCATGTCTTGTTTTTCAGTGGAGATAGCAGCTACCTCTGTGCTGCCACCTTCATTTCCTTTTTGACTATGTTCTCTCCACTTATCCTCAATTTCCCAGATTCTCTCCCTGAGTGTCATTGCTATCTCTGTATAGGATAAGAGTTCTCAAAACTTCATTTATATCCTTACCTTACCTCTACTTAAGTTTGTTGTGAATCCCCTGGGAACTGGCACCCTTTTTCCGTGAATTTGCATTGCATCTTCCTTGTGGACCAGAGAATGGTGGACTTACAGTGAGTTGATTTGACTCCATTCTTGGCTCTGAATAAGCCATGGAAACTTAGGCAGATCACAATGTGATACCCATCATTTTTGAGGCCCTTTAACTTCAGTTGTCCAATTTGTTCACCTTACTCTGGCAGTAGCATAAGAACAAATCTGTGATAAGAGAATTGATTTCTAGGAAATTTCCCTGCACCTTTCCATTTACTCTGAGGCTGGTTCACACTTGTAGTTGTGTCCTTGCACTGGTCCTTGTTAACAGGTTCCATATGCTGACTTTTACATTTGCTTTGAGTCTCCAATTTGATAATTTTTGGAAGCCCTTTCAAATTTCTGAAATTTGGATTCCCTTTTTGTATTTGATTCAGCTTGATTTTCAGGTTTTGGTACTTTTTGCTATTTGTAATGATAAGGCCCCTCTTAAGTAAAGTCTCTTAGCAGCCCCAACTAACCCTTCAGTCCTATTTTTTTTTCATCCTTCTTGGGGTTTGACATATTTTATGTGACGTTTGGGCATTAAAGTAGAAAAATCCCTCTGATTCTGAACGTATAATCTATTTTTTAATCTTTATTGTATTTTTCTGTTACCATTTAGTCCCCTTATACTCCCTCCCCCCACCACACCATTGTCTCTATCTATGAGTCTTTTTTCATTTTTGCTTAGTCCCTCCATCTCCTACCCTCTTCAGCTGTCAGCCTGCTCTCCATCTATGAGCCTGTCCGCATTCTCCTTGTTAGTTCAGTTTGTTCACTAAATTCTGCATATAAGTGAAGTCATATGGTATTTGTCTTTCTTTCACTGGCTAGTTTTACTTAGCATAATGTTCTCCAGGTTCATCCATACTCTTGCAAAGGTTATAATTTTCTTCTTTTTTATGGCTGAGTAGTATTCCAGTGTGTAAATGTCTCATAGGTTTTTTTTTGTTTTTTTTTTATCCACTTGGGATGCTTCCATATCTTTGGCAATTGTTCTTTATAGTCAAAACTATTTCTACTGGCTTCCAGTGTGGTACTCTGAGGGATCATCTTGCTGCAATGTAACTAGATTCTGATAGAGCATGCTCTTTAAGGTAACAAACTAGGAAAGGATACAATGTTGATATGCAAGAATACAATGCAGCATAAAATGGGGGGAAATCACAGGACTAGATGCTACATAGAAGAAAACATACTCATTAAATAAATATATGGACAGATTCTCAATGTAATTTAATGGGAAATACAAATTTAAACCACAGAATATACCATTTTATTTCTTCTATATTATCAACTGTATTATCAAATAGTGGAGAAAATGTAAACTAAATAAACTTTTAATACATTCTAAGAGAATGTGAATTGATGCATCCACTTTAGGAAAATAGTTACAATTACCTTCATGCTTACATATGCCTAGCTTAAGCACTTTTATTTCCAAATATCTGCTTAAACTTTTTCCCATGTTTCATCCAGGAGATATATAAAACAATGTTCAGTGTTCACTGTAGCAATTTTTGTGATACCAAAAGTCTGAAAGCAACCAGAACAAATGTTGACAAAGACTGGACAGGTAAATGGTGGTGTAAACAAATAATAAGATATTGTACTGAAATAAAAAGACATGAATAAACTGTATCTATTCACAACAATGCACATAAGTGATAAAGTAGCAGTGAGTGAGCAAAGTTATTGCCTGAAACTACATATATAGTAATATATACTTTAATAAAGATCAGAAAGAAAACAATGTTGTATTTTTAGTATGCATATAAATATAATAAAGGTATGAGGATCTCAAGAATGATTAATACAATAGTTAGGACCCTATTACCTTCAGTGGTAGAGGTAATGAGTGATGGGGAAGAATATACTGGAAGAAGACAATCACTTGATAAAAGACAATTACTTGGTAATGTTCATTTCTGAGTTTGGTAGTGGACTCCTGGGAGATTACTATATTGTTATTCTTGATAACCTTGCACTCATATTACTTAAATGTATCAAATAACATGTTAAAAGTATAATAAAAGTGTATATTTACATGTTTTTAATAAAATTACCCAGTCTTTAAATAAGTAATTTCCTTTACCAGTGTTCATATGATGAGTAATTGTTTATTTTTTCTCTTCCAGTTTTATTAAGATATCATTGAAATACAATATTGTATAAGTTTAAGGTGAACAGCATAATTATTGGACATATGTATATATTGCCAAACAAGTAGTACAATAAGTTTAGTTGACATCCATCACTTCATATAGTTACAATGTTTTTCCTTCTGATGAAAACTTTTAGGGTCTACTCTCTTAGCAACTTTCAAACACACCATTCAGCATTGTTAACTACAGTATAGTCATCATGTTGTATGTTTATTTTTACTTATATTTCAGAAAGTGAGTTTATCCTTCATGGGATAAAGTATTTGGTGTAAAGTATATAATGAATAAATACTTACTAATTTGACATTCTACATGTTTTCATCTCACGCACCTTAATTTTAAGCACATACCTTTTAATTTTTTATACATCTTTATTTCTAATGGCTAATGACATGTTGTGCCTCACTGGACTTTTGTAGGTGGTAAATAAAGCTGTGCTGTTAGTGGAACCATGGACAGTGCCAATTCAAAAGAATGGTTGTGATCTTTCCTTTCAAACTTTAGATACACATATTTAATAAGAAAGTGTTTATTTCATATTTGCTTCTGTATAAGCCTTTTGCTGTCAGTATGACAAAAATCAAGTAAAATGCTGGCTAGTAGTGAGCAGAATCATTTATCCTACACTGTGTATCAAGAAATATTAAAGAAAGTCTCCAAATTTAACACATTCTTAAATACTTATAACTGACCGAAGGTAGATTTAAAAGAAAGTGGCGCATTTTCTTCAATAGCACCAAAAGAATTGAAGTTAATGAAGGCTCGATAGGTCAGACAGTATTATCATTTTCTGAGAGCCGCTTAGATCTTCAGAAAATAATCTGTGTGAGTACTTGCACTGGACAAATTACAAGAGGATTCATGTTGGCCCACAATGACTGCCACTAGATGTACTTACTAATAAGCCCATTTTTAGACTGTCACTCCTCGAGAATGCATGCTGTGCAATAAAGTGGCTTCCTCCTCTTTCACTTCAGATGTTCCTGAATGAACACACAGAAGACTGGGGAACAACTCATTGTTATAGATTAAAAGCATTCAAACAGCTTTCCAACCAGGAGAATGCACACACACATACACACACAGGTTCCAGCAGAGAAGTAACACGTGCTTGAGTGTGGTTGGGAGGGTAATAATATGGGTGTAATAATTTATAGTTTTGATTTGAACAGAACTTCTTGCCAAGATGGAGGTGTAGTTAGACACACAGTACCTCCTCACACAGCCAAAGGAAGGACAACAACAATTTAAAAAACATAAAACAACCAGAACTGACAGAAAATCTAACTGTATGGAAGTCTAACAACCAAGGAGATAAAGAAGACACATTCATCCAGACCAGCAGGAGGGGCAGAGAGGACTGCAGCAAGACTGCAGCTGTCTGGCGGACCAAGCGAGGCAGTGGCTGGTGGAGCAGGCAGTCCCACCTTCACGTGTGGATACACCGGGAGGAACAATTGGGGAGCAAAACAGACCCACAACCCAGGGCTCCAGTGTGGGGAAATAAAGCCTCAAACCTCTGATTGAAACCACCTCCAGGGGCTTGAGGTGGCACCAGGAGAAACTCCTAGCCTCACAGGAGAGTTCGTTGGACAGATACACAGGGTCCTGGAATGTACACAAGCCCACCCACCGGGAATCAGCACCAGAAGGGCCCACTTTGCCTGTGGGTAGCTAGCGGGGGAAGTGACTGAAAGCCAGCAGAGAGCCAAGCAAGCACCATTGTTCCCTCTCAGCCCCTCCCCCACATACACCCTCACAGCTCAGCAACATGGGTTGCTCCGGTCTGGTGAATACCTAAGGCTCTGCCCCTTACTATGTAACAGGTGTATGGAGACAAAAAAAAAAAAAAAAGGCCCAAATGAAAGAACAGATCAAAGCTCCAGAAAACATACAACTAAGTGACAAAGAGATAACCAACCTATCAGATGCACAATTCAAAACCCTGGTAATCAGGAAGCTCACAGAATTGGTTGAATTTGGTCACAAATTAGATGAAAAAATGAAGGCTATGCTAAGTGAAACAAAGGAAAATGTACAGGGAACCAATAATTATGGGAAGTAAACTGGGACTCAAATCAACAGTGTGGGCTAGAAGGAAGAAAGAAACATCCAACCAGAAAAGAATGAAGAAACAAGAATTCGGAAAAATGAGGAGAAGCTTAGGAACCTCCAGGACATCTTGAAACGTTCCAACATACGAATTATAGGGGTGCCAGAAGAAGAGGAAGAACAAAAAATTGAAAACTTATTTGAACAAATAATGAAGGAGAACTTCGCTCATCTGGCAAAGGAAATAGACTTCCAGGAAGTCCAGGAAGCTCAGAGAGTCCCAAAGAAGCTGGACCCAAGAAGCTGGACCCAAGAAGGAACACACCAAGGCACATCATAATTACATTACCCAAGATTCAACAGAAGGGGAGACTCTTGGAAGCAGCAAGAGAAAAGGAGACAGTTACCTACAAAGGAGTTCCCATAAGACTGTCAGCTGACTTCTCAAAAGAGACCTTACAGGCAAGTAGGGGCTGGAAAGAAGTATTCAAAGTCATGAAAGGCAAGGACCTACACCCAAGATTGCTCTATCCAGCAAAGCTTTCCTTTAGAATGGAAGGGCAGATAAAATGCTTGTCAGATAAGGTCAAGTTAAAGGAGTTCATCATCACCAAGCCCTTATTATATGAAATGTTAAAGGGATTTATCTAAGAAAAAGAAGATAAAAAATATAAACAGTAAAATGACAGCAAACCCACAGTTATTAACAACCACACCTAAAACAAAAACAAAAGCAAACTAAGCCAACAACTAGAACAGGAACAGAACCACAGAAATGGAGATCACATGGAGGGTTATCAGCAGGGGAGTGGAAGGGGGAGAGAGGGGAAAAGGTACAGAGATTAAGTGGCATCAATGGTAGGTAGAAAATAGACAGGGTGTGGGTAAGAATAGTATAGGAAATGTAGAAGCCAAAGAATTTATATGTATGACCCATGGACATGAACCATAGGGGGGAATGTGGGTGTGAGGAGGTGTACAGGATGGAGTGGAGTGAAGGAGGAAAATAGGACAACTGTAATAGCATAATCAATAAAATATATTTTTAAAAATTTGAACATTTCACCTAAAATGTCATCTGGTGTGCTTAAGTGTGATATTGTTACGTTACAGAATCACATGCTTATGACTTTGTAATAAAAGATTTTGTAATAAAAAGGGGTGTTATTTGTGCTGGGCCCATTTGTGTGTGTGTGTGTGTGTGTGTGTGTATACATCTATGCACTTTTTCATGACTTTTGTGATCAGTTACTCCATCATTCCTTCCTAAGAAGGGACTTAGGGGTAGGGAAGTCCATCTGTTTCTTATAATTGTTCCTTTATCTCAGCACCATGCCCACTAATTGGGCAGCTGTGACACATAAATCATATTTTTCCATGAACTTCCACCCTTTCTTCACAGCAGCTTTTCCACAGGTCAAGGGTAAGTGACTGAAGGCACCTAGAGAATAATGGACTCTTGCCCTGCGTCTTCACTCCAACACTAATGGACCATGGCTGTAATAGATGTGTGATGGATGACCTCAAATTCTCCTAGGGCTTGACACTCTCTTATTTACCTATCCTTAAATAAAACAAATATTCTCTTAGAAAATAAATAGCTTTACTTTTTAACTCTTAATTTTCAGAAGTTAAAAATTAAAAAATATGAGATCAAAATAGGTTTTAAGGGCTCAACATTAGTCATAGATGTTTTTGGCTGCTCTGATGTAAACATAGAAAGAGAAGACCCCAAATGCCGGTGCCACGAATCCCTCAGACATAAGCCTGCAGTTTTCCTAATTAGTCCAGCCACTTAGCTGCTTGAATTTACAATCCAAACACCCTCAGTTTCCGCCAGAGTCAGCTCTTGGATCACCAGGCCTGCTAATGAGGGAGAATGTGCTATCCTTTCTTTCCCCCGTATAATGCGGGTTGATCAAGTTTTTCTGGGCAGGCCATGTGGTTTCTGTCATCACTGATCAACTCAGTCACTGCAGTGGGAAAGCAGCCACAGATAACACATAAATGAATACGTATGACTGTGTTCCAATAAGGTATCATTGGTGGTCACAAATGTGAATTTCATATAGTTTTCACATGTCACAAACTAATAATGTTCTTTCAATCCTTTCTCAACCATTTAAAACTGCAAATATTCTACTTAGTTTTCTGACTGTAAGAAAACAGGCAGTGGCTTATTTTGTACTATCTGGGGTCATCCCCTGCCTATGACAGTTTAGCCACATGGTAATATATTCAATTTAATACAAAGTACCAGCGTTACCTTAATGGGAACTAAAGCAAAGCAAATTCATTCCTTTACATATTCACACATGCATATAATGAACTTCTAAGATTTATAGATGGATTTTTATAAATTGTATTTGCTTCCTTTCCCTCAAATAAATCATTTGAAATTTTTAAAGCCCTCTTTAAGAAAAAAAAACAAAAGCAGAAACTTACTTTCAGATTAAAGAATATGTTCTGCCTTATAAGTACCCTTAACTAATGCTTAGCCAGGAATAATGCACAGATGTGGTAACTAGCCATAACTTCAGAGAATTTAATTAATTTTCTCTCTATATTATAAATCTGGTCACTCCTTTTAAAAGCACATACCAAATAAGTTTCAGAATTAATGTGCTAAATCTATGTTCAGAAATCCAATTTCTTAGAGGTACCCCTGATACAATAAGTAATGGACAAGGTGTTGCATAATTATGGTACTGCTGAGTTCTGGTGAGGATCCCCCACATTAATATTCAGCTGCCTTCAAAGAATTCTCTGGATAGCAGTAGTTATCTCTCTATTCATAGCACTGCCTTAACAATACCATTGTTACAATCTTTCCTGCATGTACATCCTTAATTCATTTACTTTTGTAAACTTCTATATGTGGGCCAGATCACTGATCCGAATTGTCCTCAGTACTATATTCTGATTTCTAGGTAAATCAGTGGGCACCATCATATAATACTTCCCAAAGATGCTAGGTTTAATTTTGAAGCAAGTTAAGTGTTTTACTTACCGTATCTTTTGGACTATAAGATGTACTGGACCGTAAGAAGTACCTAGGTTTTAGAGAAGGAAAATAGAAAAAAAAAAACAAAAACCCTGCTCCACCCGCCGCCCCACCCCACAGGGAGCCAGGTAAGCTACATTCAGACTATAAGATGCACCCCCATTTTGCTCCAAAATTTGGGAGGGAAAGTGCGTGTTGTAGTCCAACAAATACAGTAGTCTGTTCTCCGTGTCTTTACCTTTTTCATTCGCTTTTGCAATTATTTCTGATTGTCTCTTGTCACACAATTTGACTAGGATTAGTGTGCATTCTCCTTCCTCTAAGTTCTTTACCATCAGACCCAGTGATTTTTATCTACAGCTCATTTGCATTCTCACCTGAAAAGGCAGGCCATCTCAGTAAGTCATGCTTCCCCTGACCCCAATTACGCCCATCATGCAAAGCAAAGTGGGCCTGAACATCCCACGTGGAGTGGGCAGCATGTGGTTGCTACAGTCAATATAGCTGGAACACCTGTGTGTTGATTCAGGCTGTGTGTGCCTCACTTTAGAGGCTGTCTCTTATGAGAGCTGGAGAGGATGTGCAATGGGAGTAAGGCTTATAGATGACATAGAGACAGGAGAGTAGATTTGAGAGATTTTACCTACTGACCGCACCAGTTTTATTCTGCTTTCTCAATAGATAAAGATAACTGCAATTACTCATTTAAAATTTTCTCAACTTTACAACTTAAAAGAAATCCCATAAACGAACTGGGGAATAGTTGGGGAAATGATATCAATATTTTGTTCATTGTTCCTAGCAAATTAATAAAAATTAAAATGACAGCACAACACTAACCATACTTAAATGTGTCTTTCACTGTCCTAAAGTCTTTACATGGATTATGTTTTCTAATGTTCTAAAAACACTGTATGTTAAATCTGTTATTATATCTCTTATATAGGTGAACTTCCTGAGACACAATGAGATAAATTATAAAACTGTAAAAGCCAGAAGCCAGGATATGAACTAATGTAGTTTGACTGTTATATACATACCTTAATATATATCTTAATTATACATATATATATCAACATCTATCATCTTTACCCTTCATTTTACTCCTGTTCCTTTAAAAAAAATCTCAAAAACAAATGACTAATTAGAATTTGTAGATTTGTAAAATTCCTTTTCACTAGTGATACTAGCTCAAGGGATTTGGAGATGTACTGGGAAACAACAGCTGTCTGAAAACTAGCAGGCATAGTAAACGGAGAGAACAATGCTTATCCTTTTCCTCCTACATCAGAACGTGGCAACTGATCAGATGCTTATTTCATAGACTCGGTATTGGCAAGGGGATAACAGTTTTCACAGAAGGAAGAGTCTGATTTGGAGTTGAGTTTTACATTCATTCCGTTCTTTTTTCTTTGTTTTAATTATAACCAGCAATTAATTAAAAACAAAATCAAACAAAAAAGGAGAGAAAATTAAAAAATAGAAATGCCAATTTAAGGAGAACGTGGTCTTCACAGAATCAAAATGTACATGGAAAATTCTTAGCAGCAATAATTATTTTACTGTGAACTGAGTACATTTTCTGACCTTCATCACTGGCAAATTCTGAAGAAATAAAGTCTCAACAGATGTAAGAAAAGCAATTACAATCCTAAAAATATTAGAGTGTGTACATTTAAGTTTTGTGTGGTATAAGAAAATATTTGGAAATTAATTCTAAGGCTATAAGTTGAAGGAATGTATAAATGCTGAAGGAATTGAAAACAGGTAAAAAGCCCATGGGAAAGAAAAAACATCAGAATGATTCTTTACTGTGTATTGAGGATATGATGGACTACAGCTTGAAATGTACATGAAGAATTTTTGATAGGGGAACTAACCAGGAAGTGGGAATGAGCACAATACTGAAGGGGGCTTGGCTCAAACAGAGGGCTTGATTTCAGAGAATTAGTAAAATTAAATTGGCATTATGAAATGCCTTAAGTATTATATGGAAAAACAATTGTTCTTTTTTTTCTCTCTGGGGAATTATAGAGCCCAAAATGGAATTTCCAATAAAAACAATTATTTTATCCCCTGAGGAATGTTAGATCTGCAAAATAAATTTTCTGTAGAAATTGATAATATGTGAAAAGCTTTTGTGGATTTCATTCTGTTAGGAAAGTGCAAGATCAGCAAAAGATACAAAAACAATAATAATAACAATAATAATAATAGGAAACCAAGAAGGGAAGGTAAATGTTGATGGAGAATTTTCTTTTTTTACTGATATGAGTGAGTTTATTTTCATGGCCCGTGACATTTGTTGAACTGTGGAGCAAGGCCCTTTCGGCGGGGCCCTGCGGTGCCTTGGATCTCTCTGCCTCTGGAAGCACTGTTGCCACGTTCAGAGGGCTCAGCTTCTGGAGAAGCCGAAGGTGTGTTTAGAAGGGTATGTTCCCAGAAAGGGTGAGAGAGACTTGTACCCGGGCTGATGGCGTCAAACTCTGACATCCGTCTCTCGATGCATCCTGCTCTGGCTTCGGAGAACAGTTGCTAATGAGACCGGTGCCGTTGCTGCATTTTCTGGACTTCAAATTCCCGCCTGTCAGAGATCATGTTCCCGGTCTCGTTTCTCTTCAAAAGGCTCTTTGGGTTTCTTTTTTCTCTGGACATGGAATCCAGATCTTCAATTATGAAACCATATTTGGACTCTTGACTCTGGAAACCGAATTTCCTTAGCAAGTTGCTTTCTGAAATCAATCCCAAAATAAAGGTTGTTCATTCATAACACGGTGAGGGTGTGTAGGAGAAAGTGCAGCTGGTATGACACTATCTTCTCTACTTCACAGGTGATCTTTGTCTTGGCTTGCTTATGAGCTCTGGTCTTTTCTGGACTTGGTGCCTAGCGCTTTGATTCTGAAACCAAATCTGTTTTCTAGACTCTAGTGTTGGTTTCTAAAGCAAGCTTTTGGTTGGTAGCATAACTTGGAGAAGGTTTTTGGTTGAACGCCTTGATGAGGATTTTTGATGGATCTTCTGTGATTTGGAGCAGCTCTGTCTGTGATTCATTGCTATGGTCTTGTTTGGAGAGTTGTCTTGAGCCATGTTGGGAGACAGTCCCCTGGAGTCTCCGCCTTCTGATGAAGAATTTTCAGTGTGACAAGAGTGGCCAAGAAAATTGACCAGAGTAGTAAACTCTTGTGAAAAAAAGAAAGAAAATTAAACCCGAGATTTATAAATTTGTGAACAAAGAAATTTACAGTACTAAAGACTAAAATAAACCAGTTGAATAAAAAGAAAGTTCCATCATGAGGGGAAATAGATTTTATTTATACATTTTCATTTGTTACTTTTGACAAATAAATAGAGCTGTCATCCATAGACAATTGAATCTAAATATCTTAGAGAACATGTTGACAGAGACGAGGCTGAAGGAAAGTGATGATATTTTGAAAGTAGTGGGTCAAGAAAAAGAGCAGAAGTTCAAATCTGAGCTAGTGAAGGACACACAGACTGAGTGAGAAGGGGAGGAATTCTAGGATGCACTCTATTTATGACAAAGAAGGAACATATTTAACAATGAAGGAGAAATTGACCATCATTAAATAAAGAGTTAGAGAAAGAATTAAATAAATTTTTCAGTGTATTTATGGAAGAGTTTTCAAGTCCCTTATACATTTATAAAGTGATTTATAATTCCCTGTTGTAATATTTGTCACTTCTTTTTTATACCTCTCTATGTAATATGGAGATGAATTATATATTATGAAGTCTTCTTATCAAAACCCCTTACTTTCATCACACATATATGTATCTGTTTATCCTGTTGCATGCACACATAAATGATGGTAATAGAGAAAACATTTTAGCGTAAATATAGGCTAAGTGTAAGCTCTTCCAGCAAAAAATGATGTCTCTTCCTTTTTTTAATTATGAATTTAGGGACAAATAACTTAACTCCTCTGTCTCTCGTATCCATGATCAAATATCACTAGAGAGTAAGAATAAGATTTTGCCTGGTTCCCAGTGTTCTCATGAGCATTAAATGAGCTAACTGGTGTAAAGTAGATAGCAGGGTTTGCCATGCATAGTAATTGTACAGTAAAAAATCTCTTTCTGTGTTTGTGAATGTGTTTAAATTATATATAATGGATTACAGGAACTACTATAAAGGACACATGGACAAAATCAAGGGGGAGGGTGAAAGCAGGGGAGAAAGGGGGTTCGGCTGGGGTGGGGTGGAGGGATGGGGAGAAAAGGCATACAACTGTAATTGAATAACAATAAATTTTTTTAAATTATATATAACGGAATAAATACTTTTAAATACACTTTAATTTATCCCTGATGTGTTGAAATTGTAATCTCCTGAAAATGTCAGCTTTCATATATTTGCCGCTGACAAGGTTTGGAGGGTGGGGAATAGGGATCTTTGCGCTGTCACTGGTTAGTGAGCTGGCTGCGGCTTCTATTGCTCAATTGCTTCTTGAAGTGACTGAGTTCCCACAATAAATAGTGCAGACATCCCAAGTAAGTAGTAGTTTAATACACAAAGGGATACAGTTTCACAGTGGTAATCTCCCTGAATTGCCCTAGCATGACAGGGCACGTGTTGCTTTTACGCGCTGAAGCAAGCACTTTTATTTGGATAGGTGAGGGATTATTTTTTATTCATAAATCTAATAACATTTCAGTAATCTTAGTTAAAATGTCTATAGTAATATTCTTCACAGCTGTTAACAATGTTATTTTTAATAGAAATCCCTTATGAAGTATAATTAAAACTAATAACCTATATTCTTAGAATGAATGTTAACTAAGAAAAATGATCTTAAACTACTTGTGACCTCAAATATTACCTTGTTTCTTGGGTGTAACACTTGCACCTAGTTACATGGTATGTTTATTTGTTGTATCTTTCCTGATCTGTAAATGTTTCCACAGTTCGTTCATGAGAAGTAGGTCAGGAGAAAAATGTTATTATCTTCAGGTTTAGTTTCTCCTATAATATTATCTCTTTCTGCAAATGCCATTCCTGGCAGAACCAGAAAAGACCCACACCTCAGATTTTCTCCTTTCTCTACACCAAATTTTATTATTTTAGGTCATCTGTTTTAAGTAGTTCTATTTTAATGAGTTATTGGGTTAAAAATAGTCAAATGTTTTGTTCCAATTGCATATATATATATATGCAATATATATATATATATGCAATATATATATATATATATATATATATGACTGTTTTAAAAGCACAGGTAAATGTTATCTCACAGGGCTGAAAACTTCTTCTTATGGGAAAACACTTTATGTCTCTGGCTGCTATTACTCAGAGAGCTTGTCACTGCAGGTGATTTTTGGCTGGTATTGAATACATATTTTTAACAAAGTAAACCTTACCTTAAATGCTTCTACAAGAGTAGAAAATAAACAGTAAATAGCATGTATACTCTTTGAAGTATAGAAGTTACTTGAAGTTTGTAACTGTCATTGTTTCATTCCAGGATGCTATTTTCTGTGCTGGTTTTAATGAGACTGCTAGCATAGAAAAATGACTCGGGCCTCATTTTGTGTTCTGTATCCAGAAATAGTTTACTGGTAATGGTGAGGGATAGCTTACTGATGATATGATTTAAATTCAAATAAAGAACTTAAAAATGAACACTCCTCTGTTGCAGTGCCCTTAGCTAATCCTAAATATACATTATATAGTCAAAAGCCTAAAAGATCAGCAATAGTGGCATGTTCTTCCCCGAATTATTTTTTACAATAATTTAAAATTAGGCAAGGTAAGTTTCTCTCTATATTTTTAACTTCAGCTAATGTACCCAATAGCAATGAAAGAAGCAGAGATGTTTGAAAAGATTCAGAAAAGCAGTTAAAAACCACTTTCAGAGCCTACACATGGCATCAAATAAGTGAATCTGAAAATTAAATTTATTGGATGAAGACAATCATTTAAACATGATTTAGAGTTAGAATTCATTAATACCTTTAGTATATCTGTTTTTAAAATATAATGTACTTTACCTAAAATAAAGTAAAAAAATCATGGGAAGGAATGACTTTTTTAAACAAACCAAACACTTGTTATTGTTATTGAAATTAATCCCAATAAGAAAGAACAGTTTAAGAAAACACCAAGTTACTAAATGTATAGCAAATGTTTACATTTTTTTCCTTTTTTCCCAATGGTATTATCATTGATATATTTCTTATGTGACATCAATACAAAACATAAAATCAAAAAATGTATTATTTTAGAATTAAGACATGACGTGTGTTCAGAAGATATTGAGTCATGTGGTATGAAAATTTGAGACATTTATTGAAGAAGATACAAGACACATTGTACACAGGACAATCACACTTTAGTCCCCTTCAAAGTAGGCACCTTGGGACCTCACACAGTTCTCTCAGTTGCCATCAGCTGCCCTGTTGTATTTTCCTGAATCTCATCAACAGTCTGAATTCTCTTCCCTTTCAAAGGTGATTATAGTTTTGGGAAAAGCCAGAAGTCGCAAGACAGTAAATCTGGATTGTAGGGGGCTGATGTTTCGCCAAAAATCTCTGCATGTGTCATGATGCATGAGCGGGTATGTTGTCGTGATGAAGCTGCCAATCACCAGTTGCCCATAGCTGTGGCCTTCGGAATCATCCAAATAGTTTCCATGGAGCAATGTTCAAACTTAACACAAAATATGCAGCAGATTCATTGCTCTACTCACTCAGTCATTTTGAATGCAGTGGTCACACAATGCACGTGCTCACTCAATGGTATCTACCACCCCCACTGACCAGTACAGTGAAGTCGTCATTGTTCACACATGTGCATTCCAGTCCACTTTCCCTGGCAGCCAGTTTACACTGATGTTGTGCAAGCCATTCTCGTTATATTAACATTGACTGACTTTTTCAGGACAGACCTGATATAATTTATAATAATTTAATTTAGAGGCAAAGTCCCAATTCATTTTATGTGTATGGCACTATAGAACACTAATGTGAATGTTACATATCACCCTTATTAGCACTTTTGCTTAATATTAGTATAATTATTCCATTTCTTTTAGATCATACTATTAAATAATTTACTAACTCTTGACATGAGTCTTTACCAACGGCTGAAATATGAACAAAGTGAAATATAGCAAGGTTCTTTTACATCATTCAAAAAACTGTTAATGGTGAGTATGCAAATATATTTTTATTCAGTGAGTTTATCTACGAATGTACAAGTGTCTGTGCACTCCCATAGGACGTCACAATGACCTAGTTTCCACACGTCAGCACAGTCTGGGTGTGTGCACTTACACTGAAGATTTTAAAGTGGGAACCAAGTATTGTATAACACAGAGGGTTTTCAGTGACACGGAATGATATTGTTTCCTTAAAAACAAAAACTTTTTATGTATGGTCATGAATACATGAAAAAAATGGAGCCTAATTATACACTTTAGAGTTGGTCACATTTTAAAACTACTTTTCACTTTTACTTATTTTTGGCTGCATTTTCTCATTAATTCTTATGACTCTAATTTATTTTTCTCATATTAGTGCACTGGCTAAGACCACAGATTCAATGTCGAATAGAAGTGATGATAGCGGACATTCTTATCTCATTTATGAGTGTATTAGAATAACACTTTTATTTTTCAAATATATTTTTATTTTTATTGAGTTGACTGCATATATGATGACAGAAGATGATATAGATTTTATGGAAGTCTCCCTCAGCTGATAGACCCTAACATCAAGACCCTTGCCACCGACTGTTTGCATTAATTCTTTTGATGTTAGCTGAATGGAGTGTTTAGAGATCTCAACCTGCCCCCAAGGCTAACCTACACAGACACAACACTGGGCCACCACAACTACACAACTGCCTGGTTGGCAATGAGGGAACTGAATGATCTCATCATATATGTAGTTTTATTATATATAGTTATATATATGTGTGTGTGTGTGTGTGTTCAAAACTATTGGCACGATGTGATGTAGAACAATATGCATTATACATAGATTTGTTTTAAGGAGTAGAATTTTACACTAATGAGGATGTTGTATATTGTGGTACAAATGAGAGGAATTATTATAAGACAAATGAAATAATATGGATATACAGTTGTGTGTGTAAAAATATACCTGTGTAAAAATGTTTGTTATACAAAATGCAAAGTTGTACTTTGAAATAAATTACAAACTCAGATGATAAATGCTTTCATGAAAAATCTAAGATTAAAAAAAACAAGTCTAAGGTGAATTAACACCACTATTAAAATCTTTTCAGTTTTTAAGATGAGAAGTAGCTATGATTAAATAATTAAAAATATAAAATACATAATTGATTTTTAAGTACAAATTTGTAGAAAAATTATAATGATGGAATATCACTGCAATCCATATCTATGTGTATTCCTCATCCAGGGAAAAAGAATATATAATTTAAAACAAATAATTTGACACAATATATCAAGGCAAAATAACCATTGCAATTCTGTTCCTGCTGCTACTGGTGGAAAATGACGGATCAGTGGTTAGGACGCAGGGACTGTAAATAGCATATTTCACACAGGCAGGATCAAAATGGCTTTGGAGCTGGAGATCGAGAGCAGGAATCACTGCAAACAGGCATTCCTATAAACGGTTACCTTTAGCTCTGTGCGTGTATGTGTATGAGCATATATATACCTGTGATTGACATTTCACAGATAGCTATTTCCTGTATCCACAAGCAACATGCCTTTGTTTAATAAAGAAGTTATTTCAAGGATTCAATAAGATCTGTAAAAAATATTATACCAAACTATGATCCATACATATATTAATATTTTTCATTACCAAGCAACATCAATCAGAAACAGGAATGGGTATAAAATAAATTAATCAAGGTAAAGTTTCAAAACAAAAAAAAAATAAGATCCAAATATTGTTTTTTTAATAAAGGTGACTTTCAGCAGCAACAAATTTATATTCTGTAGAATGTAGCTGCTTTCCTGCTGAATCACTGTGTAGATATGCAGGAAATGCTATTGATTTTAAGCATTATTTGAACCAACAAACATTTAAAATGACCTTCTACTGTGATAACATCTATAATTTGAAAAGAGTTTGTAGAGGAAGAAATGTTGCAAGGTCTGGAGTAAGATAAATGGCAACTTATAGAGGTCAGTTGGCCAATTTCAGATCAAAATAGTTGATATTGCTACAAAGCTGTAAATATATCAGCACAATTTCTGGAAAATCACAATTTGAAGATACTTTAATTTTCAAAGAATTGTTTTACTGGTCACTTTGGAATTGCTTTATCTATGAAGCTAATCTTATGACTTTGCCATTTGCAGCTTTCAGATATGTTCTTAGCAACAGAAAGTATTGACTCTGTAAAAAATGTAACTGGATCTGAGTTCATGTTTCTCGAAGGGACTTTATATAGTGAGCCATAAGCTTTGGGTCAGCCCATGGTTTAGAAATAAAAATAGTATGTTTTTAAATTTTATACAAGTTAATTTCTTTTAGATAACACAATATTTTTTAAATGTCCCAGATTAAAGATAAAGAGAGAATCTTAAAAGTAGCAAGAGAAAGGCAGTTACTGACAAAAGAGTTCCCATAAGATTACCAGCTGATTTCTCAAAAGAAATTTTGCAGGTAAGAAGGGACTGGCAAGAATTATTCTAAGTAATGAAAGCAAGGACCTACAACCAAGACTACTCTGTCCAGCAAAGCTAATATTTAGAATGGAAGGAGAGATAAAGTGCTTCCCAGACAAGGTGAAGCTAAAGGAGTTTATCATCACCAAGCCATTATTATATGAAATGTTAAAGGGACTTAGTTAGGAAAAAGAAGATCAAAACTATGAACATTAAAATGACAACAAACTCACAACTATCAACAACTGAATCTAAAAAACAAAAACAAACTAAGCCAACAACTAGAACAGGAGTAAAATCATAGATATGGAAATCATCTGAAGGGTTATTAGCTGGGAGGAGGAAGGGGGAGAATGGAGGAGAAGGCATAGGGATTTACAAGCATAACTGGGTAGGTACAGAATAGACAGGGAGATGTTAAGAACAGTACAGGCAATGGAGAAACCAAAGAACTTACAAGCATAACCCATGAGCATGCGCTAAGTGGTAGTGTTGCTGGAGGAAGGGGGGACTGGGTAGAGGAGGGTGAAGGGGGAAAAGTTGGGACAACTGTAATAGCATCATCAATAAAATATGTGTAAAAAAATTAAACCTGTTGTTCTTCAGGGTCCATTCTCTTTCCTCTCTTTTACAAATAGACTTGGCATCCGTGGTTTCAGTGAGTGGTTCAGATTCATTTTTAACCTTCCAGACAGAAGGCAGTCAAAGGGTAAAATTTTCAGTGATTCACAATTAATAAGTTCTGGGTATCTACTGTATAGCAAAGGGCCTACAGTTGACAATACGGCTTTGTGTACCTAAAAGTTTGCTGACAAGGTAGAACTTGTGTTATTACCATACACACTCACACAAACAATATAGAAATAAATAAATGAAGGTGGCATGGGGAAAATTGTAGAGTAATGGATGAATTTATGGCCTATATTGCTTTGATTATTTCATGGGTATATATTATATGCAAAATCATCATGCTGTATACATTAAATACCTGTAACCTTTTGTATGTGGATTGTACTTCAACAAAAGGACTTTTTAAAAAAGTATTTTTAAATAATTCAAGATTTTCCATATTTGTCCAGTATTCTAAGTTGGAAGAACTTAGTATAAACTGGCATGTAGATCCTCAGTGGTTATACATTTATAATCTTTTAAAATCACTAAATAGAATATAAGTCATGTAAACCTGTCTAAAAGCAAAGCTCATTTAGAATGAACAGAAAGCTCTTCCAAATTTTCCCCAAGAAGGGATATTCTTATAACTATGTAGGTTATATATCCAGAAAAAAGATTTCTTCCTTTTGTTTCTTTTCTTTTCTGTTATATTTTATTGATTATGCTATTACTGCTATCCTGATTTTTCCCCCTTTGCCTCCCTCCACCAAGCATCCCCCACACCCTCAGGTAGTCCCCATACCAGTGTTCATGTCCATGGGTCATTCTTGTAAGTTCTTTGACTAGTCTATTTCCTATACTGTAATTTATACCCCCAAAGCTATTCTGTACTACTGATTTGTACTTCTTAATCCCCTCACCTCTTCACCCATTAACCCACACCCCCCTCCCATCTGGCAACCATCAAAACACTCTCCGTATCCAAGATTCTGTCTCTGTTCTTGTTTGCTTAGTTTGTTTTTCAGATTCAATTGTTGATAGATGTGTATTTTTGCCATTTTATTGTTCATAGTTTTGATCTTCTTTTTCTTAAATAAGTCCATTTAACATTTCATATAATAATTGTTTTTGTGATGCTGAACTCATTTAGTTTTTTCTTGTCTGGGAAGCTCTTCATCTGCCCTTTGATTCTAAACAATAGCTTTGCTGGGTAGAGCAATCTTGGCTGTAGGTCCCTACTTTTCATGACTGGATATTTCTTGCCAATCCCTTCTAGCCTGCAAAGTTTCTTTTGAGAAATCAACTGACAGTCTTATGGGCACTCCCCTGTATGTAACTAACTTCTTTTCTCTTTCTGCTTTTAAGATTCTCTCTTTACCTTTAACTTTTGGCATTTTAATTATGATGTGTCTTGGAGTGGTCCTCTTTGTGTCCATCTTGCTTGGGACTCTGTGTTTCCTGGACTTGCATGTTTATTTCACTGACCAAATTAGGGACACTTTCTTTCATTATTTTTTCAAATACATTTCCAATTTCATGCTCTTTCTCTTCTCTTTCTGGCACCCCTATGATGTGAATGTTGGACCTCTTGAAGTTGTCCCAGAGGCTGTTTATACTATCCTCATTTTTTTTAAGTTATTTTTTCTTCTTATTGTTCTTATTGGTTGTTTTTTACTTCCTTATGTTCCAAATCATTGACTTGATTCTCAGCTTCATCCACTCTACTGTTGTTTCCCTGTAAATTGTTCTTTATTTCATTAGTATAGGCTTCATTTCTGACAAGTTCTTTTTTATACTGCTGAGCAGCCTTATAAACAGTGTTTTCAACTGTGTATCTGACAGATTGCTTATGTCCACTTAATTTAGCTCTTTTTCTGGAGTTTAGATCTGTTCTTTCATTTGGGCCATGTTTCTTTGTCTCCTTGTTTTGGCTGCCTCCCTTTGTTTCTATGTATTAGGTAGAGCTGCTATGACTCCACATTTGGTAGTGTGGCCTAATCTAGTAGGTGTCCTGTAGGGTCCAGTGGCACAGCCTCCCCTACCACCCAGTGTATTCAAGGTGTGCCCTTCCTGTGGGCTGAGTACAAGCTCCTCTTGCAGTTGAGCTTTGGTTGCTGTTGGAAGATCAATGGGAGGGATTTACCCAGCCCAGTCAGCTGTAAGGACTGGCTGTGATCACTGACCACCAACCTCCACCCTCTGTGGAGGATCAGCTCTGGAGATACAGGTTGGTGGTGTTCTGAGATAGTCTGTAACTGTCCACTGGGTACGCAGACCCTGGGGTTTCCTGGGTGATGCAGGCCAAGGTCAGCCCCAACCTGTGTTTTGCACAGGGCCACCCTGCCTAAGCTATAAAGCAATCTGAGATGGCTGTTATTTGTGCTGGACTTGGAGATTCACAGGTGAAGCCAAGCTGTGAATCTAGGCTGGCTGCTGGTAGTGTCAAACCTTGGGCTCATTGAGGCCAGTTGTTGCTTGTTTGAGAGGATTAGGAAGTTTTAAAGCATGAGCCAAGACCAGCCATTCCTGTGGAAAAGTAGCTTGGGTGGGACCATAAGTTGTGTGGAGCAGAGTCTCTTGGGACTCCAAGGAGGGTCAAACAGTGTTAACCAGGTTGATGGAGTCTCAGATATGGCACCAACTTGCCAGCTCTATGGCTCTGTGCAGGGAGGGTTTAGAAAAGAGGCAATGGCCTTTGCTCGCCTTGATGCCAGACACTTTAGTTTCTCCGTGTATGCCATTGGTGCCTTTTAAGCTGCTACCCTCAGTGGTGAGTCTGAGTAACTGAGTCCATGTGTGGGTTAAGAGAAACTGCTTGAGGGTCTATTAGTTTCTTTCACTGACTCAATCCCTGATGGTTTTTGCAGCCAAAAGTTGTGGGGACTTACCTTCCCGACTCTGGAACTCTGGCTGGAGGGCCTGATGTGGAACTGGGACTCCTCACTCCCATGATATCCTTCCCAAATTTTTATCCACCACACATGGGTGCGGGACCAGCCTGTTCCATGTTGGCTTCCCTCCTACCAGCCTGGATGGATGTGGTTTCTTTAATTCCATAGTGCCAGACTTCCATTCAGCTCAATTCCTCAGGGTTCTGAGTGATGGCAGTTCTATATTTTAGTTGTAGTTTTCATGTGGTTGTGTGAAGAGGCAAGTCATATCTGCCTACACTGCTATCTTGACCAGAAGTAACATTTGTCTTTCTAAACAACTTCCAACTCTGCCTTCAGGAATTTCTAACCTCCTATTATTTATTTTTTCAGTCTGAAAATACCTCCTTTTTAAACTCATTTTAAAAACTTGTTTTATTGGTTCATCAATTTGTTTTGTTGTGACCTCACTCAGCATTGAGCTCCAACACTGCGTCTTCTTGTTCTTGTTAATCTGGTTTACAAGCAAAATATAATCTAATTAAAAATGCAGAATAAAGTATTTTCGGTATTTCTTGCTAATCGGGTACTTTGAGAATTACTTGGAATTTCCTTGGATGAATTTTCCAGACTTAAAATTTCAGTTACTGGAATTTCTTTAAAAATGATTTTTCTTAGAAGAAAAGTTACAAGTATGTTATTTTTAGAAGTCTCTGCAATTGTTGCATCTATTCATTGCTTTACCAAGCATCTACTATTTTATTTATTTGCCTAAAGCAGAAGATACTACATAGCACTAAAAATCATCTGTGAAAATATCTTGATGTTTCTTATATTATATATAATAATAATAATAATACCCATTTTATTTGTTTTTTCATACTGCTCTAGCCTCCTTTATTTTGTAACATTATGTCAGCCTTCCTTTGTCCTTTGTGACCTTGACATTTTTACAGAAGATCCCACAGTTTGGTGTATTCTAATATTCCCTCATGATTAGATTCATATTATGGGTTTTTTTCAGTTTCATCAGGGACGTGATATTATATCTATTATATATTTCAAGGTTAAAATGTTCCAAATGTTCTTTTGTTTTCAGAACCACATCAAATATATCAAAGAAGAAGTAATGTATAAAAGAATACAGAGACGATGAACTACTAGGAACATAAATCAGTTGCTTTTTAATTATTTATTTATTAACCCATATCACATGCTAGAAACTGTAATTGATGCTAGGGCTATATTGATAAAGATGCTGAATGGCTAGTGTTGAGTATCAGCAGTCCACAAATTTAAGGTCAAATCTAGCTATGGCCATTTATTCACAGATTGTTTATGGCTACTTTTGTGCTGCAATGGCAAAATCGAGTAGTAGTAATACAGTCCTTTTGGCCAACAAAGCGTAAAATATTTACTACTGCCTCTTCAAAAAAAAGAAATTGCCTATCATTGTTCTAAGCCAGCATAATTCTAGCTAATGCATTATTTTCGGTAATGCTTATTAATAAACAGTTGACAATGAAAATATATGTTAACATGTGGCTTTATTTTTTGTAGGGTGAATAGACTTTGACATTGCATCTGGTAAATTTGTACTATCTATTTGATATAAATTATGTAATACTTTAACATGCTCTACTATTTAATATTCTAGGACTTCCTTTGGAAAAATAAGTGATGCCATTTAGCCAGAAATCCCCAGGGTTTCCAAGCCTACCTTCCCCATAATTCCTTTGTTTTGTTTTGTTTTTCTTACTGCCTATTGTAGACCTTACTTCAAAGGACCAAGTTCAGGAGGCTTTAGCATTTCCTGTGTCAGCAAAGATTTTCAGTTCCTTCCAGCAATTTAATAAAAGAGGAATCAGATTGACTTTAGTGTAATATATCCATCTTTCTTGAAAACAGTATTTTGTCCCATTTAAGAACTCTTCTGCTTATGTTTTGAGCAGAATCGCTTTTTCAAACTGGTGTCTGGACACGCGAATAAATCCCATTACCCAGTAATAAGATTTGCCTGAACACCTAAAGTGCATGGCTTTGGAAACTGAGAAGTCCTTCACAGTGGGATGATTTCCCCCCTTTGGGTTTCCTCTGATATATGTCCAAATAATTTCACTCTGTGATGCATGTGTTTCATTTAAAACCACCACAAAGGTGAGAAACCAGTAGTTGTCCCAGATAAAATTCTTCAGTAGCACCAGTGTTCTCCCTTATTTTACCCAAGCAGATGCACTGAATTTAGCTTTTGTCTGGGAAAGGACCACAATTTAACTGCTAGCAAAGTGACTTGGGGATGAAACCAACAGCAGTCTGTCATTCACACTGCCTTAAATGTGTGATTTAATAAATGTTAAAAATTAGTGGTACTTATAAGGGTAGTCTTCAAAGAATGCAAATGTTGTTTGATAGTACAAATATACTTTGGGAAGTAACAAAAACATGCTCTAGAATTTAGGCTACAATGGTAATTTATACTAGTAATAGTACATCTTGGTTAAACTGTATCAGTAAAATTAATATTGACTGAAGCTCATAAAAACTCCAAAGTATCTTTATTTGGCATCTGGACTTTGCCTGAGTATGCATCTCTACTTGGCTAGCAAGAGATGCCATGCAGATTTTCCCCGAATGAGTATCTTCTGTTCTCAGTTTAACCTTCTAAAGATAACTGCTATGCTATACCATAACTTTTACTTATTTTGTACGGAATTCTTATAATCTTTCTGCAAGGTAGACATTATTCTTTCATCATTAAAGGGAAATGAATGGGTCACAGAATGGCTGACCCCTGAAAGTCCAGCTAGTAAGTGGCAGAGTAAGAACTATAACCCAGATTTAACACTAAGCTCATTTACTTTTTTTTAATTAATTTTTATTGTTATTCAATTACAGTTGTATGCCTTTTCTCCCCTTCCCTCCCCCCACCCCAGCTGAACCCACCTCCCTCCCCCACCATCCCCCACGATTTTGTCCATGTGTCCTCTATAATAGTTCCTGCAATCCCCTCTTCCCACTGTCCCCACCCCACTCCCCCCTGGCCACTGCTAGACTGTTCCCCCCCTCAACCATGTCTCTGGTTGTATTTTGTTTGCTTTTTTCTTTTGTTAATTATGTTCCAGTTAAAGGTGAGATCATATGGTATTTGTCCCTCACCGCCTGGCTTATTTCACTTAGCATAATGCTCTCCAGTTTCATCCATGCTGTTGCAAAGGGTATAAGCTCCTTCTTTCTCTCTGCTGCGTAGAATTCCATTGTGTAAATATATCATAGTTTTTGGATCCACTCATTTGCTGATGGGCACTTAGGTTGCTTCCAGTACTTGGCTATTGTAAATTGTGCTGCTATGAACATTGGGGTGCATAGGTTCTTTTGGATTGGTGTTTCAGGGTTCTTAGGGTATAATCCCAGCAGCAGAATTGCTGGGTCAAAGGGCAGTTCCATTTTTAGTTTTCTGAGGAAATTCCATACTGTTTTCCACAGTGGCCTCACCAGTCTACATTCCCACCAACAGTGCACTAGGGTTCCCTTTTCTCCACATCCTCTCCAACATTTGTTTGTGGATTTGTTTATGCTGGCCACTCTGACTGGTGTGAGATGGTACCTCATTGTGGTTTTAATTTGCATCTCTCTGATGGCTAGTGATGCTGAGCATCTTTTCATATATCTCTGGGCCCTCTGTATGTCTTCCTTGGAGAAGTGTCTGTTCAAGTCCTTTGTCCATTTTTTAATTGGGTTGTTTGTCTTCCTGGAGTGCAGTCGTGTGAGTTCTTTATATATTTTGGAGATCAGGCCCTTGTCTGAGGTATCATTGGCAGATATGTTTTCCCATACTGTTGGTTCTCTTTGTAATTTGGTGCTGTTTTCTTTAGCCTTCAGAAGCTTTTTATTTTGATGAGGTCCCATTTGTTTCTTCTTTCCTTTATGTCCCTTGCTTTAGGGGACATGTCTGTGAGGATGTTGCTGTGTGGAATGTCTGAGATTTTCCTGCCAATGCTTTCCTCGGGGACTTTTACGGTGTTACAACTTATACTTAAGTCTTTTATCTATCTTGAGTTTATTTTTGTGTATGGCGTAAATTGGTGATCGAGTTTCATTTTTTTGCACGTAGCTGTCCAGATCTCCCAACACCATCTGTTGAAGAGGCTGTTTTTGCTCCATTTTATGCTCCTGCCTCCTTTGTCAAATAGTAATTGACCATAAAGACTTGAGTTTATTTCTGGGCTCTCTGTTCTGTTCCATTGGTCTATGTGCCTGTTTTTATGCCAGTACCAGGCTGTTTTGATTACAGTGGCCTTGTAATACAGTTTAATATCAGGTATTGTGATCCCTCCTGCTTTGTTCTTCTTCCTCAAAATTGCTGCAGCTATTCGGGGTCGTTTATGGTTCCATATGAATTTCTGAAATGTTTGTTCTATATCTGTGAAATATGTCACAGGTACTCTAATAAGGATTGCATTGAATCTATAAATTGCTTTGGGTAGTATGGCCATTTTGATGATGTTAATTCTTCCAATCCATGAGCATGATACATGATTCCATTTGTTTGTGTCTTCCTTAATTTCTTTCTTCAGTGTTGTGTAGTTTTCTGAGTGTAGGTCTTTTACCTCCTTGGTTAGGTTTATTCCTAGGTACATTATTTTTCTTGTTACTATATCAAATGGGATTTTTTTCCTGATTTCTGTTTCTGCAGTTTCATTGTTGGTGTACAGGAATGCCTTTGATTTCTGAGTATTGACTTTGTATCCAGCTGTTTTGCTAAATTCATTTATTAGGTGGAGTAGTTTTTTGGTGGAGTCTATAGGATTTTCCATGTACACTATCATGTCATCTGCAAACAATGACAGTTTCATTTCCTCCTTTCCAATTTGGATGCCTTTTATTGCTTTTTCTTGTCTGATTGCCGAGGCGAGGACTTCCAATACTATGTTGAATAGGAGTGGTGAGAGAGGGCATCCCTGTCTTGTTCCTGATCTTAGTGGGAAAGCTCTAAGTTTTTGTCCATTGAGTATGATGTTGGCTGTAGGTGTCTCATATATGGCCTTTATTATGTTGAGGAATGCTCCCTCTATTCCCACTTTGCTGAGTGTTTTTATCAGAAATGGGTGCTGTACCTTATCAAATGCTTTTTCTGCATCTATTGATATGATCATGTGATTTTTGTCTTTGCTGTTGTTGATGTGATGTATTATGTTTATTGATTTGCAAATATTGTACCATCCTTGCATCCCTGGGATGAATCCCACTTGGTCATGGTGGATGATTTTTTAATGTATTGCTGGATGCGGTTTGCCAATATTTTGTTGAGAATTTTTGCGTCTATGTTCATCAGAGATATTGGCCTGAAGTTTTCTTTCTTTCTTCATTGTGTCTTTATCTGGTTTTGGGATTAGGATGATGCTGGCTTCATAAAAAGAGTTTGGGAGTCTTCCATCAGTTTGGATTTTTTCGAATAGTTTGTGAAGGATAGGGGTTAGCTCTTCCTTAAATGCTTTGTAGAATTCCCCTGTGAAACCATCTGGTCCAGGGCTTTTGTGTGATGGGAGTTTTTTGATGACTGCTTCAATTTCCTCTGCTGTTATTGGTCTGTTCAGGTTTTCTGTTTCTTCTTCATTCAGTTTTGGAAGATTATATTTTTCTAGAAATGTGTCCATTTCACCTAGGTTTTCAAATTTCTTGGCATACAGTTCTTCGTAGTAATTTCTTACAATCCTTTGTATTTCTGTGGTATCAGTTGTAATCTCTTCTCTTTCATTTCTAATTGTGTTTATTTGGATCCTCTCTCTTTTTTTTCTTGATGAGCCTACTTAAAGGCTTGTCGATTTTGTTTATCTTTTCAAAGAACCAGCTCCTGGATTCATTGATCCTTAGAATTGTGCTTTTAGTCTCTATGTCATTTAGTTCTGCTCTGATCTTGGTTATTTCCTTCCTTCTGCTTGCTCTGGGCTGTCTTTGTTGTTGTTCCTCCAATTCTTGTAGGCGTAGGGTTAGGTTGTTTGTTTGAAATGTTTCTATCTTTTTAAGGTAGGCTTGTATTGCTATAAACTTCCCTCTCAGGACTGCCTTTGCTGTGTCCCATAGGTTTTGGGTTGTTGTGAGTTCATTTTCATTTGTTTCCAGAAAGTTTTTGATTTCTTCCCTAATCTCGTTCTTGACCCATTCATTGTTTAATAGCATGCTATTCAGTCTCCATGATTTTGAGTGTTTTGGGTTTTTTCCTTTCGGGTTGGTTTCTAGTTTCAGCCCCTTGTGGTCAGAGAAAATGCTTGATATGATTTCAATTTTCTTGAATTTGTTGAGGTTTGCTTTGTGTCCTATCATGTGGTCTATCTTTGAGAAAGTTCCATGTACACTTGAAAAGAATGTGTATTTTGCTTCTTTGGGATGAAAAGCTCTATATATATCAGTAAAGTCCATTTCATCTAGGGTATTGTTAAGTGACACAATATCCTTCTAGATATTTTGCTTGGAAGATCTGTCCATTTTTGACAGTGGGGTGTTAAAGTCCCCTACTATAATTGTGTTGCTGTCAATATCTTTCTTGAAGTCCTCCAAGATTTTCCTTATGCATTTGGGTGCTCCTATGTTGGGTGCATATATATTTGCAATGTTTATGTCCTCTTGGTGGATTCTTCCTTTGAGTATTATGAAGTGACCTTCTGGGTCTCACTTTATGGCCCTTCTTTGGAAGTCTATTTTGTCTGATATGAGTATTGCTACCCCTGCTTTTTTTCCTGTCTGTTTGCTTGGAAAATTTGTTTCTAGCCCTTCACTTTCAGTCTGTGTAAGTCTTGTGTCCTGAGATGGGTCTCTTCTAGGCAGCATATGTGTGGGTCATGTTTTCTTATCCCTTCAGCTATTCTATGTCTTTTGATGGGAGCATTGAATCGATTTACGTTTAAGGTTATTATCGATAGGTAGTTATTCATTGCCATTATTTCCTACCTTTGTTCCTCTCTCTTTCTCTTTTCCTTCCTTTCCTTAAAGCAGTCCCTTTAGCATCTCTTGCAGAGCTGGTTTGGTGGAAGTGTATTCTTTTAGACTTCTTTTGTCTGGGAAACTCTTTATTTGGCCTTCTATCTTGATTGAGAGCCTTTCTGGGTAAAGTAGCCTGGATGGAGGCCTCTGTTTCTCATTACTTGGAATATTTTTTGCCATTCTCTTCTGGCTTGGAGCACTTCCACTGAGAAGTCAGTTGCTAACCTTATTGGGGCCCCCTTGTACGTTACTTCCTTTTTCTCCCTTGCTGCTTTTAAGATCCTCTCTTTGTCTTGGAAATTTGCCATTTTAATTATGATGTTTGTTGCAGTGGGTCTCTTTGGGTTCCTCTTGCTTGGGACTCTCTGTGTTTCCTGGATTTGGGTGAGTTTTTCTCTCCTCAGATTAGGGAAATTTTCCATCATTACTTTTTCAAACAGGTTTTCTATCCCTTGCTCTTCTTCTTCTCCTTCTGGTATTCCTATTATACGGATATTGTTACGTTTAATGTTGTCCTGCATTTCCCTTATTGCCTCTTCATTCTTTCTGAGCCTCTTTTCCTTTTCTTGCTTTCTGGGTGTTTTTTTCTACTTTGTCCTCCAGCTCACTGATCCGATCTTCTGCTTCATCAAGTCTGCTTTTCATTCCTTCTACTGCGTTCTTCAATTCAGAAATTGTATTCTTCATTTCCTCTTGGCTCTTGTTGATAGTTTCTATTTCCTTTTTCATGTTGATATAGTTTGCAGTGAGTTCATTGTAGTTTCCCTGTAGTTTCTGGTAGTTCTCTTTGAGCTCAGAGAGCTCAGTGAGCTTCCTGATAACCATTGCTTTGAACTCAGTATCTGATAGTTGACTTGCCTCTTTTTAAGTTAGCATTCTCTCTGAGGCTTCCTCCTTTCCTTTCATTTGGGAATTGTTTCTTTGTCTTCCCATTGTTTGTGGGACTCTTCTTGTTAGCCTCTGCTTCTTAAATTGATCTATTCTGACTCCCTGGGTTTATGGTATGAACTTCTATGGTAGAATGCCAATGGCATTCAGTGGTGCTGTCTCCTTAATCTCCTGTGCTCACTGGTCTTGACCTGACGTTTATGGGTGTAACATGGTCTAACTCTGGTCTTTCTCAGCACTCCAGGTTTTGTTGTCTCACCTGTGGGAAAAAGAGAAAGGGGGGAAGAAAAAAAAAAAAGATGGGAAGGAGGGGAAAAGGAAATAGAAAAGGAGGAAAGGAAGGAAGGAAGGAAGAAGAAATAAAGAAAGATCAGAGGCAAGATAAGAAGGAATTTTAACAAAAATTAAAACATAGAAATAGATAAAAGAAGGCAGGAAGAAAGCATAAAAAAGGTAAAGGATGGGAGGAAGAAGGAATGAGAAAAAAAAAGAGAGAAGAAGGAATTCAGAGGGAAAGGAGGAAAGGTGAAAAAAAAAATCTTCTGTTGGCTTTAAACCAGTCAGGTTAGTTCTGCTGGTTGTCCTGTCTGTGCAACGGGGTGGTTGGAAGGATTGGTTTCACTTTTCTCCCTTCCTGGGCCACACTCTTCGCTGTTGTTCAGCCTGCAGTCTCCCCTAGCCCTGCAGCTCCCCTCTGCTGGGTGTTCTGCCTTAGTTCGAGAGAGCTAGTAGTCCCTGCAGGGCTCTGTGCGCAGGTGTTAGGTAGGCTTTGTAGGTGTGGTCCCTGGCAAGCAGTCAGGCCGTTGATCAGCCAATCCAGCCACTTTGTGCTTGGGAAGTGCGCAGCCGGCCGATCCAGCCACTTATTGCTTGGGACTCTTCCTATTCAAGCCCCCCTGGTCCAAACAAGCACCTGGCTGCTCACAGCTCAGCCTGGCCCTCTCCAGAGACTCCTGCAGCAGCCCCTGCGCCTGGGCTGGGGCTTCTGGCGCCCTTGTCCCCACATGGGTCCCGGGTCCCGGGGACCTTATTGTCCTTAAACACTCTTCTTACGGTCAGATCTTTCAATGTCCTCTATCTTTGGTCTCTGATCTTCATATATGCTGGAATACTGTTGGCTGTTTGCTCTGCTCCTCAGATCAGCTAGGTATTTCCCTAGCGTTGAGGGGAAGTGGACTCCGCTCCCACCTATGTTGCCGCCATCTTCTCCGCCAGCTCATTTACTTTTATCCCAGAGCTTTACACATATTATTGGTGATTATTGGGCCTTATTGATTAAATGTAGAGCAAATTTTCAAAATATTAACTATAATTTGAACACTTTTTGTTTCAGTGAGCTTTCTCTTATTACATGTTTTTCTTAATCGCAGCACACAGGAAACCCCTAACAACTGTACAGTGGCTGCGAACCTGTGTTATTTGTGTGTCTTTGATATCTGCTCATTACGGGTTGACACTGCCTGATATGTAGCAGTCTGACACAAACATGAGGCTTGTGGATATTGAACTTTTTCCCTGTCAAATGATGTTAAAGAACATAAAATATACCATATTTTTCAGACTATAAGACGCACTCCCCCCAAATTTGGGAGGAAAATGGGGGTGCATCTTATAGTCTGAATGTAGATTACTTTGTTCACGGAGGTGGGGGGGAGGGCGGCGGTGGAGCGGGGTTTTTTTTCCCTATTTTCCTCCTCTAAAACCTAGGTGTGTCTTATGGTTAGTGTGTCTTATAGTCTGAAAAACGCGGTACTTCCAACTTCTATACTTTAAGTTTTGTGTTTCTCATTATTTATAACAATTTGTGTTTCTGCAAGGTTGCTAAAACATTAGTAAATTTAATTGTATTGGTTAAATTAATTGTCCTTTCAAAAAGTTTTCATTGTTTCAGAGGCAAAAACATATAATTTCATATAGTTCTATATAAAATTTAATAATAATAACCAAATGTAAATGTGCCAAGCTATGAGTAGACTTGACATATCACCATGTTAAAAACACACTAAATTTAAAGAGAAATAACAAATAATACTGGAAACTGCCTCCCATGTGTTACTATGCAATGTCAGAAACATCCCTGCAAATCTCAAATACATCCCAATTTCTTCTATTTCTGCATTAGAAGAAGAATGGGAAAAGGAAGGAAGAAGATATTTTGAAGGAATGTCTTCACTTTGAAGGAAGTGAATTATTTATAGCAAGCTCTTTTTTCTTTGTGTAAAACAAATTGGAGGATGGGAAGAAGGGACATTTGGGAAATCTTAAGAGATTCACTTGTAAGGCAGAATGCCCAAAAAGGGGAGACTATCTGATTTAACTGCAGAATCTTCAGAGCTATGGATGTTAAAATGACACAAAACCAGCAAGATGAGAAGCAGCCATAATGTAAAGTGTCTAAATAGAAAAGAAGAATCTCAGGGAGAATAGAATATGCTAAGAGAAAGAAACAGAAAACAGAGTCATTCAGTTGGCTGCTGTTTCAAGTGAGGTTATGCCCTGCCAGAAGAGAGAAGGGGAAATATAGCCACCCTCTATGAAAGAGACTTTAATGAGTAGGATGGATATCAATTTAAGTAGGATGCCAAGCACATACACATTCCTCCCCACATCAATAGAGACCACTAGGGTGCTATGAAACAGGACCAAACTAGACCCATGAAGGGATCTTGCTTCCCCACTGGTGTGGTAATTTGCCAAATTGTATTCTCTTCTCCCCTATATGCCTTTCATATCCCCATCTTATAAGGCAACTTCCAGAGGAAAGAAGGGAGGAGGAGAAGTAGAAAAGGAGATCACTATCCTCCACCCATTTCCCTTCTAAGACACACATTTTACCAACGATAGAGAGAGAAACTGTGGATTGGTCAGGTATAAAATTATAAAGTTGAATTCGTCTGACCAGAAAGACATTTAATCCACTGAGAATGATTTTATGTGAAAGTGAAGGATGATTGTATGTGGCCCAATGGTAGCACAGTCATTAGAATAAATTTAAAAGTGTCATGTTTACCCCAGGCTGGATACCTCAGTTTGTTAGAACATCCTCCCAATACACCAAGGTTGCATGTTTGATCACCAGTCAGGGCACGTAACAATAATCAACCAATGAATGCATAAATATGTAGAGCAACAAAATGATCTATTTCTCTCTCTCCCCCCCTTTTCCTTCTGCTTTCTCTCTAAAATCAATAAACAGTTTTTAAAAGTGTCATGTTATACCTTAGTGAGATAGAAATTTCAAGAAGCTCTTTATAAAAGTTTACTGCCAACACTATGTCATGTGCCTTTCAAAAATTGTGTTCTCGTGGTTCTCATAAAGTATGAGGCTGTTGTCACATATGTACAATAATTTACAATGCAAATTGGTCCCTTTGCTCTAACAAAAGATCATTTTTCATTACATAGTATGATAGTATGTGTATTTTACATGACATAGTAGGATAAATGATGGCATAAAGAGGCAAAAATGAAAGGTTTAAAGCTATGATAGTCAAGGATGTTATCTGTTATAGCAATAATGAACATTAACCTCTTTATTTCAATTCTCATTATTCCTGCATCCACACTTCTAAATGGTACTATTGTAGCAATAAATTTGGGTCTTGTGAGGGTAGATACAAAGGGTTTGATTTTGAAAATTACTCTTGAAATGTACACTTTAAGATGCTTAATGGGCTGTGGGAAGTGAATTCAAATGAGACTAAATTTTATACGAGGAGAGGAGGGACAAGAATTGCTGAAACCAATCCACCATAAAGGATTGGGAGTCTTGTCTGGACAGGTGACACAGACACAGTTTCAAAGGAAAGTTTTTTTTTCCAGGGTTTTGGCTCATTTCCAATAGAGGCTGTAATTTTAAAATTTTTCCACTTCACTCCATGTTGGTTTCAATATGGAATTATTATTTGTTTTTCACAAATAATTGTCTGGATTATTGACAAGAAATATGTTGAAACTCACTATCAACTTTCATAAAAAATGACATCTGTATTTAGGTTTTCACTACACATGGGTGTTTTATTGTTGTTTTGAATCCATTACTACAAAAGGGAATTACTGGACAATTAAAAGTGTCAGCAAAGAACAAATTTAATAATACATTTATAGATTTAAGGCATACAATAGAATAATAAAGCCACTTTGGCAAGGGCATGCGGATTTCTGACTACTTAATCTTTATTAGGATATTAGACTTTTATATTGCCACATATTTTTCAAATACACTTAAACTATAATTTTCTTTATTTTCTCCCTCTTGAGTTGGCCCATTTGGCCTCTTGCAGCCTGAGATCTGGGTGAGGGCACACCTGGCTAGGAGCATTGTTTTTTGTTTTGATTTGTTGTTGTCGTTGTTTTGGCACTGTGAAGATGGAGCAGAAGGAGTTAGCTAGGTCTTCCTATGCACTTACCCAAACTTGCTTTATTTTATCATTTAAATCCAAGTATTTTATGCTTAAAAAGTAAGTTATTTCACATTTGCAAAGTATTAGGAAAGAATATAGGTTGTATTACTAATCAGAGTAAAATAAAAACTGTTTTATGTACTTACTACAAATGATGATAGAAGTACAATATAAGGTCTATGAAACCCAGCCTCCTTTTTTCCTTAAAATAAATAAAATTACTTAAAAAATAAAAACATTCTTTTTATTTTAAAATGAGTGTATAGACAATTTATATTCACCTTGCTAAATACAGCTAAAATTACTGGATGTAAAATAGAAAACAACGCCACACAAATTCTGTAAGGTGGAGGAAAGAAGGTAGGCCGGTTAGAGACCATGGATCCCATGGTCTGATATGGTGGTGAGTCCTCTGGGTGATTTTTTTTTTTCTCTGTATATCCCACATTGGGTATTGGAGAGGCAGATGACCTGGGAGTATCAACACAGACAAAAAGCCAACAAAATGGGAAAATCTTACTCTCCTTAGCAAAAAGACCAGGGAAGTGGCAACTTTTTACAAAATGACAACTCTACTCCAGTCAAACACTATGGAAAACAAAAACAACAACAAAAATGGAATAAAAAATGTAAAAATCAAAGGCTAAATGGGAGCCAAGGCTTCTACCCCAACAGGTGGTGATGATGTGCACCCATCTGCATGCTGAGGTGGTATCAGACAAAATCAATTCAAAGTCAGTATTTTTATTTCTGCTTCAACAAGCAACTACCCAAAACAAATTAAAAATAGAAAGGCTCATCAAAGAAATAGAATATTTTAAAGAAGAACCAAATGAAATTATAGAATAAAAAAAACAGTGATCAAAATAAAAATTGCAGTGGATAAACTCAGCAAACACACAGAAGAAAGAAAACAAGAAACTGGTAATCTAACAAAAGAAATAAACAAATCTGATTAAAAAAAGAAAGAATATAACTAAAAATTGAAATAAATACAGCCTCAGCAATATGTGGGACTACAGCCAAATATTTAACATTCATGTCACCAAGTTCCAGAATGAGAGGAGAAAAAAGTTTGAGCTCAAAAAGTTTCAAAACATATAATAGCTATTTTTTTTCAAATATGGCAAGAATCACATTTTCAATTTCCAGAAGCTGAGAATAAATCCAAAGAAATGCACATCAAGATACATCATAGACAAACCTTTGAAAACTAAAGACAAAGAAAACTTGTTGCCATAGAGGAATACGGAAGTCAAATGAAAATGGTCTTCTTAACAAAAAGAACTATCAACCCAGAATTCTATACCCAGTGAAACCATCCTTCAGGAATGAAAGGGGAATCAAACATTCTCATATGAAGGCAAACTAAGAGAATTATCAGCAACTGACCTTCCCCAAAATAATTGCAAGAGATTTCTCTAACCAGAAAATGGATGATAAAAGGAGAAATCTAAAAGATCAGGGGAAAAGCAAGAGCAAGAGATAGAGCAAAAATATGGATAAATATCATAGACTTATATTTTACTCTGGAGTTTTTAAAATTATATTTGCACATTAAAGCCCCATTTCTTTTTTCTGAATATTTTTAGTATATTTTATTGATTATGCTATTACAGTTGTCCCGATTTTTCCCCTTTTCCCCTCTCTGCCCAGTACCCACCTTCCCTCCAGCTTTCCCCCCACTTAGTTCATAGGTTGTGCATATAAGTTTGGCTTTTAAATTTCCTGTACAATTCTTAACATCTCCCTTTACTTTTTGTACCTACCAATTATGCTTCTTATTCCCTGCACTTTTTCCCCTTCTCCCCTTTCCCTGCCAGCTGATAACCCTCCAAATGATCTCCATATCTATGATTATGTTCCTATTCTTGTTGTTTGCTTAATTTGTTTTTGTTTTTTAGATTCAGTTGTTGATGGATGTGAGTTTGTCATCTTAATTTTCATAGCTTTGATCTTTTTTTTAAATAAGTCCGTTTAACATTTCCTGTAATAATGGCTTGGTAATGATGAATTCCTTAGCTTTACTTTCTTTGGGAATTGCTTTATCTGCCCTTCCATTCTAAATGAAAGCTTTTCTGGATAGAGTAATCTTGGTTGTAGGTCCTTGCTTTTCATCACTTTGAATAATTCTTGCCAGTCTCTTCTTACCTGCAAAGTTTCTTTTGAGAAATCAGCTGGTAGTCTTACGGGAACTCCTTTGTAGGTGACTCTGATTTTTCTCTTGCTGCTTTTAACATTCTTTCATTATCTTTAACCATTTTAATTATGATGTATCTTGTTGTGGTCTTCTTTGGGTTCAACTTGTTTGGGCCTCTCTGTGCTTCCTAGACTTGTATATCTATTTCCTTTTCCAGCCTGGGGAAGTTTTCTTTCATTATTTTTTCAAATAATTTTTTCTCTCCTTCTATCTATCTCCCTATCTCTCTGTCTCCCTCTTCTTTCTTTATAATCAAAATTTCTACCCTGTATAATGAAACTCTTAATGTATGTAGAGGAAATATTTAAAATAATTATGCATTAGGCCTCGGTCAGGTGGCAATTATTGGATTGTAGGGTCATCCTTTATCCCAAAAGGTTGTGGGTCTGATGCCCAGTGAGGGCAAATACCTGGGTTGTGGGTTCTATCCCCTGTTGGGGTACATATGGGAGGTACTGATTGATCATTCTCACTCTCTCTTCTCCACTCCCACCTTCCCTCACTCTTTTCCTCTCTCTCTAAAATCAATAAAATTATCCTCATGTCAGGATTAAAAAGATAAAATGAAATAAAGTACAATATAATAAAGTAAAATAAAATAATTGTACATGGAAAAGTCAAGAGGGCCATAAGGAGAGGGATGGCTTCTATGTCTTATTTAAACTGGTAAAATCTTGATGTCAATAGATTTCCATATGTGTGTGCATGTGTGTGTATACACTGAATATATTCTACCATATATATAGTAATATCCAAACCAACAACTAAAAGCCCTATACAATGTAGAAATGAAACAGAGAATAAAAAAAAGCAGTAAGATGATAGATTTAAGCACTAACATCAGTAATTGTTAAATGAAAATAATCTAAATATACCAATAAAAACAGAGACTTACAGAGTATATGAAAGAATAACATGAACTCTATGTTGTCTAGAAGACACTAACTTCATATATACTCATATAGTTTGAAATAAAAGAATGGAGTGGATATACTATGCAACCCATAATCAAAGGAAATTGATTGTCAGAGACAGAGAAATATTACATAATGATAAGAGGATGAATTCACCAGGAAGACATGGCAATCCAAATATGTATGAACTGCCAAGAGAGATACAAAAATATGGAAAGAAAAAATGAATGAAACTAAAATGAGAATTAGTCACATCTACAATTACTATAGAAAATTTCATTATTGCTCTTAAGAATTGATAGAAAAACTAGATATAAAATCAAGATGTAGGATGTAACACCGCCATCAACCAACAGGATCTAATTGACATGTATAGAACATTTTCTCAACAACAAAAGAATACACATTATTTTTAGTGACTATTGAAAATATAGAAAAATCATACTCTTGGCCCTAAAATCAACCTCAGTAAATTTAAATAATTGAAATAATACAGAACATGTTCTCTGAGCAAAATGATATCAAATTATAAATTAGTAACGGAGAGACAGTGGGAAAACCTTCAAGCACTTGGAAACTGAAATAGATACTTCTGAATAGTGAACAGGTCAATGAGAAAGTTTAAAGGGAAATCTATCTAAAAAATGAAATGAAATCAATGAAAATGAAATACAGGTAGCATGCTGAGAGAGAGATTTATAGCACTAGAAGTTTTAGCTAGGAAAGTAAGGCAAGAAAAGGAAATAAAAGATATACAGATCAGAAGGGGAGAAATAAAACTTTTGCTCTTTGTACATGATATGACTGTCTATGGAGAAAATCTCAAGAATTTTACTTTAAAACTAATAAGGGAGTCCAGCAAAGTCTCAGTATACAAGATTAACTCATAATCAATTTTATTTCTATGGACTGGTATTGGACACATGAAACTGAAATGAAAATTTTAATACTTAGGTGTAAGTCTAACAAACTGTACATGGCATGTATGCCAAAAATAATTTTTAGAAGTCCTATAAAATTCTGATGAAAGAAATCAAAGAAGATTTAACCCTGGCTGGGGTAGCTCAGTGTATTGAATGCCGGCCTGTGAACTAAAGGGTCGCCAGTTTGATTCCCAGTCAGAGCACATGCCTGGGTTGCGGGACACTCCAGTAGGGGGAGCACCCCAGTAGGGGGTGCACAAGTGGCAACCGCAGGCTGATGTTCCCCTCTCCATCTTTCTCCCTCCCTTCCCCTCTCTCTAAAAATAAATAAATAGAATCTTTTAAAAAAAAGAAATCAAAGAAGATTAAAGTAAATGGAGAGATATGCCTTGTTTCTGGTTTGGAAGACTCAACAGATAATACATGTCATCCTCCCCAAATATATAGATTTAATGCAATTCCTACCAGGATTTTATTGTAGATATAGACAAGATTACTCTAAAGAGAAAAACAAAGAAATTAGATCAGCCAAAGAAATTTTGTAAGAAGAAGACTAAAGTAGGAAATATTGGCCTGTGCAGTTTCAAGATTTCATACATAGATATAGTAATAGAGGCTGTGTGGTTTTGGTAGAAGAATAGGCACATAGATCAATGAAACAGAATAAAGAACCCAAGAATAGCTCCACACATGTATGGCCAACAGATTTTGACAAAAATACAAAAGGAATTTGTTGTGAAGAATATTCTTTTCAACAAATTATGCTGAAACTACTGTATATTCATACACAAAAAAGACCAAAAAAGTTCACCTAAACTTTACAGCTTATACAAAAATATTTTTAAATGGATCACAGAATTAAATATAAAATTCATAAAAATTGTAATTATAAAGTTTTGTAAGATAACACCTTAAAATAATTGGGACCCAGGGCTAGGTGAAAAATTTTTAAGTTTGACACCAAACACCTGATCCATAATAAGAAAAATTGATAAATTGGACTTTACAGAAATTTAAAATATTTTTTCATGAAATTTACAGTTAACAATAAAATGAAACAACAAGCTACAGACTGAGAAAAACCACTGCAAACCTAACCATATATTTGACAAAAGGATGAATAGATTACATGAAAAACTCTCAAAACTCAATGGTTAAAACATTTAATTCATGCAGTGAATGGGAAAAAAGACTTGAAGACATTTTTACTGATTTTTACAGACATTTTACTGATTAACATCTCAGACTGACAAATAAGCACATGAAAATATATTCACCATCATTAGCCATTGGGAAAATCCAAATGAGGCTGTGATGACATATCACAACACAAGCAATAGAAGAGCTAAACTATCAACAAAAATAATGATAATACCAAGTGCTGGTGAGGATCACAGAAACTGAATACCTCAGCACAGATGGTAGGAATGTGAAATGGAATGGTCACTCAAAACACTCTGGCATTTTTTTAAATTTTTATTGTTATTCAATTACAGTTGTATGCCTAATAAACAAAGGACTATCAGAAGACTAAATGATTACATTTATCCCAGAAAACTGAAAACTCATGTCCACAGAAAAGTCTGTCCCTGAATGTTCACAGCAGCTTTATTTGTCATAGTCAAAACCTGGAAACAACTAAAATATGCCTCAACCAGTGAACTGTTAAACGGTGGTACATTCACATCATCATATACGTGTTAGCAATAAAAAAGGAATGAACTTTTGATACAACAACTTGGATGAATTTCAAGGACAATATGCTGAGTGAAAAACTGCTTCCATTCCTATAGCATGCTTGAGTGATGAAATTACAGTGACAAGGAAGCATTCACGGCTGCCAGGGTTTAGGGATTGAGCTGGAGAGGGCAACACATATCAACAGTAGGGGTAACAAACAGAGATCTTGTAGTGATCTTTGTGGTACTTGTTATCTTTCTTCCTCTACCGGATTGTAAATTGAAGGACAGCAATGACTTTTGTCTGTTTTGTTCACTGTTGAATCCCAAGAACTTAGCTCATTGCCTGCAAACATGGTGTATTCAGTAAAAATCTTATGGAGACAGTAAGACAGTAGAACCTTGTGTTAGCATGTTTATGCAAACTTTATGTTAATAGATGAAATGATACTCAGAATCCCTGAGCATGATTAAGAATTGTCATAATCATACCAAAACTCCTTTTCATTTTCTTCCCTACATTTGACCTTGTATTTCATTTACCCAGGAAAATGCAGGCACTCAGTTACTCTAACCATTGCTTTTGTAAGTTCAAAGTATATCATTTGGAAAATATAGTTTGTCAATATAAAGCACACAGATAATTAAAAAAAATTAAAATCCAATTATGTCATATTTTAAGTATACTTATTTAAAAATATTTGCCAAAAAGTAGCTTTTCCCAGGAGGCAGATTAAGTGTTAATTTGGGAACAGAATGTATGGGTACAATGATTATAGTCATAGTTTAGTAGTGTAATCAGGCAGCATGGGATCCAGTTGCTTGTCACCATGTATACACATAGCAAAGTTATTTATATGGAAGGAAATAGGTTCTCTTTAACAGGGTTCCCAGTTTGGGGGTGGGGGTGCTGGGAGCACTCCTGCTCTGAACCCTTACATAGAACTTCCCTTGCTCCCTTGCACATCAAAACCATGCCCAGACGTTCCCCATTATTTCTTATCTGTCCTTTTGGAAGTTAAGCCAGCCACAGAAACAGGTCTCCATCCTCTCTAAGGTATGCATTCGTGGGTTTTGAGTTGCCTTAGTCTCGCAGCGTCTCTCTCCCTCTCTCCCTCCCCCACCCTCTCTCTCAGGTGTACTGCTGATCACTCTAGACAGTCATGCAAGGGAAGCTCCACCTGCGAGGAGCCTCCTTGTGCAGCTCTCCAGGCATGAGAGTGGAAGCAGTTATGGAACCCTCCTGAGGTGCAGCAACGGGCTGTAGTGTCTCACAGTCTGGAGCCCAGTAAGGCACGCATCCCAGTGTGGGACCCTGCCTCCCGGGAGCTGGCTTCCAACCACATGGGGCCTGAGCCCCAAGTTGTTCCAGCATCTTCTCCTCCCACCCGCTGGAGGAACGCTTGAGAGGGCAGCGCTGGAGCCATCACTGGCCTCAGGTGGGTGGCAGCTCCTGTGGCTTCCCATCTTGGGAAGGGGTGCTGGAAGTGTGGGCTTTGGGTGGGCAGAAGCCACCCGGGCATCTGACGTGGGGAAACGGTGTTGGGCCCTTTGCCCAGCAATGCTCCCCAAGCCCTCCTCACCTCTCCTCTTACTGGATCCCACTGCACTCCTTGCCAGGTGAGTCCTGGAGCACTCGGAGACTGGCATGTGGCTCGCTCCCACCAAGGTTCGTTGGCTTAGGAGCCGGACCAGCCAGCCAAGGGATGGGAAGGGCAAAACCTGCTCTGACTTTTAAAGACTGCCCCCATAGTCCCCTGTATGGCTGGAAGTAGATGGGAGGGTCTGTCCTTCCATCCAGCCAGCCACTTCCCTAGCTTTAGGCGCCAAGCCTACCACTTCTTTTATGCTGAGTCATGTGCACGCATCATCATTGCCAGGCTACACATATGTGCACAGCGTTTGGTGCTTCGCCCCTCCCCATTTCCAAGGGCCTGGTCTCCCCTGTTACAGTAGCATTGCTTGGGCAATTTGAGATGATCAAGATGGGTGGGTAGAAACGGTTGGTTGTCAAAGTCTCATCAGTGTTACAGAGGAATACTTATTTTAAGCCTTTAAATTTTTTCCTGGTCCTGACCCTTGGCCCACAGGAACCTTAGGGCCAATGTGCTAAAGCCAAATCCCAGAATCTAGATAACATAGTACTAGCTTCAGATAATAAGTTCTGAAACTTGTCTCCGTCGTGATTTTATTTTCTCTGGGTATTTTGAGATTATCAATTACAGATCTCTGAGTTGTAAAGAACCAGATCATGGTAATTTGATGATTTATTTTGAGTGGTGAATGTGGGTCCTGGCCTTCAATTTTTGTAATTTAATTGCTGTATTTGTAGTTAATAATACCTAATGAGGTCCCATCAAAAAATTCAAGAGCAGTCTTGTCTTGGTGACATTTCTAGTAAATCCAGGTCTCCAGATTGAAGATCGTGCAGGGATCCCTGTGATTTATCTTTGAGTGAAGTCACTTAGAGATGTTGGGTTATACAGATAGCTATACTGCTTTACATACTATATAACCATTTGCCATGTACTGAATTGTGTCCTCTCAAAAATCATCTGTTAAAGCCCTAATCCCCAATGTGTAACTCCCACCCAATGTGACTTTGCTTGGACATAGGGCCTGTAAGGAGGTAATTAGGGTTAAATGAGGTCATAGGATGAGGCCAGGATCCAATAAGATTAGTGTTCTCATCAGAAACAACAGATACGTGTCCCCGCCCCCCTTCCCCTTTCCCCCAACACACACACTCTCTTTGTGTGTGTGTGTCTCCATCAAGTGAGAATGCAGTGAGAAAGTGAAGAAAGTGTTGCTTTGCAAACTAGGAAGAGGGTCCTCACCAGAAACTGAATCAGCCATCACCTTGATCTAAGACTTCCAAGCTTCCAGAACTGTGAGAAAAAAGATTTCTGCTGTTTAATCCACACAGTTTATAACATTATGTTATGGCAGACTGAGCAGATTAAATATACCATTTATAACTATAAAACTTTGTAATCAATTATGAGAGCTATAATTTTTGTCTCACAGGGTGGCTGTGGTTAGTTTATACAGGGATATCTCTGATTTTCTCTGGTGAAGTTCTGAAAAGCATCAAGGCTGAGGGTATTAACACTGTGCCATGGCAGTCATAATTCTTTAGATACTTTTCAACCTTTGTTTTAGTTATATCGTTTGATCTTTTAATTTTCATTGATAACTAAAGACAGTAAGGATGTGGTGTTCGGGCAGTATCTTTCAAAGCACTTTGATTACAGTCCCTGTTAAATGGCTACCTCAGTCACTGAATAAGTAATTTACTATACCCCAAGTTGGAAATACAAAGATTATAAAGATGAAAAAATGCCATCCAGAAAACAGAGAGACAGAGTATTAGCATGTCATTTGAAGACTGTGAATGCTTAAAATGTATCTTTAAGTATTCAGATAAACATTTGACTCTTGCCTGTACAGTTTTGCCAGGTTTATAACTTTGGCAGATGCGATATGAGCCAGAAACACTTTAAGGAATTTTGAGTAAATTTACCTTATGAATACTGATTTAAGATTGGAAATAATTTATCTGTTCTATGAGGATAAAATGAAATTCATCTGGGCAATGAATTATGTTAGCCAGCATTATCAAAATGAAAGAATAGAAGCCTCTCTTGAGGGATTGCACATGATTAGTTCATAAACAGGTAGTCAGTGAGTGCCCTGGTAGTGAGAACATATGATATATGACGAGGGCATTGACAGTTGTCTAGGACCTTGTCATTTATCCCATGAGACATTCCACATTGATTCCTGATTGTCCCTGCTTAATCTGTGACTAGTGCATAAAAGTTAGAAGCATAAATCAGCTTGTAGGCAAATACTGTACTAGTTTTTATGCTTCAACATCAGTGAGTTCCAACATTAGTATGCTTTTGAACTAAGTAGAATGCAATCATTAAAATGTATTTATATTGATATATTTTACTTATACATAATGAACTATAAAAATTGAAATGCCAAACAAACCTGATTAATTTTATAATTTCCTTTCATGAAGGGAAGGAGGCAATCATTTGGGTACCTAGTGGTCATTCCGAGAAACGTGTAGATGTATATATTACTCTGAATTTGGTGCCTAAATTAAGAAAAGACAAAAAATAACACTTAGCAGGGGAAACCATTCATAGCAAAGCCATATTTTTTAAGTTGGAAATGGAAACAATAATAAGGCACCTCAAGTCTAGACTTCATGAGCGTACACGCAAGTGGATCACATTCTTTCTGTTGTTACAGCCCTTTCTTAGGGCTGCTTTCTTTACAATGCATAATCGTACTTTCCATAGACAATGTTTTAATCCTCTTCATTATATTTTGGACAGTTTCTGCTTTGTCATTATTTGCCTTCAAAGATATGCTCTATTGGAAGATAGTTAATTTTAACTACTTTGTACTAGTGAGTTTTAAATTTTTTAATCTTTTCCTTATCCCAGAAAGTAAGTTATTTTCAAATGAGGAGAAAATTTTAAAGTTAAATGAGTCACAACAATGTATGATGATTTTAGGGAATAATTTTTGATATGAAAAATAAAATTAGAGCATATATGCTTACATTTATGATGCTCTATTTAGATGTGGGACTTTCCTGTTCTGGAGGTAAGAGTGGAAAGACATATACATTCTTATCATGATTTGTTTGTAATAAATCTACTGCATTTATTAGAGACATTATTACCGCCTGATCGTGAGAGAGAGATCTACGCTCTATTATATCTGAGCACATAGTCTCCTTTCTGAATACAGGAAAATGAAATCAATTTTATGACTGCTTTCTTCTTTAAAAATTTTATTTCCAATCTCATGCCTCCTATTTAGTTTTCTTGTCTATTGTAGGCTACTGCACTGGCTCAGACCTCCTTTTCAATGAGGAAAATACTTCCAGCACAGAAATCAGTCTCCTGCCAATGTTTTTGCGGTGTGACCACAAACTCTTGGCTATAGATGACCTTTACAGAGATACACATCTGCTCCCAAATGGGCAATCCAAAACACTTTGGAATGGTGTTCAGATTTCTCAGTGGTATGAATGTAATGATATATGTTTCCATGGAGATGTAGAGAAACGGATCATCAGAAGAAAAAAGAATAAGTCAGATGTAAAGTGGAATAAAGTGGAATTAATAGAAAATATTGTTTGTCCCAGTTAGCTTCCAGGTTCCTGCCTCTTATTCACCAAGAATACCCATATCTATTGTCTTTGATTGCCTCAGGATCTTCTATCAAAATCACTTAGTGTTTGAGCTATTCTAATTTGTCCTAGTGAATTTTAAATGTTTTAATCTTTTCTTTATCCCAGAAAGTAAATTGTGTGTGTCGGTTAAAACCAATAGAATATCAACTAAATTATTCCTACTTAAACAGTGAAAGATATTATTGGATACAGGGTTGACCAAATTTTCCACAGCTTTATACTCAAGATGATCCCCAATATGTTGGACTTACAGTGCTTGTGTCTTTACGGTCCTTTCTTCCTTCCTTTATGCACACAAAAAAGTCAAACACCTGCTTTAATTTCCCAAATGGGATATTTCTTTACTGGAATAGGTTAACTTTGGATTATTGCCAGGGTGTGTTAGAAACTCCTTAAAATATTCCCTCAGTAGTATTCTGGCTCTGACATAGGCAGACATGTTGGTTTCAGTTAATGCACAGGAAATTCATTATAATTGCAGCATATAATTGCAGTAATGAAAAAAGTCAATAAAGAAATTTCAACAGACATCACTGACTTTGTCCACTGAGGACTTTTCAGAGCATAACCTCTCCTCAGAATTGTTAGTATAGTCTAACAATGCCAATTTTTATCCAAAGATATCAAATTTATATGTGTTACAAACAGTATTTTATTTGTATGAATACATTTTTCCACCTCTGATGATTTTTTCTAAGCTTGGAAAATATGTCAGATCAAAGACCAAGAACTGTAGCTCCCTTTCCTAGGAGGGAGAAAAGCCCAGGTGATGTTTATTTCATCACTAATAGTTTCCAGGGGAAACTTCTATGGCTTTCTTTGTGACTGAAAACTGCCATTATGATTTTTAATAAAAGTTTACAGGAGAATGGATATCTTCTATAAGCAACATTTAACTGAGTGTTAATTTTACAGCAGTAGTCTGCATATGTGAACTAGTTCCAAGTTCTATCAAGAAATTCATGTAAGTGTGAACTACACCATATTCATTCAGGTTATTCATCTTAATCTACCAGTGTTTGGAACCGCCCTGCCTGGTTTCAGAAGCGGTAACCCCCCATGGCTAAGGCTGAGTGAGAGACCTTGGAGCCCTAAGCCACTGAAGAGATGAAGCTTGTCTCCCTGGCAGGAGCACCATCTCTGCCCACTTTACTTCACTCTGCTGGCCCCCAGTGCATGATCAGTTAGCCAATGATGGGTGAGATTCCTCAAGGGAGGGACGACCTAAGACAGACACAATCACAAGGGCGACCTCAGGGAAGGACTTGGGGAACTATAGAAAAATGGGGTGCTGGACCCTCACCCCTAGGCTTTGACATAGCCTGAGTCCTCATTCTGTCTGCAAGAAGTCTCCTAATCTCTTAGCTGCCTTACTTCCCATGCTCCGCCTAAGTCTGAAACAGTGCCAGAGGGGAGGTGGGTGTGGCCCTGTGGAAAGGGTTGGTTACCTAGGGTGATCAGGCCGAAGAAAGAATGCATAAAATCCTGTGAAACCTACTTTCCTAATATCCTCAATTTAAACGATAAGGGTCCAAGCCTGAAATGAGCTTGTTTCCCCAAAGTCTTATGGCCCTTTAGCCATCTGACCCTGACTCTAAATAAGCCCTCATATTTCTTTGAATGTTATCTATTGTTTGATCACTACTGCCTGACAATGATTGATGGGCTTAATCTGAGAACATGTGGGTCTTTGGAGCCACTGGTTGCTTACTGATTATAATAATTGTGTACTTTGACGCACTTGTAAATTATTTTCCCAGGGTCGTGTGAGAGACCGGTAAGTAGCGAGCTTTGTGGGGTCTATAGTTGTCCTGACTAAAAACAAGGGGGGAAATATAGGAGACCATTCTGTGTGGCGTGGGCCCAGCTCCCACTCGGAAAGGCCAGTGGAAAGCGAGGTCCGGCACACAGGACCCACGCCCACGGATAGGTTCTCCCATGGGGAATCAGGCCTACATTGTACCTAGGCCACTTTGAAACTTGCTTTTTCCTAAAACTCCCTCACCCTGAATTGAGGCAGCAAATGTTTACTGAATATCTTTTAAAGTAACTTCCTAAAATCTATGCTAAACCTTCCAAGGACAAGTGTAACCAGTTCAACCACTTTTCCCTTTACATTTGTAAATATCCTTCCTTTTGATGTAATTACCATCATCCTTTCGTTTGTTTTCTGTGAAAGGTAACCACCTAAATTGAACCTCTGCATAGTAAATGAGGACCATCCTCAATGTAATATGCTCAGAAAAGCAATAAAAGCCTGTCAAGGCAAGGGTTGGGGCGCTCTTCGCTTGATAGAGTGGCTGTGCCATCCCTTTTCCTCCATGGGACTCGGTAGTCTATGTGAATTTGTCTCATCTCAGCCACAACATCGCGGACACTGCAGGCCGGTATCTGCATCATACCAGGAAATAATGTTTGCATGTGAGACTATTTTAAAGTGACTGATGAAGATATTGAAAGAACAATAAATTGCAAGTCATAATGAAAATATATTGATGTGCTAAGTGAAAATCCTTCTCTAGTAGCTCTTTTTAGAAGAGAGCATAAGAGACAATGACCCAAGATCTCCCTGCACTGCTGTGCTTTCCATGAAGAACTCTTAATTGGCAGTGACCCCAGGGGGGCAGACCAGAGCCAAGCAGCGTGCACTTGGCAAGCACGTGGCCATCCTGTTTTCAGTGTGCACGTGTAAACCCCAGTAGACTTCATCAATATTACTTACCTTACAAATAAAATAAAATGCAGATTTCTTTCCTTAATTTCAATACCATAGTGATTTGTCTACTAATTTATACTCTGTAAAACTCTCACTAATAATATGACATCAGAATAGCCTATCTTTCTACTCAAATACACTCATTTTCTACTACCTGAGGGACTTTGTGCTAGCTGTGCCTCCTGTCTAAACCTCTGCTCCCTGAAATTTCAGGATTTGACTCTTTTCATATGTAAATGATTTCTATTGATATGTTTTCATATAAATTATATGAGTAATTAATGAAAGTCTTGTCCTTTTTCCTTCAGAACATAAGTTCCATTAGACACAGGTATTGTGTCCTGTTCACTGCTGTGTCCACAACACTTACAACATGGTAGGTAGATCAGAACAGAAAGTCATATGTATTTTCTGAATGAATCAATCAAATCATCACAAACTAAGGTTGAAAGCATGATCTATGCAATAAGATGATTGTCATGTAAAAAAGAATGAGAGTTTGTTTAGCATGGCCAAATCTTAGGTCATTTCAATGAGAGACAGGAAAAACAGGTCTATGGCTCTTTGGGTGATATAAAGAGGTAGTGAGTGTTTGAGTCTTTAAGGAAGCATGCCATCTTTGTTTTTTAAAGGGTGATTTAATTACAGAACAGAAAGTGGGGTTCAGCTGCCCACCTCTCCCCATAGGCAAATTCTGGAGGTTTGGTGACAAAGGAAAGAGGTCTTTTATTCAAAAGCCGCACAGTCTGGGAGAATGTCAGGCTTCTGGCTCCAAGCCCATTCCTTCTGGAAAACCCAGAGAAAAACCCCATCACTCCCCAACCCCAAAGCCCAAACAATGCCCCACATCCCTGTTCCGGTGGCACTCTGGCTTCAGGCTGCCTCCTGGAGTCCGTATGTGTGGCCAGCACCGCCATTGGCCACGTGACTTTCAGGGCCATAAGGTCCTAAAAATGCACCAGCCAGTCCATTGTGAAGTGGGCAAAAAGAGAGACTGTCTCTTCCTTCCCTTGGATTTATTTAAGTTACCTGGGTGGGTCAGGCCAAGTGTTCAAACTTCCATATGGCCTGGGAGGGTCTAGCCCCCCAACCAATCCCCTCATTTCCTCAGGCTAGACCGACAGCTCTTCTCTGGCATAGCACCCAACCCCATCTTGACCTCTAAGGTCACGTATGGCAACTTTCCCTTGTCCCAGCCCCAACCAGAGACCAGAAGGGGGTAGGAGGGCTTTTCCTTTTGCTAGCTTTGCGCATGCCCAGTGCAAGGCTTCCTCCTGCAGCATTTTGCTGGGGGATGGGGAATCTGTCCTCAATGTGCCCTGCAAGCTTGTTTACTCAGCACGCTGAGTGGGGCGTTTCCTGAGGCCCCTCCCTCACTCCGGGCACAACACTGGTATCAATTTGTTTAAAATAAAGTTAAGAATTCCTACTTCAATGAACGGTGTTCAAAATCTGGGAATTCCCAAGCGTATGCCATTCTGTGTGCACAGTGGTGCTATAGAAAACAGTGTAAATGGACGTCCAGACAGAAAGGGAGCCGTTTGTTATCTTCCCTCTCATATCCAAGCACAGTTGTTCTCTTCTTTTTCTGTAGTAGAAAATTATTTTGCAGTGAAGATTGTGGTTCTTCAAATCAGAGCACTAGATTTGATATGTGGTTCTATTAGAATCTAACCTCTCTAGACTAAATTTCACAAGCTATAAAATAGCAATAATATAACGGTACTCATGTCATAAGTTGTATGAAATGAGATTAGCCTGGCATATGTAAACCAACAATATCTTATCTTACACTTACTAGATACTTGTTGTATTTTATCTATTTCAGAACATTTTACAGCACCCACTATAGACCCTTTAACAGCCTTTAAGTTAAGTATTATTGTCACTACAATAAAGGGAAAGAAACCTGAGTAACAAGGAGGTTAAGTAACTTTCCAGAATCATTCAATTAGCAGTAATTCTTATATAGAGTAAGCACTTTCCATTTCATCCTGGCTGGTGCTATTCAGTGGTCCTCAGGGCAGCTAGAGCTACATTGAGAACAAATTGTTACACTGAAAACAGATAAATCTGTTCCAATATCATCACATATCTAAGGCATCACATGTTTTTACATTATGATTATCTCTCGTTTGTCGTCCTTGACTCATTGGTCAAAGTTTTTTCCCCACGTCACTGACCCCCACACTCTCACTGAGAACACTTGCAGTATTATAAAACGGTAAAATATTTCAAGTGCCTTGACTCTAAGATCTGACAGTTCTGAGTTTGAAATCTGACTCCATGACTCACCGGGAGTATTATTCTTGTCAAATAAGTTTAATATTTAAGTTGTAGCTTTCCTTTCATAATATGGGAGAGAATAATAGTACTTTATAGGGTGGTGTAAGGATTAAGTGAGAAAAATATGTATAAATGACTTAACATGTTGCTGGTTGCCTAGTAGATGTTTTATGTGTTTTAGCCCATTAATGATCCTGCTAGTCTTGCTCACCTGTGAAGCGCTTCTGATGCAGTGCTTGTGGTCAACTTCATATACTGTACATTTGGAGAGAGTGTGTAATGATTGTTGAAGCTGTCAAATATGTCTGATTATCCTCCTTTTCTGGTACTTGGTAAGGTTGGACTTCCCTGGTCCTTTGAAGTTAGTAGTGGCTAAGGCTTAGCCAATGAAATGTAGGTGCAAGTGTCTTTTCCAGGCAAATGCAGTTAAAACTAGTTAATGATTTTCTATCTTCTCTTCTCCCAACTACATTGGCTGGGAATGTTCTGTGCGATGGATACCCTCTCAGTCTAAGACCTAGAACTAGAGCAACAGTCCCCAATATCTTGTGAGGGGTGAGGGCAGGTGCAGGAGGCAGAGCTCGGGTGGTAATAAAAGCAAAGATTGGCTTGCCCACCGCTTACCTCCTGTTGTGCAGCCCTGTTCCTAACAGGCCACAGACCGGCTGTGGTCTGTGGCCCCAGGGTTAGGGACCCCTGAACTAGACAGTATGAGCTAGAACCTTCAGAAGAGCTTGAGATGAGCGCATTATACAGGCTATAAAGAGCCCTTTGTTGCTAAAATGCCATTAAGATGTTGGGTTTCTTACAACAACACAATATTTACTCATCTGGACTGGTGCAGGGGAAATAAGACTTTTGCTAAAACTTCCTCTTCTAAGATTTCTCTGGGGGAAAGCTCATCCATTAGGTCTAGCAGGAGAAATGTTTGTTAACATAATGTCTGTTTGGTGCTTTGTCTTTGCTTGATTTTTGTTAAGTGCGCACTTTGTTTCCTCTGAAGGAAGAAGGAGGTCTAGGCTGAAGACAGTTCTGTGAATTTCAGGATCATGAAGATTAGAGCAACAAAAGTCCATCTCTGTAAGGGAGGGAGGGAGGAGTAACACAAACTGAAGAGAAGAAACTCCTCAGAATTTAGAAGTATGTGTCTCATTGTTCCATAGGACCACGATTACCAAAGCGGGTACCAGGGACAGATGGGGTCAGTGATCATATTAAGCTTAGTTTTTGCCCTGTAACTCTCTGAAACTAAACACGATTGTAAATACTGACACTTGTCATTAATTATATTGTGGTTGATGTGAATCAGTGTTGTAACCATGTTTTCCTATGTGGATCATGGTTCTCTGTTGGGAACCGCCCTGCCTGGTTTCAGAGGCTGTAACCCCCCATGGTTAAGGCTGAGTCAGAGTTGGGACCATAAGCCACTAAGAAGACAAAGCTTATCTCCCTGGCAGGGATGCCACCTCTGCCCACTTTACTTTACCCTGCTTGGCCCTGAGCCTGACCAGTTAGGCAATGACAGGTAAGATTCCTCAAGGGAGGGATGACCTAAGACAGGCATGGTCACGAAGAGGCCCACAGGGAAGGACTCGGGGGGCTGTGGAAAAAGGGGGTGATGGACCCTCGCCCCTCAGCTTTGAAATAGCCTGAGTCCTCATTCTGTCTGCAAGAAGTCTCCTAATCTCTTGGATGCCTTACTTCCCTTGCCTGACTTAAGCCTGAAGCAATAACAGAGGGCAGTGCAGTCCTGTGCTGGGAGGGGCAGATTCCCTGGGGAATCAGGCCTAACAAAAATACATACATTCCTGTGAAACCTACTTAATTTGTACCCTCAGTTTAAAGATAAGGGTCCAGACCTAAGATGAGTCTGGTGCCTAAAGTTTTATGGCCCTCTAACTAATTGGCTATAACTTAGAATAAGCCCTCAAAGTTCTCTGTAAATCATGTATTGTTTAACCCTTACTGGCTGACAATGTTTGATGAGCTTTATCCGTATTCCTATGCGAATGAACCTAATAAAAGCCCCTGGAGAGAGAGGCTCTGGGCCCTTCTCCTTTGAGAGAATTGGCCACCTTTCCTCCCCAAGCAGATCATGTCTTGGTAGTCTTTTTCTTCATCCGTGGTGGACCGGGGGGCTGCGTTAAAGCCCCCCGACAGTTCTCCTATGTGATGGAAACTTTACTGTGTCTTTCATGGAGAGCCCCGGAGCCCCTGGAGACAATGTCTCTTAGTTAACTACAGGGTGGTATGAATAAAGACCAGTCATCCTAAACCTTAAAAACCCAAACATGTTTATCATTATGTTCTGTAATGCCTCAATGCTAATGTAATACCATTGATGACTAGCAATAGAAATTGTTCGACACAAAGAAGATACATAGTATGAGGATTCATCCAAAGAAACAGATCAATAACCTATATAGGTTTTTCCCACTATCCAAAAACGGACTGTTCCAATGAAGCCTTCTGTAAGCCTAAAAGCTATAAAGCAAAGGCACGATGACCTCAGGGCACATCTTTCTGAAGGATGCACAAGATAAATTGAGATAAAGTCAGAAGCTTATGAATACAGTTCAAAGTTATGGTGACTTAATGCTCAGATGCGGAATGTAGTTCCCAGAGAAGGAGCTTGATGGTACTGTAACCGAACAAAAACAGAGGTTCAGCTGCCTGCTGCCATAAAAGCCAAACTCATGCGGCAGATGCTGGTGCAAGAGAAAGAGGTCTGATTTGGGTGTAGTACAACCGGGGAGAATGGCGGACTCTTACCTCAAAGAGCACCTCCTCTTTTTGCCATGGAAGTGCACCATGCAATACAGGTCATGAGTGAGAGAGAGAGAGCGAGCAAGCACTTCCTTGGCCTGGGATTATATGAGTTTGGGTGTGAGGGGGGCCAGGTGCTTTCTAAAAATGTCCAATTAACTTTCCAAACTTTCACGTGTTTCAGGTGGGTCCACTTCCCAGCCAACCCCTTCTTTCCCTGGGGTAAACTGACAGGCCTCTTTGTCCAGCATCTCCCCCTGCACCCTTTTGACTTCTATGGCACATTTGCCTGCCTTCCCCTGGTCCCACCCCCAATCTGGTCTTGGATGGGGGAGGGGGAGGGATTTTTGTTTCTATCCAATTATCTTGCTAGTTTTCTGTTTGCCTGGTCTAAGAACCTCTCCTGGCTGTCATCTCTGACGGACTGTTTTATAGCAACAGTAACACTATTGCTGGCAGGGTGCATACTGACTCTATAAGAGCTCACTGCAAGACTAATGTTAAATGCTGTTTTTGCACTTCACCTCTTTTTTTGTAAAGGCAAAAATTCTCTTTAGATTAATTTCCACTAGCAAAAAGAGGTACAGTAAGTCCTCAGTTTAAAATTTGAGATAGGTTCTTGGAATTGTGACAAAATGACATATAATGAAACCAAACCAATTTTATCATAAGCTAGTGGATATAAACAAGAGTTAAGTTCCTGTAACATCTCGTCAGCACTGTAATGAAATAACACTGAATGAAAGGATGTCAGCAGAGGACCAGCTGCACTAATCTAAGTCTTCAGCAACAGTGAAATGGCAAACTTTCAAGAAGTGGGGATACCTGAGTATGCATCTATGTGGGTCTATATTATTATATATGATATTATACAGTATTAGAGAGAGATGTTAAGGAATTGGCTCATTCTGTTGAAGAGGATGCTGGCTAGTCTGAAGTTTGAGGGCAGGCCGGTAGGCTAGAAACCGGTAGGCTGCAGTGGATGTTGCAGCTGGAGTGTGAAGATACTCTGGAGGCAGAATTTCCTCCTCGCTGGAGGATGCCGATCTTTTTTTTTTTCTTAAAGTTTTCAGCTGATTTGTTGAGGCACACCCACTTCATGGAGAGTACTTAATCTGCTTTTATCAAAGACTATTCATTTAAATGTTAGTTTAATCTTAAATATACCTGCACAACAATGTCTACACTAGTTTTTGACCAAATATCTGAGGACTGTGGTCTAAGTTGACTCATAAGGTTAACTATCAAATATATTTAACCTTTAAATATTTAGTGAGTTTATTTTTTGTACATATAGTGTTTCACTCTTTTTCTTATGAACATGATTTACTTGTATAAAATTTGAGAAACATTCATTTCTAAAATTATATATTATAAATATATATTCTCATAATGTTTGACTCTACATTTTTCCTATGATACTGTTTTACCTCTTTCATATTGAAAAAGAGGGAATGTTCAGGTTACCTCTGTTAGTGAATGTGTACTGAATGGATGCACCGAAAAAGAAGGACAGAAAACAACGCCAGCGTCACACAGCTCTAGATAGAGGATGCTCTAAGGAGATGGTCATTTTATTTTACTTTCTGTGGGAGAATCCCTGTTTTTTCTACCACTACTCAACATCAAAATATTTTGGGGGGTTCTCTTCAACTACTTCTTTTACTGTTATATATTCCTTTTTTAAAAAATTTTGAAGCTACGCCCTGGCTGGTATGGCTCAGTGGATTGAAAAAATTTTGAAGCTACAATCTTCAGAAGAGGACTGGGCCCAAAATAAGATCTACTAGAGCAATCAATCAATAATTAACATGCTGTTACTCTGCTAGACACTATTTTCATGCCTTGCACCTCAGGAGCCTCTGTGTAGCCTAATTCCAGGCATCATTCTTTGGTTCCAGATCTAATAAATTGTGGCCTGTTCGGAAGTCATATTGTACTAATCGTGGCCTCCTATGAGCTGCGAGCTTCTTCTCACTGCTTGCTTGGAGCAAGCTGTGCAATTGGCTACCATTTCTGTGATTATACCCAATACCACCAAGGCCTAGATAATCACATTTTTGTAATAATTCCCAAAGCAAGGGCCGGGCACAGCAAAAGCAATTTCTAAGCCATGCATTGACTGCTTAAGTATATAAATATAATCTGTAATAAAACTATCACAGAGTACATATTAATAAAAGAAAAAACTAATTTGAAAATTATAGAATATGATACTATCTGAGAACAAACATAAAATTTTGGTTATATAATGTTGAAAAAATATATTTAATGTAAACATGAAAACCTTCTCTACGTATTATGAAAAGATACGTAATGAGCATGAGAGACATTTTTATTTCTCATTGCCACAGTGTTATTGTAGCTGATGTCCAATTATTGAAAAGGAAAAAAAATTAATGTGGGAAAAAAACAACATGATAGGATACCAGACTAGCTAATGAGTAATAAATAATCAAGCGTGGTGAAAGATCAAAAGTGATACCTTTAATGGTAGTTTCAAATGAGTCCTAGTCCAAGCAGCCTGTGCACCTGGTTGAAGGGTTTCATTTTAATGAGGGATCTGCAGTATCCTTTCACTTATCTTCAGCTTGCCAGAGATAATAGGCCCATAAATTTAACATCAAATTTAGTAGAAATATTTAAATGCTCAGTGAAAAGGCACAAAGTGACCCCGATTACAATTTTTTTAATTAATAAAAAGGAAATACTCATTCTAAAGGGTACATTTAAAAGTTCCTTTTTTTCTTCTGTTAAAATACATTTACTAAACACTTCTCTAAGTATCCATCTTATTTTATCGACATACACTTTCTATGACATTCATTTAAAGTTCTTTATTTTCTTATGAGAAAAACAGTACATAAACTACATAAATCTCAATGAGAATGGTGTACTAATGGAGGAATTTCCGCATAATTTAGCTTGTACTCCTGATTTACACCCATTTGGGACATCATCCTTAGTTTTCTAATAGTTAAGACAATTCTAAGCCTGAGTAGTTGAGCTCAATTAACTTTTATTTGCTATACTTCTGACATTTTCTTACCATTTTTAGTTCATTGTCATTGACATGATATCTAGGCAGATATTCCCTTTGGCATTTGCTTATCATCCTTTGCATTTTTGAGCATCGACTTTATAGTGTTTTAGTTACATGAGCTGTATTTTTTTGCAAGGTGACAAAACATGGAAATATTAAACAAAGAGAAACATTTTTAAAAAAATGATTGGAGAAATTATGCAGTTCAAGTTAGCTGATCATTCTTTGGCTGCACGAAAAGGCAAGGTCAAGATAGAAAGACACACATGCACATGCATTGTGAATTTCTCCCAGAAACTTACCACACGGTATGTGAGACAGACACAAATCATTTCTATCATGTTTGACTCAGAGAGAACACCGCCTATATACAGTGCTCTGAACTTTTCATTTCTGAGATCTAACTTATTTGTTAATTCTTGACTTCTGAGTAGGTTAGAAGGGAAGAGCAGCAGTTTCCAAACTCTGGTGAATTAGTAGGCCCAGTGCGATGTGAAAAGGAGGAGCATCAGATTGAAGGGGTAAGGGAAAGGATTATGGTTCAGTTTGTGAGGGAAATGCTCTTTGTGGAATACGTGGTAGAAGGAATAATTACTGACAAATGCCACCCTAGAAACCTGGCAAAAATGAACATTTTTAATTTATTATTTTTTAAAAAATTTTCTTATCATCATGAATTTTTTTGTTTACCTTTTTCTAGCTGATGCCATTGCCATAGTAGGCAATTTTGTTGCCTACTATACCAAAAATTGCCAAACAATTTTTCATTGTTTTTATAAAACTCTTAAAATTATCACTCACAGGCTTTCCAGTTCACTGAGAATTATGCAAGCAATCTACACTTCAGTGGCTGCCTTAGCAAGCTGTACTCCGGGTTTCTCAGCCAGGATGCAGCTCAATTTCAGGCATAGATAGTCCTCTATGAGGCTATAGTAAAGCTTCACAGAAAGACCCTTAATAATAGCTGATGATTGGCTCAATGAGACTGAGTATGTTGACATTGTCAAACTACTTTTGAGAAGATTAAACTTTATAAATCAAGAAAAATATTTGGAAAATTTATTGTGCTTTTTACATTTTGCTTCGTTGTTTTTATTTGGTAGAAAATATTTCCTATTATTAAAAAAATTGAATGGTAAGAAACCTGAACTCTAAAATGAAACTGCATCTATCTAAAGAAAGTAAACCCAAAGAACATAAACCAAAACAGTTCAAATAGGTTTTAAAAATACAGTTTTAAGTAACTATCAAATGCAGTGCACGTTCCACAAACTGCAGACGGCTTCCTGAATAAAATATGAGGACATGTAGTTCTGTGAATATCTATCTCTGATAGTTAAAAAAAAATCTGAAGAAAATTTCCAAATAGGCCATATACTCTCTGCAAAGGAATAAACAAAGTAGCCAGCAGTGACAGTGTTTGCTTTTCATGTGGTGGAACAGTGTGCAAATATAAGGCCTAGCAAATGTCAGCTCCTCATTTGCAAATGAAGATGTAAAAGGAAATGTCGGTGACAGTACATGCAACAGTTCATATTTGAAGTTTGGCACAGTGAACTGACAGCCACAGAGGAGCTGCAGTGGCTTAATCCTGTCTTTCTGCCTTCTAGCAATGATAGTTGGGAAAGGGTGGGCGGGGGGGGGGGTGCTTAATACATACGTGCTGAGGAAAAACTGTGGAAGAATGGCGTATCTCCTCCACAAGAACTCATCTTCAAAGATAATTAACTAGGTGACAACATACAATGTGCCATTAACAACAGCATTCAAATCATTTCTGGTCTTAAGTACAGTTTTAAGCTGCTTATCAGATTTTCATTTCTGAATCCATTCAGTTGTCAGGCTTACATCCTGGGTCTTTATTGAAGCTCACATGGGAATCCAAAACCTTCTAATTTTCTATACAGATTCATTTCAGAATCAATTAGAGTTGGTGGCAGTCTTGTCCCTGTGTGCAAAAGGGATTAGCTGGGCACTTGCTCAGCTGAATCTACCTCTGAATGTACATTCAGCCTTGCAGCAAAAATGAGTTCTTTCTCTCCCCTTCTAGAGGACTCTTCAGCAATTGAACTGCTGTAGACAACAGATGGCAGATAATCACTCTAACAGCATTTGTCAGCACTCTACAGTTTTTGTCAGGAAAGGAAAAGTGATGGTCCAACTCTGTCTTACAGTCAGAGGCCCCTGGGCATTTGAAGCAGGTTCAAACAGGGAAACCCACGATTGGCCCCTTCTCTGGCAGTCTCCTGACCTTGTCCTTGAGTACTTGCCTTCCACTTTCTCTCATCAGCTGTCGGCACATCTGGGACTTTTTGCTTCTCATTCCTCATTCTGCCTCACCAAATTTTGCTGAAATCTTGTTTTCTATGTGATATCTAGTAATAAAAATCATCTTTAAAATTAGGAATAAAATAGTTTAATTTTATTGTTTTAGAAAATACGGTTATATAGCAAGTCAAAGGTATAGGTGCCCTGTATTGGTTATTTTGCAGATAAGGCACTTCATGAAATCTAAAATTAGGTTAATTAAATTACCATTTAAAAATACATAGAAAATGAAAGCAGTTCGCATGAACATGGGTATTTAATTTTTTATCTTTTCAACCATTCTGCTTAATTAAACTGAACATTCAAATATCTTTTACCATATTACCATTTTTCAATGATATTCTTCCTTTATTTAAAAATATTAAAGCAGCCCATGTACTCAGTTTAAAAACAAAGCTACGTGTCTTACAATAAAAGACAGAGGTTAGTGGAGTCTGTCCTTTAGTTCCTTGTGAATTACGCCTTTCACTTATTTTAGGAGTTTTTTCTGGTGTTTTACTTCATATATTAAAATGTTGTCCTTGCATTACTATTTACTAAACCTTTTAGTTTGGGTACTATGTATTGACCTCTTTCTAATAAATATGATGTTTGGGCCTATTCACTCTGGGCTGCCACCTGGCACAGTTTTGGATTTGTGCTTAAAGAGGTACTATAGATGGAGACTGGAATACGAATGATGCCCATAGAGTTGGGAAAAGTAATGGAGCCTTGCACCTGGCTCCAGCCCCACCAGTTGATTTCTTCCCTTTTTAAAAAAATATTTTATTTAAGAGGGGAAGGGAAGGAGAAAACGAGGGAGAGAAACATCAATGTGTGATTGCCTCTCATGAGCCTCCTGCTGGAAAGCTGGCCCGCAACTCAGGGGTGTGCTCTCACTGGGAATCGAACCAGTCATTCTTTGGTTTGCAAGTTCATGCTCATTCCACTGAGCTAAACCAGCAGGGCTGATTTCTTTCCTCTTCCTATTCCTTCGTAATATCACTGATTTAGTCAAGTCTGATGCAGTTCTGTTATAAAAACCAGTATTATTTTATGCTATTTCTTAGATAAAATGCTGGTAATTAAACTGTGATGCATTTTCCCCAGTTTTTAAAAAACTTTTTAATAACTTATGTATACATAACAAATCATACTTTCTCCACATGGAAATAAAAGTATAGTAAATATAAGTTGGTACTCTGACCTCTGTGGCTCAGTTGGTTGGAGTATCTTCCCATAACTGAAAGGTTGTGGGTTCAGTTACTGGGCAGGGCACGTACCTGGGTTGTGAGCTCGACCCTTGGTCGGACACATGCAAGCCCTGCTGCCAGTGCATATGAGAGGCAACCAAACAATGCTTCTCTCTGGCACTGATGTTTCTCTGTCTCCCTTCTTCTCTCTCTAAAAAAGCTATAAATGACCATGAGTGAGGATCAAAACATAGATAAGTAAGTTAACTTGGTTAAGGCTTTCCTATAATTTGTTTCTATTGAAAATATGAATTGCTTCTCAACTCAGGAATTTTACAATAAATATTTTTCAAAACAATATTATTGTCCTCTGTACTATTCTGTACAAGCGTTCACTATTGTTTGTTGAATTTTTGCCAAGCCTCTAAAATGCCATTTTCTTGATTTTAAGAAAAGATGTCAATGTGAAGTTTTCAGACCACAACTGGTGCTCTCATTTCATTCTTAAATAGTGATTAGGTTTTTTGCCTGAAAATTCCAAGTATTGTATTTGTCGGCATTCCACCAGGATTAGTAATCATATTCCTTCAAGGAGACAAGGGCGGCTGTGTTTGAAAATATGCCTGGTTGAGAGATCTGGTAAGATGCTGTTGATTGATGATAAAATGTGTTCTCATTCAAGGGTATTAAAAAAATCTAATAATTAATAAAATAATCAAGGATCAGCTAAATGAATGTACATTTGTTATATTATTATAACTACTAAAGATATAAGGACTATTAAAGATATTTTTAAGACTCTTAAAGATCCAGGTGAGTTAATAGATGTCTAAGAAATGCGTTACACATCATTTTATTATTCCTAGGGTTAGACATCGCATTTTTTTATGTTGATGACATTTCTCTGTACAAGTCAATGAATTATTCCCCCAAGTCTCCAACAGAAGTTTAAAACCCTAACCAGCATAGTCAAACATGTCAGGATTTTTTTCTGCCCTGGAGACATCCTTTCTAGAGGTCTATTTCCCTCGTTCCAAGGTGCAGTGGTTGTTTTCATTAAGTTATTTCAGACCACCCTCAGAGGGATCCCAGTGTTCCATGGCTCTGATATCTTTTTTTTTCTTTTTTTAATTACTTATGGAACATAAACTTCAAGAGTACATATCTTAAAATCACTGTTGTGTGATAATACTTTAATATTAATCTCACATTTGATTAATGGTTTTACTAGGCATAGAATATTTTTATGAGCATGTTTCTTTAAAATGTAAGTGGCATCCTCTATTTTATTCTAGTATCAAAAGTTACTCTTGACCATTCTAATGTCATTATCACTTTAATACTCTTAAAGTATATTTTATTGATTATGCTATTACAGTTTTCCTAATTTTTCTCCTCTTTATCCCCCCTCCACCCTGCACCCCCATGCCCTCCAGTATCCCCCCACTTAGTTCATGTCCATGTGTTGCACATGTAAGTTCTTTGTCTTTTGTTTCCTATACTATTATTATCCTCCCCCTGTCTATTTTCTACCTACCATTTATGCATCTATTTCCTGTACCTTGCCCCCCATTCTTCCCCCCCACCTCTGCACTGAAAACCCTCCATGTGATCTCCATTTCTCTGGTTCTATTCCTGTTCTAGTTTTTTGCTTAGTTTTTATTTTTCTTTTTTAGGTTCAGTTGTTGTTATTTATGAGTTTGTTGTCATTTTACTGTTCATAGTTTTTGATCTTCTATTTCTTAGATAAGTCCCTTTAACATTTCATATAATAAGGGCTTGGTGATGATGAAGTCCTTTAACTTTACCTTATCTGGGAAGCATTTTAATACTCTTTATGTGAATTCTAATTTTCTCCTGAAATTATAAGGCTATTTTTATGTTTGAAAAATTTATATTATTATAATATTATATTTGAGTATATATCTTATTTTTGATACTACATTGTGCCTTTTAAAAATAGCGACACGAGTCCTCTTTTCTGATATTTTTTTGCTATTAATGTTTGTTCATTTCTTTCTGTCCTCTTTCCTTGCCCTATGTTTCTAAAGTTCCTAGTGCGTGGACCTGGTGCCTCCTGAATGGAGTCACTATTATACTTATCATTTTTCTAATATTGCCCAGCTCCACCTTTTTGTATTTACTTATTCATTTATGTATTTTTTCTACTTCCCTTTATACCTCCCATGCTCTCTCCCACCTGCACGCACTACCCCCCACAATTAGCACACTGTTTTTCATGTCCATGAGTTTTTGTCCTTTTTTCTTGGTCCCTCTATCCCCCCAAACCCCTACTCCCAGCTTTTCTTATACCTAAGTTCCTCAGCTTAATTATATTTTCTACACATAAAGTCATGTCCTCTGGGGAAAAAAAAGACAGCTTTATTTCTTTTCCAAATGGGTACTTTTTATCTTCTTGCCTGATTTCAATGTCTGAAATATGCATAATGTTTAACAGAAGTAGTGAGAATGACATCTTTGAACTTTCTCTAAAAGGAAGAATGTGCTCAATATTTTACCAAGTATGACGGTATTTATAGTGCTTCATAGATGACTTTATCAGGTACACAAAAATCTTTCCTCTCTGAATCTGCTGTAGTTGGACTCTATTGAGTGGTTTTCCTATATCTATTGGGATGATTATATTTCTTTTATTTTTTATATGAAGTAATATACTTTGATTATTTTTAAAGTGCTCTCAGATTATTATCTGTAAAGGTTATATGTTGTAGTTAGGGAGTTCTAAATTATCCAATTTCTTAATTCCACTAATTTTATACAGTAAAGATAAACACATTTTGAATATCACTCAGACTTTCTCAATGTTAATTAAAAGAATTGTCCAGAAACCAAAAGCAATTTTATGATTGTTCTTTTAGTCTCAGCCTAGATACAGAAAAAGGGTTCATTATGCTTATGCATTATTATATGAATTTCATATTTCTTTTCAAGTATAAAAATATATACCTCATTAAGATCTTAAATTTAAGAGAATAAACATTTAATTATTATAAGATAAATGCAATTCATTATTTAAAGAAATAAATAAGATGAAGAACTATATGAAATACTATTTTCCTCTATTTAATGTGATAAAAAAAACACAAGCCTATTGTGATTACATAGGTGCTTTAGGCCATAGTAAGTAGATACAGTATTGCAATTCAGTTCTATGATGTGGTTCTGACCTTTTGTGAACTTTAGTCATTAAATGTTTTTACGGTAGAAAATGTAATTTCAATTACTGAACCTCTAGCTAATAGGCATAATGGTACTCCCCCAAATTAACTTTTACCCAACATTTATATCAGAAGACTAAGGAATAAAATGAACACACAGGCATAATTACCTTCTCTTGTTTAAATATCCACATGGATGAACTGGATATGAATTTGGAAGAATACCAACTAAATGCATCTTCTAAATGTTTCAGTGGCAATGAGGAAAATTCAGTAAGTATCTCTTTGAAATACATGAATTAGAAAACAGAAACAAGTTGTACATTTCAGATCCAATAAATGCTTTGAAAAATAAACCTGCATATTTTTGGTAAAACATTCTTTTCTAAAAATAATATTTTATTTATTTATTTTTAGAGAGGGGAAGGGAGAGAGAAAGAGAGGGAGACAAACATCAGTACGTGGTTGCCTCTTGAGCGTCCCCTACTGGAGGCCTGGCCTGCAACCCAGCCATGCGCCCTGACTGGGAATCAAACTGGTGACTCTGGTTCACAGTTCAGTGCTCAGTCCACTGAGCCATACCATCCAGTGCTGGTAAAATATTTTTATGTTAACTTATTTTACATGATAGCTATAGATTTGAATAAGTATACACAGCTAGGCTTCTTTTTCTGAGCTGACTATTGAAAAGTTGAGCAAAGTGATTTTAACTTCTCTTTAGGTGCCTAAATAACCCTCTTTTATAAAAGAAAATAAGAAATAAGCCCCATGTTTATTATGTGTATATTATAAGAAATAAAATATATAATTCATTTTTAAACATTAATGTTAAAGTATATTAGCCTTTTGAATAGACATGTAAATTCAAAGCACCTGTTTTGGAATAAGTTAATATATTAACTTCTGCCTCTATTAAATTTTTAAACTCTTAATTAAATTCTTAAATTTAATTGCTTAAATTAAATGCTTAAATGCTTAAGCATATTAAATGCTTAAATTCTGCCTCTATTACTAGATGTGTGACTTTGGGCAAATTACTTAAACTCTGGTTCCCCAATTTCCCCACATAGTGGATAATAAGAATTCTGGTCACATGGAGATAAATTAAAGAATAATTGGAGTATAATATGTGCTTTCTTGAAAATCCCGAGGATGGTGAAAATATTTTCTGTTCTAAAGATAAGTACTTTGAACAGCTTTATATGACAATATCATAACAGTATTTTAAACTTCCACAAAATCTTTATTAGCAACAGATGTTTTACTACCGACTTACAGACTAGCCTGGCTATAAATGTCACTGAGATGAGATGTTTTGGGAATTGGTGTTTACATCAATTCAACATTCTAATAATGCTTAAAAAGTGACAAAGTGTTTAGTACATGCATTTTTACCTTTTTTTAACCACTTTAATAGACAGGTTAGAAACACTGTTCCTTAAAGAAGGAACAGTACTTCTTTAACAGAGAGTTCCCTTTCTTTACATAGGCCTGCGTTTCTGATCTATAATCTTCATCCTGCCTGAAGAACTTCTAACATTTCTTTCAGGATGCATCCACTGCCATGGAATTTCCTCAGATTTTTTTTTTTTTTATTGTTTGTCCTGGAAACTTTTTGTTCTTCTTTACATTTATGAAATAACTTTACTGGTTATATTGTTCTATGTATATATGCCTTTTCTTTTAACATTTTACATATTTGATTCCACTCTCTTCTTGCTTGCTTGCTTCTGACAGTGCTTCTGATGTAAGTCTTATCTTAATTCCTCTATAGAAACTGGCTCTTACTGGATCTTTTAAGCTTTTTCATTTGCCATTGGTTTTTGAAAATTTTGATTGATATGCCTCAGATGATTTTATTATTGTTATTGTTATTAATTATTCTTATTTGCTTAATTCCTTCACCTTTTTCACCCTGCCCCCTGATCCCACCCCCATGACACCTGTCAGTCTGCTGTAGGTATCTGTAACTCTGTGTCTATTTCGTTTGCTGGTTTATTTTGTTCATCAGATTCCAATGTAAGTGAAATCTCACAGGACTTACCTTTCTTTGTATTTTACTGTTTATCTTGTTTGATATTCTCTGAGATTCCTGGATCTGTGATTTGTTATTTGTCATTAATCTGGAAAATTTTCAACCATTATTACTTCAAATATTTTTATGCTATTTCTTTCTTTTCCACTGGTATTCCCCTTGCTCCTTTGTTACTCCTTTTGAAATTGTCCCTCAAATTTTAAATGTTCCATTATTGTTTTTGCTTTTTTGCCCCATTTTGCACTTCGGTTTGGAGTGTTTATATTAACACAGTTCATGCTCACTGATTCTTTCCTCAGCCATGTCCTCACTGCTGAAGAGCTCGTCGGAGACATTTTCATTTATGTTATAGTATTTTGTTATTATGTCTGTCATTTCCTGTTGACACTTTCTTAGACTTTCCCTTTTATAATTACACTAACTTCTGTTTTCTCATGTGGTTTAATTTTTTCATTAGAGCCATTAACATGGTAATCACAGTTATTTTAAACACCTTGCCTAGTAAGTCCAAAATTTATGTCATATCTATTTCTCATTCTGATGCTTGCTTTGCCCCGTCAGACTGATTTTCTTGCCTTTTAACATGTTGAAGTATTTTTTGAATGCTGGACATGATAGATCTGGTAATAGCAAATGAAGTAAGAGTGTTTTAGTGTGAAGTTTCATGTTAATAAGCCTAGGAAATGATTAACATTTGCTATGTACTGTAGTCGTAGGTGCTACAGGCTTTGAATTCCTTTGGTGTCTCATTTTTACTTCATGTTTCAGTAGATTTTGCATTCTGTACCTGTTCCCCTATAGCCCAATTAGTATGGTAGCAAGGTATGCAGGAGTGAAACAGTTATATTAGCTTATGATTAAATCACAGAGTTTTAGTTGCCGTTTGCTCCAAGGCTGTGACCTTCATATGGGTTTCTTACCTCTACCAATGCTTTAGGTGAAACAGGAAGGCTAGCGGGGGCTATAATTAGGTAAACAGCTCTTTTATCATATTAAAATGAGTAGCGGTCCCAACATTATAATACCAACATAAGTAAGAAATTTAGAACTCAGCCACCTACTCTATGCTTATTGGGAGAATATCATACACAATACCCATAAAGATTGGGCAAGGATCTTACATTGATTACATTTAGAAAAAGGCATCTTCCTATTTCAAAGTCAAATGATACACTTTTCTTACGTGAATGAGTATTTCCCAGGAACACTAATTTCAAAAGTATTTGCTTATGCCCACTCAAAATCTGTCTGGCTGATTGGTTCTAACTGTAAACTATGTTACATAAAAGCCTGATCTGCCTACATAATATTGCCAGTGGAAATAGGGCTGACTGAGTAAAGAGAAAGGCATGTAGGTGACCCATGCATGGGAGGATGAGGTATTAAGATTCATTAGACTAGAAATAAAAGACTGCCCCAGATTCCCGGAGTCTCATCTCCACCCATCTTGCTGTGGAAAAAGTGCAGCATCGTCTTCACTAAGTCCAGAAGAAGGACCAGGATCCAGAAATTCTGTGCCCTCAGTTCAGTCCATGCCAAAGCTTAGTCCATTTCAGTCTATGTCTTCATCTGCTAGCTTAGTCCCTGTTCCTGGCCAGCACTACATCGCCACACTCAGGCCCATGCTTGGGCCTGCTCTTGGAGCCGTGTTTGGGCATGCATGGCCGCCAGATTGCATGACTGGTAAGGAGAAAGAATGCCTGAACAAACAAGTGGGCGAATGCATGCTACAGAGAGAGGCCTTTGGTGAGCTTTGGTTATATTACCTAGGACTTCGGAAAGACCAGGTGCTCCTTCAAACCAATCAATCTCTTTCTTAACTCTTCAAAGGCTTGTGCTGTGCCCTCTCTGACCTTTCTGACCTTTTTTCCAGATTAGACACAGCCCCTTAATAGTTGCCATCTTGGCTCCTGCGTACACCTCATAGTAGAAGACCTCCCCTCTGTGCCATCTTGGCTTCTACTGGGCATGCTCCCAGCAGAGGATTTCCACCCTTCTTCCCACTGGTAATCCTGTACCAGACCAACTGTTCTTCTGGGAGGTTTTTCCTGTCCACTTTGGGGATTAAGTCTCAAGGCTGGAGGATGTGGTAGTCCTCCGGAGAGCCAGTAAATGCTGTGGCATCCTAGTGAATGAAAATGTCTGATCTTAGTATCTGATTCAGCTCCCTAGTTTATTAGGCTTATTTCTGATTGCACTTGCTTCCTCTCTTTATTTATAACTAACTAGCTACCTATGCTAACAATATCACAAACTTTATAGTCATCTTTGCTTTCTTCCATGTACTACATTAACCCATATTTACAAAAAACCCATTTTTTAACTAAAAAACTTCCCAATTTTTTCTCTTTAAATCTTCACAATTTACAAGGAACAATTAAATCTCAATGCCCAAAAAAGAAACAATCCAATTTAAAAATGTGCAAAGGACTTGAATAGACACTTCTCCACAGAGGACATACAGATGGCCCATAGACATAAAAAGATGCTCAGTGTCACTAATCATGGGAGAACTGAAAATTAAAACCACAATGAGATATCACCTCACACCTGCCAGAATGGGTATCATCAATGAGTCAACAAACAAGTGCTGGCAAAGGTATAGATAAAGGGGACCCTTGTGCACTGGTGGTGGGAATGCAGACTGGTGCAACCACTGTGGAAAGCAGTATGGAGATACCTGAAACAATTAAAAATGGAACTGCCTTATGAAGCAGCAATTCCAATTCTGGGAATTTATCTAAAGAAACCCAGAACACTAATTTGAAAGAATATATGAGCTTATGAGGTCTGTCCGGGAAAAGTCCAGCCATTATTAATATAATGAGAACAGTGTGGACAACATCGATGTAACCTGGCAGCCAAGGAGAGTGGCCTGGAAGGCACGTGCATGAACAGTGATGGCCTCCGTGTACCAGGCAGTGGGGGTGGTAGGTGCTGTTGAGTGAGCGGGTGTGCTGTGTGCTTATCACATTCAAAACGACTGAGTGAGTAGAACAACCCATCTGCATCAAATTTTGCATTATGCTCGAACATTCCTCCATCTATGGAAGCTATTCTGATGATCAAGTAGTTTCTGCTATGGGCAACCGATGATTGGCAGCTTCATCACCACAACACACCCACTCATGACTCCCATCTTGTGCAGAGTCTTTTTTGTGAAACATCAAAACACCCAGGTGACTCAGCCCCCCTATAGCCCAGATTTGGTGTCCAGCAACTCCTGGCTTTTCCCAAAGCCAAAATCATATTGTAAGGGAAGTGGTTTTAGACCATCTATGAGATTCAGGAAAACATGACTGGGCAGCTGATGGCGACTGGGCGAATTGTGTAAGGTCCCAGTATGCCTACTTTGAAGGGGGCTGAAATGTCATTGTTCTATGTACAATATTTCTAGATTCTTGTACATTCATTCTTCAATAAATGTCTTTATTTTTTATATTTATGTGGCTGGATACTTTCTGGACAGACCTTGTCTGCACCCCTGTGTTTTTTGCAGCATTATTTACAGCCAGATATGTGTATGTAAGCAGCCCAAGTGTCCATTAGTAGATGAGTGGATAAGTCAGCCATGGTATATTTACACAGTAGAATGCAACTCAACCATAGAAAAGAACAAAATTTTACCTTTTCTGACAGCATGGATGTCCTGGAGAACGACCTGGAGAACACTATGCTAAGTGAAATAAGCCACTGAGAGAAAGACAAGTAGCATATGATTTCACATATTTATGGAATCTATTGAACAAACTGAACTAACAAACAAAGTAGAGACAGATTCATGGGTAGAGAGCCAGCTGACAGCTCTGAGGAGTGTTGAGGGGTGAAGGGATTGAGAAAGAAAGGGAAAAAAAAAAAAGAACTCATGGACACAGACAACAGTATGGTGATTATGGGGGGAGGGGTGGAGGGAGGTAGAAGAGGGTATAGTGGAGATAAATGCTGTTGGAAAAAATTTTAAAAATAGAAATACCAACAAAAATGTGTGCATGCAAAACATATCTAATTATTTGCATTTATCTCTCCTAATGTTAACCAAGTTTATAGATTGCTTATACTTGAAGATGTAGCTGTTTTGAACCTTGGAACCTAATGCCATTAATCATCATTAAACTTAGTTATAATTCCCAAATTAATAGGCTTACAAATCCTAACTTAAATTTCAGAATTACTCTTTTAAATGGTACTTTCCTTAGTGCTCAATCTTAAAGTAGTTATTTGGGAGCTAGAAGGAAGTAAAGAAGAAAAAATAATTTCCTACACCATTTTTAAGGCACAGTTATGACTGCTCATCATTTAAAACAACTTTTTTGCTCCAGGCTATCACCAACATCCAGGAAAATAATTGTTTCTGTACATCATCTGTAGATCTTAGTATATTTGCTTAGGCATATGCTAACATTTTAAAGTGGAGCATCACCACATTATCATATTATTTTACTTGTTCATGACTACTCATGTTTTCTTATGAAATAGTATCAAAGAGAGATACTGGCATAACAGAAACCTAATTGAAAAACCGGTCAACATTTTCAGACATTTCATCAGAAAAGATGTCTAATTTTATGACCTTTGATATTTACTTTGTATTTGCTAATCTTGCTAAACTTATTTTGTATTAGTTCCAGTAACTTTTTTCCCTAGATTTCTTTGAGAATTTCTTTGTGTATAATTATATCATCTTTGAATAGAGATGGTCATATTTCTTTCCTTTCAATATATATTTTATTTATTTATTTATTTATTTATTTATTTATTTATTTATATCTTGCTGAACATTTGGGGCCTCTGGTATGCTAGTATAATAGTAAATGGCAATGGGTAAAGTGCATCATTGCCTTGATCCCAACTTAAAGGGTGAATATTAACTCATTCACCACTAAGTATGAAGTTGTTTATAGATATGTTGTTGATATCCTTTAACAGGTTAACAGATGCTCAGAGCGCTGAGAACTACTTTAGTTATATCTCACAAATGTGATACTATATTTTGATTCTAAATCAGTTTCACACATTTTGTTTTAATTTCCTTTTAGACTTTCTTTTTGATACATGTTATTTAGAACAGTGTTGTTTAATGTCCAAATATTTGGGTATTTTCCAGGTATCTTCCTGTAACTGATTGCTAGTTTATTCCCTCATGGTCACAGAAATACTTTTTGGACTCCTTATTATTGTGTAGATATGTTTTATGGCCCATGATATGTTCTATCTTGTTGAATGTCCCAGGTACACTTGATAAAAATGTGTAATCAGCTGTTCTTCAGTGGCCTGTTCTATAAAAGTCAATTTATCGAACTGCCTTATTACCCAGCAATTACATTTCTGGGAATTTATCTGAAGACACCCAAAATACTAATTTGAGAGAATATAAGTACCCCTCTGTTCATTGCAGTGTTATTTGCAATAGGCAAGATTTGGAAGGAGCTCAAGCGTCCTTCGGTAAATGATTGGGTAAAATAACTATGGTACATTTGCCCAATGAAATACTATTTGGCTGTAATGAAGAAGAAAATATTATACTTTGCAACAGCATGGAAGGACCTAGAGAACATTATGCTAAGTGAAATAAGGTAGTCAGAGAAAGACAAATACCATATGATTTCACCCATATGAGGAATCTAATGAACAAACTGAACTAACAAGCAAAATAGAGATAGACTCACAGATAGAGAGCAGGCTGACAGCCCAGGGTGGGGCCATGTGGGGAGTGGAGGGATTAAGCAAAAAGGAAAAGACCTGATGGACAAGGACAACAGTGTGGTGATTTGGGGGTCAGGGTTGTGGGTAGAGGTGGAAGAGGGTATAAGGAGGATAAATGGTATGAGAAAATATAATAAAAATATACTTTTTACAAAATGAATTTTATGTCACATTGGAAAATAGTACTATTTAGGACTTCTATATTCTTAATTTTCTGTTCAGTCATTTACTAAGAATATAAAAAAATTTAACTTAAATTGTTGATTTTATCTATTTATGTTTCCTTTATGTTCTGTTTTTTCTTCCTGTATTTTAAAGCTATTTTGGATGCGTTCACATTTAGGGTACTGCACCTTCTTGGGAATTGACTATTTTATCATTAAGTAATACTTCTTTATTCCTGCAAATATTTGTTGTCTAGAAATCTTTATTGTCCTGTATTAATAGGTTAGCTTTCTCCCTTCGATTCCTTTTATCCTGTGTGCTTATATTTAAAATTGGATGCATTATAGACATCATATAATTGCTGTGTTCACCATTAACTTATTATCTTGGCATTAAGATATTTAAGTGGCTTCCCCAGGGCTTAAAATAATAAATTTTTAATTAATCAACATTAACAGTCAAACAATATTATGATATTTGACTTACAGTATAAGGAACTTAACTCTCCCCTCAATTCCTTTCTGCTATATGTTATGCATTTTAATTTTACATAAGTTTTAAAAACATGTTACTACTCTTTTGACTATAAATATTATGTTATATTTGGAGCAATTAAAATTAAGAAAACTAAGGTTTGTTTCTAGTGTCCTTCAAATTTCATGAAAATACAATATTCTTCTTGATATCATATTTATCCTATCTGAAAAATCACAATTATTCTTTCTTATAGTGTAGTTCAGTTGGTAATAATTTCTGTATGTTTTCTTCTATAACAAAATATTTATTTTTTCTTTGTTTTTACAGATATATTCACTGAATTTAGAATTCTTTGTTGACAGATATTTTATATTAGCACTTGGAAGCCATCAATCCATTTCCTTTGTTTGTGGATGATTTCTGGCAAGAAGAAGGCTGTGATTACTTATTTTGTTTCTTTGTATAAAATGCATGTCTTTTTACCTGTCTGTCTTCAAGATTTCCTTTGTCTTTTGTTTCCTATCCTTAGGAGAATGTGTGTGTGTCTGTTTATCATGCTAGATGTTCTCTAAGTTCTTTGTTCTGTGCTTTGGTGACTGTCATTCATTTTGAAAAATTCTTGACCATGATTTCCTTAATATATATTAGAATATCAGATATTGTTTCACAGCTCTTGAATTCTCATTCCTTTTTTTTTCTTATATTTTGGTTTGGGAAAAATGAAAAATATTTCTCTCCTAAATTTATTATTTTTTTTATATCTTGGTACATTCTATCTATCCCACGAAACTAAAATTCCTTCTTCTTATCCTCTCTCTCTCTGCCTAGAGTTTACATTATAGTTTCCATTGCTAGGCTGAAATTGATTATTTTATCTTGCATATTGACCACCTTTTCTGCTAGAGCTTTAACAGAGTAATCAATTTTAAATGCTCTGTTTTATCTAAGTCTGTGTCTTCTGATCACTGTATCCTTTGGAATGTTTCCATTCCTTGATCATTTGTGCACATTGTATTTTGTTTTTAAAAAGGAAAGCTTATATAGGAAAATAAAAACTGAAGAAAATATCTGTGCTTTGAAATGAACATAATTTCATATATTCATATATTCCTTCTAGACTTTTCATGTCAGGTTTTAGATCAGTTTATTCAGCAGTAAATGTGGGTTGTTCAGATATTATTGTTATTGAGGTTACCCTTATGCTCACAGGCTCAAATTCTGTTAGTGACACCATGTGATGAGAGTGAGGATTTATTTGTCAGAGTTTTTCTTTCAGTACTGTTCCACATTCAGCTCTAGGTCTCTCCTTTCTGCTGTGTCCAGAGAGGTTCTCTCTCCAGGAATATTTTGCTCTTATTAAGCCTCAGTCTTACGCAGCCACTCTTTTCCCCGAGTCTTGAGAGTGAGTCCTTCTACTGGCCCTGCTCGTCCTGTAGCGGGTGTTCAGGGTATAGCCTGCATTTCTGCCCATTTCCCAGGTGGAGGAAGTTTGCGTCAGTTTCCTTCCATCATAAGCATGACAATTTTTTTTTGCTCTTCCCATATAATTTCAGGCCTTTTTCTCTCTGTAATGTAGTGGTTAAGGAATTGTTTCACGTGTTTCCTGAGATAGCTGTGGTTGTTCTTCCCCTGGCCTTTGCTGCAGGGATGCTTTCTCAAGGTTTTCATGAATTTTTTTTTTGATGCACTCCCAGTGAAGTTCATAGAGAAGAACATGCAAATGGTGCATTTACATCCTCCATGCTAGGCCAGTTCTTTAACAATTTCCACTTCACTAACAATTCTCATCAGTGTCAAGCTGCTTCTGCCCAGATAATCATGTCCTTTCTCTCCTTCAAGGTTTGCACTGAGTTCATAGATTTCAGTTTGCATCGATATCAGGTTTGTGTTAGCCCTGCAAATTCAGGTCTCTGATGGGTTCAAGAAAAGTGATAAATCTTGCACTTTGTCCGCCTATTTCTTTCATTTCTGTAAAGGTGGAAATAATGCTCTTTCCAATTTTATTTACTTCAAGCAGAAATTAGAAGTCAGTCTCTTGCCTAAATTTCTAAAAGATACTTTTTTGAATGTAGAGCTCCACATTGACAGTTTTTTGGTTTTTGTTCTTACATTAGTTTTGGCATGATGTTGTCCTTTGGCTTACATAGTTCCTGACAAAAATTCTGCAGTAACTCTTTAATTTGTTCCTGTGTATGTAGTAAACCATTTTTTTCTTGCTGCTTTTCTCTTCAGCAGTTGTAGTAGAAAACTAAATCATGCAGTCTTGTTATCACTGAGTCTGATTGTAGTTTTTTAAATTCTTAAGCCTGTAAGTTTGTAATTTTCATCTAACAGAAAAGTTATAATTTAAAATATTTTTGTCTGCTCTATATCTGGAACTGTGATTACATGTATATTAGATTCCTTAATATTTTGCACATATTAAAACCGCTGCTTATTTTTTCAGTTGCTTTTCCAGAAGTCGTTAACTTTTAGAAGTTTCCATGGCTTTGTCGTTGAGTTTGCTGATCTCATCCTCCATAGTATCTGATCTCCTATTAATATGATTTAGTGAAATTTTTATTTCAGACATTATATTTTTATCTCTAGCTGTTAGATTTGTGTAATTTTTGTCTTTTATTTCTCTCCTCATTATGTTTATGCTTTCCTTTACATTTGTGTACATACTGAGTATTTTTGTGCTATACAGTTTTATATCCTCATATACTAAATATGTCATCTCTGCCATGCTTTAATTTGCTTCTGTTGGCTTATTTTTTCAAGTTATTAGTTAAATGTTTCTATATCTTTGCATATATGATAATATTTCATGGGATGCCAGATTTTTCAAATTTACATTGTTGAATATTGATATTTTTTACTCTATTAAACAGCCTCACTCTTTTTTTTCTGGCAGGCAGTTGAGTGACTTATGAATCAGTTTACTCATTTTGAAGTTTGTTATGATTTAATAGGGCACATAGAGGGTAAACTTTAACCTAAGACTAGTTTAGTCCCACTTCTAAGGTGTAACCCCTCTGGCATATTCAACAAGGTATTCGACAATGAATTCAATTAGGGTTTCTCTACTGTAGCTTCTAAGATTTTACATGACTTCCAACTCCATGTGATTTCGGAGAACTGACTTTCACATTATAAATATGCAGTTGGCATTTCACTGAAATGCAATAGGAGCTATATGCAGTTTTGTGAACATATTTCTGTTCATTGATCCCTCCTCTGTGAAACTCTTTTAAATAGCAAGCTGACTGTCCCATCCAAGTACAGTTTATATATTTTTGACTCAGATCATTGGGCTCTGTTGGAATACTTCCTCTCTTTCTCATAGTCTGGAAAGTGAACCCAAACAGGAAGCCAGGATGACTGCAGAGTTTATTTTATTTGTTTCTCTTCTTTTTCAGGATCACAGACCCTTATTGACTATTTCATTATTGCCTGAAAACACACACATATATATATATGTAGTGAAAACTATTTTGATATATATGAGTATGTATGTATGTGTATATATATATATATATATATATATATATATATATATATACATATATATATGACATTTCTCTTTCACCACCAAGCTTGTCATTAAACCAAACACTAGGGTGTTTTTGTACTCCCATTTGGCTATTATTTGGCTATTTGCAATGAGAGGCTATACCCAAATTAAGGCAGGTTTTCAAATACTGAAAATCTAAAAATCATAGATGACTACTACAATGTCAACACCTATTTACTTTGTATCAGGCAATGTATACACTGATTTTATGCCATTAGTATTTTTAGGTGCCTATACTCAAGTGGGGGATTAAAGATTACTTAACTTTATTACTGTTATATCACTACTACTTCTGATCCCTCTGCTGCCACTCTGACTTCTAGAGAAACACTTGTGTTTATAGATGTGTAACCAGTATGATCTTTAGTTGATGTTTACTTCAAGAAATTATTTTCTATCATCTTTCCTCAAATGTACAATTATTTCTTCTGTTAAACTTCATCCTTACACTTTCTATGACTAACATTTTTTGTACTCAAAAATAGGAAAGATAGTGCCTATTGAGATAATATTTGAGGTTAAAAAAGTACAGAATCTGCCCTGGCTGGTGTAGCTCCATGGATTGAGTGCCAGCCTATGAACCAAAAGGTTGCTGGTTCAATTCCCAGTCAGGGCACATGACTGGGTTGTGGGCTAGGTCTTGGATAGGAGGCACGTGAGAGGCAACCACACATTGATGTTTCTCTCCCTCTCTTTTTCCCTCCCTTCCTCTCTCTAAAAAATGAATAAATATATTTTTTAAAGTATACAATCTAGTAATTCTGTTCAAAGATATAAGAAGCCCATATATTAAAAATCCATTTAGGTTATACAGATTTATTATATTTAAGGTGCTTTAAAAAGATGGATTATAAAATTTCCTATGGAATTTGGCAGTTCTAAAAATTATTTTTATTATATTACCAACTGGCTGCATTCTACCTGGTTTAATAAGTTCAAATGAAATTAAGTTTGTATAAGTAATAATTATTCCCTTTTTATTTTAAATGTTTTTAAGTTTATAATTCATGATACTATTAGAAAACATAGTACATGGCACGTAACTTTTCCACATTTAAGAAATTAAGATCAAGTTATAGAACCTTAAAGAATATCAACATCCTAATGAGTCTAAAGAAAGTTTATTGTATTTTTTCCTTTTATATTTCTTTTCTGCATACTCTTTGTCCTATCCTATGTACCAAGTAAAAGGGAGAATGTAGGCTCCATGAAGACAGGGATCTGTTTCTTTTGATTTGATGTATCACGACAGGCTAGAAAAATATCTTTGCTTACAATAGGTGCTTTTTGCCTTTTATTTCTCTTCTAATTATGTTCATGCTTTTCTTTACATTTGTGCACATATTGAGTATTTTCATTGTGTTATTGTAGTGGTGATGATGGAGGTTTTGTTTTATATGGTTTGCTTTTATTCAATTCTGAATTATATTTTGTCTCACAATATATAGCAGAATCAAATATTATCACTTTAATTAATAAGTGTAATTATTTGAAAATATGTATAAAAAAGTCACTTTTTAGGTTGGGGCAAATAACAATGATCATCTGTATAAAAACCTTTTATTTCTTGGTGAAATAAATATTGACTAGAAAACCTTTACAAGTACTACTACTACTAAAAATAATAATAATAATAATAATAAAGAGGAGGTAGAGGATCATATTGCAGTGTTTTGGACAACCATCTGTTTAATTCTATTATGGGATTTCCTCGGAACTTGGACAGAAAACCAGTGGCAAATCATATTCCTCCCATACCTTGCCCTTTAAATTTGTACAATCTAGATAATGACACTGAATTCCTAGACAAAGTAGCTGAGGAAACTTTATAATTGTGAGTGCTAAATACTATATTTAAAAGTGAGGTTTATTTGAGGTTTATTCAAATTTTCATCTTTTAGAAACAGTCACAACCTACTTTGCTTTTTGCCAACTAGAAAAGTCTGCCTGTGTTAAATAGCACATTAAGAAAATAATATACTAACTTCAAATGGTAAAATTACAATTCATATATGCAGAAATTTAGTGCAGGAGTTCTTTATTATATAAGGGTAGCGAGCGCATGCAAGGTGGACCAATTCTCCAGGTTGTCCAAACAATGAGTTTGGATATAAACTTGTGTGTGGATTCCCCACTGCTTAAAACACTACGAGTGTGTCTTGTATGCTGCCTTTCTTCATGTAAGGCAGCAATTTTCAACCTTTAAAAAAATCAAGTGCCTATACTTGTGCATAAGGATTTTTGGTATGAAGAATTAACCAATCAGATTCAACTTTATTATGAGACATGATCAATAAGATGAAACTCTATTATATGACTTATATTTATGGTTCAAGACAGGACATTCGCACCAGACGACTGTGGTAGTGTTGGCTGTTGTCATTATTTTATTTGACAGTCTAAAGGAAAAGAGGTCAGTGCCCCTGACTAAATCATCAAGTATTGCATGCTAAAAATTCTTGTGGCACACCTGTGTGCCATGGCATACCAGCTGGACATCGCTGATTTGAAATATAATTTTCAAATGTTATCATTTTTCTTGGCTATAACAATTTTTAAGAAATGCTGGAGACATGGAGTCCTCTCCTTGTGAAGAACCTGATTCTTATTGAAAATATATAATGATAGCTAATTGCCAAGCAGATGAAATTCCCTAATGTATATTTAGTTTATACCCAGATCATAATTCTTGGCCTGTGTTGTATCTTTTAATTCTGGGAACTTTGTGAAGCACCAAAATAAGTGGATTTTGAGACATGGTCAACCCTTTTTATCTTTTCCTGGTATCAGACCAGGAAAGTCTATAGTTTGGCAAAATTAAATATTTTTTAATTCTAAAGAAAGGAAGGGAGGGAGGGAGGAAGGAAGACTGGAGATATGGGGCTGGAGATATGGCTTCATAAGACTTCTCATTAAAGTGAAGTATTCATAAGTACTTCATACTGTACTACAGACTACAAAAAAATGAAACCATATAGTATTTCTGACTTAACAATATAACATTAGATTTTATTCCCAACAAGGAGAAGTGATTGCCTCTCTGGTGCTGACACACCTAATTTTTTCACAATGGAATTTTTCTAACACTGTTAATATGTTTCCAATTTTGTATTACCAAGAAATATGTAATATAATACATTTTCCAAAGGGAGGCGAAAGAAGGTATGGAAGGTTCAAGAGAAACAAAAGGAGGTACAATTTTAAATACATTTATTTAGAAACTATGATGATTTACAAATTTTGAAAGTGTCTTTGAAGGTATAATTTAAAACTTACAGGAAGTGAGTGCACAGCCAACCAAAAAATAATGCTCTGAGCTTCATTACATGGTCCTAGACAAGGGAAGATTATTTCTCTTATGCATGGAAACCATGAATTCCCTAGGCTATTTATCAACAAGGCATAAGTGGGATAAAACCCTTCAGCTACTGTATGCTCCAAAACATGCTGATTGCTGAGGTTGTATTAATAATGATTCTCCAGACACAGAGAAGGGCCTATTGTTTCAACCATCTAGTTAAGTCCTATTGCTCTGAAAGAGGTCATAACAACAGAACTAATTACCAGTGATGTAATCAGGAGAAACAAAAAGGCCAATCCAATTCCTCTGTTCTTTAACATTTATATTATTTTTCTCTTCCTAAATACCTTTCAAGCATCTAAGTATCTCTCTCTTTCATGCATGATGATCCATATCATTAGTTTAGAAATTAATCTGATGGCTTTTAATTGTAATTTTTAAAAAATTAAGTTAAGCCTTGATTGGTATGACTCAGTTGGTTCGACATAGCCCTGCAGGACAAAAGGTCGCTGGTTCGACTCTCAGTTGGGGTGCATGCTTGGGTTTTGGGTTTGGTCCCCAGTCAGAGTGAGTGGGAGAGGCAACTGATCATTGTTCCTCTCCATCTTTTTCTCCCTTCCATTCCCTCTCTCTTAAAAGTAAATAAAGTTTTAAAAAATTAAGTTAAAATATGGTATTTAAGTTATTTATCTTTCATTTACCTTTTGACTATGTCTAGCTAGATTAAAATATTTTTCATTTATTAATTAATATATTAAATGTCCCTGTACTTCCAAGTGAAATTAAAAACTTTATCATAGATTACATCATAATAGGTAAATCATTACATAATTCAGTTACTATAATGTAATATGGAATATGAGATATACTCAGACAAATATAGAAAAATGAAGATTTCAGCTGTCTCAATTTCATCTCTCACATTTCTCAGTAACTCCTACATAGAGAGTTTTCTGAGCTGGAGACATCAGTATTCTCTCTGTATTCTTTACTCGAGTGATGCATCTACTTTTGCTTTCTGATATTCACCCACAAAAAATCTGTTGCCATGACAATTTTGAGCTCCATTCTTGCTTTATAGATAATCTTTTTGTATATTTCATAGGTACATTGAAATGCTCTGTGAAAATTGGGTACAGATGGAGAGATGTTAGGGAATTAACTGTAGCTGGAAATATATATATATATATATATATATACACACACACACACATATATACATATGTATATACATACTTGTATATACATATGTACATATATATGTGTGTATATATATTCCAAAAATAGTGTTGAGGGAAACAAAAGGCAACTAATATATGCCTTAGGTGTCTGTTAATTTCAAATTCAGAAGCAGATAAAAAATCTGTAGTATTCAAAATTAAGAAGGTGGTTACCTTTGGTGAGGGGAATGTAGTAAGTGGCAATGTGTATAAAGAGTCTTCTGAGATGCTAGTAATATTTATTCTTGATCTAGATAGGAGGTATGTAGATATGGTCAGTTTATGATAATTTATTAAGCTCTAAACTATAATTACACTTTTCTCTATATTAAATGTGAAGAAAAAGTTTCTTTGAAATGGAAGTTAATTGTATATGTGGGTTGTAGTTACTCAAATGCTTAGGATGTAGTTAATCTCCAGAATTAAGAGTTTTTCAATGGCTACATAAAGTTTGGTTGTCTGAGTGAGCTCCGGTAATCCTACAATAGCTCTTGAGCTACTGCTGTACCCTCATGTAATTCCTTGCCATCAGAAGGAAGGTTCAGGAGCAGATTCAGTAAGCGGGACTCAGGGAAGATGGGCCAGACAAAACAGAAACATACTAGTTTTAATTGCTTTAGTCATGTTGTTCTTCCTTCTTTAAAAAAAAAAAAACTTTAATGCACTTATTGGGGTGACATTCGTTAATAAAATTTATAGTTTTCAAGTATATAATTCTATAATGCATCATCTGTATAATGTATTGTGTGTTCACCTCCCAAAATCAAGTCTCCCTCTGTTACCATTTATTCTCCATTTACCTTCTTCTACCTCCCCCCACCCCCATTCCCTCTAGTAATCACACACCAATGATTATGTAGCCATTAAAACATATTTTTATAAAGAGCTTTTAATTGAGAAAATAAAAGGTTAGGTGAAATTGATGACTACAAAATGTTCTATATATTTTGTAATCTTCATTATGTTCTTTAAATGTTTTAAAATGGTCTTTTTAATTTTTTTAATTTTTATTGTTATTCAATTACAGTTGTATGCCTTTTCTCCCCGTCCCTCCACCCCACCCCAGACAAACCCACCTCCCTCCCCCATCTCCACCCTCCCCCTTGGTTTTGTCCATGTGTCCTTTATAGTAGTTCCTGTAATCTCCTCTTCCCACTGTCCCCCCCCACCCCCAGCTATTGTTACATTGTTCTTAACTTCAATGTCTCTGGTTATAACAGCTGGATACAAAGTCAATACCCAGAAATAAAATGGTCTTTAACAAATATATATTAATTTATTAGCATAAGAAAATAGAAAATAAAAAAAAAAATTCTCAGTGTTTAAAAAAAATATTTGCCTAACTGGTGGTACTCAAATAAATGTCCTATCATTTGGATAATATATGTCTTTATTTTTACACTCTCCTCACTCACACATATACATTGGAGATATTCTTTTGGAAAATAGATCAGTTATCACATTTCAAAGTGATTTATTGAAATAGTTGATATTTCATATTTCCATAAAGGGCAGGATTTTAATATTGTCCAGCTCTGAGAACACTTAATCTTTATGTACTAGCAAGCAAGAAATGATTTTTCACTTCCTAAATTATCTATTCAAAAAATGAAATGAAATGAAAACCAAAATCCCTGCCTCCTCATTTGATTGAAGCTAGTTCTGATTTTATAGAAATATTTCAATGTTCATGTTTATTTGTGCAAAATGCTTGACATTATAAAATGCAGCCATTTTAAATTATTTTCACATGTAAGATAATATTCTAATTATAGAAACAGTATTTTACTACATTATACATTATATATAGGTCATACGAAATATTTTAAGTAATGCAATATTTCAGTATAGTAAGGTCAATTATATGACCAATATAAACATGATTGTATTAAAATAATTTTATTAAATGAATTTAAAAATTTGATTTCTATTTTGATAAGACACAATTACATTTAAAAACATAAATAATTCTAGAAATCTTAACAATAAATATGCGTGTACAGTTAATATTTTGTGCAGTGGATTATAAAATTCTATGACCAACTATTTATTTATTTATTTATTTATTATTGTTGTTCAAGTACAGTTGTCTCCATTTCCTGCCCACCACTAACCCCTGCGCAACCCACCCCCACCTCCCACCCTCAATCCTACCCTGCTTTGGCTTTGTCCATGGGTCCTTTACATGTCCCTTGAGGACCCTTCCCCTTTTCCCCCATTATCCACTCCCCTATGCCCTCTGGGACTGTCAATTTCTTTATTTCAATGTCTCTGGTTATATTTTGTTCGCTTTTTTCTTTTGTTGATTAGGTTTCACTTATAGGTGAGATCATATGGTATTTGTCCCTCACTGCCTGGCTTATTTCACTTAGCATAATGCTTTCCAGATCCATCCATGCTGTCACAAATGATAGGAGCTCCTTCTTTCTTTCTGCTTCGTAGTATTCCATTGTGTAAATGTACCACAATTTTTTGATCCACTCATTAACTGATGGGCACTTAGGTTGCTTCTAGTACTTGGCTATTGTAAATTGTGTTGCTATGAACATTGGGGTACATAGGTTCTTTTGAACTGGTGTTTCAGGATTTTTAGGATATAATCCCAGCAGTGGAATTTCCAGGTCAAAAGGCAGTTTCATTTTTAGTTTTCGGAAGAAATTCCATTCCGTCTTCCAGAGTGGCCGTGCCAGTCTGCATTCCCACCAACAGTGCACTAGGGTTCCCTCACTCCACAACCTTGCCACACTATTGTTTGTTGACTTGTTTACGATGGCCATTCTGACTGGTGTGAAGTGGCATTTCATTGTGGAATTTGCATCTCTCTGATGGCAATGACCAAATTATTTAGATCAAGGCAGTTTAGCCTTATCTATTTATTTATTTATTTTTAATTATGTGTTGTTTATTCTCAATTGCACCTACTATTTGAACTACTTTCAAAGATCAATATCAGATATTGGCCTATCAAAAACAACTTTAGAATTAAAAAATTATCTCCATTTCATAAAGAATGCTTTATAAGTCAGAATGTCAAAACTTATAACTATTCCTGTGATTATACTGTTGCATGTTACCTTTTATTTCTCTGACTCTTAATTATGAATGAAATATTTCTCAACTAATAATGTGAAACATTTGTGAACTAATTTAATATTTCTGTTTATAGAAGTTGTCTGTTAGTTTTAAGTTCATATATCTGTGTTTTACGAAAACATACATTAAAAAAACAGTAACATCTCATGTTAGATTTTGTGCTCTATTTTTGGAGGTTAACAGAACTTAAAGTTTAGTTTTTTCCTATGTGATCATGCAGAGAAAATATAATTCTATCACTTTTACTCCATTTCCCTGGATTCTTGTATTTTTTGCAACAATTCAATACCTATTTTCAAAATTCAGTGAACCATTTTTCGCTATCTCACTGAAAGAGCAATATTCTTTTTCTCTTTCAAGATCCATTTCTTTAAGAAGCACATTCCAGCAACTGTTTCCAAGATATAAACATTATTATTGCAGCACACTATTTGAATGTAGCCTATGGGAAGTATTTTCATGCTTCAACACGGTATAATATTCAAGTTGGAAATAAAACTTTTAAAGCTTGAAAGGACTAAGGAAACTTGGTCGGGTTGTGACTACCATCTTGAATTAGATATTTTAACTGGGTGCCCATTTCTTCTTTTCAAGCTTCATTTTCCATTAAAACATATTCTGAGCAATTCAAATGTGAACTGCCTCAAACTTTCCAGAATTCAAGGGTTCCATTTGCTTCAAAGACTGAAATATATAAAGAGACACTGTGTGTATGGTTAGTATAGTAAGAACTTCAGAGCAAGACAATATATGAAATAGATAACTAAAGCAAAGTCAGATTATACTTCTTCGGATATGTTCACCAGGCCAGTAGAGCTATTATTGCCAAGTGGTCTATTGAGATTACTTATGTTCTATATCTTGATGATGAAATTAAATACAGTAATTATTAAAGTAAGGATGTGTGGGTGCAAAATATGTGGTGTATCGCTGCATTATTGCTAGTGTTTCAATTTCTTAAATCACTATAGTATACATTTCCTTCATAATCAAGATTAATATAAGGATAGTAAAATAATGACATCAAATATGCAAAATCGACATATTTATTATTAACAACATAAAATATTTAATATGATTATCATCTCTCTTGTTGGCTCTTTATTAGTACAGCTTTTATATTTTTCAAAGTCCATGGAGCTGTTAAAAAATTCATAGATATTCATTCTCCCAGAAACAACCCAGTGTTCAATTTGACTTAAATGAACACTCTCAGAACAAATTGGTTTTGGTTTAAAATAAATTAGGATTTTGTTTAGGCTCCTTAATTTTTCTATTTATTTTTGCCCATGGATAAGCCAAGGACTTTAAGATGTACTGAAATCCCTGAAATATCTCCAGGGAGAGACAAGACAGTTAATGACATCCTAATTGTGCTACCAATAATGAGATTAACCATGCCAAATGTAGACTCATCTAGATGAGGCTCCGTATATGCCATCTTTTTACTCTCTGGTGTGAAAGAATTCAATTATAGAATATTAAAAGAGATTTAAAAGAACACTTTTCATGAAATATTTTCTTAGGGTACCCACTTTGCTCTCTAACATACTATATCCCTGGCTGAGTATATCTCATAATTTGGGGAATGTTTTGAGGGGAGCTGTTCATCTGTGAAATTGTATCTTAAAGACCATGGTAGAAGAAAAGCTGTATATTAATTGCAATATGAATGGACTCTACTTATGGAGAAAAAAAGAAGATCATTATGCATAATATCTCTGTGATACAAGTACAGGGAGATAGATATATCTTTATGGTTAGAAGAGTACGTATTTTTTTTCCTAGATGATCATTGAGTTTGCAAATAACTGCATACTGAAAATAGACTGCACAAAGCTGTAGATATGCCATTTAAGCCACGTAAGTGGTGTTTACCACAGGCTAATTACAAATACAATTTAGGTTGAAATAATAAAACAAAATTTAACTACAACACAAATTAGAATGCATATTTAAATAAGTGTTTTACATTGTCAAAATATATTTGCTAGCCCTTATTTGTGATTATGCTGTTACCTGCCATTTTCTTTGTTTTTTTTTTAAATTCTATTTCAATACAGAATTGAATTATGAAAAGATACCCTTAGCAACCTCTTATTTTTTTTAAATTACATTTATTGTTGGTACCACATAGTCAATAACATTTTACTAAGATTGAAAAATGAAGTTGTTCTGTGTATTGTTATTTTGGGTTGGTAAAAAGAGTATTTAGTAACAAGAACATTTTAAAGGTGACTTGTCTATACTCAGGACATTATATGTTCCCGAAAGTTTAATTTATATCTAAGATATTTTACAATGAAATTGTTATAATTTGTGAAACATACAGTATAGGACATTTTAAAGACTATTCTTCCAGTTTGCCAATAAAACTTCCTTAATAGAAATTTATGGTTCTTTAACACTAACTCACTCAATGTTTGCTTTATTATTTTGCCAAAAACTAATCTCCCATCTGAGTATAGCCAAACAGTCATCACTAAATTAAAATGGTAATCAGTATCAATATTTTGATTATCACTTTAGGTCTGTTGGCTAAATGATTCAATGATTATTCAGCACCTAAAATATTTTTATGTATCATATAGGCACTTGTCATCATTCCTCTCATATAACAAACAATCAAAAATGGGTTGCTTTTCTGATTATCTGAGACAATACTACCTATGTATACAAAACTGTAGTCTTAGAGATTATCTAGTTCTCTGATTTTACAGAGAGTATATGACTGGCTTAAGGTCATACTACCAAAAACCATTGAAGCCAGGAATTACCAAGTACAGTGTCCATTCTACCATATCACATTCTGCCCAATTTATAAGATAATGCATTATAGTAAAGTTCCACCAATTTTAGAGTAAACATACATCCCAGGATGATTAACACCCTCTGGACTCTCAAAAATGTCCATGTTTGGATAATAAATTATATGGTTGTGCTAATTAATACCATAATATTGAATTCATGCTAATATTTACATGTAAAAAAATCTAGGTGGAACCAGAATATAAATGAACAAAAGTATCCATTTGTAAGGAGCACCTAACAATACATGCATTTTGGAGTCTCATCAAATTCATGTCACAGCTGGCACATAGCACCCATGGTGTTTGGAATGAGATAACCTCTCTGTGACTCATTTTTGTACCACTAAAATGTGTTTTGTAACACCTGCACTCATAGGTTACCATGAAGGTTATGTCAAGAAACATATCAATAAATATACAGTGATAACCAATAAATATTTCAACTTTTAGTAACTTTATTTTTATAAAAGAAATATCTAGCATAATATTTTGGACTGTTTACAGCACTGCATAACTGTTCAGCAGCTTCAATGAAAACACTAGCTACCACTTTGGTAGAATCCATTTTGAGCTGAAATTAACAGTTGCTCTTCTTATCCCAGCAAGGGATCCATTTCACTCAAAACAACAGAAAGAGGCATGCTGTATTTCAGAATGTGTACTGGTTCACTTGAAATGAATGGATTTGAAGTTTCGCCAGTGGAATGGTTGCTTAATTTTCTTCTTTCACTTCCTCACAGGCCATTGTTTTCTGTTAAGGATTTTTAACCAAAGTCTTAGAGTTTTGTTAGGAATATGTTATCATTGGTGATAGAACATCCCAGTAAGTCCCCATTAATTATTTTTTACAGAGAAACAAAATGAAAATATTTTACATAAAATGTTTAATGTATTTTTAAGATTAAGATGCTTAAAGATTTTTATTTAGAGGATAACATAAATGCTATATATATATAAATAAATCCTAATAAAATTATGATTTAATCTCAAAATAATTATATAACTAGTAAATATATTGAAATTATTATAAATTATTTTCATAACTCATTTAAGTATTTAATCATGAATTTACTGCAAACCATCCTCCATTCTTTCAATAAATATTTGTGGAAGTTAGCTATTTTTCAGGGGGAAGCATTGACCAACAGCCTGCCTCCAGGGTCCGTGACTATATGCATGCCCTATTTTCAACACAAACCTTATTCTCACCTCTTCTTGAATTTCAGATTCTACAGCTGTTCAACAGGTAATTGTATAACCACCTTTTCCTCACACAATGTGCGAGTTTGTGTGTAAAGAACACAGGAGGTTCCTGAGTATGAGTCAGTGAAGCTAAGTGGAGATTTCAAGATTTAGTGTACAAATTTGAAAATCATAAACATCTCAATTGTATTACAACCACACACTTGTAGGATTTTACTTAGTCATTGACTATGGACTGAGAAGAAAGAAAAAAAAAAAAAACTATAGAACTTAGCAGGGCAGTCTAATATGTATGTCCAGAAAAGGAGGAGGGCCAGAAAGGTGAGTAAAAAGGCTTAAGCTGTATTTCCAATTTTAGTCATGATAGGTAAAGAACTTAGAAGTTCTCACTTCCATCCCTAAAATAAGAAAAGAATACATGGGCAAACTGAAAATATTGATTTATTAATCCCATTTGAAATGCAGGTTGAGGGACAAATCTTTACCCTTAAATTCAGAAACATAGGCTCATCCACAGAGCCACAGCCAAAGCCTACCTATCTGAAGCAGAGACCTCTGGGTATGCCAGTAGAAACTTAAAGGAAAGAAACATATCAGTGGTAATACTGATGAGGAGCTGGAGGCTAAGTGCGGAATAGCATGAGAGAAAAAAATGGAGACTGTAGACTCAAGGTGGCCCACTCTTTCATGGACTGAGCTTACAGGAACTCCAATAGATTCTTATGGTGAAGATGTGAGAAATATTTCTCCTGGACCCGGCAAAGGAAAAAGAAGATCAATCTTGTAAAATTTTCCCAGAAGATACTTCACAACAAAAGACAAAGGGAAAGACTCTTCTAGAGACTGACCCCATTTAGGGGCAGTGTTTTCCTTCATTCCAGCCTCCTATAACCTTTCTGTCTCACTTAAGTGGGCCAGGAACAAAGTGAACAAGACTCAGGACTTCAGTGAAATCATGTGGGGATACTGCAGCCAGAGAACAGAGTAAGGGACAGAGGAGAAAAAATGCTGCACCATTGAGCAAACACTGGTGACATGGCCTTAAGATATGGGCCCACCAAAAGGAAAAGGAAACAAAACAACTAACAAACAAAAACCGCAGTGTGAAGACCAGACTCAGATATGACACAGGCATTAGAATTGTTAGGGAAGAAACTAAAAATAATTATGATTAATATCTTAAGGGCTCCAAAGTACAGAATGACAGTATGTAAAAAGAGACAGGCAATATAAGCAAATACCAACTCTAAGAAACAAAGGAAAATCTAGAATCCAAAAGCACTGTAAATGAAATGAAGAATGTCTTCGATGACTTCTGGAGTAGGACTGACGCAGCTAGTGTCCTTGAAGATAGGTTAATGGAAACTACCAAACCTAAAACAGGAAGAAGAAAAGAGGAAGGCAGGAAGGCAGGAAGGAAGGAGAAGGTAGGAAGGAAGGATTTAAAATGGTGGAACATATGCATGATTGGAATACCAGAAAGATAGAATGGAGCAAATGAAATATTTGAAGTAATAATAGCTGAAAACTTTCTAAAAATAGTGACAGACACCAAGTCATATACAGGAAGTTATGAGAACATTAACTAGATGTTAGTGAGAACATTAAGTTAACATACAAAAAATAACAGAAAATCACCTAGGCATATCATATTTGTATTGGACAAAAGGAAAACTGTCTTGATAGAATATAGATTAGTCAAAGGTTGCTATCTGTACCAGATTTTTAAATATATATAAAGCATAGATACTTAATCTGTAGTCATCAAATTCAACAAATATTCATTCAATGCTAACGAACAAGACACTTTTCACAGTGCTGGGTACATAGTGCTCAAAAAAAGTAACACAGAACCCTGCCTTCACATTACTGAAAGTTTACCCTGATAATCTGCCTGAGGCTCAATAGCTAGAGTTGAAGAACAAGGAAATAATCAAATAGACATTGACAAATTTAGTTGATAAATTTGCAGAAATATTTATTTAAACTATCATATAAAAGCAGCCTTAAACAATTATCACCATATATTCCCCTAAGGCAGTCTTCACCATCTCTTTATATTTGCTTTACGTGCTATCAGTTAGGTGTGAACGGAAGTTGGATATATATTTAAGTTAATTAAGCAAAAATTACTTTGCATACTGGTTTTCTACTCTGACATAGATAGATCTTATCAACTTTTTAATATAGAAGTGCTTTAGCATTATCTTATATTGCTCTTAAAATCAACAGGGTTTACAGGGTCAAGAATTACATTTTCTATGTACTTAAATATAACATTAACTATAATAACTGACTTCTTTAGATGACTCCGTATCAGTAAAGAAGAAATATTCAGCAACTCCACAATAGACTCTTTAGGGTGATCCCAAGCAGAAAGGTGCACAGCTATTCTTCAGCATCCAGTTATTTCGAAGAGCTTAGGAAATATTTTTACTCATTCAGCATCTCATTTGAGCCTTTTCTATAATATGTGGTTTATTTTACCTTTCAGTATCTTACTGACCTTTTGTCCTTTTCCACCATTTTCTTAAGTCTGTCCTACTCCTGACTGTTGCCTACATTCTCCATATGGTACCCCACATTTCTCTATGGTACCCCACATTTGCTACTCCTGACAAGAGCAATCCAGTGACAAACACTGCATCACACCCCTGAGGAAACTTAAGAGTTTGTGGTTTGTTTTACTACTTTACTTCCATTCCACTCTAATATTAGAAGTGTAACTCACCCACTCAGGATTTTATTCTACATGTAACTGGGGAGAAAAGGGAAAATAATTAGGCCATATACAATATTCCCCAAAGGTTATGAAATTCACTAGTTTGTATGAGCCAGATATATTTGACAAGAAAATTATTCTGACTTTCCAAAGAATTGTAATATATCACGTTAAATAATTTAAAATGAAATTAATTTATAACAGATTACATCAAGTTGTATTTTATATTCCCTTTGATTAACAATAAGGTGTCTATCTTTCAAACATGAGGCGTTAGTCTCCAGTCTTGAAAAACACGGGTTATAAAAGGTGCACTCAAACAAGATCGTGTAAGTCATACACTGTAGTAGCTGAATAGTGTCCACCTGGAACTTGGGAACCTGACATTATTTGGAAGCCAGGTCTTTGAAGATATAATTAGTTAAATTAAGATGCAGTCATACTGGATTGGTATGAACTAAATCCAGTGACTGGTGTCCTTAAAACAAGAGAGGACACACAGTGGCCCCTACACAAAAAGAAGAAGGCATATGAAGACATAGGCAGAAATGGAGTTTTGCTGCCACAAACCAGGGAATGCTTGGGGCTATCAGAAGCTACAATGGGCAGAGAAGGATTCTTCTCTAATCTTTGGGAGCATGACCCTGACAATGTCTTGATTTTGGACATCTATTCTCCAGAACTGTGAGGGAATAAATATTTGTTCTTTAATCCACTGAATTTGTTGTAGTCATTTGTTATAGCAGCCCTATGAAACTAATACAGACCCATAAAGGGACAAATAAATAAAAGGAAGTACAAAAAAGAAATATATTTAGAAAGTTATTTATCAGTAACCTAGGTGATATATTTGGTAAGTAAATTAATGTTAAGCCAGCAAAAGGTGACAATTTAGATAGGGATAATATTTGAAAGAATATGGATATATTCTGAGAAATACAAGGTGAGTTTGATTAGGAATAAGTACAGAATAATATTTCTTAATTTCTTTAAATTCTTAATCCAGTTAAATATCTCAGTATGTTTCATATATTTATAGTCGTTCAGAAAACATAGTGTTTTTCTCTGGATGATTTTAGATTTTTAAATTATTACTATTATTATCTTAATATTAGATTGTTTAGCATTATTACTATAAAGTTCCAAGGTATAGTTTCTTTGCTTATCTACCTGGGAATTCTTAGAAATATTGAACCCACTTTTTGATACAATTTGTTACTATTGAAAATTCCTAACCAATATGTCTTCAAATATTTTCCTTCCTCCTCATCTCTTTTCTGATACTTCAGTTAAATATAAATTATATGAACATTGTTATGTCCCATATAAACTTTCCACATTCTTCGTATGTCTTTTTTTCTCTCTCTTCATACTTTGGTCTAGATAATTTCTACTGATCTGTTTTCCAGTTCACTCATTTCAATTGTTTCTCATGTTTTTGCTAATATAATGTTTATTTCAGATGTGTATTTATATTAGAGAATAAAAAGTTTGACAATTAATGAGCTAAATGTTCTATTAAACAGTTTGAAAAATCAATCATTAAACATAAAAATTGATGATTAAGTGACAAAAATATTAAGAGTCAAATATGAATGGTATATAACAAAGACAACATTGTTTTTTTAAATATATTTTTGAAGATGGAAAATATGTAGCCACCTCTGCTCTTGAGATGAATGAAATTTACTTTCTAATAGACAATCTGAAGAGGAGTTGCTGGGTGTAGAACCTCCTCATTACTTATATGTTGAAAACTGTTTTCAATACTTAAACTGTATTTCAAGGAAAGCCTAGTTTAATTCACAGTTTTTTTGAATATTAAAATAAAAGCATATTTTGTTGCCTTGCTTTGTATTTGTATATTGGCCTTGAAATTGCTAGTCTAATTTCTATAAGACATTTGAGTTTTTTGTTCTAAAAGTCTTGAAGATTTTATTCTACCTTTGGAATTCAGTAGTTTCGTTATGATAGGTCTTGGCATTGATTTTGGGGGCTTAACTTTTGAAAGAACCTAATGAGCTTTTTTAATAGACTTTTTTCTATTTCTGGAGAATTGGCTAGCATTATAGATTTAACTATAATTCTGTTCCATTGTTTGTTTTTTGTTTGTTTATCAAGGATTCTGAAATAACAAATATTTGTGCTAGTCTTCTATTTCTACTAATTTTTTGACTTTTTAAAATTTTTCCTGGATTATTATAGTTATCTAGATTAACTTTTTCATTTGTTTCTATTAATGTCTGTTTGATCATAGGTTTTGAATTTTTTTATTTTTATTTTTTAATTATTTTATTATTGTTCAATTACAGTTGTCTGTATTTCCCCCCCATCAGTCACCCCCACCCCAGCCAAACCCACCTCCCTCCCCTGCTTCCACCCTCCCCCTTGGTTTTGACCATGTGTTCTTTATATAGTTCCTGAAAACCCTTCCCCCTGCTCCCTCCCCCCTCCCCTCTGGCTATTCTTAATTTCAATGTCTTAATTTCAATGTCTCTGATTTTATTTTGCTTCTTTTTTTCTTTTGTTGATTATGTTCTAGTTAAAGGTGAGATCATATGGTATTTGTCCCTCACCGCCTGGCTTATTTCACTTAGCATAATGCTCTCCATTTCCATCCACGCTGTTGCAAAGGGTAAGAGCTTCTTCTTTCTCTCTGCTGTGTAGTTTTCCATTGTGTAAATGTACCATAGTTTTTTGATCCACTCATTAACTGATGGGCACTTAGGTTGCTTTCAGCACTTGGCTATTTTAAATTGTGCTGCTATGAACATTGGGGTGCATAGGTTCTTTTGGATTGGTATTTCAGGGTTCTTAGGGTATAATCCCAGCAGTGGAATTGCTGGGTCAAAAGGCAGTTCCATTTTTAGTTTTCTGAGGAAATTCCATACTGTTTTCCACAGTGGCTATACCAGTCTGTATTCCCACCAACAGTGCATTAGTGATCTCTTCTCTCCACATCCTCTCCAACACTTATTTGCTGATTTGTTTACGTTGGCCTTTCTGAATGGTGTGAAGTGGTATTTCATTGTGGTTTTAATTTGCATCTCTCTGACTGCTAGTGATGCTGAGCATCATTTCTTATGTCTCTGGGCCCTCTGTATGTCTTCCTTGGAGAAGTGTCTGTTCAAGTCCTTTGCCCATTTTTTAATGGGGTTGTTTGTCTTCCTGGTGTGGAGTCATGTGAGTTCTTTATATATTTTGGAGATCAGGCCCTTGTCTGAGATATCATTGGCAAATATATTTTTCCAAATAGTTGGTTCTCTTTTCATTTTAATGCTGTTTTCTTTAGCCATCAGAAGCTTTTTAATTTGATGAGGTCCCATTTGTTTCTGATCCAAAGTGGCTTTCAAGTTTGTTGAAATATATATAATTTTGTTTGACATGTAGAATTACAGTTGCCTCCTGCTTTATGCTTTTTTAATGGATGTTGAGTATATATAGATTTCAATCGATTTGTATGAATTTTAATTTCTCAATTTTCTACACTAGTACTTTATTTCTTTAAGGGGTTATTTCACCAGATTCCTAGCTTAACGCCAGTTAGTTTTCATTGCTACTTCATTATTTATTTGACAGAAAGCCCTTCTTCCTTTATTTTGGCCTTTTTCTCCCTCAAAAGCTATGTTTGGAAGAATATTCCTTTAAACTACACTTGCATCTTTCCACTGTTTTTTTTTCCCTTTAAGTCAGGCTGGTGCCTTATATAAAGTCAAGTATTTTTAATAACAAAGTAGGCCATTTACATGAGGGTTTTGACCCTTTGAAAAAAATCCCCTGTACACCATGTTCTGATTATCTTATTACATTTTAGAATTTTCAAGTTGAGGAAGGATTTAATCTTTATGCTGGTTCCTCTAACTGCCCCTCAAGTGCATTTGCTAGCATCCCTACTCTCTTCCCTTTAGTTTTGTTTTTCTCTGTCTTTGCTCACAAAATTAATTGAGGCAGCATCAATTTGAGGCAGAAGAGTTTGGGGCCACATCATTGTCATCTGGTAATCCTTCTCTTTACATTAATTTATTTTTCAGTTTTGGAAATTATAGGGGATTCGTTACTATATACCTACCATTGACTACACCTATCCAGGAACTCAGGAGTTGCTTTTCTAAAACTTATTATAATTTTAACCTTTTGATTAAAGTGCTTAATATCAACATTAATGTAATTATTGATATGGTTGGATTTAAGTATCACATCTTCTTAGTGGTTTTCTGCTTATTTTTATTCCATTGTACCTCCTACTCTGTATATTTTATATTTTAATAATTTTATTTTATCTATTTGATTTTAGCTGTGCCACTTTGCATTATTTTTCATTGATTGTTATAGGGATTACAGTATACATCCTTTAATTTTACTTTCTGTTCATAGTCAAAATTATACCATTTTACATAATACACAGAAACTTTGCAAACTATAGGTTTAATGAGTAACTCTATTTTATTTTATACAATCATATTACATAGCATTCTAAATTTTGCTTTGAACAGCCACATGTGTTTTAAAATATAAGGAGGAAAATAATACATCCAAAATTTTGGAAGTGTTCATATATTATGTCTTTAAATTATTTTTACATTCTATTTTTTCTTTAGGGCTTTGATTACTCATAAGATAAATCCATTTATATTGCCCCACTGATTACAAAATTTAAATAGAGTTGGCATATAATATGTTATATTAGTTTCAGGTATACAATATAGGGTTCCAATATTTTTATACCTTACAATGTGATCTCTCTACTAATTCTAGTATTCTGTCACTAGTATTGTAAGCTTATCACAGTATTATTAACTGCATTCTTCTTTTTCACCTTTTTCATCTAACTCTTCCCACTCCCCTTTCCTCTGGCGGCCATCCATTTGGTTTCTGTTTCTGAGTTTGTTTTTGTTTCTGAGTTTGTTTGTTTGTTTTTTATTTGTTTGTGTGTGTGTGTGTGTGTTTTAGATTTCACATATGAGTGAAACCATATTATCTGACTTATTTCATTTAGCATAAAACACTCTAGGTATGTTAGTGTTATTTGCGATGACAAGATTTCATCTCTTTCCATTGTCAAGTGCTATTCCATTGTGTGTATACATCACACATCTTCATTTATTCATGTCTTGGTGGACACCTAGGTTGCTTCTATATCTTGGCTATTGTAAATAATCCTGTGCCAAGGATTTGAATTTTTCTTTTCATGTTGTTCTGCAGTTTGTAATTTCTTATTTAGTATAATTTTAATATGATTGACTTCTTTTTTTTGTAATTCCCATTCTGCTATTAAATGAAATTTTCCATATACCTGGTTTTATGGTTTTAAAATATTTACTCCATTCCTTTTATACTTTATTTTTCTCATATTACCTCTTTTTTCATTTATTATAAATACACTGTACTTCATTGATTATAGTTACAACATCTGCATTAAAGGCCTTTTCTGACAATTCCATGATTAACTTATTGTCATGGTTAACAAATGTTGGTTGGTTTCCTTTTCCCTTGAGAGAGGATGATATTTTCCTGGTTCTATATGTGTTCTGTAATTTCAGACTGTATCTGGACATTGTAGAAACAGTGAATTCTAATATGTTCTTCTGAAAGTATCATTTTTCCTTTATGGGGAAAGAGAGGGAGAGGGATAGATAGATGGTAGATGATTGATCAATAGATAGATGATAGATGATAGATAGATATAGGAGGGAGAGAGAGAGAAAGAGAGAGAGAGAGAGATTTTGCTGTTCTGCGTATTTATGCATTTATTAGCTGATTCTTGTATATACCCTGACTGGGGATCAAACCCTCAACTTGGTGTATCAGGACAATGCTCTAACCAACTTAGCTACCCAGCCAGTGTCCCCCTTTTTTTGTAAAAATTTACTGGCATATTCTCAGACAGCAAACTGTTTTGCCTGCATTGAGTGTTGGTTCATATGTTAGTTAAGATTACTTTAATCTGCCTTTTGATGCCTAGATCTGGAGTCCTTCAGGTACCATTCTCTAACTTTCTACTTTCTGAGTCTCATTCTTTGAGATGTTCAGATTTCTTTTTGCAGAAAGATACTGATATTTCTATTAGGAATTTTAGCTACCCCAAATACCTATCTTGATTGTTGCTGTCAGTAGAAAGACGAAAGGAAGAAAGGAAGGAAGGAAGGAAGGAAGGAAGGAAGGAAGGAAGGAAGAAAGGAAGGAAGGGAGGAATCTGTAGTGCTACTGCATACCTGGTTGCTTCCTCCAAGTATCAACTTTCCTTTAAATCCTTTATGCTTTTTTCATCCTCAAATATGTACTTTTTTCAAATCGAATTTACAGTTGATAACCTCAAGAGTGTTATTTGTTAGCTTCTTTCTCTTCAATCATAGAAACAGTATCTCTACAGTCATTTTTCAGAAGTTTTTTTCCTCTCTTCTGAGTGGATAAGGTGTATTGATTTATCTGCAAATTCACTGACATTTTGTTTTTCTTAATCTTCAGTTTATGATTATCACATCTAATGGCTTTCCATTTGAGATATTGTATTTTTCAGTTTTTAAATTCTATTTGATTTTTTAGTCATTTTTCATTGTTTGTTAAGTATGTTCCATCCATTCATTTATTAGGTGTTTTCTTTAAGTGCCTGACATATTTATTTAATTGTATTAAGCCACTTTCCTACTATTAACAATGGGCCAACCTGAATTATTATTATTTCTTTATAGATTGCTTATTTCTCTTGTTTTTTTAGATCAATTTATTTTCCCATTTATTTGCATGTCAAGCAACTTTTGATTAAGCACTAGAAATTATGGATGCTATATTTTAGATAATCCAGATATATTCTTTTCCAAAATGTGTCAGATCATGTTCATAACATGTAATAAAATAATAGCTGGTCATTTTGGATTTGAAGACTCTCTGTTATCTCCTTTGCTATTGAAAGGATACTCAGTTTTACCCATAGTATTAGGGAACATTATTTTGAACACATACTTTGCTCCAAAAGTCAATGTAAATAAAGGCTGAGATGTTCACCAATCACTTATAACTAGACAAGTCTCGAACTCAAATTTAAGTCTTTCCTGCACTATCAGCTTAAATCTCTGCTCAGCAATTCAGCTTTGCAGCTCATGTTTTCTCTAGTCCTTGTAAGTCTCCTCAACACACACACCCAGTTCAAGCTTCAACGAAGAATTGCAGAGTGCATTATATGCCAATTTTACAGTTACCAATATGTGCCATCTTCTTTCCCAGGACATTTCCACTCAGTTTCACCTAATATGACAACTTTTAAGTTCTTCCTCTATTCTTCAGTAAAATAACATGAGGTCTTATTTGAGTTCTGGTTGCCTTGTAAACATTACACGTGGAGTTCCCTCAGAAGAAATGCCAGTGAACAAGAATATCGCTCAGGGTAGTTTCCCTTCTTACATGTCTAGTTTTTCTGCATCTCATTTGATCACTCTTCAATGTCTTCAAGAGATGTTTCATTTTTTTTTCACAGAGTTTCAAATTTTCATTTGTAAGAGAGTTAATACAACACAAGCCACTTTACCATTTCTGAATTAAGAACTTTTAATTTTCTATTTATTAATGTGTATCTGCAAAATAAATTAATATAAACTTAAGAATCATAAAAGTTTGAGAATGTATTGCATTAAGGCATAATTAAAGTGATAGAAAATGTTGGAAAATGTTGTCATTATAATTCTAAGTCCAAAGGAGTTTGTCAGTTAATGAAGTAAAATTTGTATGTCAGTTTTAGATCCTATCACTAGTGGAAGTACTGAGTTCTTTCCTTAGATCCTTTTCTGAATTGGTGTTCAACAGAATCATCTCAAAATCTGATATCCTATTGAAATGGCCCTACTTTGATATAGTTTGTTTTTTCTTGCTAATAAGTAGTTCCTGCAATTGTAGAACTTTTTAAAATATGTTTTTTATTTTCCAGTTACAGTTGATGTACCATAGTATATTAGTTGTAGGTATACAACCCAGTGATTTGACATTTTTATAACTTAAGTGATCACCCTTATAAATCTAGTACCTATCTGATACCATATATAGTTATTACAATATTATTGACTACATTCCCTATGTTATACTTCATATCATTTTTATTTATATTACTATTCTGTAATTATCGATTTGTACTTCTTAATCCCTTCACCTTTTCCACCCATCACTCAACACCCCTCACATCAGAATGTGCTCTCTATGTATCTATGATCCTGTTGCTGGTCTGCATGTTTGTTTATTTTGTTTTTTAGATTCCACTTATAAGCGAAATCATCGGGTGTTTACATTGTCTGTCTTATTTCATTAAGCGCTATAACCTCTAGGTCCATCTACATTGTTGCAAATGGCAAGACCCTATTCTTTTTTTGTGACTGAGTCATATTTCATCATATTGGGCCAGCCAAAAGGTTTGATTGGTTTTTTCTGTAAGATGGCTCTAGTAGCACTTAGTTGTCTTCAACTTCATTTGAAACAAATTTGTTAGATTATATTGTGACAGCTGTCATGTCAGCATGCATTTAAAAAAACTAATCAAAATTGGCGAATTTTTGTGTAGCCACTTTAATACTGAAGATGAAAGGAAATATGCAACCTTTTGGCATATTATGCTTTATTATTTCAAGAAAGGTAAAAATGCAACTGACATGCAAAAAAAAATTGTGCAGTGTGTGGAGAAGGTTATGTGACTGATGGAACATGTCAGAAGTGGTTTGTGAAGTTTCGTACTGAAGATTTCTCACTGGACATTGCTCCACGGTCAGGTAGACACGATGAGGTTGATAGCAATCAAGTCAAGACATTAACTGAGAATAGTCAATGTCACAGCATGTGAGAGATAGCCAACATACTAAAATATCCAAATCAATAGTTATTTGTGGAAATGAAAAAATGTGTCTTTTTTTTACAGAAAAAAACTAAGTGAATTTTTTGGTCAGCCAAATATATATGCACCACTTCTTGAAATTAAGAGGAACCCCTGTATCACCTATAATTCAGTCTCCTATCCAGAGCAGGAATTCCTTCTCAATCTTCTTAATAAATGATCATGCAAATTCAGCTTGAACACTATCAGCAATTTCATGTTCATTGTTCTGCTTTCAGAAACAGATGTAAACTCCATGTTTTACTGTGAAGGACAGACAAGAGAATTGATTCTTCATTATCCAAAATCCCACAGAATTAAAGACTAGTAACTTAATTTCATTTCCTGGCTAAACAGAGATCATCTAAAAAGGCCATGACTGATGCTGACTTTGCTCTAAAAACTCTGAGAAAATAAGCTTGAGAGAAGGTTTAGGGTTAAAAAAATCCCATTATTAATCTATTCATAGTGGAATTTATGTCTAAAACAGACCGAACAGAATAGGAAGTTTGCAGTCTAGCCAACATGTTTCGTCTCAGAGACTCGTAGCAAATACAACCGTGTCTATTACTTCTCAGAAAGCTTCTCTCTAAAGAATGTCCCGGTTCAGCCGCAGGCTGTACGGCACAGTGCTATAAAGGCACTGAGGAGTTTAGGTTTCTACAACTGACAGAGACAGAGTCAAACTGTGCTTGCACTAAAAATGGGCGAGACTACTTTCAAACCTAAGTAAACATGTTACTATTTAAATAAGCTAACATGGGTGGAATCTGTACACATTTATTCTATTACTAAGAAGTAGGCTTATATGTAAATTTATTTTCACTCATTGACTATGATACATGTGTGAGTTTATAAATGCTAAAAAACTTAATAACAGTAGAGTGAGCTTTAAATATATCGTTCAGTGGTATAAGTTGTTGATGACTGGCTCACCCGAGGTTTTGCTGTCAAGAAGCACGTAAACTTTTGAGATGACTAGTTAAATGTGAGGTTCAACTTTTTGCCACAGTTTCACATGTCCATGGATGCATGACATAACATAATTGCAAATGCTATGATTAACATGCTGATTAATGACATGCATATTAAGGTCAAATAATAAAAGTGAATTTCTTTTCCGGATCCATGTAAGTTAGCTATCCCCAAAATACAGCCCTTTGTCTGTAAATTAAATCAAATCAGAGGACTTTTGACAATTCACAGGTTAAAAAATTAAAAGAAAGAGAGTTATTTAAGGCTCCCTAGATTTTTGGTTCTAAGTGTTCGCTTTTTAAAATTCTGCCATTTTTTAATGTAGTGTATTGTGAATATTACACCATCCTTGCATCCCTGGGATGAATCCCAGTTCATTGTGGTATATGATCTTTTTAATGTATTTCTGGATCTGGTTTGTCAATATTTTGTTGAGAATTTTACATCGATGTTCATCAGTGTAGTTTCCTTTCTTTGTTGTGTCTTTATCTGGTTTTGGAATTAGGAGAATCCTGGCATCATAAAAAGAGTTTGGGAGTCTTCCCTCTTCTTGAAATTTTTGGAATAGTTTGAGAAGGGTAGGAGTTAGATCTCCCCTAAGTGTTTTGTAAAATTCACCTATGAGGCTGGTGATTCCTCTTCGAGGATTATAGCCAAAGAATCCTGAAACATCAATTCAAAAGAACCTATGCACCCCAGTGTTCATAGTAGCACAATGTACAATAGCCAGGTGCTAGAAGCAGCCTAGGTGCCCATCACTAAATGTGTAGATCAAAAAAAACTGTGGTACATTTATACAATGGAATTCTACACAGCAAAAGAAAGAAGGAGCTCTTACCCTTCATGACAGAAAGGACAGAACTGGATGGAATTATGCGAAGTGAAATAAGCCAGTCAGCAAAAGATAAATACCATATTATCTCACCTATAAGAGGAACCTTATGAACAAAACCAACAAATGAGAAAAATAGAATCAGAGACATGGAAACAAGGAACAGACTGACAGTGACCAGAGTGGTGGGAGGAGGAAGATGGGGGAAGGAGGGGAAGGGTCTAGTTAAGGGACAGGTATAAACGATCCATGGTCATGGGCAACAGCATGGGGAATGACTGAGGGGGGACAGAGGAGAGCAATGGGGGAAAATTGGAACAACTCTGAGAGATCACCAATAAAAAATTTTGTTTTAAATTAAATTAAATTAAAAAATTAAAATATGCCAAAGCTTATAAAGGTTTATTCTTTATTTGGGACATGTATTGTATCCTGTGGGATGGAAAAAAAAAATCCTATTGCTGTATAGAAGCAATTCTTTGACAATAGACAAATAAAGAGTCCTACTCTTATGGTATAACAAAATAGGAAATTGTGAGGTGATTAAATGGCTAAAAACAAATTTTTATGATTTGATGATGTCAATAGTGAATAGTAAATAAGGAAGCTATCAGTTTGGCAGCAATTTGCTAAGACTCATGGCAAACACAAGGCCCAAGGGCCGAATCCGGCCCTCCACTTTGTTTTATCCAGCCCAGCACTTTGTTTTTACCTGGTGGCAGTGCCGAGCTCCTTGCCCCTAGTTAAGGAGTAGTTACATTTATACAGTCTTAAAATTACATTCGGCCTTTTGAAGGCAACTGCAAGACTGACATGCCCCCCTGTGAAAATGAGTTTGATACCGTGTGCTAAGAAAATAAGTTGAAATTATTTTAAGAGCAAGTCATAAAAAACTGCACTTTTATGTGTCATTTCAAACCTAACCAAGAGGTATTGAAGCTGGGAAACTGTCTATTGCTTTTAATTAAGTTTACTTTTTAAGTACAGTAGATATATAATCTTATCTTAATTATATTAATTTTAGGTAGATAATATACGGAGTCAATAATTTTATACTTTATGATGTGATCACCCTTTAATTATAGTAAATATATGTCATTGTGTAACCTTATCACAATATTATTGACTGTATTCCCCCTTCCCTTTCCTCCATCCACCTCCCTTCTGGTAACCATCCCTTTTGTCTTCATTCTTCCATAACTGGCTTCTTAGAATTCTTGCCCTGAGAAGCTTCCTTAAATTTATTCCCTTACCCAATCTCCATCACTACTTTGTTATTTCCCTTCACAGAACTTACTTAGTACTATGTTTATGTAATTGTCTGTAATATGTATAATCACTCACTGGAAAGCCAAGGAATTAGAGCAGAAATCATGTGTCTTTGTTTCACCACTGCTAATCACACAAGTACCAGTGCCTAATACATGAGAGATATTTATTGAGTAAAGGAAAAATAACGCTGCTAGTTCTGCCTAGTAAGTAAAAAATATATATAATTGATATTGGCTCACATGTCTATTTTCTGTTTCAAAAATACAGTAATAAAGAAAGTAGTGTTTAGCCCCTAACCTTCCCTCCACCCCTGATTAGATTGGGTCAGTGGTAGCAGAAATCGGAGTTCTGGAGAAGATATCTATCACATTTAGCAACCCCCATTGTGCCTTGCTTCAGTTTGGATAACGGCAGTGTTCTATGATTGGAATTCTTGTCGATCACTCTGCTTCTCTTGCTTCAAACTCTCTGTGAGGTTTCAGTAACATCATTTACCTTTAGCTAGAAGGTCTGTCTCTAGGCCTGCGGTATATAACCTTACCTTGCTGTGTCCCTTAATCCAGGTCACACCTGCGTAAAGAATCTCCTCATAAAATATTGTTAAACACTGAGTGTCCTGGCAGTACCCTACTATGTGCAAATCAATGGCCCAAGCATTGTTAATCATCAAAACATTCAAGGACAAAATAATTCAGCCTAGTTCTAGCATCACGTAAAACTTTTCATTTAGCTGTGTACGGATCTGTTCTCAATGATTCAGCTTAATCAGTGTCACAGTTTTATAAAGCAGATAGAAACAAGAAGCAATTTACTTTGCCATTACAATGTTCCATTGCCACTCAGAAAAAAGAAATGTGCTAAACACAGAATGCTGTATTTCATTGTTCCCTTCTGAAAGAATGTTTCCGTAATTTTTCTGAAATCAAAATATGTCTCTTTTGAATTAATGTCAGAAATTGAATGGTAACAATTCACTTCCTCTTACATATTTTGGAGAAGATGAATAAAAAGAAAAAAAGTTGCTTTCATAGAAGTACTTTTGACTTAAAGCACAAAGGTCAGACTGGAAATGTTGTAAAAATATTTTTATAAGAAACAAGTAGGCTTTAGAACATGACTATGCATTTCCACTTAAACTAGCCCTGGATTTTGGTAGATACAAAGGGTAATGTTATTCAACTAAACATGAAGATCTATGCATATATATAATGATAGAGATAGAGAAAGTGTATACACATAAAAATACACACACATATAAATATACTATCTTATTTTGTATATATTTTATGAATTTTATAAAAACATCATCTATTACCAATATGTGGAGAACGCATACTGGGATTCTTCTGAAAACCACGAATAGCAGGAAATAGCACATATTATTTCAAAAATCTAGATTATTTAAAAATTAAATATATGAAAACACTGATCACAATAATAAGGTTCATATGGCAAAAATAAAGGAAACACTTTTCTGAGATTAAATAGAACAGATATTTCATTTCTATAGAATAAAAGGAATAAAATGCTTTTATCTTGCCTTAATTCTTTCTTAATGACTATTTCTTCCTGAAGCTTTTTTGAGAATTTTATGCTCCCTTTTTGGTATTAATATCATGAAGTTTCATTTATTTATCATATACAGTGGAACCTTGGTTCTTGAACTTAATTTGTTCTGGAAAACTGTTTGAGAAGTGACTTGTTCAAAACCAAATCTCCTTTGCTTGCCCCTTGAGAGATTCGTGACTAATCATACAGGTGTCAGCATGAGAGGGTTGCTGGGTCAAGAACTGAGACCCAAAGTTTTGTTAGACTACCAAGATAGTTTCTTTTCTTAAACAACTTAGTCAAGAACTGAATGATCTGAGAACCAAGATGTTTAGGAATTGAGGTTTGATTGTACTTATCAAAAGCTTAAAGTGTACTTGTAGACTCTGAAACCAACTGGGAGAAAATTACTGCATGGGCATTCATCCCCAAGGAACATTCAGACTGCTAGGGAATGTATCAGTATGGGTTGTCCAGAGAAACAGAAGCAATAGAAGACAGACAATAGACACACAGATAAATAGACAGACAGATAGAGGTATTTCACCATGTATAATGTGCCCATGCATAATGCACACCCACATTTTTAGCCCAAACTTTCAGGAAAATATATTTAATTCAATTTTTATTTATTATATTTATAAATAAAACCAATGATCATATTCCAGGGTATTATTTTGCCTACAGGTATCATTATTGCTCTCCAGAGTTATAATTTTAACACATAAGTATACATAAAAGAATTTAAAACATTCATATAGATATAGAATTAGTATTACCCATGTATAATGCACATCCTTCTTTTTCTCTCAAAAATGTGGGCAAAAAAGTGTACATTATACACAGCAACATACGGTAGGTATACTGATTTCAAGGAGTCAGCTTATTCAATTTTAAGGACTAGAAAGTCTGACATCTGTAAGGCAGGCTTGGAGGCATAACAGTTGGGCAGGAGCTAAAGCTGTACTCCTGAAACAGAATTTCTTCTTGAAAGATCTAAGTTTTGTTCCTAAGGACTTTCAAATGATTAGATGATGCCCAACCCTGTTATCAACTAAAAGCCTCCTTTACTAAGCTCCTACACTTTGTGACGACATGGATGGAACTGGAGAGCATTATGCTAAGTGAAATAAGCCAGGCAGTGAAAGACAGATATCATATGATCTCACCTATAAGTGAGACCTAATCAACAAAACAAACAAGCAAGCAAAATAGAACCAGAGCCATTGAAATAAAGAACAAGCTGACAGTTACCAGAGGAAAGCGGGGAGGGGGATAACATGGGAAAGAAGGGAAAAGGTCATTGTGTTGCAACCAATCAAGACCTGGCAGGTCCACTGTAGCTTCGGAGAGACCGAAGAAAATGGAGGGATGGGGAGAAAAGGCATACAACTGTAACTGAATAGCAATAATTTTTTTTTTTTTAAACAAAATGTGTGGAGCCATGGGGATGCTTGACATGCCTTTCTTTACTCACGGGTGGGCGAGCCACACACGCTGCAAGCTGCATGTCTTCCAGTGAGAAAGCCCTACTTGTTTAAGAAGTAAAGGTGAACAAAGCCAGCAAAATGCCAGAAAATTATATAACATAACATAATTCTGTGCATGCGAGCCCACTTCATGTGATGGGAACAGTTTATTGGACCCAGTCTCAAGGCTATGAGAACACTACTTATCAGGCCCCTCCAAGGCTATGGGAACACTGCTTCCCTTATTTACCCAGACACTTGTGTGAGGAAGCCTGGCTGCCTCCATTTACTCTATAGTCATCAAGGAACAAAAAAAAGAAAAAGAAAAACAAAACCTCCTTTACTAACAGTCAACTGACTGTAGGTGTTAACCATATGTGCATAGTACCCTTACCAAGCATCAAGATTGACATTTAGTTTAATAACTGGGGATTATAGCCCAGCCAAGTTGACCCGTAAAACTAGTAAAAGCTCTGGTGTGATAACAAATGATATTTTGCATCAGGTTGTGTCAAAGGTGTTAATATTAACACCCATATATACATATATATAATATATATTATACTTAATGTATATATACATAATGCATATATGTGCAATATATATTGTATATAATGTCTATATACACATAATATATATAAATGTTAGTAGCCATATATGTATATATATGTGTGGCTGTTAACATTTATATATATGGGAATATATATGTGTGTGTGTATATGTATATATGTGTGTGCATATATATATTCTTTTTTATGTGAGGTATATGGAGTGAAAATAGTAAGTGAAGACCAAGTAGGATGAAGATAATCTGGGGTGGGAGAAGGTTTAAAAATTATAAATGTCTCAGGAAAACCCTTAAAGAGAAATGGACACTACAAAAGTATTTTAAATTATAACAACTTATTTGCAAATATTTTAAAAGAGTGAGTCAGGTTGCAAGTATTGGTTCTCAGGTCAGAAAGAGGTATTTATTTATTCATTCTTTATTTTTTCTATTTTATTTGGCTTTTCGTGTCTCAATTGTCTTATCTATAAAATGCATATAAATGTAGAACTACCTCATAGGGGTGCTTAGAAGAATAATTAAGCAACCCCACGTAACATCCTGAATGCAGAGCTGGATGTATGTTAAGCACGCATTATTTGTTAATTATGGTCATCTTTATGGACATAATCTATAAGCCAAAATCTTAACTAGGTCAGTCCTTTCTACACAGAGAGAATTTTGTGTAAAAGTACTGTTAGACTCTTCTCAAAAAGCTGGATATAGCAGTTTAAACTTATGGTGAGGCAGTACCCCTTCCTGCCCTGGAAATTTTCTATGGCACGATACTAAGCATCAGTGATTTGGTTGTAGTTTTACTTCTCAGTTCCAAATGAATAAGCGATTAGGAGGATTATTAGCAGGAATTTGTGAAGGGAAATGTATCTGTCCTGTCCCAGAATTGATCCATTTCCTTTTGCTGCATTAAATGATCCTCTTGTTTTGATATAGGCAATTTAAAAGTCTCATTGTTTGACTGTAAGGGTCAGTTCCTTAGTTCATATATTTTACCATCAATCACAGAAATTCACGACTCTCCACCAGTGGTGTTTTTTAGCAATAACTATTTAATATACTTCTACAATGTTGAAGTATAAAATGAATTAAATTTCTTTTAATTCACTCCTAAGTGCTTTAGTTATTTATTGTTCCAGAAATGACTTGTCTCTGAAATATTTCATGCTCCTTCCACACTCCTCATTTAATCTAAAAAGAATCTAGAGTTCATGCTCAATTATTGTCTGTGGTCAAGCTTTAAAGCACACCTTATGAAAACCTACATTAACCTTTGGAACTGAGTAAAACCCAAATGGTAAAATTGGTTATTTTTTCTTTGACCCTTCTTTGGTGTCTTGCTATAGACTAAAAATATAACCCTTTAAAAATGTAACTAAGATGATGCTCCCGAGGTACATTAAAAGGACAGGAAAAAGGCTTAAGGCATAAAATAAAATTTAAAGAAAATCTTCTTGGAGTTAAGAATATAAAAGTTGATGCATTACTTATATTTTAGCATTGATAAAATAAAAATTGACATAAACTGACAACCAGTGAGAGAAAACCTTCTAAAATAATTTGGCAAATAATATAAACATTTTACACAGCAAAATTATCAATGTATAATAATAAATATAAAAATGTTTAAAATCACTTGCAGTGAAAATATGAAATTAAGTAATATTAAAATGCTATGTTCTCCCCATCGAAGTGGAGGATTTGGTCCTGTTTTTGGACCTATCCCTGTATCCGCCAGTGTAATAAAGCATGCAAAGACCTGATAGACACTGCTGGGAGGAGTTTAAAATGGTACAAGCATCTAGAAATGAAGCGAAAATGGGAGTGAAAAACTCTAAAAATAATGTGTATCCTTTAAAACAGAAAATACTCATGTAGAAATTTATAGTTGTAAAAAGAATAGAAAAATTCAAACTATGTATAAAGATATGCATCACAATATGGATTACAACAATACTGTATAAAATTAGAAACTAAGTTTCTTTACATATGATATTGCATTTATAAATTACATTCTTTGAAATTATTCGAAGTCAGGTTGTAGAATGCTACTTGTGACTAGAGAGCACAATTCAGAAAGCAAACCCAAACGCAGAATGTGTGGTAATTTCAGCATGTGTGTTTATGCAAAAATGATGAAAGTATTTTACTCAAGGACACGGAATTGTTATCGGGGAGACCCGAGTCAGGGAGATCCCTGCCTCTCCTCAGTTCTTGTCTTGGATGCAAGAGATTAATTCAAGCAAGAGACAACACATGTAATGGAAATGAGAGAGCACGTTTATTTACGAGACACACCAGCACGAATCTACAGGCGGGCGCTCAGGTAGTCTAAGTGTCCCACATATAGAGGAAAAAATTGCTCAGTAAGTTCATTCTATACACTTGAGCCAAGGCTGCAAGTGGTCACTCAGCTAATCTGAGTGCCCTAACTATTGAGGTTCAGAGGTTATATACTTTAGTCAGCTTCTAGGTAGCCCTCCTCCCCCTTCTAAACCTTGGGAATAATGTACAGCTACAAAGGCTTTCTTTCTTAGCTAGTAAAGGCTCTTTTGTCTTAGTTAATAAAATTACTACAGAAGACGCCTTTCCCAGTACACAAAGTTTCAAGGATTCCCTTACTCCTGCTTTATCTTTACTTGTGACATTCAGAATGCCTGGAAATCTTATCTGATTGGGCTCAGGACTGCTGAATCAATAGGTGAGACAGGTCTTCCTCCTTCTCCCTGCCTCAGTTTACTAACTATCCTACCTAACAGAATTATGGGTGAAATAGTTTTATGTCAACCAGTTTCTTTTGAATGAATATGAACTATTTTTCTATTCAGTGATAACAAATTATGAAAATGAATAAAAATATACGAAACTTTGTTGGAGGAAGTACATTGTCAAACCTCAAAAAAAATTACTGACATCTAGTAAATGACAATCAAAATCAGAAATGAAATAAATATATTTGTTCACTTCCTCTAATAACCTCAAAATAGAGAGAAAATCTGAAACTGATTTCTAATTAGGTTTAATTTTGAGGCTTGATATAGATCTTCACTAAGCTTTTTTTGAGAGGCATAGAAAAATTGCATAATAAAGAGCATTTATTTAATTATGTTAGGAAGTGGAAGGAAAAATAACCATCTTATTATGGAAACAGAAGATGGACTTTGTGCAATAACATCAGTTTATTGAGAGTTGTATATAAATAAGCCTGTGGTCTCTTTTGGAATTGTAATTGTTCACCTGTAACTTTTAATGAAGTCTATTGAACTGTGCACTAGGGATAGTATATCTGTTTGAAAATGAACTTCTGAGCTTCAAGTTTTTTCAATCTAAAGAAATTGCAGATTCAAATTCAGTATGAATGTTTGACCTTTGTCACACACAACAACTGTGCTTTCTCCTGTCAGATGAAATAAAACTGCCATTCTGAACGTTAGTAAGAACTTCATCTATTGATTTATTCTTTAGCTAAGTGTTGCAGATTTCCCCTTTTGTTTTTGTCACTTGGCTGTAAAAACTTTCAATATTTTATTGATTAGGGAATGAAAGGTCAATGGTTTTATTAACTATGGCCAACATGAGAATTTAATGTATCCTCATAATCAGATATATAAAAGCCAGATAAGCCTAAAAATTACTTTAGAAGTTTATTATTAGAATTATTATGAAAAATAATTTTAATAGAGAAGTACATGCATATAAGCAAAGATAATTTGTATCTATTGCTCAGGTTAATGAGCCCATAAAATACTAGTTAGCATATTGTAATGACGTATGTTGTACCCATACATTGATATTTGATTTGCTATATACAATATCTTATTACAGTTTCTTTGAATATAGGAAAAAATGTAAACTGGTCTAACACCACAAGAAGAGACTATAAAATACTGTAAGAAAGAAAAAAGGAAGGAAGGAAGGAAGGAAGGAAGGAAGGAAGGAAGGAAGGAAGGAAAGAAGGAGCAGCTGCAGAGTGAAATACTTGTATGAGGTGAAAATTTTCAACTTTTTCCATTTTACCTTATGCTCTTTACTGTATCATGCTATTTAATCTTCTATCTGGATCAGTGCTTACAAGTCCATTGTGAAGGTTTCTTTGCCATACTAGATGCTCTTCAATTTAAAGGCATTCTTAGGTCATTAGCTTCATAAGTAACAATTTTTTAGGTCACTAAGTTCTTAGAGTTCCTTTTTTATGATACATTTTACTTGATATTTCTGTACATGGTCTCTTGATAGGCTCCTCTGAGTAAAAGAGCAAATGAGAATAAAGGGCAAACTATGTAGGCAGTAACCTAAATATCAGTTTCAAAGTGTAATAAACTATTTGAGCAAAGTGCGTAGGTCAATTTAATTGTAGTGAGGGGGAAGTTTTTACATGTGTGCAGCTGTGCATTTGCGTGAGTATGCATGTTTTTTATTAATTTAAAGTATTTCTTCACTTTAACATGAGTCATAGTTATGAAGGGCAAAAGTTATTGAAAAACACAATGAAGGTGTAATTTCATATCCTTAATTATTGGATGTGTACCCTGAACATTGAATGTATAAATGAAAAGAAAATATGCTACCCTGTGTTATAACACTTGTTGATTTAAATATATACAGGAATATGGATAACATTGATACTGTCTTTTCTAGAGAAGATGAAATAAAGCAATAAATTCTTGAGAAAATACTTGTACCCTCAGTTTGCTTAAATCCATATGGACATATGGAAACCACTATTTGTTTCCCACCGTCTTTAACCCCAGGGCTTGGTAAGAGTCCCTATGATTCTGAGGGAACAGTTCCACAATCTGGAAACTTAGGAATAGCAGTCGGTGTGAAAAGAGCTAGGAGAAAGCTAAAGTGATGAAATCAACAGAAATCATTTTGGAATGTCAAGAACCAGGTGGCAGGGACAACCTAGCAAGGGAGAATAAATCCAGAGATCGCGAGACAGGAACTGCTGAACAGAGACGGAGCTCGGAGTTGTTCAGAAAGAGAGTCTGAGTGGCCATGCGTAAAACCGGTGGGCAGGGTGCAGGGCAGTGGCTGCAGGGGTTGTAACCAGGTTCCAAACGTGGTGATGCCACTCGCGTTTGTATGGCTCACGGGTCAGAGGCAGGATGGAATTGGCGTTATACCCAAACTGTGGGTAATAAAAATATCAAATAAATAAAAATAAGTTGTTACTGGAATTTTCTAAGTGAGTTAAACCCTTTCATATTTACCTGTTGTATATGCATAACATATGCAAAATTTAGGGGTTCCATAATATTTAAGTATAACTAGTAGTACACAGTATTTAAGTATAACTATTGAAATTGTCCACTGATGAAATAAATTATAATGCTTTTGAAATATTTGTTTAAGTAGAGACTAAAAACAACTATTTTATGTGTACCCTTAACTAAGGAAATAACTGCAATAGCTTAGTGGTTTCTTTCAATGCTGAATTTTATTTTAATTTTTTTACAGCAGACCAACTGGTTAGAGAAAGTTAATATGTGGTGGGGTGGACCCTATTATCTTAAAATTTCAAAATCTAAACAGTAATCTGCCTGAAAGAAGAATTGAACCACCTGTGCTAATTTGGAGTTGTTGTAAGCCAAGGTAGAGGAATTCTGACTCTGTTCCAACATATAAGTGCATATGTATATTAGATGTTTATTTGATTATTCAAAATTTTACTTATACCCACTTCAGAGTGGTACGCACAATCAGGGCCTGAACACATCACCTCTACTTCTCATCCTTTAATGCATTTCTTCTGCGCTATCTGAAACGCCCTTCATAAGAGATGCTAAGGAGTTAATACCCCAGGTTTAACTTACAAACAGTAACAGGTGGGGATCAATGAATAAAAAAACACATTTTCCCTGTTGTGGGGCTGGAAAATTCTGATCAGGTTTTTTATGGCCTCCAAGAGGTCCATTGATTTAGTCCCAGCTGCCCAAAGTAAAACTTTCGTATCAATGTTTACTTGGTTGATGCTCCTTTTTTTCATACCTCACTTTTCATCCTTTTCTAGTCTTTAGTAGAAATATCTCCCACAAGAACCAAACCTAAGGTAACCTCTATTTTTTCACAAAGACTTTGATAGCTATAAGTAAAAAAATAATATGACATAGAGAGTAAAACATTAATTTCCTAATGTTACAATATATACAATGTAACTAAACTTTACATTTTAAAGCAGGTATTAGTCCCTCACCGCCTAATAAGATCTCACCTTTAACTGGAACATAATCAACAAAAGAAAAAAGCAAACAAAATATAACCAGAGACATTGAAATTAAGAACAATTTAACAATAGCCAGAGGGGAGTGGGGAGGAGACAGTGGGGAGAGGGGTTTACAGGAACTACTATAAAGGACACATGGATAAAATCAAGGGGGAGGGTGGGAGCAAGGGAGGGAGGTGGGTTTGGCTGGGGTTGGGTGGGAGGGGTGAGGAGAAAATGCAGACAACTGTAATTGAATAACAATAAAAATCAAAAATTAAAAAAATAAATAAAAAAACAAAGTGAAAAGTTAAAAAAATAATAAAGCAGGTATTAAAGTTACTCTATATAGAAAAAAGTAAGGTTAAATTTTATTAACATATTAAAATCATAATATGAGGGGGACCCCATAAAATGGTATTTACTTATAAAAAATTGTGTATTTATTCTTACATGTTTAAACTTCAGTCACCTTCCAAGTACTCTCCATTTGATGCAAAACACCTATTCAGACATTTTTTCCACTGCTTAAAACAGTTTTTGAACTTGTTGATTTTGCTACCTTTTAGCGCTTCTGCCATTTTTGTTTCACCTCTTCCACATTGGCAATATGTTTCCTTTGAGGACTTTTTATGTCCAGGGACACACACAAAAAAGTTGTTTGGGGCTAGAATTGGGTGAGTAGGGATGGTGAGCCATGGGGATCATGCCATGTTTGGTTGAAAACTGCTGAAAACTCAGCGTAATGTGGGCAAGCATGCGTTAAGTCACCCATGATGAAATGGACAAATACACTGAAAGAGTTTTCGAAAACAATTCACTAAAGCCAAATGTAGCCTCTCACAACAACGCCAGCTGGTACACTGACGCAGATGGGTTCCTAGAACAGTCATCTAGTGGGGGGAATCCTGCACTACAAAAGACATCCTGGGGTTTTTCTGGTATCCTTCATAATATATATTTTTTGAAAATTATTACCTTTAGAATGATTTCCTGAATATCATTTTAATATGATCCATTTAAATATTGACTTTTTAGATAAAGTAGTTTAGAATTATACACACAACAATGTTTTTGGTAAGATTAAACATTTGTGCAAATAAAACTATGTAATCAATATTTAGAGGGCCTTGTCTTTTTATATATTATGGAAAATGGGACATAATTCAGATAATCATAAAATAGTGTCTAGTTTACATGTAAGTTATGACAATGATATAAATATATATAAAGTTACATCTTCTTTTGCGTATATGTGAAGAAATTATTTAAGTAGTCTCTGATTCTCAAAATAGTTTTAAAATCAGTATTTTTAACAAGATGGAATAGATGCACTTTTCTGTATTCCTCCTATCATGTAAACTGAAAACAGTGGCCATAGATTATTGTATAAAACAAACATAAGAATACTCTGAAATACGGAGAAAAGACTGCAGACAGTCTAGGACCCTTGGTTCAAGGAATTACATGCAGTGTGTTCCCTGGGGTGGTGGTGTTGCTGTTGCTGTTGTCGTTTTTCTCGTATATCATCAATTCAGTGGCAGAGAAGCAGGAAACCCAAAGCACTAAGAGGTAAAGACAAGAAATGCCTCAACAAAAACTTGTTCTCTCTAATCAGAGAATTGGGAAAGGACAGCTTACCAAGACACAAAACATTTAGGTAAAAACTGACCTAATGTGGCCCCAAATCACAGAATAAATGGTGGCTCCTGCTCTAACTCTCATGAGCAAAGTTCCCAAGAGGGCCGAGCCTTCCACCCTTGGCTGGTGGTGATGAGCACCCCTGCCCTGCTGCCACAGTTGTACAGCAGAAGGCTGAATGAAGAATGGGGGCTGTCATCACCACTAGACAATAATAATAACCTCTGTCTCCCTCCTCACCTACGTTGTCCATGGAGACCCTGTTAGCACTTAGATTACACCCACATGTGATGAGGACCTCTTTCCCTGAGTTCTGCTAGAATAGTATCAGCAGTGGCCTCATGGAGAGTCAGGGCTTTCACCACTGCCTCTCCCCTATGGGAGGAGGGGGTCGAGTGGAGCAGTAATGAGCACTCCTGACCTTCCCTGTCCCTGAAAACCTAGTGGGGAGCCCCCCTACACCCTGCACAGTGATAGGGACATCCCTGCTAATTCCTGTGGTGCACGTGGAGGGAGAGTTGGAAATCTGGACTTTTACCCTGTCTGGGAGTAACAAGATAGTGCTCCCCTTGCCTTGCTGGCACAGTGTCAGAAAAGGCTTTAAAACAGATAATTTAAATAAAATTTAGAGTTTTATTACTAATAACCTAAATGTTTAGGGCTTAATAAAAATCACTTATCACACCAAGAACCTTGGAAATCTGAACTTGAATTAGAAAAAGCAATCACCAGATGTCAACACCAAAAATTATATGACAAGGGTATTAAAGAAGAAATCATCAAAATAAACATACTTGACACAAATGAAAAAAAAAAAGACCTTGTCAGCAAAGAAACAGAAGCTACAAAGAAGAACCAAATGGAAATTTTAGAGTTGATAAATACAGTGACCTAATGAAGAGACAGAAAGGAATAAGTGAACTTGAAGGTAGAAAAATAGATATATCCAATCTGAATAATAGATAGAAAATAGATTTAAAAAATGAACAGAGCTTTAGAACATGTGAGATTATAACAAAAGATTTGATATTTATGTCATCAGAGTCCCAGAAGGAGAGGAAAAAATAGGGTAGATCTGAACAAAGTATTTGAAGAACTAATGGCAGAAAATTCCCCAAATTTGGCATCATCTACAGATTCCAGAAGCTGAGTAAACTCTAACAAGACCTTTACTCTACTCAGCTATAATGGGGGGATAGGAAATAAAGACATTCTCAAATGAAGTAAAATTAAGAGAAACTGTTGCTAAGAGACCTACTTTTTAAGAGACTAAAGAAAGATTTAGAAACAGAAAATGAGTTTTAAAAGTAATATGAGAGAAAATACCCAACTTATAAAAGCAAGTAAAAAAGTAGAACACTTCTCTCCTTCCCTCAGGCAGCAAGGTCAATTCCTTCTTCCCTCTCTGGCTTCAGCTTCTGTCATCTTCCCCTTGCCTTCTTCTTCTTCTTCTTTTTTTTTTTAAATTATTTTATTGTTCAATTACACTTCTCTGCACTTTCTCCCCACCCCTCCACCCCACCCCCAGCCAAACCTCCCTCCCTCCCCTGCTTCCACCCTTCCCCTTGGTCTTGTCCATGTGTCCTTTATAGTAGTTCCTGAAAACCCTTCTCCCCACTATCCCTTCCCCCTCCCCTCTGGCTATTGTTAAATTATTCTTAACTTCAATGTCTCTGGTTATATTTTGTTTGCTTTTTTCTTTTGTTGATTATGTTCCAGTTAAAGGTGAGATCCTATGGTATGTGTCCCTCACCACCTGGCTTATTTCACTTAGCATAATGCTCTCCAGTTCCATCCATGCTGTGGCAAAGGGTATAAGCTCCTTCTTTCTCTCTGCTGCATAGAATTCCACTGTGTAAATGTACCATAGTTTTTTGATCCACTCATTTGCTGATGGGCACTTAGGTTGCTTCTAGTACTTGGCTATTGTAAATTGTGTTGCTATGAACATTGGGGTACATAGGTTCTTTTGGATTGGTGTTTCAGGGCTCTTAGGGTATAATCCCAGCAGTGGAATTGCTGGGTCCAAAGGCAGTTCCATTTTTAGTTTTCTGAGGAAATTCCACACTGTTTTCCACAGTGGACACACCAGTCTGCATTCCCACCAGCAATGTACTAGGGTTCCCTTTTCTCTGCATCCTCTCCAACACTTGTTTGTTGATTTGTTTATGTTGGCCACTCTGACCAGTGTGAGATGGTACCTTATTATGCTTTTAATTTGCATCTCTCTGATGGCTAATGATACTGAGCATCTTCTCCTATGTCTCTGGGCCCTCTGTATGTCTGCCATGGAGAAGTGCCTTCTATGCTCAGGGCTCACTGGCCCTTTTCACATCCTCAAAACTGCCAAGCTCTTTGCTGCCTCCAACCTTCCTGAGCAAGCTGTCCTTTCCATTTTGATTATTCCTCCAGCTTCCCTGCTCCTCCTCAGCCATCTACGCTCATGCTCAGGGACTAACTTTCCAAACTCAAAGCTAAGTGTCACCTGCCAATTTTTCTCATTGAACTCTGTGCTTTTGTCTTCTGGTACTTATGAGAAGTTGTAATTAATTCCATGCCTGTGTTTTATGTTTATCCACGTTCTAGACTTCTGGTACTTATGAGAAGTTGTAATTAATTCCATGCCTGTGTTTTATGTTTATCCACGTTCTAGACCATGTCCTTTATTGATATTGCAAAGCTCTCACTGCTTCGCCACTATAGACCTGAGACCCAATACATGATAAACATTCAGTAGACACTTCATGATTAAAAAAATCGCTAATGGCAGTATTTAAGAGTTTGGGTATATGGGTGTTCAAGAGAAGTTTTATTTTTTCTATAAACTTGCAACTGTTCAAAATAAAATGAAAAAAAGCACAGTAAATATTTGCATGAACATTAATAACTGAGAGTCAGTAGTATATTCATTATAATTTAGAATTAAATGTTCCAAAGAATAGATTCAAAGAATAAGATGGTACAAAGAACTTTCTGTTTTTGTTGACAGAATGTCCCTCAAGACAATAGAGTATCACAGTGGTTAATAATGGAATCACTTGCCTACATCCTTGTTTCTTTTCATATTTTGTACACTAAATAAGGGAGAACCTAACTGGCAATTTATTAAAAAGCTCTAATAGATAGTCATAGGTTGCTCTATCTAGCCATATAAAAGAATGATATTTTTAAAGGATATATAGACTATACATGTCCAATAGAAATGTAATGTAAGTCATATTTATAATTTTATATATTAAGTAGCCACATTTAAAAGAATAAAGAGAACCAGGTTAAATGTATTTTAATATTTTATTTAATAAAATATATCAATATAATAATTTCAACATGCAATCAGTATCTAAATTGTTTATAAATTATATCCATATATATATTTACACATACAGGGTGGGGCAAAGGGTAGGTTTAGGGTTGTGATATGCAAAATCTCACAGAGATTTCTAGAGTTGTGATAGGGGAAATGTAGAGTTATTCTTGTATTATTATTTATTGGTCATTGTATTATTGTTTATATGAACAACTGTAAACTTACTTTTGCCCTACCCTGCATGTATTTTATGATAAGGCTTCAAAAGTACAGTATGTGTTTTACATTTGCAAGGTATCTTAATTCAGGCCTTCTGCATCTCAAGTACACAAGAGCTATATGAGGCTAGTGGCTACTCTAGTGTACAGTGTGGGTATAGATAAAATGTTCACTGCATTCAAACTAAAACATGACTTATACTCATAGAATGACTAGTAATCATAAATATATTCAGAGTTCTCCCATTTGAATAGACTTTCAATAGTTATAGTAGCTAAATCATTCATTGAGTGTTGTTAAACCCAGAGTAGACTCATGAGACACTAGGCACCAGGAAACCAAGGCTTTATTCCAAATGCTATAAACTCTAAAGGTAAGCATCCTTTATCTGACATCATTGTTTATCTACACCCTTTTGAGTGCCAAAACTTAAAAATCTATACTCATAATCCACATTTATTATCAGTCCTAAAAGTTAGAACTGGGGCTCACCAAAATGATTTGATTTATTAGGCTTATGCTTTTGTGGTGCAATAAGAAATTTATATTAAATTTAACATTTTATAGGATCCTAAAAAGCATCTTCGGCATTTGATTTCATATCCTGCTAGGTCAACCTTGCCGAAGACTCATGTTTTCTGTCCTTGTTTTCCTTTCCCCACCATATAGTCTGTCAAAGCAGAAACTGAGAGGACGAGGCCTACATTCCCGACAACTGACCAAGAGGAATTCTCAGTCTCACTTATTGGAGCTTGTCTTTGATCCTCAGTCACACGATTTAAATAAGGAAAGAGCATTATTATCAATTTCTCAAAATCATTATTCACACAAGGCGGGTTTATATGCTGGATACAAAAATTATTGTTGGGGACATGAAAGGCTAGCACAAATCTAGAAAACAAATTGCAATTTGACATAGTATATCCATGTTTTTACCAAGATTGGACACACCTACAGAGAAATTTCTCTCTGCCTAACTCCTTCAGTTTGAGCTGAGCTTTGAGCATGCCATTGCTGGAACAGAGGGAAGTAGAAAAAAAGAATGTGTGTTTCATTTGTTTGTTTTTTAGAAATGACAAGAATATGAGAGGGGTATGTATTTCGTTATTTGAGTAGACTGGTGCCAGATCCTTGACAATCTTACAGGCCATGCAGAGTGTTTGAGTCCAAGTCCTTCAATACACAGACACTGATGTGAAATTAGAAGTGCAAGTGGTTGGGGGGGCGATAATACCTGTGAAGATATTAGTGATAAAGTAGAAATGAGTGTGAAATAAAGTATAATGAGAGGAGTAATAGATAATTCCCTAGATTTTAACAAGAGCTACTGGATTAATGATTATGCCTTTTGATAAGAAGAGGAACACTGAGAAAGCAGCAGGTTTCAGAGACAGAAAAAATATTAGCATTGTCATGTAGAGTGAGGTGCCACTTCTGTATCCAAGGAGACCTTGAATTGGCAATTAGGTACAGATGTTTGAATCCCAAAGTGCTCTAAACTGAATATATTTATTTTGGAAGTCATAGCTTATCAATTCCATTTAAAGCCACTTGGTACATAATCAATCAATCGATTAAGTATACATGAAGAATTAACTTTGGGGGTAATTTAATATTCAGAGTCTTGCAAGGACAGAACAACACAGAGAAAAAAGTTGGAGAGAATTAATCAGTAATGTAAGAAGGAAAACAGTGGCATGTGCTATTTAAGAAATGGAGACAGAGATAGAGATAGAGATAAAAAGAGAGACAGAGATAGAAGTAGAGGAGTAGGTATATAAGAGGACCTCCAAAGTCTCAGAGCAGGACAAAATGGATATGTCTCAGCTCAAGAAGAGAGAAAGAATTTGCTCTTCCTACACCTTTATGTTCTAGTTGGGCCCTCATTGGATTAGCCTGCCAACATTGTTGAGGTTAGATATTCTTTATTCAGTTTACTGAAGCAAATGTTAATCTCTTCCAGAAAAGCCCTCACAGACATACCCAGAAACAATGTTTTGTTTCTTTTTCTAAAAAATTTATTTATTTTTATTTTTAGAGAAAGGGGAAGGGAAGGAGAAAGACAGGGAGAAAAACATAAGTGTGTGGTTGCCTCATGCAGGACCTGGTTCTCAATCCAGGCATGTGCTCTGATTAGGAATCGAACCTGAAACCCTCTGGTTTGCAGGATGGCACGCAATCCACTGAGCCACACCAGCCAGGGCACAATGTTTTATTTCTTTCTGGAAATCCCTTAGCCCAACAAAATTGACACATAATGTTAACCATCATACCAAGTGAAAAGTGTATTTTTAGAAGGAGGAAGTAATCAGCGATGACAAATGCTGTCAGAGGCTTTTGTTGTTGTCGTTTTAATGTTTTTACAATTTGATAATACCTCATCTGTATATTGTATAGTGTGTTCTCCACCCCAAGTCAAGTCTCCTTCCTTTACTATTTATCCCCCCTTTACCCGCTTCTACCTCTCCTCAACCCTCTTTTCCCTTTGATAATCACCATACTGTTCTTTGCGTCTATGAGTTTTGTTTTGCTTTGATTTTCTTAATCCCTTCATTTTTTCAGGCCCCAACCCTCCCTTCTGACAGCTGTCAGTCTATCCTCTTGTGTCTATGAGTGTGTTTCTATTTTGTTCATTTGATTCCACATATAAGTGAAATCATGTGGTATTTGTCTTTCTCTGACTTGCTTATTTCACTAAAAATAATACTCTCCATGTAATCCCATGCTGTCACAGATGGTAAGGTTTCCTTCTTTTTTATGGTTGAGTATTTCTCATTGTGTAAATGTATCACCACTCTTTTATCTATTCATTTACTGATGGACACTTGGAGCTGCTTCCAAATTGTGGCTTTTGTAAATAATTCTGCAATGAATGTAGAGGTGCATATGACAAGGACTGTGCAGAAGATATCCAGCCATGTAATATGAAAAAGAGTTATTATTGAAGAAGATACAAGAGACATTGTACATAGGACAATGATGCCTCAGTCCCCTTCAAAGAAGGTACCTTGGGGCCTCTCACAGCTCTTCTAATCACCATGAGCTGCCCTGTATTATTTTCCTGAATATTATTGACAATCTGAAAACTCTTCCCTTTCAAAGGTGATTTTAGTTTTGGGAAAAGCCAGAAGTTGCAAGGCACCAAATCTGGGCTGTAAGACAGTACCTCCTACAGTACTGACTCACCTGGTGATTTGATGTTTCATCAAAAATCTCTGCACAAGACATGATGCATGAGCAGGCACGTTGTCATGATGAAGCTGTCAATCACCAGTTGCCCATAGCTGCAGCCTTCTGAGTCATCTGAATACTTTCTGTGCAGCAATGAGCAAGCTTAATGCAAAATTCAATGTAGAGTTGTTGCTCTGTGTGCTCATTTTGAATGCAGTGCCCATACAGCACACATACTCACTCAACAGCATCAACCCCCCCCCCCCCCGACTAGTACAGTGAAGTCGTCATTGTTCATGCAGGTGCTTTCCAGTCCACTCCCTTGGCTGCCAGGTTACACTGATGTCATGCAAACCACGTTTTATTCAAAATGGCTGGGCTTTTTCTCTACAGACTGCATATATGCTTTCAAATTAGTGTTTTGGGTTTCTTCAGATATATTCTTAGAAGTGGAATTGCTGTCATAAGACAGTTCCATTTTTATTTTCTTTTCATTGAATTCATTAGGGTGACAATGGTTAACAAAATAATACAGGTTTCAGATGCTCAGCTGTACCACACATCATCTGTACACTGCATTGTGTGTTTATCAACACAAGTCAAGTCTCCGTCCATCACTATTTATACCTCCTCTATCTTCTTCCATCTCTCTTTATACCACCATCCCCCAGTAGTCACCCCACAGTTGTCTGTGTCCATGAATTTTTTCCTCTTGTTTTCTATTTTTTGCTGAATTCCTCCATCCCTACCCCACACACCTCATGATAGCTGTCATCCTACTCTCTATGAGTCTGTCACTATTTTGCTTGTTAGTTCATTTGTTCATTATATTCCACATATGAGTGAAATCATGTGGTGCTTGTCTTTCTCTGGCTGACTTATTTCATTTAGCATATTACTCTCCAGATCCATCCATGCTGTCACAAAGGGTAAGATTTCCTTCTTTAATATGGCTGAATAGTATTTCGTTGTGCAAATGTACCACAGCTTTTTTATCCACTCATCTATTGATGAACACCTGAGCTGCTTCCAAATCTTTCTATGGTAAATAATGTTGCAATAAACATAGGGGTGCATATATTCTTTCTAATAAGTGCTTTGGCTTTCTTTGGATAAATTTCCAGAAATAGAATCACTGAGTTATAAGTTCCATTTTAAATATTTTGAGGTAACGCCTTACTGCTTTGCACAGTGGCTATACCCATCTGCATTCTAATCAATAATGCATGAGGGTTCTTTTCTGTATCTTCCCCAACACTTGTTGTTTGTTGATTTATTGATGATAGCCATTCTGACAGCCATATGGTGATATCTCATTGGGTTTTAATGTGCATTTCTCTGATGATTAGTGACACTGAGCCCATTGAGCATTTTTTCATATGCCCATTGGCCATCTGTATGTCCTATTTAGAGAAGACTCTATTCCTCTGTTCAGATCCTTTGCCCATTTTTTAATTGGATAGTTTTTTGTTGTTGTTGCTGAGACTTACAAGTTCTTTATCAATTTTAGATATTAATTCTTTATCAGGTGTATCAGCAAACGTTCTACTATTCAGTGCATTTCTTTTCACTTTGTTGATGCTTTCCTTTGCTGTGAAAAATTTTGTTGGATGCAGTTCAATTTATTTAGTTTTTCTTTTCCTTCTCTCACATAAGGAAATATATTTTTAAAAATATTCCTATGAGAAATGTTCAAAATTTTACTGCCTCTGCCTTTTTTTTCTAGGATTTTTATGGTTTTGAGGCTAACATTTACGTTTTTACTCCATTTTTAGTTTATTCTTGTGTATGGTGTAAGAACATGATCTAATCTCATTTTTGCACATATCTGTCCAATATGTCCAACACCAGTTATTGAATAGACTATCTTTATTACATTGCATGATTTTGCCTTCTCTGTCAAATATTAATTGACTATAAAGGTGTGGCTTTATTTCTAGACTCTCTCTTCTGTTCCATTTATTTCTTTGTCTGTTTTTCTGGCCAGTAAGAGGCTGTTTTGATTAGTATGGCTTTGTAGTATAGTTTGATATCAAGAATATCAGGTAGTATGGTTCATCCAACTGTGTTCTTCTTTTTCAAGGTCACGGTTGCTATTCAGGGTATTTAGTAGTTCCATATGAATTTTTGGAATATTAGCTAATGTTCTGTGAAACATTATGGGAATTAGGTTAAATCTGTAGATCACTTTGGGTAATATGGACATTTTAATGATGCTAATTCTTCATATTCATGAACATAGTATATGCTTCCACTTATTTGTATCTTCTTCAATTCTTTCTTCAGTGTCTTATACTTTTACATGTGCAGGAGTTTTATATCCTTGGTTAAATTTATTCCTAGGTATTTATTCTGTTTTAAGCAATAATGAATAAGATTGTTTTATTTCTTTCCTTTCTCGATAGTTTGTTTTTGGTGTATAAAAATGCAACTCATTTCTGGAGATTTATTTTGCATCATGCTACTTTACTAAATTCCTATCTCAATTTTAGTAGTATTTTTGGTAGAATCTTCAGGGTTTTCTCTATACAGTATCATGTCTTCTGCAAAAAATAAATTAGAGTTTTAGATCTTCCTTTGCAATGTGTAAGCCTTTTATTTCTTATTTTTGATTGATTCTTATGAGTTGGACTTTGAGTACTATGTTGAATAAGTGTGGTGAAAGTGAACATCCCTCTCTTTTTCCTGATCTTAAGGGAAACACTTGTAATGCTCCCCATTGAGTATGATGTTAGCTGTGGGTTTGTTAAATATAGACTTTATTATGTTGAGGTATTTTCCCTGTATTCCCACCTTGCTGAGAGTTTTTATCATAAACAAATGCTGGATTTCATAAAAAGCTTTTTCTGTACCTACTCATATAATCATGTGGTTTATATCCTTTATTTTTTAAGTGTGTTATGTTCATTAATTTTCAGATATTGTAAACCTTGCATTCCAGGATAAATCATACTTGATCACAGTGTATGATATTTTTACTATATTGTTTTATTTGGTTTGCTAATATTTTGTTAAGGTTTTTAGCATCTATGTTCATCAGAGATATTGAACTATAATTTTCTTTCTTTGTAATGTATTTATCAGGTATTGGAATTGAGATAATGCTGGCCTCAGAAAATGAGCTTGTGCATCTTCCTTCCTCTTGAATTTTTTAGAAGATTTTGAGGAATGAATCTGACAGTAATCAGAGGGGAGGTGGGAGAAGATAATGGAAGGAGGGGGGAAGGGTATTCAGGAACAACTATAAAGGACACATGGACAAAACAAAGGTGGAGTGGAATCAAGGGAGGGACGTGGCAGTGGCTGGCTGGGGAGTGGTGGGGGGTAAATGCAGACAACTGTACTTGAATAACAATAAATAGTTATAAAAATATTTTGAGGGGTGATGCTAGTCCTTCCTTGAATGTTTGGTAAAATTTACCTGTGAAGCCAACTGATCCAGGACTACGGTTTGTTGGGAGTTTATCACTTTTTTTATTACTGCTTCAATTTCACAAGATTTAATCTGTCCATTCTCTTACTCTTCTTGATTCAGTTTTGGAAGATTATATATTTCTAGGGATTTATCTATTACAACATAATATTGTACTGTAATACTTTCTTACAACCCTTCATATTTGTTTTGTATCAGTTGCTTTTCTTTCATTTCTGACTTCATTTGTTTGGATCCTCTTTCTTTTTTACTTAATGCATTCAGTTAAAGGCTTGTCAAACTTGTCTATCTTTTCAAATAGCTAGCTCTTGGATTTATTGATCTTTTACATTGTTTTCATAGACTCTACTTATTTCTGGTATTATCTTTATTATTTCCTTACTTTGACTCACTTTGGGCTTTGTTTATTGTTCTTTTTCATGTTCCCTTCAGTGTAAAGTTAGATTGTTTATTTATTTCTCTTGGTTCTTGACATAGGCTTGTAATGCTAAGAATTTCCCTCTTTGGACTGTTTTTGCTGTGTCCAGTAGATTTTGTGTTGTTGTGTTCTCATTTTCATTTCAGGATATCTTCCCTGATCTCATTGTTATGCCATTCATTGTTTAGTAACATGTTATTTAACTACTATGTGTTTGTGTGATTTTTGTTTTTTCTTGTGATTGATTTCTAGTTTTTATACCATTATAATTAGAGCAGATGCTTGACATGATTTCAATCTTACTGAATTTCCTGAGACTTGTTTTGTGCTCTAACCTGTAGTCTATCCTAGAAAATCTTCCATGTATATATGGAAAGATGTATGTTTTACAGCTTTGGGGTGAAATGCTCAGAAGATAGCAACTAAATCCATATGATATAGAGTGTCATTTAAGGCCACTCTGTTCTTGTTGGGTTTTTGTCTGGAAGATATATCCATTGATGTCATAGGGTGTTTAAATCTCCTACTATGACATTAATACTGTTAATTTCTACCTTTGTATCCATCAAGATTTACCTTACATCTTTAGGTGCTACTATGTTGAGTGCATAAATGTTTACTAGGGTTATATCCTCTTGTTGGATTGCCCCCTTTATCATTATGCAGTGTCTTTTTTCTCTCTTACTATAGGCTTTGTTTTAAAGTCTGTTTTGTGAGATATATGAATAAGTATTGCTACCATGTGTTTTTTTCATTTTCCTTTGCATAAAATAACTTTTTCCTTCCCTTTACTTTTAGTCTATGCATATCTTTCATTCTGAGGTAGGTCTTTTGTAGACTGTTTCATACACATATATATGTATGTGTACACACATACATATAACATGTATATGTTACTATTATTTTTTAATATTTTATTTATTATTTTTTAGAGAAGGGGAAGAGAAGGAGAAAAAGAGGGAGGGAAATATCAATGTGTGGTTGCCTCTTGTGAGCCTTGTACTGGGAACCTGGCCCACAACCCAGGCATGTGCCCTGACTAGGAATTGAACTGGTGACCCTTTGGCTCACAGCCCATGCTCAATCCACTGAACTACACCAGACAGGGCTATTTTCTTATTCGTTTAACTATCCTGACTTGACTGGAGTATTTAAGCCATTTTACTGGAAGTGGCTATTGATAAGACATGTATATTACTGTTTTATTTTTGAACAGTGATCCTCTGTTGTCGTTGTCTTCTTCTTCTTCTTTTTCTTTTCCTCCTCCTCCATCACCCCTCCTCCTTCTTCTCTGTCTTCATCTGTCTCTTCTTCTTCTAAAAGGAGGACATTTAATTTTTTTTTTGTAATGTTGGTTTAGTGGTAACTCCTTTAACTTTATCTTGTCTGGAAAGTTCTTTATTTCTCCTTCAATATTTATTTATTTGTTTGTTGGTTGGTTTGTTTAATTTTAGAGAGAGGGAAAGGAAGAGAGGAGGCAGAGAGTGAAAGCAACAGAGAAGAAATCACTGACTTGTTGTTCCATTTTTTTAATTCAATCATTAGTTGATTCTTGTATATGCCCTTACCAGGGATTAGACCCATAACCTTGGTATTTTGAGGGAATACTCTAACCAACTAAGCTACCCAGCCAGGGCCTTTTTTTCAATTTAATAGCCTCACTGGGTTAAGTAGTGATGGGTATAGGTCTTTGTTTTTCCTCACTTTTCTTCCCAAACCTTCTGTCTTCAAACTCTTCTGTTGTGAAATCAAAAGATAATCTTATGGGAACTCCTTTGTGGGTGAGTACCTGTCTCTCTCTTGAAGCTTTTAAAAATTCTCTCTTTATCTTTAACCTTTGCCATTTTAATTATGATGTGTCTTGGTGTGGTCGTTTTGGGTCCATCTTCTTTTGAACTCTGCACTTCCCAGACTGGTGTCTTTTTTCTTTACTAGGTTAGGGAAATTTTAGGTCATTATTTCTTCAAATAGGTTCTTGATAACTTGCTCTCCCTCCTCTCTTTTTTTGTACCCCTATGATGTGTAAGTTGTTACACTTCATATTCCAAATGTCCCTTACATTATCCTCATTTTTTTTCTTTTTTCTTTTCTGACTCTGATTGGGAGTTTTTTCTACCTTGTCTTCCAAATTGCTGGTTTGATCCTCTGCTTTATCAAAGAAACTCTTTATTCCTACCAATATATTCTTCATTTTTGATATTGTATTCTTCATTTCTGATTGGTCTTTTTTCATAGTTTCTATGCCCTTTTTCATGCTGTTGAGCATCTTATAACCATTTTTTAAACTCTATTTAGTAAATTGTTTGCCTCCATTTCATTTAATTCTACTTCCAGAGATTTCTCCTTTTCTTTCATTTGGGATATTTTCTTTGTCTCCTCATTTTGGATGCCTTTTTTGTTTGTTTCTACATATTATGTAGATCTGCTGTGATTCCTATTATCGGTAAGTTTGCTTCATGTACTAGGTGTCCTCTGGAGTCCAGTGGTCCAATGGTGTAGTCTCCTTGATCGCCTTAGCTGGGCGCTCCAGGAATGTTCCTTGTGTGAGTTATGTGGGCTCTCTTGTTATAATTGAGTCTTGACTGCTATTTGGCCCATTTGTGTGTGGGATAAACCCTCAGTTTTGCTGTCTATGAGGCTTCATCCTGACCATGGCATGTAAGCCACTGTGCAGGTTCTAACCACACAAAGTGGAATTCATTTCATCAAGGTTTGGTGCCTGCTTAGATTGCTCTTTGTATATACTGTTTGTGAAGTTTATTGGATCCATCTCTGATGCTGTCCAAAAGTGGCCATTAGGTGTATTGTTTCTGGGCCTCTTGGATGGAACTCTGGCGTAGACCAATGGTAGACACTGCCTATGACTGACCCTGGGCAACCTGTTCGGAGCTACAAGTGATCTACAGTATTTGGCTGCCTCTGCTGAGTCTTACTTTGTGAAAGAAGGACCAAGATACACACTAAGCCCAGCCTCTACCATCACTGCGCTCATGGGTAAATCAGCACAAGTTCTAAGCCACCCCAATGAGAACTGCCTACTCCTGCCTCTGCCTGTTGGCTGCCTGTTAGGCTCAGTCACTGAAATAACCTCTGGCTGTACTCCTCAGCTTGGTTAAGCTCCACAGGTTGGGACAAATAAGGAGTCCAGAGCAAGGGGCTATTGCTTTTCTCCAGGACAATGCCACCTGGAGGAGAATTCTCCACCCAAGAAAGATGGCTTCTGCAGTATAGGAGAAATACTCAGCATAGGGATCCTGATGGCTGTCCTGTAACCTCCATCCCAGAACCACAAACCCCAGACTCTCCTCACATGATGCTATTTTGCTCCACAGGAGCCCAGAGTGAATTGCTGTGAATGAAATTTGTATGTTGTCACTTTAAGAGGGTGCCTGTGTCTCCAGCAGACTCCTGCATCTTTGTGGCAGACAGAAACCCTGCTGCTTTTCAGTCACATGCTGTGTGGTCACCTCTTCCTGGTTCTGGTTCCCTGGGCTTGTAAGCCCAGCTTGGGGTTTAGACCCCATGCTTCTTAAGGGGTCTAAAGAACCCTCCCCTACTGCCGCCACTGAGATAGCCCTTTGGAACCTCAGCTGCCATCTTAGTTAAGTGCAGGGCAGGCCTTTTCACATCTCCATCCTTCCTATCAGTCTCGATGTGGCCTTTCTGTACATTCTGATGATAAGACTTCTCTTCAGCTAGTCTTCAGTTGGTAATTCAGGATAGATATTCCATAATTTAGTTGTAATTCCAGTGTGGTCCTGAGAGGAGATGAGGTTAGCTTCCACCTACTCAGTTGACATTTTAGACTTCCCATTTTTAATTTTTTGAGGTAACTCCATACTGCTTTCCACAGTGACTTTATCAATCTAGTGTTTGAAAAGGTTCTTTTCTCATTTTTTTAAGGAACTCAATTCTTCTCAGAGGTACAGGAAATAAATTTCAGTTTTCACCTTTGAAACTGCATTGTTACAGACAAAAAAAGTACATTAAGTTACTCTGAATAAAACTTTATTTATAAGGTTATCAATCTTTAATATCCAGAAACAAAACTTTAGCCTCGTATGATTTTATCCTCCCATTTATCTCCACTGGACTTTGGGATCATGAAGGAGTTATAACAATTTATTTTTAAGAAAAAATATACTATTTAGAAGATAGGAAATGTTACAATGAAATGTGTTTTTACTATGTAAAGCAACATTTTTTTACTTTTCTTGCCTCTTTTGAAGACAAAATGATATTATAATGCATGTGAGACTGAGTGCAGACATGTCCCCTGGTTGTGCAGTGGTTTGAAAGTATCCAGTTTACACTGACAGTACTGCTTTCCCCTAAGCCTTGCTCAGGGGGAGTGTAGGCTTTGAAGTTGATGAGCGCACCATTTCCCATGACAACCAGTTTCTATTGTTCTGTTTTTCTTTGTCTCAGTTATGATTGAATCACAGTAAATGCGACTCTAGCTTTATAACCCCAGAATTTTTCCAAACCAAAGGATCTTAGCTTTTGATATTAGCAAACATGTTGTGTGTGTGTGTGTTTAAATATTCCTCAGCTTTATAATTTCTTTGACACAATTTAAACACCTATAACTGAGATCCCTACCTGGTGGCATGTGGAAAACCAGAGCCATTTTTCTTGTCACTGCCGTCTCTCCCTTTCTTTTGTACTGATCTCTTTATCTTCATTTATATTGTTTAAGGGACCCTTTGTTTAGGCAAACTCTGCTACTTCTGGTGTAAAACCATATGTGAGTGACAAGGTCAGATGACATGTTTATTTATTAACACTTTACTTTAATGTAACAATTTTTCATTAGCTCAAACACAATTTCATTAAGGCAATAGCATCTTGACTTTTTAAGGCAAGTTAACTCTCCAAAATTTCAAAACACACAGATTTGTCTGGGGAAGAAGTAGTGATTTTTACACTGTGACTACATAGGTTAGAGCAGTATGAATTTTGAGTGTGTGTGTACATGTGTGTTACTGGTTCTTAATTTCCCACAGGGCCCTATAATCCAGAGAAATGCAAAGAGCAAGTGCTCAAGTGGAGTGAAGTTGGGGTTTACTGTGAAAGACAGGATTCCTTCCAACTGTGTGCTCACTTCAACAAAATTGAGAGATAGGGAGCAGTTAAAAGATTTTTATAATATATTGCCAATGACATAAAGGGAGTTCATTCAATGGTTTGTTTAATATGCAATGCAACTTCTCAGATTCTAATGTTTTAAAATTTTCTATGGCTCTTCACTTTGTTCTTAAGGAAACCTAATTTAACCATTGAACAAAAAATATATAAAATATTTAATATATTACCAAAGACTATCTTGCACACTGTTACAAATACATTTTCAACTCTGATCATGTTGCTCATCAGTTGCATAGTAAGAGGTGCCTGCAGCCAGCTGAAGGGTATAGAATAGTGGGCTTCGGAGACATGTCCCACAGGCAAGGATGCATGCAGGACACACTGCAAAACTCACACATGTACCCAAGAGAGGACCAGCATTTGTACTCAGCCTACAAAAAATCTCTATTCTTCAGTGTTGCGCAGAGAAACTTTAAAAAAGTTACAACTACACTTTAGCACTTTTGCAAGGCTTACCCAATGTCTCTCTTTCTTCACTGCTCAATAAACAGAGGGATTGGATCTTGAAGATAAAGAGGAGAACTATCTCAGAGCCAGATCATGCTGCTTTTTTATTCCTTGTAGTCCAGAATCTCCACTTCACTAAGCCCTGAGGGCACAAGAGGTGATGAAGTTTTATGTAAACTATAAAAGTGAAGCTGTACAATACTATTTTTAATAGAAAGTACCTCATAATTTATGAGATCTGCACAGAGGGGTGCTCAATGAAACAAAGTTTGAAAGATCAATTTTGATTCATTTAGTCATCAGATAATTATTGAGTACCTATCATGTAGCAAAGCATGCTTGCATTGCTTTAGTTGTTGAGGATACACCTGTGAACGAAACAGACAAAAATGCTTTTCCTCATGGAGCTTATATTTAAATTCTACAGAGAGCCTTTTAAAGGCATTGGTAGGAAAAAAATTAAACCAATTTTTATTTTGACTTTGCCAACTTGAAACACATTATTGAACTTGTTAAAACCATAATAAAATAGTCTTACATTGTGGTTTTGAAATTAAAAATGTAAGCTGTTTTCCTCCAAATATATATGTTTGTGATTTTCACAGTAAATCAAGTTTTATATGATGTTGCACTGTGGGAGTTGCTCACTTTTCTACCTTGTCCTTGGCCATTTCTGCAGAGGCCATCAGGGAATGCACAGATGAGTACTGTTTCAGCTTGTTCCCTGGCCCTAGTCTTTTAGGGTTCTAAAGATAATTTAGAGACTTAAATAGTAGCTTTCCTTTTGTTATTGCTCTTGTTGGTGAATCATGCAATGGTAAATACATCTCTCATAAATACTTAGTGAAATGTATGTGCTAAATAACAAGCCAACATTCATTTTGAGACATAATTTCCAGAAACAACACATTCTTTTGCTTTTGTATGCCCATCTTGGTCCACTTGACTCAGTTGTTTGTGTATACCTTGAGTTGATCTAACAATGTTGGTGGAATAGTCAATGCTCTCAGGTTTTGTTCCATGAGTCATTTTGTCTAGTTAAAAGGATTTGGTTGTTTCTAGTTCCTTAATTGTTTTTTGTCTGAAACACTTCTACTCATTTTTGTGTTTTAAGAATATGTGTGATGTCATAACTCTTAAATTATTTTCTTTATGTTCTCAAATCATTTCTTATTTTCTTCTCTTACCGTTTACTGTTTGGAGTCAAAAACTGATTGGCTTTTTCAACATGGCAAAGCCATACGTTTCTGGAATTACTCTAAATCCTTGCACTCTTGCTTGCAAACTGGCAAAGTTTTTCTGAGCCATTATCTTTCTAATGGACAGGTCAATACAGACAGTCACCAAATAACATTGTTTTCTGCATTCTTATCCTCATCCTACAAGTTTATTCCATACATTTTCTGGTTCCAAGTACTACAGGTGATAATTTTAACATTTTTTTTACTACTGCATAATGTTGATTGTCATCTTTTAAGTATACAAAACAGCGTTCCTGATACTTACACTGTCTCTAAAGCCAATCAATGCTTACAGATTTTTTAAAAAGACATATTCTTCGTGTAAGGTGAATGCCAACAAGAAGATGGAAAACATATTTAATCTTCATATTTAAAAAGCTAAGGAGCCCTTTGTTGGGGAAGAGAGAATAAAAGGCTTATGGGCTGGGAACTAAGGATGAAAATATTGAGGTGGATAAAAATGGGCTCTACAGTGTTAGCTGGAATAAAATTGAGTCCCAGACTGTAGAAAATATAAGAACAAGTGTTGAGGGATTAGGTGTTGCTTCCCCTTTAACGTGTTTTGAGAGGTAGAGGTAAATAATGTGTTTCCTTTTATATTAGATGGTTCACTATCAGTCCTTGTCGCATATACAAAATTTCTCAGATCTTGAGCACTGGATAATATTTTCAAAATAGTTTTACATATAAACCACATAATTTTCTTTTTAACTTAAAGAGTCATTGTCAAAATTTATGGATGTATTAACACAGATGAAATTACAGTAAAAGGTGGTTTACTTTGTTTTATGGTAATCTCTGACAAGATGTGGATAAGGTTTACCACAGAGTTTTGAGAGGCTCTTTCCCCCTTTTAACAAGGTATCTGGGGATTCATATATATATATATATATATATATATATATATATATATATATATATATATATATTTTAATGTGAAAGACAGTTTTGAAGTTTAAATGGGAGTAGGCAAGAGGTAAAACTCAATTATTTTGTTTTTCTTCTTTCCACCCAAGAAGTCAGTCCAACAGCCACAAAGGTTGTAGTCTGTTTCTTTCATTCATATCATTTTGATTCACAGTCATATTAATTTTCTCCAAGGCATAAACACAGGTGTGTGGCCAGAATGGGAGAGTAGGGAGCTGCTACAGGTGTTTATGTTTCAAGTCTCTGAGGCTTGGATTAAATATTTATAAGATGGACACTTTGGCTGTTTCCATATCTTGACGATTGTAAATAACACTGCAATAAACATAGGGGTCCTTGTGTTCTTTCAAATTAGTGTTTTGGGTTCCTTTGGACATATTTTCAGAAGTGGGATTGCTGGGTCAAAAGGCAGATCCATTTTTAATTTTTTGATATATCTCCACACTGCTTTCCACAGTGGCTGCACCAGTCTGCATTCCCACCAACTGTGCAAAGCCTTCCCCTTTGTCTACAACCTTGCCTGCACTTGTTTCTTGATTTATTGGTGATAGCCCTTTTGACAGGTGTGAAATGATACTTCATTGTGGTCTGAATTTGCATTTCTCTGATGATTAGAGTCATTGAGCATTTTTTCATATGACTATTGGTCATCTGTATGATGAGTGGATAAAACAACTATGGAGCATTTACCACAACTGAATATTACTCGGCCATAAACAAGAAAAATTTACCCTTTGCAACAGTATTGATGGGCCTGAAGAAAATTATGCTAAGTGAAATAAGCCATTCAGAGAAAGACAAATACCGTATGATTTCACTCACACGTAGAATATAATGAACAAACTGAATTAACAAGCAAAAGAGAGATAGACTTATATAGAGAGAACAGGATGACAGGTAAGGGGGGAGGTTAGGGTGCAGGGATTGAGCAAAAAGGATAAAGGACTCGTGGCCATGGACAACAATGCGATGTTTGTGGCAGTGGGAGGGGGTATGAGAGGACTAAATGGTAATGGAAAAATACAATAAAAGTTAAAAAATAAAATAAAAAGAAAATTTATGTTGTATGTCAATTACATTGAGTAATATATATCAAATTTTGAAATTTTCTTTTACTGAATTTTGTTCACCATTTCACCTTGGACATGTAAAGCCCAAGAAATAATGGGAACTAAAATTTTGGGCCTGAATTTTATAAGCTATTCTTAATGTATTGTATGTGATATAGCATATGCACTTAGCAGAGATGGAAAGTGATGGAGTAGTTGAAAGAGCCCAGTGTAATGAGTTAAGAGATCATGATGATTATTCAGCATAGGACACAATCCGTAGCTAAAATTCTAGTAAGTCATCATTCCATGTCCTAACTTCATGTCTTAATATGAAGAAACCGATGATTTTATTAATTTCTAATTGACTTTAAAATTATATTGCAAAATGAATTTGGTTAGTTAAATATAAAATTATATTTTATAGTAATGAGGGTCAGAAAATAAAAGTTTATTATAATTTTCTCCAAGTTAGTAGAAAGAACATTTAAACTTGAGTGTTCATTCCAGCACATATTCTCTTGGATGAGTCAATTGATATCTTTGTGTTCTTTTTCAATTTTCTGATCAGTAAATAGGGATAATAGTATGCATGTGGCTTTGAAATAAGATAATAAAAACACATTCATAGACTGTGAACCAAACGTGATTTCCTTTCTTTCTTAAAGTATATGAAATGAAGTAGTACAGCTGTTTAATATTTACTTTTTCTAAGTAAAACAGAAATAGAATCATGTTTAAGCATAGGAATCATACTGGAGGAATAATAGCATTTATTTATAAGGTGAAAAGATAGCTGGATTAAAAACCAAGAGGAAGTAGTAAAATAATAATGACCCTAAAATGCTTATACAAGCTTATGTTTTGAGGACATCACAATGTAATAGAGGAAAGAGATAACTAAAAAATTCTTTATAAACAACTTGTCTTTTATAATTATTATTTCTTCTAACATCCAAAAGGTATTTAAAAAGATTAAAGAAAAATAAATGTATGACAATTTTTATAAAATAAATGATGAGACATTTTTAAAAAACTAAATACTTAACCAATCTTTAGTCTGAAATTAAAAAGGTAGACTACACACAACACACACACAGAAACACACAGATAGGATCTGTCTGGAAAAAGTCCAGCCATTGTTAATATAAGGAGAATGGTTTGCACATCAATGTAATCTGGTAGCCAAGGAGAGTGGACTGGAATGCACATACATAAACCATGATGACTTCACTGTACTAGTCAGTGGGGGTGGTAGACGCCATTGAGCGAGCATGTGTACTGTGTGGCTGTCACATTCAAAATGACTGAGTAAGTAGAGCAATGAACCTGCATCAGATTTTTCATTAAGCTTGAGCATTCCTCTGTAGGAACTATTCGGATGATTCAGAAGGCCTCAGCTATGGGCAATTGGTGATTGGCAGCTTCATCACAACAATATGCCCAGTGATACATCATGTCTCGTGCAGTTTTTTGGTGAAACATCAAATCATCCAGGTGACTCAGCCCCTCTACAGCCCAGATTTGGTGCCCTGTGACTTCTGGCTTTTCCCAAAACTAAAATCACCTGTGAAAGGGAAGAGATTTCAGATCTCCAATGAGATTCAGGAAAATAGGACAGGAAATGGATGGCGATTGGGAGAACTGTGTGAGGTCCCAAAGTGGCTTCTTTGAAGGGGACTGAGAGGTGTCATTGTCCTATGAACAGTGTTTCTTGTATCTTGTATTTTGTTCAACAAATATCTCTATTTTTCATATTGCATGTCTGGATACCTTCTGGGCAGATGTTTACATATATCTCATACATACACACATGCATATGTGTATGTGGATAAGTTACAAAAAGCATACATTCTTACTATGTGTTTTTTAATGTAGTATATATATTGTTTCTGTAAAATGGACAAAAGTGTTAAGGGTTTTTTCTTGAAAACATTTCAAATTTTAATTATTCTAAGTTCTATAAATTTTTGAAAGTATTGAAAATAGAAGCATCATTACCTTTTAAAAACTTCTATTTTCACATATATTAAGGTATTTTAAAATTTATGGATTTTTTATAACAAGCAAGAAATACCTTTTTCTTTTATTGGCCAGCATGAGTCACATGGAGAAACACGACCCCACTTGTATAGAGCTTATAAACTCTTTACAATGCTCATTAAACCCTATAGACCTCAAATCACTAATACATGGATTTGAACTCTTTTTCTGGTTAATGTCATTACATTTACTGTGTTGCCCAAATGTCCTTTTACAGTAATAGATAATTCTTCTCTCACTCTCTGACCCTTGTTTTCAATATGGTGCATGTAACAGATAAAGTGAGATACACCAAGTCTTTACTTGCTTCTTAACCTTGTATGGTATATTACATTTGGCATCCCGTCCTGGGAAACCATTAGGTATTCAATTCAGAGATGAAGTCAGAAACTCTTCAAGTTAAATCTGTGGGAATTGCTGTAATCAAATTTTACCAGTACTTTTTTTTTTTAGGATTACATTTTATAGAACATTTTGTATAAGAGAAGTACCTTGATGAATACTATAGGAAAACTTTAAAGCAGTTAGTTTGAGTTAAAAGTGACTTTTTAATTAGGGAGTGTTTGTAAAGCTAGTTATAGCTTTTAAAAAATGCAGATATCTTCATGAGAAGCCAAAATTAGCATTACCATTTTTAGGTTACCCTTGGGTTTTATATCTCCTGGGGGGGGGTGTGTGTGTGTGTGTATTCAAATATATTCAAGTATATATTTATTTTCAAAAGTATACATAGATAGTAATTTTGAAAATAAGTATGTACTTCATCACATAAAACTTCCTAAATAATGTGAAAGTTATAGCTATAAAGTATAATTTAAGTTTTGAAAACCAAAATTTGAGAGAGATTTTAAATTGCCACACCTTCTACTCCATTTATCTCCAATAAAGCAGGATGACTTCATCTTTATTGTCAATTAAATGTATAATTTTTCCTGCTTTATTTTATTTTTAATGAATGGTCTTTCAAGTGTGTAATACCTTCTTGACTAACTGGACTTATTAAATTTAAATCTATTAGTTAATGAAAAGTACACACAATCTTGCACTATAAGATTATAGAAAGAATGTTACAGAGGTTTATTATGTATATTATCAGTTTGGGAAAACCAGTGTGGTGGCAATAAAGAAGTAATGGATTTTATTATGGTAAGAGGATTAATTTGAAGTGAAAAAAAGCCAGAGCGTAAAGTAGCTATTCAGTGCTGGAGTTTAAGCACGATCCATTTCATTTTATAATATGGACTCTTTAGTCTAATTTTTCTGAAAGTCTTCATGAAAGAGTTGAGATGACAATCTTATGTTTCCTGGCTTACCTTTCCATAAATCCTTTTTTCAAACATCGAATATCAGTTGTCTCCAAAAATTTGCTAACCCATTTGGTAACCACTTTCTTTTCAAAAATTATTACTAGAATGTTCAATTATCAGCTGTTAAATATCTGAACAATATCCTTTGTCTGGCCAGCTGCTAAAATGTCCAGTGTGTGGGCTTATTTCATCTCAAATACATAGGCAGCCTGCCAATAGCATCGCATCTCAGCACCCTTCAGCCGGTCCTCATACAGTCCTTTCACTGGCCAGCTGTTGCATTTATAGTTAAATAGCTGCCAAACCAAAGGCCACAAAAACAAATGCCCTGTTTCTTTCGGGGGAAACTTTTATCTTGCCCAAGCTTCATCATCAGTGTCATATTGCTCTGAGCTATTGCCAGCATCCTACAGATATTCAGAAATGTTTTACAACTTATTTTGTATTCATCATAGATGGCAAATAATTGAAGCAATTCACCTGCTCTGGGGCTGTTCTGTCAACTTTGATCTGATTGCAGCATCAGTGACATTTGCTTATTTTTGTAAATTTGGATACTGGCTTCTCAGACAATACAAGAAATATATGTTTTGTGATAGATCTCTGCAGTTCCTTTTACTCTTGAAAAGTACATCTGTTACAGTTTTTACTATTTATGACTATTACTATTTTACCCATAAAAACTTATTTTTTAAATAAAAATAAGTTCTGTTTATAAAATAAATGATAACTAAGTGTAAAAAATATTTATTAGAGAAAATGTATAAAGGAGTAAATTATCTATATCCCTGACAGAGTAACTATTTTAAATATTAGGTTTTGTTTCTAATTTTTCCTCTGGAAATTACACATAGATGTGTATGGACATATGTATGAATTAAAATTTTGGGGGGTTGCTATCTTTTACTTCAAACACAAATTAGGGATGCTACCATGAATGTATGTTTTAAAAGCAATATCTAATTATTAAGGAATTGACAAAAACATTAGAAAGGAAAAAGAAAAACACTAATCAATAATTTATACTCCTGAAAACTATGGTTTTTTCTATTTATATATATTTGTGTGCATATTTATTACATTTTTAAAAATTGAGAGAATTCTATACATACTTTCCTTAAAACATGCTTTAAAATATAAAAATATAAATAGATATATCACAAAAATATTTTATTGTCCCTTTAATATACCACTTGTGGTAAAAATAACTTACTGTTACCCTTTCACACTATTTCTATGTTTTTACAAACATACAAGAATGTGTGTAGAACAAGATAAATACCATTCAGGAATCTATTCTTATAATACCATGTTGTGCACATTATTCTATAACTGGCAGGTTTCATTTAACTAAAGTGTGTATTATTTTGTTCAGAGTTATTGTCTTATATATGATGTTAAAAACATTTCCTCAGGTGAGTAAATATATTTGAAAACAATTCTAATGAAATATAAGGTGTCATTTTCTTCATTGAATATATTATTGATTGATAAACAGTTTGGAATATAGATTATTTATATTTTTAATAAACACATTTGCAATGAGCAATATGGTGTATAAGTGTTTATAGTCAGTTTTGATTATTTCTTAAAATACGTCTCTGGAACTAAAATTAATGATATAAAAGCATACAGTTTGAAAAATATTTTGATTTATATTGTCTCTTGGTTGATGGAAGGAGAATTTATACATGATCAGTACTGAATAAAACTGCACTTCCATTTTGATATAACATGGCTTATATTACTATTTTCTGTTATGTTTAATTTTTTTATTTTCTTTAAGAAATGATCATTCTTTTTATGCCTATTATTTTAAAGTACCTATATAGAATCACCTTTAAAATAATTTCTGAGCATCTTTTCATATATTTCTTGCCATTTATATGTCTTCTTAGGAAAAATGTCCAGGTCCTCTGCTCATTCTTTAATTGGATTGTTTGCTTGGTGTTGAGTTTTATGAGTTCTTTATATATTTTGATATTAACCCCTTGTCAGAATTATTATTTGAAAATATCTTCTTCCATTAGATTGATTGCCTTTTTATTTGGTTGGCATTTTCTTTTGCTGTGTGAAGCTTTTAAGTTTGATATTGTCCCATTCATTTATTTTTGCATCCCATTGCCTTTGGGGTCAAATTCATAAAATCTGCTCTAAGACCAAGATCCATGAGTTTGGTACCTATGTTTTCTTCTTTGCAATTTATTGTTTCAGGTTTTATAGTTATGTCTTTGATCCATCTTGAGTTAATTTTTATATATGGAAACAAACCATAGTCTCATTTCATTCTTCTGCATGTGGCTTTCCAATTTTGCCATCACCATTTATTGAAGAGGCTTTCTTTTCCCCATTGTAGGTTTTTGGCTCTTTCATCAAAAATTATTGCCCAGATACATGTGGGTTTACTTCTGGACTATCAATTGTGTTTCACTTCACCACCTATTAGGGAAATGCAAATCAAGACTACAATGAGATACCACCTCACACCTGTTAGAATGGTTACTACCAACAAGACAATTAATAGCCAGTGTTGATGAGGTTGCAGAGAAAAAGAAATAGTAAAGGAAAAACATTCACTATTTGTAGGAATGTAAACTGATACAGCCACTATGGAAAGTAGTATGGAAGTTCCTCCCAAAATTAAGAATAGTGCTACTGTATGACCCAGCAACCCCTCTTCTTACTCCGCAAAGTTGAAAACCTTTATTCATAGAGATAAATGCACCCCTGGGTTCATTGCGGCATGAGTCACGGGGGGGCCAGACATGGAAACAACTTAAGCTATATCAGAATTGAAATGCAGTTTTATTCAATACTGGTTATGTATAAATTTTCTTTCTGTTAGCCAAAAGGCAATATAAATCAATATTTTTCACACTGTAAGCTTTTATAGCATTAATTTTAATTCTAGAGGCCTATCCTAATAATTTTTAGATGATTGGATGAAGAAGATGTGGCACACACATTCAGTGAGATACTACTCAGCCAAAAGGAAAGATGAAATGCTATCATTTGCAACGACTTGGATAGATCTTGAAAATATCATACCAAGCACAATACATCAGAAAGAAAAAGTCAATAACCATATGACTTCACTCATATGTGGGGTATAAAACTGAAAGTAACAAATGAACACACAGGAGAAACCGACAAAAACTCATGGACACAGACAATAGTATGGTGGGTACCACAGAGAAGAGGGTTGGGGGAGTAGCAGAGGGTAAACAGGGTCAAATATAGTGAGAGATTTGACTTTGGGTAGTGGGCACACAATTAACTATACAGGTGATGTATCATAGAATTATACTCTTAAAAACCTATATAATATTTTTAATCTATGTCACCTCAATAAATTTAATTAAGATTAATATAAAGTAAAATATTAAAAAGGTAAATGCAAAGCAAAAAGGAAAAAAAGAGAAAAACCTCATGGACAAGAGCAACATTGTAGTGATAGCCCGCGGTTTGGGGTCTGGCAGGAGGAGGCGGACAAGGGGACGGGAGGAGACCTGACTCGGGTGGTGAGCACACAGTACCGTGTACCCATGACGTGTTGTGGATTGTGCGCATGAAACCTAAATAATTCTGTTAACTAATATCACCCCCATAAATTTAAAAAAGGAAAGGTAAAAAAAATAGTAATATGTGCTGCTACATTAAAATTTAAAATTTAGATATGATTAAAAATTCCACTTGAAATCATGAAATGAATTGCTGGAAAGGTCATCGAAAACTGCATATTTATTCATTGCTATGGGAATACAAGTTATTGTAACCCATTTGGAGTATAATTAAACAGTACAATTTATCAGACACATCCTCTAAGACCTGCTTAGGAATTCTGCTCTATCTAAGAATTGTCTTTTTAACAGCTGTTAGTGAAATACCCACAGTATACATGGGGAGTAATATAAAGCATGACAAGCATTTTGTGGGATCAAATGGTAAATGTCAGTAAGAGGAAAAACATGGGAATCATGGGATTAAGTAGTACAGCAATTTCGTTTTCATCTCCCTGTCCCTTTGTATTTTACTTCGAAAACTTTTGCAGGACTCATTACTTTCTTCTGAATATTCTGATACAAAATATATCATCAATTTAAAAAATAAACAGCAGCAATAGAAAGCCCAGTCTTGTATAATAATAATTTTAAAAATCCTCTAGTTGCATTCTCTTCCAAACCCGAGTTATACCCTATAATGCTAGAGTGAGTAGAGAGCCTCTATCCTGGGAACAAAAATATAGCCAGATTATTACTTTTCTCTCTCCTCACCTCATTATTGCTCACATTTTTTGCTTCCTTATCTCCTTTTTCACCAAGAATGGATGCCTAAGGATGCAATGAAAGGTGGGGAATCAAAGGGCAAAAGGCATAAGGCTTCATTGACTGGGAATACATTTTAAGAAAACATTTTCTTTTCCTAGTTTAGATATTAAAAGTAGTTCTTATTGGACTACTTTTGTGGTTCATCAGTACAACTCCCCCACCACTGGGGACACCTCACAGCAATGCTGTCTCTCAGGGTCATACTCTTTTCCTCTGTGATTGGCCGCATAGAGTGATTTGTTACCAGCTTTATTCTGCTGAACTTTATTTTAATTGTTAGATTCATTTTATGGAAAGGCCTAGCAGTACATCCTCCTCTTTTCTCTTAGCCTCCTACTAGTCTATCAGAAACACTGATATTTTTATCATTTACCCAAATAAAATCTAGTTCAAGTAGATCCCACTGAAGCAAAAAGACCTACTTTGGCTTGTCCCTTAGCAGCTAGCAAGCCCATCTCAAGACCCAGTACAGCTGTCAAGTAGGAATTTGACGCCAGTCCATTGTATCATCTGACCTCAGGAAATGCATATGAAACTTTCTACATGGATTTCACGAGTCATTTTCATAGATTGCAGGTATGAAGCAGGTACCCTTTATCTTGTGAACTAATTGAAAACCAACAGCAAGTCTCCAAAAATCCTTTTCTAAACCTCACCCTGTATAAATCTTTGAAGACGCATTTATTGTTAATGTAGGGTAAGGTATCAATGAGAATGGCTAGAAATAAAATACAGTATGTTCATTCATTACATGTTTATATTAATGAAATGAAATTACTTAATTTAAAAGAATCAATAAAAGTAGCTGCCGAAACCCAATTTTTAATGAAAACACAAACATTTTAAAATATTTTTGCAATGATAAAATGATTAAAAAATAACATATACAGAAAGATATAACTATATGAAATTATAAAATAAATTAAAGGAAAGTACTAAAATGACTACATTTTAGTAACTACCACAGGGTATTAAAAGAAAGGTTTTAAGATACTAATCCAATAAATGACTAATATGAGCATATATTGTTTCTTGCTTTTCTGTTTTTCCTCAAATGTAAACTTTAAAAAACTTGTTACATATATGAATACTTTTTATAAAATATGTTTGCAGAATTATGCTTTTTAATTCCAATTTTTATTTTTGCATTCTTGTTATATTTTAAAGATGTGTATTGAAAAAGAGCAAGTAAAGAGCAAAAGACTTAGTTATAGTGAAGGGAAAGAATAAAGGAAGCAGGAAAAAATGTAAAAATAAGGAAGAGAATGAGATTCACATCAAAACTATAGAAGTGATTTTTTTCTTTGTCGTGAGCAGGGGCTTCACCTCTATCTCTTATGTGGATCACACCGGATGTAAATATTGTTAATTGTAAACATGCAATTAGTAAAGATGTTATTTAATTCAATGATGCTTGCTTTTTTTTTCTTTTTAATGCATTGTCCTACAATTCTCATTGCATTTTATCTGTTTCAGGTCACTGGGGAAGAATTAGTTAAGTAGTAGCAGACTGTGTGAAAAACAATAATCATTTTTTGCCTATGAAACAAAATTAAATGTATATTTTTTAGGATAGTTGCATTATCCATAATTTAAAATGCATTTTTGTGTGTACCTTGGAGAAAAAAGGAAAAATTTTTTAAATGGTCATTTTTTTGGCCAGTGTTTTTTCAAGTTAATGGGGTAAATAGCAATTGCCACAATCCTAATAAAATATGATTCTCAAAGATTATACTATAATATTTTGCCCATTCATTTTGTTCATTTGCATAAAAACTACATGTTCCTTTCACATATTTTTATGTTTTCTTTTTCCCTAAGTGTAAAAATAATATGTTTTATTTCAAAAACTAATGAGCCTTTTCCTTGTTCATTCAGAAACTCAAAAAAACTGGCTTGGAGAAAGAATTATATGCAAATGTTTTAATGTAATTTATTTATTATCTATCATACATTGACAAACTTTCAAAATGTTTTTATTTGTAATTTCAGTAAATGCATATCATATTTATTTTTCTATTTATTATTTACTGTAATTTGAAAACAATCTCCTTATACATTTTTAAATATATTTTATTGATTATGCTATTATAGTTGTCCCATTTTTTCTCCCTTTTATTCCCTTCTGACCTGAACCCCCCTCCCACCACCATTCCCCCCCACTTAGTTCACATCCATGGGTCACACATATAAGTTCTTTGGCTTCTACATTTCCTATACTATTCTTAACTTCCCCTTGTCTATTTTGTACCTACCATTTATGCTTCTTATTCCCTGTACCTTTTCCCCCAATCTACCTCCTTCCCCTGCCCACTGCTAACTCTCCATGTGATCTCCACTTCCGTGATTCGGTTCCTGTTCTATTCATTTGCTTAGTGTGTTTTCATTTTTCTTTTTTAGGTTCAGTTGATAGTTGTGAGTTTGTTGTTATTTTACTATTCATAGTTTTTGATCTTCTTTTCCTTAAATAAGCCCCTTTAACATTTCATATAATAAGAGCTTGGTGATGATGAACTCCTTTAACTTTATCTTATCTGAGAAGCACTTTATCTGCCCTTCCATTCTAAATGATAGCTTTGCTGGATAGAGTATTCTTGGATGTAGGTCCTTGCTTTTCATGACTTTGAATACTTCTTTCCAGCCCCTTCTTGCCTGCAAGGTTTCTTTTGAAAAATCAGCTGCTAGTCTTATGGGAACTCCTTTGTAGGTAACTGTCTTATTTTCTCTTGCTGCTTTTAAGATTCTCTCCTTATCCTTAAACTTGGGTAATGTAATGATTATGTGCCTTGGTGTATGCTTCCTTGGATCCAACTTCTTTGGGACTCCTTGAACTTCCTGGAATTCCTGGAAGTCTATTTCCTTTGCCAGATTGGGGAAGTTCTCCTTCATTATTTTTTCAAATAAATTTTCAATTTCTTGCTCTTCCTCTTCTCCTTCTGGCACCCCTATGATTTGGATGTTGGAATGTTTAAAGTTGTCTCAGAGGTTCCTAAGCATCTTCTCATTTTTTTGAATTCTTGTTTCTTCATTCTGTTACAGTTGGATGATTATTTCTTCCTTCTGCTCCAAATTGTTGATTTGAGTTCTGGTTTTCTTCCCTTTACTGTTGGTTCCCTGTATATTTTTCTTCATTCACTTTGCATAGCCTTTACTTTTTCCTCTATTTTGTGACCACATTTCAACCATTTCTGTGAGCATCTTGACTACCTGCATTTTGAACTCTACATGTGATAGGTTGGCTATCTCTTCCTTGCTCAGTTATGTTTTTGGAGCATTGATCTGTTCTTTCATTTGGGCCATATTTCTTTTTGTCAACACACCTGTTACATTATTAGGGGTGGAACCATAAGTATTCACCAGGGCGGGGCCACCTAGGTTTATATATTGTGATGCTATATGTGGGGGAGGGGTCTGAGAGGGAACAATGCTGCCTTCTCTGCTGTCAGCTAGATGGCTTTCAGTCACTTCCCTGCAACCCTCAAGCAAATTGGGCTCTTCTGGTGGTGATTCCCAGGTGGGTGGGCTTGTATATGTTCTAGGACTCCGTGGATCTCTCCAATGAACTCTCCTATGAGGCTGGGAGTTTCTCTTGCCTCCACAACCCCCACAGGTTTTTACAGTCAGATGTACTAAGGCTTTATTTCCCTGCACTGGAACCCTGGGTTTCGCGGTCTTTCTTGCTCAACAGTTGCTCTTCCTGGTTCATCCACACACAAATATGGGACCACCTGGTCCTCCAGCTGCTGCCTTGCTGCACATCTTCTACATCCTGGCTGCCTGTCTCTGCTCCTCCTACCAGTCTGAACTAATGTTTCTTCTTTAACTCCTTAGTTGTCAGACTAAGGAGTTAAAATACAGCTCAATTTTCTGGCAGTTCTGGTTATTTTTTTTGTTTTTAAATTTATTGTTGTCCTTCTTTGGGTTGTGCGAGGTGCCAAAGTGTATCTACACACCTCTCTCTTGGCTGGAAGTCTCCTTATGCATTTAAGAGGATAAAATAAATGTTATCAACCTTTTTACTCTTATTTCTTTAGTTACCCTTAAAGATGTTAGGATCCATATATTTCTATGGCTTATGGATGATTGTACAAGAACTTTGTCAGTATTTGAAAAGCCTTTTGGATTCCTTCTACAAATAGTATTTTGATAACAATAAAATCTAAATCAGATATTGAGTGTAAGCAACTGACTTTAATTGTAGACCTATTGTATGACCTTAGAAGATCAACCTATTTATGTTTTCTGACCATAAAATAATTCTAATAACCTCAAAAATGCAGTAATTTATAACCAAAATGTAATGATGGCACTAATTGCAAAGACCCTACCAATATCCGTAAGGCTAAGAGCAAAGAAAAAGGGGTGGTGCTGAGAATAGGAAAAAGAGAAGAAGGGGTTCAGAGAGAGACAGAGAGAGAGAGAAGGAGGGAAGGGAATAAACTTTTTTTTAATCAGCCAGGAATTGAAGACACTCTTCATGAAAGTTTTCTCCTACAGCATGGCTGATGTAATATGCAGCACTTGGAATGTGACACTGTCCTAAAGATGTTGAAGGCCTTTGTGATATTTTTGGAGTTTATATTCAAGAGTAGGAAACATCATCTAAATCTACCTCTCAAAGCACCAAGTTACAGTGATCTAAAGGCCCTTGGCACATTCTTACTGACTTATAGACCATGAAATTATGACAAAAAGAAAAAGATTCTGCAGAGATTTGAATACATTTATTGTGGATCTTGACAGTCATCTGATGACTTAACTATCAAACAGAGCTTTGGAGTCTGTTTGTGGCAAAGCTGTGGGGAAAAAAGCAAAACCACTAGATTTTAAGTCACTGTAAACTTTAATAGTGTTGAACCGCTAGTGCATGAACTCATCTCTACCAAAAATCTTCAGTTTACTAAACAAGATGATAGTGTGGATTCAAGTAATATCAAAATAATGAATCCAAATGATTCCTTTCTACTTTTCAAGGATTCTTGTGAGTTCTTTACACAGAATAGAATTACTAAAAAGCTGCAAATCTAATAAGGCTTTCAGTATAAAACTGAGTTCATAGTCATCTAACACTGACTATTAAGTAAGTCTGTCTGTAAAATACCAAGGACAAATGTTCCATGTCAATGTAGTAATGATAATAATATAAATACTAATCATAATAGTTCTCACATTTATAGGGTCATCATACAGATATTGTATACAATGCTTTATATGAATTTTATCATATCTTCCATACAATAACTGTGTGGTAGATTTAGTGATGACCCTCCTTCATAGATTGTAAAAATCAGCCACAAAAAGATTAAGTATCTGGAAGAACAGATCCAGTAAACATTGGATCCGGCATTTGAATCCAGAGATTTTAACTATTAGAGCCCATTTCTTTGAAATAGTACTCTCCAAATCTATTCAAATTAAATAAACCACAGATTTCATTTAGAGATATCACATTGGACATTATCACAAGGGAGTGTTACATTTTAGAAATGTTCTATGTGACTTTCCACCCATTCTTTCTAACTCACTGCCTTTCTCCTGTCTTCTACAACTTTAACTTTTGCCTAATCAATGGTAACTGTTATTCTGCTAGTTCTCAAACCAATCCGGGACATGTAAATAGTTTACTCTGTAATATTCAGGTTAACTAGATAACCAAGGCATTGGAGTAGAAAATACTCATATTGTGTGACACAGTATTCAGTACAAATAGAGTATAAAACAGCCCCAGAGAAATTATTATTTTAAAGGGAACATCAGGATCAAAGGGCAGGCATGATGCTACACCCTGTTTTTTTCTAGACATTGTTGTCAGTGCAAACAAGTAACAATATATTGGCTTCAGTGGAAAGATAGGGGAAACAGGGATATGGTGAAAGAAATATAACTGTCATTACTGCTTGGTAATGAAAGAATTTACTTGGACTGGTGGTGGCTGCAGTGGCTTGTTCAGACTTTGCCTATGAATAAGGGTCTTTTCTATCTACAGACATTGGTGGAGCTAAAAGCATAGAGGACTTGTGCCCAGTACAGGGCAGGGACATCCCATTGAGCTCACTACACGGCTCTGGTCACATGGTACTCAGACTTGGAAAAAAAGAGAGAGCAAAAGAAGGCAAGAAAGGTGAGGGGCTGAGGAAAACTTCATAGTCTTCTCCAAAAGTACCAAATGATTTACTTTTCCCCTGGAGGAATGAGGAGTGAGTGTAATTTGGCATAGAGGGTCAATGAGATAGGACAAAAGCCAACTACTGCCACTCTGATCTGACATGAGGAGAATTAAGAAATGATATTCCCCTGTATCATTGTTTGTTTGTTTGTTTGTTTTTTACTTTAGAAAGTCGTTAAATATAATCATACAAAAACTCTCATCTTAAAATAATTAAAACATACTCCCTAGCTGGCGTAGCTCAGTGGATTGAGCATAGACTGCAAATCAAAGGGTCACAGGATCAATTCCCAGTCAGAGCACATGCCTGGGTTGTGGGCCAGGTCCCCAGTAGGGGGCACGTGAGAGGCAACCACACACTGATGTTTCTCTCCCTCTCTTCTTCCCTTCCCCTCTCTCTAAAAATAAATAAATAAAATATTTTTTTAAATTAAAACATATGTGCAAAAAATAAAATATTTCTGTTTTACTTCTATGATATCTCTATTTTTATTATTAGAACAGAAGAAATAACTTTTTAATATCTTGTATTGTCTATTATCTTTTAAATGTCAAATCATTATGTGTATTTCTCTTATTCATATTTTTACTTCATTTCTCTCTCAATCTCTCTCTCTCACACAGTCACATGTGCTGACAAACCTTTTCATGATATTATACTTAAGCTCCAGTGCTCTCTTTGTTGCTGCATTCATAAACCATTACATGGGTTTTGCTTAAACCCTTTTGTGAGGACATTTGATTTTTTCCTAGTTCACTCCCATCCTCACAACTTGGAACTGTCAATACTATCACATTTTAAAGATCCTGCCAGTATCACCTTACAGTTAAGTTGCTTTTAATAATTACATGGCCATTTGGATATCTTTCTTGCATAGTGCCTGTTTAAATCCTTTGCTCATTTTCCTTTTGACTTGTCTGCAATTTCTTATTACATGGTTCTTTATATAATTTTATGTAAAATAGAGTTATGTAATCATGTAATCTTCTTTAGTCTGTTAATATGGAAATTACATTGATTGTTTTTTCAAAAATGTTAAACCAACCTGATAATTTTGGAAAAATCTAATTTGATTATAATATATTATCCTTTTTATATACCCTAGTAAGTTTGCTAGTATGTATTGAATCTGTGTTTGCATCTATGGGTTGTTCAAATTTTTGATAATCTTAGTAATTCTTTGTTGTTTCATCAGTTTCTACAAAAGTAGTACAAGTATTTACCATTATGGTTTTGAAAATTCTCTCTCTTATATTTGTCCAGTTTTGCTTTAAGTTTTGAGCCATACTACTAATAATATACAAAATTAGTATAGTTATACCTCCCTTGTAAATTTAATTTTTTAATCATTATATTTTTTTCTTTTTATCTCTAGTAATATTTTGTGATGATATTATATTCCCAAAAAGCAAAAATTACTGGTTCTATTATTTGCTAAAACCCTTCAATATGCATGCATGATTAAGACTGCAGGATCTTTCTAATAGTAATGCAAAAATCTTTTAAAAATCTCTGTGAAATTATGGATGAATTCCATGGCATGGCATTCAGAAACCTTTCATTGCCTTTCATAAAAGTAGCTCTCTAACTTCACTTCTCATCATGCCCCTCTGACATTGTACGGCAAATCATTCTGAATTAATAGTATGTCATGACTATTGAAGAGTTCAGCTCTTAGCTAAAAGCTTACCTGTAAATTTTCAAGCCCAGCCATAGGTGATTACTAAGGATTTACTTGATAGGCCTTATAGAGGAAAGCTGCCTTTTCCACACCAGACTGGAGCAGAACCAACGTATTGCAGGCTCAAAAGTGAGTTTCAGTCAAGACCTCAGGTCCCTCGACAGTCATGCTCATATCCATATCTACATTTGTAGCCTAGATTCCTCCATTTGCTCCTCTCTTTTGCTGTTAAAATGACCAGAATGTCCATCTCCTAAATTACCCAATCTACATATTTTTATCTTTTAAAACTCAGCTCAAATACCAAATCACCTATAAGGACATCGCTATTTGCCATTGACTACACTTTGATGTTAGCTCTGTGTCATTTAGTTATATACAGAATATAACATATAACATATATAAAACATACAGAATTATGTCATCATTATATACTATATAATGATAATATATAACCTCTGGTATTCTCTATATAGAAATAATATATAATAATATTATAAAGTAAATTTATAATATACATACAACATTCTAATTTGCACAGGCAATTACATAGTGGCAAATATAGTGTCCAATACAACATAGAAACTTCTTAAAACCTTAAAGAAATGAATGAAACAGGCTCAAATGAATTAAAAGTAAATGGCATCCATTAGAGTATATTTTAAAGTATTTTTGTCAAATATTAAATGTCAATTTAAAAGAAAAAGAACCTGATTATATAACATAAATTTAGAGAATTAAAAAATGAATAAACAAAGATAATTTGTTTAGGTCAAATCTGTTTTATAGCTAATTGGGTTATTCCTTGAGACAAAAGTTTTAAGTAAAAGTTGTAACGCATGTGGCAGTAACACCTTTAAAAGATAGAATTACTCTACAATCAGAAAAGTAGAGTTGAAAAAACAAGAGGATTTTTAAATACGCTTTCTAAAATAAGTACAACAGTTCCTTTTTAGGACGGATGATGAAAATTTCCAGTAAACTCTGGCCAATGTAGAGTTTAGCTTCAGAAGCCACACATACATGAACATATATGTTACATGAAATGTGTTACACATAACATATGATATATGCTATGTGTAATTGCATATATTATATGTAATATATTATATTGCGCATTCTTATATTTCACATTTTGACTTTAGTCAACTTGATACTAAGAAGAAAATTATGATAGAAATATGTTTTTCTCCATTTCAAAAAAAATACCAATAAAATAGATAATTCTTCTTTCCATGTCGATGTGTCTGCATATATTCCACTGACCAAAAACATAGTCTGAGGAAGGTGGGACAAACTTCAGGGCCAAAGCATAAGTAATCCTTCTTCCAGATTTCCTATTTTGTGTGATAACATTCATATTATATAAGCTACATTTGTTTCAAGATTCTGTAATTTATATACAAAATCGTCTTGTCAGGCAGATTATTTAGTAGTTTTAAGAAAAAAATTCTGAATTTAGTACAAAAGTCAATACTGCTGTCACAAATCCTATCTGTGCAAGGATTTTACTAGGTGAGCAAAATAGTTGGTATGGTTGATTTTTATTTCCCATATAACTAGTGATGTTGAGCATCTTTTCATATATCTATTGGCATCTGTATGTCCTCTTTGGAAAAGTGTCTGTTCAAGTCTCCCACCTTCCCACCCCATTTTAAATTAGTTTTTGTTGTTGTTGCTTTTGAGTTGTCTGACTTCTTTATATATTTTGGGTGTTAGCCTCTTATGAGGGGTATATTTGTAAATATCTTCTCCCATTCGATTGGCTGCCTTTTTGTTTTGCTGCAAGTTTATTTTGCCCTGCAGAACCTTTGTAGTTTCATGTAGTTTTGCTTATTAATTTATTTACGTTTTTTATACTTTAATTGCCTTTGAGGTCAAGTTCACAAAAACTCCTCTGAGGCCAAGGTCCATAAGTTTAATGCCTATGTTTTCTTCTAAGTATTTTATTGTTTCAGATCTTATATTTAAGTTTTAATCCATGTTTAGTTAATTTTTGTGTACGATTCCAGATAGAAATTGAAGAAAACACAAAGAGATGGAAAGACAGTTCATGTTTATGGATTGGAAGAATAACATCTTTAAAATGTTCATGTTATCCATAAGCAATAGAAGAAAAAAGCAAACAAAATATAACCAGAGACATTGAAGTTAAGAACAATCTAACAATAGCCAGGGCGGGGGTGGGGGGTGGGGGCGGGGATAGTGGGTAGAGGGGATTACAGGAAGTACTATAAAGGACACATGGACAAAACCAAGGGGGAGGGTGGAGGTGGGGGAGGGAGGTGGGTTCACCTGGGGTGGGGTGGAGGGATGGGGAGAAAAGGCATACAACTGTAATTGAATAACAATTAAAAAAAAAAAGAAAATTAAAAAAAAAAAGAAATGTGCTATATCCCTGTTAAGCTTAAAAAAAAAATGTTCATGTTATCTAAAGCAATCTACAGATTCAATAAAATTCATATCAAAATGTCAATTATATTTTTCACAAAAATAGAACAAAAAATTCTCAAATTTGTATGGAACTACAAAGGATACCAAACAGGCAAAGCAATCCTGAGAAAAAAGAACAAAGGCAGAGGTTTTGTACTCCCTGACCTCAGACTGTATGGTAAGGCTCCAATAATCCAACACTATGGTACTGTCATAAAACAGACTCACGAACTAATGGGACAGAATTGAGAGCCCGTAATTAAACCCACACACATATGGGCAACTAATTTGTGACAAAGGTGCCAAAACCATACAATGGAGAATGTAAAGTTGCTTCAATAAATAGTTTTTGAGAACTGGAAAGTCACATGCAAAAGAATGAAAGTTTTTCTTAATAATCATATTCAAAGGAATGATTCTCAGATCCTTGTAAAATACATTTCTAGGTTGTAGAAAACTTGCATCACAAAAAGGCAGAGAAAGGATTTATAATTGCAAATTTTCTAAAGTAAATTCACCAAGAAAACGTGGATGAGATGCCTAGTGTCAGGAAGAAACTTGTCCAAAATTTCATCAAACTGAGAGGAACTTTAAGGCCATAATGATCACTCTCTTGATCAGAATCTCAGAATTAGTTTTCCAAAACCTTACCAAATAATGTTTATATATGGCCACTTCGGGTACAACAATGTAGCTGTGATCTTTGAGAACACTGTCATTCAAGCTCATGACTAAACATGAATCGAGGTTGTTTCTCCCAATATGTTGCCAAACATGCACTTTGTTCTCACTTTGTAATAGAAATTCCCTTCGCTTTCACTCCACCCACAAATAATTCTACTAATTGTTTTTAGCAAATGATTGATTTTTAAAAATATTTACCATGTTGCAGATTAAAGTAATACCAGAAAGTATTTTGTAAAGTTACAAAAATCAAGAACACAAAGTCACACCAAAAAACACCAAAGGGTAATCCCCACATGTCACATCAGTGGCATAGCTAATCTTGTTTTGTTAATATAAAATTAAGTTATTTGGTCATGGTTGGGTTATTAATTTTAAGCTCTTGATCAAATAAGTAGGTAAAAAAACCTTCCTATGCTTCAAGGATTATAGTAGTGAACCCTCAGAGTGTTTAAGGCCCTTTTCTGTTTTCCAGAATTTATGGTCCTCTCACAGATTGCTGGAAGGGAAGGTGACCGGTCCCTACACTGCAGCGAGACCTGTGCATTACAGGAAACAGGAGTGCTTCTCCCACTGAAGCAGAAGCAGGACACTGACGGCTATTTTACAGCCCTGCTGCACTCCAGGGGATCTCGTCTGTTCACTGTAACTTGAACAGTCTCAAGAACTCTGCTCTGTGGCGGCTTCAGCCCCAGCCTCTGCTCCTGCATTGCTAAATGCTGGATACTCTCAGGGCTCTGAGTTCAAGGACTCTTTTCCCTGCCTCTGGCACTTCAGCTAAGTCAATGGATCTCACCTGCTTTACAATGCTCCTGAGGCTAGCTTAAAGGTTTTAATCGAATTTCATGAGAAACCTTGAGCCTTTACAATTTTTAGTTGCGATCACTCCTCAGATGGCCGTGATCAAATATGGATGATTTGTGTGAACTTCACTGAGATCAGCATTGCTAACACAGGCAGAAAAAAAGTGTAGCTGAAAACTTTGCTCACCACCTGTTCACAGATCTGGGCTCCTGTATTTCTACAGCACACAGTTAACTGGGGATAAAGTCATTCAGATTAAAATCAGTCCAATTGATATTGAAATTAGATATTTTCTTCTATTTTAAACTTGTTAATACTTTTGCCCCAATAGGATTTTTTTAACTTATGTGATAATTATCTTTTGTTAATATAATAGTTTATCATGTTGTTTATTCTGGCTCAAAATTCTACAATACTAATATATTTCGTTTCTTCAAAATATTATTTTTTAAAAACTATGAAATTTGCACAAAAAGCACAGGGTGAAATCTATCCAAAGAGTATCTCCCCTCAAACTCAGTGGCATCACACTGATACTATTTTTAATATATTGTGAAAATATATATTGCATATAGGTTAATATCATAAAAATCATTACTCTGATTTAAAAGGGAGATTGATATATTTTAAAATTGCTACTCTAGCTTAAAAGAGATAGTAAGTGTAATTTAATCCACCAAAGACACATTTAAAATTCCTTTGCTGTACCCCTAGTGAAGTATCCAGGAGCCACGTATGACTAAGGAGTATTTGAAATGAAATCAGTGCAAATTGAGATGTTCGTTAATTATAAGATACATACTGGATTTTGAAGGTGTGGTAAAAATAAGTAAATAAAATAAGTGATAATTTTTGAATTAATGGCATAATAAATTGATAATATAAATATAATAAAAGAGGTGGGCAATGTGGGCTTCCCGGTGTCCATATGGAAAAAGGTGCAGAGATTAGGGTTGGTACAATGGTGCTAATAACTCGATGGATGGAACGGCCCAATGGCACAGCGCTCTTAGGTGCAGCCCCACAAGTGCTCCACTCACTGCTTCACTGTTTACACATTGTTGTAGTCTCCCTGCTGTATACTCAAGCACACTTTGGCACAGAGTTCTTCATTGTCATTAGTAAATCTACTTTCACTCAATCCTGTATTATTAAAATTAATTACAGTATTCATTTTTACTTATAAATGTGTCCACCAGAAAATTTAAAATTACATGTGACTTGTATCATATTTAGTAGGAAAGTATTGCTTTAATGCCTTGGAACTTTGAATTTTGCCTTTAACGTGAATGTTCTCATTTCTTAGATGATGAATACTAGAAATATGGATCACAAATAAGCAAAATCATGATCTCAGGATAATTTCCCATGATTGAAATCAAGAGAAATAGTACTGAATTGCCAACATTCAACTACTTTTTACTTACAAAAATAGCTAGTTTGTTTAGTTTAACTTCATTCCTCATCTCTTCCCTTTGGTGTTCCCACTGGGGTTTTTCTCTTGTGATATCAAATGAGCATGACTATCTCCTCACCTCATAACCTTCAATCTAATTCTCTTTGTATCAGTGCTCACAATTTTAATAACCATACTGGGTCAAAACCTTTCCACATTTATTTTGAGAAATTATTCAGTAATGCCTGCATGTTTCTGTGGGTTCTCTGAAGCCCGCTTTCATGAATAGCATAAAGTTTAGGGTTTCTCTTAGTAGTCTCAGAATGTCAGGAATATTGAAATGTATACAGTGACGCCTTTTGATTTTGATGGGGGGAGGAGTTCATCTTAATTCACCATGACAGTTCTAGTTGAAATAAATCTGTCAGATAGACTGGATGCCCCAGAAGCTGGAAGTAGGGAGAGATAATGGGAATTATGAGGGAAATATCATAGGAATTAAGTCATAAGCTACCTGAGTCATAAAGGAAGACAGGGGCTGAATGTAAGAGTGAGTAATATTTCTACTACAATGTGCATCTATGTCCAACTGCTGTTTGATGCGAAGCCCCTAATGCTCGGATATAAATGAAGGAAATAGACCATTATTGGTGCAAGGCTCTGCTATGGATAACTTCTCCGAAAGAGTGGACTTGAAGAGACAGGGAGTAGGTTCCATGCTGCAGTAGGGGAGAGAAAAGACCACAGCAGTTGACAGATTGGACAAGCCCAGATGGGGCAGAGCCTTTGACATTGAACAGAATGGGAGGCCAGCCAATGAAGTAAACATAAGGGTGGAAAAAAGTTAAAAACAGTATGCCTGCTTATAAATGACAATTCCCCAGTCTCAGAGTTGGCTGGAAAAACTCTTTAATAAAGAGAATTGCAGAAATAGCCTGAATTTCCCGAGGACTCCAGAAACATCATGAAGTTTCATCAAGTCAGGGGACACAGAGTTTTGGGATTTTGTTATAAATTGTGCTCCCTGGTGCTTCAGTGGAGATATCAGACAGAAAATATATTAAAAACGTCCACGCTTATTCACCTCTTGCTACACACATATATACACTCTCTTCTGAAAATATATTTCATGGTGTCCATATTTTGAGGTTGAAGCATTCTCTTCAAAGTTAAGACCTATCATAGGTGACTTTTGGTTATAATAATTTATATGGAAGGCCTCCATGAATTTTCAGTGGTGAATAGTTTGTCGTATCAGCTTTGGGCTGTTTCCAAGTTCATCTTGTATATGTAGACACTTTCTATATATACACCTTAGATTTTTAAGATGATTCATCTGTTACTGTTTAGTGCCAGTTGAAAAATTAACCTAGCTCAGTTGGTAATATCTCTTTCCCATAGATTTCTTCCTTTCTTTCTTTCTCTCTTTCTCTCTTTCTCTCTCTTTCTTTCTTTCTTTCTTTCTTTCTTTCTTTCTTTCTTTCTTTCTTTCTTTCTTTCCTCTCCTTCTCTCTCTCTCCCCCTCTCCCTCCCTCCCTCCCTCCCTCCCTCCCTTCTTTCTTTCTTTTCTTAATTTAATCATTATTGTATGGTTTTTCCATTACTATTTAGTCTCTTTATGCCCACCTCCCTCCAGAAATCACCATACTTTTTATACACATCGATGAGTCCTTTTTCTTTTTTGCCCAATCTGTCTATCACCTCACTCCCTGACCCCCACCACTGACAATTGACTTGATTTAATACATTCAAGAAAGCAGCCCAGTAGAGCCCGTCAGGGAAGCAATCGTCCTAGGTAAAGAATTCTACTGAAATCAATTTGGTCTCATATCTTGGCTTGTTTGCTTTCACACACATATCGATACACTTATGCAGACTCTTTATCCTCCTTGATTACCTGAATGAGTGGCGAGAGCATATGTTCACAATACAGTCTTTCCTATAAGTGAGCCTTTGTCCCCACTCAGATCTTCTGACCCAGGTCTTAAGAACTGAAAGCGCAGAACTGCCTATACGACCACCAGTCCTACAGGTGACACCACTGGCACCGAGAAATAACAGAGAGCCAACACAGGTGACTATGCTATTCACTCAGAATGTATTATTGCAGCTTCACTCAGCTTTTATTAATGCAGCTTTTATTAAAATTATTAATACATTTTGTTAATATTGTATTCATCCAAATCCAAATAACCAAATAACAATACTAATCACTCAAAAACAATCAGTAATAACATCACATGAGAGAGATTTAGGGGAATAGCAAACCAGAGTCCCAGAATCTCAGTCTGCAGAATCAGGAGACAGCATGGTGGGCAAGGGAGCTGTCAGCGCCTTGTAGGAAGAACTTCTAGAGCCAGATGGGGAGCAGGGCAGATGAAGTCCTCAATCCATCAGGGCAGAGCCTCCAGTGGCCAATGCCAAGGGAGATCAGCACAACAGGGAGCAGCACTCTGGTGTGTGGAGCTCAGCTGTCTCAGCAGGGGTCTGGAGCCTGCCTCAGTTACACCCTTGAGGGTGGTACACTCCACCCTTCTGGGTCTCTTGATAAGTGTCTTGGTGCCCCTGATGGCAAGCATGGAATTTCCTCAGAAGCCTATCTATGGGTGGTCCTGCTCTGCAGAAAAGGATGTTCTGATCACATGTGTGGATACCTTAGGGGTGTTTCCTTGCCAGTAGTGTCTAGTGTAATTTAAGTAGTTTTCCTCTTGAATCAAAGTTTCATGGCTAACTGACAGCCATTTTGGTTGACATGAATAACTCCATTTTGTTTTATATACTTTACGAATATTGACCAGAGCAATGCCATTTTATTGGTCCTTCTCTTCACAATGAGGCCCTGCTATTGGATTGGCCAAAAAGTCCATAATTTTTTTCCATAAAGTAAAAGACACATTTTTTTTATTTTCACGAATAACTTTATTGATTTTGATATTTTGAGCATGTCAGCTATCTCCCACTATTGGCTTCTAGTGGGGAAAGGTGCTGCTAAATATCTTCCAATGAATAAGACAGCCACACAGCAAAGAATTACTTGACCAAAATGTCAATAGCACCAAGAGACTTGGCAAACCACTTTTGATACATGCAATCAGTCACAAGACCTTCTCCATACATTGCACAAATCTATTCTTTGCATTTCAGTTGCATTTTTACCTTTCTTGATATAAAAAAGCATAATATACTGAAAATGTTCTATATTTTTCCATCTGCAATATTAAAATGGCTGCACAAATTTCACCAATTTTGCTAATCTTTTTTAATGCATGCTGATATGACAGCTGTCACAATACAGTCTAACAAAATTGCTTTGAATGAAGTTAAAGATAACTAAGCACCACTAGAGCCATCATACAGAAAAAACAAAATGAATGTTTTGGCTAACCCAACATTTCCCAGGAGTCTGCTATGTTGAGGGTACAGGTTAAATAGAATCTTAACATGAGATGCATTAAAATAAAATTAACTCACAATAATAATTAGTAGTGAAGCTTTGCCTGGAACCATAGAGTTTAACAACATAGCCATTTTTGAATGTTTTTATTTTTCTTGATTAAGCAGCTAAATTTCAGTTCCCAATGAATGTATGTCCAGATGATTATGTGACACTCTTAATATGCTGAGACATGCTAATGTAAAAATTGTGTCTCTACATCTCTTTCTGTTCTTCACTGATAGTGGCTAATTTGAAACATGTTGTTTAAGAAAAAATAACAATAAAACATGTGATATGATACCTACTTATTCTTTCATTGAATAAAAAATTAGAAGAATACCAACTTAAACTTAATAGTCATTAATTATAACTAACTGTGACATGGCTAGTTAATAGAGCCATTTTAAACCTTTTTTTGTTCTCAAAATAAATTCTATTGATATGAGTTCCTTAATATTTTGACATTTATTTCTCTTTCTAGTAATATTGCATAGAGTGCATAGTTCCTGCCCTAGTATGCTTTCTCCTGGGGTAATGGAATATTTGTTTAGAAAGAACACTGCAATAGAGTGGTGGAAAGTATAGATATCAAGAAGATATTGGAGACTGGGGAAGATAGCAGCAAGATAGGTGGGAGCAGAGTCCACTTCCCCTTGGCACCAGTGAAACGCCTAGCTGATCTGAGGAACATAGCAAACAGCCAACAGTATTCCAGCATATATGAAGATTGGAGACCAAAAATTGTAGAGGACATTGAAAAATCAGACGGTAAGAAGAGTGCTTAAGGACAATAAGGTCCCTGGGACCAGTGCGGGGACCAGGGCAGCTGAAGGCCCTGGCTGGGGCACAGGGTCTGCTGCAGGATAATTGGGAGAGAGCCAGGCTAGGCTGTATGACAGGCCAGATGCTTGTTTGGACCGGGGGCTTGAATAGGAATTTCTCAAAAAAAAAAAAAAGAAAAAGAAAATAGAGGCACTCAGTGGCTGTTTAGAGAATTCTCAGCAGCAACCGTGGCCTCTCGCACCCCCACTCCCTCAGCCCCTGGACTGTGAACACCGGATAAGCAGCCCCAGCACACACCTGAAGCCCAGGTTGGTATGCACCCAGATCAGTGGCCAGGATGCCTAGGTGCACACGCCCAAAGCCCTGGTAGGTGCGCACCCAGATCAGCGGCCTGGGAGCCCACACTTGAAGCCCCGGGTGGGTGCGCACCCCAATCAAGGGCCTAGCTGACCGAGGGTGACCACACCTAAAGCACCTGGAACTGGGCACCTCCCACCTAGCCGCTGAGCACAGAGTCCTGCAGGGCCTCCTCGCTCTCTAGGAGGAAGGCAGAACCCCCAGCAGAGGGGAGCTGCAGGACTAGGCGAGATTGCAGTCCCCGGAAAGACTTGACACAGTAGAGGGCTGAACTACCCTGAAGGAGCACCAAGAACCCCTAGCACCTAGGACAGCAAAGAGCAAGAAGGTGGAGTGTGAGTTGTCCCTATTTGGTGCACCTCAAGGACAGCACAACTGGTAGATTAAAGGCCTAGGGGGGAGTAGAAGGACCCTGAGGAACTGGACTGGAGGCTGGACAACAGTGAAGAGTGTGACTCAGGTGGGGAAAAAAGTGAGACTAATCCCTCCACCCACCCCTCCTGTTTCACAGACAGGAAAAACAGAAGAACTGACCTGACTGGTTTAAAGCCAGCAGAAGACTTTTTTTTTTTTTTAATTCCTTCTTCCTGTCTGTCCTTTCTTTTTCTATTCCTTCTTCCTTTCTTCCTTTACTTTTTTATTCCTTCTTCCTGCCTTCTTTTATTTATTTATATTAATTTTTTGTTAAAATTTCTTCTTCTTTTCTTTCCTCTGATCTTTTTTTATTCCTTCTTCCTTCTTCCTTCCTTTCCTTTTCTATTCTTTTTTTCCTTCCTTCCCTTTTCTTTTTCTTGTTTTTCTCCTTTTCCCACAGGTGAGACAATAAAACCTGGAGCTCTGAAAAGACCAGAGTTAGATCCAAACAGGGGTCATCCTAATAACCAAGGCAGTGAGAAAAATTTCACTTTGCTACTCCAGAGAACTTGCAAGGTGGGAGTGGTGAACACCAGTATACTTGCTAGAAGAGGAAACCCACCAACAAAGCAACCACCAACAGATAATAATTGAAGAAGGTGAAGGAGGGAGTGGAAACCACACTAACCTCAAGCCAGGACTGATCTGGAAATACAACTAAATAGTTGAGAAATTACTCAGAACAAACAACTGGACAAGAGCAAGAGAGAAGCCTCAAACCTTATACACACAGAAGAAACAGCTTCAACACAAACTGTCCACATCTGCACAACAGAATACAAGATGTGGTGGATGAACTGACCCTCAATTAACCAGCTCAAGGGAAGGAGCCACCAAGAAAGACCCAACAATAATCAAAAGCCAAAGACATACAGAGAGCCAACATAAATGACAGCCCAAGACCAGCGAGCTCAGGAGATTAAGGAGATGGCACCACTGAATCCCACTGGCATTCTACCATAGAAGTTCATACCATAAGCCCAGGGAGTCAGAACAGAACAATTTGAGAAGCAGAGGCTAACAAGAAGAGTCTCACAAACAATGGGAAGACAAAGAAATAATCCCCAAATGAAAGGAAAGGAGGAAGCCTCAGAAAGAATGCTAAATGAAATAGAGGCAAGTCAACTATCAGATACTGAGTTCCAAGCAATGGTTATCAGGAAGCTCACTGAGCTCACAGAGAACTACCAGAAACTACAGGGAAACTACAATGAACTCCCTGAAGACTATATCAACATGAAAAAGGAAATAGAAACTATCAATAAGGGCCAAGAGGAAATGAAGAATACAATTCGAAACTGAAGAACACAGTAGAAGGAATGAAAAGCAGACTTGATGAAGCAAAGGATCGGATCAGCGAGCTGGAGGGCAAAGTAGATAAAAGCACACAGAAAGAGCAAGAAAAGGAAAAGATGCTCAGAAAGAATGAAGAGGGGTTAAGGGAAATGCAGGACAACATGAAATGTAGTAATATCAATATAATAGGGATACCAGGAGGACAAGAAGAGCAAGGGATAGAAAACCTGTTTGAAAAAGTAATGATGGAAAACTTCCCTAATTTGATAAGAGAAAAAGTCACACAAATCCAGGAAACACAGAGAGTCCCAAGCAAGAGGAACCCAGAGAGGCCCACTTCAAGACACATCATAATTAAAATGGCAAAATTCCAAGACAAAGAGAGGATCTTAAAGGCAGCAAGGGAGAAACAGGAAGTAACATACAAGGGAGCCCCAATAAGGTTAGCAACTGATTTCTCAATGGGAACGCTCCAAACCAGAAGAGAATGGCAAAATATATTCCAACTAATGAGAACCAGAAGCCTGGAACCAAGGCTACTTTACCCAGCAAGGCTCTCAATCAAGATAGAAGGCCAAATAAAGAGTTTCCCAGACAAAAGAAGTCTAAAAGAATACACCACCACCAAACCAGCTCTGCAAGAGATGCTAAAGGGACTGCTTTAAGGAAAGAAAGGAAAAGAGAAAGAGAGAGGAACACAGGTAGGAAAAAGTGGCAATGAATAACTACCTATCGATAATAACTTTAAATGTAAATGGATTAAATGCTCCAATCAAAAGATATAGAATAGCTGAATGGATAAGAAAGCATGACCCACACATATGCTGCCTACAAGAGACCCATCTCAGGACAAAAGACTTACACCGACTGAAAGTGAAGGGCTAGAAACAAATTTTCCATGCAAATTGACAGGGAAAAAAAGCAGGGGTAGCAATACTCATATCAGACAAAATAGACTTCCAAAGAAGGGCCATAAAGAGAGACCCAGGAGGTCACTTCATAATACTCAAAGGAAGAATCCACCAAGAAGACATAAACATTGTAAATATATATGCACCCAACATAGGAACACCCAAATACATAAAGAAAATCTTGGAGGACTTCAGGAAAGATATTGACAGCAACACAATTATACTAGGGGATTTTAACACCCCACTGTCAAAAATGGACAGGTCTTCCAAACAAAATATCAACAAGGATATTGAGTCACTGAACAAGACCCTAGATGAAATGGACTTAACTGATATATATATAGAGCTTTTCACCCCAAAGGAGCAAAACACACATTCTTTTCAAGTGTACATGGAACTTTTTCAAAGATAGACCACATGATAGGACACAAAGCAAGCCTCAACAAATTCAAGAAAATTGAAATCATATCAATCATTTTCTCTGACCACAAGGGACTGAAACTAGAAACCAACCCCAAAGGAAAAAACCCCAAACACTCAAAATCAGGGAGACTGAATAGCATGCTATTAAACAATGAATAGGTCAAGGATGAGAGTAGGGAAGAAATCAAAACTTTCTGGAAACAAAAGAAAATGAACATACAACAACCCAAAACTTATGGGACACAGCAAAGGCAGTCCTGAGAGGGAAGTTCACAGCAATACAGGCCTACCTTAAAAAGATAGAAACATTTCAAACAAACAACCTAACCCTATGCCTACAAGAACTGGAGGAAGAACAAAAAAGACAGCCCAGAGCAAGCAGAAAGAAGGAAATAACCAGGATCAGAGCAGAACTAAATGACATAGAGACTAAAAGCACAATTCTAAGGATCAATGAATCCAGGAGCTGGTTCTTTGAAAAGATAAACAAAATCGACAAGCCTTTAAGTAGGCTCATCAAGAAAAAAAGAGAGAGGATCCAAATAAACACAATGAGAAATGAAAAAAGAGAGATTACAACTTATACCACAGAAACACAAAGGATTGTAATCAATTACTACGAAGAACTGCATGTCAAGAAATTTGAAAACCTAGGTGAAATGGACACATTTCTAGAAAAATATAATCTTCCAAAACTGAATGAAAAAGAAGCAGAAAGCCTGAACAGACCAATAACAGCAGACAAAATTGAAGCAGTCATCAAAAAACTCCCAACACACAAAAGCCCTGGACCAGATGGTTTCACAGGAGAATTCTACACAGCATTTAAGGAAGAGCTAACCCCTATCCTTCACAGACTATTCAAAAAAATCCAAACTGATGGAAGACTCCCAAACTCTTTTTTATGAAGCCAGCATCATCCTAATCCCAAAACCAGATAAAGACACAATGAAGAAAGAAAGAAAACTTCAGGCCAATATCACTGATGAACATAGACACTAAATTTTTCAACAAAATATTGGCAAACCACATCCAGCAATACATTAAAAAGATCATACACCATGATCAAGTGGGATTCATCCCAGGGATGCAAGGATTGTACAATATTCACAAATCAATAAACAGAATATACTACATAAACAAAAGCAAAGACAAAAATCACATGCTGTTATCAATAGATGTGGGAAAAGCATTTGATAAGATACAGCACCTATTTCTGATAAAAACACTCAGCAAAGTGGGAATAGAGGGAGCATTACTCAACATAATAAAGGCCATATATGAGAGACATACAGCCAAAATCATACTCTATGGACAAAAACTTAGAGCTTTCCCACTAAGATCAGGAACGAGACAAGGATGCCCTCTCTCACCACTCCTATTCAACATAGTATTGGAAGTCCTAGCCACAGCAATCAGACAAGAAAAAGCAATAAAAGGCATCCAAATGGGAAAGGAGGAAATGAAACTGTCACTGTTTGCAGATGACATGATAGTGTACATGGAAAATCCTATAGACTCCACCAAAAAACTACTCGACCTAATAAATGAATTTGGCAAAACAGCTGGATACAAAGTCAATACTCAGAAATCAAAGGCATTCCTGTACACCAACAATGAAACTGCAGAAACAGAAATCAGGAAAAAAATCCCATTTGATATAGCAACAAGAAAAATAAAGTACCTAGGAATAAACCTCACCAAGGAGGTAAAAGACCTGTATTCAGAAAACTACACAACATTGAAGAAAGAAATGAAGGAAGACACAAACAAATGGAAGCATGTACCATGCTCATGGATTGGAAGAATTAACATCATCAAAATGGCCATACTGCCCAAAGTGATTTATAAATTCAATGCAATCCTTATTAAAGTACCCATGACATATTTCACAGATATAGAACAAACATTTCAGAAATTCATATGGAAGCATAATCAACCCCAAATAGCTGCAACAATTTTGAGAAAGAAGAACATAGCAGGTGGGATCACAATGCCTGATATCAAACTGTATTATAAGGCCACTGTAATCAATGCAGCCTGGTACTGGCATAAAAACAGGCACATAGACCAATGGAACAGAACAGAGAGCCCAGAAATAAAACCAAGTCTTTACGGTCAATTAATATTTGACAAAGGAGGCAGGAGCATAAAATGGAGCAAAAACAGCCTCTTCTACAGATGGTGTTGGGAGATCTGGACAGCTACGTGCAAAATAAATGAAACTCGATCACTAACTTACACCATTCACAAAAATAAATTTGATGTGGATAAAAGACTTAAATATAAGTTGTAACACCATAAAAGTCCTAGAGGAAAACATTGACAGGAAAATCTCAGACATTCCATGGAGCAATATCCTTACAGACAGGTCCCCTAAAGCAAGGGACATAAAGGAAAGAATAAACAAATGGGACTTCGTCAAATTAAAAAGCTTCTGCATGGCTAAAGAAAACATCATTAAAATGAATAGAGAACCAACAGTATGGGAAACATATTTGCCAATGATACCTCAGACAAGGGCCTGATCTCCAAAATATATAAAGAACTCACATGACTCCACTCCAGGAAGACAAACAACCCAATTAAAAAATGGGCAAAGGACTTGAACAGACACTTCTGCAAGGAAGACATACAGAGGGCCCAGAGTCATAGGAAATGATGCTCAGCATCACTAGCAGTCAGAGAGATGCAAATTAAAACCACAATGAAATACCATCTCACACCAGTTAGAGTGGCCAACATAAACAAATCCACAAATAAATGTTGGAGAGGATGCGGAGAAAAGGGAACCCTAGTGCACTCTTGGTGGGAATGCAGACTGGTGAGGCCACTGTCCAAAACAGTATGGAATTTCCTCAGAAAACTAAAAGTGGAACTGCCCTTTGAGCCAGCAATTCCGCTGCTGGGATTATACCCTGAGAACCCTGAAACACCAATCCAAAAGAACCTATGCACCCCAATGTTCATAGCAGCACAATTTACAATAGCCAAGTACTGGAAGCAACCTAAGTGCCCATCAGCAATGAATGGAACAAAGGCTATGGTACATTTACACAGTGGAATTCTACACAGCAGACAGAAAGAAGGAGCTTATACCCTTTGCAACAGAATGGATGGAACTGGAGAGCATTATGGTAAGTGAAATAAGCCAGGTGGTGAGGGTCAAATACCATATGATCTCACCTTTAACTGGAACATAATCAACAGAAGAATAAAGCAAACAAAATATAACCAGAGACATTGAAGTTAAGAACAATCCAATAATAGCCAGAGGGTAGTGGGGAGGGGGGAGTTGGGAGAGGGGTTTACAGGAATTACTATAAAGGACACAGGGACAAAATCAAGGGGGAGGGTGGAGGCGAGGGAGGGAGTTGGGTTGGGCTGGCGTGGGGTGGAGGTATGTGGAGAAAATGCAAATAACTGTAATTGAATAATTTTTTTTAAAAAAGAAGATATTAAACTGAAGGAGGCAGCAGTTAATCCATTGTATTGGTAGTAGACCCGGGGAAAGTGTTAAAAATATTTACAATATAGAATTAGGAAGATCAGTTGTTTGAAAGGGAATTTAGGAGTCCGGGATAGCTTGTTAATTTTTAAATGCTTTGTAAATATTTTATCCTGAGGAAACATTTTCCTAAGTGATATTTTGCATGGCCATCTGTGAAGTGCCATTGGACTGGCTACAAGTTTGTGAGATTATTCAGATAGTTGTGGACCAAAAGAAATATAACACAAATATGGGCTGAAAACGTAAATAGTTGGGAAAGAAATATCTAAATTCACAGTACAGAAATTTCACACAAATTGACATCATATACCAATAAAACATTTTTAGTGGAATCTAATTATTTCTAACAGAATGTGCCACAAGTAAAGTTTTGAATTTTTATAACTTCATATCAAAATAATTAGGATAATTTGCACAATAATTTCCTTGAAGTGTTTATTCCCAAAGTCATTTTTAAATTGTACCATCATTTTCAAGTGTGATCAATCTGCATTATTTCCAGAGAAGAGAAAATTTGGAGGCAGAATTTGTGATCACAAAAATTGTTGTCATAATTTTTTTACTGACAGAAACAATAATATGAAAGTGAATATAAAGTAAAATTTCCAAGTATTTATTTATATTTGACTTTAGAAACAAAATGAAGAAAACTGTAACTCTCTGTAGTGCCTTGAGGAATTATATATTTTAAAAACATTAAGAAAGCTCTTCTGATTTTAAATGTGTTCTAGTATATTGCTTTTCAAACTTTAGCTTTCATCATAACCATCCGGGGGATTTGTTAAAATGCTGATTTCTGGGCCCTGGCTCCACAAATTCTTGACTCCAGTGGTCTGGGATTGAGCCCAAGACTTTGCCTGTGTGGTAGGCCTCCAGGTGATGCTGATATTACTATTTCATTGCCCCCACTTCAGGGAGTGTTTCTGTAGTCCACATTTAAGACTATTAAGATATCATTGTAAAATTACACAAAAACAATGCAGTTCATCAAAATGTAAAAGAGAGCTAGAACTGACCCTAGTTTAAATGCTTCTTGTTTATGTATTTATTGGTTTGTTAACTTTCCAAGCTGGAAGTCTCCTTGGAGAACAGAAGCCAACAAAAAACAACCCTGAAGTATTTCACTCGTATAGACGCTGAATAATAAAAGACAAGTTCCACAAGTGACTCTGATGATGACTACATCTGATCAGCTTTTAGACATAAACTAATCCAACCTATGTGGTTTACCTTTTAAACTTTGTCCTTTCTGCCCATCCATTTCTCATTAGATCCAAAACACACTAATAGCATACACTAAAATTAGAAACTTTAATAGAAAAATGGCAAAGACAGGCCATGAGAATCAGCAATCTTAAAATTGTAATTTACATTCCAGTGGGAGCCATCTATGAAAGACTTACTTTAATTTAATCCTCAGTTAGGGGTCCTATTTTAAGAGCAAAAATGAAACACTGAAATTGGCTTTCTATGTACAATATAGATTTTTAATATAGTTAGATTATAAGGTAGTAATATTATGCAATTTTCTCAAAACATATGCTTCCATACGGGTTTAATTGCTGCAAGCCATTCATTGAGTGTATTTTCATGAAAAATATATATTAAACAAAAATGTGAAAAGAAAGCAACTGTTTCAAATATCTTAAACAATGGAATGTCATGTAAAATATTTTTTCTTCTATGAAAAGAACATAAAGATTACGTTTTAATATAAGTTTAGAATTTCTCAAATTGCTCATTGAAAAAAATATGTCAGGGCAAACTGTCTCTGACATAAAAGAAAGAAGTTTGTTCCAAATTTACTTTTTTGTATGTTATTTTTAGGAGACTAGGTTAACCAATATAGCATGATAAAAGTTTAAAACACACTAAAGTCTAATAGGTCTGCTGTTTGTTTGTTTGTTTTTCTTCTCAATTTACGCACCCCAGCTGTATTCTCTACCCTTTTCTATGTTGTTCTTATCCCAGGAGGCTGACCCCTGACCAAGGTATCTCTACGATTAACCTGATATCCTTCTTTACATGGATTTGGATAATGGTAGTGTGGGCTGTTAAAGTTGGAGACTGAAGTAAAATATTTGTCCCTCACCAGATGATTCTGATGCAGACTAAGTTTTGAAAGTCACTATATTAGAGAACTTATTTAATATTAGCGTCAGAAGCACTTTCTTGTCGTGTTTTTAAAATGTATAATTCCTCAAGGCATTGTAGAAATCTATAGTTATCTTCATTTTAATTTTAAGTCTATGCTGTCATATTTGATTCTGGCAGTCATAGAACCCCTTTGTTATAATAACTTCCACTATCAGGCCCACTTACCCAAGATTCTAACATTGACTGAGCACCAGAAACTATTTATTCCTTTTTTCCTGAGACCATTTAGCTGGCATTTGTCTCCCTCAGTAGCCATCCTCTGGATGTTCCACTATCTAGTTTGATCATTTAAGCCAGGATTTTCTACCTTGATACCACTGACATTCAGACCAGCGGTTCTTTGTTTTGCAGAGTTATCCTGTGCATTGTAGAATGTTTAACATTATTTCTGGCCCCTACCCACTAGAAGCAAGTAGTACCCCTCCCATAATGACAATCGAAAATATCTCTAGACTTTGTCAAATGTCCCCTGGAGGACAAAAACAATCCCTCCTCTATCACACATGCTAGCTAAGAATCACTGCCATAAACCACGTCCTGGTTCTTTAAGTATTCTTTTCTTTAGGTTCTCCTTATTTGAGCCATTGGTAAAGAGTACTGACTCATATAAGAAAATGATTAACTACAAAAAAATAGGAAAAATGCATTTATTCACCAATGTCAATTATGTAGGAAAAATAAATCATGATTAAATCTATATGGTAAGATATTAGACCATAGAAAATCTTTAATATCTTAAAATGTATGGGAAGAGGGGATCCAAGATGGCAGAGGAGTAAGTGGAAGCTACACTAACCTCTCAGGACCAATCTGGAACTATAAGTAAATTGTTGAGAAATCATCCTGCATAACCAACTGAATGCTAGCTGGAGAGAAGCCTTATAACCACAGACAGTAAAAACCACCTCACCACAAGGAGACTGGTAGGGAATGTGGAGGAGGTACAACAGGGCTGGCTGGACTGCTACAGGTAGCAGCAGAAGTTCCAGAGGGATATTTCCATGGCTGAGGGGTTCCGCCTGAGAAGTGTGTAGTCCAAGCTGGGCTACCTAGCCTACAGCACCAGAGCCAGAAAGGAACACAGATAATATGCAGCTGTGAAAAGCATCAGGATTTCTGTCTGCCAGGGAGAGACCACTGGAGACACAGAGAGCCTCTTAAAGGGCTAACACACAAAGTTTTATTTGCAGCCTACCTGGGACTCTAGCAGAGGGAGGGCAGAGTATACTCGAGATGCTTGAGGAAAGTCTAGGGTTGGTGGCTCTGGGGAGAAAATTGAGTCATTCCCCATACTGCAGAAGCCATCTTTCTCAGGCAAAGCACTCCCCTCCAAGTAGCATCAGCCTGAAGTTAGCAATAGCACCCCTAAAGGAATTACTGTGTCCCACCCTGTAGTGCTTAAGCTAGGGCTACTGATTACAGCTTGAGGCTATATTACTGATCGGGTTTAACAACTAAGGGGGAAAATACAAAGAAGCAGACCTGAAATGAAAGAACAAGAGAATTTTCCAGAAGAACTTGATGAAATGGAGGCAAGCAATTTATTAGATGGAGAATTTAAAGTAATGATTATAAGGATACTCGACAGCATGAAAAAAGACATAGACACCATAAAAAAAGACCAGTCAGGAATAAAGAATGAAATATCTTAAATAAATAATACACTGGAAGGAATAAACAGTAAGTAAGATGAAGGAGAGGATTGAATCAGTGATTTGGAAGACAAGGTAGACAAAAACATCCAGGAAGAGCACCAAAAAGAAAAAAAAGAATTTCAAACAATGAGAATAGCTTAAGAAAATTTTTGGACAACATGAAAAGTAACAATATCTACTTCATGGCAGAAAAAGACAGTGAGCAAGGGATTGAGAACCTATTTGAAGAAATAATGACAGAAAGCTTTCCTAATCTGGTGAAGGAAAAAGACACAAGTCTGGGAAGCACAAAGAGTCCCAAACAAGTTGGACCCAAAGAGGACCACACCAAGACACATCATAATTAAAATGGTAAGGCTTAAAGACAAGGAGAGAACCCTAAAAGCTACAAGAGAAAAGCAGTTAGCTACCTACAAGAGAGCACCAACTAGACTGTCATCTGATTACTCAACAAAAACACTTAAGACCAGAAGGGAGTGGCATGAAGTATGCAAGGTGAAGAAAGCAAGGACCTACAACCAGGGCTACTTTACCCAGCAGGCTATCATTGAAAATGGAAGGAGAAATAAGGAGCTTCCCAGATAAGAAAAAACTAAATGAGTTTGCTAACACCAAACCAAGTACTGCAACAGATGTTAAAGTGCTTGGTTTAAGAAGAAGAAAAAGAGAAAGAAAGAAAAAAACAAAGGAAAATAGTCTAACAATAAAAAGACACTAAGTATGTATTATCAATCATCACCTTAAATGTAAATGGCATAAATGATCCAACCAAAAGACATAGGGTAGTTGAATGGATAAGAAAATAAGACCCATAGATAGATAAATAGATAGATAGATAGATGATAGATAGATAGATAGATAGATAGATAGATAGATGATAGATAGATAGATAGATGATATATATACACATATATATGCCTCCTCTAAGACACCCAGCTCAGATCAAAAGATGTACACAGACTAAAAGTAAAGGGATGGAAAAAGGTGGTTCATGCAAAAAGAAAAAAAAAAGCTGAGGTAGAAGTACTTATGTAACACCCCATTGACTTCAATGGAGATCTTCCAGACAGAAAATCATCAAGGAGACAGCAGGTTTAAATAACACACTAGATCAAATGGATTTAATTGATATATCAGAGCATTTCACCCCAAAGCAGCAGAATATACATACTTTTCAAGTGCACATGGAATGTTTTCTAGGATAGAAGATATATTAGGACACAAAACAAGTCTCAATAAGTTTAAGAAGATTAAAATCATATCAAGCATCTTCACTGATCATAATGCTATAAAACTAGAAATCGATCACAAGAACACTGAAAAATATTCAAAGACATGGAAACTAAATAAAATATTATACAAGGAATGGGTCAACAAGATCAAGGAAGGAATCAAAGACACCCTGAAACAAATGAAAATTAGGACACAACAATAAAAAATCTGTGGGACACTGGGAAAGCAATACTAAGACAGAATTTCATAGCATTCAGAGCCACCTCAAATGACAACAAAAAGCTCAAACAAATAATCTAACTCCATACTTAAAGGAACTTGAAAAGGAACAACAAAATGCAAAGTGAGTAGAAAGAAATAAATAATAAAAATTAGGGCAGAATAAATGAAATAAAGTTAAAAAAATACAAAAGATCAGTGAATCCAAGAGCTTGTTCTTTGAAAAGATAAACAAGATTGAAAAACCTTTTACCAGACTCATCAAGAAAAAAGAAAAAGGACCCAAATAAATGAAAACAGAAATGAAAGAGAAGATGTGGACCCTGCAGGCAGAGCCCCACCCAGCCACCACAGATTAGAATAAGTCTACCAAGACAGGATCTGCTTGGGAAGGAAAGGTGGCTGATCTCTCAAAGGAGAAGGGCCAGAAGCCTGTTCCTCAATGGGCTTTTACTGGGTTTAATTTGCATAGGAATATAGGGCCTATACGTAGAGCTCATCAATCATTGTCAGGCAGAAATGATCAAGTAATAGATAACATTCAAAGAACTCTGAGACTTATTTTGAGTCAGGGTCAGATAGCTAAAGGGCAATAAAACTTTGGGGAACAAACTCCTTTCATTCTTGGACCCTTATCATTAAAATTGAGGGTATTAGTAAAGTAGGTTTCATAGGATTTTATGTATTCTTTCTTAGGCCTGATCACCCCAGGGAACCCGCCCTTTCCAGCACAGGGCGTACCCACCTCTGGCATTGTTTCAGGCTTAAGGCATTGTTTCAGGCTTAAGTCAGGCTGTGGAAGTAAGGCAACCAAGAGATTAGGAGATTTCATGCAGACAGAATGAGGACTCAGGCTATGTCAAAGCTGAGGGGCGAGGGTCAATCACCCTCTTTTTCTATAGCTCCCCAAGTCCTTCCCTGAGGGCCCCTTCACGACCATGCCTGTCTTAGGTCATCCCTCCTTTGAGGAATCTTACCTGTCATTGGCTAAGCAGTCATCCGCCAGAGGCCAAGCAAGGTGAAGTGGAAGGGGCAGAGGTGGTGCCCCTACAAGGAAGATAAGCTTTGTCTCCTTAGTGGTTTATGGTCCCAAGGTCTCTGACTCAGCCTTAGCCATGGGGGTTTACAGCTTCTGAAACCAGGCAGGGTGGTTCCCAACAAGAAATAACAACTGACACCAAAGAAATACAAAGGATTATAAGGAAATATTATGAGTAACAATATGCTAAAAAAACTGGACAACTTGGAGGATATGGATAAATTCTTAGAAACATACAATCTTCCAAAACTAAATGAGGAAGAATCAGAGAAATCTGAATAGACAGATTACAACTAGTGAAATTGAAGCGATAATCAAAAAACTCCCAAGAAACAAAAGCCCTGAACCAGATGGCTTCACAGATGAATTTTACCAAACATTCTGAGAAGAACTAACACTTCTCTTTTCAAACAATTTTATAAAATTCAAGAGGAGGGAAGGCTCACAAACTCATTTAATGAGTCCGACATTATTGTAATTCCAAAACCAGATAAAGACACTACAAAGAAAGAACATTATAGGCCTCAACTAAATATTAGAAAACCAAATACAGAAATGCATCAAAAAGGTCATACACCTTGATCAAGTGATTTATTCTGGGAATGCAAGGTTGGTGCAATATTCACAAATCAATAAATGTGATTTACCATGTAAAGAAAATGAAGGACAAACACCACATGATCATATCAATAGATACAGAAAAAGCATTTGATAAAAACCAGCACCCATTTATGATAAAACTCTCAGCAAAGGGGGATTAGAGGGAACATATGTAACAAAATAAAAGCCATATATGATAAAACCACTGCCGGCATCATACTCAACAGGCAAAAACTACCAGTGTTCCCGTTAAGATTTGGAACAAGAGAGGGATGTCCACTTTCACCTCTCCTATTCAATACGGCCCTGGAATCCTAGACACAACAATCAAACAGGAAAAAGAAATAAAATGCATCCAAATTGGAAAGAAGAAGTAAAACTGTCATTATTTGCAGATGACATGATACTATACATAGAAAACCACAAAAATTCCACCAAGGAACTACTAAAACTGATAAATTAATTCAACAAAGTAGCGGGATTCAAAATTAATATCTAGAAATCAGTTGCATTTTTATATCCCAATAATGAATTAACAAAAGGGTGATTAAGAAAGCAATCCCATTCACAATTGCTTCAAAAAGAATAAAGTATCTAGGAATAAATCTAACTAAGGATGTAAAAGATCTGTATTTGGAAATTTATAAGACACTGCAGAAAGAAATAGGTGAAGATACAAATAAGTTAACACACATATCATTTTAATGGATAGGAAGAATTAAAATCATTAAAATGTCCATACTACCCAAAGCAATCTATAGATTCAATGCAATTCCTATCAAGATTCCAGTGATGTATTTCACAGAACAAGAATATTTCAAAATTTTATATGGAACCAGAAAAGTCCCCACATAGCAACAGCAATCCTGAGAAAGAAGAACAAAGTTGGAGGAGTCATACTACCTAATATGAAATTATACTATAAGGCCACAGTAATCAAAACACCATGGCATAAAAATGAACACAAGATAAATGAAACAGAATAGAGAGCCCAGAAATAAACACATAGCTTTAGTCAATTAATATTCAACGTAGGAAACAAGCACATACAATGGGCTAAAGATCATTTATTCATCAAATGGTTCTGGGAAAATTGGACAGATGGGTGCAGAAAAATGAAACTAGACTGCCATCTTACACCACATATAACAATAATGAAAATGGGTCAAAGACTTAAATGTTAGATCTGAAACCGTAAACATTATAGAAGAAAACAGCAAAATCTCGGTCATGGCTCATAGCTATATTTTATCTGATATATCACCTCAGGCAAGGAAAACAAAAGAAAAAATAAACATCTGACTACATTAAACTAAAAAGTTTTTGCGCAGCAAAGGGATCTTCAATAAAATAAAAATTCAACCCACAAAATGGGAGAGCATATTAGCTGATACATCAGATAAGGGGTTAATATCTAAAATTTATAAAGAACTTACAAAATTGAACCCTAAAAACACAAACAATGCAATTTTAAAAAGGCCAAATGACCTAAATAGACACTTCTCCAAAGAGGACATGCAGATAACTGATAGACATGCGAAAAGATGCTCAGCATCACGAATCATAAGAGAAATGCAAATTAAAGCCATGATGAGATATCACCACATACCTGTCAGAATGGCTGTCATCAATAAATCAATAAACAAGGGCTGGCAAGGATGTAGAGAAAGGGAAACCCTTTGACACTATTGGTGGGCATGCAGATTGGTGCAGCCACTGAGGAAAGCAGTATGGATGTACCTCAAAAAATTTAAAAAATGGATGTGCTTGTTGACCAAGCGATGTCACATCTGGGAATATATCCAAAGGAACACAAAACACTAATTTGGAAAAATATAAGCTCACCTATGCCCATTGCCTTATTATTTACAATTGCCAAGATATGGAAGCAGCCCCAGTGTCCATCAGGAGATGAGTGGATAAAACAACTATGGGACATTACATGCTGGAATACTACTTGGCTTTAAGAAAGAAGAAAGTTTTTCCCTCTGCGACAGTATGGATGGGCCTGGAGAAAATTATACTGAGTGAAATAAGCCATTCAGAGAAAGACATATATCATATGATTTCACTCATTTGTGGAACCTAATGAGCAAACTGAATTAATAAGGAGAATGGGGACAAATTCATAGATGGAGAGCAGGATGAAAGCTAGTTGGGGGTAAGTTAGAGGTTGGAGTGATTAAGCAAAATGGAAAAAGGACTCATGCACATGGAAACAGTGTGGTGATTGGTGAGGGGGAGAAGGTATAACTGGACTAAATGATAATGGAAAAAATATACAATAACAATTAAAATTTTAAAAATGTATGGGAATAGTTCTTAATAGTATAGCTATGGAATATTCATAATAAAATGATTATTTTCCAAATTAGAACTTTGTTTAAATAGTTACATTTAATGTTAACAAAATATATATGACATTAAAAATAGTCAGAATTGTGTTATATGAAATAACATATACTATTCTAAAGAGTTTTAAGAACCATTAACTCAATGCTTGTAAAATATATAAATGTTCTTCAAACTGATGCAAAATAGTCACTAAAATTAGGAGGTTATTGTATAGAATAAATAATAAACTTAGTGTTGAAAAATAGTGAACATATTTTTTAAAGTATTATAAATGTGTCCTATTAATGCTGTTCGACCATATCCAGCTCTCTGCTTGCTGAGATTAAGGTTGCCCCCTTTCATTGCCCCATTGAAGTTAGGTGTAGCCATGTGCCCTTTTTACACAAGCATATGCAAAAATAAATTATATTTATTTTATCTTTTGGAATTTATCTCTGTAATTGGTTCTATTTAAGCACAAGGATAGTAAATGTTGGTTAATCTAATATAATAATGAATAGCATATCATCAGATAGCCACAATGATTAGTTACCTTATTAGTTCTAACAGAGTTTATGCCTGATGCCCAACCTAAAATTTCAAGTTATTAAAAACAAAGTTAATTTTCCATTAATTCATTGTTCATGGTGAAGGTAAGAATGAAACACTGAATATAATAATAAACATTTTAAATTAGATTTAATATTATATTAATTCACAGGGAAATATATTTAATCACTTAAATAAATGAAAACCTAATATTTGTATAACATAATTCTTAGTACTTTAAGAAGAGTAAACTACTTTGCAATTAATTATCTCTGAAATTATAAAATAATCCTTCAATTATTAGCTCATCTTCTCTCAACCCCTGAGAATTGTGGAATCTGAAAGTCTGCTAATTGTAGCATATCTAAATATTAACCTCATATCATTTAAACACTCTTCCAATAATTTTTCTATTATATCTTTTTTTTTACTTTCCTATGCCATTAGGGTATGGTAAACAAATGTAGACCACCACGTAATGCATTCTCTCACTGATGGAAGTAATATAAGAAACTCACATACTTAAAAGTAACTACAATGTGCCAGGAAACATGAAGGGGATATTCGTATGCAAATTTATTTGATCCTTACAAATACACTGTAGAGGTTTATTGTTATCATTGCACGATATTTAAAAATATAGATGAACAAATTCAATTGTATTACTATATTTTCTAAATTATTACTCCAGTCTATGAATGTTAGGTAGCTGAGGTGGCTAAGAAAGGACCTGAAGCCAGGAAAATCCAGTTAAGATCTTTTATTCAAGGTGGGCCACTGTGATAGGGAGGGCTGGGTCCATAAGGAGGGAAGCCCCAAGGGAAAGAGCAGAAGGGCTTTTAAGGTGTGTAGCAGACCTGGGGGAGGGTGAGTCACCCTGCTGATCTGCTCCAGGTGTCCTGGGTATCTGATCAGGGAGGGCTGATTCTGTAGAAAGCTCCAGGGACAGGGGAGGGGGCCAGTGAGGATTCCGCTGGTTTCCAGCAGGATGCCAGCAGTCAGTTGCTTCTGATATGGGGAATCTTGTGGCCAGCGACTTGTACCTTCTTTGTTCCAGCATAGGTGGTGGCTTAGGTCCATGTCCCAGCACATTTCTAACATCAGGCAGCAGATACTCTTAAAGCAGCAGCTTTACCCCGTAGAAAAACCATTGCAGCTGCAGAAATTACAGTTTCAACATAGATATCAGTCTCAAAACCTAGGAAGAAGCTAGCAAGCCAAAAAGATGGAGGGTTAGGTTGTCTTTTGACTGTAATTTGTCTAGATTCCAGGGTATTTATGTTGTAAATATGAATGCTGATAAATCTGATTCTAGTTTAGTGATTTTTTATTGCACTTGCATATCATTGGAAGGAAGAATGATAATATGACTCACAAGGATATTTATGGTAGAATATAAGCCCAATGAAGGCAGAAGTTTGTAATAGTGGAATTTGCTTGGATAAATCTGAGTTTTTCTTGTTCAAAGATGCATCACCAAAATATTGGCTACAGTTTAGCAGATAGTAGATATTTCACAAATTTTGTGTTTGAGACATCAATAAATTATCTGATCCACATTTGGATAACAAAATGAGGATTTGAAAAGGAAAATCGGAGTAAAGATATTGGAAGAAGTCACAAAGCATATGAAATTATTATAATTGTGCCTTTACCTAAATAGTGGCCTATATTTTTGTCTAATAAAAATGATTTCATAGTGTTTCCATAATGATATGATAGCCCAAGGATAAAATGCACATTTCCTGAGAGAAACTTGTGCAGGGCTATTTCAGGCACTGTTGTATTATAATACTTTGTCATTGTATAAAATGTACATTGTAATAACGGCAATGCCAATTTCCATGCTAGCGGTAGACCAGAAGCCCTGTTGTGAATATAGCCAATCTTCAGTACTTTAGCACTTCAGAAAACTAGGTTTCTAGAATATATTTTGTGAATCTTACTTCTTTCATCATTTGTATATATGGTATATATAATTAGACCAGATGCTAAAGTCTCTTTAAACTTCAAAATGGATATTTGATTTATTATGGTTTATCCTCTTCTGAGACTTACTATTATTAATCTTCTTTTGAGTCATTATATCATATTTGAGTTTGAAAATTGGCCAGGATTGGAAAAGGATCATGCTTATGATTGAAAATTAATTATTCTGTTTCAATTTTCATTTCTACTCCCCACCGTCATTGACTTCAGTCACAAATCTTTTTAAATCACTCTCCCACATAATAGCAGAATAGCCTGGTGAGTGAGGAGCTAGGAGCAGTACCAGAAACCATTAAACCTTATACAAATGATGCCAGTAAGGTTTGGCACAACAGCAGTACTGCATTCAATTATAAATAATAACATAACTACAAGTGCATGCCCTGGGCTTTCAGCTGATTAAATATCTTAACTGCACAGGCTTCAGTTCAGAGGCGTGAAAGAAAGATTTCCAGTTTTTACCTAGAAACTGAAACTCTATCACTTATGTGTTAATTGGTGTTACATTGACTAACAATGTTATGAACTGTAAGAGGCAAGACAAGGGCTTCCTGCTGTAATGTTAAAATGGAATGCATCCATTATCAGCCATCTAAATCATCAATAGTGTGTACGCTACCTCATCTAGTTGAAATAATGCAGAAGAACAGTAGGGGGTGAATGGGACAAACCTGCAAAATGATAACTAGATTCAGCTCATGGAAATATAATTCATCTGAATTATATTTCACTACCCTACATTTTCTAGTATAAATGATTTAAAAAGGAAGCCACTTAAGTGAGATTTGGTCATGTATTTTAGAGGTAATATCATGTAGATGTGAATTTTTTTCAGTTTTTTAAAAATTTTTATTTTTATTCAATTACAGTTGTCTGCATTTTCTCCCCACCCCTCCACCCCACCCCAGCCAAACCCATCTCCCTCCTCCCCCTTGATTTTGTCCATGTGTCCTTTATAGTAGTCCCTGAAAACTCCTCTCCCCACTATCCCCTCCCCACTCCCCTCTGTCTATTGTTAGATTGTTCTTAACTTCAGTGTCTCTGGTTATATTTTGTTTGCTTTTTTCTTTTGTTGATTATGTTCCTAGATGTGAATTTTTATAATTAAAATATATATGTAATGTTTTGTGCTATGCATATAATACACACAAAAAATAAAAGTAAACATTTTATGTTGCCAATGTTTATATTGAGTTGTAATTTCAGAATCCTGGGGCTTATTCTGAACTAAACAAAAAAGAAATCATAATCTTTGAAATATTTCTAGTTCCTTCGCACTCTCAGTGACTCTGTGAGGTGGACCAGCGTGCCCAGTTCACACAAGAAGACAACGTCACTTAGATACCCGAGGCTCGAGACAGCCTCACAGGAAGTCGTGACATCATTTCTGACTTCCAATGTGATCTCTTTACGTTGGATTATGACATTATTTACAAATATTTTAAAAGTGAGCGCGCCCTGGCTGGTGTGGTTCAGTGGATTGAGTGCCGGCCTGCGAACCAAAGGGTCGATGGTTCGATTCCCAGTCAGGGCACATGCCTGGGTTGCAGGCCAGGTCCCCAGTAGGGGGCGTACAAGAGGCAATGACACATTGATGTTTCTCTCCCTCTATTTCTCCTTCCCTTCCTGTCTCTCTAAAAATAAATAAAATCTTTTAAAAAAAAGTGAGTGCAAGGATAAAATAAGTTTATCCCTTTATTTCAAGTAACCATGCTTTGTAAATTCATATACATTTCAAAATGTAGAACAATAAACCCCATAATAACCCAAAGTTCCAGGGATTCCTTATTCTAGGAATAATATAGATAACTGAAGTATCTGATTTTCTGAACTTGTGTACAATCTGTCTATCTTTATTATGAAAAAATAATTAGCTTGTCAGTAGTCATCAATGTTTTTAGATACAGATATGAGAGATCATTGCTTATGCTTGACCAGGTCTTAGTTGTGAAGATATCTAGACTGACCCTTTACATGATGGGCTTATTAAGAGCTTTATAACGTTTTCTTTATATATACCCCAGTGTATAGTGAAAATAGTTTGTGCTGATTTAAATTTTCTTTAATTGAAAATAATAAGTATGTTTAGATTTTATAAATTCTAAAATCATAACAGTACGATAGCCACCAGCTCAATGTAGCTATTTAAATTTAATTAAAATTAAATCAATTTAAAATTCAGTTTGTCAGTTACACTAGCCACATTTCAAATGCTGTCTAAGTTTAAGTGGCTACTAACTCACAAACTAAACATTTTCATTATTGCAGAAATTCTACTTCAAAATGTCATTTTAGAACATAAAAAGTGGCACTATACGTTTCAGGGTTTGTTTAATTTTTCATGTTAATCATATCAGAAACACTGAATATATCACCTTATACATTTGAAATATATATTATGTTCAGTTTTCACACAATATCATTAAAATAACTTTAGTTATTATGAGAGCTGTCCAGAAAGTAACCAGCCACATAATATGAAAAATAGAGACATTTACTGAAGAGGATACAAGATACAAGAAACGTTGTTCATAGGACAATGACCCCTCAGTCCCCTTCAAACTGAGCACCTTGAGACCTCACACAGTTCTCCCAGTTGCCATCAGCTGCCCCTTCATATTTTCCTGAAATCTCTTGCCTTTCAAAGGTGAGTTTAGTTTTGGAAAAAGTCAGAAGTCCAAGGGCACCAGATCTGCACTTTAGGGGTTCTGAGTCACCTGGATGATTTGGTGTTTCACCAAAAATCTCTGCACGAGACATAATGCATCAGCAGACACATCATTGTGATGAAGCTGCCAGTTAGCAGGTGCCCATAGCTGCAGCATTCTGAATCATCCAAATACTTTCCACCGAGGAATGTTCAAGCTTACAGCAAATTTGATGCAGATTCATTGCTCTACTCAGTCATTTTGAATGTGAGGGGTACAAGGTACACGTTAACAACGTCTACCGCCGCCACTGACTAGTCCAGTGAAGTTGTCTGTGTTCATACATGCTCATTTCAGTCTACTCCCCTCAGCTGCCAGGTTACATGGATGTTGTGCAAACCATTCTTGTAGTAACAATAGTTGGAATTTTTCCAGACAGACCTCATATACTAAGAGATTAAGTGGCAAAAACATAAACAAAACTGTGATATAAGATGTGCATGAAGAATTTCTTTGACAGGTGAGCAGCAGTAAGAATACAGCTGAGGGATGAATCAGTAAATCTGAAGATACATTCATAGGTATTACTTAAATTGAAACAAAAGGAGAAAAAAGTGAAAATCATCATCAATCATTATCATAACGTTTAATATAATCATGAAGATGATATAAGACATTAAATACATTAATATAAAAGTAATTGTAATCCTAGAAATAAAAGGCACTATAAAGAGTCAGAGGAAATATTTGAAGAAATAGCTGAAAAAATTTCAATAATAATAAAAGACAATAATCTACAGTTTAAGAAATTCAGAGGACTCTACATGGCAAACAAACAAACGCACAAATAAAGCAGGACACAGCTTTGAAAGAAAGACCTCCAGAGATCTATAGAGGGGCCCTACTGGGTGTTCTGAAGAACGAGGGCCTGCATGTGTGAAATCACCCAAGATTAGGGAAATACCATTTGAAAAATTATAGACACCAAGAGCCCAACACTTACAAAATGGCTAATAGTGCCTGTTCCCACCAGGCAGACTAGAAAAAATCTCATAATTCATGGGGTAATGAGTAAAGTAAATAGAAAGATCTGATTTCTGTAGTAGGGAATATTTTATACTAGAATAAACACTGCTCCCACCCTGATGATGAAACTTTAAAGCAAGACGTGAAAAGATTAAAGTACTCTCAAATAAATTAACTACATCAGAGAATAGAGAAATATTCAGCATCTAAAATAATATTCACAATGTATGCCATTCAGTCAAAAATCCCAGGCATGCAAAGAAGTAGGTAAATATGACCCATGGATAGGAAAAGAAAATCAGTCTATGAAAACATACCTAGAATTGACATGGACGTTAGAAAAAATGACATTAAAATTATATTAGATATGTTCAGAGAGTGCTGTGGAAGTATAAAAAAATATGAAAAAACCCAAATATAACATCCACAGATGACTATACTACCTGGGATGAAATATATACCAGTTAAACATTGAAGAAAGAAAAGATTAGAAAACCAGGAGATCTAGTAGTAGAAACTCTTCAAAATAAAACATAGAAACTACTAAAATAATACCACAAATAAAAAACAATGAAAAAGAAACTGTGAGCTGTGGTCCAACTTCCAGATTGTTAAAACATCTGTACCTGAAGTGTTTAAAGAGGGGTGTATAGAAAAATATGTGAGGAAACAATGACTGAAAGTTTTTAAAGATTTTCAGTGAACCCTAAGAACAAGAATCCTGAATATGACATCACAACACATTATAATTAAATCACTCAAAGCCAATGGTAAAGAAAAAATCTTAAAAGCAGGCAGAGAAAAAAAAAGACGCATCATGTACACATTAAATAAAAAGATAAGATTGATAGTAGATTTCTCATTGAAAACAAGCAAGAAATCTGTCTTTTAGTATACTAAAAAGAAAAATAAAGGCTACTCAGAATTTCAAACGAAGTATCTTTCAGAAAGAAAGGCAGCCCTGGCTGGTATAGCTCAGTGAATTGAGCACAGGCCTGCAAAACAGAGAGCTGCCAGTTCGATTCCCAGTCAGGGCACATGCTTGGGTTGCTGGACTGATTCCCAGTTGGGGGCACGTGAGAGGCAACCACACATTGATGTTTCTCTCCCTCTCTTTCTCTCTCCCTTCCCCTCTCTCTAAAAATAGATAAGTAAATTCTTTTTAAAAAAGGCAGAATAAAGACTTTTACAGATAAACAAAAACAAATAAATTCTCCCCAACAGTTCCGTTCCACACTAAAGGAATTACTGAATAAATTTCTTCAGGAAGAAAAGAAGTAATAACAGTGGGAAATATGTATCTACAAAAAGGAACAAAGTACACCAGAAAAGGTAATAATATACAAAAACGAACCTGTTTCATAGCTTTTTTTTCACCCTGTAAAAACACCCAAAAACTTGACATAAAGTAGAGATTATAATAAAGAGGAAAATGATAAGTTTTTTAGAAGAAATTATAGAAGAAAATATTCATGTCTAGGGATTTGCCAGTATTCTTGGATATACCCCCCCCAGAATAAAACAAAACAAAAGAAAAAAAAAAACCCTTGGGCTTCATTAATTTTTTAAAAAGTTATGCAAAAGTCACAAGATTATAATAATAAATAATAAATGCTGTCTAATAAAATATTTACAAATAACATATCTAGTGGAGGACTTTTGTGTACAATGAGAAAACCTCTCAAAACTCATAACGCGATAAGCAAGCCCAAGGAGAGGGTAAGGCAACGGGGTATGATTTCCGTTTCAGTTCCAATGTGTCAGTATATTGGAAGTCACCATTCCCACTCTTCCAATAAGAAAAATCTGGACAGAATAAAAATGAATTAATTTTATTGAACTCTTCAGACATAGCTGTTGCAGAAAAACCACCAATCTGAAATCTGGACAGATGCATCCTCAGAGTAATAGTTGAGGTTTTCCAAAAGCAAAAGCCCTGTAGCTATAAACTGATAAGAACACCTAAATGGTAATGTTGATGAACACTGAGTATGTAATAATGTGGAAATGAGACACTCCCACAGCCCATGTTCGTAAAGGGGCTGCACGCTTCTTGGGTTTTATCTTCAGAAACCCCGCCATGTTTTTCTTTCTTTCTTTCTTTCTTTCTTTCTTTCTTTCTTTCTTTCTTTCTTTCTTTCTTTCTTTCTTTCTTTCTTTCTTTCTTTCTCTCTTTCTTTCTTTCTTTCTCTCTTTCTTTCTTTCTTTCTTTCTTTCTTTCTTTCTTTCTTTCTTTCTCTCTTTCTCTCTCTCTTTCTTTCTTTCTTTCTTTCTTTCTTTCTTTCTTTCTTTCTTTCTTCCTTTCTTTCTTTCTTCCTTTCTTTTTTCCTTCCTCCCTCCCTTCCTTCCTTCCTTCCTCCCTTCCCTCCTTCCTTCCTTTTTTCTTTTTCCCTTTCTTTCTTTTCTTTCTTTCTTTCCTCTTTTTTTCTTTCTTTTCTCCTCCCTCCCTTTGTTCCTTCCTTCATCTCTCTTTCTCTCTTTCCCTCTTTTTCTCCCTTTCTCCTTTTTTTTTTTCTTTCTCCTTACCTGAGGATGTTCACTGATTTAAAGAGAAAGAAAGGGAAAGAGAGAGAGAAACATTGATGTGAGAGAGAAACTTTGATAGGTTACCTCCTGTACCTACCCAGACCTAAGATCAAACCCACAACCTAGGTATGTGCCCTGACTGGGGAATGGAACCTGCAACCTTTTGCTATACAAGATGATATTTCAACCAGCTGAGTCAGCTGGCCAGGGCAACTCTACCATGTTCTTAAAGTGCAGATCTGAGAAAGATGGCCTCATGGCTCTGGCAGTTGGAGGGAAAAAATAATTGTTATTTTTCAGATACATTCCCAGAGACTTCTTCATAAAAAAAGGCCTACTCTCCATTGAAAAGATGTATCCCAGCCAGAGGAAATTATTCCTCCTAGAGTATCTTCTAGCATTCCTGCCTCACTTAAGGGGGAAAAAGTAAATGTAATTAAGAGGGGTCAGGGCCTCAGAGAAATGGGTTGGAAATGCTGCAATCAGGAAAGAGATGAAAGGGCAGGAGAGAAAGCTACACTCCTGGAGAAACACATGCAAAGATCATAGCCCAGAGAAACAGATCCACCAAAATACTGAGATGTAATTTTCAGATGATAGAATATTCTCCCTCCTCCATACCTCATTATCACAATAACCATGCTCCAGTGTAACAGTGCATTATACCTGGAAAAGCTCTAGGCATAGACTCTGTCTGAGAAGTACTTAGGGCAGATCAAAGTCCAGAGGGTTGAAAAAATCAAGGACACTATAGGAATCAGAAGCTTTTGGCACATACTAAAGATTAAACTCAGCCACCACAAATATTAAACCCTGCCTCAAATTACATTTAGGCATATCATATTGAATCAGCAGAAAAACAAGAAAAGTCTTGTAGAAGTCAGAGGGCAAGAAAAATAATATATCTTACCTATAGTTGAATTACAATGAACTTCTCATCAGAAGCCAGATAAGCAAGAGTAGAATGATATATTTAAAGAGATGAAAGAAGACTGCCAACCTAGAATTTCATATCTGGAAAAATTTTCCTTCAGAAGTGAGAGACAATTATTTTCTCAAAGGAATAAAAACATGTAAATTATGACCAGTACAATTGCCCTGAAAAATGTGTTAATAAAAGTTCAGTCAAAAGGAAAATGTTATAGGTCATAAAATTGGTTCTACGTAGAAAAAGGAAGAAAATTGTCAAGGAAAAAATACATAAAGGTAAAATAAAGCATTTTATTTTTCTTCTATTTCAGATTGATTTTTAACTGACCTAAATAATAAATTTTTAAAGAAATAATGGTAAGAAAGTATTGGGTCATAATAACACATGGATAAGTGTAATGAACAACAGTAATGGCACAAGTGACCTGAAGAAGTTAGAATGCACTTAGAGGTACTTACATAACATGTGATATTATACACTGTTACTTGATGATGACTGGAGATTAGTTAAAAGTGTATATGGGGAGTTTTTAGGCAACCGCTAGAAGCATTTTTAAAGATTTTACTTATTTATTTCCTGAGAGACAGGAAGAGGAGAAAGAGAGGGGGAGAAACATCAGTGTGTGGTTGCCTCTCTCATGACCCCAACTGGGCCTCTGGCTCACAACCCAGGCATGTGTCCTGACTGGGAATCAAACCAATGACCCTTTGGTTCATAGGCTGACACTCAAACACTGAGCCACACCAGCCAGTGCTGCTAAAAGCATCTTTAAAATATATAATTGAGAGTCTAAGAAAGGAGATAGAAATGGGATAATATTAAATGCTCAGTGAAACCTAGATAAGGCAGGAGAAGCTTCCAACATTGTAAATTACAGGAAGAAGGAAAAATTTAAGCTTAATGCAAGCAAAATAAATAATATAATAGATGAATTTAAAGACAGGCCAACAATAGGAAAAATATCAATGAACCCAAAAGATGGTTTCTTTAAAAGATCAATAAAACTGATAAACCTTTACACAGGCTAGTCAAAATAAAATTGGGAAAACACAAATTACTAATATTATAAATGAAAGTCCATGTCCACCATCACTGGTTTAGGTGGACATTTAAAAGACAATAATGAACTCTGCAAACAAATCTATGTCATCAACTTTCAGATCAAATCACTAAAAGATATAATCCTGATTAACTATAAAGAATACTAAGGAATCTACATAACAAGTGCTGGAACTAATAGACAAATATAAGCTTAGTATATAAAGTCATTATCTTTACTATATTCAACAATAAGTATTGGAGTTTGAAATTAAAATTGCTTCCATCTATGAAAAATAAATTCTTAGGTATAAATGTAACAAAATATGTACTAGATGCATGCAAATAATTACAAAACAATGATAAAACCAATGAAGATCCAAAGAAATTGAAACATATTTCATGATCATAGATTGGAAGGCTCAATATATTTAAGATGATAATTTTTTCCAACTTAATCTACAGATTCAAAGTAATACCAACGAAATCTTGGGAAGCTATTTACCCAACTAATTTGAATACTTATTTCATCATAGAAACCTGCATAAGGATATATATCAGCTTTATTCACAGGTGCCAAAACTCAGAGGCAATCAAGATGCCTTTCCGTAGGTAAATGGATAAACAAATCATAGCACATCCATATTAGAGAACACTATCCAGCAAGTAATAGGAATGGGCTATAAAACCATGCAAAGGCATGAGTGAATTTTAAATGCTTATTGCACAGTGAAAACAGCTATTTGGAAAAGGGCAACATTCTAGTTCACTGGAAAAGGCAAACCTAAAGAGACTCTGAACAGGGCAGTATTTGACATGGAATCAGGGAGGGTCAAAGGGATTGAATAGCTGATGTATGTGATAAATTTTAGGGAATATTGCACTTTTCTTTTTTAAAATTGTAATGATAAGTATATGAAAAATTTGTCAGAACCCATAGAAATTGACATCACAAAAACTTAGTGTGTGCACACTTAAAAATAAATCAATTAGATAGAGGATCCCAGAGAATTCAGACTGTGATAAAATTCTATATGTGTTATAAATGTATGGAAAAACCTCATTAATGGGTTAAGAGCAAAGGATTGACCTCTGTAGTATTGGGAATGGATGGAATTATTAAAACATAAGGCAAAAGAACTGTACATAAACATTATATTTTAGTTGATAAAATTGTCTCTTGTGGGGGTGACTGGATATGCAAAGGAAGGAGGCTACAATTATTTATGTAATAATGATTTATTGTTGGAAATGTGATAATGAGATCATTGAAGACATTAGTATGAACTCATATTTAACTCAATATAAGCATAGATGGTAGTTTATAGATATGTTTATAGACATGTTTATTTACATGGGTTAATAGATACACATGTATCTCCTTGCTCTGTCAATAGAGAGAACCAAGAATGGACATCTCAATAAAAACGAACACACCTTGCATCCAGATCTTGGTTTCCATTTCTCTTCTCCATAGATGGAATGAGAGTTCCTTGGGAAAATTGCTGATTCTAGCACTGGAGCAAGAAATCCAAGCTAGTAGTGTTCCTTCTTGGTATTTCTTCAGTAGAAATAATAATATACAACCACCAAAAAAACCCTGTATATGTTTATATCAGATTCATTCATAATTGCAAAAAGAAACTAAACATAAACAAACTTTATCTCCTAATTAGTAATCTTTGCTATATCTATTCATTAATTCAATATTATTCAAGAATAAAAGGGAATGAGCTAATAATGATGCATTAACAACATGTATGGAATATGGATGGATTGATTATGGGAAATAAATAAGATTTAGAGAGCTACATGCTAAATGAGTCTACATGACTTTCTGTGAAGTTATAATTATGACAGGAGACAGATTAATAATTGCCAGGTGTTAGAGGTGGGGGTTGGAGTTGATTACAGGGGTACATGAGGGAACTTTTGTGGTGAATGAAGTGTTGTGTAATTTTATTGAAATTATGCTTTTAAGGCAGTATACCTTATTAGTGGTGGGGCAGTTGTACCCAAAACATAAAAAATAAATAAATAAACTTTTTATAAAGCTATATTTTGGAATGCTGCTCCTTTGGTGAATGCACCATCACATTTTTTAAAAAAAGATTTCAGTTTCCAAGAGCAATTTTAGGTTCACATAAAAATCGCAAGAAAGATACAAAGGTTCTCACATACTTTTTTCCCCCATACATGCATAGCCTCCCTCTTTATCAACATCCCTCACTAGCATGGTATATTTTTTAAAATTAAGGTATAATTGACATACAGTAGTATGTTACTTTTAGTTGTAATACATACTGATTTGATATTTGTATATATTGTGAAATAGCAACCACATAATTCTGTTAATTAACAGAATGATACTTCTCTTAAACCAAGATGAACTTATATTGACACATCATAATTACCTAAAAACCATTGTTTACCTTAGGGTTCACGGTTGGTATTATCCATTTGGACAATGTATAATGATGGACTTATATTTATGCATTTGGACAATATGTAATGATGGCCATATATCCATCATTACATCATGCAAAGTATTTTTATTGCCCTAAAAGTCGTCTGTGCTCTGCTTATTCATGTCCTCATTCCACCTGGACCAAACAATGATCTAATTACCTCCACAGTTTTGCCTTTTCCAGAATGGCACATAGTTGGAATCCTACTATATGTGTGCAGGCTTCTCAAATTGACTTCTTTCATTTAGTAATATACACTTTTAGCTTCCTCTGTGTGTCATTATGGCTTCATAGCACATTTCTTTTCAACAGTGGCTGTATGCCATTATCTGGACGTATTTACCACAGTCTACGTATTTACATATGGAAGGACATCTTGGTTGCTTCCACATTTTGCAATTATGAATAAAGCTGCTGTAATAAGTTATGTGTGGGTTTTAGCGTGTCCATACATTTTCAACTCCTTTGGGTAAATACTGAAGAGCATGATTGCTGGACCATAAGTCAAGACTATGTTTAGTTTTATATGAAACTTCAAATTGTCTTCCAAAGTGGCTATAACATTATGCATTCCCAACAGATGAATGAAATTTCCTATTGCTCCACATACTTATCAGCATTTGATATTGTCTGTCTTCTGGATTTTGGCCATGTTAGTAGGGGTGCAGTGGTATCTTATTGTAATTTGCTTTTCTCTGATGCCATATGATATAGAGCATCTTATCATACGCTGATTTGTCATCTGCATATTTTCTACCGTGAGGTATCTGTTAAGGTTTTTGTGCCATTTTTAATGAGGTTGTTTGTATTTTTTTATTGTTGAGTTTTAAGAGTTCTTTGTGTATTTTGGATAATGGTCCTGTGTCAGATGTGTCTTCTGCAAATATTTTCTCCCAGTCTCTGACTTGTCTTCTAATTCTCTTAATACTGTCTTTTACAGAGCAGAAGGGTTCAGTCATATTGAGGTCCACCTGATATTTATTTCATGGACTGTGTCTTTGATGTCATTGCTAATAAGATATCACCATACTTGTGTCATCTAGCTTTACATCTATGTTATATTTCTAGGAGTTTTACAGTTTTGCATTTTAATTTTAGAAAGATCCAGTTTGAGTTAATTTTTGTGAAGTGTGTGTGTGTCTAGATTAATTTTTTGCATGTGATTTTCATTTGTTCAAGCAGCAATTGTTGAGGGGCTATCTTTGCTCTTTTTTGTTAACATCGTTCCTTTGTCAAATATCAGTAGATGATATGTATTGGCTCTCTGTTCTGTTTCATTAATCTATTTGTCTATTTTTACACCAATGCTTGATTACTGCAGCTTCATGGGTAGTTCTGAACTAGGGCAGTATCAGTTCTCCTAATTTGTTCTTCTCCTTCAATATTGTGTTAGCTGTTCTGGGTCTTTTCACTCCCTATCCTACACACTATATTTTGTGCATCCACGTTTTTGTGCACTTTATACATGGGATTGTTATACCCATTATTATACCCACGGTTTGTAATTATTATAGCCATTTAAAATGTGCATTCTTATTTTTCCCTCAAAAATTTAGGCAAAACAGTGTGCACTATACATGGCAAAATATGATACTTAAGAATCAGTTTATTGATATATACAACATAACTTTCTGGGATTTTGATTGAGATTATATTGAATTTATAGATCAATTTTGGAAATACTGACCTATTGAAAATATTGAGACTCTCTGTTCATGAATATGGAGTATATCTCCATTTATTTATGGAGATATACTTTGATGTCATTCATCAGATTTTTCTAGTTTTTCTCACATAGATCTTATATATATTATTTTAGAACTATATTTAAATATTTAATTTTGAGGAAGTGCCAACATCAATAGTGTCTTTAATTTCAACTTCAACTTGTTACCTTTGGTATATTGGAAAGCAATTGACTTCTGTATTTTAATATTGTGTCCAGCAACCTTGCTCTAATGACTTCTTTTAGTTGCAGGCACTTTTTTTTTATCAGTTCTTTAGGATTTTTTATATAGACAATCACGTCATTTGTTAAGAAAGAGAGTCTTGTCATCCTCCCCATTGTACCTATCTTGATCTTTTTCATTTCTGTCTTACTGAATTCGCAGGAACTTCTGGTATCATGTTGGAAAAGAGTGATGAGAGAGGGCACCTTACATGGTACCCAATCTTAATAGGAAAGCCTCAAGTTACTCACCATTAAATATAATGTCAGCTGTAGTATTACACACACTCACAGAGACACATACAACTCTCAGGGAAAAACTCCCTGAGGAACAACTTGAATGATTTATACAGCTAGTTGGAGGGGGAATGAGGTTTGGAACAGGGGATGTTGATCAGAAAGGAAAAAGGACTCATGGGCTTGGACAACAGTGTGGTGATTGCTGGGGGAAGAGAGTTTTAGGGGACTAAAAGGTAAAGAAAAAAAAGACAATGAAGATTAAATTTAAGTAATAAAATTTAAAAAATAGCAAAAAACCTTCATACTTCTAACATCGAATGTGTATGTTTTTATTCACATCAACCAATTCTCCAACTCTCTAGACACTATTTGGAGTTCGTGCAGATCCCATAGTTGAAGGCTCAGTCTCACAAGACTGCTTTCACTTAAGATAACAGTTGCCAAGTATGGGCCTCCCATACTCACAAAAGTTCTCATGGCCCCCTTTTTGGGTTCTATAATTTGCTGGAATGGCTACGGAACTCAGCAAAGCACTTTACTTACTATTACTATTACTAGTTTATTATGAAGGACCAACTAAGGAACAGCCAAATGGAAGAGGTTTATAGAGCAAGACATATGAGATGGGCTGCAGAGCTTTCATGTCCTCTTTGGGCATAGCACCCTCCCTCTCAGGACCTCTGTCTGTTCCCCAATCCCACAGCTCTCTAGACCCTTGCATTTAGGCATTTTATAAAGATTCTATCATGTAGGTCTCATTGATTACATTACTGCCTATTTGTGATTGAACACAATCCTCAGATCTTTCCTCCCTGGAGGTCTGGGATTGGTGCTGAAAGTTCCACTCCTCTAATCATGCAGATGGTTCTGCTGGCAACGGGCTTCCCTCCTGAAGCTATGGAAGGGCCCACCAAGAGTGATTCTAATTAGCATATAGTTGGGAATGGTGGAAAGAGCTTGTCATGAATAACAAAAGATGCTCCTCTCATCTCATCAGGAAATTACAAGGGTTTTAGGAACTGTACAAGTTATTGGAATGAAGACCAAACATACGTTTCTTACTATATTACAAAATCACAATACTTTAATACTATACTGAGCAAGCATTAGTGTAATTATCAATACCTTAGGCTTTGGAGAAAATATTAATGTGGATATTTGATTTGCTAGTAGATGGAGCATGATGTAGAACCTCTTTGACCTTCAGTTTCCACTCCATTTTTTTACCTATGTTTCTGTGACAGTCAGAAGAGGTTACACCTGTACACAGTCAGAAAGTGCTTTGGACACAATGACCTCAACACATGACACACATTGTTGCTGGCTCAGCTGCCACCACTTCCACCAGGACAGCTATTAGGTCCACCATTAAACTTTATAAAACAGTATATTTGATTAAGCTTCAAAGTATACATATAGCTTGAAGACTTTTTTAACATAAAGAGTGAGATAAAACTTGATTGATACATAAAATAGAAGTTGGTTTGTGGAATTTGGGGAGTTGTTGGTCAGGACTCACTTATGGGATGGGCAAGACAAAAAACCTGGGTTAGTTTCCAAGAGAGTTTGAGTCTTACCTGCAAGCTTTCACATCATTTCATGCTAACCTCCATTAAACCATCTTTAAAGTCAGTGTTAGGATAATTTGCATCTGTGTCTGTATAGACTATTACTGCTTTGTAGTGTTACCACTTAGTAGGTACTCAAGAAATACAAGTTAAGCAAATAAAAATCCATGTCTAAAATTTTTTTTTACTAATGGCGATTTTAATAAATTTTTACCATATCCCTAAAACAAAAATATATCATGTGGAGGTGTTTTAAAACATGTTTGTCTTCCTCAAAATCAATACCTCAGTCACAACAGAATCTCAATATGCTAATTTGTGGGTCTGAATACCCATCATTTTTTTTTATTTCTCACTCTTTTGTTTAATTATGCCTTTTCATTTTATTGAGATATAGAGATTCATATGTTTTTAAGATTTATTTTGCCCTACACAAAATATGTATTAATGGCTTTAATGCATAATATATTTTAAAATATGTTAAATTTGTAATTTATTATTTTACAAATAACCTTTTCCAGAAAATTAATTTTCTTGGCAATTAATCATAGCAGGCAATCATTATATGTATAATAGCAGTCAGAATCAATAAGTCACATTTAAAATAATATTTTCACATTGATAAACCTATATTAGTTGACAACATTTAAGTGTATTACATATGATAAGGAAATAAAAATAATATTGAATAGTTCAAAAGTAATATGTTATTCATCTAGACTTGGCCTACAACCTAAGTGTCCACGTTTAAAAACCCTATATTTCTATTAATCTACTTTTAAAAATTATAAATATGTTTAGGGAAGAAATAACATTATGAATATAAATAAATATGTGGAGTAAAAGATTAGCTATAGTCCATATTCCCCCTATAAGGTCTGTCTGCAGAAGTACAGCTGATGTTAATATAACAAGAGTGGTTTGCACCACATCAATGTAAACTGGCAGCCTAGGAGAATGGACTGGAATGCACAAGCATGAACAATGACAACTTAACTGTACTAGTCAGTGGGGGCAGTAGATGCTGTTGAGTGAGCATGTATACTGTGTGGCCTTCGCATTCAAGATAACTGAGTGAGTAGAGCAAGGAATCGTCATCAGATTTTGTGTTAAGCTTGAATATTCCTCCATGGAAACTATTTCAGAAGGCTGCAGCTATGGGCAACTGGTGATTGGCAGCTTCATCACCACAAAGTGGCGGCTCATGCATCCTGTCTCCTGCAGAGTTTCTTGACAAAACATTAAACCATGCAGGTGACTCAGCCCCCCTACAGCATAGATTTGGTGTCCTGTGACTTCTGGCTTTTCCCCAAATTAAAATCACCTTTGAAAGGGAAGAAATTTCAGAACATCCATAAGATTCATGTAAATACAATGGGGTAGTTGGTAGTATTTGGGAGAATTGTGTAGGTCCCAAGGTGCCTACTTTGAAGGGAACTGGGGCATCATTGTCCTGTGTACAGTATTTCTTGTATCTTGTGTCTTCTTCAAAAATGTCTCTATATTTCATATTACTTGGCTGATTACCTTCTGGACAGACCTTTTATATGTTTGTAAAAAATGTAGACTTTCCTAAAACAAGCAATAAGCAAAATGCTATCATTAAATGAGGAAAATCAAACCTTTGTGCCCATTCACACTGAGAACTACACGAACACCTGGAAACTTTACCTCCAGTTCACTATATGTCAGCTTGTTGCCATATTTTAGCTGTTACTTTACGTTATAATGATATGGTAAGGAAGAGACAAAACTGTTGTGTCCCTGCTGACGATGTAATCAATACACACCTGTTTTCTGCTGGGAAAACTGCAGAAGTAGATGTGGTGGCATTTTAACCTGTAAGACGGTGACAAAGTATCATGCTGAAAACACATGAATTTGACAAACTTTCACATACTGTTTGCAAATTGAACACAAGCAGTGGGATGCTGGCATATGTTACCATTTCCATGATGACAGATTATCATGCCTCAGGTAAAGGTTAGAATCATTCATGGAAAAGAAGAGAAAACCAGTCAGGAGACAAAGCTATAAGGTATATGCTTCATGCTTTCTGTTATCTTCCAAATATAGTTCATTTTAATATAAAATTTATTTTAAAACTGGTTAAGGCAACAATATTTATGAAAGTGGGGATGATGGAGAATGTAGTAGATATTTTTAATTTTCTGTATTGACATAATTCAGACAAAATTAAAAGATCTGAATATGATTTTTACATAATTATTTTAATTTCGCTTAAAATTAGTTACTTTTGTAAAGCATATGTGAAGATAAGCCATATCAGAATGTAGGCATACCAACAATTATTTCTCCTCCAAATTACCTACATTGTTACTTATTTCATGCAACTTGAACAAATTGGCCACATGATCAAATGCTTGCTGTCTTAGAACAAAATAATCAAAAACAAAACAACCTTGAGTTTTTGATCAATGATATTTGTCATTTGTTGAGTGTACTTTAAAGAATGTTATTATTTTACTTTTCTTGTGGAGGGAAATCCAATAACATTTTAGAAATTGTGTAAAAATTATTATTTGTTTGGTAATTTTTGTAAGTAATTCGCTATTCACTAATTATAAATAAAATTTCAAATATTTGTACATTTATCAATGTTTTATTGATATATTAATTATTTTTCTTCATATGTGAACATTGGAAAATATATTTGTCTTTGAGCTGTAATTTTAGAAATTAATCTGAAGACAATCCCTAACCAAAGCCATTGTATTTTAAAATAATTGCATTATAACCTGGAATCATTTGAAATTATGATTTAAACTATGTTTTTTCTGGAAAAAAAGAGTACAGGTTTTATAGTTGCTTTTATTTATCTTGTTTATTTTGTAATATTTAATTTAGATGTTACATATACAATTTGTTAAATATACAATTTGTATGGAGTTATTTCATCCAATATTAAATAATAAAATGATTTACAATAAGATGCTAAAGATTATAATTACATATAGTTCTGTTTATAACAGGAAATAGTCCGTGCTACTATAACAAAGAAAGAGAGTAAAGAAAGCTGAGATAACAAAAAGTATTATCTTTCCCTTTAAAAAGCTCACTTTGTATATGGTAAAATCAATCATTCACCCAGTGAAGGTTAAAGGAGATATGATTCCAAACACTTCTTTTGTCCAATTAGTGAATAGACTCCTCCATCATTTACAACTACTAATATGCTACTGAGAGACCAAATAGTTATGCAGTTTAGTTACTAGTCATGCCTCATGTGTATACTCCAAGTTTATCTCCTGGGACGACACCTTCCCTGACTCACTCCTATTTGATCAAGAATTTTATTTTTATTTAAAACTGCTTGTTTATTTATTTGCCTTTGTTTTTTTTTAATTAGTTGTCTGGATTCCTAAACATAAAATGTAAGAATCTTACAGAAGGTACCCCTAGCTTTCTGATTCATTGCTGTTCCCAAGATGTCAAGAACAGGTCATGATGCATAACAAATAATCAAATCAAGGTTAATGGAATACAAGAATAAATAAATGAACAAATGAGATTTCTAAAATAATAATAAAGTGTTTAAGAACTTGACCCACATTGTCTTCACTATGCATCTTTTATTTTGACAAATATATGGGCTCCTTAATGTAGCCCTCTGTCAACAATAAAGATCCTGTCAAAATCTAGGCTAAACCTCTAGGGCCACTAAGAAGTTTTAGTCAATCTTGCTGACAAGACAGATATTTATCGTCTGCATTTCTTTTTCCCACTGAATTTTATTTAGAGACCTGGAATATAAACCACTATTTCAGATTGGCTATTCATCTATTTATGTTTATGCTTGCTCTCCTTGATTACCTTATATTATTAGAATATAAGGTGGGAGTTATAAATTCTTAATTCAATATAGAAGAAAATTTCATACCACAGTTATTCTTGAATAGTTTATGAATCCATGACCTTGAACTCCTACAATAAATCCATCCCACAATAAGTTTAACCCAGCTGGTTTTCCTTCTAGTTTGAAACAGATTATTATTTCTTTAGTTAAGAAATAGATGCTGTAATCGGCTTAGTTTGAGGGCCATTTTTGTTAAAATGTGTTCCTTAAACATAAGAATTGCAGTCAGCATATTGTCATATTTACACTACCAGAGATCTTAAATGTACATGTTACAGCCTGAAATCTTATGCTAACTTCTAAGCATATGTTAATTGAGTGAAAATTGGAGATAAATACATGTACAACAGACTTACTGTCTCTCTAGAAGTAGAATTCAACTCCACTATAATTAAAGATCCCTTTAAGCGTACCCTTCCAAGATGTAAAGGTAAGAACTTTGTCTTGAATGTAGAGAATTATGAGATTGGACAAAACAATAGTAGTCCCCCACAAAACTGGTCTTAATGCCCCCATTGTCTGTATTCATTTTGATACCTTAGGCTAGCCGGCTTGTGCTTGACTTGCAACTGGTCTATCTCTACATCCTGAAATTAAACTGTCTTGGGATCTGACTCTGCCAAGGCCTGTCTACACCATCTGCTATGAGTGACTGCCAGGATTCCCTGCTGCCCTGAAAAACCTCCAGAGACATTTTGATTTTGGTCACTCCCATGAATATGTGTGGCTTGCAAATAAGTGACTCTCAGAGAAGTATAATATTCAGCAGTGTCTCAATAATTGACAATAATGCTTCTTTTCCATTGGCATTTGGAGTGATTTTTAGCTGTAAAAATATTCAACACCTAAAGTATAATACTTTATTTTAGGTGACAAAATTGACAAAAAGCTGTGACAAACTGAAGCATATGCATAGTGGACCAGCGCTATAATGCTTATTCTTGCAACTATATTTGAAAACACTACCTAAAAAAAACTCACATGTGTGTCCTATAAAAAAGATTATTAAGAATAACGTGCTAGTAATGACTTTATCTTAAAACGAGAAAACACAATTTTAGGAATAAGTAGGTTCTTTTAAAGAATCTCTAGCCTTTCACTGGGTGTTCATCATTGAAAAACTCTGTCATGTCAGCTCAGTTTAGTAAATGCTTACAGAACTGCAAGCATTGGACAGATCCCTGAGCTTGGAGTCTCAGCACTCTAGATCATCAGGGCCTGACATTCAAGAATTGTTCACACCACGAAGACATACAATCCAATTAAAAAATGGGCAAAGGGCCTGAACAGACATTCTCCAAGGAGGACATACAGAGGGCCCATAGACATATGAAAGGATGCTCAGCATCACTAGCCATCAGAGAGATGCAAATTAAAACCACAACGAGATACCACTTCACACCCATCAGCATGGCCACCATAAGCAAATCAACAAACAAGTGCTGGTGAGGATGTGGAGGAAAGGGAACCCTGGTACACTGTTGGTGGGAATACAGACTGGTGCAGCCACTATAAAAAACAGTATGGAATTTCCTCAAAAAACTAAAAACGGAACTGCCTTTTGACCCAGAAACTCCACTGCTGGGATTATACCCTAAGAATCCTGAAACACCAATTCAAAAGAATCTATGCACCCCAATGTTCATAGCAACGCTATTTGTAATAGCCAAGTGTTGGAAACAGCCTAAGTGCCCATTAGTAAATGAATGGATCAAAAAAATATGGTACATCTACACAATGGAATATTATGCAGCAGAAAGAAAGAAGGAACTCCTGGCCTTTGTAACAGCATGGATAGAACTGGAGAGCATTATGCTAAGTGAAATAAGCCAGACATTGAAAGACAAATATCATATGATCTCATCTATAAGTAGAACCTAATCAACAAAACAAGCAAGTGAGTAAAATAGAACCAGAGACATGGAAATAAAGAACAAACTGACAGTAAACAGGGGGACAGGGGGTCTCCTGGCAAAGAAGGAGAAGGGTCAAGTCAAGGAATGGATAAAGGACCCCAGGACAGAGACAATGGAGGGGGTAGATTGAATGTGGGAGGTGGGGGTGGTAGGGGAGAGTAATGGAGGAAAAATGGGGACAACTGTAACTGAACAACAATAAAATAAATAAAGCACACACAAAAAAGAAGTGTTGAAATGCATAACATGATTATATTATTATAAAAAGCTTGAAAATTCTAAATACATTAAAAATTATAAGTAAAACAGATTATTATGTTTTCTAATAATTCAAAATCAGAGAACTTGAAACCCATGAGAAATATAAAGATAAGGAATGGGTTTCAAGTTCTTTGATTTTGAATTATTAGGAAACATTAATCTTTCTTCCTTAGATTTATTATATAGGTTAGATTAATGGATTTGTGAAGAATATTTTGTGTTTGTTTTCAATTTGCTGCTTAAATGTGAGGTACTTTTGTAACAAAAGTTGTTTTCAAGAATGAAATTAGAGAGATTCTTGCTCTGAGAACAGGATAGGGTTATACTGACCGCTGTGTGGTTTATTCATGTAATGAACACACGACAAGACATCCTGCTGATTATGTTTAAATACTCAGCAGCTTGGAAATGCATTTTTCTTAAACACAATATATAGTCCATATATTTTAACTACATTTAGAGAAGCTGTGAAATCACAATACCCATAGTAATATAAAAGGCAATATAATTGATAAATATTATAGTTTTTAAGCTAGAATAAATATTACTTCATTGAGCACTTGTCATTTTTGTTTATTGTTTGCTTATGTTTAGTTATTGAGAAATTTTACCAAACATTCTCAAAGCCAAAGTTTAAAGAATATTTACTTTAGGAAATATAAAAGTATGCTGTGAATGGAAGGTTTTCTCCTTCTCTCTCTCTCTCTTTCAGTGATTGTCCCCAGTGGGAGGGATGAATATGACTAATGAGACATTGATATTAGCACAGTTAATAAATGATATTTTACATCTTTCTTTTCAGCTAAGATAACCAAGAGAATGGAAGGAAGACCGAGTGAAGCTTTTAAAAAGCTGTCTTAAAGGGATTGTCAAAACTGGACAATGTGTGTTTTGACCTTCATATACACTCTTTTCTCCCTTATAAAATAGTCATTTGAAACGGAAGATGAAAACTGCTCAATAAGGAAGGCAGAGAAGGAGTCAAAAAAAAACCAGGAGGATTATGGATCTCTTCTATCCATGAAACATCAAGAACATGCCTGGGCTTCAACAATCAAAATCTTTTTAGGTAAGAGAAATTAAATAATTACCTTTAAAACTCCACAATTCTTTTGACTTTATTTATTTTTATTTTTTATTTTATTGTATTTTTTATATTACCTTTTAGTCCCCTTTAGCATATATCCTAAATGATAGAGCATAGGAGGGACAAAAGAAGTAAAGAAATAGTTTATGCTAGTATTACAAGGGGAAAGTTAGGAATACAGTATATTTTTAAATAAAGACTATTGGGAACCGCCCTGCCTGGTTTCAGAAGCTGTAATGCCCCATGGTTAAGGCTGAGTCAGAGTTGGGACCATAAGCCACTAAGGAGGCAAAGCTTATCTCCCTGGCACGTGTGCCATCTCTGCCCACTTCACCCTGCTTGGCCCTGAGCTTGACCAGTTAGCCAATGACAGGTAAGATTCGTCAAGTGAGGAACAACCAAAGACAGGCATTGGTCACCAGGAATAAGCCCACAGGGAAGGACTCGGGGGGCTATAGAAAAAGTGGGTGATGGACCCTCGCCCCTCAGCTTTGAAATAGCCTGAGTCCTCATTCTGTCTGCAAGAAGTCTCCTAATCTCTTGGATGCCTTACTTCCTTTGCCTGACTTAAGCCTGAAGCAATAACAGAGGGCAGTGCACTCCTGTGTTGGGAGGGGTGGATTCCCTGGAAGATCAGGCTTAAGGAAAAATGCATACAATCCTGCGAAACCTACCTAATTTATACCCTCAGCTTAAAAGAGAAGGGTCCAGACCTGAGATGAGTCTGGAGCCCAAAGTTTTATAGCCCTCTAACTAATTAACTGTAACTCAGAATAAGCCCTCAAAGTTCTCTGTAAGTTATGTATTGTTTAACCCTTACTGCCTCACAGTGATTGCTGAGCTTTATCTGTATCCCTGTGTGAATGAACCTAATAAAAGCCCATAGAGGAAAAGACTCGGGGCCCTTCTCCTTTAAGAGATTGGCCGTCTTTCCTCCCCAAGCAGATCATGTCTTGGTAGACTTATTCTTCATCTGTGGTGGACATGGGGCTCAGACATAAAGCTCCGCAACAAAAGACAAATATCGTCTTCTTTTAGAATGTTAAAAATGTCATTCAAGGAGTTAATTTTTACACAAATGACATAATTGATGGATACACATTTTCTGCAACATCAGATTCTTTACTAAAAGCCATTTTTTTCTGTTTAATTTTTAAAAAAATTAAAAAATGGTGAGAAAATACTTTGACAAATAATGATAAAATTGTAGTAGATAAAAATTAGTAACAACTTAAAGACAATAAAACTGATTCTTTTTCTATGTAAGAATTTAATATTTCAGATTAAGGGAAAGGGGAACACTTTTGCACTGTTGGTGGTAATGCAGACTGGTGAAGCCACCGTGGAAAGCAATATGTATGTAGATACCTCAGAAAATTAAAAATGGATCTGCCATTCGACCCAGCAATCCCATAATTGGAAATACATCTGAAGGAACCCAACACACTAATTTGAAAGAACATAAGCACCCCTACGTTCATTGCAACATTATTTATAGTCACCAAGATATGTGATTTCTACTGTTCATCATTTCTTTTATCCATTTATCTATCTAATTTACACCCACTAAACTGCATTGTTTTGGGTATACAGTACTAATGAGTTTTGACAAATACATAGAGACATATTATGTATCACCCAGTCAAGTTACAGAACAGTTCCACAACCTCAACACGTTCGCCTCTGCCGCCATTTTTTAATCGGAGTCTACACTGCCAAACACAGGGAATTGGTGATATTTATGTGTGTGGAATTATTTAGTAGGTAGCCTTTTGAGTCTGCCTGCTTCTACTGTCTTGTAGGTTAATATATGTTATATGTTTTAACAGCTTGTTCTCTTCTATTGTTAAACAGTAATCCACTGTGTGATGGATCACTATTTTATCTAATCCCCAGTTAGACTTTTCCCTCCTAATTTTTAGCAAGTATAAAGAAAGCTAATATAAAAATTTGTGTATAGGTTTTTGTACGGACAAAATATTTTATTTTTTTTAAATATCGTAATTTAACTTTAAAAGAAATTGCCCAAACTTTTTTTTACCAAATCGACCATACCATTTTGCATTCCCACCAGTAACGAGTGAAAGTTTAAGTAGCTCAGCACCTATGTCAGCACTTCATCATGTCTTTTAAAATTTTTAGTTTAGCTCTCCTTTTTTAAATAAATCATTGTCTAGTGCAAATAATACAATCTGACATAGGGATTTAATCTGTCCTTCAAAACATACCTGTGCCACAAACGATGAGATTAAGTACATGAAACTAATTATTTAGGATATTTATCTTTAGTATAACTGGCAATATCTTCAAACATGGCATGCTTATTTTCTAAAATCTTTTAAAAATCTGCTTGTTTTACCTCTGGGGTTTTGAGTTTGTTTTTCTTTCACTTTTGTTTAATCCCTCAAGAAAGGCAAGCCCTGTGTAACCATTATAAACAGCACAGCAAATACGGTTCATGCAAACTTGCGCTTGGTCTTCACATGCAGTGATTCAAAGAGAAGCATAAAGAGCACAGGTTTAAAAATGTGAGTAAGTACATTACTAGATCAATTGTAATAATCCAAAAACATGTTCAAACAAGTAATTTGAGTTTAAATGCTGGATACATACATACAGACATCATGCATGTGTGCATATACATGTTTATATATACATTTAAAATTTTGTGTCTATTTTAATAATAGCAACAATTTAACATTTTATGTAGGTGTTTTGCATTTAAATATATTTACTCACTGATTTCTATTTACTATTATTGAAAAAATAGAGTTGTGAAATTATAAAATAAATAAAATAATTACAAACCATGTTTTAATTAAAACCTGTGCATATGCATCTTAGATCATAACCTGTATATAGACAGTATCTTACTTGTAATTGGATTATATTCTATGAACGTTCTCTGATATGAGCATCTAAAACACATGCAGATTGTGGTTTGGAAGACTGTATCTCAAAGCTAATGTCGATTATCCACTAGATGGTAGAATTTTTTTTAAATGTCATCACGTGGACTTTATAAATGAATAACTAAGTATAATATAATTTAACTTTATTTAAACTTAAGAATTTAAAAAATATTTAATAGTTTTAGAGCAGTTAAATTGTATATACACATTATGTGAAATAAACAGCTATAAATGAGCATAAAATTAAACACAATGCTGAGTATTTCCAAAAAGACTATACTTCACGTTGCTGATTAATTTTATAACTCACTGTCACTTTTACAGCTCTGCAGTCTATGAACATTTGTATATCATGCTTCAATACTCAAAGAACCATTGTGTAAAATAATTACAATTTTATGTTGCTTTCACATAATTATTTTCTATACATATAAAAAGGCAGATTTACATTTACTTACTGTTACAAATAAAACAATCACTCATGTGGTTTTGCAAAACTACTTTAAAACGTTTGTTTCCAAGACATTGTTTCACAAAAGTGAGTAAATATTTTTAAGTAAGGAACAATACTTGACACAACACTGGTTTTCACTATAAGTTTCTCATAAATAAACCCCATGGCATTACTTAATTTTATTATTTTACTTTATATTTTGGTTTAGTTCAGTCAATTCATTATTTAAACCTGTCTCTCAACTTTTGAAAGAGGTTTACTTTTTACTTCTCTTTACTTTTCTCTGAATTCCTGTATAACATCCCAGGAAATAGAGCAACACAGTAACCTGCACCAGCTCTCTAGGTGGCACTGCTTCCTCCTTTCACATTTGTCTACGCTCTTCCCCTTCTAAGTTGCTTTTAACTGCCAAAATTTCTGTGCCACTCTTTCATTATGGTTGGGAAGTTATTTCAATGATAATTTTTAATTGTTTAAAATATCACCTTTTAAATTCTACTTTTTCTCTCTTAGGGTTGTAGTGATGAAGTTAAAAAAAATCCACTTACTTTTATTGATTTCATTTCATTGTTTTTTAGAGAAGGGAAGGGAGGGAGGAAAGGAGGGAGGGAAACCTCGAGCCATTGCCTGTCAGGTTGTCTGCCATACAGGCCCCGAATCCCCAAGCCCCAACCAGGGACCTAACCCTCAACCCAGGTGTATGCCCTAACAAGGAATAGAACTGGTGACCTTTCACTTTGTGGGTCGACACCCAACCAACTGAGCCACATCAGTTAAGGTTCCTCTTACTTCTATGATAACACTTCTATGAATTTGTTTTCAGTATATTGCATATTTTTTCTCTGTTGAATTTGTGGAAACTTTTCATTCTTATTCAATATTATAGGATGTTCATTCTTGCTAATTTGAATCTCTTGTATTAGAAAACATTTGTTAAATAATGCATAATATTTAAAAGTACTACAGTATTTTATAGCCTCTATTGTTGGGTACTCTGATCACAATCACTTATGGTAGACATCCACTAGATGCTGAATGCAGTGCTTGCCACATTTTTTTGCTCGCCATGGTTTTTGCCATATGTGTTTATCTCTAGAAATCTTATTTCAATATATTATCCAAAAGATCACAACTCTTCTTGGAAATTCAGAAGCACATGTCTATTTTTCTGAGCCTCCCCTGGTGTTTCTGCTTAGCTAGGTGTCTGGATATCCATGGGAGAATACTAAGTTTCTGCAGTTTTGAAGCAGTCAGGACATGGCTGAGCACCAAGTTAATAATTCCAGTGGTAAGAACGAGCTAGAATGTAAAACGTTCCCACAACAGCATCCTCCTAAGCAATAGTATCCTTAAAATTATAGCTTTCATGTGCTATATTTTCTAATGTGTACATTTAGTAAGTATATAAAATAAAAGTGTTCACCACTTATTTTGTAAAACTGTCTCACATACCACCACTGGTAGTTTGGGGAACACTGGCCTAAAAAAATTATAGATGGACAGAATTTATAGAATTCTATCATTGCCTCTTAACTTCCTTCCATGTGATTATATTACATCAGTACCAAATGTAGCTTGTGCATTAAAAAAAAAAGGATCCCAAGGGATATGAATATCATAGCCCTAGGGATATATAAACTCTAGACTTACAATTTCATGAATCATGTTTGGATATAAATTCAATAGCCTTAGTATTGAATAGCATATTTATTTTTTGTGGAAAAGAATTCTATTTATTTCTCTACTTTTTACTTTTTGTATTACTGGCACCTAGCATATTGCCTGGATCATAATAGAAATTAAAGATGTATTTATTAAACTGAATTGTAAAATGAATTCAACTTTTAAGAAATAATAAAATATTTGTAATACTATAATATAGTGGTATATTTTGCACATAGTGTATGTGTGTATAGACAGATAGATGACAGATAGATATCATGTAAGACCAATAGCATAATTGAATCTATGAACTCACTTTAAAGTGTAAAATGAGCAACACTACCACCACTTATAATAATAGCAGGGGAATAAATAGAAAGGATATCAATAATATTTTCTGCGTGTTAGATATGTAACATGCATTCTTTGTATTAACATATAACTTTAATCTTCAGGTGAATTTGTTTTTCTTCTCTGTTACACGCAATTCAAGGTCTGTCTGAATCTCTGAATGTGAGTTGCATTTGCTCAAGTCCACTCCGCAAGGTGGTCTGTTGCTCTGGAGGACCTACAGACTGGATTCAGATGTTCTGAGTTTACCAGCCCTGCATGGTAAAGTGCTTAACAGCACTTACAATATTCATTTTCTTTTTTTTTCTTTTTTAAAAAAATATATTTATTGATTATGCTATTACAGTTGTCCCATTTCCCCCCCGACTCCACTCCATCCTGCCCACCCCTCCCTCCCACATCCCCCCCACCCATAGTTCATGTCCATGGGTCATACCCATAAGTTCTTTGGCTTCTACATTTCCTACACTATTCTTATCCTCCCCCTGTCTATTTTCCACCTATCATCTATGCTACTTATTCTCTGTACCTTTCCCCCCCTCCCCCTCCCACTCCCCTATTGACAACCTTCCATGTGATCTCCATCTCTATGGTTCTATTCCTGTTCTAGTTGTTTGCCTAGTTTGCTCTTGTTTTTGTTTTAGGTGTGGTTGTTAATAACTCTGAGTTTGCTGTCATTTTTACTGTTCCTATTTTTGATCTTCTTTTTCTTAGGTAACTTCCTTCAACATTTCATATAATAATGGCTTGGTGATGATGAACTTCTTTAACTTGACCTTATCTGAGAAGCACTTTATCTTCCCTTCCATTCTAAATGATAGCTTTGCTGGATACAGTAATCTTGGATGTAGGTCCTTGCGTTTAATCTTGGGTAATGTAAAGATGATGTGCCTTGGTGTGTTCCTCCTTGGGTCCAGCTTCTTTGGGACTCTCTGAGCTTCCTGGACTTCCTGGAAGTCTATTTCCTTTGCCAGATTAGGGAAGTTCTCCTTCATTATTTGTTCAAATAAGTTTTCCATTTTTTGTTCTTCCTCTTTTCCTTCTGGCACCCCTATAATTTGGATGTTGGAATGTTTCAAGATGTCCTGGAGGTTCCTAAGCCTCTCCTCATTTTTCCAAATTCTTGTTTCTTCGTTCCTTTCTGGTTGGATGTTTCTTTCTTCCTTCTGGTTCACACTGTTGATTTGAGTCCCAGTTTCCTTCCCATCACTGTTGGTTCCCTGTTCATTTTCCTTTGTTTCTCTTAGCATAGGCTTCATTTTTTCATCTACTTTTTGAACAGATTCAACCAATTCTGTGAGCATCTTGATAACCAGTGTTTTGAACTGTGCATCCGATAGGTTGGCTATCTCTTCCTCGCTTAGTTATATTTTTTCTGGAGCTTTGAAGTGTTCTGTCATTTGGGCCATTTTTTTTTTTTTTTGTCTTGGCGCATCTGTTACTTAAAGGGGCAGAGCCTTAGGTGTTCACCTGGTCGCTGAGCTGTGAGGCTGTATGTGGGGGAGGGGCTGAGAGGGAGCAATGGCGCCCACTCCACTCTCCACCAGACTCTAATCCTCCACTCCGCCACCCACGATGAAACTGGGCCCCTCTGGTGCTGGTTCCCGAGTGGGTGGGCTTGTGCATGCCCTAGGCCCCTGTGAGTCTCTCCAACAACCTCTCCTGTGAGGCTGGGAGTCTCTCCTGCTGCTGCCCCAACCCCCACAGGAGTTTTCAATCAGAGGTTTGAGGCTTTATTTCCCTGCGCTGGAGCCCTGGGTTGCGAGGTCTGCTTCGCTCCTCACCGTTTGTCTGCTTTATCTGTGTGCGAATGTGGGGCCGCAGGGTGCTACCCGCCGCTCTGCCTGCCCCACTCTCCGCCACTCTGAGTCCGGCCCTCTCAGTTTATCTGCGAGAATGTGGGGCTGCAGGGTCTGCTAGTGCTTGGACTGCCTGCGCCGTTGGTCCCACACTCCGCCAGTCTTGGTCCCGCCACAGCCACAGGAGTCCTCTCCACCCCGGTGCCCATCTCCGCTCCTCCTACCGGTCTGTATGAATGTTTATTTTTTATTTCCTTGGTGTCGGACTTCCTTGCCATTCGATTTTCTGTCAGTTCTGGTTGTGCAAGGAGGCGCAGTATGTCTACCTACGCCGCCATCTTGGTTCTCCGAAGCTACAATATTCATTTTCATAATGCTGTCTGCATGTCTTCTTCACTGACTGAAACAGTCAGCTCTAACAGAGACATTGATGAGTGACCCAGATGGCCTTTACACTCCCTTTAGCTTGATGGACCTTCAGACTGTTTTTCCTGACTGTAGGTCTCTGACTCACCTTTCCTTAGAGCGTTTATTCAGGAAATTGTGGTTGTATATTCTCTTTCTGCCTCTTTGAGATGTACATTCTCCCAGCCTCTCTCCACTTTTACAGTCCAGGCATGTCTTTCTCAAGGACCTGGGAATCATCACTTGGAAATGTAATCGTAAAGAAAAAGCACCGCCACATGCAGGCCACTGCGGGAAGATGGGAGCCTCACTGCCATAGGCACCACTGGCAAGCAGGTGGCCTAGTCACAGCCACAAATGCCCTCCCTCAGTCTTCCACTACTCTTCTGCTATTTCACCCTCCTTGCCTTTTGTTTTGGAGAAATTGAACTCTACCTCTCTCCCCTACAGCGCTAGTCATGAATAAATTCTTCCTTGCGTTTTTAACTCTGTCCAGTGCATTTTTTGACATTAGCAGTCATTTCTTTACCTTAATACCACAAGAAAAACTATTACGTTACCAAGAAAACTTAAAATTCAGAAACTTTCAATATGTGAGCTCGCAAAATTCTTCAGCTGCAAGATATCTAGCTAATCAATTGCAGCCTAATTAGATTGATAATTGCTAGTGACTCAGAAATAGCAGTTGATATTGATATGTCATTTTAACTTGTCTCTGTAATGCCAGAGTACCATGAGAATGCCCTCCTCCAGGGCCTGGTGGCTCTATTGGTTAGAACATCATCCCATACATCAAAAAGGTTGTGAGTTCGATTTCTGGTCAGAGCGCATAGGTAGGTTGTGGGTTCTATCCTGGTCGGGGTATGTACAGGAGGCAACCGATGATGCTTCTCTCTCTCTCTTTTTCTCTCTCTCTCCCTTCTTCTTTCTCTAAAAGTAACGAACATATCCTTGGTGAGGAAAAAATATGCCCACCAATAGCTTTTTTATACCAGTTCCACAATTGTATTATCATTGCTTCCTAATTCAAATAAATCCATAAAAGACAGAAAACTGACAGAAATTTTTTTTGAATAATGGACAGTCATTGTGTTCCAAGTCTCCATTTTCTTATCTGCAAATGCTCTTTCAAAGTATGCAGATAGAGGCAAACTACCCTATAAATTCCTCATGTTATTTTAAAATATGATAAGAATATCTATTTTAAAAATGCTGACTATTCAAAAATATATATATAAAAGATGATTCATTCTACCAAATGGATATGCATTCACACTGCCCTAATTTTAAGGCATCATTAATTTAATCATTCTATATTTTCTATATACTTGATTATAGTATTCTTAAAAGAAAGAAATGACCAGAATAAAATTTCTTAAATTAACAATTTCTTCTCTAAGTATAAATTCTAATGGTGTCGTTGTCAGTGAGAATGGCACCGGGCGTTAGACCAGTGGAGTCAGACTGGACCTTGGTTCAGCAAGCTGCATGCTTGATTCTGGCTAGGAAAGAATTCAGAGTTAAGATTCAAACTATAAGAGAAAGTTAATTTAGAAAGTCACAGAGGTAGAAGAGGTAACCTATTGGCAAAAGAAGGGTCCTTGAAGCTTAAGAGAAAGAGAAAGGCAAGGAAAACACACCTGAAGAAGGGAAAGGGATAGGAGAAGAGGGTGGATAAATGTGTGGAGTTGCTCCATATACAGAACCACACTAGGTCCTTCATCTTGAGAGTATTTGTCTGGAGGTCTCAGGGGAGGATCCCAATAAAATACTCATGAGCTTTCCAGGTGTGTCCTTTCAGGGTCATGGTCTCTATGGATTGGTCAGTACCAGGGCAGGGGATCATTAGTCAATGCAGCTAGTTCTTTTTTTTTTTTTTTTTTAAGATTTTATTTATTTATTTTGAGAGAAGGGAAGGAAGGGAGGAAGAGAGGGAGAGAAACATCAATGTGTGGTTACCTCTTGCTCGCCCCCTACTGGGCAGCCCTTTGGTTCACAGGCTGGAACTCAATCCATTCTGCTACACGAACCAGGGCACTCAATGCAGCTAGTTCTGATGTCAGCCATGGTGTCACTTGTCTGATTTTGTTGCCTTTCTGGGCCTGCAGCTGAAAACCGAACTGAGGCCTAGATGTTATTCCTAAGGATTAATGCTTAAGGAGTGGTCTTGTTTAAGGGAGTGGTCTGTGTGGGAGTCCCATGAGGCCAGCCTTGGGGCCCTTGATCATCCTCCAAGGGATGGGGAGATCTACTACATGATTAATGACATAACAGGGGAGGAACGGTCAGGGGGTCTAAACCACATAACCATCTATAGTTTAGGGGAGGAAAGGTCACTATGAGGAGAGTTTCTTCTTTTCCCAGGTTTGCATGTTGCCTGGCACCCAGGGATTTCCGCCATGCTGACCTTCCTGTACCTGGCCTATCTTCCTTTTTCTGCTCATGTCTGTCTCATTGCCTACCACAGTTTCGATATATTTGAAAACATTCAAATCATGACAAGGCAAAGACAACCATTAACGGCATATAAATCATAATATGATGGCATTAATGATTTCATGTGGGGGAGCAATTAAGTTTCAATATGTGATGGAATCCCTTAAAATTTAAGTTTTTTAAATAACCTCATTATATTAAAATTTAGCAATATAGTTGAAGCACATATTTATAGCTTAAGGCTTCCTTTGCAGTATATGGGAAAATTGTTTTATCTTTGAAAGTGGATTATGTAGCCATACTTTTATGAATTTTTCTCATGAGATTGACTTTTTTCTAACTTGAAATAATTTACCTCAAATGTGTAATAATGATTAAAACATGCATTTATTGCATGCAAAAACTTATTAAAAAACAAAAAACAAAATACTACTCTCCTTTTCCTAATGTATACCACTTCTCTTAGCTTGTCCTAACTTCCTTTCCTATTGCTCCCAGTTAAAACTCAATATGTTTATCCAGTTTCTATCATTTCTAGATTCTTGGCTTTAGTTATTGGAAGATGTGACTTAAAGTTACAGCTATCATATGCTGTGTATGATAACTGTGGCTTTTTGAAGTTTCCAATTTTGGAAATCCTAAAATATCAGCCCAATAGAGAATTGTTAAAGTTCCTATTTAAGCAAATTCCTTATGAATACATCTAGAACTGTTAAAATAAAATCAACTGAAAACTAAAACAGATCTATTGGATTGTTTCTGGAACCTAAAATTCTCTGACAGTGGGTGACTGCCCAGGAAAGAAGCCTGAGAACCAAACAAAAAAGGGCTGATCCTCTGTTTTCATTCTCTTAAGTAGAAAAATGTGATGTCTTTTTTTTTTTTTTCCGAAGCAAACATTATTACTCTTTTTCCGAAGTAAAATATTAGTCTTTTTTCCTTTTTAAAATATAACTGGTTTCATTTTCAAAATGTTTTAGCAGTAATATTTAACAAAAATGACTAACAGTTAATGGCCATTAATGTCACATTTATGAATGTTAAAATTTTACATTAAGTTAATCTATTTTAAACCTTTTAATAGAAATAAAATAAAAATACATATACTTTGTGTATCTAGAAAAACCTTTTTACACTCAACTTCATAGAATTAATTTGATCCCCCATTTTTTAATGTCCTCAAACGCTTAAATAGAAATAATTTATTTCTCATATTTATGTTGTATAAAAGTGCATACCTGCTTGATATACATTCTCCTTTTCCAAATATTCATATTGAAATTGCTAAAGTATTAACATGTATAAATAAAACAGCACAAAATATTGAAAATTATGATATCAGACTATCTACTTACTGAATTCATTCCCACAGGTCAATATAAAATAAGTTTGCAAAATCCAAACTTTAGATGATTGATTCTGTAGCACTGCTTCCAGTAATTAACTGGTGTCTTAAGTTACATATATAGATAAAATTATAAATTAATACGAGGAGTGCAGGACTATATGGGGAAAAAGAATGTGGAATGGATATGGAGTGTGGTGATGGTGAGGTGTAGACACATAGACAAGTTCAATTATTTCCTCCTTGAAAATAAAATTAAAAAGATTCAATAATAATAAAAATTCAGCAGTTTTTTGGCCCATTGCTAATGTTATATCTAAATTGAGAGAAAGAATAACCATATTACTAATAATGATGATCATCATTTAATTACATTGGGTATGTATTTTGATTTTCCCCTATTAAATATGGAAAATTGCTTTGGCTTAAAAATGTACATTTTTTTCTATTTTTAAAATGTAGCCTCTGTATTTTAATCGGTAATCTACTAAGGTATTGAATTACGTGGTTTGACTTTACACCACATGAAGATTAAGTATTTCCTTTTTGTTCCTTTCAAATTAAACTTCCATTAGTTCTGAGTGATCTCTCCTTCTTATATTATGGAACAGCATATAAAAAGGATCTTATCTATTTTTACTATACCTTTCAAAATATTAAATAACTCAATTATATTCACTCTATCTCTTCATATTTCCAGGCTAAATAATCTTAGCTTCTCTACATTCCTTTGGAATATGTGTAAGTTTCATTCTACTTTAACCATCTTATGTGTCCCTTTGTGAATACTTTCATCCTTATCTTCCTTCCGGGGAACGTATCCTAACTTAACACAGTGCTTCACGTTAGAAGACTCAATATATAATTATAACATGCATTAATACCATTAATTTGCATTTATATACCATTTCATTTATTCAAAGCACTTTGCAGTTTCTCTTTACAATATTGCTGTGAAATATTAGCATGATTTTGGAAACAACGTACAAAGAGGTTGAAACTAACACAAATCACTCAAGGTACATCTAAATCACTTTTTAAAAGTTATTTTTTTTAAAATCTATTTAAAATGCTAATTTGATTGATAAGAACTTAATAAAAGGCATTTTTAATATTCTAGCAATAAAAAGAACAGTGAACATAATGGTAATTTTGATATAGTTATTCTTTTCAAACTAGAAAGACCACTTTTTAGTATATATGAGAGTGAGTTAGAAAAGTATAACTTTGCCATTTTATTTTGAATTAATAATAATTTTGTTCAAAGAATAGTGAATTTCCAATATGTTAAAAACTAAAATTAATTGCACTCAAAATTAATTGAGGTGACTTGATCTAGCAAATACCCATCAGGCATATAGATTTCGGCTTTATATCCTGGGAATGCTCCCTCTCCATTTTTATGAATATTAGAGGAGACTATTCTGATTACTTGAGTTACACAGCCCTGTTTGGGACACTTGGCATGGTGGGAATTTCCCATATTATCCTGGACTTTCTTTCTTTCACATTAGGTATAATGTCTAAAGTTAAGGACCAATATTATATGAAACTTTGACTGCTGAAATCAGGAAAGCCTCAAATGACCTAACCAAAAGTTTAACATCTTCAATCTGCCCCTGCATATAAGGTCCCCTAGCTAAACAAACCTCCTTATTAAATGGGCAAGTGAAATTTGTTTATCATTGAGTAGATTTCAGTTCCATGCCAGCCCACAGAATGATTCAAACAAGCCCATCGCATCCTCTCGGGATAATCAGGGAGCACCATACCTCCTTGTGTGTGTGCCTCCCACAACCCCTGGTTCTTTACTCCAAATCGCTCCCTTTATGTGGTCCTGCTTAGAGTGCAGAGTCCTTCTGTCTTGGGCTGTGAGTGAATGTGACTCATAAACTGCTATCTATCTGATTTGTCCAGTGCTGGGTATCGGGTATCTGCCCATCTCTATAATTCCAGAATGAGCATCACTACACCAAATGGGAGAACAGGAAATTATAACATCACATAGTGACAGTTCTTACATCAATGGGTACATTGTTTACAATGAAGGACGGCCATCAAGAGTGTTCCATTTGTTAGCATGCTTATATCCCACATCGATTTATGTAAAAATTGTGAAGATGTGGACATTTAAAAATAATCATGAAGGTTTTTAAATGTTTTACTCCACTGTCCCCTAGGGAGTAATGTTTGAAATCAGTTTCTTATGATAAAGCCAAATAATGTATCTACAGTTTTTCTAGAGCATCTACATTTCTTCATTTTTAAGAACTTTGGAGAAATGCAGCTAATTTTAGTTTGGCATACAGAAATAACAAAAAGAAAAAACAAAGACTGTCTTAGGAGTAAAGGCAAGAAAGGCCTATTAATAAATACAAAACTTATTGAGAAGATTCTATAAGACAAATAGTAGCGCATTATCTTACTTAATCTTCACAATAATTCTAAGGGACAGATGTTTCCTCATTTAGAATATGAAGAATCTGATTGTGAGAGGTAGTATGTAAGCTTTTCAAAATATATACAGCTGGTAAATAGCAATACCCTTTTCAGGTTTTTTTTTGAATTGACATTTATTTTCTTTATAATAAAAGCAAAAACAACACAAAAAAGGAAAGATAGAAAGAGAGTAAGGAGGGAGGGAGGAAGAAAATTGATTAGGGGATATTAATTTTGATAACTTTTTAAAAAGTATTCGTATTTAAAACAGAATATTCAAGTAACTTTGATATTCACTTAAAAATAAATCCTAATTTTCCCTTCATTACATTAACACAGAGACTACTATTCCTCCTTACCTATTTCTCATAATTTATGTGCTGAAAAATATTTTGAGGAGTGCTGTGTGAAGACAAGCAAATTTAAATCTGGGGATGAAATTAAGCTTTTTAAAGTGCCAGGGCCATAAACTTCTAAAACAATTGAAAATGCCCAGAAGTCCTTGTGATAGATCTTCATCTTGCTTCTCATCCTCTTCTAATTAAAAGTGCTTTTCCTTAAGTACCAGTGTTCACGATAAAGGTAAAAACCTAGTTTACAGACAAGTTTTCAGTTTTATTTAAGTTTTTATATAACAATTTCTACATTGAATATTTTAATAATGATTGGATCTATAATATTTTATAGAGTAGCCTAGAAAAGTTTAGACACATATCTATATAAAATTACTAATAGGGAAAATGTATCCCTATTTCTAAATAATGGACTGATTTATAATTTTATTATTATGTCCAAGGAAGAGAGTTGTGCTTTATTTAAAAGAAAAAGAAAAATTACAAGTTTTGAAGTGCAAAATTCCCATTTCTTGGGAATGTATGTTTATTGCTTTTACTTTTTAAAAGAAAAAAAAGGTGCCCTTTTCAAAAATCTTCACAATTTTTGATTACTCCTCAATTAATCCTATGTTTTAGTGTTTAATATGTATACTACATACATCACTGATCTTGACCCATATTTATAATTAGTAGTGAATAAATACAATGTGACTTACACAAAATTATTCAAAGATTCTGTCTACCATCCAACATGCAAAATACTTGACTCACTTCACTTTGCTTGAGAGAGAGAAAATATAACTTTGATTTCAAAGCTTGGAATAAAAATTTAATAAATGCTAATGATCCCTGATGTTATTTACTTTAAAAAATCTTAATTTTGGAAGTTAAGTGCTTTTTTTTCTTTTTTTTTTTTTTTTTTAGATTGAAACTATCTACCTAACAAGGAAACTTTATAGAGAAGTAAGGGGTTAATGGGCCTTTCCGTAACTATTCCTACAGTCAAGTGTCTCAAACTTTCCTGATCATAGAAATTCAGCTGGGGAACTTTTTACAAGTAGAGAAGTACCTTTCACCTTCATGTGCAGTAATCCTCAGGGAGGGTCCAGGGAACCTATATTGCTAAGGAAGTTCTTTATACTAAATGTGAATAAATGACTTTTGCACTAAAAACTCTAAACACCCATAAAGCTACTACAGGTCTTATAATAGCAAATTTGTATTTTAGAGACCCTTTTGTTTAACTTTGAAAAATGTTATCCTTTATCAAATTTATCAACAGTGACTGAAAATGTGGTCACTCATAAAATATTATCATTTTTAAAATTCAAAGCCTTTATAATTTCAGAGCAATACTTTTCATTTGTAATTCAGTATTGTATTTCTTCAAGTAGTTTAGTTAATGATAAGCAATTTGAGCTTAATTCCTTACTCTAATATTTTCCTAACCTGTGACATTTGCCTAATGTTTTTGCAGTTTTTTCCTTACCTGAGAGTATCAGTTGTTCTTTTTCTATTTTTATACTATCATTATTTTTTAGACTCATTTCCCTGTGCATATCCAGGAAATCATAAGTTTTCTTTGTTTTGGCTGCCTTAACAAAAGTACCATAAACTGGGTGTATTAAGCAACAAACATGTCTTTCTTTCTCACTACTTCAGGCTCGGAATCCATGACCAATATACCTACAGTGGCTAATGAGGGCCTATTTCCTGCTTTAAAGATGGCTGTGTTCTAGCTAAGTCTTCAGGTAGTGGAAAAGGAGGGGAAGTTATATGATGTCTCTTTTATTCAGCACTAATTTGACTCATGAGGGCTCCAGCCTCATGACCTAATCACCTCAAATGGCCACACATCTAAATAGTATCACATTGGATTTGATTTTTTTCTTTCTTTTTTAACTTTTTTTTTATTGTTGTGCAAATACAGTTGTGTCCATTTTCCCCACCACCGCTGCCCCCAACCCCAGCCATCCCCACCTCCCACCCTTGATCCTTCCCTCCTTTGGTTTTGTACATGTGTCCTTTATACATGTTCCTGAAAACCCTCCCCCTTTTTCCCCCCATTATCCTCTCCCACCTCCCCTCTGATTACTGTCAGTTTGTTCCAATTTCAATGTCTCTGGTTATATTTAGCTTTTTTGTTTGTTTTGTTGATTAGGTTCCACTTATAGGTGAGATCATATAGTATTTGTCCCTCACTGCCTGGCTTGTTTCACTTAGCATAATACTCTCCAGTTCCATCTATGCTGTCGCAAAGGGTAGGATTTGATTTTAACATATAAATTTTAGAGGGACAGAAATATTCAGTCTATAGCACAGGTATAATGATTTTGTTATATTTTGTAATATATGAAACAATAAATACATAGTTTAAAAAATTTTGGTAGTCATCTGATGATATCTAAAATCTCTTAATTTGTATAATTAATCTGTATCTTAATTTGTATCATTTGTATCTTCCTGCCCTGGCCTATCACTACATCCTACTGTGTCAGATAACTGCTTGGCTAGCATATTGTCTTTGTTACAGTTACAGACATTTCCACATATTGCTCCTTCAGCCTGAAATCCCCTTCCTCATATCATCTGTCCTATAAAATTCCACTCATTGACTAAAGGCATGCAGATGTGATTCTCATTCATGTAGTAGTATCAGTTCCATCACTGAATTATTTTTTCCATTCTCTGAGTCTGTACCTCTTTATAAATGGCTTCATAGTGAGTCATAAAATTATTATAATAACAGCTATGATATTATTATACATTATCCTTAAGGACCAGATACTATGCTATGTGCTTTTTGTACATAGGATAATAGCCATTGATAAAACCTCATCTTATCTAAAAGAAAACTGAGGTTAAATACCAATTCTAAAATTTTCTTAACAGCACAGTTAATTGTGAGAAAAAGAAGAATCAACACTTCTTAGTCTTTTGTCCTAGGTCACCTCTGGTTGGAAGCAACAAAAATTCTACCAAATAGTTTATAAAAGAAATTCTATATCTGAGTCTTAAGCAGATTAAAAACTGGGACAACTCTAAACATGTTGATAGGCTATATATTCATGCTCTACTACTAATGTAAATCCATGACCAGTCAATACTTCTGCTTTGGAATGCTAGTTAAGAATAATAACAATAATCCTAAACTATATTATGAAAAAAAATTTAGCAAAAATACATTGAAGCATCTTTTAATTAATTGATCAACAACTATTTAATTAGGGTAGGTAATATTTATTCAGAGTTTACTTTCTTGCAAAAAAACATTCAGTTTTTTTTTTTTTTAAGTAAAATGAGAAATAAATTGGAAGATGAGAAAGCCATCTCACAAAACCCAGGCTCAGTAACAAAATCTAAAGCTCTCAAGGAACTGAATTGTCAGCTTCAGAGCTCCGAGAAATTTGGAGTCGTTTACTTTCCCAGAGAGCACGGCTTTTTCTCGGCTTGTCACTGACTCTCTGTTTGGGTTGATTTCATTCATAGCTCTTTCTGCTTACGAATTTTTTTTTACATAACAACAACCAGTTTTGCAACAAAGACAATTTACAAAAATTGTCTTTTCTGTTAACATTTCTGTCAGGATTATATTACTTGAATATTAGTTTTATAATTGAAAGAAATTGATAAGTCCAGTGGATTGGTTGTCTGCTCCATGTCCAATCAGGTAGAGCGAGGAGTTTCCTGTCCCCAAGGTCTAGGAGCAATTCAGTGAGAGCTAGGGGAGAACTTAAGATAAGGGCACGACCATGGGGTGGTGGCTCTTCATGAAGAAGGCTTTGTGTGCCAGGATTCTCCCCAAGAGTTATATTCCTATTCTCCTCCACTACCAGAAACACTCATGCCCACTCTTATTTATAGGTGTATTTATAACTAACAAATTAATTAATTTGAATTAATAATTTAACTAATAAGACTATATAATAAGAAATAAGGGTTTGTAAAGAATGCAAGAAGGAAAAAAATATCTTTCGATACTTTTGTCCTTGTCTAACTTTTGAGACATGGCAAACCAATGATTTGTATCAGTTTGTTTTTTTTTTTAATTGAAGGGGCATGATTCAAACCTCCATAGTGATATCCTTATGTGCATTTGTAAGCCTGGAAAATTATTTCAACATCATGATTGATGAATTTGCTGCCATCTCAAGTTTTAAAATTAATTGGATAAGAAGAAAAATTATAATACACTGTGCTTTGTGACACAGCATGCCTTCTATGTAAACCAATAAGTGAGCCCCATAGGGAGCTAAATATTTTGCATTAGTATAAAAATAAATTTGAAATAAATGCAAAACTTTGGAGTAAAATATATAAAGATTTCTTAAGTCTATTAAAGTAATAAAATTTAAAATAAAGAGATGTATTTATTGGTCTGCAAAGATGATAATTAGAAAAATAAGGTTAATTAGATCAGGTTTTTACTCATTTTGTTTTATTCTTTAGAATAATGTTATGTCTATATGACAGTTTAAATTGTATCAAATCATATTTTTAATATACAACATTTTGAGAAGCAGAAAGTCTACAGGAGCTACTATAAAGGACACAAGGACAAAATCAAGGGGGAGGGTAGAGGTGAGGGAGGGAGGTGGGACTGGCTGGGGTGGGGTGGAGAGATGGGGAGAAAATGCAGACAATTGCAAATGAATAAAAATAAATAAATAAATTTTTTAAAATGTGATAAACACACCCCCCCCCCAAAAAGAAAGTAATTCTACATAATTTCTCAAAGTGAACTGGTCCCTTTACAAAATCAGGGATTTAAACATCAGGTAGAGAAACAAGGCTGGAGCATTTCCTGGGCACGAACAACTCAGGATAATGTGAAGTTGATGATTTGCCTACATTAACTTCTGAAGCTGGCCCGCTTGTGTTCTGTCATAGAGATTTCTCTTTTGAATGAATAATGTGGATTGTCTTAGATTGCTGATGTCAAAACAGGCATATGTTGGAGATAGCCTTGGGTTCCGTAGGTTCCAGACCACCACAATAGAGAGTGACACATTTTTTTGGTTTCTCAGTGCATATGAAACGTATCTTTACATTATAGTGTAATCTAGTAATAGTTAAATATTATTGTGGGCCCTCCACCTGCAGGGCCCCTCTGGCTGCCACAGATGAGAATAAGTCTACCAAGACATGATCTTCTTGGGGAAGAAAGATGACCAATCTCTCAAAGGAGAAGGGCCAGGAACCTGTTCCTCAATGGGCTTTTATTGGGTTTAATTTGCATAGAAATACAGGGCCTATACTTAAAGCTCAATCATTGTCAGGCAGAAATCATCAAATAATAGATAACACTCAAAGAACTCTGAGGGCTTATTCTGAGTCAGGGTCAGATAGTTAAAGGGCCATAAAACTTTGGGGAACAAACTCATTTCATTCTTGGACCCTTATCATTTAGATTGAAGGTATTAGCAAAGTAGGTTTCATAGGATTTTATGCATTCTTTCTTAGGCCTGATTGCCCCAGGGAACCCGCCCTTTTCAGCACAGGGCTGCACCCACCTGCAGCATTGTTTCAGGCTTAAGGCATTGTTTCAGGCTTAAGTCAGGCTGGGGAAGTAAGGCAGCCAAGTGATTAGGAGACTTCTTGCAGACAGAATGAGGACTCAGGCTATGTCAAAGCTGAGGGGCAAGGGTCCATCACTCCCTTTTCTATAGCTCCCCAAGTCCTTCCCTGAGGGCCCCTTCATGACCATGCCTGTCTTAGGTCATCCCTGCTTTGAGAAATCTTACCCATCATTGGCTAAGCAGTCATCCGCCAGAGGCCAAGCAGGGTGAAGTGAAAGGGGTCAGAGGTGGTGCCCCTACAAGGAAGATAAGCTTTGTCTCCTAAGTGGCTTATGGTCCCAAGGTCTTTTTACTCAGCCTTAGCCACGAGGGGTTACAGTTTCTGAAACCAGGCAGGGCGGTTCCCAACATAATATTATGTGTAAAAAAATAATGCGTACATCTTGATTAATTATGCAATTCCTATCAAGATTCCAATGACATATTTCACAAAGCTAGGATAAATATTTAAAAATCTATATTAAGTCCCTATGTAGGGACTTTAGCCACAAAAGTCCCTACATAGTAACAGTAATCCTTAGAGAAATAACAAAGTTGGAAAAATCATGCTTGCTACCTTATATGAAAATATACTATAGGGCCATAGTAACCAAAACAGCATGGTAGTGGCATAAAAACAGACACATAGATCAATGGAACAGAATAGAGAACCCAGAGATCAACCAACACCTTTATAGTCAATTAATATTCAACAGAAGGAGCAAGCCCATACAATGGAGTAAAAAAAGTCTATTCAATAAATGGTACTGGGAAAACTGGAAACATGTGAAGAAAAATGAAACTAGACCACCTTCTTATACCACAGACAAGAACAAATTCAAAATGATTCAAAGACTTTAATATTTGAACCAAAACCATAAAAAATGTAGAAGAAAACATAGAAAACTCAGACATTACTTATAGCAGTATTTCATTGGATATATCTCCCCAGGCAAGGGAAACAGAAGAAAAATAAGCAAGTGGGACTACATCAAAATAAAAGAAAATTTGCAAAGCAAAGGAGACGAATAACAAAATAAAAAGGAACCCATGTAATGGAAGAACATATTTGCTAATACTTTGATAAGGGGTTATATCCAAAATTTATAAAGAACTTACCAAACTCAATGCCTAAAAATAAAAATAAAAAATGGTCAAAAGACCTGAATAGACACTTTTCCAAAGAGGACATACAGATGGCCAATAAACATATGAAAAGATACTCAACATCACTAATTCATTAGATAAATGCAAATTAAAACCACAATGAAATATCACCTCACACCCTTCAGAATGGCTATTATTTTTTTAATGTATTTTATTGATTATGCTGTTACAATTGTCCCATTTCCCCCTCTTCATTCCACTCCATCCTGCACACCCCCTCCCTCCCACATTCCCCCCATATAGTTCATGTCCATGGGTCATACATATAAGTTCTTTGGCTTCTACATTTTCCTATACTATTCCCTCCCCCTGTCTATTTTCTACCTACCATTTATGCTACTCATTCTCTGTACCTTCCCCCTACCCCCCTCCCACTCCCCTGTTGATAACCCTCCGTGTGATCTCCATTTCTGTGGTTCTGTACTTGTTCTAGTTGTTTGCTTAGTTTGCTTTTGTTTTAGGAGTGGTTGTTAATCACTGTGAGTTTGCTATCACTTTTACTGTTCATATTTTTTATCTTCTTTTTCTTAGATACATTCCTTTAGCATTTCATATAATAAGGGCTTGGTGATGATGAACTTCTTTAACTTGACCTTATCTGAGAAGCACTTTGTCGGCCCTTCCATTCTAAATGATAGCTTTGCTGGATAGAGTATTCTTGGATGTAGGCCCTTGCCTTTCATGACTTGGAATACTTCTTCCCAGCCCCATCTTGCCTGTAAGGTCTCTTTTGAGAAATTAGCTGACAGTCTTATGGGAACTCCTTTGTAGGTAACTGTCTCCTTTTCTCTTGCTGCTTCCAAGATTCTCTCCTTCTCTTTAATCTTGGGTAATGTAAAGATGATGTGCCTTGGTGTGTTCCTCCTTGGGTCCAGCTTCTTTGGGACTCTCTGAGCTTCCTGGACTTCCTGGAAGTCTATTTCCTTTGCCAGATTAGGGAAGTTCTCCTTCATTATTTGTTCAAATAAGTTTTCAGTTTTTTGTTCTTCCTCTTCTCCTCTGGCACCCCTATAATTTGGATGTTGGAACGTTTCAAGATGTCCTGGAGGTTCCTAAGCCTCTCCTCATTTTTCCGAGTTCTTGTTTCTTCATTCTTTTCTGGATGGATGTTTCTTTCTTCCTTCTGCTCCAAATCGTTGATTTGAGTCCCAGTTTCCTTCCCATCACTATTGGTTCCCTGTACATTTTCCTTTGTTTCACTTAGCATAGCCTTCACTTTTTCATTTAATTTGTGACCAAATTCAACCAATTCTGTGAGCTTCCTGATTACCAGTGTTTGCACAGTGTTACCAGAACTGTGCATCTGATAGGTTGGTTATCTCTTTGTCACTTAGTTGTATGTTTTCTGGAGCTTTGATCTGTTCTTTCATTTGGGCCTTTTTTTTTTTTTTTTTGTCTTGGAAGCCTGTTATGTAAAGGGGCGGAGCCTGAGGTGTTCACCAGGGCATGAAATGCTCTTCGCTGCCCTGGGACTCTGTACATGGGGAAGGGTCCGATAGGGAGCAATGGCGCTTGCTCTGCTCTCTGCCCATTTTCAGTCACTCCCTCTGCTACCCACAAGCAAATTGGGCCCTTCTGGTGCTGCTTCCCAAGTGGGTGGGCCTGTGCACACTCTAGGCCCCTGTGGGTCTCTCCAACGAACTCTCCTGTGAGACTGGGAGTTTCTCCTGCTGCGGCCTCAACCCCCACAGGAGTTCTCAGTCAGTGGTTTGAGGCTTTATTTACCCGCACTGGAGCCCTGGGTTGCATGGTCTGTCACCTGGTCCACCAGCTGCTGCCTCACTGGCCAGCTGCAGCTTTGCCTGCCCCACTCCACAATCTGCCACCTAGCTGGGTCCACCAGCCACTGCCTTGCCATGAGTCCTCTCCACCCCAGCTGCCTGTCTCCGCCCCTCCTACCGGTCTGGATGAATGTTTCTTCTTTATCTCCTTGGTTGTCGGACTTCCATACAGTTTGATTTTCTGTCAGTTCTGGTTGTTTTTGTTTTTAAATTGTTGTTGTCCTTCTTTTGGTTGTGCGAGGAGGCACAGTGTGTCTGTCTACTCCTCCATCTTGATCAGAAGTCTCCAGAATGTCTATTATTAATAAATCAACTAACAACAAGTGCTAGTGAGAAGGGGAACCTTTTTGCACTGTTGGCAAGAATACAGACTGGTTTAGCCACTGTGGAAAGTGGTATGCAAATATGTCAAAAAATTTAAAATGAAGCCGCCTTTTGATCCAATGATCCCACTTCTGGGAATATATCCAAAGAAACCAAAACACTACTTCAAAAAAATATAAGCACCCCCATGTTCATTGCAGCGCTATTTATAATCGCCAAAATCTGGAAGCAGCCCAAGTATGCATTTGTAGGTGAGTGAATAATACAACTATGGGGCATTCACACAATGGAATACTACTCAGCCATAAACAAGAAGAAAATTTTACCTTTTGTGACAGTATGGGTGGACTTGCTGAACATTATGCTAAGTGAAATAAGTCAATCAAAGAAAGACAAATATCTTATGATTTTACTCCTGTGTGGAATCTAATAAACAAACTGAACTAACAAAATAGAGACAGACTCATAGATGGAGAGTAGGATGGCAGCTAAGGGGGAAGAAGAGGTTAAGGCACGGAGGTATTCAGCAAAAAAGGAAAAAAGGACTCATAGACATAGGCAACAGTGCGGTGATTGTAGGGGTTGGGTAAGAGGGGTGTAAGGGAACTAAATTATAATGGAAAAAGTACAGTAAAAAAATTAAAAAATAAAGTTTATTTCTAAAAAATGCTAAAAATCATCTGAGCCCTCAATGAATGCTAACTTTTTGCTGGTGCAGGCTCTTGCCTCAGTGTTGATGGCTCCTGACTGGTCAGGTTGACGGTTGCTAAATGTGGGGATGGCTGTGGTAATTTCCTAAAATAAAACAGTGAAATTTGCTGCATCAATTGACTCTTTCATGGGAAATTTCTCTGTAGCATGTGATGCTGTTTGATAGCATTTTACCAATAGTATAGCATTTTTCATAATTAAGCTCAATCCTGTCAAAATCTGCCTCTACTTTATCAACTAAGCTTATGTAATATTCTGAATCCTCTGTTATCATTCCTGCTGCTCTTGTCTAGGAATACCTCTTATGGCTGTCCTCTTTCAAGCAACTCAGTTAAGTGCACAGCTCATGAAAATTTATTAAAGACAAACAATAAATTTTGATTATGTCATATTTATAAAAATACGTTTATATTTCTGCATTAAGTCAGAGGATTATGGAGATGAAATTTTATTTAAAGTTTTGAAAATATTTTCAAATATTTTACAGTTAACAATTTGATAATTATTCACAACTCACAAGTGATCAATAAGCATCTAAGAATTAAAGAACAAGTTATAATTTGATTTATCCTAGTCAAAAAATAAAAATGAGGGTCAAAATACAGGTAAAAGGTAGAACTTTCTATTTTTTTTCACGTGACTGGTTGTGGACTTGCACTGTTCCACGGGCCAGCGCATAGTCACTCGGGAATAATGTCATTGCGTCAGCCAAAGCAGCTCCCATTTAGATCCACATGGTCCAATTCTCCTAAATTTTTCCTCTATATGTTAGTTGCTTTCAGAGCAGCAATGATCTCGGGTACTTTTTAGTATATTTGCAATAAAAAATTATTTAACTTTGATTAACTAACAAAACTAATGTTTATCTTTGGCATGAAATTAATTTTAGAGACTGTTTATGGCTCTGTGAACTACACAAAACTGCTTCCGTGCTGAAGTTAGCAGGCATCCTGATTATGTATCAGAACTGAAATGCCAGTTCTTCATTACCAATTTAGTAAGCTCTGAAGATGCATATTTTGTTTTGTCAGTCTTTTCAGCAATAAAATAACCTTACAATATTTAGCCACAAGCAAGTGTAGTACCATAACACATTCATTTTTTTTTAATTTAATGGAAAAAAGTTAGTCTCTGCTACAGAAGTATTCTTGAGAAAATCTGCTAATCTTTCAGGGTACCCCTCTCCACTGGCCCTAATTCATGAATTTCTGTATTAACCTGAAGAGAACCAAAAATCAATATTTATACAGATTCCTAATTCTTGGTTTAATATAAGCAACCTGGAATTGAAATAGATGATGTAAGATTTTATATTCAACAGACTTAACAATATTTACATATAGATTATACCTTTTCCATATTGCATTATTTTTCCTATCCTTTTCAGTTTGTTCTTCTTATTTTCAGCACAACAACAACCTGTATAACCCATAGTAATTATATAATATTATAAAGATAGATGAGTGAGTATAACCCTTTTCTTGGGATGCATTCCTCCCCTTTGCAATTGTCCCCCAAACTCTCAGGAATCTCGTTTAACATCTTATTTCTTATGGATTTATAGCATCTGTCAACTTCTCTAATCTCTTCATTCATTTAAGAAAAGAGTACTGAGTGCTAGCTAGGTATGTGCCAGGCACAGTATTCAACACTGAGCATGTAATGATGATCACAATATAACTGCATGTCCACATGGAATGGAGAACTCTATTAGCCCTAATAATTCTCATCTGGATCTGGCTGTTCCCAATACCTCTGCCAAAGATGTTGATGAAATCAGCATCCACATATGTAGATAATACCAATCCTTTGCCTATATACCGTATTTTTCAGACTATAAGACTCATTTTCCCTCCCCAAATTTGGGAGGAAAATGGGGGTGCATCTTATAGTCCAAATGCAGCTTACCTGGCTCCCTGTTGAGGGGGGCGATGGTGGAGTGGGTTTTTTTTTTCCTATTTTTCTCCTCTAAAACCTAGGTGCATCTTACGGTCTGAAAAATATGGTATACTTCAGATGTGGGAAGAGAGAAGATGGTCAGTATTTCCATCTTCTTTGTTCAAACATATACTAGTAAACAACTTTATCAAACCAATAAAAACAAACACTTATAAAATAGTCCAATGAAGAAAATGGTAAATAGTAAAAAATAGTAAATAAAAATACTAAAAATAAGTAAAAAACAAATGGAATTTACTTATTAAAATGTGTATTTATTCTTACATGTTAAACTTCAGTCACCTTCAAACTACTCTCCATTTGATGTAATACACCTACCAAAACTTTTTTTCCCACTGCTCAAAACATTTTTTGAATTAATTAAATTTGATGCTTTTTAGTACTTCTGTCATTTGTTTTCATTGCTTCCACATTGGCATAATGTTTCCTTTTGAGGATTTTTTCCTCCAGGGAAACAAACAATCAAACAAAAAAAGTCACTCAGGACAAGATCAGTGAATACAGAGGGTAGGGGATGTGGGTCAAAAACTGCTGCACACTCCATGGTATGGCAGGTGTATTCATAAATAACCCATCAGGAAATGGGCAAACACATGGAGTTTTCAAAAACAATTCACTGAAGCCAAACACAGCCTCTGACAGCAACACCAGCTGGTACACATATACAGATGGGTTCCTAGAATACCCACCTAGTGGTAGGCCTGTACAACAAGGGGCATGTGTCCCAGAAAATAATTCCAGGTTCTTTTGTGTCCTACCTCATATTTGAATGACACCTAGTGTAATGTAAACAATACTTACTATTATTTAAAAATGTAAAATAATCTATTATAATATAATATGACCAATTTTATTTGTTTCTGAGGGCTGCCTTAACAAAGAACTACAAAGCATGTGACTCAAAACAATAAAAATTTATTCTCTCAGAGTTCTGGAGACTAGAAGTCCATAATCAAGTTGTTACCAAGGCCATGCATGGTCTCTTTGAAAGCTCTTGGGGAAGATTTTTCCTTTCCTCTTCCTTGCTTCTCGCTTTTGCAGGCGATACTTGGTGTTCCTTTGCTTGTAGGCTCAGCACTTCAACCTCTGCCTCCATCCTGACCTGGGATTCTCCCTGTGTGTGTCTCTCCTGTGTCCCCATGGCCTCTCTTTTTTTCATAAGGACACCAGTCCTATTGGATTAAAAGCCCACCCTAGCCTAGTATGACCTCATCATAACTTTATTACATTTGCAAAATTATATTTCTAAATAAGATCATTTTTACAGGTACCAAGGCTTAGGGATACAGCATGCTTTTGGGGGGGCAGAGGAAGGGGTCACAACTCAATGTACAACCATTCTTTTTGACACTAATTCTTTTGGTTATTATGAAATATTAACTTAGTATCTTTAATAATCTTAATAATCTGCTCACTATACCAAATGCTGTTTTGAAATAATTTTAAAAACCTTGTTATAAACTGAAAGACACTAAAGGTACTATCAGTGGTAACTCTCCTGTGTCAGTTAGCAAATGCTGAGAACTACTAGTGTGCTTAATGATCATCATCATTTCACTGAACATGAAACTCAAAAGTTACGTACCTGTTAAGGGTCAGACAGTAGGTAAATTGGAACTGGGTTCTAATACAGTTTATTCTGCTGCCAGATGCCTTGTGGTTATTGTACAATGCATTTCCAAAATACAATCTATGAACTCTATTAAAAAAGATTAAATTATAATTTAGCTTGGTCAGTAAGACACTGCTACTCATTTCACTGTACACTGGATTTTGTGTGCTTGTGTGTGACACCCATGTGTCGCTGCGTAGACGCTTACTGCAAACAGGTACACAAGGTGTTTCATTTTCTTTGTGTTCTCAATAGTTTTTAAAAATGAGCAAAACTTAATATGATATAAAACCAAGCATAGAATTGTTTCTCAATAATTACTCCCTAGAATTAGTATTCTCTCTAGATTCTTATTATTCACAGTTTTATATAATTAAAAAACCTTAAGATGACAGACAGCAACAATATTGTTTCTACCTGCCTGGCTATATGATAGTTAACACATCTGTTTAGGTAAGAAAAATGTCAAAAATTTTTTAATGAAGTCCAGGCAATTTATTCAATTTGATATGGTATCCTATAAATAAGTAAACTGTTATTTTAAATCATATTAATTGTATTGATTATGTATTGTTGGGAACCGCCCTGCCTGGTTTGAGAAGCTGTAACCCCCCATGGCTAAGGTTGAGTAAAGAGATCTTGGGACCACAAGTCACTAAGGAGACAAAGCTTATCCTCCTGGCAGGGGCACAGCCACTGCCCCCTTTACTTCACCCCGCTTGGCTCCTGGCAGATGACTGGTTAGCCAATAATGGGTAAGATTCCTCAAGGAAGGGACAACCTAAGACAGGCGTGGTTGTGAAGGGTACATCAGGGAAGGACTTAGGGGACTGAAGAAAAAGGGTGATGGATCTTCACCCTCTGGCTTTGTTATAGCCTGAGTCCTCATTCTATCTGTAAAAAGTGTCCTAATCTCTTGGCAGCCTGCATCCCCCACATGATTTTATACCTGAAACAATGCCAGAGGCAGGTGTGGCACGGTGCTGGAATGGGCAGTTTCTGGGGCAATCAGGTCAGGCTTAAGAAAGAATGCATAAAATTCTGTGAAACTCACTGTGCTAAGAATACCCTCAATTTAAATGATAAGGGTCCAAGCATGAAATGAGTTTGCTTCCAAAATTTTTATGGCCCTTTGGCAATCTGGCCCTGACTCAGAATAAGCCCTCATAGTTATTTGAATGTTATGTATTGTTTGATAATTACTGCCTGACAATGATTGATGAGCTTTACATTTATGCCCTGTATTCCTATGCAAATTTAACCCAATAAAAACCCGTTGAGGAACAGGCTCAAGGCCCTCCTCCTCTGAGAGATTGGCTACCTTTCCTCCCCAAGCAGATCATGTCTTGGTAGACTTATTATCTTCCGTGGTGGCCCGGGGGAGGCCTGTGGGTGCAGTCCCTCCACAATGTATGAAATATTTAAAGACTCAGAAATGGAATAATCAATATAATCCTGATTTCCATTATTGCTTAGTCAATGAAAATATATGGGAAACAGGTCAAGGTAAAGATGGTGACTACATTTTAAAATAATTCTGATGGATTGAGCAAACCCTTAAGAAAAAAAAACTGACACAAAATTTAAGTATTAAATATTAAACTCTATACATTGTCTTTTCTTTTATAACTATGGTCATTACAGAAAGAAGCAAAATTTCAATCACTTATTTCAGATTTCTCACAGTGTTTTGTTTAGTTTTTAGAAGGGGGGAAATGTAAAGGACTCTTATTTCTGGACACGGCAGTAATATAAATATACCAAGGACTTAACCCAAACTCTTCCCAGACAAGAAGAATGGTTCATTTCTAAAGTTCTGACTTGTCTTGGCCAAATCGAAATATACTTAGCTACCCCAACCTATAAGAAGAATTATAATCTTTTATTTCTTTTTTTTTCTTTTTACTTTACATCCATCATTTCTGTTCCTCAGCTTTTGAAACATGTAAGAAAATGATATAGTTTATTTGGTGGGAAAAACAAATCAGGGCCAAATTTGTGAGTGGCTAGTCAGATTTTTTTGTTGTTGTTGCCTGTAAAAAGTTGTTAATAGGAATATTCACACACTAATTATAAAATGTAACTAATATAATTGATCATTTTCAAATAGATACCATCTTAAATATCTTTTTCTGAAATGTCCATGGTATACTGAGAAACAAAATAGTTTAACAATGTTGTATAAGGCAAATTTCCATTAATTTAATAATATTATTTTTATTTTAAATATACCTGAAGATATAATCCTAAACCATTTATAAATCACAAAAATAATAAATACATATGACTGCTTACATTACAAGAAAATAAAAATATAGCCCTTTACTGTCTTGAGGGTCATGATCTTCTAAACAGTATGTACCTTTCCTTTTATATGGCCATGAAAGAACACTCTTAAAAGAAAAAGCCTTAATATGTCTTAAAAATTACCCTATGTTCAGATTTTATAATATAGCTTTAAAATACATGAATGTATATGCTTAAATGAGAACAAGCCCATTACACAAAATTGTATATAATTTAAAATGATATATTTTTTAAAAACTCTTTTTACTGGTGCTTGCACTGAGGGGTGTAATTTGAATACCTAGGAAATCAATATCTGATTTAGTATGTGATTATAGCCAAGTAATTGAAGTATCAGACAAACAGTGAACCACAGGGTTTTTTCTGTGCAAACAGCAAGGCATTCTTACCGTAAAGCTCCTCTCAGTGTTAGTGGACCTCAGGTTGTAATTTCACAAAACTTCTAAATGTATTATTTTTTCAAAAGTGCCTATTGGGGTAACCATTCAAGGGAGGAAAAAATTCTAAAAATACCAGAATTGACACTTCATACTGAGGAAAGAAAGAAAGAACTGTTTAAAAGTAAATTGATAAGGAAGGTTCTAAAGGGCTCTCATTCATAACACTTTAACAATGCTATTCTCCTGGTCACTTGGAGCTTTTCAAGCACAGCTTGGAGTCCTTAGAAGCATTCAGTTTCATTCTTCACTAGGTAATCAGGAATTATACTTTTTCTTTACTTATTTCCAAAGCTTAAATATCTCTTACTGGTTGACTTTCATATCTTGTCCTGAAAATACTTGCTGATAGGGATATATTCTTTGCAACCAAAGCCAGTGCACCACTGGAGCCTCCAAGGGACATGATCCTTACTAGCCCCTCACTTAGCACCTTGTGCATCAAGGACATCATGCCTGCAAGGCCAGGCAGGTGAGGATGAAGCAAAGCAGTGTGGAGCAAGCAGATAAAAAATGATGACTGACACCTAGCTTCAGAGTTGGGTAGAGTGGGGTATGTCTTGGAGAGTGATAAAAAGAATGTACTCTTTGTAAGAGGGGACACTGTTATCCCACATCAGTGTATTAATTGACTTCACGTGTATGAAAGAGAATGCAGAACCATTTTCCCTGGTCTTAAAATTCTTCAAAACAATTTGGAATTTCATATATTTCTACAAAATATTACAACTTGCAAATGCTGACAACTATATTAAGAAGAGTGGCTGTCAGGTGAAAGCCTTTTGTTGGAGGATAATTCCCTCATATTTATACACTATTTTGTGCAGTAGTCATTTAAAGCATAGGACTTACTTTTATTCTTTTATACATCTCTTGCTGTATATCACTGGGAACTTATTATGTTACTATGATTACCAAATATAGTTTAATACCCATGGAATAGTGCCACAAAATTAAAATATTGGACTATGTGTTCTAACTTCTTATTGAAATAAAACAATCCATTTTTCTTAAGAGAAAATGAGCTATAGACTCTTATCTTGGACAATGGACACTATTAAAGTTTCTGTTTAATGTAACCTATCCAAAACATCAAGAAAATTTCTGATTTTGATGATGTCATTAATTGCAACCCTATGCACATTAGAATGAAATCGTGATTTTCCTTGTATTCCTCAACTGAAGATATGAGAGAAGTAATCTAATATATTGGATGCCACATTGTGAATTTAATCAATACTAATAATTGTTATTTTGTTTTAAGCAACAACCATCAAAAGTGTAAGTTTTAATGTTTCACTGTAGTCAATGATTTAAGATACTATTTTATTTTTGTATATTAGATCTATTTCTCTGTAGCATGATGGAATTTTTCTAAAATAAATCAAAATAAAACCCCATTACATTTTAGGATTTTAACCGGAATGTTATTTAGCCCATGCTAGAGGAAAAAGGGGATTGGAAAGTATTATAACTTTTATTTTATCATTGTCTAGGCTCCAGAGACTATTGTTTTTCTTGGTCTTTAAAGATTAGTAGGAATTAAATAATACCATAAGGAGTGTCACAAAATTGTGCTAAAGTTTACTAACATATGGTGTTTTAATATATGGACCATATTGCTAAGTGGTTTTCTGTGAATCACGTTGGTTACATCAGCAGGGTTTTGATACTTGCCTGGTAGTGTTGGTCTCTTTCTCTGTCTGTACCATTTGGGCCATTACCATCCCCTCCTGGGTTGTTTGAGTTTTGTACTTCCAAACAAGATTAGAAAAATCATGAATAACCAAATCTTTATAATTTTCTTCTTGACATCAAGACCAGCCTAAATTGTTTCTAATGTTATTCTTATCTATTTCTCAATATACCCAATACACTCAATATATAGTCCATATATACTCAATATAAGCATTATCAACATATAAAGTACTTTATTAGATGTCTCAAATATGCCTTTCAATCAAGTCCCTAAATTTATTCACTTTTTATTCTTTTTTTTCTGAATATCCTTTTCTCTACTCATCATGTTGAAAAACTTTACCTACTTAGAGTAGACATTTCATTATTTATTTTTTGGTTCAATATCAAAAACCTCTGTTTCTATGTGGTGAATCTTGGGGGTAGCAGATGTTGTCTCACACTGTTAACATCCATAGTTCAAGACCCTAATGCAGTGAAAACACAAGAATACTTACACTTGGGAGGTTAGAGATATCTGCTCTAGATTTTAAATTGGAAGCTAGAGATGCCAAAAAGCAAAAACAAACAAACAAAACAAAAAACTGATGACATTACGCCTGTGGTAGCAGAAGTGGTAACAGTGATATCCATTCTCTTACAAACAGAAGAAACAATGATAGCAGAAGCAATACCATTGGTCTTTTTATGGAAAGCCCCCATAAAAAGTGCTTTTTTATAACAAATTGTTGCATTTGGTGTTTACTGGTTTCTGTAATATTTTTTAAACTGATCAACCCAATGGTGGTATTTGCCTGTGGCTTTGAATACATTTTTTTTTCCTGTCTCTTTCTATAGACTGGCACTTCAATCACCCGAGTACTTCTGTGACCAATAAATTTAGTTTCTATTTAAGAAGCAGTTTTTGTTTCTTACAACTATTAAAACTCAGAATAATATATATTTGTACAGGGGCAGGATAGTAAGGGCAACTAGTATCCAGCTATTGTTCAAAAAGTTCTTTACTTTCTCTCTTATTAAATAAAAAATATATAGAATTTAAATAAAAAGTTTATAAAAATTAGTACATCTTCCTATTTTTCATTCAGATTAAGTGAATTTTAAAATTCTGTGCCATAATTTGGATTATAAAGATTTTAATCCTCTCATTTTATAAAACCTGCCATTGTTCCATAAATTTAAAAATATTACATTGATATATAAAACATAAATTAATAGATAACCAAAATTTTAGGGTGAGAGATATATTCCGTATCAGGCAGAGGTTTGAACAACACCCTCCCCTCAGTAAATCACCTGAGGGAAACAAAGTTTGTTCATGTTGGAATACCTCCTTCAAAATGGAGGGCAACTTTCTATAGCCAGGGCCGGCCACTCAATATTTGGGACATTTCTTAGTGGACTTGTTTTATATTTGAAATATATCGTATGGATTGTGTAGATGTACAAAAGTAATTTGCTATCCTTAAGTAGTTCATGTTTTAATTAAAACATTTTTATATTACTGCAGTGCAGTTCTGATTGCTAACTACCAGGAATTGGGTCGAACTTCACATTCACGGGCACCGTCTCCCACAAACTTCCTCTACATCAAGCACCAGCTGCATTTGGAAGTTCCCTTGTCACACACACTGCTGATCAACTGGCTACGAATTTGGGGGTTCCAACTACCCACTCAAGTTTCATAATTCACCAAAATGACTCACAGAACTTCGGAAAGCATTATACTGATGATTATAGATTTATATATATATATAAAGCATAAAAATCAGGGCAAGCCATTTTTAGAGACTCACACTGCAAGGTCTGAGAAGGCCCCAAATTTAGGCATTCTGTGCCCTTTCCCCTTGGAATCAAGATGAAACCCCAAGAAGGAGCCAGGATGCCCTTGTGGCATATCCATGTCTCTCCCCAACCAGGAAGCACACCTGCCCTTTACACGTCCACAGTTTTTATTGTGCTTCATTACATAGGCGTGATTAATTAAACAATGGGGCATATTACTGAACTGAAACTTCAGCCCTCATTTCTTTGCACCAGATTAAGTTGATGCCATGTTACTCAAAATCCCAACCACTCAATCACATGGCTAGCCCCCATTTTAAATCAATCTGGGCCCCCACCTGAGTACCTCATTAGCATAAATTCCAGTGTGATCTAAGAGGCCCACCATAAATAACAAATGCACACCCTCCAAATGGAGAAATTCCTAGGATCAGGAGGTTCCATCCTAGGAACAGGGGACAAAGACCGCCAAATTCTATTAGCACAGGAATTACACTAAGAATTTGCTTTAGTATATTAAATAAATGTTATACTGAGAACAAGTCAATGGATCTTAACTATAATCTCAATTTCAATCAGACCAAATGAAAGTTCAATGGGTGTTTTAGAATAGCCTATTATAGCTATCACATTAATGGGTAGACAACCCACTAATTCGTAAGAATGTCAATAACTTCTAACATTGGAAATGTTCATATGTGTGTGGTCTAATTGAGCATGGTCAAAAGTTTAAATCACTCTGATTCACTGTGGCCCACTTTTGTAACCCTTTGACCATGAGGGAACCACAAATACCAATCTCATTATTCACAGAACCATTTTAAGAAGAAGAGAAACTCAGTTTTATTTATACTCTGTCTAGTTCTAAAATTTAACCATTCAAGTATTATAAAATCATTACAGCCCACCTTCTTTAAAGGCTAATCATTGAAGTTCTTTTTCTGTTTTCTAATCTAAAACTAGATTTTTTTCACATAAAATGAGGATCAAGGGAGAATTGGCTTTTATAATCTAAAAATGTTCTTCCATATTATTATTAAATTTTGAACATGAAAATATGTAAATACTGTTGAATATAATTTTTAATGTTATAATGAGTTAACTACTCTGTGAAATTTGTGACATAAGATTTTAGACACTTACTTTTCCTTCTTCATAATTCTGTAAACATTAGAGCCTATGACAAAAGATACACAGTAAATAATTTTAATTAATCAATATAATTGAGAAAAATAATCTTTAGATTTAATTTTATAGAGCATTTTAATCTAAAAATTGGTAAAATAATTCTCTTGGCTTGAAATCATTTTATAATTTGTATTAGAATATTTAAACTCTTAATAAACATCAACCTATAAAATCCAAAGTGGTGCACTAGTGTTAAATATTTCATACATTACTGTCACCTGTACATAAATACTAGAATGATAAAAATCATAAGCTTAAAGTCATTTTGAAATATATTTTATTATTCCTAGAGTGAAAATAAAAAAGCTGAAAAGCAATAGGTGGCAGATATAAAAATAATCATTTATTTTCATTTTTAATGATAATGTTTATCATTCATATTGATCTTAGGTTTTGAGGGTATATAAAATACACATTTTATTTTGTTTTCCATTAGAGTAATAGTAGTAATATTGTATAAATTGTTACATTATCTTCTCAGGTAATATAAATGTGACCCCAAAATATAGCAATGATATGTTGAAGAAATTTAGTGAAAATAGCTTTGTAATTTCTATACTTATTTTAGAGGTTATATGTTGCCTGTCCTACATACCATTCTTCCATTGGAAACCACCTCTGCATGTCCGTATTGCAGTGAGAGGACTGATAATCCACAGCAAGCTTCCATCCTGCACAGAGAGGGTCCCATGAGCCAAACTGACCAATAAGAGCACATTATCTCTTGGTGGTGGTAATTTTTATAAAGAAGGGAGAGATAAAACATTATCCTGATTCTTCCCCTAGGATTGAAAAATAGACATTCTATATCTTCCTCTTTACTTTTTAAGTTGGACAATGTAATATGGGGCTAAGAATGGCCAGGTCTTACACCACTGTGGAAGAACCTACCTGCAGAATGAATATGGAACCAGTGTGCAAAGTGAAAGGCGACACAAATAAGAAATGGGGAAAGAAAATCAGATGACATTTTTGAACAACTTCACTGTAAGACAAACAATGAACAAACTAAAAATTAATAACTCCTCTTAGATTCACCAGATAACTGAGATCACAGGGCAAACTTCTGTCTTCAAAATTTGAAAGACAGGCAGACACATAAAATTATAGCTTACCTGAACAAAAGCACTGGACCAGAAACCACTGCTGGAGCCAGTATATAGTTAGGACAACTGAACCTATAGTTAATGAATAGCTGGTGGCACAGTGTGGACAAACTTGAGAATTAATAAGGCTGGAGGGGCCCAGTCATTGGTGGTCTCTATGCTTTTATGGGGTTTACTCTTAGGAACCTTGCCAGGTTCTCAGAGTGAAATCGGGAGAAAAATCCTTCCATACTTCCAGCAAGAGAAGGGGAAAAGTAGCTATTTTGAAATACACCCAAACCATTCTCTTTTCCTTAAAAAGATTTTCCCTCAATAAAAACTATTTTACCAGAGCCTAACAGATATGGGGAAAGGATATATCTAATTTAAAATATGTATTAACAGAAAGTTTGAGGTATATAGTAAGACCAACACAAGAAGAGACAGTTGTCATTTGTTACTTGCCCTGTTGAAGTAGAGGAGGTGGACCACGCCAAAGGAGTTTATATAAGGAAGCAGGAGGTCATGCTGGAGGTTGAGGTTGAAGGGAGAATCCATGGGCAAGAGCCTTTTATGGTTTCCATGGGAAGGAGTGGTCCTGGCACGGTAGCAGGCAAGTTTGATTAATTTCAGTGGACTTTGGGGCATAATAAGTTGTTTTCAGTTGTTTGGCACTTAGCCCTGGGATGATTAGGTCAGGGGTCAGTGGCCTAGAGTATGAGTCCTATAAAGAAGATGGTTGGGGTATGGGCTATGGATTGGTTAGTTTTTGTTTGAAAGGATGGTCATTTGCAAATTGTTTACAACTTTTAGGGATTAACAAATCCTGGGAGATTTAGTCCCTCTGGAGTCAGCAACAAGCCAGATGTCAAAGCATAAGAGTACAGAAAAAGAACGCTGGCTAGTATAGCTCAGTGGATTGAGTGCAGGCTGTGAACCAAAGGGTCGCTGGTTTGACTCCCAATGGGAGCACATGTCTGGGTTGTGGGCCAGGTCCCCAGTGGGGACCAAGTGAGAGGCAACCACACATTGACATTTCTCTCCCTCTCTTTCTTCCTCCCTTCCTCTCTCTCTAAAAATAAATAATAAAATCTTAAAAAAAATGAATACAGAAAAAAAAAGTTAATAGAATACTCAACTCTAGCCCCCTCTAACCACACAATGACCAAAAGGCGAAAGCAACCCAAATGTCTAGCACCTGAAGAGTGGATAAACAGAATTTGGGATATCATATAATAGAATCTTATTCAGCTATAAAAATAAAGAAGAATTAATTCATGCTATAATGTGGATGGAACTTGGAAACATTTTAAGTAAAGAAAGCCAGGCACATACAATTAGGTCATGGTGACATTTGCACCGTATGTAAATACACTACAAAAACACTTTAGATGGATGAAATTATAGTTGGTAGAGTATGTTTCAATAACATTTAAAAAATATAATACACAAACAGTAACATAATATTGGAAGAACAAAAACATCATATGCTATGCTATATTTTAGTTATAGCTACTTGGAAATGGAAGTGGAAGTAGTGTTGAATTTATGCTAACTTTAAAAAACATAAAATGCCCTGGGATCATAATACCATAATGAGAAATTCTGTGTGAATAAAATTATGAAACAAATTAAGAGCCATAGGAAGAGTTATTTAAATAAGAGAAAGGCTGTTCTTATAGAAGTAGTCAATATTATAAAGAAACTGATTTTCTTAATATCATTCATAAATCTAATTCAATCAAAATAGAGTACTTCTGGGTTTAGGAATGTTTGGACTTTACATTTCTTCTAAATTGCAAATAGATTTATATAAGTTTGAGACTAAAGAGAGCTTTTAAGCCATTAAAATAGGTCTGGGATCAGAATAGTTAGACTAGCGGGGCAGAAATATATCTCGCAGACAAATTATTATATTCAAATTATAATAATAATAAAGTGGCCTTTCTATTTAGTGGAACAATAGAATTATTAAGTAACTGCTCATAAAAAAGTTACTAATAATTTGGAAAATCATAAAGCTGTATTAATGTCTTATATATAATTTCTGTATGAATTAAAGTGTTCAATGAAAAACCACAAATTTTATAAGGAACTGAAGAACACTGGTCATTATTTTATAGTATGAATATCAAAAATAGAATATTTTTAATATCAAACAATGAATACAAATGCAGTTTATTTTATATATTTATATAAAGTATAATAATATAGTATGAAATGCAATATGATTAATAATAATGACACATTTATATATGCACATATATTCTCATATATGTAATATATTTTAAAAATACATACTCATATATGTATATATAGCCTTGTAGTTAAAAATAAAATTTCAATAATTATTACCTATTCACTTATAAAAATTTACACTTTCATAAATATTTTAAATAATACTAAAAGACCTCATTCAAATTATCAGCCTTCTCTATAGGTAACCAGTAGTCACAATTGTGTTACACTTAAAAAATTATGTCTATTTTCACACTTGTATATTTTAAGGAAATCTTTACTATTGTTTACTTTTTATAAACTAATATATAATTATATCATTCTATGAATTGTCTTGTTCTCACTGACATAACTCATTAATGTACATGTATTATTGGGCTTCCACCATCCATTGCTCCTACTCTTTCAATCTAAGTGATTTGGATTTGCCAACTCCTGCCCTAGCTCCAGAGGTGGTCATGTGACTCAAGCCTAGTTAAGTAGGTTTTTTATTCTTTCCAGCCACAATGTCTGATTTAAGGATGAGCAAATTATCTGATTTTGTAAAGTTACAGAATTCAAAGTGTTTTATTTAATTGCTAATGAAAAGATTTATATTTGTGCTAGATTGAAAACTAAGCTCGAAATAAATGGCAGCTATGTTGTCACTAATTAATGAGAGTCAACCTAGAACCAACACAAATAATAAAGCTTCATAAGATAGAGAAAGTGGTAGTATTACTTGAATATAATGCTGGACTTCTTTCTGAGTAATGCCAAGACCATCTCTGAATAGCCACTGAATGTAGAATATATACATTTGATCTTAATTTTTTGTTTGAGTTAGGTTCTGTCATTTGCAACCAAAATTAATAAATATAGTGAGCTAAATCACTCTCTCTCTGTTGCTCTCTCTCTCCTATTCTGTCTCTATATATGTTTTTTATCATACCAATGCTAAAATGAATATTGTCATGCAATTGTGCAAGTATACTTTTTCTGGAAAAATACCTAGAAGTTGCTTATTTGAGTAAAATTTATATATAGTTTCAATAACGATAAGTGTAATCAAGTTGTTTAATTCCTTATTTGTTCTTTTAATTTAATTTTACATTAAATAAGATAAAAATTACTGATCAAATGCTTCTCTGTCCACACTAAACACTATCAATATGGTATATAATCAGTATATAATGTATATATGTATATCAGCAATTTATGTTTTTGATGTGTGATTTAACTTTCAATAATTTTAACATTTTTAGAAAAATAACTTGTATTATAATTTTTTCAAAAGATTAGTATATTATATTACATATATTACATGTAATCATTTGTTATACAGATTGCTAAAATGTCCCCTTATATCACAACCTTTTCTCTAGTCATGATGTCTTCTGTTATGTAAATGATTGTTTTGTTTAATGTCAAATTGTATGGCTTTGTCTGTCTAATTTAGAAATGCAGGAAAGGCATTTTGAGATCATCATATAAGGTTGATAAGTTATTGATGTAAAAATTAAGGAGCTTCTGAACACAAAACATTAAAATAAAACAAAAGACAAGCAGAAAAATAAAAGGAAAATGTTTTCAATCCAACTGGAAAAAAGGATACATGTTCATCACATACAAAATTATTATAAAATATTGATAAATAATTATGAAAGATGAATGATATTAAATATATATGGAAAATTTCATTGCTGAGGAGGTTATTAAGTAATAAGTAATCTAGAAGCCTGCAAGAGAGGGTATGGTATTAAAGTGCCAGAAGGCACTAGGTAAACACACATAGTTAAACACAACATGTGCATAATCATTGACCCAGCAATTTTACTTCTGGGAACGCATCCCATAGAAAGATTTAATAACTCCCTGACATGCTCACAATATATATTAATTGCAACAATGTTTATAGAGGCCAAAATTTTTAATGTAACCAAATGGGTTACATACATTTATATTCATAAAATGAAAAAATTACTATACACCAATTTGATTTGATATATAAAGTAGATGACCCATTTTACATGAAAAATGAATTATACAGTGTGTATTAATCCTATTTTAAAGTTATAGATTTAAAATATCTATACAGACTTTTTTGTGTGGCCTTGGCATTTATTGGGGTACAAAAAAGCACTGTATTCAACTTTTCCAGCAGTTTATATTTTCATCAAGGGATATGAGACACAGCAAATGAACATTTAAATATTCTGTGTTATCCAACACAGTAGCTACTAGCTACACATAGCTATTTAATTTTAAATATAAAAAGATTATAGTAGAATAAAATTGAAAAATTCAGTACCTCAGTCACATTAGTCACATTCCCAGTGCTCAGGGGCCATGAGTGGCTGGTGGCTACCATATCAGACAGCTCAGATCTGGAACATTTCCATCACTGCAGAAAGTTCTAGTAGATAGCCCTGATTTCTTTCTCTTTTTTTAAATTTATTTATTTATTTTTACAGATTTAAAGTAAATTTGAAAAATTAGTAGATATTCTTTGAATGCCAACAACAATTTTCCCTGGATGGGGGCATAAAGAGAGACTTTATGGGGCATATTGTAGAGATTTTTTGAAAAACAATTACTAAGGTTTACTTTCAAGTAAAATAATTACAAAACCATTTTCATTTTGGTGATAAACATGTAAGACAGTCTATGACTAATGCTGGTAAAAGCAAGCACAGGAGAAAGTTCTGAAGCAATAATCACAGATGAGAGTTTTTAAATAGTCAATATATTTAAGTTAAAGAATTTATCTTTTTATTATTTACTATCCTCCTACCCCCAATCCCCAGTAAAATATGCTGTTTTTTAACATTTCTTTTCAGTTCCTGTTTGCCACTCAATGCTAATTTGCATTTTAAGTTGTTACTAAAACTACCCTTTTGTCGCCTCTTTTCTTTTAAAGATATTGCATGATTTTTCCGTTCTTTATTTCTCATTCTTCCCTTACACTTTAATTCCAAACTAGATTTATCTAACTGGGAAACCCAGAAAACTGTCTGAATGGCTGCTGATTTTGTTAGAACTCAAGAGTATGCATTTGCAGGTGTTTTCTCCCATGAGTCTATAGGCACTGACATAACTGGCCAATTCTATAAACTCTATTTTGAACTTTAAATTCAGGACTGAATTATTGAAAGATCCACAGAATTAAATAATTATATTTGTTCTATCTACTTCTTTTTAAAGCACAAAAGACTCCCTGTCCTTTGACCTTGCTTGCCATTCAGAAAAGGTCATAATATAGTAATTTAAACAGAAGTGTACAAAATTAAAATGTCAAAAAGAAACAAAGCATACATGAATTCTAATTTCTTTTCACACAGTAATAAGATTATATCAACCTAAAATTTTGTGTAGCTGAGCATTAAAGCCTAAAAATATCAAGTGACATGAATGTAAACTGTAATTGAAAAATAAAATTTTAAAAAAGAGTGAAATCATAAAAAATATCATGTGATGTAGTGTCCAATCTGTCTAGCCCAGGATGCACAAATATGTTATAGTATGACATCAACTTACAGATAGAGGTTTCTCCCCCATATACTCTCCCATCACAATAAAAGGAAGTAAAAGTTGTCAGTGATAATTATCAAAGTTAATATACTTAGAAGATATTAAAGAAAAATCTAGTTTTATCCCTCTTTACCAAATGGTGTCCTGCTACAGAGATATTGTACATAATAAAGTAGGTGTTCTTTGACTATATGCAGTAATAAAATGTTTTTTTGGAAGTTCTGATTTAAACAAAGTTAAACCCACTTATTTACTGTAGGGATTTTTAAATGCTTAAAAATTTTAATTAGTGTTGAATTACCCATGGCAATGCTTTATATTTCTGCAATTTGTTTGATCACAAATCCTTCCACCCTGCATTGAATAAAGTGCTCTTCCATGTCAGCAAATATAAGCATGCTAGTCTAACAAATTTTAATTTGAATGCTATGTCTTTTTTAAAAGCTATACTATATTCTAAGTAATTTAAGGATTACCTTATAGTTGAATCCTTACTCTTTTTTCTTGAGATATGCATTAGTATAAATTAATTAAACTCACTTTTGTGTAATTATCATTTATCTAATTCTGAAATATGAAGAAATATATTCAGGTTATAAAATAATAGTTACAAAACTCATTTTTTGTAGTTTACTGCTTTCAAACCTTTATTCTATTAATAAAATATTTCCATTTCATAGGTGATAATACTAAAAAACAGAAAATTAAACTCTGTTAAAGATCTAAAATCTGATTTCAAAGATTGAAGAGTTAACCCTGGACCAGTTTGTTAATTTGTTAAGATCTAATGTGAAACAGCAAGGCCAAGTCTGGCTATGTATTGATATAGGTTAACTTAAAACTTTGGGAGTTTTCAACATCCTGCAAACAAATTAAAATTAATTCTTCAAAATTTGTCCAGCTCGAGTCTTTATTAGAATTACTAATTATCTGTATCATTTGATTGAGAGCACCTATGATTCTAGCACAGCAAGGGGTATGTAAAACCATTAACTGTCTCTACCTCCAGATATAACAAGTGATGTGTAGACCTCAACTCAGCAGGGACCATCTTTATAACCATGCCCTGAGGAGAAGTGAAACATGCTTGAGTGGAATACTGTTCAATGAGCCTAATATGATGACCCTCCTTTCTCTCCTCCTCCATGTACTTATTCTTTGTAGGCCTTGATTTTTGAAATGATAGCATGAACTTCCATGCCATCCATATAACACATAACATGGAACATTTTATAGTAAAATAGTAATCTAAAAAATTACTATTTTTAAAAAACTAATGTAATAAAAGTAAACATTTAGCCACAAAGAATGTTGATGATACATCTTAGTTACCTTACAAATTGCATAAAGAGATTTGGTGTTGTGAAATGTCATTTCATAGTACAAACTATAATTTTATCAGGATATGGATTTGGGCTATCTGTAGAAAAAATATGGTATTTGTTCAGTGTCTTCTATGATAATATACCATATACCAGTTGTCCCAGAAAAAAGAAGGAAGTTAAATTGGCCCTCACCTCTGGGAGCTCTTCTTCACATGACATCATGCAAAACACCAGTTAATGCAAGTTTTCTCACCCTGAACAATTAATGTTTTGGGGTTTTTTTTACAATTGAAACCTATTCTCAATCTATAGTTCTATTACTCCTCACAAGAGAATTTTGGTTAGGACAAAAAAGGGAACATCTTCCAAATCTTAAACAACTCCAGGTAAAATAAACCTTGGTAAGCAGGTAATGATAAACAGTCAAAACTTGGTGACATTTGCTTTGTTTTTCAATTATTATTAAAGTAGTATTTAATTATTAATAAAGTATTAATTATTAATAAAGTATTATTAAAGTATTTTCAATTATTATAAATACCTGAATACAGTATTATAATAACTTTAGGTATAAAAATGTAGTGATTTACTTCCCCTCAACACTAGTGAAATACCTAGCTGAGCTGAGGAGCAGAGCGAATAGCCAACGGTATTCCAGCATATATGAAGATCGGAGACCAAAGATAGAGGACATTGAAAGATCTGACGACAGGAAGACCAGCAGAACTAATCTGACCAGTTTAAAGCCAGCAGAAGACTTTTTTTTTCTTTTCTTTCCTCCTTTCCCCCTGACTTCCTTCTTCCTTTCTGTCCTTCTTTCTTTTTTTTTATTCCTTCTTCCTTCCATCCTTTACTTTTTTTATTCCTTCTTCCTGCCTTCTTTTATTTATTCCCTTGTTTTAATTTTTGTTAAAATTCCTTCTTATCTTGCCTCCAATCTTTCTTTATTCCTTCTTCCTTACTTCCTTTCCTTTTCTATTCCCTTTTTCCCTTTTTTTTTTTTTTGCCCCCACTCCTCTTTTTCCCCCAGGTGAGACAAGAAAACCTGGAGTGCTGAGAAAGACCAGAGTTAGACTGTGTTACACCCATAAATGTCAGCTCAAGACCAGTGAGCACAGGAGATTAAGGAGACAGCACCACTGAATCCCATTGACATTCTACCATAGAAGTTCATACCATTAACCCAGGGAGTCAGAATACATCAATTTAAGAAGCAGAGGCTAACAAGAAGAGTCCCACAAGCAATGGGAGGACAAAGCAACAATTCCCAAATGAAAGGAAAGGACAAAGTCTCAGAAACAATGCTAACTGAAAAAGAGGCAAGTCAACTATCAGATAATGAGTTCAAAGCAATGGTCATCAGGAAGCTCACTGAGCTCTCTGAGCTCAAAGAAAACTACCAGAAACTACAGGGAAACTACAATGAACTCACTGCAGACTATATCAACATGAAAAAGGAAATAGAAACTATCAACAAGGGCCAAGAGGAAATGAAGAATACAATTTCTGAATTAAAGAACACAGTAGAAGGAATGAAAAGCAGACTTGATGAAGCAGAGGATCGGATCAGCAAGCTGGAGGACAAAGTAGAAAAAAACACCCAGAAAGAGCAAGAAAAGGAAAACAGGCTCAGAAAGAATGAAGAGGCAATAAGGGAAATGCAGGGCAACATGAAACATAACAATATCCGTATAATAGGAATACCAGAAGGAGAAGAAGAAGAGCAAGGAATAGAAAACCTGTTTGAAAAAGTAATGATGGAAAATTTCCCTAATCTGAGGAGAGAAAAAGTCACCCAAATCCAGGAAACACAGAGAGTCCCAAGCAAGAGGAACCCAAAGAGACTCACTGCAAGACACATCATAATTAAAATAGCAAATTTCCAAGATAAAGAGAGGATCTTAAAAGCAGCAAGGGAGAAAAAAGAAGTAACATACAAGGGAGCCCCAATAAGGTTGCAACTGACTTCTCAATGGAAACGCTCCAAGCCAGAAGAGAATGGCAAAAAATATTCCAAGAAATGAGAACCAGAGGCCTGCAACCAAGGCTACTTTACCCAGCAAGGCCCTCAATCAAGATAGAAGGACAAATAAAGAGTTTCCCAGACAAAAAAAGTCTAAAAGAATACACTTCCACCAAACCAGCTCTGCAAGAGATGCTAAAGGGACTGCTTTAAGGAAAGGAAGGAAAAGAGAAAGACAGAGGAACACAGGTAGGAAAAAGTGGCAATGAATAACTACCTGTCAATAATAACCTTAAACGTAAATGGATTAAATGCTCCAATCAAAAGACATAGAATAGCTGAAGGGATAAGAAAACATGACCCACACATATGCTGCCTACAAGAGACCCATCTCCGGACAAAAGACTTACACGGACTGAAAGTGAAGGGCTAGAAACAAATTTTCCAAGCAAATTGACAGGGAAAAAAAGCAAGGGTAGTAATACTCATATCAGACAAAATAGACTTCCAAAGAAGGGCCATAAAGAGAGACCCAGAAGGTCACTTCATAATACTCAAAGGAAGAATCCACCAAGAAGACATAAACATTGTAAATATATATGCACCCAACATAGGAACACCCAAATACATAAAGAAAATCATGGAGGACTTCAAGAAAGATATTGATAGCAACACAATTATAATAGGGGATTTTAACACCCCACTGTCAAAAATGGACAGATCTTCCAAACAAAATATCAACAAGGATATTGTGTCACTGAACAATACCCTAGAGGAAATGTACTTAACTGATATTTATAGAGCTTTACATCCCAAAGAAGCGAAATACACATTCTTTTCAAGTGTCCATGGAGCTTTTTCAAAGATAGACCACATGATAGGACACAAAGCAAGCCTCAACAAATTCAAGAAAATTGAAATCATACCAAGCATTTTCTCTGACCACAAGGGACTGAAACTAGAAACCAACCCCAAAGGAAAAAACCCCAAACACTCAAAATCATGGAGACTGAATAGCATGCTATTAAACAATGAATGGGTCAAGAACGAGATTAGGGAAGAAATCAAAAAATTCCTGGAAACAAATGAAAACGAACTCACAACAACCGAAAACCTATGGGACACAGCAAAGGCAGTCCTGAGAGGGAAGTTCATAGCAATACAGGCCTACCTTAAAAAGATAGAAACATTTCAAACAAACAACCTAACACTACGCCTACAAGAACTTGAGGAACAACAACAAAGACAGCCCAGAGCAAGCAGAAGGAAGGAAATAACCAAGATCAGAGCAGAGTTAAATGACATAGAGACTAAATGCACAATTCAAAGGATCAGTGAATCTAGGAGCTGGTTCTTTGAAAAGATAAGTAAAATTGACAAGCCTTTAAGTAGGCTCATCAAGAAAAAAAGAGAGAGGACCCAAATAAACACAATTAAAAATGAAAGAGGAGAGATTACAACTGATACCACAGAAATACAAAGGATTGTAAGAAATTACTACGAAGAACTGTATGCCAAGAAATTTGAAAACCTAGGTGAAATGGACCCATTTCTAGAAAAATATAATCTTCCAAAACTGAATGAAGAAGAAGCAGAAAACCTGAATAGACCAATAACAGCAGACAAAATTGAAGCAGTCATCAAAAAACTCCCAACACACAAAAGCCCTGGACCAGATGGTTTCACAGGAGAATTCTACAAAGCATTTAAGGAAGAGCTAACCCCTATCCTTCACAGACTATTCAAAAAAATCCAAACTGATGGAAGACTCCCAAACTCTTTTTATGAAGCCAGCATCATCCAAATCCCAAAACCAGATAAAGACACAACAAAGAAAGAAAAATTCAGGCCAATATCGCTGATGAACGTAGACGCTAAAATTCTCAACAAAATATTGGCAAACCGCATCCAGCAATGCATTAAAAAGATCATACACCATGACCAAGTGGGATTCATCCCAGGGATGAAAGGATGGTACAATATTTGCAAATCAATAAACATAATTCATCACATCAACAACAGCAAAGACAAAAATCACATGATCATATCAATAGATGCGGAAAAAAGTATTTGATAAGATACAGCACCTATTTCTGATAAAAACACTCAGCAAAGTGGGAATAGAGGGAGCATTACTCAACATAATAAAGGCCATATATGAGAGACCTACAGCCAACATCATACTCAATGGACAAAAACTTAGAGCTTTCCCACTAATATCAGGAACAAGGCAAGGATGCCCTCTCTCACCACTCCTATTCAACATAGTATTGGAAGTCCTAGCCACAGCAATCAGACAAGAAAAAGCAATAAAAGGCATCCAAATGGGAAAGGAGGAAATGAAACTGTCACTGTTTGCAGATGACATGATAGTGTACATGGATAATCCTATAGACTCCACCAAAAAACTACTCAACCTAATAAATGAATTTGGCAAAACAGCTGGATACAAAGTCAATACTCAGAAATCAAAGGCATTCCTGTACACCAAAAACGAAACTGCAGAAACAGAAATCAGGAAAAAAATCCCATTTGATATAGCAACAAAAATATAAAGTACCTAGGAATCAACCTAACCAAGGAGGTAAAAGACCTGTACTCAGAAAACTACACAACACTGAAGAAAGAAATTAAGGAAGACACAAACAAATGGAAGCATGTACCATGCTCATGGATTGTAAGAATTAACATCATCAAAATGGCCATACTACCCAAAGCAATCTATAGATTCAATGCAATCCCTATTAGAGTACCCATGACGTATTTCACAGATATAGAACAAACATTTCAGAAATTTATATGGAATTATAAACAACCCCGAATAGCTGCAGCAATTTTAAGAAGAACAAAGCAGGAGGGATCACAATACCTGATATCAAACTGTACTACAAGGCCACTGTGATGAAAACAGCCTGGTACTGGCATAAAAACAGGCACATAGACCAATGGAACAGAACAGAGAGCCCAGAAATAAACTCAAGCCTTTATAGTCAATTAATATTTGACAAAGGAGGCAGGAGCATAAAATGGAGCAAAAACAACCTCTTCAACAGATGGTGTTGGGAGATCTTTACAGCTACGTGCAAAAAAATGAAACTCGATCACTAACTTACACCATACACGAAAATAAACTCAGGATGGATAAAAGACTTAAATATAAGTCGTAACACCATAAAAGTCCTTGAGGAAAACATTGGCAGGAAAATCTCAGACATTCCACACAGCAACATCCTCACAGACACATCCCCTAAAGCAAGGGACATAAAGGAAAGAATAAACAAATGGGACCTCATCAAAATAAAAAGCTTCTGCACAGCTAAAGAAAACAGCATTAAAATGAAAAGAGAACCAAGAGTATGGGAAAACATATTTGCTAATGATACCTTAGACAAGGGCCTGATCTCCAAAATATATAAAGAACTCACATGACTCCACTCCAGGAAGACAAACAACCCAATTAAAAAATGGGCAAAGGACTTGAACAGACACTTCTCCAAGGAAGACTTACAGAGGGCCCAGAGACATATGAAAAGATGCTCAGCATCACTAGCCATCAGAGAGATGCAAATTAAAACCACAATGAGGTACCATCTCACACCAGTCAGAGTAGCCAACATAAACAAATCCACAAACAAATGTTGGAGAAGATGCAGAGAAAAGGGAACCCTCATGCACTGTTGGTGGGAATGCAGACTGGTGAGGCCACTGTGGAAAACAATATGGAATTTCCTCAGAAAACTAAAAATGGAACTGCCCTTTGACCCAGCAATTTCACTGGTTGGATTATACCCTAAGAACCCTGAAACACTAATCCAAAAGAACCTATGCACCCCAATGTTCATAGCAGCACAATTTACAATAGCCAAGTACTGGAAGCAACCTAAGTGCCCATCAGCAAACGAGTGGATCCAAAAACTATGGTATATTTACACAATGGAATTCTATGCAGCAGAGAGAAAGAAGGAGCTTATACCCTTTGCAAGAGCATGGATGGAACTGGAGAGCATTATGTTAAGTGAAATAAGCCAGGTGGTGAGGGACAAATACCATATGATCTCACCTTTAACTGGAACATAATAAATAGAAAAGAAAAAGGAAACAAAATATAAGCAGAGACATTGAAGTTAAGAACAATCTAACAATGGACAGGGGGGAGTGGGGAGGGGACAGTGAGGACAGGGGATTACAGGAACTACTATAAAGGACACATGGACAAAATCAAGGGGGAGGGTGGAGGTGGGGGAGGGAGGGGGGTTTGGCTGGGGTGGGGTGGAGGGATGGGGAGAAAAGGCACACAACTGTAATTGAATAACAATTAAAAAACACGTAAAAAATAACTAAATGAAAACTAAATAGTATGTGCAATATTTAAAAAAAATAAATAAATGTAATTTATTCAATTGTAAAAAAGATGTAGTGATTTTCATTTGCTCTTTTACACAAAATAGATGGAATTTTTCTCATGATTATGAAAAAACTGAATTAAACAAGGATCTAGGCCAAATAATTATCTGGGTGAAAATCTTTTCAAACCTAGAGTGTGGCACAAGTCCAGTGTGACTGAAGAAGAATAGGGCATTGCAGAGGGAAGCATTAGGTAGGTCTGATTGTGTAGTACCTTTAAGGCCACATTAAGATGCTGGATTTTTGCTATTTCAATTTAAGATGGAATGCAATCATAGGATATGCAACGGCGAAGTGACTTGATCTGACATGTTTGTATATACAGTTGACCCTTCAGCAACTTGGTGTTTAGGGACCCAACTCCTGCTCAGTTGAAAATATGGGTATAACTCTTGACTCCCCAAAAGCTTAGAGTCTGCCTTTTGCATCTGCAGATTCAACCAACCACATATTGGAAATAGTATTTTCCATCTGCAGTTGGGAATCTGAAGCTGGGAATGCAAAAATATTGTTGAGTCTGTTGTTAGGAAAGCTGCATGTGAAAAAGGGTCTACTGTATTTATTGAAAAAAAAAGTCCTGTTGTTCAGGGGTCAACTGTAATTGCTTTCAATGCCAATTGGAGACTTGTAGGTTAAAGATGGAAATAGTAATACCAGAAAAATAGTAGTTATTCCAGTAAGATATAAAAATGGTATTTGGATGACAGTGTTGGAGAATTACATAGTGGTTGACTTCAGATGTGTAATGGGTAAAAAGATGATAGCTTTGCACATGGATTAGATGTAGTGCATGAGAGAATGATATGTCTTTGGGTTTTTGTCCCAAGTGAGTGGAAGAATGATATTGTGATTTATTAATATGGGAAAAACTCAAGAGATCAAGTATGATGAAGGTGAACAAATGTTTGTTTATGGGCATATGAAATTTGAAATTCATTTTGGACATCTGAGGGGATAACTGAGTTAGGCATTTGGCTATATGAATTGGAGGTTTCAACAAGCTATCAGTCGTATATATAAATTAAGGGGTCATCAGCATGGAGATGATATTTAAAGGCAAGGGACTTGATGAGAACCTCTAAGGAGAGACGAGGTAGAGGAGAAAGATTGTCAGAGCTTGAGATCTGCTTTATGCTGACCACAGTGACGAGGTGGGAAGCAAGCAGCAAGACTGACTGAAGAGCTGGGGCAGCTGGAGATGTGAGGGTTCAGGGGTATAGATTTAGGAAGAAGGAAATACCATCTGAGTTCAATATTGACTGACGGGAATTCAGAACTGGTCTTGGATTAAGTTAAATAGATCTGGCATTGATAAGACTTTGAGGATAGAATTTTTTTTTCAATTGTGAGAAAAAGCACAGCTGAAGTAATTTTTAAAAAATTGGAGAAGAGAAATTTGAAGAATGTACATATAGACAGCTTTTTTCTGTAAAGAGGACAAAATTAATAAATAGTATATAGTTGTAGGTCAATGAATTGTTTATTTTTAAGATAGGAAAACAGATGGTGATGATATCCTATATGACATAATTATCTACTAGGAATTAAAAGCATGCAATTTACTTTCAGTCATTAAAATGAGTTGGAGCAAATTTGCTTGATAATTTAAGAACCTGCATGTGGTTTGACCATGGCCCCTATAAATTGTTGAGCCTGAACTTAGAGAATTCAAAAACCATATTTCCAATGATATAATTATTCTTTTGTGGCATAAAATAACTAAAAAATGAGCTGTATAAATATTATCCGCTATTCCTATGACCTACGCCATGTGGATTCAGAGTGAAAATTGGTTCCACTACACAATGTGGCTACTCAGTTAAAATGTAAGTACAGTAATGTTTAAGATGTTTCCCAAAATTGAGAGGACAGAAAATATAATACAGAAGAGGTATGCTGATGAGAGACAAAGAGAGAAAACAGCAAACATCAATAAGTAAACTCCCAATTTCATAATCTAGAAAAGGCCATTCATATAATTAATATGATTGTAAGTTAATTAATTAATAATTTAATTTTTATAAGATTTTGCTTTTTTAAAGACAATCATTTTAGCAGTCCAGAACTAGGTCTTTAAGGAGAGCTTAGATTAGAAACACAAGTTTAGTCATCCCCAAGAAACCTAAATTTGACCAGAGGACACCTGATACTTTTGTCAGGACTGATTCGCTCCGAAGGCTGCAACACATTGCCAAATTCTAAATCAAAACATGGTGTTAGGCACTAATGTCAAGTATAAAAGAAGAAAAATTTGACCACACCAATCCTTGTAGACATGCCACTCCCCATAAATTTAACAACATAAATAAGTTTTGCCACTGAATATGGATAAAAATTATATCATTTATTTTTCAACTATGGGAAAGAGTTTTAAAACTTTAAAACAATCTCAGAATTATGGTCTTAATACGATGATAAAGATAATGATTTGAGTTTACTTATGAAGGATTTCTTGCCATATATCTGTTATTATGGTGATAAAACTGCATTTCATGTAATCAATAACATATTATTAAATGTATAATCAGAAAAAATGAACTGTCATGAGACTAACTGCCTCAACATTTTTCAATGCACAGGATTATGTTAAGCTAATTAAAGTAATGTTCTGTTAAAATGATGGTGTAAATCTATTATACATAATCATGTCTTTAATGTACCACGGTAAATAGTATTGTGTGCTTTAATCAAGTTTGTGAAGGATTCCTGATTTTCACTTTTTTATTTTTTATAGAAATGATTTCATATATTGAAAATTTAAATAGGAAAAAAGTGTTCAATTATTTGAGCTCAAGTATGAAGTAGATCCAGAGTGATTAGCTGAGCCATTCTTTCTTTTGAAAAAGACATGGAGACAATATGATAATAAAAACAAACAAAAAACAATTGATACTCATTTTGGAATGCATCTGAGGGGAAATCAATATATTTTCAAAAGAAAAATAGGCAAAAGAAATGTTTATAGGGAACGGAGTGGTACACAGCAACATAATAAATGCAAGAATAAAAGGATTTCATAAGATAAAATTTTCTTCAATAAGCCATGAAAATATTTAAAACTTTAAACATATCATTTATATGATACTAAATTAGTTTATCAAACTGTGAAATGTGTATGTATATTAAAACATTACTTTGAAAATTATTTCATATAATACTCTTCTTTTTAAACTTGCAGTTACCTAAATATAATTGCATCCTTTCATGTACATTTTAAATACTGAAACTTCTAAATGTATTTCAATTGCATTTTTATATGTATTGGTTTAGTTTTAAAGTTATAACCAATTTTAGTTGTAAATTCAATGCTTCTGATATCCATTTGGTCTGCAGTCCATCAAGTTCTGTCTTCTCTTGGTCTCATTATCCTTTTCTTCCACATCCTCACACTGCAGGTCTCATCAGATTTGATCTTGATCTATACAAAATTATGGAATTTCAGCTTAATATTCAGACTGCACAGTAAGTCATTTCTTGAAGCTAGACTAGCTTTGATTTTTTTCTATTTAAATTTACAGGATGTTCATTCTGTTCCTCAAATTTATAACCTGCCTTATAATCTGGTTAACTAGATCCCACTTTTGTGTGCCGTGCCTGACATCACTTCCTTTGGTAGCCTGCCGGTATCTTTGTCCATGTAGGCTGAGGAGTCTGTTAAGCTTGTGACATTCTCTTGGTGAACTGTAGTCATACGGAATTTATTCTGGTGGCTTTTTCCCTACTACAATAAGGCAGATTTTTGTAAAGTAAATTAATTGTCTACACAGCTATCAATTCTAGAATTGTCACATTCAATTTCTAAATGGGTCCCAGTTTTATAATTACTATCAACACATCCGTCTCACCTCATGCTAGTTTTTAAATCTGTAATACCTACTTATATCTGTGGCTACCACATGTATTCCATTATCTATGATGCTGGTTATCATATTCTGAATACTAGACTTAGTTTTCCTCCATCATTGCTACTCCTAATGCCTCCCACTTTCTAGCAAGAATGCCCTTTTATTTAGGTTCCTTCCTCAACTCTCTGATTATTCCTGAAAATTTACCATGCTGGACCTAGCCATGTGCTAAGATATGACAAATCTATGCAACATGGACCACTTCCCAAATAATTAAATTAATGCTTCTTTTGGATGTTATGATACTAATATATTGTTTCAAAATTGCATTGTATTTATATTTTTGCAAAGATTTTATCTTTATAAATAGGATAGTTCTGTGTATTTATATTTAATTGTAAATAATAGCAGTTTAAAAATTTTAAGTACAATAAATAGATTAGAAAAAATGATAGAACATTTAAGTCTTTTATTCAACAGGATTTGTGTTGATAAGCATTTGATTTGTAGTTTTTCTAATAAATACTAGTGCCTAGGTCCATAACATAGGACATGAGAGTAAAACACAAAGTAGTTAAATGCAAAAATGATATTACTCTGTTTTTAGCTGACCTTGGCATAAGAAAGATTGCAGAAGTACTTAGTAACATAATGAATCTCTTAAGAGAAAGCCAGTTCCTAATGGTGGCATACCAAATAGTTGATGACAAAAATGATAGTCATTGAACGTTGTAGAGTAAGTCAGACAATGTCTGATTGTTTCATTTCTAGCTGAATGTGTGTACCTCCTGAATTTTTCAATGTCATCCGATTCTGTTGAGTTTCTTATAACAGGAAAGCACATAGGATAATGATTTAAATCTTTTCAGGGACCATGATATTATACATTGCATTGATAATATTATACATAATATTATTGATATTATACATGTTCTTTATGAAGTGTTTTCACAATTTAAACATCAAAATTAGTAACTAGAAATACTCTAAAATATTCAAATAAAATTTATGAACTCATGATTATTTTAAAAAGATATTATTTATTTATTATTAGAGAGGGGAAGGGAGGGATAGAGAGGGAGAGAAACATCAATGTGTGGTTGCCTCTCACACACACACCCCCATAGGGGTGATCTGGCCCACAACTCAGTCACAGGTTGATGCCCTGACTGGGAATCAAACTGGTGACCTTTTGGTTCACAGGCTGGTGCTCAGTCCACTGAGCCACACAAGCCAAGGCCCATGATAATATTTTTAAAAGACAGAGAAAAGTACAGAGAAAAACTCATTTGCCACCAAAATTATCCCAACTCTATTATCAGAAACCCATTAATTAAAGAGGAAGAATTAAACATAAATGCTTCCTTTTAATCAAAAACTATAAAAACTGTATAATTCATCTCATGTTGATAATCAAAAGCTTCATTTTAGAAGGGCCAGTTAAAAATGCAGAAAGAATGATATAATTAGAAAACCATTTCTTATTAAATTGATGATGCCATAAATAATCATTAGTGCATGCAAAAAATGTGAGTTTATTTGGGATCAGATATTTTAGTGTCAAAGTATCTTACAGATTTTTTGGCTAATTATAAAAGGAGGGAGACATATGTTTATAATAGATATGATCTGTTAGCATTTGAAGAAAGGAGATGAACATCGTAATCACTTATTTTGGGACAACGTAATGCTGTGTGCTAAAGGCTGGGATGCAATATATAACAGAACATAGCATTATTTGTGCCATATTTTTACCAAAATATTTCATATGAATCATATCAGACTTTTTTAGACATAATTCCAGTTTAGAGGTAATTCAGAGTGTACAAAATTGTTAAATGACATCATCAGAAATAATTAGGCAAATTCAGCATGTAGGGAATTCTAAAAGAAACAGACTTACTTTCTTAAAAAAATTATGTCTTAAATGAATAAGAAGTTAGGGATTTAATATAAATTTTAAAACTAATAAAAAGATAAAATGCAATGTATAAAACTTTTGGATCATGTTTGAAAATAAAATAGCTATAAAAGATATACTGGCAGACATTTAGGGAATTTTGATTATGGTTTATATGTTAAGATATTAGGAAAATATGATTAACTTTTAGGTAGGATACTGGCCTTGTGCTTATGTAGGAGTATATCCTATTTAGGAAATGCATGCTGATTTATATATAGGTAAAAATATTATTAATGTGTAACCATCAAAAGCTCAGAAAAAATATATATGCCTAAATACCAATAAAAGGCCCAAGCAATTATGACAAAATGTTAAAGAATTTTTAATTTAAGTAATGAATATGATATGCTAGTGTTTTTCATTTTTCTATATATTTCATATTTTCATAATAGTAAAATAAAAATGAAATGTTTCTCAGCATTTCTTGGAATAAGCAAAGTAGGATTATGGTGATGAGTAATTTTTAACCTTAACATGCATATTTCCTTTGGTTTAATAAATCAAAATTAAAAATATACATTTAAATGTCACCTATCACTCGAAACATAAAAAGTTGAAATCTCAAAGAGGGTGTAACATTAACAAAAGAATATTACTTAAGTATTTACTAGATTGGTCTCCATTCTCTTTCAAGCATTTCTAAATGTACAATATTCTTCTTTAACCTATAAAACTGCCAAGGCCATTTTAATTTCAAGATTTTATGGATAAACTGCTTCAAGTTGAAGCAAGAGGTTTGTTTTCCCCCTGGGCCTTAAAGAAAACTTACTTCTGTTATCCATTTACTTCACTCTTTTCTAATACAGCTCATTGAAAGTCATCCTGTGAGCTGTTGATACAGACTTTGTTAGACAATAAATCAGTAAAAGATTTTAAAAAATTAAACAAAGGGAAATCATGAATAATGGATAGTGCTTTTGTGAACAAAAATAATCAACTTACTGCTGTTTTGAAACCAAAGGATGATGCTGGGCAGTAGTCATATTCCATTGTGTATTTGATGTATTGTAGCATCAAAAATGTTGAAAACAAAATATATTTCACTGAAGATTAGCAGCGTGTTCTAAGAGCATATTTACTTATGTAAAAATATCTATTGTATTAAGGAACTTTAATGGATAAATACTTTTGCAATATTTAATTATGTTACTCCATTCAAAACAGAGAGTACAATGTATATAATAAAATGGAAAGAGGCAGAAAAATGCCAAATGCTAGCATCCCAAATAGCTGATCACTCAATGGCTCAGTTTCAGCTGCGATAAATCCTTGTAATTTGGAAGAAGTTTAAATAAAAATGACTGGACATGGTTTTAAATGTAATTAATGAAGGTATAACACAAAAAGAGTAAAATGTGATATAACAGAATCTTTCAATTATGTTGATGTTTATTAATAAATTATTCAAAGTTATTTAATTTTATCTGGAAAAATCAATTCACAAATGTTCTAAAGAATTTCAAAAATAAACTCATGATGGATAAAAGACTTAAATATAAGTCATCACACCATAAAAGTCCTAGAGGAGAACATAGGGAGGAAAAGCTCAGATTTCCACACAGCAATATTTTTGTCAATATGTCCCTTAGAGCAAGGGGCATAAAGGAAAGAACAAACAAATGGGATCTCATAAAAATAAAAAGCTTCTGGCTGACGAAAGAAAACATCAGCAAAATGGAAAGGGAAACAACCATTTAGGAAAATATATTTGCAAATGATACCTTGGACAAGTGTTTGATCTCCAAAATATATGAAGAACACACATGATCTCACACCAGGGAGACAAACAATCCAATTAAAAAAATGGGCAAAGGACCTGAACAAACACTTCTCCAAGGAGGACATAGAGATGGCCCAGAGACGTATGAAAAGATGCTCAGCATCACTAGCCATCAGAGAGATGCAAATTAAAACCACAATGAGATATCATCTCACACTGGTCAGAGTGGCCATCATAAACAAATCAACAAACAAATGTTGGAGAGGATGCGGAGAAAAGGGAACCCTCGTACATTGTTGGTGGGAATGCAGACTGGTGCAACCACTGTGGAAAACAGTATGGAATTTCCTCAGAAAACTAAAAATGGAACTGCCTTTGGACCCAGCAATTCCACTGCTGGGATTATACCCTAAGAATTCCAAAACACCAATTCAAAAGAACCTATGCACCCCAGTATTCAAAGCAGCACAATTTACAATAGCCAAGTGCTGGAAACAACCTAAGTGCCCATCAGTAAATGAGTGGATCAAAAAATTGTGGTACATTTACACAAAGGAATGCTAATTAGCAGAAAGGAAGAAGGAGCTCCTACCCTTTATGACAGCATGGATGGAGCTGGAGAGCATTATTTTAGTGACGTAAGCCAGGATGTGAAAGATAAATACCATATGATCTCACCTATAAGTGGAACCTAATCAAGAAAACAAAAAATCAAACAAAACATAACCAGGGACATTGAAATAAAGAACAAACTTACAGTAACCAGAGCGGAGGTGGGAAGGGGTAATGAGGGGAAAAGGGGAAGGGTCATCAAGAAACATGTATAAAGGACACATGGAGAAAGCCAAAGGGGTGTAGGATCAAGGGTGGGAGGTGGGGTGGGGTGGGGGAGATGGTGGGGGGAAAATTAAGACAACTGTACTTGAACAACAATAAAAAAAAGAGAAAAGAGAAAAAATAATTTCAAATGTTTCTGTATTTTTATTTTTTCTCTTGAAAACCTTAAAGCAATTAGAACTAGAAAACCAAACTCTGAACAACACCTTTGCTATTCCCATTGTAAAAACTGGATTTAAGTTAGTGTTGAATAAAATTTCTGAAATATATCTGGGAGTTGTCAGTACTACTGATTTAATGTTTGGTTATTAAGAAGGAAATGGTGAGCACATTTGACATAGTTATGTGAGACTATAGATCTGAGTATCAAAGACTTTTTGTCAATTGAAAAAAACATTATATTTCCCTTGCCTGAGAAGATTTATTAGAAAAATCTAACTAAGAGAAACATTTGAGATTTTATTGCCTATGTTTTTTTTTTCTTGGTGGAATTTTTATTTGTTTAATTTTATTTCTTTTTTAATTTTAATATTTTCTTTTTTGTTTTTTAGTATATTTTATTGATTATGTTATTACGGTCCCAATTTTTCACCCTTTACCCCCATCCGCCCGTTATCCTTCTCTTCAACAAACTCCCCTCACTTAGTTTATATCCATGGGTCTTGCGTATGTTCTTTGGCTTCTCCATTTCCTCTACTATTCTTAACACCCCCTATTTTATACCCACCAATTATTTTTTTTAATCCCTGCACTTTTTCCCCCATTAAATTTATTTAATCTTTTTATTATTGTTGTTGTTGTTCAGTTACAATTTGCCCCACCTTTTCCGCCATTGCTCCCCCCACCCCCACCACAATCAGTCCCCACCCCATTGTCCCTGCTATGAGTCCTTTACTCATGCTTCTTGACTTGCCCCTTCCCTTTCCTTCCCCCATAACCCCCTCCCCCTCCTCTCTGATCGTTGTCAGTTTGTTCTTTATTTCATGTCTCTGGTTCTATTTTGCGTGTTTGTTTCTTTTGTTGATTAGGTTGAGCTTATAGGTGAGATCATATGGTATTTGTCTTTCACCACCTGGCTTATGTCACTTAACATAATGCTCTCCAGTTCCATCCATCCTGTCCTGAAGGGTAGGAGCTCCTTCTTTCTTTCTGCTGCAAAATATTCCATTGTGTAAATGAACCATAGGCAGGAGAATTTCAGATATCCCGCACAGCAATATTTTCACCCATACTTCCTCTAGGGCAATAGATGTAAAGGAAAGAATAAACAAGCGGGATTATATCAAATTAAAACAAATTATTTAATCTTTATTGTATTTTTCCATTACTATTTAGTTCCCTTATGCCCCCTCCCCCCAGCAATCACCACACTGTTGTCCATGTCCATGAGTCCCTGTTCCTTTTTGCTCAGTCCCTCCACCCCATAACTTCCCTGTCACACTGCCTATGTTTTCTTCTAGGATTTTTAAAAGGAACAATAAACAAATGGGACTACATGAAACTAAAAACTTTTTGCACAGTGGGTTGTCTTTTCAACAAAATGAAAAGAGAAACCACTGAATGGGAGAACATATTCACCAATGATATGTCTGATGAGGTTAATATCCAAAATTTATAAAGAATTCATATAACTCATCACCAAAAAAATCAAACGATCCAATTCAAAAATGGGCAAAGGACCTAAACAGACATTTCCCTAAAGAGGGCATATAGATGACTGATGGAAGGATGCTCAAAGACACTAATCATCAGAAAGATGCAAATTTAAAACCACAAGGAGCTATCACAGCTGTCACAATGGCTATCATCAGTAAATCAGCAAGCAAGGAGTGTTAGAGGGGATGTGGGGAAAAGAGAACCCTCATGCAGTGTTGGAGGGAGTGTAGACTCATGCCGTCTCTGTGGAAAACAGTGTGCAGGTTCCTTCAAAAATTAAAAATGGAATGGCTTATTACCTAGTGATTCCACTCCTGGGTATATACATAAAGGAACCCAAAACACTAGTTTGAAACAATCTATGCACTCTTGTGCTCATTTCAGCAGTTATATAGCCACTATGTTAGCAACAGAAGGGCCCATCAATAGACGAGTGGATACAACAGTGATGGTATATATGTATATACATACCAAGAAATATTGCTCAACCATTAAAAAGGGTGAATCTTCCCATTTGAAACAGCATGGATGCACCTAGAGGTTAATATGATGAGTAAAATAAGTCAGTCAGAGAAAGACAAATATATGATTTCACTTACATGTGGATTCTAAAGAACAATATAAATGAACAAACAAAACAGAAACAATTTTATAGATACAGAAAACAAACTGATAGTTACCAAAGGAGAGGGGTTTGGAGGACTGGATAAAAAAGGTATTGGGATTGAGAAGTATAGATTGGTAGTTAAAAATAGGTACGGAGATGTAAAGTGCAGCATAAAAGATATAGTCAGTAACGATGTAGGGTGTCCGCCGCATAC